>NC_072406.2:115570000-117986875 GCF_028858775.2 Pan troglodytes
CAGAGGGCACAGCTGGTGAGTGCCCTCTGGTTTGGAGGAGTTAGGGGTGTCATGAAAAGCAGCATGCAAAGGAGGCTCCTGTGGACAGTGGGTGCCGTACTTTTAGGAAAATGCCCAATTTGCGTAGGAGAGTGTGAGTGTGGGGTGCATCCAGAGATTGGGGCGGTGGAGGAGGCAGGAGCCAACAGCAAATGTGGCTGCCAAGGCATCTCAGGTGCTGGTAGGCTGGGTTATCAGAGGTATGAAGTCTCTACCTGAGAAAGATAAAATGCTACGTTCTCCTTCATCAGCCAAACCCTATGGGGGTGTATGCTGTGGCAAAATGGTAGCACTCACCAAGTCATTCACGTGTTCCCTTATAATTCTCAGCCTCTGTGCCAGGGAGGCTGGGGCCTTGTGCCTGAGTTCTGGTGCAGAATCTACCCTCATCCTTTACCATCTTCCCATTCTTCCCTGAGGGTGGCCCTGGACACCAGGTGTAACAGACCTCTGTGCCCCGCCCACTCCCCTCAGACCTCACCACTACCTTCTTTCTTTTTTTTTTTTTTTGATATGGAGTCTCGCTCTGTCGCTAAGGCTGGAGTGCAGTGGTGTAATCTCAGCTCACTGCAACCTCGGCTTCCTGGGTTCAAGTGATTCTCTTGTCTCAGCCTTTCAAGTATCTGGGACAACAGGTGCCCGCCACCACGCCTGGCTAATTTTTGTATTTTTAGTAGAAATGGGGTTTCACCATGTTGGCCAGGTTGGTCTCAAACTCTTGACCTCAAGGGATCCACCCGCCTCGGCCTCCCAAAGTGCTGGAATTACAGTCTTGAGCCATCACACCCAGCCTTTCACCACTATCTTCTAAAGGTTGCTCACTAAAAACAGCCCAGACTGTCTGCCTGAGGGCTTTTTTTTTCTGGCACTGGGTTTACATTTGGCCCAAGGAAACCTGGAGGTGCCCAGCTAGTGCCCTAGCCAGTGACAGCCAGAGATTGGTGAAGACATGCCACCTCCTCGTTCCTGGGGAGCGGTTACTCGTGTTGTGCTCTCCCCGAGCTCCCCGGTCGGATCATGCTCTGGTTGCCCACGGTAGTAACTGGCTGGCGGCTCTACCCTTGGTTGGCTTTCTTCCCTCTCCAGTATCACTTCTGTTCCTTGCAGGGTTCCCCGGAAGCAACATTCTTATAAGCTATGTGCACTCATTTCCTTTTCTCAGGACCTGCTTCTCGGAAATACTGTGGGTCTTTTAAATTTTTATTTGTTTATTTAGAGACAGGTTCTTGCTCCATCTCCCAGACTGGAGTGCAGTGGCACAATCACAGCTCACTGTAACCTTGAACTCGTGGACTCAAAAGATCATTAAGTCTCAACCTCCAAAGTAGCTAGGACTACAGGTGTGCACCACCACGCCCAGCTAGGGTTTTTTTTTTTTGTAATTTTTGTAGAGATAGGGTCTTGCTATGTTGCCCAGGCTGGTCTCAACTCCTGGCCTCAATGGATCCTCCCTTGCCTCGGCCCCCCAAAGTGCTGGGGTTATAGGCGTGAGCCACTGTACCCAGCCATATCATGTGTCTTGATGGTGGCATCACAAGATGGCAGTGTCAGCTGGGTCCCCAAGCGACTGTGTGGGGCAGATCCCCCTTCTTCAACCTCCCTTCCCTGTTTAACTACATCAGGTTTTGCCTGAGTGAGAAATACATCTTTATTGTGTTAAGCTACTGACACTTTTGTTTTATTTTTACTGTATTTTATTATTTATTTATTTATTTTTGAGATGGAGTTTCACTCTCTTGCCCAGGCTGGAATGCAGTGGTATGATCACGGCTCACTGCAACCTCCACTCCCCAGGTTCAAGTGATTCATCCTGCCTCAGCCACCCAGGTAGCTGGGACTATAGGCATGTACCACCACCCCCAGCTAATTTTTATATTTTTAGTAGAGACGGGGTTTCACCATGTTGCCCAGGCTGGTTTCAAACTCATGACCTCAGGTGACCCGCCTGCCTCAGCCTCCCAAAATGCTGGGATTACAGGCGTGAGCCACCGCGCCCAGCCTAGTGTATTTTATTTTACATTCCCAGCCTAGCCTAATACAATGTTTATGTGTGAGATTTTAAGCAAGACACCCAGAGTCCATTCTAACTCTGAAATACCTCTAATCTATTGATTCTCTCCATCGCCACCCTAATCCAAGCCCCATCAGTTCTTGCCTGCCTTCTGCAATTCACATGGGCCCCTATCAAGACACTCCCAGGCTGTGGCCAGGGGAATCTTTTAAAAGTGAACATCTGACTAAATTACTACTTAATTCCCTCCAACGGTTTAAGTCCAAAATCCTTAACAGGGCCTGTAGGACCATGTGAGAGCTGGTACCAGGGCAACTCTCCTCCCAATGCCTCCTCCCCAGCTGACCAGTTTGCTTTCAGTTTCTCAAACAGGACAAGCCCCTTCCCATCTCAGGCCTTTGCACAAGTTCTGCACATTCTGGCACTACTTCTCCCCCTATTCTCACCAGAGAAATTCCTGTGAATCCTTAAGGTCTCAGTGTAATGATTGTGTTGGGGCTCAGAGAAACAATACCCTGAAATGAAGGTCTCAGAAGCAAAGGACTCCTTCTGACCCTCGCCTGTGCCCCTGTCTCTCGCCCCTCATTCTCCTCCAAGGTTAGCCATAGAAACTAGACTCCCTCTTCCCCAGGGTGGGTCATAGAAACCAGAACCCCTTTCTCCCTAAAGCCAGCCATAAAACCATACAACCTAAAAATATTACTCTAGGCCCTGCGGGTAGTGGTTCACGCCTGTAATCCCAGCACTTTGGGAGACCGAGGCGGGAGGATCACCTGAGGTCAGGAGTTCAAGACCAGCCTGGCCAACATGGCGAAACCCTGTCTCTACTGAAACATACAAAAATTAGCCAGGCGTGGTGGCAGGCACCTGTAATCCCAGCTACTCGAGAGGTTGAGGTAGGAGAATCGCTTGAACCTGGGAGGCGGAGGTTGCAGTGAGCTGAGATCACAACACTGCAGTACAGCCTGAGTGACAGAGAGACTCTGTCTCAAGAAAAAAAAAAAAAATTACTCTAATCTCCACCCCCAACGTTTCTGTGTGAAAACTGGCCATAAAGAAATGATTTGACCTGCCTTGTTAGATTGCAGGTCACAAGATCCCCTTCCTCCTGTCCCATGGGAGAAAGAAGTGCTGCCCAGAGAGGCCCGGGAGAACCTAAACGGAAGCCTTGCTGCGTTTTCCCCCCCAAGTCTGTAACATCAGCTCAGATCTTTTTTGTCCAATCGTATTTCTGCGTGGTTGTTTCCATACTCTGTTGAACCTAAGCATAAAAATGGACCATTTCCTCTGTGTCTTTGGGTCTTCATCCTAAAAACTCTGGCATCAAATTAATATGTATGCTTTTCTCCTGTTGATCTGCTTTTTGTCAGTGATTTTCAGTGAACTTTCATTGGGTGAAGGGGACGTTTTCCCTCCCCTACAGTTCCTTCTTTAGAGAGGCCTTCCTGAACCTTCTGCTGAGACCAGTCCTGCGGGATACAGGCTTTCAGAGCCCCCTGGATGTACTTCCCCTTCTAGCACTGAATACAATTGTAATTACTTTTTGAGGTGGGTGGGTTATTTAATATCTAGGGGCTCCCATTGTACCATAAAGGCTAAAAGTCCTCATCTGTTTTATTCACTACCATATGCCCAATGCTTAGCACAGTGTGCCTAGTACATAAAGGATGCTCAGTTAATAAGTGTGAATGAAGGAATACATGAACAAGTGAATGAAGAAAAGAAGTGAATCTTGGACCAAGATAAATTTGTAGGGAGGCAAGAATTCAGACACAAAAGGGAGACAGCACTCACCTGTACAGTTCCGCGAGGAGATAAGACAGTACACTTCTGAGACGGCACAGCTCTGTGAGATGAGTGGGGGGTGAAATGCCTGTACAAAGCTCACTGCCATGGCAGCTGCCACCAGATCACCTCCGACTGGCCTCTAGACCCTCAGGGACCTCTCCCCATCCCACATGCCTCAGCCTCCCCCATCAGAGCCAGTCAGCACAGGCAGGGAGAAGTCATTTCATGTGGCTGCAAAGGGCTGGGCAGAGCTGAGCCCCAAACAGAGAACTCCCTCATTTTCTTCTTCTTTTTTATTTTTATTTTTTTGAGACAGAGTTTTGCTTTTGTTGCCCAGGCTGGAGTGCAAAGGTGTGATCTTGGCTCACTGCAACCTCTGCCTCCTGGGTTTAAGCGATTCTCCTGCATCAGCCTCCCAAGTAGCTGGAATTACAGGTGTGCGCCACCATACCTGGCTAATTTTGTATTTTTAGTAGAGACAGCATTTTACTATATGTTG
The DNA here is from genome assembly GCF_028858775.2 of Pan troglodytes. Lineage (NCBI taxonomy): Eukaryota > Metazoa > Chordata > Mammalia > Primates > Hominidae > Pan > Pan troglodytes. The sequence goes on from NC_072406.2 coordinate 115,574,338, forward strand.
GCCAGGCTGGTCCCGATCACCTGACCTCAGGTGATCCACCCACTTCGGCCTCCCAAAATGCTGGGATTATAGACGTGAGCCACTGCATCCAGTCATCTTTTTTTTTTAGGATGGGGTTTTGCCATCTTGCCCAGGTTGGTCTTGAACTCTGGGCTCCAGTGATCTGCCTGCCTTGGCCTCCCAACATGCTGGGATTACAGGCATGAGTCACTGTGCCTGGCTGGACTCCCTCATTTTCAATGAGAGCCTTGGAAATGGGAGCATGTTAGTGTGGACACGATTTCTCTGCTCCCATTGTAGTCTTTGGGTCCCAGTGCCCTTCCCTGTATGGGGATGCTGAAGGTCTCTCTTGTATCATCGTCACAAATTGGGGCAGGTGCCCAGGGATTTATATGAATCATATAGAAACCTACCCATCTGCTTGGCCAGGACTACCTCCCTGGGTGAACAGTCCCCTCCCCTGGGAAGTTGGCAATAACCGGTGACTTTCCCTCTGTCCTTCCCCTGCTCGGTTGCTCAGAAGCACCACTAGATTTGTTGGTCCTCCTTCCCCTGTCTAGGAATTCTCTCCTCCCTGGCCTGCGTCTGGACTCTGCCTCTGTGACTAACCCTTTCTCTCCCTTGTTGCCTCCTCTTCCCACTCCAGAACTTGAAAAGTCTTAGTCCTTCCTCGTCTCACACAAGCCCCTCTTCTCGATGGCCCTATCCATTTCTGCAGCTTCAGCATCCTCTCCACATGTGTGAACCCCAAATATCATCACTCTTCCTGACCTTGCCACCAAGCACTTGTCTATCATTCCCAATTGCCAGCAGGATAAAATCAAAGTCCTGAGCTAAATCCTCAAGTCTCCTGCCATCTTCCCCTCCTCTTGCAAACCTAGCTGAGATGGGGACCACAGCTGCCCAGGCAGCATGAGGGTGGGGACTGGAACAGCCAATGCCCATGCCTCCAGTACATTCCTGCCTTGTCTGGCTTGCCACTGTGTCTCCCGAAGAAGGTCCACATACAGGACATGGTGAGGGGTTTGAAACCACATTGGGGACAGAAGAGGATGAAAGATACATTTGAAAGCTGTCAAGGACAGAAGATCAAGAGAATGTATTCCCAGGTACCGAGCTCAGGGAACATGGCTTGATGGGACTCCTGGGCCCTCTGGCCAAGGTCTTTTGCTTTTGCCAGGCTGGACTGCATGCCTCTCCACTTGGCTCTTTGTTCACTTGTTTTATCTCTCTATCCACTTCCAGACTCGAAGCTCCATTAAGACAGAACTATCTGTCTTGCTCTCTGGCCACTCTAGGCATTCAGTGAGTATCTGCTGAATAAATAAATAGAACATGCTTTGCCCCTTGCCCAACTTTATGCCTTTGTTCCTTTTTCTTTTTTTTTTTTTTTGAGACGAAGTCTTGCTCTGTCACCAGGCTGTTGCAGTGGCGTGATCTTGGCTCACTGCAACCTCCGCCTTCAGGGTTCAAGCGATTCTCCTGCCTCAGCCTCCTGAGTGGCTGGGATTACAGACGTGCTCCCCCACACCCAGCTAAGCTTTGTATTTTTAGTAGAGACGGGGTTTCGCCATTTGACCAGGATGGTCTTGATCTCTTGACCTCGTGATCTGCCCGCTTCAGCCTCACAAAGTGCTGGGATTACAGGCGTGAGCCACTGCGCCCAGCCTATGCCTTTGTTCTTATTTCTTCCCTCGAGATGCTCTGCACCCTCCCTCCATCTTTCTTTCCACATGTCCAAATCCTTCCCATCCTTAACACCCATTCAAATGGCACCTTCATTGTGAAGCCTTCCCTCACCCTCCACCCCCCGCCCCACTGACAGCCTCCTTCTCCCTGCTAACTCCCCGTGGCACCTGGTTTGCCTTTATTAGATCACTTACACCTTATGCTTTGGATTCTCATAATTTCTGTACCCACCTCTGTCCCCCTAATAAAGTGCCAGGATGTAGACTTTGCTCTCCTCCAGGCCTCTGCCCCTTGCTGATGACTCCCCTCTCTACCCCATCCCTGCCCCGCAGACGTCCTGCTATGGCCTCCATCAGCACAGATGTTGGCCACAGACAGCATACCCGGGTTCGCCCCATGCTTTTCTACTTCCTCAGCACAAGGAAGCACAGCTCCTTGAGGGCAGGGGCAGGGCATCAGTGTATTCTCTCTTCCCTATTCCCTGGCACAGTGCTTTCTATGCAGTAGGTGCTCTATAAGTGCTCAGTATAGGAAGGTAAGAGTATCGATTGCAGTCGGCAACTTTTTACTCCAGATGCTGCTTCCCTGGAGCCCAAAGCAGCCTCCCTGAGCCTCCTTTCCCCAGGCTGGGACCTCACTCATGCAGACTAGGCCGCCGCCAAGGTCTCCCTCCTTCCTCCACACCCTATCACTGCTAAAGCTTTGCCTAAACCAGGTCCCAACCCAGCGCTATTTCCGACATTTGCATGGCCTGACCACAGCCAGTAGGTGGGGGGAGGCTGAGCTGCAGGGATTTTCGGGTCTCACAAGGTCTCTTGTCAAGAGCCCAGGAGCACAAAAGTTGCCTGATGAAGGGGGCAGGCTCCAGGGTGGGGGGCATCCAGGGGCCCCTGTACTTCCTGGGGTGCTGAGGAAGTAGAAAAGCATGGGGTGAACCCGGGTCTGCTTCCTGTGGCCACCATCTGTGCTGATGGAGGCGACCACAGGGTGTTGGGGGTGGGGGTAGGGAGTGGGGGCTGGATGAGTCATCAGGGAGGGGCAGAGGCCCAGAGGAGAGCAAAGGCTAAATCTTCCCCAAACCCTTCCTGTTCGGGCTGCCAGAGATGGAGTGGCAGTTTTGTTTTTTTGTTTTTTGACACAGAGTTTCGCCCTTGTTGCCCAGGCTGGAGTGCAGTGGCGCGATCTCGGCTCACTGCAACTTCTGCCTCCCAGGTTCAACCTATTCTCCTGCTTCAGTCTCCTGCGTAGCTGGGATTACAGGTGCCCACCACCACACCCGGCTAATTTTTATATTTTTAGTAGAGACGGGGGTTTACCATATTGGCCAGGCTGATCTCAAACTCCTGACCTCAGGTGATCTACCCGCCTCGGCCTCCCAAAGTGTAGGATTACAGGCATGAGCCACTGAACCCGGCCTGGAGTGGCAGTTTTTCCAGCAGAACTAACACCGGCATTTCAAGGGTTTTTATCCCTGAGCTAGACCCCACACTCCTACTTTGCTCTGAGGAAATCATCACCAGGGTGCTAACCTCTTGCTAAGGGCAGCAGTAGATACCCCTGGGAATGTCTAGGGGAGGGGGTCATCTTAGGAAGGGACCTTGCTGAGCCCAGGGCTCAGGCTAGTGGTGGGGCAGGTGGTGCATGGAAGGTGAGGGAGGAGCACCTGCCCCCACTGCAGGAGAGCAGAAGGCTGAGAGGAACTGAATCTTGAAGGAGGAGGACCCAGGCAGGGCTGCTCGGCCTTGGTTGGCCAGAATTGGTGGGGCCTGGGAAGGTAGGAGCTGGGAGAGTCAGCCCCTTGACATTCAAACACAGAAATATCCCCTCAATGGGAAAATATAAAAGTAGTCCTCTGTAGCAGCCAGCAAGAGGCACTAACTAGTGGTTTCAAGAGGAACTCAACTAGCAGAGCTTGCTAGAACTTGCTATGAGAAACTTGGTATAAGCTGCTAGAAACCCCAGAGAATTAAAGACACAAGCCCAGGCATGGTGGCTCACGCTTGTGTATCCCAGCACTTTGGGAGGCCGAGGCGGGTGGATCACCTGAGGTCAGGAGTTCGAGACCAGCCTGACCAACATGGTGAAACCCTGTCTCTACTAAAAATACAAAAATTAGCCGGGTGCGCATGCCTGTAGTCCCAGCTACTCGGGAGACTGAGGCAGGAGAATCGCTTGAACCGAGGAAGCAGAGGTTGTAGTGAGCCGAGATCGCGCCATTGCACTCCAGCCTGGGCGACAGAGCAAAACTTCGTTTCAAAAAAAAAAAAGACAATTACACAAATGAAACTATCGAGGCAGCAGACTAAGGTCATTATTATTATTTAGAATTGACATCTAGAACCCAGAACCCATGGCAGATTTACTTAGATTCTTGCTACTCAAAGTTTGGTTCACTGACCAAAAGCACATCAGCCTCCAGGAGCTTGTTTAAAATGCAGAATCTCAGACTCGGTCCTGGCTACACTGTCTGAACCTGTATTTAACAAGGCCCTCGGTGAACCGAGTCCACATTAAAGTTTGTGAAGCGCGCTGGAGGCCACACCCAGAAACTAGGCAGAGATTGGGCTACTTTAAAAAGGAGGCTAACAAGACTTAGGGTGCCTGCCGTGGGGTCCCCACGGCCTGGAAAGACTCCAGAACTTTGTCAGCGCGGCATTTCACCTGCGAACACTGCCGCTTCAAGCCTGGCCAGGACCCTACACGTCGGTGTGTTGTGACAGCCTCGTGCCCAGTGCCAAGGTAGGGGCGCGGTGGCTAAGGCCACCCCCGCAGAGCCCGGGGGATGCAGCGAGGTCCAGCGGCGGCTTGCTGGAGTACCAGGTGCTTAGGAGGCGGTCCACCTGCTCCCGGCTGGAGATTGCGCGCAGGTGGGCCTTCCCACTTCCACTGTCCAGGCCTTCTGGGGGCTCAGGCACTGCGGGGGGCTCAGGCACTGCGGGGAGCTCGAGTCTCCTGCCTGCATTGTCCCGGCGCAGCCCCCGCGCCTGCAGCTCACTCTGCATGCTGGCAAAGAAGTGCAGCACGCAGCGGTGCGCGAAGTCCCGCGCATGCTCACAGCAGGTCTCGTCGAAGAGCTTCTGCTCCAGGTCCACGTAGTTGCTCCAGTATCTGCGCTGCAGGAAGACTGTCTGGTCGAAGCAGGGCCTCAGGCAGCGGGCCAGGAAGGCCGCGATGATCAGCAGCAGGGTGACGCTCCAGCCGATGGCCTGCAAAGTAAGGAGGCCCGAGGTTAGATGTGAGTGGGGCCTAATCCTATATACATATGTATTTATGAATACATATATGAATGTTGCATATTTAATTTGATCATGTCTACATAATAATATTCTTCATTTTCCAATGGATTCAAATACTCCTTAGAGAATTTAACTGCAGTATACCACTCCAAACATCATAATTCATTAATCAGGGTATTGAATGAAATGGGACCAAATAAAATAAATTGAGAAGAATGAACGCAAAGAAAATTGTGTGATCATCAGATTACATGTCCTCTTTTGTATCCCTGTGTCCTTGTAAATTTAATTAACTCTTAGAGCATCTGCTACTTGAGGAATTGTCCTGTATAGTGTGGCAAAGGTATTCCAAAGTCCCTCCTTTTACATTTCCCATCCATCCTTCCTCAAATCTATCCACTTTCCTATTCAGTCATCCGTCCTGCCAACCATCCTTCATCCATTCATCTATCCTCCCTTCCATTCATTCTCTCATCCTTGCATCTATCCACCCATTCAATCATCTCTCCACCTATCCAATCGTCCATCCTCTTGTCTTACTGTAAATCCGTCATCTTCCCATCCAGTCAAGCTCCTAACTATCCTTCCATCTGTCCATCATCTATCCATCTCTTCTCCCATTCATTCATGCTCTCATATGCTCCTCCTTCCTTCCCTTGATCTATCTACTCATCCACCCCCCCATCCAACCATCCATCATCCATCCTCTCATCTTTTTATTTATTTATTTATATTTTTTGAGATGGAGTCTTGCTCTGTTGCCCAGGCTGGAGTGCAATGGCGTGATTCAGCTCACTGGAACCTCCCCTTCCTGGGTTCAAGCCATTCTCCTGCCTCAGCCTCCCGAGTAGCTGGGATTACAGATGTGCACCACCACGCCCAACAAATTTTTGTATTTTTAGTAGAGACGAGGTTTCACCATGTTGACCAGGCTGGTCTCAAACTCCTGACCTCATGTGATCCACCCGCCTCGGCCTCCCAAAGTGCTGGGATTACAGGTGTGAGCCACCACGCCCGGCCCCCCTCATCTTTTTATCCAGTCCTTTGTCATCCTTGTGTGTGCTTATCTGTCTGTCTTCCCATTTAGGCATCCACTGTGCTATATTTTGTGGGAGGCACTGTGCTAAGAACTAGGGGCTCAGTCGTTGCTCTCACAGAGCTCATACCTTAGTGAAGGAAATAGATGATTAAATAGGCGATGACTGGGTACTTGTCATAGAGAGGGAGTCCAGAGGAGGGACACCCATCCTGACTTTGAGGGCCAAGACTGAAGGCTGAATGACAGTGACACACAATATGAACAGGGGACAGTGTTCCCAGCCAGGAATGAGGACAAACTGAAGTAGTTCTCTAAAGCTGGGGCCCACACCTGGCAGACTCCTCTCCCTCCTCTCTACCTTCCAAAGCCATAGTCTCTTTAAGGCCCAGCTTGAGACCTGATGCAATTGTGTGGACCTGGAGCAGGGAAGTCACGTCTCTAAACCACAGGGACATATTTGAATCCTTATCATTTACAGAAGTGATTTCCACGATTTATAAAGCTCTCTCATTTGGCATCTCACAGGACTCCCCCAACATCACCAGATTTAAGGTGAGTATTTTATTACACGAGAGTAGAAAACCAAACAACTTACTACACTTTACATGACTGATAATTTACAGCTGAGTCAGGATTCAAACCCCGGTCTCACTGCAAATTCCATGCTCTTTCCACCGAACTAGGGAAAGCCTAGAGTTTTGAAGCTTGCAGGGACCATCAAGATGGAGGAGACCAAGCTCCCCTGTATTTTGCATGATAAACTGAGGTCCAGAGGGGTAGTCCCATGGCCAAGGTCACAGTCTGAGCCAGAATCAAGTGCATCCTGCACCTGGGTCCTCCCTCCACCGCACCATTGGCCAGCCCATGAGCCTGTCAGACTTCCCAAGGGGCAGGGGCTGTGTGTTTATTATCTATAGCCCTAGTGGTGCTCCGTGTGTAGTGGGTTCACATAAATACTTTTTGGTGGACACAACTCAGTGCTGGGGCTGTAGGAGCAGTGGCGGTGGAATCTGGAGTCTAGGCTGGGGGTAGAGCTGGGGTTTGTCCCCCAAGATAATAGAGTTGGTGCCTTTTGGGAAGATCAGCATCTGGAGAGAGCCTGCATTGTTGGAAGGTGGTTAAGAGGAATAATGACACTCCTTCCGATCCCTGCTCTGCCTCTTATAAGCTTTGTGACTTTGGCCTTATGAACTAAACTCTCAAAACCTGCTTCCTCACCTGGAGAATGGGATGATAATGGTTGTTCCACAAAGTAAATGAAATAATAGATATAAAATGCTCACTGCAGTGCCTGGCACATAAATGCTCAATAAGTGGAGATTAGTATTATTTCTCACGGGTGGGAAGAAGGTGTGCAGTGGGCGCAGGCAAGGCAGAGCAGTGGTCTCCAGCACTTCCCTGCCTCCTGGGAATGGGCTGAGCCCATCATCTGTCCCTCCTCACCACCCCCTCACCCCACTCCAGAACCAATGCGGGGGATTTGTGAGGGTGCAAGGGCCGGGGGAGGATCACCCCAGTTACCTGTGACAGGCACCGCAGGTAGCGAGACACTGCCTTCCGAGCAGGGCTATCCCTGACCAGCTCATCCTCCTTGCAGGGAACCTTGGCCAGGAAGAGCTGTACCTGGCTGGGGGTCATGTTGGCAAAGTCCAGAAACTTCTCAGGGTCCACAGAGCTGCTGAAGGCACACACGAAGCACTTCCCGTCAAGGAGGGCCAGCAGGATCCAGACCAGGGGGGCGGCCAGCGCCCTCTGCAGCACAGAGGAGCACATGTACCTGGGAGCAGAGGAAGGAGGGGGGTCACAGGGGGCAGCTGGAAGTCAGCTGCAGCAGGGGAGATGCAAGGATGGACTGCTGGGAAGTCCCAGGCTGGGTTACATCAGACTGCAGCTCCCAGTGTAGAGGTCTCAGTGACAGAGACAGGCAGAAAGGAGGGCAGGGGCCCCTGGGATCCCCAGGACTGGAGCACTGAGGACTTGGTATTCCTCTTGCCCTAGGCCTTGCAGCAGACACTGCTGGTGCCCTGCCCATGCCAGAGGCATCTGTGGGTGCAGTGGCTGGTTCTATTCACCTGGAGGGCCCGAGGGCCTCCTACCTCAAGCATCTGCATTGTTCTGCCCCTGGGGCTTTGGAGGATTTTTTGCTCCAGAGAGGGGTAGGCTGGAAGCACTGAAAAGTTAACCCCCAAATCAACCTTCAACCCCAGAGGGATGGGGCCTTGTGGATAAATATCCCAGCTTCTTAAATCCTCAGTGGGACAATTCTGAGATGTGTTCTATGCATGCCCTTAGGGGGTCCCTGAAGGATTAAGCCCCAGTTGCCCACTCATTATCACATTCTTTCAGAGCCTGCTTTTGGAGGAGAGCCTAAGCTAAGACAGCCCTGCCCAGTAACCCTCCAAAAGCAGCACCTCTAACACCCCTACCCACAAGGCATCCCAGGAGCCCACCCTCTGACCAGCCTCAGGCGCCTTTCCAGATCAACTCTGCCCCTGCCTGTAGTGACCTCGACTGGGTATTGGCCACAGGACAGGAGCCCAGTGGAGCTGTGCCCACTGGACCCCAGAGGAAAAGGCCAAGGACACACCCAGTGCCTGTGACCCACCCTGCACAGCTGAATTGCAGGGAGATGTGATCCCTGAGAACATGGAACAGAGGCTGCGGGTGCACCGGATGCAGATGTTGTTTCTGAATTGGATTGTACACAAAACATCCAATGGTGTGTGCCAGGTGTGTGCGTGCATGGCCTACCCAGTGTGAGCTGTAAATATGTTCTAGGCAGTGGTGGCTTTAGCATTTTCTTTTCTTTTTTTGTCTTTTTTGAGTCTTGCTCTGTCGCACAGGCTGGAGTGCAGTGGCACGATCTCAGCTCACTGCAACCTCTGCCTCCCAGGTTCAAGCGATTCTCCTTCCTCAGCCTCCTGAGTAGCTGGGACCACAGGTGCCCAACACCACGCCCAGCTAATTTTTTATATTTTTTAGTAGAGACGGGGTTTTGCCATGTTGGCCAGACTGGTCTCGAACTCCTGACCTCAGGTGATCCACTTGCCTCGACCTCCCAAAGTGCTGGGATTACGGGTGAGAGCCACCGCGCCCGGCCCCCCCACCCAATCTCTGGCTCCTTATTTTCCCCCAAGGCTAGCCATAGAAACTAGAATCCATCTTCCCCAAGGTGGGTCATAGAAACCAGAACCCCTTTTCTCCAAAGCTGCCACCATAAAACCTAAAAATATGATTCTAATTTCCCCCTGCCTTTCTGTCTAAAAACTGGCCGTAAAGAAATGATCTGACCTACCTAGTTTCATTGTAGATCATAAGACTCCCTTCTAGAGAGGGTCCTGCCCCGTGTCTGGGAGAAAGGAACGCTGTATAGAGAGGCCAAGAAGAACCTAGATGGCCTTGCTGAGTTTCCCCACTCCGTCTATAACATTAGTTCATCCCTTTTTTAATCCAATTCTATTTCTGCATGGCTATCCAAACCTTGTTGAACCTAAGCATAAAAATGAACCATTTCCTCTGTATCTTTAGGTCTTTATTCTGAAGGTTCTGTGGCACATAAAACGGTAATTAAATAAATTTGTATGCCTTTTCTCTTATTAATCTGCCTTTTGTCAGTTGATTTTCAGCAGAGCTTCAGAGGGCAAAGAGGAAGTTTTCCCGCAGCCCCTAGAGTGGCCTGGGTAATTGGGAATCCTGTGTCATTCCTATGTTTACAGCACTGGCCACGGAAAGGTGACAAATGATAGGAACAGAAATATGTTTCCAGAGTGGAAACTGGCAAGTGGCTCTCTGTGAGCCGATAATTCCTAGTTGGGGAAAGGAGAGGGCGCACCTGGCAGTACCTGTAGGGTGGGTGGAGAATCCCCTGATAATGAGAATGGTTGGGGTCTGGGGGTGCACTTGACAGTGCCTGTGGGGTGGCTGGGGAGCCCCTGGCAAAGCTCATGGGTCACTGAGTGGTGTGGGACCGCACCTGATGATGCCTGCGTCCTTCCTCCGGTGCCCTGCGGGCCGGCGCCACTCCTCGACCATCACCACAGACTGCCGGTTGGCGAGGAGGCCGCAGAGAAACAGGGCGAGCGGGGGCGTGAGCAGCAGGCCCAGGCCGTAGAGCGCATTGTAGTGCACCAGGCAGGGACAGTTGAAGTCAAAGGAGGAGTACAGCTTGACGGTGACCGCAGCCAGCAGCAGGCAGATGCCATTCATCACCGACTCCGAGCTTGACTGGAAGTGCTGGAAGAGCATGCGGAATTTATCCATGGCTCCAGCCTGGGTGGGTGGGCAGCCGTCGGTTCGGCTCAGTGAGGCTCTGGCCACCTTCCTGGTGTCTGCTGTGCTGGGGACGAGCCTGGGATCTGCAAGAGGTTCTCTCTCTGCTTCCAAGGGCCTGAGGGGCCAAGGAGGAAGCAGTACCCAGGCCCCAGCCCAGGCTCCCGGGGTCCAGTAGGCACTTAAGGCAGGGACAGGCTCTCACCACAAAGGCTCCCCTGCCCAGCCCAATGGTCCCCTGGTGCCACTCCCCTCCTGTCTGGGGGAGTGAGTCACCCTCTGTGACCAGGCAGCCCAAAGCACCTCTAGGCAAATGGGCCCCACCCTGTCACTCCATTCCTCCCGGCCCATTTCTCTTTGCTTTACGGTCTGGATGCTCAGGCTTGACAGCTGTTGGAGCTTCCTTCGGGGGACAGGCAAATTCTGGGTGTGGTGAGGCAAAGATGCTGATGGAGCCAAAGTAGTATATTTTCTGGTCTTGATCAAAAGCATGACTTTGAACTTGTCTCAGAGGCATAGTAAAACAACAGCAACAACAACAAAATATGATGACTCAGCTCAGCCCAGGGAGATTTCATGTTGGCTTTCAGGCTAGGAGGAGCCAGAAGGGGCACCTATTCCTGACCGAAGGCTTCCTGGAAGAGGAGACCCTTGAGAGGAGTCTTCAACGATGTTTCAGCATTTGCCATGAAAGGGGTAGCGGAAGGGGATGGCCTCCCTGGGAGACGTGCTAAACATTGTGCATTAACCACTGGGTGCCCATGGGAGAGGCTGCTCAAGTGCCACGCCCACACCTGCATGGCTTTCCCCCTGCCCTTCTTCCGTGTGAGGGGCATGCATTTGAAATCACTGCTTCTTCTCCTAACTCTCCCACATCACTAGGTCTCTCCTTGTGTCTCAGTTCCAGTCTCTCCGAAGGATGACAGCCCAGATGTTTGAGGGACCCCTGAAACCTGCAAAACGAATTTTGTAAAGGTCACTTGGCCCATATTTTAAGTCAGATCATCCCAAATAAGTCTTGCAAATTTCGTAACCATCTGTGTGGTCTGTACTTCTGATGAAGACAGACAGAAACCTGGGTCTTAATTATTATTAATATTATTATGAGATAGAGTCTTGTTCTGTCACCCAGGCTGGAGTGCAGTGGCACGATCTTGGTTCACTGCAGCCTCTGCCTCCCGCGTTCAAGTGGTTCTCCTGCCTCAGCTTCCAAGTAGCTGGGATTACAGGCACCCACTACCACGCCCAGCTAATTTTTGTATTTTTAGTAGAGACAGGGGTTTTGCCATGTTGGTCAGGCCGGTCTCGAACTCCTGACCTCAGGTGATTTGGCCCCCTTGGCCTTCCAAAGTGCTGGGATTACAGGCATGAGCCACTGAGCCCGGCCACTTAGTATTTTTATTTTCCACATTTGTACGTTACTCTAGGTCCTATGAGACAGATTTCCCTGTGTGAGGGAAATGAGGCACTGGAGAAGATGGGGAGAGCCACCAGCGGCCCTGTGAGTCTGACTCTGAGCGGAGGAGAGGGCGGGGCAGGGGTGAGAAACCCTTCAAGCCAGGAGGACCACCACAACTTCAGGTGGGTACAGTCCCAGAGGGGCTGTTGGAGGTCACATACCCTGGCGGGGACAGAGCCAGGGAGGAAGCTGGGATCCTCCATCTGTGCCTTTCAGCCTTAGTCACCCACTGGGCTGCTGACCAGAAAAGGGGACTGTCCTGGCCCAAGGCCAGGCTTCGTGACCCTGAACCAGCAGGGCTGGTGTGGAGCAGGCGGGGAGCTAACTGGGCTGGGAGGGTCATGAGCACCCCTCAATCCCATTCTAGTCTCAGGGAGGGATAGAGTGTCCTAAGGGTCCCCAGCCACTCTAACCTTGAGAGTTCAGAAAACAATAGACAATGCTTCTGGAAGAACACTTTGAAGAAAACTGGGTCAAAGACTCCAGGCCAACCTTTTCACAGCTCCAGCCTCTGAGAGGTAAGACAGAGCTACCAGGTCAGCCTGGGTCCCTGGAGCCCTGCAGGGCAACAGGTGCTGAGTGACTGCAGCGAGGCTGACCCTTGCCGGGTATTTACAGGAAATACTTCAGTAAAGAAACAGGCCAGAAAGAAGCCCACCACAAAAGGGATATTATCTGTCAAAGAGAGGGGATGGCTTACATTTTTTTTTAAATCTCTATTTTCTGAATTGTCAACTTTTATAATAGTAGACATAATAGATCATTATTATAATCATAATAATGATTTTTAACTATTTCCAGCAAAAATCATAAAACATTTTAATTAGAAAAACATAAAAAGATAAAAGGACAAGGCAAAAAGGAGAATTCCATTTTGTTGCCTGGAGCTTGGCCCTGCTGAACGAGTAGAGAGAGAACTAGAGGCAGCAATAAATGGAGAAAGGCTTCTTTTACTCACACATATGGAAAGATATTAAATTGCAGATCTGGCCGGACATGGTGGCTCACGCCTGTAATCCCAGCACTTTGGGAGGCCGAGGCAGGCAGATTGCCTGAGCTCAGGAGTTTGAGACCAGCCTGGCCAACATGGCAAAACCCCATCTCTACTAAAAATACAAAAAATTAGTCGGGCATAGTGGTGCATGCCTGTAATCCCAGCTACTTGGGAGGCTGAGGCTTGAGAATTGCCTCTCTTGAGGCTGAGGCATGAGAATTGCTTGAACCCAGGAGGCGGAGGCTGCAGTGAGCCCAGATCATGCCACTGCTCTCCAGCCTGGGCAACAAAGAGAGACTAAAAAAAAAATTACATTTTTCTTTTTAATAATGATTTAATCTTTTTTTTTTTTTTTAAACCAGTTGTAAATATGTGTTAATTTGCAATTGGAAGATCTTTATAGAATAAATCTTTGGTACTTTCTTCATGTTATTTTGTTTTATTTTCTTTTTTTTTTTTTTTTCTTTTTTATTGATCATTCTTGGGTGTTTCTCGCAGAAGGGGATTTGGCAGGGTCACAGGACAATAGTGGAGGGAAGGTCAGCAGATAAACAAGTGAACAAAGTTCTCTGGTTTTCCTAGGCAGAGGACCCTGCGGCCTTCCGCAGTGTTTGTGTCCCTGGGTACTTGAGATTAGGGAGTGGTGATGACTCTTAACGAACATGCTGCCTTCAAGCATCTGTTTAACAAAGCACATCTTGTACTGCCCTTAATCCATTCAACCCTGGGTGGATACAGCACATGTTTCAGAGAGCACAGGGTTGGGGGTAAGGTCACAGATCAACAGGATCCCAAGGCAGAAGAATTTTTCTTAGTACAGAACAAAATGAAAAGTCTCCCATGTCTACCTCTTTCTACACAGACACGGCAACCATCCGATTTCTCAATCTTTTCCCCACCTTTCCCCCCTTTCTATTCCACAAAACCGCCATTGTCTTCATGGCCCGTTCTCAATGAGCTGTTGAGTACACCTCCCAGATGGGGTGGTGGCCGGGCAGAGGGGCTCCTCACTTCCCAGTAGGGGCGGCCGGGCAGAGGCGCCCCTCACTTCCCCGACGGGGCGGCTGGCCGGGCGGGGGGCTGACCCCCCCACCTCCCTCCCAGACGGGGCGGCTGGCTGGGCAGAGGGGCTCCTCACTTCCCGGTAGGGGCGGCCGGGCAGAGGCGCCCCTCACCTCCCGGACAGGGCGGCTGGCCGGGCGGGGGGCTGACCCCCCCACCTCCCTCCCGGACGGGGCGGCTGGCCGGGCGGGGGGCTGACCCCCCCACCTCCCTCCCAGACAGGGCGGCTGGCCGGGCAGAGGGGCTCCTCACTTCCCAGTAGGGGCGGCCAGGCAGAGGCGCCCCTCACCTCCCGGACGGGGCGGCTGGCCAGGCGGGGGGCTAACCCCCCCACCTCCCTCCCGGACGGGGCGGCTGGCCGGGCGGGGGACTGACCCCCCCACCTCCCTCCCAGACAGAGCGGCTGGCCGGGCAGAGGGGGTCCTCACTTCCCAGTAGGGGCGGCCAGGCAGAGGCGCCCCCCACCTCCTGGACAGGGTGGCTGGCCGGGCGGGGGGGCTGATCCCCCCACCTCCCTCCCGGATGGGGCGGCTGGCCAGGCGGGGGGCTGATCCCCCCACCTCCCTCCCGGACGGGGCAGCTGGCCGGGCAGAGGGGCTCCTCACTTCCCAGTAGGGGCGGCCGGGCAGAGGCACCCCTCGCCTCCCGGACGGGGCGGCTGGCCAGGCGGGGGCTGACCCCCCCACCTCCCTCCCGGACGAGGCGGCTGGCCGGGCAGAGGGGCTCCTCACTTCCCGGTAGGGGCGGCCGGGCAGAGGCGCCCCTCACCTCCCGGACGGGGCGGCTGGCCGGGTGGGGGGCTGACCCCCCCCACCTCCCTCCCGGACGAGGAGGGAGGACGCTCCTCACTTCTCAGACGGGGTGGCTGCCGGGTGGAGGGGCTCCTCACTTCTCAGACGGGGCGGTTGCCAGGCAGAGGGTCTCCTCACTTCTCAGACAGGGCGGCCGGGCAGAGACGCTCCTCACATCCTGGACGGGGCAGCAGGGCAGAGGTGCTCCCCACATCTCAGACGATGGGCGGCCGGGCAGAGACGCTCCTCACTTCCCAGATGTGATGGCGGCCGGGAAGAGGCGCTCCTCACTTCCTAGATGGGATGGCGGCCGGGCAGAGACGCTCCTCACTTTCCAGACTGGGCAGCCAGGCAGAGGGGCTCCTCACATCCGAGACGATGGGCGGTCAGGCGGAGACGTTCCTCACTTCCCAGACGGGGTGGCTGCCAGGCAGAGGCTGCAATCTCGGCACTTAGGGAGGCCAAGGCAGGCGGCTGGGAGGTGGTTGTAGCGAGCCGAGATCACGCCACTGCACTCCAGCCTGGGCGCCATTGAGCACTGAGTTAACGAGACTCCGTCTGCAATCCCGGCACCTCGGGAGGCCGAGGCTGGCGGATCACTCGCGGTTAGGAGCTGGAGACCAGCCCAGCCGACACATCGAAACCCCGTCTCCACCAAAAAAAAATACGAAAACCAGTCAGGCGTGGCGGCGCGCGCCTGCAATCGCAGGCACTCGGCAGGCTGAGGCAGGAGAATCGGGCAGGGAGGTTGCAGTGAGCTGAGATGGCAGCAGTACCGTCCAGCTTCGGCTCGGCATCAGAGGGAGACCGTGGAAAGAGGGGAGAGGGGAGAGGGGGGAGGGGAGAGGGGAGAGGGGAGAGGGAGCTCTATCTACCACACAGTCTTTCTATTTTGTTTTATTTTCAAATTGGAGTCTTGCAGATATATTCTTGGGGGTCTTCCAGTTTTTTTTGATCTTTGCAAAGGAGTCTGGATATTATTTGAGAAACACTGGCTTCACCGTTCTTGGAGTTCCTGTTATTGAGAGGGCTGTTTAGGACTAGATGCCCTCTACTGGAGAAACTCGTTGTATGTGATGTGTGAGAGATGTGTCTATGTACCTGTGTATGCATGTGTGTACACATGTATGTGTATGTGTGTAGTGCATGTGTACATATTTGGTGTGTGTATGCATGTGTGTTTTCATACATATGGGTGTGGCCGTCTTCCTACTTTGTGTATGGTGAGTATGCCCTCCCCTGACGGTTCTTTCTTTTCTTTTTCCTTCACAGGGAAGGCATTGAACGTGCGTCCCACTTCTCAGGACTGGGAGACTGTTGTTCTGTGTGTCTAGCAGAGGGTGGTGCCCTTTCTGTCTCTCGGTGGCGTGATTCTCTGCTTCCCTGAGGACACAGGCCTTTGAGCGGTCCTGGCAGACCCGGGGAAAGCAACGTGGCACTTCTGTGGGCCCCACTCTGGTCACTCCACAGAGCCGCGTAGCCCTAAGGGCAGAGACAGGCTGGAAATGAAATGGGGCCATCTAACAGATGGCGCTGGAACAACTGGCTAGCCATTCGGGAGCAATCTCTACTTCATGCTTCATACCAAAATAATTTTCACATGGTTCAAAGATTCAACATAAAAATTAAAATCATAAAAATTCTACAGGAAAACGTACAGGAATTTATTCATAATCAGAGGCTAAGGAAGGCCTTTGTGAACAGACCCCAGAATTTAGTAGCTGTAGAGAAGATGGACAAGTAAGAGTCATAAAAATTAGACGCTTCTATGGGCAAACATACCAATAAACAAAATAAAAATAACAAACTGAAGGAAGGGTGTTTGCCACACAAAGGCCTCTTTTTCTTAATTTGCAGAAGGCTCATATAAATCAATCCAAAAGACGAACAATCCTATAGAAAAATGGGTAAAGGATTTGAACAGGTTATTTGCAAAAAAAAAAAAAAAAAAGAGAGAGAGAGAGAAAAGTGACCAAACATCCTGAAAAAATTCTAATCCTCATTCATAATTAAATAAGAAATGAAACCACCAGTTGCCTTTAAAAATTGCCAAGTGGTTAGCAACTGAAAGATTGATACTTCCCAGTGTTGATGAGGCTTAAGGAAATAGCTACTTTTCATCTATGGTTGGAGTACAAATGGGTAGGTTTTTCATGGAACAGTTTAGCAATACATTTAAAGCAAAAATTTAAATACACATGCCCTTTGACTTAGTAATTACAAAGTCTGTATTCATCCCATGGGTAGCTTTGCAGAAGGAGCCATGATAAACAAACAAGAATGTTCATTATAGCTCTTTTAATGACAATCAAACTGGAAGCAATCTAAATTTCATCAACAGGGGACTGTTTAAATAAAATATGACACAGCCATAAAATGGGATCCATGCAGTCATTAAAAGAATGAAGCAGGCCAGGTGTGGTGGCTCATGCCTGTAATCCCAGCATTTTAGGATGCCAAGGTGGGCGGATCACCTGAGGTCGGGAGTTCGAGACCAACCTAGCCAACATGGTGAAACCCTGTCTCTACTAAAAATACAAAAAAATTGGCCGGGCGCGGTGGTTCACGCCTGTAATCCCAGCACTTTGGGAGGCCAAGGCGGGTGGATCACGAGGTCAGGAGATCGAGACCATCCTGGCTAACATGGTGAAACCCTGTCTCTACTAAACAATACAAAAAATTAGCTGGGCGTGGTGGCGGGCGCCTGTAGTCCCAGCTACTCGGGAGGCTGAGGCAGGAGAATGACGTGAACCCAGGAGGCGGAGCTTGCAGTGAGCCGAGATTGCGCCAGTGCACTCCAGCCTGGGCGACAGAGCGAGACTCTGTCTCAAAAAAAAAAAAAAAAAAAATTAGCTGGGCATGGTGGTGTGTGCCTATAATCCCAGCTACTCAGGAGGCTGAGACAAGAGAATCACTTGAACCCGGGAGGCGGAGGTTGCAGTGAGCGGAGATCCCACCACTGCACTCCAGCCTGGGTGCAACAGAGCGAGACTCCATCTCAAATAGTAATAATAATAATATTAAAGTATTATTATTGACATAAAACAAAATAATCAGGTTTAAATCTTAACATTGTTTCTGACTGAGGAACAGAACATGGAACTGTTTCCCTGGTTGATAATACTTTTTTTCTTTTTGAAACAGGGTCTCACTCTGTTGCCCAGGCTGGATGCAGTGGCACGATCATGGCTCACTGCAGCCTCAGCCTCCTGGGTTCAAGTGATTCTCCTTCCTCGGCCTCCCAAAGTGTTGGAATTGCAGGCATGAGCCACGGTGCCCGACCATAATATATTTTTAACTCCTGTTTTTCTAAGAAGAGATAAATAAGCCTGAATTTTACAATATTATTTTCTCTTCCCTCTTACATGACTAAGAAACTATAAAGGTAGGTTTTCTGCCCAAACGGAAATGACGCTTCCAGACCCTGAAAAGCGGGGCTGGTGCTCTGGCTAGGAGATCCTGCGACCATCGCATGTGACACTACATGTTGGGCCAAATGCAGAGACCTGGGGGCAGAGACAGGCAGGCTGCTTTGGGGGAAGAGGGCACGTGGATAGAGTTTCAGCTCTGGGGGTGATCGGGTGCACAGAGGGCCAGGCTAGGAAGCACCTCTGTTGTTGACTACACACCCTCAAGCTCTGGCCATGCAGTGACAGACGTTCCCTAGGCATCTGCAGAGTGCCAGGGGCTGGGCTCACGCAGATGCCCATACTGGGTAACTGGACACAGTCAGAGGGGGTATCCCGGTGTGAGTAGCGGTGCTCTGGAGGACTGTGACTCAGCTGAAGTTTGGGGAGCCTCAGCCTCAGTCCTGGGAGAGAGTCTCTGCAGGGAGCTTTGGCCTTCTGTCCTACGGTCACCGTGACAGGGAGAGCTCCTCTGCTGCCGGAGACCCCATCTCAGGATGAAAGGTAAAAAGTGGCCTCAGTGAAGGGCACATACTCAGAGGGGAACATCTCAGTGATTGAAGAGGGGGCCAGTTTCCTCAACGATATATTTTCTTTACCATGAAGTAGCCAATGGAAACTATAAGGGTATATGTTTTCCCAGCAAAACTCTTTTCATTTTGAAAGAGGAAAAGAGCAATCCGTAAACATTTATTTATTTATATATTTTTGTTTTGAGACGGGGTCTCCCTCGCCTAGGCTGGAGTGCAGTGGCGTGATCACTGCTCGTTGCAGTCTCAACCTCCCCAGGCTCAGGTGATCCTCCTACCTCAGCCTCCTGAGTACGTGGGTCTACAGGTGCACACCATCATACCTGGCTAATTTTTGTTCCTTTGGTAGAAATGAGTTCTCACTATGTTGCCCAGGCTGGTCTTGAACTCCTGGGCTCAAGTGATCCGCCCACCTCAGCCTCCCAAAGTTCTGAGATTACAGGCATGAGCCACCACACCTGGCCTCATAAACTTTTTTTTTTTTTTTAGACGGAGTTTCACTCTTGTTGCCCAGGCTGGAATGCAATAGCGCAATCTCGGCTCACTGCAACCTCTACCTCCTGGGTTCAAGCGATTTTCTTGCTTCAGCCTCCCGAATAGCTGGGATGCACCACCCAGCTACTCAGTGGCATGCGCCCCACTAATTTTGTATTTTTAGTAGAGACGGCGTTTCTCCATGTTGGTCAGGCTGGTCTCGAACTCCCAACCTCAGGTGATCCACCCGCCTCGGCCTCCCAAAGTGCTGGGATTACAGGTGTGAGCTACCGCGCCTGGCTCTGGTAAACATTTTTAAGGTGTTTTGAATGGCTTGAGGGCTCCCCAAAAACGTTTGTCAGAGACAAAGGGGATTCCAATGGAGTTGTAGTGTCACCTAGTGGTGGCTGGAGGGAGGAACTGGGGTGAGAGGAAGGGAGAGGCGGGACACACAGCAGGTCTGCTCTTTTGGCTATGAGAAAACCTTCCCTCAGTTATCGTCCCTGGGAAGAGAGCTGCCCTTGGGTGTTCTCTGGGACTGCTCTGGGGAAGGGTGCATGAAAGGGAGATGTCACACTGCCAGCAGCAATTGGAGAAAAGTCTGCTCCCTGTCCTGGGTCTCACGCTAAAGGCATTTGGTGTGATTTAAGGCTGCTGGCTTCTTGGAGAGATGCCTCCTGACTCCTATTTGTCTTTCAACTTTGGCCATGAAGGAGTGTTACACTTTTATGTGGTCATATTTATCATACTTTTCCTTTATGATTCTCTGGTCTTTGTAACGTTCTTGGAAGGGCCATCCTGCCAAGTAAAGGCCACTTAAAACATCTGTGAGAGAAAAGAGGATGCTGGGGGTACTGCAGCCATTTTGAGCATCTTTCTTTGATTTTATTGTCTTTTTACTCTGTTTTGTGTTCATCAGTAGCTGTGTGCTCCCTGGCTAACTTCCAGAAAGCTGAGCTGAAGCCACCAGGCATCTTAGGTGTCCTCAAGCAGGAGGGGGCTGGTTCAGGAGCTCAGTGAGGAGGCCTCCTTTGCCACAGGTGTCTCCCTCAGGCTGGGGACGTGAAGGAATTCCACCCTGGTGCAGGCACAGTATCATGGGAATCAGGACTCAGGCTGTCCTAGGGCTGTGCCTCCATGCCTCCCCCATCAGCTCCTAGGCAAGTGACTTAGCCTCCTCAAGCCTCGGGATTTTTATTTGTAAAATAGGAATAATAATAGTAATAATAACAAGAACAAAAATAGTACCTATCTCACAGGGTTGTTTCCAGACTTAAATGAACTAATGCATCTGAAGTGCTTAGACCAAGGCCTGGGACATATGAGTAAGTGCTTCATAAATGTCACCTGTCACAATTATCTGAGCAAGTGGCCCTGGGATAGATCAACTGATGCTGGACTTTGAAGTCAGTACACAACTTTCTTAGATGGAGACACACTGTCCTCTTTCCGACATTGGGCATTTTCTTTTTTTTCCTTTTTTTTTTTTGAGATGGGGTCTTGCTGTGTTGCCCAGTCTGGAGTGCAGTGGTGGGGTCTCAGCTCACTGCAACCTCCACCTCCAGGGTTCAAGTGATTCTCTTGCCTCAGCCTCCCAAGTAGCTGGGACTACAGGCATGAGCCACCATGCCTGGCTAATTTTTCATATTTTTAGTAGAGATGGGGTTTCGCCATGTTGGCCAGGCTGGTCTCAAACTCCTGACCTCAGGTGATCCGCCCACCTCGGCCTCCCAAAGTGCTGGAATTACAGGCGTGAGTCACTGTGACCGGCCAACACTGGGCATTTTCCTTTCTGCTTCATGGAGGAACCTCCTTCCGTCCTTTCAGATACAGTCTTGGGAGTGCTTGGCCTCAGGTCTGGATTTTTTCCATGGGTGCTATGGGTACTTAAGCCTATGAACTTTTAAAGCATCTGCTTGAGACCAGAAAAAAACATTACTGTCCTCAAGTTATGAAAGGAAAACTTCAAACCAAAATTAATAAATGTTCACTTAAATGCCTTTGTTGTATCAATGTCATTGATTGCTAAATGTAGTACTCATAAACATTTCATTATATTTGAAGACAAACATAGTTTTTTTCTCACTTGGCAAGGCATCCAGCACACGCATGATTGCTTAGAAATAAAACCAGTTGTAAATTCAGTGAGTCCCTTGTCATCCAGTGATTCCAAAAGCCAAATTTGTAAAAATCCTTTCAAAATGTTTACTGCAAGAAAATGATGTTTAATGTGGAATGCGGTATATTTTAGTACATTTGGCCTGACAGGGTTGGGCTCCAAAATAAGAGTTTGGGGGTCTATGAAGACCTCACAACTGATCCTGGATTCAGGGGCCACCTCCCAGAGGGCAAGTTTGTCTGTGGGGCAGAGGAAGGGGCTGGGATTCATCCCTGCTACCTCCTTGCACAGTCACCTCTTCCAATAAGTTAGCCCTGCTTGTGTGGCAGCCAGCACTGGCCTGGTCCCCATGGGGTGTCCAGCTTTCCCCCGAGAAAGCCTGTAGGCCTTCTTTAAACACCGTCTTCACAACTAGAACATGTGACCATGTGGAGCAGTTTCCCAATGTGTAATCAATAAATGACCTGTATCACACTCTGCTCAATCTAAGTCTCAAGGGGTGAGGTCTGGGAGTCTGCATTTTAGTAACTTTCTCCCCCTCTCCCCAAGGCCTCATAGATGATTCTGATGCACGTTTAAGTTTGAGAATTATTAGCCTAGAGTGTGTGTGCACCCCAGGAGGAGGGCAAGATGATCCCTTTTTCAATATCATTAGTCTATGTTTCATAATATATACAATATGAATACAGTAGTGCATTTTTAGAAATTATAAATAAAGAAATATACATATATTGGTGTACACACTTTAAAAATTTATTACTGCTAGGGGTGCGTGATCAAAAAAGTTTGGAGCTCAGAGCAACCTGCCCAGCCCAGCTATGCGGTCAGACCTGCTGTATGTTCAGCTCTGAACCTGGGCCTGGGAGGTGGGCAACTGGGACTGGAGTGCACAAAAAGCAGAGGACAGGCTGCCCCACGGTGCTAGCAAGGAAACTGCATCTCATCAGTGCCAGGGATACAGGTAGTGCTCAATAAATGGTCACTGGGCAATGAGTGAAGCTGAATCCCAAAAATACCTGGGAATAAGATGGCATAGGGCCCATTCCATCCTAAAATGGGCAGCACAGACTTCCATCCTTCAGAGGGAGGGCCCGACAGGTTAATCCATCCATTTCTTTATTCATTCATTTATTTAATAACTAGTTATTGAGTATGCACTAGGTATCAGGCACAGGCACTCAGAGATCTACCCCTCCAACTTGTCCAGCCACCCCCTGAAGTTCAGACAGGACACCACCCTCTCCCCTCACAGCTTTTCTGATAGTCTGATTAACTATGGGCTGGTGGCTGGGTGGACATGGTGGCACATGCCTATAATCCCAGAGCTTTGGGTGGCCTAGTCGGGACCTGAAGCCAGGAGTTCAAGACCAGCCTGAGCAACAAACTGAGATCTCATCTCTTACAAAACATAAATAAATAAAAAATTAGTCAGGTGTGGTGGTGCATGCCTGTAGTCCCAGCTACTCAAGAGATTGAGGCGGGAGCATCGTTTGAACCCAGGAGGTCGAGGTTGCAGTGAGCTATGATCACGCCTCTGCATTCCAGCCTGGTGACAGAGTGAGACCCTCAGCTCTAAATACCAAAACCAGGCGGAGTGCAGTGGCTCACGCCTGTAATCCCAGCACTTTGGGAGACCAAGGCGGGCAGATCAATTGAGGTCAGGAGTTCAAGACCAGCCTGGCCAAAATGGCAAAATCCTGTCTCTTCTAAAAATACAAAAAATTAGCTGACCATGATGGCACGCACCTGCAATCCCAGCTACTCAGGAGGCTGAGGCACGAGAATTGCTTGAACCCAGGAGGAGAGGTTGCAGTGAGCTGAGATCATGCCACTGCACTCCAGCCTGGGTGATAGAGTTAGACTCTGTCTCAAACAAACAAACAAACAAACAAATAAACAAAACCCAAACAAAACGAAACAGTGGGCTGGGACTTGGGGAATGGGAGGGTGCTACCTGTCGTAGCCAGGGATAGTTGTGGCTGTTTCCCATTTTAAGGTTAATTTCTCTACCTGGAGGGAGGTGTCATGCCATTGACTAGGGTGGTCTCAATTCAGGGGAGTCCAGCTTGGCCTAGAGGCACCCCACTTTTGTCTGCCTGAGGAAAGGTCATCACTCTGGTTGGTTCTGAACTCAGTATCCAGAGGCTCAGGGAAGGGAGTAGACTCTCAGTTAAATATGCTACTATTTTATCAACGCGGTAACTCTTCAAGACTTGAATGGATCTGGAAGCTATGTAGAGAGAGAAAGAGGAAGGGAGGTAGAGAGAGGCGAACCAGGCAGGAGCGGACAGCCAGGGTGGGAAGAACAGAGGCTGCAAGGAGAGAAAGTGACCAGGATGGGAAGAAGCAGAGAAGGAAGGGCAGGGGGAAAGAGGAGAGGGGGTGGGAAGGGGGTAGAGAGTGAAAGAAACCAGCAAGGGCCAGGTGCGGTGGCTCACTCCTGTAATCCCAGCACTTTGGGAGGCTGAGGCGGGCGGATCACTTGAGGTCAGGAGTTAGGGACCAACCTGGCCAACACGGTGAAACCCCATCTCAATTAAAAATACAAAAATTGGCTGGGCGCGGTGGCTCATGCCTGTAATCCCAGCACTTTGGGAGGCCGAGGGGGGTGGATCACGAGGTAAGGAGATTGAGACCATCCTGGCTAACACAGTGAAACCCCGTCTCTACTAAATATGCAAAAAATTAGCCGGGCGTAGTGGCAGGCACCTGTATTCCCAGCTACTCAGGAGGCTGAGGCAGGAGAATGGCGTGAACCCAGGGGGCGGAGCTTGCAGTGAGCTGAGATCGCGCCACTGCACTCCAGCCTGGGTGACACAGGGAGACTCTGTCTCAAAAAAAAAAAAAAAAAAAAAAAGAAAAGAAAAAAAATTAGCTGGACATGATGGTGTGTGTCTGTAGTCCCAGCTACTTGGGAAGCTGAGGTTGGAGAATTGCTTGAACCTGGAAGGTGGAGGTTGCAAGATTGCAGTGAGCTGAGATCGTGCCACTGCGCTCCCACTGGGCAAGACTCTGTATTAAAAAAAAAAAAGAGAGAGAAATCAGCAAGAAGAGAGCAACAGGGAAGGAAGGGAAGGTGGGAGTGGAGCTGCTGTTGAAGGAAGCTTCCCCAGGTACCTGCCCGGGGCCTCCCTCTCCTGCATGCCTGTGTGTGCACTCACAACACCTACGCATGCACATACAAGGACACAGGTGTTCACGAAAGTGCACACGTGTGCACTGACACCCACCCCCTCAGGCACTGCCCGCAGAATCTGCACTGCTGGGTGTGTGGGTGTTGCCACGGTGACTGGTGCTGGAGCATCACCTTGTGGGTATTAATAGCTTCCCCTGAAGCCATCAAAACAGTGACTTCATCAGCCCCAGTCTCCCTGGCAGTTTCTTTCTTCCTCTTCCCTTCCGGGATGGGTCTGGGAAGGGTCTTCTGGATCAGAGCCACCACCCAGGCACCCCACCCCTACGAGCTGCGTTGGGGAAGGATGGCAGGAAGGCCTCTGAGTTCTGCCCAAGGTCTGGGGGTAAGGAGACTGCCGGCCTTCTTTAACCCTCTGAGCTGGGTCTACCCTAAGTCCCTGCCAGGGAAGAGTTGCTGGGGCACAGGACTCCTCAGAAGGGCCACGCTCAACTTCTCTGAGTCCTATGCAGCCACACCAACCTCCTCTAGGTCCCTTCCTGGCCAGAGACCTAGTTGACTCTAACAGTGGTGTCCCCTCTTCCAGTACAGAGCTCCCTGAAGTACTAGGGTGAAGGTAGAGAGGGGCCTAGGGCGTGAAATATAAGAGGACCTCATTCCCAGGCTCCCGCAAGTGCAAGCTTGGTATCTGCATGAACTTGAGAGTTGGTGCCTTCTTCAATTTTGTGTCAGGGATGCCTTGGCTACCTCATCCTATCCCAGCCCTGTTGATACTCCCATCAGCTCCTCAACCCTCAGTTCCCTGCCTTTGTCCCTGATGCCTCTCACCTTCCTTTGGGACTCCCTGGGATCACGCTGCCCTGAACTGCAGAACCTGGGCTGCCTCTGGACTCAGGTGAGCATCCGCCTCTGGCCTTCACTTCCCTCCTTCCCTTTGACTTCTTCCTCTCTCCCCTGCTTTGCCCATAGCCCCAGGTCTAGGCCATATGGGGCCTGTGACATCCCTTTGTCAGGCACGGTGGCTCATGCCTGTAATCCCAGTACTTTGGGAGTCCGAAGCAGGTGGATCACCTGAGGTCAGCAGTTCAAGACATCCCTGCTGTGCTCTACCTTTGGGGCCTCATCCCCTCCCCCATTCCCCTGCCCACACCAGGCTTCCCCGGAGCCACCGTCTGTAAATCCTAGCTAGGCCCTTGTACTTCAAACACACTCCAGCAGGATAAGTCTCAACTATGCCAAGTCCTCATATTTGTTCTAACTTGTGAAAGGCCTGATTCTAGTGGCCACTCACAGTGACTTCATTCCGTCAGATTTCAGGGGGAATATAAGTGTGTGTGCTTGTATAGGTGTGAGTGTGTGAGATAGTGTAGCGGTGTGTTAGCACATGTGCGAGTGTGTTGCCATTAAGAGCCTGTGGATTTCTGATGCATGAGTCATTAGCTGGGAGTGAGCCTTGGGAAGATACTGCCCATAAATAAGACAGCCATCCCTGACCTGCTGTGGCCATCTGCAGCTGCCTGCACACGTGATCTTGGGCATCTGGGAGGCTGGAGGCCGGGTTCGGGGCTGTCTTTCCCTCCAGATTCCAGAGAGACAGTGGCTGTCACAGATATTTCTAGCTTGCCTGGAGTCCCAGACATTTAAGGGTAGAATGCCTGGAATGGGGATGGAGAGAGGAGAGTAGGAGAGGAAAATAAAGGGTGGTTCAGGAGGCTCTGCCCCCAGGGATCTCAGTGGAGCCTCCTGGCCCACAGTGGGAAGCATGCATTCCACAATTATTTTCTGAGAATCTGTCACATGCCAGGCATTCCCCCAGTGGGTAAGGACACCCTGGTGAACACGACTGACCTGTGCTCTCCCCTCACAGATCTTATGTTCTAGCAGGGAGGCAGAAGATAAACGAGGAAAGGCTACTTGTAAACAAGTTCCATATAAAAGCTATGATGAAAATAAAATGGAATATTGTGGAAAGTGACTGACAGTGGAGGGGGTCCTTTAGTTGGGACAGTCAGGGAATGTCAGGACACGAACTGTGCCTAGATAATGAGGAGCCGCCAAATGGAGACTTGGGGGAAGAACCTTTATTATAGAAAAGGATACATGAGATGTCCCCCTGCCCACCCATGTCTTCACTGGACTCTGGATCAGAGTTGCTGAAGCCAGAGCAGGGAGCTAGAGATGACTTAGAGGAGCAGGAAGTCTGATTCCCTGGGGGGAACCTTGGAACATCTTCCATCCCTGATAGACCAGGAGAGATGCCCCGGGTCCAGGAAGGAGAAGAATAACTTCCGTTTCCCTTCCTGAAGGCTTCTTGGTGCAGTGTTGAGCTACAGGAAGGCACTAGCCACATGAGCAGGGCCCTTGCTGAAACCCCCTTCCTCCAGGAAGCCTTCTTTGACTGCCATAGGCTGCAGAGGCTCCTCTCCCCCACCTTGTTATAGCTAACAGAACCACTCAGTTCAGAGCTGGTGGTCTTCTGATGATCTGTCCCGGAGATCTGTTCCCTCAGCTTGGCCAGAGCTCCAGGCTTGTGAGTCTGGTCCGCGGGCATTCAAAGGCCCTCAGTGGCATCTGTGCATCAGTGAGACTGCCCGGGGTTCCTGCTCTGAACCCTTGCCCTAGTGCCCCTAGCCTGGCTGAGAACGGAGGGTCAAGTGCCGGGGTTCTAATCTCAATTACTTTATCCAAGCATCCGCTTGCTCATTTACATGTTTCCCTGGGCTCTCCACTCTGCGCCAGGCCCGGTACCTGGAGCTAGGGAAACCGAACATTAGTGCTGGCTCGCCCGCCCCCGCATCCGGGGAGCTCGGCGTTCTCGCGGCCCTGCTCCCCTTGTTTTCAAGTGCAAGTTCCATGTTTCCGTGCTGGGAATAAGGCCAGCCCCGGGGGCCACCATACTCGCCTGATGTCTTACCCCGACCCGCGCCGCCGAGAGCTTGCGGCTACGGGAACGCGGCGCGCCCCGGGGCCACATCTGGCCTAGCGGGCGCGCGCGTGTCACTAAGACGCTCATTCACCGGCGCAGCTGTCACTATAACAACCGGAGCGAGGGAATCCTGGAGACTGCCGGGGCGGGGGGCGGGGGCGGCGGTCGCAGGAGGGCCCCGGCGCGGGCGGGACCGCGGCGGTCGGGGGACACCAGCCGCGTCGGAGCGCCCAGAACGCCCCGCGCTCCGCCGAGCCCCGCTCCACGCAGACCCGCGGGCGGGAGGGAGCCACGCACATCGCCGCCGCGGCCGTCTCCGCGGGGCGGTGACCGAGCCTGCCTCGGAGCCGCCGAACGCCCACGCCAGGGACCCTGACTCTATGGCCCCCGGGGAGCGCGCCAGAGCCGCCGCGCCGCCCACCCCCAGCCGGAACCCGAGCGTCCCGGGGAGCAAGCGGGGAGCCCCGGGCGTCCCCGGCCCCGGTCCAGGGCCCTGCTTGTGGCCCCCGCTCCCGCCACGGGGCATGGGAGGCAGGTAGCCCCGCTCGCGCCAGGACACCCGTGGCGGGCGGAACCCGCCAAAGACCGCGAAGTCCAGAGAAAGGAAGCTGAGGAGCTGCCCGCCCGCCCCCGGCTGCAGCCCCAGCAGGGCCCTCCCCCGGTGGCGCGCACCCGCGCGCGCACACTCGCACACCGCACCTCAGCTCCTGCCCGGCCTCGCCCCCACCCGCGAGCGCCGAACCTCCTGGGGCCGGATGCCATGGGTAACAACTTCTCCAGTATCCCCTCGCTGCCCCGAGGAAACCCGAGCCGCGCGCCGCGGGGCCACCCCCAGAACCTCAAAGGTAGGCTCCCTGGCCGAGCGCTGCTGGAGGACTGGGGCGCAGGTGGAGGGCCAGGGAGGTGTGGTTGGGGAGGGCGGGCAGACGCCACCTGTTGGGCGTGTCTGGAGGCCGGAGATGCACCTCTGGCCGTGGAGTGGGCTGGGGGTGGAGGGCAGCCGGCGATGATGGTGATGGAGGATGGCGTCCCGCGGGGTCTGCGCAGTTCTGTCTGCTGGCACTGGGAACGTCACTGGAGTCCCCTCAGGCCATGGTGTTAGGCGAGCCTGAAGAGGTGGGAAAGGATGTTTGCCAGGTCGATAGGGGAGTGGGGAGTGAGGAGGGAAGCTTGGGTCGTCCGTCTCCAGGGAGGCACCTCGATGGGTCTCCTTTCCATCGGCCCTAGGGCTGGAGAGACCAGGCTGGGAGCACTAGTTGCATTTCCAATGGGAGGGTTTTAAAAATTCAGGACAGGATTACAGCAGCCTGGAAGAAAGGGTCAGAGCTGCTGGTTCCTGGGGTCCTTTGCAGCCGTTGGGTTTTTGCATCCATTGAATTAGTTTGATTTCTGGTTTTCCCAAAGACCAGATATCCAGTCAGAGCCCTAGAAAAGAGGGTCTGGGAGCCTTGAAACAGAGGGACATTTACCAGGAATGTCTTTGCTCTCCACCTCCCCAGATCCACTCAGCACCCTCAGGGTGGCCCTAGGCCCAGTCTCCCCATTCGGAGCCTGCCATTCCTGTCTTGGATCTTCCAATGCTGTCTCTGACCTTTGGAAGACACTGCGGGGTCCTCCCGGGCCCTCAGACCCTACTAAATTCCTTCCAGAAAGTGCTTTTCTGTCACCTCAGAACCAGTGGCACTTGTCCTGGGCATGATGGCTAAAAGCCAGGAAGGGAAGCCCTTGGGCTTTCACAAAGAATACCCCACTTCCTAAGCTCCTCAGGTTATGAGAACGATAACAATAGTGCCCTTTAACACAAGGCATCGAACTTTCTCAAACACATTTTCAGTGAGCATGGACACTGCTTGGGGTAGTCAGCAGAGCAGAGCTAATCACACTATACCCATTTTACAGATGAGGAGAACCAAGGCTTGCTTCAGGTTCCCAAAGCCAGCCAGACCTCGGCGCTAGGTGCTAGGCTGTAGAACCCTATCTTTTGACTTGGAATTCTGTCCCTTCTTTTGCTGAACAGTTAACTTTTAAGACCACGGAAGAGGAGGAGAGACGGGACCACTGTCCTGCATTCTAATACTCCAGCTCTTTCAGAACTTCAGCTTTCACTTGGCTCAGGAAAATCAATGGATTTGTTGTGTCTTTCTGGAAATTAATATGGCAATACATGTCAAGATACTTTAAAAATATCAATTTGTTGGCAGAGTGCGGTGGCTCACGCCTGTAATCCGAGCACTTTGGGAGGCCGAGGCAGGTGGATCACTTGAGGTCAGGAGTTCCAGACCAGCCTGGCCAACATGGCGAAACCCTGTCTCTACTAAAAATACAAAAATTAGCCGGGCATAGTGGTGCTTGCCTATGATCCCAGCTACTTGGGAGGCAGATAGGCAGGAGAATCCCTTGAATCTGGCAGATGGAAGTTGCAGTGAGCTGAGATCGTTCCACTGCACTCCAGCCTGAGCGACAGAGCGAGACTCTGTCTTGCTAAAAAAAAAAAAAAAAAAAATCAGTTTGTCGACCTTGTAATTCTACCTTGAGGAATTGATACTAAGGAAGTGGAGATGCAGGAATATATACTTATGGCACTGGGCTAGGATGTTCATGGCAGTGTTATTTATACTAGGTGGATAACCTAAATGCTCAGTAATCATGGTATATATTCTTGGTAGAGTACTGTGCAGTGATTACAATTATATTTGTGAAGAATATTTGATGACTGTGGAAAATGCTCACAGTATAATGACAGAATACAAAGTTGTGAAGACTGTATCATCCCAATTTTGTTTAAAAAGTGGTATGAATGCAAAAAACCCCAACAAAAACAAAACAAGCAAAAATGCTTGTAAAGTTTCCAAAAGGTTAACAATTATTTCCTCTGGGTATGGGATCATATGGGATTGCATTTTTCTTTTTTATATTTTGCTCTTTTCTAAAATTTCTACAATAAGTATTATTTTTGTAATCAGAAATAAGCAATCAGTGTTAGCAAGTATGAAGACTGTTTCTGAGCATTGGAAACAGATTCCTAATGAACCTATGAATATCGTTCAGCTCAACCTTCTCTGCAAGTGAGAATAATGAGGGAAAAGAATAATTATTTGCCCAAATTAAAGTGGCAAAACTTGGCCCTGTCCTTCAAGGGGCAAGGGTTAGCTGGGGGCAGGGGTTAGTTGGCCCTTAATATTCACAGACTATCTTCCTGAGAAGGCCTTGCTCCATCCTTGACTCTCTGGAAACCCAGAGAGCTCCCAACTAATTGCATCTTTTTAATCTAAAATTTGGAATTGTGGGGATCTGAGGTCTCTGTGGCTAGGGTCTTTGGCAGAAGGCAGGAGTGGGGGCCCCATCCACACACCACTGTAGGTGACCATGGGAATTTTGATCCCACTCCTACTAAGCCTGAAATGAAGGACAGAGGGTACCCATGAAGGCCGCCAGTTGTTGGCTCTGTCCTTCACCCAAGGTCCACTGATCCTCCTTCTCAGCTTGACTTCTAGGGACTTCTTCCCATTTTTCTACCCTAATAGAGCCATCACCTTTATTCTGTAATTGTTTAGTGTTTAGTCTCAATTCCCTTCTAAATGTATCAGCACTGACCTACGAGTCTTCTCTGGTATATCAGTGGTCAGCCAGAAGTTCATTCTAATTGTGTTGGTGTTGACCTGATAGGCTGTGATGCTAACTGCCTACCCAGGTTCTGCTGGGATGGCGTCTGTACTCAGCCTGAATTCATCTCTAATTCTTGTGAGTGCTCATCCAGAAATTTGCTGGGAGTAGGGGTGGAGTGACTGTCTTGAATTTTTTCTCTCCTTACATAATTGCAGTCTCTTGATTCCTCACCATTTTAATTAAAACAACTGGAAGGGACCTGGTATAATGGGGATCCTGGGACTGATTGGAGATCTAAGATTGGTCTGGCTGTTAGGCTGACATGACATGGGACATGGGACCCCACCATCGCCTCTCGGGTGATAGACTTTGGTCTTCTTCCTGGGAACACACTGACCCCACTCTGCTGCTGGTGATTCCCACTGGGTTCTGAACAGCGTTGGTCTAGGAGTGTTCAGGGGAGAGGTCCACGGTGTAGCTCTGGGCTTAGAACCAACAGGCAGTGCCCGAGGAGCTCCCATGTGCCCAGCTCAGAGATAAGACACCCCTGGGCTTTCCCAGGCTGGAGATCTACTCGAAAGGCATGGATGAGGGAGTGAATGGAATCAAGTGTTTGCTTGGTTGTACTGTCGAAACCCAGATGTGTGGGCAGAGGTCAGACAAGGGGTATCAGGGGAGGATCTGAGCTGGACATGGAGGGAACTGCAGGAACTGGATAGAAAGCAAGGGATGCAGCAGAGTCCTAGGGTGTGGAAGAAGGGGGAAAGGCACTGACAGTAAAGGCTTGGAGGGGCTTGAGCGTATATCTATATATTACATGAAATAGAAAGTATATGTATATGGAAGTTATGTATATATTTTCAGTGAGGGGCACAGAGTGACTGGGGTAGGGTGCACAGGAGGTTCATGCCTCTTGGAGAAAAATATAAAGAATAAAGATTTTCCTCCTTGCCCAGGTCTTTCTGAGTGCTTGACTGGATGGGCTACTTCCTTTTATTTTTTATTTTTGAGACGGAGTCTCGCTCTGTCGCCCAGGCTGGAGTGCAGTGGCGCGATCTCGGCTTACTGCAAGCTCCGCCTCCCGGGTTCACGGCATTCTCCCGCCTCAGCCTCCCGAGTAGCTGGGACTACAGGCGCCCGCCACCGCGCCCGGCTAATTTTTTGTATTTTTAGTAGAAATGGAGTTTCACCGTGTTAGCCAGGATGGTCTCGATCTCCTGACCTTGTGATCCGCCCGCCTCGGCCTCCCAAAGTGCTGGGATTACAGGTGTGAGCCACCGCGCCAGGCCCATTTTTTTTATTGTAAAATTTATATAACCTGAAATTTACCATTTTAAAATGTATAATTCAGTGGCATTTAGTACATTTACAATATTGTACAACCACCGCCTCTACCTAATTCCAGAATATTTTTATCATCCCAAAAGGAAATGCCATGCCCATTAAGCAGTCACTCCTGTTACCCTCTCCACTGAATCCCTGGCAACCACGAATCTACTCTTTGTCTGTATGTACTTGCCTATTCCAGGCATTTAATATACATGGAAGGATACAATATTTGTCCTTTTGTGTCAAGCGTCTTTTACTTAGCATAATCTTTTCAAGTTTCATCCATGTTGTAGCGTGCACCTTTTTTCCTTTTGTGGTTGAATAATATTCTATTGTAAGAATATGCCACATTTCACTTATCCATTCATCAGTTGGTGGACTTTAGGATGTTTCTACCTTTTGGTTTTCATGAATAATGCTGCTATGAACATCTGTGTCTAAGTCTTTGTTTGAACACCTGTTTTCGGTTCTTCTGGGTATACACCTAAGAGTACACCTCCCATCTTTCAAAAGGTGGTGCTTCTTGAATTGGATACTTCACAAAGTCACTGGTTGTGACAGCTGTAGGAAGGCCGTCCCCCTCCAGCTCTGGCTGGGTGTGACGCCAGCGAGACACCTGTTGTTTTCAGTCTCTTTTCTATGATGGCTGAGGCTGCTGGGGGGCTGAAGGAGAAGCTGCAAAGGTTGACTAAGGGTCTTGATTCTTGTGGTGGGCCAGAGTGTCTGTAGACCCTGAATTTCCTCACTACTCTCTGGGGATGAGAGCAGGGGCAGGGGAAGGCTCATCCTTGGACAAGGTCTTAGCTATTTTTCTTTCTCTCCCTCCCTCCCTCCTTCCCTCCCTTCCTTCCTTTCTTCCTTCCTTCTCTTCTTCCCTCCTTCCTTCCTTCTTTCCTTCCCTTCCTTCCTCCTTCCCTTCCTTCTTTTCTTTTCTTTTCTTTCAGCTGGAGTGCAGTGGTGGATCTTGGCTCATTGAAGCCTCAACCTCCTGGGCTCAAGTGATCCTCCTGCCTCAGCCTCCCAAGTAGCTGGGACCACAGGCACACACCACCACTCCTGGCTTATTTCTGTAGGTTTTTTTTAAGAGATGGCATCTTGCCATGTTGCCCAGGATGGTCTGGAACTCCTGGACTCAAGCAGACCTCCTGCCTTGGCCTCCCAAAATGCTGGGGCCACTGTGCTCAGCCTCTAGCCATTTTTCTGCATTCACATTCTCACTGCTACTTCCCCTATCTGAGTCCTCATCCCAGATATTGCCACAGCTGCCATCCTAATTGGCTTCTCTGCCTCCGGTCCCTCCTTCGATGCTGCCGGAGTGATTCTCCCAAAGTACTATCTTCATCATACCCTTCCCCCCTTCAGTCACCATAATGGGATATTCAAGGTCTCCATTCTTTGGTCAACCCACAGATCTTCCCTCAGCTCTTGTCTGGGCTCCTTCCTTGGTTGTCATGACGCTTGCAGATTAGGTGAGCTCATCCAGCTCTCCACCCCCGGGAATGCAGCAGACGGATCTAGGGGGTGCCTGGTGGCCTCCTCAGAGTGACTGGCTGCGTCAGCCCCGTGTTGAACCCAGAGCACCCATCCTGCATGCCCTGTTGGTTTTCAGTTCGGTTTTACCTTTGAACCCTGTTATGTTAATTATCATAATAATATTTACAATAGCTACCATGCACTGGGTGGTTACTTTGTACCAAGTTCTTATATGTGGATTATTTCCATTAATACCCTCCCAACAACCTACAGAAGGAGGTAGCATTGTCACTGTTTTACAGATGGGGGAAAAGGGGCTAAGAGAGGTTAAGTAACTTATCCCAGTCCACACAGTTAGAAACTGATGGGGCTGGGATTCAAAGCCAGGGCTCTCAGACTTTAGAGTTTATTATTGTGATCGCTGTATTATCCTGCCCCTGTAGCATTTAGCCTTGGGTGGGCTCTGTCTTTCATTGTGGGAGAGAGATGGGGGAGTAATTTTTGAGTCTCTGGACAGAGCCCCAGGGCCGGGAAAGGGCACACAATGGGGTTCTTGATGCTTTCTCCCTTGGCTAACCAGAAGATCAAGAGGGCTGTGCTAGTCTGGAATTCCCAGCCTCCTCCCCCTTACGCTTTCTTCGGGGTTTTAGACACTTTGGAGGAAACTTGTGGTTCTTTGGGGCCAGTGTTTCTCAGAGTGAGGTTTTTCTACTGCCTGCATCAGCATTAGCTGGAAGCATGTATACCATGCAGGTTCCCAGCCCCCAGCTCAGACCCGCTGACTCAGAATATATTGGGGATGGGACCCTCAAACCTGCGTGTTTAACAGGGTCCTCAAGATCTGAGAACTGTTGTGACTCTGGGGCCTCAGAACAGTCCTACTCTTGCATGCTTGGAGGAGGTGGGACCAGGCTTCTCAGAGGAGGAGAACCCAGAGTTGGATGGGGGAGATTTGGAGGGGAGCTAGAAAGGTGTCTTGGTGAGTGGGCTGGCAGCAAAGGCACAGAGGCAGAGAAACACAGGGTGTGTTCAGGGATGGTGGGCAGTCCTCTTGCCTGGATGTGGGGTCCCCAGTGGGGAGGTTAACAGGTCAATCTTTGAAGGTAGGCTAGGGTCATATCTTGGAGGGCCTATGATATTAGGACGAGGAGGTTAGATTTTATCCTGTAGGCATTGGGAGCCATGGACAGCTTTTGAGCAAGATGCATGTAGTGATTTTATTTCAACAGCACCAACAGTGGTGGAAGGCAGGCTGGGGAGAGGAGGAGATGAGGCATCTTGAGCTGCTGAGAGGTTCACAGAGGCTGTCAGCCTTCTGTCCTAGGCCACGCTGAAAGGGCTGGGCGTGACAGCCAAGCTGACCTGCTCATCTGGAGTTCCCATGGGCAAGTCTGAAAGCATTTCCAACCCACAGCTATGGGCAGCAGGACCATTGCTCATAGGCAGAAAAAAACAAAAACAAAAACCAGCAATGAAAGGATTTTTAAGAAGCCCAAGTTCTGATGCTAGGTGTATTCATGTAAATAAATTCATTTAATCTCCCCATAAAGGAGAGGTAGGTGTTATTCCCACTTTATTTATTATTATTATTATTATTTTGAGACGGAGTTTCCCTCTTGTCACCCAGGCTGGAGTGCAATGGCGTGATCTCAGCTCACTGCAACCTCTGCCTCCCGGGTTCAAGTGATTCTCCTGCCCCAGCCTCCTGAGTAGCTGGGACTACAGGCGCCTGCCACCAAAGTCCAGCTAATTTTTGTATTGTTAGTAGAGACAGAGTTTCACCATGTTGGCCAGGCTGGTCTCGAACACCTGACCTCAGGAGGTCTGCCCGTCTCGGCCTCCCAAAGTGCTGGGATTACAGGCGTGAGCCACCACACCCGGCCATTATTTATTTATTGTAGAGACAGAGTCTCTGTATGTTACCCAGGCTAGATTCAAACTCCCGGGCTCAAGCGATCCTCCTGCTTCAGTCTCCTGAGTAACTGGGACTGCAGGCGCACACCACTGTGCCAGGCTCTTATTATTCCCATTTTATACACGAGACAGCTGAGATTAATAGATGTGAAGAATGCTGCCCAGAAACACTGAGCTAGGAAAGAGCAGGGCTGGGATCTCTACTCAGGACATCAAAGCTGATCAGCGAGGAAACTGATCTTGGGGGGAATTTCTCCATATTAGGACTCTTTTTCTGGGCCCTTGGGATGGTGTCTTAGTCGGCTTGTTCTGCCATAACAAAATACTACAGACTGGATGGCTTAAACAATGGAAATGCATTTTCTCAGAGTCCTGGAGGCTGGAAGTCTGAGATCAAGGTGCCAGCACTGTCAGGTTCCATTGAGGGCCCTCTTCCTGGCTTTCAGGTGGCTCCTTCTTGCTGTGGCCTCACATGGCCTGTCCTTGGTGTGTGCATATGGAGCGAGAACGATCTTTCTCTCTTCCTGTTATTATAAAGCCGCTAATCCTATCAGATCAGGACCTCACCCCTCTGACCTCATTTAACTTAATTACCTCCTAAAGACCCTATCTCCAAATGTAGTCATATTGGGCATTAGGGTTTCAATATATGAATATTGAGGGGGCGGGTAAAATTCAGTCCATAGCAGATGGCATGTGCTCACTTCCAAGGTGTGCACAGTGAGGCACAGGCATTGGTTCTAAATCACAGAGCCCAAGATGGAGGCAGGATGAGCAAAAGCAGTAAGAAAAGGAGGAAGAGTGAGGATAGGAAGGAGGGTGGGAGCTGGGCACTGCCCAGGGTGTGCCAGGGCCGCCTGTTTCCTGTTAGTTTGTGCCTGTCTCATTCCTGGACCTGCACACCCAGGGGCTAGAGCTGAGGGGCTGCTTCACGCTGAGCCGGTTGCTTTGGCAACCCTGGGCAGGATGCAAGTGGTCTCCTTGGTAACGCCTGGGAAACCTGCCTCAGGGATGGAGGGAAGTGAACTGGCCAGCATCAGGCTCGGTGGCACAGGCAGAACTGGCCCCGGCTGCTGAGACAAGCTGGCCGATAGGAGGGCCAGCTTCCCAGATAGCCTGGGCCGCCTTTTGGCCCTTTCCAGCAAGCCAGAGTCCAAAGGCCCTGTGAAGCCTGTGGGTCCCGCCTGGCCAGACCAGAGGCGCTAATGGGCCAGCCCAGGAAGTGGGAGGTGGTGGGGGGCTGGGGAGAGGGAGAATATAGCTTCTGGATGACAGATCCAGCTCCAGAGTTTATTAAAAGATGCTTATCAGGAGTCATTCCCCGGATGGCTTTGGGAAATGAGCAGGTGTTGACACTTGTAGGGGGTAAGAGGACAGAACTTAGAGAAAAAGAAGGGCTAAGAGAAGAGGAGGAGGGAATAAGCAGGAGTCACTGGGAGGCAGGTGGGAGGCCTTGGCTTTTTCTCTGCTCTAGTGACAGTTCCAAGGGGAGGTGGGGCTCTGGCACTGGGCTTGGGAACTGAAGTTCTCTGAGGATGAGAGTTGGGGTTTGTGGGATGCACTGATGGGGAGGGTAAGAGGTGGGTGGGAGAGCTCATTTCATTGTTTAACAAACTAAGCATCAGCTGAGGGCCATCAGCAGTGGGCTAGACACCTTCCTGGGCACGCAGATACGGTGAGAAATGCAATAGGTGAGTGCTCACCACTTCCAGCTTACCCTTTAGTGGGAAGGCAGATGGGAACAAAAATGACAAATGCATAAAAATGAATCTGGAGATCACAATTGCTAACATATATGTGCTAGAGCTCATGCTGTGCTCCTGCCAGCTTTTTGTTTGTTTGTTTGTTTTTTGAGACAGGGTCTTGTTCTGCTGCCCAGGTTGGAGTGCAGTGGCGTGATCACAGCTCACTGCAGCCTCACCCCCCGGGCTCAATGGATCCTCCCTCCTCAGCCTCCTGAGTAGCTGAGACTACAGGTGTGCACCATCATGCCTGGCTAGTATTTTATTTTATTTTATTTATTTATTTATTTATTTATCTTTTTGGAGACAGAATTTCACACTGTCGCCCAGGCTGGAGTGCAGTGGCGCCATCTCAGCTCACTGCAACATCTGCCTTCCAGGTTCAAGGTATTCTGCCTCAGCCTCCTGAGTAGCTGGGATTACAGGCACACACCACCACGCCCGGCTAATTTTTTTATTTTTAGAGAGCTGGGGTTTCACCATGTTGGTCAGGCTGGTCTTGAACCCCTGAACTCGTGATCTGCCCTCCTCGGCCTCCCAGAGTGCTGGGATTACAGGCGGGAGCCACTGTGCCTGGCCTGTTGTCATGTTTTCTTAGTCTCCCTCCTCTTGGTTGTGACAATTTCTCACACTTTCCTTGCTTTTGATGACCTTGACAGTTTTGAGGATTACTGGTTACGTATTTGTAGACTGTCTCTCTATTGGGATTTTTTTGGTGTTCTTCTCACGATTAGATTGCGGTTTTAGGTTTTGGAGCGAAAGACCACAGAGGTAAAGTGCCATTTCCCATCATATCAACGGCACATGCTGTCAACATGACTCATTGCTGTTGATGTTGACCTTGAGCGCCTGGCTGAGGGAGTGCTTGTCAGGTCTCTCCATTGTGCAGTTAAAGTTACACTTTCCTCCCTTTCTATTGCATTCTTTGGAAGGAAGTCACTGTGTGCAGCCCACACTTAAGCGGTGGGGGGGTTACGCTCCACAGGGGTGGGTGTTTACGTTCCACCTCCTGGAGGCCAGAGGCCCCGCTATCTTTAACAGTTCTTCTCCACTATTTCTTTAATTTCTTACCCAAACAATTATCTCTGGGTAAAGGCTTTGAAGGAGAAACTAGGGAGCTATAAGGGGGGAACTTGACTTGGTCTTGGGGATCAGGGAAGGTTTCTCTAGGAAGTGACCTGAAAATGAGTAGGGGTTGGCCTCAGTTCCTAGATGGGAAGCTACTAGCATGTTAGGCGTGAACTGTTCATTTCTCATCCTTGGCCCCTGCCGATTAAATGCCACTGGCCGCTCCAAATGCCAATGTGCCATTAAAAAAATAATAGCTCTCCTGTATCTTTTTTTTTTTTTTTTTTTTTAAGAAACAGAGTCTTGCCTTGTTGTCCAGGCTCTGGAGTGTGGTGGTTGTGACCTTGGCTTGCTGCAGCCTCAACCTTCTGGGCTCAAGCGATCCTCCCACCTCAGCCTCCTGAGTAGCTGGGTCTACAGGCACACAATACCAAGCCCAGCTAATTTTTTTTTTTTTTTTTTTTTTGGTAGATGGGTGCTCTGCTGCCCAGGTTGGAGTGCACTGGTGTGATCTCAGCTCACTGCAACCTCCGTGTCTGGGTTCAAGCAATTCTCTCTGCCTCAGCCTCCTGAATAGCTGGGATTACAGGCACCTACCACCACACCTGGCTAATTTTTGTATTTTTTAGTAGAAACAAGGTTTTGCCATGTTGGCCAGGCTGGTCTTGAACTCCTGACCTCAGGTGATCTGTCCACCTTGGCCTCCCAAAATGTTGGGATTACAGGCTTCAGCCATTGCTCTCAGCCCTGGCTAATTTTTTAATTTTTGTAGAGACAGGATGTCACTATGTTGCCCAGGCTGGTCTCAAACTCCTGGCCTCAAGTGATCC
The DNA here is from genome assembly GCF_028858775.2 of Pan troglodytes. Classification (NCBI taxonomy): domain Eukaryota; kingdom Metazoa; phylum Chordata; class Mammalia; order Primates; family Hominidae; genus Pan; species Pan troglodytes. Next base: position 115,613,428 of record NC_072406.2, read on the forward strand.
TCCCACCTTAGCCTCCTAAGGTGTTGGGTTTACAGGGGTGAGCCACCATGTCCAGCCAGCCAGCTCTTCTGTATCTTAAAAAGCACCCTAGATGGGGCAGTACTACCCCAGTTGAGCTGGGTAGGGAGGCCACATGAAGGGTGTTCTTAGGAGAAGGAGCTCAGGACTGGCTCAGAGCTGCTGCTGGATACAGCAGGGCTGAGCCCTGGCCAGAGTCATCCCAGTCCTCCTGGCCAAGGAACTTTCAGCAGAAAATCATTAAGTAGCTGCTTCCTTGCCTCTCAGAGGTGTCCCACCCACTTCTCACTCATTCTGTCCGTGGAAGTACATTGCTGGTCACAGACTGTGTGGGGACAGGGGAGGAGGAGGAGGAGAGAGGGCCCTTCTTGGGATGGGGGGACAGAAGAGGGAAGTATGTCTGCTGGCTTACCCAGATGGCCTTCTTTAGCCTTGTTGCCCTAGAATGCCATCCTGGCTGCTCCAGCGGTTGGGGTGAGGATGGAAAAGGGAGAATGTTGACAGGCGAGGTTGCTAAGATTAAGATGATGGCAGGTCCACATGCTCTTGGCTTTCACCTTCATCCTTCCCACTTGGCTTGCCCCAGCCCCTGCCTGGTGTCTGCTGAGAGGCTGATGTTCTCCAGGGCATGGGGCAGTCCAGAGTATGTGTGTCCAAGTATGGGTGTCCAGGTGCCCCTGAGAGGGAGGGGAGGAGGCACTCTGGCCCGATCAGGGTAGAATGAGGCTGTAAGGATATTCTAGCTGATTCATTTCATGTATTGGTGCCTGCTCTGAGCTAGGCATGGTGCTGGGTATGGAGAATTGAGAGGTGAGTACTGGGCATGGTCTCTGCCCTGACATACTCACGGCCCTGCCTTGTCCAATTCAGTCGGTCCTTATTGGCAGGAGGGTCCTCCCTTCTTCCTCCTCCTCCTCCTCCTTCACGTCTGCTGTCTGCTTTTTTTTTTTTTTTTTGAGACGGAGTCTCACTCTGTCGACCAGGCTGGAGTGTAGTGGTGCAGTCTTGGCTCACTGCAGCCTCCACCTCCTGGGTTCAAGCGATTCTCATGCCTCAGCCTCCCAAATAGCTGAGACTACAGGTGTGCACCACCACGCCCAGCTAATTTTTGTATTTTTAGTAGAGACAGGGTTTCACCATGTTGGCCAGGCTGGTCTTGAACTCCTGACCTCAAGTGATCTGCCTGCCTCGGCCTCCCAAAGTACCGGGGATTACAGGTGTGTGCCACTGTGCCCAGCCCACTTCTGCTTTCTTTTCCTTTTCTTGCCCTGCTCTTTCCAGCTAATGTTCCTTTAAACACATTCTTCCCGAAGGGAGAAGGTCTGGCAGGTACCAAGCACAGGCACAAAGTCAGGCCTATGCTTGGTTCCTGGTGGAAGGGCTGGTGGCCACTGATTCAAACATCAGAACCCAAATGTATCATGGAGATTGTTTTGCCCTACCTGCTTTCTCATCTCAGGTCCCCTTGGCCCCAGAGTGGGAAAGTGACCTGCCCAAGGTCATACAGGTGGATTGGACCAAGCAGTAACAAGATCCCCAGGCTCTGACCTTGCAGGATGATGCTCTTAGGAGCTGCTGGAAGCTGACTCCAAAGGAACACCTGAGGGGTACAAGTGCTGGCCCTAAATGTGATGCAGATGCTCCTCTGCTTGGAGTGTGATGCCTGAGGGGAATCACTGAAGAGCCTTAAGCAGAAGAGTGACAGGATCACTTAGATGTGCTAGTAGGCTCTTGGGGCAAGAGATGGGGAGGGGTGGAGAGGGGCCAGGCAGGAGTCCACTGCAGTCCTTTATGCAAGGAGAGAGGTGTGGCTTCTGTCAGAGTTGGGCAGGCGGGCAGATTGACTCGGGAGATACTTTAGAAGGTCAACTTGAAGCTCTGGAGGTGGGTCCAGGAGAGGGAGCTGTTGGGGAGCTGCTTGTGCCATCTCTGAATCCAGACATCTGTGGCAGTGGTCGACGTGCACCCGGGGGCTCTGTGGAAGGTCAGGGTGTGCTCCTGCCATGGGTATGAGGTTTTACAGCCAGGAAGAGAGACAGGTGAGCAGGCTGGGCAGGCTCTGAGCTGTGGTTCCATCCCTACCCCTTGGGACACCATCAATTATTAATGTCCTCTCTGCCTGTCACAGGTGGCTCCCAGGAGGGCAGAGGCAGCACCTGCGGTGTGATGTGCACCTGGCTTCTTTTCTGCCAGGGACCTGCAGCCCTGCCCCAGCCAGGCTTTCTCAGGTGGCTTGCCTCCCTGTGGGTGCCAGTTCCCAGCCACACACACACAAGCCCCTGAAAGGTGGCCATAAATCAGCTGGGACAGGCCAAGGTTGCTCTGGCTTTCCCAGAGTGGAGATCAAAGCCCCAGACCCCCACCCTGGGGCTCAGCACTTATTAAATTATAAAACTGTCAAGGGATGGACAAGCAAGAGGGACTGGATGGATGGCCCTGTAGTAAAACAGAATGCGGAAGAGCGGCTGAGAACCAGGCAACAGCTGGGAAAGTGGGGAGAGGAGGAAACGCCTGTTTGTCTCCGCCCCTGGGCTTGGGGACTTCTCACAGGGTCAGGTCCCTCGAATTTGCAAAGCATGTAACCAACCCCCCTCCCCTCCCATGACAGAATTCACAGCACACTTTACAGAGGAGACACTGAGTCTGAATTGCCACAGGACTGTGAAAGTCCGATCTTCCAAATCTTGCTCAGATTCTTCCTGGGTCTCTTCACGGGGCCTCTTTGAATCGGCATTAGGGTGACATCCATTTGCGACTCTCATCCTCAGGATACAGCCAGGACCTCTTTCTGTCTCTGAGCGCCCTGACTTCTCTTCCAGCCCCGAGGGACAAAGGCAGACCTTGGACTCAATGGAGTGCCAGCCCTGTCTGGGTGGACAGACTTTCTCACCCACCCCTCTGCAAGTCCCATGCAGGAAACCCCCTCTTTGGAGGGCCGAGAGGGCTTAGCCAGTGCCTGAGAGGGGCAGAAGGGGTTTTCCCTTTCTGAGGCTGGCGTTTGCAGATCTGTGGGACTGAGGAGACCAGCCAGACATGCAGACCCTGATGTGGGCCCAGGGGTTGGAGGAAGCGGTTGGGATAGGTCATGAGGGAGCAGAATGCCACTCACATGAAAGTTTCGGCCTCAGAGGGCAGCCCGCCGGGAAACTAGTGGTCTGCGTGCATGAGGGAGTCCTGCCTCCTTCATGGCAAAATGTGAAAGAAGCTGTTTTAGGGATCTTGGGTTTCCTCATCTGATCCCGCAAGTTGAGATTGTGTTAAAGAAACCAAATACAGGGTCAGGTGCGGTGGCTTATGTCTGTAATCCCAGCACTTTGGGTGGCTTTGGCTTAGCTTCACCTCCTTAGCACGAGGCTGAGGCGGGTGGATCACCTGAGGTCAGGAGTTCGAGACCAGCCCAGCCAACATGGCAAAAGCCCATCTCTATTAAAAATACTAAACAATTAGCTGGGTGTGGTGGCGCACACCTGTTAGTCCCAGCTACTCAGGAGGCTGAGGCAGGAGAATCACTTGAACCTAGGAGGCAGAGGCTGCAGTGAGCTGAGATCGCACCACTGCACTCCAGCAGCCTGGGTGACAGAGCAAGACTCTGTCTCAAAAAAAAAAAAAAAAAAAAAAAAAAGAAAGAAACCAAATACAGTTGTGTGTGGCTTAACAATGGGAACACATTCTGAGAATTGTGTTGTTAGGCGATTTCGTCATAGGGGAACAGCACAGAGTGCACTTACACAAACCTAGATGGTGTAGCCTCCTGCACATTTAGGCTATGTGTTGTGGCCTATTGCTCCTTGGCTACAAACCTATATAGCATTACTGTGCTAGATACCGCAGGCAGTGGTAACACAAGGGTAAGTATTTATGCATCTAACCATAGAACAGGTAACATAATGCATTGCACGATGATGTTATCATGGCTACGACATCACTGGGTGATAGGAATTTTTCAGCTCCGTCATAATCTTATGGGATCACTGTCTTATATGTGATCTGTCATTGAACGAAATGTCATTGTGCGGCTCATTTCTGTATAAGAAGAGGCCAGATCGGCTTTTGAAGAGAGAGCTCCCTCCCCAAGATTCAGGACTTTTTCTGAAAGTGGAGGTTTTCTGTCTGGTGCTAAGGTTCTCAGTTCCTGAGGCATGAGGTGGTATTTTGGGGTGAAGGTGCTATTTCTGCAGGCAAGATTTTGGGCTGATCTTGAGGCTCCCATTTGGGAGTATGGGTTCCAGGTTGAGGATGAGGGTTCCATTCCTGGAGGGCAGGTTTCCATTTCAGGGTCCAGGATTTGTGATTGTGTTTCAGTCTTGTGGTCAAGAGTCCATTTTGGAGCTCAGTATTCTGGAATTGGGTTGAGATTCTCTCCCTGGGTGGGGTTTGATGATCAGGGTGGAGGTCTTGTACCCTGGGAGGAAGGGAAGAGCTAGAACCTCCTTCCTCTTCTAGAGGAGACTTCCTGGGGCCATCAGCAGATGAAGGGGCCGGTAGAGCAACCTCTGGGCTGACACCTGGGAGGCCCAGGCTCCAGCCCTGGCCTTGGTGTAAGACTGTTTGTGGGTAAGTCACTTATAAGCTCTAGGTCTCTGGCTGCAAGCTTTGGCCTGACAGTGACGTTGACTCACAAAGCACCATCCATGTTCACTTGAGCTTCCCAAAATGACACTAATGGTGGGCTCCGTAGACACCCACGGCCACTGCTTTGCTTGGTGAGTCAAATCCATGGTGACAGGACTCAGGCTGCCCTGGGCACTGCCAGCTTGGTCCAATTAGTGCCAATTGGATCTTAACGTGTGCTGAGCGGCCCCTGGGGAGAGTGAGCACACATCAAGTGGGACATGTTAAATCTGGGTCCCTGGGGCTTGGCATGTGGCTCTGTGGGGCGGGAGATGGGCCAGGTTGGGCCAACAGCCCCCCTCCTTGTAGGCCAGCTCTTACCTAGGCCAGGCAGTGGGCAAAGACATGTGGCAAGCCAGGTTCTGAAGGGGCCCAGCTGTCTCCCTTGTGCTGTGCTGAGGGGCTGAGACCCAGAGGGGCTGTTCTTCACCCCTGGCTGGGCTGACCCCTGCCTGAGAAACATCTGTGTCTATATAGGACTGCCACCCACACCGCTCCTCTGTTTCTCTCTTGCTACCTCCAATGTGGATCCTTCTCTTGGAGAGCTAAAGTTGCTGGGAAGAAAAAGTTCCATTCCATTTGTCCTGGGCTTTGAGCTCTGGGAAGCCCTCTTCCTTCCCAGGTGTTGCTCAAGACCCCCCTAGAAGTTTCTCAGGCAGGTGGTCTTGGCCTTATTTCCTGGGTGTTTCCAGGCCACCCCCACCACTGTTTCCCATTTCCACTGCCCAGGTCACACCATTGCCAGTGGGCCTTGAATGGGGGCGCTCCTGACTTGGCCTCTTAGCCCGCATCCACCCTGCTGCAGGTGGGCTTCCCCATCTCAGAGGCCCTCCTTTGTTTTACCAAAACAGGCGACAGGATAGGAGTGAGTGGGGGACATGCTTTCCAGGTCTAGGGCAATCTCTTCTGTGCTCTGAAAGGACATCTTTGGGATAGAGTCCTTTCCCTGAAGTGCAGGAAACTCAGGCACTTGAGAAGAGGGGGAACTTTCTCCACCAGCCAGTCTGTCCCAGGGACACAGGGGGAGCTCTGGGTCTGCAGGGACCCCCAGACCCCCTCTCTTGGCCTGGCCATGGAACCTGAGAGGCTGAGAGGCCTGGGGGTCCCACTGGGCTGTGGAAACCCAACCCACATGCTGACGCTGGTGCAGCCCAGCAGGCCTCTGGAATTCTCCAGCAGCATCTGAGGGGACCTGGGGTGCAAGGAGGGAAGAGGAAAGGTAGGCAGGATAGAATGCACTGTAGCCAAGACATAGACTCTGGAATTGGACTTTGTATTGGCTCCCTGGGCCTCAAAGCTTAACTTCTCCATGTCCTAATTCCTTATTTGAGGTAATGCTTGACTAGTAATAAAGGCATAATAAATGTTAGCTATGGTTGCCATCGTTGGGCTCATCCTTCAGGTCTTGGCTTAGCTTCGCCTACTCTAGGAAGCTTTCCCTGACCACCGGGTGGATTAGATGGCTTCTGCTGTCCCTCTCTGGCTGCCCTGGGCTTCACCATCCTCGCACTGATCACACTAGCTGCCAGGCCTGTTTGCTTGTCTGTATTTTTTACTGTCTGTCTTGCTTACTGCTGTATCACCACCACTAGTGCCTGGCACACACAGTAGGCACTCAACTATGTTTTGAAATTAATGCAAGAATGGGCTGATTCTGGGGAATTCAAACTTTTCTTCTATGGGCTCTTCAGGGCTGCCGCAGCCACATCCAGTTAGTTCTCTGTTGAAATGACATTTTCTGAATACCAGGCTCTGGGGCCCAGACAAGAGCAAGATGGAACCATTGCTTCATTCATTCATTCATTCATGCATTGATGGCACAGATGTTCTTTGGGTGCTCTTTAGGTGTCAGGCCTTGTGCCAGGCTCTGGAGACAGACATGGTTCTGCCCTCATAGAACTTGTGCTGCTGATCACTCGGGCAGAGGGAGGTCAGAAGTCAGAGGAGAGAGTGGTCAGTTAGGCTGAATGGAATCAGGGAGAACTTCCAGGAGAAGGGGTTTGCTTTGAAGAATGGTGGAGAAGTTTGGATGGACAGAGAGGAGCTTTCTCTTGGGAGTGGGCAAGGAGCTGATGGAGGAGATGGAGCCACCTATGTGTAGCCATGAGGCAAGGCTGACCAGTGACAGTGTGGCCTGAGGCTGTGCAGCCAACTCACAGGACTCAAAAGCTGTGGGGACCATTGGTCCTGGCTCTGCCAGCCACAGATAGGTGACCTTGGGCAGGGCACTTCTCTGTCCCTCCAAATGTTAGTTTAGTCATTTCTAAGATGGGAACTGGCTGGGCGAGGTGGTTCATGCTTGGAATCCCAGCACTTTGGAAGGCTGAAGTGGGTGGATTGCTTGAGCCCAGGAGTTCAAGACCAGCCTGGGTGACATGCAGAAACCCCGTCTCTACCAAACAAACATAAAAAGGACGGGAGCTGTGCTGCTCGGCAGTTTCCCCAGCGCCCGCAGGGTTGGGCTGGGCTCAAGGGCAGGTATGTGTGGAGGGAGGCTTGTGTGGGAAAGGGGAGGGCTTCAGGTGTCTCTGTTTTGTAAATAATTAAATTCTTATCTTAAGCTAGTTGTGTCCACACTGAGGGAGGCAGGAGGGGGACTGGGAACAAGGTGCTGTATTGTCCAGGAAGTGGCTGGGTCCCTTCTCTCCCCTCTTCCCTCCCTCCTGGCCTCCCAGTCAAGGCAGGTGGTGGGGGCCCCTAGGGTCTTCTCGTCTCTGGCTGCCTCACTCCTTCCCTGTCTTTCTCTCTCCCTCTACCTTCTCATTTCTGGTTCCTTGTCACATTCCCACCTCTACGACATAAAGGACCCCCTGCCCCTCTCCATTGACACCCCCCCAGGCCACCATGGCCACCATCACCCGGTGCCCACCTGGCTTTGCTGCCTGCTGAAGTCTTGCTCGCTCCCCAGCAGCCCTCCCTGGCAGCCCCCAGGTCTGCTGAGCCTCTCGGGAGGCCTCAGGGGAGCACTGGCCTCTCCCTTGCCCCAGTGCTCCAGAGACAAGCAGGCACATTTTCATTTTTAGTGCTTACTACTGGGAATGTGAAGGTCTGTTTAGTCTTGTCCAGCTAACATAAACCAGCCGGAACTGGGCCGTGGCAGGGAACTTTGCTGTAGTTCCCTTATTTGGAATGAAATCCATTGTTTTTCACTGGGAGGCATTGGGGGCTTTGGGGAGGCCCCACTGGGCCCTGCCCCAGGGTGTGGCCTGAGTGGCCTCTCCAAGGCTCACTGAGGTGCCTGTGCCACAGAGGCTAGCCCTGGGATACCTCAGCCCCTGCCAGGTTCACAGACTGCGGACAGCCGCGAGCCACGCCTAGTGCCTCAGGAATGGAGAGTGTCTGGGGTCATGTCCAACTCTGTCAGTTCACAGAGGAGAAACTGAGGCTCACAGAGGAGCAGGGACCTACCCAGACTCACAGGACAAGTTGAAGCAGGTGGAGGTCTAGAACCCAGGGCCCCTGGTCCTCTGGTTCTCAGACCTCTATACTGTGGGGCCAAGGTGCCTCTGGCCTAGGAGCTGGTGAGGGTGGGAGGTGGGAGGACAGGGGTGCGGATGAATCTGACTGGAGTGGTCTGCAGCTTGGGAATCCCCCAAGGCCTCTGGGGCAGCCTAGTGTGAGGCCTGGGGCAGTGAGGCCAGGGGAGGGCTGTGGGAGAGGTGGAAGGGGAGGTGAGAGGAGAGGGAGAGGTGTCCTAGAGGCTGGGAGAGCTGGGTCTGGCCCTGACCCCGCTGTTGTCAGTGTGACTTTAGCCTTGGTTTCCCCCATCTGTCCCAGAGGCTCAGTCTTTTTACTTTTTCTTTTTCTTTTTGCACCTCTCCCAGGAGGTCTCCTGGATGAACTGAGTTGGGGATGTTTCTTTTTCTTTTTTTTTCTTTTTTTTGAGACAGAATCTTGCTCTGTTGCCAGGCTGGAGTGTAGTGGCACGATCTTGGCTCACTGCAACCTCCGCCTCCTGGGGTTCAAGCAATTCTCCTACCTCAGCCTCCCAAGTAGCTGGGACTACAGCATGCGCCACCAAGCCCAGCTAATTTTTTTTGTATTTTTAGTAGAGATGGGGTTTCACCATGTTGGTCAGGATGGTCTCGATCTCTTGACCTTGTGATCTGCCCACCTCAGCCTTCCAAAGGGAGTGTTTCTTACCTGCCATGGACTGCGTCCCCGGGCTGGTTACTATCCCTCTCTGTGCCCAGGCTCCTTTCCTTGTCAAGTGGAGTGTGGACTCTCCTTGAGGCCTCTGCTCTCTGACCCCTCCTGCCCCAGCCTGGGCCATCTGCCCCTGGGCTTCTCTTCACTCTAGACTCCTGAGTCTGCAGGGTCTGGCCCCTCAGACCCAAAAGTTTGTCTGGGGAAGTCCTCCTGCTCAGACCCCCAGCCCTACAGAGAGGGCAGGGCTGGTGGGGAACAGAGGGAGTAGCCCCTGGCACTGTGGCAAGGGAGTGAGATTGACAGGCAGATCTTGGGTTCAAACCTTGACTCTGACACTTATTAACTGGGCTATTAATTTGGGGCAGCTACTTCAAAACCCAGGGACCCTAAGGGCCTCATACGTAGGATAGGGAGTGGGGCAGGAAGCATGCATGCCCAGGGCCACTGACAGGGGTGTGCTCAACTCTAGGTGCCTCAGGCCAGCCTTGGGGCTCTCTCTGGACAGCCGCCTCTCCCCTTCCACCTCACCACCCTGTGGCCTTAGCTCTATCTCAGTCTACTCAAGAAACATCAGGCTGGGCAGGTGGCTCACGGCTGTAATCCCAGTACTTTGGGAGGCCGAGACAGGTGGATCACCTGAGGTCAGGAGTTTGAGACTGGCCTGGCCAACATGGTGAAACTCTGTCTGTACTAAAAATACAAAAATTAGCCAGGTGTGGTGATGGGCACCCGTAATCCCAGCTATTCGGGAGGCTGAGGCAGGAGAATCGCTTGAGCCTGGGAGGTGGAGGTTGCAGTGAGCCAAGATCGCGCCGCCGTACTCCAGTCTGGGCGACAGAGCAAGACTCTGTCTCAAAAAAAAAAAAAAAAAAAAAAGAAACATCAAGTGTGTGTTTAGATATTCTTTCCAGAGGAAGTTCCCCACTTCACGTCCTTTAAAATAACTTCTCATTTACTCACTTATTCTTTTCACAGGAAACGCACAGCTGGGACGTAGGAGGCTGTAACTGACCAGTGTGGGACTGGAAAAGGAAAGAGAGTTGTTAGAAAGTGTGGGCCTGGGGAATCCTAACCAGAAGGCCCCTGGTGCTGGGGAAATTAGGGCAGGAGATGCTGCATTGTTTACTATGAAAATTCCAGTCACTGCTCTTTTAGCAGTCATGCTAGTACATTAGCCAAGGCTGTTTATAAAGGTATAGTAAACTTTCACTTCTGCAAGGTCAGTGAGACACTCATTTGCAAAAGATCATCTTGTTGCCAAGAACAAATCACCACCTAGTGAAACATTTAGCTCAGCCATGAAAGTGAAAGCAGATGACGAATGAACTAGTGTCCACACAGACCCTAGGTGTCTCTGGGCAGTAGGAGCTATTGAAAGTTTTAGATTTGCTTTTTGGAAAGATCGCGCTGGCTACCCTGTGGAGGATGGAGTTAAGAGGGACAAGTTGGGAGACCACTTATGAAGGAAGTGAAGTTGTCTAGGGGAGGGATGCTGAAGCCTGAACTACAGATGTGGTCCAAGAGAGGAAGGAACACGTTTGAAACATATTTAAGAGGTGTGCTTTGGCCGAGTGCGGTGGCTCATGCCTGTAATCCCAGCACTTTGGCAGGCCAAGGCAGGTGGATCACTTGAGTCCAGGAGTTTGAGACCAGCCTGAGCAACATTGCAAAACACCATTTCTACAAAAATATAAAAAATTAGCCGAGTGTGGTGGTGTGCGCCTGTAGTCCCAGCTACTTGGGAGGCTGAGGTGGGAGGATCGTTTGAGCCTGGGAGGCGAAGGTTGCAGTGAGCTGAGACTGCCCCACTGCACTCCAGCCTGGGTGATAGAGTGAGACCCCATCTCAAAAAATAAATAAATAAATAAATAAATAAATAAATAAATAAATAAAAGGTTGTGTTTGGCAGCACTGATAACTGAATGATGCAGGCGGTGAGGGTGAGGGAATAATCCAAGATTATTCCTGGTGCCAGGTTTTCAGGTGACTGGGAGGATGGTGATCCCATCAGGACCCCAAGCAGAAGGCGGGGGTTGGAGGGAAAGATGATAGGTTGAGTTTTGGCCAGGGTGTGTCAGAAGAGCCCTGAGATATCCTGGGGGAGACGCTGGGTTGGCAACTCCATGTGTGAGCTTGAATCTCAGAAGAGAGATCGGGGCCACAATGAGTTGTCAGCAGTGGGTGTCACTTAAACCATGAGAGTGGTTGAAATATCACAGGGTAGACAGAATGAAACCATGAAGAAGGTGTGGGAGAGGTACAAGGAGAATCAGGAAAGGTCAGAGGGCCAGAGAGGCCAAGGGAGCAGAGTTTAGAGGTGTGATATGGCACAGTGCAGTGGTTCTCTAAGGGCCTACGAATTGCCTGGAGAGCTTGGAAAAATGTAAATTCCTCCTCAGGGGACCTGGAATAACCAGTACGATTCTGGAAGAAAGAAAAACCTGGAGGACTTACACTTCCTGATTTATTTCCTTTCCTTTCTCCTTTCTCCTTCCTTCCTTCCTCCCTCCCTCCCTCTCTTCCTTCCTTCCTTCTTTGGAAGAAAAACCTGGAAGACTTACACTTCCTGATTTATTTCCTTTCCTTTTCCTCCCTCCCTCTCTCCCTCCCTCCCTCTCTTCCTTTCTTCCTTCCTTCCCTCCATCCTTCCTCCCTCCCTCCCTCCCTTTTCTTTTTTCTTTTTTGAGACAGGGTCCTACTCTGTCACCCAGGCTGGAGTACAGTGGCGTGATCTCGTCTTACTGCAGCCTCCACCTCCTGGGCTCAAGGGATCCTCCCACCTCAGCCTCCTGAGTAGCTGGAACTACCAGCATGTGCCACCATGCTCAGTTGATTTTTAAACTTTTTGTAGAGATGAGGTCTCACTATATTGCCGAGGCTGGTCTTGAACTCCTGGGCTCAAGCAATCCTCCTGCCTTGGCCTCCCAAAGTGTTGGGATTACAGGTGTGAGTCACCATTGTGTGACCTGCCCTATACCATTACTCACCTTCTTCAAACTTCTAATAATAAACAAGAAATACCTACTGTTTAATGACCTCCTACTGTGTACCAGGCCCTGAGCCCCAATACCCACAGCTCTGACCTCATTTACTCAACACAATGGCTTTGTGAGCTAGGAGCTAGGTGGGTCAGCCTGAGGGGCTGGTTTCCGTAGTGAGTCCTCTCCTGCCCACATCTGGCCTTTGCCTGAGCTGGCCCCAAATTTCATCTCCTCTGTGTCTCCTCTGAGTTGATAGGACTGGAAGCCCCTGGCTCTCTGTAATCAAGTCCACAAAGGTTCATGAATCAAATCAGAAGTCAATGTACTGTTTCCCAAAGAGAAATTTTCTGTCAGATGGACTTCCTGGCACTTTCTCCCCTGCAGCAGCTCTTTGAGTGCTGGGTGAACTTGCTCTAGGCCTGGCAAGTTGAGAACACAGTCTGAGAGTTCAATGCCTATGGGCTCTGAGCCTTGCCCAGGCCACTTCACCAACAGGGAAATGCCTGCCAGGAGGACCCAACACTTGAGCCTGGCAGGCCACCATCTCCCTGGCTCTGCTCCCGTGGGCCTCACCGTGGTGTGCCTCAGTGACATCCCCTTTTCACCGATCTTTGGCATCCAATGAACACATCTTTTCTTCACCTCCAGCCAGGTCTCCTTTATGTCTCTTGAGGGTAACTTTGCATGCCCTGATCCATGAACAGTCAATTTCCTAGACTGAAATTTGGGAAAGCTTATTGCCAAGAGCCATGGACTGGGAGTACCTTATTTTGCCCCTTTCTCCACTTACTGCCCACACAGAGTTTCAGGAAGGAAGCAGTGGGTTAAGTAAATGATGACGTCTATTCACAGGAATACCTTGCAGCTTTTCACATTAATGAGGTACCATGATTTAAAAAAAATGTCTACTATATTATTAAGAGAAAAGAGCAAATTGTGTAATATGTATAGTATGGGCCTGTTTGCATTTAGAGTGCTACATTTTTCCTTCCCCCTCTTCCTCTCCCTTCCCTTCCCTCCCTCTCTCTCCCTCTTTTCTTTCATTCCTTTCTTTCAACCAGTATTTAGTCAATGCCTACTGTGTGCCAGGCACTGTTCTAAGTACTAGGATACAGCAGGGAACAAGTCCTCTGTCTCATGGAATTATATTCTTATGAAGAGAGACAGGTTTTTAAAACCCAAAAACATGACATATGGATGTCAGATGATGAAAAATGCCCTGGAGAGAAAGAAACCATGAGTGAGGCAGATATAGGGATTATGAGTTGGGGGGTCTGGGGAACAGCACTTTGAATAGGTTGGGCCAGAGAAGACCTGATGGCATTTGCAGGAGGTGAGGGAGTGAGCAGTGCAGGTATCTTGGGGAACAACTCTATTCTGTGGTTCCATACCTTGATATCTACCTGTGCATCTAGTTATCACTCAGACATATTTACTTTGTTTGTTTGTACACACACAGACCAAGGCTGAGTGGATACCCACCCAACTGTTACCAGGGGCTACCTCTGGAGAATTGGCTGGGGTTGAGTAGTGTTGGGGAACGGGATGCTTTTACTCCACACAAATCAGTACTGTTATATTTATTTATTTTTAACAATAAGCACATATTGCTTTTACAGTTTAAACTTTTATAGGTGCGGTGTCTCATGCCTATAATCCCAGCACTTTGGGAGGCTGAGGTGGGTGGATCGCTTGAGGTTAGAAGTTCAAAATCAGCCTGGGCAACATGGCGAAACCCTGTCTCTACTAAAAACACAAAAAAATTAGCTGGGCATGGTGGCGGGTGCCTGTAATCCCAGCTACTCGGGAGGCTAAGGCAGGAGAATTGCTTGAACCTGGAAGGTGGAGGTTGCAGTGAGCCGAGATCGTGCCATCACACTCCAGCCTAGGCAACAGAGCAAGACTCTGTCTCAAAAAAAAGAAAGAAAGAAAGAAAGAAAAAAACACTTTTTTAAAAAATGAACTTTTATAGCCCTGTCCCCTCCCAAAAGAGAGTATGGTCAGCAGAGTCGTCTTGCTGCTTTGACCAGTGGTATCTAGGAATAAATGAGATAATTGATACGTGATTGCCAGTGGTTGTGCCTGTGTCTAGAAAAGGTTAAATTTTGTTTCCTTCTCATATTCTTCCCCTCAGTGCCCAGGCAGGGCTAGGTATCCAGAAGTGCATAATATAACCACAGTGGAGTCCTGGGCTCACCTGCCTTGGTGCAAGTCCCTGGGACTCAGTGCCTGGGCTCCACATCGTATGCATCTGAGGGCTGGTCGGGTCTAGTTCCCTCCATAGAGATTAAGGAACCCCTTAAGGGCTTATCCAGAAGATGCCAAATCTCCCTTGAGTCTGTTGTTTTGGGCCACCTGTCCTGGACATCACATTACACCATCGTCATCACTTTTGTCACCATTTTAAACTCTACTACCATCACCAGCAATAGTTTTTTTTTGGTGTTGTTGTTTCTTTTTTTTTTTTTCAAGACAGGGTCTTGCTTTGTTGTCTAGGCTGGAGTACAGTGGCGTGATAATGGTTTATTGCAGCCTTGACCCCCCGGGGCTCAAGCAATTCTCCCACTTTAGCCTCTGAGTAGCCGAGACTACAGGCATGTACCAGCATACTCTGGCTAATTTTTAAATTTTTTGTAGAGATGAGTCTTACTATGTTGTCCAGGCTGGTCTCACACTCCTGGCCTCAAGCAATCCTCCTGCTTCAGCCTCCCAGAGTGCTGGGATAACAGGTGTAAGCCACTGCTCCTGGCCCAGATAGTTGCTTTAAAAACGGTTTATTGCTTAAATTTTTATAAAGGTAACATATACTTTTAGGAAAATGCAAGAACATATGAAGGAAAAAATAAGAACTCACTTATAAATGATTAACGTCAGTGTCACGCGTGTCCGTGTGAAGAGACCACCAAACAGGCTTTGTGTGAGCAATAAAGCTGTATATTTCACCTGGGTGCAGGCGGGCTGAGTCTGAAAAGAGAGTCAGTGAAGGGAGATATGGGTGGGGCCATTTTATAGGATTTGGATGGGTAGTGGAAAATTACAGTCAAGGGGGGTTTTTCTCTTGCAGGCAGGGGCGAGGGTCACAAAGTGCTCAGTGGGGGAGCTTCTGAGCCAGGAGAAGGAATTTCATAAGGTTAATCACTCAGTTAAAGTGGGGCAGGAACAAATCACAATGGTGGAATGTCATCAGTTAAGGCAGGAACCGACCATTTTGACTTCTTTTGTGATTCTTCACTTGCTTCAGGCCATCTGGATGTTTACGTGCAGGTCACAGGGGATATGATGGCTTGGCTTGAGCTCAGAGGCCTGACATTCCTGTCTTCTTATATTAATAAGAAAAATAACATAAAATAGTGTTGAAGTGTTGGGGCAGGGAAAATTTTGGGGGGTGGTATGGAGAGATAATGGGTGATGTTTCTCAGGGCTGCTTCCAGCGGGATTAGGGTTGGCGTGGGAACCTACAGTGGGAGAGATTAAGCTGAGGGAAGATTCTGTGGTAAGGGGTGATATTGTGGGGTTGTTAGAAGGAGGATTTGTCTTATAGAATGATTGGTGATGGCCTGGATACGGTTTTGGATGAATTGAGAAACTAAACGGAAGACACAAGGTCTGAATAAGAGAAGGAAAAAAACAGGTATTAAAGGACTAAGAATTGGGAGGACCCAGGACATCCAATTAGAGAGTGCCCAAGGGGTTCAGTGTAATTACTTGCTTGGTTGGTGAGTTTTTGGGCTCTATCCTGGACAGAGTCCTCCTTTTTAAGTTGGAGGCTGAGCTTCGTGAGGTGTGTTTTTTAAAGACCATTAGTCCGTTCTACCTTTCCTAAAGGTTGAGGACAGAAAGGGGTATGAAGGTTCTACTGAGTACCCAAAGCCCGAGAAACTGCTTGGGCGATTTGACTAATAAAGGGCCGGTCCGTTATTGGACTGTATAGAGGTGGGAAGGCCAAACCGAGGAATTATGTCTGACAGAAGGGAAGAAATGACCGCAGTGGCCTTCTCAGACCCTGTGGGAAAGGCCTCTACCCATCCAGTGAAAGTGTCTACCTAGACCAAGAGGTATTTTAGTTTCCTGACTTGAGACATGTGAGTAAAGTCTATTTGCCAGTCCTGGGTGGGGGCAAATCCCCGAGCTTGATGTGTAGGGAAGGGAGGGGGCCTGAACAATCCCTGAGGAGTAGTAGAATAGCAGATGGAACACTGAGAAGTGATTTCCTTAAGGATAGATTTCCATGATGGAAAGGAAATGAGAGGTTCTAACAGGTGGGCTAGTGGCTTGTAACCAACCTAGAAGAGGTTATGAAATGATGATAGATTAGAATGGGCCCGTGAGGCTGGAAGGAGATATTCTCCTTGGTCCAAGAACCATTTGCCTTGTGTGGGAAGAGATTGATAGGTGGAAGTTTCATTGGGAGAGTAGGTGGGAGTGATCGATGAGAAGGAGAAAAACTGGCCATAAGGGACAGAAGTTGGAATGCTAGCTGCCCGGGTTTCGGCACCAAATGTCATGTGTGTCCATGTGAAGAGACCACCAAACAGGCTTTGTGTGAGCAACAAGGCTGTTTATTTCACCTGGGTGCAGGCGGGTTGAGTCAGAAAAGAGAGTCAGTGAAGAGAGATAGGGGTGGGGCCGTTTTATAGGATTTGGGTGGGTGGTGGAATATTACAGTCAAAGGGGGTTTTTCTTTGTGGGCAGGGGCAGGGGTCACAAGGTGCTCAGTGGGGGAGCTTCTGAGCCAGGAGGAGGAATTTCACAAGGTTAATCACTCGGTTAAGGTGGGGCAGGAACAAATCACAATGGTGGAATGTCATCAGTTAAGGCAGGAACTGGCCATTTTGACTTCTTTTGTGATTCTTCACTTGCTTCAGGCCATCCGGATACGTGCAGGTCACAGGGGATATGATGGCTTGGCTTGGGCTCAGAGGCCTGACAGTCAGCGTTTTGGTGTGTTTTTTTTTCTGGGTCTTCATTTTTATGTTCTTAAAAGTCCTCTTGCCAGGGATGGTGGCTCACGCCTGTAATCCCAGAACCTTGGGAAGCCGAGGTGAGCGGGTCACCTGAGGTTGGGAGTTCGAGACCAGCCTGACCAACGTGGAGAAACCCCATCTCTACTAATAATACAAAAAAAAAAAATTAGCCGGGCGTGGTGGCACATGCCTGTAATCCCAGCTACTCGGGAGAGTCACTTGAACCCGGGAGGTGGAGGTTGCGGTGAGCCAAGATCACGCCATTGCACTCCAGCCTGGGCAACAAGAGCAAAACTCCATTTCAAAAAAAAAAAAAGAAGTCCTCTTTGTCTCATGCAATCAGAATGAAACCTTATTGGTTTGTTAGGTAAAACATCAATGTAGGGAATAGTAGTATAAAATAATACATACATAAATATTTTCACCAAAACACACGAATTTGCATTTACTAGTTGGTGTCTTGATGCAGAGCCATGATCTGCTGGTTGGAATTCCCTGAGTACCTCTTGTAGGAATCCTCCTAAGGCACGCTCTCCAGTAGTCAGTTTTGGCTGCTTTGAAGTGCAACAGGAGCCTAAAGATGCTTTTGAATTTTTTAGGGGCAAAATCCTTCTAGTTTTTTTTTTACTGAGGATTTTATAGTTGTCTTGCCTGTATATAATTTGACAGTATTTTTTAGCCTTTATTATTTTTAATTGTCACATAATAATTATACATTTTATGGGGTACAGTGATATTTTGATATATATAGTCAATGTGTTATAATCAAATCAGGGTAATTAACATGTGTATCAACTCAAACACTTATCATTTCTTTGTGCTGGGAACATTCACATCCACTCTCCTAGCTATTTGAAAATATACAGAGCCAGGCTTGGTGGCTCAAGCTTGTAATCCCAACACTTTGGGAAGCTGAGGCAGGAGGATCGCTTGAGGCTAGGGGTTTGAGACCAGCATGGGCAACATAGTGAGACCCCCATCTTTACAAAAAATAAAAAAAATTGCCAGGCATGTTGGCACATGCCTGTAGTCTCAGCTACTCTGGAGGCTAAGGTGGAAGGATCACTTGAGTCCAAGAGTTTAAGGCTGCAGTGAGAGACGATGGCACCACTGCACTCCAGCCTGGGTGACATAACAAGACCTTGTCTCAAAAAAAAAAAAGAAAAGAAAAAGAAAAAAAAGTACAATAAATTGTTGTTAGTTATAGTCACCCTATAGTGCTATAGAACACTAGCACTTATCCCTTCTATCTAGCTGTGCTTCTGAATCTGTAAACCAACCTTTGGTTATCCCTCTCCCCCTTCCTTTTCCCTGCCTCTGGTTACTATTCTGTTCTCTACCTCTATGAGAACAACTTTTTTCACTTCCACATATGAATGAGAACATTTGGTATTTATCTTTCTGTACCTGCCTTATTTCAATAACGTAATGTCCTCCGAGCTCATTCATATTGCCATGAATGACAGAATTTCGTTTTTTAAATGGCTAAATAGTATTCCATTGTGTATGTATACCACATTGTCTTTATCCATTTACTTGTTGATCGACACTTAGGTTGATTTCATATCTTGGCTATTATGAAGAGTGCTGCAATAAACATGGGCGTGCAGCTCTTTGACATAATGATTTCCTTTCCTTTGGATATATACCTAGTAGAAGGATTGCTGGGTCATATGGCAGTTCTGTTTTTAGGTTTTCTGAGGAACCTCGATACTGTTTTCCATAATGGCTGTACTAATTTACATTCCCACCTGCAGAAAGAGTTCCCCTTTCTCTGCCTCCTTGCCAGCATTTGTAATTTTTTGTTTTTTTGATAATGGCCACTATAACTGGGGTGCAATGATATTTCATTGTCATTTTGATTTGCATATCCCTGATGGTTAGTGATGTTGAACATCTAAAAATATATACTTGTTGGTTTTGTCTGCCTTCTTTTGAGAGATATCTATTTAGCTCATTTGCCTGTTTTTTAATTGGAGGATTTTTGTTTGTTTTTTGCTGTTGAGTTGTTTGAGTCCCTTGTATATTCTGGATATTAACCCCTTGTCAGATGAATAGTTTGCAAATATTTTCTCCTATTCTGCAGGTGATCTCTTCATTCTCTTGATTATTTCCCTTGCTGTGCAGAAACATTTTAGTTTGATATAATTTCATTTGTCTACTTTTGCTTTTGTTACCTGTGCTTTGAGGTTTTCTTTATAAAATCTTTGCCCAGACCAATGTCCTGAAGCATTTCTTCTATGTTTTCTTCTAGTAGTTTTATGGTTTTGGGTCTTACATTTAAGTCTTTAGCCAATTTTAAGTTGATTTTTATATATGGTGAGAGATACAGCTCTAGTTTCATTTTTCTGCATATGGATATCCAGTTTTCCTAGCACCATTTGTTGAAAAGACTGTTCCATCCCCAATGAATGTTCTTGTCACCTTTATTGAAAATCAGTTTTGCTATAAATACATGGGTTTATGTCTGGATTTCCTATTCTGTTCCATTGGTCTATGTGTCTGTTTTTATGCCAGTGCCATGCTGTTTTGGTCTTTTTAATATATTTTGAGGTCTGGTAGTGTGATATGTCTAGCTTTGTCCTTTTTGCTCAGGATTGCTTTGGCTATATGGGGGGTGGGGTCCATAGAATTTTTAGGATTGTTTTTTCTATTTCTGTGAAGAATGTCTTTGGCATTTTGATATGAGTTGCATTGAATCTGTAGATTGCTTTGGGCGATATGGTAATGTTCACAATATTAATTCTTTTAATCCATAAACATGGATGTCTTTCAGTTTTTTTATGTCCTCTTCAATTTTTTTCATCAGTGTTTAACAGTTCTTATTGTAGAGATCTTTCACTTCCTTGGTTGAATTTATTCCTAGATTTTTTTTTTGTAGTTATTGTAAATGGGATTGCTTTGTTTCTTTTTCTGCTAGTTTGTTGTTGGTGTATAGAAATGCTACTGATTTTTGTATGTTGATTTTGTATTCTGAAATTTTACTGAATTCATTTATTAGTTCTCAGAGTTTTTTTGGTGGAGTTTTTTTTCTTTCTTTCTTTTTTCTTTTTTTTTTTGAGACAGACTTTCACTCTGTTGCCCAGGCTGGAGTGCAGTGGCATCACCTCAGCCCACTACAACCTCCTCCTCCTGGGTTCAAGCCATTCTCCTGCCTCAGCAACCCAAGTAGCTGGGATTACAGGTGTGCGCTACAATGCTGGGCCACTTTTTGTATTTTTAGTAGATATGGAGTTTCACCATGTTGGCCAGGCTGGTCTCGAACTCTTGACCTCAAGTGATCCACCAGCCTCCTCCTCCCAAAGTGCTGGGATTACAGGTGTGAGCCATCGTGCCTGCAAGTCTTTTGTTTTTCTATATATGATAGTTTATATGCAAATAGGGACAATCTGACTTCCTGTTGTCTAATATGGATGCTCTTAATTTTTTTCTCTTCTGTAATTGCTCTGGCTAGTACTTCCACTACTGTGGTGAATAAAAGTGGTGATAGTGGGCTTTCTTGTCTTGTTTTGGATCTTGGAGAAAAAGCTTTCAACTTATCCCCTTTCAGTATGATGTTGGCTATGATTTTGTGCTATGTGGCCTTTACTGTGTTGAGATATACTCCTTGTATACCTAACTTGTTGAGAGTTTTTATCATGAAGGGATGTTGAATTTTATCAAGTACTTTTTGTGCATCTATTGAGAGGAGCATATGGTTTTTGTCCTTCATTCTGTTGATGTGATATATTGTGTTTATTGATTTGTGTATGTTGTATCCCTGAGATAAATTCTGCTTGATCATGGTGAATCATCTTTTTGATGTGCTGCTAAATTTGGTTGACCAGTATTTTGTTGAGGATTTCTTGCTTCTATATTTACCAGAGATATTGGCCTGTAGCTTTCTTTTTTTTGTTGTGTACTTGTTTGGTTTTGGTATAGGGTAATGCTGGCCTCATTGAATAAGTTTGGAAGAATTCTTTCCCCCTTAATTTTCTGGAAGAGTTTGAGAAGAACTGGCATTAGTTTTTCTTCAAATGTTTGGTAGAATTCAGCAGCGAGGCCATCAGGTCCTGTGCTTTTCTTTGATGGAAGACTTATTATAGATTCAATATTGTTACTTGGAACTGGTCTGTTCTGGTTTTATATTTCTTCTTGGTTCAATCTTGGTAGATTTCATGTGTCCAGGAATTTCTCAATTTCTGCTAGGTTTTCTTTTCTTTTCTTTTTTTTTTTGAGACAGTCTCACTCTGTCACTCAGGCTGGAGTGCAGTGGCACGATGTCAGCTCTGCCTCCTGGTTTCAAGTGATTCTCCGGCCTCAGCCTCCCAAGGAGCTGGGATTATAGGCGCGTACCACCACGCCAGGGTAATTTTTGTATTTTTAGTAGAGATGGGGTTTCACCATGTTGGTCAGGCTGGTCTTGTACTCCTGATGCCATGATCCACCCACCTTGGCCTCCCAAGGTGCTGGGATTACAGGTGTGAGCCACCACGCTGGCTGGTTTTCTTTTATTTTTCTGCATATGAATGCCAGGTTATAGCGACTAGGCTTTCTAATTTGTTTGTGTATAGTTGTTTGTAATAGTCTCTAATGATCCTTTGTATTTCTGTAGTATCATCTTTTTTTTTTTTTTTAAGTAAAAGCAAGTTTATTAGAGAAGTAAAGAAACAAAAGAATGGCTACTGCATAGACAGAGCAGCCCTGAGGGCTCCTGGTTGGCTATTTTTATGGTTATTTCTTATCATATGCTAAATTAGGGGTGGATTATTCGAGTTTTCCAGGAAAGGGGCAGACAATTCCTGGAACTGAGAGTTCCTCCTCCCTTTAGACCATATAGGGTAACTTAGGGATGTTGCCATGGCATTTGTAAACTGTTATGGCACTGGTGGGAGTGTCTTTTTAGTATGCTATTGTCACTTTCATTGCTATCTTGGTTTTGGTAGGTTTTGGCTGGCTGGATTTTTTTATTGCACTTTTTTTTTTGTTTTTTTTGTTTTTTGAGGCAGAGTCTCGCTCTGTTGCCCAGGCTGGAGTGCAGTGACACAATCTTGGCTCACAGCAACCTCTACCTCCCAGGTTCAAGCAATTCTCCTGCTTCAGCCTTCCAAGTAGCTGGGATTACAGGCATGCACAACCATGCCAGGCTAATTTTTATATTTTTAGCAGAGATGGGGTTTCACCATGTTGGCCAGGCTGGTCTTGAACTCCTGACCTCAGGTGATCTGCCCACCTTGGCCTCCCAAAGTGCTGGGATTACAGGCATGAGTCACTGCACCTGGCCTATTGTATCTCGTTTCATCAGCAGGGTCTTCGTGACTTGTATCTTGTGATTCCCTATCTCATCCTGTGACTAAGAATGCCTAACCTCCTGGGAATGCAGCCCAGCATATCTCAGCCTCATTTTACCCAGGCCCTGTTGAAGATGGACTGGCTCTGGTTTGAACACCTCTGACATATTTCTCCCTCCATTTTACAAGGGGACCCTTAATCCTATGGGT
This sequence comes from Pan troglodytes, assembly GCF_028858775.2. NCBI lineage: Eukaryota > Metazoa > Chordata > Mammalia > Primates > Hominidae > Pan > Pan troglodytes. Next base: position 115,635,631 of record NC_072406.2, read on the forward strand.
TGTAGAGGGATGAATATCTATCTTCTCTAACTTCTGCTGGCTGAATAGGGGTGATGATATTTCTATCTATTAGGGTCTCTTGTATTTAGAGTAGAGAGGAGCTCAGTCAGAAAACATTGGTATAAAGGCCGGGCACAATGGCTCACGCCTGTAATCCCAGCACTTTGGGAGGCCGAGGTGGACCAATCATCTCAGGTCAGGAGTTTGAGACCAGCCTGGCCAACATGGTGAAACCCTGTCTCTAGTAAAAATACAAAAATTAGGCCAGGCACGTTGGCTCATGCCTGTAATCCCAGTACTTTGGGAAGCTGAGGTGGGTGGATCACCTGAGGTCAGGAGTTTGAGACCAGCCTGGCCAACCTGGTGAAACCCCATCTCTACTAAAAATACAAAAATTAGCTGGGTGTGGTGGCAGGTGCCTGTAATCCCAGCTACTCAAAGGCTGAGGCAGGAGAATCACTTGAACCCAGTAGGCGGATGTTGCAGTGAGCTAAGATTGCACCATTGCACTCCAGCCTGGGCAACAGAGTGAAACTCTGTCTCAAAAGAACAGAAAGGAAAAAAAATACAAAAATTAGCCAGGTGTGGTGGTGTGTGCCTATAGTCCCAGCTATTTAGGAGGCTGAGACAGGAGAATCGCTTGAACCCGGGAGGCGGAGGTTGCAGTGAGCTGAGGTAGTGCCACTGCACTCCAGCCTGGGCAATAGAGCATGACTCCATCTCAAAAAAAAAAAAAAAAAAAAGAAAAGAAAAAGAAAATGTTGGTATGGTGAGGGTCATTCATAACTCTGACTTCTGACAAAAGGTGATATCAGGAAGAAGAATAAGTGTTCAATTTAAGAAATTGTTGAGTAAGCTTATCCTGCATTCCTGCACAAAGAGTACAACAGCAATATGTTTCACAACAGTAAATCAATATAAGTAAAAGCATTCCAACCAAACTAAATGAGAAGTTTAGTTTGCAGTCACAGGTATTTGACTGTGACTTGCCCAGTTCCTGGAAAGAACTGGGAACTTTCCAGGAACTGGAACTGGGCAAGTGTTGGAACTGAGCAAGTGTTGGAACCAAGGAACTGGGCAAGTGTTGGAACCAAGCTGATTTGGGGTTGCTACCCAATTCCAGTATATGCCCAGAATTAGAAGACTGATCCAGATTTTTATATTACCTATTTCTCTTGTTTCTTCTGAGCAGCAGCCAGAAATCACTAACTGATTCACAGAAATAAGCAGGGTCAATCTAAATTGCAGAAAAAAACTAAAAAACAGCAAATAAGACTAGACTCTAATAACAGGTGTACCATAGTTTTTGAAATACAAATTTTCTCTCTCCAGTCTTCATTTTTATTAAAACCAAATCATGGTTTCATTTGCAAAATAAGCTTTAGTCTTATTATAATTGTCTTGATTGTTTGTAGAAATGCAGCAAGAATAATTATTTGCCATATAGGCACCTTTTAAAATTGCCTTTGATGGATCTTTGTTCCATAAGGAGTCATGGATTAGACTTTTTAAAGCCTTGAGCCGAGCCATGGGTTTGTGACTGCAAATACCTGTATGAGCTGGGTAAATTTCTCTCCTCTCAAGGTCCCAAGATAACTTCGGGCTCCTAAGCCTGCCAGAAAATGACATTCTATACTTACCACAGGTGAGGAACCCTGTACAGGGACTGTGTAGACAAGATATGAGGCCAGTTTTCCCAAGGGGCTTTTATTCCTTAAAGGAATCTGTTTATATCTGAAAGAATGCCATTCCAGTCAAAGCCTTGGTAAAAGAACCAGTCTCCAACTGTGTTCTGTTACAAAAGAAAACAGTTGCTTTTTGCACTTATGTAAATAACTATATTGCCATAAGTTAAGAATACTCACAAATAGTTTCCAAATTCTGGAGAAATCAAATAGAGAGAAAGAAATATGCTCCAAGTTTTGCTTACAGGAGGATTCTTTACTCAATTGCTAAAAGCTGTAAATAATTGAAAAGTTTTCTTGACTCCAAAGTTGGCCGATTGATGCTGCAATCTATTTTCTTTGGGTCAGGGGTCTCTTCAGTATCATCCCTTTGTGATTCACCATGGAAGATGTTACTGGAAAGCGGTCACAATTCAGACCCCAAGAGAGGGTTCTTGGATCTTATGCAAGAAAAAATTTGGGGTGAGTCCACAGAGTAAAGTGAAAGCAAGTCTATTAGAGAAGTAAAGAAACAAAAGAGTGGCTACTCCACAGGCAGAGCAGCCTCTGTGGTATCAGTTGTAATGTCTCTGTTTTGATTTCTGATTTTATGTATTTGGGTCTTTTATCTTTTTTTCTTGGTTAGTCTAGCTAATGGCTTGTCAATTATGTTTATTCTCTCAAAAAAACCAACTTTTTTGGTCAATCTTTTGTGTTTTCTTTAGTCTCAATTTATTTTATTTCTACTCTGGTCTTTACTATACCTTTCCCACTACTAACTTTGTGTTTTGTTTGTTCTTTCTTTTCTAGTGCCTTGAGATACTTCACTAGATTTTTTTTTTTACTGTATTCATTTATTCCTATAAACTTTCCTCATAATACTGCTTTTGCTGTATCCTATAGGTTTTGCTTTGTTGTGTTTCTATTTTTATATGTTTCAAGACATTTTTAAATTTTCTTCTTAATTTCTGTATTGACCCATTGATTGTTCAGGATCACGTTATTTAATTTCTATGTATTTGTACAATTTCACAAATTGTTGTTACTGATTTCTAGTTTTGTTTAATTATGGTCAGAAATGATAGTTGATATGATTTCAGTTCTTTTTTTTTTTTGCTCTGTCACCCAGGCTGGAGTGCAGTGGCACGATTTGGGCTCACTGCAACCTCTGCCTCCCAGGTTCAAACAATTCTCCTGCTTCAGCCTCCTGGCTAGCAGAGATTACAGGTGTGCGCCACCACAGCCAGCTAATTTTTGTGTTATTAGTAGAGACGGGGTTTCACTGTGTTGGCCAGGCTGGTCTGTAACTCCTGACCTCAGGTGATCCACCTGCCTCAGCCTCCCAAAGTGCTGGGATTACAGGCATGAGCCACCACACCTGGCCATGATTTCGGTTCTTTTAGAATTGTTGAGACTTGTTTTGTGGCCTAAAATGTGGTCTATCCTGGACAATGTTCTATGTGCTGATAAAAATAATATGTATTTGCCTGGGCGTGGTGGCTTATGCCTATAATCCCAGCACTTTGGGAGGCTGAGCAGGTGGATCAAGAGGTCAGGAGTTCAAGACCAGCTTGGTCAATATGGTGACACCCTGTCTCTACTAAAAATACAAAAATTAGCCAGGTGTGGTGGTGTGTGCCTGTAATCCCAGCTACTTGGGAGGCTGAGGCAGGAGAATTGCTTGAACCCAGGAGGCGGAGGTTGCAGTGAGCCAAGATTGTACCACTGCACTCCAGCCTGGGCAACAAAGCAAGACTCTGTCTCAAAAAAAAAATGTGTTCTAGAGCTGTTTGATGAAATGTTTTGTAAATGTCTTTACATAGTGCAGTTTAAATTTAATGTTTCTTTGTTGATTTCCTATCTAGATGATCTATGCAATGCCAAGAGTAAGGTGTTGAAGTCCCTAACCATTATTATATTGGGTTCTGTCTCTACTTTTTGAAACATTTTTATTTTTTTTATTTATTAGAGGTGGAGTCTTGCTATGTTGCCCAAGCTGGTCTTGAACTCCTGGCCTCAAGCTACCCTCCTGCTGTGGCCTTCCAAAGTGCTGGGATTACAGATGTGAGCACCATGTCTGGCCCCCACTTTTTTTGAGACAGGGTCTCACTTTATTGCCCAGAGTGAAGTGCAGTAGCATGGTCATAGCTCACTGCATCCTCAAACTCCTGGGCTCAAGTGATCCTCCTGCCTCAGCCTCCTAAGTGCATACTACCATTCCTGGCTTTTTCTTTTATTTTTAGTAGAGATGAAGTCTCACTATGTTGCCCAGGCTGGTCTTGAACTTCTGGCCTCAAATAACCCTTCTGCCTCAGTCTCCCAAAGTGCTGGGATTACAGGCATGAGCCACTGTGCCTGGCCTCTGTCTCTCCCTTTAGATCTAATAATTTATGCTTTATATATCTGGATGCTCCATTGTTTGGCACATATAATTTATGATTGCTATGTCCTCTTGCTGAATTGATCCCTTTATCATTATATAATGACCTTGTCTCTATTTACCATTTTGACTTAAAGCCTGCTTTATCTGATGTAAGCATAGCTTTTCCTGCCAATTTTGGTTTCTGTTTGCATGCAATATCTTTATCCATCCCTTCATTTTCAGTCTATATGTGTCTTTACAGGTGAAGTGAGTTTCCTGTAGGTAGCATATAGTTAGGTCATTTATTTTCTTATCCGTTCAGGCAGTGTATATCTTTTAAATGGAGGAATTTAATCTGTTTACATTCAAGGTTATTGTTGATAGGTGAGGACTTGCCCTTGTCAATTCGTTAATTGTTTTCTGATTGTTTTGTGTATCCTTTCTTTCTTATTGTTTATGATTGTGGTTTGGGTTTTTGTTTTTTTGGTAGTGATAAGGTTTGATTCTTTTTCTCCTTTGTGTATTTGCTCTACCAGTGAGTTTTACACTTTTATGTGTTTTCATGATAGTGATGATTGTCTTTTTTGCTTCCAGATGTAGGATTCCATTGAGCATTTCTTGTAAGGCTAGTCCAGTGGTGATGAATTCTTTCAGTTTTTGCTTGTGTGGGAAAGACTATTTCTCCCTAATTTCTGAAGGATAGCTTTGCTGGATATGGTATTATTGGCTGATGATTATTTTCTTTTAGCACTTTGACTGTATCATCCCATTCTCTACTGGCCTGTAAGGATTCTGTGGAGAAATCTGCTCTTAGTCTAATAGATATTCCTTTATATGTGACTCAATGCTTTTCTCTTGCTGTTTTTAGAATTTTCTTTTTTTTTTCTTTTTTTGGAGGCTTTCTCTGTGAACTTTCTTTATCTTTGACTTTTTACAATTTGACTATAATGGCCTCAGGGAGGGCCTTTTTGAGTTAAATCTATCTGGGAATCTTTGAGCTTCCTTGATCTGGATGTCCACATCTTTCCCCAGACCTAAGAAGTTTTCAGCTATTATTTCATTAAATAGGTTTTCTACACCTTTTTCCTTCTCTTCTCCTTTTTTTTTTTTTTGAGACGGAGTCTTGCTCTGTCACCTAGGCTGGAGTGCAGTGGCGTGATCTTGGCTCACTGCAAGCTCTGCCTCCTGGCTTCATGCCATTCTCCTGCCTCAGCCTCCCGAGTAGCTGGGACCACAGGCGCCCACCACCATGCCTGGCTAATTTTTTTGTATTTTTAGTAGAGACGGGGTTTCATCATGTTAGCCAGGATGGTCTCGATCTCCTGACCTCATGATCCACCCGCCTCGGCCTCTCAAGGTGCTGGGGTTACAAGCTTGAGTCACTGCACCCGGCCCTTCTCTTCTCCTTTTAAAACTACTGTAATACAAATATTTGATTGCTTAATAATGTCTCATAAGTCTTGTAATTTTTCTTGACTTTTTTGTTCTTATTTCTTTTTTTCTCTGACTGGGTAATTTCAAATGACCTTTCTTTTTTCTTTTTTTTTTTTGAGATGGAGTTTCACTCTTGTTGCCCAGGCTGGAGTGGAATGGCGTGATCTCAGCTCACTGCAACCTCTGCCTCCTAGGTTCAAGTGATTCTCCTGCCTCAGCCTCCTGAGTAGCTGGGATTACAGGCATGAGCGTGACGATGCCCGACTAATTTTGTATTTTTTTTTTGAGATGGAGTCTCGCTCTGTCACCCAGGCTGGAGTGCAGTGGCACGATCTTGGCTCACTGCAAGCTCTGCCTCCCGGGTTCACGCCATTCTCCTGCCTCAGCCTCCTGAGTAGCTGGGACTACAGGCGCCTGCCATCATGCCTGGCTAATTTTTTGTATTTTTGGTAGAGACGGGGTTTCACCGTGTTAGCCAGGATGGTCTCGATCTCCTGACCTTGTGATCCGCCCACCTTGGCCTCCCAAAGTGCTGGGATTACAGGCTTGAGCCACCGCTCCCGGCCTAATTTTGTATTTTTAGTAGAGATGGGGTTTCTCCATGTTGGTCAGGCTGGTCTTGAACTTCTGACCTCTGGTGATCTGCCTGCCTCAGCCTCCCTAAGTGCTGGGATTACAGGCGTGAACCACCGCGCCTAGCTCAAATGACCTACCTTTCAAGTTCAGAGAATCTTTCTTCTGCTTGATCAAGTGCTGTTGAAGGTCTCTATTGCATTTTTTATTTCATTCATTGAACTTTTTGGCTGCAGGACTTCTGTTTGTTTCTTTTAAAATTGTTTCTATCTCTTTGTTGAATTTGTCTTTCACATTGTGAATTGTTTTCTTGATTTTTATCAGATTGTCTATCTGTATTTTTTTTTTTGTATCTTGTTGATTTCCTTAAGATCTCTTTTTGAATTCCTTTTCTTGAAATTTGTGGATTTCCTTCCCATTTGGGTCTCTTACTAGTGAGTTATTATGTTCCTTTGGTGGTGTCATATTTTCTTGACTTTTGAGTTTCTTGTGTCCCCACATCCTCACGTTGATGTCTGTACATCTAGTGGATCAATCACCTCTTCCAAAATTTTTAGAATGGCTTTTGTAGAGAAAGGTTTTCATCTGCAGTTGGGTTGTAGTGTGCCAATTGGAAAGAGTGTGATGACTCTGTTTCTGGATAGGTGCAATGGTATAGTCTCTATGCAGCTTCTTCAGCTGCACTGGACATCAGCAATAACTGTGAGCACCCCCGTGGCCTAGGCTGTAGATGTTTGTACACTGGCATCATAGGTTGTTAATGTCCTCAGTGTTGAGGGCTCTTGAGGTCCTCCTATTCTCATTTAACCCACAAGGGGAAGACTTAGCCAAGGGGATCTCTCTTGGTATCAAGTCTGACATGGCCTACAAGCCGCTGCAGCAGCCCTGAGTTCCAGGTGCAGGTGCTTGGAGTGGCTGTGGGGCTGGGGTCCTAGGCTGAGGGTCTTGCAAGCATATTATGCCACCTGGGTCATGGGGTGCAACTTTGCTGTCAGTGGCAGGGTTGGATATATGTTGCCCACAGAGCCAGCATCTGTGACTCTGAAGCACCGCCTATCAGCTCAGCCCCATAGGCTGGGTTGTACCTGTGATTCTACTGCTGGGAGGGACAGGGCACAGTACTGGCCTGACTCCTGGGAAGAAGTGCTCTAAAGATTTGGGCCTGGGAAACAAGGCATGGCTGCAATTCAGGAACTTGAGCCAATAGGGTTCAGCAGCAACTCAGATCCCAGGGGATGAGGCATTGTGTAGTGTGACTCTAGAACAAGGGATTGTGGGGCTTGGCAATAATCCTGACTGTGTGATGCCAGGTGCAGCAGCAGCAAGTATCCCAGAAAGGTGGGGCACAGCTGTTGTTTGGGCACTGAGGGGGCAAGGAACAGCACAGTGATGACTTTACTCCCCAGGGAGAGGGGTATGTCAGCGGCTCAGACTCTAGAGGGCTAGCCCAGCTCTGGGGCAACAGAGTACTAGGGTTGTTTGGCCTGTAGGGCAGGATGTCTCAGTTCATCCACAGCTCTATTTCCCTGGGACATGGGGTACTAGGTCAGCTCAGTTCTGGGATGCACAGTTCCTCAGCTTGGCCAGGGCACTGATTCCCCAGGGGCTGGTGTGCTGCTTCAGCTCATGCCTGGGGGTGATAGGGGACATGACTGTCCTGGGCAGCCCAGGAACTATTTCCCTGAGATGCAGAGCACCACTTTAGCTTAGGCACTGGGGTGAGTGACTGCTCCAGGTAGCCAAGGTACTGTTTTCTGGGATGTAAGGCACTCCTTCAACTTAGGCACCAGAGAGATGTGACTGTCCTGAGCAGCCAAGGTACTGTGTTTAGGAGGCAGGGTACCTAGGAAATCAGTCAGGCTCTGGCCCAAGGGGGCAGAAGGAGGGGTAGATGGAGTGGCTCTCCCTCTGCTGGGCCCTGCAGGGAAGGGTGTAACAGCTGCTGGCAGCTTGGCTTGGGGATGTTGGGCCACTGGGCTGGGGTGCAGGGTGGCTTAGCTCCAGGGATGAAGGGGACCCATGGCAACTCATCCTGGGAGCAAGACGTGCTCCAGCTGTTGTTCCAATTCCAAGATGGCATAGCAGAGTAGCCATGTGGGCACAGGGGGCATGGCACAGCATTGGCTTCTTCTTTGGAGGAGCACTGCTGTGTGGACTCCAGGCAGCTTCCTTAGCTGAGCTTGGTGCCTGTGAGAATTGCAGGGACTCCAGTGGTGAGGTCTGTAGGTGGCCAAGGTGTTGATGGGGGGTGCCTCTTGCTTACCTCCTGGTTTCCAGCTGATCCTGGTGGGGGGATGGAGTGGTAGAGTCCCAGCATTTTCTTCTGTTCTCTGTGTAGCCATCTCAAGTTTCTGTCACCCATCTGATGAACTCTGGCACTCTCCCTCAGTTATTTTTGTTAAAATAACAATGTTGACCGGGCGCTGTGGCTCAGGCCTTTAATCCCAGCACTTTGGGAGGCTGAGGCGGGTGGATCACCTGAGGTCAGGAGTTTGAGACCAGCCTGGCCAACATGGTGAAACCCCTTCCCTACTAAAAATCCAAAAATTAGCTGGGCATGAGGGTGGGCACCTGTAGTTCCAGCTACTTGGGAGGCTGAGGCAGGAGAATCTCTTGAACCCAGGAGGCAGAGGTTGCAGTGAGCCGAGATTGCGCCATTGCACTCCAGCCTGGGTGACAAGAGCGAAGCTGCATGTCTCTCTCTCTCTCTCTACCTATCTATCTATCTATATACCTATATCATTGTTTATTCATTGTTTTGGCTATCTTTGTGATGGGGAGGAGCGCTAGCGGGTTCCAGTCTTGTTCTCCTCCTGAGTGTGATAGCATTTTTAATGGACAATCCTTTAGGGCATCTTTCCAAAGCTTTCAACTTAGTTTTTGTTTCTGTACTTAAAAAAATTATGGTAAAATACACGTAACATAAAATTTAAACATTTAATTTAACCATCTTAACCATTTAAGTGTACAGTTCAGTGGTATTAAGTACATGTGTTATTTTGCACCATCCATCTCCAGAACTTTGTTCATTTTCCCAAACTGGAACCCTGTACCCATTAAACACTAGCTTCCCATTTCCCAGTGCCCCCAACCCCAGGCAAGCACCATTCTGCTCTCTGTCTCTGTGAATTTGAGTACTCTAGGTATCTCAGATAAGTGGAATCATACAGTATTTGGTTTTTTTGTGAGTGCTTATTTCACTTAGCATAATGTCCTCAAAATTCATTCTTGTTTTAGCATATATTAGAATTTCTTTCCTTTCTAAGGTTGAATGATATTCCATTGTATGTATGTGCCACATTTTGTTTATCCATTCATCAGTCAATGAACACTTGGGTTGCTTCCGTGTTTTGGCGATTGTGAATAATGCTGCTATGAACATGGGTTTATGAATTCTGTTCAAGTCCAAGTCCCTGCTTTCCATTCTTTTGGGTATGCACCCAGAGTGGAATTGCTGGATCATATGGTAATTCTATTTTTAATTTTTTGAGGAACTGATTCATCTTAGTTTTTATAGAAGTAACACTTTTTTTTCCCCTACTCCCTCCTCTCACACTCTTATATATATTTTTTGAGACAGGGTCTCACTGTGTCACCCAGGCTGGAGTGCAGTGGTGTGATCATGGCTCACTGCAACCTCCTGGGCTCAGGTGATCTTCCTACCTCAGCCTCCGGAGTAGCTGGGACCACAGGTGCACACCACCATGCCCGGCTAATTTTTGTATTTTTTGTAGAGATGGGACTTCACCATGTTGCCCAGAGTGGTCTTGAACTCCTGAGTTCAAGCGATCTGCCCACCTCAGCCTCCCAAAGTGCTGGGATTACAGGCGTGAGCCACTGTGGCTGGCTTATGCTTACATTTAATAGGTTTTAAAATACAGCTTTATTAAAGTATAACTGACAAAAATATACTGCATATATTTAAAATGCACAGTTGATGTGTTTTGACATATGCATATACCTGTGAAATCATCAGCACCATGAACTTAGTGGACATTTCCGTCACCCTCACAAGTTCCCTTGTGCCTTAAATAATCCCCTCTCCTACTCCTCCCTGCTGCACCCCCCCACCTCTGCCATAATCAAGTAACTGCCAGCTGCTTTCCGTCACTATAGATTAGTTTACAGTTTTTAGAGTTCTATGTAATGGGAATCATACAGTATGGTCTCTTTTTTTCTCTAGCTTCTTTCACTCAGCATAATTAGTTTGAGATTCATGCATGCTATGGTGTATATCCATTTATTTATTTATTTATTTATTTATTTATTTATTTATTTGAGACAGAGTCTCTCTCTGTCGCCTAGGCTGGAGTGCAGTGGCATGATCTCAGCTCACTGCAACCTCCACCTCCTGGGTTCAAGTGATTGTTGTGCCTCAGCCTCCCAAGTAGTTGGGACTACAGGTGTGAACCACCACGCCCGGCTTAATTTAGGCACAGATTTACCCTGGATTAGGCCGAGCACGGTGGCTCACGCCTGTAGTTCCAGCACTTTGGGAGGCCAAGGCAGGCGGATCACCTGAGGTCAGGAGTTCAAGACCAGCGTGGACAGCATGGTGAAACCTCGTTTCTACTAAAAACGCAAAAACTAGCTGGGCATGGTGGCATGTGCCTGTAATCCTAGCTACTCGGGAGGCTGAGGCAGGAGAATGACTTGAGCCCGGGAGGCAGAGGTTGCAGTGAGTAGAGATAGTGCCACTGCACTCCAGCCTGAAAGACAGAGTGAGACTCCGTCTCAAAACAAACCAAACTTTTTTTTCCAACCACCTGCTACCCACTGATGAGCATTTTTTCTTTTTTGTTTATTTTCTTTCTTCCTTTTTTTTTTTGAGACGGTGTCTCGCTCTGACACCCAGGCTGGAGTGCAGTGGCACGATCTCGGCTCACTGCAACCTCCGCCTCCCGAGTTCAAGTGATTCTCCTGCCTCAGCCTCCTGAGTAGCTGGGACTACAGGGGCATGCCACCTTGCCCCGCTAATTTTCGTAATTTTAGTAGAGGAGGGGTTTCACCGTATTGGTCAGGCTGGTCTTGAACTCCAGACCTCAGGTGATCCACCTGCCTTGGCCTCCCAAAGTGCTGGGATTACAGGCATGAGCCACTGCACCCGTTTTTTTTTTTTTTTTTTTCTTTTTCAGACAGGGTATTTCGCTGTTACCCAGGCTGGAGTGCAGTGGTACAATCATGGCTCACTGTAGCCTCGACCTCCCAGGCTCAAGCAATTCTCCCACCTCAGCCTCCTGAGAAGCTGGGATTACAGGCATACACCACCATACTTGGCTGATTTTTGAGCTTTTTGTAGAGACAGGGTTTTGTGATGTTGCCCAGGCTGGTCTTGAACTCCTGGGTTCAAGCAATCCTCTCACCTTGGCCTCCCAAATTGCTGGGATTAAGGCATGAGCCACTGCACCCAGCCAATGAGCATTTTTTCATGTGCTTATTTGCCAGTTATATATTTACTTTGGTGAAGTGTCTGTTTAAATTTTTGCCCATTATTTTTCATTAGGTCGTTTTCTTATTTTTGAGTTTTAAGAGTTGTTTATATATTCTGGATTCTCTATTAGATATGTGCTTTGCAATGAATTTCTCCCTGTCTGTGGCTAATCTTTTCATTCTCTTAAAAGAGATTTTTCATACTTTTTATGTCCTATTTAAATAAATCACACAGTTTTCTGGCATACCAACCTGTCATCAAGTTTAGGGACAACACGGCTTCTCATTATGGGTGGCAGTTCAGCTGGAGGGAGCAAAGGGGTGTGTGGGGACACCAGGGAAGACACTCCCAGCTTTGAAGTTTCCATGTACTAAGGGCATCAATCAGAATGTTCTCCAGAGGAAATGGAACTCATCTTATGGCTGAGGACCCTGTTTTTAACTTGAGCAGGCAATATGTCCAATGAAAAGACCACACATTTCAGCTTCTTGTCCAGCTTGGTGTAGGCATGTGACTACATTCTGGTCAATGAGATGCAAATTAGAATTGTTGGGTGGACTTTGAATAAGGCTCCTTTAAAGAGGGGCAGGTAGCTAATATATGTCCTTTGGTTTTGGTTTTCTGTGTTCTTTCTGTTTCTTGCCTGGAATGTGGGCAAGCTGGCTGGAGCTTCAGCTTCTATTTCAGACTATGAAGCAACCTTGCAGTGTTATGTGGAAGATGGGGTAGAAAGATGAAAGAAGCCCAGGTCCCTGATAATTACAGAGCTGCCACACTAGCTATGTCTGTGTACCTGCAGACTTCCTATGTTAAAGAAAACACTTAATATATTTTAAAAGCAATGTTATTTCTGTTTTTTATTACTAGCAACCAAATGCAATTCCTAACAGACACAGCTGGTTAACATAGCAGTGCATCAGGAGGAAGTCAGCTGTATTGCATATATGCTTATATCATTGAGATCATAATGTGAGAACATTTTAACCCCTGCTTTTCTGCTTTTAAAATTTTCTTTTATTTTCAGACTTTTTTTAAAAAAATTTTTTGAGATGGAGTCTTGCTCTTTCACCCAGGCTGGAGCGCAGTGGCCTGATCTCAGCTCACTGCAACCTCTACCTCCCGAGTTCAAGTGATTCTCCTGCCTCAGCCTCCTGAGTAGCTAGGACTATAGCCGTGTGCCACCACACCTGGCTAATTTTTGTATTTTTAGTACAGACAGGGTTTCACCATGTCGGCCAGGCTGGTCTCGAACTCCTGTCCTCAAGTGATCTGCTCACCTCAGCCTCTCAAAGTGCTGGGATTACAGGTGCGAACCACCACGCCCAGCCTTCACACTTATTTTTATCACTACTTTTTTCTCCAGTACCATCACCATCTTCAACTTTATCATCTTGTGCTTAATGTCATTATCATTATGAATAAGAATCATTTTCGTTACCATAACCATCTTTAGAGGATTCTCTTCTTGTTGATGGAGGGTGATTTGTGTATAAAATGTATTTTTTTAAATTAAATATTCCATTGGGACGAAGTGAGGGGAGGCCGAGGGAGCCTTTGTCATTGAGGAACATATGTGGAAAGGGGTGGAATTGGTACTCAGACTTAGGACAGCTTCAATATTCATTGGTCATGGGCCACATCAGTCATTTCTGTGCTGCCAATGGCCAGGGTTGCTCCCACATGGGGATGCCCTCTAGGCATGTAAGTGAAACAACAGGGATGGATTTCAGTCTTCTGCCAGAGTTGGCTGGTAGGGCAGGTCAGGGTCAGTACTGCTTATAAAGAAAGGCAGAAGTAACTGAACTCGATAGTATAAGAAATAAGAAACTGTTGGAGGGTCTTGAGTTGGGGAGTAGCATGGTTTGTGTAGGAAGGATTAGGGATGGGGTGGAAGGGACACACAACTGGGTAGTAGTAGTCCAGGCATGAGGTGATGCAGGTCGTGTGTTAGGCAGGTCATGGGTTAAGTAGACATCAAGAGAGGATTAAACATACATACATACATGCCTACATACATACATAATCAGGGGAAATGCCTGTGTGAAGAAAAATAAGGAGGAAGCTGGGGGAGTCTGGGGGAGCCATCAGACCTCAGTGCAAGTGGGACCCTGAGTGAAGGAGAGGGGTAAGAAAGGAAGGAAGTTTGGTGGGAGCATATCAGACTATAGTGCAATTCTAAGAAAAGTTCTGCAAGACCTTGGAGTATCCTCCAGCCAGAGCCACAGTCCCTGGCCAGTGGAGCCCCACATCTCCCAGGAATGGTCCTGCCTTAATATCCCTGCCACATGCATCACTAGCTGGGGTGAGCTGTGGGAAGCATTGCCTTGGAGCAGACATGGGGATGGACTTCAGAGCTCCACAGCTGGGGCCATCAGTCAAGCATCCACCCTGCAGTGGAAGATCCAGAGGCCCATTTTCCTGGATGACATGGGGATGACTGGGGTGAGGGACATGAGAAGGTGACTGCTGTTGTCTCAGGCCTATCTATTGCGATAACAAATGCTGGCCTGCACTGACTTAAGCAGTAAGGAGCTGTACTATGCAGAAAACAGGATGTCCCAAGGTGGGTGGCTTTCAGGGTTGGCTGAGTCAAGGCTGTAGGATGAAGTACTTCCCATCTCTCTACTCTGCCATCCTTGGGTTGGTTTCCTTCTAGACCAGTAGTGACATGGCCATGGTGGTCCCAGGAATTGCAGCTGGACACAGTGATATCTGGAGAAAGGAGAACGACCCCTATGTTCTGTGGAGCAAGGATCCCTTTCTCAGAGGGGTTCCAGCACATTTCCCACTGCTGGGAAATCTATGCCTCATTGGCCAGAAGTGGGTCACCTGGCCATTCTTGACCATGTCACTGAGAAGGGGAATGAAACCATTGTGATTGGCTTATTGCCAGGGTATGGCACGCTGGCTGTATGTGAGAATTGCTTGGGGAGCTGGGCCCCACACTTCAGATTTCTCTATGAATTGGTCTAGCGTGGATACTGGGCATCAGTAATTGTTTTTGTTTTTGGTTTTTTTGAGACAGAGTCTCTCTCTTGCCCAGGCTGGAGTACAGTGGCGTGATCTCTGCTCACTTCAGCTTTGACCTCCTGAGCTAAAGCGACCCTCTCATCTCAGCCTTCCAAGTAACTGAGACTACAGACACACACCACCATGCCCAGCTAATTTTTATTTATTTTTTTGTAGGGACAGGGTCTTGCTATGTTACCCAGGCTGGTCTCAAACTCCTGGGCTCTAGTGATCCTCCAGCGTCAGCCTCCCAAAGTGCTAGGATTACAGGCATGAGCCACCACACTTGGCTCTACCAGTAATTTTATTACCTCCTAGGTGATGCTGATGTGCAACCAGGGCTGAGAACTGCTGTTGTCTTGGGGTGGTGTAGATGTTGGGCATCAGCCACCATGTCCATTACAGTCACTTACTAGTTTTTTGTGGCTTAGACAAGTCACTTACCCTCTTTCAGCTTTGGTTTTCTCATCTGTAAAATGGGGTCTGGCAATAGTTACCTCCTGTGCTTCCTGGGAAGACTGAAACAGTTCGTGAGTGCTCGTAGGCTTTGCAAACTGTAAGTCACTGACACCCGGGGGCTGGCTGCTTATCATTCTTATTCAATTTGGAGGGAAAGCACAGCTCCCTCTGCTGCCAAGAACAGCCAGGGCAGAGATTTCTCTTGAGCACAGCTTCCTGTCATTAAAACAAAAAAACGAAAGAGAAGGGAAAACGACAGACTGGGAAGCCACAGGCAATTGCAGTGGGCTTTTTTCTTCTTGGAAGGCGTGGGTTTGAAGGCGCTGCTATAAATGGTTTATGCAAATGAGCTGGAGGCGCTCTGTCCCCTGCCGCTTTAATCCGGGAGAAGCTGGGCGGGAGCCAGGCACAAGGTTTTCCGCCCCTCCTCCCTGTAGTCCTGCAGTGGGGTGGCTGGGGGCAGGCAGATGCTCTTCTGCTGCCTCCAGGGAAGATGGTCAGATAAGGCTCTGCACTCTGGCTCCCCCATGTTCCAGGACACACCTGGCTGCGTGGCTTCTTGGCTCTTTCTGCTTGAGTGAGCACAGGCTAGTGCTGCCAATAGTACTGCAGGAACAAGGAGGGCCCCCACTGGTGCTGCGAGGTCACGGCCAGGCAATCTGTCACCTTTGGGTCTCACTGGGTCCACAGGGACCTGGGGCACTGGAGAGGAGCAGAAGGGGGAAGAGTAACGAGCCCGCACCATCGGCTCCAGGCTTTCATCTTCCCTCCCTCCTCCTCCTCTTCCTCTTTTCTTCCTTTCTTCATGAAATCTACTTTGAGCATTATGGAGTGACCACCTTGTCAGATGCTAAGGATCTAGAGATAAAAAGATACCTTTCTACCTTCAGGGTGCTCCCAGTATGGGAAGGGCCTCCTGCCATGGCTGCAGGGCTGGGGCTGCACAGAGGACTGGCTGGACAGCCTTGGAGAGGGATGATCTGGTCTATTCCATCCCAGGGCATTGGGATGATCTCAGAGGAAAGGCTCTTCTGAGCTGGGGGCTGAAGGTGAGGTGGGAGTGTTTGTGGGACCAGTGCCAGGGAGGGGCACTCCAAGGAGAGGGACAGTGTTCAAAAAGCAACAGACAAGTGATGTGCCATGTTCTAGAACACAACTGGCTCGTGTGCATGGAGCATAGGTACATGGGGTGGGGTGGGGGGGGGTCAGGGAAGGTGAGGCCAGACACATGGGCTGGGGTCAGTTCACAGAGGACCTTGAATAATCCCCAAAGTGGGGATCGAGTTTATCCTGATGCTCGGGAGCCACAGGAGGTAGAGGGCTGAGTCGGGCAGAGATGCCCGCCTGGCAGCCCTGCAGAGGGGGACGGAGGCTGGAATGATTGTCCAGAGCAGGATGATGCTGGGGGCCTGAACCATGGGCAGAGCCAGGGGAGGGAAGGAGGGGATGGATTTGAGAAGGACACGGTGACCTCTTGGATGGGGAATCTGGGCTGACACCAGATTTCCGGCCTGGATAACAGAACTCAAGGGATAAACTGGGCCCCGGAACCTTGGGGGTGCCCATGTTGGGTGGGGCCAGGAGGAGGACTGAGAAGCAGTCACTTCCAGTGAAGAATGTGCCGCTGGCCCATCCTGGGTTTCCCACCAGACCCTGGTGGAAGGGGGAATGGGAGAAGGAGCTGCTTCTTCAGACAGTTTAGAAATTCTTGATTGCCTCCCCCCAAATGATCCCCATCCCACATTCCTGATTCAGGGAACTCCTGGTTCAGAGATAAAGTGAACCAGTCCAAAGCCTCTATTTTACAGGTGTGAAAACTGTGTCCCGAGAGGGGACTGACTTGCCCAAGGTCACACAGTGAATTATGGCAGGCAGTGTCATGGTTAGTAAAAAAGGACCCCCAAACAAAGTCTAATGTAGCCCACCTCCTTCACTTGCCCTGAGAACAAAGAGCTCTCTTCCCCAGAGGGAATTGGGCTTGGCTAAGCAGGGTTGAGGTTGTGAGGGGTGCAGCATTTGTTTTAGAGAAGGGAGGGGTTCCCAGGGAAGGGACCTCCTGCCCCTATTTGCCTGCTGGTGGAGCCCAACCCAGGAGCTGCATTTGCTGCCCACATTCTGGAGCCCTGACTGCCACCACCGCCACCAGGAGGGAGAAGCCACGGAGACATTAAAAGGGGCTGCCCTCCCTAAATTCCAGAGCCTCAGGGCCTGCCTGGAACTCAGGAGTTCTGACTGCCAGGGAAGGCTTTGCTTTCTCAATGTTGACCCTACACAGTCCTGGGGTCTCTGAAGGAAGTAATCTCGAAGAGGGAGGTGTCAGGGGACAGGAGCCTGAGAGAAGTTACTGGAAAGGGAAGAAAGGAAGGCGGCGGCAATGAGCCACGGATGAATGTGCAAATTGTGAGATGGGGCAGCTGCAGGGAACAGCTAGGAGCTACAGCGGTGGGTTTCTGTCATTGCAGTCACCCTGTGGTGGCTCCCCTCCTTGGGCTGTCCTTTGTGCAGGAATACCACAGTCCTGACAGCCACCTTTGGTGGCCACACCTGAACTCTGGCTCAGGAGGATGGGGCAGCCAGCCCTGAGCCAGCCACATGCCCACGGTCCCCAGGTCTTCAGGGACTAAAAGCCCCTGTTTGTGGGGCTATGAGATGTGAGGTTGTCTGGGGTTGGGGTCAGGGACTCAGTCTCGGGCTAGGACTGGAGGTGTAGTAGCAGGGGACAGAGTTCCTTCCTGGACTCAGTGGGGATGAGAGCCACTGGCCTTTCCTGAGAGGCACTGCATGGACCCCATTACTCACAGGTACCTCTGTGCCTGGGGATCTTGCCTGTGGCCCAGCAGCTGGCATGGCCGGTGTCCTCTGGGCTCTAGGTCATGGCCCATAGTGGTAGGCACAGAGCTGGCATAGTGCAGTGGCTGGACTCAAGTCATCTCTCACCTTTGCTGTATGAGAACAGAAGTTCCTATTTTTTGAGCCAAGCCAAGCCCTCTGCTCCTGCAAGGGACCTGCCACCCCCTTTTTCTTTCTGGAGCATTTTCAGGTTTATGCCTTGCAACCTGTGAGAGCTGGCACCCCCTGCCTCAGTCCCCACTTTCTCTTTTGGAGACGTGTGTGGTGCTGAAGCTCTGACCCCTAGTGTGGGAGTGGCCCAGAGCCTGGCTGGGGCAAGGCCTGCAGGTGGGTGCCTAGGTGCATGACGGGGACTCTGGCAAAGTAGGATGGTGACTGTGGGCACACTACAGCCAAAGTCCAGGGCAGTCCACATTGGGATCAAATTTCACTTTTCTTTTTTTAGAGACAAGGTCTCACTCTGTCAGCTAGGCCAGGTGCAGGAGTGTAATCATAGCTCACTGTAACCTCAAACTCCTGGGCTCAAGTGATCCTCCTGCCTTGGCCTCCCAAAGCTCTGGGATGACAGACGTTTGCCACTGTGCCCAGCTCAAATTTTACATTTGTGGGTGCAGTGGCCCTGGGTCCCTCTGATTGATGCTGTGTTTATTTAACCGAAGGTGGCTGTTCTCAGGGGCAGCACTCTGCAGTAGACAAAGCCCTGGGGCCTGCACTCTTGAGTCTGAAATCTGGGTTCTGGCCCAGCTCTGGCACTTTATAGCTTTAACAATTAATTTCCACCTCCTTGAGCCTCTGTTTTTCTCTTTCTGTACAAAGGGATGAGCATCTGTCCTGTGGTACCTGATAGGGTACTTTTGCAGATCCAGTAAGATACTGGTGACATTGTTTCATAGCTTTTAAGAGCTGGGTCATTCTGAGAGGCCACGTGGCAGAGGGGCAGGTGTTGGGCTCTGATGTCCAGTAGGTGTGTTTCTAAATCCCAGCTTAGCTGAGCATTCGCTGTGTGACCTGGGCAAAGTATTCAGTGTCCCCAAGCCTCAATGTTCCCATCTAGGGTGCTGAGTTCCTCCCCTTCTGGGGGCCCAGAGCAGATGTTTCAAGATGCTGGCAGCAGATGTAATTTTCTGAATTGATTTGGGTACTTATTTGTCAAGTTCCTGCCTAGTTTTTTCAGAGGAAGAGGTGCCAGGACCCCCTACTGACGGGCTAAAGCCCCTTCAAGGGGAGCCAGGTCAGAGGTGGGGGGAGACCAGGCCACTAGGCCTTTTGGGGCTAAAGAGCTTTGAGGGGAAGAAGCCCCCAGATAGAACAGCTCTGGGCAGACTGACTTGAGATCAAATCCCGACTCTGCCATTTCCCACCTCTGTGTCCTGGTTTCCTCATTTGTAAGGAAGGGTAAGGTCAGGGCCTCTGTATAGAAGTCAGGAGTAGCTCATCTACAGTGCTACCACATACTAGCGCTTCCCATGCACCCCACATTGTTCTGAGCACACGACATGCATGAGCTCATTTCATCTCTCCAGTAGCCGTAGGAGCTAGGCACTATTACTATCAACCCAATTTTTCAGAAGAGGAAATGGACACTTAGTAGATGTTAGAACCAAGGTTTGAACCCGGGAAGTTTGACTCTGGAGCCTACTCTTAACTGCCACCTCTACTGTGAAGCCCCTAGTGTAGACAACACTGGTGGCACTGAGTAGTATTTGCTGTGTCACAGCACTGGGATCCAGCTGCCAGTGGCCATACTGGGAGTACCCCAGCCAAGGGCCTGAGCCCCTGTGGGGTCCTGTACTGTCACTTTGTTGTAGCTACTGACACCCAGTATCTGAGCCCAAAGGTTGGAGTCAGAGGCCCCAGGAGGGGTAGCAGGCAGGGGCAGGGCCAGGGCATGGGAGCAGAAGTGGAGGCCAAGTCAGCTGGTCCTGGGCTTGGCCATCCCTCTGTAAGCTGGACCTGGGAGAGGCAGGAAGCAGGCAGGAGCCAGAGGAAGCAGAATCCCCAGAGGAAGGAGGGGGGCCTCCCAGCTTTGGGGTGGCTTCAGCTAGCTGGGGGCCTGACACAAGAAGGAGTGGGCACCAGGAGCGTAGGCTGAGCCGTGGGGCTAAAGTTGTATATGTGAATGTGAGTGTGAGTGTGTGCGTGGGGTGGAGGTGAAGGGAGGGATGGATTGAGGAGGATCTCTGCCTGTGGAGGAGGGATTTAACCTCCTGTTATCAGCTGCCAGCTTTTCTCATAATCCAGGCAGGCCCAGCAGGGATCAGCAGAGTGTGTTTCCGCATCTCCGATGGACGAGGCCCATGTCTTGTTTCAGCACATCCCGCGCTCATCCTGTCTCCTGCGACACCCTGGGTCTCCTCATTTCTCTGCGTCTCTTCTCCCCATAAAGTCTCATTGCCTGCCCTTCCTCACCCTCCCCATCCAAGTTCTGGTGTAGGGAGCAAATCTTATGTATTCAGACCCTGCTAATTTATCACTTGTGATTGCTGGGACAAAGGCTAGCTTCCAGTTTAAAATTAATTCTATTCCTGAACAAAAACGCAGCACTAACCAGGTGACAAGGGACTGTTTAATCTACTTCCTTAGAAGAACTGACTGCTACCCAGTGCTCTGAAATGGCATTTGCATGTGAGGCACCCATGCAATCATACATGCAAAGCTTAGAATGTGCCTGGTGCAGAGTAAGCGGGTACTGAGTAAATGTTTCTTATTAAAGCAGGTCTTCTATTTCTCCTCCTTGGGGTAACATGTATTTTTTTCTTTTTTTGAGATAGTTTTCACTCTTGTCACCCAGGCTGGAGTGCAGTGGCACAATCTCGGCTCACTGCAACCTCCACCTCCTGGGTTCAATTGATTCTCCTGCCTCGGCCTCCCGAGCAGCTGGGATTACAGGGGTGTGCCACCACACCTGGCTAATTTTTGTATTTTTAGTAGAGACAGGGTTTCTTCATGTTGGCCAGGATGGCCTCGAACTCCTGACCTCAGGTGATCTGCCCGCCTCGGCCTCCCAAAGTGCTGGGATTACAGGTGTGAGCCACCACGCCTGGCTGTATTCTTAGTGCTATATGCATATCCTGCATCCCAAGTCACTCTTCTCCAAGGCTGGGACAGAGACTTTAGTCCTTCCAGTTCTACGTGGATTCCCGAGTTCTCTGACTCTCAAGCGTTGCTGTTATGGATGGAGCCAGGCAGCGGCCGTCACAGGTTATGTTATTCAGTTCTCACAAGTTTCTGGGCCATGTGATCTCCACCATGGAGAAGAGATGGTGGAGCCTCAGAGAAGCTCAGTAGCTTGCCCGTCCAACCTGAAGACCAGAGCTCCCACCCTCCACGTGAGTGGGGTGGGCACATCCATCCACCCTTCCTGACCTGTGACACAGATCTTATCATAGGCAAATGTTTGCCTCCAGCTAGGGACTCAGTGGGTGTGGGCTTTGTCTGGCACACTCTGTCCTGGGAATAGAAACCTGGTTTCTTCCTTGTTCCATCCTTTCTGCCTGGCATGGATGGTGATCCTTCTGTCCAGTCTAGGCTGGCCATGCTGGCCCTGAGGCCTGGAACTGGGGAGCACGAGCAGGTGTGTTTGTGTCTTGGAGAGGCCGAGAAAGGGCTGCTTGGCAGTGGGCCTTGGCAGGGAGGGACCTCAACTCCATCCAGGTTCTGTTTGCTCAGATTCCCTTTCAGTCTCCACCCCGCCTCTGCACCTGTTGTGTTCCCATCCTCCTGGGCGGCTGGCAGCTGTCACGGCTGGGGCACCTGTCCCAACCCCCGAGGACGCCCTCTGGGCTCCCTGGCTCCAGTTTCTCTGCAGCACTTGGCTTGCACTCTCCATCTCTGAGTACTTTTGCTCTCCTCTCCCTCCTCATCTCTCACTCTTCCAGACTCGAGGCAGCAGCCTCCACTCTTGTCCTGGCTCTGGGCATAGAAGGAAGCTTTCAGCTGGGGTTCCCTGCTTCCTATTCTCTACTGCCAGGCCCAGCCTAATGGGTAGAGAGGATGGGGCCCTGGCAGGATGGCCATAAGCCTCAAATGCTGATGAGGCGGCTCATCAACTCAATCAAATTATCCCTTGTTCTTGATGAAGGAAACACTATAGCAGCAAGGGGCTGCCTCCCAGCTCCTCCACAGCAGGGTCACCTCCTCTTCCTGGCCTCCCCAGACCCTAGTCACTTCCCCCTACTTCATAAAAAGAAGTTACCCCCTCCCTTGTCCAGTGTTGTCTTCTATACCTCCTGATGCCTGGATTTATATGTCATATTAGGCATAGCAGCAGAAGACATTACTCCTGGGTCCCAGTCCTCCTTGCCTTCCACCCACTGTGTGGCCTTGGCAAAGTCTCTATCATTTATTGGGCCTTCTTTGCTACACCTGTAAAATGGGCCCAGAACTTCTTTGCCTGCTTGAAGGTAGGGGCTGGCCCCAGTGCTCTCTGGAGGCTCTTCCCCCTTAGAGAGCTTGGTGACTGTGACTCTGATGGTTTCTATTCCCCAGTGAATTTGTTCCATGTTTTATTCTGGAGTTGCTGGCTCTGCCTTAGACTTTGAGTTCTGAGAGGGCAGGTTTAGGCTGGGAATGAGGTGCTAGGCCTTGGGGAACCTGGATGAGAGAGGACTTGGTGAGGAAAGCCTTGAGCTAGACCATCATGGAAACCAAGATGGCACCCAAGGGAAGAGGAGCTGTCTGAAAGGGGTCAGGGGACAGGAGATGGCAGGGAAAGGAGGGACAGCTATAGTAGTGGGGAGGGCCTTGGGAGCTGAATGGGTTCAGAGAGCCAAGGGGCCTAAGGTTCCCTAGATGGCATGAGAGGACGGATGCAGCTGGGGATTCTGTCAGACCAGGCCCCCAGGGGCACTGCCAGCCCTGCTTCCTGCCTGCAGGCTTTGAGGTATTAAGTCCCCACCCAGGTCATATATGGGTCTGTGTTCTTCACAATTTCCAGGATGACATCTCCAGTGTCTGTCTGGGTCACCTGTTAGCGGATGAGAAGTCCAGCCTTACTGCCTGTCCTCCGCCTGCATTTAAGCTTCATCCCGGGAATGTCACCTTCTGTCCACTGGAAAACGTCTAGGCTCTGCTGCCATACAGAACCCTTCTGCTTCCTTAAGGAGACGGTCCACTGTCCCCTTGTCTTCTCTCCTGTAAGGAAGAGGGGCCCCTGCCCTTTGCCCTTTCCTGGATGGAGCATGAGTTTTGATGTCAGGCAGGTCTGGGTTTGAAGCCTCGTTTGTCTTGCCTTCAGAATAACCTCTCTAAGCCTCAGTTTTATAGCCCAAAAATGGGCGTGATTATAACTCCTGAAGGGAAGTTTTGGGATTGGCTGATACATAAGATACTTAGCACAGTGCCTGGCACACAGTAAGCGATCAATAAATGGTAGCATTTATAGCTTCTGCTATATATTTACTTATAGCCTCTCCATTCCCCTTTCACATCCTTTCCAAAGTGCGGCTATAGAATGGAACACAGATCATTTAGCCAGAGCTGAAAGAACCTGATTCCTCAATCCCTGCCTGGCTTCTGCTGGGATCTGGAACTGCCTGTTACCCCGTCCATGCCCGTTTTACACCCCTGGCTTCTGCAGGGTGGGCATTGGGTCCTGCTCACCAGTTGGTGTATAGTGGGCACTCAGTGAATGGTTGATGAATGAATAAGTGAATGAATGATGTATGTTAGTGATTTTCTCACCCTTTTAGTAACAGAATCCTTTGGTCAAATGAATTTTTTTTTTTTTTTTTTTTTGAGGTGGAGTCTCGCTCTGTCGCCCAGGCTGGACTGCAGTGGCACAATCTTGGCTCACTGCAACCTCCACCTCCTGGGTTCACACGATTCTCCTGCCTCAGCCTCCCCAGTAGCTGGGATTACAGGCGTGTGCCACCACGCCCGGCTAACTTTTTATATTTTTGGTAGAGATGGGGTTTCACCATGTTGGCAAGGCTGGTCTTGAACTCCTGACCTCAAGTGATCCACCCGTCTCAGCCTCCCAAAGTGCTGGGATTACAGGTGTAAGCCACTGTGCCCGGCCCCAAATGAAATTTTATGGGATGCCCCAGTGAATAAAACAGAGAAGGGGTGCAGCTCTTCTGCCATATCCCGGGGCTGCCTCTCCTCTAGAGGTCCTGGACACTGCCTGAGGAAGTGACAGGAGAGGGAAGCCTCAGACACAGGACATTGATTGCCACATCCTATTTGGGGAAGTGATTGTGGGAAACAGGCTCATACGTCTGTGGGAAAACCCTTTTAGACTGCAGTGTTGAAGGCCTGGGGGCCACTCGGGCCACCTCCCAGTTCTCTGTTCTGTTTCACTCAAGTGGCCAGAGTTGGGGCTGCTGCTCATCTGAAGGACTTCCAGCTCGTGGAGCCCCAAACCTGCCCCCATCCCTGCTTGCTTACAACTTGGCTGCTTTCCCACAGTCCTGTGTCTGAAAATTACATGATTTCAGGTCTGTTTGTGAGATGTTTTCTGAGTGCCTGCTCCGGGCAGGGGCAGGAGTGATGTGAAGCCCGAGGGGAGTGAGGCTAAGTCAGGCAAGGCTCACCCTGTGGGGTGCAGGATGCGGGATGTTGCTGCTGCTGCTCCCTCCCCTTGAGCCTCCTGCCTCCTCCCTCACCCTTCACAACCAGATAGGACAGTGACTTTCTGAAATGTGGGTCTGGTCTGTTTCCTCCCTGCTGCAGAACTTCCCTATTGCTCTCAGGAAGAAGGCCAGAGTCTTCGCCCTTCTCCTCAAGACCCTCCTGGTGTATCCCTGACCCATCCTGGCTCGGCAATGGAGCATTTCCTGAGGCTCCTCCTGCTCACCCTGCTCCATACCAACCTTGCTTCTGGAACACACCAGCTCTCTCCAGCCACAGGGCCTTTGCCTATGTTGTACTCACTCTCTCCCCTAAGCCACCTCCACAGCACAGGGCCATTAGCCTTCAGATCTTGCCTTCACTGTTGCTTTTCAGGAAAGCCTGTCCTGAGCCTCCCAGAACCTTGCTCCTTTCTTTCAGACCCTTTTTCTCAGGTTGTGATGATATACTCCTTAGTGAGGCTACTGGATAAATGTCTGTTTCCTTCTGGACTGGAAGTCTGCGAGAGCTAGGACCTGCCACTGAGGGCCACCCTTGCATCCTTAGTGTCTGACACATAGTAGGGGATCAATAAATGTGGGTAGAGTTGAATTAAATGGTTGAGGTGCACCCAGGAGAAGCTGGGGCAAGCAGATAGGGCCCCAGCCAGGCCATGGCTCTCTCTGTATAGGACCGAGTAGGGTAAGTGTTAGGAGATGCCCAGCTCAGGAGCTCAGAGGAAATATAAGTGCCAAGAACAGGGACTTACTCTTACCTAGGGCCCTAGGGAGGCTTCCCAGAAGAAGTGTTCCCAGTGCTGGGTGATGGGAAGGGGGCATTCCAAGTGAGGAGAAGGCAGGAACCAAGGTGAGAGGGAGGCTGATGTCTGGGTGTGGGGCCATAGGAAGGCCAGGCTGGGCATGTGTGAGGGGTTGGTGGGCAGGGGGCCAGCCGAGTGTGTTAAAAGGCAGGCAGGGTGTGGAGGGTGACTCTGCTGCTACAGGAACAGCCTCCAAAGCATCTTCTTTTGGCCTCAATTTCCTCACCTGTAAAATGGGCATACACATACACTGATCTCTTAGGGTTGTCGTGAGGATTGAGCAAGTTAAATGCGTCACACGCTCAGGGCAGTGTGGATCATGCAGTAAGGCCTCGTGTTTGCTGTTATTATGATCATTATCCGACAAAAGGAGTTTGGCTTACTTTCTCCTTGTCAGACTGACTTAGCTTCCCGCCCCCATGGGAACTGGGTATGTGTGCCAGGAAGTGTGTGCGTGTGTGTACGTGTGACTCTGCACAGCTACGAGCCGGTATGTGCCTGTGGAAAGTGGGCTGCCTTGTGTGGACTCGGGTGTCGTGGCTTCTCCCGGAAGTCGTGGGCATGCCTCTGGCTCAGGGGAGCATCGGCCGACTGGGCTTGCTCTCCCCCAGATCCCGCCCAGCCCTCTGCTGATGACTCTAGGTCAGGCCTGAATGTCCCTCCTAACCGCTTCCCCAGACCCACTCAGAAGTGGGAGCAGCAGGGTCTTGAGCTGCGGGCTCAGGACCCAGTCCAGTCCCTTACAGGGCCCAGGCCTCTGAGTTCCATCTGCTGTGGGACAGCCTCCACCTTTCCCGTGGCCCCTTCCTCAGCCCCTACCCCTCTGTCCTCCCACCTGCCCGCTGGCTTTCTCTTCCCACCCAGCCCTTTCCCTGGGGTCCAAGATCCCAGACCTTGAGGACAGGGGCTGGTGTCCAGGCCAGGGCCAGGGCCAGGGAGGATGGTGCTGTCCTGTTGTCCTGGTAGAGGCCCCTGAGCTTGTGTTGGATGGTGACATTGTCCCTCAGACATGGCCTGAGTCCTGGTCCTGCCTGTGACCTGCTGGGTAACCTCAGGCAAGCTCCTTAGCCTCTCAGAACCTCCACTTTCTTCTCTGTAAAACAGATATCATCATAGCCGCTGCCACCCACACAGTTCCTGGTGCACAGTGCATGCTCATTGCATGGCAGCTGCTCTCTTGATGATGATCTGGGCTCCCAGCATGCCTGCCCAGGGCTGGAGGGGCCTGCCATCCCAGCCTCCCTCTTCCCCCTCTGTTCCCACCTTTCCCTCTTCCCTGAGTGTGGGGTGCCAGTGTCTACCTTAAGATTTCTGTAGAAACTTTGCGAGTCTGTGGAAGCAGGCATATGTTGACTGTGGACATTGAGAGGTGTGCATGTAACCATGTGAGTACATGTCTGGTGGTCAGTAGATGGCTGAGTGCGCTCAGTGGTGAATGCTCCCAAGTGCTTATGAGCCCATGTATATGCACATCTGTGTGACATGATGCAGAAGAATAGTGCAGGTCTGTGTTGGGGTGTGTGGTGTGTGTGTATGTGCATGGTTAAAGGGATAGGTTGGTGTGGGGGGGAAAAGCCTGGATTCTGGTGCTGCACTGCCTGGGTTTGCATTCCAGCCTTGCCACCTTTTAGGTGAGCAGCCTCTCTTTGTCTCAGTTTTCTCATCTGTAAGACCATCATCATCATCTTAGAGATGGTACCTGTTGATAATGACTGTAATACTGACCTCATCATTCAGCCTGTGAGGACCAAAGGAGTTAATACTTGCAAAGCCCTTGGAACAGAGCCTGGAAGAAGACAGAAACGGTGTTAGCACTTGGTTAACAGCTCCATCCGCTTGATTGTGAACCTCTTGAGGGCAGGGACGATGTCTGTTTTGCTTCCCAGGGGGTCCCCTCTCACCTAGCAGGACCTCTGCATGTAGTAGGTGCATGAGGCTAGTGAATGAATGGCTGTCGGCCTGGGCGTTCAGGGAGGGCTGTGTGTGTCACTACATCCCTGAGATGGGGCTGTGCGTGATGGGGATGTGTGTGCGTGTGCGCGCCTCTGCTCGCTTTCTGGAGCTCGCTGCTATTTCAGGAAGCCTCCAGTCTCCTCCTCCTTATGTAAATAAACATGACAGATCCCATCGGCTGTACCAGCGCGGGAGGTGGGGAGGCTGGAGTGGGTGGGAGCGGGGAGGCGGCGGCCGGAGGGGTGTGCGTGCTGCGTGCGCGTGTGGCCGGCTGGCCGCGGGCGGGCGGCGTGCGCGTGTGCGGGAGGGGGCGCGTGGGGGCGCGGGAGGGGCCTCGGCCCTGCCATGCCGGTCTCCGCCCGCGGGGGAGGAGACGGGGGAGGAGGAGGGGAGCAGCCGGCCGGGGCGACTCGGTGACCAGCCGGCCGGCCCCGCAGAGGTGGCTGCACTGCCCGCCGCCGGAGATGGGGGGACAGATCACCCGGAGCACTCTCCACGGTAAGGCCCCGCGGATGCCTGCGGGCCCGCCCACCCCAGCCCGAGACCGCCTGGGGAGGCCGGGCAGAGGGGCGCTGGGGCTGAGGGCTTGGTCATGCCCCTACTTCTCACTCCATGGAGGGGTCTGGGGCTGTGTGAGGGGCACCTTTTGGTGGTGGGCACTGGGGTGGGGGCAGCAAGGGAGCTGGGTAGAGCAGGAAGAGGGGTGCCTTCCCTGACAGCGGCGCCCTCCCACTGATGGTGGGAGGTCAGGCAGCTGAGGCTCCCCACAAAGTCTCCTTGTCCTCTTACCTCCTTGTCCTCTTACCAAGGTGCTGACTAGTCCCCAAGTGGGATGCGAGGTCCTGGGTTTCCCTACCCACCTCTCCCGGGACAGAGGCAGCCACAGTTAGTTAGACAGCTGAGGGGACCTGCTTGTCGGCTCTGGGATGTGGGCCTTGGAGGTGGTGCTGTGTTCTATGCTGGAGCCCCGCAAAGACATGTGGGCACTCACATGTGTGCTGAGTGTGCATGTGTGTCTGTGCTCGTGAGTAGGCACCGAAGGTGCCCGTGGGTGTGCACCTGTGCCGGCTTGTGCCTAAGCACACGGGTGTGCAAGTGACAGCACCCCACAGCGCCTGACCTCGCTTCTCCAAGTGTGTGCTCTGTGGGGGAGGCCAGAGAACTTCTGAGCCCTGCAGGTCACGTCCACAGTCAGACAGACCCACAGCATGGAGCTGGAGGGGTTAAAGAGAGGGGGGCCACTGGCTGGCTCCCCATTTGCAGAGCTCCTGCTTGCTCCAAACCCTGTCCTCTTGTTCCCCTAGCTCTAGTACTGTCGTCTTGGGAGCGCCATGGCCGATGTGGCAGCAGACCCGGAGAAGCCTTCCCAGGGACTTGTGTGTCTTCCCTGGGCCCTGGGAACTGGGGTCCTTTACAAACCAGCCAGAACAGAATAGGCTGACCTTGGGGAGTCCCTGACGCACTCCCCTATGTACCCTGCTCCCTGCTTGGATGGGGTATTAGGAGGTGGGACAGTGTCCATCTGCCGAGTCCAGTGGGCACTGAGGAGCCTGGGAGAGGCTCAGGAAGGAAGGAGGGTGGTGGCAGGAGCGTGTGGGCAGCCGCAGCCGGAACTGGTGACCAGGTGGCTTCTCCCTTCCAGGCTCTGGACTTTGGGAGAGTAATTTCTAATTAAAAAAGAAAAAAGACAGGGAAAGATGTAGGAAAAGCAAATCATTGGCTCTCTTAAAAGGAAATGAATTCCATCCTGGGTTTGGAGGGCTAAGTGACAGATGGAAGGCCCTGGAAGACACATAATCCGGAGCCAGGCCAGGGGCACTGCCAGTGGCCTGGGCCTTGGCCGGAGAGTTGGATTGGGCTGACCTGAGCCTGGCCTTGCCCGTCTGTGGGGTGGGGGCTCTTCTCAGGGCTTGCTGGCCCCGGCGGGGCCTGTTGGCAGAGGGTCTGGAGCCGACTGGCATTTTCCACTGGAGTCAGACTTGGGCAAGCCTGTGGTCTGGGAAGGACAGAGAGGCTCTCAGAGCAGACTCAGGACATAGTACACTGTCCTCCAGCTGCCTGGAGCACAGGCTGCCTAGAGGGTGAGACCACCTTAGCTCATGCTCTGGGAGTGGGTAGATATGTTTTGTAAGGAAGGCAAATGTCTTCCCGAGCCTCAGTTTTCTCACCTGTCAATGAGGCTAGTAATAGCACCCTCCTTCTAAGATTGCTGTGCAGGCCAGGCCCGATGGTTCACGCCTGCAATCCCAGACACCTTGGAGGCTGAGGTGGGAGGATTGCTTGAGCCCAGGAGTTCGAGACCAGCCTGGATAATATAGTGAGACCTCGTCCCAAGAAAAAAAGAAAACAAGATTATTGTGAGGATTACATGAATCATGTGAGCAGAGAACTCAACATGGGGAAAATCAAGAGGGCTTGGAAAGGCAACCTGGGCCCAAGGTCATATTCCCTCCCTCTCATTTGTCCCATTTCCCTGGGGGCAGGAGGATCACTTGCGGTGCTCTGAGAACTCTAGGAATTGGGCATCCAGGCTAGGTGGCCATCAGTGAGTGCTCATCAAATGCCACATCTGCCTTGACCTCCACCCTTTTGCCAGGACCGCCCTCCCAGGCGGGGCCTCCCTTATGCTGGCCCTGGGCCTTTGCCATTGCACAAGCAGAGGGGACAGGAGTTGGAAGGTCTGGAGAGGGAGTGTTTGCCTGTGTCCACACAGCCAACCTCCACCCCCATCAGAACCCTTGCATATGCGTCCTCATGCATCCACACCCATGTGTGCCCACACCTGTACACACGCCCTGGCTGCCCCAGCGGCTCTGGTTTCACCTTCTTCTGGGAAATGAGCTGGGGCCAGCGGGAGACGCAGGGGTTTGCTCCTTCCTAGGGGTGCCGTAGCCTGTAGCTGGGCTCCTGAAGACACATTGAAATGGTCCTTGATTGTATTATCTTTTCTTTTCTTTTCTTTTCTTTTTTTGAGACATAGTCTCTCTCTGCCACCCAGATTGGAGTGCAGTGGCACGATCTCAGCTCACTGCAAACTCTGCCTCCTGAGTTCAAGCAATTCTCTGCCTCAGCCTCCCGAGTAGCTGGGATCACAGGCACCCACCACCATGCCCAGCTAATTTTTTGTATTTTTAGTAGAGACGGGGTTTCACCATGTTGGTCAGGCTGGTCTTGAATTCCTGACCTCGTGATCCACCTGTGTCGGCCTCCCAAAGTGCTGGGATTACAGGTGTGAGCCACCGTGCTTGGCTGATTGTATTTTCTTTAGGGCCTTGGACTTTCGGCTTGATTCAGGCCAAACATTTTGGATTGCTGCGTTAAAGTGAGTGAGGGGAGGATGACAGGAGGACCCAGGACTCTGTATGTGTGTCGGGGGTTATCTAATTGTGTGTTTTGTTTGTGGACGTGTTTTGGCTCTTTGAGCTTCTGATGTCAACAGATGTGTATCTGTGTTTTAGATCTCTGTGTACCTGTGTGATGTGTCTCTTACTGTGGATTGAAAAGACTGTGTGTTGCCGTGCCTGTGTTTCCATGCGGGGGCAGCCACATCTGTGGTACTCTGTGCCTGTGCCATGCCTGTGTGTGTGTGTGTGTGTGTGTGTGTGTGTGTGTGTAGTGGGGCTGGTGGTGAGGAGTCGGGCTCCTCTGGGACCAGCCTGGCAGGAGACCCATGGGGAAATGAATTCCCATTTGGAAAATGGTTTTAGTGGTTACACGCTTGATCTCTTCCATTCGGTAGGTTTCCAGAGCTGCTCCTGGTCTTGAGAGCAGGCTGACAGGGGCGGGAAGGGTAGTGCGAAGAGGGAGGCAGCAGTGACACTGGGAGGTCCCCCTCATCTCGCCTCTGCCGTCCTCTCTTCTTCCTTTCCCCCTCCTTCCTCCTTCACCTCCCTTCAATGCTCCCTCAGGGCAAGGAATGGACCCCTTGCTGACGGCTGATGTGTGGGTGACACACGCACCTGCACCCAGACATACATGTCACCCTCAGGTTAGTCTCTGGATTTAACAAGCCTGAGTGTCAGAGGATGCTGGCGTACAGGGACCCGAGACATTGGCTCCCACCCCCTCCTGTCACAGAGGGAGATGCTGTGGCCAGGAAAGGGAAATGGCTAACTGAGGCCACACAGCTGGCGCCTCAGTGGGGAAGCCAGGACTTGTTCCTTCTGCAGCCGGTCCCCCACTTACCGTTCTTGGGTTCCTTAATCCTCAAGCAGGCAGCAGCGGAGAAGGCATCCAGTGGCCTTGTGAAACCCAAGATTAGCAGAGGTAGCTGCCTATCTCCCGGCAGCAGCTGTGGGGGCTTAGACCAAGGGGAGCTCCGGAGCTTGAAGGTGCACATCCCCACACCCCGCTCGTGCCTGTAGGCTCCAGGAAGGTGGGCATCCAGTCACTCTAGCTCTGCATTCCCTTACCTCAGCCTGGCGCCTGGCACGCAGTGGCTCCCAGCAGATGCTGGGTCAGTGGGTAGCGGGGAAGAGTGTGGGGTGGACAGAGGCCCTTGCCTGCTGGACGGCAGGGCAGTTGGAGCTGAAGGTGGCCTGAGGGGTAGGTGGGGGAGCCATCAGGGAGGTGAGGCCAGGGCTGGGCAGTGAGGCCAGGCAGTATTTGGAAAGGAAGGGAAGGCAGAGCAGGTGTTCTCGGTGAGAGTTTGAATCCTGTTCTGCTCTTGCTGGCTGTGTGACTTTGGGTCAGTACCTTCATCTGTCTGCATCTCAGCGTCCACTTCTGTAAATTGGGAAGGGTAAGTTTTACCTTATAGAGTTGTAGGAAGGATTAAGTGAGCCAGTGGACGCTAAGGGCAGTACACCTGGTACATAGTAAGCACTCCACAGAGTGTGCTTTTATGAAGGTTTTTGTGGAGGCTCCTCTAGGTCTGTGTGTGCTTGCCAGTGCATGCACACACATATGTGCGCACACACACACACATGTACACATATGCACACACACACGTGCACGCACACACAGCACACATGTGCATGCACACATTACACACATGCACACACGTACATGCACACACATATATACACATATGCACATGCACACATATACACAATGCACACACACATGCACACGTACACACACAAGTGCACACATAAACACACGCACACACACATACACACATGCACACACACATACACACTCACCTGCTGCCTCTGTCCCCCAGCCCTGCACATTGGTTGTGTCTGCCATGAGGCACACGTGCCATCTGTGTGTGTGCACGCATGTACACATACATGACTATGGATTTGATATGGGGAGCTAGGGATGCTGATGTTACTGGGCTGCACTTCCCCTCATTCTCCAGGCCTGGCCTGGGGGGCTTTGGGGAGATACTGGAAGGACAGGGGCAGGGATTGGGAGCTGAGCCCTGAAGAATTAACATTTGGAGTCCCCTCCTGGAATCTTGAGGTGTGACACAAGAGGGAGAGGAGGAGGACTGGTCCTTCTCCCAGAGTAGTGAGGAATTGGGAGGCACAGCTGTATAACCTCTGGCTGCTAGAAATGTCAGGATGGGGATGTTGCAGAGTGAGTGAGAGCAGGAAGCTCAGTTGGGGATTAACTTGACTATGAAGGTGCCAGTCTTAACCGTTGCCTGCCACTTTCTTTCACCCACCCTGTCATGATGAGTTCATTCATCTTCTAGGGAGCAGCAGGACCTGCCGTTCGCATGCCAGGAACTCTGTGGGAGGTGCCAGGGTGCTAACATGGCCCCCACCCTGGGCATGCACAGGGGCTGCGGTGTTCATGGAGAAACTAACTTAGGAGGAGAGAGGGGACTGAGCATGCCAGTTAGCTAGCTGGAGCCCGTGGAGGAACCTCTGCACCAGTGCGACAGATCTGAGTTCAGAGCCCAGCTCCGCCACTTACCAGCTATGTGACCTTGGGCAAGTTATTGCCTCTCAGAGCCTCTGTTTCCTTATCTGTGAAATGGGACTATTGATACTGTTTTAGTCATCTATTGCTGCTTAACAAATTATTCCAAAACTTAGCAGCTTAAAACAACAAACATTTAATGATCTCCCAGTTTCTGTGGCTCAGGAATCTCTGCACTGTTTAGCTAGGTGCCTCCGGCTTCATGTCTGTCATGAGGTTGCAATCACATTGTTGGCTGTGGCTGCATCGGAAGGCTTGCCAAGCTTACTCACGTGGCTATGGGCAGTCCTTGGTCCCTTGCCACAGGGGCTTCTCCATGGGGTGGCCCCACACCGTGGCAGCTGGCTTCCCCCCAAGGGAGCAATTCAGGAGAGGCAAGAGAGTAACCAAGATGGGAGCCACAGTCTTTTTATAACCCAGTCTTGGGTGTGACATTCCATTACTTCCTCTGTATTCTTTTTTTTTTTTTTTTTTTTTTTTGAGACAGAGTCTCACTCTTCTCACCCAGGCTAGAGTGCAGTGGTGTGATCTCAGCTCACTGCAACCTCCACCTCCTGGATTCAAGCAATTCTTCTGCCTCAGCCTCCCAAGTAGCTGGGATTACAGGTGCCCGCCACCATACCTGGCTAATTTTTTTGTATTTTTAGTAGAGACGGGGTTTTATCATGTTGGCCAGGCTGGTCTCGATCTCCTGACCTCAGGTAATCTGCCCACCTTGGCCTCCCAAAGTGCTGGGATTACAGGCATGAGCCACTGCACCAGCCACTTCCTCTGTATTCTATTCATTCGAAGCTACTTGTTAGGCCCAACCCACGCTTAAGGGGAAGGGGTCACACAAGGGCCTGAATGCCAAGAGGTGGATGCAGGGATTGTTGGGGCCATTTTAGAGGCTGTTCCCATAGACACCTGCCTTGCAGGGATTGGAGGGTGTGATCAGGTTGTGTATGAAGGGCAAATGCTGCAGCATTTGATACACAAGAAAGAATCAACCCTCATGGCCTTCCTTATCTGCTTCTTTTCTACTGCTGGCAAGTGAGGAGCTATTGAAGGTTCTTGAGCAGGCAGGGCTGTAGTCAGGCATGCTAGGCAGGGAAGGGAGCTGCTCCCTTTATTCCTTTCTTTTTCTAATTTCTCCACCGGACACCAGAAAGGGCAAGGCACGAAGTGGGTGCTGCCTGAACTCCTGCCAATTCATCAGTAGATAGAAGAATCAAACACTAGCAATTCATTCAGTAACTTTTATTGAGGACCTGCTATATGCTGTGAACTAGGCTATAGGGATACAGTAGTAAAAAAGACAATGGCTCTGGGCACCATGGCTTACGCCTGTAATCCCAGCATTTTGGGAGGCCTAGGCGGGCAGATCATGAGGTCAGGAGTTTGAGACCAGCCTGACCAACATAGTAAAACCCCATCTCTACTAAAAATACAAAAATTAGCCAGGCGTGGTGGCTCGCGCCTGTAATCCCAGCTACTCAGGAGGCCGAGGCAGGAGAATCACTTGAACCTGGGAGGCGGAGGTTGCAGTGAGCCAAGATCACGCCACGACACTCCACCCTGGGTGACCGAGCCAGACTCCGTCTCAAAACAAACAAACAAACAAAAAAAGAACGTGGTCTCTGCCCTAGGGAGGCTCACAGTCCATCAGGGGGAAAGACAGGCACAAATAACCTTGCAGCCTTTCCCAGTGCAGTGCTACTCTGCAGAACACGGAAGCTGATGGGAGTGACTTCTCAACTCTCCTGAGCATGGCATAGAACCAAAATCATTCTGGATGCAGAAGAGACAAGTCAATGCATTGCATACAACAAGTGCCTCGGGTTATCTGGGCTTAATCTTGTGTAAGAACCAGGATTGGGAAAGGCTGCTTGGTGATGCGTCCTCTGTTACGGGGCTGATGGGGTCCTCAAAGGTCCATAGTAAGGCCCCTAACCTAGTCTGGGGGTCAGAGAGACTTCTGGGAAAAATCTACGTCCAAAGGATGCATGAGAAAGGCAGATATATAGGTGGGAAGGAGGAAGGAAAGATTCCCAGCACAGAAATGGGCCTGGGCCAAGCCTGGAAATCAAAGACAGGTGTGGGAGGTGGAGGCCCCTTTAGGGAACCCAAAGAAGTTTAATTCTGCCCAGTTTTACGATCATCTCTGTCCCCCAAGTTCCATCCCCACCTGTCCTTCTCCCACCAGGAGTAAGGCATCCCCAGCTTTCCAACCATTCTCCTAAATCCTTTCCCCCAGAGGGAGCCCTGTTCAGTTAATGCAGTTAAACGAGTCCATATCAGGACCACCCTGGCAATCTGAGATTAGGACGTTTGGGGTAAAATAAGACTGAAGTTCCTAGTCTCCCATTGGACTGAAATGAGCCGATCATTTCCTGCAGTAGTTATGTTTGCTTTTATATTTTTTAAAAAGACCTTATGTTGCGATCAAGTGTTAAAGTTTGCAAAATTCTTTCACATCTATAAACTTACCGGGGCCTCACTACAGCCTAGAGAGGTGGGCAGGGCAGCTATGATGAGCTTCATTTTACAGAGAAATAAATCAAGGTCCAGAGAGGTGAAGCAACTTGTCCAAAGTCACACAGCAAGTCTGTGGCCTGGTCAGGGTTTGAACCCAGGGCCTCTTGCCTCCAATACTCATTCTCTGTGCCTCGCCCCACCGCCCAGAAAGTGAGATGAGACTGTCTCTTGGATGAAGATGATGATGCCAGCACTGGTATTCAGGACCACAGGTTCAGAACAAGATGATCTTGGATGCAGTGGGCTTCAGCTGGGCCTTGAAAGATGGGTGGGGTTTGGAGAGGCACAGGTGAGGCAGAGGGAATGGCTTGAGCAAAGGTGTGGGGATAGGAAAGCAGAATGATATAAATAGTAATAATAATAATAATAGCAACTACCTACTGAGTTTTACAAACACCATCTATTTTAATCCTCACAAGAATCCCATGAAGGCCTGCCATGACCCCATTTTACAGATGAGGAAAGTGAGGCTCCCAAGGTCTTACAGTTAGTGACAGAGCTGCTAGGTTTGGAGGCAGCCAGCCCTGGGTTCAGATCTGGGCTCCTCACTCAATGTGTAAACCTAACTTCAGAGGATCTGTGCCAGAGTGGCATTGGGGGCATAAATCAAGACACTGCCCTTGAAGCCATGAGAGGCTGGGCACTGTCATCAGTATCAGTGCCTCTGCTCTTGGCTGGGGTGGTGAGCTCCCCCCCATCTCTCCTTGGCAGCCCAGCTGAGCCCAGCCTAGGGCATCTGGGGCTCTGCCAGTGGTTCTGGGGCAGAGCTTGGTGGGGGCCATGGGGAGGTCACTCCGGAGGGTATGTGTGTCCAGGCGTCTGCCCTGGGACCCCGCTGAGAGGCAGGAATGTGGTCTGCCAGCTGAGGGTCACCCGGAGAGCTGGCCAGGCTTGTGTCTGGCAGCTCATAAATGCCCAGGAGGAATGGGGCTGTCGGGGGAGTTTCCACCGTGTCAGCAGCAGCCTCGCCTGAGGAGGGTGCCCCCACTGGGGCTCCCAAGAAGCCTGTAAACCTGTCACTTGAGGGCCCTCCCTGGGAGCTCTGCTGAGAGCCACGTGGCACAACTGGGGCTCCATCCAGTTGTGTGTGCCTCTGTGGAGCAGTTGTGCAGCCCACACGCCCCCCCCCCCCCCCATTTTGAGGCACTTTGCTGCAGCTGCTCCCCTAGCCCGGGCTGCCCAGCCCCTCCTGCACACAGCCTTCCCCGAATTGCCTGCTGTCTTGGACTCATGGGGAAAAGGAGCTCTAGTACCACAGGCTGAGTAGGGTAAAGGACCCCAGACATGGCTTTGGAAGACCAGGGTTCAAGTCCCAGTTCTGCCACATGACTGCTGTGTGACCACAAGTGAGTTGCTTAACCATTCCGAATCCAACTCCTTCATTCGTAGAATAGGGACTTTAAAGGGTCATAGTCCCAGTGCTGGGAGGGACCCTGTTACATAGTGTAGGGGGGAAGCCCCACCTCCAGCTGCCCCCTCTGGACCCTTGGCATCAGAGCTATGTCCAAAGTTCATTCTCATTTTGCTTTCTGCTCGCCACCCCACTCCCTGCCCCCAAGATTTTAATGCCAGGGTGGAGGAGGGGGTAGCAGGAGCAGGGACACTGCAGTGGGGTAGGAGGGGGGTCACCCTGATGAAGGCTGCACATTGGACACTCATAGTCCATGAGAACAGCGCCCCCTAGAGGAGTGCTGGGCACAGCGCATCGCGGCCCCAGCCCTGGTTTAGAAGAGTGGTGAGGCCTGAGTTAGGGCTGTAGCCGCAGGGTGGACAGGAGAGGACAGAACCCAGGGGTGCTTATTCCTGAGGCAGGATTGGTAGATGGGGTGAGGGGTGCTCAGGGGCTCCCCTGGAGCCAGGAACAGGGAGGGGCAGGTCAGGAGGGCAGCTGGGGCCTGCCACGTGACAGGAGCCCACAGTCCATGGCAGGAGATGCCCAGCACACCAGAGAGGCTTTTCAAGTGGTCTCCCCAGAGGTGGCTCAGTGGGCGATGATCACACAGCGAGCTGAGTACAGACAGAAGGGGCTGAGGACAGCTGCTCAGGCCGGGCCGGGCCTGGCAGAAGACAGGCACGGTAGTCAGTGGGTGGGGCTTTGCAGCTACAAAGTGCTCTCTCTCCATACCTGGGGCAGGGAACCCCCGTTCTGTTTCACAGCTGTGGAAGGAACTTAAGGGTTAGGGTGACAGGCCCAACTAAGCACTGGGGCTCTTCTGGTAGATGGCCACATCCTAGGCACTGCCCAGGGTGAGCTGATGGGGGTGCTGTGGTGGTGAGAAAGTGCAGCCTCTCTTCTCTCCGTCTGAATGAAGATGTGACTTGTTAGTTGTATTATAGATTTTACTTTTAAATTTAATTTTTTGTTTGAGACAGGGTCTTGCTCTATTGCCCAGGATAGAGTGCAATGGTGCTCTCACGGCTCCCTGCAACTTTCCAGGGTCAAGTGATCCTCCCACCTTAGTCACCTGAGCAGCTGGGACTGCAGGTGTACACCACCATGTCTGGCTAAGTTTTGTAGTTTTTTTGTAGAGAAGGGGTTTTGCCATGTTGCCCAGGCTGGTCTCGAACTCCTGGGCTCATGTGATCAGCCTGCCTTGGCCTCCCAAAGTGCTGGGATTACAGACCTGAGCCACCGCACCCAGCCAGTTGTAGCTTTTAAATTGAGGTATAATACGTATATAGTAAAACTCATCCTTTTCGAGTGTGTAGTTTTGTGAGTTTTGACAATGTACAAGTTGTGTAACCACTACCCCAGTCTCAAGATATGGAACATTATTTCTTTCTTTTCTTTTTTTTTAGAGACAGAATCATGCTCTGTCACCCAGGCTGAAGTGCAGTGGTGCTATCATAGCTCACTGCAATCTCAAATTCCTGGGCTCAAGCCATCCTTGCGCTTCAGCCTCCCAAGTAGCTGGGATTACAGGTGCGAGACACCATGCCTGGCTAATTTTTTATTTTTATCTGTACAACGAGATGAGGTCTCATGGTGTTGTCCAGGCTAAGATATGGAACATTTCTATCGCCATAAAAACTTCCTTCCTGCCTCTTTGTAGTCAAATCTCTCCCCTGCTCTCCTTCTCTGATACCTACTGATCTCTGTCTCTCTCTAGTTTTGCCTTTTCCAAAATATCATACGGATGGAATCGTACAGCATACAGCCCTTTGCATCTGGCTTCTTTCACGTAGCATACTTTTGAGAGCCATTTTTTTAGTGTATATCAGTGGTTATGTTCCTTTTTATTGCAGAGTAGTGATTGCATGGAGCTGCCACATTTTTAACTGCTCACCAGCTGAAGGACGTTTGAGTTGTTTCTAGTTCAGGGTTATTATGAATAAAGCTGCTGTACGTTTGTGTACAGGTCATTGTGTGGACATGTTTTCATTTCTTGTGGGGAAATGCCTGGAAGTGTGAGTGCTGGGACATATGTTAGGCATTTTTCACTTCATGAGAAACTGCCAAACCATTCTCAACACTGGCTTTCCAGGTTGTGTCGTGTCCCAACAGGAATGTAGGAGGGCTGAGGACATGGTTTACATTTCTGTGTTTTGGTGGCATACATATACATATATGTATCATAGAGACAACATAATAGAATGCCATGTATTGCCCTGTGTGCTACATGAGATGGTTTTGGGTGGTACATGAAGGAAACTTTGTTTCTTTTCTTTCTTTCTTTTTTTTTTTTTTTGTTTGAGACAGAGTCTTGCTCTGTTGCCCAGGCTGGAGTGCAGTGGTGCTGTCTCGGCTCACTGCAACCCTCTGCCTCCTGGGTTTAAGCAATCCTTGTGCCTCAGCCTCCCAAGTGGCTGGGATTACAGGTATGTGCCACCCTGCCCGGGTAATTTTTGTATTTTTAGTAGAGACAGGGTTTCACTGTGTTGGCCAGGCTGGTCTCGAACTCCTCACCTCAAGTGATCCGCCTGCCTCAGCCTCCCAAAGTGCTGAGATTACAGGTGTGAGCCACTGTGCCCAGCCTGAAGGAACCTTTTTTTTTCTTCGTTTATAGGTTATGAGTATTTTTTAATTTGCATTTTAAAAATTTATCCAGCACACCAAATCCATGAATTCTTGGCTGTTAATGCCTTTTAATTTTTTTGAGACAAAGTCTCACTCTCACCCAGGTTGGAATGAAGTGGCATGATCATGACTCACTGCAGCTTTCAGCCCCTGGGCTCAAGGATCCTCCTGCCTCAGCCTCCTGAGTAGCTGGGACTACTGGGACTCAGTACAGGCAAGCACCACCACATTCAGCTAATTTTTAAATTTTTTATAGAGATGAGGTCTTGCTTTTGTTCCCCAAGCCGGTCTCCAACTCCTAGGTCTCAAGTGATCCTCCTGCCTTGGCCTCCCAAAGTGCTGGGATTACAGGTGTGAGCCACTGCACCTGGCCTCTTAATGCTTAATGGCCAATAACAAAGGCCTTGCAGTCAGATTGCTGGGTGTGGCTCTTATGTCCCTTTCTTACTGGTTCTGTGACCCTGGGCAAGCCACTTAATCTCCCTGAGGCACATATTTGTCACCTGTAAATTGGTTGATAGTAAGTTTGCCGTAAGAGTGAAACCAGTAAGTGTATGTAAAACTAGTTCAGAGCTTGGCAAATGACTGCCACTATTATTTGATGCATATGACCCATGTGTGATAGGCATGTGTTTTGTATGTATTGTTTTTCACATCCATGTGTACATGACTACGTGTGTGTGTAAGTGTGTGGTTCCTGGTCTCAGGGATACGGGAGAGGATGAACGGCCTAGGGTTGGGATTACTTTCGCATGCTCACAGGTGTACGTGTATGCCCGTGAGTGTGTCTTTTGGAGCCCACATGCCTGGGTGCACATGGTGCCCCTGGACCAGAGTCCTCCTGGCCCCACCTCCTTTGTCTGTTGTGCTGCCAGCCAGGGTGCTGGGCCTGTGCTGCCCCAGCCCCACCCTCAACCCCCTACCCAACACTGGGATTGGCAGGGGTCCTCTCTGGAAGGGAGGCCTTGGGGAATGTCCTTCCAGGAGCTGGGTCTCTGGCCCCTTTGTCTCCACTGTATTTGCCCAGAGTCAGTGTTTTCTGTGCCTTTACCCAGGGCCCCAGGACGTCAAGCAGGATGGGTGGGAAGAAGAGGAAGCATTTTGAAGGGATTGGTGGCCCTGCAGTTGCTCCGTGGATTCTGAGTAGAGGCTGGGGAGGGGGAACCCCAAAGGAAAGGCTGTCATCAGCAGCTGGGCTCAGCAGGGTTTTAAAAACTGCTTCGTGGAGGTGTAATTGACATACACTAAATTGCACATGTTTAAAGTGTCCAATTTGATGAGTTTTGACATAGTGTACCCCCATGAAATCATTACCACATCAAGATAAGGAACACACAGACCACTGAAAACCACCCATTAAAAAAAAAGATAAGGAACACAGCCACACTGCCAAATGTCACCTTGTGCTCCTTGGTAATCCTGCCTCTCTCCCCCCACCATCGCAGGCATTCACTTATCTGTTTTTGTTTTTTTGTCTTGTTTTGTTTTTTGTTTTTGTTTTTGTTTTGAGACGGAGTCTTGCTCTGTCGCCCAGCCTGGAATGCAGTGGGACGATCTTGGCTCACTGCAACCTCCACCTTCTGGGTTCAAGTGATTCTCCTGCCTCAGCCTCCCGAGTAGCTGGGACTACGGGTGCCTGCCACCACGCCCAGCTAATTTTTGTATTTTTAGTAGAGATGGGGTTTCACCATATTGCCCAGGCTGGTCTCGAACTCCTGACCTCAGGTAATCCACCCTCTTCGGCCTCCCAAAGTGCTGAGATTACAGGCGTGAGCCGTGGTGCCTGGGCCACTTATCTGCTTTTGATCACTACAGCTTCATTTGCACTTTCTAGAATTTGATAAAAAATGGCAGGAGAGGAAGGGTTTTGAAGGGAATGGAAGCCCTGCAGTTGCTCCATGAATCGTGTATTGCTTTGTTTTTAACAGGCTAATTTCACTCACATCATTATTTTGAAATTCACCTATGTTGTTATTCATATCGGTAGTTCATTGCGCTTTACTGCCGAGTAGTATTCCATTGAGTAGATGCACCACGGTGTGTTAGCCACCCACACAGCAGGGGTGATTTTTCTCTTATGCTTCCATTTCTACCTCTAGATGTGAACCTCAACAGCTAGCCTTTCACCAGCACATATTTTATGAAACCAAGAGTCAAGCTGTGTCTGAGGCTGGCCTGAGCCCAGTGGGCATCTTTTCCAGGCAGGGCACCTGTAGCCAGTGCCACTCTCTGCCCTTTGCCCCAACTGTCCCCTTCCCTGAAATGGCTTCCCCTCCTCTGCACTATCCAGAGGCCATTCAGCTTCTTCCAGGCAGCCTTTCCAGACTGTCTGGGTCTCTTCTGAGCATTTCCAGCCCTCATAGCCTGACCGCTTCCAAAGCTCTTGCGCTGCCCAGCCGTTCCCGTCTTGTCTCCTTGGTGAGGACAAGGTGAACTCCTCCTCATGCCACCCCCTCCTAGTGAGCCTGGCAGGCAGGAAGCTGCTCTAGAGAGACCCGGGGGCTCATGCACAGGGTGTCTGGCTGGCCTGGGGCTTCGGAGACTGCTGTCTGGGGCCTCTGGAGAAGCGGGGATTGGAGATGCAAAGTGGTACAGAGGGATGCAGACCAAAGCCAACACAGAGGGCTGGGCCTCTCCCTCTCCCTTTTCTTCCTGTCTTCCATCTCCTTCCTGGAAGCTGCTCCTCCTCCTCTAGGGAGTGAAAGGGTCTGGGGAGGCAGGCCCAATGCCGAGCTCTTTGCATCATTAAATTCCTGCCTTGGAGGACCAAAATTTGAAACATCCCAGAAGGCCTCTGTCACATTTTGTGGCTTTCTACGGCTCCACCCTCTTCTCCATTCTTCACGGTTCTGTTTCCCCACAATGACAGGACAGGCGGGCTCTACTTGGGCATGGATCTTGGGGGCCCCACCAGAGTCCCCAGCCCCTGAGGCTGTGTATTAATTAATGCTGCCTGTGCTGCTGAGACTTGTCTTGGAGCCACAGAGTAGAGGCCGCCCATTGTGCCAGAGAGGGAAGTGTTGTCTTCCCCAAGGTCACAGAGCCAGTTAGTGACAGCCCCGAGGACAGGATCCATGTATGTTTCATGTCTGTGTCTCCAGTGCTCAGGACAGAGCTTGGTATTCAGCAGATATGTCATAAATATTTATTGAATAAAATAAATAAACAAACCAAGGATGGTAGAGTGCCAGTGAGTGGTGGTAGAGGGTGGTAGTAAAGGCGATGTGCTACCATGGTAGGTGGTGAGAGGCAGAGGGTGGTAAATACTAGTGGGGAGAGGAGGTGGGAGAGGGTGGGGGTGGGAGGTGATGGAGAAGGCCGAGGGGAGAAGTGGTGGATAGTGAACCAGTAGAGCATGGTGGCAGATGGTGGAGTGGGAGATGGTGAGAGATGGTGGCAGAAGGATGGTGGCAAGGGGTGGTGGCAGTGGTGGAAGAACTGGGCTCTGGGTGACTTCTGGTCATGCCCAGCCTCTGCCCTTCCCTAGGGGACTCTGGTCTGGCTCTTGGACCCACCAAGTTCTCTGACACCGTGGCCTGTTCCTTTGCAGACTCTATCGGGGGCCCCTTCCCCGTCACTTCTCACCGATGCCACCACAAGCAGAAGCACTGTCCGGCGGTGCTGCCCAGCGGGGGGCTCCCAGCCACACCGCTGCTCTTCCACCCGCACACCAAGGGCTCCCAGATCCTCATGGACCTCAGCCACAAGGCTGTCAAGAGGCAGGCCAGCTTCTGCAACGCCATCACCTTCAGCAACCGCCCGGTCCTCATCTACGAGCAAGTCAGGCTGAAGGTGGGCCTGCCCCCTGCCCCCGCCCCCGCCTCCTGCTTCCTGCTCCCCTCATGGCATCCCCTGGGCCTCTGGACTCTGCCCCTCAGCCGCTGCCTGCTGCCACCCCCAGCACCACACCCTGCTGCCACCCCCAGCACCACACCCTGCCCCTGCCTTTCCTCTCTGGCGACCCTCTTCCCTCTTCCTTATGCCTTTCTCAACCTCCCTGTGTGACAAGGAAGGAACCGGGAGGGCGGTGGCCGTGGGAACCCCTTGCTGTCTTCCCAGCAGGGAGGGCTCCTGGGAGGGAACTGTGCTGGAATGGTGGGCAGGCTGCTGTGGGATGCTCCAGGGAGTCCACCGCAGGGAGGCTGCCCTTGGTCTGATTGACCAAGTGGGAGAGGGTGGGCTGAGGCCACCCCCTGCCACCCAGATCACCAAGAAGCAGTGCTGCTGGAGCGGGGCCCTGCGGCTGGGCTTCACTAGCAAGGACCCGTCCCGCATCCACCCTGACTCGCTGCCCAAGTACGCCTGCCCCGACCTGGTGTCCCAGAGTGGCTTCTGGGCCAAGGCGCTGCCTGAGGAGTTTGCCAATGAGGGCAACATCATCGCATTCTGGGTGGACAAGAAGGGCCGTGTCTTCCACCGCATCAACGACTCGGCTGTTATGCTGTTCTTCAGCGGGGTCCGCACGGCCGACCCGCTCTGGGCCCTGGTGGACGTCTACGGCCTCACGCGGGGCGTCCAGCTGCTTGGTGAGTGCCTGCCCCTCCAGCCCCTTGGTGCAGGGGACACCCCTCAGCCTCTGGGCACTGCAGCCTGGCAC
Organism: Pan troglodytes; assembly: GCF_028858775.2. Classification (NCBI taxonomy): domain Eukaryota; kingdom Metazoa; phylum Chordata; class Mammalia; order Primates; family Hominidae; genus Pan; species Pan troglodytes. The sequence continues at coordinate 115,679,741 of NC_072406.2, forward strand.
TGTTCAATCCCATCAGGCGTAGGGACCCCTCTCTGACTGGTGCCAAGGGGAACCGGGGCAGCCCTGGGAACCTTGGCATGAACTGCAGAGAACTCCTTTCCTCCAGGCCCGTGGCTTTGCAGTGGAACCTGGGTGTGATTTCTGCTCTCTGCAGCCTCTCAGATGGTGCCTTGGGCAGTATGCAACCTTCACAATCATAAATGGTGACCTCAAAGACCACCACCCCCGGAAGTAATTAAATTAATCATCACAACCACAGTTCATAGAACACTTACTATGTGCAAGGCACTTGATTCTTGCCTGTTCTCATAGCAACCCTGGGAGGGAGACCCCTTTATTGGGCAGAAACTCAAGTCCAGGGAGGTTGCATCATGGTCCCAGGAGCCATGGCCATTGAAGGGTAGAGCCAGCCCTGAGTCTCCAGCTCTAAAGCCAGCTGTCAGCCCCTGGGCTTTGCAGCCTTCCAGGAGATGGGGTTCCAAGCCCACCCCAGTGCCTTTTGCAGGGATGTTGGATAAAAGGGTAGGATCCAGGGGCAGAAGGCACTGGGGGAGCTAAGACTCTTGGCTGCTCCCTGGCCCCCAGCGTAAGTTAGGCTCTTTGAGGACAGTGAGAGAGCAAGGAGGAGGAGCCTCGGGAAGCAGCCTGGCACGCTCAGGGGCCAGGCTTCCCTGCAATGGCACAAGTACTGGGGCCGGAAGAGGACAGGAGAATCTCCGACTTCCTAGGGTCACACAGTAAGTTGGTGGTTAAGGTAGGACTAGAACTCAGGTCACCTGACTCCCAGCCCAGGATCCTTCCCACCTGGCTCTCCTTGTGCACAGGCACTCAAGTGCATGTGCGCACACGTAGACTCTGGGTACAAATCAGGCCATCGGCAAACTGGCTTTGTCTCCAGGCAGAGGCTGTGCAAGCCTCAGCTTCCTCAGCTGTGAAATGGGTTGGTGGGAAGATTAAGTTCCATCAAGGAGGCTGTGAGTAAAGTGCCCAGCACAGTCTCGGGTACCAAGTATATGCTCAAGCAACACTTTTTCCTTCGTCTCCCATCTCTATCCGCCTCTCCCTGCAGAGAAAGAGGCCATGAAGGTGGTTGAAAACCTTTTTTTTTTTTCCCTTTCTGACTTCAGAGCCTAGAAACAGTGAAGTTCTTCTGTCCACAACACTTTTGAGCAAAAAGTCAGTGATAGTTAAAAACAAAGAAATGAGTCAGAAGCCTGTTTGTTGAGTTCCAAACATCAGGAAGCTGTTTTTATTAGCTAGTAGTTTGGGAACTTTCTGTTTTTCACCTCAACAAAAGTGTTTCTGCATTCACAATGACATGTTAAGAGCCTGGAACTGGGCAGTTTTGGGTCTCAGCGACTGAAGAAGGGAGCCCAGGTGCTTTGCATTTTCTCTGTGAAAGGGGTGTGCCTGCAGCCGGGGGCAGAAAGGGCAGCGTTCATGTCCCTGAGCTACAGAGACCGGCAGATCCTAGCCTCACGCTGTACTAGGTGTGGGGCCTCAGTTTCTTCATCTGTAACGTGGGGCTAAATGCTTTCTCGGGGTTCTTTGAGGAGCAGCTGATGCACAGTAGGGGGTCAGTGGCTGTCATTCGTCCCCACCCATTCTGGGGAGGACAGTTCTTCACTCAGGGCTCAAGTGAATGCCTTGGTGCTGCTCTGGTATCCTCAGGGCCCCACACTTCAAGGCACTGGAGTCCCAGCGCTTGAGTTTGAGCTCTAAGCTGACCACTTCTGCCTGAGCCTCAGGCTTCCCACCTGTATAATGGTTGTGAAGTCTTTGACTTAGCCCAGGACTTAACCACATGGTGGAAGACAAAGTCTCTGCTCCTGAGAAAGCCACAGTCTTGTTGAGGGGTGGGCAGGTGAAGGCAGTGGGGCAACATTCTTGCTTTTCCCTAAGCAAAAAGTGGCCTCCCTCACAGTCCCCACTCTGGCTTCAAGGCCAGACCCAAAGCCCCCTCCTCCCTGAAACCTTCCTGGGCGGAATTCTTCTCTCCATCTTTGTGTGCCACCAAGTGGTGCTGGTGCTTCTCTCAGTACTGAGCATCGCAGAGCCTTGGTCCGTCCATATGTCCACTTCCCTGCAAGATGGGGAAGAATCCACGTCTCACTCAGTCGGGCTGCTCTCCAGAGTGGAGGCTTCTGCCTGACCTGCAGAGGACGTGGAGGAATATTTGCAGGGTAGGTAGGGGAGAGTAGTCAGGGGCGGGGTGGGGGACGAATGGAGGGCAGATGCGTTGTTAGATGAAGAAAACGGCAGGTGGGTGGGGGCCAAGGGCGACCCAGCCCTGCCCACAGATAACCCAGGCTCATTGGGAAGTTAGGGAGATGAAGCAAACACTCCAGACGATGCAAGCGCTCAGGGCACAACCCAAGAGAAGCCAGTAAATCACTAACCGCTGTGGTCATGGGATGCCTTCCATCTGCCGAGATGGTTTCTATCCAGTTATCTCATTTAACCCCTCTGAAGCAGGCCCCACAGGGAGTGTTTTTTATCCCCATTTGGCAGGGAGATAACTGAGGCCCACGCAAGGCCTGGCTTGCCCATGTAGGGATGTGGCAGAGCCGGGACTTGAACTGGGTGTTCTGATGCCAAAAGCAACACCTTTCCCATTACCCTCCAGCTGGTTTAAACATAAAAGGAGGCAGGAAGTCAGAGGAGGCTGAGGTCAGTGGGGGAGGATGGAGGCCAGGAGGGCTTCTTGGAAGAGAAGACTTGGGCTGGGCCTACAAGTTCCAGGAGGGCCCTGGCACATGGGAATGAAGTGGAACATGCCAGACGGGCTTCCCACCCTCAGGGGCTGAGGAGGGCTTGGAGAATAATCTGAAGGGCCCATCCTGGGCCAGAGCCCAGGTGGCCTGACCTGGTCCAGCCCCATCCCCCCTGTGACTATAAATGGGTTTGCACACAGTGTTTTCAGTTGCATTTGGAGTTCCTGACAGGCTCCTCTCTGCACACCCGATAAGGCTAAGGCCCCAGCGGATTCCGTCCCAGCCGTAAATCACCATAATCCCTGGGTATTTTCAAACACTGATTATGGCCCCTAAATTCAATTGGCAGATTGAGATATCCCTTCATTTTATTCTTCCTGAATTTTTTTTTTTTGGTAAAGAGAGAGAGGGAGACACAGAGATTCATCCAGAGATCTCCTGAGGTGGGCGTGATCTCTCCACCTTCGTTCACTGCCTGTCCTCTGAGATACTCCCCTCTACCCCAGGTAGCCTCAGAATCAGCTTCCTTCCCTGCCTCCTCTTTCCTCTCCGCCTCACTTCCCGCCCCTCCCTCTCTCCATCACCTGCACCTTTACTGCACCTGTATCTTTCTGGGCTTTTCTCTCTCCCTTGACCTAGATCCTCTCACCCTTCTTGCTTTCCCTGGTCTTGGTGTCCTTCTCCCCGCTGCTGTCTCTCTTCTGAAGAAAGTCGCTGTCCATCTTGGTGGCTCTGAGGCTGGGCCAGTCTTTCCTGGGGTGACTGTCCCCCAAACCAATGTCTGATCTTCGGGGATTTTCTGCCAGGCCTGCCCCTGTCCCCTTTGTCTGAAGCCTGTGGTCAAAGCCCTCCCAACCTTACCTGCTCTGTGTTTGTTCCTTAGACCAGAGGCTTCCCAGGGTAGCTGGCACATAGTAGGTAAGCAGGTCAGGCCATGGATGGGTTGTGTCCCCAGACAGAGTGGAGGCAGGGGCTGGTGTCTCTCCCCAGTGGACGGTCCTCCCTGCCCTGACCAGAATCCAAGCCCACAATGGTGCCCATGCCATGGCCCCAGCAGGCCCTCCTCCCTGTTATGGTGCCCATGCCACAGCCCCAGCAGGCCCTCCTCCCTGTTATGCTGGAGTTCTGCAGATCACCTCTTTCTTTGGGGCGCCCTGGCCCAAGCCCAGGCTGGTATCATCAAGAATAACAGCTTCCTTCCTCCAGGGAGAAGGACCCGCCAGCAACTAAATAAACACAGGTTTTATGGGGTGATTAATACATGGAAAAAGAAGCTCCTATCCCAGTATCTCAAGGTCTCCTTGCTCCTCTCAGAAATGTCAATTCAGGAAGAGCAGCTGTGAGTCCCAGCAGGACTTGGCTGGCGGGCCAAGAGCCCACTTACAGGGCGCTCCAGAGCATCCCTTGGTGCCTACCACTGCCTAGGCACTAAGCGGGGGCAGGTGGGAGACAGAAGAATAAAAAACCCAGCCCCTCTTCTGGAATAATGTTTTCTCTGGGGGACACATCATATAACTGATGCAAGGTGGCCCAAGTTCAATTCTGCAATCAAGTGTGACCTGAAGAGTAAAACTGTGTGTATGTGTGGGAGGGGAGTGCAGCTAGAGAGCAATCCAGGAGGACTTCCTGTAGGAGACAAGTTTTAAGTCAGGAACTAAGTGAGGTGAAAAGAATGGATTGGTTGAGGAACAATTTAGGTCAGACAGGGGGGTGTCCACAGGTGCAGAGGTGGGGAATTGGCGGTCAGTAGGGGAGCAGATCCAGGAGGGGAAGGAATGAGGTAGAAAGGTAGTGGGTGACTTGTGGAGGTGAGGGGTGTGCACAGGTGTGGGTATGTGTATGCATCACAGGGGAGAGAGCCATGAGAGCTGAAAGCTTCCAGCAGCTTTTGTGCTGTCAAGTTGTTCAGTAAGAGGGACTGGCTGGTTGACAGTGGAGAAGTATGAGACCCAGAGATGGGGAGGGGCCTGCCCAAACTCTCCCAGCTGCTCATCAGCCAGGCCAGACCTGGAACCCAGATCTCTCAGGCTGATCTGGGAGTAAGGTCAGAGGGAGGAGGCTATCAACACATCTAAATGGTGGGGCTGGGTCTGGGAGGGTTCTAGGAGGGGATGAGGTGGGGGCTCCCGAGGGCTTATGCATTCTATTCCATCCCTTGCCATGCACAGGTTCCCAGGTCTTGGTAAAAGACCCACGCCTGCCTACTGAGGAGAGAGCTGTATGGAGACTCTCAGGATGGGCTTCCAAGGGTCATGTGCTGCTGGGTGGGTTCTCCAGGCCCCCTGGAGATAGGGGCCTAGGTCAGGTCCCCTATCCAGGGTGTGCCTCAGCTTGGAGGTGCTGAGCATGGGTGATCCCCAGCCGAGGACCACACTGCCATCTGGGCCTTCTGCTTCCCAGGCTAAACCAATATTTACCCTCAGCTGTGGCTGCTAGGGGCCAAGAGGCAAATATTAGTTTAAGGAACCTGAGCCAGCTGTTGGGCTGGGGGAAACAGCTGAGGCTGCCGATCATGATTTCTTCCTCTTTGATGATTTTCATTTCTTTTTGATTAAGAAAAAATCTTGCTTTTCCTTCTGCTTCAGAGGCTTTTCTGGTGCTTCCTTTCTGCTTACCCCAAATTCTGCCAGCTATATCAGTGCCCCACACCAAACCCTCCCCTCCATTAGGAAGCTTTCCCAGACCTCCCTCATTCAAAATGACCCTTCCTCCTCCTGACCATCGGAAGCACTTGGAGACCGAAGTGGTATAAGCAGCTTTGAGTCATGTATTGTCCTGCTCTTTAAAGATCCAGCATATATCCTCTTTGTATATAAAGGAAGGTATTATTGTGCCCATTTTGTAGATAAGGAACAGAGGCTGAGAGAGGTCTGATAACCTGCCCAAGGTCACACAGCTGGCAGTTGGTGGAGCTGGGATTTGAACCCAGGAGCTTGGGCTACATTACCTTCCAGCTTCTCTAGATGTGAGTCCATCTGATCTCCCTATTAGGTCTGGATACCCGACAAGAGCGGGGACAGTGGCCCTCCTGTGCCTTCCAGAGTCGAGCTTACGAGAGCTCAAGGCATCAAGGATCAACTGCACATGTTGGGCACAGATAGGCCACCAGGGCCCCAGCAGTGCTGGTACAAGGAAGAGGGGCAGTGCAGCACCCAGGATGCCAGATTCAGTGGGGAAGGTCGGTCTGCCTGCCTTATAGTTCCCCGGAGGCTCCCGAGGGCTTTGTCTGGTTCGGTTATTCCTGTGCACTCTAGTTTTCTACCACAATGAATATATATCAAGTTGAACCATATGTAATCACCAGTATTGGACTGTTTTTAACTTACAAGAAAGGCAATCTCATGTTTGCCCCTAGCATCTCTTGGGCCCAAGAGATTGTACTGGGGCCTTGGAGAGAGTGGTGGGGCTCAGGGTGGGGTGTATGTGGAGGGAGGAGCTCGGGCCTTGCAGTATTGGGGACAATGCCTTCATTTAAGATGCAGGAGACCCACTGAATCAAGGCTTGACTTGGCCACTCACTAGCTCTGGGCAGTTCTCAGCTTCTCTGTGCTTCAGCCTCCTCATTATTTGGGCATAATTATACACACCCCACTTACCTCACAGATGTGGAAAGGCATTTACACAAATGAGAAGGGCTTTTGTCTTTAGGTTAAAAAGGAATACCTAATTTAAAGACACCGCCCTCCACGGCCAAAAAAGCCAACCCCTCAAACCAGCTCTTCAACTGGAAGAGGGAGCCTTGAACCCAGGTCTCTGTATCGGGCTGAAAGGAAAACCATGCAATCGAAATTGCTCCTTGGAACAAGATCTGTGCTTCTCCAGCTGGGTTCCTTGGAACACTGGGGTTCCACAGAGGTGTCTTGGAGGCTGCAGAGAAGGCCAGAGAGAGGGTGAGGGGATAGGTGCTATGTCCACCTCCTAGACTTCAGCCAGAAGTTGGGGTTCTGTTGGACAAAAGGATTCCACTGCTTTTTAAAAAAGTTTGAGACCCACTAGACCAGATGATTCTATAAATCTATGAGATCCCATGGCTTGAAGATTCTCTGAATCTTAAAGTCTGTGACTGTGAGTGATTTTAGGATGTTCTGCCCTTCCCTCTGTGAGCCCCAGAAAGCATGTTTGTTTCTCCTAAATTTCCCATGGTTGGGTTTAAAGGGAGAGGGTGGAGGTGGGTGCTGGGAGGGGTGGAGAACCCCCTTGCCTGTCTAAGCCAGGCACCCGCCCTTCCCGGCTCCCTCCCATGCCCCGTGCCAGATGCGGACCAGCAGGAGGATGTTTGTGGAGACAGTAAAGGGCTGGCAGCGCCTCCCAAACAGGGGCCAGCAGATACCTGCTAGCAAGCCAGGCGGCTGCAGGCTGACCTATGGTTACAGATTAGCCAGTGCTCCGGATGTGAGAACGTCAACAAATGGGACTCTCAGGCTGATGACAAGCTCTGCCTCAAAGGAGGCCCCGGCCTGCCCTGAGGTCCCCCACGCCCAGGTCCTGACTTGGTTACCCTGCACTGCTGGCAGCGTATGGCAGGGCCGGGTGGCTTTCTGGGCAACAGCAAGCCCTGGGGCCCTCCTCAGTCTGTCTCCTCCCCCTCCCACTCCTGCTCTTCACCAGGTGTTTGCTAACAGTTTTCTCACCTGTCAACCCAAACCCTCCTGTGTTTCAGCTCAGGTCAACTCCTGTGTCTTCCAGAATACCTTCCCTAGCCCACTCTGAAACAGGAAGGGGACTTCAGCCTTAGTTGGGGATCTTGATCCTAAAGGGGTTATTTATTGTAAAGGAGAGAAGACTCAGAGGGAGCCCCAAGGAGGATATTTGGGATACATATGGATTCCCACCAGGAGAGTTTTTCTAAGTCATAGTTATTCCAAGGTGGGGAATAGGTAGCCTTGGGAGATGGTAAACTTCCTGACCCTAGGGCCATTCTAGCCTCTAGCCGAGAGATTGGCAGGGATAAATGGATTTCCTAGTACCTTTGTTCCTCGAAAGTCCTGTCTAATCCTAGATGCTAAGACTCTGGTAACTAAATTGTATTCAAATGTTTTCCTGACTTCGGGGCGGGCATGGTGGCTCACACCTGTAATCTCAGCACTTTGGGAGGCTGAGGCCAGCAGATCACTTTGAGCTGAGGAGTTCGAAACCAGCCTGGGAAACCTAGTGAAACCCTGTCTCTACAAAAAATACAAAAATTAGCCAGGCGTGGTGGTGTGCACCTGTAGTCCCAGCCACTTCGGAGGCTGAGGCACAAGAATCGCTTGAACCTGGGAGGCAGAGGATGCAGTGAGCCTAGATCGTGCCACTGCACTCCAGCCTGGGGAACAGAGCGAGACCCCGTATCAAAAAATAATAATAATAAAAAAAAACATGTCCTGCCTTTAAGCCTTGCCCCTTCCACTGACTCTTGGCTCCCAGGGCCCAGTTCCTGGCTCCTCCCTCTCCCAGACTCCCTGCCCAGGGCTGGGCACACAGTAGGTCAGTGAGTAGGGCCCCCAGCACCACCTAGAGGAGGGGAAACACATGGCCGGGACCTCCCTGCCCTGGCAGGGCCTGCTTATTTTTGCTCTGGCCCAGGGTGTCGGTAGAGCCACTGCTGGGCACCAGAACAGGCAAGAGCTGAAGACTGACAGGTTCTTTCCTGAATGATGGGACATGCAAGGGGAGTCAGCTTAGCGGCTTCTCCTCATGGCCTTGTGCCGTCTCTGTTCCCATCATAAACACCTCCAAAGCAGGTGGGCACATGTCCCGGCACCGATTATGTAACTTGTTGCTTCCGAATGTGGGGCCACCCCACTGCTTGGGGTGAGAGGTTGCCCATCTGGTTTTTCTAAGCCTTACCCATCAAGTGGTGCAGTCTTGGGCCGAGGTTGGTCCCATGGTGTTCTCCCATGGCTTGGGGCCCCAAACACTGCCCTGACCTCTAACTTGGTATCGGCTCACTCAACTGTGACCTTTGCCGTCCCTTCTGCGGAGGGTGTTCTAACCAGCTCCTGTGTCTCGAGTTTCATCTATTTCAGGGCTTCGACACAGCTGGGCTCACTGATGGGATGGTTATTTTGGAGCTGCTGGCTGCCTGCAGCTGCTCCTGACCCTGAGGGGTGGAGAGGGAGAGAAGACAAACTTGGGCTGGGCACTGGCCCTAGGGATTCGTTCCGTTTTTAGCTGTTTCCCAGCAGCTTTTGTCCCTCCCCTCCCAACTCTAGCAAGATTTCAAGCAAGGCTAAAGGGATCCTCTTCCTACCCCCTTCTCTTTGTACATCCTCCACTGTTTCTCCTTTCTTCTTTATCCTCTCACCTCTACATTTTAGCTGCTGCTTCTTGGTCTTTGGTGATTTCATTCAATGAGTATTTCCTGGGTACCCATCATGACTGATGTGAAATCCTGCATTAAGGTTCAAAAAGCCCATGGTCTGAGGACAGGTGTACCTGACTTTTAGTTGAGACTGTGCTCAAGCCAAGCAAATACTAATATCTGAAGTTATCGGGTAGCTTCTGGGTGCTGGGGGTGGTCCCACTTTACCTCGGATCTTTCCAACAACAACTCAGGGCAGGTATTATTACCCCTATTCTCTAGGTGAGAAATTTGAGGCTGGGAGGAAGGTTGCTTACCCAAAAGCCACCAGCCAAGTGCTGGATCAGACATTTAAACCTAGGCCTGATCCAGACCTGGATCACCCCAAAGCCCATGCACTTTCTTCTGAATCATGTGGCATTTCACATGCCAATAACAACGGCTTATATTAACCTAATGACTGTGCCAGGTCTCCTATTAGGTGCCCTGTGTACCTTACTCCTTTTCATCCTCACAGCGTCTCTTCTAAGGGGAGTATTAGATACAGATTTTATGTAAATCAGTAGATGCTGATTTCACTGCTGAAGAGGCCCCAAGAAGTTCAGCTATTTGTCCAGTCATATAGCCCTGTCATACAGGAAATGGCAGGGCCAGGATTTGAACCTAGACTGATGACTTCAAATTCATTGCACTTAACTGTGCTCCTGTCCTGCCTACTAGTATATGAATGTTGGTTACTGAAAAAAACCTAATGTACTTTTAGGTTGCATTATTAGAAGTATAGCATATATACCAAGGGAGGTGATGGCCACACTATGCCTTGAGCTGGTTGGTGCACATCTAGAGTACTGAGTCTGGTTTTGTTCATTATCTAAGAGGTGGGAAGGTATGTGGGGAGTCTGAGTATTCCCTGAGAATTGTCTTCAGTACTGGGCTGATAGGCAGCTCAGGAGGTAGTGGGTTAAATACAGGGAGGTAGATTTTGGTTTAAAAGAAGGAAATATTCTTTAAAGACAGATTAACTCCACAATGGAACAGGTTGCCTGGAAGTTAGTGAGCACCTGGTAGTGTGCATGTTTAAGTAGAAGGGGACTCCTGAAGGGGCAGAGAGACCAGGATAGCTTGCATCCAGCCCCATTAAGAGCTCTGTTCTGAGGGTCTGCCCAGCCCCAGGAGCTCTGGACTGATTGTCCTGAGGGGGTGGTGTGGGCCCTGTGACAGCTGTGTTTCTGGAGGCTCTGGCTGGACATCTCTGAGCGACCTGATTCCTCTTCTCCCTGCTGTTACTGCCCCTTCCCCTCTCTGTCTCCCACCCTCTGAAGTTCCCAAGGGTCAGTGCCTGGAATCCCAGAGGGGTGAGGGAGCAGGGACTGTTCCCCAGGGTCCAGGTCAGCCCACTGGCTTTCCCCCACTCTGCACCATTTGTCTCTCCTACCTTCCCCCTGCACAGGCCCTCCTGGCCTCTGCCTCTGCCTCTCTGCAGCCCCCCAGCCTCTATGCACCATCACTGTCACAGAGTCAGTTCCCTGGAATAATCACATTTTCTGGCCGGCTCCCTCCTCCTCGCCAACACGATTCCAGGAAACCCCAATCAGCCAGGCCCCAGGAGGCTTCTCCAGAGCTTCAGGAGGCTTGGGGGGAAGGGCCCACACCCAGAGCTTTCTGGGGGCCAGACAACACAGTTCCTGGAAGGGGCAGTGAAAGGGTGAAAGAAAAGAGGGAGGTTTAGTGACCATGTCTACATTCAGTTGGAACTGAATTTTGGCCTCTGCTGTCCCTACCAGACCAATCCCCCAAGCTTTGCTGTCATACCTGAGAACCCCAGCCATCCTTAACCCAGTTCCTGAAGAGACAGCACAGATTCTCCCTTGGAGAGGTTCAGAGAGAAGGCCCAAAGGAAGGGATCGGTCCATGGTGCGGCTTACAGTGGCACCAGGCATATTTGGAGAGATTGACTCACGCAGAAAGGCTTCAATAAACAAGGAGAGTCTGGAAGTGAAGAATGCGGCATTAGGAGTTGGACAGACCTTTTTTTCAATCCTGGATCTGCCACATGGCGGCTGTCATAACGCCGCTGAGCTTTATCTGTAAAACGGGAACACTTCCACGGGCTGCCGTAAGGATGAATTGCAGGGGTAATTCATGGAACATGGTGATCACTTTTATTGAAAGTTATAGGACTCCATAAAGCAGAACATAACACAGCCATTAGAAGAATATGGTGTTGGAAACAGTTATTGGCATGGAGAGGTGTTCAGATGCTGGGGATAAGATGGAAGGAGCCCAGGAGTTAAATTTTTGAAAATTTTGAAAAAAGCTACCAGGGTTCTTAGCCTGGAGTCCTTGCCCATGAATGGCTTCATGTAGTTCATGAATGCCGAGAAATTATCTACAGAATTTAGTGAGAATGTTCATTTTTCTGGGGAAACGGGTCAATGTCATCACATTTTCAAAGTGATGTAGTACATATAAAAGGTAAAAAACAAGTGATGTTTATATAGCATGACTCAATTTTTGCACTAAAAAAAGTAACCAGCTGGGTGTGGTGGCTCACACTTCTAATCGTAGCACTTTGGGAGACTGAGGCAGGAGGATCGCTTGAGCCTAGGAGTTGGAGACCAGACGGGCAACATGGCGAAATACCGTCTCTACCCCAAAAATACAAAAATTAGCTGGGCGCGGTGGTGCATCCCAGCTACTTGGGAGGCTGAGGTGAGGATGGCTTGAGCCTGGGAGGCGAAGGTTGCTGTAAGCTGAGATATCTCCACTGCACTCCAGCCTGGGCCACAGAGCAAGATCCTGTCTCAAAAAAAAAAAAAAAAAAAAAAAAGCCAAACAAACAAAAAACCCAAAAATACAGCCTTTAAAAAGGCCAAAAGATCATACATCCAAATATTAAAAATGCTTTTCTCTGGGTGGTGGGCTTATAGGCGATTGTTTTTTCTTTTTGCTGAACTGAATTTTCTACAAAATACCGTTTTATATTTTGTATAACTTGTATGATTTAAAAAAGAACGATGAGTTTGATTCCCTGTTAAGCCACTTGCAAAAGGGTATCTTGGATAGATCTACTTCTCTCAGCCTGTGTCCTGACATGGCAATGGTAGCCTCAAAAGGTGATTGTTAAGGTTAGATGAGACAATGTACGCAAAGAGGGTGTCTGTGTGTGTTTGCTGGGGGGTGGTTGCTCCCTGGCTTTCCAGGATGTTAGGCCTTCGTCAGTGCACTCGACAGACGGTTGCTGTTTGTCAACAGAATGCTTGGCGCTGTTCTAGGTGCTAGGGATAAGACGGAAGGAGCCCAGGAGTTAAATTTTTGAAAATTTTAAATTATAAGGAATACACGTTTACTGTAGAAAATGAGGAAGTACACATATGCATATAGCAAGCACCTGTGAGCATTTGGAAGCATCCATATGGTTTCAGTTTCGGTGCTTCCCCCCACCTATTCCTCTGCTTAAACAGATGTCCTGCAAGAGTCGTTTCTTGACTGTGTTCGCTAATTTATGTCACAAGCATCGTGTGCGCCATTAGCCATCCGGGATTGTAACGGTGCGCGCGTAGGGACCGGACAGCGGGGCGCGCCGGGGCCGCCTCCCGTGAGCCCTGCGTGACACTGCCCCGTGTCTCCCGCGCAGATAGCGAGCTGGTGCTCCCGGACTGTCTGCGGCCGCGCTCCTTCACCGCCCTGCGGCGGCCGTCGCTGCGGCGCGAGGCGGACGACGCGCGCCTCTCGGTGAGCCTATGCGACCTCAACGTGCCGGGCGCGGACGGCGACGAGGCCGCGCCGGCCGCCGGCTGCCCCATCCCGCAGAACTCACTCAACTCGCAGCACAGCCGCGCGCTGCCGGCGCAGCTCGACGGCGACCTGCGTTTCCACGCCCTGCGCGCCGGCGCGCACGTCCGCATCCTCGACGAGCAGACGGTGGCGCGCGTGGAGCACGGGCGCGACGAGCGCGCGCTCGTCTTCACCAGCCGGCCCGTGCGCGTGGCCGAGACCATCTTCGTCAAGGTCACGCGCTCGGGTGGCGCGCGGCCCGGCGCGCTGTCGTTCGGCGTCACCACGTGCGACCCCGGCACGCTGCGGCCGGCCGACCTGCCCTTCAGCCCTGAGGCCCTGGTGGACCGCAAGGAATTCTGGGCCGTGTGCCGCGTGCCCGGGCCCCTGCACAGCGGCGACATCCTGGGCCTGGTGGTCAACGCCGACGGCGAGCTGCACCTCAGCCACAATGGCGCGGCCGCCGGCATGCAGCTGTGCGTGGACGCCTCGCAGCCGCTTTGGATGCTCTTCGGCCTGCACGGGACCATCACGCAGATCCGCATCCTCGGTGAGTGCCCGCAGCTGCGCCTGGGCGTATGCCTTTCCTGGAGGCGGGGACGATCCGGGTAGGAGACAAAGGGCGAGCTCCCCTTCCTCCAGGCTCATGATGGTGTTGCTAAGGAATCACAGACACCTAAGGTGAGTTCTGGGCGGGACTTGGTCATCTTGTCAGTGGCCCTTATATGTCACCTGGGAGACTCACCTGGGGGGTGAGGCGAGGGAAAGCGCGGATTATTGAGTTTGATGCCCAGAATCAGATCAACCCATAGTCTCACAGATACATAAACAGTCCAGAAGCACACAACCCACTGACCACTCAAAAATGAGAGGAAAAGGCCAGGTGCGGTGGCTCACGCCTGTAATCCCAGCATTTTGGGAGGCCGAGGAGGGCGAATCATGAGGTCAGGAGATCAAGACCATCCTGGCTAACACGGTGAAACCCCATCTCTACTAAAAATACAAAAAATTAGCGGGGCATGGTGGTGGGCGCCTGTAGTCCCAGCTACTCGGGAGGCTGAGGCAGGAGAATGGCTGAGCCCAGGAGGCGGAGCTTGCAGTGAGCCAAGATCGTGCCACTGCACTCCAGCCTGGGCGACAGAGTGACACGCCGTCTCAAAAAAAAAAAAAAAAAAAAAGGTTTCCCCCAGCAGTTACCTTTTTGAGTCTCGGTTACCATTTCTCCAAAATGGAAATAAAGGTCCTCACCTTTAAGGAAGTTTGTGAGTCCAAATGAGAAAAAAAGGTTGGAATGTCAGTAGTCAGGTGGTGCAGGGTGGTGTCTGGTTGGGGGACTCGGGGGAATCCCTGAGCAGGCAGCCTTGGGGGAAGTGGGGCTGCAGAGTTCTGGGCCTGCCTTTTCTCGGGGGCACAGGGTTTGAAAGGACTGGGGGGATGTGCATTGAGTTAAGAAAAGAAGGGAGGAAGATTCTTTATTGGAAGACTTCTCAGAGCCTTTAATATGCACTTTGATTAAGGAGACGGTGATGGTGGTTTTGGTGTAGAGTTTTTCCATACTAATTTGACCGGAAATCTTTTCACAAAGTGTCTCCTGGTACCTTTGTACCCCAGAGTGAGCAGGTATTCATGCTTTCCAAGTGCCGGTCTTTGAACCAGCTCTGTGAGACTGAGCTGGTTTCGTTAGACTTACCTGGAGGACCTATTAAAGTGCAGATTCTTGGACCCCCCCTCTAGAGATTTTAATTCGGTAGACCTTGGACAGGTTCTGGACATCTGAATTGTTTTTCTTTAGTAAGTATGCTTACCCAAGTTTGGAGACCCCTGGGCCTCACAGCCCCTAGCCTAGACCTCAGCCCAGGAGGCTTGATAGATAAGATAATGTGTGTAGATGAGTGAGCATGAGGTAGTTACTCTATGAGATTGGCGTACTGTGTATAGGCACATGTGAGTAACTGAATACACATATGTTAATGCATGTAATGCTGTTGGCTTGTGAGAGCATGAGAAATCATATAAAAAACATTGGGGACTTCCACCTCTGGAAGGAGACCAAATGAAGATGGAGTGAAACATAAATAAAAAGGAAATGAAAAGCCTGGGTGCGGTGGCTCACATCTGTAATCTCAGCACTTAGAGAGGCCGAGGCAGATGTATTGCTTGAGGCCAGCAGTTCAAGACCAGCCTGGCCAATGTGGCAAATCCCCATTTCTACTAAAATACAAAAAAAATTAGCTGGGTGTGGTGGTGCACGCCTGTAAGCCCAGCTACTCGGGAGGTTGAGGCAGGAGAATCGCTTGAACCTGGGAGGCAGAGGCTGCAGTGATCTGAGATGGCGGCACTGCATTCCAGCTTGGGCAACAGTGAGATTCCGTCTCAAGAAAAGAAAGAGAGAGAGAGAAAGAAAGAGAAAGAGAGAAATCAAGCAAGCAGGCAAGATGAATCAGGCTTGGGTGAGAATTCAAGATGGAATAAAAAGAAATTAGGCTGGGATGCAAAAAAATAAAAAATAAAAAATAGTCAAGCTGATTTCATTGACCAGGATATACTACTCCTCAGGGCAAGGAAATTACATAAGAGTAAGGTACTTTCTTCCCTCAGCACCATCTAATAATAGCTAAGCAGCTTTCCAGTAAGGCTTCTGTTGCCCAAAGAGGTTTGCTAGACTGGAGCAAAGGGGAGGCTTAAAAAAAATCCAGATTTCTCTCTCCCAAGAGGAGGATAGGCCAAGGTGGGTGTTGAAGAAGAACCACCCAGAATGCAATATACATTCAACAAAGTGCTCCTGATCTGTTTGGAAAATTGGGCATCACAACCAGCAAATTGGTGTTTGAAGATCCTGACTGACTTCAAAAGAATAACTAACCAGTGGCAATGTATGAAGGGTCATTATTAACCTTATAGAGGAATGCTTGGCTTTGTGGCTAGCCTAAGTATACTAAGAATAGAAGGTTATTTCCTTCACTCATGTGTATCACAAAACATACAGCCAGTTCCATACTTATTGGTGAAACATCAGAAATATTCTCATGAAAGTCAGGAATATAATAGAGATGGCTTACAGATGTTGTTCTGAAAATTCTGGCCAATGCAACAAGGCAAGAAAAGTAAATAGGAGTTGTGAATTCCTGAAAGAAGGAGATGATAATTAACTTGGAAAAATATTAACACAGTAAGAGAAACCCTGTGGGCATCTATTGAATATTCTTAGAAATAATAACACAACTGGCCGGGCGCGGTGGCTCACGCCTGTAATCCCAGCACTTTGGGAGGCCGAGGCGGGCGGATCACGAGGTCAGGAGATCGAGACCATCCTGGCTAACACGGTGAAACCCCGTCTCTACTAAAAATACAAAAAATTAGCCGGGCGTGGTAGCGGGCGCCTGTAGTCCCAGCTACTCGGGAGGCTGAGGCAGGAGAATGGCGTGAACCCGGGAGGCGGAGCTTGCAGTGAGCCGAGATCGCGCCACTGCACTCCAGCCTGGGCGACAGAGCGAGACTCCGTCTCAAAAAAAAAAAAAAAAAAAGAAATAATAACACAACTAAATGAATTAGAATTAATAACTACAGATAAAAAAGATCTCATTGGGCACTTAGGTGTGTGCAGGGCATTATGTTAGGATTTGTAGGAGAGTCACAGGTGAATACTATTTCCTGTTCTAAGAAAGCTCATGGGCTGGGCGCGGCGGCTCACACCTGTAATCTCAGCACTTTGGGAGGCTGAGGCGGGTGGATCACAAGGTCAGGAGATCGAGACCACCCTGGCTAACACGGTGAAACCCCGTTTCTACTAAAAATACAAAAAAAATTAGCTGGGCCTGGTGGCAGGCGCCTGTAGTCCCAGCTACTCAGGAGGCTGAGGTAGGAGAATGGTGTGAACCCGGGAGGTGGAGCTTGCAGTGAGCCGAGATTGCGCCACTGCACTCCAGCCTGGGCGACAGAGCAAGACTCCGTCTCAAAAAAAAAAAAAAAAAAGAAAGCTCATGGTTTCACTGGAGAAACAAAACTGGAGTCCTGGGCACAGAACAAATATTACCCCAGCCTTTGTGGTTGTGTAGTTGTATGTCTGTAGTGCATGTGTGTGTGTACTTGAGGGAGTAATGTGGTCTGGGGGTAGTCAGGGCGGCCCAGAGGAAGGAGTTTGAGGACAGCCATCAGAGGCTCCCTGGACAGCCAGCTCTTTGAAGTCAGGGGCTGTCTCTAGCTTTCTGTCTGCATGGGGCCTGATGCCTGGTAGGTCCTTGGTAAGGATTTGTTGAAGGGAGGAGAGAAGGAAGGAGGGAAAGAGGGAGGCGAGGATTGTTAAAAAGGAGAGGAAGGCCGGGTGCAGCGGCTCACCCCAGCAATCCCAGCACTTTGGGAGCCGAGGCTGGCAGATCACGAGGTGAGGAGATGGAGACCATCTTGGCCAACATGGTGAAACCCCGTCTCTATTAAAAATATTAAAAAATTAGCTGGGTGTGGTGGCATGTGCCTATGATCCCAACTACTCAGGAGGCTGAGGCAGGAGAATCCCTTGAACCTGGGAGGTGGAGATTGTAGTGAGCTGAGGTCGTGCCACTGCACTCCAGCCTGGCGACAGCGAGACTCCGTCTGAAAAAAAAAAAAAAGAAAGAAAGGAGAGGAAGTGAGTGACGGAAGGAGGAAGGAGGGGAGGAGAGAATCTATGATCAGAACAAGGTGGGAAAAAGTGAAGGCACTGCAGAGGTGCCATGCAGAAAAGGTGGGTGATATCTGGGGACAGTGGTGAAGAGCTCAGGGCTCCGAACAGGAGGGTGAGCTTGCGGGGCAGGGGAGATGGTAATATACATGCTCCGGCCCAGGAAGCTTTGCAGAAAGCATACATGGGGAGGGGCGGAGGTAGGTGCCAGGCAGGGGCCTAGTTTGGAGCTGCTGTTTTAACAAGAAGCAAGCAGGATATGACCCTCCAGTTCATAGGTGAGAACAGAGGACAGGCTGGGTGCTGTCTGGGGTCAAAGTCTTTAGCTGATTAGCTATACTCCACGGTGGTAATATCAAATGATCCCCGCGCCAGCCTGCAAAATCCCGCTCTTGGCCCTGTGGCTGGGCTGTGTGGTCAGGCCTGGGAACCCACTGTGAGGGACAGAGCTTTCTCCAGTTTGGCCTGGGCAGGCAGCTAGTGTGTCCTTCCCTCCCTCCCCTTTCACAGGCTCCACCATCCTGGCCGAGCGGGGTATCCCATCACTCCCCTGCTCCCCTGCCTCCACGCCAACCTCGCCCAGTGCCCTGGGCAGCCGCCTGTCTGACCCCTTGCTCAGCACGTGCAGCTCTGGCCCTCTGGGTAGCTCTGCTGGTGGTAAGTAGGCTGGCTCCTCTGTTCCTTGGTGACCATGTGGGACTGCAGCAAGGATGCAGCCTTTGTGTCCGGGCTGGGAGTGGAGAGGAGCTGGAGTTGGGCTCAGTAAACTTTTGTTGGGGGGTGATTTCTGGGGTCATCCCCTCCTGTCCCCTAGCTGGGCAGTGCCAAAGGGTAGCTCAGGAGGGACCTACCTTAAAAGATTCTGGACCCTTCCCTTCCTCCATCTTGCCTTCTTTTCTCTCACTGCCTCCTAGCCACTCTGTCCCCTCATCTGGGGTTGGAGTGGGTCAGAAGTGGGGCTGCTCAGAGCTCAGCCTCTTCCCTTGTGCCCTGGAAGTTGGGTTGTCAGGGTGAACAGGCAGATCCTGATAAATGGAGGGGGACACAAGAGGCCGGGGAGCTCTCTTCCCGTGAATCCAGCGCCGGGTTGGGCCATGTCTCCTCCTGACTGGTGCCCCCTTGTCCTCAGGGACAGCCCCCAATTCGCCAGTGAGCCTGCCCGAGTCGCCAGTGACCCCAGGTCTGGGCCAGTGGAGCGATGAGTGCACCATTTGCTATGAACACGCGGTGGACACGGTCATCTACACATGTGGCCACATGTGCCTCTGCTACGCCTGTGGCCTGCGCCTCAAGAAGGCTCTGCACGCCTGCTGCCCCATCTGCCGCCGCCCCATCAAGGACATCATCAAGACCTACCGCAGCTCCTAGCCCGTTGCGGTGGCCCATCCCGCATACCCATCTTCGCGGGCTTCAGCCCAGTCCCAGCTGAGGAACAAGCCAGTGGGGCCCCTTCTCTTCCTCATTTTGGAAACTTTTCCTCCTCTATTAAACATGGGAAACTGAAGCCCTTGAAGGTTTGGGGAGAGGGGGGTATCAGGCAGGGAGGGGGCAGAGGCAAATCGCCGGGCAGAGGGAGGGGAGGAGAGGAGGCCGCACTCTCCCTGTCTCTCCCGTCTCTGCACCCAGCTCCTCTCTGCATGCTGAGGGCTAAATTGGGATCTCAGCCTGCCCTAATCTTTCCCCATCTGAGGCAGGTTTCTAGGAGGTGTCTGTAGTCCATGTGGCACCTTTGTGAGAATTAGAAAACATGTACCTTCCTCTGGGCAGCTGCAGCCCTGAGCCAGGACATGTGGCCTGGCTAGTGCAGCATGGAGTGGATTTTAGGCTCATTTGCCCTCTCAGCCAACTGCCCTTGAGCAGTGTACAGCCTGCTCAACAACCACCCTGGGCAGGCTGCTCCTGAGCTGCTGTCTCCCTCTCTGACCTATGCCTACCTTCTCTTTCTTCGTTCCCTGCCCACTGGGCATGGCAGCTGGGGGTGAGAGGCTGGTGGTTGCCTCCCGTCCTGGGCAGGCTGCAGCCTCATGCCATGTCTCTCTCCCACTACCTGATGGGCACATGGACAGGCTGCAGAGGGCTCCAGGTTCTGGGCCCCTGGCTGAGAAGGGGAGGACCCTGTCCTGGCTGTAGCCTTCCTGCCCCAATCATCTCGCTGGATGCCATTGCCCAGGGGTAGCCCTTCGGTATGGGCTGGGGAGAAGGGTTGGTCTTCTGCCAGGGTCCCTAAGAACAGGTTTGCAGCTACCCTCTCTGACCTTTTCCCCATATCTTGTGCTGTCCAGGGCCTAGGCTGATAGTCAGAGCCTGTGGCACACCTGGGATGGGCCAGGGCCCTGGGTGGGGAGGTGTGGGTTCCCTGGGCCAAGACCAGCCTTTTTCCTCAGTTTAATTTATTTATTTATTTGGTTTGTGGTTTTGGGTTTTTTTGTTTGTTTGTTTGTTTGTAGGTGAGTTCCCATCCTTTGGGCCCCTAGAAATGCTGCCTTTGTGTGTGGGGTACCTGGGAAAGGGTGTGGCTGAGGCAGTCATAATGCAGTATCTTC
Organism: Pan troglodytes; assembly: GCF_028858775.2. Classification (NCBI taxonomy): domain Eukaryota; kingdom Metazoa; phylum Chordata; class Mammalia; order Primates; family Hominidae; genus Pan; species Pan troglodytes. The sequence continues at coordinate 115,699,715 of NC_072406.2, forward strand.
CCCTGACTCCAGCCACAAAGCTCATACCCAGCCCTACCAATCATGAATTGGAACTCCATAAGGAGGGGCCAAATTGGGAGGCCTTTTGGCAAACAGTGTCTATTTTACAGAGAGGCAAACCAAGCCTCCTTAGTGCCCTGGGGCTGATGGTCACCCAGAGCCATAGAGCACCCTTCCTCCTGGGCCAGAGCTGGGTTATCATGGTTGGCTTAGGTACCTCAGGGGGCCCAGGAGGTCCCCCCTCCATAAGGACGTCAAACTTCCAGGAGGGCCAGTGTTCCTAGTGTGGGCCAGGAACAGGACAGGGAGACCTTGTGATGGCGGGGCAGGGAGCCTGTTCGTAGGGAAGATGAGGAGGCAGGGGCTGCCTCTCACACCTCCAGGTTCTCATTCTAAGTTCTGGGGAGGGAGCGCCCCACCTGCTAGGGTCGGTCCTCTCAGCCCTGCCTGCCCTGGCCTGGGCTCTCCCAGCCTCCCAGCCCTCTGCCCCCTCAGATGGCTTTTTGTTTTTGTTTTTTTTGCATCCATCAGAGACTGCACCTCTGTGTGGCAGGCAGGGCATGGGTTTTAGTCCTGGCCACTGACCAGCTGTGTGGCCCTGACCGAGTCGTAGCCCCCTGGAGCCCAGCTTCCATTTCTATAAAATGGTTGTTTGGGGAGGGAGGGGCAGACTTTCTGTGTGACTCGGGAGTTCTTCCGTGAGGGCTGCCAGGGGGTGGTGTGCCAGGACCTCAGGCTGGGCCTTTGTGCTGGCCTTGCAGTGGGCGTGTGGGGAAGTCACTGTCCCACTATGGGTCTCCACTACCCAGTCACTGACCCTGGGAGACCCCTTCTGTGTGGGAGGGAGCGGGGGCTGGCTAGCGGGCCCCCCAGCCAGGGATCCCAGAGGCTGAGGGTTGGGGAGAGGAAGCCATCATCTCATTACCTCTGTCAGTGCAGGGGTGGCTGCTGCTTCCCTTGTGCACTCGGGTCGCTGTGATTGTGAATAAAAGTGATTTCGTACCAGCCTGAGGGCGGTGCTGTGCGCAGAGCACTGGGGAAGGAGGGCCAGCGTGTGCGTGCACATGTGGGGGCAGGCTGGGGTGTGGAGGCCTGGTGTCCTGGATACTAGGGGAGTCATCAGGAGCTGTGGCCCTTCCCTGAGGGGTAATTGCAGGCCTCTGAGGCTTCAAGGTGGGCTGGGGCAATCAGGGAAGACTCCCTGGAGTCGGGGGCTGGAGCGTGACTTGGGGCTAGAATGCCAGGTGAGCCTTGCAAATTGGGAGAGGCTACTGCATCTGTGAGGAGCAGGGTGTGGTGGGGAAGGTGCCCTGAGATGGGGCTTCTCCTTAAGGCTGAGCAGGGCTCAAATCTGCCGCTTGTAGGGGGGGGTGCGCAGTGCCACCTAGGGGCTAATGGGAGGATGACAAGTGGTCAACTCAGGTCATCAGGGGCTGTGCTCTGAGCTCCCCAGGAACAAGGCTTCCACCCCTCTCCCCAGGCTCAGACCCCCACATCTGGAGGGAGCTCAGCTGTGTTCCCACTGGTGGGTGCAGAGGCCTATACCAAATGGGTGGTGCCACTGAGGAGAAAAGGGAGGCCTCTGGATAGAGTCCTTTAGAGAAGTGTTCTAGATGCGCTAAGTGATCCGAGTGGTGGGGAAGGCTGAGGGGAGAGGGGTGGTGGGGAGGAGGCAGCCAGACTGGCCCCAAGGTCTAGGCACAGTGTTGGAATTGAGCTCATTTGGCAGCACCAGGCCTCAGAGGCACGTGGGATACCTGCCTGCCCATCCTGTTCCCGGGAGGATGCTCAGGCTACCCAGCCTCTGCATGGCCTTGCACAGCCATGGCCTGTTCCTTGCATCAGGGTTACCTGGTCCTGCTTACTGGGGTCCAGCAAAAGCAGGAGAGGGTCGGGGGGCCATGCTAAGGAGCCAGCTAGGCCTGCTGGATGTGGGTCCTTGGCCCCAAGATCTGCATCTTTCAAAGCCTTGGCCACTGCCCAGAAAGCCTCCCAAAAGTGGGGAAGAGGCTGGAGGAGCTTGACCACGGCTCTCACCAAGAGTGAGAGCTGGCTCATGTCTGTAATCCCAGACTTTGGGAGGCTGAGGCAGGAGGATTGCTTGAGCCCAGGAGCTTGAGACCAGCCTTGGCAACATAGCAAGAACCTGTCTCTACAAATAATAGAAAAATCATCTGGGCATGGTGGTGCGCCTGTAGTCCCAACTACTCAGGAGGCTGTGGGAGGATCGCTTGAGTAAGGGAGGTCGAGGTTGCAGTGACCTATGATCGTGCTACTGCACTCCAGCCTGGGTGACAGGGTGAGACCCTGTTAAAAAAAAAAAAAAAAAGCGAGAGCTTACCTACCTGCCCCCACCCTCCAGTGTCCTTTCTTTCAGAGGGCCCTGGGATCCTGAAGTCCACTTTGCAATTTGGGATAATGGGACATTGGCTGTTCAGCTGGATGGGTGTTTTTGGTGACAGGGAGAATTAAGAGGTGATTCTGTTCGGTTAAAAAGGCCCAAAACTTTATTTAGTTTTCAGGGAAATATAAGATGCATGTAAACATAAAATACAAAACAAAACCCAAATCTTACAGTCTAGAAGCATGCCAAGACAGAGCATTTTCTGCAGACCAAAGAGTCCCGTCAAAGTGATAAAGGACACCTGGAAAGTGGCAGGCCAAGGGGCTGGTCCCTTCCCCAAGGGCACTGCATTTTTGTGATGAGATTAAAAACAAACCAACTCCACTATTAAAAATGCTAGAAACATGGAGATAGTTTAGCACCACCATTGATTCTGGAAATATTTCAGCACTCAAATCGACTGCACTGAGTTTAATGTCCTTTCTTCAGTTTCTCTGCTGAGGAGGAAAGAAGGAAAACCTGGAGGAAGGGCTCCTCCTGACCCCACAGAGCCCACTAAGAGCTGGGAGGGGAATTCCATGAGGAATTCTCCAAGGTTCTGGAGCTCCAGAGACATCCACCAGTCCCCACTCAGCCATGCAGTCCACATGCTCACGCTTCAGGGATTACTGAAGTCTGCCTTGCCCGGGAGTCACTTCCTGCAGACCTCTGAGTACCTGGCGGGGAAACCCATTTCCCATCCTGTGTCTTGGATTTAAAGAAAACCTGTTGCAGATAATGAGTTGTAAATTCAAGGAGGGTGCCTGTTTTGCTGTTCTTTCTCTGCAGTAAACTCTTATGGGGAGTGTGCCTTGGTTATAAGGCAACGCAAAATGGTAGGGTATATCCATGGATGAATGTTCATCACACCCAGTCTAATTCATACCAGGTGGCAGGCTCAGCAAACTGAACCACCACAGGTGTCAGAGATACTTGAGAATGACTGGTACCAACAGGACGACAAAGGAGGTGGCCTTCCTCCCAGATGTGCCCAATGGAGTCTGAACTCTGGTTCTAATTTGTGGAGGTGGGTCCCTACTGTATGACCCATTGTGGTCACTGCTCTTTGAGCCATACAACTTGAGAGACTGGCTTTGGATTGGACAGTCAAAGGGAAGTGGGCAAAACCAGCTGAGAACCCGGGAGCTGGATGCATATATTCTGGAATCAGGGCCTGCAAACTCAAAGATTGGTTTGTGGCTGGTGACTTCTCTCTGCTAAGTAAATCAATGACCATTCATTGAGAACTGATGGGGACCCAGCGTGTGGCCCAATGAGTGGCAGTTTTTTCCTAGCCAGCTTCTGTGGCCAAATTTGGAGGATTTTCCAACCTGCTGTGGCTGGACCCTTGGGTGTTAAATCACTAAATTCCCTTTCTACCTGCTCTCTTCTTCCTGAAACACTCAGAGCTGACTTCTTCCTTCTTTCTAATCAACAAAGACAAAACTCCAAGCCCCTTTTCAGCCTTCACACAATTTTTCTTTCTAGAAGACATCCGCTTCTGGAAGCCTCCTTCCCTAATGAAGGGACAGTAGGCCCTAGCTACCGCAAACATGCACATGCTCTTCTCACCAACGTGCCTCTCACTTGCCTCTAACGTGCTCGAGCCATCCTTTTGTTCTAAATAATTCTTCCTCCCTCCCTCCCTTTTTTCTCTTTCACCTCTTGAGGCTCAGCCTATTGGCCAGGATGGAACTGGGAGCAAGGCAGGGACCTTCAGTGCAGGGGACCCCATTCTCTAAGGCCACTGAGTTCTAGGACTGGAGTAGGAGAGGGTGCTGATTGTCAAGGTTAAGTGCAAACTTGAGATTTTAAAAAGACAGGATTGGGGAAGGGGGATTGCATGCTAATCCCAACCTTATAGGCAGGCTGGGATCAAGATCTTGGAAGGTAGGGCCCTCCACCCAGTCTGTAAGCACCAGTGTGCCCACCTTATGGCCTGGGGACCCAGGTTTGCAGGAGGGAAGTTAACAGTGGGGCTGTTTTTCCCCAAAGCTGTGGGTCACTGGTCCTGTCTTCTCACTGGCTCTGATCATGCAGCTTGGGAACCACAGAGACACGAGACTGCACCAAACAGGGCTGATGATTTAGCCAGAAACTCAGGAAGGTCTAGCACAGCCCTCCACACACTTCCCAGGAAGTGTTTGGTCTGGCCCTGCAGTTGGGACTAAACTTATATGCACCTGCAGGTCTTGTTGGGTGCACCGTGAGCAAGTTCTCACCCCAACCACCTGACCCACCCTCTGAAACAAGGACGAAAGGGCTGGCAGCTTTTATTATAAGGGGCTTCTCATACCCATGGCATGGCTGAGGGGTGGGAGTCAGCCTGCTCGATGACACGTCTGCAGGGGGTGACCTAACTGAACCAACTCAGTGTTTCTATTCCCAGTGGCATCTCTTTTGCACATCTTCATTTTGGAGCCTGGGATGACTGCCTAGGCCACTTATGCTAGACCTGTTAATGCCAGTGTGAAATTTCCAACTAAATACTTAATAAAATAATTACAAAAAGAAAAAAAAAATGACACATTGCACTCTCCAGCCAGAATGATGTGTGTGAATGACACACTTGCTGCCAGAAGCTGTGAGTCCCTTGGGACCTGCCCATTGCCAAGGACTTGTTCAATGGAGACAGCTTGCCTGGTATTTTTTTTTCTCTAACCCCATGTTATTTAGTTCAAGTGGGAAGTTACCAACACTTGCATACACAGACACACAGACACACAGACACACACACACACACACTCACTCAACACATGGCCCTCAAAAAAGTGAGGGAATCTTAATTATTTAGCAATGTGGACAGTTCTCTTCCCAGAGAGCTCTGCATTGAGATTCTCAAAGACTAAATATCTAGATGGATATACGCCAAGGGAGAGACCCGCACAGGGCACAGTCCCATTCCAGGCACAGAGATCTGTGTCTGTGCAGAAATTCACCAAATAGGGGGTTGAAGTAGCAAGCATACAGTACTGGAGGTGGAGGGAACAAGCCACAGGGACGTCCCTGTCACCTTGAGGGGCAGAGCTCTGAGGCTCCAACCCAGAGGAAACTTCCCATTCTGTTGCTTTCTCTACCGGTGCTGAGGAAGGAGGCCAGATTGGTACCTGTTGTGGGAAGTTTTGTCTGCAGAGAAACTTGAATAGACCCCCCGACTCTTCCCGGAGCAGAATTTGTACGGACTCTCTGGGTGTGGAGCCCAGGCAGGGCTCACTTCTCAGGCTGAAGTCGCTGAGATGAATGGGCAGCCCAGGCTCAGCCCCAGGCCCTGCTGCAGGCTTGTGGGAATTGGTGTCTCACCAGGGTGTGCACGGCTCAAGGTTCTCACATCCCCCAAAAAGATCTGGTGACTTCTAGTCTTCCTGCCTAGAAACTGAACTGAGGGCACCCAGTTTTAGAAAGATTCAAACATACACCAGAAGGATCACAGCCCAAACATCAGGACACTGGGGTGAGAGAGGGCTGCTGGGAGTCATTTTTAGGCCAGGTCTCTCTCAGCAGCTGGCTGCACCACAACAGAAATCAAAACAAGGAACAGCTCCCGAGGGCCTGCCTCTGCTCCAGGGACTGGGGCCTAGAGGTCAAGGGTCCCATGCCTGAATCCCTTTCTTCTGGGTGGATCTGGCAGGGACCCCTATCATCTTCCCAAAGAAGGGGGAGAGGAGAACGCTACAAGATCAAACTCCACCAACCCACCCACCTGTTCCACAGCTAGGATTCCTTCAGCACCCCGCTCCCTGCCTCTTGCTCTCTGAGCGCCACTGGTGTTCCCTCCATTGTCCCCAATGAGCCCTGGCATCCATCTTGGTAATATTGCACTTTTCCTGTCTCTCAGATTGTTTCCATTTTTGATTGAGAATGCAAGGTATTTGGAGGGGTAGGGGAAGTGAGTAACCTTAAAGAAATAATATATTAGTTAAATACAATAACAGGAAAAATAGGGGTTATTTTATCTTTTTCCCCTTATTAAAAACAAAAACTACCAAACCAAGGTCTAAACTTAAATAGTCCTACACCTATTCTGCAAACACTAGTAATAGGAAAATAATGCCTGACTGGAATTCCCTTGTCTTTTTTCCTTAGATGATAAAAGTAGTAACATGCCTTGCTGAGGAAAGCAATGGATATAAATGCCTGTAAAATACGCTGCTCTAACATCTGAAAGTGATTAAAATGATTCTATATAATGCCTTCGTCAAGATGGAAAATCAAGGAGGAAGAAAGAGAAACCTTTGGGGCCAGGCTTAGGGTAGATGGGGCTGAGGCCTGGCAAGACAGCCCGTCTACAGTCACTGGACATAGGGGAAACCCACAGGGCATGGGGCACACCTGCTGCTCAGGGTTGCCCCTTTCCAGCTCTCTCTCACTGCCCCCAAAGTCCCATGGCCTGGTGAGAATAGTGAGGAGGAGAGGGGCAACACAGCCAGGTCTGCTGTCACAAAGAGGGATGAGGTGGGGGGAGATGACATTTTTTCCCCTTGCAATAAAAGAAAAAGGTCTTGAAACGGAAAGGAAAACAAAGCACCAAATGCTGCATCTTCGGGCATTATATGAACCTCAATAATGACCTCAGAAGGGCTCATTATGGTTAAAGTTGCAGTATACAGCAATACAGTGTCATTTCACATTTTCAGTCGCAACTCATGGGAAACTAGGTTTGGACACTGCGGAGATTTTGTTTTTCTTTTTCCTTTTTTAGTCCGATCTGGTTTTCCTCCAGATGGGTCAGAGCCCTAGGCCCCCTCCCTCCTCTGCCTGCTGCCGGCAGTATCCTTCAGCATCACAAAGCAGCTCAGTAGCTCAAGGGAAAGGCCCTCTTGCCCTGGCTAGGGCTAGGAGGCCAGGCGCACAAGGCCTGGTACCCCCTGGCCATGTCGGAGAAGGACTGGCATGCACCCTTCTTGCTTCAAGTATTAATATTCTCTTTGGGTTTGCAGGGTTTGTGCTGTGAGTTAGGGGGTGAGGGGGCGAGGTGCGAAGACTGGGGCATGGCAATCCCTGTTCACTGCCCAAATCTACATGCTGTCACCAGATGGCAGCATTCCCCACTTTTCCTGGATGCCTGAGCAACTCCCAGCCATCCTTGGGGCTGGATGTCACAATGTAAACATGACCACACAATAAACTATAATGGCAGTGAGGAGGAGCACGGGATTAATGTAGTGGGGAGATCTGTCATTAACTAGCTGTGGGATTTTGGAAAAGTTGTTTCCTGTCCTTGGGCCGCAGTAACAGGAAGGGATGGGATAGAGACCTCTGAGGTCTCTTTCAGTCCTGCATTTTAATGACTCTATTACTTACAGCACTGGGGGTCAAGGAGAGGGGGTCCTTGGGGGTGCTGGGAGAATGTGGGGGGCAGTGCAGGTGGTGGGGAAGGGCAGGAAAGGCAGGCTCTCGGGAGCACTATGGTCCAGTCCAACTGAGATGCTCTGTGCTTGGCAGACATGCTCTGCACTCCCTCCTGGCCTGGCTGGTGCACTAGTGACTGAACTGGCTCAGTGCAGACATCTGAGGAGCGAGGCTGCAGGGCCCTCCCCCTGGAAGATAGCTACATTGAAGGTTCTTTACCTGACAGTCACTCTACTTTTAAATTTTATTTTAAATAGTCATAAATTACTTTTTTTCTCTTAATAAATATGTGCTGTTTAAAAATGAGAAAAGTATATACTGCATCTTTAAGTAATGCACTTTGCTCTCTGGGTTTTTTCCATTCTACCTTATTTAAAGTGCATTAATTAAAAAATAATGAACCACTTCTTTATCATTATTGTTCAAATAAGTACAAATAATATTAACATGAAGACACTAAACCACTACCATTAGTACTGCAATCTAGCAGATTAACTCAACATCCTGCTCTATTTAATACTGTCCAGCAGAAGAAAATAACTAATTTCAATTTTAAACAAACTCACAAAACAAAAGGAAACAAAACAATCTCACCACAGGCCTTCGACAAAGAACACGAGCCATTTGCTCTAGCTGCCAGGCATCAGTGTATGGCGAGGGACAGGGGCTTAGGGTTGCCCAGGCAAGGCCTCTGGGATGGGGTGTGGTGGGGTAGGGGTGGGGGTGGGTTTTGAAGGCACTGAGACACTGGGTCCCATGCTGCCCTGCCTGGGTGGGGAGCAGGGTGAGGGAGGGCCTTTCCTCCTCTATAGAAAACACCAACCCCCAGTCCAGGGACCCTGGCAGCTGAATCGGTGGCTGTGAGGCCCAATCTGTCCGAAATCAAAGGCACGTGTGGAAATCCACTCCCAGCGAAGGGGGAGTCCTTGGGGGAAGCCGGCTGGAGGGACCCTTCTGGAGGGTCCCCTCTGAAATGTCAACAATTGAAAAACACAACCCAAAGGTGACAGAGGACCTACAGGGAACTTTATTCTCTCGCTTCTGTCTTCACTGGGGCACTGCCCCTCGGGAAGACCAGGTTGGCTCCTGGCACAGGGATCCTCCATCTTCTTGGGCACCTGTGGCATTGCCAGCAGGCCAGAGGGGGTGGCTGGCGGTGTTGGCTCCAGTCTGACCCAAGGGGCCAGCCGGGTTCCCCCTCTGCCCATAGTGGGGACAATGGCTGCTTCTCCATGCTTCATACGTAAGGCTTCCAGCCCTGCCCAGCTGGGGAACACACGCAGAATGGCGGTCACCCAGCAGGCTGGGAGCTGCCTTCTCTCCAAAAGTCTGGCTCCTGAACACCCTCCTCCTTCCTGGGGAGGGTTTTTGCCCCTCTGAGGTTGTGCAGGAACCAGAAGAACAGTTTCTCTGCTTCACCATGTCTGCAACCTGGGGCTTGCCTAGCCCCAAATTTTTCTGGCAGGCGCCAAGCTCCAGCACAGTCCACACAGTGGAAACCAAATGAAACGACTTTGGCTTGTGGAGGGGGAAGAATGTGAAACAAAAACAAAAGCAAAATCACCCACCCACAAGATACAACAGAAACCCCATCCACTACCCATCCCCTTCCCATGTGAGGCCGACCACCCAGGCCCCCAAACAACCCCTAAAATAAGACGCAAACCAAAGGCCTGACATATAAGCCCCAAATCAACAAACCTCTCCCGAAACATGCAAAGGAACTGCCCGCCCAGAAATACCCAAAATAGTCTGTGCAGATTAGGAAGAGACCGGTGGCTTCGCCCACCCTCTCTGTAAACTCTGGTGCTGTGTCCTCCATGGGGTGCCCCACGGAGAGCGGGCTCTCTTCTCAAGGCCAAGACAGTGACAGTTATGAAAGATGGTCTTTGCTGGCACCTGGGAACTGCTTTTTTTCAACTAACAGTGACAATGGCCTGGCCCAGAAGCAGGCTTGAGGTCAGAAGACACCCCCAAGCCCGAAAGCCAGTGGTGGCTTCTAATGTACCCACCTGTGGTAGGCAGTGGCAATGCCCAGGAAACCAGCACAATTCACAAATACAGCTTAGGACAATACCAGGGATACCTGGGGTGGCAAGATGCCAGCAATCAAAACTGGGCCAAGCAGGGGCAGGACACTGGAGGCCCCCATGACCTTGTCTTTTCCAGATCTGTAGCAAAGGCACAACTGGGGTCTCCCACATGGCCTGTCCCAGATGGCATGTAATCCATTGGTGAAGTCCCTATGGTGCACAGGATATCTCAGCTTTCTTGGCTCTGGGTCCCAGGCCTGGGACTCCCTGGTCCATTCCCTTCCTCACTCAGTGTGGGCACCCCCATCCCCTACCTTCCAGCTGTGGGATGGCTTGGACAGGGGGCATCTTTGAGGTCACCCATTCTGCAGTGTTGAATGTTGTCCACCCCCCCACCCCCCACCCCCGTTTTTTCCTTTCCCTTTTGTTTGTCTCACCGCTCATCCAGTGGGCGGCCAGAGAGGCACACTGAGGCTGGAAGAGCCCAGGCCCTCTGCTAGTTCTTTTTCTCAAGGTAGTTGGAAGGCACCCAGCCTTTGAAGGGCTTCACACCATCCAGGATCTGGCAGTACCACCAGCCATTAGGGTTCCTCTCCAGAACCTCCATGGACACCCCCTCCTGGAAGCCTGCTGTCTCCTCATCCCCCTCGTAGTCTGCGATAGAGACGTACACATCTTTGAGGTTATTGTGGATGAACTGAGACTTCTCAATGGGCTTGGGGCGCACAGGGGACACGGGGATGCTGTTGCGCTGGGCGGGCAGTAGGGGTGAGTCTGAACCCTGGCTGGCAGCCCGTTCGGCCAGGCGGCCCTTGGCCTCGGCGGCAGCAGAGCGAGCAGTGCTAAAGGAGGAGTTCCGTCGGACGCCTCGGAGGCCATCAGTGGCCGTGAGTGACTCATTCCTCCGCAGGGCGCAGGACAGGTTGTTGTCCTTGGGTGGCGGGGACACAAACACCGACTGGGGCCTGACCGCCACCTGCCGCACTCCGTTCCTCATCTTCACCGCTGGAGTGCCTGAGGTCTTGCCGAAGCCCCCGGGAGGTTTGGAGGGGATGGGGGGCGTGGCCTTCTTGCTCTGGTTGACGGTGTTCAGTGCTTGGACGCGCCTCTCGATCTTCTCCAGGCTGTCTGACTTGCCTTCGTTCTGCCTGCCCTTGGCGGGCACTGTGTCCAGCTCTTTGCCAGAGGGGTCAGGTTGCTCGTTCTCATCCAGCACCAAATAGTGGGAAGGGGCCCAGCCCTCCAGCTCCCCAAACCTCACATACCACCATCCGCTCTCCTGCTTCTCCAGCACCTGCACCTCCACGCCCGCGGGGAAGCTGATCTCCGAGTCCTGGACCTTCTGGTAGGCGCTGCATGTCATGTACGAGGTGGCTGGCCCTTCCCATTCCTTCTTGGTGGGACATGGGGGAGTGGTGGCTGGGAGGGTGATGAGGTCGGATGAGCTTCTCCTAGATCCCTCACTGGGAGCCTCGGAGGCCGTCTGCGGGGGCAGCTCCGAATCCTCACTCTTGGAGCCCTTGAGCCCTCCACGGAGCTGGCCTGTGGGTCTCAGCTGGCGCCGTAAAGTGCTGATGTCCATCTTCTCTTGGCTCTGCGACTCTGCTCGGTTCAGGAATGGCTTGGGCCGGACCGATGGCTTGGCCCGGGCACAGGAGGTCAGCCCAGCGTTCGCATCAGCATCCTTCTTTGCCCTGACCTTGGGAGTGCCGCGGATGCCTGCGTCCGAAGCAGAGCGGGGCTTCAGGTCGCCACTGGTTTTGGACAAGGAAGAGGAGGAGGAGGAAGAGGAGGAGCAGCAAGTGGTGTTGATGGTGATGGATGAGGAAAAGGAGGCTGAGGAGTGGTTCTTCCCCAGTTCTGCCTGGGCATTCTTCTCTGCCTTGAGCTTTAGGAGTGATGATGACTTGGGGGAGCCTGATTTGGGGGAGTTTTTCCTGGTCAGGGACAGCGAGGAGCTGCCTGGGGAGTCGCTGTCCCCAGAGGAGCCTCTGGCTGACAGGGTGTCCTCTGCATATGGCCGGAAGCCCTCATTCTCATAGATGGTCTCCTCTTCCAGGGCCACATCCTCTGAAGACTCACCCACCTTGAAGCGGGCCCGCTGCAGAGAAGAGGCCGGCGAGGGCCGGTGGGGCTGGGCAGGCCGCCTCTCCCCTGAGGCTCTGTCCTCCACGGGCTCCTCGCTCAGCTCAGGCTCTGAGTCAAAGCCGAATGCTGGGATGTCATACTCAGGCTCCTCATACTTGAGCTTCCGCGGGGAGTCCTGGCTCTCACTGGCCCCCGTAGGGCCCTCCTCGGCCTCCTTGGGCTTGCTGGGGGGTGCTGGCGGGGGCACCTTGGGCCGGGTCAGCGTGCTTGTGCGGCGGCTCAGGTTGGGCTTCTTGCGCTTATCGATGTATGATGCGGGGGCCCAGCCCTCCTTCTCACCGATCTGCACATACCACCAGCCACCTGAGTTCTTATCAATGACCTGGGGTACGAGTGCAGACAAGCCAGTGAGTTGGGAGGATCTGGAACCCTATGACATCCCAAGGTAGGAGTATCATACTTTGGCTCTGGGATAAATTATCTCTATTTTACAGATAATAAACCGAGCCAATGAGTAAGTGGCCCAAAACCCAATATAGTAAATAATGCACCAGAATTCAAACCTAGGTCTCTATCATCTCATGGTTGGTGGGTTCCCACTTGCCAAGTTCCCTCCCTGATCCTCCATGTCTGTGTTAACAGCCGGGTTGAGCTGGCCCACTCTGCCTCCCCCTAAACTGCACTGTTCCCAGTCCCTACAATCCTGCCAGTAGACTAAGGACACGTATGAAGAAAACACTGCCCTTCTGCTGCCCCTTCCCTCCTTGTACCCTCGATGTTGCTAGGTCCTCCCTTTGAGTTCCTTGAAAGGGTCTCTAGGGTCAGAAGAGAATGGGAAGATGCGGATGAAGTGACCTGGGAGGTACAGGCCCGAGGCCAGAGCCTCTCTGCAGAGCCTTTCCCCAGGGTCCACCCGCTGTGGTCACCTTACTGGAATCCCACTGAAATCCCACTAGCTGAAGAGATTTCTTTGGGTTGATTGGTTTTCTGTAGGAAGGGCAGGGGGCTTTCAGTCATTTCCATGTTAGTATAAACTGGTTTAAGGAGCTTCTTCCTTAACTTCTGGAGATCAACCAATGGCCAAAAGTGTGGCTGCTGGTTGTGCTGGGGTCCATTTGGACTGGGGAACATAAAGGGCAGATAACTGGGGATTGTGGGACACTCCTGGAGGAAAAGGTCCTGGGGTGGGGAAGGGGTAGCGTGAAAACACTGGCACTATGGGAAGAGGGCCAAGGAGGGAGGGAAAGGTGAAGAATGCAAAGGCAAGAAGAGACCAGTCCTCTGCATCCCCCACTAGAAGAGAAAGATTTTCTCCTTCTTTGGGTCCTACATTCTGTCCTTCACCCTGCCCCAGCCCTGTACCTACAGTTCAAGCACAGGTGGCTCCTGAGCCTGACAGTTCTGCCACATTATGCTCTTTACAGACTCTCCTGGAAACCTCAGCACAGACAGAATGATTTTTCTTGGAAATTTAGTTCCAAGTTCCAGGCATGTGATTTAAAACATTCACATTGGGAATGTCACTGCTTTAGAGGCAGAGACTGCCCAATGAGTCTGACAGGTTCACTTGTATTAGATGGAGTTAACTCAATTACTACACAAAGCCACTCAGAGAATTGACTAAGTTACAGCTCTTCTCTGCTGCCGGGAATACCATGCTCAGCCCCAGCCACAAAATAGAGTGGCATGAATGCTGGAAGACGTGCTGGGGGGTGGAGGGGCGTCCCAGGATCTATCACCCTGTTTTGCAGAGAGAAATGCTTAAAGTTGGGGGTGGCGGGTGAGAGAAGTGACTGCATCAAAGGCCAGGGGTCATGTGGTGTGGACTTGGCCAGAGCCCAGGTCCCCAGTATCTCAGTCTACCTGCCTGGTCCACATCCTCCTAACAACACTTCCTGATGTGGGTTCTGCAGGATCCTGGCCCTGAGATGTTCCTGGGAGAGAAAGCTTGTGGGGTTGGGCAATGCTGTCTATTCTAGACCCCTTGTAGGTGACACTCCCAGTGACATCCTTGAATCCTAGGCTCTGGGAAGCCCTGCAATTAAAACAACAAATGGGTTGGATTTTGTTTAATCCACTGTCCTGCAAGCTCATTTGACCACAGAAGCCCTTTGTTTCAAGGCCCCCCTGTCACAAGCTCCTGCACATGCTCTGGGAAATGTTGTGAGACAAGCCCTGTGAGCTCAGGGTGGAGCGTGAGAGCTGGGATCTAGTTTAGGCCTTGGCACTGGCCAGTGCCAGGCAGATGCTCATCTTTGTGGGGCTCATTTCTGTACCTTTCCTGCCTGCCTGCCCCTCAGGAATCTTACTAGCAAGGCCTAAAATGGGAAATGCAGTAGGTCTTCCACCACAATGAGTTAAAACCCTCGGCCTCATGGCCCGAGGCTTACCTCTGCCTTCTGTCCACCCCGAAAGCTGATGCCATCGGAAATGCACGACTGGAATTCGGCAATGGTGTAGTACTCCACCTCAACAGAAGGGGGCTCTGGTGGCTTTGGCAGTTGGAACCCCTAAGGTTAAGGAACACACAGTGGGCAAAACCCGCCTAAATCAGAAGAGTAACTTGGCCAAGGGTTGGTCCCCACTCAGTCCCCAGGGGGTGCGGATGGCCGTTTACATCAGCTGGACAGCAGCTGGCCTGAGTACGTATCTATCATGGGAGTCTCAGGGTATATATCGCCAGGGGACTACTCTGATGAGGCTTTCTAATAATACTCAGGACTCACGGAAGACTTGTCTGAGCTATCAAAATGCTCACATTACTATTACTATCATCATCATCATCATCATCATCATCATCATCATCATCACTCTGAGATAGGGTCTTGCTTTGGGACCCAGGCTAGAGTGCAGTGGAGTAATCAGAGCTCACTGCAGCCTCCATCTCCTGGGCTCAAGTGATCCTCCCACTTCAGCCTCCCCAGTAGCTGGGACTACAGGCACACACCACCACACCTGGTTAATTTTTTTTTTTTTTTTGGTAGAGATGGGCTCTCTCAGGATCTGGAAGAATTTGCTAAAAAAAAAAAAAAAAAAAGGCTCTCCCTCTCCCTCCCCCTCCCTCTCCCCACGGTCTCCCTCTCTTTCCATGGTCTCCCTGGGATGCTGAGCCGAAGCTGGACTGTACTGCTGCCATCTCTGCTCACTGCAACCTCCCTGCCTGATTCTCCTGCCTCAGCCTGCCGCGTGCCTGCGATTGCAGGCGTGCGCCGCCACGCCTGACTGGTTTTCGTGTTTTTTTGGTGGATCCAGGGTTTCACTGTGTTGGCCGGGCTGGTCTCCAGCTCCTAACTGTGAGTGATCCGCCAGCCTCGGCCTCCCGAGGTGCCGGGATTGCAGACGGAGTCTGGTTCACTCAGTGCTCAATGGTGTCCAGGCTGGAGTGCAGCGGCGTGATCTCGGCTCCCTACAACCTCCACCTCCCAGCCGCCTGCCTTGGCCTCCCAAAGTGCTGAGAGTGCAGCCTCTGCCCAGCCGCCACCCCGTCTGGGAAGTGAGGAGCGTCTCTGCCTGGCCGCCCATCGTCTGGGATGTGAGGAGCCCCTCTGCCTGGCTGCCCAGTCTGGAAAGTGAGGAGCGTCTCTGCCCGGCCGCCATCCCATCTAGGAAGTGAGGAGCGCCTCTTCCCGGCCGCCATCCCATCTAGGAAGTGAGGAGCGTCTCTGCCCGGCCACCCATCTTCTGAGATGTGGGGAGCGCCTCTGCCCTGCCACCCCATCTGGGATGTGAGGAGCGCCTCTGCCCGGCCGTGACCCCGTCTGGGAGGTGAGGATACTGTCTGCCTGGCAACCGCCCTGTCTGAGAAGTGAGGAGCCCCTCAGCCTGGCAGCCGCCCTGTCTGAGAAGTGAGGAGCCCCTCTGCCTGGCAGCCGCCCCGTCTGGGAAGTGAGGAGCGTCTCCGCCCAGCAGCCACCCCGTCCGGGAGGGAGGTGGGGGTCAGCCCCCGCCAGGCCAGCCGCCCCGTCCGGGAGGGAGGTGGGGGGGTCAGCCCCCCGCCCGGCCAGCCACCCCGTCCGGGAGGTGAGGGGCATCTCTGCCCAGTCGCCCCTACTGGGAAGTGAGGAGCCCCTCTGCCCGGCCAGCCGCCCCATCTGGGAGGGAGGTGGGGGGGGTCAGCCCCCCGCCCGGCCAGCCGCCCCATCCGGGAGGGAGGTGGGGGGGTCAGCCCCCTGCCTGGCCAGCCGCCCCGTCCGGGAGGTGAGGGGTGCCTCTGCCCGGCCGCCCCTACTGGGAAGTGAGGAGCCCCTCTGCCCGGCCAGCCGCCCCGTCCGGGAGGGAGGTGGGGGGGTCAGCCCCCCGCCCAGCCAGCCGCCCCGTCCGGGAGGGAGGTGGGGGGGTCAGCCCCCCACCCGGCCAGCCGCCTCGTCCGGGAGGTGAGGGACGCCTCTGCCCGGCCGCTCCTACTGGGAGGTGAGGAGCCCCTCTGCCTGGCCAGCCGCCCCGTCCGGGAGGGAGGTGGGTGGGTCAGCCCCCCGCCCGGCCAGCTGCCCCGTCCGGGAGGTGAGGGGCACCTCTGTCCAGCCACCCCTACTGGGAAGTGAGGAGCTCCTCTGCCCGGCCAGCCGCCCCGTCCGGGAGGGAGGTGGGGGGGGGTCAGCCCCCCGCCTGGCCAGCCACCCCGTCCGGGAGGGAGGTGGGGGGGTCAGCCCCCCACCTGGCCAGCCGCCCCGTCCGGGAGGGAGGTGGGGGGGTCAGCCCCCCGCCCGGCCAGCTGCCTCGTCCGGGAGGTGAGGGGCGCCTCTGCCCGGCCGCCCCTACTGGGAAGTGAGGAGCCCCTCTGCCTGGCCACCACCCCGTCTGGGAGGTGTACCCAACAGCTCATTGAGAACGGGCCATGATGACAATGGCGGTTTTGTGGAATAGAAAGGGGGGAAAAGTGGGGAAAAGATTGAGAAATCGGATGGTTGCCGCGTCTGTGTAGAAAGAAGTAGACATGGGAGACTTTTCATTTTGTTCTGTACTAAGAAAAATTCTTCTGCCTTGGGATCCTGTTGATCTGTGACCTTACCCCCAACCCTGTGCTCTCTGAAACATGTGCTGTGTCCACTCAGGGTTAAATGGATTGAGGGTGGCACAAGATGTGCTTTGTTAAACAGATGCTTGAAGGCAGCATGCTCGTTGTTAAGAGTCATCACCACTCCCTAATCTCAAGTACCCAGGGACACAAACACTGCGGAAGGCCGCAGGGTCCTCTGCCTAGAAAAACCAGAGACCTTTGTTCACTTGTTTGTCTGCTGACCTTCCCTCCACTATTGTCCTGTGACCCTGCCAAATCCCCCTCTGCGAGAAACACCCAAGAATGATCAATTAAAAAAAAAAAAAAAAAAAGAAAACAGGACAGAGGCAGACCCACCAGCAGGGAGAACACCACGTGAAGCCTGGAGTCAGGCTTCCGGAGTCCCGGAAGCCGGGAGAGAGGCGGGGAACAGGTCCTCCTCCCACGCCTTCCCAGGGAACGTGGCCCTGTCAGCACCCTGATCTCCTCGCCCCTAGAACTGGGAGACAACACGTTTCTGCTGTTAAGCCACCCAGTATGTGGTACTTTGTTACAGCAGCCCCAAAAAATAAAGACACCATTCCATGTCAAGAAAAAAAAAAAAAAAAGAAAAGAAAAATTGTGTTGGGATTTAAATTAGAATTTCATCGAATTTACAGATTAGGGATAAAATTGAATAATACCGAGTCTTCTCATCCATAAATGTACCTTATTTCCATTCTGCCAGGGCTTCAATTCATTTTTGTGATTTTTCGTCATCAAAATATTGCACATTTTAATTAAATTATTCTATTCTTTAAAAAAAAAAAAAAAAAAGAGAAAAAAACTAGAGACAGGGTTTTGCCTGGTCTCAAACTCCTGGGCTCAAGCAATCCTCCTGCCTCAGCCTCCCAAAGTGCTGGAATTACAGGCATAAGCCACTGTGCCCAGCACAAAATGCTCATTATTAATACAGTAATTTCTAATCTTACATCTCTGGAGGTCTAGTTTTCAGATGCCTCAATAGCTGAATCTCAAAATGAAAATTAAAAAGCAGAGAAATCTCCTGTAATCGTAGTGCTTTGGGAAGCCCAGGTGGGAGGACTGCTTGAGGCCAGGAGTTTGAGACCAGCCTGGGCAAATAGTGAGACCCCATTTCTACCACACACACACACACACACACACACACACACACAAATTAGGTGGACATGGTGTTATGCACCTGTGGTCCCAGCTACTTGGGAGTCTGAGGCAGGAAAATAGCATGAGCCCAGGAGTTCGAGGCTGCAGTGAGCTATGAACAGACCACTGCACTCCAGCCCAACTGACAGAGTGAGACTCTGTCTCTGAAAAAAAAAAAAAAGAAAGAAAGAAAAAGCAGAGAAATCATTCTAACAAAGCACTTGCACACTGCCCTGTGGGAGAGGAAGGAAAGCCACTGTCCTGGAGTCTAGGGGTGAGGGCTGCAGGTGGGACTTCTGACAGCACAGGCAAGGCAATGGAGCACAGTGGTCTCTAGTCTGGGGTGTGTGTGTAAGAAGGCAGTGCGGTTGAGTGAGCAAAGTCTTTGGCTGGTCATCATGACAAGGCCAGATAGGCAGGCAAGCACTAAATAAACTCGCAATATTCCGTGGGCCGGGTAGAACTCATTGGAGATCCTCAGTGCTTTTCAGACACTGGCACAGCAGCATCTAAGCATGACATTCAAGGACATTTAGAAGCTGGCTTTGGCCCATGGTTTGTGAGCCTCACCCATTCATTTAACAACTGTTTGTTGTGTGTCTACTGGGTGCTAGACACTGGTCTAAGGCACCGAGCGCCCAGTAGGAAACCGAATGGACAACCCCCTGCCCTTGTGGATTGTATATTTTTGCTTCGATGGTCTTGTCTCTACTCAGCTAAAATGGACTTTGTACCCCGCTATTTATGTCCTCCCTCATGCAAAGGGGTTCAAATAAAGCAATTGGGAAAAAAAGGTGGGAGGGATGAGGGGACGGGAAGAAGCTTGGTGTAGCAGGAAGACCTGGAAAGACCTCAACCTTGGGGCTGGACTCCAATCATAGCAATTTACCAGCTGTGTGGCCCTGGGCAAAAGCCCTTGACCTCTCTGAACTTCAGTTCTCTCATCTGTAAAATGGAACTAATACCAGCATCCTGAAGAGGATCCCTGAGATAACATACATCACTTTGGGCCCAGCGAGGGGCATAGGGAGAGCTCAATAAATAGAAGCTGGAACTCAGCACTCCTTCTGAACTTCTCTTCTTCGCAGCCTTCCTCATCCTTCAAGGCTCTGCATGTCCTAACCCCACCAGTTGAAACTGAGCTGAGGCAGAGTGAGTGAGGGGTGGGAGGAAGCTGGTTTTGAGGGATTGAGTGAGAATCTGCCACCTTTCCTGGCCCCAGGGCCTGGCTGTGCAGCCGTGCATGTGAGCAGACACAGCCCAGGCTCAGCCCAGGCCACATCTCTGGCCAGGTGGGATGCAGCTGGGCCTAACTGGAAACAGCAGCCCTGCCTCAGCAATCCCCACATTTGGTAAGTGTGGAAGGAATTACCCCATTCTTGCCAAAATCAAGTCTGCCTGAAAATAATTAGCCGTGGCTAGGAGAGATGGTTGAGAGGGAGAATTCAGTGTTTGGGTGTGTAAAACTCAGGAGGAAAAAGAGAAACTCCACTGGGGTCCATGGCCAAGGCAAGGAAGGTCTCATCTCCAGGGATGAAATCTTTAAAAACCATATTTTTATGGAGGGCCTACTCTTCCATAGACTGGTGCCATCTCCCTTAGCCAGGGCTGATGTCACTGACCACAGTAACTCTTGTTGCTAAGCCCAGATGTGACTTCAGAATCCTCCTTAACCCAGTGCACCAGGTAGTATTACCAAGCAGGCAAGAGCTGACATAGGAAATGGAAACCTGTTTGCTAGCCCCCCACATAAATCATCTCATTTCATCCTTACAACCGCCCTAAGAGATGGCTAGTACTGTCCCGTCTGATAAATAAGGGCACTGAAGCTTGTAGAGGGCAACTGGCTTACCTACAGTCTCTCCGCCTCTAAGTGTCAGAAGTGGAATCCGAATCCATGCCTGGCACTTGAAGACACACTCTTTCCACTACATCCCACTGCGCTTACTAACAGTTCTTTGTTCCAGGGCTCTCAGCATGCCACCAGCATCGCAGGCACCCCAAGCCCTGGCCCCTGATGCGTATCTACCTGCCCGAGGGTCTGGACACCAGGAAACCCCACCCACATGAACCAGGGACCCTGGCAGTGTTAACCTCTTAAAGCTGGGGCGTGAGCCACTCCTTGCAACTCACACTCCTCCCTGGAAGACATTCACTGATCTGCCCTCTGCCCTCCCAGACTCTGCCATCCACCACCTCCACTGGGCATTCCTGACCAGGGAAAGCTGAAAGGCTTCCAGGCCAGCATGGACAGCAGCCCCATTTCCAGCCCCTGGCAATGCCCTGGCTGGACACTTTTGCCGGGCAGTCTAAATGTTTATGTCTGCCAATGCAGTGGCTGGGATGGATTTATTTAGCTTTGGAGTGCAGTGTGTTTCCGATTATAAACTGTCCAGCCAGGCCCCCAGGAAGGCTGGGATCTGCAGGCTTCCTTCCCTGCCCCTAGCCCCACAAAACTAGAAGCCCCAGCAGGGCTCTGGAAAACCCCTGGATCAAGAGGCTCTGCCGCAAGATAGCCAATTGATCGGGTGGCTATAGCGCATCCACAGAAAAGGAAGGAAAGGGGAGAAGAAATTCAGTACACATACCAGGCTGGATTCTCTGCGTGGTGGAGGTCTTGTCCGTAGGTTCGGGGAGCCTAGAGGAAGAGACATGGCTTCAGAAATCCTAGTCAGACGATGGGCAACAGTACCCATACCTGCCTTCCCTAGGTGAAACTAACTCCTGATCCTTCAAGTTCATGCTTTAGCTCAGCCTTTATGAAGGACTTGACACTCTAAGTCACTATGGGCACTGTGGTTGGGCTTTTTCAAGGGGAAACTATAGACCTTTACCTTGGCTGTGCTTCCAGGGGATCTATGAACACTCTAAAATTATGTGCACTTTTCAAAATGTGCAGCTATGTGGGCATTTTTCAGGGTAACGGGTGTATAGATTTATCAGGTTTTCAAAGTTAGGAGCAGAGACCATGTCTGTTTTTGGCTTACTATTAAATCCATAGAAGCTAGCATAATGCCAGGCAAGAGGAGGTGCCCAGTAACTGTTTCCCAGCTGGTTCCCTAAAAGATTTCAGGCACGAGAGCTAACTTAACCCAGTGGAGCTAAACTAAAGAAACAGCTTTCCTCCAGATTTTAAGAATGGCTGGACACAAACAAAAGCTAGGTTCCTATAACATGGAAGTTTTAAGCCTCAACAAAAGGCATTATTGGGCCAGAGATGGAGGGTGCCAGACTGCCTGGAGTCTCCTGTAGAAATGAAGATGATTCTTGAAGAACGCCCTGTTGAAACTGCCTGTGTAGAGTGGTAAAGCCTTAGCTCCCAAGTCTCTTAGGTTTCCAGTAACAAGTGGAAAGTCATAGGGAAAGTCATAGCAGCAGGGAAGGAGCTGCTAAGGCCCAGAAAGACGTTTCTCTACAGACTGTCACTCCATAGGGCAGCCCTGCATATAGCACCCACATTCAACAGCCCAGGGAAATGTGTTTTTTTGATTTTTTAAAAGTCAGCTACACATCATCTGTCTTGATTTATAAAGCCTTTACCATAAGGAAAAGAAAACATTTCTTGCTCTTGGAACGCGTGTATCTGCAGAGTGACCATTGCTGGCTCTCCACTAGAGGAGGGAACGCTACCACCCACATCCTCATGTGATCTAGCTTCCGTGGAGCAGCTGGGAGCAGTTGAGTCATCATACTCCTCTGCCTTCTCCACTCCTGTGATGAGCCATGACACAAGTTGACAGAGTGAGGGTCAAAGGCCAGTCTGTAGCCCAGGAGGAAAACGCCATGGGGGTCCTGTGCACCCCCCTGGCTTTCACGGCACCCATGCCCATTCTCTAAGGAGCTTTGCAGTGAGGACCTAGAGGTCAGCGAGGCTCTTACTGATCTGGGCCCGCTGAGGGGCAATCCTGGCCACAGCTGGAGAGCCCTGGGCCAGCCTGGAGACAGTCCTGTCAGGAACGCCCACGGCACTGCCATTGGAGGCATTGCAGAGGATGGGCAGGCTGATCTCCTTCTTGGCAATGGGGGCCTCATGGCCCTCGCCTTCAGCTGGTGGAGTTTCCTTGTCCCCAGACGCCTTCTTGTTCAGCAGGTTGCTGATCTCCATGATGTTCCCAATGATCTCCACTGGGCCGGCCAGGTTCTTCTTCCGGGTTGGCAGGTCATCCTTGGCCTTCTTCAGGTAGGATGCTGGCGCCCAGCCCTCTTTGCCCAGGTATCTGTGGGGAGGAGCAGGATGTGCTATTGTTAGAGCACTCTGACCTCACAGCCCACTCCCAGGCCCTAGGATCCAACTGGCCTTGCCCAGTGGAGCCTTCCCTACCATGTTCTGCAAGGCTTGGCAATCCCACTACTCTGGAGAGAAGTGGCACCGAGGGTAGGTGGAAAAGACACCCAGAACACCAATTCCCACTGCCCCCCCACCATGCTCCTTTTTCTTTGCCTGATCCCTCTTGGGGTGGGCTCTCATGCTCTGCAGTCAGGCAAATGTGGGAGCTTGGGATCAGATTTATCAACTTTTGGGTTGCCCAAAGGAGGACTTCATAATGGCCTGCTACTTCCCAGTCAGTTGAGGATAATTAGAGAGATAAGAAGAAGGTGTGGATGTGGTATGTAGAGGTAAATGGCCTGTAGGAAGGGGAGGTATTATTACAGAGGGAATTGACTCCAGAAGGTGAGAGTCAGGCAGTCTGAGTTCTACTCTGTGGTACCTTGCACACGTCCCTTCCCTGAAGCTCAGTTTGTGTCTCTTTCGCAAGATGCAGGGATAGAGTCGCTGCTAAAAATGTACCCAGAAGGACAGATACGTTGAGATCAACTAAGCTGTCTCCAACATCTTAGCTGGAATGGCTCCTCCATGCCAGATGACTGAATGGGACAGCTGTGGTGCCACTGCAGGGAGAGTAGGTGGATCCTCTATAGACTGTCACAGACCAAGTTCACAAACCAGGCTAAATTTACTGTAGTGGAACAAAGATGCATTATTCAATAAGTGATTTGGGGCTGGGCGAGGTGGCTTACACCTGTCATTACAGCACTTTGGGAAGCTGAGGCAGGAGGATCGTTTAAGGCCAGCCTGGGCTACATAGCAAGATCTCATCTCTACCAAAAAAAAATTTTTTTTTTTTTAAATTAGCTGGGTGTGACGGTGCATACCTGTAGTCCCAGGTGCTTGGGAGGCTGAGGTGGGAGGATTGCTTGAGCCCAGAAGTTTGAAGCTGCAGTGAGCTATGATCATACCACTGCACTCCACTCTGGGAGACAGAGTGAGACCCTGTCTCCAAAAATGTAAAAAGTGATTTGGGGAAAACTGATGACCCAGTTAGGAAAAACAAGTAAGACAGACACTGGCTTTATACCGTATAGCAGAATTAACAAATAGAAGATTGACATAATGTTGGGGGTTGAGAAAATCTAAGTGGGGCTCCAAAAGCAGAAACCATAAGTGAAAAGACAAAAGCACATGACTAGATAAAACTAAAACCAAAGCAAAACAAAAACAAAACAAAACAAAAGGAAACAAAACCAAAAGCTCATAAACAAAGGCAAAAGATAGGGCTGACTTAATTTCTGGTGATTCGATGACTTCTGAAAACAAGCTTTTCCTTTTTTCCTCGTGGTGTTGAGTTTTCACCCAAACCCATGGGGACTTCACTTCCTGGTCCAGTAGTCGCTGGCCAGTGCCCCCAAGTCTGGGTTGCAATGTCCCCATCTGCTCCCTGGACACATCTGGCTCTTTGGAATGGCTCCTCCACACCAGATGTCTGAACACCTCCCCCCACCCCCCCCTCCCCACCGTCTTCCTGATCTGACCTTGTTCTTGGGTGCTCATTAGGTGGGAGAAAAGGAATATGAAAGCTGAAGTTCCTATCAACATGTCTGAGCTTTGCGAGAAAGCTCAGGTAGGAGGTGGCTCCTTACGTTCTGTCACAGAAACATGCAGGCAGGCTGAGCCAAGCTCGCCTCCCCAGGGATTGGGAGGCAGAGGTGAGTTAACACGTGGGTGGGAGTCAGGGGCCTGTCTTTGGCTCCCTGATGCAATGGGTGCAAACAGAAGCACAGAATTTTAAGGGTGGATGGGAGCAACGAGTAAAAATACCTAATCTTATGTGAGCCAACAACTACGGCTCAGAAAAGCAAGGGGGTCACACAGTGAGCGCTTAGCAGCATCTGGCCCAGAGCCTGGTGCTCTTGCATCTCAGAGAAAAGACAAAGATGAGCCCACTGGCCCTCACTGACGGTTTTTCTACATGGACACTGTAGAGCTATGGGAAGAGGGGGCTCATGGAGGTGACGGTCAGGCCTGCTTAGGGCCCCGAGTGCTGTATTTGTGTTCCTTCAGCACTACATGGGTAAAATTAAGATTCCAGGAGGAGAAACGCAAGGGAATCAGGAGTGCCTGTGTGTGTCTGGGTCCAGCTCTGCTCACATCTGCTTTCCAGCAATGGAGAATGAAATGACTCCAGCGGGAAGCAAGCTGGAAAGGGCGCGATGGAGAGTGCGAGGGTGTGTGTGTGTGTGTGTGTGTGTGTGTGTAGGGGTTGGGGGAGGAGAAGAAAGACAGGAAATGAGGATCAACGTAGAGCCTGGAATGTTGGGAAATGGCTTATTTAAGGGGGTGTCTGGCAGCCTTTTTAAGGTGGAATCTTTTCAGCCGGGTTTTCTCAGTCCAAGCTCCTGCTGGCTGTAAGACTAGGCCATGGGGATAGGAGCGGACTAGAAGCAGCTCAGAGTGACTTTGTTGGTCATTTTAGAAAACAAAAAAATAATAATAAAGCAGCCTTGTAGATAAGCTCCAGGCAAGTGAGCTAGGCCACCAGCCTGCCAGAATGTTTCCTGGCTTTCCCATGTTCAACTCATGGCTGGTGGGTGATTGGGTTGACTCTAGTTTCCATTGCTCAGAGAACATAAAAGTCTAGGGGCACTGGCTTTGGACAATACACATCCAGATGCACAGTCCCATCCCACCCAATGGGACAGAAAGGGACATCTCAGCCCTCCTGACTGATATGCACCAGGGCTCCGGGGTGGGGCGGGGTGGGGGCGGGGTAGGGGCGGGGGGTGCGGTGCATGCCATGGAGCCATGTTCCATCAGGTCAGACTAAGGTGCAATCTCCATATGGCCAGTGACCTCAGCATGGACTAGCCTTTAATGCCATCATGTTGTACCATGTTCTGAGCAACTGTCCCACGAGTACTCACATCCCCTGGGGCACATTGGTGCCACTGCACAATCCTGTCCCCTCTGTCGGAGACCACCTAGAATGCATGTCCTGCCCACAGTGGATCTGGGGTCCCCAGAGCCCAAGGATATAGGACTATCCCTGTCAGCTGGGTAACTGGCAGAGAAGAGAGAAGGTGGGCAAAGTCATCACAGCTGAGCCAGTTCCAAGGACACCAAAAGCACTTACTGAGATCAAGTCTCCTGGAGCATTTCTTGAGAGCAGGGGTCCTGGAAGGGTAGGTCTTGGCCAGGTAATGGTGAGTGAAACCCACGGGATTGTTTGCCTCCAGCAGGTCAGGAAAGACCCCACTTCCCTACCCACACCATTCAATAGGATTCTACGCTGGGAACTGTGATTAGGCCTGGGAGAGGGAGGGGCAAGAGAAGGAAGAAGCCTCCGATGGCCTGAGCCAAGGCCTGACTTCTGCTCCAGCCCTTGCAGCCAGCCCTGCAGATTGGACAGCCAGTCCCCATCCACCAGGGACATGGCTGCAAGAGGCCTGCATCTGCACCCGCCCCCGCCCCCAGCCCACCTCCCTGAGTACTGAGCCTGGGCAGCAGAGGTTGCCTGCTGGGACCTCATCAAGGCCTGCGGACGCCAGTGCTCCAGGCAGCCCTAGCTGTGGAGCACACCAGGCAGCCAAGGCCGGACACACAAAACCAAATTCAGATGTGCTGAACTCTCTTGGCAGATACGTGGGAAGGGATTGCACCACAGCCTGCAAGCTGACCCGGGGCCTCTGTGCCCCGCTGGCTGTGGCTCAAGCTCTGCTTTACGCGTCCCGGGAGAAAACTTGCAAGATGAGCATTCTCTGGTTGAGCTATTCAGCTGTGCAGAGGTGCAGCAGCCCAGCCCTGTGCCGTGGGCACAAAGCTGTCAGTATCTACCTGCCATCAGGTGGCCATGGCCACTTTGCACTCTGCCCAGGGCCCAGGTGGGCGAGAGGCATCTCGTTCATAATGTAAGGGTTCCCTACCTGATATACCACCAGCCTTCCAGATTCTTCCGGATCACCTCCACTGTGACGCCCTTCTCAAAGCCAATCTCGTCCTTGCTTTGGCTGGTGTAAGGCTGCACGGTGACATACTTCTCCTCTGGGGGTGGGAGCAAGCAAGCAAGATTATTTGAGGTCAGGGTGCAGGTCCTGCTTCCTGTCCCCTCCTCCTGCCCTGGCCTGGCTTTTGCTCAACTGCTTGCCAAGAAGGTCCACTGGGTTGGCTCTGGCTTCTCCAGGGGAGGGAAGGACCAGGCCCCAGAGGTGGCAGCAGGGAGACCATGGGAGCAGAGGTCACTGCTGCTCCCAGTGTGTGCCAAAGCCAGCCAGGACCCAGGTTGTCAGGCAAGGCCCTGGGAGCAGGGAGTCGGCTCTCCCAGCCTGATAATGGCAGCCAGGCTGCCGGGACCTTGGAGTCCACAGGGCTCAGAAGCTTGCTGGGCCGAGGGCAGGATTAGGAGAAGCCGGCCCCTCATGAGGTGTCCTTGCATGCCTTGAGGCCCCACGGCATACCGCTTTTCCTCGAAATGTGCCCTGTTTCCATCTGTGTCCCAGATGAACTCTCATATCCCTGCCCCCAGCTCAGCCTCTTGCATCCTTCCTCTGTCTGACCTTCAGAGGTTCTAGGGACACCTCCTCGGTGAAGCCTTCCCTGAGCACCCACTTCATCCATTAACACCTGGTCATGTAATCTCCCAAGAGGAGTCCATGGAACCCAGGTCTCATGGAAGCAGTTACATGTGTTTTGTTAAGACAAGGGTTCGATGGCCAAATGAGCTTGGAAACACCAAGCACAGCACAATCAGGCAGCACTGGCCCAAGTGGCTTCTGCAGAACATGCTGTGCCAACCACGCAGCCGAGGCCTAGCCCCTCTGGAGGGCAGCCTGCTCTATTTTCAAGGATGTCACTTCAGGGTCTTGCCCAAGGTCCTCCCGAGGTGCTGGGAAAGAAGTGCCTTGTAGACTCTCAGGAAGGCTTGGGAGGGCAGGTGTGGGGAGAGTGGGGCACCATGGTGCCTCCCCTGGTTTCTCTCAGCCTCTCTCCTGGCAGGAGGCCTGGGTGCCACCCGCTTGGGTCCTTGATCAGGCTTCCAGGAGGGTGTTTCTTCCATGCCTGCTGGGGTTCAGCTCTCCCTGTCCCAGGAAGCCCCTGATAGGTAGACCCCAGAGCTGAGTACTCCCTGGCTCTGCTCCTAGCTGGCTGGCTAAAGAGTCCTTGCCTCCTGCCTGAGACACTCCGTAGAGGGCTGCTCGGAGTGGAACACTCCCCACCTCACCCTCTGGGGCAACAGGAGCTGAGACAGGAGGAGGAAGTGGCAATCTGGCCATGCCCTTCCGAAGGGTCACCCTGAGCCACTGTTGTCCTCTCTGGCGTGGGTGCTCCCCAGGGGTTGAGACAGTGCCTGGCAGACAGCGAGACACTGTTGACTGCATCACGACCAGGCAAGGCTGAGCAAGGGTACTGATGGGAAGTGCTGTGAGCTCAAAACAGCGGGATGCTGGAGTAGACTGCTGGCCTCTGGTCTCTGGGACACCCACCCCTCCTGGCTCCCAGCTGTGACAGCCACCCCCTGGGCTCCTTGGCTGGATGCTGGTGGGCAGCCTGCCTAAGACTGGTGGCCGTGGGGGTGGGAGGCAGCTGCCACCCCAACCCCCAGCTGTGGGAGGGCCATCTGTCCGCTCTCCCCTGGATTATCGGGGCCCTGTCTGCAGCCCTGTGCTGAGCCGAGATAGCAGCTCCCTTTGGGGGTGGTTGTGGCTGCCCTGCCAGGCTGTGAGGACAGAACTGATGGGCTACTAGCCAAATTCAAACGGCTGCCCAAAAGCAGAAGGAGGGTGATGACCCATGGGAGCCTGCAGGATTTTTCAGCACGCCCTTCTCTGCTGCAGAACTTGGTCAGCATCGACTCAGGGAGGGCCTTACTCCTGGAGGCTTTCAGATTCCAACCCAGCCATGCTTCGGACTGCTGCCAAGGCGGCCTGAGAACCCTGCCCAGCCAGATTCTGACTCGGCCCTTTGAGAAGTTCAGGGCTCCACAGTCCAACTCTCTCTGCTCTCCTGCCTGCTCCTGGTTCTGCTCCATTTTCCAGTGAGGCATGGCAAATCCCAGCTCAGCGGCGGCCAGAGGGGCAGCGCCAGGCTCCGGGAATCCAGGATTCTGAGGTTAGGATGAGGCGAGGCCTGGGCTCCACATTTTGCCTTTGTTCAGCTGGGCTATTTTTAAAAGTCTGTGGTTCGAGCAGGAAGCCATCATTAAGGTTTTCCTAGGCAAGGTTGCATTTGCAGGGAAAAATGACAGCCCTTCTCGTGGGAAGATCAGAGGAGCCCTGCCCTGCTTCATGGCAGAGAACAAGGTCTAGCCCATCATGTGGGCTCAGCCTCCTGGGCCACTAGGGCCCAGCCCCAGCCTTCGCAGCCTCCCGGGGTGCGTGGAAGACAGAATCCCGTGGGCCATGTAAGCCCAGGCTTTCTCCTGACCTCTTGGGGGTGGGGGCAGAACCAGGGATATCAGTTCTGGCCGGTAAAGTTGAGCTGCTCCTGCAAAAGGTTCTTGGGGGCTCTGGGGCTGCAGCAACCACAGATGTCCAGGAGTTCACGTGCTGCTGGTGAGAGCTCCTGGATGGGAGGCTCGTCCTGCCCCGGTCACTGCACAGGTTGCAGGGATGAGAACCCAGAGCCCTCCTCCCTGGCAGGGCTAGGCAGGCAGACCAGGTCGTCCCAGCTCCTGGGTTTCCACCCAGTTGGCTCAGATGGCAGAGGCATGGACTTTCCATGTGGACACAGGCCTTGTGGGTCTCAGGCCTTCCAACTCACAGGTGTCCCAAGGAAGAGAGACTTGCCTGGGCCACAAACCCCATCTGGGGGCGCCAGACAAGAGAAGGCCCAGACAGACGGACATGGCCTCAGCGGGCAGCTGCATGATTCAGGGTGGTCAGGGTCTTGGGAAGAGATGTCCCGTCGGAAATGGGGTTGAGGGAAGGGAGGCTGTGAGCTCCAGTGGGATCCTCAGGGCTTCTGGGAAGCACTGGGGCCG
This sequence comes from Pan troglodytes, assembly GCF_028858775.2. Taxonomy (NCBI): domain Eukaryota; kingdom Metazoa; phylum Chordata; class Mammalia; order Primates; family Hominidae; genus Pan; species Pan troglodytes. The sequence goes on from NC_072406.2 coordinate 115,728,977, forward strand.
TGAGCACTGACCACGCCACCAGGAGACGGTGGCAGCCTGCCCTGGGGAGGGCTGGCCAGGCGGTCAGCCGGGTGGGTGAGGGGGATAGGCCTGCTTTGGTTTTGGAGGCAGGGGCTGGATGTCCTGTAGTTTCCAAACCACAGAAGCCTCCTCTTCCCCAACACTTTCCCCTCTGTCAGCAGTCTCCCCACTCCCTTCCTGCCCCCACGACTTACCCAACCCCACTGAGAGAGGCCTTTTGGTTCCAAGGGCCTGGCTGGCTGAGGGAACGGGGAGCGGAGGCCGTGGGGAAGCTCCGCTTTTCTCTTGTCTAGCTCCTCCACAACCTGCAGCCTGCCTCCCCCACCAGCTCTGCTGTTTGCAGCAAGCGTCTCCAAGCCAACTCTCTGCAAGTTTTTCTTGGCTGCCTGGTTTAACTTAGCCCATCAGGCTGAGGCTGGGACATTATGTTGTTTAGGTCTCTTATTTAAGAGAGAGAGAGAGAGAGCAAGAGCTGGGGGCTTATATTTGCTTAGGTATGGGTGACCAAGAATTAGGCATTTCATTGCGTATTTGTGTCTCCACATATCACTGTATGTCTGTGACTGGCATATATGTGGTGCAAGGCGTTGTGTGTATGAAGCTGTATGTGCCCTTGTGAGTGTTGCTGTGGAGGAACGGGTGGCGTATGTGTGTATGTTGCGTATATGTGTGTGTGTGATGATTTTGTGACTGTGTATGATGCATTTGTGGTGGTATAAACAGAAGACACATGGCACGGTGTATGCGTGGCTGCATAATTGGAATTGTGTATGTGTATTGTGAGTGGCTGTGTGCCTGGGACTGTGGATATGTGGGTGTCAGGGAGGCTGGATGTGACAGGGCGCACAGTCGTATCTGTGGCCATGAGGGCTGTGCGTGTCTGTGGGGTTGTGGAGATGGTCGTGTTTGGGGCTCAGTATGCAAGGGTGTTTGGAGCCAAACCTTCATCCGTGCCATGCATTTCCAGACTTACGTCCCACTCTCCTTTGCCGCCAAGGCTTGAACTGCGTCCCAGCTTTAGGGTGGCCATTGCTCTATGTCCAGCCTGTTCTTGCTGTTTCTACAACTTGACCCCCAGCCCTGTGTCAGCCCACAGGGTCCAGCCCAGGCTGTGCCCTCAGGACAAGCTGGACTTCTCATGGCCAGTGCTCTGTGCCTGACGCTGAGCCAGCCATAGGCTGTAGCCACCTGTGTCCAGGCTTCCTGCTGCTTTGGGCCTGGGGCAGACACCAAAACATGCTCTTACAGTCATTTAGAACCAAGCTGTGAGGGTGGGGGTCACTGGGTGTCCCCGCTTCCAGAAAGGCCAGTGTTTATGATACACCTCTCTCTGTGCCGTCACTGTGAGAAGCACACACACCCTGCTCCATGCGGGGCTGGCCAAGCCCTGGCCCAGGGGTCTGCAGATGTTTAAGGGTTTGTTCAGCAGCCCAGCCCTGGGGCTTTGTTCCACTCCCTTACCTCCCAAGTTCCTGGATGCTAGAAAGATCCTGGGCGAGAAAGCTCTAAACCCACAAACATCTGATCAGCCCATGTGCTGGGCCTGGGGGGCTCCCTGGACTCCCCTGGATCAGGCCCCTCCTGAAGCCCCAGCAGTTACTGCTCCTGGCTGGACCTGACCCTCAGCAGAGCCTGTTGGGCTGCACCCTGATGCCAGGCTGGGTCTGGCTTTGCTCCCTTTCTAGTTTCCGTGGAGCTGGCAGGAGGAGCGTGAATGTGAGCCAGTCCTTCTTTCTGCTTTGTTCCCAAGAAACTGATAGAACAACTTTGGCCGAGGGAGCATTTTCTCAGAGGACAGGGGCCATGAAGGATGGGGGAGTGGGATGGCCCCAGCAGAGGGCTAGACACGCTTAGCTCCTTTAATCTGCAGCTTCCAGGGCCAATGTGGCCTTTCTTAAAGACCCGAGACCCCCTTGTCCCCCTCCTCAAGCCCCTGTACCTTTTCAGGGAACCCACAACTGTGTTCCATGACCCTCATACCCAGGAGGTTGACAAAGCCAGAGCCACCCCCAGTGCCACCCCGATTCCCAAGCAGGCCCACCCCACACCAGCTGCAGTAGGTGAGAAGAAAGCCTGGCCCATGAATCTGGGTGAACAAGGAGGCCACAGGGCAGAGAGCAGAGCCCGGAAAGAAAGAGCAGTGTTAGCGAGAGACAGGCGGTCGCTGCGAGGGAGGAGAAGCCAGCTCCCGCAGTCACCTCGGCTGTGCTGCCTGTTGACCATCCCGCCCAGGGTCCACCGGCGATCCAGGCGCCGCAGATGGGCCTTGCGTCTCTTGGACACTGGTGTGGGAGATGGCGATGGAGCATGCGGCCAACAGCAACCGGTGGAGAGAATGGAGATGAGGATGAGATGGGATGGGGGTGGGAGGAAGGGGCACAGGGAGGGGAGGCCCACACTTCCAGTCACCATCACCTGGACTGAACCAAAGGGCACGCCCCTGTTGGATGGGGCAGATATGACAGGTCATGGTCGGCACACAGGGAAAAATTCAACCAAACTCCACAGTGTGTGCCCCTGAGCCTAGGAGTGGGCTAAAGCCTTTAGAATCCCAGCACCTTAGAGAAAAGAGGGTCCCTAGCTCCAGCCCAGTGCAAGACAGCCCCTCAGCTACAGCCTCCAGGGATGGTGAGATCAGTGTCCCTCACTGCTGGGCGGTGCTGATTCCCAGGAGGGTGTGGGTTCCTGCAACATCTGAGCTTATGTCCACTCGCTCACTGAGTACTGACTGTGAACGTGCTACCTTGGACAGGCACCATGCTTGGAAGAATCAGTGTGCCCAAGAGAGACTTGGATCCCTTCCTTGCAGGGCTGAGAGCTCTCGCCATTCTGGGAACCTTTCCCTGTGTCTCTGCATTCCCAGGGCCTAGCACAGGGCCGGGCACACAGCTGGGTCCCAGGAAGTACCTGCTGAACGGAATGACACAAGGGTGGGTGCCAGAGGCCCTGGCTCTGCTCCTCCTCTCAGGCCACCCATCGGGACATCTGATGACAGGGGCCCCCTCCCCAGCTTCTCACTGCTCCTGACCCCGTGCCCTGAGCAGCATCCTGCACTGCTCCTCTGGTGGCTGCTGCTCGGCTCTGAGCCCCCTGCACCCTCTGCTCAGACCCCAGCTCCAGATGCCTCTGTCTTCCTGTGAGACTCCCAGATGGAATGGATACTGGACCAGGGCTCCAGGGTGCCAGCTGGCCTCACTTCCTGCCACCACAGAAAGAAGGTGCCAGGCTGCCCGGGTCTGGGGGTGGGAGAAGGGCCAGTGGCTGGAGTGAAAATAAAACGGTCCCAGACCACCGAGGCCCTGGGAAAGCATTTGCTTTCCTGGAAGAAGAGGGACCTGTCTGACCTGCTTCTTATAAGGACAAAAGGGTAGGAGGTGTGGACTCCAGTCCAGGCCCCACTGCCAGCAACCTGTGTCACTCTAGGAGGCCAGCCACCCATCTCTAAGCCTCTCTTTCCTCATCTGTCTTACAGTGACACCACCTGCCCTGGCATGAGCCTAGACAAGGGGCTGAATGGGCTCTGGGAAACATGAATCAGGTCCTGTGCAAGGCCTCCTGGTGGGGCGGGGAGAGGTGGGGGAGGTGTGTAGGGCTTCTCTGCAGAGATGAAGGGGTTCAGCTCATGGCCAGACCAGAGGCAGCTTTCGCAGTAAGGTGTTGATGTCGGCATTTACTCTGTGTGCGAGGCCCAGTTTAAACCATGTACAAAGATCATCTCACTTGGGCCTCACAAAAGCCCTATGTGGTTGGCATCTTACAAATGGGGAGACAGAGGCACAGGGCTTTAAAGAACACTGTGTGTCAGGCAGCATGTGAATCCAGGCAGTCTGGCTCCAAAGCCTAGACTCTTAGCATAGACTCTGCACCCCGAGCTATTGCTGTTCCCCTAACTCTGCTGCCCCTTGGGCTGCCAAGCCCTGGGAAGAAGGGGATGTGGGGAGGGGACAGGGTCTGGGTGCTGGGGGATCTGCTCACTAATGGGGTACATGCCTTTGGTACAGCAGCACAGAAGACCGTGGTCTGTTCCGCATGTCCCAATATGCGCCCACTCTGGAGGAAGCAGGTCCATACTGGTAGATGTGGGACACAGGAGCAAAGGCAGAGACTTGGGTTCTGGTCTTGGCTCTATCACAAATGAACCCGAGGGCTTGACAGAGGTAACACACCTCTCCTGGTTCACTGAAGCACCCTGCGAATGTCAGGCTTGGACCCGCACCTCTGTCAGTGGACAAGAAAGTCTCAACTCCCACCCTTCCTACCATACTGAACTCCCACAGCACACCTGGGTTCAAGAGCAGCATGAACATACATCAAAGTGTCTCATGATAAGGACACACCAGAACAGCCAATCATCTTTTCTTCCTAAAGTAATGAAGATGAGCTATTAGGAAAGCTTTGATAGGATGCAGGCTTCCAATTTCTGTCTACAGGGCTCAGGGCACCTATGATGGGATGGCCATAGTGCTGGGGTAGAGATGGCTGGAGAGGGAACTAGTGTCGGCCAGTCTCTTGGCCATGTGGCTGCAGGTGCAGAGAGACTAGCGGACACACCACAGCAGCTGGGGCCTTAGGCCCAGGGGACCCATCCCTGAGCCCTTCTGTAGATCTGGGTGGGAAATGCCCAAGATGTGACGGTGGAATCCACAGCTATCCAGAAGTTGCCAGGAGAATTGGCACACAGGCCCTGTCAGAGGCGTGCACAGGAACCTATTTTAGGAGAATCGCCCTGGGCACGCACGCACGCGCACACACACCCACACCCACCCCACACACACATACACCCACACCGCCTCTGAACGCAGAATCTGCACTGGCTGCCTGATTCTTCCTCCATCAAGGTCAAAATCCTGCCCAACCCACTACTACTTGTTCTGCGCGCAAAGCACCTGCCTTCTGTTCCAACCAGGCTGGCATCTGTGCTCCACACCTCTCACGTGCTTTCCTGCCCTGGCCTTCTCCCCACTCAGTGCCTAGGTCCTCCATAATCGACCCAACAGCTCCGCTCTGACCTTCCTGGTGCAGCCTTTTCAACTGGGGCTCCGATTCATACACGCACTGCCCTAGAGCTGCCTGTACTGCTTACAAGCAAAATGCTTCACAGAGAGGTGTGTGGCACAGCAGAAAGGACCATGGGACAAAGGAGGTGGACTAGGGTCCAAACCTGATAAACATCTTGAAGCCTCAGTTGCCACAGCTGGAAGGATGGGGATGGCCATAGCCACAGGGTCCTCCCAGGGTGGGGGCAAGGGCACTTCAGGACCTGGTCTAGCATCTGGTACTTTGTGAGCTCCTGCTGTTTTTGAGAGGCCCTGGCATGCCCTATAGAATGTGGAACTAGGGGCTGGGCACTGTGGCTCATGCCTGTAATCCCAGCACTTTGGGAGGCTGAGGTGGCGGATTGCTTGGGGCCAGGAGTTCAAGACCAGCCTGACCAACATGGCGAGACCCTGTCTCTACTAAAAACAAAAATTAGCCAGGCGTAGTGGTAGGTGCCTGTAATCCCAGCTACTCAGGAGGCTGAGACATGAGAATTGCTTGAGCCCAGGTGGCAGAGGTTGCAGTGAGCTGACATTGTGCCACTGCACTTCAGCCTAGGAGACAGAGCAAGACTCTGTTTCAACAACAACAACAACAAAAAGAATGTGGAACTAGGTAGGAGGCGAGGCTGGGGACTGCAGGCATATGAGACCAGACCTAGCTCAGGGGCCAAGACTCTCCCCTGCTGCAGAGGTGCAATGGAACCAGAGGGAAGACAGGTGCAGGCTCAGCCCCAGGGCTCAGGGAGCAGCCCAGCCTGAACATGCGGGCCCTTCCCAATGGGGCCTTGTCCCTGGAAACCTGTCACACAGTGGAAGCACACGGCAGGGGCCGAGGCTCTGGTCAAGGGGCTGAAGTAAAGCCTCGACATAGGAGGAAGGGCGAAGCCCCAACCGCCCGCCAAGTAACCGACATTTAGGGGAAGAATGAATAAGGAGCTGGCGCTTGGCGGCTGCTTACTTTGGCCTGGCAGCAGAAAGCAGGCCTGGAGGTGGCCTGAGCACCGGGTGGCGGCCTCAATCCCTCTGGCTTTCAGACACATCCATCTGGACCATCCCCACCAACCGTTAGGGAAAGAATTCCCGCAGCCAGGCCATAGGAGGCTTGGAAGCCATTAGGAGCAGGCAGCCAAGAACTGGGGGTGGCGCAAACGGACTGGGCTCAGGCAGCCTGCTCTAGGGAGTACAGAAGCCACAGATAGGCCCAGGCCAGTGCTGGCTTAGAGGGCAGGGGCAGACTCTTTGAAATGCAAGGAGAAAGACCCTGAAAAACCTCACTGAGTAGTTTTTAAGTGTTTGGAATTAAAAAAAAAAAAGAAAAAGAAAAAAAAAAAAAAAGGAAGGGCTGGGTGCGGTGGCCCACACCTGTAATTCCAGCACTTTGGGAGGCCGAGGCATGTGGATCGCTTGAGCCCAGGAGTTTGAGACCAGCCTGGCCAACATGGTGAAAGCCTGTCTCTAGAAAAAAATACAAAAATAAAAAAAAAAATAAGAAAAAGGGGGGTGGGTGGGAAAACAAACCTCATGAAGCCAAATCTAATCAGAGAGGCTGACTGTGTAGGGGTCTGAGCCATCCCTCAGTTCCTGAGCCCCTGAGACAGAGCAGCAGGGGTCGGACTGGGGTGGGAGGTGAGCTTTTGGGCCAACCTTACTGAGATGGGATCCCAAGGGAGGAGGCTAGGATATGGCTCAGCTCACTTTAGGGGTTCTGTTGGTTCTAGGGGAAGAGTGAGAGAGCTGCCTCCAGAGGCCGCGTTGCTCCCTGCCCCTTGGATCTGCAAGCCCTCACCTTCTCCAGTCTTAGAGGTGTTGATGTCAGAGTCATCCCGAGTACCATTCTGGGCCTCCAGGTAGGTGGCAGGGACCCAGCCCTGCTCCTCAGAAGTGCTCACGAACCACCAGCCTGCAGGGAGGACAAGAGAGAACAGGACTGTGAGAGACTGCAGGGTGGCAGGGGTGGCTCGGGGGCCAGGACAAGGACGGAAGGAGAGGCACAAGAAGCGGAGCATGGAGCCAGATGGCCTGGGGACCCAGCAAATGCCTGGCCCAGCTCCAGCCTTGAGGAGCCTGCGTCTGTTCTAAGGCAGAAATGACCAGCACACTTCCCGAGAAGTGGGACCAATAAACTGTGAGCCACACTAACAAATGTCTGATGGAAAATGAAATAGACATAGTGATATGTCCAGTGTGTGAAAATTCATCTTGCAGGAAAGGCCAAGGGAGCTCCGGCCATACAGAGAGACCATTTATGGTCTTTCAAACCCATTAGGATGACTGGTTTGCCTGGAGCTTGGCTGCCTTCTCAGCTTTCAAACTAAGTGCCTCACAGACAGTCTCTAACGGTCAACGGTTGCCTTTTCCCCATCGCGGGTCAGCGGTACCTTCGCATTGGTGCCACTCACAGCTGCCCTTTAAGTGTGTTCACGTTTCAGTCGCAGTAAGTGGGCACTGCATCCTCAGCTGATGCTTGACGATCATGGCCATGTGATAAAGCCTCATTCATCTTATTTGTTCATTCATGCAAAGTCCTCTGAGCACCCGGGTCTTGGGACTCCACTAACTGCCTTTGGTCCCTTCCGAGAAGGTCCTCTTCACACGGTCCTGTCTTCCTCCTCATCCCTTCTTCCCTGACACTTCTTTGCCCCCAAAAGTAATTTGGTACTGATTCTCTTTTCTGCTCATGGCCCAGTTCTCCATTTCCTGTCTGGAGAACTCAAGGCTTCTCCCTGGGCAGCACTTGAGGCCCTGTCACCATCCACTGCAGCAAGTGGCCGCCCAAGGATCTAGAAGGCACGTTGGTGGGAGGAGGCTCTCGGGTGCCTCCAGGTGGGCTCAGCACTGGGAGGTAGAGAAGGCTCTGTGATGGCTGCTGTGAAAACAATGGAGAGGAGGGGAAAACTGCCAGGTACCACTGCACAGTCGCGGGAAGACCTCAAGGACTTAGAACCCCAGCTCATCTCCCAGGTCTTCAACTAGGTCCCCACCGCCCCACATGACAGGTCTGGGCTTGCAAACAGCCAGCAGTCTAGTCCTGAATGCCCTCTGTCTCCTACCCTTTCTGGGGAGTTCCACAACCCTCTGCTTGCAGCTCTGCAAAGCGCATGAAATGCCCTGGACCAGGAGTCTGGACTCTTGAGGTCCAGGCCTATGTGGCTCAGGGGCCTCAGTTGGGTCACTGCCCTTTTACGGTCTCGGTGTCCTCCTATCTGGAGAGGGGTTACCTCTGAGCTACTGGCTCAAGCACCATGATCCAGGGCCCTGTGGGCTGCCTGGACAGCCCACAGGTTCTGTCCCTCTCTGCCTGGGGTGAGAGAAGAGAGGTAACAGGATCACTTCCGGAGAACCCCCGGTCAGGCCCTCTTGCTCCCTATGCCCATCTCCCTCCCCTAGGCTCTGCCAACCCTGGAGACCACAACCTTCTCTTATGACACAACCCATACACACCTGAAAAAAGGAAGCCTGGGCCAGTGAGTCACAAGCCATCAGAGTCAGGAAGAACTGGGGATATGCCCCCACTGCTGGTGAAGCAATGCCACTGGTCCAATTCCTGTACCTCCTGCTCTTGCTCCAAACCCTGTGTCTCCCAGATTGCCCACTTCTCAGACTGTCTGTGCCCGGGCCACTTACTGCCACGTTTATTTCATAAACACGTACATAGGTGAATGAGACACTGTGGCACTGAGGGGCTGCAGAGCCTTGATTGGAGCCTAAGCAGGCTGGCCTCTAACCCCTACACTCTGCTGCCTGTGTGGGACCAGGATAGGCAGGCAATCTCCAGGGTGAGAAGCCCACACCAATTCTCAGGTAAACTCTCTACCCCTGAGACCTCCTACGCTGGGGACATTGGTCTGAGGCTGGAAGAGGGCAGGTGGGCATCATCGGCAGGCTGGATAGTTCTCTGGATCACAGAAAAAGGTAGGTACCTCTTAGGAGCGAATAGCCGAAGTCACTGAGCAGCTCGTGGTGACAGGCAGGTGCTGGAACCCACTGGTTGGGGACTGGGCAGCAGCCACTGGCAGGTCAGAGACTTCTGGACACACCACTAAAATTTATCATCATTTCCCTGGCCTCTGGGGCTCAGTGGTTATTAGAGCACCAGATATCTGTACTCACTCAACTTCTGGGTGATGAGACTGCTTCCAGGTGGCTTGTAATTATGGGAACTCAGGAAGGGTCCAGACCATGCTTGGGGCATGCAGTACCCTTGAGAGCTAGCTACAGTGGGCAAGGGATGCCCACACTGGGGCCAAGGTCAGGCTGGAGGAGGTGGACTTTGGCCCCTAGGGAGCCCCCACCTGACCTCTACTTGCACCTTGGCTGTTCTGACATTTGGATAAACAAGAGGCGCCATTCCTTCCACATTCGGCTATTGGGAGGAAAGCCAGTAGGACCCATTTGTTGACATGGTGGAAGGGGTTTCACTGTCTACTTCCCTTGACCCAGGAAAAGCCCAACCTTCACTAGCTAGTCAAGGAGTCCCAGGGCTCTGTCTCCATGAGAATGCCCAACAACCTTTCCCTGTCTACCCTTTACAGAGACATCCAGCAGAGGCAAAGGGCCTAGGCCTGTCCCCCTGGGGAGAGGAGGGGAGGAGCAGCAATGGATGCAGGGAGCATTTCAGCTGCCTCATTGCCCTGGGCCTGGAGTGGATACCTGCCTTCGTTCCCTCTGCCTGATTCAGGTTGGGAAAATATTACTGAGGCTTGCATGTCAATTCCCCTGCCTTTTGCCTGAAGGTGGCTGGGGGTCACCCTCGTCTTGCCCACAGCCACTTGCACATTCTGAACCCAGCATGGAACACTGAGAGGGCTGCCTGGAGCAGCACCACCATCCTCCCTGATGCCCAGGCCACCACGGTTTGGTTGCTCAGAAGCTGTGGCTGATGGAGGCCCCAAAACAGCCAGAGGGCATGGACTTTGCAAGGGGCTCTGCCTGGGATGTTTTTCCCCCTTCTTGAGCTTCTGGGGGAGTACTCTCAGGAACCCCAGCAGCCTCTGCCAGGAAGCACCAGTCCCAGCTGTTCTCCCACAGATGCTGGCTGGAGGTCACAGAGCAGGGCTTTCCCGTCTCCCTGGGCTGCATGTCATGTGACCCTGCCTCCTTTACCACAGATGTGGGCACATCTGGCCACTCATCTCCTGATTAGTCTGTCATCTCTCTGGACACTGTTGATGGTTCCAAGCAAAGCCACTCAGGGGCTTTTTTAGGAGCAAACGTGGGTGCTTTGATCTAAAACCTGAGTCCCACAAAACTCAGGAATTGCAGGGGGCATATGGGGTGAGAAGCCTGAGAATTAAGTCAATAAAGCAGCAGCAGAGTCAAGAGAGAGAGAGCCAGAAGCGCTGGCTTGTGCCTGTAATGTCAGCTGCTTGGGAGGCTAAGGTGGGTCACTTGAGGCCAGTTCAGCCTGGACAACATAGCAAGACCCCTACTCCCTTCTCGTAAAAAAAAAAAAAAAAAAAAAAAAGGAAAAAGATAAAAAGGAGATGGAAAGTGACTCAGTCCTGATTTCCATCATTTGGGCTCCTGGTTCCAGATGTGCTAAAGCTAAGCCATCCCATTAGACTTCCTAGCTGCAATGAGTTAACGAACTTCCTGCACCGTTTACCTTACGGTAATCCTCCTTATCCACATGGGATACATTCCGAGACCCCCAGTGGATGCCTGAAACTGCAGATGGTACCAAGCCCTTATATATACATTTTTTTCCTATACATACATGCCTATGAAGAAGTTTAACTTATACATTTAAGGCCAGGAGTTCAAGACCAGCCTAGGCAACAAAGTGAGACCCTATCTCTACCAAAAATTTTAAAATTAGCCGGGTGTAGTAGCACACACCTGTAGTCCTATCTACTTGGGAGGCTGAGGTGGGAGGATCACTCGAGCCCAGGAGTTTAAGGCTGCAGTGAGCTATGATTGTGCCACTGCACTGGAGCCTCGGTGACAGGGCAAGACTGCCTCTAAATAAATAAATAATTTATAAATTTAATAATAGAAATTTACAAGTTAGGCACAGGAGATTAACAATAATTAATAAAATAGAACAATTATAACAATATGCTGTAATAAAAGTTATGTGAATGTGGTTTTTCTCTCTCAAAATACTGTAATATTTTCAGACCACGGTTAACCTCAGGTAGCTGAAACCATAGAAAGCAAAACTGCAGATGGTTGGGGGGACTACTGTATCTGGAGCTGGGTTTCAATTATTTGAACAGAGACAGTCCTTGCTGATGCCACCCCTAACAATCACTAAGCATCATGATTGAAGGTCCCCCATCGTGAGCCAAATCTGAGGAACAAAAGTCAACCAGGCACCTGCTGCCACAGACCTCAGGAGGGAAGGACGGAGCCCACCAAGCCATTCTGGGCATGTGGTCACTCCCCAAATTTCTGCTTACCAGGATGTAACCCCCAAGAATCCCAAAGAGCTGTCACCACAATTCCCAACTTGGAGTCATTTACAGGAGGCTCTTGAAAGCTGAGGCTCTCACATGCCTTCGCAGGTGCAGGTTCTAATGTCAGTAGTGGTCAGGTGGGGGTGGCTCATGCCTGTAATCCCAGCACTTTGGGAGGTCAAGGTGGGAGGACTGCTTGAGCCCAGGAGTTCCAGACCAGCCTGGGCAGCATAGTGAGATCCCATCTCTTAAAAAAAAATGTTGATAGCACACGGTTCTGGTTCCCATGTCTCATCCTGACACTTCCCATGCTAACCACCCTAGGTGGTGGTATGTGTCTGTGGTCCCTGCTACTTATGAGCCTGAGGTGAGAGGATGGCTTGGGCACGGGAGGTTGAGTTTGCACTGAGCCGTGATCATACCACTGCACTCCAGTCTAGGTGACAGAGCGAGACCCCACCTAAAAAAAAAACCAACCACATACCCTTGTCCACACCTCCCCCAGCACACTTCCTCTCTACCACTGCACTCTCAGATCCTGTGGGAAAGAAAACGGTGCCTCTGCATGCATTGGAGGGGAGCCTGGAAGCCCCACGGGGCTCACTAGCTGATGCCTGAGCCCTTCTGGGGAGCTGAGCCACATCCAGGGGTTCAGGTTTTGCTTGCTCCTCAGTGGTGCACCAGTGACTTTGGTCAGGAGCCCTGGTTGCCACAATTGACGTCTGAGCTGCTGGCACCTGGCAGAGGCCTGTCAGCAGCCATGGGTGGGGTCAGCGCAGGGAATCTTTCCAAGAGGCCCAACAGTGTGACTCACGCCAGGGTTCCTGGAGGTCTGCATAGAGTCGGGGTGGGCGCCTCTGCTCATGTTAACCTGTGCCCACCTAGGTGGTATTTGAGCCTGTCTATCTTTGCTCAGTGGAGTGCCCATAGCCAAGGTGGTGGCAGGCTCTTCTCTGCAGCTGTCATCTCCCCTGGCATCAACAGAGCCTGGGCCGGGCGCGGTGGCTCACACCTGTAATCCCAACACTTTGGGAGGCCAAGGTGGGCAGATCACAAGGTCAAGAGATCGAGACCAGCCCAGCCAACATGGTGAAACCCCGTCTCTACGAAAAATACAAAAATTAGCTGGGCATGGTGATGTGCGCCTGTAGTCCCAGTAACTCGAGAGGCTGAGGCAGGAGAATCGCTTGAACCTGGAGGTAGAGGTTGCGGTGAGCTGAGATCATGCCACTGCACTCCAGCCTGGCGACAGAGCGAGACTCTGTCTCAGAAACAAAAAGAACAAACCTCCCCCCGGCCAAAAAAACCAAAAAACAAAAACAGAGTCTGACACAGGAAGGACCTGAGACCTGAAGCCACACAGCCCCACTCTGCACATGCTAGAGATGACATGGCAAGCCCAGGCTGGTGAGGATAAAAGTCTCAGCCCCGGCCGGGTGCAGTGGCTCAAGCCTGTAATCCCAGCACTTTGGGATCCAGGCAGACGGATTGCTTGAGGCCAGGAATTTGAGACCAGCCTGGCCAACATAGTGAAACCCTGTCTCTACTAAAAATACAAAAATTAGCCAGGTGTAGTGGCCCATGCCTGTAATCCCAGCTACTGGGGAGGCTGAGGCATGAGAATCACTTGAGCCCGGGAGCCGGAGGTTGCAGTGAGCCAAGACCATGCCATTGCACTCCAGCCTGGGTGACAGAGTGAGACTCTGTCTGAAAAACAAAAACAAAAACAAAAAAACGCTGGGCGTGGTGGCTCACGGCTGTAATCCCTGTAGCACTTTGGAAGGCCGAGGCAGGCAGATCACTTGAGGTCAGGAGTTCAAGACCAGCCTGGCCAACATGGTAAAACTGTGTCTCTACTAAAAATACAAAAAAATTAGCCAGGTGTGGTGGCGGATGCCTGTAATCCCAGCTACTTGGGAGGCTGAGGCATGAGAATCGCTTGAACCCGGGAGGTGGAGATTTCAGTGAGCCCAGATCATGCCACAGCACTCCAGTCTAGGCGATGGAGCAAGATTCTGTCTCAAAAAAAAAAAAAAAAAAAAAAAAAAAAAGACTCAGCTCCAAGTCTTGACGGCACAGCGGGAGAATAGGATTCTAATAGGATCCTAAGTTGCTATTAAATATCTTAGGGTGAGGAGCTCCTGGTCAGCAGTTAATGTGGTCCAGCCACCATAGAAGCTTCTGGTGCGGCAGAGATGTTGAGATGGGAAGAACTCAGAGACAACCCTAGGCACATCCCTGGGCCACCCACACAGTCTGAGATACAGACCATCATGCTGCCCTGCCCAGCGGGCCCCTGTGCCGTACATTCGGTTCCATAGCAAGTTTTGCCCAGCTCTCCTTGTGTGCTGAGGCCTGTGTGGCAGAGGTAGGAGCGGAGGCCAGGCCTGCTCCGCCCCCGGGAGCTTCCAGCTGCCTGTGAGTGCAGACCCATCCTCCATCCGGGATCCCTGGCTCCTGGGGAAGGAAAGGAGCAGGACTTACATGGAAAGCTTCCCCAAGAATGAAGAAGAGGAGAGGATGCCTCCAGTGGAGAAGAGACCCAGATATGGGATCAGGAGGCCTTTGGAGCCAAGGAGAAAGGCCCTGTGTGCTTGGACATGATATGCACATAGCACCGAGGCCGTGTCTGCACATGTGTGTATCACACATTGACAGCTGAACACTGAGCAGGGTGGTCTGTTAGGCACTTGTTCCACATACATGACTTTATTCACACTTCGAGGATCTTGAGAAATAAATGTTCTTGTCATCATCCATCCCACTTTGCAGATGAGGACTCTAGGCTTCACAACCAGGGAGTCCAGCTGCAGAACCCAGGTTCTTAGCCACTGTCAGCAGATAAGGTACAGGTCTGTTGCATGCACGAGTATAAGGTGACTCCTTGAGAATGTATGTCCCTGAATATTGGTACTTTACACAGATACTTGAGAATGGACACATCTCTGAGCAGGTGTCTTGTATGTGCACACCATGAGGAGAGATGCCAGCCTGCATGTACCTGGGTGTCAATGTGTACAGCTGAGGGTCCTCTGGGAACAGAGGTAATTAGGGGTATTCAGTCAGAAAGACTCGAAGTGAGGTCCTGGCTTGCTGCTTCCTAGCTGTGTGACCTGAGGAAAGTTACTAGACCTTTCTGAGTCTCAGTCACCCTCTTTGTAATGACAGGAATGAATGGAGCGTATTTCCTGAGGTTGTTGAGGGGAATAAAGGAGACACTGCAGGGAGGTAGCTTAGGTTGAACTATTATCCACATGGCAGTGGTCGTTAATCACTAGAGGGTCAGCACCCACGGGTGGCCAGGTGGCATCTGTGCTGTGCACAAGCAGAGGACAGCCTGAGAGCATCAGGAGGCACTCACTCATCTTGGGAAACTGACTTGAGTGTGTGTAGGCGTGTGCCTATGCATCTGCTCTAAGCTGGGGTTTTAGGGCTATCTTCAGGGGTTTCAGAAGGATGGAAGGAAGTGGACTGAGAAAGTGGCCCTATCTGTGCCCAGGTTCGGGGCAGCTGTTCTCTGGCTGGCTGCCACACCTGGCTTCTTCCCCGAGAAGTCAACCCTGGTTTCCAGGTTCAAAGGAAGCAGGATCTTTTGGGAGGTGGGGCAGGGAGCTTGGTGGCAGCAAGAGATAGTGGGGACCCTCCCAAGGGGCCTGGGCTGGCTAGGAGACCCCTTAGTGCACCCTTCAGCCCAGCCTGGCAGTCAGGCCCTCTGATACCTGCCAGGGCGTTTGATGCCTGCCAGGGCCTTGCTTAGGCAGGTCTTCTTGCCTGGAGTGCCTTTATGCTGAGATGACCCCTCCCAGACAGGGGCCAGGGGAGGGGCTACCATGCTCATTCCCTTGAATGGGAAACTGCAGCCTGTTTTAGAGGAACCCTGAGAGAGGACCCCAGGTACACACGGTGTGTGGCAGAAACCTTTATTCTGGAGTCTCTAGCCCTGGTTTTCAGGGCTAAACCCCTAGACCGGAGAAATTGTTTAGGAGAATCCCAAACTGGACAATACCCCAAAGCTGCCTCACCCTGGCCTGTCCTTCCATCGGGCCATGTCTGTGCAGTGCCAGAAGGCCAGGGCCCAGCCCTTTCCAGATGGCAGAGGCCCAGAAAGAACGAACATGTAGCCTGGCATTTACAGCCAGCCATGCTCTGTGAGCCTTAAGTAACAACCCACTTTGCAATGACCCAGGGGCTGAGGAGAGGAGGCAGCAACATGGGGGGTTCTGGCCAGCACTTCCAGCTCAGGGCAGGGAAGGGAGGATGTCCCAGCCCCGGGAGGGAAAAGCTGGGGCCCAAGCACCAGGTCCTCCCTCTATCCAGGCTAAGCATCTTCAGTGAACCGGCCCAGCAGAGTCCACCTGTTTGGCCAATTTCAAATCTCTCTCAAATTGACTGATGCTGACACCAGGGGAGGGAGGGAAAGAGTAGAGATGAAGCTGGGCACGGTGGCTCAGGCCTGTAATCCCAACACGTTGGGAGGCCGAGGCAGGCGGATCACGAGGCCAGGAATTTGAGGCCAGCCTGGCCAACATAGTGAAACCCCGTCTCTACTGAAAATACAAAAAAATTAGCCGGGCGTGGTGGCGGGCGCCTGTAGTCCCAGCTACTCAGGAGGCTGAGGCAGGAGAATGGCATGAACCTGAGAGGCGGAGCTTGCAGTGAGTCGAGATCGTACCACTGCACTCCAGCCTGGGTGACAGAGCGAGACTCCATCTTAAGAAAAAAAAAAAAAAAGAGTAGAGATGGAAACTGAGGCACAGATTGACATACACAGAGAGACAGAGGTAAATGAAAGAGTGAGCCAGACAGAGCAAGAGGCCAGGAGAGGGACCAGGGCCTTAGACTCTCCAGGAATGGGGGAGCCTGGCTGAGGGCGGCAGGAAGTGACGGGCACTCCCAGGCCACTGCTGTCCCCAGGGTGACTAGGCCACAATGGCCTCCTTAAGGAGGGAGAATAATGAGCTCGTTAGGGCCAGAGTCAGGCCAGCTGCACACAATTAGGATGTTAATTAAGTCCTCTGAGGTCACAGCTCGGCCTAGGACAAAACAGCTGGTGGGGGGAGGGGAGACCCCCCACTCCTTCCTCTCCCTCTGAAATCCTCTCGTCCTCCCCCTCTGACTCCCAAACCTCCCAGCCCTGTTCAGCCCAGGATTGAGCCCAAGGATGCTTCTTAATCCCTTCTTCCTAGACAGACCTCGGTTAGGATCCTAGCTTTACCACTCACTGTTGGCGTGACCTGAGATAGGTCACTGGCCCTCTCTGAGCCTCACTGGCACACCAGAGTAATATTAAGTACCTGGGGATGCCCAGTGGCATCAGGAACATACGGTGTATGCAATACCCAGAGATTTTCACCAGCAAGTATTTCCCGAGCACCTGGTATGGGCCAGGTCCTGTTCCAGGCACGAGGACACTGCAGTGAACAACACCCATCCGGGACTCATGCTCTACTCCCCCATCACCCAGGCATGGCACACGCGGGGTTCGATTGCCGCCTGTGCCCTGGCCCTGAGGCCTGCTGGAGAAGGCTGGGCTTCAGGCTCTGGGCACAAACCCAGAGGATTTCAAGGCAGGATGAGACTCAGAGCTTGGAGTTTGGAAAAACCCAGGAGGCTTTAGATGACTTCCAGGCTTCATGTTTTCCTTCCCCGTGAGTTACTCTTGGTCCTTCACATCTGGCTTAACACCAGGTAATTCAGAGCTCAGAATGTGGGCTGCACTCATTCCATGCCCAGGCCTATGTAAGGGTTTTGGTATCCAGGTGGGGAAGGGTGCATGGTGGAGCTAGGAAAAGAGGAAGACAGGCCCTGCCTCAAACTCCTCCTCATACAGGCTTGGGGTGGGTGAACAGCAGCAGCCCACTTCCAGAACCCTCAGCCAGCACCCTGACCTGCTTCTCAAAGCACCTCTATTCATGATTTAAACCTGAGCTCAGACCTTGACCCTTTGGAAGGGTGATCTTCCTAGGCATTCCAAGTTCTTTGCTTGGTGCGGGTTTGGAGAAGGGAATAGGGCATTTGCGAGCTCCAAGTGGTGACGGGTGGGGAGACACTGAGAGGAAGAAAGGGCTGAGGGCATCCTGGCCAGGCGCATGGCACCAGCGCTGCCTACCTACCCATACCACACCCAGCACAAGGCTGGGCCCAAGTGAGTGCTGCTGTCCTGGACCCAGCCTGACCCCTTTCCCATGACCTCCAGGCAGAGCTAAGGCTTCTGCCTTTGTGGAACCAGAGAAGCTGGAAATGCAGGCTGTCTGCAAGTGCTGTGCCTTTAAGACCAGTGAAAGGCCGCCCACCCTGGGCCAGGCCTCCCCTGGTCAGAAAGCCCTGTCACTGCAGCTCTTGCCAAGACACGCGCCTCCATGGTCCAAAGCAAACAGGAGCGAGCGAGAAACTCCTCCAGTCCCTCCTGCGTGCACCCACACAGCCCCTGCCTTCATGAGCCACTCAGCGGGTCCTACCTGTGGCCACCCTGCTCCGTTGCCCAGGGCCTTCCCTCCCCTAGATGGGCTCTGAGGCCACCAGGGACCCAGAACCTCCCCTGGGCGCCTGGGGCCTGGATTCCAAGACCATTAGCACAGGCTGCTACGTCACCATTTGGAAGGCTCCGTGGAGTCCGTGTCAAGACAGCCTGGGCTGCTGCCACCTTCCCACTCAGCTCCAGCCTGCCCACCTCACCGAACAGGCCCAGAAGCCAGTGCTAGGCTGGGTCCCCGCCAAGCCCACAGGGCTCTGGTGTGTCTGAGCAGACCAAGGTCATGGGTGAGGCACCCAGAAGGAGGCCTGACTAACAAGCATCGCAGGCAGAGAGGGACACATGGTTAAACGACAGGTAGCGGAGAATGGTTTCCAGCGAGGGCGCCAGAGCCAGGCTGCCTGGGATTGAGGCCCAGCTCTGCTACTTGCCAGCTGCATGAATTTGGGCAATTGCCTCAATTTTCTCATCTGCAAAACCGACCCAAAGTACCCACATCTCAGTGTTGTTATGAGGATTAGAGGAGCTGATCCTTGAAAAGCCTTCAGAATAGTGCCTGATTGGAATCAGAATAGTGCCTTCAGACGAGCACAAGTCGCAAAGCGCTGACATGAAGTGAAATTCTAAAGAAGGAACCAAGACCTTAATGCGCCTGGGTGACTGGGGCCAGGGATGGCCAGGGAAGCAGGTAGGTCTTAGGCGTCTGGAGTTTCAGGGGGAGAGAGAGACCCTCATGGTGTCAGTGTCATTTACCCTTGACCTCAGAAGGTCTCTACTGAAAACATGTGGGTCTGATTCTGTGCCTGGCACGGGTGGGGGTCGGAGACAGGTTGAGGTGGAGATTACAAGATGGCATGAGGCCTCTCCAGGAGCTGCAGAGCAGTGGATGGATGAGAAGGGCGGCTGCTTGCAGGGGGACTTGGCACGAGACTGCTTGTGCTGGGTGCGGCAGGGCGACCCAGACAGCCCCGTGCAGTGGACATGGCGGTGAGTGATACAATGCTTGCCAAGGAACCAGAGATATCCAGAGATGAGAATGACTAGGCAGAAAAGAATTCTTAGAGGAGAAGAGGCTTGAATTGAACCTCAGAGTGACAGGCTGCATGGGCTCACTCTAATGGCTTCATAGGGGATTATTCCAGATGAAAATGAGGCATTCAAGGCCGGGCATGGTGGCTCATGCCTGTAATCCTGGCACTTTGGGAGGCTGAGGCAGGTGGATCACGAGGTCAAGAGATTGAGACCATCCTGACCAACATGGTGAAACCCTGTCTCTATTAAAAGTACAAAAGTTAGCTGGGCATGGCGGCGTGTGCCTGTAGTCCCAGCTACTTGGGAGGCTGAGGCAGGAGAATCGCTTGAACCTGGGAAGCGGAGGTTGCAGTGAGCCAAGATCGTGCCACTGCACTCCAGCCTGGCGACAGAGCGAGACTCCGTCTTAAAAAAAAAAAAAGAAAAAGAAGAAAAAAAAAAGAAAAAAAGAAAATGAGGCACTCACCTCAAGCTGGTGCCCTCTCTCAGTGCCATTATTAAGCAGAGCACAGAGGTGTGAGCCTGTGCCCAGATTCCTAAACATGAGGCGCTCAGGAAAGATGGAAGATGCAAGAAGGTAAACTCTAATGTCACAACTGTAAATGATGTGGATGGTGAGAGAGACCTGCTGTCAAAGGCAAGACGATGGAAGATGATAGAAGAGTGGCAGTCAGGGAAGGAGAGTGGGGCGGGAAGGGGTGGCCTGCTAAGAATCCAGTCAAGACACTTACATTCTCAGAGGTGGAGCCCTGAGGACATGCTCAGGGGAACAAAAAGGGTGTTTTCCCTGCTGTTCCAGAAAGAGAAAGAGTAAGAAAGGGCTAAGTCGGCCAGGCACAGTGGCTCACGCCTGTAATCCCAGCATTTTGGGAGGCCGAGGCGGGCGGATCACCTGAGGTTAGGAGTTCGAGACCAGTCTGGCCAACATGGCGAAACCCCGTTTGTACTAAAAATACAAAAATTAGCCAGGTGTAGTGGCACATGCCTGTAATCCCAGCCACTTGGGAGGCTGAAGCAGGAGAATCGCTTGTACCCAGGAGGCGGAGGTTGCAGTGAGCCAAGATCGCACCACTGCACTGTAGCCTGGGTGACAGAGCGTGACTCCATCTAAAAAAATTAAAAAAAAAAAAGAAAGAGCTAAGTCTCTTTCCTGAGGAGGGTGTGGCACAGGGAGGAGGGGTCTCCTGGGCTCCTGTCTGCAGCTCAGCATTCGCTCTCAGCAGGAAGGGTCTCAGCCTGGCACACGGATCCACAGAGGGTAAGTAGACCCCAGGCAGAGGTAGGGACAGCATGGACAGGCTGCCTCAATGCACTCTCACCAGCTGGCCGCGGAGAAGGGTCCCAAGAGCATTTGACAAAGAGCCCTCCAGTCATCATCAGCAATCGTAGGAGACATGGAGATGGGAGCAACACCCAAGGACACAAAATGGGCAACGGTCCCAGCTTTTAGAGAAGAAGGCGGTGAATTCCAGAGTAGAGAAGGGCAGCCTCATTGCTGGTCGTGGTTAAGTAAAACATGGACTCCCTAAGGAATGCTGGGAGAGCCTGGGAAGGGGCTCTGCACACTCACCCAGGCAGTGTCGGTCAGAAGGGTGCAACAGGAAGAAAGGGGGCCTGGCAGTGAGTGAGCTACTGGACTGGTGGGCCCGGGATGTGTCACAGCTGAGACCTCCAGGCCCTTGTGTCCCTCATGATCCCCCAGGGCCCTGGGGGCTACAGGGAAGCACTGACAGATCCCCAGCTCGAGGGCTGGCACAACCCAACAGGACGGAGTGGCTCCAATGGGAACCTGTCCTGTTGGATGTTTTAATCAACCCAGGATGAGGACAGAGACACAGTACTGGCAGCACGATCTCATTTAGCAAAAGCTGTGCCAGGATTAGGAGCCAAAAAAGAGGTCTGAACAGATGGTAATGACAGCTCAAATCTGACAAGATGCAAAGTCTTAAATGGAGAGACAAAAGGACATGGCTTAGTATGAGGATCTTAAAATTTACTGTTCAAACTTTTTGGAGCAAATGGAAGGGCAATATCAATTTTAACAACCATGACGCCAAAATCTTAGGTGCAAGCTGGGAGGGTCCAGGCAGCCTGAGTTGTGCAGGTCCCCCTCCTGGCAGTGAGGATGAGAAAGGAGTTCTGAGGACCATGTGTTCAGTATGTCTTGGGGCAGAAGTCTGTCCCCAGGTCTGTGAAATCTTAGGCTGCCTTAGGAAACTCAGAATGGGGGACTTACCCAAGGAGTGTGTGGCTAAGGGGAGGTGCCAGGATTGGCACTCAGGTCTCATACCCAGTACAGCATTCATTCAGCGACCCTTAAAACCACTCCAGCTCAGCTGTTCATTGTCTTGCAGAAGGAAACCAGCAATGCCTGCTCTATTAGTGCCCCAAATGCCTGCTCTATTATGCCCCAAATTCCCATCTGACAGATGAGCCAAGAAACCCAGTCCCTCATCTGCTTCTCCTCCGCTCCACTGGTGTCTACCAAGCCCTGAGTCTTGGAAGAGTCGAGGGTGTGGCTTTTCCCACTCCTCATGGAGAGGTGGTTTTCAGGCTTGCCTCCAAGTTGCCTCTCCTCTAAGCCCACATGGTAGGGCGAGGCAGGGACACCCAGGCTGAAAGAGCGTTCTGGCACGAGATCTCACCCAAGGGCTTTGCCAGGCAAGAGTGACTCTGAATCTGCTTTCCCCAAACCTCAGGTATTTCCACACCACACACAACCTTTGCTATATCCTTGAATTACATATACTGTGGTTCATATAACATATACAGATGTGCCTTGACTTACAGTGGGGTTACGTTCCGATAAAGCCATCGTTAAGTTGACAATATCCCAAGTTCAAAATGTACTTAATACCCCGAATGACCCATCATAAAGCTGAAAAATTGTAAGTCACACCATCATAAGTCTGGAAATGGACTGTATATTTAAAGCGATTTGCCTTTTTTTTTTTTTTTTTTAACTTCAAGAAAGAAATTTGCTAAGGAAACTTCAGATCGCCACCATGAATAAACAACGAGGACCACTGGCTCCAACCAGAAAAGCACACACGATGAAAACAAAGCTATGTAGTACATTTGAACCGTGCCACAAATGAAGAGGCTGAGCCTGTGGCCCGCTCTTTCTTTGCTACACAGATTTGCTAGACAGGGGTTAAAGATCATCGAACATCAAACTGAGATAAGTCAGAAGGCTTGGAAGAGAACTGCAATGAGACAAACTTTTCCCACTGTGTGATGCAGAAGGATTGATATTGCCTCTCTGCCACCTAAGATCCTCCCCTGTATCATGGTGTTGGGTGGACTACAGCTTTAGGAAGCCAACGTCAGACTAGTGTGGTGCCTGGTCCTTCAGATTGGCTGAAGGAAGAGACTGAAGAATGAGGCTTAAGTTCTCATTGGTGAGATGGGAATATGAAACAGCATGTATTTACTACCAGTGTTGTGGGGAGAAAAAGAAAAGAAAAGAAAAGAATGGAAAGTGCCCAGCAATGTGCCTGGTGCTTAATAGATCTATTTGCAGCCTGGAGAAGAGAGCTGTGGTCACTTGAAATATAAAGATTATCCTTATCCATTTAACTGGCTTACTCCAGTGCCTAAGATGCATACATGTACGAGTTTGTATATTTTTCCCCTTTCTCTCTTTGCTAAAAATGGAAGCTTCTTGGCCCCAGAATGGACTTGGTTTCAACTAAAAGCTGTAGGCTGACAACCATCCCCTCCCTCCCAGCTGAGTTCAGCCCCTCTTCAAGTGGGCAAAAATAAAACGGGGACAATTTAGACTTTAAAGACCATCTCCATAAACAAAACAAACCCACTCCACAATTTGTCTAGGGCATTCCTCCCTCCAAAGCCTCCTTATTTAATTTCTGGGGAATTTTAAATAGAGGGCTTGCAAAAATCCAGTACCGCCTGACGTTAGCAGCTCTCTGACAACGTGGATTCTTCTACTTGGTGTGGGGAGCAGCCACCACGAATGCCGATGCTTTTCCAGGCTCCTTTCCCAGTTGGAATTTGGGAGCCACTGGTGTCACCCTAGGAGACAAGAGGCAGAGGGCACCCTAGGTGCCTAAGAGACAGAGTCCCACTTGGGGTCGTTTAACTCTGCATTCCCCAAGCCCTCCGGCCAGGTGAACCAATGAACCTGAGTAACACCTACACTAGTGTCATCTTAGTGTGTTTATTTAAGTTGACTTTATTTTTTAAAACATAAACATGTATTTCAAAAAGACATTTTCCTATGCTACAGTGGATGGAAAACCAGCATTCCTAGGTATAGACGGGAGATTCCGGAAAAACACATACAATGAAACAATGCCATGAAGTTCAACAAGAGATCAAGGCAAGTTCTAGCATGATTCTAAGCCTGGGTCAGATTTGCTCTTGGTCAAACAAACAAATGACATCAGCCAGCGTCTGACAGATGTTAACAGCACAGGAGCCCCAAATGGAGATTCTCCCCTTGACCCAATGTGGAGTGAAAGAGAACTGAAAGGAAAGAAACTTCTCGTGACGAGATTCAATGCCACTCAATGCTGTGTCCGCCCAGCACATGTTTGCACGACCCACTCTCGGGGAACCACTGATCTTCTTCAGGTGAAGCTTAGGGTAAAGAATCTGCAGACCAGGCCAGGCGCGGTGGCTCACGCCTGTAATCCCAGCACTTTGGGAGGCCGAGGCGGGCGGATCACCAGGTCAGGAGATCGAGACTATCCTGGCTAACAGGGTGAAACCCCATCTCTACTAAAAAATACAAAAAAAAATTAGCTGGGCGTGGTGGCCTCCACCTGTAGTCCCAGCTACTGGGGAGGCTGAGGTAAGAGAATGGTGTGAACCACGGACATGGAGCTTGCAGTGGGCTGAGATTGCATCACTGCACTCCAGCCTGGGCGACAGAGCGAGGCTCCATCCCCCCCCAAAAAAAAAAAAAAAAAAAAGAATCTGCCGAACCTTGGTTCAAATCCAAGCCTGGCCACAAGCAAGCTCTGAGGTCTCAACTGTTTCCTCTGAAAAATGGAAACAAAGCCACCTGCCCTACTTACCCTTAGAGAGTTACTCTGAGATAATAGATGAGAAAAATGCTTTGAAAAGGATAGGCCAGGTGCGGTGGCTCACACCTGTAATCCCAGCACTTTGGGAGGCCGAGGTGGGCAGATCGTTTTGAGTCCAGGTGTTCAAGACCAGCCTGGAAAACATGGTGAAACCTTGTCTCTACTAAAAATGTAGTTTAAAAAATTTAGCTGGGCATAGTGGTACACACCTGTGGTCCCAGCTACTCGGGGGCTGAGGTGGGAGGATCACTTGAGCCCAGGAGGTCATAGCTGCAATGAGCCGTGATCATGCCACTGTACTCTAGCCTGGGCGACAGAGTGAGACCAAGTCTCAAAAAAAAAAAAAAAAAAAAAAAAAAAGTCTCCAGGCTATAGGCTGGTGGGGGCAGAGGGGTTACTATTCTAAGCAATTTCAGAAACCCAACAGACTCCTAACTATCCCCAATAGAACTTACTGCCTAAACTGGATGGTAGCCCATCCCTGTCCATCAGAGAAAAGGAAAGGAGGGTGAATATGCCACTTGAAAATTTTCTTTCACAGCTGGCCTTTCCCAATAGCCACATGGGTTTCCAATATTATCCTCATGTTACAGATACGGAAACTGAGGAGCAGAATGGCCACATGCTGGCCACAGAGTGGCTATTCAGTGGCAGAGTAGGATTCGAAGCCTTTCTTGGGGCCTGGGAGAAGTACCCCCTGTCTTGCTTTTTGAATGCACATGCAGCAGGGTTCAGAAGCCCCCAAATGTGTTGATGTCTTTGATTCATTGCTGTAGTACCCAGGCCCCGTCCTTCAAAGCCACTAACTTTGTGATGTTCCCCTGACTCCCCTACCAGCCAGCGTTCTGCTCTCCTAACTGACGGCTCCCCCATCACCTTGACCGTAGGTTTGGGTTGGCCAGTCCCCCAGCTAGACCAAGAGCTCTCTGAGGACATAGGCCGAATCTTGCTCATCTTGGCATCCTGACAAGCTCAGACTCTCTGAAGCCCAGCTCCTGGGGCCAATGCGGGATCAGCACTGGGCATCTTCTCTCCAGCTGTCTTCCTGCCGGCCCCCGCAACTTCTGCTCTGCTAGAATCCTGTGCGGTGACTCAGCCTCTGGGCAATGTTCCTTCTTCCAGTTCCCCAATTCCCAATTTGGGGAAATGACTTCGACCCACAGCAAGCATCTCTAGCTTACCCAGGAGGATCTGTCTTCAAGGACCCAAGGCACAGAGGTTTTTGTTGCTTGTTGCATAATTTGCCCAGGATCATCCAGTGAGCTAATACTTCCAGTCCTGACAGCTCATGTAGTCTGCTTGGATACCTGACCTGGCCATTTCCATCTGGGCCTCTCCGCTTACAGGAATGGAAGATCAAAGCTCAGGGAGGCCCCACAGGCTAATCACCAGGAACAGGCCGACATTCCTGGAGGAATGCAGGGGGTGCCACTAGCAGCATCTCCCAAGCCCATTCAAGGCAGCCCCACAGGTTGTTTGCAGGCCTCTACTGGGAATCTTGGTGGCACTGCCTCTCATCCAGGGACCACAAACAAAGTCCTCCTAGGTGCAACTCAGGGCACTGGAATGGGCAGCCCCAGAGACCTGTTTGCCCCAACTCCCAGAGGACAGTGGGGAGAGAGGCATACCAAAAATAGCTCCACAACCATGGCACAAGCCTCCAGTGGATTCACCAAGAGGCAGCAGAGTGTACAGGGGAGAACTGTGGATGACCTGAACCGTCTGGCCCTTGGCTTTCTTAACTGTAAAATAGGCATCACAATACCCATACTTTACAGGGCAGTGGTGATAATTATAAGAAAAAAGGTGTTTCGTTCCCTGCCTGACATATAGGAGGTGCTTTAATAATCTCTTTCTTGTCTTTCGCATCAGTTTCATGGGTTTCTGATATTAAGTCTCCAGAAAGCAGCAAATGGGTCTAACTTGAGCCCTAAATCCCCTTGTCCTGGGATAACCATCCTGGGGCCTCAGCTAGGTTTGTGGTGACCTAGGATTAGGTTCTCTCACTGAGCGGCTTCCTGCCCCATTCCCTTCCTGTCTCTTTTGCCTCTGGGAACCATCTTGTCTTCTTGGTTCCCAAGAATTGGTCTAGTACGGATCCCACCCCAATCCAAGGAGAAAAGGCCACACTCAAACCAGATACTCCCCTAGTCCAGATACCCCCCAACACTGGCCCAGACCAGGTTTCTCATTCTAGTGACTTGCCACAGTTACAGTGACTGGTCAGGCAGTGGTGACTGACACCCATGAGTACCAGTGAGTGATACAGCTCTTCCCACACTGACCTGTCAATCTCTGGTGCCTCCCACCCCCAGCACCCACAGGGGAGAGGCCTGCAGAGAGCCAATCACCTTGTCCCACAACCAACCAGCAACCACAGTCCCCTCAGCTGGGTCAGAGCGGGCAACTGTATGTGTCCCCTGTAGACTGTCTGCTCCATAAAGATGGAGATCAAGTCTTTCCTGTTCACCTCTGTGCATCAGTGCCTGGCACACAGCAGGAGATAAAGGCTGGGGAATGAGTGAATTGAATGAACAAATGTCTGATCTCTAGCTCCTGACTATACCCTTGCTTGGTTGCTGGGTTCTGGTTTTCTCCACTCTGAATAAGGCCCAGCCTTTGATCAATATTCTACCACTGTTTAACAGGAACATCCAAGTACCTGAGGGCAGAGAGATGGGTAGAAAGCTGGGGGAAGTCACTGACCTGGCCTGCCTGCCACACTGCCATCTCCCAGCCTCCATGGGGTCCTCCAACCACCTCTTGGGGGGCCCTTGGAGGGAGGCCTCTATGGGGAGGTCTAGACGGAGTCAGATAATAGTAGTCAGGGGTGGGGGGATGGAGGTAGGGGATTATTTTGCCCCTTTAAATATACCCTGGCTGTGGCAGGCCAAGATACCCCCACTGAGTCCCAGCTGTCATCCATGAGGAGCCACAGCTTCACTCCCCAGGAAGCGGGCAATATTGCAATATCATGGCATCAGCTCCAGCTCCCCAGCTCTGGCATAGCCCTTAGATTGGATTTGGATGTCTCCGTCCCTCAAATCTCACTGTCCTGTCTCTGGGTCAGAGTTCCTGCCCAACCTGGCTATGATTCCACCCAGCCCCTTACCCTGGAACCACTTCTAGAATGGATTTTCTCCTTCAAGGGCCTTGAGGTGGTAGGATGACCTCCTGGGAGTGGAGAGACCAGGGTGTAGAGGGCAGGTCAGGCCCCTGAGGTCCAAATGCTCCTCTCACCTGGCACATGAGCACCAACAAGATGCTCTAGCTCCACTGAATGTAGAGGCCCTTTAAATCCAAGGAGGCAAGTTTGTGTCTGGTTGTGCAGTCAGGCCTGGGACATGGAGCCTCACTTGGTGCTTGCACATGGTGCTCGGAAACAGAAGAACAGGGTTAAATTCTCCTGAGGGAGCCAGCGAGACAGGAACCCTGGATGCTCATTCTCCCCATGCAAAGCCCAGGTGCCGAGGTAACTATCCTCTCTCTCCTACAAGGAGCAGCCAGTTAAAATCCCACCCTGTGGGCAGTGAGGTTCAAGCCACCCTGGTTCTGCTCCGGTTATCAATGTTGGGGAAAGCACACCCCACATAATGCCAGTGCTCCGGAGCAGCGTCGTTCATGCCCAAGCATGAAAGAGTCAATCAGATGCTTGCCCAGGAGGCACTGGTTAAGGCAGGGGGAGGGGAGGAGAAGAGGGTCCCCTAGGGGTGGGTTGGAGCCCGGAGGGATGAGAATCTCCTATTCTGTTATCTTCAGGAGCTGGTTAAGGTCTGCTCCAACGTGCTAGCCACTTCTTTGCTATCCCTGCCCGACTTCCTTCCCACCCACATATCCACGCAGGAAATATGCATGGCAAGCACTCAGAGAATGCCAGGACACGGGCTGGTGGGCACGACACAGGTGAGGCGATGAGAAGGGCCCAGGTAGACAAGAAAGAGTATGGAAAAACAGGATTCCCCAGTGCACACAAGAAGAAATGGGGTAGTAAAAGGGTCAGGCAAATCCCTACCCCGATACCAGTGGGGGTCAGGGGAGCCCTCCCATGTTTGGCTTTTGAGATCCCTGCACCAAGCCTCTCTTTAAGCGCCAGAGCTATTGCTTTCATGGCTCTTGTTTAACTTGAGAAGGACGGGGGAGGGGGCCAAGGAAAACTGCATTCTTCCCCATCAAAGCCAAGAGTCTAAAGTAATACTTCTGGTTGTAACTGATCCCAGCCTGTTTGTGATTACGGGCCCTTTGCTTGCTTTCTGGCAGGGCGGCCCTGGAACCCCGCAGCCCAGCCGACAGGGAGAGACACCCTCGCTCACTTGGATAATCTTGTCCTCATCTGACATAACCAAAAACGTCCATCAGCCTCTCTGCTTTCAGCAGTTCTCCAGGGCAACTCTTCAAAACATTATTTTAAAAAGGAGGGGAAGCCACCCCAAACTCCTATCATGAAATTCCATGACATTCATCATATTCTTTCTGTTCCCGGCACTATCCTAAAAACCACGAGAAGCACCAGCTGGCCCATTGGCTATTGCAAATTGCAAGATCAGATCGTCTTTTGCTTCTGCCCCACCTCCCACCCTTTTGTCAGGGGAGAAAATGCACATGCCCCCTCGCGTGCGTATGCACACCCTTTTGCTGCCATAGTACAGAAGTGGCTCAGGGAAGCTCAAGACTATGTCTCAGCTGTTCCTTCTCCAGAAATTTAATCTGTGATGCATTTGGCTGCACAAAGCCCATTCCAAAGGTGTTCAGGAGTCCACGATCCCTGTGATCATCATTACAAACCCAAAGACGTTTGTAGCCAGTGACCCATTTGGCTGCGGGGAAGAGCTGGCTGAAGGCTTGCCAACATGGTCAAATTCCCCTCGCCTGCTCCCTCTGAGCTGAAACTGGCCCGTTTTCAGGTCCCTAGGGGTAAGATGGAATCTTAGGAGCTCCAGAACTACAGAGATAAAGTGGGCTTCTTGCCCAGCTTGGTAACAGCACAGTCGTCAGGGGAATGGGGAAGCTTGGTATCTGGAAAGCAACCATGGCCACTGTCTCCACTCCTAATCACCCCTCCATGCTGTGGATGAGCAAAGCCGGTGCTCAGAGAGGTGAAGTGGCTTGCCTGAGGTCACTTGGTTGTTTGGTGGCTGAGCTTAGAGTCTGGGTTGACCAAGCTCCTCTTACGCAAAGCCTGGCCTTCCTCCCTCGATGGCACGCCACTGCTCTGCCCATTAACATGACACTCTGAGCACCATGCCAAGTGGCTATTCCTTGACCCAATGCCTCGAGCAAGAAGTGAGTGTCTAGAACTGGCAGAAAGCCCCACCAGTGCACAGAAAGGTCATTTGGCCAAACCAGGCATGGGAGACTCAAGTAGCCAGTGCTTCAGGTGCTGGCTTGCGGTCTCAAGCGCAAGACCCCAAGCCTTGTATCCTTGCCAACCTGCATGCTACCCCTGATCGCAGCAGCTCAAGATGCTGCTGTAATCAAAAGATGGTGAGCACGCTGAGCAGAGAGAAGGCTGGGGCCTGTGAGAATGCCGCTTAAAAGTACAGAAAACAAAAGAGAAAGACATCATGTCCAGAAACACCAGAGCTGGATGCCTGGCCAACCTCAACAGCGACCTCACCCCCTTCCTGGGGGAAGGGAGGAACACAAGGGGCTGAGGAGGCAGAGCCTCTGGACCCGAGGGGGAACTCAGCCAGCTGTAGGGCAGCCCCACCTTCCCTGGAGCGCACCATGCATCCTTCCCAGCCTGACACTGGCCCCCAGAAGCCTTGCTAGATGGGGGAGTTTGCATTCTCCAGTTGGGGCATGTGAAGCTGATCTTGTGGGGAGAGGAGAGGGGAGTTAGAAAAACAAGGCTCTTTAAATGCACAGGGATGGGGAGGAGTCTTTGCCTGGCTCCAGGCTCTAGCCCTAGTAACAGGCGGAAGGGCCCAGGCCAGGTGAGCAGCAGCTCAGCAGCAGCAGCAGCTGGAGAGCCCTGCTCCCCCTCCTCCCCTCACCTGGCACCTGCCGCATCACTCCCCAGTCCTCCTGGGACCTCAGAGACAGCCACCACTGCACCAGCAGCCCACAGATGTGCCACAGCCCTGCCTCAAACTCACTATGATGCTGGGCACGTGGCTTCACTTTCCCAGGCCTCTGCTCTCCCTCAGCCCCTCAGCGCAATGGGGAAGAACAGAGGAAAAGCTCTCTTTGTCTATATTTAAGGCCCTTCAAAGCCCTTGACCAGTTCCTCCGGCTTCTCTCAGGCAGCCCCCAGGCACTGTGGCTGGATCACACCTGTCCACCTGTCCACTTCACCCTCCACACCTCCACATGCATCATTCAGGTTCACTCTGCTTGGAGCACCTTCCTCCTTCAGCTTTGCCAGCCACCTGGGGCCTGCCCCTTGTTCAAGGCCTACCTTCTCCAGAAGTAGGCCTTCTGGACCCACCCAGTCCAGGCCCTGTCCCTGTCTCTGAGCAAACTTGACAGTATTCATGAAAGCTCACGGTGCCCAGAGCAGATTGTGCCATCCTTCTGAGTCCTATCTCCAGTCCTCAGCCACACTTTGCTTTCTGCCTTGCACACTGTAGGTGCAGAGTGAAAATGACTGACTCACTACACCTGGGCTTTTTACCTTGCAGGTAAAGAGACAGCCCTAGGATGCTGTCACCTTCAGCAATGGGAAGACAGGGACAGCTGCCTCTTGTCCACGTGCACCCCAGTGCTGGCCATGCCACAGGGCACACAGTAGATGCTCATGTTTGTTGACTGAATGGGCAAACCACATCCTATGGAAGCAGCCCCTGCGTATAGGATTTCACTGAGGGCTGAGATGTGATGAATGCTGGGGTAGGGGTGCGGAAGGAGAGAGGGTGGCAGGTGGCAGGTCTTCCTTAGGGGGTTTGTGTTTGGGGGAGTGGCCAGGATGGGTCTGCATAGTGGAAAGAAGAAGGCACTGTAGGCTGGAGTGCTGACCAGCCTCCCGGCAGCTGGGTCCCCACAGCTACACACCTCACACCCTTGGTGCTGCCCACCAGGTAAGCAGACTGACCTACCCACACGGACCAGCCCCTCCCCAAGGACCTGGTAAGCCAAAGGTGGGAATGCTCGTGCAACTCTCTTGTGGGAAAAGAGTCAACATGCTTCTCTTCCCTTTCAGATTCCCTCTGACCTGCTGCCCCTGGCCTTTCTCCTGCCCCAGTGGGGCTTTAGCACAACTGACCGCTGCTTTCCTGCGCTCTGTGGCCAGGGAACTCATGTGGTGAAGCACTCTGGAGTTTGGCTTTGCAAAGAAGTGAAATCTACAATGCAAATATCCAGATCTCCAAACCCTGGTCAAATGGCAGTGACTGAAGCTCATACCCCACCTCCCAGCTGTGCAACCCTGGGGCAAGTCACTTCACCTCTCTGGGCTTCAACTTCCTCCTTGGAAAGACAGAATGCTAACATCCATCCTGCCTCTTGCCAAGATGTTTTATAGACTGCATGGTTTTATATCTTGTAAAACATAAAATACTGTGATTCAGAAAGAGATCACCTTTAAAAAAGTCCAAAATCCCCCCCTCTTAGCTAGCACGAGCAGGCATCTCTCCAGGTGGCCTTGACCTCCCCAATAACCCTCCTGGCAGGAGTGTGGAAGAACAGAACATGCAGGCTTCTGGCCACTGTCCTTAGAGCTTTCCAGGACATGGGGATCCCAGGGCAACCTGTGGCACTGCCAATGGGCCCCGTCACAAGAGGAGAGAGGGATCTGCTATCGCACACCAGTCTCAAAACCCACCCACAGTTCACTTGCTTTATGGACAGTCCTTGGCAAACTTACTCTGAGTTTGGCCTTTGCTCATTTCCCATGGTGCTCCTGGGCCACTTCCCCACAATCCGATCCAATAAAAACTCAGGGGAGGCAAACGAACTTTAGCCGGAGCCTGAGAGATGCCCAGCTAAGAAGGGGAGTGTGGAGCTGGGGCTAAGACAGTTGGATGAAACAAAACCAATGATAATCATGCACGGCATATTTCAGAGGGAAATGAACTCGGGGGTTCTATGAGCCAGAAGCTTCCGTCAGTTTCCTGGGATTCCACAGCTCAGCTCCCAGGATGGGGAGTCCTGCTGAGCCCTGGCTCCCCCAGACTTTGCAGGCCATCTGGGTGAACTGGGTCACCACAGCTACACCCCCACAATGAGGCCAGGATTCTAGGTCAGCACTGGAAACCCAGAGGATGAGGTTATGGAATCTGAAAAGATGCTGAGAGGGACGAGGGCAGCCGTCCCCCACTCCCACTGGAACAATTACAGAAAACCCAACTGCTGAAGGGTGTAATATCACATGGCCACAGGATAAGCTGGGGAGAGAATGAGGAAAGGGCAATTTCCCAACCCAAATTCCCCAAGGTCCTGAAAAATTATACTCCCCAGAAAGTGTTTGCTTTACACTTTGCCGAAATCTGTTACGTAACAGTGGAGAAAATGTGTGGGGTGATCTTTTCCCTGCACTTCAGCCGGGGAGGGGGGTGAGAGACCTGTCATTTCCACTGAGGACAAAGGCAGTGTCTGTGTGTTGGGGGCAGGCAGAGGATCTCCAGGGCTGCCCACTCACAGGACACCTGTGCAAAGGTACACCTGAGTCAGAGGAGGCAAGTCACCTCTGTCAGCTCCGCTGCAGGGCTCCGAGTAGGCAGGCAGTGACAGCTGTACCTAGAATAATACTCCTTGGCCTGGCACCCGTCTCTGCCCTTGCTCACTCCTGCCCTCCCAGAACCAGTGGGCCTTCTGCTGTTCCCTGCATTCACCAAGGCCCACCTGTCCCCAGCTTTAACAACACCTCAGTGGTGTCTTTCCTGACCACACCCCTGCCCCCTCCCTGCTGCTGACCTCTCCACAGCGCCTGCTTGTTTCCTGACTTGTACTTGTCAACACCTAGAATTACTTCCTTGGTTTACTTGTTACATGTCTCTTCGCAATATTTGAGCCCCATGAGGGCTTTGTTGGCCTCTGTCACTTCTGGATCCCAGCCTGACACTTAGTCAGCTCGTACAGATTTACTGATGACCGACCGACCAGCCATCGGAAGACTGGCTTCACAGGCCCCTTGGTGTTCAAACTTGGAAAAATAACATTTTGGAGATGCTCATGGGCTCAGTCAGTAGAAACCTGTTTGTCCCCCAAAGGGAAGGCGGCCAGGTATTGCCCTGAGGCTACAACTCGGGTGAGCAGTGGTTGTCACTCTGGCACTTCTGTGGGATTTCCAGGGCTGCATGCCACACCGAGGCCACCACTAACCCATATATTTTGCTGAGAAATAACTATTCAAGGAAAATGGCCTTGGAGGAGTTTGGGACATGAGAGGTCCACAGAGCCAGTAGGTCCACAGAGTCAGGCCACAGCAACTGGACACTAGGCCTGTCCAACCTGGGCAGGGTGACAGCATGGTGGAGGGAGCACCCCCATGCTCACTGCCCCACCTGCCTGCCTGGCAGCTGGCTCCACGCAGGTGGCTGGCAGCACTTGGCATTGACAAGCCCTTGGATGCCTCCCTGACAATAGGCACTGTGGATCCAGCTGGAAGAAAGCACTATTTGCAGAGCTGCCCAGCCCCTGCCACACCTGTGCCTGCCACCCTCCTCCCCACGCAGCCCGGAGGGCTTGCCTCAAGGCTCACCCTTCTCAGGGAGTTCTCCGGCTCACCAGCTTCCCGAGGCCCCACCCTCCCACCTCCTGCTGCCCAGCTCCCACTTTTCTTCTGCTTGGGGCACATAGATGCATGCCTGCTTTGCAGTCGCAGCCTCACCACGCCCTGTACTCCTCGCTCTGCCTGTCTAATCCCTTCATTCTCTCAGCCCTGCTCAATGCCTCTAGGAAGCCTTCTCGACTGTGCTTGCCTTCACCCCTGACACTTCAGCTCTGTACCATGCAACAGGGCTACTGAGGGACCATCAGCGTGGGGTTGTCATGAAAGCCCCCAATCCCATGAGGCCACCAATGGGACCCTGACTTCTGTCGCCAACCCTTCTTCCTGCTGGACTCTGTTGATTAGGCTGGGACAAGGATAACTGCCCAAGCAAGAACTCCAGGGGAGTGAGTCTGGCCCCAGAATGGGTTGTCCTGGCCTCACTGCCTGACAGTAAACCCCTCTGCTGCTATAGCCACCTCACAGACCCTCAGGAGTGACAGTCCTCAGATACCACCAAGTCAGTTCTATGACCAGATGGGGGAAATTGAGGCCACAAGAGAGAAACTGGCCCCCTGCAGGTCCCAGGATCGATCTGTGGCAGAGCTGCCCCAATCAGTGGTCTTTCTAGTGGCTGTCACTTATTGAGCACCCACTGTGTGTCAGGCCCTGCATGAAGCACTTTCTTTTGTCTTTATTATTATTATTATTATTATTATTATTATTATTATTATTATTATTTGTAGAGACAGGGCCTCACTATGTTGCCCGGGCTGGACTTGAACTCCTGGCCTCAAGTTACCCTCCCACCTCAACCTCCCAAAGTTTTGGGATTACAGGCATAAGCCACCATCCCTGGCCCTGAATTCCTTTAGAATTAGCATATACCAACCCTATAGCTGTGGGTACAATTATCCCCATTTTACAGGTAAGGAAACTGATGCTGAGAGGACCCAAGAAACTTCCCCAGGATCACCACAGGAAGTAACCAAATCAAGATGAAAAGCAGCCTTCTCTAACACGAAGCCCATGTTCCTAACTGTTAGGCTATCCTGCAGTCTCCTTCTCAACATAATCTTGATCCTGGAGTGAATAAAGCTGAGTGGAAGGGCCCAAGACTGGGCTAGCATGCCTGCCTCTGCTCCTGGCTTTATGCTCCCAGGCCCTTTCCCCTCCAACCAGCTCTGTGAAGTGGGTAACAGCTGCACACTGGAGATCGTCTTGGGCCAAAAGGGACTCTGCTGATTAGCCTGATATAGCAAGAACACACACACAGGCTGCACTCTGAAGAGAAGGGCTGTCAGTGCACAAGGCTTTCTGATGGCTGGGACAGGACCTCGTGGGGCCAGGCACCACCTCTGTGGCACCACATCTAAATGGAGTCTGGTTCACTGGAGCCAAACTCTTAAAAGACTGTTGCAGAAATAAGCATGTTAGTTCAGTTTTCCGCAATGCAGACTACAATAAACCTGCCCTTCTAGAAACAGCCTAGCCTATCTTTGTTGGGACACTTCTTTTCTAGGAGCAGGCGAATGTGGAAGTCTGAATTATAGTAGTAATCAGGTGGTTACATAGTAAGCACAGAATCTAAGCAAGATGTAGAAGATATACATAAAATCCGTTTAAGACAATGCAGGCTGGGCACGATGGCTCACACCTGTAATCCCAGCACTTTGGGAGGCCGAGGTAGGTGGATCATTTGAGGCCAGGAGTTCAAGACCAGCTTGACCAACTTGGTAAAACCCCATCTCTACTGAAAACACAAAGATCAGGCAGGCATGGTGGTGCACGCCTGTAATCCCAGTTACTCGGGAGGCTGACACAGGAGAATCACTTAATCCTGGGAGACAGAGGTGGCAGTGAGCCGAGATTGCACTACTGCACTCCAGCCTGGGTGACAGAGCAAGACCCTGTCTAAAAAAAAAAAAAAAAAAAAAAGCAAGCAAAGTCTGTAAGGCTATCCCAGGCTCACAATACAGTCTACCAGAATGAGCACATCAATTAGACTCTAAGCTCCATAAAGGCAGGAACCTCATGGATGTATACACAATTAGCACAAAGTATTCAAGTATTCAAGAATGGTGAAATAAACGAGTGAATAAATGAACCACTCCTACATACAGTATACTTCATCCTTACAGAAAGCCTATGTAGTATGTATCACTAGCCCCTCTTAACCATCAGAAAACAAATTGATTTCTACTTATATCACACAGTATAGACTTAGATCTTAAACCCCGTACTGGAATTCTGGATTCTTCACCCTCTCCACCACATGCACAGGTACTGAACAAGTAAAATGGCTGCAGCCACCATGTTTTTGGGTAACTTTTCTTTAAAACCTGCCCACCAACAGCCTCTGCTGAAGAGGTTGGTTAGGTAACCATGTTTATACTCTGTGATGGTTCTCCAGGACACAGCTTATTGGACCAGGGCTGGACACCCGATCTAACGTTTGCCAATCCATTGCTGGTGAGAAAACAATCAGATTCAAACTTCGAATTCTGAACTCAGAGAACCAGAGGTCAAACTCAGTTGTTGGGAGAGATCTCAACTGAAAAGTCATGCAAGTCTGGTCCTGAGAAACCAACGCCACTCAAACAAGCTGCTGTCATGGTCGGATGAGAGGAGAAGGCAGGCTGGTCTACAGTTAGAAGAGCATAGCTGTGCTTTAAATCTGCATGGTAGCTGGGCGCGGTGGCTCATGCCTGTGATCCCAGCACTTTGGGAGGCCGAGGCGGGTGGATCACCTGAGGTAAGGAGTTTGAGACCAGCCTGGCCAACATAGTAAAACCCTGTCTCTGCTAAAAATACAAAAATTAGTCAGCCGTGGTAGCAGGTGCCTGTAATCCCAACTGCTTGGAGGCTAAGGCAGGAGAATCGCTTGACCCAGGAGGTGGAGGTTGCAGTGAGCTGAGATCATGCCACTGCACTCCAGCCTGGGCAACAAGAGTGAAACTCCATCTCAAAAAAAAAAAAAAAAAAATCTACATGGTAAGTAAGAGAGACAGAGAAGCTGCTTTGGCTGGTGCTGACTTTTGGTTCCCAGTTCCAGCCTCCTAAGGCTGATTTACTTCTCACCCCTGGGTTTGGTGAGATTTTCCTTTATTGCTTCAACAGTCTCTTGAGAAAGTCTGAGTGAATTTCTGTTCTCCGCTCACAACTCAACTGGGACTAAAGCATTGACCCTAGAGGGGAGTAAAAATTCTCAAATTCTTCCCAAGGTTTGGTTTTCTCACTTGTAAAAAAAAATGATGGACCAGGAGCTCAAAATTTCTTGCTTCCACGGAAGTATAAGAACTCCCAATGTATCATGCCCGGTGCCAGGAAGTAAGCAAAGACTCAGAGAAGAAAGGTGAGGCAGGAAAAATTTTGTTGACTCATCTCCCCACTTCTTCCCCTGGCCTGCAGTCCTAAGAAGGAAACAATCCTAGGAAGTTGGATGCAGCTTTGCTCAACACACAGATCAGAGTGACCAGGACCCTGATGTCACCACGCTGCCAGAAATTATGCCTGCTGGAGAGGGAAGCCAATGCAGTATTTGAGGCAAATGAATGTCCTAAAGAGGAGGCGCCTTATGCACTTTTGCTTATGTCAAGGGTAGAGGGGTTTCCAAAGACAAAGTAACAATGGCGGCTACATGCCCTGGTATGGCTTGCTGGGTGGCAAAGCTACCAAAGCTATGAATCTTCCTGCTCTATGTGTCCCTATATATCAATGGAGAAAAAGAGTCCTCTTCTGGTCTGGCCCTAGGCCCACTGGTTGATCACAAATGCTTTCCTTAAAGCTATACAAGTCTCACTTTGGGTTTGACACCTGTTCTCTGGAACAGGTTTGTCCTCAGTCCTAGGTACACATCACCTTCCTCAGACCCTCTCAGCTGTTTCCTGTCCCTAAGTTCAATGGATCAATGAACAACATGAATTCCCATTAGCTGGAAGGAGGGATGCAGAGACAACCTTCCCCACAGATGTTCCAGGGAGCTCTACAGCCATCTCACCCAGCCTGCATCTCGCCTCAACCTACAGCATTGCCAACTTGGACTTCTACCCTTCCCACCTGGGATGGGCCCATTCTCAGCCTCCCTGCATGGCCTCTGTTGAGGGGAGAGATCTTAGCTCTTGGACTCTAAGGCAATTACTTAGCCTCTTAGCCTATTACTTCAGCCACAAATTGGTTAAACTGCCTTCTACTGCATGGTGTTGTTCCATGATATCCCAATAGAATGATGTATGTGAAGCATGTGGCCTGCCACCTGGTGTTTACTGACTCAGAATCACCTTCCATGCACATCTCTCTTTAGACCAATGAGAGCACAGAGGGGCTCTGATGAGCAGGCAGAGCCAGAGGTGGCTGGGTCCCCCTGTGGACACTCTACTTGAGGCACTCCCAGCCAAGTGAGAGGGGACACAGGCAGAGTCCTGGCACCCTGTGGGCAAGGCAAGGCCCAGGGAGGTGGGGATGGTGCTGGCTGGGGCCATTGCCCAACAACGCAAATGGAAATGCCTCAACACACCCACTGTGTCCCAAGGTCAAAGGCTTCACAATTGGGTCTTTGTTCCTGAGTTCAAAAGCCTCACTCACCACTCCTTCAGGTTGCACAAGACGCCTCCTCTCCCCCACCGTCAGGCCTCCAGCTTCCCTGAACTGGGAAGCGACCATCCCAGAGATCTGCAGCTTGGCCCTCTTCCTTTCTCCCCTCCACCCACTTCATTTCTCTGGTTAGGCTGGATGTATACTCCAGGCCTCCTAGTAGATAGCAACAGACGGGTTTGAATAGGTAGGCACAGCACTGCAGGTCCTGTGCAAATATCTGCAGCTGAGCAGCTGTCTCTACCAACGGTAAAGATACAAAACTCCCAGAAGTAGAAAAGCCATGTTCAGGGAAGCTCTTTCTACCCAACACCTTGAGTCCCACCAAGTTTCCCAGCCTTGGAGTTCAGACCTGAGAGAGAGCTCAGGGAGGTCATTTGCTCCAGCCCCTGCTTCCAACCAGCCACAAGGTCATCTCCATTTTATGGAAGGAATAACTGAAGCCCAGAGAAGTTAAGGGACATGAAGCCCCCCAGCAGGCAGTGGCAGGTAGAATGCGGCTTCTAAGAACAGCAGCTCCCTCACACAGTCTGCGTGCCAGACTGGCCTGCTCTGGCCATGGGTGGCCGTGGGGAGCTGGGGTGCCTGGGCCACCTCTAACAGCCATCAGCAGCTCCTCAGGAGAGCAGGCATCTCCCCCTTTGTCAAGGCTCCTTCCCCCAATCCTAGGACTCCAGTGTCCCAGGGTCCTGTAGATGGGATAGGAGGGGAGAGGGCGCACATGCCCTGGGAATCCTGGAGTCTTCCAGCAGGATGACTTCCTCTTGTGTGCTCTCATCTTCAGCCATCCTGGCCAGTGGCTGGCAGCCCCCAAAGACATGGGGGCTCACTGCCTCCTGCTGCTCAAGGGTTAAACGGCTATGGTGTGACAGGCAGGCATGGTGGGAGAACCACTGGTTCGCTCAGAACTTCCCTAGCCAGAAGTTCTGAGAAGAACCAACCACCTTTCCTGATGCAAGCTCTACAACAAACATCTCCCTCGCCTGAGGTCTCCCATGTCACCATTAGAGATCCATTGCTTTGGGTCTTCAGGTACTGGGGGTTTCCAGAGCCAGACCCCCATGACATTGCTAGCTTCCTTTGGGGGCAGGGACGTGGCACCATGAGCATGACAAAGGCTGAGGACAAAGCTGCCCAGGGAGGAGCCCAGTGTGGGCACCTGGGACGAAAGGTTGAGGCCTCACAGCAGGGACATGGCTCTGCCAGGGAGGACTGTCACTGCTGACCACCTTGGTGATGACTCCAGGCACAAGGGCAGACACAGTCTGACCTGAGAGGGGAGCAGGCACTTCGAAGACCTCAGAGCAGGAGGGCCACAAGTCAGACCCTATACGCATATCACAGCCCTGTTCTCTGGAGCCACTGGTGGCAGGAGCCTGCACCCACCTCCCCCAGGAGGCCCACTGGGATTTCCTCAGCATCTCCACAGCTCCTGGCCACCAGGAGGCACAGGGTTCTGCTTTGGATCTCAGGAGACTCCCTTCCCCGCAACCTCCCTGTGTCTCGATTCCTGTCTCTACGGAGCAGGCACTGCTGTCCTATGCTTTGCCTTTCCTTTCCGGGTTTAAACACTGGCAAGGCATAGAGTGGGACTAGGAGAGGAGAACAGGCTCCTCCCCTCTGGAAGTATCCACCAAACACCACTCAGAGAGGCTCTGAGCACAGGGGCCTTCCCTGCAGCAAACCGAAACTGAAACAAAACACCCCAGAAACCCATGCAAGCCCTGGGAGGCTGTGGGCTGATGGATGTCCTGGGCTCGAGTCCCAGCCCTGGCCCTGTTGGGGGCCGAACAAGCCTGGACTGACAGGCTTGGGCTCTCCTCTCTTCACCTGCCATGACTCCTGCTGCCAGGGACACCAAGGTACCTTTGCCCCCTCCGTGGCACCCTGAGAACCAGCTGCCCCGGGCAGCTGTCAGTACGGCCCCTGTCAGTGCGGGACCTTGCCTGGCCCAGGCCTGGCTGCATCCCCCTCACTGCGCTTGCTTTCCAGGTCGTGGGGCCTCCAGCTCGGCAGGGGGCAGTCAGATCCCCAACCAGACCCCAACCAACGCCCGCAGGCCTGGCCCTTCCACAAACTTGCCAGCGACCCGGGGACCCTGGACCCCATGGTGACAGCAGGGCCTGCCTTCCCCACCAGCTGGCTGGGCTGTCCTGCCTGGACCCTGGCTCAGAACGTGGTTGTTGTTGGGCATCCCTGAGCTGAGAGCACCCTGCCCCACGGGCCTCCGAGGGCACGGGGACCCCAGCAGGGCTGGCCGTTTATTCCGGCGCTGTGCCTGAAACGTGCATTAACACAGGCTGGTTAATTACCCCGAGCAAGGAGACATTCTTCCACCACCAGGCAAACTGCTGGCCTGCAGCCCAAACCAACAGGGGGAAACTTCAGCCGCCTCGGCCCTCTCTCTGCCAGATGGAAATAACGTATAGCTGCAGCGGTGGGGGAGGAGGGAGGAACAAAAACCAGCTCGGCCCGGGGGCCAGACCGGAACCCCAGTGGACGGCCATTGGCCAGGGCACTCACCGCTCTCGTTCTTCTCGATGACATCCACCACCTCCCCGGCCTGGAGGCTCAGCTCCGAGTTCTCCTGCTTCTTATAGTTGGACACCACCACGTACTGTTCCAGGATCATGGGCTCGGCGGTGGCGTCGGCACCTGGCGAGGGCAGAAAGCACGCGGTGAGCCAGCGGCCAGCCATGGCCCCGCGGCCGGGGCGCCCCCTGTCCATCGGCCTCCTCGGGGGTGGCTGCTCTGTCGCCAGCGCCGCTCCCAGGGGCAGCCCGCAGCCGGGGCTCGCAGCTCACAGGGCGCCAAGGACAGGCCATATAGCAAGGCCCCAGACCGGCCCGCTGCACCGCGGGGTCCGGGGGACATGGGGAGCCAGGGGGCCGGGGAGGGGACGGGCAGGAGGAGGAGGAAAGAGAGAGGCAGAGCGGAGGCGGAGGCCAAGGAAGCTCAGAAAGAAGCCTTGTGCTGCGATGAGTTAGTCACAGCCCGGCATGAGGGAGCCTGCCGGGAGGCCTGGGGCCGACGGGGTCTCTCCGGCCTCCCTCTCGGGCCGGCAGGGGCATCGGGGAGGGCGGCGAGCCAGCGGGTGGGCGGCCCATGAGGGCTGAGGCCAGAGGCAAAGGAAAGGCAAGCAGGAGGCTCCAGCCTCTGCCCCCAACCCCTGCAAACCCGAGAGAAAAGGCAGCCCTGCTCCCTCGGGCGGGAGAGGGAGAGGAGAGAGCGGGAGAGAGCTTCTCCACGGCCCAGGCCCAGGCGAGGAGTCAAGAGGGTTTGAGGCCGCCAATCACTGGGGTTTACTCGCAACCCTTAAATAGAAACACATGAGACCCGTCGAATGAGGAGCCGGGGGTGGAGGCAGGGGAGGGGGAGGAGGCCTAGACTGTTTACTTGAAACCCAAGAAGAAAGTCCCCGCGCCAGCGGCTGGCGAGCCCAGCCCGCCCCCCGCCAACTTTTCCTCAAGTTCGCTCCGTTCCTGGCCCTCGGGCTCACCCAGGCGCTGCCACCGAGCCCAGGCCGGGTACAGTCGGACCAGCCTCAGGCCTGCCCCCAGCCCTGCTTCCAGAGAGGGCCCTCTGGCTGCAGAGACTGACTCAGTTTCTCTCTGCCTTTCAGTGACGGGGCTTGTGGTCAGGCCCCGGCAGTTTGAGGGGCTTGAGGGGTCAAAAGCTGGGTGCAGCAGAGGGAGGGCAGGTGGACTCCCAGGAGCAAGCAGCTTCTCTGTCCTCCTCAGCCACTGGACCAGCACGACATTTGCTAAGCAGGCACCAGGCAGGAAGGCAGACAGGCTGGGTGCCCTTTTAGCTTCCTAGCTGAGTGGCCCTGGATGCTGCTTAAACCTCTGCACTTCAACTCTTCCCATCACCATTACTGGTGGGGGGGCCGGGGGGGGATAAGACACTTAAAATATGATGTGCTTTTAGCTAGGAGTGAAAAGGATCCACTAGCCAGAAATGGACTAGTCACCTCCTACAGGAAGCCTTCTCAGACCACCCCCAGCCCAAAGGGAATTCCTAGTATACTTTTTTTTTTTTGAGACAGGGTCTGTCTTTGTTACCCAGGCTGGAATGCAGTGGTGCAATCATGGCTTACTGCAGCCTTGACCTCCTGGATTCAAGCAATCCTCCCACCTCAGCCTCCCATGTAGCTGGGACCAAAGGCACACACCACCATACCCGGCTAATTTTTTTATGTTTTGTAGAGCTGAGGTCTCACTTTGTTGCCCAGGCTGGTCTTGAACTCCTGGGCTCAAGTGATCCTCCCGCCTCAGTCTCTCAAAGTGCTGGGATTATAGGCATAGGCCACTGCGACTGGCATAAACTATATGTCTGCCAATCTCCTTGAAGGCTAGGGGGCTTCATGTCACTAGCCTGGCTACAAAAATTGCTGAGGGTCTCCAAGTTCCACACAGCCCCCTTGGTGCCTCAGCCTATAGCCACATTCCCCACACGCTTGAGTTTGACTTGGCAAATGTGATGTGCCAGGCACATTAACCGCCCCATTTCATGCCCGCAACATCCCCCTTATCTTCCATTTCACAAAAGACTAACCAGAGGCCCCTCTAGAGCAGGCAAGAGACGACTCTAGCTCCCACAGCTGCTACGAAGAGCATCACATTCATTCAGTATGATTTTGTTCAGGCCCAAGCCCATCTGTCTTTCCACTGCAGAATAACTGCCTCTGATTTGTTTCCATCAGTCTGGTTCTTCTAGCACAGTAATCCTCAACTTGGAAGCACAGAATCACCCAGGGAGCTTTTTAAAAGTACTGATGCTGGGCTCCAGAGAGACAGGTTTCTTTGGTCTGGGACTCAGGCATGAGTAGTTTTTGGACATCCCCTCTGTGTCCCTATGGTGCTTGTGTGCACCCAGGTGCAAGAAACACTACTTAGATCTTTGGGTCCTTCTGTGGGGGGAGGCTCCCTCCAACCTAGGGCAGACGGCAATGGCCACAGAACTCTAGGAAATCCCAAGGGGAGGCCTCCTTCCAGGGAAAGAAACCCACTGCCCCCCGGCAGTTTTCTCCCATGAGGTGTGGGCCCTGCAGGCCCATCTCAGCCCTTTGGAGAAGCAGAAGGGACCCTGCACAGCTGAGTGTGCCACATACATTCGCACGTGCACAGTCCCGAGCAGCCCTGCTAAAGCCGGGATTGTATTTCAGGCAGAAATGCAACCAACAGCCGGGCAGCAGGGCCTGCCCCGCCTCTGTACTTAGGCATGCCAGCTTCTGTGCCTGCCCCTGCCAACTGGGCAGAGGCAGCGCCGGGTGCTGCGCTGATGGACTACCTCCCACTGTGCCCCTAGGGGGACAGCAGTGCCTGTTCCATGCCTGGAGCCTCTGTGGCCAACAGCACTTCTTAAGTGCACCTGGCACAAAAAGGGCCATCCCTGCCCTACGAGAAATGGGGCCTCCTTTCCCAGTGTGGGGGCACTGGATGAGAAGAGTGGGAAAGAAAGGCTCCAGCAACAAACAAGAATAGAGTTCTGTGGCAGGTTAGAGAGCCCGCAAGGCCTGAGTATGGCCAGATCATAGCAATAGTGACAGCAAGCCTTCATCAGTGCTGACTTGGAGGCATCCAACAGCATCGAGCTGCCTCGTCCAATCCTCAGAGCAACCCCGTGCAGTAGGTCCTGTGATGGCCCCGTTTCACGCATGGGCAAAGCAAGCCTCATGAGGGTAAGTGAATTCTCTAAGGTCACACAGCTGGGATTGAACCCAAGCCCACCTGACACCACTGCCTATGATCTTAACTTCTGCACTGTATGTGGCCTATAATGGGCCACCGGCGCCTGGTCCCTAGGGAAGGGCCCATTACATCCCAGATACCTGGGACACAGCTGCTGCTTAATAAAGACTAGAGTATGGGTTTCTTTCTCTCTTTTTTTTTTTTTGAGACAGAGTCTTGCTCTGTCGCCCAGGTTGGAGTGCAGTGGCAAAATCTCGGCTCACTGCAACCTCCGCCCCCCAGGTTCAAGCAGTTCTCCAGCCTCAGCCTCCCGAGTAGCTGGGATTACAGGTGCCCACCACCATACCTGGCTAAATTTTTTTTTGTATTTTTAGTAGAGATGGAGTTTCACCATGTTGGCTAGGCTGGCCTTGAACTCCTGACCTTAAGTGATCTGCCCGCCTTGGCCTCCCAAAGTGCTGGGATTATAGGCATAAGCCACCACACCTGGCCTAGAGTATGGGTTTCTAGTTGACTCTTGCCACCTCTACTGACCAGACCACAGTGCCTGTTAGGTGGCAGGCACTCAATAAGTGTGAAATGAACCAGTGAAACGCGTGAACTGGCAGAAAGATGAACAGAGGGACTCATTGGTTTGTGGTGTCAATATGAATACCTTGACTCTGATATGGGAATATGGGAAAATGAGCCAAACTCGAAGGGAGAAAGGGGAGATGGGGAAACTGAGGTAAGGAGGAGAAAGAAGCCCCAGCTTTGTGGCCAGAAGATGCCTGGAGGACGAGCAGGAGGTGCTGGGGAGTGGACAGACATCAGCTCA
This sequence comes from Pan troglodytes, assembly GCF_028858775.2. Taxonomy (NCBI): domain Eukaryota; kingdom Metazoa; phylum Chordata; class Mammalia; order Primates; family Hominidae; genus Pan; species Pan troglodytes. Next base: position 115,773,739 of record NC_072406.2, read on the forward strand.
TTTTAATCCAAGCCAAGAAAATCTGAGGCAGGGTTTCAAAGCAGAGTTAAATCCACACCCCCACACCCCTTCCCCCCACCACTTTCCTGGAAAATTGGCCTGACCTTCCTGAAGGCTGACTCTCTGGGACACAGGTAGAAAAGTTAAGGAAATATTCTCTAGGCATTGGAAAGCACAGACAGGCTATGGCCTCTCTCAGGAGCTGCTCCAAAGGCTGTGGGATGGACACACGGACACTCTGTCCTTCTGGCTGCCCTTCCCTCCCCTTGCACAGGCAGGCTCCCAGCTCTTCCCTCTGGCAGCTGCCTCTTAGGGTGTTCCCTGGCCAGGGCAGCCAGGCGGGCGGGAGCTGCGAGCAGGTATCCAGATGAGAAACCACTTGCAGGCCAGGCAGGCAGTGGTGATGTCATCCCACAGAGGCCACTCTGGATCCCCTCTCAGCCAAGGCCTGCAGAACTAGGGGCTGGAGGAGTCTGCCTGAGTGGGGAGGGGGCAGTGGAGGGAGCCTGGTGTCTTTAGATGAGGAGTGCTTGGCAGGAGCATGGAGAAGGGGTGTACCTCTTCTAGACAGCAGAGCCTCTCCTGGGTTGGAAGAGGCCTTTGCATGAGTCTCATCCAGAGACGGACCCTTGTGCTTTATTACAGAGCCCCTGGCTGGACCTGCTGGGGTCCCAGGGGTCCCCTGGACCCCTGCCCCACCCTTGCCTCACATCTGCATTCCTTCAACTACCACCTGGATGGAACCCTGGCTGCCAACTTAAACTTCTCAACTGGGCTTTTGCCAAGTCAGTCCCATGCTCCAACGCCTTCCACGGCTCCCTCTTGCCTATAAAGGACAAATTCAAGCCCAGTCTTTCTTGCCAATCTGAGCTCCCCAAGTTCCTTGATCCCCGTCCCCCACACCACCATTCAATACATCATTCATGATTCAACACATGTATCGAGCACCCACTAGGCGCCAACACCCAACACCACTGCTCCATGCAGCTTCTTACTTTCCAAGTCTGTGCTCTAGCTGCTGCCCCCTGCTGGAATGCTTTCCCTTCTCTCTACCAATCCCAGTTTCCCAATTCTCCCCAAGCATCTCTGTCCTCCAGGAGGCTCCTGATCACTCTTGTTCCCTCTTTTCTGTTCCCTCCTGGACTTTATGTTGGGCATTGCTCCCCAACCAAAGCATGTGCCTTGGACAAGAGTCTCTCGACACTCCAGGACTGGTGCCTCAGGACATGACATGGGACATAGTAATTACCTGAAATTCATGATGGAAATGCTTAGAATTAGAGTCCAAAGGTCTGAGGTCCAGTCCTGCTTTGCCCTTACTAGCTCTGAGATCTTGGGGAGGACACGTAACCTCTCTTGAGCTTTAGTGTCATCTGGAAACAGGAACAATAGCAGTTCCTACCTCGTGGGAATTGTTCTGAGCACGGAATGAAGTGACGGGGCTTCAAGTCGTATGGAAATCATAGATGGTCATTTTAAAGCAAGTGGAGGGAATGGGAGATCTGAGGAGCAGCAAAGGTGTTGGTTCCTTCGTGGGCTCACCAGCAGGCAGCTCGGTGCCAGGGCTGCAGGTGCCAGGAGAAGGGTGGGGAAGGGAGGCCGGGGGCTGTGTCCCTGCAACATGCCCCTCCCAGACCCTACCTTCAGCAGGTAACGGGTACTTGCCAGCTGGATTGAGAGGCAGCTCAGAGCACCCTGGGCCTACTCTGGGGGGATGCCAGGCTAAGCAACCTGAGGCCCCTGATCTATAAGGATCTCCAACATCAGCCCTTACCTCTGAGTTTCCTGTCTCATATCTCAAAGAACCCTCCAACACTCCAGATGGAGAAACCAAGGCCCAGAGAGACTCTGGCCCTGGACTCGCAGTCTGGCTGGGTTTTCCCCCAGCCCACACTGCCTCCCCTGGGCCTCTCACTCCAAACAGCTGGGATCATCTTGAGACGTGGTTAAGTGTCCTCCCCAGGGTCACAGAGCTAGTAAGGCCCTGTGCTGGCCTCCACCCCAGGCTCCCCACGACTCCCCAACCCTGGGCATCCTACAAAAGTCCCTCTAGCCCCTTATAACTGGTTCCTCCCAGGCTAGACTGGGACTGCTGGCCCCTCCGCTATACGTTTGGTGAATAAAATGTATTGCTGTGGGCCAAGTGGGCTCTGGCTCACTGGCGTGTGGAGAGGGGAAAAAGGGACAGGAGCCCAGTGATTAGCTCAGGCCCAGGCCCTCGTCACAGGAAACTCCAGAAGGAGATTGCAACGCCCTCCGACCCACTGCCTTCTCTTCTCCTCTGGACTCCTCCCAACACGTTTACCTCCCATTCCCCGCCCACAGCTGCAGCAGTAGGGGCTGGGCTTTGGACTCTAAACACTGGGGCTGGCCCAGCCCCACCACCCCACTCAGCTCCCACCCTTCTGCTTTGTCCCCTATTCCCCCAGCCTGAACCTCTGCTCTCAGGTTTGGGGCTAGAGGGTCAGGGTGTGTAACAGTCTCAAAAATGGAGGGGTCCCATAGAAGACCCTTCTGGAAATTCCATCCCTCCTCCGACCATCTCCATCCAGGAGCTGAGAACCCTGCTGTCCGGGATTCTCTGCCATGGTCCCATAAGACTAAAGGTTGAAGGCAAGTCCCTGACCCCTGCCCAGCTCCTCCCAGACACAGGCCAAGGCCCTAGTCCCTGAGGGCCATCTCAGCCAGGCAGGCCAAGCTCTGGATTGCTGGGCATGGGGGCTGTGACCCACCCTCAGTCACAGTCACAGAACTGCCCCACCCCCTGCCCCAAATCTGCAGCTCCCCAGTGAGATCACTGGAAATGAGGGTTGGGTGTCAGGGCCCGCTGCTCTCTGCCTCAGTTTACCTGCCTAAAGTGAGATGAACCATCTTTGGCTGGGCTCTCTCACTGAGACGGCCAATTGAGATAAGGCTGAAGATGGCGAAAGCCCCACCGCTGCCTGAGCACTTTCTGTGTGCCAGGCTCCCCACGAGGTGGGATGGCTTCCCCTTAGGGAGGTTACACACCCCACCCAAGGCAGCACGGCCAGGACGTAGCAGAGCTGGAATTCAAACCCACACACCCTGGGTCCAGAGCACACGTGCTTACACGCTGAGCTACGTGGTCATCACTCAGCAAAGGGCCCCATATTCAGATCTGAGTGGGGAGGCAGAGGGCACAGCAAGTGGCAGACCCCCTGCCATGCTGGCAAACAGCTGCTGCACATCACAGGGAAGCATGCGCAGGGCCTGCAGGCACCGGCTCCCGCGCACACGGGCCTGGAACACACATGCTTACACACATGCATGCACGCTGGGCAGTACCTGTCACGTCCTTCTTGGGCGACTCAGCCCAGCTGGACAGCCACACTTCCGAGTCCCCGAGAGCAAGCGGCAGCAGGAGAGGAGAACCAGAGAGAGAACGGTTAGGCAGGCAGGAGGTCCACAGTGAGTGGCTGCAGGCGCCGCGCTCGGCCAGCCGCGGGCGGAAGGCGGAGGAGGGAGGAGAGTGATTTCCTGGCCCTGGGCTGGCTGTTGGGCGTGGGCCCGTGCGATTACAGAGGCGCTGGGACACAGCCGGCTGGGACAGGGATAATGAGGTGTCCGCCGAAACGCAGGACTCCTTCGGAGCACAGAGAATCCCACACGATCCTCCCTGGAACGGGGCCCGTGGTTATCACAGCCCTGTACAAGGCAGCCTGACCCTTCCTTTCTGGCCATGTGGGTGGCTGGGTCCCACGGGGCCTGATGGTTGCAAGGATCCTCAAAGGCCAGCGGGCTCAGTGGCCTGGACCCAGAACCTCAAATGTCAGGGTTGGAGCACCCAGGACCCATCTCTAGGCCTGGGGGCACCACACCCACTAGACCCTGATGTGTCATCCAGCCCTTACTGCAGCCCCACCCACTGAGGAAGACGGATCGGCCCCAGCAGAGCAGAGGGAGCATCGTTTTAGGGAGTCTTGCTCCCCAACCCCAATGCAGAAGGACAGGGACCTTGAGTGACCAGAAGAGATGAGGGCTCTACTCCAGGCTCAGACAGTGGTGTCCAATCTGGGCCTCAGTTTCCTCACCTGTGAAATGGGATTTAGAGTTGTCCTCCTGCCAAGAGGAAGGAGCAAAATCAAAGCAGCATAAAGAACTTATGATTGAGATGTGATACCATTAACATCTGAATGAGGCAGAAAGCTCTTGGTCTAATCAATGGTTTGCGTATTTCTAGAATAGAAGAGAAGAGGGCCACCATGTCAAAAGCATTGATGCAGTCGAACTACAGTGACTCATTTAGTCCCCATGGCAACCCCATCAAGTGGGTAGGCATGTTTAGCCCCATTTTACCGGGGAGGACTCTCAGACATGGAACCAGGTCTGGTGGCATCCCCAGGCTGCTGCTTTCTCTGCTGGGCTGCTCATCACCTCCAAAGGAGCAGAGCACTGGCTGCAGTGGGGACAATTAAAAGGCAACGCTGAATTGCAGGTCTGAGAGACAAACTCTCGCACTGCCCACCAGGCACTTGCCAGGAGAGCAGCCTGACCCATTCAGAGAGTACTGATAAACAGCAGCAAACACTTATACAGCATTTCCCCTTTGCCAAGCATCCTGCTGAGCACTTTGCATATAGTAACTGGTATTTTTCCCAACAAACCTACAACGATGAGTACTATTATCCCCTCCATTTTGCAGATGAAGAAGCTGAACCAGAGAGGTTAAGTAACTTGCCCAAGGTCACACAGCTAGTACAGCAGTGTCCATCTCTTGCAGGGACACACACCTCAGCTAATCAGAGCTTGATGCTGCTCTCTATTTAAAGCACCTGACTCTTTCCCTCACTCAGCAAGCCACCTTCCAATTGCAGGTTGGCTCCCGGTGTAGAAGTAGAAAGCCTGGCCCCCTTCTGGTTCTCATTGTAAATTAGCAGAGTGGGGCTTTGGTGGAGCGGTCTAGCAAGGCCTTTGGGGTCTGACTGCCTGGGTTCAAATATAGGCTCTGCTCCTTTGAAGAAGTGACTTACCCTCTCTGAGCCTGTTCCTGAACTTGTAAAAATCTGGATGATGTGATATACTTACCTTCTGGGTTGCTGTGAGAATTAAATTAGATAATATGTAATAGTGCCCAGTGCAGTGCCTACTACATAGTCAGTGCTTGATAATGGTTAGCCGCCACTGGCAGTAACTCCCATGAACGTGGTTAGCATAAGCCTGCCTCCCTGGGTTCAATCAGCTCTGGGGACACCCAGAAAATCATGCCCCCGGCCTGCAAGGACAAGAACTAGACAGTGTTCAATACTGGATGCACCAAGAAAAAGCTGGCACCCTGTTAGAGATACTGCCCCACAGTCACTCTCAGACACCGGGTTATCTGGAATGGAAGGTAGAGGGACTCCAGGGGACCTCACCCAGAGACAAACAGGGCAAAATCTGAGGTTACAGCCCCTCCCCAGGTTCAGCAGTCAGCAGCCTCCTTGGGGAGCAGGAGCAATGCTGGCCCAGCTTTCAAGCCCTGGTAGGGCTGAGACAAGGTAGACACACCAAGGGCCTCCACAAGGATTTAAGCTGGTATGGCCAAGGAGGTCTGGGTTCAGAATGTGGGTGTTGCTGCCTGGTGCCCACATCTTGCTGAAGTTTCAACTCCCTGCTGCTGCATCCCAGAGATGTGGCCAAGTGGGCTGCCTGCTGCAAGGCCCTGAAATGCCCCTGAACAGGCCTAGCACCAGGCCCATCCCAGCGCCATCTGGCCCTCTCTCCATGCCACTCTCCACTTCAGTTTGCTTGACCACTTTGTCTACTTTGGGTTCCTTTTGGGTTCTTCATAAGGAGACCTAAAAGCACTAACCTCTTTCAGTGAGCCAAGGAAAGCTGTTTTGCCTGGGCCTGGAGAACCCAAGAAGACCTGCTTTGCTGGACAGGTGCTTGCAAAGGGCCAGAGAATAAACATTGTAGGCTTTGGGGGCCAGATGGTCTCTGTTGAGACTACTCAACTCTATTCTTATAGTACAAAAGCAGCCACAGGCAATACATAAAAGAATGAGTGGGCTGTGTTCCAATAAAACTTTATTTATAAAACCAAAAGGGGGCCGGACATGGCCTGTGAGCTGACAACCGGAGCTCATGCCTGTCCCCTTCAGTCCCCATAAGCAGGCCTTCCCGTATCTCTCCGTAAAGGAAAATGGGAAGCAGACCAGAAGTAAGCCTGTCTTTTTAAAAAGAAACCTCTCTCTAAAACATGATTTATTTCCCAGTCCCCTGACCTGCAGAATTAATCCAGTTCTGCTGCTCCCACTCAAAGTCCCTCCCCCTTCTCTCTAGCCCACCCTAGCAAGCTCTCGAGGGGTGGGAAGGACCCCTTCTCCCTCATTACAATGAACAGAGGAGAGCCCCTGGCTCACAAACCCTGGCCCTCCAGCCAGGAGGCAGACAAGGCTGTTGGCTAAGGGCTGGGAAGACGGGGAGTTGGAGAGACAGAGGGACAGGGGTGAAGGAGCAGTGTGTGGCGGGGGCGGGGGGCGCAGCCAAGTGAGCAGCTGTGACTGACACGAACCAACTGCTTCCTGCCTTCCCCCTGTCCCTGCCTTCATCTCCTCTGGTGACCCAGAACCAAGGGCCCTACAGAGCAGGGTCAGTGGCCTGCTAGAAAGTAAAGGGCATCAGACTGGAAACCTGCACCCTGGCTCTTGCTGAGAACACACTGTGTGGCCTTGGGCAAGTGGCTTAAAGACTCTGGGCTTCGGCTGGGCGGTGGCTCACCCTGTAATCCCAGCACTTTGGAGGCCGAGGTGGGTGGATCACTGGAGGTTAGGAGTTTGAGACCAGCCTGGCCAACATGGCGAAACTCCGTCTCTACTGAAAATACAAAAATTAGCCGGGCATGATGGTGAACATCTGTAATCCCAGCTACTCGGAAGGCTGAGGCATGAGAATCGCTTTAACCCGGGAGGCAGAAGGTGCAGTGAACCAAGATCGTGCCACTGCACTCCAGCCTGGGCCACAGAGTGAGACTCTGTCTAAATAAATAAATAAATACTCCGGGCCTCAGTGCTCACACTGTACAGTTAAGCATTTGGGCCTATTGCTCTTGTCTGATGGCCTGCCTGAGGCAGTTGTCTGACGTTCTAGACCTTCCCAGCAGAAAACTGGTAGTCTCCATAACACAAGGGGACCACAGCGGAAATGAATCTTTCCAGAGAAACGGACTGTCCTTCCTGGGAAAACCACTTGAATGCAGGCTCAATTGAGGCAACCCGAGTCCAAAATAGCAGATGATTCAGGAGGCACAGAGGGCAGAGATCTGGAGCAAGAATAAAAGCAACCTTGGTTCTTGTGCTGGCTTTGCCACTTAGCTCGCTGACTCTGGGATAGCTAGGAAATCTCTGAACATCTGTTCCTTCTTCTGTAAACGGGGAAAAAACACCTGCCCTGCCTTCTTTGCAGGGTTAAGACTGAAATGGCCTAATGCCTGGGAAAGGTTTTGGAGGGCTGGGAATTAGGCCTCTGGACACAAAGAGGAGTAAGTGGTAGGGACAAAGCTGAAAGCAAAAGCAGTAGGTTCCTGGGAAATGGCAGGTATGCCATGTCCCTCCCTCACACAGCCCATAGTGCTCATGTCCCTGCCATGGCTGTCCGTCCTGGCATTGCTCGCAATACCAGCAAGAAGCCAGGCCAGGAGAAAACCAGGGGCCTGGAGATTCCGGCCAAATACAGGGACCCAAAGGTACTTAGATGCTGAACCTGATTCTTGACAGGCCCAGGTGATGCTGAGAAACCAAAGAACAACACTGCAGGTGCCCCTGACTTTAAGGACAACCCACCCCATCCAGCACACATACATCCAAGGACTTCATAGGAACAACTGGATAGGCCTAGGTTAGGAGAGGGTCCTTGGCTGCTCTGAAGATGGTGAGTATCTCAACTGTTCCCAGTGAATTACACGTCAAACTTCTTCTTCCACTCTTTCTCGCCATCTCACTACTGCACTTGACTGGTCTTAAAAATAATAATAATAAAGGCTGGGCATGGTGGCTCGCGTCTGTAATCCCAGCACTTTGGGAGACCACTGTGGGAGGTGGAGACCAGCCTGGGCAACATAGTGAGACCCCATGTCTACAAAAAATAAAAATCTAGCCAGGCGTGGTGGTGCCTACCTGTGGTCCCAGCTACTCTGGAGGCTGAAGTGGGAGGATTGCTTGAGCCCAGGGAGGTCGAGGCTGCAGTGAGGCGTGATCACGCCACTGCAATCCAGCCTGAGCAACAGAGTGAGACCCTGTCTCAAAATAAATAAGTATAAAATAATTTTTAAAAGGGCGCTTATAGATTCATAGTAAGGCTTCTTTTAACCTTGAGTAACTCCAGAGCAGTGAGAATTGGGTTGAATTTATCCAAATCTAGTCTGAAACCATGTTTCCAGGAATGCTTCCCTGGTGTAAAGCAAGTTCCATCCATCCAAACTAATAAATCCAGAGTGGGCCATGAGCCCAGGTGGGAGAGACCAGAATGAGTACAGCCAACAGCGAAAACTCCACGGAGAATGAAAGAGAACCACAGGCTCAGGGGACCAGGGCAGGGTCACTAGCCTTGTCAGTTTCTTTCCACATCCCCACCCTGGGCTCTGGGGAGGGGAGGGGTGACAGGCCGGGGGCCCGATGGAATGAACACCTCCCTGTCTTCTCCATGCCCTTCCATCCTTCAGTATCTCTACACACTGGAGCACTCAAGCCCTCTCTCTCTTTGGGAATACTGTTCTTACCTCATTGCAGTTTTGAACTGGTTTCTAAATAACTGCTGCAGTTTAAGCCTTTCCTCTCCCATACAACTAAACTTTGTACAGGGCTAGATTTCTTAGGTTTCCTGCAGACTCCACGTTTCTTTTCCTTTCTGGTTAGGAAACCAGGAAATTCGGCCACCACTTTCAGGCCATCAAATAATTAGGGCCTAAGAGATGCTAGTCCTATTATTCAGTAGTAACAGTAATTGTCATTGTTGCCATGAACAGGGCACTTCCTTGTGGTAGGCACTACTGTATAGGCACACAGCAACTCATATCTTTACGACAGCCCAACAGGGTTATCGGTCCTTTACAAAGTAGTTTGGCCTATGTGATACTCACTTTAGAGGACCTGAAACAGGTTGTCATGCTCAGAGCAGCAGAAACTGAGGCGTAACAGTGAAAGCCACGTGAATGTCATCTGGGAAAAACACGGATGGCCAATTCGTAATTCTTAAAAAGTCTTAAAAAACATGGCACCGGGCTGGGCGCGGTGGCTCACGCCTGTAATCCTAGTGCTTTGGGAGGCTAAGGCAGGCAGATCAGGAGGTCAAGAGTTTGAGACCAGCCTGGCCAACATGGTGAAACCCCGTCTCTACTAAAAATACAAAAATTAGCCAGGCGTGGTGGTGTATGCCTGTAATCCCAGCTACTCAGGAGGCTGAGGCAGGAAAATTGCTTGAACCTGGGAAGTGGAGGTTGCAGTGAGCTGAGATCACGCCACCGCACTCCAGCCTGGACAACAGAGCAAGGCTCTGTCTCTTACAAACAAACAAACAAAACAAAATAAAACAAAACAAAAAAACAAAAACAAACACCAATTAAGATGACAGAAAACAAATAGTTCAGGTATGACTTCCAATCCAAGCACACCTGGGTGGAAGTCTGGTCCAGGGGGCAGTTGTTTAGTGTGTGAGCTGCTTCTGATGTGGGCAACTCTACAAAAGCTTGTTCCAGGATAAGCAGCAGCCAGCTGGTCAGAGATACCCATGGCATGAAAAAAGAGTGCCCTTGCACTGGAGGGCGAGGGGTGAATGCTGTTATTGCAGCAGCTCGGACCCCAGGCCTGCTCCTACACTCAGAGCCTCCAAGGCAGAGCTGGCTTCGTGGAGGTGTGATCTGGGCAGTGGCCTAGGGTCCCAGGTTTAGAAGGGTCCCTGCAGCTGATTTAATGCTCTTCTGTCAGGGGTTTCATCAATAATTTATGAATGAGAGAGTCTTCATTTTCATTTTGCAGTGGATCCTGCAAATTATGTAGCTAGCTATGCCCAAGACCTGAGGGTTTGGGGCCACTGAGCTAAATAAACAGAAGTACTCAAGAAGAAATCTAGTAGAGCTGAATTTCTGATGGATATCTTCTTAAAGACAGAAAGCAAATCCCAAATGGAAAGCCAGGCCATTGTTTGTCTCCAGGTCCCCTCTCTCTGCTACATCTTTGGCTTCTTGGTGGTACCCCCACAGGCTGGAAGGACTATTTAGGGTCTCAGAACCAGAGAGGAGAATAGACTTGTCTAAGATCACACAGCAAATAAGTAGTAGGGCTGGAGCTAGAATAATTATACCAGTTTCCACTTACTTAACATTCATGCTAGGTGCTGTGCTAAACATTTATGAGCATTTTCTTGTTTAATCTTCACAACAGTCTGTAATTTACAGATGAGGAAAGTGAGGCACAGAAAAGTTAAGGCTCTGGCCTTGTGCGGTGGCTCACGCCTGTAATCTTAGCACTTTGGGAGGCTGAGGTGGGTGGATCATCTGAGGTCAGGAGTTCGAGACCAGCCTGTCCAACATGTTGAAACCCCATCTCTACTAAATATAAAATTAGCCAGGCGTAGTGGTGCATGCCTGTAATCTCAGCTACTTGGGAGGCTGAGGCAGGAGAATTGCTTGAATCCGGGAGGCGGAGGTTGCAGTGAGCCGAGATCGCGCCATTGCACTCCAGCCTGGGCAATAAGAGCGAAACTCCGTCTCGGGGGAAAAAAAAAAAAGAAAAGAAAAGTTAAGGTTCTTTCCCAAGGCCCTACAGCAAGAAGTGATGGCATCAGACTTAAGCCCAGGCAGGCTGGCCAGGAATTGGGAACAAAGGGTCCTCATGGGGGATGTCATTTTCTGATCCTCCCTGGCCACTGGCCAAGGCTTTCTTTATTTCTGCTACTTTTCGTAAATGCAGCAAGAAAGGACTTGCCTCATTCCCTGGAATCCAGAACACGTGTGGGGGCAGCCCAACCCAGGGTAGGAATGCACTATTGACCCTCTGGCCCTGGGTTATGCAGTCAAGGAGCAGTTTCCCTGCTCAGGCGGGGGATGGGGTGCAGTGGGGGCTGGGCCTGGAGACCCTCCACAGCCCCTTAGGGACTAAGTCCAAGGGTGCCTGCCTAGGCCAAGCCTGGGGCCAGAAGGGTCAGCCCAGCCTAAGTGGGTGTGGATGGAGAAGCCAAGGATGCCCTAGGAGCACTGAGGCTGCCTAGAAGGGGCTGCCCTGGCAGGGAGTAGCAGGTAGTTCTGTCACCTCCCTCCACCCTGCTGAGAAGACCGGAAGCTTCCTGGTTAAAGACAGGTGCTGGGTTAGTGAGAAGTGCCGTGGGTGGACAGAGGGGTGCTGGCCAGGGAGGCTGGCAGGTTCAGAGCCTCTCTGCTCCCAGCAGCTGCTGCCCAACCCATGGCAGCCCCTTGGGTTGCGGCCTCCCCCTCAGTTCTCAGGTTCTCACCTCTCCCCACCCCAGGGCATTTGTGTGCAGAGAAGAGACAAACTCAAGTTTGTTCTGAGTTCCAGGATCCCAGCCACCTCCCTCCCTGGGGTGGCCTGCCTTGGTGGTCCTCCCCCACTTACTGGGAGATCCTCCCTCCAATTCCCCCACCCACCAGCTCCCCCAGAAGGCCGAGCCAAAGCCAGTATTTGCGTTCACACAGAGAAGGAGCAGCAGAGAGGCTGGGCAGTGGGATGAAGTCAGCAGTCGCTGGTCTCCAGCCCCGAGTCTTGCAATTCGCCTCCTCCCTGGCTCAGTCTCCCTGAGAGCCGCAAGTGAGTGATGGAGTCAATAGCAATGGACTCAGGACAGACATTCCCCTCCCCGGACAACAAAATGTGGAATGTCTCCTTCTCTCCAGACTGGACTCTTGCTATCGGATTATCAATGAATCAACCGCCAACTATTTCGGGAGCATCAACGGCCCCTGGTTGAGACCATCTGACTCTCCACCCTCTGTCTCAAAGCATCAGACACACAACCACAGACACCCTCCCCAGCATTCCTGTCTGCTTCAGGAGTCATGTAGGTTTGGGGAGACAGGCTGGGTCCCAGAAGGTCTGAGGGAGGAGACAGCAGGGCTGAGTCCTGGAGGCCTTGAAGGTATAACTGGACCCATCTTTGGGGTAGGGCTCACGGAGCCTCAGGGACATCTGGCTGGACGCTGCCATCCACTGGTGCAAGACAGGGGTGGGGATGGGGGGTCAGGGGTAGGAGGAGAATTCATTCCTGGACTGAGGTTGAGGACACCCACTTTTCAAGGTTTACTGTCTCCCTTATCATGCCCTGGGCAGGATCTTTGTTCACTGACTATTCCCACTGGCTCCAAATGTCTGGTTAGGGCTATAGTCCTAGCAAGCGCATAGCGCATAGTAGGTGCTTATTAAAGATTTGTTATGAGTCTCTTCAATCAGACCTTTAGTTCCTTCAAGGCCTTAACCCTGTCAGCACCCCACAACACCTTGAAAGCAGGAGGTGCCCAATTAACCCTCAGTGGCTGATGGAAAGATGAATACTCATTGCTCTCAAGCCCAAGGGTTCATGGAAAACTGAGGCCCGGCTACCCCACTGCCCCAGGACCCTCTTGATACCCACGGCTCCGCCCTCTCTAGTCCAGGCTTGGCCTCCGGAACCACATACAGGCATACAGGCCTGGCTTGTGCTGGGCACAGTAGCTCCCGTGCAGGCCTCCGAGCCTGCAGAACACCCTGAAGGGCGTTGGCTCCCAGCATCTGCTTTAATGCCCTTCAAAGAGATTTTTAGAAAAATTACCCCTAACCAGTACAGTCTCTGGCAGGATGGACGCTACAGGAAACAGGAGCCGGAGCAGGAACGACCCGTTCATGTGTAGTATCTGGGGGGAGCAGGGCTTGGTGCAGCCTCCCATGGTGTTTGCTGGGAGCCCCTGAGCCTTTCCTTACCCCATCCCTCCCCTCCTCTGCGTGGGTCCAGACCAATCCCCTGAGCGCTGAGATGCCACGTAAACAGAGCTGTGCATGCACGCAGTGCGCACGCACACACCACTGCTTGGGAAATCCCCACATCTGGCTCTCACGTGACCCAGCTATGCCCAGAAGGCTGCAGCTGAGAGGGCCTGGAAGATGAGAGGGTCGGGAGTGTGCGGCTCTCTGGGGAGCCCCGAGTTAACCCTTCAGCACCACAGCTCGGCGGCTCTGTCTAATGCTAAGCTTCCAGAGAGGGGAGAAGCCAGGAAGGAGGCCTGGTGCTCAGTGCTCAGCCCTGGCCCTGGTTGCCTTTCCCAGCATGGGAAGGTTGGGACACTTCTCTGGGCCTCACTGGTCTTGACCTGGGATGTGAAAGGGCTGCTCTTTCCCTGTCCTGTCAATCCTGGTCAATCATCAGCCTCTCGGGAGTTCTCACTGGAGGGAGATTCCTTCCCTGATGGAGGATATTTCATGTGCATCTCCTAGTGTCAGGAACCTGGCTGCAGGACAGTGATCCTGGAATCACAAGGAGTCAAGATTCATGCCCTCCTTTGTCTCCCAGGAAACGGCTGGGCTCTTCCTAACAATAAGGAAAAGGTGGGAGGTGGCTCCTGGGCCAAGACGTATTAATTAGAACATTTTAAACTTCAATAATTTTATTGAACAAGTAGCAATCTGCAATAGCTCCTCTGAAACAGAACCACACAGTAGGTGCTCCAGGGCTATGAAAGAGATGCCCCACATGGAAGACGTGGCACATGGGGACAGTGGCTCCTACCACTGAACAGATGTCCTCTGCACAGGTATTGTCCTCTTCACCCAGCTGACCCATTTAGAAAGCTCAGTAAATTAGGCTCAGCAGCCATGCAGGTCTGTGTGCCTTGCTCAGAGACCCCTACATGGCGTGGCCCCAGCCCCGTGCAGCACTTGTGACACTGTTTTAAAACTGCTGTTTCCTTGCCCACCTCCCCCATCTGGCCAGGAGTCCTCTGAGGACAACGACCTCATTGTCTCCATCTTGGTATCACTGAGGTTCCATCACAAGACCTGTCAGATGTGCAGTAGACAAACCTAGAAGGCAGGCACAGCCAGAGCCAGAAAAGCCAGCTTTAGTCTGGAAGGAGCCACCTCATCCCAGAAGGAAGACCTAGTACCAGTGTCCATTCAGAAACTTGCTTCCTATCCACTAGCCTTCAAGAGTACCCTCCCTGCGCCCCAGGAGACAGCTGCCTAGTGTCCACTGAGCCATGGGCTTGGAGCAGAAGGAGCGAGCCAAGTCATGGAGGAAGGGTCGGGGAGAGGGGAGTTCCCCTGACCAGAACCCTGTGGCCAAATGCAAATGAGCAACTCAGAGCCAGCAGGCTCCAGGACTGTGTATGGCAGGAGCTCACAGGCCAGAAGAACTTGTCCCACCCTGACAGATCTGAAATGAGGGATGTTAAAATCTGCATATTTGCAAGGTCCCCCTGGGGGGGCCATTGCCAACATACAAAGACAGTCTTAGTTTGGTCTGTTGTCACCAGCCTGTCATCACTGCTTAGCATAGCAAGGATCTGACCCTCCAGCTGGGAAGTTATGTACCCAGACCTGATCCTCTTCCAACACTCAAAGAGCCTAAGGTGCTCCAGGGCTGAGCTGAGGACACCCTTACTCACAGGGATCCAGAAGCAGTGACAAGGGGGAGGATGGTGAAGAGATGGCCAGCTCTGCCTTCTCTTTTATTTTATTTATTTATTTATTTTTTGAGATAGAGTCTCGCTCTGTCACCCAGGCTGGAGTGCAATGGCGCCATCTCTGCTCACTGCAACCTCTGCCTCCCCGGTTCAAGTGATTCTCCTGCCTCAGCCTCCTGAGTAACTGGGATTACAGGCGCCCACCACGACACCCAGCTAATTTTTGTATTTTTGTAGAGACAGGGTTTCACCATGTTGGCCAGGCTGGTCTCAAACTCCTGACCTCAAGTAATCCGCCCAACTCGGCCTCCCAAAGTGCTGGGATTACAGGCGTGAGCCACCACACCCGGCCTGCCTTCTTTATGTTTTATTTTGAGATAGGGTCTTGCTCTATTGCCTAGGCTGGAGTGCAGTGGTGCAATCACCATTCACTGCAGCTTTAACCTCCTGGGCTCAACAACCCTTCTTCGGCCTCCCGAGTAGCTGAAACCATAGGTGTGTGCCACCACACTGGACTAATTTTTTATTTTTGTAGAGAAGGGGTCTCACTAGGTTGCCCAGGCTGGTCTCAAGCTCCTGGGCTCAAGTGATCCTCCCACCTCAGGTTCCCAAAGTGCTGGGATTACAGGCGTGAACCACCACACCCAGCAAACTCTGTTTCTGAGCACAAGGAAGCAAAGGGACTTTCTAACATGACCCAGTTGTCTTGGTGCAAGACTTTATTCTAACAATAAATAACAAAATACATTTTCAAGCCGGCTGCTTGGGCCACACATGGCAATGATGAAATCCAGGGGGCAAGGCAGAAAGAAGAGAGTCAGGGAAAAGCATGATTTTCCTGTAAACTTCTAAGTTTTATGGAAACTCAGGAAAAAAATAATTTTTTCTTTCACATTTCGAAACAGACCAATTCTAAAAATGCCACGTGCCGACTAAGTTACACACACCACTTTTCTGTTTCTAAAAGTAACTTTAGATTAGAAAAAGGTGCTAAAACAATAAGTAATGCACATTTCCCCCATGTCTTTGTTTTTCCGCCGGCTTTGTCATCACTGGAAAGGTTGCCTCTTCTGTCACGTGTCTATAAACCAAACGCTGAAGTGAGGAACCAGTGACTTTCTGGCCGTGGGCCACGGTGGGAAACATTTCTTTGCTGGACCACAATTTGGGTATTTCCTCCCCCAGCAACAAAACCTTCTGGAAATGAAAGGCAGATGGTGTCTCTCATCAGGTCAGGGCTGGGTAGGCCCCTCAGATAGCCGTTCTCCAAGACTCCAAATGCTGGGCTGTGTTTCAGGGGTAAGAGACTTGGAGTCCTGTCCTCCATTCCTGCCCCCGTAGCCCACCCTCCCATCTCAGGAGACAACTGAATGTTCTTCAAGGAGCAGTCCCATCCAGGCATCATCCAGGCACCATTCATCTTGGGGATGCCAATCCCTCTGCCATCTTGCTGCCTGTCTACCCTGAACATGGCCATCAACCCACATGGATGACCCATCCAAGACGCAACCCTGGGTTGATTTCAGAAGCCCTGGGAAGCCTGTCAAAAAATGCAGATTGGCTGGGTGCAGTGGCTCATGCCTATAATCCCAGCACTCTGGGAGGCCAAGGCAGGAGGATCTGCCTGGCCAACATGATATAACCCTGTCTCTACTAAAAATACAAAAATTAGCCAGGTGTTGTGGAGGGTACCTGTAGTCCCAGCTACTCAGGAGGCTGAGGCGGGAGAATCACTTGAACCCAAGAGGCAGAGGTTGCAGTGAGCCAAGATCGCACTACCACACTCCAGCCTGGGTGACAGAGTGAGACTCCATCACACACACACACACACACACACACACACACACACACACACAAAATGCAGATCAGCCAGATGCGGTGGCTCATATCTATAATCCAGCACTTTGGGAGGCCGAGGTGGGTGGACTGCCTGAGGAGCTTGGGAGTTCGAGACCAGCCTGAGCAATATGGTGAAACCCTGTCTCTTAAGAAAATGAAAAAATGCAGATGCCTGGGCGTCACTCTAGACATGCTGATTCAGTAGGTCTGGGCAGGCCCTGGGAATCTGTATGTCAATGAGCAGACTCAAGATTCTGCAGTTCACTTTTGCCCATGCAGTTCCCTTTTGGACCAACTTCCTATTTTCCTAGCAGGAGAAACTGGGTGATAGGAGTGAGGGGGCAGAGGCAGCTGTGCAAGCAGGGCTGAGGGAATTGAGGCTTCCAACTAGCTGCCTCCTTCTGGGGATTCCAGGATCCGGGGAGCGCTTGCCACGCCCCTGCCCCCTCCCCGCTCCGCCTCGCTCTGTGTGTCCAGGCCAATTGGGCAGTGGGGCTCAGCCACCTCGGGCCAGGGAGCGTGGCGCAGACACACACGTGAGCAGCACTCACTTTCTCCATCGTGTCACCGCCACGTGGGCTGGCCGCAGAGTTGCCAAATCAATCAGGCTCCTTTCATTTCCAATTAGATGGCTTTGAACTCCAAGGGTAAAATCAGGCTGAGGACCCAGAGCCATGAAAATAAAAACTGTTTAAAAACACCAGCCCAGAGGCTGGCTGCGGTGGCTCATGCCTATAATCGCAGCACTTTGAGAGGCCGAAGAGGGTAGATCACAAGGTCAGGAGTTCAAGACCAGCTTGGCCAACATGGTGAAATCCCATCTCTACTAAAAATACAAAAAATTAGCCAGGCATGGTGGCATGCATCTGTAATCCCAGCTATTCAGGAGGCGGAGGCAGGAGAACTGCTTGAACCTGGGAGGCAGAGGTTGCAGTGAGCCGAGATCGTGCCATTGCACTCCAGCCTGGGCAACAGAGCCAGATTCTGTCTCAAAAAAAAAAAAACAAAACAAACCACGAGCCTGGGTAAGATGTGCCAGAAGCTGACGCCTTCAAAAGACACGCTCACTTTTGAAATGGGCCATTGGAGGGCGGCAGGAAGATCTTTGCCACATTCTCTAAGTAGCCTGGGCCTTTCTCACTGAGGATGGGTAGCTCAGGAGGACAAGAAAGCCTCAGAAATTGCTTTAAAAGGTCTTGCTTATGATACACTCTCCATGACTTCCTTTCCAGACTCATCTCCTGCTCTACCCTCGCTCCTGCCGGGATGATGGGCACCTCTCCTTCCCTCAGACTTTTCAAGCTCATGCCAGGCCAGGTATGGTGGCTCACGTCTGTAATCCCAACACTTTAGGAGGCTGAGGCAGGAGGATCACTTGAGGCCTGGAATTCGACACCAGCCTGGGCAACAAAGCGAGACCCTGTTTCTACCAAATAAATAAACAAATCAGTAATAAAAAATAAAGGCTAGAAATGGTGGCTCACACCTGTAATCCTAGCATTCTGGGAGGCCGAGGCGGGTGGACTGCCTGAGCTCAGGAGTTCAAGACCACCCTGGGCAACACAGAGAAACCCCATCTCTACTAAAATACAAAAAAATTAGCCAGGCATGGTGGCGGGTGCCCGTAGTCCTAGCTACTTGGGAGGCTGAGGCACGAGAGCTGAGAAGCGGAGGTTGCAGTAAATCGAGATTGGGCTACTGCACTCTAGCCTGGGTGACAGAGCAAGACTGTCTCCTACATAAATAAATAAGCCAGGCATGGTGGCACACCAGTGGTTCCACCTACTTGGGAGGATGAGGTGGGAAGATCACTTGAGCCCAGGAATTTAAGGCCACAGTGAGCCCTGATCGCACCACTGCACTCCAGCCTGGGCCATTGAGTAAGACCCCATGTTAAAAATTAACACCAGAAAAACCCACAACAACAACAAAAAAGCAAAAACTCATTCCAGCTCCACATCCTTACTCATGCCTGGCTGTCCCTCCTGCAGGGTGCCCTACCCACACCCTTCAGCCCATCACAATCTCCTCTGTCCTTCAGGGCCATCTCCAGCCTCTCCCACAATGGCCAGCCACCCCTCCTTCCATCTTGCAGATCCCAAGCCATCCTGCCTAGTATTAATGAATCCCTGAAACGGTCCCACCTTCTCAGTTGAGCTGTGCACTCCATGGGGCCAGGAGCCAACAAACTATTAAGAGAAGTGAAAGCCTCACAAAGCCTGCGCTCTGGAGGGAGGAGGCCTGCTGCCACTGCCTCGTCTCCCTCCATCTCCCTCTGCTGCTGGTTGGGCAGGGCAGGCCCAGGGAGGGCCAGAGAGCCCAGCTCTGCTAGTGCCCTGCTGAGGTATTTACCTTGCGGGGAAGGGAGGTACCAGAGACCTCACAGACCAGCTTCCTCTGCTTCAGGACAGCCCTCCTCACACTTCCACCTGGTTCCAGGGCTTGGTGGGAGTGCTGACCAGCAGAAGACCAGGTTCTGCCCACCCCATACCCTGGGCAAATGGCCATCCCTCTCTTAAAAGCTTCCTCTATAAAAGGAGGAGAATAGAGGAACTTTTTCAGGTATACTAACCCTTTTTTTTTTTGAGACGGAATCTCACTCTGTCACCCAGGCTGGAGTGCAGTGGCACCATCTTGGCTCACTGCAACCTCCGCCCCCTGGGTTCAAGTGATTCTCCTGCCTCAGCCTCCCGAGTAGCTGGGATTACAGGTGCGGGCCACCACATCCGGCTAATTTTTCATATTTTTAGTAGAGACGAGGTTTCACCATGTCGGTCTTGAACTCCTGACCTCAGGAGATCCAACTGCCTCGGCCTTCCAAAGTGCTAGGATTACAGGAGCGAGCCACCACGCCTGGCCATAGACTAACCCTTAATAGTGGCCAGAACTTATGGGCGGGTCTTGCTCTAAGCAAATTCACTTTATTAAAAACCAAATTAAAATAAATAAATAAAAACCAAACTCATAAAAAGGAAAATTAGGCTGTGTGCTGCGGTTCACACCTGTAATCCCAGCACTTTGGGAGGCCGAGGCAGGATAGTCACTTGATCCTAGGAGTTTAAGACCACCCTGGGCAACATAGCGAGACCCTGTCTCTCCAAAAACTAACTGGACGTGGTGGTGCATGTCTGTAGTCCCAACTACTCAGAAGGCTGAGGTGAGAGGATTGCTTGAAGCCAGGAGGTCAAGTCTGCAGTGAGCTGTGGTTGTGCCACCACACTCCAGTCTGAACGACAGAGCCTGGGGCCCTGTCTCAAAAAAACAAAAACAAAAACAAAAAAAGGGCCAGTCATGGTGGTTCACACCTGTAATCCCAGCACTTTGGGAGGCCAAGGTGGGTGGATCACCTGGGGTCAGGAGTTCAAGACCAGCCTAGCCAACATGGTGAAATCCCATCTCTACTAAAAATACAAAAAATTAGCTGGGCATGGTGGTGGACGCCTATAATTCCATCTACTCGGGAGGCTGAGGCAGGAGACTCACTTGAACCCAGGAGGTGGAGGTTGCAGTGAGCCGAGATTGTGCCACTGCACTCCAGCCCAGGCAAACAGTGAAACTCTGTCTCAAAAAAAAAAAAAAAAAAAAAAGAGAATCCTGTGTCTGGCTGACCTAGGGCAAGTTCCTTAACTTCCCTTTCCTGGTCTATAAAATGGGACAAGACCACCTACCCTGGTTGCTGCAGGGAGGCTCCTGGCAATGATGAGATAGTGCACGCCCCACCTTCCCCCTGTCTGATTGAGGAGTCACTCTGGAGAAAGGGCAAAAGCCGAAACCAGCGCTCTCTCCTGTTTGAGACGAACCCCTCCGGTGCTGCCTCCTATTCATAGTAAAAGCTGCTTCACCCTTAGTGCTTCCTCTGGGCCAGGCACAGTGCTGGAGTTATCACTTCAGGAACTTTCATTCAATCCTCAACCCCATGAAAAAAACCTGATTATCCCTATTTTACAGGTGAAGAAATGAGCCATAGAAAAGGACTTGCCCAAGATCACACAGCAGGCAGAGCCGGGACATGAAACTAAGCATTCTGGCTCCAGAGTCCACGTTTTTAACGCAACGGAATACTCAGCAATGGCTGAGTCTACGCCCTGTCGTCCCCTCCTGGGTCTCACAGAATGGAAATAAATGTCTCAACTCAAAGACCAACTTCTCCCCTTCTTTCTTAATCTATCAATAATTAAAACGGCAATAACAAATGGCAGAGCTGGGGTTCAAACCCTGTCTGCCTGTTGCCAAAACCTAAACTGTCAACCCCAGGCAACATTGCTTCTCTGCAGTGAAACTACATTAATGCTGATCTCATGAACTCAGCCAATAATACAGTTTTATGATCACTGAGATAGAAGTGGGGCTGAGCTCACTACTTTTCCAAGGAGAAGAATAAAGTAAACAGGATTTCATGAGGAACATCAACACTTGCCTAAGAGAACAAGCTTGTAACAACACTCTTGAGCAACCTCATCTGCATGTAAACGAGCTGGAGCTTCCACAGGACTCCTGGGTTGGATGAACCATCAGGCTCTCCTGACCACAGCCTCAGGGCCCTGACAATCCCGAGGCTCCGTGGCCACCTGTGCCCCCTAGTGGCGCATCTCAGAACTTCCCGGCTAGGCGCCCTGGCGAAATGCAGCTTTTTAGAGAACTGGGTGAGAGGCATGAGATCTTTGCAGGTCTCAAGAGAACCCCTTGCTCTGGGGAGTCTGCTCCAGCCCCACTGGGGCTCCTGGAGCAGTGCCCACCTTGGGGAAGCAACAACAGCTAACAACAACAGGCCCTTCCTACTGCCAGGCACAGCACAAAACCCCTCAAAGGGCATCACCTCCTTGAACCCTGTGCACTTTGGGGCAAGCCAGGTCGCTGCTACTCTAACAACCCCATTTGACAGGTATGATGGTCAGGTGGTACACATCAACCTGGCTAAGCTACTGTCCCCAGTTATGCAATCACACATTAATTTAGGTGTTGCTGGGGAATTTTTTTTTTTTTTTTTTTTTTTTTTTTTGAGACAGAGCCTCGCTCTGTTGCCCAAGCTGGAGTGCAATGGCATGATCTCGACTCACTGCAACCTCCACCTCCTGGGTTCAAGATTCTCCCTGCCTCAGCCTCCCCAGTAGCTGGGATTACAAGCACCTGCCACCATGTCCAGCTAATTTTTTGTATTTTTAGTAGAGACGGGGTTTTGCCATGTTGGCCAGGCTGGTCTCAAACTCCTGACCTCAGGTGATCCACCTGCCTCAGTCTCCCAAAGTGCTGGGATTACAGGCATGAGCCACTGCGCCTGGTCGGGAATGTATTTTTATAGTTATTAAAGACCATGACCGGATGACTTTAAGTAAGGGAAATTATCTAAAACACTCTGGGTGGGCCTGAGTCAATAGCTGAAAGGCCTTCAGCAGAGTGGAGGTTTCCCTGAAGACATTTCATCTGCGGACAGCAGCTCCAGCCTGGGCCTGGGGGTCCAGCCTGCCCCCTTTCATGACCTGCCATAGGATTTCAGACTTACCTAGCCAGCCCCCACAATTGTGTAAGCTAGTTCCTTACACTACTTCGCTTAATATATACCTCCCACTCCTTCTGTTCCTTTAGTTGAACCCTGGCTGATATAACAGAACAGGTGAGATAATCTGTTCTTAGAGGCGAAGGGATTTGCCCAAGTCACATGACTGGCAAGTTGTCGGCCTGAGAGTGGGACCCCAGGCAACCTGATGCAGGTGTTTCCCAGCTCCCACACAAACTCTCCCTTGAGGCCCACATCCAATCATCAGAGTCTGTCCAACACCCGCAGTGCCTTGCCCCCTCCACTGCTGCCAGAGCCCACATCCTATCTCACCTGGCTAGCCGCCCCCTGCGACCTTGCACATCATAACCCATCCTGCCTAGTCAATCCCCATCATTCTATGATTGAAGCCAGATCATGTCCCTGCCTCTACTTAGAACCCCTCAGTGAATCTTCATCTCACTCGATGAAAGTCAAAATCCTTAGAATGTCCTGCAAGGCCCTACATGGTGCTGCTTCACCCTATTCCCTCCCCACCGCCAGCTACATCTCTGCTCTCACCTCCTTCCACTTTACCCTCCACTATTCTTCATCCCAGCCACAGGCCTCCCTACTGCATCATGAGCAGCCAGCACACACCGTCACCCCAGGGCCTTTGCACTTGCTGTGCCCTTGGCCTGGACTGCTCTTCCTCAGGTAACCATGTTGCTCCCTCACTTCCCTCCATCTAATAGTATATTCTTCTATATAGCTCATCACCCATAGCAGACTGCAAACTTCTCTAGGGTAGAAAGGCACGTTCCTATAGCCTCGACACCTTGCGCAGTGCTTGGCATAGTTGATGCTCAGTTAGGTCAGTCTCCAAACAAGCCACACTTAGTCCTATCCCTCTACCTTTGTGCATGTGCTCTCTCTGGATTACCAAAGCCTCCCGCTCTCTGCTCCCAAACCAGAAAAACATCTCCTCTTTCCAGGCAATGATCCCCAATTTGAAGCCACAATGACCTTTCTTTCCTGACCCTGAACAAGGTTCACTCATTCATGCATGCTTTCTTCCATCCACCCACCCATTCAAAAAGTACCAGTGGACCCTGGGGCTGGTGCAAGCCCTGCAGCCAAGGTCTTTGCTCTCGAGGTGGTGGGAGACAGAGAAGAAGCAAGCAAACACACAGGATCACTAGAGTGTGGGAAGCGATGAGGAGGGAAGAAGAGGAGTAATCTGCGGGGGAGGCTGGACAGTGCAGGATCAGGCAGCTTCGCTGAGAAGGTGACAGTTTTAAGCAGAAATCTTAAGGAGCCAGCCATGTGAAAGATCAGGGAAGAACATTACAGGCAAGAGGGAAGAGCAAGTACAAAGGCCACGTAGAAGAATGTGTTTGATGCGTTTAAGGAGCAGAAGGTGACTGGTGTGGCTGAGCAGTGTGATGGGTGGGGACGAGAGGGGTAAAGCCCAGGTCAGGAAGGCAGCCAGGGGCCAAGTCACACAAGCTCTGTGAGCCAGGGTAGGGAATTAGTTCTGGGTGGGATGGAGTCCCTGGGGGAATTTAAGCAGGAAAGTATGTTATTTTCTTTCTTTCTTTCCCTTCTTCCCTCCCTCCCTCCTTCCTTCCTATTTATTTATTTAGAGATAGGGTCTCTCTCTGTTGCCCAGGCTGTAGTGCAGTGGCACAATTATGCCTCACTGCAACCTCAAACTTCTGGGGTCAAGTGATCCTCCCACCTTAGCCACTTGAGTAGTTGGGACTACAGGCCTGCACCACTACATCCGGCTAATTTATTATTTTTATTTTTTTGGTAGAGAGAGGATCTTGCTTTGTTGCCCAGGCTGGTCTCGAACTCCTAGGCTCAAGTGATCTTCTTGCCTTGGCCTCCCAAAGTGTTGGGATTACAGGAGTGAGCCACTGCACCCAGCTGATCAATATTTTTTAAGAGCTCACTCTAGCTGTGGTGTGCAGAATGTCAGATAGAGGTCTAATAGAGAAGCAGTGAGACCAGGTAGGAAGGTGGGGTCTTCCTGGAGAGATGAAGGGGGCTTCTAACGCATGTGATGGTGGAGGTGGGGAGACAGGTGGTTCTGCAGCTTGAGTTGGCAGGTAAAAGAAAGACAAGAGTCAAGAATGACTTCTCGGCCAGGCACAGTAGCTCATGCCTGTCATCCCAGCACTTTGGGAGGCTGAGATGGGTGGATCACTTAAGGTCAGGAGTTCGAGACCAGCCTGGCCAAAATGGTGAAACCTTGTCTCTACTAAAACTGCAAAAATTAGCCAGGTGTGGTGGCAGGTGCCTGTAATCCCAGCTACTCGGGAGGCTGAGGCAAGAGAACCACTTGAACCCAGGAGGCGGAGGTTGCAGTGAGCTAAGGTCATGCCACTGCACTCCAGCCTGGGCAACAGGGGAGAATCTGTCTCAAAGAAACAAAAAACAAAAAACGAGTGACTTCTAGATGTTGGGCTTGAGCAATGGGGTGGATGGTGCCAGTTCCTGAGATGGGGAAGATGCTGGAAGGAGCAGGTTCAATGGAGGGAAGAAAGATGCAGATAAATTTGAGGCCAAACTGTCCTTCAGTTTTCAAGGTCACCAGCCTTGCTTCCTCCAGAAAGTTCCTGAGAACTTTCTTCTTCTGTTGACTCCACCATCCCTAAGCCTTGCCTCAAGTCTAAGCTCTATGCTCAGTAAGAGATTTACAGTGAACCCCAGAATGGCATCCATTTCCTCTGCGCAAATGTCCCTGGCTGGAGTGACCCTGGGAAGCTTCGTGAGGTTCATTATAGAGCAGAACAGAGCCCTAAACATGGACTCCAATCCTCAGTTTGCCAAGGACTGTGTGTGGGCAGTCACCCCATCGGAGCCTCAGCTTCTCATCTGCAAAATGGGAATCCCACCACCCATCATGTACTGTGGCTCTGATCAGCAAATGAGGAAACGTGAAAATGTCCTCGCACATAGTAGATGCTCATTCAATAACAGCATCTAGCACTTCCAGGGGAGCTTTCTAGGTGGCAGGCAGTGTTCTAAACATGCTTACTTATATTAGTTTATCTAATCTTCGTTATAACCATATGAGGTGTGTATTAGTCAGTGTTCTCCAGAGAAACAGAACCAACGGGAGGTGCATAGAGAGCTTGAAGACAGAGGGAGATTTATTTTAGGAACTGGCTTATGTGATTGTGGAGGTTTGAGAGTCCAAAATGTGATGGGGGAGGCCGGCAGAGACTAAGGGAAGAGCTGCAGCTGAGTCCAAAGGCAGCTGCTGGCAGAACTCCTCCTTGCTGAGGGCGGGTGTGTGTGTGTCAGTCTTTGTTCTATTAAGAGGCCTTCAACCAATTGGATGAGGCTAGCCTGCATTATGGAGAGTAATCTGCTTTACTCAAAATCCACTGATTTATTTAAATATGAATCTCGCCTAGAAAACACCTTTGCAGAAACATCTAGAATAATGCTTGACCAAATATCTGGGCACTGTGGCCCAGCCAAGTTGACACATAATAAACCATCACAAAATGGGTATGAATATTATCCCAAATGTACAGAAGAGGTAATGGGCACAGAGAGGCTAAGAAATCTACCCAAGGTCACAGAGGAGAGAAGCCAGACTCTCAACTCCAGCTGTCTGGCTTCAGAGCTGGCATTTTCAACCATGACACTAAGTGGCCATTATCATAAGCACACCAATATAAATTAAATTTCTCCATCCATCCTTTTCCTGGCGTGAGAGTGGAAGACAGAGAAACTGGGGGTTGGCTTTCCCTGGGGGAGGCAGCCTGGGTGTGGCCCTGCATTGCTTAGGAAGCAGCACAGAAGCTGAGCCCCAGAGATTGTGGCGGGGGACCTGAGAGGTTATTTGTTCCAGCTCTTGCCTTTATGGGGGTAACTGAGGCCCAGCATAGAGAAGGAATTTGCCCAAGGTCACATAGGGAGAAAAGTGGCAATGGAGGCAGGACTAGGTCCCAGGCCTTCAGAAAGTGCTACTGCTGCTGCTGCTGAGAACTGATACTTGTACAGTAGTTATTCGGTGCCAGGACTATTCCACATTAACATACTTAATCCTCTATGTGTGAGGCAGATAACATTAGCATCTTTGTTTTAAAGAAAATGAGGAAACTGAGGCACAGAGAAGTTATGAAACTTGCCTAAGGTCACACAGAGCCAGAATTTGAGCCCAGGTTCAACCAGGACACTATACGTCTGAGGCCCAGGGCAAGCTTCCTGTGGGGGCGGTGACAGAACACAACCCCCATTTTGCTGCGCCTTCCATTTTCCCACTTGAGACCTGCCTGGAGTGACAGTGGAGGAATGCTCTTCCCCAGGCTCACCCCACAGTTCACAGGAGGAAATGGCCTTCTGCACCAGTGGGTGTGCCTGCCTGAGACACCCCAGACCCAGGTGATAGGCAAGTGCACACACACCTCATCCCACAGCTAGACGTGTCCCAAACTGGTACACAAATACACACAAACACAGACTCCAACCCATAACCAGATATATCTCAACCACACACACAACCCCAGCCTATGCACCCAAACAAGTAAACATACCCTCACAGCACACAGCTATCATGACTCACACATGTGCACAGAACCCCACAGCCACACACGCCCCCAACACATAAACCAGGACACAACTTTCCCTGTCCCAATAGGCACGTGAGCAAGCACTTGTACACACAGAAACATACATATCATACAATTACATCTACCCCACTCTACATCCATCCACCACACAGGGGCACTCCCCTCAACCTATCCACAGGCCAAGGCACTTGGGCACAGGAGCCATTCACAGGAGCCACGTGTTACCTCCTACATCCCCAAGGGCCAGATGTACCCCAAGGTACAGCCACCCTGTCAGTATGGCCAATCCACGTGTCAGCACGGATCGCTGCAGCAGTCTGTCCCCGCCCCCACTTCAGCACACACACAGCCCTAACTCCTAGGGACCACTCTCCCCCAGTTAACTACAGCCCGCCCACATCCAGGCGTTTGCCATTTGGGGAGCCCAGCCTCCCACTTCCAGAGACAATCCTGCTCTACCCTCAGCCCACAGCTCCGAGGGCTGGCCCGCCTCTCTCCCTGCCTCCACCCCCTTCCAAACTCTGGGCGGGCCCTGGCACCTGTCAGGCCAATGCGGGGGGCGGGGAGGGGGTTGGGGGGGGGTCGGGTCGGCCCCCTCCCAAGTGCGTCTCAGCTGCCAAAACGCAGAGTCCCCACCTCCGCAGCAAGGACACGCTCAGAGTTGGGGGAGGGAAGAAGGTCTGTGGTGCAGGCGCTAAAAACTCAAGTCACTCAAGGATGACCCCTTTTCAGTCCCGGTTCTCAATTTCACCTTCTCGCAGGAAAGCCCCGCGTCTCTATTAACCCTTCCATCACCGCTGCACCGCGAGAGGGACCAGAGAAGTCTTAGCACTGCGCAGCAGTGGCCGCCGCAGCCCGGGGGTGGAGGACCCGGCTGCTCACCGTGCGGGGGCCTAGCCCCTTCACGAGCCACCCACGCACTCCGCATGCACCCACCCCCACACCCACTAGGGACAGCGAGGTAGCGGGAGCCCGAGCGAGTCGGTGGAAGGCGAACGAGGGTTCTAGGACCAAGGGTCTCAGGGGCCATGTACTGAGGAGGGGCAAGTGAAGCAAGTACCCCTGGCCCGGCAGGACCCGTGGGCTGGCGTGCAAGGACAACCCCCCCTCCCCGCCCCCAAGAAGTCCTCTGCAGGATCGAAGGGGCGCGTGCACGAAGCGGGAAGGAAGGCTGAAGGGAAAACGCCCGGAGGCTCCCTTACCTGATTTCCTCTTGGAACTGCCATAGTCCCTGAAAAAGAAGCAACAACAGATAGACATGGTTAGGGCCGGGCGCGAGCGCGGGGCTGCAGCTGCAGGGGCGCCCTCGGGCTGGCTGCGGTCGGTCCCCGGTGCCGCTGCTCATGTGATGCCCACGGCCGGCTAGCCGCGCGCTCCGCAGCCGCACGCACTGCGCGCCGCGCCCGCCCGCCCGCGGGCCCCCTGCCAGCCCGGCCCCCGGGCGCGATTCGCCCGCCCCGCCCCGCCCCGCCCCAGCCCGCCCCGCTAACGGGGGCTCACCTTCCCTAAGCCTTGGCGGGGAAGGGCGAGGCAGGTTCTCCTCACTTCCCAAACTGGGAAACTGACGCTCCGGGATGGCGCTCGCCGGAACCCGGGCCCTACCCAGCGCTGGGAGCCCGCTCTCCCCGCCACCGGAGCGGTTCACCTCCCAATTCTTTGCGTGGCTTGCCCTAGCGATGCAAAGAATTCGGAGGTGAACCCAGCCTACTCAGCCCGTAAGTCACTACTGAAATGTCACCTCCTCAACGTGTCTTCCTCAACACCACCCGCCAGGTAATCACAGATTTCTGTGATCCTTTGATTAAAGTCTGCCCCTGTCCTAGACCCGAGACTCGCTGGGGGCCACTGTGGCTGCTTCCTCTCACTGCACGCCCCGAGAATGGCAGAGGCCATGGATAAGGTCCTTCTCAAAGGCTACAGCTGGGGAGTCGGGATGAGGAGCGGGGAGTGGGGGGACAGAGGATACTGCAAGGTTAACTGGGAGGCCAGGAACGGTAGGAACGGAAGTGGAGCTTCTGAGGAAGTGGGTTCAAATGCTGTCAGAGAAAGTAACTGCTGTGACCTTAGGCACTGCACCCTCCCAGCCTCCGTTTACCTGCCCTGCCCTCCAGCAAAGAGTCCAGACTCAAAGATGGGCAGATTTCCCAAATCCTGCCCTTGCTCCTGCCTTCCTTATCTCCCCACTCCTCCCACCCCCCTCCATTCACCAATCCTCAGGGGACTGGGAAAGGTGAGCTGGCTCCCTTAACCTGAGCCTCACATGCCCCTAAAGGCTGAAAGTTCTGTTCAGTGCTCAGGGAACAGTGGAGGGGCTGGCTGGGGCTCTCTCCGGAGTCCGAAGGAAATGCCTTCCATTTTCCCCAGGGGCCAAAGAAAATGCCAGTTGCTGCCCATCTTTGGTCGAAGCAAACTAGCCCGCTAGTCTGCCACTGGAAAGGCGGGGGTGGGGGGGTTGGGGGGATGCGGTGGAAGGGGGTTCTCTTGGAGGAAGAGGCAGCAGGCTCCCAGGGAAAGGAGCAGAGTCATCCTCATGGAGGCTCCCCAAGATTCCAACCCAGGAGGTCTAGGGGTGCCCTCCAACATTGGAGTGTTTATTAATATCCAAGGTGATTTGCCTGCACAGCCAGGAGTGGGGAGCTCCCCCTCTCCTAGGCATCGACCTTTCCCAAAACTTAGAACCCACTTAATCAGAATGCTGGGGGCAAGGTCCAGGAATCTGCATTTCTGACTCTCTCCCCTTCCTTCCCCAACTTGTTTGAGAACCCCCTTGGTATTCCATGTCTCCTTCAATCCTCTCACCCACACTAAGAGGAAGGTCCTATCATCCTAATCCATTTTATAGATTAGGAAACAGAGGTTCAGCCATTGCCCAAGGTTGCCCAATCTGGGGAAGGGCTGTGGTTTATAAGCCCACCGGAAGGAATAAAAACTGCAGCGTGGATGGTGTGGAGGAGAATCTGGGAAACCGTTGCCTTGGAAAGGAACTACAGAAAGGTGGGAGAGCTTCCATTTGCCCCCTCCCCTGGCTCCCACCAGTCAGTCCAGGGAAGGCCTTAACAAAGGCATGCTTGCCCCCCTTGCAGAAGGGAGACTGGGCAGAGACTGAGTCCTAGCTGTGCCCCCCAAAAGCTCAACTGTGCAGGGAATTCCAGAGAGGAGGAGGAGAGTATTAGATCGTAGCTGTGTCCTGCCCAGAAGACTTTCCACTCCCAAGGAGGAAATTAGCTTTTCAGGCCTTTTCACTGAGGGCTACTGGGGAAGGGCAGGGAGTGAGGGCACTGAGGAGCTGCCCTCTGCTGTCCCACAATTTTCCTGCTGGTCCTGGCAGGAGAAGCCCAGGACCGATGGCCCACTGACCATCCCCCTGGCTGCCAGTAGCCCAGGCAGGGGTGGCTGCCTCACAGGGATGGCTGCCTTCTCCAGCTCTGAGCAGGTTGAGGCTACCCAGGCTGTTCCTATGAGACAGGGAGTTTGAGACCAGCCTAGGCAACATAGTGAGACCCCCTATCTCTACCAAAAATAAATTAGCTAGGCATGGTAGCAAGCACTTGCACTCCCAGCCACAAAGGAGGCTGAGGTGGGAGGATTGCTTGAAGCCCAGGAGGTCAAGACTGCAGTGGGCTGTGGTGGTGCCACTGCACTCCAGCCTGAGTGACAAGTGAGACTCTGTCTCAAAAAAAAAAAAAAAAAAAAAAAGAGTGGGGAAGACACAAAACTCACATGCTTGGAGGGCCTCCTTTGTGCCAGGCCCTGGTTGGTGATTCTCAGCCTGCTATTCAATGGAATCATCTAGAAAGTGGTTAAAATTCAGATGCAGGGCCCCACCCCAACCTACTGCATGGTCTGCAGCTCCAACAAACTCCCCTGGGGATTCTGAGGCTGCTCCAGTGTTGCATAATCTCCATCAGGCCTCCAGCCACCCCTAAGAAACATTTATGCTCAGTAAGAACAACGTGCTTGTAGTGCTGAAGGAGCCTCTAGAAAATATCTCTTGGCCTGCCTGTCCTTCAGTCAGAGTTCAGAGTCCTCCCCACCGAGGACTTCCGGGTCCCTCCCTGCAGGGTGTGTGGGCTCTCCTCTTGCAGGTGAGAAGACCAAAGCTTAGAGAAGCCGGACAACTTCCTCAAGGCCATAGTGAGTGGGTGAGACCAGGACTGGGGACCAGAAAACCCAGGCCTTGCTCTGAGGCTCAAGACAAATGCCCACTCACCACCCCTTCCTGGAGTAGTGGATGCAGGAGTAGAAGGCAGAGCCCAGAGGGCCTGATCAGCACACGGGGTTAATGGGGTGGAGGCTGAGGTCCTGGCAGTGGGGGTCACCAGGCTGTGACTGAATGGTGGGAACGAAGAGGAATCCTGAATCCTTCAGGGTGTCTGGCCTCCTGCCCGAGCAGGCGCTGCCCTAATAGGAGACCTTCTGGAAGTTTCCAGTTGGGCATCCTTTAGCAAAGCCATTTCATATTTTTAGCTGCTGAATAGGGTGATAAGCAGTTTAGGTATCCAGTGGCTGGGACTCTCCCATCCCTCACATACGAGGGCAAGACGCAAAGGCAGGGATCCCCCTTCACACCATGACCACTTCCCACTGCCCTATAACCAGTCCCAGTCTGGCAGGACAGCAGGGCCCTCTGCTGGGGCTCAGTTCCCTAACAACTCAAGAACCACCCCCCCTTCCCATCAGTCCCCTTCTCCAATCCACACTCCCTCCTTGCTCCAAGTCTTGCCCTGAGCTGGTGCTGACAGCCCCCACCCTGCCGGTGACTCCACTCCTGGTAGGTCACAGTCTAGCCTGCTTCCGACTTGCTGCTGAATCATATCGGCCAGGGAGCCACAGGAAGAAGAGGAGGGGAGGAAGGGCGGGGCTAGCATCTCCCTCTAGCGTTGCCAGAGGCTAATGTAATTGAAAAGGCCTCCCAAGCTGTGTCCTAAAACAGCTCCCATCAGACCACTCAGCCATTCATTCTCTGCAGCTGGTCCAGGGGTGACTCAAACCACAGGTACAGTGACCCACAGTCCCAGGAAAACAGGGACATGGGACTTTCAGGGCTCAAACTGGACAAACTGGGATGGGTGATCTCCTGTGGTCCACAGGTCTGGCCTGGCTGGGAAAGAGGGGTGGAGTTCCTCCAACCAGCACTCCATCCCTCCCCATCTAAACAAGGACTCCTGGGGCCTCTACTCCCACCCCGCCCCATCCCCAGGTGATACGGTTCCTCTCTTGGCCCCTCCCCATAGGATGATGCAAGCTATGTTTGGATGAGCAGGTTCTGGAGACGGAGGCCTCCAGTTCGAATCCCTGCTGCTTGCAGTGGGGGCAGGGGGGTGCCCTTGATCTACTTTCTTGGCCTCTTGAGCCTCTACTTCTCTATCTGTAGAACGAGGACAATAATAGCACCAAACCCCTGGGGTTTGGGGAAGATGCAATGTACAGTGTGTAGAAAGGGCTTCGCACAATGGCCGGCACAGAAACTGCTATAAATTGTCTTTGTCGTTATTCTTTCATACCTGGGCCCATCTGACCCACCTCAGTTGCTACACAGGTGGCAAAGACCTGTTTAAACCTGGGTCCTACAGAGCCCCTGAAACAAAAGGAGCTTCTCCTTAAGGACCTCACCACGATGCTGGCAGACAGTGCCAGGCAGGTGTGATTCCAGCCCCACTTTCAGAGTTTTGGGCTTTCGCAAATGCCAGAACAACCACTGGTCTCTGTCTAGCGCCGAGCACCAGGAAGTGTGTTCATCCCCGACCCACAGGAATGGACACACGCCTCTGGACCCATCTATTAGGACACATTTAACCTCCCAAGGAGTGGCCAACTCTCAGAGCCCCAAAACCAAGAGATGTAAAGGGCTTGCATTTTCATGCTAATGTAGACCCTAAAGGGTTTTTCTTTTTTCCTTTCATTTTATCTTGGCCAGACACGCTGTGCTCCCTCCCCGGATGCTCTAGTGAAGTGGCTGGTGTTGGAGACTGCACAGGGAGAGGCTGGTGGGGGCAGGAAAGGCACTGAACAATTCACATGTGTTGTTCCCCTGTTTTGACACATGGCTCCCCACACTCTGCCTTCCCCTTGAAAACTCCCAGGATTTATTCTTTGGTGTTCTGAAGTAGGCAGAGCAGGTGCTCACCCATTTCATGGATGAGGAGATTGAGGTCTGAGGCTTCAGTGGCTGGCCCAGGCTCCTGAAGCTAAACAGACAGCCCTGACCCACAATGCTCCAAAGGGGCCACGCTGAGGCCCACTAGGGATTTGGCCACAAGGAGAGGTCACACCAGCAGCGGGCAGCAGGCCCTCGCTGGGGAATGGAGTTTGCCATCCTGCCGTTCAGTGTTCCCAGAGTGAGAGGTGAAGCCAGGAAGAGCCACTGAGGCACGGGAGAGAGAGGAAAGGGGGCTGGGCCTGGCTGGGCTGGCTCTGTGGAAGGGTGCTGAGTACCTGCCAGGTGGAGTTCTGCTGAATGCTGCAGGGTTGTACCCTCCGCTGCCCGCCACACCCCTCACCACTCTCCCTCCCACTGGCAAGTGCCTTGGCAGAGAAGGACACACACACGAACTTCCAGCCTGATGTTCTCACCCTTCTGTCTGCCAGCTGACATTGGCTGCTGGGCCCAGGATGCCTGTCTGCGGGGCCTACAGCCACTGGGAACTGCTCAGAGGCCGGCTGGGCTGCCAGACAGCTGACTTGGGGGTGACCTTCAGAGCCCAGCAGTCACTGGGGACATGGGCACTATCTAGAATATGAGGGCTTGAGAAGATGCAACCTTGGCCAGGGGAGTGACGTGGGGCTCTTGAGGTACATAATGATTTTGACTGCTGTTATCAACCTAAAAGCACTTTTTAAGCTCTCGCTGTAGGCAACCTCATTAAGGCCTGTGCAGGCAGGCAGAAGAGATATATGTGACATAAGTCCAACGAGAAAGCCAACATTCTCAGACAATCCACGCTGAGAATTACAGGAGGGGTTACACTCAGTGCAGAGAAAAGAGAGGTCCTGGGGGCTATAGAACATCCCAGGTAGCTTCCTGGAGGAGGAGGCCTTAAAGGACAAGGGGGTTTGGATCCACAGAGGGATGCAGGGGGAAAGCTCTACAAGCAGGAGCAAGCAGCTCCAAACAGTTGTGGACTGGGCAGTGGGGGTAGTGGGTGGACGGGCCAGGAAAGGCGAGGCTGAGCAGGGCTTTGATGTCTGGCTGTGAAATCCAGAAGTTTGCAGAATTGGGGAGTGATTTGGTCAGATCCTGGCTGGAGGAAAATTTTGTTAAGAGGAGAGGTTGACAGCTGGGGGTTGGGGGCAGGAGAGGGGCTGTCAAAGTCCAGTGCTGAATGTCCACAGACCCGGGTTCTGGGCCCAGCTCTGCCCCCTCAGGGGCTGGTGACCCTGGACAAGCCACTTCAAACTAGTGCTTTTCAAATGACAGGCAGTGACCCATTAGTGAGTTTCAGAATCAATTTAATGGTCCCAATGAGCATTTTAAGAAGAACAGACTAGAAATGATCAGCGAGTCACCCCTGGCAAGGCTGTTTTGTGGTACCTGCATCAGATGTCTGTCTGCGTATCGAGCTGCAGTGTGATATTTCCTACTGTGGCAGGAGCCCTCGGATTCCCCAGTCCTAACAGGAGGCTACTCTGAGTGTCCTCACAGGGCTATTGTGAGAATTCGAATTATCTGTGAAACCTCCATAGTGAGATGGAGCATGTTCTTCCAGAAACCAAGTGAGGAAGGTCTGAGCAAAGGGCTGGGCGAAGGGGCTTTGGGTCACTGAGGTCTGGAGAGTTGGGGTTTTTTTTCCACCCCTTAGCCCCTAGCTGGGTTTTTGTTCTGGCTTTTGAGAGCCTTTGCACGGAATGGTCTCCAGAGGCAGCAACCTCCAGGCAAGACAGACAGAGGGGCCTGCAGGCCATTCTCTGCCCCCATTTGCTCCCTGATCTAAATCGTGGCACTGAGGGCCCTTGTGTTTAACAAGAATCTGTCCTTTCTCCGCAGGGCCTGTGTTTTCCAGGGTTCTGAGAATGGACCCCATTGTGACCATGTGGCTTGTCCAGAGGGGCCGGAATTCCTGCCCTGGGTGAAAAAGCTGAATTCCTGCGGAGAGAAGGGGTCTTGGGGCTCCCCAGGCTGCATCCCAGAGAGGCCAGATGCTATGGCCATCATAGACCCCAGAACCCCACCCCCCAGGCATTTTGTCTCCTGAACATCCCAGAGGGTCTCTGCTGCTGCCCTGTCCACAGCAAAAGAACAAAGCACTGTCTGTCTGTCTCCTCTGACTCGTTCCACTATTCTGGGCAAAGGCCCTAAGTGTGTCTTCAGCCACAGGACAAGTTTTACCATGTCCAGGCCTCAGAGCAGGGAGTTAAAAGGGCAGGTGGGTTAGAACCCTGGTTCAGCCACCTAGTGCTTTGTGATATAAACAAGTGACTTCACCTCTCTGTACCTTCGGTTGTAAAAGGGGGTTAAAATAGTTGCTATCTTACAGAGCTGTCGTGGGGATTACATGGGATAATGTGCAAAGCTCTTAAATGGCATCTGGCCCATGGAAAGGACCCGTAGCCCAATAGCCTGGGTTCACAGGGGGCTAGACTAGGAGTGTGGATGGTGGCCGCAATGCAGGAGGTGCTGACTGCCTACCTTCTCAGTGTGGCCTGTGTGAGACCCTGGCTCTGTCACTCAGGGCACTGATGCAGGACCATGATGACAGACAGGCCTGGGTTCCCATCAGGTGCATTCCAAGGAGTCCCACCTAGATGGTGACACTGAGCAGCAGTCCATGGGAGTGGGAGGAGGCAGGGTTAGGGGAAGTGGGGAGGATGGCAGAAATACACAGTTGATTTCTTAGAGGGCAAAATGGGGCAGGGGATTGCCAGTTCAGCCCACTGCCATGGAGTGCTAGGAGCTCCTCCTCAGGCCACCTGAGACCTGCTCCCTGTGTAAATGCCAGACTGTTCTTGGCTATGGGGGTTCCCTGGACTTCCAGGGGCTACATGCCAGACCTAGGGAACCATGGGAGGGGGAGTGACAAAATGGGGTGATGGGGTTCAACAACGAAGTCCCTGAGGAGCAGGTCAAGGAGGATATCCTATATTTAAAGACCTTCCCTGACTCTCTCCAAGTCCATCCATCATCCATCCATCCACCATCCATCCATCCATCCATCATTCATTTACCATCTATCCATCTATACATCCACCATCCAGCCATCCATCATCCATCCATCATCCATCCACTATCCATCCATCCATCCATCCATCCATCCATCCATCCATCCACCATCCATCCATCCATCCATCATCCATTTACCATCTATCCATCTATCCATCCACCATCCAGCCATCCATCATCCATCCATCCATCCATCATCTATCCATCCATCCACCATCCATCCATCATCCATCCATCCACCATCCATCCATCCATCCATCCATCCATTTATCCATCCATCATTCATCTAGTCATCCATCCGTCCATCATCCATCCATCCATCATTCATCCAGCCATCCATCCACCATCCATCATCCATCCATCCATCATTCATCCAGTCATCCATCTGTCCATCATCTATCTACCATCTATCCATCCATCATCCATTTACCATCTATCCATCTATCATCCATCCATCCATCCATCATCCAGCCATCTATCATCCAACACCATCCATCCATCCTTCATCCAGCCATCCATCATCTATCTACCATCCATCCAACATCCATCCACCATCCGTCCATCATCCATCCATCCATCCATCCATCTATCCATCCACCATCATCCATCCACCATCCATCATCCATCTATCCATCCACCATCATCCATCCATCCATCCATCATCCATCCACCTATCATCCAGCCATCCATCCACCATTCATCCATCATCCATCCATCATTCATCTACCATTCACCCATCATCCATTCACCATCCATCCACCATCCATCCATCCATCATTCATCCACCATCCATCCACATCTTGACTGAAGGTCTGTTGTAGACCCAGTCTTGTGTATGAAGTAAGAGAGTGGCAGAAGACACACTGTCCTGCCCTCTTTTTTATTTTTTTGTCCATCTAGCTGGAAAGAGATGGCAAACACCCACGAAAAGACAACATACAAGTTCCCTTGTGATCAGGTGCCCCAAAGCTTGGTCAAAGGAAACACTGTATAGAAATTTCCAGGACAGGGAGATCAGAGTGGTCTGGGGTGGTCAGGGAGGGCTATGTGGAAGATGGGGCACTAGAGCTAGCCCTTGAAAGATGAAGACTGTTTAAAAAGAGCAGAAGCAGGAAGGAGATTTGGGGTGGAAGGGATGGTGTGAGCAACGGTGCAGGGGCAGGAACAGATGTAAGCCTGTGTGTGTGCGTGTGTGTGTGTGTGTGTGTGTGTGTGTGCATGCTGGGTGCGGAGGGCAAGAAGGCTGTATGTCTTGGGGGAGCAGGACAGGCAGCTGGGGCTGGACTGAGCCCCAGAGGAAGCAGCTCAGATTTTAGAAGGAAGTTGCTGAGAACAACCCAGCGGCAGTATTCCTAAAGAGAGATTCTCCCTGAAGGCTGCGGAACCAGCTCTGTGCCTGAGGATCACATTTCTAGCTCCTTCTGGTTTCCCTTGTTCAGGTGGTGGGGTGAGGACTTGTGTCGGGGGAGCCAGAGGACTGCTTTGCCCCTCAAGCTACACTGGCCCCATCTGCAGACATGTGCCTGGTCTCTGTGTCACGTGTGTGTATGGGTGTGTGTGACACACGGGCAGATACCAGGGCCCCACTGCAGAGCACAGACCTCTTGGGTCGATCCTTGGCTGATGGCCCCTAACTCCCCAGCCCTGGCCTAGTTTCGACCTGAGACTGGGAGCTTGGGCCAAGGAGCTCCCTATTTCCCATGGAGGCCAAGGAGCCCACCCAAAGTCAGGCTGTGCTTGTTTCTGCCTTGGCCTCTGTGGGAAAGAGGACTCGGAGGACCCCACACTCCTCCCACACACCTAGCCCACCTGCATGGCCCTGGGAGGCCCGGGTGATCGCCTCTTACAGTGAAGGAACCTGTACCTCCCAGACTTTCCTGGACACCATGTGACAAACCCACAAGCACCAAGCACCCAGATGTGCCCAGCCCAACAGAGGCAGCTGCGTTAGCCCCATTTTACAGATGCACCTCAGTCAGCTTAAGTCACTTGCCTGGTGTCACACAGCTTGCAATGGGAGGCAAGGCTGCAGACTCGGTTGTCTGTGCTGCAACCACCACAGGCCCCCTCCTGCCCTGCCTAGTGTTTCACAACTTTCAAGGCCTAAGGAAGGGGCACCTCCTCCAGAAAGCCCACTCTGATTTTGACCCCCAATAGCACTGAATGTTCCAATTCTGTCCCCAACAGTGGTGCCCTCAAAGGAGCTGTCCAGTAGAATTCTCCAGGGTAATGGAAATAGTCTCTATCTGTCCTGTCCAGTATGGTACCACTGGCCACAGTGGCGCTGAGCACTCAAACACCGAATTGTGACCAGTATGACTCAAACACTGAATTTTTCATTTTGTTTAATTAAGACTTAGATTTAAAGAGCCACCGTGGCTACTGGCTACTTTATTGGACAGTACAGTCCAGACTCTGACATGGTATGGCCAGAAGGTTTGCTTGGCTCCCATGGTGCGTGTGTGCATGTGTGTGTATGTGTCTCTCTGTGTGTGTGTAGCTGCCTAGGTTCAAATCCCAGCTCTGCCAGACAGATTATTTAGGGTCTCTGTCTTCATTTATAAAGTGCAGAGACTGAAATGATCCACCTAATTGGATTGCTGGGGGATAAACAAGTTAATACACATAAAGTCCCCCGTGCACAGTCAGGCTCAGTAACAGGGAGCGCATACACAGATCCTCCACCTGCTCCAGCTCCACCTGCCAGTCACAGGGCCCTGCTGCCAGCACTGGTTCACCCTCGAGAGGGGAGAGGGAGGGACTCTGGAAGAGCTGTGACTTGCAGGGGAAATGACAGAACCACCTGGGACAGAATGGGCTTGGCCAAAGGAGGGCACTGAGAGAAGGTGCCAGGAAGGTGGGGGCGGTGGCCACTGCAGGAGGAGCAGCATGGGAAGAAGCAGGGACACGGGCCTGGCTGGCCTCAGTGGGAGGGGGGAGCAAGGCTTGGGGTGTCTGTACAGAGATGAAGAAACCCAGGCTCTGCAGGGTAAAGCCACTTTGCTGAGACCACACTGGTGGCTGGTGGCTGGCAGCACTGGGGGTGGCAGAGCTGGGGACTTCCAGGTCCATCTGAATGACTGTTATCACTTTCACATTCCCCCAGAATCCCTTGCTGCTGCCAGGCTGATGGGTCTCCCCAGAGGCGACAGGAGTGACAGCCAAGTCTGGATCCCCCTCGATGCTGGACCAAGAGGCTGACTTAATGAGCCTGTTCCACAGAGGGCAGTGGCTGCCATGCTCCTCACAGCAGGCACTCAAAACGCAGGACAAACGGGCTCCTGGCTAAGGGCCTGTGTGCCCAGGGATGGGTGGCTCCTGGGCTAGCCTGGGTGCAGGGCGGCCTGGGGGCTTCCCCAGGGTCTGCCAGAGCATACATGTAAAGGATGGGGTCTAGGGAGGAGTCCTGTAAAATGCCAAACCAGGGCCATCCCAGCCTGTGAGGCCCGAGACATGGGTTCCAGGCCTGGCTGTCTGAGCAGGCAGCATGACCTGGGTGGTGGCAGCCCTCTCTGTGCCTTAGTTTCCCTGATTGGGCTTTTGCAAAGAGGCCTCCAGCTCCAGGCTCACAGGACAAGCCTGTGTCCTGCTTGCAGCAGGGTGGCCATCCAGGAACCCTAGGTAATACCTAGGTAATACCTCCATGCTCCCAGCCTTCTCCAGCTGCCTTCCTGTCAACCCTGAATGCTCCTGGGCCAGCTCAGCTGCAACTACAGTGAGGGCCCTGCCTGCTCACCAGCCTGTCCACTACAGGTCCCAGCAGGCCAGCCGTGGGCCGCCACCTCCGTCCTCCACCAAGCAACCTCTCCTGAGCTTCTACACCAAGGTAAAGCCCCCGAGGTCCCGGAGCAGGCTTGTGCCCATGAACCCCAAAGTATGGTGGCAAACAGGGGGAGGGAAGGGCGGGCGTGGGCCAGGCCTTGGTGGGAGTCACCACTGAGCAGTTCTCCCCACCCTGAGTGAGCTCTTCTTACCCAAAGGTGGGAGTGGTAGTGCTGCTCTTATTATTATTAATACTATTATTGACAAGAGCACTACATTTGTCAAGCATTTACATTATGCCAGGTGCTAAACTAAACCCTTGACACACATCAGCTCATTTTATCCTCACTACATGCCTGTGTGGCAGAGTCCCTTACTATCCCCATTTTACAGATGAGAAATGGAGGATCAGAGAGAGCATGTGACTTGCCCAAAGTAACACAGCTTGTGAGGGATACAGATGGGATTGGAGGCCAACCTGGCTCAGTCTAGTGCTCAAATCCTAACCACCACACTGTTCATTTACCACCTTGTGGCTAAGAAGGACACATAAAATCCAGACAGAAAAGCTAAATGAGGAGTAGGTGGTGAAGAGAAAGGTAAAACGAAGGCAAAGGCTCAGGGTCAGAAATACCCAAATGACCAGCCTGGCCAACATGGTGAAACCCTGTCTACTAAAAATACAAAAATTAGCTGGGTGTGGTGGTGTGCACCAGTAATCCCAGCTACTCAGGAGGCTGAGGCAGGAGAATC
Organism: Pan troglodytes; assembly: GCF_028858775.2. Lineage (NCBI taxonomy): Eukaryota > Metazoa > Chordata > Mammalia > Primates > Hominidae > Pan > Pan troglodytes. The sequence continues at coordinate 115,813,917 of NC_072406.2, forward strand.
GCTTGAACCTGGGAGGTGGAGGTTGCAGTGAGAGCCAAGATCGTGCCACTGCACTCCAGCCTGGGTGACAGAGCAAGACTCTGTCTCAAAAAGAAAAAAAAAAAAGAAATACCCAAATGACATCACTGAGTTCTAGACTCTTCCTTAGGGAGGTCACAACTTCAGGGCTGGCACGAGAATGTCCAACAGGAAGAAACCTGGCTGGTGACCCGCACAGTGGGTCACAGTGTCACAGCATCCATGACCACATGCTCAAGAGATGCACTGTGGTTTCCGATGGTGATGGAGCATCCCCTCTAGAGCACCTGCAGCTGTCAAGCTTCCTGGGCTGCCTCCTGGTGGTTCTGCTGCTGGTGTGGCTGCTCAGTGGGTCAGTGGCTGGACTGGAGCCTGAGGATGGCCTGGCCTCACCAGGGCTGGTTTTACAGCCTCCTCTCAGCAGAGGTTTTTTAAGTTCTGGGGGCAGTGATGCCGGATCAATGCTGTCCTGGGCCCCAGCTCCCAGCCTAATACACTTTCTGGCACCCCCCCAAACCTTGTTCTAGCAGAGCACTGGATTATTTTCCTGTGTGGCTGTCACCATTCCCTTTATATTTTTGCCATTGCCTTGTTTGTTGTCTATTTCTTCCCCTCAACAGTAGGCTCCCTGAGAGCAGGAACTGTATGTGTCTTGCCAGGCCCAGCCCAGGGCTGGTTATAATCGTGTTTCCTGAATAAATGCACGAATTCCCTGACAACCAGTAACCAAGCTCAGGGCTGCCGGATGGCCTCAAGAGGCTGGTCAGACGCTGCTAACACCATCCCGAGCATCCTCCACCTGTTCTCAATCCCTGCCTGGCAGGATAGGCAGACCCTGCATCTCTGCTCTCCCCTCCTTTCCCCCCCGAGTAGAGCTCAGTGGAAGTGCCACTTCCTCCAGGAGGTCATCCCTGATTGTCACAGATGGGTCAGCAAGTGCAGACAGTACATTTCCTGCCTATTTATGAGGACGGACTTGGCAGCAGCCCGCGGCCTCCTGTGCTCCGTCCTCTGTGACATCACCTTGGTTGTCATGGAAACCACCCTGGCATCACAGTGGAGCCTGGATGCTCTTGCTAATGTCCTGCACTATTGCCTCACGTGTGTCTCTCTCCTCTGGCAGTTGGACTACAGTGTCTATGGCCTCCTTCACCCCTCTCCCTGAGAGGGCTAAAGTCTGAAAACAGAGTCTTGTACCTAGGAAGTGATACTCCCTGCGTGCTTACTATGTGCTAGCTATGGACTATATATTTCAATTTTTTTTTTTTTTTTTGAGATGGAGTCTAGCTCTGTTGCCCAAGCTGGAGTGCAGAGGTGCGATCTTGGCTCACTGCAACCTCCGCCTCTGGGTTCAAGTGATTCTCCTGCCTCAGCCTCCAAGTAGTTGGGATTACAGATGCCCGCCAACCATGCCCAGCTAATTTTTGTATTTTTAGTAGAGATAGGGGTTTCACTGTGTTGGGCAGGCTGGTCTCGAACTCCTGACCTCGTGATCTGCCTGCCTCAGCCTCCCAAGGTGCTGGGATTATAGGCGTGAGCCACCGCGCCAGGCTGTATTTCAATATTTTTAAATTAAAAAACATTTTTTTAGAGACAGGGTCTTGCTATGTTGCCTAGGCTCATCTTGAACTCCTGGCCTCAAGCAATTCTCCTGCCTCAGCCTCCCAAAGTGCTGGAATTACAGGTGTGAACCACCCGGCCCAGCTGCTCACTGTACTTCATGTACATTATTTCAGTTAATCCTCGTAGCCACCCACCAAGAAGAAGATGCTATCATTACTCCCATGTCCCAGAAGAGGAAGCTGAGTCATAGTCAGTTAAGTCACTAGCCCAGTGGCAGAGCTGGGATTTGACTCCAGTGCCAGCTGACTCCTAACCATCGTGAGCTTTTGTGTGTGTCTCTCTCTACCTTCCTACCCTCCTGCCCTCCTCTGCTGGGAAATCTCCAAGCCTGCACTCAAGGTCACCCTGGCCCAGGCTGTCTCCCTCTCCTTTTGCCTCCAAACCATCCCTCAGCACCCAAGTTCACTTGGAGGCCCAGCTCCCCGGCAGCCTTCCCTGCCCACCCACAGCCCCCACAGTCTCTCTCCCTTTCCAGTGTCCTCCTGCGCTCCTGGCTTGAGCACCTGTGTGGGACCTGCCTGGCCTCTTTAAGCTCAATGACTGTCTCTGGTACCCTGATCTGGCTCTTCTGGGACAAGGGACACATGAGCCTGGCCTCCTCCCTGCAGGCCTTCCTGATAACCTTTGTTGGCGCCGACCTCAGGCCTTGAGTGAATCACAGTCCTGTCTCCACACTCGTTACAGAAACTCAGCTAGTGACAAAGGGCCTCAGCTCGGGCCCCCAAGCTGGGGTGGGTGGTGGTGGGGACTTCCTGACCTTCCCTGCGGCTGCCAGGCTCTTTCCTCTGGTTCCTGCAGCACCAACCAGTGGCTCCCTCAGTGGGAGGTTGGAGCCCAGGCCTCCCCAGGAGAAGGGCACCAGGAAACCCCAGGCAGTCACCCTAAGCACAGTAGGAAACACAGGCTTTTTGGACAGCTCCCTCCGGCTATGTCTGGGGATGGCCTGGAGGGAGGGAAAAGGGGTGCATGAATGCCCCAGCACCCCTGCCCCCAGGGAACAGCCTGCAGCCAGGTGCCAGTCCCTGCGAGATGAAGCTCGTTGACACTGCGCTTGGCAGCCTTGTCTTCCCTGCCCTGTGTCACCTTACTGATGCCTTCTAGTGTCACCTCCAAACTGCTTGAGCCGCAATCCTCAGCCTCAGATCTGCTTCTGGGAAATTCCAAACCAAGATGCCTGAATTTCCTTGAATTATTTCCTGTCTTGGGCAGCACAAAGTGTCCCCTGCTCGTGCCTATAAAGATCCTCGTGGCTGCCAGGACCTAGCACCGTGCCCAGCACATGAGGGGGCCAGCATGGGGATAATGCATGTCCCCCATCCACTGGCTCCTGAGGCAACACTGCAGTTCTCCAGGGGTCTCAGACCAGGTGACAGGCTCATGGGTGCCCTCTCCTGCTTGGGGTGGGGGCCAGGAAGAGGTGCCCCTGGCAATTAACCTTCAATTCCCTGGCTTGCAGGCACAGCCTGGTCTAAGCTGCAGCCTGCCTCTGCCAAATTAAATCAGACCTGGCCACAGCCAAGCTCCTGCCTCTGAGCCATTCAGAGGAGCCAGTCCCTTCTCCCTGTCCATCAGCCAGGCTCCTACTGGAATCTTCTCAAGGGCTCAACTCAGGCCTCCAGGCACCCTCCCAGGCACCGCACCAGGGATGCTCCAAATGCTCCAAGCCTGGGGTTGCTCTTGAAATCGGCTGGGAAAGTTCTGAGAGCCAGAAAGAGCACTGGACTTGGAGCCAAAAATCCTGGTGCTAATCCAGTTTCTCTGACCTCAGGCAACCATTTCCCTTCTCTGGACTGCACAACCTGCAAAGGCTGGGCTGGATGATGTCTGGGGAACTGAGCTCCAAAGCCTGGGACCAGGGGCAAACCCTCCCACCTTGCCTCTCACTGGGACACAGCAAGGATGGAAGGAGAGGCTGCTCCGATGACTCCAGAAACTGCAAACCCACGTAGCTGAGAGATGAGTCGTGTTTTGTGGGCGCTAATGAGCCAGCCTCTGGCACAGCCCCTTCGGCAACAACAATAGTAACAACTGGTACCATTCATTAAGACTGCATGCTGGGCAGCATGCTAAGCCCTTGCCAAGCTTCATTGAGGGGTAGGATAGGTAAGAGGTTCTAGCCCATATTTGCCAGTTATTGGCGTTGCAAGTCACATGACCTCTCTGTGCTTCAGTGGCTTAATCTGCAAACTAGGGGGAAATGACAACTATACCCACTTCATAGGATGGATGCAAAAATTAGAGAATTAAAACATGTAGGCCGGCCGGGCGAGGTGGCTCATGCCTATAATCCCATCACTTTGGGAAGCCAAGGTGGGTGGATCACCTGAGGTCAGGAGTTCGAGACCAGTGTGACCAACATGGCAAAACCTTGTCTCTACTAAAAATATGAGCGTGGGGGTGGACACCTGTAATCCCAGCTACTTGGGAGGCTGAGGCAGGAGAGTCACTTGAACCCGGGAGGCGGAGGTTGCAGTGAGCTGAGATCATGCCACTGCACTCCAGCCTGGGTGACAGAGCAAGACTCCATCTCAAAAAGAAAAAAAAAAAAAAAAGTCCTCTGGGCACAGTAGCTCACACCTGTAATCCCAGCACTTTGGGAGGCCAAGGTGGGTGGATCACCTGAGCTCGGGAGTTTGAGACCAGCCTGGGCAACATAGCAAAACCCTGCCTTTGCCAAAAATACAAAAAATTAGCTGGGCATCACCTGTAGTTGGGAGGCTGAGGCAGGAGAATCGCTTGAGCCTGGGAGGTGAAGGTTGCAGTGAGTCGAGATCGCACCATTGCACTCCAACCTGGGTGACAGAGTGAGACCCCATCTCAAAAAAAAATAATAATTTAAAAAATGTAAATCGCTTAGAAGAATGTCATCACATGGTGAGATACAGTAATTGAGCTATTATTAGCTTTCTAGACCTCATAGTAACCCTATGCTGCCACTTCTATGGTCCCTATTTTACTCCTCAGGGAACATAAGGCCCACAGAGAGTCATCCTCTCCATTTATTGCATTTACTGTGTCCATCCTTCAGCTAGCACGAGGGATATGGTAGATGCCTGGCGGTAATGTCCCGGCCCTCAGGGTGTGTGCAGCCTCTCAGAGAAGCCGGATGTTAAGGATTTAATTACCTCTGTGGTATATGCCACAAGTGAGACGTCCCAGTATTGGGGTGAGAGGTGGGGATGGCAGGCCCAGGTGTGGTGAGTAAGTGGTGAGTTTAGGTGGGGTTAAAAGATTGCCTGGGAGACCAAGGCAGGAGGATGGCTTGAGTCCAGGAGTTCAAGACCAGCCTCAACAACATAGCAAGACCCCATGTCTACAAAAAATTTAAAAAATAGTGGGGCACGGTGGCATGTGCCAGTAGTCCTAGTTACTCGGGAGGCTGAGGCAGGAGGATTGCTTGAGCCCAGCAGTTTGAAGCTACAGTGAGCTGTGATGGTGCCACTGCACTCCAGGACTGGGAGAGAGACAGAGACCTTGTCTCTAAAAATAATAATAAAAAACGGTTGCCCCACCTGGCACATAGCTGGTGGGGGGCTGAGCCAGGATCTGAAGTTACACCTGTGAGTCCAAGGCCACCTCCCTTAACAGCTCTGCCACCTTCCTTTCCAGGAGCATCCCAAGAGGGAAAAATGATTATAAAAAGCCAAGCTGATAATCAGCTCCTCATGCACTTTCTGCTAAACAGCTGAGCTGCCAGAACACCTGGAATTTCCCTGGGTAGAAAGTTGGGCATCATTGTGGTGCAGCCTCTTGGCCTGTTGCCTGCACCTACTGGCCTTCTAAGAAGTTTGGGGGGAAGTAAGCATTGCATTTGAGGTGGCCTTCCCACTGACCTGGGGCACGTAACTACCTGGGGTTGGGGATGAAGTTCAAAGTGAACACCCAGCTGGGCCACTGGAATCAATACGCAGGGAACGTGCCCACCGAGATGAACACCCTCCCCCTTCACCCTGGGCGCCAACTCAGTGGTTAGTCCACCTCAGAGCTGCACCGGGAGGGCCAGGCAGATCTCGTTCCCGGGCTACTGAGCAATCCGTGCAAGGGCAGCGTAGCAGCTGGAACTACCAGAGGGCCCAGAAATGACAGCAGCAGCAAGTGGGGCAGAGACTCAGTCCCTGGGAACAGGCATGTCCTCCCCTCACACAGGAGCAGAGGGAAGGGATACCAACAGGTCTCCAAAACCTGGAGTTTGGAAGAATATAAAATGTCCCTCTGGTGGCCAGGCATGGCGGCTCACACCTCTAATCCTGGCACGTTGGGAAGCCGAGGCGGGAGGATCGTTTGAAGCCAAGAATTTGCGACTAGCAGGGGCAACAGAGCCAGACCCCGTCTCTACAAAAAATAAAAATAAAAAAATTATCCTGCCATGGTGGTGTGTGCCTGCAGTCCCAGCTACTTGGGGGCTGAGGTGGCCTGGGACGTCAAGGCTGCAGTGAGCCACGATTGTGCCACTGCGCTCCAGCCTGGGCAATGGAGAGAAACCCTGTCTCAAAATTAAAAAAAAAAAAAGGAAAGAAAATAACCCCAAAACCTCCCCCTGGGATCTTTTAAGGGAGATGGAACTGTTCTAAAATTGGATTGTGGTGATGGTTGCACAACTGTAAAAGTATTAGTAATCAATGAATTAATTGTACACTTAAAACAAGTACATATTATAGCATGTAAATTATACCTCAGTAAAGCTGTCTGGGGGAAACTCTCCCTCTGGCTCTGACCACTGAGCCATGCTCTGGGCCACATGTCCTGGGTGGGGTTTTGCACGTAGCCATCTGCGTGCCCTCTGGACTCATGACCAAATGGGCCATTCATGAGAGAGGGTGTGGGAAGCCAAGGGCTCAGTCTGTGGTTTGGGAGCGGGAAATCTGGTTTTCTGAGTGCTTCTAGAACCAGTTTCCCTGTGTCTGTTCCATCAGAGGAGCCTGTATCAGCCAGGCAGCACCCCTCCTCAGAGGCCTGAACCCTCCTGGGATAGGAAGCCCCTCCTTGGAGGCTGGGGGAGGGGTCTCAACAGGCTGCCCTGGGGGGCCTGGACCAGACTTGGCAGTCTCAGCAAACCTTGTACCTTTTCAGGGATGTGGCCCAGCAGGAAACCTGGGTTCCCCTTAAAAGATCCCAAATGTGGCACATGCCCTCAACTCTACCTTCAGCCCCCGTGGTGACCATGGCAACCATGGCGTCCTGATGCAGTTATTCTGCCCTTCTGTCTGATGAAGGGTCCCATCCTGAAATTTGGAGCTAGTTGCCCCAGCCAAGGGTCAGGTGCTTCTCACTTCATCCTCAGCTCACCCCCGTGTGGGGTGTGGACTTGGAGCTGAAGGGCAATGGCATGAGTCCAGCCTCTGACACTTCCTAGCTGAGAGGTAAGTCAACCAGTCTCAGCCTAAGGTCCCTCATCTGCAGAAAGGAGCATGGGCCTCCCTGGATTGTATGGATGCTCAAACAAGATAAACCATGCTCAAGGGTCCAGCACGGCTTTAGTACAGCATCAGCCAGACGCTGGGAGCTGTAGTATCCGATATGGCCATGGGGTGGAGCCAGATACACATGTATCTCATGAACGGAGGGCTTCAAAGTGACCCAAAGTTACAGACGTGCCCAAACTCCAACCACCCTCAAGATCCAACTTACAGAGCCTGTGAAGGGGAAGGAGTCACAAGGTCTCTGGATGCTTGTCCCTTTCATCTCGGACTATGTCTATGAATATCTCCCATTCCCACAGCCATCCGGCCCCTCTCTAGATCCTGACTGTTGCATGCTTGGACCACTGCAATAGCCAACTGGTTCTGCTAGGACCTCAGAATGTCAGAGCCAGGAGATAGCCCAGAGACCCCTAGGTTCTGCCCATTTACCTGATGCTGAAGTGTAGCGATTGTTAATGACTGTCTCAGGCCTATCTCTTCTTGGCCTAGCCCTAGCCAAAAATCCCTTACTCTCACGGAAGATGAAATTTCTTTCAATCCTTGAAACACAATCTCAGGGACTCCCTCTGGCCTGGATGCCCTCCTCTGCCACTCTCCTTGAGTAGTGAGCTCTTGCTTTAGTCTCAGCCTGAATGCCACCTCCTCAGGGAGGCCTTCCTGACCACCTCAGCAGGCTGGTTTGTTGCTGCGCAAGGCCCTGCACCTATTACAATCAGTTGTTCTTTTTCTGTCTTCCCCATTATCAGCAGCTGTTATAAGCCCTGTTTTATAGGCAAGGACATTGAGGTTTTAGGAGTTTAAATAATTCCCAGGCCACACAGCAGGTGGGGGAGGAGCCAGGGTTTGCCAGAGCCTATAATGGTCTGCTGCCTCCTGTGGAAGCAAGCCAGGCCCATGCCATGCTATCCTCCCCCTTACACCACCGGGGCCCCGAGAGTGCGGACTGAGCTACTTCTGAAGTCCCGGGCCTCACATAGAGATGATCTAGAAACGCTTGCATGAACACATGCCTCCCACAAGAATGCAACAGAGGAAGGCTGGTCCCGGTGGCCGAAGACCCAGGATCTAGGTTCAGTTCTGCCTTAAACTCCCCATGGAGGGGTAACTACCCAGGGACTAGGAACATGGAGGGTAGTGATAACCACAGGGGAACCAAGACCCACCTTGAACACAACATAACAGCAAAGCAGGCCTCGGCGCTCTTCCAGGGCTTACCCCTTCCGCCAGAGGCTCCAAAGGGCTCTGTAGGCCTTCCTTGGGGGTAAGAGAGTGGGCACATGGGGGTCTTGAGGTTTCAGAGAACATAGAATGCACAAGCCCAAGAAATTAATGGGGGACCCAGTCTACCCCCACACACTCCTGCACCAGGATACCCTTCCCTGCCACCTTCCTCCCCACCCTGCAGAAAATCCTGTGCCAGGCCTGAAAACAGAGTCATCTTCTCTCCCTGGACATGGGCCTCCCAGGCGTGTGCTCTATGAGCTGGGCTGGACTGGGGGTGTTTGAATCTGCTTCCCTCCAGCTCGCCGACCCAGCATGACAGCTGAGCCTGCAGAAGTCCTTGTTCCCCACGGCCAATGCCCCTTTCAAGTGGGTTGGACACAGCTTCCTGTGGGCACTTTCCTGCCACCTGCCCACCCAGGTTGAAGGGGGCATGGCAGGGGATGGACAAGGTTTATTTATCTAACGTTCTGTTCCCTCCCTCAGCCTCCCGCAGCTCCAAGGTCCAGCCGGCCCTCCTGCCCATCAACATAAAGAGGCTATTTGTGCAGCAGCTAGTGGCAGGGGGCTGCAAGGACAGTGTGGCCCACGTCCCTGGCCAGATGGGTGGTGGCAGGGCTTTACAGAGCACACAGAGCCATCTTGATGATAGGTGTCTGACCAGAATGCAGCCAGGCATGTGTGGGTGGGCTTTCTACCCCAATCCCCCAGGAGAGACAGGGACATGGGATGCCCTGGAGTTTCCAACAGCCTGCAGGGTGGTAGGGGCAGCCTCGCTCCACAGGCAGCACCAGCCCTGGCCAGGACTCCCAGAGCAGAGAGGGACGCGGTGAGATGCTCCTCTCCCAGCTCTCAGCTTCAGCTCGGCCAACCCAATTCCATTCCCCCAGCCTTTTCGGGGTGGCTGCTCTGTACCCAGGCCTGGGCTAATGGAGGAAAGGAGAAGAAAAACAGAAAATCCCATTTCCTGAGCTTTTGTGATGGGTTAAGTACACTAGGGGCATTTTCTATGCATTTGCTCCCTTGAACCTCACAATCATTTTGCCACATGTACCACGGGGGCCTTGCACAGATGGGGAAACAGACTGGAAGAGGAGAAGTGAGCCATTCAAGCTCACAGGCAGAGCTGGGTGTCCCCACAGTTGCCACTGCAGTTAATTTAACTCAATTCACAATTTCAGCTTTGACCCTTGAGGTGATTAGCCTACGCGGTCCCTGGCATACAGCTGGCACTCAATAACTACCTGCAGAGTGAAGGGAGGCTGCTGTGGAGAGGTTCCAGGGCTCTGTCCACAACCTTCCATTTGCCTCCTAGGAAAAGGAAGGGAGTAGGAGGGTGTATGACTCAGTGCCCAGTTTGTGATCCACACGCATCATCCCAATTCATTCTCCCCAGTGCCGGAGCAGTGACTCCGGGTGACTTACAGAGAATGGAAGGCCACGCAGTCAACCCACAGCAATGCTGCTGGTGAGCAGGGAAGCCTGGGCTCTAACTCAAGAGGCTGGCAGCCGACATAAGCCGAGCAGTCGCCCTGCCTTCCCGAACAGGCCAGACCTGGCATGCGACTGGGATTGGGGATGTGGGGCTCCTGGAGGAGACACCCCACATTCTCAGTGCTATTCCAGCTGCACTGCCACACACACCACCTTGCCCCTCGTCTTCCTACGGGAACCCTGAAGCAGGGCTGGCAGAGTTCATCTGTCCTCCTGGGCTCTGCTTCTCCCAGGCAAATGGCAGCAACAACCTCTGTCCCCCTCACTGGACTCCCCACAATTTTACCATGCAGTCCAAGATGAAACAACCATCCCCAAAATATAAATGGGAGGGGAGGATGAGAAAGTCATGCAGAGGAGAGTGTTTTCTTGAGTCTGACCTCCTCCCACCCCAGGCCCCAAGCAGCATCTGCCTCCGCCCTGGCCCTCCTTCCCTGGCAGCCTCCCTCAGTGTCCTAAGCCAGCCCCTGCGCCACCTTAACCAGCCCGGCCCAGTTCCCAAACCTGTGCTCTGGCTGGGGCAGGCCTCCCGCAGGATGGCCTCCCCTTTGGCCTGCCCTGGGGTTCCCCGCAGGAGGCAGGGACACTGGGGGTGGACTCTGCCCCATGGGGAGTGTTGGGGGCCCCCGATGGGCAGGCTGAAGCAGGGATGGTTCTGGCCTGGCCTCAGTCCATCCGCCTCTCACCCCAGGTCCCTCGGAACATTGGGGCATTGTTCTACTGTACAACAGAGGGTGGCTCTGTGGCCCTGGGCTGAAGAACAGAAACCAGTTTAGCAGGGCTCTCTGCTCCTCCCATGCAATGTCAAGAATTTAACCAGGATCATGGCTGGCTTCAGCAGGAAGAAACAAGCCGAAGGGATAAGCCCAGGCTGAGAGCAGGAAGTGGGAGGTGACTGTCTACCCACTGTGTGGGCCCACTATGTGTCCCATCGTGGGTAAGAGGTGGGCTGGTAAGGCCAGTGGGCGGTAGGAGGCCCGAGAAGAAAGATTCTAAGTGAGTGACAAGAGCAGGGCAGATCAGCTCAGCCCTGGCCTCAGTTTTCCCCTCTGTGATATGGGTGCACCAAAGGCATGTGTGCCCACCCTGCCCACAGGCTTGGACCGCCAGCAGTGGTCAAGAAGGCTGCAACCTCAGCCCTGAGGCTGCAAAGGCAGCCTTGCATCTCCAGAAGTGGAGAACGTGTGTATGTATGTGGAGGGAAGTGATGTGGGCCTGCTGCTGCCGTGCGCTTCCACCCGGGATGTGCCCATCCCACCATGATGGGGACAGCAAACACTGGCCTTGGCAGTGCTGACACCGTGCCAGGTTTGTTTGGCACTTTATGTGTGCTAAAGCATCATCCTCGCAACTGCCTTTGGAGGCAGCAACGATTCCCACTCTACAGATAAAGGAAACTGAGGCACACAAGGGCCTTGCAACTTGCCTGAGGCAAGTGGCAGAGCTGGTCCCTGACCCCTGGCCCCCTGACTCCGGAGAGGTTGAGAATCCTCCTGGCTCTGCTCCCCTGAGGTGGGCAGTTCAATGTATAACTCTATTAAATAGCCCGGCTTTATTTTGGCACAGTTGGGCAATCACCCAACACTTACTAGGTGCCAGGTCCTGGGGGTCCAGAGATGTGGGTTCCTTGGTGGGGAGAGATTCATAAACAGATCCCAAGGCTGCCAGGTTGCCAGCTCTAGGGAGGGCTTTCTGGAGGAGGGGCTCAAGCTGAGTCTGGAGACAGAGTAGGATGCAGTTCCAGAGCGAGTGGGGAGGAGAGGAGGGTGCTCCTGGTGGAGGGAACCATGGGGCAGGGCATGGAGGCTGGCGACAAGCTAAGAAAAGAATGAGGGCGTGGCCACTGGGCCAGGAGGCTGCAGAGATGCAAAGGTGGATCCTGGGGCCCTACGGCCAGATCTTTCTCCCACCAGAACTGCATCCTCCTGGGAATCTACAGACAGAGTTCCTAGCGTTCGTTTCAAAGACTTTTAGATTCCTTATTTCCACTGGATGAGAATTTAAAATGGAACACAAAGAGGCATTTCTGGGTCACGCAGTTGACCATGTGGTGAGTCCTGCCGGGCCAGTTTGGGCCTGCCTTTAGCTCCTGTTTGCCCTTGTTGACACCATATGGGAGGACTGCATCTGGGGGTGAGGGGCCTTGCCTGTGGAAGCAAGGGATTCTCAGGAGATCAGGCAGAGCAAAGCAAGGGGGAGCTGAGTCAGTAAAGTGGCCTCAGGACACTGTGCCAGGAGGCAGGTCATGCTCACACTGGGGTCATCTCAGCTGCTACAGAGGGTGTCTCTTGGTGTGGCTTCCATGTGTCTTTTTTGTTTTTTTAAGATACAGGGTCTGTCTCTGTTGCCCAGGCTGGAGTGCAGTGGCGCAATCATAGTTCACTGTAACCTCAAACTCTGGGCTTAAGCAATCCTCCTGCCTCAGCCTCCTGAGTAGCGGGGACCACAGGCATGTGCCACCATGCCTGGCTCATTTTTTTTCTTTTTTCTTTTTTTTGTAGAGATGGGGGTCTCACTATGTTGCTCAGGCTGGTCTCAAACTCCTGGGCTCAAGCAATCCTCCCGCCTTGACCTCCCGAAGTGCTGGGATTACAGGCATAAGCCACCGCACGGGGCCAAGGGCATGTCTTTATCTGCCTTCTTTAGGATTTGGTGACCAAGGGTCTCCTCATCCCAAGCTGTCACATGGCTCCCCAGCAATTCACACAGGAGAGACCAAGAAACTACATCAAGCTTCTCTTGCCCACCCCTGCCCATTGACCCCTTATGACTGCAGGGCAAAGGGCTGGGGGCTGGCGGGGCTGGAGGGGCCTAACAGAACTGCACCCAGGCTCCAAGGCCTGCCTCCCCACTTGGCTGCATGGCCTGGGGAAGTCAGGTAACTGCTAGCAACTTCGCTTCCCCATCTGCTAAATGGGGATAATAACATCACCTTCGTGGGTGGCCTAATATTTAAATGAATATTTAAATAAGCATGATGTAGACTACAGAGGAGGTGACCAATACAATAAGGCAAACACTCTTCCTTTCCCTTTCTGCTCCCCTCCCTCCCCCCAATCAGGACACACACACACACACACACACACACACACACACACACACACACACACAGACACCCCTATTCAACTGCTGACTTTCCAAGAACACACTGCTAGGGACCAAATGTTTGTGTCCCACCTAAATTCATATGTTAAATCCTAACGCCCAAGGTGATATAGTAGGAGCTGATTAGGCTATGGTCATTAGCCTCATGAATGAGATCAGTGCCTTATAAAAGAGAACCCAGAGAGCTTGTTTCCCTGTCCACCAGGGTAGAGATGACTATGAACCAAGAAGCAGGCCCTCACCAGACACTGAATCTGCTGGTGCCTTGGTTTAGGACTTCCCAGCCTCTTTCATAAGAACTGTGAGAATTTTATTTCTGTTGTTTATAAGCCACCCAGGCTATGGTATTCTGTTCCAGCAGCCTGAACAGACTGACACACACCATCCTCAAAGGAAAACATCAAAGGGGCTGAGGCCGGTACCCACCTACTCTGGCTGGGGTGGAGGTGGGGAGCAGGTGCTGAGGAGGTTGGGAAGGCGTAGTGGGTGTGAGCTGAGTGACGGGTTGGGTCAGGGCTGTGGTTAGAACCGTAGGTCTGGGGCCAGCCAGCCTGGCTTGGATCTTGGCCCTGCACCTGCCAGTTGGGTGGCTTTAGGTGAGTGGCTTCATGTCCCTGAGCCTTCAGCTCCTTGGTAAAATCATGTCACAGAAGTACTTACCATGTAAGACCATAGTGAGGACTGAATGACAACAATCATTCATCCAACAGAGACCCTCTGAGACCCTGCTCTGGGACATGCACTGTTCTGGGTGCTGGGGATACAGCTGTGAACAGAACAAAGACAAGTTCATACTCTCCTGGAGCCTGTGTTCTAGTGGGAGGGGCCAACAATAAACACAACAAGCGTCTTAGTCTGTTCAGGCTGTTATAACAGAGTACCTTCTTACACTAGGTAATTTCTTTTTCTTTTTTTTTTTTCTTTTTTTTGAGATGGAGTCTTGCTCTGTCACCCAGCTGGAGTGCAGTGGTGCGATCTCGGCTCACTGCAACCTCCACCTTCTGGGTTCAAGCAATTCTCCTGTCTCAGCCTCCCAAGTAGCTGGGATTACAGGCACGTGCCACCATGCCTGGCTAATTTTTGTATTTTTAGCAGAAATGGGGTTTTGCCATGTTGGCCAGGCTGATTTCAAAGTCCTGACCTCAGGTGATCCACCCGCCTTGGGCTCCCAAAGTGCTGGGATTACAGGCGTGAGCCACCGTGCCCGGCCACACTAGGTAATTTCTTAAAAACAGAAATTTATTGCTCACAGTTCTGGAGGCTGAAAGTCCACGATCAAGGCGTCAGCAGATTTGGTGTCTGGTGAAGGCTGGTTCCCCACAGATGGCACACTCTAGCTGTGTCCTCCCATGGCAGAAGGGGCAAATGCTGTGTCCTCACATGATGGAAGGGGCAAGGACCTTGCTGGAGCCTCTTTCATAAGGGCGCAAATCCCATTAACCTTCCGTGTGAGGAGGCAAAACCACCATGGCTGCTCTGTGCCAGGCTCATCAAAGGTGTCCATGAAGAACATCCTTTCTGTGCAGGGCCAGTGGTCTGGAAGAGCAACCGCTAACTGACCGGAGATGGGCCTGGCTCTCTGCCTGCAGAAGCCAGCGAGTGGCCTGGGATCAAAGCCGAGGCGCTCGGGCCTGCTGCCCACCTCCCCCACTGAGTCTGGGCTGTGACAGACCTTGTCTTCTCTGGAAGATGGAAAGGGAAGACGGTCCCCCACCCCAGCCCCCATGAATTCTCAATGGACCCTGCAGCAGCACACTTGAAAGAAGCCAGGGGTTATCTACAAAATTCCAATTAAATCCACAGGCTTTGATAATTTGATAAGCCACTCCACAGTCGCCCCAGAGTCAAAATATGCTGTTACTCGATCCCGTGTTTATGTTCTAGGCTGGAGGGAAGGGAGGTGCACAGTGGCCTGGAAAGGTCCAAACAGCCGGAGAGGGAGGAGGTGCAGGCACTAGGCTGACACATCGGCAGCCTGTCAGCCGAGGGTCATGGACAAGATCTGGCTCTTTTGTGGCAGGCACACTCTGCAGGGGAACACAGGTCTCTCTTGGTGGGTCCTGGAGGCGGAGCAGAGACAGGGCCAGGCCCGGGGAGGGGGAGCCCCTCAGAACTGCCTGGCCACAGCTGAGCTCACTTCCTGAGCCTCAGACCTGTCTTGGGGCTGGAGGCATTCCTATTCCCAGGCCCATAACTTGCCAGACCAGTGGTGAACTGGCCCACGTGGCCAATACCACCTCAAGAAAGAGGCAGATAACCCCTGCTGGCCTGGTGATGGAGCGGCCAAATGCTTCACAGCCCCTCCCTGCAAAAGTCAGGTAGGGACGGAGCGTGCACACATTCCATTCTGTTCCCCAGCCTTCCATGAACACAGGTGTGGAGCACTTCCTGTGCACCAGTAGCACCTGGCCGGGTTATTTGAGTAAACCCTCTTGACCAGCTCATGAGTTCTGCATTATCTCATTTTAGGGGAACAGAAATGCAGAGACATTGAGCAAATGGCCAAAGATCACTGAGCCTTAAGTGGCAGGGCCTGGCCCCAGAGCCTGGCCCCACAAAGCCATGGCCTGCTGCCTCCCCAACAGCCAAGTGTCTCACTGAGCCTGGTTTCCACTGTTCCTCAAGGGCCTCCTAGAGGTGGGCAAAAGGCTAACTTAATGCCATGAATGAAGTGAGGCCGACGGATTCAGCTGACTGGCAAAGAGCAGGTTTGGAGGCATGGATCACAGGCTGGGTCAGCTGCTTTTGTGGCGATACACCTGCTGCCTCCACCATCAACGATCCTGATCCTTTTCCCCCGTGGCCAGGCACACGATCACGGGGGATCCCAACAGCCACCCACGTAGGGAGGAGCATCTCCTCTCTCCCCATGCAAGGACAGAAAATGAGAGGCTTGGAGAGAACATCACAGCTGGGCAAGGGCGGGTCAGGTGAGGACCCAGGGATACTGCTGCCAGGCTCAGAGCCTTCCCTTGCCCTGAGGCAAGGCAAGGATGAAGAAGGAAGGGGCAGGAGTGCAGAGAGGTGGGGACAGAAAGGAGACCCTGAGGAGCTTCAGGACCACAGTCCCCAAACCAGTGAAGCAGGTGGGAGAAACAGATGAATGTGGGCTTCTGCTTGCAACCTGGAAGTTCTGGGTTCAAATTCCCGCTCTAGCTGTGAGCTCCTGTTTTCTAATCTGTAATGTAGGGATAAGAATATACAAGCCCTGGCCGGGTGCAGTTGCTTATGCCTATAATCCCAGCACTTTAGGAGGCTGAGGCGGGTGGATCCACTTGAACTCAGGAGTTCGAGACCAACCTCGCCAACATGGTGAAACCCCGTCTCTACTAAAAATACAAAAATTAGCCAGTATGGTAGCATGTGCCTGTAATCCCAGCTACCAGGGAGGCTGAGGTAAGGGAATTGCTTGAACCTGGGAGCCAAAAGTTGCAGTGAACCGAGATTGCTCCACTGCACTCCAGCCTGGGTGACAGAGCGAGACTCTGTCTCAAAAAAAAAAAAAAAAAAAAAAAAAAAAAAAAGAATATACAAGCCCTGGTGCAAACCTCTCATCATCTGAGTTTCATGGATAACCCTTGGAGGTAGCAAAAACAGGGCTTAATCACTATTCCCTTTTTACAGATGGTTCCCTATTTCTCGCTATTCTTTCTTCTGAAATTTTAAATTTTAATTTTTTGTAGAGACAAGGTCTCACTGTGTTGCCAGGACTGGTCTTGAACTCTTGGGCTCAAGAGATCCACCTGCCTTGGCTTCTCAAAGTGCTGGGATTACAGGTGTGAGCCAATATGCCTAGCTTTTTTTTTTTTTTTCAATCAGCTGAATTTAAGATTCATCCCTGTTTCTCTCTAAATGTAGAAACTTCGGCCAGCACTGAGCCACTAGGGACCACAGGAAGGCTTGGGGAAGTTACGAGGGATCTGCCTGGACATTACACAGCTAGTAGCAGCAGAACTGGGACGTGAACTCAATACTTTGCATCCTATACCCTGTGGCTTTCCACTGCTTCACACTGTGAACCAAGCTACTGATAAGTTCCTGATGGTTCACAGTGCTTGTTTCTTGCCTGAGGCAGCCATCAGTGAAGACGGTCTTTGCTAGGCCAGGTGGGCCTCGGAGCTGTTTTTTCCTCCCTCAAAATGCCCAGGCCATTTCAGGCTATTAGTCTTTTAGCATGCGTGAAGACAGAAGGGTCCCTTTAGGCAGGACTGCCATGTATGGGTGTACAGGCCACATATTCTACAACCTCATGGGCACATTCACAGAAAGTGCAGTGTGAATGGCACCTCCAGAGCCATGCAATGCTCACCCTCATCTTCAGGCTTTCTCCTCCCCATCACCAGGTTCCCCCTGCCTCTCCCCACCTGGCCCAGAGGGTTCCTGTGTCCTACTCTCTCCTTTCCCTCTGTAGTAGCCACCCCATCTGCCTCTCTCTCACCCATCCGGTACTTTAAGCTTCCAGGGGATAGCTATGGAGTGAGCTGATTAATCAGCATCCCCTTAAGTCCTCTCCCCAGCCCTCTCTCTTACCCAACACCCCTCCCTGCCTTCTGCCCACCAGCTCCTGGGTGGGAGCTGAATTTTTCTCTCCAATGAGAACCTATGCTGGGGACTGCAGGTGAGCAGAATGCTCTGAGCAAGAGAGCATGGCCATCTGGATGGAGTCGGGTCCTGGGTGTGAGAAACCAGCATGGCTGAGTGGGCCATCTTTACCACCACCCACAGCATCCCAATTTCAGAGAGAAAAAAGACCTGCATGGTTCCCTGTTTCTCTCCAAACATGGAAACATTAGCCAGCACTGGGCGACTAGGAACCACAGACTTAGGTTCAGGTTTTGTCCTGTCTCCTATCAAACCATCTGCATGACTTTGGGGGAAAAGCACCTGACCTCACCGACCCATGGTTTCCTCCTCTGTAAATAGGACTATTGAATATGGTAATGCCTATCATAAAATGCTATACATAAAAGACACTGGGTAAATTCATTATGATTTTTTATGATGATTATAAAATCTGTTGTAGCAGCCCAGGACTGCTGTTATTTGGCAGGTGAGTTTTCAGCCTAGGCAGTGCACACTGGGACCTCTGCAGCCATAACAGCGAAGAGCAAGGACTGTGCTAGCCCTGAGCGGTCTCAATGGCATGACCATTATATTTTCTGTTATCTCATCTGCTCCTTGTAACAACCCTGTGAGCCAGAAAGAGTTTGTAGGAAAATCTGCTCCACAAATGCAGAGACACTCTTCCCTGCAGCCCTGGGGTAAAGGAAAATGAAGAGTGGGCTCTGGCACTAGGAGCCTGGGGAGTAATGTCCCCCATTCCTTTGGACCACTGTTCTTTAGCCCGGCTGGCCCTGCTAGCTCACCTTCTGCTTGTGTTCCCACAGCCTCAGCCTCCCCGGGCTGGCCATTGCTTTAGCTCACGCCTCCCCAGCACACAGGAGAGGCCTGAGCTATTACTTACTCTTTTGGAGGGTTGACATCCTCGGGTCGAGCCTCGAAGAACCGGAAGACTTCGTCACACTGTGAGATATGGGGGGGCAGCCGGACAAGTGCCTGTGGAAAGACAGGAAGAAAGGGCATTAGGTGTGATGAACTTGGGAACAGGAAAACCAAGACAGTGTCACCTTACACCAACAGTGACAGAGAGGCTCAAGAACTGAGCCATGGAAGACATGGTCAACCAGCCACCCACCTGTCCACCCAGAAAACTAATCAACAAATCAACCAATCAAATAACGAATCAAACAACCAACCTTCCTTCCTTCCCTCCCTCTTTCTATCCATTTCTCTCAACTAACTAGCCAGCCAACTAACTGACCAACTAACCAACCAGCCAATTAATCAACAAACCAACAAGACAACAACAAGAAAACCCCTAACCAGTTATCCAATCAACCTACCCATCAACCATCCAGTCAACCAACCAACCAACCAACCAACCATCCAACCAGCCAGTCAACCAACTAAACAACTGACTTAAACAAACAAAAAAAGACCACTGAACCCTGGAACCCTGGGTCTTAGGGTCCTCAGGAGCTAATCATTCTGCAGGAACCCTGAGGGAATTCCCTTCTGCACACAGAATAAGTCCAAGATCCATAACCTAACAGTCCAAGGTCACGTCCTCCCAGCCTTGTCTTCCACTAGCCACGCTCCAGCTGCACCAGGCATTCACACTCCCTAAACACTGACCACAAAATTAATTATTTCATGACAAGTTGATAATTGCTGCCAAGGACAACAAAGCACTATGACGGAGTTTGATAGAACCCAAGAAGATGTGGAAGATGGGGAGCCAGTGTTTCAGGAAGGACTCTTTAAAGCTAAGTTCTGAAGGATGGATAAGAATTAACTGGTCAAGGTGGAGGTGGAGCGATCAATCATGTTGGTTTCAGGAGATGAATGAAGGCCAGTGTGGCCTGAGGACCCAGAGCAAGGGAGAGGGGCCATAGGAGGTGGGCAGGGGCATGACTAGCAGGGCCTTGTTTTAGGCCAAGCTGAGGATGCCTGGAGAAACAATGTAAACTGAAGAGTGTGGAAAGGTTTCTTAGAAGAGTGGGCAGGAGCACAGCTTGTGGAGTTTGCAGGGTTTGGACAAGCAGAGAGGAGGAGTGGGCATTCTATGGGAAACAGTAGTCATGGCAAGTGCGTGGGCCAGCTGTGAGCTTGTCATCCAGGCATGGGGAGAGTCTGCAGCTGGAAAGTGAGGCACTAGGTCAGGAGGTAGTCAGAGTTAGGCCAGGCGTGGTGGCTCATGCCGGTAATCCCAGCACTTTGGGAGGCCGAGGTGGGCAGATCACTTGAGGTCAGGAGTTGGAGACCAGCCTGGCCAACGTGGAGAAACCCCGTCTCTACGAAAAATACAAAAATTAGCCAGTGTGGTGGAGGGTACCTGTAATGCCAGCTACTCAGGAGGCCGATGCAGGAGGAGAATCGCTTGAACCCAGGAGGCAGAGGCTGCAGTGAGCCAAGATCGTGCCACTGCACCCCAGCCTGGGCAACAGAGCAAGACTCTGTCTCAAAAAAATATAAATAAATAAAATAAAAATAAAAATAAATAAAATAAAATGAAACAAAATAAAATAAAAAGAAGGTAGTCAGAGTTCATGCTGCACACCAGCACGCAGGACCCTGACCTGGCCCAGTCCGACATGGAGGGGTTGGGGGTGTAGGGTGAGGCCAGGTGTAGCCCCGTTTTCTGGGCCCCTCAATTTAGTATGGGGAGAAATACTGGGGCAAGGAAGGATCCCCTGGTCCAAACAGACAGGAGAGAACACTACCAAAGCAGAGCTGAGGGATGGGGACAGGGAGCCGAGGGCTAGAGCCAGGAGAAGACAGGAAAACCCAGGACTGGAGGAGTCAACAAACACAGGGCTTGTGAGAAACTCCTGATGAGACCTGGTCTATAAGAGAGGACCCTGTCCCATACCCCTGCCTCCTGAAACCTCACACACCACGACCAGCTTCAGATGCAAGGCCTAGATCCAGTGGCTCCTGGGCCAAGTACAGTGAGTCTGTGAGTGTCGTTCCAGGAAATCCTTGTGAGGGTCGTCCTCATGAGCGCACAATTCCCATCCCCATACTACGGGTGAGGAGACAGAGGTGCAGGGAGACATGTGGCCTGCCCACAGGCACCCACGGAGGGTGGGAAAGACTCACTGGAAGGTAAGCTCCATGCAGGCGCGATTTTAGTCTGTTTGGTTGATTTCTGTGTCCCCAGATCCTAGTACAGTACCTGACAGAGCAGGCACTTGATTTATATTTGTTTAAAGAAATGAATGAAAAATGGATAAGGTAGTGAAGGTTTCCATGTCTATAAGCCCAATATCCAGTAGCTATGGGACATGATAGTGGGGCAAAAAACCCACATATAATCTTAGGTTGCATCTATAGAATTATAATATTGAGGAAGAGGAAAGTAATGGTTTAGTTATTCTCTGAGCTAGTTAGATAACAATTCAAGTGTGCCATCTAGCACCAGGCATCCTATCAAGATGGGCCCTTCTCGATGCCAAACCCACACCCAGGCAAGATGAGATAAGACCAGACCATGGCAGATAAGAGAGCATGATGTAACCCTCAGTCATTCCTTTCAGGGGTCATGGCTCTCCAAGGGTCTCTAAAATAACACATCTCCATCAACAGGCAAAAAACAGAAAAGGAAAATTAACATTAAATGAGCAGCTATGTGTCAGGCCCTGTCCTTGGCCCCTTGACTCCTCCAGTCATCCACCAAACAGTGAGGGCTTTGCAGTGTGTGCTGCATATGGGGCTGTGCCTGGTTTTACAAGGATGAGAGAGAGCAAATCTAATGACATGTCACCCTATTTTGTCCTGGAGGTAGACATCATTGCCTCCACATACGATGGGGACACTGAGGCTGCTAGGGGTGAAGCCATAAGTGAGGAAAGGGGCAGAATCCAGCCCCAAGCTGTGAAGGTCAGATGGGTGGAGCATGCCTCCAGAATATTCAAGTTCTCATTTAACGCACACTGTCCATGCTGTGTTCTCCTTGGGAAGGGTAGAAGGAAAAGGAAATGAAAAACTGAGGAAAGAGAGAGACAGACAGGGAGCGAGAGGGAGGGAGAGAAAGTCAGGGAGGACAGGGGGCCCCAGGAGAGAGTGCCAATGGGGTCGGGATGGGCAGAAGGCAGGAGGAAACCATTACCAGGGATCCCGGCTCTGTGCAAAGTCATTGCCGGGTGACCACCCTGAAAGGGAGAAGGAGGGACGCAGGGCAGGAGAGGGCGGGTTTCAGCAGCCCACAGCACTAGTGCCCTCCCAGCTCAGTGTGCTGCCACTCACCCTAAGCACAGACCCTGGCCAGCCACGGCTCACCCAGCCCTGGCAGGGAACAGAGGGGCTCTTCATGCCGACAGAGACCCACATTCCGGAGGCAGAGGACGCGTGGGCCACGAGGGCCTCAGACAAAGAGGCCTTTTGGTGGAACAACCGCAGCATCTTTATTTAACGGGGAGCCCTGAGGGGAGCCGCGTGGAGGGCTCGTCCTGATTTCAGGCTGACAAGAGGCTCTCAGCCCAGAGCAGCTTCCATCAGAGCTGCTGCCAAAGCTCAGCTCTGGCCAAAATCATTTGGCAGGAGAGAGTGATGCTGAGCAGTGAGTCCCCGCAGCCTGGGCTGGTGATGATGGCCAGGGCCAGGGCACCCCCAAGCCCAGCCGTTGTGAGAAGAGCAGAGTAGGGGGCCAGATAATGGGCATATCAGGGTTAGCAACCCCAGCTTAGGCCTAAAATTCTGCCATGAGACATTCATGATGTATGCCACGTGGTGGTAAAGTCAGGGCCTCAGAGCCTCAGGGCCTCAGAGCCTCAGGACCTCAAGGCTGCAGGCAGATGCAGGTTTGGGTCCTGGCTCTGCCATTTATGGGCTGTGTGAGGCTGGATGCATTACCTGCCCTCTGAGCTCTGGGATGTGACGTGGCACCTACCTAGCTGTTAGGAAGTTAAGTGAGATGAATATGAGAAGCCGAGCACAGTGGCTGGTGAAGAGTACACTCAGTAAATGTGAGCCGTGATAACATTAGTGTCATCGCTGCCATTGTCATTCTTTAGGAGAAAGCAGTGATGAACACTTGAAAGAGCACTGGAATGGGAGACAGGAGTCAATTCTAGTTCCAATTCTGCAGTTATATACTTGCTGTGTGACCTTAGGCAGCTCACTTCACCTCTCTGGTTGTCATTTCTTCCAAGATAAAATGGAATCCCGAAGTATGTCTCACGGAAGAACTCCCTGATGAGGTGAAATGAGCTCTGTGAGCACATGTGAAATCTGCCTTGAGGGTCCCCGCATCTTGGCCTTGGGGATCACCATGTTTGTTACCATCACAAAGCCTCTGAGAAATCCTGCAGGAAAGAAACCTGTAGAGCTTTGTACAAGCCAGCATTTACTACTACTAACAACATCCTGTGGGACTGTGTCATTTAATCAGCACATCAACTCTAAGAGGACAGTATGACTATGATTTCAGTTTTACAGAAGAAGAAACTAAAGCACAGAGAGTTTACATAATTCCCTGAGGCCTCACAGCTAGTAAGTAGCATAGAGTTTTTTTGTTTGTTTGTTTTTTTGAGACAAAGTCTCACTCTGTCACCCAGGCTAGAGTGCAATGGCCCGATCTGAGCTCACTGCAGCCTCCCCCTCCCCGGGTTCAAGCGATTCTCCTGTCTCAGCCTCCTGAGTAGGTGGGATTTACAGGCACGTGCCACCACGGCAGGCTAATTTTTTGTATTTTTAGTAGAGACGGGGTTTCACCAAGTTGGCCAGGCTGATCTTGAACTCCTGACCTCAAGTAAGTGATCCACCTGCCTCGGCCTCCCAAAGTGCTGGGATTACAGGCATGAGCCATGGCGTCCGGCTGTAAGTAGCAAAATTTTGAATCAGGCTGAGTCCAGAGCCTATGCCCTGATCCACTCCCTCCTGCCTCTAGCTTTACCCACAGGTATTTGTGGTGCTGATTTTCCAGACAACTCCTAGTGACGCCCTGTGGAACACAGCTGAGGCAAATCCAGGTTCAAGACATTCTGAAGTTTCTTCCAGCTCTAACTGTTAATAGCTCTAACTAAACAGCACCATCACCAGTGAATTCATTTGTCTCATCTATCAATCAATCTGATTGAGACTTTCTAATAGAGCTCAGGTGAGCTCAGAGGGTTCCGAAGGCCTCAGGTTGGAGAAGGGCTGAAATGAGTACGACTTTCTAGCCCTCAGGTTCTGGGGCAAGTGGGAGGAAGCATTGCCCTGCGGGCCTGCTGGAACTAGGCAGGTCCCTGGAGAATGTCAGCTGAGCTGGCCTCAGTCCCCCTCCAACCCTGCCATTCTGTAAACCAGGGGTCAGTGAGCTGGCTGAGAGCAGATCTGCAGAAAAGGCATGCAGGAAGGGGCTGGGGTAGTGGGTACCTGGGTCGTGGGGACTGGTAATGAGGTGCTGAAGAGCCATTCAGGTTTTGCCATCAGCTAGCCCTGCCAGTTTCCCCATTTCCAGTCCTAAACTGTCCTGCAGTCTCCAGCTCCTGCCCCTCAAGACCATTTCATGGGGGCCATGACTTGAGCCACCACTTAGCACTGAGTGTCATCATGGCCAATGATGCAGGTGTAAACAAGGGAGAGGGTGGCTGCGTTGTGTGTCTCTAAGACCTCCACTCAGCTATGGTGAGCACAAGTGTGGTCTTTGCACATGCAAGTGGCACAGGAGGGGGCCCCGGCAGACTGTGCTCAGGCCTTCTGCCTTGAAACGGTCATCCTCCACAGAGCCCACCACTCTGGGTAATGCCTGCGTCAGGACAAAGAGCAAAGCTCTGCATTTGGCAAAACACTACAGGTGCCCACTCTTTACACAGGATCAATTGCTTCTCTTTTCAGCAGCATCAGTTTCTTTTCTCGTTTTTTTTTTTTTTTTTGCTCCTTTCTGCACACTGATTTTTTTTTGTTTTTAATTTTTTTAAAGCATCAGTTTCTAATCCCTGGAAATCTTATGGGTAAAAGCCCGGCCGCGCTGGGTGGAGTTGGAGGTGTGGCACAAGGGGGCTGGCATCCTGCCCATCTGGCCTCCCACCTGTGTCCTTCCAGCCCCACCTCTGGGGCTGCCTCTAACCTGCTTGGACTGTTCTTTCTAGGTCACCATCTAGAAAGCTGGGGTCTCACTGAACTTCTGACGTCAGAGTACTCAAAACACATGGGTTTTCTTTTTGAAGGATCTGAGCAGCGACTCCCCTTGAAATGTAAATGATGTCTAATTCTTGGTAGCAGTTTAAGCCATTTCACAAGGGATCTTAGTACATCAGGGCCTGGGGGATATGTCACTCTCTGAGGAAGTTTTGTCTACTTGTGATCTTTCCATCTTGTCATCAGGCATTGGCTGGACAATCCCTTAGGGCTGGGCTTCCTGTTTATTAGTGAAGACACAGAGACGACAAATGTGGCCCTCAAGGAGCTCATAGTCTGGGAGAAGACAGACACACAGAAGTTACCCTCCTGCAGAGGAGAAATGCACAGAGTGGGGGTGGGCGCAGTCCTCTGGGGGCAGAATGGCAGGAGTGATCAGCTTTTCCTGGGGAGTCATGAGGCTTATGGAAGGGCCCACTGCGGAGACTGAATGTGCACCCAGGCAGGGGACCAGCACAGGCTCAGGGGCGGAGGCCTGGCTAGCTGGGGATGGCCTTGTGTCTGTCGGACTGGACTGCAGGATATGGAAGACAGAGGCAGGAGCTGAGGCCCCAGCAGCACTTGGAACCAGCTCACACAGGGCCCAGCTGAGGTGCTCAGATATTCTTCTCGGGGGCAGCAGGACTCCTCTGAAGGAGTCCCGTTTTTTTTTTTGAAACAGGGTCTCACTGTGTTGCCCAGGCTGGAGTGCAGTGGTGCAATCATGGCTCACTGCAGCCTCTGCCTCCCAGGCTCAAGTGACCCTCCCACCTCAGCCTCACCAATAGATGGGACTGCCGGCGTGCACTACCACGCCCAGCTACTTTTTGTATTTTTTGTAGAGACAGGGTTTCACCATGTTGCCCAGGCTGGTCTCAAACCCCTGGGCTCAAGCAATATGCCCACTTTGGCCTCCCAAAGTGCTGGGATTACAGACATGAGCCACTGTGCCCGGCCCTCTGAAGGTCTTTAAGGAGAAAAGGGACATGATCTGCTTTATCTCAGCCTAGAAACTCCTTCTCCTGGGTCTACTATCTGGGTTGAGGGAGATGGTGAGGTTCTACTATCTGGGTTCCCCCAGAGAACCAGGCCACTCAGGAGGCCCCTCATGAACGGATCAGCCTTGGGCTCTGCCTAAGACTCCCCATTGGCAAGGCCTCTCCTGGGCCAGGTCTGCTTTCAGAACAAGGACCACAAGAACAACATTACTCTCCTCAAGGGGAGAGCCAATGATTGGCTGTGGTGGAAAATCCCACAGTGGAAGGGAGAATACCTGGGACTAGGAACCACTGCCATGCAATAGCCTCAGTTTTCAAGTCTGGGAAGTGGGAATAAAAATGAATGAGTCTGGGAAGTGCAGAGGGGGAGGGTCAGGGGATCCTTACCCTTCAGTGCTGACCTCTTGTTGGGCTCAGACTTCCTGCCCCTAAGTCTGACCGCACCCAATCCCTCTTCCCTCCTACAAAGAAAGCCATTGATCCCTGAAATCAAATGTGTCATAGATAGACGAATAATAGAAACAAGCTCAGCTATTTGGGCAGCAAAAAAATTATAGTCGTACCAACCAGGAAGTGGTGACTTGGATAAATGTCATTAACATGTCAAAGGGTGAGTTGCTCATTCTCAAACACTCTCTCACACTCC
This sequence comes from Pan troglodytes, assembly GCF_028858775.2. NCBI lineage: Eukaryota > Metazoa > Chordata > Mammalia > Primates > Hominidae > Pan > Pan troglodytes. Next base: position 115,840,106 of record NC_072406.2, read on the forward strand.
TCTCTGAACCCCTCCCTAGAATATTTATTTTATCCCTTGGACAAACACTGCAAACATGTATTTCACCCCTAGGAACGGGGTAAATAGAGTCACTTAAAAAATTGTGAGTCCAAGCCTCTATGGTATAGCTTACTCTTGTTAGTCTGATGAAAGTCTTCGACTTGTTGAGGTCTCAGACCATTAAATATTAACTGCATTACCACGTTTCCGTTTAAATTAATTTATAAAGTTAAAGAAATGCCTTTGGAACCCCTCTTCATAGACACCTGACCCTCAAGTGCCACATAAAATGATCACTCAGTCGGCATGTGGTAAATTTTCCGTGATTCCCATCCAATCTGCTGCTTATATGTTAAAAATTAACACTGATATTGGGCTGTGAAACCGCCATTAGGTGGTGGGACTGGCTGGCCAGCAAGGGCAGGGAGCCCAAAGTCTGGGGAGGTCCACTGCACGGTCAGACTTTCCATGTCTGAGTCCTTGCAGGGAGCCGGCTGCTCTGTGTGCAGAGCCAGCTGCACAATTTTGGGTGCATTTGAATTCCCATCAAACCCCAGACTCTGAACCCACATTGTCTAGCAGGTCCAAGGAAGATGACCAGCCAAGCAGGTGGGCTATGCAGGGCACTTTAAGTAGAGACTCCAGAGGCTCTAGGCAGTACGTAGACAAAGGCAGGTAGAGACAGGGGAAGGGCTGGCCGTGGAGCGGACTGCACACGGCACTGTGCTGGCTGGGGTCGGCCGGTGATGCTGAGTGGTCTGTCTGGAGGCAAGCTGTGAAATGCATAGCTAGGTGGCAGTGGCCATGGACTTGTCCCTAAAAACCATTCCAAGGTCAGTGGGTTTCTCAGACAATCAGACCACAGATCCCAGCTTCTTAGTTCAGCAGAATTAAAGGTCACTCTGTACTGCCCCACCCCCGCCATTCTCAGAGTAAATCACCGCCTGTGAGATAGATGGCTGTCTGCTTGGTGAGCCCATGGCCCCATTCCTTGTCTGGCTCTGGGCAGTTTCCATCTGTGCTAATCAGGTTAGGAGGCCCCTCCTCTTGCAGACCCCACTTCAATGGCTCCCCCAGCTACCCGTGGTACACTGGAGCTCCAGAGCCCCTCTGAATCAGGAGTCCTGTTCAAAGCCTGATCCCAGGAGATAAGATGCTATCACTTCCTCCTCCGGATGACCCAGCAGACAGCATTTCCTTGGAGCCCAACTGCAGATGCCTTGGGCTGGCTAATCTGAGCTATAAATCCCAGCTGGAAAAGCCTTCCTCCCGCCCTATGCCCCCTCCTCCATTAGCTTTGCCCATTTATTTAACTTCTTGAGAAAGGAAAAAAGAGAAATAAAAGCTCAGGCTACAGCCATCAATTTAACCAGAAACAGTGAATGCCTGTTAAAGAGAAAAATGAATATTGGTCTGAAGAAGAGAAGTTTCTCCAGCACTGGGGCATCCTTTTAAAATAAGGCAGAACATGTGACCCAAGTATAATGTTCACAGTCACGAAATTCAAACTTCAGTTTAATGAAGACTACATTGTCTTTTCTTCCTATAGGCTTGGGAATGCCAGTTAATAAATTTAGCAAGTTGGTTCTTAAACATTTTTTATTTATTTTATTTTATTTTATTTTTTTAGGGACAGGATCGTTCCCTGTTACCCAGGCTAGAGTGCTGTGGCGTGATCATAGCTCACTGTAGCCGTGACCTCCTGACTCAAGCAGTCCTCTCACCTCAACTACAGGTGTGTGCTACCACGCCTGGCTAATTTTAAACTTTTTTTTGGAGAGATGAGGTCTCGTTATGCTACCCAGGCTGGTCTCAAACTCCTGGCCTCAAGTGCTCCTCCTGCAACAGCTCTGTATGAGGACACTGTGATATACATTCTCCCTACTCAGCTCCCATGTGAGGTAGTGTTTTTATATTCATTTTACAGATGAGGAAACTAGGGCTCAAAGAGGCAAAGCAGCTTGCCCAAGGTCACGTAGCTAGTAAGTGGGCACCGGGATTCGACTCCAGCTCTTCTCCTTCTGATACTCTAATACCAGCACTTGTGAAATTTTATACCTCATTTGCCACATTATAACACATTATACCACATCTTCTCAAGATTTTTGAGTCAGGAACCACAGTGGGTTTCATTTAACTACGAAATTCTAGCTCTATTAAAGCCAATGGTGCCCAGTAGAAACATTAAATTATTTTGTGTTTGCTTTATTTGCTTGTTTTTATTTTTATTTGCTTTTTAACTTTTTATTTGCTTTTAATAAAGCCTTTTCACCAGTCTGGGCAACAGAACGAGACCCTGTCTCAAAAACATGTTAAAAATATGGCTGGGTGCGGTGGCTCACGCCTGTAATCCCAGCACTTTGGGACGCCAAGGCGGGCAGATCTCTTGAGGCCAGGAGTTTGAGACCAGCCTGGCCAACATGGCAAAACCACGTCTCTACTAAAAATACAAAAATTAGCCAGGCATGGTGGCGCACTCCTATAATCCCAGTTACTCGGAAGGCTGAGGCATGAGAATTGCTTGAACTCAGGAGGTGGAGGTTACAGTGAGCCAAGATGGTGCCACTGCACTCCAGCCTGGGCTGCAGAGAAAGATCTTGTCTCATCAAAATAAATAAATAAATAAAATTTTTTAAAAAATAAAGCTTTTTCATTTGTTTGTTTATTTAATACAAATTGTTTGCCCTTTGTAAAAATAATAACAAAAGCATCTGCTGAATGCTTCTTCTGAGCCAGACGCTGTGCTGTTGCCTTACAATGTGCCAGCTCATTCCATCCTCATGACCACCGTGTGGAGGCACCCTGTGTGTTCTCCTCCCTATTGGACGGATGTGGAAATAGAGGCTCAGGGAAGTTCAGTAACTTGCCCAAGTTCATGAAATTAGTCAGGGCTTCCAACCCAGGAAGACTGGCCCTCCAGAGGCCATGTGCCAAGGAAACTGACGGCCGCTCATCCCCTGGTAGCCACTCATGCTCTCTGCAGCAGCGCTGGGCTCTAATCAAAGACAGACAGGTGGGCTCTGGCTCATGACACTGCTGTCCTTCTCCTGCCTGCTCTTTGGCACTGGCTGTGTTAATGTGCATGTGTTTGTGTGAACACTTGCATATGTAAAGATGTGTACATGAACATTTGTAGTTACCAAGATTTAGGTGAATAAACAAATGTGTACTGCTGATGCTAGTGAACTGATCCCAACAACATCCCAACAGGAATTCAAAGAAATAGTTCTTCTATGTCCAGCAAAATCTCACATAGAGAAGCAAGCAGCCCTTCAGAAGGAGGCTCTTTGACTTAGCTCCTGAGCTCAGTTCACTTCCCAGAGGAAGTGACTTAAAACTGTGTTTTGTAAACATGGATATGTCCTGACAGGCACAGAAGCTTAGCTGTGAACCCGAGGTCCTTGGGTCCCAGAGGGTGGCCCAGCTACGGGGTGATCCTATACCCACCCCTCTGGCCAGGAAACACCAGGCCTCAGGACGGTTCTGTACAGCAACCTTTCCTCACAGATGGACACTCAGGCAAATGGGCCCCTCCCCTCCCTGAAGCCCTCCCGGAAGCCCTCCCCGAGCCCCTCCCCCAGCCCCAGACACACTCTCACCCGGCAGTATTCATCGATGGGCTTCAGTCTCTTCACAGCTACGTCCCGGATGTGGCTTCTGCGGAAGAGGATCTTGCCTGGAAGAGAGATGCTCATGAGTGGGGGATTCTGGCTAAAACTGCCACAGAGACCTTCTCATTCCCCTCTCCCTTGGCTTCTCAGCGTCTTAGTCCAGCACTACCTGCCACCACCCCGTCCACGGTCAAGGAAACAAGAGAGAAACAGTCACCTTTCCTGGAGGGCAGGAGGCGCCCTAGGCTGAGAGCCCAGGACCTCTCTGGTGGGTGAGGAGCCCTGGAGGCTGCCATCTTGGGATTCAATGAGTGACTTGGCCAGGCCACCTCGCCTGGATCTAATGGCAGGATCAATGAATGCCTGGAGTGGGTGCGGCTCTCAAGTGACCTTGCAAATCAACACAAAGTAGAGCCCAGCCCACATGCTACGCTTTGTTTTCAGGCCCATCCCTCCTTGAGAAATCGGCATTCGTTCCTGCCAGCTGGGCAGGAATTCCTATTCTTAGTTTAGGTTGGTGGCTCCTTCCAGGGCGGGCACAAGGCAATACCAAGGGAAGCATGGCTGTCCCAGCCTGACTCTTCCCTGGCCTCGCTGCACACACAGCCTCCAGCCATACGGGCTGCTGCCAGCTGGGCTGGGACACCCCTCTACAGGTATGGGCAAGGCTTACAGGAAATGCCAGCCCCTCAGACCTTCCCAGCTGACTCTCCCAAGCTGGCCACATTCAATCATAACAAATGCATCAAGACATAAGTCCTTTTCTAGTCTGAGAAATTTAGAATCTGAACTCCTTGGTTTGACGTTCAAGGTCTTACACAACTGACTTCTGTGCTAGGTGGCTGTCAATGTCTAGGGCCAAAGCCCCCTTTTCAGAAGGCCTTCCTTGATTGGCTGAGCTGGGAGTAATGTCCCTCTTTCCAGAACATCCACAACTCGTTGTCCATTCCTAGGCTATCTGCCACATTCTGCTGTGAGTTATAGCACTTGTGACCCATTTTGGGGCCCATGAGCTTGGCACATGATGAAGTGCTCACCTGTAGCTGTAACGGGCATCTGTTGCCTCAGTCTACCTAATTTCCCCCTGGAGAAGGCATCTTCCACTCCCAGTCCTTGTGGTGTCAGTAAGTCTAGCCACACCCCCTAGCAACAAAGGTAGCTACAGGATGCAGCCTAGTCAGCCAGAGTCACAGTGATTGGCTCAGTGGTGGGGAGGGACCCAATCCGGGCCAATGAGAGTCAGCCCTGAGACTGCTTTTTCCCACGGTTACTAAGCTGGCAGGATGAAAGTCTGGCACCTCTAGTGGCCTGGGAAGCAAACGGAATGAGAGAAAGGAAGGGTGGCTAGCACAAGACAGGTGCTTGGTAAAAGCTTCTTGAGTGATTGAAAAGCCAAGTGGAGAGAGGGAGAGACAGAGCCCTTTGACATCATTTCAGCAGCTGGATGTCGGTAGTTGTTCCTAAACCAGGGTCGACCTGGTACTTTTCAGTTGCATAAAACAATACCATTTTCTTTTTCATTTAAATGAGTTGAAGATGGGTTTTCATAACTTGAATTAAAGGACACCCAATTTAGATCATTTCCATTGCATGTGAGCAGACAGGTAGACTGCATATGAATCCACACCAGCTGCTTCTGTCAAGGTCTGAGTGAAGTACTCAGAAAAGCCATTGCCTTGATTTAGATTATTCCCCCAGACACAGCCCCAGAAACAAGGATTTGACTTGTTTTGGAGGCGATCCCAAGAAATATCATTAGGGGAGTGGGACAGTAAGGGCAGGGAGGGGAAGGAAGTGTTATCAGGCCAGTTAATCATGGTGGGCAACTAGAGCTCAATTCTGCTGGGGAGCTCCAGGAGATGACAGAGAATGTACCTGACATGTGGAGGCTGGGGATCTACCCACCAACTCCCTGTTTGTCACTGAGGACTGCCTCTGAGGGCGTTAACTCCAGCACATCTGGCTGAGTGTGTGCCCATGGCTAGACAAAGCCCTGAGATAGAAGGCCCTAGTGGCTCCAGTGAGCAGCCTTTGGTGGGCAGAAGTGAACAGACAGGGGACCCAGGGGCCATGAAAACCCCAGCTGCAGCCACCCCTGACTTCCCTGCCACCACAAGCATTGGTTGCCAGCCCTGCTGAAGTCAGACAGTGGAACGTGTAACTGTGTCCTATTGCATGTGACTTGCTTCCCGTGGATATCTCTCATCTCTCCATGATGGCTCTGCAGCTCACCCCTCCTGTCTGCCTCCACACTACATGGAGCACTAGGCTTTGCATTCAGCAGATGCTCAATGAGTGCTTGCTGGGTCATTCTTGTTCCTCTCCTGGACTCTTGCTCAAGCTCTCCTTCATCATCTTTTCTCTGAAGCCAGAGGGCCGGGCCATCTCCCTGTCAGATGGACAACACTGTGCAGACAGACGACATCACCAAGATGAAGCGGCTCTGCCCTGCGTCCCTCTCGAAAGGAGATAAAACGTGATTTATCCAGACACTGGCGACGCCGCTGTTCCTTGGGGGAAGATGTCATGGATTCGGTATTCCTTGCCTCTTTGCCTCCTACCCTTTTTTGGTTGCCTGTCGCTTGATTGCTCACATGCCACAGGCTACATGTGTAAGGCCAGGGGGAGGCTGTGTAAAAATAAAAACATGAGGAGACCTGAGCTCAGGACTGCCAAGAAGATGGGTGGCCCTGGGGCTGGAATTCTGGGCCTTTCTAATGAAGGCAGTTGTTTGTCAGAAGCTGAGGGATGCCCAGACCCAGTGACACCAGCGGTCCAGCCGTATGAGCAGGACCCTGAAGGACCGTCTGAGATACAGAGGAAACCCAGGGGGACACAGGAGGGTGGGGGAGGGCCCACAAACCTGCATGGAGCAGGGCCTCAGCCTCCAAAAATGCACTCCCGCCCTTTCTCATCCTGTTGGGGGACAAAAAAGAATGGGGTCCCTCTCCCAGCCCCCAATCTCAAGGTTAGCCAAAGCTCTGGCTGAGGCTTAGATCATTCCTGTCCTAGTTGCAGACAGAACTCTCTTTTTTTTTTTTTCGAGACGGAGTTTCGCTTTTGTTGCCCAGGCTGGAGTGCAATGGCATGATCTCAGCTCACTGCAGCCTCTGCCTCCCGGGTTCAAGCAATTCTCCTACTTCAGCCTCCCGAGTAGCTGGGATTACAGGCATGTGCCACCACACCCGGCTGATTTTGTATTTTTAGTAGAGATGGGGTTTCTCCATGTTGGTCAGGCTGGTCTCGAACTCCTGACCTCAGATGATCCGCCCACCTTGGCCTCCCAAAGTGCTGGGAAGAACTCATTTTAAAAACTAGTTAAGGAGCACTGAGGCCTCCACAGGTGTAGGGATAGGCTGGGGTGGGGAGGTAGGTGAGAGGGTGCTCCTGACTCCTCCCCATGCTGGCCCCAAGCACAGGACCCCGCCCTGCCCTCCAGTCTGCACTCTGAGTGAGGCCACCGGGCCACCGCGCCTGGGGCTGCCCAGTCCTCCCCACCAGGCTCCTGGATCTGCTGCTCACTTGCAAGGTCAGAGGAGAATTTCTGCACAAGCCAATTCCCAGCTGAGTTTTTGGAAGCCCAATGGGGCTTCCCTCTTTCCCGCTGAAATCCTGACAGGAGCAACGTTTTCTTTTCCCAGGGCTTTGGCACAATTGGCCAGTGGGGGAGAGAGGGAGGGAGAGAGGGAGGGCCTGGAAGGGATTCTCCGGTCTTGACTTCTCTGTTAGGAATCCAAACCACACTCTGAAAGCCAAACCGGTGACCGTATAAAAAGGGGGAGAGAAAAAGGAGGGGGAGGAAAATCCCCATGCAGGAAGGCGGGACCACAGGGCATTAAAGGCCTCTTGTAAATATAGTGCAGCCCGTTGACGGCAGGGCTCAGCTTCTGCCAGAGTCTTCAAAGCCATCCAGATGCCGCCCTAGGAATCTGATGAGCATCGCAAGGAAGATTGCACGGGGCATGAGACAGAACTAACTCATCAGGATTAACTCAGTCCTGAAAGCGGAGAAGAAGCTGTGCAGCTGTGACGTCTAAGCAGTAACTGGAGGTCCTTCTTCCTGCCACTCTGGGCTGGGCTGGGGTGAGACCAGCGAAGGAGTGGGGGCCTCCGGTGGGAGTCTGGGGTTCAAGTCCTACCTGGGCCACAGCCTGGCTGTGTGACCCTGAAACAGGTCCCTTCTCCACTGGGACTGCTGTGTGCTCATCGGAGGCCTGGGCTCTATGGCTGCTACCTCTGGAAGCCCTAAGATTGATTGACAGTGGGGACGTTAGTGGGCAGAGGAGGAAGGAGGAAAGGGTTAATGGTAGCTAAGCGCTCAGCACACACCTGGTGCACACTAAGAGCTTTTCACTGAATTCCCTCCCTTCATCCTCGCAACAACCCTGAAGCAAGTACTTTAACCAGGCCCATTTTGTCCTAGAGGAGATGGCAGCTCAGAAAGGTTGAAGGACCTGTCCAAAGTCACACAGCTATCTAGTGGCTGAGCTGGGATTTCAACCTGGGGTTTTAAAGCTTAGAGAGTCGGGGGGAGCCATGATCTTTGCACTTGGATCATGTCAAGCCTTGAGAGCCACCGTGAGGACTTTGGATTTTATTCTGCACGTGAAGGGAGATGAGAACAGTTAAACCCCCAAACCAACCACAGCCTCCAGGGCTCTTCTTGGGAAAGCGGTACCTATGGGATGGACTCCCATGAAAGCCAGGGCCTGGGGCCTCAAGTAGAATCACCAGACACAGTACCACTGGCCAGGGTCCCCATACCAGCCATGAAGAGTTTGGTAGCTACCTCCATGAACTAGGACCCATTTGTAGAGGTAATAAGAGGGCACTGATTATAGGAGCCGTAAGAGAGGGCTGGCCTCGGGACCTCTTCTGGTCTGAGCAGGCTGATCTATTCCTGGCAGCCTCTCCTCTTCACACTCACAGTGTCTATGCATGCATGTACAACTCCTTTTTCCCTGTCTTTCTGCCACCTGGAACGCCATTCATTCTTGGAAGACTTCCCCCTGCCTTTCCTTCTTTCCTTCCTTCTACCCTTCCTTCCTTCCCTTGATCCACCCAGCACTGTCTTGATGGAGGCCTGGTGTGCTGGGCTCTGTTCCAGGCGCTGGGAGCACAGCAGTGAACCAGACAGATGAGGGCCTTGCTCTCAGGAGTTTACCTTCCAATTGGGAAGGGAGTGGGCACGGGAAGAAGGCAGTACACATTTTCGTACCTACTGAGTAATTTGGTTATACTTCCAGGTCTTCCCCCATCTCTACAAAGATAATAACACAGGGTAATGTGAAGAGGGGTGCCTAGAGAAGAATTCAGAGAATGGTCAAGGAAGCTTCTCTGGGCTTCAGTGGAGCCTTCAAGGAGAAAAAGCAGCTGTGCAAAGCTCTGGAACAAGCGGGCTTGGCCACAGGAAACTACAACAGCCAAGGCCCTGGGGCAGAAGGAACTGGACATGATGGAAGACAGAAAAGAGAGGAGCCTGCAGCCACAGAAAAGAGTTTGGTTTTATTCTAAGTGCCCTTGGGCCTGCCTACTTAACACTCATTCTGTCTTTAAGGCACAGTTCCATGCTGCCTCCCCCATGAAGCCTTCCTTGAATGCTTGTCTCGCCCTTCCTTGCCAACCACTAGGGCCCTCTGGCAGTCACCCCACTCTGGCCCTCTCTCCCCTGCTGTCCTAGAGAATTTGTCAGGAAGCCACCCTCCTCAGGACCCCCTCTCATCTTCTCAAGGGGATCCCTGATTTATAGCAACAGGGTCAGCAGCCCCTTGGGCTCAAGGAGGGCCAGCTCCTCCCAGCCACCCTGGCCTCCAGGGATACAGATGCTCACAACCCCCTCCCCTCAATGCAGCCCAGAGAGCCCAGGCTGTCGAGGGAGACTTGCCTAAGAAACAAGGGAGAGCACAGGTGGGCCTGGAGCCCACAGACTGCACGGTGCAGAGGCCTCGTGCTCCAAGGACAGCCCTCCTGCCCTTCTAACTGGGTCTGAGAACAGAAAGGAAGGTGGGAGGCAGTAGTCACCTAAGGCTGCTGGCACAAATTACCACAAACCCAGTGGCTTAAAATAACAGGAATTTGGCAGACCATGGTGGCTCATGCCTGTAATCCCAGCTGTTTGGGAGGCCGAGGCTGGAGGATCGCTTGAACTCAGGAGTTCAAGACCAGACTAGGCAACATAGTGAGACCCTGTCTCTACAAAATGCTATAAAAAAAATCAGCCGGGCATGGTGGCGCATGCCTGTGATCCCAGCTACTCAGGAGGCTGAGGTAGGGGGATCGCTTGAGCCTGGGGGGTTGAGGCTGCACTGAGTCATGATCGTGCCACTGTACTCCAGCCTGGGTGACACAGTGAGACTGTCTCAAATCAAACAACAACCCAGGAATGTATTCTCTGCCAGTTCTGGAGGTCAGAAGTCTGAAATCAAGGTGCCAGCAGGGTCACGCTCCCTCTGGCGGCATCAGGGAGAGTTCTTCTGCACCTCTTCTAGCTTCTGAGGGCTCCAGGCATCTCTTGGCTCGTGGCAGCATCACTCTGATCTCTGTCTCAGTCTTTACATGGCCTTCCCGCCCCATGCCTGTGTCCCACATCTCCTTCTGCCTTTCTCTTATAAGAACAGCTGTCACTGAGTTTAGTGCCCACCCTATATCCAGGATGATCTAATTTTAAGATCTTTGATTACATCTGCAAAGACCCTTTCTCCAAATAAGGCCAGATTCACAGGTTTCAAGGGTTAGGACTTGGATATATCTTTTTGGGAGCCATTATTCAACCTACCGCAGGGTAGTTATGGGAGAGTCACAGGGCATACCAGTCACCTGACAGGGCCCTATATCCCTAAGCGGATTTCAGTGGCCCCAAGGACAGGGGTGGTTTCTATACTCCCTGAATCCCTGGAAATGTCTGGCATGGCGCTGGGTGAAATGGATATGAGTGTAGCCTGAAGCCCTCGTGGGGGACAGGGGAGTGTCTGAACAGAGCAGCTCTGGAGTCTCAGCCTGAGAGGAGACAGGCAAGCTGTGGGGACCTGAAGCCGAGAGAATTGGGGGGCGGGTCCTTCTCTGGCTCTGAGGGCTGATGTGACACCCAGGAGAGAAGAGACGAACAGATTTCCCAGATGAACTGGAGGAAAGAAGATGTGAGGATTCCTAGAGGGAACCTCCCTCCCCCCACAAGGGTGACACGCATGCTCGTGGGGTGATAAGACACAGGCAATGCATGTGGGAGGAAGGAGGAGAAGTTAAGTTTCCTACTCCCACAGCTCTCTGTGGTCCTGAGACCTGACCAGGTTCCTGTGCAAAGTGGGCTGGACCAGCCAAGGATCCCATGTCCAGCTGCCCTCACCAGGCGCCTCCATCCGTGTTGTTTGCTGACAGATTGATGAAGACAGAAGCTCTTAAATGAAGGGCCCTGGGCAGGGGAGGGCAGAGAGAATATAACCATGATTCCACTAATGGGGCTTTCTTCACCATTAAAAACAAAACACAAACGACCCCTCTTTCATTCTAAGTCTGTTTGATTTCAGAGAGGCTGTTACCAACCCCCAACTCACCGAGTCACTGAGGCTCGGTGATCCGAGCTGGTCCAAGGAGAAGCAGACTGGGACTCTTTTTTTGTTTGTTTTTGAGAGAGGATCTCATCTGCCACCCAGGCTGGAGTGCAGTGACTCTATCATGGCTCACTTCAGCCTCGAACTCCTGGGCTTAAGTGATCCTCCCACCTCAGCCTCCGAAGTAACAGGTGCACACAACACCCGGCTACATTTTTATAGTGATGGGGTCTTGTTATGTTGCCTAGGCTGGTCCCGAACTCCTGGTCTTAAGTGATCTTCTTGCCTCAGCCTCCCAAAAGGCTGGGAGTATAGGCCTGAGCCACTGCACCTGGCCCAGGCTGGGACTTTTGATGGTTTAAAGCAAGCAGACACCAAGAGGGTATGCCCTGGGCCCTAAGAATACCCAACTCTAAAAACAAACAAACAAACTCACAATCTACTTCTTTGGTGCCTGAGATTGCAGAATCAGAATTTAGTTTCTTTAAGATTTTGGTCAAGATATATCAACTTTTTCCTGGAGAATGGTACAGTGAGCCTTATTAACCATTCACACCTAAGTATGAGCAGGCACCAGCTTCTCACTCAATAACAGGATCTCGCTAGGGAAGAGAGCATAGAGCAGAGAGGCCTTGATGGAAGAGGATGTAATGGGCAGGGGAGAAGAATGGCGGAACAGCCTCTACTGGCTCCCCTGTCTTCCTGAAAGCTGGCCCTGCTCTTGATGTTCAGCTGTTTCCTGACCATGGGGCCACCCAGCTTTCACCTGGGTTAGCCCTGCCTAGGCTAGGGTGGGAGTGGCTGAATGGCAGGCCCCTGCTTGTCTTTTTTTTTTTATTTTTTTGCGACAGAGTTTCGCTCTTGTTGCCCAGGCTGGAGTGCAATGGCATGATCTCGGCTCACCGCAACCTCCGCCTCCCGGGTTCAAGCGATTCTCCTGCCTCAGCCTCCCTAGTAGCTGGGATTACAGGTATGTGCCACCACACCCGGCTAATTTTGTATTTTTAGTAGAGATGGGGTTTCTCCATGTTGGTCAGGCTGGTCTCGAACTCCCGACCTCAGGTGATCCGCCCGCCTCAGCCTCCCAAAGTGCTGGGATTACAAGCATGAGCCACCGCACCCGGCCCCTGCTTGTCTTTTTAAGTGCTGCCCCTGAAACTCACATGTCACCTCTGACCCTCTGCAGCCTGGGGACTGCAGGTCACCTCTTCCCCTGCTGGGCTGCCTCCAGCTTCTGGTGCAGCTGAGATGACATCCCCAGAGTCTACAGCCTTGTATCTGGTTCAGATCACACCCTGACACCCAATCCTTCCTTCTTCACTTGCAACATCTGGCTTTGTTGCCATTTACTTGGGCTGGGGGAAGGCAGGAGTGAGGCCTAGATGCTGAGGCTGGAAGCAGTGGGCACATGCAGGTTCCGGAAAGACACAATCCCCATGGCGAAGGTCAGCAGCCTGAGGCATACTGACGCCATGCCCTGAGTTCTGGCTCCCATGAATCTCTCTTTAGAGCCAAGACGCTGCCTCTGGCTTGAAGTCTAGCATGGTAGACATTGGTAGGTTTTGCCTGCCAGCTTTTAATTATTACAGTGCCCTGATTTTCTTTTGGGAAACAATCCCTCCTTCTTTCTCAGTCCATGGGATTTCAGTGGGGTTGATCCCATCCCAAACTCTGGGGCTGATCAGTCAGTACAGTCCAGCCATGGGCATGCAACCCACATTGGTCCAGTGGGAATCAGCCTGGGACTACTGCTGGAACTACCAGGAAGAGATGTGTTCTCTCTCTACAGCTGCTAACTCATAAATGCCAAGCCCCAAGCTGCTAGGAAGCATCTTTATGTATCTCTGTTACCACCTGGGGGAAGCCTATCAGAGAATTAAGTCAACAGAAAAGAGAGCAAAGCTGAGGGCTTAAGAGACACAGATTTGGTCCCCTAGATCCAGCTATGCCTGAAACCATTACTCTTGGTTTTCAGTTATGTGAACCAATAAGTTTCCCCTTTTTTCTTAAGCCAGATTGAGATGGGTCTATTTCTTGTCACCAGGAGAGTCCTGACTGGTACATCTGGCTCTGCCAGTTACTGTTATGTGACAGGGGATGAGTCATAACCTATTCGAATGCTAGTTTCCTCAGACTACAAAATGGGAGGCAGTAATGTCTAATGCAAAGGACTATTATGAGGAGCCAGTGAATGAGTCTGTAAAAGCATTTAGCATGGAGCCCAGCCCATGGCAAATGGTGAACAAATGGGATCTCTTATGAGTTGACACTTCCAGGTCAAGGAGGTGGGATGGGGTGGGGTGGGCCCTGCCTGTCTCCTTGCTGGCCACGTGGAATCCAAGTACCAGAAGCATTTCCCAGGCACCCAGTCCATCCACCTGGCTTCCCACCAAGGCCAAACGCGAGCTCCCCTCAGCCTGCGGCTGCCCTTCCTGATTCACCCAACCCATAAACACATCTGTGTCTCCCACACGGCTTCCGTTTCTCGGAGGCCCAACTCAGAGGGCAGAGGACGTGACACAATGGCAAGGAGGCTAATTGTTCATTCCACCCGCCCCCTAGGGGCATTCTAGGGTGACTCACACAGGTGTGTCTGCCCGCTCCAGCACTCCCCACTCCCTCTCCCACACGCCCAGGGAAACACACTTGCAAAAGCCCACTGGGGTTCACGACAGAGTGAAGCCTTCACCCTCCTGCAGCCACGGCTTGCTTGCAGAAAGCATCAGCGCAACCTGGAGGGAAGAACGATCTCCCAAATTCTGGTTCGGAGGTTCCCATACCCAGTAAGCAGAGCCAGGCTGAAGGGAACAGTATCTTTCTCTCCCTCACCCCAGGTGGGTCAACTGGGATTTTATGGGTGTCTGTTAGTGATAAAGCACCTAGTCCCAGGCCCATGGAGGGACTAATACATCTTTGCTGAACCAAATGGAATGGAAGTCTTTTTGAGCAGCATTCTAGAGCAGTGGGACCAGAACCATTTCTTTCTTTTTTATTTTTATTTATTTATTTATTGAGACAGGGTCTTGCTCTGTTGCCCAGGCTGGAGTGCAGGGGAGTGATCTCGGCTCACTGCAATCTCCGCCTCCCGGGTTCAAGTGATTCTCCCACTTCAGCCTCCCGAGTAGCTGGGATTACAGGCATGTGCCACCACACCAGGCTAATTTTTTGTATTTTTTTGTAGAAACTGGGTTTCACCATGTAGCCCAGGCTGGTTTTAAACTCCTGGGCTCAAGCGATCCTCCCAGAGTACTGGGATTACAGATGTGAGCCACTGCACCTGGCCTCAGAATAATATTCTCAAACCATAACCCTTGCTTAACCCTTTCAGTGACTGCCCAGGGCACTGAGGATAAAATCCAAACTCCCTTCTGTGGCCGGGCAGGATTCGGCTCCTGCCTCTCTCTCCGCCTGCCCATCTCCTGTCACTCCGCCCACGCCACAGACACATCCTGCTCTTCCCCACCTCAGGCCTGCGTGTTCGCTGTCCCTGTTCCTGTTCCTGGAGCACTGTTCCTGCTGCCCTTTGCCCAGCCATTGCCTTGCATCCCTCATTGGGAGGCCTTTGGTGGCCATGTGCCCTCTCTCTCCGGCCTCCGTTGTTTCCCTCCCAGAATCTGCCACCATTGATAATGATCTTCTGAACCTGCCTCTTTACAGCGTTCCCTGAGGACAGAATGCAAGCTTCCTGCGGCCAGTGAAGCCCACGAACGTATCCTCAGGGCCCAGCACAAGGACTGGCACACAGGGACCCCGACCACGACTTGCTGAAAGGTGAGTGAGTGTGAGTGTGTGTTCACACTGGCTTGCTCTAGGCTGTCTCTCATTTACACACCCCCAGACTCCTGGCAGACTAGCAAATACAGCTCACCCCACACATTAGGGACGGCAGCTTCAGCCAGAGCTGGGGAGAGGGGTGGATTCACCCTCCAGGACGCAGACACAGTGGGGCCAGAGTGTGGTTAGCTCAGAGGCCGGCATCAGGGCCAAGCTGTACCCCCTCCATGTGGGCGTGGGTGTGGTGGGCGTGGTGGGCAGTGGCTCTGTACCCTCCCTGTGGGAGCCGGGAATAAAGGGCCCCATTCAGCCTGTGCAGCCTCGGCTCCTCCCTCCAGGGGAGGCTGCCCTCAGGAAAGACGGTGGGACGCTGGGCAGAGCTTCCTGGCGCCTCTCCCTGTGGCATGGTCCACAGTGTGGGGGGTTGGGCGAGGGGCACGAGGCCTCTGGGGCTCAGAGAGACACTGCAGAATGGCCCAGCCAGATGAGGAGGCTGTGGGGCAGGCAGATGGAAGTCCTGGGTCGCAGTGATGATGCTGAAAGACACCCACTCACTTCTGAGGCTCTGAGACAGAGGAAAAGCCGCAGGAAGCAGAGGCCTGTCGGTAAAGGGCCCAAAACCACAGGCCTGGCCAGGCCAGCCACAAGGGAGTTTACCTGGCTCTCTTGGGATGGACACTGTCCACCAAAGCCTGCTTTCATTTTATTTATTTATTTATTATTTTTGTAGAGATGAGGTCTCACTATGTTGCCTAGGTTGGTCTTGAACTCCTGGGCTCAAGCAATCCACCCACTTCAGCCTCCCAAAGTGCTGAGATTACAGGTTTGAACCACCGCGCCTGTCCCAAAGCCTGCTTTCCTTGAGCTTTGGTTCTGTTGGCAAAACTGAGCCCAGACGGTCAACTCTCTTCATCAACCTCCCACCAGCATTTTCTGTGGTTCCACCCATCTCCTGCAAGGATGGTGACAGTAACATTAAGAGGACGTAACATTCATTGAGCACTTGGTATGTGCTAAGCCCTGTGCCATGTACTTTATATTTATTATGACAGTTGATCCTCATAACAACCTCTGAGCTACATACTGGGTGCTGTTGTTATTCTCACTTTACAGATGAGTAAACTGAAGGTAAGAAAAGTTGAGTGCCCCGCCCAGGGTTGCAAAGCGAGGAAGTGGTGGAGCTGGGATTGGGTGTGCCACAGTCTCTTTCTTTGGGCAGACTGAACGTGCCTAGGCTCCTAATGATTCTGCTATCTTCCTTCCTTTCCCTGAGCCCCGGGTTGTGCAACCTGTGGCCAGCTTTCCTGACGGGGTACATCTCAACCCTACCCCATCCCTGAAAGAAGGGCCAACACGCAACACCCATTCACTCCCTCCCAAATGCTGGCACTGTGCTGGCGGCTGGGGTGTGATGGTGACGGTCCCTGCCCTCGCAAAGGATACTGTGTGTGGGCACTGCGCTGTGATGTGTTGGCTGTCATAGGCACACGCAGGAGGGAGACAGGGCTGAGGAAGTGGAGAGAGTGAGACAGGCAAAGGGAAGCGGGAAGAGTGTTCCAGGTAGAGGGAGAGTCTCAGCAGAGGCCCAGAGACTGAAGAGACAGGCACATCTGAGAAGCTGAAGGGAGTCCAGTGGGTACGTGCATCAGGACGCATGCTGGGAGGTCCCTGGGGTGGGGTTATGAAAGGTGCCAAAGAGACTGAATGGCCACACAGAGCACACTGAAGCCACTACAGTTGCATATTCAGAAATGCCTGAGTTCCTGGACCTCCAAGGCCAAGGACCATAATGTTCACGCTGAGAGGACACCAGAACCTTCAGACCCTGCCCGAAGCCCTTCTTCCTGAAGTGTTTCTTTCTTTCTTTCTTTTTTTTTTTTTTGAGACAGAGTCTCGCTCTGTTACCTCCCAAGTAGCTGGTATAACAGGCATGTGCCACCACACCTGGCTAATTTTTGTATTTTTAGTAGAGATGGGGTTTCACTATGTTAGCCTGGCTGGTTTCGAACTCCTGACCTCAGGTGATCCACCCGCCTTGGCCTCCCAAAGTGCTGGGATTACAGGTGTGAGCCACTGCACCCAGCCTTCCTCACATCTCAGGAGCTCGGGGAGCAGCCTGGGCCTGGTCACTGGCTGGGCACATACAACGTAAACTCACACCACAGCCCATGTGGAACACAGGGGTGAAGACCAGGTGACCCCAGAGGCCATCTTGTCCAGTCTCCTCACCTTCTGAAGTCAAAGCTAAGCTCTGAGAGGGTCACGCTTTGCCCACCTTCTCTTAGCAACTCAGTGACCAGGCTGAACTCAAAGGGCACCCGACCTGGCAGCCTGGTTCTGGCTTACAGACAGCCTAGCAAACGTAGCCTATAAGCTTCTGTGCTTCTGTGCTTCCAGGCTACATCTGCTAGGGTCTCCAACTCAGCTGTCTTTCCTGCCTCCAATTTCTACAAATCCTAACCCAACAACAAGAGCTGCCATCCACTAACAGTGTTTCATAGAACTGAGGACTCAAAGGAGCCTGTGGAAGTCAGCCTCCAGGATGGCCCCAGTGACTCTTGCCTCATGGCCCCCTCCCATACTAACCAGGGCTGACCTGTGGAAGCAATTGGATATTGTGGGAATAATCGTATGACTTAAAAGGCTAGATTATAAAAACATTGTAACTGCCTTCCTCATCTCGTTCTCAGATACTCAGGCTGAGGGAAGCCAGCTTCCATGTTGTAAGGATGCTGAAGCAGCACTGTGGAGATCCATGTGGCAAGGAGCTGAGGCCTCGGCCAGCAGCCAGCGCCAGTCTGCCAGCGAGATGAGCAAGCCGTCTTGCAGGTGGGTCCCCTAACTGCAGTCAAGCCTTCAGCTGAATCTCGACTATAACCTCATGAGAGATTCTGACTCAGAACCATCCAGTTAAGCAGTTCCTGAATTCCTGGCCCATAGAGACTATGCTGAGATAATACATTTTTATTGTTGTTTGGAGACAGAGTCTTGCTATGTCGCCCAGGCTGGAGTGCAGTAGCACAATTTTGGCTCACTGTAGCCTTGACCTCCGAGCCTAAGTGATCCTCCCACCTCAGCCTCCCAAGTAGCTGGGACCACAGGTGCATGATGCCATGCCCAGCTAATTTTAAAAAATTTCTTGTAGAGATGGGGGTCTCTATGTTGCCCAGGCTGGTCTCGAACTCCCAGGCTCAAGTGATCCTCCCATCCTGGCCTACAAAAGTGCTGGGATTACAGGTATGAGCCACCGTGCCTGGCCTTTTATTGTCTTTTTAAGCTGCTAATTTTGGGGGATGATTTGTTACCCAGGTAACTACTACAAGGCCTAGCACTCCTTTTGGAAGGACAGGGTCCCTGTGTTACCTGAATCAGAGATATTTGGAACACTGGTAACGAATGAAGTTCCTAAAATTTGCCCAGACACCCTGAATTGAAGTGGAAGGGGATGGACAGGGCGAGAGTCTGCCTTTTTCATGAGCCCCCTGAGCGATTCTCATGTACCTCTGAGGCTGAGAATTACTGAGAGAATCTAATACCTTCCAGACCTGGGGAGGCTCAGAGAGCTGATGGGATGGTCCCCATCCTGCACACAAGCTGAGGCAGGCCTGAGCCTAGAACCCAGCACCTGACTCCGGGGTCAATGCTCTTTCTGCCTTGTCCATTCAGGTTGCTTTGCTGAGGGGCACGGGCTTTTTTTTGTTTCTTTTATTTATATTTAAAATCTGTATATAGCAAAATGCGACAGAGCCAATTGTTTGTCTGCTTAAGAGCTTGCTTTGCTTTGCTTTGCCTGTGAACAATTTTGTCAGCACTACCCACAATGAGGGCCTAATGCTAAGAAGGGGTAAGGCAGTGCTAGGCCACGCAGAGAGGCTGGCACTGCCGCAGAACACCGCAGCGGGAAACGGACTTTTTCTACCACTGAGCTGTCTCAGCTCCAGGCATTTCCCCCAGACCAATAGAATGCAGAGTATGCAAGGCAGAGAAGATGAATGAGGATAATAAGGGAGTGTACCTTTAACCATTGTCAAACTGTCACCCTAGTAGGTAAGATTAATATTCCCACTTTCATTTGTATAGAACTTTGTGGCTTAGAAAGAATTCTTGCATGATCTTATTGAATGACTTTTGTAGACTACAAGATAGATAGGTCATTCAGTCATTCATGCTACACATGTATTGAGCAGCTACCACATACCAGGTAACGCTGTAGGCACGGGGGATATATAGATTTGTTTCCTTGCTTAATAAATATTTATATATGTCTACTATGTGCCAGACACTATTTTAAGCACTTTACAAATATTAACTAACTTATTCTTCACAACAGCCCAACAATATAGATACCATTATTCTTCCCATTTAACAAGGAAATTAAAGCACAGAGAGGTTAAGTAACTTTTCAAGGCCAAACAACTAGTAAGGAGCACTATGGGGATCTGAATCCAGGCAATCTGGCCCTAGGTTCTACCCTGTTAATCAAGATAAAATGAGATACGGTTCTTGCTCTTCAAAATCTCCAGCTTTAAAAATCCTCATGGGCACAGATGAAAAAACTAAAGCTCAGAGATATCTTCTGAATTTCCCCAAGTCACACACTGCTGGGATTAAATACCAGATCTAATTCCAGGCAGTGTTAAGGAAGGTTTAGCTAGAGATGGGTGCAAGAGAGGCAACAAAGAGGGCGTTTCTAGAGTCCAGAAAGAGAGAGGGTTTCTCCAAGCCCACTGGCAAGTTGGAAGCATCCCAAGAGACACCAAAGCAACCGAATAACCCGCACTCCCTGTCCAGGCCCTCGTGATCTGTGACTGTCTGCTGCCCAGCCGGTATTCATGCCTCCTGATATTTTGGGGCACTGTTATTTATAGATCATGTTTCTATTTATATTTTCATTGAATTCCTACTAACCCTAGCTGATTCCCCGCCTCCCAAACCTAGAGAGGGGAGGATAAGAACTCTTTTTCACCAAGTCAGTGAGGGGCAAAGGTGAAGGTCAAAGTCTTGGCTGTGTATGCAGTCTTTCAGCAGGAGCCCTTTGCAGGGAAACATTCAGGACAAGGGGGCTTTCTCTGCCTTCCAAAGGAAATGGAGGAGTGGAACAGAG
Organism: Pan troglodytes; assembly: GCF_028858775.2. NCBI lineage: Eukaryota > Metazoa > Chordata > Mammalia > Primates > Hominidae > Pan > Pan troglodytes. The sequence goes on from NC_072406.2 coordinate 115,860,142, forward strand.
GAGTGGGAAGAGCACAAGGCTTGCCTTATACAGAGGCAGCCACGTTCTGCCAGTACAGTGGGATTTGAGGCAGGCCTAGAGGACTCCTGTTCTCCTAAAATGTTTTCCCCTTTGCATGATATTCCATTATTAGGCATTTATTCCTTTGGTCTTAATAGCTATTAGATCACTAAATGCTGGAACTATGATAAAACCTAGACAGCATCAAGTCCAATACTTTTATTTCACAGATGAGGGAACTCAGGCTCAGAGAAGGGCTGTGACTTATCCTTATGGGGGATTCTGAACTAATAAATACAAATCTATTACAATGCACAGAAGAACACCACCCTAATGTTGGAGAAACTGCTGTCATGCACAGCAAAAGAAACCGGACAGCAAAGCAGACCCCAGGTCCAGAGTTCCTCCCTCACCAAGTTTTAGGAATGAATAAGTAAAACCCTGTGACTTTTCCTAAGGTTCTATTTGGTGCCTCAAAGGAAAACTTCTCAGTTTTAGTGTCACATAGAAACATAACAGTAAAGTGGGACATCTTTATTCCTTGTTTTCAGTACTCTGTTGAATCGTGGTTTAGGAAATAATATCTGTGATGATTATCATTACATAGTTACTTCATAGGTTTGGGTTTCCAAAGCCAGCTTTCCAGAATTCAATTATTTCCTTCTGGACACTATGCCTGCAATTCCAGCATCTGCCACTAGGTGGCTGGTAGCAGTTGATAGATAAGTGAAAGGTGACTGAGAAAATAATGTAATCTAGCTAAAACTTTTACCATAAGAATGTGATACTTTATTAAAAGGACAACATTGATCAACCTCTAATATGTATATATATATATTTAAATGAGATAATACTTGAAACAAGGTTTAAAGATAATGCAAACACCCTGGTGCAGGCAACATACCTGCCATTTTATACCAAATCTTAACTGTTAATCTCCAGACAGTACATCTTTGGTCAATCCCACTTTGTGGCAAGGACATAAAGAATAGTGGTCAAAGGCTGGGTGCAGTGACTCACGCCTGTAATCCCAGCATTCTGGGAGGCCAAGGTGGGCAGATCACTTGAGGTCAAGAGTTTGAGACCAACCTGGCCAACATGGTGAAACCCTGCCTCTACCAAAAAAAAAAAAAAAATTAGCCGGGCATAGTGGTGGGCGCCTGTAATCCCAGCTACTTGGGAGGCTGAGGCAGGAGAATTGCTTGAACCCAGGAGGCAGAGGTTGCAGTGAGTCGAGATTGTCCCACTGCACTCCAGCCTGGACAACAGAGCAAGACCCCATCTCAAAAAAAAAAAAAAAAAAAAAAAAAGAATAGTTATCAAGAGCTTGGGCTTGGAAGTGGGGGGAACTGGGTTTGAATCCCAGCTCTGCCTCTTACTAGTTGAGTGGCCTTGGGTAAGTCATGCACCCCTTCTAGCCTGTGAGTCTTCATGTGTCAAGTAGACTTGTCATTAAATGAGACAACATAAGCACATGAATCCTTTGCACAGTATCTGGCAGAAGTATATGCTTAATAAGTAGTAGCTATAATCCTTAAGCAGACATTCTCTCTCATTTATGATAGTTTAATTTGTTGAAGTTCCAGGCCTCACACAAAGTTCCTTAGAAAGCTGTTTGCAACTTTTTCCCTACAGCCAATTCAACGAATTGTTATCTCTGGACCACTGGGCTCACATCGTGAACAGCTGCTCCACCCTCTGTCTTTCACCAGCAAGTTTTTCTGGTAACCAAGACCACATAGGTCTCACTTAAGCCATCTTCACCAACTACCAACTATTAAACTGGTTAATTCATCTTTCAGATCAGAAACAAGAGGCCAGGAGTAAAAACTGTGCCAATCAGAGAAGAATTACCTGGCCACCAAATTACCAGTCACTCACTCATCTCAACTCTCCTCCCTGGCTCCTTTACTTTAAAGCTTAGGTCTGCAATGGTTATTTTATATAGAAGAGCAAAATATGCTCCTTTCAAATTTCACTTTTTTTTCTTTTTTGAAATTAAAACCAATTTTGTTTAGAGACAGGGTTGCACTCTGTCACCCAGGATGGAGTACAGTGGCATGATCATAGCTCACCGTAACCTGGGCTCAAGTGATCCTCACACCTCAGCCTCCCGAGTAGCTGGTACAGGAGTGTGCCACCATGCTTGGCTTCACTTTATTTTGTTCACGTAACTTTTTCCAGAGACATCTTACAAGAGCCTGTTTTCCATCCTAACAGTACGACGTAACTCCAGACATAGGCTTTAGATGTTCTCATGCCACCCTATTTTCAAAACCACAGAGAGTTCATGAGCCAGTCTTGCCCATCTCCAATCAGGGAACTTCTAAAATAAAAACCTTAGCAATCTCCTTGGCCCAAAACTTCACCCCATCTTGGAAGGGAGAGGAGAGAGAGTGTTCTGATCTATATCTGATGAGGGCGTGTGGTTGGGACCTGAGCATCCTCCTGGTTGGGCTAGTGATGAGGAGAGAGGGCTGTTACTCACGACTCCCTCCCACAGAATACCAGAAACAGGCAGGCAGCTCAGGTGTATGTAAGGATGTGAGGCCAAGAAACCAGCCTTCACCAAGTTACCCCTGTAAATCCTTGTCTCCCCATGCACCTCTACTTTGAGTCAGAAATGGATTAATTGCAGGCTTAGTTGTTTGTATTATGTGAATGAACTGAACGTAACCAAGCACCAAGAGAGCCCTAAAGACACAGTAGACCTCCTGTAGAAGGGCTCTGATGGACCTTAAAACATTGCTTCTCCAACTTTATGGTGCATACAAATCACCTGTGGATGTTAAAATGCAGACGGTGACTTACAGATCTTGGGGGAGGCCAAGTGTCTGCATTTCCAACAAGCTCCCAGATGATGGCCACACTGCTGATCTGAGGACCACATTTTGAACAGCAATCCTTAAAACACACAAGGCTGTGGGACCGCACTCCTGAGAAGAGACCTCACTCTTGGAAGGGATTCTAGGAGGCTGCATTCGAACCATCCCAGAGACAGCTCACAATTTTGTTAGGGACCTGATACTAAAAATTACCAAATCACAATCGTGTGCTGAGGGCTTACTTTGTGCTTTTCAGATGACATTTCATTTGATGCTCTCAATAACCCTGGAAGGGATTTCAGAGATGGGGATTATGATGGAGCTTCAGAATTAAACTGATTAAAACTGGCCCAGAGTCACACAACTATGAAGAGGCTGAGTTGGGATTTCTTTTAATTTTTATTTTTTGAAACAGAGTCTCACTATGTTGCCCAGACTGGTCTCGAACTCTTGAGCTCGAGCAATCCTCCTGCCTCTGCCCCCGAGTAGCTGGGACTACAGATGTGAGACAGCATGCTGAGCCTGCTGAGTTGGGATTTGAACCCCAGGTTTGTCTGGCTGTTAAGTCCTCCAGTGTGGAAGTACAATAGCTACCCATCTCAGCCACGGAAAACAGCAGAGTTTTGGTTCAGGCAAGTAGCACTAAGTAGAAAGCCTGGGAATGAACCAGATCTGCAGGAGCCCAAAGTCATTGCTCAGAACCACCCCCTACTCCCTGAGAAGTTCTTCCTGTCCCTGGAAGTTCTCTCTGAGATCCACCCAAATGTGTCCTCACTAAGGCGAAATCTGGCTTCTCCTGTTTGGGCCTGGGGAGAAACATAAACCTAGCCCCTTTCCTTCATACGAGCTTCGATCTTGACAGCTGAAGCCTGCAGGGGTGTCGCCAGGCCACCCTGTCCCTGACAGGTAGAGAAAGGCGAGGCTGCCAGCCAACCCCCACCCTCCACATTTGCCTCCTCCCTTCCCTTTTGAAGGTACATTCAGATGAACGGGCTCCATCTTCAGGCCATGCCAGTCCCCTGGGGCCAACTGTGGTCTGAAGGCTGGGCGGCCTGGCATCCTGGGGCCTCCTCAGTGGACATCAGTCCTGGGAACTGTGGAGGTGAAGGGGGAGGAGGTATTTTCAGCGCCCAGAATGATGGATCTGCTGGGTGCCAGGCAGCCCTGGATGAATGATACATCAGTTCACACAGGTGATGCCTAGAGCCAGCTCAGTCCCTGCCAGAGAAGAGCTCTGGCTTGGGGCTTTGTCCTTGGGCCTGGGTCCAGTTGGAGTGACCCAGGAGGGCAGTGTGGGGGATTAGGCCAGGGACACTGTGGGAATTTATCTCTTCCAGTGCCCCTCACCTCCTAAGAAGTTGTTGGGGGCCGGAGCTCCTTCTCAATGCGCCTCAGTGTTCCCCTCCACCACCACCACCCCCTGCTGCCACTCCCGACCCCTCAGTGAAACCTGGACCCAGAAACCAGAGTGCCCAGTGCCCAGAGGCTCCTGGGGAGGGAGGCTGCCCACCACAAAGCACCTTTCATATGCTCCAAAGGCTTCGGCCACCTCAGGGAGGAGGGAGGAAGTCCTTTCCCTTCACCCCCACGGATGCAGCCCACAGGCAGGAGTGGGGAGTGGTGGTGAAGTGAAACACTCCTTCTGTCATCTTGGCCAGGGCTGCCCAGACAGAGCTATGGGCAGTCATCCTCGACCCCACCCCACCACCTCCAATCCATCAGCATGGCCTCTTGGCTGTCCTTCTAGGACAGACCTCAGTCTACTTCCCTCCACCCAGGGCCCAGCCTAGGCCAAGTCACCTTTGCCCTCTCACCTGCCTCTCCAGGACCCCAGCTGGTCTCCTCTGCTCCATGCAAGCTCCCACCAGCCCCTTCTCCAGACTCCACACAGGCCTTTGAGGCCTAGCACCTTCTTCTGTCTCTAGCCTCAGCTGCCCACTTGCCCTCTCACCTCTATCAACCCTGGTCTCAGTAACCATCCAGTCTGCCATCTATGCTGGAGTATGAGTTGGCTGGAAGAACCAACCCTGGGGACACCAGGGTATAACTGTACTCTCTCAGCATGGAGGGAAAGGATCCAACCTTGTAAAAGGACATTTAGGCATCAGGTAAGGAAAGGATGTATTTCCAGGGGGAGGGATTGGAGGGTAAAGGACAGGAGTGTCACCGAGCCCTGAAATCATGCCTGTCACTTTCTGGTGACTTTGCCAACAAGCAAGGTGATCCCTGATTGCTCAAACTTAACTTCTTCAATTTTGTGCCATGGTGATTAGCATGGGGTGCACTAGAATCCAGGACTCTGGAGACCCAGGCCCGGGTGCATTTTCTGCGTCTTAGATGACACAGACTGACTGAGACCATGAAAAGAGACAGGCTTTTCGGCCCAGATCAGAAAGTTCCTGGGGAAGATACCTAGGATACAATCCATCCAGGACGGAGGGTTGGGGGTAGGTGTTCAGGAGCTGATTCCCTTCTAGAATGATTGGGAAGGCACATACCAAGTTGTAACAAGGTGGCCTGGCTCTTTTCCTGGTCTTGGAATGTGGGGATGTCACGGGGGAAGGGCTTGGGAGACTGATCTACATTTCAAAAGTAAAAAAGCCCCTTGTATGGCTGACCCCTGCAAAGCTTGTTACTCCCCGCAAGACCTGGAGGGTCTGCAGCTCAGAGTCTGGAAGGTAGTGACAGTGACACTGCCATGTGATCAGAGGCCGGATCCCCACCTTTCATCCCAGATCAGCCATCTGGGTCATCTGCTCTTTAGAAACAAGCTCCTTGCTGCTTCGCAAGTTACCACAGGCCGGGAAAGAACTGCAGGAAGTGAGGCTGTGCCTGGGCTGCGGCCTGGGCTGCGGTGGGAAGAGCTGACTCAGCACAGAGTGGGGAGGGCAAAGGAAATCCCACATCTGTGTCCTGCGGCAAAGCCACCACGAGCACAGACAGGCTTGCAGCACCAGTCCTCTCCCGTTGCACGCCACACAGCGCTTTCCATGCATTAACTGCTTGCGATGTCACCAAACCATGATCAACCCATTTGACAGATGATGCTACAGAGCCTGGAGTCCGTGTGACTGGGCCAGATGGCACAGCTCACAAACACACAGGTGGAGCCGCTCTGGAGTGTCTTGGCTCCACAAGTCCTGTCTGCCCAGCTGTCTCTGGGTGACTCAGCACTCCTCACTGTTCCACACACTTCTTACTGTTCTTCAAACATATACCGGTGGTCCGACTAAGGTTACTGTTCTTGCTGTCCCCCCAAGCCTGGCACCCCTGGGCCCTGATGATCCAAACCTACTCAGTGGAGATGTCACCTCTGCAAAGAAGCCCTTTGTGACCATCTAATTGCAGATGTCTTGAGCTGTAGCACCTGCCACATGACCCGGTTATTTTTCCTTCTGGCACTCATCACTCTTGGAAACTGCTCATCTATTTGTCTTCTTTCTGACTCCCACACTGGAAGGTAAACTTCCTGAGAACCACAACCAGGCCTACTTTGTTCTCAGTCATATCACCAGTGACCACAGCTGGCACACAGTATGTGTTCAATAAATATCTGTGATAGAAAGGAATGAATGTAGCTATTCCACGCTGTGTTCAGAGTCAGCTGCTGACAGCAGGCCCTGAAAACTGCCCGTCCAGATTACAGAGTAGGAGACTGATTTTTGGGGATGGGAAGCAGTAATTACAGCAAGAGAAGACAAAATACCTCCAGTGGAGGTTGGAGGAAAGCTGCGTTTAAGATGGCACACGGTGCCTCTCAGGCCTATAATCTTGTTGACCTTTTTAAACCCCAGAATTACCAACAGACCCTATTTTTCCTTCTCCATCACATAGTTTGGCTTTTCCTGACATCCCAGGTCACCTGTGGGACCCAGAAACTTCTCAACCTCTCTCCCTTGGGGGTTGCAGTCTGGTGAAATCTCTGAGCCACGACCTCCCTCATAGCATCCAGGGCCCTTCAGGAAGGGCTTTCTCAGCTGGTGCCTGGTGGAGACACACACAGACACCTATAGCCCAGGGAGGGGGCCACGGACCAGCTCTAGTTAAAGACATCCCTTCCCCCTGCTTCCTTCTATGCTGGAACAAATACCGGATCTTCTGCACAGGGCTCTGGGGGCTGGGAGAGGAAGGCCCCGGAGAACAGGCTTGCAATTCACCCAGCACCCTCTGCACTGTGGCTCCAAACTGCCTCTTCATTACAGGGCTGTTACGTAAACTGGCGAGTCAGTACAAAAGAAGCAAGCATGCCTGCTGACTAAAAATATACCTCTAAGCTCATAAGGTCACAAGGCTGTCTGCAGGCTGGCAACGCCTACCTTGATTATGGTTATAGATTCACTTTTCTCCCTAAGCAATCTCACTTCTCCAGGACTCATCAACCTGAGGATATGGATAGCGATGCATGGGACTAACTCAGCTATTAGGATGAAGGGCTTTCTGGAAGCCCAGAGGCCCAGTGCCAGCCAGCACAGAGACACAGATGGCTTGCTAGTGGGAGGGGACCTCGCACAGCCTTTGCAGAGGGAGTGCAGCTCTTTTTGCCCCACTGCCTGGCTTCTGAAGTCCCTCGATCCCTGGCCGCAGTTGTTTGCTTTTTACATCAGCAGCTACACACTCTACTTCATGTCGTAATGGCCATTTCCTCTCAGGGAGTCTCCTCAGGCCAGCAAACTCGGGATACACAGGAAATCTACTCCAATCCCAGGATGGGCAACAGGAGATGGATTTTCCACAATCATCTTCTAAAACAAGGCAGAAAATTCCAAGTAAACAGTAGGCTGCCCTGAGAGGCTGGTGACCCCACCACGCTTGGCCCAATGTCCTAAGGAAATTGATTTCTGTCCACCCCTCCAAAAAGCAAGAGACCTCAGAAAGCGCTAAGGCACACTTCTGAGCCAATTCTCCCTGGGCCTCCTGCTGTTGTACATGTCTTGTAAACAAGGCACTAACTGCTTTTTGTTTTGGATGATCTTTTCAAAGGTGCTTGCATAGCAAACAGCCTTAGAAGACAGAGGTAGTGCCTTGCTCTGGGGCATACGGCAGGTTTGCAAATAGTCTTGGACTAAGGATAGTGTCCATCTTGGGAGCAAAAGGGCAGGTTTGCTTACCATCCATTATGAAAAGATGCAGGCTCCCCTCCTATAAAGTAACTCACTGCATATGCAGGCATTCATCTGAGCCCGTCTTGTCACACCTACGGAACTTGGAGGAACAGGAGAAGTCCCAAAGTATAAAAATATATGTAAACCAGGTCAGGTGCAGTGGCTCACACCTGTAATCCCAACACTTTGGGAAGCCAAGGCAGGTGGATCACTTGAGTCCAGGAGTTTGAGACCAGCCTAAGCAACATGATAAAACCCCATCTCTACAAAAAAATACAAAAATTAGCCAGGCATGGTGGCACGCAACTGTAGTCTCAGCTACTTGGGAGGCTGAGGCAGGAGGACAGATTGAGCCTCTGAAGTGGAGGCTGCAGTGAGCTGTGACTGTACTATTGTACTCCAGCCTGGGCAACAGAGCGAGACCCTGTCTCAAAAAGATATATATATGTATTTAAAATATATACATGTATATAAAATATAAAATATACAATACAATATATGTATATAAAATAAATATGTATATGTAACGAGGGAAAGATGAACACTTTTTTTTTTAATCAAAAGAGAGCTGGAGTAAAAATATGTTTTTTGTTTGTTTGTTTTAGAGATAGGGTCTTGCTATGTTGCCCAGGCTGGTCTCAAACTCTTATCCTCAAGTGATCTTCCCATTTCAGCCTACTGAGTTGCTGGGAATACAGGTATGAGCCACTGTGCCCAGCCAAGAATACTTAAAAGAATATATTTTTTAAAAGTTCCTTGCTTTGCAACAGGATTTATTATATGCCTCTTTTGAATAGAATAATACTTTGGACACCTAAAAGATCATGTGATTTGTTCCAAAGAGCTGAATTTGCACAGGTTTCTGGAATATGCCTTTTTGTTGAGGATGGGAATGCTGAGAGGTTGGGCCTGGGAGTGCAGTTTCTCAGGGACTATTATCAAACCACTGCCTCCTTCCTAAAGACCAGCTGACATGCTTGTTTAACAGCACTCTCCACCTCCATAAAATAAAAATCAATTACTCAGGTCTGTGGTCTAGTTAGTTGAGTTGTGCCAATATTAATTTCCTGGTTTTGATAACATACTGCGGTTACATAAGATGTTACCATTGAGGGGAAGTGATGTGATGGTGGAAAGTGATTTGACCTCTCCTTAAAATGGGAATAATGCCAGCTACCCTGCAGTACAGTGGTGGAATTGGAGGGGGGAATGTAGAGTGCGTAGTATTTTTGCAACCTCTTGTGAGTCTCTAATTATTTCAAAATAAAAAGTTTAAAAAAATGCTGTTAGGAAACCAAATAGCCAAACTTGTTAGATCATAATTAAAGGAAGATAGCACTCTGAAAGCCTTGGGACTATCTTATTTGTAATCATTAAAATAATAAGTTAAGTGGTTTAATTGCAAGAAAAATATCAATTACTCTGTGCTGGTGAGTAATTACCTCGGCCACTCAATGGAGTGAGAGAACCCTTACAGGTCACCTGAGTCCCCGTGAGGTTCCAGCCACCTGCCGCCCACACAGGGCACTCCTGAAACATGAGATAGCAATGACAGCCCGAGGGAGGGGCTGGACCTCCCAGTGGTCTGTCTCAGGCAGAACTTCTCAGATCCCTAACCTGGGAGGTGTGCAGGCAAGAAGGGAGGGACAAAGACAGAGTCTAGCTGAGGCTGTTGTGGCAATTCCTTCTTGCCCAAGGAAAGACATACGGCCCCATAGGAAGAATCACGGCTCTGCCGCTGTATGGCTAAGTGATGGTGGACAGTGATTTGACTTCTCTCTAAAATGGGGATAAAGCCACCTGCAGTGAGACTGGAGGGAAGGTATGCAGAGTGGCTAGGATAAGGCTAGGCACACACTAGGAGCAATCAACACGTCTTTTTTTTTTTTTTTTGGATACAGAGTCTCGCTCTGTCACCCAGGCTGGAGTGCAGTGGCACAATCTTGCTCACTGTGACCTCTGCCTCCCAGGTTCAAGTGATTCTCCCACCTCAGTCTCCCAAGGAGCTGGGACTACAGGCATGTGCCACTATGCCTGGCTAACTTTTTGGTTGTATTTTTAGCAGAGATGGGGGTTTCACCACATTGTCCGGGCTGGTCTGGAACTCCTGGCCTCAAGTGATCCACCCATCTCAGCCTCCCAAAGTGCTGGCATTGCGGGTGTGAGCCACTGCGCCCAACATGTCTTCACAAAGCACCCCCCATCCAGCCTCATGATAGAAACATGACAGAGGCGGATAAGGGCCTTGTCTCAAAGGAAGGCTGCAAAGGCCAGCAAAAGAGATGGGTGTGTCTCCCTCAGTCTCACATAATACAGGGTTTGGAGGCATAGGCCTGGGGGGGCTCCCTTTCCTTCCCTCTACCCCTTGCCCCCACCACCACTCTTCAGGGTGTCTGGGCTCTGGAGTAACTCTCTGCCCCTTCCTGACCATGAAACGTCTGGGTTTTCTTTCCCAGGATGCCTTGCTGGAGAACTGCCAGTCCCACGTGGGTCCACAGCTTCTCATTGCCCTTCCAAGGCTCTGCAGACTTCATAAAGGCTGGTGGTCCCAGACACAGTGGATTTTCACTTCCAGGGTCCAGAAAGCAGGTTCTAGCCCTGATGAAAACAATTCGGGGGCTCTCTTACGGGCAGTTCCCCTACAAAATTTTCTATAGGATTTGATGGATATGCCAATGTCAGCCCCCTGGGTCAGCAGTGTACTGGCTCCCCACTCTACCACCTTGTTGGCCCTACTCACAGACCCCCAATCCTTACCCCCAACCTCAGCACCACTGCACAACACTCCCTCTGTCCCCCAAGAGCCAATGGGCCCTGTCTGGGTCAGCTTCTCCAGGGATGGAGCTTCTGCCTTTGACCACAGGAGCCCCAGGCACTCACCACTTTTCAAATCTACAGGCTGACCCTGAACTGACCATTACACCACCCAGACATATCACAAGCCTGTGTCCTAGGTCCCAAGACTTACGGCCCATGTGTGAGATTTTCTGCCAGGATTTGACTGGCAGATGGGCAAGCATGTAACCAAGCCATGGTTTCCCTTCGTCTCTAATTTCTCTGTCAGCTCCACCAGCCAGTAAAATTTCTATGAGCCCTCAGCCATCAGCCTGCAGCCACATGGGCCAAAGCAAATCAGCTGGCCTAACACTCCAAGCACATCCCGCAGACTCCACAATTGGGCAGCAGAAATGCTCAGCACATCCCAGCATCTCTGGAGCTAAAATTGAGACCCTTCTGGAAATAATAGGTGCTCTCTGCTTCCACCCCTTGGGATTTCCTTGCTCTGAAATTTCAGGTGAGGCAAAGGGCTGGCAAGGCTATTCTCAAGGCTGGCTGCTAACCCTCCCTGGGGTTGAAAGACTGTTAAGTTCTCTGGAGTTCTGCTGAGTCACTGCTGCTGGGGGTGAGCCTGGGGGAATCAGCAGGGTCCCTTCAGACACCCTCCCTAGAGGCAGGGAAGCAGAAGCAGAGCCTTGAGCTGGTGTTAGTGTGTATAGCAGATGCTGTCCTGAGCCCCTGTACCAGCTGCGGCTCCTCCCCTCAGTGCTGTGAGTGTGGGCTACTGCTAGGGGCTTCCAGCTGCCCCCTTCTTCAGATGCATGCCCCCGGCCATCAGAACCATCATGCCCATGCTCCACACCCTTTGGAAGAAGAGGCAGCCCACAGACAATGGATGACTGATGTCGGGGGGGCTATAAAAGCTGTCCCCTAAGATGGAACAGTTTTGTGGTGCCATTCACCCTCCAGAGCTCCCCGTGGGATCAGGCGGAGGCTAGACTTAGCTGAACACACATCTCTGCCTCACTTCCTCTTCTGCCCCATCCTGTTTCCTTCCCTGCCACAGGAAGTTCACGTGAGAGCATACCCTCAAAAGCCACTAGCAGGCGAATCCTCGTCTCAGGCTCTGCATTTAACGAACTTGACCTAAGACAGGCAATGTTCATCACTGCCCTTCTCTGACACCCTCTCCTCCTGGAAGCCCTGTGCATCAGGGCGGTGGGGGTGGATGGGGAATCCTCACACCCACTCAACTTGCCCTGGCCAGGTTCTGATTGTGTTGCGTTATTTTTCCTCCATCTTTTTCCTTCATGTCTGAGCTAAGGAGTGAGCAGAGCATAACAGGGTTAAGGTAGTTTCTAGTGAGCAGGAGGAAGGCCAGGGACAGGGCTTGGGAACCCCGGGGTAGGATTCCAAATGGCCAGCAATGTGTGTTTTGAAGTCCTGGAGAGTGAGTGAGTTGAAGAGGAGTCTAAGAGGGAACCCTGCTGGAGCAAGGCAAGAAAAGAAGCCAAACCAGGAAAAAGAAGGGCACAGGGTGGGGGCGAGTCAACCTCACTCCTCCTGACAACATCACCCGCTATGCACAGGTCACATTTGCACGGGAGCTGGAAGGTGTCTCCATGCTTGACTTTTCCCAGTAGGTGACGGTGGTGTGGGGGCAGGTGACCTTCTTGATTAACAGCTGCCACTTATTATTTACTGTAAGACAGACTTTGTGCAAAGTGTTTTGCGTAAATTCTTTTAATCCTCACTGCAATCCTGTAAGTGGAAACTGAAGTTCAGAGAGGTCCTCAGTGCTGTGGCAGCTATTGTGTTCTCGGCACCTGAGCAGCTGATGTGAAAGGGAGCCCTGGCCCAGGAGTCAGGAATGACAGCTCTGGTGTGGGCTGTGCTTCCTGGCTGTGTAGTCTTGTGCAAGTCTATTAGCCTCCCTTGGCCTCAGCTTCCTAGTCAGTAAAATGGGGATGATCACCTTGTTGGGAGGATCAAATCAGATTATATATGTAAATTGTGGTGTAAAATGCTAGGCATGTATGGAACATTAGTAATAATAAGGACTAACATTTATTTGGCCCCTACTAGGAGCTGCCGTAGTTGTAAGCACCTGAGATACACTCATTTATTTTATGCTTGAAACAGCCCCACGAAGTACATTCTATCATTATCCCCATTTTCCAGATGAGGAAACTGAAGCACAGAGAAGTTAATGCAACTTCTCTGTATTGGTAATCAGCAGAGCCAGGGTTTCCAGGGTGAACCCGGGCAGTTTGACTCCTGAGACAAGGGGCTGAGGTAGCGGCAGTACACAAGGCTTTGCCCTGTGTTCCACCCTCCAAGCCTACCCATCCTGTGGGGGCCAGCTCCAGGCCCCCCTTGTTCAGGAGGTCTCTGCTGACTTCCTCAGCTCACAATGAGGTCACTGTTCTCTGAGCTCCCTCTCCAGTCACCCTCAAATTGCACAGTGGTACAGTCACATCCTGCCTTAAATGGTCCTGGGATGACGGAGCAGGTCTCTCCACTAGCCTGAGCGTTCCGTAGATGAGGAAAACAAATTCAGATCTCCCTTTAATTCACCAGGCCACCCAGCCCCATCAGCTCTGACAGGCTGAGCCCTGGTAAACAGCTGCTGATGGAATGGTGATGGGGCGCTCTTTCTCTGGAGTGCTAGCTGAGGAAGAAGTGGGAGAAGCCCATTCTTCTGGAGCAAACAGGCGACCTTCATGCCCCAAGGCCAGCCTAACACGCTGTGGCCTCAGGTTGCCTCTAGGACGCTTGTGCCCACAGCATCCCAGCTGGGCTACCAAACCCTGGCACTGAGCTTCCAGACTGTACTGGAGCACCATCTAAGGTTGTCACCAACCTGGATGCTGGACATTCCATTCAAGACCCAGTGCAAAGCCAAGCAAGGAATGCAAGTCACCCCATGTGAACTCCTGGGCCAGGAATGAAGGAGCAATGCTATGCCCCTGTGCGGGGAGGCCAGGGGCCGAGAGTCCCTACACCCTCACTGACTAGTTCCAGTCTTGCCCAAACTGTGGAATTTAGAAGTTCTTCCTTGTTGCTAAACTAATTATCTCTAGCTATAGCATAGGACTCTGAGGACAGGCGGTCATAGGGACTCACATCTTTCGCTGCTTTTGAGGATGGAGGAATGCAGGAGAAACACCTCTCAGAGAGGAGCCGCTCTCTGAGGGAGGTGCCCCTACATCTGTTTTCAAGTCAGCAAGTAGGCACTGGCTGTGGGCTGGCAGTGTGCCAGGGGTTAGCAAGGTGCAGGCCCTGCTTCTTGCCAAGGTCTGACTGATCACTGTGGTCCTGATCTGTGCAGGTCCAGGGCCAGTCTGAGCCCGGGGGGAAGCCCACTGTGAAGGGAGCTCTTCTGGGGAACGGTAGGGGTTCTGGAGAGCCAAGAGACAGCATCGCTTATCTGGTGCAGGGCAGAGCCAGACGTGGACCAGGAGGCCCGAGTTTATTCCTCAGCTCCGCCACTTTTACGGGCAGTTCTTTAACCTGTCTAAACCCCAATTTCTTCACCCATTGGAGGAGATTATAGTACACACCTCGGTATAGAGATGTGCATATGATAACAAATAAAAAAGCACTCCACGGCTATAAATCTCTATACACACTTAAGACATCATCAAAATAACAGGTTATGATACACCTGAGAAGTTTTCCTCTAAATTACATAATGTAATTGATTGCCTTAAACACACTCCAAAATGGTGTAAGCCTCCTCTTCCATATAAGGTGACGTGAGGACTGGAGGAGATCAGATCAGGGAGTGTGCTCAATTTAAGGTTATCCGTGATTAGAATGGGAGTCAGTACAAACATCTCAGCCTGCAGCTCTTCATCCATTCACAGAACTTGGTCTCTCTGTGCTTTTTGTGAAAAGGAAACCAAAGTCCAGGAGCCTGAGAAACTCCTCAGAAGCTACAGGCCAGGAGCCAGCAGAGACGGTCTTGTAATGGTGAGAGAAGCCACTTGGAGGACAGTGGACTTCACAGTCTGGAGCTTCCAAATCCCCTGGGGGAATTGTTCATATGCAGATTCCTGGGCATGCCCCGCCCAGAATCTGCTTCTTAGTACTCTTCTGGGCCTAAGGGAAGGACTGGTCCTTCCCGGGTATCCCCCATCCCTGGGTGGAGCCACGCAATGCTTACCTGGGAGGAAGGGGATGATCCTTTGCTTGGGGTCCTTCTGGCCACCTTCAATGGGAAACTTATCCAAAAGCTGCATCTGAGAAGCCAGACAGACAGAGGGACAGGATTCAGAAGACCAGAACATTCCTCATCATCCCCTCCCCACTCACTCCACTGCTCCAGGGCCCCAGTGTCCTCACACGGATGAGTGACGCCTGAGATCCCTCATTTCACAGATGATTAACAAACCACATGGGGCATAAGAGGGAGGAGGCCAAAGCTCTCTCTGCATCAAAGAGGGCATCTGATCAATCTCAGTGAGCGGGTAGGAGTGCAGGGGAAGGTGTCAGGAGATGACCCCGAGCAAGGCTGGGGTAGGGACCAGAGGCTTTCAGGCCAGGCTGCCTGTAGGGTTTCCAGAGGCTCCTTTGGGCCTAGTTTCTTTCCTACTTCGTCTGTGGGGTGAATCCTTCAGCCACTGGCCATCCCGAACCCTCTTGGGCCAGGATGGGGGAAGGCCCCACCTGATACTTTAGACAGACCACCCACCTTCCAGAACCGTGCTGTGGAAACAGAACCAGCTGTTATTTTAACTGCAAAACCAAATCCATCCCATTGCCCCCGCTGCCGGAAGACCATTCCTCCACTTCCTACCTTCCCACCCTGAGGTCGCTGCTGTTTTTCCAAGGATGGACCCACTGGAAGAGTTTCCAGGGTTCTGGAGGAACAACTGTTTTTTTTTTTTTTTTTCTCGCTATTCTGGACTGAAATTCTATGTAAACTGGAAAAACACACAGGAGACAGGATGGATGAGGCCAGGGCCCCTTTGTGTGTGGCTGATTTCCTTTCTGAGGCATAGGCAGGAGGGGAGTCATGATCTAGTCCTGCTGCCCCAGCTGTGTGATCTCAGGCAAGGAATGGAGCCTCTCAAGGTTGGGCCTCAGGCCCCTCCTTGGTAGAATAAGAAGGATCAGTCACATGATCTTTGAAGTCCAATCAGTCTTTCAAATATATATTGAGCATCCACTTTACAGCACTGGGCACTAAGGAAAGGGCAGTAAAGAAAATAGACAAAGTTCTTGCGCTCAGGGAGTTTACACTCCAGTGGAGGGAGACAAACAGCAAACAAATAAGAATGTCATGTGCCAGGGAAGATCAGATCAGTGCTGCGGAGGAAAATCAAGTAGGATATGGTACTGGAACAGTACAGGAGTTGTCATTTTATATAGGGCGGCAAAGAAGGCCTGACCCCGAGCTAGCAATTCTACAGAGACCTGCAGGGGGGCGAGGAAGCAAGCTACGCTGGAGAGGGAGAACGTTTCAGGCAGGGAAGCAGGACGTGCAAAAAGAGCCTGGCAAGGCTGATGTGGCTGGAGTGGAGTGAGCCAGGATGAGAGGGACAGGCAATGAGATCTGAGTGGCAGGATGGGCCAGAGCACAGAGGGCCTGGTGAGGCTGTGGTGAAGACTCAGGGCTTATCGTGATGGAAGGGGAAGTCCTGGAGGGTTCTGTGCAGAGACAGACGATCTGCTTCACACTTAGAAAAGACGGCTCTAGCTACGGCGTAGGGAATGGACCGCAGGGTGGAAGCAGGGAGACCAGTTAGGATCCTACTGAAGGCGACTTGGACCAAGGTGTTAGCACTGGAGGTGGTGAAAAGCGGTTTGTCTTAGTCTGTTTAATGTTGCTATAAAGGAAGACCCAAGGCTGGGTAATTTATCAAGAAAAGAATCTTATTTAGCTTGGCTCACAATCTACTAGGCATGTGGTGAAGCCTCAGGCTGCTTCCACTCACGGCATGGAAGGGGAGTGGGCATGTGCAGAGATCACAGGGCGAGACAGGAAGCAGAGGGCAAGGGGGAGGCGCCAGGCTCTTTTTAACAACTGGCTCTCACTCATTACTATGAGAACAGGACCAACTATTCATGAGGGATCAGCCCCCATGACCCAAACACCGCCCATTAGGCCCACCTCCGACACCAGGTATCAAATTTCAACATAAGACTTGGGGGGAACAAATATCCAAGCTATAGCATGGTTCTAGGCTAGACTGTGTGTGTGTGTGTGTGTGTTTGTGTGCGCGCGTGCGCACGCATTTATTTCCATCCATCCATCCATTTGTCCACCCATCCAGCTCCAACACACAATTTTAGGATTGTCTCTTGCATAATCATTACCCAATATACCCAGGTTATTTAGATCCCACATAATGAAGGGCAGGTCACCGGTGATTACATTCAAAACAAGACAAAGACTGCAGCATGATTAACTTTCACTTCCCTGAATACAGATGGATATTTAACAAAAGCTGGCTCATGAATTTTTCTTTTTCTTTCTTCTTCTTCTTCTTTTTTTTTTTTTTTTTTTTTTTTGAGACAGAGTCTGTCTCTGTCACCTAGGCTGGAGTGCAGTGGCACGATCTCAGCTCACTGCAACCTCCGCCTCCCAGGATCAAGCGATTCTCATAGCTGAGATTACAGGTGTGTGCCACCACGCCTGGCTAACATTTGTATTTTTAGTACAGATGGGGTTTCACCATGTTGGCCAGGCTGGTCTCGAACTCCTGGCCTCAAGTGATCCGCCTGCCTCAGGCTCCCAAAGTGCCGGGATTACCGGTGTGAGCCACGGCGCCTGGCCACGTGAGTTCTCAATGTTTTAAGTCAAACTCTCAAACATTAATAATTGCCTGCTATGTGTAAAAACAGCAACTGGGCCATAACACTCTAAACAGGATTTTTTTTCTTTCCTACACCTTAATGCTCAGCAAAGGATTTTAAAAATTAATACATTTTCAAATAAATTCTATACAGATTAGGACTCCTATTTTCTCCTTTTCCCATTTTCCTCACCCATATTCTGTTTTTGTAGATTTCATTTCTATATTACACTATGACATAAGGAATTCATGTTCGCTAAGGGAAAAAACTAGAAGTTATAGCAGTGGGTGGTCAAAAAGAAACTAAGAATCACTCATAATCTCTCTCCCTGACATTAATATTTTGGGATATCTATCTTTGCTAGGCATTCTTCCATCCATGTAAATAAAATGAACCCATCAATACTTTTACACTATATAATGAACATTTTTCCATGTCAATGAATACTTTCATATCAATGTTCTTTTTTCTTAAGAGACCAGGTCTCACTCTGTTGCCCAGGCTGGAGTACAGTGTGCAATCACAGCTTGCTGCAGCCTCAAACTCCTGGGCTCAAGTGATCCTCCCACTTCAGCCTCTGGTGTAATTAGGACCAGGTGTGTGCCACAATGCCTAGCTAGTTTAAAAACTTTTTTTGTAGAGATGGGATCTCACTGTGAGGCTAGTCTCAAGATCCTGGCTTCAAGCGATCCTCCTACCTTGGCCTCCCAAAGCACTGACATTACAGGTGTGAGCCACTGTGCCCAGGACACGTCAGCATTCTCAATCAGGACACAGAATTTCAATGTCTGGATATTGCCAGCTACAAGTGCCACACAGAATGAACTCTTACTTGGTTTGCTCTGGAGTCTGAGCTCAGAGATTTGCTTTCGTTGAAAGCTGACCTGTGGGCAGAAAAGGTGTCCCTGGCAGCTGGTTAGCTGTGCTTCCGTTTTCCGTGGCCAGTGGTCCATGGGGGTGGGGGATGACTGACAGGGGGAGCAGCTCCGGGGCTCTGCTGGCTTATCCTGGTGGTGGGATATTGCTGCCATAGTGTATTTACCCACTCCCCTACTGTTGGATATTTAGGTTGTTTCTGACTTCTCACTACTATATATAGCACTGTCGTGAATCCCCTTGTTCACATGTCTACGCACACTTCCTTAATAACAATGCATTTCTTTTTACTTTTTATCTTGTTGTATTCTATGCATATTTATAAGTACCTTAAATCTTTTCCATAAGAAGAATGAGAATTCATAAATGGATAACTAACATGTTATTGGGGCCTCTGAGAAATTACTCCATAGGTTTCTGATGAAGAGGTACAGAGATGTCTGAGGAGAGAGGTGGGCCCAGCAACACGCACCCAGGTATGGAACGCTTTGTCCTTATCTCAACCACCTGTCTCCTGAAACAAGGTGACCCGCTATTCCACCACAAGTGGTGAGACCTCACCCAAGGTGCTATATCTCTCTGGGGCTTAAGGGAGTTAGGCTACAAAAACTTGACATTTTTTCCCCAGCTCTGACGTGCATATGTTCTCCGACTCCTCCATCTCTTTCAGACCTAAGAGTCTGAGATTCTCACAGTGCAGAGGGAATGTGATGCTGTGGGGAGTGGGCAGGGGCAGGCAGGACTCATGCATTCATTCCTTTCCCCCAAGAACCGTTACTGTATGCCTTCTCCATGTCAGGCTCTGCCTTAGGTGCTAGAAATAAGTTAAACTGTAGCCTTATGGCCAGGCGCAGTAGCTCACGCCTATAATCCCAGCACTTTGGGAGGACAAGGCAGGAGGACTGCTTGAGGCTAGGAGTTCACAGACCAGCCTGTGAAACCCCATCTCTACTAAAAAAAAAGTACAAAAATTAGGTGGGCATGGTGGTGCACATCTGTAGTCCCAGCTGAGGCAGGAGAATCGCTTGAACCTCGGAGGCGGAAGCTGCTGTGAGCCAAGATTGTGCCACTGCACTCCAGCCTGGGCGACAGAGCGAGACTCCGTCAAAACAACACACACACACACACACACACACAGACACACACACACCCTGCAGCCTTCACATCAAGGAGCCAGGCTTCACAACCTTCAACATGCATCTGCAGCTCTTGGCAAGTTCTGATTCAGCAGGTCTGGGCAGGACCTCAGGTGCTGAGCCCAGCCACACCTGTCACCTAATCCCACCACCAGGATAAACCAGCAGAGCCCCGGAGCTGCTCTCCGTCAGTCATCCCCCACCCCCATGGACCACTGGCCGCGGAAAACGGAAGCACAGCTAACCAGCTGCCAGGGACACCTTTTCTGCCCACAGGTCAGCTTTCAACGAAAGCAAATCTCTGGGCTCAGACTCCAGAGCAAACCAAGTAAGAGTTCATTCTGTGTGGCGCTTGTACTTGCAAAGCTGCACAGTTCAGCATCTTGGCCCTCAATACGTCAGAGCGGCGGGCGGTGAGAGACAGTTCAAATGTCACCCCTCCTAGAGGGCCAGGCAGGCTGCCAAGCGGGCTCTGTAACCTGGTCAGTACCCAATTTGCAGGGCTAGTTTCCACAGATAAAACAATCGGGGCTGAGCGAGGCTGTCTCCTGAACCTGCTGCCCCGCCCTCTGGGAGGAAGAAGGCTGGGCGCGGGGGCGGTGAGGCAGGAAGGCCCCGCCCAGCAGAGCGTTCTCCCGGACCACCTTTGCAGGCAGGAAGCAGATTCTCCTGTCACTCCAGCACGGGCCTGACTCAGGCTGGAGGAAAAGCAGGGCCCATCGCCAGGGTCCTGGCTGGAGTGAGAGGCATTTGGCTAATGGAGCCCCTCGCAACCACATCAGAACCTCGCAGTGTGTGGAGGCGGCCAGGCTGTTTATCTAAAGGGTGGATCGTGTGAGAGATAGGGGACAGCTGGGCTCCACGCGCTGGCTCCAGCCAGAGAAAGCTGATTCGGCAGCTCTCCCAGGGCAGGGCTCCGCAGCAATCCACGCAGGGGAGAGGGGAGGACGGGCGAGCCCAGCTGGGGCACATCTGTAACCCAAGAGGCCGGCTCCTCGCCCCTCCCAGAGGGTGGAGCTCCCAGAGACTCAAGCTTTCAGGCCCCAATCCTCAAACCTTCATCCTTGTGCCCTTTCTATCTAGCTCAAGAAAAAAGGGTGCATTACTACAAAAAGCTGGTGGCTTTCCTGACCCAGAAATTCCCCTTAAAAAGAGACAAGGACAGCCGGGCGCGGTGGCTCACGCCTGTAATCCCGGCACTTTGGAAGGCTGAGGCGGGCGGATCACCTGAGGTCAGGGGTTCGAGACCAACCTGACCACATGGTGAAACCCTATCTCTACTGAAAATACAAAAATTAGCTGGGCGTAGTGGCGGGCGCCTATAATCGCAGCTACTCAGGAGGCTGAGGCAGGAGAATCGCTTGAGCCTGGCAGGCGGGGGTTGCAGTGAGCTGAGATCTCACCATTGCACTCCAGCCTGTGTGTCAAGAGTGAAACTCTGTCTCAAAAAAAAAAAAAAAAAGAGAAAAAAAGAGACAAGGCCACCCAGTCTCTGTGGGGACCATGCAAGATTGCGGGAAACCTCAGAATTCATTTGTTCATTCTACTTAGCTGAGGACTAAGCAGTCCCCTGTGTTACATGCAGGGGACACATCAGCGAGCATCACAGAAGAAGAGAGAGACAATAATGATAAGTGTGGTTTTTCTTCTCTTTTCTTTCTTTCTTTTTTTTTTTTTTTTGAGACGGAGTCTCGCTCTGTTGCCCAGGCTGCAGTGCAGTGGTGCAATCTCGGCTCACTGCAACCCCCTCCTCCCAGGTTCAAGCGATTCTTCTGCCTCAGCCTCTTGAGTAGCTGGGATTACAGGTGTGTGCCACCATGCCCGGCTAATATTTTGTATTTTTAGTAGAGATGGGGTTTCACCATGTTGGTCAGGCTGGTCTTGAATTCCTGAGCTCAAGTGATCTGCCTGCCTCAGCCTCCCAAAGTGCTGGGATTACAGGTGTGAGCTACTGTGCCCAGCCTTCTTTTCTTTCTTTGAGACAGGGTCGAGCTTTTGTTTCCTAGGCTGGAGTGCAGTGGCACAATCCCAGCTCACTGCAGCCTTGACTTTCTGGGCTCAAGTGATCCTCCCACTTCAGCCTCCTGAGTAGCTGGGATTACAGGTGTGCACCACCCAGTTAATTGTCTTTTTTTCTTGTAGAGACAGGGTCTCACTATGTTGCCCTGGCTGATCTTGAACTCCTGGCCTCAAGTGGTCCTCCTGTCCTGGCCTCCCAAAGTGCTGGGATTACAGGCATGAACCATCATGCCTAGCCATTTTCTTTATATTTATTCTCTTTGGGAGTTCACAGGGCTTCTTGAATCTGAAAGTTGACAATTTTCACAATATTTAGAAAATTTGTGGCCATTTTTTAAAAAGATTTGTTTCTACTCCATTATAATTTTCTTCTATTTCTGGGACTATTGTTACATGTAAGTCAGAAGACTGCATATTGTACTACATGTTTCTGGGACTGTGTGTGTGTTTCTTCATTCTGTTTTCTCTGTTATACGGATTGGATCATTTCTAATGATCTATATTCAAGTTAAGTGATCCTTCTGCCATTTCCATACTAGTGGTTAAGCTCATCCAGTGAAATTTTCATTTCAATTATGGCACTTTTAAGTTTCAAAATTTCTATTTGACTCTTTTTTATAGTTTCCATTTCTCTACTATCTGCTTAATCATTAAATCCATATTTTCCTTTAGTTATTTAACTGTTTGAAAGTCTTTCAACATCTGGGCCATCTCTGTGTTAGTTTCTAGTACTTTTTTACACCTATGGGTCATATTTTCTTATTTCTTTGACCACTTAGTAATGTTTCATTTTATACTTGTCATTGTGGCTAATATGCTGTAGAGACTCTGGATTCTGTTATTTTTCTCTGAAAAGTGTT
Source organism: Pan troglodytes (assembly GCF_028858775.2). Taxonomy (NCBI): domain Eukaryota; kingdom Metazoa; phylum Chordata; class Mammalia; order Primates; family Hominidae; genus Pan; species Pan troglodytes. Next base: position 115,882,542 of record NC_072406.2, read on the forward strand.
GATTTTTGTTCTAGTAGCCAATTCAAGTAATGGTTAATCACCTTAAACTTACGTAGGCAGAGTTTTATGCTTTCTTAGGGGGGATCTATGGAAAGTCCTAGGTATTTTCCAAGTACCTCTAACTTGATGTGACTCAACCTCCAAATTCTGTCTCCTCTGTGGATATTGTTAGGACTTATTCTTGGGTTTGATTAGGGTGAGTTTACAGTAGGCCTTACTTTAGGGTCTTACTTAGGTCCTTGCTGCTAAAGTGCAGCCCTTCCGGTGTCCCAGCTGGACGCCTGGGGTGTTATGCAGATTTGATCATTTCTAATGATCTATATTCAAGTTAAGTGACTCTTCTGCCATTTCCATACTAGTGGCCCCCCAGATAGGCCTGAAGGAACAGCCAGGGAGAGAGAGAGAGGAGAGAGAGAGGATCTGTCCACCCTGGCAAGGAGTTGGGATGCTTTTAGCTGGGACATGGCTCATGCCACGCTGAGGAAGCACGGTGCTAGAACACACCCCAACTTTGACAGGGAGCCCATTCCAGGTTCTAAAGTTCCTTAACAAGTCAAAGAAGTCTTCTTTGACCATTTTCTGGAAAACATGCAAGCCTTCACTACTTCAAGTCCCTTCCCAACCAGGCCTTTACCACATCAGCAGGTTTCAGGAGTGTCAGTCATGGTCTGTGATCCGAGTGGGAGCTGGGACACCCACATGGGTACAAGGGACTTAACTAGCAGCATTAAGTGGGTGTCGACCTGCTGAGTGGTATGAAAAGCCAGGCGATGGGAGTTTAGGAAAGGACAAGATCAGTGTGGCTGGAGTGAGCAAAAGGATGTCTCAGAAGAGACATCAGAGCCAGGCCTTGAATAGAGAGCTGGGAAATGGGAGGAAGGCCTTCCAGGGGGAGGAATGGCAGGGACTTATGCTCGGCAGTGGGCCTGTCAGGACTGCTACAGGAAGCAGTGGGATGGGAGTGATTTGCCTTGCTCACGGATTCCATGAAATGCTGCCGTATGTCAGAGAAAGTGCTGGGATCCAGGGTGGAGGCTCCTGATCACTTATTCCAGTGACTTGAGGATGACCACACAGCTGGCACAAGGGCTGGATGAGGGCAGATGCCTGATGTGCCACTCTCAGGGGTAATTAGGGTGCCCTAAAGCATCACCAGCAGTGTGACGAGATGGAGAAGTCATTTTCAGAACCCAGCTCAAGGACGGCACTACATGTGGCTGGAGTCTCTGGGATGGGGACTGACAGGTGGGAGGTCTCAGATGCCTGCTCGATAATAACACACACTCACTAAGCTGCTGTCTACAGCATCTGGGTTGGGGAAAGCAGAGCCATTTCCATCCCTGGGCTCTAGGGGAGCATCTGTTTCCTCGCCTTTTTTAGCTTCAAGAGGCCACCTATATTATCTGGCTCATGGCCCCTTTCTCTGTCTTCAAATCATAAGTGTATAGCCGGACACCGTGGCTCATGCCTGTAATTCCAGCACTCTGGGAGGCCAAGGCAGGAGGATTGCTTAAGCCCAGGAGTTTCAGACCAGCCTGGGCAACATGTTGAGACTCCACCTCTACAGAATATATAGATTTAAAAATTAGCTGGGTGTGGTGCTGTGCACCTGTGGTCTCAGCTACTTGGGACACTGGGGAGGGAGGATTAATTGAGCCCAGGAGGTTGAGGCTGCAGTGAGCCATGATCATGCCACTGCACTCCAGCCTGGGTGACAGAGCTAGACACCACTGTCTCAAAAAAAAAAAAAAAAAAGTGTGTGCATGCGTGTGTGTGTCTGTGTCTGTGTGTGTGTGTGTGTGTGTGTGTGTGTATTCTAACTGTATTTAGTTTGCTAGGGCCACTGTAACAAAGTACCACAAACTAGGTGTCTTAGCAGAGTTTGATTGTCTCACAGTCCTGGAGGCTAGAAGTCCAATATCAAGGTATGGGCAGGTTGGTTCCCTCTGAGGGCTGTGAGAGAGGGCCTGTCCCATGCCTGTCCCCTAGCTTCAGGGATGTAAGTCATCTATGGCATTCCTTGGTTTGTAAAAAGGAGCACCTTGATCTCTGCCTTCATCTCCACATGATGCTCTCCCTGCGTGTGTGTCTGTCTAAATTTCCCCCTTTCACAGGGACACCAGTCATGTTAGATTAGGAGCCACCCTACTCCCGGATGATCTCAACTAATTACATCTTGATGACCCTGTTCCCAAATAAGGTCACATTCTGAGGTACCAGAGGCTAGGACTTCAATATATGAATTTTGGGAGGAATACATAAAAACTTCAACCCATACCATTAACACATTAAAACAAAACATAACCATTAAAAGATAAATATCTGTCCGTATACTATGAAGAGTCTCTTCCTGAATCACAGTGGTGCTTGCACAACATTTTAGAAAATGTGAAGAAAAATAAATCGTGCATAGCTAGGCAGCTCTGCATTCAAATCAGTTTCCTCATCTGTGAAATGGGAACAGGGACAAAACCTGACTGGTCGGGTGGGTGAGAGGATTAAATGAGATAATGTAGGTAAAGTGCTTGGCACAGAGCCTGGCACTGAGTAAGTGCTCCATACACACCAGCTATTCTTATCACCCCTGTCACCATTACTCTTGTTATGACACCAGGCTGCGTCCCTCATGCCAGGGAAAGTGCTTAGGAAACTACAACCCTGAGGTCAGGGAGGCAGCAGGGAGACTGAGAGGGGTGGATGGGTCTGGGAGGCGTCTTGGCCTGGGCCAGCTTGGCTCTGGGCATCTAGAGGCCCCAGGGGAGCTGCCCAGCTGGCGTGCGTGGGCCAGGGTTGGGGAGGAGGCCTCTGGCTTTCCCAGCAGCTCATTCCGTGCGTGGGGGCTGGCCAGGACGTGACATTTAACATGCTAGGCCTGGGCGGATAGCCCGACACCTGCAGTGAGATGTACACAGGGTGAATTAAGCAAAGATGTGCCGGAGGATGCAATCCCAGGGGAAATCCTCAAGCCACAGAAAGCCTCTCTCTGATGCCTAAAAGGTGCCCAAGTACCGATGCCTGTCCCCAGACCTACCCCAGTGGGCTCATTCCACAGACCCCCACCTGCTGACCCATGGCCTTTGTGCAGGAGAGAAAGAGCACTAGGTTGGAGTCAACAGAGGAGGATTCCAGTTCTAGCCTGCAAGAAGTTGCTGGGCAACTGGGGCAAATGGCTTGGCCTCTCTGGGTAACCACAGCCTCATCTGTGAAATGCTGGACCTGCCTGTCTCCACACGTGTTGTGAGGATCCAAGGAGAAGATGCAAGCAAGTGCTGCCAAATGCCAGGAGTCATCATTCCCACTTAACTTCCCTGAGCCTCAGTCTACTCATCTGTAAAATGGGGCCATGCCCTGTTTTTCCCCTCCATGGTGGCTGAAGTTAAAAAGGGAAAATGGGCTGGGCGCAGTGACTCACGCCTGTAATCCCAGCACTTTGGGAAGCCGAGGCAGGAGGATCACGAGGTCAGGAGATCGAGACCATCCTGGCTAACATGGTGAAACCCCGTCTCTACTAAAAATTAAAAAAAAAATTAGCTGGGCACGGTGGCGGATGCCTGTAGTCCCAGCTACTCGGGAGGCTGAGGCAGGAGAATGGCGTGAACCCGGGAGGCGGAGTTTGCAGTGAACCGAGATCGTGCCACTGCACTCCAGCCTGGGCGATAGAGCGAGACTCCGTCTCCAAAACAAAAAAAGGGGGAGGGAAATGAATAGGTAGAGCGCTTTAACACAGGCCAGGCACAAAGGAAACCCCCAGAAGGAGGCACCTCCCTTGGCACTGTTTTACCATTATTAGTGTTCTAGTCAGTAGTGGAATGCTTGAGGGCTGAAGTCAGAACTCCAGCTTATTCTTTCCTAGCTACATGACCTTGGCCAAGTCACTTAATCTCTTTGTGACCCCATTTTCTCATCTGTAAAGTGGGAGTAGAAACAGCGCCCCATGGCACCGTGCGGATGAAATGAGAATACAGGTGAGCAGGTGTGCTGGCCTTACCGTGAGTGCTAGATGAATGGGGTCACCAGTTTGAAGGTAAAGAGACTCCGGTGGTATTTCCCTGATCTCTGATGCCCTCCTCCAGCCCTTTCTGCTTTCAGGGAGCTGCTCAGGGCCGCCTGCCAAGCCCATCTAACCCTAACTTCCAACAGCTGTAAGGCCTTTTGGGTTTTTCACCTATAATTTCACACCCTTTCTCATCCTAAGGCTGTTGAGCTTTGTCCCAACACAGATAGCTCAGGTGACTTCAGCTCCCCTTGGCCAAGAGGGAAGAGCATGAGGCCAGGGCAGCAGAGCACCTGGGGAGCTAGTGACAAAAGGAGTCAGATAAGAGATTCTGCAGGTGGCCAGCTCTGAGCCTGGCTCCTGGCAGAAGGAATAGTGTCTCCCCAGGAGTCACAGAACCTGAGGCATGGCTTCTTACTATGTTTATGTTTTTGTTTTTGAGATGGAGTCTTGCTCTGTCACCCAGGCCGGAGTGTACTGACATGATCCCGGCTCACTGCAATCTCTGCCTCCCGGGTTCAAGCGATTCTCCTGCCTCAGCCTCCCGAGTGGCTGGGATTACAGGCACCTGCCACCACGCCCAGCTAATTTTGGTATTTTAGTAGAGATGGGGTTTCCTCATGTTGGCCAGGCTGGTCTTGAAATCCTGACCTCAAGCGATCCACCCGCCTGGCATGAGGCGCCGTGCGGGGCCGGCTTCTTACTATGGATGGGAGCTACACCCCAGCATCCTCCTGATACCCCAGTGTGCCAGCCCCGGCTGCTTGTGAACATCCCTCCCTTTGGTCCCTAGGAAGTGTGGGAGCTGGGGGAGCCTGGTGCTGGAGCAGGGAGGGTATACATGGGGCAGTGTGAGGGGCAGGGCTGCAGGGGTCATCTGAAACAGAGGAAGAACTCGGACTTCCTGCTCCAGGCAATAGGGAGCCCCTGAGGCTGCTGAGCAGAGGAGGAACACTGTGAAAGTGGAATTCTAGGAAGACACATCTGGTCAGTACAGAGGACGGAGAGTGGTGAAAGAAACATCTGTGTGTGGGACAGCCAGCCAGAGGAATCCTGGCACCAGCCCAGGGCGCCGGTGGTGACACTCCGCAGAGAAGGAAGTCTGCCCAGATTTGAGGTGTTTTCTGGCAGGTTCCTGGCTGTGGTCACTCTGTTTCCTCCTGGGGGTCTCTAGCCATCCCCTAGCCTTGCCAGAGACCACTCACAGGTTTTTGAAATTCTCCCCAAAGCTGCCTGACAGTTTTCTCTCTCACACAAACTGCAAGGACTATCCAAAATAGGAGGAGGCCCTGAAGAAGGGGGAAGGGGAAGGAAGGCAAACGGCTTTAACCTTTTCCCGGCTGAACCACACCCCTAGCCCCAATTGTTCTTGATTCTTTCGTCCTCCAAATGGCCTAGAACTGTGGTACCCCAAGTGCCCTGGCCACTACGGGATCAAATTCAGACTGAAATCTGGGACAAAGAGAGCACTTTTTGGCAAAGACGAAGCCAAAACAGACCCTCAGCGGGCTTGGGCCCAGGCTGCTGCTCAAGGCAAGGAGATTCCAGAGCAGGCCCCCAGTGTGCAACCCTGATGGGCTTCCTGGAAAGGGAAGCCAAGCGGAACACTTCTAAATGACAGTCTAACATCCTTGCCTTTCTCCTTCCCTTCCCCAAGCATCTCCATTCCCCACTTTTTTCTCTATTCCAAATGGGTCAAGGTGCCCATAGGTCTCAGAACCTTCTTCCTCCAAAGTCTTGTCAAAAGGAAAAGCGAAAGAGTAGACTACTGCAGAAGGCTGGGGTCAAGCGGGCAGAGTTCAGCTCCTCCCTGCAGCCTTGCCTGGTTAATATGGAGCCCTGGGGCTGTGAACCAGCACCAGCCTCTTTGGCCTTCCCAGGAAATAAGAGTGGCTGGGCCATCCTAGAACTCAGGAGAGGGCAATGAAAGCATCCTTGAAGACACTGGAAGCCACCATCCAGGCCCTGTGTTGCTGAGTGGAACCCTCAAAGGTCAGGCAGGCCCAGCAAACTCCAGCCAGAAGCACTGCTTGCACCAGGTGACTTGGAGAGTCACCTCCCCACTGCCACCCCTTCCTCCTCCGTTAGAAACTTCCTGGCATGAGAAACCAAGATACATGTGAAACCTCTCTGCAGGTCCAGGCAAGGAGAGTGCTAAGTTCGAACCAGTCTCTAATGTTGCTGCAACTTGCTCCCCAGTCTGCAGATTTCATCTTCGGCTTCACACCCTTTGTTGGCTCTCTGCTGCCTGTGGGACACAAGCCTATTCATGACCTCTGCTCAACTGACCTCTCTAGTCACACGCCCTGCCACCCTTGCTTGTCCGTCCCTGCACACTGCCTGGCCTGCCTGAGGTCTCCACAGGTGTAACCTGCTGTTCCACAGCTCCCTCCTCCCCATCACTCCTGCAGATCGGTCACACTTCTAGAACTATGCTTACCATACTGGACTTAATGATTTGCTTATGAAACTGTTTCCTTCCAAAAGCCTGTGAGCTTCTTGAAAGTCATGTCTGTGCCTCGATATTTCCACCGTCCATCATGGTATCCAACACATACCTGGACCTATGACTAGAATACATTTCCCAGCCTCCCTTGCTGGGAGGTACAATCATGGAACTAAATCCTGACCAGTGGCACATGAGCAGGGTAATGTACCCTTCCCTTTGGCATAACCCACAGAATCTCCCTGCAGTCCTTCATATTCTCTCTTCCTTTGCCTGCTGGCTAGATGTAAAACTCCACGCAGGATGGGGTCACCAGCGGGGGGAGTCTGAGTTTCTGAATGACTGCCTGGAGCAGAGCCCTCTAGTGACTTGTTTAGGTCTGGGACCTGTGCAGAAAATAAATATTATGTTGAGTCACTGAGTTTGTTATACAGCAGTTAGCCTGCCCTGACTCATACAGAGGAGCTCAATCAAGGTCTATTGAAACAAACTAAAAGAGGGAAGGCAATAGAAAATGTAGATTCCTCCTGCGGTTCTATCCTTAGATCCAATCAAGTCAGGCATTACATTCCCTACATGACTCAACTATTGCTGGAACTAAACCATCACTCCTCTCCCACAGCCGTATCTATCAAACCCACATGCACAGTGGTTAGAATGCCATGCTTTCCCCCAGAAGGACTGAGAAGGGTGGAGGACTTGCCAGATGGCCTCTGAAAGTCACTCTAGGTGAATGAGCCACACCTCAAGATCCTGGTTTCACAAGCTTGTAGAAAGCACACAGAGACACAAAGCTGAATTGTAGGGAGGAGCCTCCTCCTTGCCACAGGGACATCAGCATGCCCGACACATGACCCTCAAGCTCAGAGGAACCAACGATGGGAACCCACCGCCTCTCTGAAGCAGCCCACGCCATTCCTGGGCAGCCTCTGGGAAGTGCTGCAACAGGGCTCCTCACAAAGCCCAAGTTCACCAGATCAGATCCCCACCCGGTCACGAAGGGCTATGACCTAACAAGGGAAAGATCACACTGGGACCAAAAGAAGAATAAGAGAGGAATGGAGAAGAGGGACTTCAAACATATCCTCCCAATGTTCCATGCCGGTGCTACTCAAGGCAGACTGTGGCACTGACATCATCTCAGAGCTTGATGGAAAAGCACAATCTCAAACCCCAGGCGGACCTGCTGAATCAGAATCTTTTAGCAAGATTGCTAAGTAGTTCATGTGCACATGAAAATTTGAGAAGCCCTCATTGTTCTCTGCCATAAAGATTTCATCTAATCCTTAACAAGTGGATCCCAATAGTAAATCTAGCCCACAGGCAAAGATGGGCACACAAGAGGAGGAATGGGAGCTAAATAAAACTTGCCTTTAAAGCGGAGGAGGAGGACAGCAGGCCTCTCTCTCTCCCATTCCTTCATAACCAGCGGCAGCTCACTATGCATTCATTTATTCATTCAACAATGATTTCCCAAGCACACACTATATGGCAGGTACTGTTCTAGGCATCGGGAAAACAGAAGCTATGGAGCAGGCAAGATCCTGCTCTCTGAAAGCTCACATTCTGGGGAGAAGGGGAGGGAGGTGGGGAATGACATAGTAAACAACAGTTAAGAAGACAATGGGCTGGGCATGGTGGCTCATCCCTGTAATCCCAGACTTTGGGAGGCTGAGGTGGGAGGATGGCTTGAGCCCAGGAGTTCAGCCTGGGCAACACTGGGAGACTCCATCTCTCCAAAAAAAAAAAAAAATAATAATAATAATAATAATAACAGGTTGTAATAAGTGTTTTGAAGACAGTAGAATGTGACAAAGTGACCAAGAGTACATGAAATGAATGCATGGCTAGGGGGGGCTCTCTGATTCTATGAGAGGTGCCATGTGAGCTGAGGCTGAGTGCCCAGGAGTCAGCTCCTTGGGGACCTGAGGGAAGGGACTGCAGGCAGAGGGAACAGCAAGGACAAAGGCCTGGTGGCAGCACTGCGCTTGGTGCCCAAGGAGCAGGTGAAGCGAGCGAGCTGGGGTGCTGAGAACAAGTGACAGGAGGGTGACAGAGATGGGTCTGGAAGGGCAGGCAGGGCCATCACCCAGGGCCTGGGGGCAGGCAAGGAGTTTGGAGTTCATTCCAAAAAGAAAGGGAGTCTTCAGAAAGGTTCAAGGCCATGGTCTGCTAGGATAGGGTTTATGTTTTAGGAGGGCTCTGATTCGTGGGAAGACTGGATTATGGAGGAGGTGACCGTGAGAATGTGGAGACCCCTGAGGAGGCTGTCTCAGTTGCCCAGGTGACAGGTTGATGCGGGGCTGGACCACGGTGGGGGCAGAGTCGATGCAGAGGAAGAGGGCAGATCTGGGCTGTCTCTGGGGGGATGTCTGAGAAGATGAGCTGAGGACGAGCTGACTTGCTATTGGGCTGGATATGGGACATGACTGGCCAGGTATGGGGTGGTCCCAACCGGGTTTGAATCCCTTTTGGCATCTTAGATGCACATGGCAGCTGACCCAGGCACAGGTGTGCCCCGTACAGGTCTGAAGGTGTCAAAGCTGGCATCTGCTGCTTGGATGGCTTCCTCCCTGGTCACTGAGGTCACGCATTTATTTTGCCCATAGACGTCTCCTATAACTTCTTTTTGGAATCTCCTTAAGCCAAGGACTTCCCAGTGTTCCTTCACAGTGGGAAAAGGGGAGAACAAGGTGGAGCCCAGATGAAAAAAGAGAGGAATCCCTAGAGCTAAAAATAAACCTCGGGCAGTGTTGCCAGGGAAGCCTTGTAAAGCAGCCCCCGCAGTGAGGCGAGCCGCCCGGGGCAGCCTGTGCTTCCCAGGCTCTGCTGCCAGCCCTTCTAATGAGGCTCTCCTTGGGGGAAAAACTGCCTCCTGCCAGGGACCTGGGAATGCAACAGGAAAAGTCCCCCCGCAAAGCTTGCTGTCTTCCAAGCCCACCCTGGTGCCCAGCTGCAGGCTACTTCTCCAGGTGGCAGCCCAGCTGCTGACCCAGGTGATGGGCTCCTTTCAAACAGGGGAGCTGCCCACCTGGAATGAGGTGCAGGAGGAGGAGGAAGTGCAGGGAGAGAAGACGCTGGCTGCTCGGGGGTTGCTGGGGCACCTGTGTGCAGGCCTGCCCTTTTCCAGGTCCCGCCCTCCCTGGACTCCAGACCCCAAGAGGTCACAGAAGCAGGAGTCGCCCAAGCCTCTGTGCATGCCCAAGGCGGTCCTGTCCCACACCTTGCCCATGTGGATGCCCGTGCCTGGAGCGCCTTCTCAGCCTTCCTGAACCCCAGCCCTTCTCCACCTCCAGTTCCACTCCTACACACAGACCCAAGGCAGGAGGAAGGGAATGTAGCATTGACCAGACACCTCTTCTATCTGCACCATTTTATTTATTTAAAAAAGACATATCTGAAGCAAATGTGGCAAAATATTCACATGTGTTAAATCTGGGCAGTCGGTCCTCTCATGCCTGTGATATCATTTTCTATAGGATTGAAAACATTCCTAATTAAAAATAAACACTGGAGAGAAGCTGCAGCACAGAGAAGCACTGGCAGCAGCTGGCTGGAGGGCAGGACAGTCCCAGTAAAAACTCGGGGGATGCAGTGAGGAGGCAGGAGGATGGGTCTGCTGGGGTGGAGGAGGAAGAAGAGGAAAAGAAAGGGGAGGAGGAGGAGAAGTAAGAAGGAGGAAGGAAGGGGAGAAGGGGGAAAAGGAGAAGAAGGGAGTGGGGAGGATGTGGGGAGGGGTCCAGATGGCAGCTGGGTTTGGAACACACTGAGGTGGAGGCACACGTGTGGCTTACACGCAGAGACACCTGGGAGCGGCAGCCTACTAGGCGTGTCTGCTTAGACGGGTAACCAGTCTGCAGGTCAGCTTGGGTTGCATCTGTCTCCAGCCCCTCAGCCCCACTCTGAACACCAACACTTGCCCTTAGCAGGTGCTCAACAAATGTGATCAGGTGCTCACCCCCAACCCTTCCTTCCAGTTGATGGCAAAGGCTTGGACCAGAGAAAACGGCTGTTCACTGATAGAAGATATTCAAGGGCCAGCAAAGCCCTGCCCCAAGCCTGTTCCTGACACCTACCTGACCTGGATCGCTGACAGCTTGGGGGCCAGCCTGTCCCTACAAGAGCCACTCCCTTTCCTGGGCACCTGCCCACTGCTCAGCTATTTCTAGCAGGAACAGCAATGGGGCAGGTGTGGCCTTAGAGGAACAGCTAGCATGGGGGTGGGCAGGGATTAGGCAATGGAACAGACAGATGAGACCCGGGGACCCTCTGGCCAGTCAGATAAGGGGAAGAGCTGGCCCAAGACTCCTGCCCCCCGTGCCCCTAACCCCACCCACAGGGACTCTGAACCCCACTCTCCGGGGGTAGCCTGAGTGAGGGCTGAGGCCACTGCCAGCCCCTTGTACTCATAGGGCCCCCGGGCACAGCATGGCCCAGGGAAGGGAGGAAGCAGTCACCGCTCTTCTGGGAGGGGGACAGAGCAATGGCTGGCCATCACGGCTGCCCACAGGAGGCAGGACAGCCTCCCCATCAGGTGCCAAGACTGCCGCCTGATTCCAAAAGGCGCGTGTGTACATGAGCCACTCTCGGGAAAGCTGCCTCCCCTTCCCCACAGTCTCCTGAGGAGGGGAAGCAGGTTTCCTCCCCTGCAAGGGCTTCTGCCTTCACTAATCCCAGCCGGAGACTCCCGTGCAGACCAGAGCAGGCTTCCACCTGCCCTTCTCCCAGACTTCTGCTTGGGATGCGGCCGCATCCTGGGATGAGACATGCGGATGAGACTGGCAAAGACAGAATCAGGGCGAGAGAAAAAGCCTCCGGGGAGGCTGACATAAGAGTGTAGACGGAGGCTCAGGGAAAGGTCACAGGAACAAACAGAGCCACAGCCAGAGATGGGCTCAGAGACCTCAGACAGACACGGAGAGAGAAATAGAGAAACTGAGGAAAGAGAGACAGAGAGAGAACACCACAGGGAGAATCCAAGACTCCTGAGCAGAGCGAGGAAACGAACATACAGAAACTGACCATTTCTCTCTATGCCCAGCCCCCACCTGCCCCTTCTGCTCTGTAGCTGAAGCCTTCTTGGCAAGGAAGGGAAAGGACTCCTCTCCTCTTTGAGGTGTGGGGCCTCCCAGGCTGGCTCTGCAGCACATCAAAGTGGCAGCAGAGAGGAACGGCTTAGCGCATGGATTCCAGCACCAGACTGCCCAGTCTGAATCCTGGCTCCTCCACCTACCTGTGGTGAGACCTTGACATCCTATGTGACCTGAGTACCCTCATCTCTTTTTTTTAAAAAAAGGGGGAATGTTGGGGGGCTGTGGCTTGCACCTTTAATCCCAGCTACTAAGGAGGCTAATGGAGGAGGATCACTTAAGGCCAAGAGTTTGAGACCAGTCCAGGCAACATAGCGAGACCCCCCATCTCTACAAAAAATTTAAAAATTAGTCCAGCACAGTGGTGCACACTTGTACTCCCAGCTACTCAGGAAGCTGAGCTGAGAGGATTGCTTGAACCCAGGGGTGAGGCTGCAATGAGCTATGATTGTACCACTGCATGCCAGCCTTGTGACACAGTGAGACCTCTTAAAAAATAAATATAAAATAAAAATAAATTTTGAAAAATGAGGGAGAGTGGTGGTGCCTACATCCCAGGGTGGGCTGTAAGCAGTTCAGGGGTGATCATGGAAAGGACATGGGACAGGGCCTGACACAAAGCATGTGCCAACACTGGTTCCTACGGAGAGTCTCCCCAGCCTGAGGGGTGACCACTGCTCCCCAACCTCCCCTGCCTCAAGAGGAGCAAGTCAGGTTTGTCCCTAGGCTCTTTCCTTCCTTCTTGCCCTTCCTGAGCTGAGGAGAAAGTGCAGAGGTGAGAGAAGCCCTTGGCCGCTGGGACTGAGGTCACCTGCAGGCATCACCAGCAGCTGTGACAGGGAGTTCCTCAGGCCCTAGGGTCTCCTTATCCCAACACTCCACAGTTCTGTCCAGCTTTGCAACCAATTCACTTATCAAGCCTGTCTGAACTCCAGACACAGGGAACCAGCCCTAGACAGTCAGATTCAGGAGGCTGCTGGGGAACAGGAATCTGGATGCATTTTTAATCTGGCTCGCAGGTGAGCCCAGATCACAGGTGATTCTGTCACCCATCCAGGGCACAGGCCCATGGCTCCAGCCCGCACCCTGGTTCTTGACTACACAGCCAAGAAACCCAGGTATTCCAAACTGTCCCAACTGCCAGACTCAGGCAGCAGCAGACTTTTCTCAATATGCACCAAATATATATATAAAGCAATGGATAGAGTCTCCCATTTTGGAGTCCTCCTACACAGTTTTCTTAAAACATTGGCACTTTGCCAGACTGCCTGGCCCAGTCTCTTCTGTCTTGGTCCCCACCCTGTTGCACTGCTGGATGGAGTGGGGGCAGGCACACACAGAGGGGTTTCCCTCCACCCTCCCACTGGGGATTCCTCCTCAAAGGTTCCAAGATGAGCAGTGAAGCCCTGGGAAACCCAGAAAAAAAACGAGCCTGTCTCCCTGGGGAGCAAGGCAGGCTGGCCTCTGCCAGGGCTGCCCTCGGGAGGTGCAGCCGGGACTGTCTCAGCAGGAAGAATGGCCCCGGCTTGTCACCACCCAAAGACCCTCTGCCAGCATCTTAGCTCCAGCCCAAACACCAGCCTCATGCTTCCTGTTTGGCAAAAAACAAACAAACAAACAAAATCTTTCTGAACAAGGTATATCTAAATGGACCACATTCCTGGGCTCTTCCCGAGCCCCCCAGCCAGCACTGAGCACAAGACTGCCAGGGTGGATGAACCGGCCACTTCGTTTACTGAGCACCAGATCCAAGGCTCCATAATTAGCAGATAGAGCCAAACCCTGGTGGCTTTGGGGTCTGTCTCCTCACCAGCCCCAAAGCATTGATTTACTGCAGCTTGGAGGTACCCAAGACCCTTCTGTGGCTGGGAAAAATGTTCCCCTAATCCAGGCTGGGCATGCATTGTGTTCACAGGGAGGATCGGAGCCCCTTCCCCTCTCCAGGGATGCCAGAGGCAGCACCAACAATCTCATAATAATAATGCTTCACTGCTGCTCCAGGCATGATGGCAAGGCTTTCCTGAGGCTCATCTTCACATCCCACAACAGCTCTATGGGACAGGCTCTGCGAGTACAGCCATTTTGCAGATGGGAAGGTGGAGACTCCTGGAGGGTAACTCAGGTTCACACAGCTGGTAAAGGGGCAGGCCAAGGCGCAAACCCAAATAAGTCTGGCTGATAACACAGCCTGAACCTTCCATCTCTGGGAGATGCTGCCCTACTTGGAAAGTCCTGAATTTGGCACCAGGACTCCCACAAGTCCTTTGGAGAGCCTGATGTCATCCATCTGTGGAGGTCTCTGGGAGATCTAAAATCTTTTTTCCTTGGCTTCAGCTAAATTGAGGGTATAAAGGAAAAAGCTCCAATATCCCAACTACTCCCACAATGTTCCAATCTAAACTAGTGTCCCTGAGGCCGGGTGCGGTGGCTCACGCCTGTAATCCCAGCACTTTGGGAGGCCGAGACGGGCGGATCACTTGAGGTCAGGAGCTCGAGACCAGCCTGGCCAACATGGAGAAACCCCGTCTCTACTAAAAATACAAAAATTATCTGGGCATGGTGGCAGGCACCTGTAATCCCAGCTACTCTAATCCCAGCTACTCGGGAGGCTGAGGCAGGAGAATCGCTTGAACCCGGGAGGCAGAGCTTGCAGTGAGCTGAGATCACACCACTGCACTCCAGCCTGGGCGTCAGAGCAAGACTCTGCCTCAAAAAATAAAATAAAATAAACTAGTGTCCCTGAGACACAGGGATGGCAGCACCTGAAATCATCAGGAAGCTGAGGTCCAGCCTGGGGCGGGGGCTGCTGATGAGGGAATCAATGCAGCTCACATCTCCCGGTCACCACACTGGTGGCAGATTGCCTCCCAGAGGGACGAATAACTCTATCTTCCCTCAGAAAAGCCCACAGCTCAGGCTCCCATAGCTTACCAGACTGCCCTACATGCCTCATTCCAAAAGAGTCAAAAACAAAACCAGCTGCTGCCATCGTCAGTGGGGGAGGATGGGGGGAGTAGAAGGACCAGGATGTCAAGACCTTCAGGCCCCAGATCGAAGCTGCCCCCACAAGCCGAAGGGAATGCCCACAGCATGCAGGCATGATGCAGGTGGTCTACATCCCGGGCTGCCCACTTAGTGCGGCAACACCCGTTCTGTGCATTCCACCCTCATGCTCTGCCAGCTGAGGGCTCTTTCACCCAGGATGACTCTGGATTTTCCCCTTAGGGTCCCCAGCACCATGCATGGAGTCAGGCACGTAGCTAGTGCTCCTCCAGAGGTGCCAGGAGGCACTTGAAATCCCCTCCAGCAGGAAGAGAGTGACCTGGTCACACCTGAAGCTTCACAGGGTGTGTATACGTACACACACACACACACACGCACACACAACACTCACCTGGCCACCACCAAAGATCCCCCTTCCCTTCATTCTCCAGTTTGGAGGGGGGCACTGTCACCCAACACACTTTCCAGACAACTTTCCTGTTGGTTATCCAAAGAGGGGTAAGATGAGGGCCCAGTAGGGGCAGAGCTGAATTTTCTAAGTCGGACCTTTGGGCCTAGGAGCAGAGGAGGAAGGAGGTGGCAGAGGCAGCAACTGCATTCCAACGCCTCCCTGACGTGACACCCAAACACACCCTGACATGACACTGGTGTGCAGCTCTGAACAGTCATGCAGGTGGTGTGAGCCGACTCTGACACTGCCCCTGGCAAAGCTGGGGTTTATTATTCAACAATGAGAGAGGCAGGTGACGGTGTGCAGGAGATGTGGGCTGAGCTCCAGGAAGCAGCTGAGCCTGGGAGGGAGCCACCAGCGACCTTTCTGGGATCTAGAGAGAAGTCTTCAGCTCTCTGCAAAGGCAGCTTCTCTCTAGGCAGAGTGAATGGTTCCCCACCCCTCCCTCCAGGCACACTCTCAGTGAGGCAACAGAAGCTTCCTGCCCTCATCAGCCAAAAACAGAAAGAGGACTTTCTTTTTTTTTTTTTTTTTTTTGAGATGGAGTCTCGCTGTGTCGCCCAGGCTGGAGAGCAGTGGTGCGATCTCGGCTCACTGCAAGCTCCGCCTCCCGAGTTCACACCATTCTCCTGCCTCAGCCTCCCGAGTAGCTGGGAATACAGGCGCCCGCCATCACCCCTGGCTAATTTTTTTGTATTTTTAGTAGAGGCGGGGTTTCACGTGTTAGCCAGGATGGTCTCGATCTCCTGACCTCGTGATCCGCCCGCCTCGGCCTCCCAAAGTGCTGGGATTACAGGCGTGAGCCACCGCGCCCGGCCCAGAAAGAGGACTTCTGAGTGGAAGGCTAGGAACTCAGATTGGAGTGAGCTAGAAGCGAGAGTACCAGAGTTCTAGTCCTGCTGTCACTTGCTGTGATCTTGGACAAATCACTCCCTGCTTGGGACCTCATTTCCTTGTCTGTCAAATAAGGGAAATGGGCAAGATCAGAGGGCGGCCAGTTAGTTTCATCTCAAGGTGCCATTGCCAGCTGATAGGTAGTGACTTCCTAAAGATACTCGGTTTTGTTTTTTAGAAAGACTCTGAGACCATGTCTGGGCTCGTAATCAACTAACAATGCTTGCCATGGGTACAGGACAGGAGAATGCCATGATCAATTAGTGATGTCTGCTGTAGGCATGAGTGGGAGATAGCAACATGAGTGCCAGATACTTGTCATCCTGCTAGATATCTCTAAGGGCTTCCTGGTTGGAAAACT
Source organism: Pan troglodytes (assembly GCF_028858775.2). Lineage (NCBI taxonomy): Eukaryota > Metazoa > Chordata > Mammalia > Primates > Hominidae > Pan > Pan troglodytes. Next base: position 115,898,781 of record NC_072406.2, read on the forward strand.
TATAATTCCACCACTGATTTCCCAGCGGACATCGTTAACATCAGTTGACAAACATGTACCTCCCATATTGTGCTATTTGCACACAGCTGATTTCTCTCCCTGAAAGGGACATTCTCAGCCCTGCTGGACAGTCACTGGGGGAGCAGTGATGCCCCCAAGGCTCCTAGCACTCACACTCACAAGACGTCACCCAGAAATTTAGAGCCAATGAACAGTGCCAAGGATTGACACCCAGAGGACATTCCAGCTTCTTACAATTTTCCCCAGTTTACAAAAGAGCTTCCCCCGCTGTATGAAAATCCCACAATGACCCCATGGAGAGGCTGGGGGTGCAGCAAAGGGTGGAGATGGCTTTTGATTTTCTACTGCACAAATGAGGGTCTGATCTGACAGGGCCTTGAGTCCATTAGGAATAGGATTTGGCCAAACACCCTGTGAACACCGTGAATACCCTGGGCCTGGATCAAATGCACACAACCATCCAAAATGAGGCTCACAGAGCGAGTCCTCAACTGTATAGGAAAGGTGTGATTTCCCACGCACACCCACAGCACGGTGCATATCTGACAACTCCCAGCGGCTTCAGTGTCACACAAGTTCCCCAGCTCTCTTGATGTCCACAGGCTCTGGCTGGGTGGAAAGTTCTCCTGAGGGCAGGCCCCGAGGCGGTGGTTCTCAGGGCCTGAGCTCAGCCCTCTGGGTCTTATTTCCCTTTATGCATAGATGTGCAGAGACCTCTCCTAGATGCTCTATCCCCGCTGCCACCACCTTCCTTCCGTACCTCTCTCCATCTGTTTGGAACCAGGTCCCGAGTTGCTGTGGACCTGAGAGGCCCCCACAAGCACAAGGGTCTTACTAAACCCACAAGGTTGGGAAACTGCACGAGAAGTTGCAAACTCCATCTGCTTAAAGGGGAAAAAAGATCAACCCAAACTCTTCCCAACACCCTCCAGCCGGACCCAGGTAACCCCAGGATTCAAACTCAATGGTAACTGGCTTTCCCATCCTGAGCCTGCCCAGAGGTGCCAGTTCACCCTGGTCTTCCTCTCCCAATATTCCACAACTCCCTCACCTGCTAACAGGATCTGCCAAAGGGGAACTCAGGAGAGGCAGGAGGAAGCTGGAGTTCATACTCAGGCCACAGGCACAAGTTGAAAGGGGCGCTGGAGCCCAGCCAGCTCCCAGGTGGAGCGGAGCCAGCCAGGGAATCCCCAAGAGCCGATGGAAGCCCCACAAGGCTCCCCTGGAACCCCTATGTGTTCCTTCAGGAATCAAAGATGCCTCTTTCCAGGAGCAAGGAAAAGCTGTCAACTAATAATTACTTTTTAAAAAACAATGTTTTCCTAACAGCATTGTTGGAAGGGAAATAGGTTTGTAGTTAAACTTTGAAGGTGAAAAGCATTTATCTAGAAAACCTTTAACACTGCCTTCTGCCTCTCTCCCCTGGAGGCAGGCCGAGCTATTTGGTGAAAGTGATGTCTACATTAACGGGGCACAGGAAGAAACTTCTGTCTCTAGATGGAGTGGGGCTCTCTGGCTTTTTGGAGTTTTAAGCTTCTGAGGGCCTAATTGGTGACATTTCAGCTTACCTGTCTGGCGTCTCTGTGCCAGTCCTATCCTAAGGGCTTTCTTTATACGGACTGTGTCATTTTATTTTTCCTGTTACCCAGTGAGGCAGTTATTACTATACACCCATTATACAGATGAGAAATCAAGCACAGAGAGGTTAAATCACTCATCAAAGCTTAGACAGTAAGTGCTGGGGCTGGTCTTGAAACCCAAGCGCCCTGGCCCTGGAGCGCATGCCCTTAGCCACTGTGCCCCAGCAACACACAACTCTGAGTACAGTTTCGTCATGACACAAGAACCCCCACCCAACTGCTTCCTGCCTCAATATGTAGTTTGCAGATTTTGAGTAATATCTGAATACAAGATTCCAGTTGGACAAGATAATTTGGACAGGTCCCTGGGGTTGGTTGTAATGGGATCTAACCAGTTTACATTCCACAGGAATGATCTAGAATGATGGTCCAGGAAATATGAGGTAATGTGATTTTTATAATGAGTTTCATGTCCTCCTTGTTAGACATGTTCTTATGTTTACTTTTTTCACCTGTGCTTTCTGTCCCATTATACCATAATGACCAGGAAAGACATATTTTATTTTTGACTTCCCACCAACCCTAGCTCCCCCCATAGGTGACTCTTTAACTATTCAATATTAATGTTGCAAATAATATATGAATGCATTCTCCTTTTCTAAAAGAGTAAAACATTAAGATAAGGTTCCCCCTTTATCAAGCCCTTCCTCCTACTGATATCCCTAACCCCCATCTAGAGATGAGTCGGATACCAATCTGGAGTACAGCCTTCTAGATTAAAAAACATTTACATTCATATGCTGGATATGTACCTGCAAAATATAAATCTTGTTGGGTTTTTTTTATATAATTATTATCATACTATAAGTACTGTTTTGAAACTTGCATTGTTTGTTCAGAATGTTTCTTGGAGATCCACCCATGGATCAGTCTCATTTGCTTTGATTGCTGTACTAAGTGCTGTGAGAATATCACAGTTGACTTAGCAACTCTGTATGGATGGTCTTTTAGGCTGTTTCCCATTTTTGCCATTGCAAACAACATGAGGTTGTCTGTGCCTGCCTGGGACCAGTGAATGACCTCAGTCAAGGCTGATGTTCTCCTCTGTCTAGGGCATGTGAGCATTCACAATGACCCATGCTCAGCACATTCTGGAGCTGGCACTGCCACACCAGGTGTGCTGGAGCTCTCTGCAATCCTTGGTACAAGATCATTCTTAGAACTTAGCAGGTTACCTCCCCAGGCTGTGGCCTCATCGCTTTAGTCTAGGGTCAGTAATCTCGAACAAATTCCCTCAATGATTAAAAGGCAGAGTGACTGTGGAAGAGACATTTCCTCCTCTTTTCTGCTTTCAGGTTGGTTCTTGGCACACACTGGGATCACCCCAGGTTGATCTCAGCTGAGGCCTGCTTTGGATATTAAACCAAATGAAAGCTTATATAAATTTAATGAGTAGAAAAATTAACACAGTTTGTTACCTGCAAAGTGAGGCACTTGGAATAAGAACTCCTCTAACTCTAAAAATGCAATGATCCCATAAAGCTCCGTAAGTGACATCAGTACACACCCACACCCATATACACATTCATTCCAAGGCTGGTTGTTAGTGATTCAGGAATTATAATTTTTCCACCCATCATGAGGTGGGCTGTTGGGGAGCTGGAAAGTGAGTGTGACCCCAGGGTGGGGTGCATGGGTGGAGAGTCTGGAGAGATGAATAAGGAATAGGGAGAAAAGCTTGTCAAAATAGGTTAAGTCCTTCAGAGCCAATGAGCAAACCTGAACAACCCTCTTAACTCTATCTTCCAAGCGGTGCAGGGGAAAATAAAGGGCCTCTCCCAGTTCTGATCAAATATTGACCCTGTGCACTCGCTGGCCAGAGTTCAGACTAAAGCACTAGCAGCATGGTGGAGTCGGTGTTTGCAGAGCAATTACTGTAGCCCAGCGCTTTGTAGGTCAGGTTGTGAAACAACCATCCATGGAGCCAGGGCTTCAGAGAGTCTTCCGGCCCCTCCTCAGTGGGACCAGGAAGGAGCTGTGCAAGGAAATAGACAAAGGCTGGAAACGTCGTCCAGCCACCGGTGAGAAAGCAACTGAAAAGGGCATCTGCCGCCCCTCCTCCCACCTCAACTGCACCTCCAAGCAACCCAGGCCCTTAATCACAAAATGGGCCTCGACGTTAGGCCCTGTCCTGGTCAGCTTCCCCTGGGACAGGTCCTTTTCCTGGTCAGATAGGGCTGAGTGGTGAGTTATTTTTAGAAGAAACCAATTTCCACTTGGAGACTAAGAGCCTCACCTCTTCCCTGTTCTTAACTTGACATCTGAAAGGCTCTTAGAAGCCCTCTCGGGAACCTGACCTGGTTTCCAGAAGAAGTGTTTGGAATAGCCGCTGAGCTGAAATGCCCTAAGGATGGGCAAACTGTGCAGGAGAATAATCTCCCTCTTCTTGCCAGGGCCCTAGAAGATTTCAGGGGGCAACTCAGGAAGGGGCTGGGAGGTGACAGATCACTGTAGGGTGGCCAGAAAGCCAGCTCAAGCCTATTGTGTGTTCAAAGTTGTCTAAGCTACCAGTCTAATAGAATTTTCTGTGATAATAGAAATGTTCCATATCTGCCCAATACACAACCACTAGCCACGGCCGCCACTGAGTACTTGTGATCTAGCAAGTGCAACCAAGGAACTAAACATTTACTTTTATTTCATTTAATTTTTAAAATTTAATTTCAGAAATTTTTAATTAACTTTAATTTAAATAGCCACATGTGGCTAGTGGCCACCACGTTGGACAGTACAGCTTTAAAGCCTCCGTACCTGGGGGTTCTGAGTGGGCAGCCCCTGCATGTGAGTCTGGGTCTGAAGGCTCATGGCAGGAGATATGGGGAGAGAAGAAGGTCTGGAGAAGAGCAGAGGGTGTTATCCTGGTGCTCATGGATGGATTTCAGGCAGGGTATGAATAACCAAAAAGGTTACTAGAATTACAGGTGCACATTCATGCACTTGTCTGGGGAGAGAGTCTTTGGCTTTCATTAGAAGCATAAAAGAGTCTCTCATCTCAAAAGTAAAATAAGATAAAATAACTCACTGATGTGTCAGATAAAACTTACTTCTTCAGGAAGCCTGCCCTGATCCCAGAGTATAAGGTTTCCCTTATAATATGTCTATGGCACCTTCCTTTGTTACATCTGGAATGGTGTAAAACAATATTGTTTGTCTTTGTTTTTTAACTAAAATCTGTCTTCCCTCACTAAGCTGTGAGACCCATAAAGGCAGGAACCAGATCTGCTTTGGATCATCAATGTGTCCCAGAGCTGGCACACCGCCTGGATGTACAAGGCAGACACTTAATATTGGAAGGATGGGAGGAAGGAAAGAAGGAAAGGAGGGAGAGAGGGAGAGAGGGAGGGAGGAAAGAAGGAAGGAAGGAAGGAAGGAAGGAAGGAAGGAAGGAAGGAAGGAAGGAAGGAAGGAAACCAGAGACATATTTTACCCTGATAAGGATTCTCAAAAAACAACCAAATCCCCCCAAACTAGAGTGTGGGTGTTTGGCTATGTCACCCTAGGCTGCTGTCACTAATTAAGACCATATGGGGGCCGGGTGTGGTGGCTCATGCCTGTAATCCCAACACTTTGGAAGACCGAGGCGGAAGGATCACTTGAGCCCAGGAGTTTGAGACCAGCCTGGGCAACACAGTGGGACCCTGTCTCTACAAAAAATAAAAAATAAAAAATTAGCTAGTCATGGTGGCATGCATCTGTGATCCCAGCTACTTGGGTGGCTCAGGCCGGAAGATCTCTTGAACCTGGGAGGTTGAGGCTTCAGTGAGCCATGATCACACCACTGCACTCCAGCCTGGGCGACACAGCGAGACCCTGTCTCTAAAAACTAAATAAATAAATGTAAAAAAAAAAAAAGAGAGAGAGAGAACATATGGGCATCTTCTTTGTTCCCTCTCCCAAGAATGCTCTTTCCTTCCTCTTCATCTCATAGCATGTTGCTTGTACCTCAATCTAGTATTTAGTTCATCTACAGTGGACTTACCTGTTTCCAAGTTTGCCTTCCTCACGAGATGTAGACTCCTGGCAGGAAGAGACCTTGTCCTTCTCAAAAGTGTGTTCCTCAGCCTGCGCCACTTCTGCTCTGTACAAAAGCTGCTGCCTGGGGGGCCTCAGCACAGGCCCATCCACTCTTACCCGGAGCCAGCCTGGACTCTCATCTTTCTACTTCCACCCTCGCCTCTCACACTCAGCCAGGCTGGGGCTCCCAGATTTAACAAGTGAAAATACAGGATGCATAATTAAATTTGAATTTCAGATAAACGACAAATAACGTTTTTTAGTGTAAGTATATGCCATGCAATGTTTGGAACATCTTTTTTTTTTTTTTTTTTTTTGAGATAGGGTGTTACTCTGTTGCCCAGGCTGGAGTGCAGTGGCGCAATCACAGCTCACTGCAGCCTGGACCTCCCTGGCCTCAAGCAATTATCCCACCTCAGCCTCCTGAGTAGCTGAAACTACAGGCACATGCCACCACACTCGGCTAATTTTTTTTATTTTTTATAGAGACAGGATCTTGCCACATTGCCCAGGCTGGTCTTGAACTACTGAACTCCAGCAATCCTCCCATCTTGGCCTCTCAAGTTGCTGGGATTATAGGCATAAGCCACCACGCCCAGTGCCCACACTTATTCTTAAAAAAGCATTTGCTGTTTATCTGAAATGTAAATTTAATTGGACATCTCATATTTATCTGGCAACCCTAATCCAAGGCCTCACAGGTAGCAGGTAAGCTCTGAGTGAAGAAGGTGGGTGGTGGGATGGGAAGGGGACGCTGAGATAAATGGCTCTGTTCTGCACGGTCCTAAGGCTTCAGAAAGTGTGGAAAGAGCAGTTACCAGGTGATCGGTGGCGGGGGGGAGGTTCTCTCCATCTCCCCCAACCCTCTGACTTTCCCCATTTCCTGTGAACAGCTCCTCAATGCACCATCAGAGTTCTAAGTACCCTGTCCTTAATGCCATGAGTCACCCCAAAGGGACAAGGAACCTTCTCCAAGGACAAGCCTCAGGCTCTTGGCTCCCTCCTGCTTGCTGTTCTCAGGGCTGGTGTGTGCCTGAGACTGTTCATTTCCAAGGATCTACATGCAGGGCTTCACATGCAGGGCAGTTAGGTCCAGGCAGGAGCTTTGAAGATAATAACCAGAGAAATGTTCTGCTTCAGATCTTAGAATCCGGGAGGGGGTAGGGAGTGTGGGGGTGAGGGGGTGGGGAAGGGCTGTGCTGAAGTGGAAGCTACTGTGGAGAGAAATGGAAAAACCAGAGTGTGGGGTTTCTGTTCAGATGACAGAGCACCCTTCAAGTGCTTCCTGGCCTCATGGCTGCAGAGTGTGAAGGGCAGGGTGCAAGTGTCCATCTCCCTGTGTGCTCCCAGAGGGAGAAACAGAGGGTCCATATGCTGTTCCGAATGAAACTGGATCTGCATGGCCCTCAACTCACGACCAGAGAGGGTCAGGGACCGCTTGGGATCGCTTTGCACGTGGTTCCCGGGCTGTGTGACACAGGTGGGAACCTGAGGCCACCTCGTGGGTGCCTGGCCTTCGGGAACAAAGGAAAACATCTGAAGAGGGAGACATAAGGGAGGGGAAGTACGGGGAGACCCACGCTGGGGTGCAGGGAACCAACTTGTACAGGGGGGAACCAAGGGTCTATCAAAGGGGTCAAAGGGGTGTCCAGGCCTCCTGTTGTTATCTGAATAGACCCCCAAATGCTGCCCAAGTAGTACCGGGTGTGAACGTATGCTTCACGACCTAAACTGGTTTAGCTCAGCAGTTCTTTTTGTTTTTTTGAGACAGGGTCTCACTCTGTCACCCAGGCTGGAGTGCAGTGGTACAATCATAGCTCACTGCAGCCACGACCTGCCAGGCTCAAGTGATCGTCCCACCTCAGCCTCCTGAATAGCTGGAACTACAGGCACACCATCACACCTGGCTAGTTCTTCACTGGGGGTCCACAGGGGGTCTGTGAACACTTGCCACTGCAAGTAAAATTGTATGTATCCGCTCTTTTCCTGGGGAGAGGGCTTCCATCAGATTCACAGAGGGGTCTGTGGCCCCCAGGAGGCTTAGAACCACGAGTTGGTGAAACCCGGGGAGCAGCTCCTTGGAGGTGGGCCTGGTGAGCCTGGGACTCTCGGGGTCAGCCAAAAAGGAAAGGAGCAAAACATTTCTAAGAGCTGCCCCTGGGCCACACCCCAGCTCCCAGCGGGCTCCCACCCTGCCCCAGAGGCCAGCTTCAGAGAGGAGCCTGAGGCCTACCTGGCTCTGAATACGCCGGCAGGGACTGGGCACAGGGAGCTCACCATAGAGTGATGCCAAGTGAGGGAAGCCACAAAGCAACATCAGTGAGTGGGTCTCCAGCCCCTAGACGCCCCCCAGCCATGCAGCCCAACATCCCTGCAACCTGGTAACACTAGGCAACTCACTAGGCAACTAAGTGTTGGGAGAAACGTGGATTCACTCATTCATTCCTCCTAACAACCCTACCGGGCAGGCAATTCGAACCTTCACACTACAGATGAGAAAAGCAAGCCTAGAGAAGTGAAGGAGCCTGTCCGGAGTTACGTGGTGACAGCCAGTAACCGGTCCCAGGCAATGTGCCCCCAGTGCCTAAACTCTAAGCTGCTCTCTTACACAATCTCTCAGGGACTTGAGTTCTGAGGTGCACCAATGACCAGAGATGGAGTTAGCAACTCCCTTTATTCTTCCTCTATAGGATCCGCCATACCAAAATCAGCGACCTGATAAATAAGCAAGGCTTTTCAAAATGAACACCACTAAAATTCATCATGGCAGGTAAAATGGGTTCGTAAAGATGCTATGCTTGGCTCATAAGTTAATTTCCAAAGAACAATTCCAACCCCTTCCCAAACTGCATCTACAGGTCAGCAATGACCCACGTGGACAAGCCTGGCCAAGCTCATGGCCATTGCCAAGCTAGGGCCAGCACACTGCACTAGCTGCTCCCTGCTTGCGTGTCCCCTTTCCACACACAGGGAATGAGTCCTCCAGGCAAGGGAGGTCGTGGTGGGGGAGCAGCATTCCTTTCTCCTGAGATTCTGCAATGCAGGAGGGGGTGGGGGACCATAAGGGAAGAGGGGGAAGAAAAGTTCTGATTTGGAAGTTTCCACTGGCTTTCAGGCCCCCTCCAGCTCATCAATGAGTCCTTTCAGGGTTCCCTCTCCCCAACTGAGTTATCACTTCCTGTCCAGCACACTGCACCCATTGATGGAGTATCAGCAAACCCCACCAGATTACACTGGAATTAAGGAGACTGGACATGAATTGAGGAGGGAAGAGGAAGAAGGCTGGAGAGTAAGGAGTGGCTTTCAATCCCATATTCAATGGGATATTCAATCCCACATTGCTGGATTAAGAAAGGATTTGTAATACAGGAAGCTAGCTCACCCTTGGCTTGTCTCATAGGTAGGGCAATGAGGACAATGAGATAGAATCAGTTATTGGGGGCAAGCAGACGGTACCCAAGATGACCTCTCCAAGATGACTGACAACCAAAGGCCTGCCAAGAAAGGAGTGGACCCTGGCTGTGAGGGTAGAAGTGGGTGTCTCTTTGTGTTTTTATTGGCCTAAACCAGGCTCACAACCCCGAGAGGAATCTAGAACATCTTGGCTCTACCTGAAAGGGCTGCTGCTCAACTCACACTGATTCTCCCTTCTCTAGTACTTGCCTGTGATCCGCAGAGGTGGGCTCCCTAGTGGCCATGTCTGTGCTAAAAGACCCTCAACTCCCAGCCATACTGATTGGTCCAGAGAGGGCATCTGACCCAAGCCAGACCAATCAAAATCGTCCCTGGGATTTTTCAACTTGGAACTGGGAGTCAATTTCCCCTCTGTTGGGAGCCAAAAGATATAAAATTCTAGAGCTGCTGACAGCCATATTCCTCAGGGTGTGAGGTAACAGAAGCTGAGGGCAGTGCCAGAGGGAAGCAGAGACAAGACAGAGGGAGAGCAGATCCTGCTTTCAGGCATTCCTGAAGCCTCTGCCTCACTGCCCTTCTCACCATGTGGTCGGCTGCACAAGCTTCCCTGGTCCCTCCTTCCAATCACATCTCCTTTGTGTCTAAGCCAGTGCAATTGTAAAACTATCACTTGCAACCCAAAGAGGCCTGACTAACTTAGCTGGCACCAAGGGGGGTGTCTGCAGGGGTAGCTGTGGGACCCATACTACCATTCCCTTGTGAACATGCCTTTGTGTCTTAGAGACACACACCTACCACATACATGTACAAACTGGGTGGCAAGTGCCTCATTCGGTCAGACAGACACCGTGGTATGTATGCCTAGTTTGTGCCTGTAGTTGAAAAAATTGCTTATTTTCTGTTTCGGTCTTCCCTGAGTGTTTGCTTTTCTTTGCCTGCAATGATGCAGTGGCTTCTGTCTCACCCTGGATGTTTATAGACACACGTCTGGTCAGGCACACAGCACCTCCCGCCATCCTCCCGCCTCTTCACCACAGTTTCCTACCCTGCAGGCAAGGGAGGGTGACAAAACGTGACTGTTAAGACCATCAGAGGAGGCCAACAAAGTCCTGAGTGTCTGCCTGCAGTATGCAAGATTGAGACGAGCCCAGCTCCACCTTCCAGCTTCCCTCCTCTGTCCCTCTGCTCCCACCTGGACTCTGACCCTGACAGCTCTGTTGGGGGCTCCCTGGATAAGCGAGGGTATGAGAGAGGCCAGCCCACCAGAGAGACTCGGGCCACTGTCCGAGCTCTGACCAACTCACCTGCAGGTCAAAGAACTTGCTGTACCTCCGGTAGATGGTCTGGGAGGTGGAGTCAGACCAGGTCACATTGATTATGTATACCTGTGGGAAAAAGGTAAGAGCAGGTGAGCAAGGCTGGATTTCAAGCTGTCTGTGCCAGGCATCATGTAACATGACTGCAGGTGTTCCATATGGCAGGACCACTCTTTTTCTCATCTCATCTGTCCCTAGGGGCTAGCACAGTATCAGCTACCATGTAGATGCTACAATATATGTCTAAACACACACACACACACACACACACACACACACCCCTAGAGAGATATTTCATCAAATGCCAACAATGATTATCTTAGGAAAGTAGGATCAGAATGAGTGGTTTTAATTTCCTTCTTTTTATTTGTATATATTTCATACAATAAACATAAAATTGAGGTCACTACATTTTTGTTTGTTTGTTTTTGAGACAGAGTCTCATTCTGTTGCCCAGGCTAGAGTGCAGTGGTGTGATCTCGGTTTACCGCAACCTCTGCCTCCCTGGTTCAAGCAATTCTCCTGGCTCAGCCTCCCAAGTAGCTGGGAATACAGGTGCCTGCCACCATGCCTGGCTAATTTTGGTATTTTTAGTAGAGACGGGGTTTCGCCATGTTGGCCAGGCTGGTCTCGAACTCCTGACCTCAGATGATCCACCTGCCTTGGCCTTCCAAAGTGCTGGGATTACAGGCATGAGCCACCACGCCTGGCCTTTTTAGATAGCTAATTTCCACTGGTTCACAAACTTTAGAGTGAATGAGACTCTATAAGAGGCCCTCTGAAATTGCAGGTGGACCCCGCTCTCTGAAATTCTGCAGACCTGAGTTTTGAGGGCTCGGATGTTTACACTTTTAACAAACCCCAGCTTGTTTTGCTACTGTGGATCCTCAGAACTCACTCTGAAATGCCTTTCAGGAGACCAGAAGTGCTCAGAGATGTGTGATTCATCTCAGCATCCCTGTCTTTGCTCAGTGCCTGGCACAGAGCAGGTGCTCAGAAAACACTTTGCTATGTTGAACAAACACACTGGTCTTCTGGATGAGAAACGGATTTGAAGAAGAGGCGTTAGCACGTGGGAGACTGGAAAAACTTTTCTCTTTGGGAGCCTCACAATGAAGGCATTTCAGGGCCAGGCTGTCACCCCGGTTCCCAAGTCTCCATCAGGCTCTGCCAGAGCTCATGCCACTCTGGAAGGCTGAATTGACTTAGGAATCCTTGGAGAAGGAGAGAAAGCCCCCAGTCCACACAATCTGGCCTGCTCTTCCCACTATTTCTGTCCCTCCTGGGAAAGGCCTGAGTTAGAGGAATGGGTGCCCTCCCACAGCCTCAGGGCTTTTCTGTTGAACTTCTCCCTGGGAAGGACACCTGCAGGGGTGTCTCCAGGAGGACAGTTAAGGGAGGGCACTGATAAGACACAGGTGAGACCTCTGCCCCCCTTCCTCCCTCAGGAGAGAGGCAATGGCTGTAGGTCCTCAATGGTGGTTCCCAGGCCAGGGCGCCCTTTAGGATCACCTGGGGCCGGGGGCGGGCTTCATAAAAATTCAGACTCCGGGGTCTCTGCCTAGTCACTGTGTCCTGTAGGTCTGTAGGGGTGGGGCTGGGGGGACTCTACCAGTAAGAATAAAATAGCCAGTGAGGCCAGGGATCCGGGCCATGATGAGGAGGAACGTTAGCAAAGAGAAGTGGCATTTAGACACCTTGCCATCAGACTGGCCCACCTCCCAAGTGCCTGGAACAGGGTTTGCCACAGGCGTGGTGAGGCTTTGTGCTTGGCTGCTCAGGTGATACACAGGAAAATGAGCTGAATCCAGTCTCTTCTCCCTTCCTATCTCTATGACACAGAGGCAGCCTCATGCCATGGCGAGTTTTTTCTGAAACGCAACCAAGGAGAGGGCCATAAAGCCAAAGCAAACAGGCCTGAGTGCTGCCACCCAGAGATGGGGCATTTATGACATGTGGCCCTGATACAGAACATAAGGTAAAAGGCCACCCCTATCTTCATCAGCTCAAAATAGACTATTGGCTATTATTATAATAAATGGGGGTATGCTTTGCTTTACATCATATGTAAATAGGTATCACATGATACATTGTAAAACCATTTTGATAACTTAATGTTACCTAATGTTTAAGCAACTAAATGTAACTAGTTACCAGTACAGCATAAAGCATGTATATGCATTAGCTCATTTAATCTTCAGCCCAATGAGGTAGCTACCACTGTTATTCCCATATTGTACAAGAAGAAGGTGAGGCTCAGAGAAGCTAAGTAACTTGCCTGAAGTTACACAGCTAATAAATTACAGAGCAAAAGATTTGAACCCAGGTCTAGCTGAGTTCTAATACCTATGCTCTTAACTGAACTGGACTATCTCCCTGTACATAAATTTATCTAAACTGAACTACTTTGATCAGGACTGAATGACATTGTCTACCAAAAAGTATCTGAAACAAGTCTCAATCAGTTTAGAAAGTGTATTGCCAAGGTGAAGGACACACCTGCGACACAGCTTCAGGAGGTCCTGATGACAGGTGCCCAAGGTGGATGGGGTACAGCCTGCGTTATACATTTTAGGGAAATACAATACATCAATCAATACATATAAGATTTACATTGGTTCCATCTGGAAGGGTGAGACAACTCTAAGTAGGGGACGAGGGGCTTCCAGGTCATAGGTGGATTTAAACATACTCTGGCAATTGGTTGAAAGAGTTACTACCATTAGAAAGGAGTGTCTGGATTAAGATAAGGGTTTGTGGAGATCAAGGTTTTATCATGCAAATGAAGCCTCCAGGCAGCAGGCTTCAGAGAGAACAGATTGTAAATGTTTCTTATCAGATCTTAGGTCTGCATTGATATTGATGCTGCGGGAGTATAATGAATCATGTCTGATCCCCACTTCCTGTCATGGCCTGAACCAGTCTTTCAGGTTCAATGTTAGGGTGCCCGGGCTGAGGAGGGAGTACATTCAGATGGTTGCAGGGGGCCTTCAAATTTTATTTTTGGTTGACATCATCTTTTTTTTTTTTTTTTTTTTTTTGAGACGGAGTCTGTCTCTGTCGACCAGGTTGGAGTGCAGTGGCGTGATCTCGGCTCATTGTGACCTCCGCCTCCCGGGTTCACGCCATTCTCCTGCCTCAGCCTCCCAAGTAGCTGGGACTGCAGGCAACCGCCACCACGCCCGGCTAATTTTTTGTATGTTTTAGTAGAGACAGGGTTTCACCATGTTAGCCAGGATGGTCTCGATCTTCTCACCTCGTGATCTGCTTGCCTCAGCCTCCCAAAGTGCTGGGATTATAGGCATGAACCACCGCATCTGACCGGTTGACACCATCTTTTTAAATCAAGGTGTGGGTGGTCTGAGAAGCCTGCGGTGCTCTTGCTGAGGGAGTGCACCTTAGAGGAACATGCAGGAACAAAGGCGCCTTCCAAGAGCCTGAGACCCAGAAGACACAGAACTGGGGGCCCAGACAGAAGCAAATGGTTAGGAATGCTACAAAACCGACTGACGGCGAGGACCCCCTCAAACTCAATGCTGTGGGATTTTCCTGGGGGTTATAACCTACCCTGGTCCCCCTGCTGACTCCTAGCTCCATCTCCCCTCTCACCTGCATCTCTGCTTCCCCCAGGTCCTGGGGCAGGAGCAGAGGCTGAGCCCACACCAGGTGCTGTCTCTCTGACCTCCACCCCAGGAGCTAAATGTGAGGAGGGCCCAAGAGGCCAATCCGCCCCTGGAGAGAGGGCTGCACTCTCCTGCAGGACATTAGACATCAGCCTTTCTCCGGAACCAACCAAGCGGAGCCCAGGGGGAAGGGCTTAACTGAGGCTTAACACACATCCTCCATCCCACTAGCAATTAGGCTTCCCTTCACCTCCCAGAGAGAATCAATCACAGGCTCACAGCCCCTGGCAGCTGGGAGGATCCAGGGAGACCTCTCCTTTAGCAGAGGAGAAACCCAGGGGCCAGGGTGGTGATTTGCCGAGGAAGGGGCATGGCCAGGTAGGAAGCAGCAGACTCTGGAGTCAGCCACATGTGGGTGCAGCACCCTCCTTATTGGCTGCAAGACCCCAGCCCAGCCGCTCAGGCCTTCAGACTCCTTCTCTATACAAAGGACACAACCCTCAGGGCTGCCAGTACTGATGAAAACATGGTTATCACTGGAGTGTGCTCACATCCATTGGTGGCAGAGCTGGGACAGGAACCCAGATGTCCCACTTCCCAGCCTAGCCTAGGACTACTCTGCACATGACCAGAGCATCCCCCCTCGGAAAAGTTCTTTGCCCTCTACTCTTCAGAAATGTTGAAAACTGGCAGGGCATGGTGGCTCATGCCTGTAATCCCAGCACTTTGGGAGGCCAAGGCAAGAGGACCACTTGAGCCCGGGAGTTTGAGACTGGCCTGGACAACACAGTGAGGCTCTGTCTCTATTTTAAAAATAAAAGGGCAGGGCGCAGTGGCTCATGCCTGTAATCCCAGCACTTTGGGAAGCCAAGGCAGGAGGATCGCTTGAGCCCAGGAGTTTGAGACTGGCCTGGACAACATAGTGAGGCTCTGTCTTTATTTTAAAAATAAAAATTGAAAATTCACACGAAGTCATCTCTGTTTAACCCTCGGCCTAAAACCATACTAAAGATACACCCCGCTGGAGAGCCAGCCAGAGGGAAGAGCTGACAGAGAGCTGTCCTTGTGGCCCTTGCCGGCCACAGCCACCCGGCTAGGATACAGCCACACTTCCCCCTAAAAAGCAGTTCTTTCCTTGTTTGGCAAAGGATTGTTCCTGCTAACATCTTGCACCCCACTCTCTATGCCCTGAGCAGCCATGAATGTGACTCAGTGTGAAGGATGGGGAAGCGAGCCCCCATTCCCAGGTTCTCCCAAACTTCGGGGATTTGCCAGAGGCCCCCCAGCCTACCCCCCTGGACAGAGTCTAAATCTTGGGTTGAGGAAATAGCAAGAGACCTCCCTGGAGATAAGCCCAGAGATACGAGGACAATCTCCAGACCCCTCTCTCTCGTCTGCTTTCTTCCAAACCTTGGACATCCTAGATTATCACTCCAGACGGGTGATGGACACACAAAATTCCACCCCAGCCCATGCCTAGCTCCCAACCTCAACACCAGAGCTTCTTAAGTCTCCCTGAGCTGGCCTTGCCAGCACTGGAAACTTCAGAGAGAAACCGCAGAGAAAGAACAGGTGACAGGGAAGGGGGACAGGGCAGAGGTCATCCAAGAAAGCCAGCTCTGTTTACAAGCCTGCATCGGGGGCCCAGATAGACTCTCCTCCAGCCTCAGGAGCAGTCAAGATAACATTACCCGGCAGCTGGGTCTCAAGAAAAGTTTGGCAATTAAATATCCTGCTTCCAAACGCTTTACTTGGGGTTATGTTTCACGGGTGGAGTTTCTCTTCCTTCTGGATTTTAAAAACCCATGGATTGTATTTCCCCTGTCTCCAGCCATTTCAGGCAGATGGTAGGCGTCTATGAAGGCTCGCTAGAAGCTAGCAACTGCTTCCAGCTTCCCCTGGGTCAGTCCAGACTGAGGGGACCCAGGGGCTCAGGCCCTCCCACCATGCTCACTCTTGATGGAGGAGTGGAATCATCACCACAGACACCGCGTGGGAACTCTCGCTACACACCCAGCGCAACGCTCTGGCCCAACCAGTCCCACCCATCCAGAGGTCATCTTGGGCTGCCTTCTGTCTGCTCAGCTCACAAGGCCCACCAATGTCTGAGGTTTCCAAAATCGCCTTCCCAGTGGGTGCTTCTGTCCTCTATTAGCCTTGCTCCTTTCAACAAGAAAATGGCCTTGATGCAAACCAGACTTACAGCGCAGCTCCAGAGCACTGAGAATGAAGCCTAGCCCATTTCTGTGGAGGGATGTCCATGATTTGATCTGGTCTGGGACCAATTAGAAACTGCAAATACACAGCCCAACCATTCCTAGAAGGCCTAGGACCCGCCTTGTGTTTAATTAGAAAGTGCTGGTAAGTACCTGTTGCCCCCTTGGCTACAAAATGTACAATGAGAGGCAAGGAGTTAGGAGCTATGGAGGAAATTGCATATCTCCATGGTACTGTGGTCCCATTTACTGAGGAAGGCCTTACTTTCCCTGGACTCCTACCAGCTGCCCCTGGCCCCAGGCCCCAGGCCAAACAGAAACTCAATGGCAATCTTCCTTCACCTGCTCACATGACCATGGGGCTGGCATCAGCTGGCTGCACTAGGGCCATTGTATACAGTTGGGCAAGTTGTTCACTGCCCAGTGGTTGCCTGGTCAAGTGGACATGTAGGTGTGAAATCTAACCTATACTTCACACCCCAAACTGTGCACCCTGGCTCAGGACTGCAGCCACGCCGAGAAAAGTGTGCCTTATTCTAATGTACATGCGCCTTGTTCCCCTGGGTGGGCTGTCAATGCTCTCTAGGGTCCTCGAGGTCATACGATCTCTTCAAGACCCTCAGCTCTTTAACTTACCCAAATCTTCGGAGTCTGGGGATGCAGGGATAGCTAACATTTGGGACTGACTGCTAAAGCATATGGTCCCAGAAATCAAAATGAACACGATTGAGCAGCCAGAAAAAGGGAGTTCACGTGTGGGGACACGATCACCGCTCTGGCTTCCTGGTGGAGTTCATCATTGTCAGGCTCTTACCCAAGAAGATGCTGCCAGCCCGTCTAAGGTACTAATAGGCTCTAACCTTCTGTTCAAAGTGCCCCCATGTACAAGGTTCTATCATGGGGGGGTTGGTAAGAAAGAGGCACATATACTCCAAATTAGTACAGGCTGGTCCCCTAGATGCAGACCACCCAGCAGAGCAGAGGACTCCAGGGCTGCAGCTCCCCATGAGAGTGCCTACATCAAACGCTGGCCCAGAGCCCCATCTCCTCCCTGCTGTGGCCCACTGCACACCACCGGGAAGCAGTAAAGGCCCTGGTGTTAAAGACCCCTCTTTTTTTTTCTTTTTTTTTTGAGACAGGGTCTGGCTCTGTCACCCGGGGTGGAGTGCAGTGGCGTGATCTCAGCTCACTGCAACCTCCGCCTCCTGGGTTTAAGCGATTCTCCTGCTTCAGCCTCCTGACTAGCTGGCATTGCAGGTGCCTGCCATCACACCTGGCTAATTTTTGTATTTTTAGTAGAGACAGGGTTTCACCATGTTGGCAGGCTGGTTTGTAACTCCTGGCCTCAAGTGATCCGCCCACCTCAGCCTCCCAAAGTGCTGGCATTACAGATGCGAGCTACCATGCCTGGCCTAAAGACCCCTCTTGACATGGCTGCACCCAGATAAAAATCTCCCCAGACTTCCGACATCTGATCTGGACCCCCACTAGCCTGGCGAGTCTGTGACCATCCCTTGTGGTGCTCATAGTATGCTTTCCACGATTAGTCAATTATTATATCTGCCTTCGTTTGCTAATCGTTGGCTCAGAACACCCAGCTTGACACAGGCTGTGTTGGTCTCTATTCAACACAGGTGAGTCTGTCTTCCTCCCAGGTCTCCCTATCCATGCAAACTATCTTCCTCTTCTCCCCCGAGGCTCACTAGGCCTGCCAGTCTGCTGGACACACTGAGATAATGACTGGCTGATCTAATGCCAATCAAATTCACTGGCTCTGAAATGCCAAAGAGGTGGCTAGCAGCAACACTTGGAGACTGTCCCCATTCCCAGAAGCAAATCCCTGGTGGCCTAGGAGCAGAATACAAACACATCTTTGCCAACCTAAAACCCTGCCAGCAAAATCAAGTTCAACAGCCTGTGGCCACTTGGCTAAGGTTTCTGAGCTCAGCCTGAGAATGATGAGGACCCTCAGGGTAGGGCCCTATTAAAATTCCAACCCCTCCTCTAGAGTGGGTGTTCATTCTTAGGGTGGGGAGAGAGGTGACGCTGCAGATTTGGGGAACAACCACCACTTAGAAGCCTGGATGTAGTGGAGGGTGACCTCCATGGTAGTACACACTCACGGGTTGACTATAAGGCTAATGACCAGGCAGCAGGACTTTTCTAGTCCTGAGACCATCTGACAACAGGACTTTGTATTCAGAATCAGTCATAGTAAATGCAGCAGAAGCGAACCCCAGAAGGGCTCTGGGAGTTGGAGGGGGTATAATGTGCTAGGAGAAGTTTCCTCCCAGAACCACACATCCACCAGTCGCCTCCAAAACACAGACGCTTCTACTGCAGACCTGGGCCAGATGGACCTTCTCTGGGGAAAAGGGTTTTTAAAAGAGACTCAGAGGAGGGCACAATGGCAAATGCCTCTACAGTAGGGAGCATCCTTCAAGAGTGTGTAGCAGGTACCCATCACACTCAGTGCCTGCCTTTGTTTGCAGGAATCATGGGTCTCCTTTCCTCCTTCCCTCCCTCCCTCCCTCCCTTCCTTCTTTTGAGAGAGAGTCTCGCTCTGTCATCCAGGCTGGAGTGCAGTGGCGCCATCTCAGATCACTGCAACCTCCACCTCCCAGGTTCAAGCGATTCTCCAGCCTCAGCCTCCTGAGTAGCTGGGATTACAGGCGTGTGTCACCACACTAGGCTTTTTTTTTTTTAGTATTTTAGTAGAGACGAGTTTTACCATGGGTGGCCAGGCTGGTCTTGATCTCCTGATCTCAGGTGATCCACCCGCCTCAGCCTCCCAAAGTGCTGGGGTTACAGGCATGAGCCACCTCATCCGGCCCCACTATTTATTTAAATGGGAGGGTAATGAGTAGGTGAGAGGGTCTGGAGGAAGCCTCCCTACTGCTGGAGCCTCTACTTATTACCCTGCAGAATGAAGATCACAGTAGTTACCTTTTGGAGGCTCTTGTGAGGATTCAGGGAGCTGACTCTGTGTCTCCTTGTTAGAATGGAAGCCACCTGAAGGTGGATCGTGGCATGCTAGTGCCCAGCACCACACTTGACACCTAAGAGATGCTCACTTACTGTTCCCTTCATCAGTGAAAGAACAAAGCAACCAACAAATATCCAGTGAGTGCTGACCTCGCGCCTGGTTTAGAGACAAGCTAAAGAGAAGATGAGGCAAAGCATCCAACCTCCAGGCCCTCACAGCCCAGCAGGGGCAGTGGGACTCACACTGACAAATCACGGAGGGACAGTGCAAGATGAGTAATGGAGTGCCGAGAAGTGAGCCTCAGAAGGGACCAGAGGCCGTCTTGGCTTCACACAGGAGGAAGATGACTTCAAATTCAAATCTATCCACTTGATGGATTTGAATTTCAATCCATACATGTCTCTGCTATGTGGGCTTAGGCAAGTGTCTTAGACCCTCTGAGTGAGGGTTTCCTTTGCTGCGAAGTGTGGTTTCTAACGGGAGTGTCTCGTTAAATGTGGTGATACGCATGGGGCACCCAGCACAGGGCCTAGCAATGTGCAAAGTGGCCCAATGAATGTGGGCTATTTAGACACTCAGGAAGTGAACTGACTTCTTCCCATTTGCCGTGAGACTTGGATCATGACGCTATGACTAGAAATAGGAGGGGAGCAGGAAGTAGGGCACAGGGACACGGACATACACACAACACACACAACACACACACACAGACACACACATACAGGGACACAGACACACACAGGGACACATACACACAGAAACATGGACACACACACACGGAGACACACACGGACACAGGCGCATGCACACACACACACACACACGGCAGTGGTGGAACCACTACTAATACCAAGGCAAGCCTGGGAGAGCAGAGGAGCAAAAAATAGCTCTGCTGCCCAGGGCTGGGAAAACAATGACGGTCCCCAGGAGCGTCCGCTGAAAGGATGAACATGCTGTGGTTGGCCCCTCTGGGGCTGGACGCTTTTTCTTTTCTTCATGTTTCCTGGAGGGGAAATGAGTGTATAAACTAGGAACTCCCAGGATTCACAATCCTACATGGACCTTTCAAAAGTTAGGCAGTCACAGCTCTGTCCTTACAGCCCCCAGAACGAGAAGAAAAACAGTCCAAAGAGTCAGCTCTGCCAAACCTTCTTACACGCACAATGGGATTGATTGATCAGGAGTAAAAGAAACACTAATGGTTATGCCAATGTATTGAGTACTGACTATGTTCCAGGCATTGCTAAGCACTTTGTTCGAATTATCTCACTTACTCTTTACAATAGTCCTATGAGAAAAGTGTTGTTATCGTCTCCAGTTCATAAGTGAAGAGACTAGGGCCCAGAGAGGTAACTGGTCTACCCGAGGTCATCATATTTGTAACAAGTAATGAAGCTCAGATTCAAATGCAGCCATTCACTCTATATCCTGAACTCTTTGTCTTCTTTAATAACGACAGCAGACTGCCTGGAGCAAGACAGAGTCCCTGCCACAAGATTTGCCTTGGTGGCTCAATTAGCTCTGTCAGTTGGTGACAGAGACAATGATCTATCTGTCAATACTGAGGCCGCCCATGAGGCAGGTGGCTAGGGATCCTTGCGGGGATCAGCACTCTATTTTGCATAGTTTAAAATCAATCAGATCAATTTCATGAAAAGTTATTATTCTCTCTGAGCCTCCATACCCCATAAAATAAACACATAAAATAGTGTTAAGAATACCTGCCTCACAGTGAAGATTAATGAGAACACAAGAACAACCACAGTGCCTTGGACACTGTAGGCGCTTAATAAATGTGACTTCCCTTCCCCTGCAAAGTGCCTAGCACAGTCTTTTGCACTTGATGAATTTTAGTCTCTTCCCCTAGAAGATTCTGGGACACCAATAAGTGCTGGGCCTGGAAAGGAGCCCACTTTGCAATCACAGAGTTCTGGGCATGTCACCACTGGGACATTCTCCAGAGTACCTGAGAGCATGCGGTTGGACCTTTGTACCTTCCTCCTTCCAATCCTGCCACCACCCTCTGGTCCCAAGTCAGCTTGGCAGAGCAAACAAGTCTGATCACCTCGAGCCAGCAGGCACTCCAATGGAGAGGCCCAGCAGTGGGCAGTGGACATCTTGGGTAATGCCCAGGAGCCCAGAGAGGGCGATGGTGTGCCTAGGCTGAGGTGATAAGGCTAACCTTGCAATGGAAATCAGGGGGGAAAGCTCAATGCTCCCGGACATTCAGGAGCCAGAGTCCTAGAAATTAAACAAATATATCCTCTCCTGAGCCATCAAAAAAATGACACTCCTGGGCTTCCAAGGGGCTTGGAAACAACCCAGTGGGTCTAGGAAAGGGTCAGAAAAGGGGATTCTCATTCCACACACTCCCAAATCAATGACTGACCCAGGCCTACTGACCCCGACACACACATCCTGAAAATGTGCCCCACTCCATCGTCACACCCTGGAGAGAATGGCAAAGGTTAACACACACAGCTTGGTTTCCTTTTCCTGGGAAACACAGCAGTCAGAGGCCAGCAGCCGCCTCCACACACAGCCTGCAGGGGAAATGACCCCTGGGCTTCCTCCCCACCATCTGACACACTCACACCTTCCTCTCTGCTGTGCTCAGCAAAGCTCAACTTTTGACACAAGGCAAATAGCTGTCATTAGAAATTTCGTTGCTTGAGAGAGACAAGAACAATCATTTTGGAGAGCTTTTCGGCAATTTCTGTCGCCAAACTTGCATTCCCTTTGACTCAGCAATTTGACCGCTAAGAATTTATCCACACAATTGTGTGTATGCATGTATGTGTGTGTATATATGTGTGTGTGTACGTATATAAAGATAAGGAATATTGAATGTCTATTGATAAAAAAGGGTCAAATAAATTATGGTTCACATACCTACTAAAGATAAGGTGGACTTTTCTATATCATTATGGGAAAAGGTTTATAGTATCTTGAGAAAAGAAAAAAAAGATTATAATGCTATGTATACCATATGATTAAATCTATCTGGGGGATGGATTGTATGGGGGGAAGTTTGCATATGTGTGTGTCTATGCACATTAAAAAGAAAAAAATACAACAAATTGATAATCATGGTTATTTGCATGGAATGAGAGAGAGTAGAAATGGGAACAGTTTTGCTTTCTACTTTATAGATTTCTTTTTTTCTTTTTCTTTTTAGAGACAGAGTCTCGCTCTCTTGCCCAGGCTGGAGTGCAGTGGCACAATCATAGCTCAATGCAGCCCTGACCTCCTGGGCTCAAGAAGTCCTCCCCCCTCAGCCTCCCCAGTAGCTGGGACTATCAGCATGTGCCACCATGCTTGGATAATTTTTTAATTTTTTTGTAGAGATGGGGTCTTGCTATGTTGCCCAGGCTGGTCTCAAACTCTAGGCCTCAAGCAATCCTCCTGCCTCAGCCTCCCAAAGTACTGGGATTACAGTACTGGGCCACCGTGCCTGGCCAACATTTCTATATTATTTCATTTCTTTTGAACATGTATAGCTTTCATAATCTCCATCTTAGAAAGTAACTGAGTCCTCTCAGCCAGTCCTCTGGCTCATGCCAGCTCCTGGATGTTGTGCTGACATCCAGCATTTGCTCATTCTTGTGGGGCTGTAGGGAATTTCAGGTTCAATGCTGAGCTCTTGAAGCCAAGGTCTACAACGCTGGCTGTACATTACAATCACCTGGGGTGCCTTAAAAACACTACAGGATTTAAATCAGAATCTTGGAAGGTGGGGTAGGCACTGATAATTTTAAGAGCTCCCCAGGTGGGTCTCCGGGTTGTTCCAGGGTTGAGAACCACTAAGCTGAACCAACATCAAAAAGACCACTGGACTAGCTAAAAAAAACAAAAAAACAAAAAAAACACACCCTTTTAATAGAAAGCAATATTACAGAGTAATTTGTACTACTAAGAGTCAGCTCTGCCTTTAAGATACCTAGTTAGGGAGTTTGTCCTGGGTGCTTTTTCTCAAAGTTCTGCTTCCAGTTTTGGAATTCATCAGCTCAAAGTGGGGAAAGCAAACAAGGAGACTCGGGTTCCTTCGTTCTGAGCTGTGGCTGTGCTGGGGCTTTCTTTGGCAGCCTGTGCCCACCCCATGTCTGCAGGCCTTCATCAGCGACTAAGGGGTCAGAGTCCAGCCCTTCTCGGCTCCAGGAGGAACAGCTGAGAGAATTAGAAGCACTCAGCCCAGAGGAGGTATTTAAGAGACATACGATAGCTGGTTTCAAATATTTAAAGGACTGTCAAAATGTGAAGTTCAACTCCAGTTGTCCCTAAAGGAAGGCAGTGGATAACGAGTGCCAGCGATGGGGAAGCAGGTCTCTGCCCAACATCAGGAAGAATTTTCTAATCATCAGAGTTGTCCAAGGATGGAAGGGGCTGTCTTGTGAAGTAATGGGATGGCTGGGGCAAGGGACGAGTGACCACCTGTGACTGTGATGCTGGTAGATCCCCTCCCACTCAGCCCTCCAACTCCATGAGGCCAGAGACACTTACAAAGTCTTAAGCAAAATCCACTGGGAATGTTTCTTTTAACCAAAAGAAGCTTTCAAATAATAGTCTGAGCTCTGGCTAAGTGTCAGGCACTGCGCTAGGTGCTAGAAATGAAGGCAGTAAGCTACACAGGATCTGTTGTCATGGAGCTTATATGGGAGGCAACAGACAACATGTCAGACCATTTCTGACGGCCCCAATAAAATGGGGTGGTGACTGAAACTGCAGGGAGGCAGCTGCTTTAGATTGACAGGGGAGGCCTCCCTGGAGTGAGGATGTTTGAGCTGAGACCCAAATGCAGAAGGCAAAGTGCGGCAGGCCAACTGGGGCGGTGGGGGGCTCTTCAGTTTGACTCAGTACAAAATGAGAAGGACCTCAGATCACACACAAAAATTAACTTGAAATAGATGAGAGACCTAAATGCGAGAGAGAAAACTATTAAAGTCTTAGAAGAAAACATAGCACAAATCTCCATGACCTTGAATTAGTCAAGGGTTTCTAAGACATGACACCAAAACCACAGCTCAAAGACAAATAAACAAACTGGACTTCATCAAAATAAAAAACTTTTGTGTTTCAAAAGACATCAGCAAGAAAGTAAAAGGAGAATCCCCAGAATGGGGGAAAATATTTTCAAGTCATTTGCAAATATTCTAGACAAAGGACTTATATCTGGAACATATAAAGAACTCTTAGAAATTGTGGTATATATATGTATAATATATACAGTGTATATATTATACACTATATGTATTTATATATAATATACACACACATATACAGTGTATAATATATATACTATATATATTATATATATAATATACACACACACACAGTGGAATATTATTCAATTTTAACAAAAGATATCCTGCCATTTGACAACATGAATGAACCTGGAGGACATTATGCTAAGTGAACTAAGCCAGATACAGAAAGAAAAATACTGGGCCAGGCGCGGTGGCTCATGCCTCTAATCCCAGCACTTGGGGAGGCCGAGGCAGGCGGATCACGGAGTCAGGAGTTCGAGACCAGCCTGACCAACATGGTGAAACCCCGTCTCTACTAAAAATACAAGAAGTAGCTGGGTGTGGTGGCACACGCCTGTAATCCCAGCTACTCAGGAGGCTGAGGCAGGACAATCGCTTGAACCTGGGAGACGGAGGTTGCGGTGAGCTGAGATCATGCCATTGTACTCCAGCCTGGGCAACACAGCGAGACTCCATCTCAAAAAAAAAAAAGAAAAGAAAAAGAAAAAGAAAAATACTGTATAATCTCATATATGGATTCTAGAGCCAAATATATAGAAGCAGAGAAGAGAAGGGTGGTGACAGGGGTGAGGAGGTAGGGAAAATGGCAGATGTTGGTCAAAGGATACAAATTTGCAGTATGTAGAGTGAATATGTCTGGACATCTAAGGTACAGCCTGAGGACTACCATCACTAATACCGTATTGCATGCAAGAGGTATGCCCAGAGAGTAGATTTTAGTGCTCACACCACACACACACAAAATAAAGAACTACGTAAGGTGATGGATGTGGTCATTTGCTTGACTGTAGTCATCATTTCATTATGTATTGTGTATTAAAACATCATGTCATAGACTTGAAATACATGCAACTTTTATTTAAAAAGAACTCTTACAACTCAATAATAAAAATATGTAATCCAATTTTAAAATGGGCAAAGGATCCGAATAGATTTTTCTCCAAAGAGGAGGTACAAATGGCCAATAAGCACATGAAAAGATGCTCAAAGTCATTAGCAATTAGGGAAATGTAAATCAAATCACAGTGAAATATCATTTCACATGCACTGGGATGGCTATAATCAAACTCGCAGATAATAAGTGATGGTGAGGATGTAGAGAAATTCACACGTGCATACAGCGTGGGTAGGAATGTAAAATAGTGCAGCCACCTTGGAAAACAGTCTATCAGCTCCTCAGATGGTTAAACGTAGCGTCACCGGATGACTCAGCAATTCTATTCTGAGGCATCTACCCAAGAGAAATGAAAACTTACATCCACACAAAAACTTGTATGCAAATGTTTGTAGCAGCATTATATTATAAAATATATACATTATGTAATGTTATGTAATAACTAAAACATGAAAATAACTCAAATGTCCACTATATGAGGAGTGAACAAATAAAATGTGACTTATCTATACAATAGAATATTATTCTTTTTTTTGAGACAGAGTCTTGCTCTGTCGTCCAGGCTGGAGTACAGTGGCGCCATCACTGCAACCTCCACCTCCCTGGTTCAAGCAATTCCTCTGCCTCAGCCTCCTGACTAGCTGGGATTACAGGTGTGTGCCAACACACCCGGCTAATTTTTTTTTTTTTTTTTTTTTGTATTTTTAGTAGAGATGGGGTTTCACCATGTTGGCCAGACTGATCTTGAACTCTTGACCTCAGACAATCTGCCCACCTCCCAAAGTGTTGGGATTACAGGTGTGAGCCACCATGCCCGGCCTATTCTTTTTTTTTTTTAACTTTTATTTTAGGTTCAGGGGTATACGTGAAGGTTTGTTATACAGGTAAACTTACGTCGTGGGGGTTTGTTGTATAGATTATTTCATCACCCAGGTATAAAGCCCAGTACCCGACAGTTGTCTTTTCTGCTCCTCTCCCTCCTCCACCCTCCACCCTCAAGTAAGCCCCAGTGTCTGTTGTTTCTATCTTTGTGTTCATAAGTTCTTGTGCTCTGTCACCCAGGCTGGAGTGCAGTGGTGCCATCTCGGCGCACTGCAGCCTCTGCCTCCCAGGTTCAAGCAATTCTCCTGCCTCAGCCTCCCAAGTAGCTGGGATCACAGATGTGCACCACCACACCTGGCTAATTTTTGTATTTTTAGTAGAGACATGGTTTTGCCATGTTAGCCAGGCTGGTCTTGAACTCCTGGCCTCATGTGATCTGCCTGCCTTGGCCTCCCAAAGTGCTGGGATTACAGGCGTGAGCCACCATGCCTTACCTGTGTTCATAGGTTCTTATCATTTAGCTTCCACTTACAAGTGAGAACACGTGGTATTTGGTTTTCTGTTCCTGTGTTATGGAGTATTATTCAGTTATAAAAAAGAATGAAGTTCTGATACATGCTACAACATGGATGAATCTCGAAAACATTATGCTGAGTGAAAGAAGCCAGACACAAGCAACCACACATTATATGATTCCATTTATATGAAATGTCCAGAAAAGGCAAACATATATAGGGAGAAAGTAGATTTGTGGTTGCCGAGAGCTGTGGGGTGGGTGGGTGGCTGTCAGGGATAAGGAGACTGCTAATGGGGCCTCTTTCTGGGATGATGAAAATGTTCAAAAATGACTGTGGTTGAGAGTTGCACTATCTGTGAATGAACTAAAAACCATTTAATTGTACACTTCAAATGGTTGCATCGTATGATATGAATTCCATTTCAGCAAAGCTATTGTTTAAAAAGTTAGAAGGGAGACAATGTACCTCTTGGTTAAGGGGTTCTTGTCAGAAAGAACTCTATTTCTCCATCTTCTCAGCCTGTCTAATTCCTGCAACAGCCAATCAAGACCCACCACCTCCTAGAAATCTCCCTGGGCTGCCTCAGCCCTGGTGCTCCCTCTGCCCCCTCCTCCGGTGCACAGCATGCTTGTGTGGGTAGACGCCATGCTATGTCCATTAATCTTGGGGAAATGTATGCTGGACCTCTGCAATCATCTCTGCAGTGATCACATTGCCCATCACCAACTCTGGCACACAGCAGCAGCTGTGCCTGGCTGGTTAAGGAGAAAGGCTGACTTTAAGAGAACACACCTGGTTCCCCAGGCTCAGCAACAAAGAAACCGGCTCTTTAACACTGAGAATTGGAAAGAACTGATTCCTAAAATATCCTGCTCTCTTTGCCTGGAGAGATCACTGGCCCCGGTAGACCCTGATGTGCAGGAAAAATTTCCCAATCATGCGGCAAAACGGGGAACGCCATCAGCTCCTGTTTGGCCTCCAGGATAGAGAAACTGCACTTAAAATCCACTAACCCTGTTCTGACACTGGAAGATCCTATGGCTAGGTGAAATCGGCTCACCTTCTCTGGAAACACATTTCTCCCCTAGTTCCCAGTCCTGACTGTGGGTTTGGGCCAGCCTTCTCCCATGTGATCTCACCCACCCTCCACCCCTTCTCCAGACCTCACTGGGTCCCCCTCTACTCACAGTTCTCCCCTTCTCTGAAACCTTTACAAGGCACCTGCAACCATAGTGCCCACTGCAGCACTGGAGACTCAGGTGGCCAATTTCATGCCTGACCGTTCCCCCAACCCATTCCCAGAATCATTCTCGACTGGATTACAAAGTCCTTGAAAGCAAATATTTGATCCGGGCTTCCTTTGTTTTCTCTACAACGTCTAATGACTTGGTAGATCCTCAGTAAAGCCATGTTACTTGTCTGATAAAATTCAGTCCAGTCCCGTCAAGAAGAATTGGGTGCTTATTACTCGCTGGGCTCTGTGCTAGACACTGGCAACACAAAGTCAAATAAAACACAGCTCCAGTCCCAGGGAGCTCTGGTGTGGTGAGAAAGAGCAGTACTAAGGGACAATGTGCTGTAAGGCTAGGTCAAGAGCTGTGCCTGTTCCCAGGGAACCCCAGGAGAGGCACCACTCTGGAAGGCTTCCTAGCAGAGGTGATGCCAGAGTGACAGATAAGGAAGGTAGGCTGGGTCAAGAGGTGAGGGTTGTGGTGGTGGAAGGGTACCCTAGGCAAAAGAAACAGCATAGGCAAAGGCTGAGGGCTAGGGGAGGGGGCATGACACAGCCTGAGTTCCCTGGGAGAGCCAGGGCCAGCTGGGGTGACTGGAGCCTGGAGCCCAAGGCAGTGAGAGGCAGGAGGTAAACTGAGTCCCAGCTCTGAGGCTTGAGGGAATGATGGGGGCAGAAGAGGGAGGAGGGCAAGGGGGCGAAGAAGCACAAGGTCAAAGCCAGCTGAAGTGTTTCTCCGGTGGAGAACTTGGCATAGTTTGGGATTGGAGAGAGAGGCGAGAACAGGCGTCGGGGAGATCTAAGGGCTGAAGGAGGAATAGATGAGCATGTGAGGGAGCCCAGAAGGAGCAAAGGGCCCTGGAGCAGGGGGCAGGCAGGACGATGAAGCAGGCTTGGCAATGAGAGAGAGTGTGGGCAGTGAAATGCGTGGGGTCCCTAGAGGAGGGGGGGGAGATGGGAGCCCAGGAGGGGCTGCTTAGAGATCAAGAAATCCCACCCCAAAGGCTCTGGGCCCCCAGATGGTCCATACTCAGGATACAGTGGAGTGACTGGAATAGATCTCAGAGTGGGAATGGGTTCCCCAGGGAGACCCTAGTTCCTGGAGGGGCACAGGGTGCTTCACCTGCTCATTTTTGGACAGTTCAGAGTGACTAAGACCCTGAGGCATTCAATGCAGGGAGCGTTAGCGACTTTTGAAAAATGAGAGAAACTAAGTGCCAGAAGTCAATGACTTTGTTTCACGCTCAATTCGCTCCCAGGCACCGGATCTGAGAGCAAACCTTTTAAATCTCCCCTCCTGCTCCCAAACTTGGCTCAAAATGTGGAGCAACTGGAATGAGGAAAGGGGATTCTTTTGAGCCCCCAAGCTGCTTCTCTCTGCCCCTTCCTTCCGTGTGGCCAGAGGGGACCCTCCTCTCTGCCACAGCCAACTCCAGGACGTCATTTGCTCCCAGGTCCCCTCAGGAGGGGAAGAAGGGACCTGCCAAGCTGGCTGGAGAAGAGTCCTGCGCAGCGGCCAGGGCAGCCTGCCAGGGGCTGCATCTGGTCGGGCTTCCCGCCCCAATTCCCCGGTTCCTCATCAGGCTGAGGTTGAGGTGAGAGGAGAAACACACAGCCAGCCCTCCTCCCCCAGTGCCCCCTCAAAGTCACGTCATCCAAGCATTCCCTGGGGAGGGCGGCCCCCTCCCTCTGACCTCAGCCTGTTTTGCTTGGCCAGAGCCCACCCCCAGTGAGCCTGTCCCCTCCCCACACCCTTGCTCACACCCAGGCCCATGCAGGGAAAGGCGTGAGCTATAGATTCCAGCCCTCCTAGGCTGCACACCAAAGCCCCCAGATAAGGGGCGGGGGGGTTGGGCGCCCCTCCCAGCCATGTCTTCTGAGATGCCAGCTGGGCTCCAGAGGGTGGCTGGGGGCTGGGGCACATGGCCAGAACTTCCCTTGTCTTCTACCCTCTAAGTGGCATCTCCCCCAGCTTTAACCAAAGGGTCAGGGCCGGGGAGAAACACAGGGAAGCCCAATGTGTACAGTCAAAACCAATTCAGGGATTCAATCCTAGCTTTGCCTCTTAACTGGTGTAAGATCTTGGACAAATCAACTAATTTCCCTGACCCTGCATTTCCTCGCCTAGACAATGAGGGTAATAAGAGGGTATGCCTCTGATGGTTTCAGTGAGGATTAAATGGGATAATGCATCCAAAGCACTTAGCACGTGCCTGGCCCACAGAAAACATTTAATGTATGGTCGTTCATTCTTTTTTTTTTTTTTTGAGACAGTCTTGCTCTGTCACCCAGGCTGGAGTGCAGTGGTGCGGTCTCGGCTTACTGCAACCTCCACCTCCTGGGTTCAAGCGATTCTCCTGCCTCAGCCTCCCAAGTAGCTAATTTTACATACCCAGCTAATTTTCGTATTTTTAGTAGAGACAGGGTTTCACCATGTCAGCCAGGCTAGTCGCGAACTCCAGACCTCAAGTGATCCGCCTGCCTCAGCCTTCCAAAGTGCTGCGATTACAGGCGTGAGCCACCACACCTGGCGTTCATTCTTTTTATTTCCTAGATTTCCTGGGAATTCTAACACCAGTAGCAGTGCCAAGGGAGGCTTAATCCCCACCTTTACAATCTCCATCAGCCAGCTCCAGACACAAGCGGGAGATCTGTTGTTCTTGTTATTATTATTTGAGGCAGGGTCTCGCTCTGTCACCCAGGCTGGAGTGCAATAGCATGATCTCTGCTCACTGCAGCCTCGACCTCCTGGGCTCAAGCCATCCTCCTGCCTCAGCTCCCCTGCCCCCCACCACCAGTAGCTGGGACTACAGGGGCGCATCACCATGCTGGGTTAATTTTTTGTATTTTTTGTAGAGATGGGGTTTCATCCTGTTGCCCAGGCTGGTCTCAAATTCCTGGAGTCAAGTGATCCTCCTGCCTCGGCCTCCCAAAGAGCTAGGATTACAGGCATAAGCCACTCCACCTGGCCCTGTTGTTATTATTTTATTCTTTATTTCACCCTTCTTCTTTTTCTTTTTTTTTTTTTTTGAGACAAAGTCTTGCTCTGTCACCCAGGCTGGAGTGCAGTGGCGCGATCTTGGCTCACTGCAACCTCTGCCTCCTGGGTTCAAGTAATTCTCCAGCCTCAGCCTCCTGAGTAGCTGGGATTACAGGCATGCACCACCATCCCCAGCTAATTTTTGTATTTTTGGTAAAGACAGGGTTTCACCAGGTCTCAAACTCCTAACCTTAGGTGATCTGCCTGCCTCGGCCTCCCGAAGTGCCGAGATTACAGGCATGAGCCACCGCGCCTGGCCTTATTTCATCCTTCTCATTTGACTTATTTGTGTAATTATTTCTCTTGAGTAATAGGCCATTGACCTTTTCTGGATGTTATACATACTGTGCACAAAAGCAACTTTATTAAACTTGCTATTTTTTGTTATTTGGAATACACACTCTAAGCAAAGACAGGGTGCTTCCTATGCAGATGTAACCCCTAGCTGTCCAAGTTCCCTGCAGAAATTCTGGAGCTCTCACACAGCTGCACACATACACAGGTTCTTCCCTGGCATCCTGCCATGGCCCCCCATTCCCTAAATCTAACACCAAACTCCTCGTTCAGCCTCACACAAGCTCTGCCCTGATGCACTGCTCAGCCATGAGGGCATGGTGTGGGGGCAGCAGCACTTTCATGCCTGTTAACGAGGACCCCAGGAAGCCTGGAGCAAGCTCAGGGCAGCCTCTTCCCAGGGAGGGTGAAGAAGCTTACTTCTAACTAACTCACAGCCTTAAAGGAAACTGATCTGAATACCACCACCAAGCCCCCTTAGAGAATACCCCCTCTCTCCAAGGAACAATCCTCTAAACCCAAAGTAATAAGCTGAACCACCCAAAAAAAATTTTAAATGGACCAAGAATATAAATAAGCATTTACCAAAGAAGAAATACATATGGCTAACCCATACATGCAAAGACACTCCATCATCTCATGTGTAACTGAAAAAAGCCAAATCAGAACGACAAGATGTTATTTCTTTTCTATCTGGCTGGCAGAAACAATCACGTTTGGTCAGATCGGTGCTGAAGTTATGAGGAAATAGATAGGTCTCAGACTTCGTGGGAGGGAGCTGAATTCTTTCAGGAGGGCCATTTGCCAACATATATCAAAATGAGAAATGCAAACTGACCCACCAATTCCCCTGCTAGGAATTTATCTTGGGGAATAAATTCACAAAAGTGTGTCAAGTTATATGTTCAAAGATGTTTTTGGCAGGATCCATCAAGTTGTCCTGGGAATCCTCAGAATAAATACTTTGCAACTGTCTCAAAATCTAGGTAGCCTAGGTTTGCTGACAGGGAGAGAGGATGTGCCACGGATGCCACGAGAAAAGCGGCGTGCAGAAAAATCCGTCTCTTTTGCAGAAGTCACCTTGAAGGCAATGCTGGCTTTGTGTAAGAAGGTGGCATTCCTGATTCAGGCCAGAGTTGACCCTTAACACCCACCTTGATTGAGACTGGCTTTAACCACTGCCCTTACAGGGTTGGGAGCATCATTCTGGCTGGCCTCATCACAGGGCTCCACCATTTCATGGCAACTGAGGCACAGAGGGAGGCCACCCTAGCAAGTTCCATGTGCTAGGCTCTGCACTGGAGACAGCCATACATCATTAAGCCCATGTAACCCATATACAAATCCTTGGGATGGGTACAAGCCCATCTAACAGAAGAAGATGCTGAGGGTCCAAAAGGATCAGTGACTTGCCCAAGGTCACACAGCTGGGATGTATTAACAGTAGAGCTTGGATTCCAGTCCCGGTGGGACTGATTCCAAACCCTGTGTTTTGTCCCTGCCTCATGGCGTGGCCTCACACTACAACTCACAGACTTTGGAAAGCTGAGGGAGCTTGGTGAGCCTAGGGAGTGGGAGGCAGGGAGGTGCCTGCAGACATGGCTGAGATGAGGGAAAGAAGGGCAGCGGGCAGGGGACAGGCTTCAGCTGGGACAGCCATGCCAGGCCAGTCAGCGTGTCAAGGCCGCACTCACTCCTGCAGAGCAATGAAAAGAGACATCTCAGCACCCACACCCTAATGCCTCACTCAAGGTGTCCCCTGAGATGTGTCCCTCATATTGTCCCTTGCCAGCTGACAGCCACTCCCCAACCCCTGGGAGGAAATGTATTGGCTTGCGGGGCTATTTTGAAGCTCTGAGGAATGTGCCTGACCTGGCACTCCCCTGGGAAACCCCTCATCCACTGACTGGCTCAGACCAAGCACCCTCCTTCTGCAGAAACCTCCAGGCGGCCCCAAGGGGAGAGTGGGCAGGCATGGAGTTTGGTTCTTTCAGTGGCTTGGAGCTTTGATTTCCTCGTCTTTAAAATGGGAAGGCAGGAGGAAGGGCAGAGTTGGGAAATAACTGCAAGCTCTCCCTTAGCTTCTAATATTCTCTGTTCTCTGGGCTTTTCTGTGGCCAGGGGAGGTTTATTTGGAGGAATGCTGAAGCAGTCCCGAACTCAGCCCTTGCCCAAGCAAGTCCAGCTTCCAGCACAGAGGCTGGGTCAACCCGGAGGGGAAGCCACACAGCATCCACCGAGCCTCTGAGAACATTTTCCTTATCCTGATCTGAATCTACTTCCTGCTAATGCCCGCCCATACCCACTAGTTCTGCCTCTGGGGCCACAGAGAACATATCAAAATCCTCTCCTGAAAGAGGATATTTCACATAGCCCCTCTCCCGGCATCTCCTCGGCTTGAGGATAACCGGCCCTACTTCCTGTGGCTTCTGGTGACCAGTCCTGTGTCTCCACCATCCAGGCTGCCCTCCTACCCTGCTCTCATAAAATGTACACCAGGACCTGAATCCAACCTTCACCTGTGTAGACCAGGTGTAGACAGGCAGAGAGGGCAGAATGGAAGCAACTCTTGCCATGTCATCTCTCTATTTTTTGAGATACAGTCTCACTCCATCACCCTGGCTGGAGTGCAGTGGCACGATTTCTGCTCACTGCAACCTCCACCTCCCGGATTCAAGCAATTCTCGTGCCTCAGCCCACTGAGTAGCTGGAGTTACAGAAGTGCACCACCAAGCTTGGCTAATTTTTGTATTTTTGTAGAGATAGGGTTTTGCCAAGTTATCCTGGCTGGTCTTGAACTCCTGGGCTCAAGTAATCCACCGGCTTAGGCCTCCCAAAGTGCTGAGCCATTGTGCCCAGCCTCTCTCTAAACTTTCTAAATCCTAAACTTCTACAAATGCATTCCAAGAAATGTGAATTCTGTGAATGCATCCCTAGGATTTGGAGAGGCATTTATACTGCTGGCTTCTGCTGGCTCCCAAACAACCCCAACCCTGACACCTCACACACCTGCTTCCATGAAAACCAAACCTCCTGCTGCCTACACTTGGGCCACTGATTTCATCAGGGCCCATTACATTTTCTTTTCCTAGGACAGTATCATTTGTTGAGAATTTACTCAAGGTATAATGGCTGTTAACAGGCGTTGCAGGGAGGAGGGAAAGGGGAGTTATATTTAATTGATACAGTTTCAATTTTGCAAGAGGTGGGTGTTTTATTCTTTTTGATGCTAATAAAAATGGAATTGTTTTCTTAATTTCCTCTTTGAATTGTTCATTCGAAACTCATTACATTTACATCTGTTCAGTTCTAAGCACTCTCTCTCCTTCCTCCCTGGTCACCTGTAAATGTGAACAGGATGCCATCAAAATATCATCCAAGTCACTGACCAACATTCCAGGTCAGAGACAGAGCATAGAGTCCTGTATGCCCCTAGAGACTCTCCTTCCGGACAGCACTGACCCACTTGGCTTAGTTCTGTATGAAGCTGAGAACAGGGTGCTCCTGGGTAAAACACAGCATCCGTAACAAATTTTTTTTTTTTTTGAGATGGAGTCTCGCTCTGTCGCCCAGGCTGGGGTGCAGTGGCGCAATCTCGGCTCACCGCAAGCTCCACCTCCCGGGTTCTCGCCATTCTCCTGCCTCAGCCTCCTGAGTAGCTGGGACTACAGGCTCCCGCCACCACGCCCGGCTAATTTTTTGTATTTTTAGTAGAGATAGGGTTTCACCATGTTAGCCAGGATGGTCTCAATCTCCTGACCTCGTGATCGGCCCACCTCGGCCTCCCAAAGTGCTGGGATTACAGGCGTGAGCCACCGTGCATGGCCAATTATTTTATTTTTCAAACCATAAGAGGAGCTCCCAATATGAAAGTATTGTCAGCAAGTTTTTTCATAAAATGAGAAATCTTGTAAATTAAACAAATCACAAATTGGCCTGCTTTGCACATCCAGAGTTTCATGACCTCTAGCTAATAAAGATGCCCATGTTTGCTCAGGTCACCATGTGTTGGGCTCCTGGCTGGGCATTTCAGGCACATCCATGCTATCATCATCCCTATTCTCCAAGTGAGGATACTTGGGCTCAGAGAGGTTCGGTGACTTGCCTAAGGTCACACAGATATAAACCCAGATGCATGTCCAGGTCTGTTGGACTCCAAAACTGTTCTTTCCACTGTGTGGTGCTGCCTCTCAGGTTTCCTTAAGGAGGCTGCACCTGTTTACATATTCTCTCCAGACTAAGCCCAGAACTCCATCCCAGGCCTCCAGCAGACTCCCCAGCTCCTGCAGGTGATCAAACAGCTTTAGATCTACTGAGAAACATGCAGATCCTAGGAGACAGAGGATCCCAG
The DNA here is from genome assembly GCF_028858775.2 of Pan troglodytes. NCBI lineage: Eukaryota > Metazoa > Chordata > Mammalia > Primates > Hominidae > Pan > Pan troglodytes. The sequence goes on from NC_072406.2 coordinate 115,934,426, forward strand.
GATTCTGATGGAACTGGCTGTCCATGCTAGAATTTTCCCCCTAGTGAGTGTAATTCCTTCCAGGTCCCAGAGCACATTTTAGAGCCGGGCACTTTGTAATTCTGGTTAATGTTAGTCATCTCAGCTACTCTGTAACCTCCCTTCTCTCCAGGCATGAAATTGTTTTGGTTCACCCATGAATCTTCAGCACCTGATATGGTGTGTGGCACACAGTAGGCACTTAATAAATGCTGGTTGGAAGAGCAAAAGATCAGATGAGATAACGGACATGGCCATGCTTTTCATAAGGTTGGCAAGGGGTAGCATGGTCACCATTAGGTAATTAGGAAAGAAACCCTGCCTGGAGGATCCTTCGGCCCGGCTAATGGAGGGGTAATTCGTAGAATGAGCAAGAGGTAGGGAGAGACCCACAGGGCATGGAAGTGATCAAGGGATGAATCCAGTTCCTTCCACAGGAGGATGTCCCCAGGCGAATCTGTCATCCTGACAGGTCCACAACCATTGCAGATGACCACATTGAATAAATCAGCCAGGGAGCTCAGGGTGGATGAGGGGTGGGAGGGAGATGTCACCTCTTCGGAGCCATGGAAACTAGGCCCTCAGCAAGTTCATGTACACCAAGGCGATGTATTTGGGATGGTGATAAAAACTGGGCCACTTCTGGGTGGGGCTGGTGGAATTCCTGCTGCTCCTCAGGGCCGCTCCTCTTCCTTTCCCTCAGCCTGGAATGCCCACTCCCTCCTTTCTCCCTTCTCACCTCTCACCCATCCTTCAAGGCCTTCACTCCCGGTAACACTACTGAAATGGAGTGTCTATCATGGTATCATGCAAAGAGAATGTGGTTTGGAGTTAGAAAGACATGTGGGTTCAGGCCCAGCTCCACCACCCATGAGCTGTGTGGTGCTGGGCAAGCTACATGACTCTCTGAGCCTCAGTCCTGTATTTGTAAAGTGAACCTCACAGGAGTGCTTTGAGAATTAAAGAGGTCATGGACACATAGGTACATAGCACACCGCCTGGCACACCACATGCTCAGTGCACCATGACTTCCTTCCAGCCCCTTCCTAGACATCCCATGCGGTTTGTGGAACCCGGTTCTGCTGGGCCTGATGGATTATTTGTCCATGCAAGGAGCTCTGCTCTCTGCAACTAGACTATGAGCTTTTGAAGGCGGGGCTATGCCATCTCTGCATAGTCCTCAGATAGAGCAGTACTGAAGTCATGGGGCCTAGATTTGAATTCCAGCTCTGCCACACAGTCTACGTGACCATGGGCAGACGTCCCAACACCTGCCAGAGCCACTGGTTCCTCGGCTGTAAAACGGGGATGACAAGAGTGGATGAGAACAGTCGTGCCCCGCAGAGGACCGCTGTGAGGCTCTAGGAAGGTGCACAGAGCCTGGCCTGGTTCCCTGTGCAGAATTACAGCTCAGTAAATGCTGGAGACCATGATCATCATCCCTGCAGGGCCTGGCACGGCAGGCAGGGGCACTGGCACATCTTTTGGGAGAGAGGAAAGTCTACGTAATAAGATGCTACAGTTCTCTGTTTTTGTATTTTGGGTAATGGGGATGACGGGTAGGTAGCCAGACTCTAGGCAGGAAGCGAATGCTTACGCTAGGGAGAGAAAGTTAGTAAGCGAGTGTGAGTGCCAGGTCCCAAATCAGCTGAAGGAACAAGAGTCCATTCTCCACACCTGGGAGTTCTTCCTGACGATTCATGAACAACATTCTCATGTTGCAAGTCCAGTGAGCGATTTTACCACCACTCCTCAAATGAGCTTCCCCAAGCTCATTAAAGTAAGCAGCTCAGCAGCTCAGAATTTGGTCAGCTTGGAAGCATCACCCTCCCTGGGGGTGGCCCTGAGATAACCCAACCTAACTTTTTAATTAAAACAAGTTGACTCCTGGGTCTCTTTCCATGAAAGTCAGGCTGCTTGGCCCTACAGACTTTTCAGGCTTCACAAGCTCTACCTGGTGGTGGAAAGTGGGTGGGAGAAGCCAAATTTCTTATCACTCAATATTCCACTTCCAGAGTCAGGGAGCCCTCCTGGCTGAGATGCTGCCGAGATCCCAAGGGCAGGGCCTCTGCTAGAGCCATCGGCCCTATGGCCAAGTGTCTATCTTCATTTCAGACCAGGATGAGGAACCTCTTCCTGTGAATCTGCCTTTTGGGTCTTTGGAGAACAAAGACTGTTTGTGTTCTGTACTTCGTCCTCTCTCCTCCTAACCTCTCCCCCAGCCCTAGTCACAGTTGGACGATTGCTTGGGTGAGCCATGATACATACGTTGGTGCATTCGTTTATTTCCCAGTTGAAAGGTGGTGTTGCGATTTCTGCAGCTGCATCTGGAATACACACACACTTGCTTTTTTTAATGGGGCAGTCAGCCGTTGCAGCTCAAGCTGTCTTGATGGTTCTTCCACCCTTTTGAAGTCTCCACCACATCTTTTGCCTACTGAGTGGGAAGTTCCATGCTGCTGGGTTCTTATTTTCTTAACACAGTGGAAATATTTGGCCTTTTCCATAATATTTGGCTCTCCTGGTACAATACATAGACAGCACTTTTTAATGTTGTGATTTCAAGGGACTGTTTATTGAATAGTGATCTGTAGGATACCACACACTGCTGTGGGAGGCCAGCCCTGCAGACAGGGTGGGGTGCAAACAAAGGAGCCATCTAGAATTCTGTGCTCCTAACCCACTTCTGGGAGGCACGCAGGCATCCGATCTTCTCTTAAAGACTGTAATTTATTATGCCTCTTTTAAGTTAAAGAGGCTCTCTGAGTTACTCCCTTAAGACCCCCTACCCCAGAAAGCAATAAAGGCGACTAAAATGAACATTTGTGAGGGTAAGAAGGTAATGCCACTTTTAAAAGGAAGGATTTTGTTTGTTTTTTTAAATAGGTCTGGTTCTAGCCTTTGAAGATGATGGATTAACATGTAATCCTGTGTCAACCACCCAGCAAGTATTTACTGAGCACCTGCTAAGTGCAAAGCTCCATGAAGCAAGGCAGTGCAAGGACGGAGGGAGGCAGGAAAGGGCAGAAAGACCGTGATGCCGCCTGTGCAGAGTTTATAATGTAATCAATCAGACAATCACATAACATGCGCATAGCGTAGGACCTACAGCTATGCTTAAGCCTTGCTGGAACAAGGCAAGGTAAAAGCAAGGACAAAAAAGGTAAGACTTCAGTAATGGTCCACTCCAGCAATACAGTTAGGACTAATTATCCATTGAATGGCTCAGGCCAAAAGTCGGGTTGCATTAGGTAGGATTCTTTTACATATAATTATCCCCAGCAAATAAGACCAACTTATTTCCATTTGCAAGCAAAGCTACAGGTCCCAATTTAATCAGAGCTAAATCCCAAAACTGGCTTCTGTGAGTGGGTGACATCTGGGGAAGGTCTGCAGCTCCACCCCCACCCCAGGTAGACTCAGGTGAAGCAATACCTCTCAGGGGCCATTTCTGGAGCAGTCCACAAGAATGGCCAGTGAGGCTTCCAGGCCCTGAGCAAAGAGGGGAAAACAAGATAAGAGAAGTTTATTTCGGATTAAGTAAAAAAACAAAGGAGGCTTAGTTTTGAAAAACTGGCTGAGTTCTTAAGATAATGGAGGAAGGTTTCGGGTTTCTGGTCCTATCAGTGAGAACTGGGTAGGAAATTATAAAAAGAACTTTCATTCCAGACAAGGCAGACAGGCCAGGAAGGAATGATAGGAAGAGATTAAAATTCACTATGTCTTCCAATGTAGGCTGAATCGGTCCTTAGGGAGAAGTGCCAATAGCCTGGAAGGTCTTCCGGGTGTTACCAAGTGTTGATGAGGATGTAGGAGAGCTGGGAACCCTCATGCACACAGACTGCATTTAAGTAAATACTGTCATACGGCTTTTCAGTAGCAATCCCACTCCTGGAGAAATCTTTGTGGAGGTTTTAAGGGCTGCAATATATAAGGATGTCTGCTGCTGCAATGTTTGCAGTAGAGGGTGTTGGAGGCAAGCAACTTCAGCGTCCATCAAGAGGGAGAATGAGTAAGTGTGGTGGACATGAGTATGGAATACCATGCAGCAGTCAGAAGCAATAAAGTAGAGGCATACAACCACTTAAATGGATCTTATAAATATAGTATTGAGTAAAAAGGGAGATTACCAAACAAAATCAATAGCATAACACCACGTATATAGATTACCAACCACACACACCAACAGCATAACCTATCTTCTGAGGACACACAGGCTTAGGTTAAACAAATTAAAGAGGATGGCTAAGAGGAAAAGGGATAGGATTGAGGATTAGGGCTAAAAGAAAATATAAAAATAAGTCAGGATGAGGGTTTGCAATGGTGAGAATACGCAATAAATTGAAAAACAGGATGAATTTCCCCAGTTGGTCAGAAGAACCAACACATGATCTACATTTTTAGGTGGGAACAGTCATAATACAAGACAGGTGCGAAGCATCCTTCCAGTCTGTGTTTGCATGCTTTTACTACAAACATATGTAACCATACATTACACACTATTGTTTTGTGAATAATTTTTAATTTACATAAATGGATCGATATTTCCATAAATAATATTTACATAAATGGTATCAGAGATAATATTCTACTTCTTGTTTTTTCATTCAATACTGTTTTGGAGATCTTTTCATGTTGACACTTATAGATCTTATTCATATTAACTGTACAGAATTCCATCAGTGAATATCCTATACCTTATTTATCCAACCATTGGCATTTGTACTGTTCCAAGTGGTAGCCATTAGGGCTGTTCACTGAATATACCAATTCTTTTCCTTCCCAGGCACATGGTAGAATTGTGCTTCCTCAACAACCTGAAGGTATGTGTGGCCAGGTGACCTCTTTGGCCAAGGGATGTGTTATTTTTGGACAGAAGCATTTTTTTTTAAATTGAGGCATAACTCATATACTATTAAGGTCACCATTTTAACGTGTACAATTTGGCTGGGCAGGGTGGCTCAATAATCCCAGCATTTTGGAAGGCCAGTGTGGGAGGATTGCTTGAGCCCAGGAATTCAAGACCAGCCTGGGCAGCATCATAAGATTCAGTCTCTACAAAAATAAATTTAATTAATTAACTAATTAAAGTGTGCAATTCAGTGTTTTTTTAGTATATTCACAGAATTATGCAACTAATACATCACCACTATCTAATTCCAGAACATTTTCAACACCCCAAAAAGAAACCTCATGGCAGTTAGTAGTTATTCTCCATTCCTCAATACTTCCAGCTCCCGGAAACAACTAACCAACTTTCTGTTTCTATGCATTTAACTGTTCTGGGCATTTCATATGAATATAATCATACAACCTGTGGCCTTTTGTGTCTGACTTCTTTCACTTAGCATAATGTTTTCAAAGTTCATCCAGGTTGCAGGATGAATCAGCACTTCATTCCATTTTTATGGCAGAATTATATTTCATGGACAGAAGCATTTAATTGCCACTGCCAGACACTGCTACACTCTCTCCCCATGCCCCAGGGACCATGAAAGCACTCTAGGCCTTTGCAAGTCTCAGTTTTCAAGTGCCTACAACGAGCAGCAGCCCCTAATGACTCCAATGGACAGGCAGTATGAGCAAGAAATAGAATTTGGGGGCTGTTTGTTCCTGTAACATAACCTATCCCATTCTAACTGATAAACCAATTTGTCTGTCTTACAAATACATAGCAATAAAAATCATTGCACATGTCTTCTCATGTGCACTTGGGAGATAGTCTCTACACCCTAGAATCTAAGGTATACACTTAGAAGTAGAACCTAAAAAGAAAAAAAAAAAAAAGAAAAGAAAACAAGGTTCAACCAGCTGATCTGGAGGAAATAATAAATTTCTATCTACTCTCTAAATAATATCTAAAACACTACACACTATTCACAATAGCAAAGACTTGGAACCAACCCAAATGTCCATCAATGATAGACTGGATTAAGAAGATGTGGCACATATACACCATGGAATACTATGCAGCCATAAAAAAGGATGAGTTCATGTCCTTTGTAGGGACATGGATGAAGCTAGAAACCATCATTCTCAGCAAACTATCGCAAGGACAAAAAACCAAACATCGCATGTTCTTACTCATAGGTGGGAATTGAACAATGAGAACACTTGGACACAGGAAGGGGAACATCACACACACACTGGGGCAGGGTGGGGGAGGGAAAGCATTAGGAGATATACCTAATGTAAATGACGAGTTAATGGGTGCAGCACACCAACATGGTACAGGTATACATGTGTAACAAACCTGCACATTGTGCACATGTACCCTAGAACTTCAAGTATAATAAAAAGAAAAAAAAATAGAAGTAGAACCACCAGGTCACATGATAAGCACACCTTCAAATTACTAGATATTGCCACATTGTTTTCCAAAGTGGTTACACCACTTAAAATTCTACGTAAGTGTTCCCACTTCCCCATATTCTCACCAACACTTAGCATTATTAGGCTTTTCATCCTGTACTTTCTAACAGAGAATCACAAACTCTCTTGAACAAAATTGCTAACTATGGCACTCAAGGGTATAGAATATTCTAAATATCTGGTGGTTAACCAGGAAGCCCTTTATGTTACGTCTTTTCCATCTAAGCATTATTTTAGCCTGCTGCCCAGCCATAAGTGGGAAAAAATGCAAAATAATACAATGTCCATGAAGTGATTCCATAGGTATGAGGGATCCACAATGGTCTTCACTGTAAACATCACTTCTCATTTGATGGATTTAGATACAGATGGTATAGGACAACAGATTAAATGTGAACTGACCCATCTGACATAAATCCTAACCTGTCTTATTTATTAATGTCACTTCAATAATTTATCCTACAAAAATAGTAGCTCAAGTTCCCAAAGACATATATATATATATTTATATCTATATATTTATATAGATATATATATTTTTTGAGACGGAGTTTCGTTGTCTCACCCAGGCTGGAGTGCAGTGGCGCGATCTTGGCTCACTGCAAACTCTGCCTCCCGGGTTTATGCCATTCTCCTGCCTCAGCCTCCCGAGTAGCTGGGACTACAGGCGCCTGCCACGACGCCCAGCTAATTTTTTGTATTTTTAGTAGAGACAGGGTTTCACCGTGTTAGCCAGGATGGTCTCGATCTCCTGACCTCGTGATCCGCCTGCCTCGGCCTCCCAAAGTGCTGGGATTACAGGCGTGAGCCACCGCGCCCGGCCTTATATATTTATATTTATATATGGATGTTTAGAGCAGCATTGTTTGAAGTGGCGAAAAAGTTACAGACAGTCTAAATGTTCATTAACAGAGGAATCTTTTTTTAAAAGTTATAATTCCTTACTATCTACCCGAACTGCCTTGAAAGCGAGATGATAAATTTCCACATGGCTTGAGATTGTTTCAGCTGGGATTTTGTTGCTTGCAACTGAACGCCTCCTAACGATTCACTGGTTTTGCACTGGATCTCCTTTGCTAGAGGAAAAGAAATGCAGCCTGACTCTTGTGTGTGGAACACTTGGCCACTTCCCTATTAGCTGCCCCCAAGAGAGAAGTCCTATGACCCTGTGTTTTGAGCGAGGACAGCGTGACCAGGAACCCAGCAACTTTCACCAGAACTTGGTAAGGGGGCTGGGGAGTTAGTCAACATTAAAAACAAATAAAGATGCTTTTTTGTCTGTCTCTCCCCTCCCCCTCCCGGAAAGAGAGTCCCTGGGGAACAGATCAGTAAAGGCTCTGCCCAGTTTCCACCCCTCCCCCACGTCTCTAACCAGGCCAGAGGAAGCAATGGGAATAAACTGCAGGAGAATTCAACACTTCCTGAAAGACCCAGCTCTGCCCAGCTTTAAGGTGCTGGGGCAGGGGAGAAAATCCACACACTCTGCAAGGTGGCAAGAGGAAATGCTCTCATGGAACCTGAACTCAGGAGCAGAGGCCAGCCCTGCAAGGGCCATGGGGAGTGGCTGTGTCCAGGACCCCTCGGCCACCACATGGAAGGAATCCAGCTCACCCTACGAGCCAATGAAGGGGCTGATGGTAGATGAAAATGTTATGCTGGTGAAAGAAGCCAGTCACAAGAGACCAGGTAGTGTATGACTCCATTATATGAAATGTCCAGAACAGGCCAGTCCACAGGGACAGAAAGCAGGTTCATAGCTGCCTAGGGTGGTGGTCACAGGTGATGGCTAAAGGGTACAGGGTTTCTTTGGGGGACATGAAAATGTTCTGAAATTGGCTGTGGTGGCTGTGCAACTCTGAATATACTAAAAACTCTGGAATCATACTCTTTAAGTGAATTGGTCCTATGGTATGGGAATTATATCTCAATAAAGCTGTTCCAAAAAGGGAGGGAGCCAACTGCTTCGGCATGGGCCACCACTCAGGGAGCACAGTGGGGATGCCAAGCACCTGCTGTCTCTGGTATTTTTACCATTAACATTGCTTTTATGCCAGCCACCAACTCTAGGAGTTGGTGCTACTTTATCATCCTCATTTTAAAGATGAAGAAACTGAGGCCCAGGCAGATTAAGTAATTTGCCCAAAGTCACATGGCTGGTGGTGAACTCCAACTCTCTCAAGCAGCCCTGTGGCCTGTAACCACTATGTGGGCCGCTACATCCTAATCTAAGTCAGTAGACAGCTGAGCCAACATGCAAGTTAATGCTGTAGCAGGTTCACACTTATCTTAATAGTTCTGGGCCTGGGAATTTATTGCAGGATAATTTTTCAACATTTGTGCTGCTCAGGCTGCCTTGAATGAGTCTGCCTGCCTCCCAGACTTGGCTGATGTTGGAGCACACAGGTGGGGCAGAGGTGGCCCTTTAAGGTTCTTGGGGACACTGGCAGAAGCTGTCTGCTTTCAAGCAGTTGTTTGGAGTCACAAGCTGGCTAGGTACCAGGAAGCCCTCTCCCAGCAGCTCTGGAAACCAAAGGGTATGAAAGGCCCAGGCTGGGAGTAAATCCCAAATGCCCCATGCAGAGTCACATCTGGGATTGCAGCTTCCGTGGGATTTCCCACTGCTCTGACGTGAGCTCGCAGGGGTGGGAGCAGCCAGGCAACTCGGGTGGCCCCATTGCCTCCGTCTGCCAAGAACTCACAATGACGAAATGTCCACCCGCGATCCCTTCCAGGAATCCAGACTGGGAAGGTCTGTTTCTCTGCCATTCCCTTATTCGAAGTGAAATCGCTTAGCAGACAACTGATGGATCTGCATCGCCCCATCCTCACACACCTGGATATGGAACCTCCACACGGTGGAGAAATCAGACCACGTAAACAAACAGGTTGACAGATGCTCACAGGGTATGAAAACTAGACATAAAGTTCTTTACCCAGCTAGAATTTTCTATAGTCTCTTCTCCTGGAGGCCCAGGGGGGTGAACTCAAGGACGTCCTGGTCTTTTGGCCGCCCCCCCCACCCCTCACCAAGTCTTTGCTGATTTTCCACAGTCTCCCTTGCAGCTCTACCCTCCTCTGGGTCACAACAACTTTTCCCTGAAGCAGGTCCTCACAGCACACCTGCACCACTCTATAGTTCATGCAGCCAGGCCTCAGAGCCTTCTGCTCCCTACACTTCCTCCTTGGCCTTCACTGAAGCCAGAAATCACGTTTCTAGAGCAAGTGCCCCAAGTGGAGAGGGAGGCCCCTTTCAGCATGAGCAAAGGCTTGGCTGAATCTCACCAAGCTCCCCCTTCACTGGACAAGGAACCAGCAAAGGACGGTCTAAAGGTTGGTCAAATCCCAGTACCGCGTCTTCCTAGTTGTGTTACCTTGAGTGAGTGACTCAGCCTTTCTGATTCTCAGGCCCCTTATCTATAAAGGGGAGAAACACAGTCTCTTTTGAGAGCGTGAAATGAGGTCTATGGGCACCTGCCTGGCACCAAAGAGGCAATGGAGGAAAAGATCAAAGGTGGTTATTGTAAGTATATGCAAAGATCTATGAGACCCTTTAATACTAAAATCTAAGTATTCTTGGACCCCCTAGCCTGATCATAGGGAGCTCTCAAGGATAAAAGATTGCCCCAGGAATATGCCAACAGCTTTTATTACACACACACACACACACATCCTCCAGCACACACATGCACACACACACTGCACCCACAGCTACACACAGACATGTCCATACACACACAATACATCCCCAACACACACCTTCCACACTCAAACCCACACACAGACACATCCATACACACATAACACATCCCCTAACACACACACTCCACATTCAAACTCACACACAGACACATCCATACACACACAGCACACCCCCCAATATACACATTCCACCTTCAAACTCATATACAGACACATCCATACACACACAACACATCCCCCAACACACACAGTCCACACTCAAACCCCCACACAGATATGTCCATACACATGCAACATTCCCCAACACACGAGTGCACACACACTCCACACTCACAGACATGTACACACACACTCACACACACACCCCTTTTCTCCCTTTGTTTTCTTAAAGATGTTCTCACCATCTCTAAAAACACACTAGCGTCTCCACAATTTGAAACACCATCACAAGAAGCTTTCATGTTCATAATGTCCAATGCTCTGCCAACTAGCCCGATTTTACAGAGGGAATTTTACTACAAACAAGCAGAGCGTCTTGCTCATATATGTCACCTTGCACCTGGGCACAGGAGCCGGCAGCCCCTCTCCGTTTCCTTAGACACTTACTGATGCTGCTCCTCCCAGCCTGACGAGTGACAGATGAAGATATTAGATTTCTATTATCCCTAAGTCTCTCGTTTGTTTCCTGAGGCAAGTCTACATAAGGCCTGGTTCCCTTGTTTCCAAGGCCCGCCCATCATGTTTGCACTGACTGAGCTCCTCCCTGGTGGGCCCCTAGAAGCCGTTGTACTTATCAAGTATTCTTCAGCCCTCTATTCTCTTACCTACTCAGGAAATTGCCCTCTTATTAGCAAGAAGACCTCATCAAACAAGTTTCTTGTCTGACTCCTCTATAACGAGAAACCCATAAACCTCCAGACAGGCACCACCGGACAGGCAGCCTGGTGTGGGGACCTGGGAGTCCCAGACAGAGGTTTTCAGTCCTAGCTCTACCACTTGCTAGCAGGAGAAGTTTGCTATCCTAGTTGGGTTCTTCCTGAAGCCGACCCTAAGACAAGGCCTTGGATCCAGGCTGATAACTCCCATTCCCCACCACTTGAGGGTGGGTTCCAGGGATGACAATTAGCCCCCTACTTTCCCCAAGTCTTTCTCAGGTGCACCCACTTGGGCAGAGCAAGCTTCCCTGGGGCCATGGCCCAGGAGGGAGTGCTCACGCAGACAGGTGAGGTGGGGAGCTGTCAGTGTGCTGGATGCCACAGCTAGGGCACTGCAGGTGAACTCAGGTGAGCCCAGGGGACGTGGGGCAGGCATCAACAGTGCCCACCATATTTCCAGGAGTCACGGACCCTCTCTGAGCCTTTCCTTGTCTGTGAAATAGGCAGGAGAACTGTAGCACTTCCCAGCAGCACCCCTCAGAGAAGTTGTGGATGTGAGGAGCTCTGCAAACTAGGACACACACAGTACCTGCAGAAGACACCGTCACCCGCTGCACCCACAGCCCTGCACAACTCAGGGGTGCTCTCGAGAGGAGAGTGCAGGAAAGAGTGGGAAAGGCCAGAGCCCACTGAGCCGCCTCTTGGGGCCCTCGCCAAGCCTCACAGCTGTTTGAACGGCCACCGTGAAGGAAAGTGACTACCGGATGCCTCATGGTGTCTCTGATTCTGCAGCCAACCAACAAGGGAGGCATGGGCATGGTTAGCTGCGGAAACTGAGCCCCCAGGGTGAAGGACTCCTCACAGAACTCAGCTAGGAAATCCCCTGCTGGCCTGAATCTTTACACTCGCCCTTCCTCCAGAACATGCCACAGGTTCCATCCAAGACACCTCTGTCACAAACACCATGTGGCCCTCTCAAGGGCTCTAAATATATACCTGTCAGGCCCCAGGGGCTCTGGGCTGATGGGAAGCAGACTCACCTGCGGTGTGGGTGCAAATCATGGCAGCAACATGGAGCACTAACTCTGCACCAGGCACCTTAGCAGGGCTTTTGCCATCATCGGCATTTAATCCTCCTAACGACCCTATGGGGAAGGTACTATTATCCTCATATTAACGGAAGAGGAAATCCAAGCACTGAGGGGGTAAATGACTCACCCAAGGCCACACAGCAATAAACGGCACAGCTGAAATTTGAACTCAGGCAGTCTGGTTTCAGAACCCCCTCTCTGAACTACTTTGCTGCTTTCCTCTCTAAGGTTCAGACCATTCTCCTTCACTAATACATCAGAAGGCAGCACCCCAAATGTTGGGAATGGAGCTACCATTGCCCTCTCTCCTTGGACAAGGACTGACAAAGGCCAGGGAGGCAAAACAGCACAGGCAGCCACCTCTCCTACAGGACCAGGCTCCCGGGGAGACCGTGTAACAGCTCGGTCCTAAGTGGGGGATCTTTACCAGGCATCGGTGTGCCCACGGCGGCATCTGGCACTGTGGCCCAACACAATCAGGGCCAATGACTTTTTTTTTTATTTGAGAATAAAGATTTTTCCATTTGGATGTTCTAATGGGGGTTCCCAGTACAATCTTTCCAAAATGGAGAGAAAAAGCAAGGAAAAGCCAAAGACAGCAAGAGTTTCCCAGAGTACAGAGCCAGGAAGAGGCCAAAATGAGCTGGCCCCAGCTGCCAGCCCACAGGGAGGGTGTCCAGAACATCAACATACATACAGATCTAGAAGAACGTCTTGGGGCGTGCACATCAGCACAGATAAATGGTCAACCCCGCGTGGGATCTGCTCACCAGCTCTGAAGGCGGCCCTTGGCTATGGACATAATCTTCTTTCCATTTCTTACATTACATCAGCAGAACCACTAGCAAGTAGAATAGAAATCCCAACTCTCTTTTTTCATGCCTCCAGCCTCCTTCATCACTAGCTCCACCAACACCCCTACACCCTGAAGTGGAAGTTCTAATCACAGGTACGACACGAGGCCAAGCAAATTAGCTCGGTAGCACAGACCCAAAAGTCAGGTCAGGAGAACAGCAATTGTGTCAGCTCTGAACATGCACATGTGAAGGATTCTTTCGGGGGATGCTCCGCCTTCTCTGACGGAGAGCATATGCTATTCCAGTCACTGAGCTCTTGCTCTGTGCCTGGCAGTGTTTTGAGTGTTTTCTGTTTTACGTTAATTAACCCGTGCCATCCTCATCATCAGCCTGGGAGATGCTTTTATTATCAACGTTTTACAGATGAGAAAACCGAGGTGCAGAAAGCTGCAGCCCCTCCCCCAAGGCCACACAGCCCCTCCCCCAAGGCCACACAGCCCCTCCTCCAAGGCCACGCAGCCCCTCCCCAGAGGCCACACAGCCCCTGAGTGGCAAGGCTGGGATTCCCGTCAGGCAGTCGGCCTCCCACTGGCTGCCTCACATAATCTTCACAACATCCCGTGATACAGATACTAACAGCTGCCCTTACAGGGAAGGAAATTGAGGCTCAGCATTAAACTACCTCCCCAAAGTCACCAACTAAGCAGCCGAACCAGGGGGCAAATGGATGTCAGATTCTGGAGTCCGAGTTTGCAACCGCCATGCACACATGCCTCACTACAGGGCCGGAGGGGACAGTGCCAGTGGGCAGCCACCAGGCCTGGGAGAGGGCATGTTAGGGCACACCAGCTGGTCAGCAGGGCAGGCTCCGTAGGGCAAAGCTAAAGGGCTCCCAACGCCCAGTGCCATCAAATCAAAAAGGGCAAGGCCAGGCAAGAGCCCAGCGCTGCTGACAGACTGGCAGAGGCAGAAATGATGGCACCAACAACAGCTGCTGTTTATTTTGGGGCCAGGGAAGAGAGGAAGGACTGGTTAGGACCCATCTCATTCCAACAATAAACTGAACAGGGCAGGGCAGGGAGGTTGCCCCGCTTGCAGCTAAAGCAACAGCCTGGCCACCTGTTGGGTTTCACTGAGTGGAATGGTCTAGGTGTCAAAAACATCTTGCCAGACACCCTAATCTAGCTTCCACCAATAAACACATCGCCACCCCGGCCCAGCCCCCTCCCCAGACCCATGTGCTGCACTTGTAAATGGCCCAGGAAGGCGGCCACATACACCAAGCCCACCCCCTGCAGTGTCAGGTTCCAGAAACAAATGGTTTTTCCTGTCTGGGAGAAGAAAGAGAAACTGCTCATACTGGCCACCCGTGGCTTTTGTTCCCTCACCCTGACACTTGTTAACACCTAATGACAAGTGTCCTGAACGTAAGGTCTACAGACAGCCACCCTGGGCTGCAGCAAGGCTGGCTGGCGGGATTCCCGGAAGGCCAGGAAACAAGAGGTTTCGCGAAGGACTCTGGAGTCCCACTGCCTGGCTCTGAACCCCGCTCTGCCCCTTCCTAGCTTGTGACCATTGGTAAATGCATCTCATGCATCTCTCTCTGCCTCTGTTCTCTCTGAGTAATGGAAGGACCATAATAGTGCTTTTCTCATAGTCTGTTGCAAGGATTAAATGAGTGATGTGCTTAGTGGCGGGCACATCGTTCATGCTGCTGTTGTTACGGTTGTTATTGTTATGTAGCCTTAGGGTTTCCTTCTCACTGTGAACAATGGAAGACAGTTTCCCTGGATGTTACACACAGCATTTAGGCTCCCAGGTTAGCCTATGCTGTAGGTGAACTAGAGATATCTGGTTGTCAGGGATACAAATCTACTCTGAGGATGAGAAAAGTTTTGGTGGGCTGACTTGAGAATCTTAACACCATTTACGATACAATACTGATAGGAACATGTGTTTTGAGTTTCTAACAACTAACTTCAGCAACTGTAAGTTAGAAGCTTCAGTAAAAATAGGAGTATGAGGTCGGAGGGGAAGGGGCTTTAGTAGAATGAAGCCTTTGTCCAGGGATTTATCACACTGATCCAGGACGCACCATGATCCAGACCCTCTGCTAGCATGAGGAGGGGGCGTTAAAGATGAAAGGATGTGGTCGCTGCTTTTGCAGGAAATCACCCCCCTACCCGCCTCCTGGCTCCCAGCTGGAGCACTGCTTTCAACACAGCACCTTGCACACAGTAGGCACAAAAATCACGTTCAGCCAGTGAAGCTTCCTGGTGTGTACCCTGCCTTTGGGGCCCTGGAGTTCCTACCCATGACGCTGCTGATGGAGACTGTTTCCCCAGGAGGTCTCTTTTAAAGGGGGTCAGGGTCAAACCCCAAGCAGTCCTTGAAGCCACCTCTCTGGCAGTGTTTTGGCCAGTTTCAGTCTCCATTAGGTCATCATGAGGCCTCACTGCTGAGCAGAGCATGCTGTGCAGGGTGGGGAGGGATACAAGGCCCAACGTGACCCTTTTCCCTATCTGACCCCATGACCTGCTGCTCTCCCCTCTCTCACTCCACTCAGGCCACACCAGCCACCTCAGGGCCTTGGCACCTGTTGTTCCCTCTCCCTCAACCACTTCCCCCCAGATAGCCACAGGGCTCACTTCCTCACCTCCCTCAAGTCTTACTCAAAAGCCACCTCTACAGTGGGGCTGTCCTTGGCCACCCTCTATAAAATAGCACAGCAAGGCCGGGTGCAGTGGCTCACGCCTGTAATCCCAGCATTCTGGGAGGCCGAGGCGGGTGGATCACGAGGTCAGGAGATCAAGACCGTCCTGGCCAACATGGTGAAATCCTGTCTCCACTAAAAATACAAAAAAATTAGCTGGGTGGGGTGGCGGGTGCCTGTAGTCCCAGCTACTCGGGAGGCTGAGGCAGGAGAATGGCGTGAACCCGGGAGGTGGAGCTTGCAGTGAGCCGAGATCGCACCACTGCACTCCAGCCTGGGTGACAGAGCAAGACTCCGTCTCAAAAAAAAAAAAAAAAAAAAAATAGCACAGCAACTCCCACCATCACCAACATGCCTGTCTCCCTCACCTGGCTTTAGTTTTCCCTACGCCATTTAACCCCCATCTCATACACTAGGTTTTTGACCTATTTTGTAATTTTATTGTATTTTATTTTTAAATGATATATAATAGTTATACATATTTTGGGGGTACCTGTGATAATTTGATACCTGTATACAATGTGTAATAATCAAATCGGGGTCATGGGGCTATCCATCACCTCAAACACTTATCTTTTATTTGTACTGGGAACATTCCAGTTCTTCTAGTTACTGTAAAATATGCAATAAATTATTGTTAACTACAATTTCCTTACTGTACTATCAAATACTAAAACGTATTATTTCTACCCAACTGTATTTTTGTATTCATTAATCAACCTCTCTTTATCCCTCCCACCTGGCCTCTGGTAGCCGCCATTCTACTCTTCACTACCTCTGTGAGATCTACTCTTTTTAGCTCTCACCTATGAGTGAGGACAGCAATATTCGTCTTTCCGTCTTTCCGTACCTGGCTTATTTCACTTAACATAATGACCTCCAGTTCCATCCATGTTGCTGCAAACGACAGGGTGTCGTTTGTTTGTTTATTGTTTCCTTTCCCACACCAGAATGTAAGCTCTAAACGGGCAGGGATTTTTATCTGCCCTGCTGTGTTCCCAGCGCTTGACACATAGTAAACATTCAAATATTGACTGAATGAAACAGTGAATGAATGAATATGAGTAAATATCAGCTTGCCAAAGGCTGAACAATCCAAGGTCATTCTTGGTAAGTGTTAAATGAGAGGTAAAACAATTAACATTATAAAAATTCGTAGACTGGAAATGTCATTTTAAGATGAGAGGTCAGGGAAGCTTCCAGGAGATGGCAGAAACTGAGCAAAATCAAGAAGGATGATAACGCCGGTGATAGCAATAGTGCCATTTATGGAACAGTTATCATATGAGTAACAACCATATGGGTTAGGTAGTAGTATTATTATACCCATTTTACTTAGGAAACTGAGGCCCAGGAGGTGAAGAAACTTGGCCAAGTGAAACAAGCTAATGAGTGGCAGGGCTGTGATTCATAGCCAGCTTCAGAGCCACAGCCCATGACAGCAGCTGCCGATGCTCTGCCCCTATCCTCTTGCCCTCAACTTCCAACTGCTGGCACCCAAGTCCCTCTCTTAGTGCTTACTCTGGTTTCCAGAGCCTGGTTTTGCCTAAGCAAGCATGGGGCTGAAAATACCAGGAACTTAAACTCCTCCATGCTCCCTACCACAATGCCATGCTATCCACCGTCCCCAAGAGGAGGATGTGGAGACTGGCAGCTGAACCCTCTGAAGGGCCAGGCCTTCAAAAGTGGCCCTGGGCAAGAGTTCAAGGGGAATACAAATTTGAACCTGCAAATAGAGGCCAGACCTTGGCACAGATCTGTTCCTATAGCAAGCTTGTTATCATATCCTAACATCCGCTCCAACCACATCATGTTTTCAGGGAGGGGCTCAGAGGGAGGGTCACATGGGCAGGTGACCTGGGGTTTAATTCAGCCCCTTGGGGTTTTATCCAGGACCTATGTGACGAGCTCCCTAGCTCCCCATCCCCTAGGGAAGCTGTCAGATAAAGCCGTCGGGCTTTGTTCCTGAAGAGATCTGGGATGCAACCCTGGCTCCCACTGTTGCTGCCAGTGATGGGGCAAGATGCTGCACCTCCCTGAGCCTCAGTTTCCTCCCCTATAAAACACAGATGATGACCAGGGTTTGCTGTGGGGATTAAATGAGACAAGTGCCTGCATCTAAAATGGACTCCACCCATACATTCTCTAACCTGACATCCCCACTTCCCCTGCCTGGGAGCTGCCACGTTCAGAAATAACAAAAAACATGAGGCTGCTTGCTTCAAGTTGCCAATGAGTGATGACTAAAGTCAGTAATTAATCCCAGCTTGAGACCAAAGTGCAGACATTGTTCTATTACGGACCTTAACGCTGCAAGAGAAGCATCAGTTTGCCAGCCCACTGAGGCTCTGACCAGCAGAAATCCCTGGGCTGCTACCTCTGGGAATCTTACACTCATCAAGAAGTGATTCTATCCCTTCTGGGTGCCAGGCACTGCGCTGAGGGCTCAACTAATCTGTTCCAGCCCAGGAGGCAGAATTCAGGACAGAGTTTCACCCTCTCGGAGCTCCACTGCCAGCCCCATGCCAGGCCGGCCAGGCCTCCTCCTCTGTTGTTACAGAGAGAAATTCTCCCACACAGGCAAGTCCCTTAAAATAGCCTTTTGGGTCTGGGCCATCAGGAAATGGGATAACGCTGGGTCAGAATTGGGCCTATCATGAAAGAGTTTACAAAGCAGTCACTTCAAAGGACAGGGACAATCCCTATATGCTCTGAACACTTAGATGGGCAAAAGCAACCAGGGCAAGTTCCCCACGAGGAGCACCTTCTCACAGAAGCCCCTGTAGCCCTGGGTGCCCTGAAAAGGGACCAAGTGTGTAAGACACAGTGATGGTGTAGAACCAGGCGCGGGCTGGGGAAGGGGAGGGAGGTCACATCTGCCTGGGTTTGTGCTTTCTTAACAATGCTACCTGCACTCTCCAAACCTCAGGTTCCATATGAGTCAAATGGGGTTAAAAATGCATACCTTCATGGCCACACTGGGGCCAGAGGTTATAAATCAAAGGCCAGGCAATGCCTGGCACAAAATGGGAATTCAATATGTGGTAGCTGTGTCAGAGGCATGTGAACCAGAGCAACTCCATCTTGAATAAGGGCTGGGTAAAACGAGGCTGAAACCTACTGGGCTGCATTCCCAGATGTTTAGCCATTCTAAGTCACAGAATGAGACAGGAGGTCAGCAGAAGATACAGGTCATAAAGACCTTGCTGATAAAATAGTATGCAGTAGGCTGGGCGCGGTGGCTCACACCTGTAATCCCAGAACTTTGGGAGGCTGAGCCAGGCAGATCACCTGAGGTCAGGAGTTCGAGATCAGCCTGGCCAACATGGTGAAACCCCGTCTCCACCAAAAAAAAAACAAACAAAAAATTAGCTGGGCATGGTGGTGTGTGCCTGTAATACCAGCTACTCGGGAAGCTGAGGCACGAGAATCACTTGAACCCAGGAGGTGGACGTTGCAGTGAGCCAAGATTGTGCCACTGCACTCCAGCCTGGACGACAGAACGAGACTTCATCTCAAAAAAAAAAAGAAAAAAGAAAAAAAAAAAGAAGAAAAGGGAAAACAGCATGCAGTAAAGAAGATGGCTAAAACCCACCAAAACCAAGATGGCAACGAGAGTGACCTCTGGTCATCCTGACTACTATACTCCCACCAGCACCATGACAGTTTATGAATGCCATGGCAATGTCAGGAAGTTACCCTATATGGTCTCACAAGGGGAAGCATGAATAATCCACCCCTGGTTTAGCATATCATCAGGAAATAACCATAAAAATGGGCAACCAGTGGCCCTCGGGGCTGCTCTGTCTATGAAGCAGCCATTCTTTTATTCCTTTACTTTCTTAATAAACTTGCCTTCACTTTACTCTATGGACTCGCCCTGAATTCTTTCTTGCTGGAGATCCAAGAACCCTCTCTGGGGGTCTGGATCGGGACCCCTTTCCTGTAACAGCTCTATGATGATGGTGGTGATACAATACGTGCCAAGGTCTCCTTTAGTGAGAGTACGCCTCAAAAAAGGAAAACAACGTGGGTTCTCCATCAGGGACCACACAGTGATGGGCAAAAGTGCAAACCAGCCCACACTCCATCAATCCCTACCCCACCTGGTACACCCTGCAAGTTCATTCTCAACATGGGGCATTACTTCCACTCCTGACTCCCTGAAGTTGTGGTCAGATCAGGTAAGAGTGATCAGTTTCCAACACGTCTGAAGTTCATGCTCCAGGGATCCCAGAAACAGGCTAAATTGTCCCACCCGCCCCACTGCATAATTTGTGCTGCATTGACACACACACACAGAGTCTACCCCGACCCAGCCATGGGCCTCTGTCCAGGCTTGGGGAGGGTGGCTTCCTCGCCAGCCAAAGGGAAATGACAGCACAGGGACAGAGAAAGCAGCCCAGTGGAGCCGCAGAAACCACAGCTGTTTCCCCTTTGCTAACTCAGCCACTTAGATATCACTTCCTCCGCTCAGGTAACAGCAAGGAGAGATGGGACTGGGAATAACTCTGTCTTTTCCTGTTCACAAAAAAATGATTGGTTTGGAAAGAAGGAAAACCAGAGGCCGTTTTCTAGAAGAGATCTTCACTAAGAGCCTAAGTACTCCTGAGTCGACTCTGCCTATGAGGCTTCTCAGGAGAGGTGGCTGGGCAGGTGAACCTTGTTTAAAAATTCCCTGGGGTCAGGAACAACTCACTTTGTATAGCATCCCTGCCCTAGATAATTAAGAACCCAGACTGGGGAATCAAGGGACCCCCTCACACAGCTATCATCTCTGGGCTCAGTGCTTTCCAAAGCAGCTGTTATACCTGCCCTCCGCTCTGCAACGCAAGCCTGAAAAGAAACAGTTGCACCATTTTCTAGATGGGCAAATGTAGTTCTAGAAGGGGGAGGTGACATGTGGAAGATCTCACGGCTTGAGGAGCCAACCAACTAGGCCTAAGGTGGAACCGTGGAGCCCAGGCATCCTGGGTGTGTAATGTGTCATTAAGCGGTCTCTGTGGGGACAGGGCAGGCTTTGGAGCCAGCAGACCTGGGTCAGTGCAGGCCTCTCCACATGCAGCGCATCAGCTGCGTGGCATCTGGCAATTCATTTGAGCTCTCTGAGCCTTTGTGCTCTCACCTGTACAGTATGGATGCTGGTGGGAGCTACATGCTGCGTGGGGCTGTTCTGAGAACATCCATATGAAATGCTTAGCACATAGAAAACATTTAGAAAGGTCAGCTGTTATTTTTATTATTACATTTTCCCTAAGAATAAGGTTTACTAGACTATCTGGGGTGTGGTAGAGGTCAAATAAATGAAGAGGTAGTTTGAAGCATTGCATTTATTTATTTGTTTTTAGAGACAGGGTCTTGCTGTCACCGAGGCTGGAATGCAGTGGCATAATCATAGCTCACTGCAGCCTCCAATTCCTGGGCTCAAGTGATCTTCCCACTTCAGCCTCCCGGGTAGCTAGACTACAGGTGTTCATCACCATGCCTAGCTTTTTAGAATTTTTCTTTTTTTGAGACAGGGTCTCACTCTGTCACCCAGGCTGGAGTGCAGTGGTGTGATCACGGTTTACTGCAGTCTCAACCTCCTGGGCTCCAGCCATCCTCCCATCTCAGCCGACTGAGTAACTGGAACTACAGGCACATGCCTCCACACCTGGCTTATTTTGGCTTATTTTTTAATTTTTTTTTAGAGATGGGGTCTTGCTACATTGTCCAGGCTGGTCTGAGCTCCTGGCCTCAAGTGATCCTCCTCACTTTGGCCTTTTGAAGCACTGGGATTACAGGCATGAGCCACCATGCCCAGCTGAAGCACTGCATTTAAAACTAAAACAAGTTCAGGCCAGGCGCAGTGGCTCACACTTGTAATCCCAGCACTTTGGGAGGCTGAGGCGTGTGGATCACCTGAGGTCAGGAGTTCGAGACCAGCCTGGCCAACATGGCAAAACCCCACCTCTACTAAGAATACAAAAATTAGCTGGGTGTAGTGGTGCATGCCTGTAATCCCAGCTACTTGGGAGGCTAAGGCACGAGAATCGCTTGAACCCGGGAGGCGGAGGCTGCAGTGAACCGAGATCGCACCACTGCACTCCAGCCTGGGTGACAGAGCGAGACCCCAACTCAAAAAAAAAAAAAAAACTAAAACAAGTTCAGAGAGATCCTGAAGTAGAAGGCAACATTAGTGTAGATGGTTCAGAAGACACAGACATGCTGGGCTCCCCTCAGACTGTGAGGTATTGGCCCCCAGAACCTACGAGGATGGGCGCATTCTCGCTCTTGCCACTGGGGGAGTGTGGATGGAAATTACTCCACCTGAAACGCTGCTGCATCAGGCCCTCCCAAGCTAGTTAAGACCCAAAGCAGCTGACACCTCACTTCCTGCTGCTCCCTCTCCTCCTCCTCCTCCTCAACCCTTCCTCCCCAAGAGCGTGGGTGCAATCAACTTTTTATGGGGAAGCCAGACCCCTAGGAGTGAGAGCTGTAAACAGGAGGGGTGGGACCCAGCTGGCCAACTAAAGAGTCCCCCAGGCAGAGCTAGAAAAAGGTTCCAGTCCTTACTTAGCTCTGTTCCAGGCACAGTCGCAAAAACAGCGCTGGAGCCCACCAGGAGGACCTCAAAGTGACTATTTAGCTCCCTCTCCCTGCCAAGCCCTTGGGAGAAAAGGAAGGTTCCAAGGTGTCTACAGAATAAACTGAATTCCCTCTGCTGCCATCGGAGCCTCTCAGAGCTGGCCCTGAGCCTTCCTGTCATCCTTCTCTCCCTCATCCACCCTCGGCTTTGCCCAGCTTTTCCTTGCACGTTCCACCTCCAGCACCTTTGCTTTTCTCTTTCTTGGAATGCCCTTCCCCAGTTTTCCCATCTAAATCCTACTCTTTCCCAGCCAAATCCTAATTACACCTCAAGGTCCATCATGAAGCTGCCTTCTCCAGTCGGTCTTCCCTGGAAACTCCAGTTCACAGAGTGCTCTCCCTCCTCTGAACAGCTTCAGGACTTAGTGATTGTGAAAGCAAATACTTATGCTGAGCTCCATAAGGCGCCAGGTACCGGTCTAAGCTCTTTACAATTACAAACTCATTTCATCTTCATCATAACCCTAAGAGCTAGGTCCAACTTTCCCCATATATTCTTTTTTTTTTTTTTTTTTTTTTTACTGATGAGGAAACTGAGGCTCAGAGACATAAGTAACTTGCACTGTATCCCACGGCAGTGAGTGGTGGGGCCAGGATATCCCAATGCTCAGCCAAGGGATACGGCACACAGGTGCTCTGGGACAACACAGCCTCCCAGGTGCACCCCTCATCCCCAGGTGGTGCTGCCTGGACTCATTGGTTATTTTCTCTCTCACCAAGCCAGCTCTGATGGGGAAGAAGTGGCACTCATAGATGTGGGTGTCAGAGACCAGGGTGAGAATCCCAGCCCTGCCACAGAATTACTCTGAGTAGAATGACACAAACCCTCCGAGTTTCAATTTCCCCATCTATAAAGTGGGAATAAAAACACCTACCTAACTGCATGGGGTTGTTATGAGGTTCAAGTAAAATCGCCTCTAAAGGCATCTTCTGCATTGCCTGGCACATAGTAGGTGCTTGTATGTTAGTTCTCCCCCTTCTTATGGGGTCCGGACAGCCTTGCTGGACTCTGACCGGCACCATGCACACAGCAGGGGCTCAGTCTCTGCGGCTGATATGGTGACTTGCTTGGGGGTTACCCAGAGGCACAAGAGGGATCCTCCTGTGACCCCCATCCCCTTCACAGCTAGGCTCCTGACCTTCCATTCACCTGCCCGCCTGTGACTGGCTGCACTACAGGCAGCAGAAGCCCGGGCCAGGCAGGAAGTAGCACGCTGCTCTGGGAATCCGCCTCTGGAAGCCCTGATCACTCTATTGGGCGCTTCCATTATTTTTGGCAATTGTCATGGCAGAGAACACCTCTGGCCCTCACTCAGAACATATTTCCAAAGCCAGAATCTCCACCTCATTTCCCACACACACCCCTTGTCCTTCCTGTCCCCTGGGTTCCTATCCTAATCCACTATCCCTTTCCTGGATTCTCAGAACTTGAGAGGAGTAAGTGGGACTACCATGTGTATAACTCTATTATTTGTTTCATTGTGTTTAATTAAGAGGTAAAAGCGAACACAGTTGCCCGTTAGACTTTTTCTGGCCAAGAAATAGTCTGGTCAGTGACTCAGGCTGAGGCAATTAGAAGCCAATTTACAGGGAACTGCTGTGCAAACCCAAAGTCAGAAGTCCTAACAACACTTCCCTAATTCATAGCCTCCACGGTCAGTTAACTCATGCTGGCCCCGGAATATCTCTTTGGAAAATGCAGCAGCTGGGGCTTGTACTTCTGGGCTGGAATCGGTCTCCTCTGACATCAAATAGGTTTATTTTTCCCTTCTCTTCCCTTTCCCTCTGCCTGCCACCACACATGGTAATTTCTACCCTGGTTTGCCCCCCAAAAGCCCTCACTCAGCTCGACACAGGGTTGCGATAAATGGCTGGCTGTGCTCCCTGTTCCAACGGCCTTGAAGGATGTGGTTGGTTGTTCCATGAGCAGGGAGCCTTGTCAGACCCGTGAATCACCCCTCGATCACTTCCCTCCCCAGAGAAGAAACTGTTCCCATGCTTGTGCATGTGTAAGAGAGACAGAGGGACAGAGAGAGCAGGCAAGAGTGTTAACCCATGTGTGGTGCTGACCTTGGGCTAGGATCCTATTTGACCTTGCCCTTACCCAGAGCAACCTCTTTCCTTCCCTCCTAACCTCTGTTTCTTCCCAGCTTACCAGAAAGCCACCACCAGATCCCAATGCTCAGCTCCAGGAACCCCTCCAGGTCTGAACAGCTGCTCTGTGTTTATCTGTTCCTCTTGGAGGCTGGGTGTTTTCCATGGGGCGTGTAACCCACTTCCCCATCAGACTGTGAAAAGCTGGGCCGTCCTTCTTGCCTCAGTCTTTCCTTTTCTCTCAGATTGACCGATTGGGTCCTAAATCACCTGCAGTGCCTTGGTGATCAGGAACAGCAGATGGCAACTAGTATATGGTGCATGCCCATGGTGAGGTCAGGCACCGGGTAGACACTACCCCAAATTATCTCAGGCCAACTTCCCAAGAGCCCTGTGAAGTTACAGGTGAGGAAACTGAGGCTCAGAGTGACAGCCCAAGGTTGCACAACTAGGAAGTGCCACAGGTAGGATTCAAGCACTGATCTGCCCAACACCATACTCATTCCATAATGGAACTGGCCCTGAAAAAGACCCTTGCAGGCTGTGGCTGCACATTCTCATTCCTGTGGGGCTGGAGTCACAATCTAAGGGCTGAGTAAAAAAAAAAAAAAAAAAAAGAAGGGCACAGAAATGAATGAGTTTGGGGCCAATTCCTAAGCATGTAGCTCCCAGGACCAAGAATAAAATCTGGGATGATCTAAACAGAGGAAGAATATATTATGTCCACAGGGTCAACCCTTAATTTATTACCCTAAGCATTACTGGGGACCAGATACCAGCCTGAAGTTGCTCTACTCCTCCTGCCTCACAGTGACCCGCCTGCGTTGCCCACCACGAACTCACCTGCAGGGCACATGGTAGATGTCTCTACAGTGAGGCAGTCCTAAAGACAACCCTGTACTGCTCTGTCACCATGGAACAGGGCTGAGCCTGGCCTTTCTGCCCGCATTCTAATTGAAGAGAAGGGCCCCACCTTATATCCACATCCTACTTTGGAGCTAACCTGACCTGCATTGCCCTAGCTCTGCCCTGTGCCAGCTGCGAGACCCTAAGCAAGTTGGTGAATTGCTCCAAGTCGCAGTTAATTCATCTGTAAAACAGAATCCAAAAACCTATCCCACATTAGGGTACATTCAATGACCTGCAGGAATCACACGAAAACACGAGTGTTAAGTATGTTTCACCATCGATGGTAACTGCTAAACTGGCTATTATTTGCATTCCCCAAAGAGTCCTGCAGAGGATCAGAACATTCATGATTGGTATTTGTCTGAAATAAACAATCAGGAAATAAAACAACTGTGAAAGTGCAATACCTCCCAAATCCAGATAGATATAATTTCTTGTTTGTTTTAGATAAACGAGCTTTTCTCCACCACATGAATTGATATATACCTATACCTGCCTGTGAGCACAAAGAACCTGGTGGACCTGAATTCAAATCTTTACTGAAAAACTTTCAAACGAAGGAATCTGCATTCTGCATCCAGCATCATCAGGACCATTTTCAAGACAAGCGGTCAGAGGCCAAAGCCAGTTTACCTAGGGTCTCCCCAGGCACAGCTCAGAAAGCCAGGAAAGGAGCCTAGCTTCATGCCAGGGAGCCTGACCTTAGTAGCAGCTGCCTGCCCTTCTCAACCCCACCCCAAGCAGGGGCCTGGCAGAGAGGAAGGAAGCCAGGGCTGAGTGCCATCCCCATGATGGAAGCTACTTGCGTGCCTTCATGAACTGACCGAAAGCACAGGACCCTTCGTGTTCAGGCAGCTCCCCCTCCCCGTGGGGATGAGCAAACCCTTTGCAGAATGTCCTGAGAGAACCTTTGCAGTGTGTTCCCAGCACTCTGGAGCCAGCAGAGCTCCTCCTGCGTGGGCCCCAGGCCTCTCATCGGCTAGCTCTGGCTAACACGCACATCCCGTAAAACCTCTCTGCTCTGCAATTTACCAAACCACAGACTCAGAATTCACCATCAGCAGAGGAAAGGCTGGAAGGAGGCTTGCTCCTCCAGTGTAGAGGGTTTCCAGAACATAGGCGATGGGTGCAGCATGTCCTGCCAGCTGACCACACCAGAGGGCCTTACTCACAACACTTGAGCTTCTGGTGTGTGGTATTCACCATGCAAGGGCCAGGAGAGGAAGAGGCTGCAGCCTCCCCAAACCCGCTCCTCCTGCCCCTGTCTGTCCCACCAGGCCCTTTCTATTGCTTTCTTTCCCCCTTTCTATTATTGGATATGCTTATGTTATGTATTAATATATATACAATGCCCCAAATGGGTAGAAACTTTTTGACCACCAGTTATTTGTCCTCTTAGCCAAACCCAACTGGACTTAGGGTACATGCAATGAAAAAAACCCAGCTGTGAGTAGCTGTGTTGCAAGTTACTTTACCCAATCTGGCTCTCCATTTCCTCATCTGTAAAATGAAGGAGTTCAGCCAGATGAGTCTTCGGGTCTCTGCCCGTTCCACAATTCCACAACATGTAACACTTTCTCCTCTCACTGTTTTCCAGAACTCTAGTTCAGAACTCTGCATGGCCCCATCTGTTCAGTGACATCACTCCCTGCCCCCCCCAAACATAATGTCATCGATTCTTACTCGGGAAGCGGAGATGTCCCGGGAAACACTTTGTCTGTAAAAAGGAAGGAAATGATCATTTCGAGGGAACTGGACAGGACTTCTTTTGTGTTTTTCACATAGAACAAGTTATTATCAATCTTAAAACCCAAAATCTTTCTTCCTTTTTGCCAGACCATTAATAGCTGCTTTTCAAAAATACTTTCTTAGTCAGAATTTCACCAATAATAAGCTACCATTTAATAAGAGCTTACTGCGTGCCAGGAACTGGGCTAAGTGCTTTACATAGATGATCTCATTTAATTCTCCCAACAAGTACATACTATTATTATCCTTACTTGAAATTGAGTAAACTGAGGCTGGGGGAGGTTTAAATAACTTGCCAAGGTGGCACAGCTAGTTACTGGCTGCATGCCAGGCTTTGAGCAAGACCGTCTAACTTCAGAATCCCAGCACGCAATCTTGCCTTTCAATCCTGTCTGCAGTGGGCTCCGGTTCTAGTTTGTTACCAGTGTGTCCTGCATCTGCAACCTTGGGCACCATCGGTGGGAGCTGAAATGTGATGTTTCATTTAAAATCCAGAGTTGGAAACGCACCTGCCTGGGTCTCAGAGCAGAGTGCCATCTGTTGAATGCAGTGCCAAGCTCAGCTGAGGACTACAAATGAGAACCCTTAAAACTTAGCCTGCAACATTTGAGAAAAATAAACCCTGGGATATACAAAGGGACATCTGTCCACAGAGCAGGTTGACCACCTGGTGAACCAAGCCCTCCAAAAAGAGCTTTCTTGTAACAGCAGCAGAAAATGCTTGCTGGACCAGATGACACAAAAGAAACAACTCTCTAAGGGTGTCAGGGACTGGACCCGACAGGCACCCACCTCCCTGCCTAGTCAGGAACCTGCCTCCACATTTACCTCCTCCCCATATGAGCCCAGCCGCATTTGCTCAGCTGTAAAGAAACTCAAAGTTCAGAGCTACACTGGTGACAAAGGCAAAAAGAGTAGCCCGAGGCTGACATTGCCACAAACCCCAGTCCCTTTGCAACAGTGGAAGAAAAGGCACTTCAGAGATCAATGTACAATCCAGGGCAGCAACCAGCGCCTGTTTTAACTGTTAAGATTAATGCTTTGAGCACTGGAACTGCTCCTCTAAATACCCAATTTGCAAATAACATGCAGTCCTCTGTGCTTGGGTCTCTTCTATCTCAAGTACAGGAGCACAGACGCTCAGAGGGGTCAAGGACACCGTGTTTACTTCCTAAGGTGTGAGGGATGGGAAGACAGGACCGGCTGAGATGAAAGGGGAACTGTCACATAGGCTCTGGAGTTGCCCCAGTCAACCTTAACCCCTTCTCATTAAAGTTTGGGGGAGGAAGGGGGAGGGGCGGTTTCTCGGAGACCACAGCAAACATTCGCCTCCTCGTGTCTGGAGATGGAGCATCACTTAAGAGGAAATGAACCCGGTTAAGGGTCACGTCCAGAGGAGGGATAAAAGGAAAAGCCACAATTCTCCTCACACCGACGGACACAATGGCTTTATGAGGGAAATCAAAGCTTAGCGCGGAGGGTGGAGGTTGGGCAAGGGGGCGGCGGCTTCCTTCTGCCCCCAGCCCCAGGCCTAGGAAGGCAGAGACAGAGCTGGCGTGGGAGGCAGGGCGCGAGGCTTCCTTCTCCAGGGCGAGCTCTGAAAGCATCTCGGGCTGTGTGAGCGTGAGCGCCCAGGGCCCCTGGGGAGGGCCGAGGAGATGCGCTTTCCCGACGGGGCTGCTCTGCGAGGGGTTGACGAAAGCTCCCCCCACCATCCATCAAAGGCGGACAGATGACTTCACCGTTGTAACAGACAAGGGCAGCCACTTGCCAATTCCAATGCCAAAAAAAGAAACCGGGCGGGGGGGGGGGTGCGAAGGAGGAAGGACAGAAGAGGCTTCCCTGGAGATCACAGCCCTGCGAAGAAACTCCACGGCTGCTGGCTGCCCAGTGGGCGCTTAGCTTCGCGACCTCACAGCTGGGAGGGGCGAGGGGCCATCCGGGGCCCTCCCGGGACCTCGGGCCACCCCCAGCAGGGTCGGCGGGGGCTGTACTCACGTAGTGCTTGGAGGGGTTCCTCCGCTTCTCCACGTCCACCACGGTGGCATCCTGCACGCAGTAGGCGAGCATCTTCCCCCACAAAGCGAGTGGCGCCCCCGGCGGCGTCACCTTCTCATCCCGGCCGGGCTCCGGCTCCTTCTCCAGCTGCCCGGGTCCCGGGGCCGCCCGCCACCCCGGCCCGGCGCGCCGAACGCTGCCCGGACTCCCGGCGACCACAGGTCCGGCCCAGGGACGGGGGAGGGTCCCGGAGGGCGCGCGGGCTCCGTGCGCCCCGGCGGGCTCCCCGCCGGCCTGCCGCGCGCCCCTTCACTCCCGCGCGGCCGCCGCGCTGCGCTCGCCCGCTCGCTCTCTCCGCCGCCCGGTGGGTCCGGCGGGAACTGGCGGAGCAGAGGAGGGGCGGGGGTGTGTCCCGCCGGCGAGGGGACGGGGCGGGGGCCCCGGAGCCTGCTGTCAGCGTCCTGGGGAGGGGCCGGCGGCTCCCCTTCGCCGCTCTCCGGCTC
The DNA here is from genome assembly GCF_028858775.2 of Pan troglodytes. NCBI lineage: Eukaryota > Metazoa > Chordata > Mammalia > Primates > Hominidae > Pan > Pan troglodytes. The sequence goes on from NC_072406.2 coordinate 115,963,871, forward strand.
GGGCTCCGGGGGGATCGGCGCTGGCGGAGGCTGTGGGCGCAGGAGGCGGAGGCAGGGCCTGGCAGGCAGGGAAGGGAAGGGAGGGAGGGGAGAGAGGGGAAGCGCGCGGGGAGGGGCTCCGGGCCGGGGGAGGGGCTCGGGGCGACGGGGAGGGGGCTGCTGCCCGGCCCCAGTGGCAGGGGCGGGCCGACGAGCCCCCACCCGAGCCCAGCGCGCAGCCAGCGGCCTGGCGCAGCACCGGGCTAGTTCGCTAGGCACAAAAACTCAGGGTGGCTTCGGGGGGAGAGGGAGCGGGGAAAGTGAGCCCCGCGCGCCCCCATCCTGGCTTTCCGCCTCGAAGCGGATTTGTGCCTTTTTGTCCCCACTTTTATGTCCCCTACAACTTCCACCCCCAGATCTCTTTAATGAGAAGTAGTTTATTACCCGGCTGTTACTGCCCAGGCCCCCGAGGAGGAGATGGGAATGGGGAAAAGGCCAGCTTTAAATCCTTCAAGCCAGAGCCTCTTTGGACGAACCACCTGACCCTCTGCAGGTCATAAAGGGTGAATTCTCCCCGGAAAAGTGATCGATTCGTTGCCTGAGTCGTCCATCGATCTGGGCTTGTGTAACTACCCTGTGCATCATTTACCAATGACAACGTTACAGACTCTGCATAACACCACTGCCTTAAGCCCAGGGCTCCCCTGGGGACCCTCCCCAAGCTGGCGACAGGGAAAGGAGCATACAATGGTGGGAAAACCCACCCGGTTGGAGGCCAGCTCGCCGTGAGCCCCAGGCTCTGGCATTCTCACCCCTCCCTCTAGTCTGGAAAACCCACTTTCCAAGCCACTTGTCCGTGGTCCCTGGACTTGGAGCACAGTTACTACTTAATTCAATGTAGCTTCCCCCCTTCTGGTTCAACATTTTTTTCCCATTCTGCTTTCAAACATTTAAAGGGTAGTGTTTTCACAACTACTCCAGTTGTTACACAATCACAATAAAGCTTTGTGACTGTGGACCAACGTGAAACATCTGAAAAGAGGACAAATAATTTTATGACCTAATTGCATTAATACTTTCTTCTGCGCGTTCTCTAGACTGTCAGAACCCAGGCACAGATCTAAGGCTTTATTTATTCACATATTTGCTCCGTACAGAGTAACCCACTATTCCTCCAACCTTCCTGGGGAAGGGCGCTAGGACACCAAACGATGGCACAGGACAAAGAAAAAAAAAGATGGATGGGCCTAGGGGGCTCAGACTGTGAGAGATCTTGGCACCAGGCCAGAGCTTCTTGGTCAGAGAAGATGACAGAAAACCTTTGTGAATGTTGGAGCAGGAGTCCCGGGGGAAGGTGCACCTGGTAATGTTGCTCAGCTGATGGGAAAATGGGAGGACAGGGCACTACCTCCATGAGCAAGGATTATTCCCTGAAGGGATGAGAGGTAGACCTGGAACGGGCCCTCCATATTGAGCTCCCAAACGTGGGAGGGTGCTGGCCAGCTCCAGGTCCTCTCTGATGATGGATCAAGACAGCCTGTGAGTTTGTGAGGAAGAGATTCATCATGGCTCTCGGATAACTCGTCTTCTGTGGATGGCAAAGTCTTCTGGAAGTGCTAATAAAACCTGAGAAGCCACCAGTGAGGGGAGCTGGTGTTTAGCTGTTGTGGGGGGAAGAAGAGGAGGGGGTTTAGTTTGATTTGGGTCCCCTTGTGAATCAAAGCAGTCAGCTCACCTAAAACAGCACTAGTGGTTTCCTTATTACCCTTCTTTCGGACCCAGATCCACAATGAACACACCAAGCACAATAAATTTGTAGGAGAGAGGGCCCAGTTCTTCCCCACTTCCTAGCGGCCTACAAAATGGTAGCCTTTCTCCTGCCTAAAAGACTCCCTGCAACTTGACATTTTATAAATTCAGGCCTTTAAGCCTGACTTGAGCATACTCCCAACTTCCCCCTTTGTTCCGTAATTACCTTTATTGGAGGGAGCAACTGAGTGCTCCCCACTCAACCCCATGGTGCCAAGATCTGGGCAGAAGTTATTTCTACCTGTGGGAGAAAAATGTCTTTTCTGTACTGGGGCCGTATGTCCAAGGGGATTTAAGTATGAAATGGTGCAGGCTATCTCTTCTCTGGGTACATTTCAACCTCATACAGATTTATTTCCCACAGTGCCTTGGGAATTCCTTTCTGTTCAATATACATTTATTGAATGCCTCACATGTGCCTGGCAATCCCCCCAAAATGACAGAGACTGGGGGAAGTTTCCTTGGAAACAGGGACTGTGCATCATTCATTAAATACCCCAACTATGCGTGGCACACAGTAGGTATATAGGATGGCCTGTGTTGAAAACATCTGCTCAAAGAGCTAGTGCTAGAAAGGATTAGAGAAACCCCTATTTTGCCACCTCCGCCCATGAACTGGAGATGACTCCAACCTAAGGACATTGTGTGAGTTAAAAATGACAAAATATAATTGCAAATTTTTTTTTTTGAGTTTAGGATAAGTAAGGGAAAGAGAAGCCAACATAAAGATGCAAACTGATACCTGAAAATCTGATTTTCGAAAACAGGTAATTGTAGAATGCTTAGAATCAAAGAACTTTCCAACTAGAAGGGACAAGAGAGGTTATTTATTTCTCTTATTTTACAGAGGAAGAAACCAAGGCCAAGAAAAACTAAGCAAGTTGCTTGATGCCACATAGCCAGTTAGTCCAAAACCAGCTGTCTTTCCCCTCCACATTTATGTGCCTATACTAGGGCAAGAAGAGCTTGTTTAAAGGGTACACTTAGCACACCTGCAGGTCTAGAATGTTGCATTCACTCAAACCCTGGAGTCCCTGGTTCCAGTTCTCCATTCACACAAGCATATGAACTCGTGATGCCTGGACTTCCCAATAAAGAGGACTGTACAATCCTCTAGAGCAGAGGCCGTGTGTGTCTCCATGGTCCTCTGTGTACGTGCAAATTCCATCAGCTCCCCTAAAGCAGAACCCGCCCTACCTCCTCTCCCATGTAGGGTCTTTGTGACCACCCCCAAAGAAGACAACATGCAGGAAAGTACTGGAAACCACAGTGGGCTATATGAAAGCACAAGAGAACCTTCTCTTCCTCTTCAGAAATCGAATGACAATTGCTAATCATACATTTGTTTACTAATCATACATCACCCTATGACAGCTCAGCCTTCACTGTATTGAACCTTATTTATATCTTTTATTGTTATTTAACTTTCCTGTGCTTTAGGTTGTGCCTTCTAAACCAGTAAGAAGCCTTTGAAGGCCTTGAGGACCATGAACTTAGACATGGACACCACCCTTTCCCTCCCCACCCCCATCATCCAGCACCTCTGTCACCTGCCACACACACCTGCCCACCCAGCGCAGAGCTTTATACATGCCAGGCCCTCAATAAATGGTTGTCTTTTTAAATTACTGGGATCTCAGCAGATATTTGTAGATAATGCTGGGGCTAAGTGATGCCTAAGAAGAAGAAGAATTGGAGTCTCAGAGCAGGAATTACCCAACCTGGGTTCTAGTCCTGCTTAACCACAAACCAGCCTGTGACCTTGAAGTTCTTTCCCATGTCTGGGTCTCTGGTGCTCTTTCTGGCCCTTTCCATGCTGTACAGTGGTGGATAACTTACATAAACTGAGGTCTAGCAAGACTCTCCCTCTGAGTTGTGTAAATTTGAGTGAAATTTGGGGCCCTCTTCTGGCCAAAGTGGTTTTAGCACTTTTACCTCCTGCCACAGGGACAGGCAGGAGGGCCTGGGGCGAATAACCTGCCCTTCCACAGACTGTAAGCGGTCCAGCGCTCATGCTTCTGTCTCTGCTTCTTCTCATCCTCCTCCTCCTTTTTCTTCTCCCCCACTCCCTTTCTCTCTCAAATCAGCCCTGATATATTTATTGACTTATGTTTGGGGAGTGTCTTGAGGATGGTCCCACCTGAGTGTGGAGCAGACAGCAAGGCCAACTGCCCAGGGAAGTAAATTGCTTGTCAGGCTTCTCCTCTCCTTGCTGGGGAACAGGACCAGGATATGGCCCCAGAACTGCCCTACCACCCAGCCCCACTGTTCGCGAATTCTAGCCATACTAACAGGCCCCTCCTGTTGCCAAACTACCAGATGGTGGAAGCCGCCTCCGTCTGACACCCAGCACAGTAAGTTCATCAGCAAAATCTCAACATGCTTCTTTACACGGTCCCTTGAGAGTCTCACTCTCCTGTCTTAGCCTGGATTCCGGTGAGGGTCCGTGTGCAGCAGAAGGTTTTGATAGAACCACTTGAAATTCCAGCCTTAGCAAGTGGCCATGCCCTGGAATACCAGAGGGAAATCTGGGAACTTGCACAGCCAAAGAGGCCAAGGACATAATTAGATTCACAGAGGAAAACAATATTATTCCAAAACTCCAGGCTGCATCCCTAACCCTGACCAGGCATCTGGCCCCCAAACTAGTGCATTGTGTTTTAAGACCTTCAGGAATAAGTGTGGATGGTTTCATACAGTCTATCTCAACAATTGAACATACCTTGACGTGTATTCCTGGCTGGGAGGGGGTTGCCAGCATCATCTGGGTATAAAAGATCAGCCTGTATAGTTCTGTTTTAGTGATAAACCACCACAGATTTTCTTTTTCAAAATCCCCTGGATTTTCCAGAATCCAGCAAACCCTGGGTTGGCCTCTGGAAGACAAAAAGAACAGAAAAGAAAAATACCACGGGGAATTCAAAGGCAGTTTCTTTAAAAATAGCCTGAAGCCACAAATAACCAAAAATATGAATCTGGTTTTGGTTTTATCCTGTCTTTTTTTTTTTTCAATTCTCTATTCAGAAATGGCATAGAAATTACTGTTCTTTGTCCTGTTTGAATCCACACGTCTCTTTCAGGTGAAAGATTCAAGACTCTCAAAATCAAGTCCAGCTTCAGCTCAAGCCCTGCCCTATCTAAAGCAGAAGATACCCCTCTAGTTGGTTCTTTTCTTACCCAATAGGTGAGAGACAGAAAGCCTTAGCAGGCTGGCTTTTGCCTACATGGGTGAATCTGGCTGGGATTTGGATGGTCATCAACAAGGTATTGCCCTAGGCAGATTGCTATGATCTTACCTCCTAACATATGAACAGTGTATGTCTTAGTTAAGACTCGTTGGTTTACAAATACTAAAAATTGAGCTAAGCTAGCTTGGAAAGGGGGAGGGGGCTTATTTCCAATATATAGTAGCGTCTCATGGAATCCACACACATCCTGGCTTCTTGAAGTAGTAGAACCAGGAAGTATCAAATCTTCAAGAACATGAGCAATAATAATTTTCTTCATCCCTTATCTCTGCTTAGCACTGTGTGCCTGATTTACTTTTTTGACTGCAGACTTTTTCTCGTTTCTTCACTCATGTAGCAGGAGCCCCCCACAACACATAAGTGTCTACCAATCTCTCAATTCCAGACACACCTGAAGACTCGCTGGCTGCCTCTGGAGTCCAGTTCCCCCAGTTTGCTGGGGAAAAAGAATCTGATTGGCCCAGCTTGGGTCATGCATCCACCCTGTCCAGTCAATTACCATGGGCTGGAGTTCTGTGAATTTGATCATAAACCAACACATTTGTTTAGGGAATCATTTCAAAGAATGAGGGCCACATTGGGGCCCCTTCAAGTTACTATTCATTAAATATTTATTCAGCATTAATTTAATGAAGCCTGGGAGAAATAAGTGTTCTGTTAAGCGTGTGCCTCTTCCTGTACACTTAAAGTAAGGCATTTATTTATTTGTTTTTGAAAACTGAAACGGTTTTATTGGATAAAGTGAATTATGTATTGCTACCAATTAATGTTGAGCCAGTTCTTATACAACAATAGTGATCTCTGTAAATACTCAAGAAATAATAGTACTCAAGAAATAATAGTAGTCCTAAATTTGTGCTCAGATGTGAATAATAGCACACTTGTAAGTTGACTTAAAATTCTGAAATGATGCTTCATCAGACCGGGTTCCTATATCAAAGACAAGAGTCATGAGCCTGGAAGGGAATAAATAAGGGACAATGACGCAAACATTAGCAGTATTGGTGAGTCATTACCATCCTCCAGGCTGACCAGTCCAAGGAGAGTTGGAATCATGGAGGAGAGATTATCTGGAGGAGCTGTAGTTTTGGGGGATGCAAAGACTTAGGATGGGGTGGGTGGGTGTGGTTAGCATCTAAGAATGAGTTTCTCCTTAAATTTCAAGGTAAAATAAGGCATTTATTACATGGACTGAAAGCAATGTTTTCTGAATCGTTTTTTACTTCATGGTTTTTCACACCTGGATAACGTTACTCACTTGCTTACCATAGATAGATGTAACTTACATGAATATAACTTCAAAGTCTTTTAAAAGATATCTTAAGGGTTTTTGTTTGTTTGTTTTTACTTTCATGGAGGTGAGATGTTTCCTGCATTTTTGGAGTTGTTGCTTTTCATTTTTTATTTGTATTTTTTGCAGGGGAGAGGAATCAGTTTGCTGAATAGTTAACTTCTTGGGAGGCATATTAATAGGTTTGAACTTACTTAAAACAAATCATTCCTTCCAAGTAAGCAGCACTAGCCCATGCATTTTTGCACATTGGCCTTGCAGCTGAGGTGATTGCTGCTGATTTAAAGGGCTATTTGGGGCAGGGGTCAGAGCTGATGGTCCAGGTCAGTCTACAAGTACAAAGCATCCTGCACATGCATACTCCAAGAATACTCCCTGGAGCAGGGCACAGTCACACACACCTGGACTCCCAGCTACTCCAAAGGCTGAGGCACAAGGATTGCTTGAGCCCAAGAGGTTGAAGCTGTAGTGTGCTATCATCGCACCTGTGAATAGCCACCGCACTCTAGCCTGGGCAACACAGTGAGATCTCATCTCTAAAAATTAAAATAAATTTAAAAAAGGAAACTCCCTGGAGATGAGAGGTGCTTGTGAGGAAAGATTTTACATTTCCACTTAAGAGTGTTGTTTACTGTGGTAGGAACTGGACCATTTGTGTCAGGAGACCCTTGGAAAAATCCCTGTCTTTTGGGCCAAGACTCTTGGCCATTTGTCTATCTTGCCTAGCTCATGAGGGGTGGCCACTGCTCAGAAGCTTAGAATCGAAATAGAAAAATCTTGTCGATGGAGAGCCAAGAAACCATGTAGACAATGTCTGATTATTAATTAATGATTTTACTAAAACATAAGAATGCAAACTCTATAAGCACAGAGATGTTGGCCTGGTTTGCTCATCATGGCACACCCCCAAGTGCTGAGAACAATGTCTGACACATAGCCAGTTTTCACTCAATGTTTGTTAAATGAATAAATGACTGAAATAGGACATAAAGATAATTATTGAAAAACCTTTCAAATGAAATCTGACTCTTAGAGTTCTGAATCTTTTGCTCATTGCCATATAAAAAGCACCAATAAGCCGGCTGCAGTGGCTCACATCTGTAATCCCAGCCCTTTGGGAGGCTGAGTCACGCAGATCACTTGATCTCAGGAGTTCGAGACTAGCCTGGCCAACATGGTGAAACCCCATCTCTACTAAAAATACAAAAACTAGCTGGGCATGGTGGTGGGTGCCTGTAATCCCAGTCACCTGGGAGGCTGTGGCAGGAGAATTGCTTGAACCCAGGAGGCAGAGGTTGCACTGAGCCAAGATCGCATCACTTCACTCTAGTGTGGGCGACAGAGCGAAACTCCATCTCAAAAAAAAAAAAAGAAAAAAGAAAAAGAAAAAGAAGTGCCAATTAATTACTTCTAGATTCTGTAAGGAGAAGAGAGTGTCTCCTGATCTCCTCCCAAATTTCTGCAGCACTGATGTATATTTCACCAGTTACACAGATAGAGGCACATGTGTGGAAACTCGAGCCACCTGCTATCATACTTCCAGTTTATTTATCACAGTGATGTTTTTGCAGGCCTTGTGGATTGATACCGTAGGGAACTGACCTGGCTTTGTCCAGTTCTGATGAGTAGTGCTCCAGAAGAAATACAGGGAGCCTCAGGAACACAGAGCAGAGGCCCATCCTAGGCCGAGGGCAGGAAAGACTCCCAGTAGACACTGACCAGCAGCATGGAGGATGAGCATGCTGCCCCTCTCCTCTTGTTGGATGTTAAGGGTGGGCTGAAAGTCCCAACCCTCTAATCCTGCCTTGGTCTTTCCAGTGACCAGCCCCCATCCTGAAGCTACCCAGAGTTACTAGCCACCAGTCAACTCATTTGCATACAAAAGGACACATCACTTTGAAGATACCAAATATTTTAGGAGTTTTATGTCAAGAACAGAGGACTAAGGCCAAATATATTTCACAATATCACAAATGTTATATTCACACAACAGAACACTATATACCCATGACAAAGACAAAACTACTGCTTCATGCAACACACTGGATGAGGCTCACAGACACAATATTGTACCAAAAATAAAAGACACACTCAAAGGGTACATACTGTGTGATTCCACTTATATAAAGTTCAAGACAGACAAAATTAATTGATGGTGCTAGAGGTCAGGACAGTGGTTGCCTCTGAGAGGTATGAGCTAGGAGGGGCACGGAGACTACGGGGTGCTGGAAATGGTCTCCACCTTGATCTGGGTGGAGGTTTTGAGCCAGGTACTGGAGTTGTGTATTCAATGTACAGATGTGATACCTCAATAAAAAAGAAAAGAATGAATGAAATAAAACTAAACAAATCAGCAATCACCTCTTAGATTCTGGGGAGTAAAAACAATGCAAGTTGCAGAAAGATATGGACAGTATACCATTTATGTAAATGTTAAACATAAAGAACAATGCTATACATAATATACATATTTAGGGATACATACATCTGTGGTAAAAGTATTAAGATGAACACAAAAAGCTGGCATGGTGGTGAGCACCTGTAATTCCAGCTACTCAGCATTGCTTGAGTTCTGGAATTCGAGACCAGCCTGGGCAATATACTGAGATCCCATTTCAAAAAATGAAATAAAATAGGCCAGGCACAGTGGCTCATGCCTGTAATCCTAGCACTTTGGGAGGCCAAGGCGGGTAGATTATGAGGTCAGGAGTTCGAGACCATCCTGGCCAACATGATGAAATCCCGTCTCTACGAAAAATACAAAAATTAGCTGGGCATGGTGGCACGCACCTGTAACACATACTGGACTAATCAGACACCCTCCTTGGGACTTTTCTAACTGGTGCTGTGGGAAGAGAACCTCTTTCCTCTCAGAGCTGTGAAGCTATAAGCCCAGAGCTGACCCCGGCCATCTCTCTGACAACACAGAGGATAATGTTCACAGTGAGAGAGGATACAGCCAAATCTCAGAGGCAGGAAGAGAGAGAAACAAGAGGATCTTCCCAGCATTTGGATTCCTAGGGCCAATTGACCCTAAACCAGTGCCACTCTGTCCCTCCCCACTGTTTCATTAGGTATTCTCTGTTATACATTACCACCTTGGCATAAGCTGGAGTAAGACCTTTATCATTTATAACCAAAGACTACTACAGATGTTTAACTCCAGGGCAGAAGGTTGGAATGGGAGTGAGGATGTGAAGCAGGAGATTCACTTTTCAGATAGTATGTTTTTCAGTTCTAGGATTTCCATATAGTTTTTTACAGTTTCCTGATCTCTTCTAAATTTCCCATCTCTTTACCCAGTATATGCATCTTTTCCAAAGACTCTTTAACACATTTATCAAAGGTATTTTAAAGCCCTTCTCTGCCAGTCTGACATCAGAGTTGTCTGTGAGTCTGTTTCTATTGACTAGTATATCTCTTGATTATGGGTCACATTTCTCTCTTTCTTCACATATCTAATAATTTTTATATAGTGAACATTGTAAATGGTATATTGTAGAGACTGGATTCTGTTATCTTCCTCTGGGATTCTAATATACACTAAAGTTCAAGAATGGCTGCCCTTAGGGGAAAGTTATACAAGTGTGGACCTCACCCAGAGTGTCTTCCTTCTTTCAAAGAACAAGTCCCCTTCCTTTAGTCTGGTCGTCATCCAGTGGCATCAAACAGGTTTTTATTTTCACCTTGTCCAGAGTTTGTAATTATGATCTGTAGGAGGGGTTAGCCTTCTGCAAATCACTCTACTCTGTTAGACCAAAATTTGGATATTCACATTTTAGTTCAAATACTATATTAAATATGGTTTGATGTTGTTTGCATTCTTTGTCATTTAAAAATAAATTTAAAATGTTTTTAGTTGTACTGGGCATGGTGGCACACATCTGTAGTCCCTGGCTACTTGGGAGGTTGGGGTAGGAGGATTGCTTGAGCCCCAGAGTTCAAGGCTGTAGTGTGCTATGTTAGTGCTTGTGATAGCCGCTGCATTCCAGCCTGGGCAACACAGCAAGACACATATATTTAATTGCTATTTGAATAAAATGTTTGTGAAATCCTGGAAGCACCTTACAGGTTTATGAGACACAGCTTGAAAATCTCTAGTTTAAACCATATGATTGACCATTATGGGTATGGATTAGCTTCAACCAGGCATAGGATTATCTCTATGGCAACTGTCGCCATAGCATCAAGCCTACGACAGAGGTGGAAAATGGGCTTGTGAAGAGTGAAGAGGAATGCAGGGTAATATCTTCCTGGTCCCCATTCCAGGAAATCCAAGAGACTTGCTTTGCACCTTAAAAGAGGAAATCTACAGATGGTGCTTAGGTAAAAATGAGCTTTTTGCTAAAAGCAGCCACATTTCCAGCATTCCAACCTATTTTCAGAAGGAGGCTCCTCTTAGCTCCTATGGGCTGATTCATATCCACTTGGTTCATCAATCCTTACCTGTTAACCTGCTCACATGCCCCAAAGTGCAGAGGGTCCCTGCTCCTCAACGAGAAGCAGGGACTCCCACTCAGGAGGGAATTGGCCTCAAGTTTCCCAGTATTTCCAGCCTCTAAGACCTATGGACTGGAGAGAAAGTTCACCTAACTAAATCATTGCAGCCTCTCCTTTTTCTCCTCCCCATTCCTAGTCGGACCCACTAGTGTTTTATTTACCAGGGAGCAGACCTGGAACAAGCTTCTCCAACTTTTTGTTTGTTTGTTTTTTGAGACAGGGTCTTCCTCTTTCACCTAGGCTGGAGTGCCGTGGTACAATCTCGGCACACTGTAGCCTCGGCTTCCTGGGCTCAAGTGATTATCCTGCCTCAGTCTCCTGAGTAGCTGGGACCACAGGCATGCACCACTACACACAGCTAATTTTCTTTTTTCTTTTAGAAATGGGGTCTCACTATGTTGCCCAGGCTGGTCTTGAACTTCTGGGTTCAAGCAATCCTTCTGTCTTGGGCTCCCAAAGTACTGGGATTCCAGGCATAAGCCACAGTGCCTGGCCCTTCTCCAACTTTAATGTGCACACAAGTCCCTTGGGGGTCTTGTTAAAATATAAATCCTGATTTAGTAGGTGTCATGGGCCAAACTGTGTCTACCCCTCACTTTTTTTTTTTTTTTTTTTTTTTGAGACAGGATCTGGCTCTGTTGCCCAGGCTGGAGTGCAGTAGCAGGATCTTGGCTCGCTGCAACCTCCACCTCCTGGGCTCAAGCAATTCTGCCACCTCAGCCTCCTGAGTAGCTGGGACCATAGATGCACGCCACCACGCCCAGTTAATTTTTTGTATTTTTGTAAAGATGGGGTTTTGCCATGTTGCCCAGGCTGGTCTTGACCTCCTGAGCTCAAGCGATCTGCCCACCTTGGCCTCCCAAAGTGCTGGGATTTCATACGTGAGCCACCGTGCCTGGTCATACCCCTCAAAATTCGTATGTTGAAATCATAATCCCCCTACCTCAGAATGTGAATGTATTTGGAGACAGGGTCTTTAAAGAGGTAATTAAGGTTAAATGAGGTCATAAGAGTAGGTCCTAATCCAATAGGACTGGTGTGCTTATAAGAAGAGGAGATGAGGCCGGGCGTGGTGGCTCACGGCTGTAATCCCAGCACTTTGGGAGGCCAAGGCAGGTGGATCACCTGAGGTCAGGAGTTCAAGACCAGCCTGGCCAACATGACGAAACCCTGTCTCTACTAAAAGTACAAAAATTAGCCAGGTGTGGTGGCGGGTGCCTGTAATCCCAGCTACTCAGGAGGCTGAGGCAGCAGAATCGCTTGAATCCGGGAGGCAGAGGTTACAGTGAGCTGAGATCATGCCACTGCACTTCAGCCTGAGTGACAAGAGTGAGACTCCGTCTAAAAAAAAAAAAAAAAAAAGAGGAGTTGAGGACAGATGCAGAGGGAAGACCATGTGAAGACATAGGGAGAAGGCAGCCATCCACAAGCCCAGGAGAGAGGCCTCAGAAGAAACAAACCCTGCTGACACCTTGATCTTGGACTTCTGGCCTCCAGAACTGTGAGAAAATACCTTTCTGTTGTATAAGCCACCCAGTGTGTGATACTTAGTTATGGCAGCCCTAGCAAACTCATACACGTGTGTGGGAAGGCACTGAGCTTTCTGCATTTCTAACAAGCTCCTGGACGCTGCTGATTTGAGGACCACACTTTGATAGCATGGACCTAGAGAATCTGATTCCTTTTTATTTTACGACATTGTCAGCAGCTTCCTAAGTCATTAGCAGGTGGGGAGGAGGACACTTTTTCTCAAACTCTGCCTTCCTAAAGATAGCTAAGGTAATTGTTCTCTACATTTTTATTTGTGGCACTTTTGAAATTTTACAAATAGAGTGGCACCTTTCAGGTTCTGTAAGTGAATGCAGTGGGCTGGATATACCCACACGGCATGGCAGGCATAGTATGCAAATTGAGGCACTCATGCTGTGTCTACAGTGAGCAGTTGCCACTCTGTCCCCATGCTAGAATGTGGGCTTAATGTGGTCATATTTTCCAAAACTTCAAGAGCCAGAAATTTGAATTTTTACATTAAATCTCTAGATTTTAAAACTTTCAAATGTTGGCACCTCCATCTGCTTATTTTTGAAATAATGTGAAGCAAAGGAGCTCTCTGAGGTGGTGCTGGACATGTTCAATATCTTGACCTCTACCTTGTTTTAGGTATATACACTAAAAATTCATCATCCAGGTATAGCATAAGCAAACATTCATCAAACTGTATCATTAAAATTTGTACGACTTACCACTTGTAAGTTATGCCACAATAAAAAAGAAAAAAAAAATCTGCATGGGAATGATACACATGACAGTTATTACCTCTAGGGGCAGAGGCAGGAAAGGAACAGGGTTGGCCTTATGTGTATTTCTAACATATTTCTTCAAAGAGATAGAGGGCTGAAGCATATAGGGGGATTTCTTTCTTTCTTTCTTTTTTGAGACAGGGTCTTGCTCTGTTGCACAGGCTGGAGTGCAGTGGCACAGTCATAGCTCACTACAGCCTTGACCTCCCAGGCTCAAGTGATCCTCCCACTTCAGCCTCCCAAGTAGCTGGGACTACAGGAGCATGCCACCACGCCTGGCTAATTTTTTAAATTTTTAGTAGAGATGAGATATCACTATGTTGCCCAGGCTGGTCTTGAACTCCTGGGCTCCAGCAATCCTCCTGCTTTGGCCTCCCAAAGTGCTGAGATTACAGGTGTGAGCCACCTCGCCCAGTCAGGAGAAAATATTAACAGCTGTTTCATCTCAGTGATACTAGGTATCTGCTTTATTGTTTTCTGTGTGTTTGAAATATTTCATAATTAAAATTAACTATTTTTTAACATTAAAAAAATAAAGCCTGGAAAGGCCAACACTGCATGAACCAAATAAAACTCCTCAGAGGCTACTGCACCATTCTCTTGGTCTCCCTGTGGGACTGCACAGTTGTTTATGTACGAATGCTTACTGCCCTGACCCAGGGCTCCTGTATCTTCAGTAAATACCTGCTCCCTCTTTGTCACGGGTGTGATGTGATGTCACCCCACCCACTCAGCCCAGCGCCCTCATATGCCATTCATCACCAGAAGTGTGTCCTCGGTGCAGCCTCAACTGTGGCAAAAATAACGTTTATATATCAACCCAAATTTGAAGACACTCTGTATTGGGTTCATAGTTTAAAGCTACCAGAGAACAGACTTCTCTGATCCTGAAAGCAATTAAAGCCTAGTGGTTGAACTCACTGGGTAGAAGCCTGGGTTTTCCAGTTTACTAAATATATGCCCCTGGGAAAGTTAGTTTCTCGGCTTCTATTTCTTCACCTGTAAATTGGGAATTACGACAGTATCTACCTAGTTGGGCTTACGGGTAGATTTAAATTTGCTGAGTTATTGGTGCATAACTGTTCATTAGTTATTATTAAGTAATTAATACTGGGTTGATTTTACTTTAACTATCTTTCTTACATCATAGATTGTCTGAGGCCACACCAGTATGAAATCAACAGCTGGCCACCAAGTCTCAAAGGGAAGATATTTTCGGCTGGGTGTGGTGGCTCATGCCTATAATCCCAGCACTTTGGGAGGCTGAGGTGGGCAGATCACTTGAGGTCAGGAGTTTGAGACCAGCCTGGCCAACATGGTGAAACCCCATTTCCACAAAAACTAGCTGGACATGGTGGTGTGCTCCTGTAGTCCTAGCTACTTAGGAGGGTGAGACAGAAGAATCGCTTGAACCCAGCAGCCAGGAGGCGGAGGTTGCAGTGAGCCGAGATCATGCCACTGCACTCCAGCCAGCCTGAGGGATGCACAGCAAGACTCTCAAACAGAAAAAAAGGAAGATATTTTCAACTCTGATTCAAGTGGCAAATGTAATTAAACATTGTCAAGTGCAGGGGCAGTACAAACTTCTTTCTGCCTTCAAGGAATGGACCTGTTTCTGTCCTTCATGAAAAACCCTAAACGGCCAAAGCAACCTTAAGAGAAAACAGAATTGCAGAATCTCCAGGTTGGTTCTTTTCCTCTGGCCTCAAACCTCAGGGGTAGAGCGTTGGCCTCTCCCCTTGGACAGCAGTGTTGCCAGGACAGCCTCCCTGCTGACATGCCTGCCTGGGCTGCTTTTTGGGGCTTGTTGCTCAAGGTAATCCTCCAGGAACAGCACCCTGCTGGCAGCTTTGCAACCCCAAAAGGGCTTTCGCAATGACTAATAAAGCCATAAAGGATGAACACAGATCCAAAAAAATTCATTCCCTGAAGGAATATGATTTCGACTACTTTTCACTTGGTGCTTCTTTGTCTTTTAAGCCACATGCATTCAATTTCTGTCTGAAATTCCAGTTCTCTCACGTTGCAGTCTCCGGAGGCCATTTTCTCTGGTAAACCCGTGAAACACTCTCGGAGCCTGGAAAGGGGTAGAGGAGCCAATTACTCATGAAAGCCCATTTTCTCTGTGGGTTTTCCCTCACATTTCAGGAGATGTATTCCTTTAGCATTTCTGCTATCACCAGTTCAGACCCCCAGAAATCTCCTGAGCCCCCTTTTCCCCTCCCATTAATTTAAAAATCCTGTAGCCGTTACTGTGGTCTGCCTTGCAGAACCTGGCAGTTCACCTGGCCTTTTCCACTCTCCCCGAAATTGGTTACCTACCTGTTGGTTCTCTTACACTAATGTCCCTTGCCACTGTCCGGTTCAGGCCCTCCCCACCCCTCCCTGGATGACGGCAGCAGACGTGTCTCTCTGGTCTACCCGCCCCTGACTTCGCCCTCAAGCTGTGCTCCTCCACTCTGCTGCTAAGATACTTTCTAAAATACAAACCTGATGCCCCCTCTCAGCTGAAAATCCTTTAATGCTGACCTCCCCCAACCCGTTTCCAGACGAAATGTTCCCAGTCCTGCTAGAGCTTCTGCATTGTCAAGAATAGCCAAATACCTGGATTTTTATGTGAATTCCCCAGTCCTTTTTTATTTGTAAAGTTATTACATTTTACATTAAAAAAATTATAAAACATTGCAACAAGTCTCTCACCCATTCCTGCTCTCCGATTCCCTATTTGAAGAGGCCATCACTGTGGCCGGGTTCTTCTGCAGTGCTGCCTTACACACACACACACACACCCTACAAACATACACACACACCCTACAAACATACACATACACAAGCACACACTGCCTTTTTTCCATATAGATGGTAGCCAATTTTTAAATGTTGGTATAAAGTTTTAAAACCCTGAGGGTCAAATAAAAACACTTTTGTTCCTCTGAGGGTCAAAGAAAACACAGGCATGTGCCTTATGATCCGCTGGGTTGTAGATCACACAGGCATGTGTCTTTTGATCCACTTGACTGACAGTTCCCTGAAGACAGGAAACTTTGTCCTGACATCCTCTTCGGTACCTGGGACGATACCTTGCACACAGCTGGCACTCAATAAGCACACTGCCTGTCCGTGGAAACTTTTCTTAAGCACCAGCACTGTGTCTAATGCTGAGTCTATCACAGACTACGGGGTGAACTGTGGCGTGCCCACCCAAGAGGGAACACTCAGGAGAGTTAGTTGTCTGGTTAAGTCTCAACTCCTGTGGAAACAACCAGAATCTGCCTGCTTCCCATATTTCCTGGTTACCTGGGTCAACAACAAATGGACAGAAATAGCAGATTACAGTCCCCGTTCTCAGTTCTCAGGCCCACCCTAATGGGGCATCTGCTCGTGCTGACGGCCTAAGCCGTGGCAGAGTGCTGAGACCAGTACCTCCACGCCAGCTGTCATTCCCAGGAGCGGAGCTTCTGGGTCTCGCCCTCCACCAGGACAAGTCAAGCCGGGACAGGACCAAAACCACAGGCGCAGGCAGAGCTTGCTGACTCTTCCTGAGGCACTGGGCTGGGCAGGGCAGGGCTGGGCAGGGCAAGGCTGGGCCAGCTGCTGCGATGAGTAAGGCATTCAAGCTTCTTCATGTTGGGAGAAGACTCATTGCTCAGGTGGTTTTGGAATCTCCTAGAATAGATTCTATTTGCTCACTCTCCTGAGTCCCCTGCTTGCTCCCACACAGCCTGGCAGGAACAGGGCCTGTGTTCACAGGTCGCTCTTCCCCTCTGGCAACAGGTGTCATGGTTGTGGGACAAGGTGGCATTTTCATTCATGATGAGGTGGACCCCACTGAGGAACTGCAACAAGATCTTACATATCTGTCCTCCATCCTCGGAGGCAGCGATGTCCAATCCTGTGTCAGCAGTGATGTAGGACAGGTGGTTCCTGTCGCAGCACACTCCTGAGGGAGGGCCATAGACAATGTCCCTGGAACTGTACGGTGACGTCCTCCCCTTCTCCCTCACTCGAGAGCATTCTGGCAGGGAAGGGCATGGGGAGCATGACCTTAAGGTTCACCTTGAATGTTATTCTAATTGTGGTGCAGTATGAATCTTACTACTAAAACGCAGGTGGGTGAGACTTGTCATAGTCCTTTTTTTTCTTTCTCTTTATTTTTTTGAGACAGAGTCTTGCTCTGTCACCAGGCTGGAGTGCAGCAGCGCGATCGCGGCTCACTGCAACCTCCGCCTCCTTGGGTTCAAGCGATTCTCCTGCCTCAGCCTCCCAAGTAGCTGGGACTACAGGCGGGTGCCATCATGCCCAGCTAATTTTTGTATTTTTAGTAGAGATGGGGTTTCACCATGTTGGCCAGGATGGACTCGATCTCTTGACCTCGTGATCCGCCCACCTTGGCCTTCCAAAGTGCTGGGATTACAGGCATGAGCCACCATGCCTGGTCCCTTTTTTTCTTTATTTCAAGTTACCTCAGCCTTAATGCTCTCAACCTCGAGCCTGGCATGAAAATTAGATTTGTGGTAACAGGATGGGGCAGGCTTCCCTTCCCTGGAAATATGTGAAAATCCAGGAGGTTACAGGGTACCTGAAAAACAGGGACAGGTCCACTCTTCTTCTGAGACCAAGACCGCTGGGGAAATCCCCGGGGCTCCAGCCTGCATGCACCTTCAGGGAAGGGCTTGTGGCCGCTTCCTTTCCAAGCTGACACACAGGAATCTTGCTGAAGCTGAGAATCCTAGGCTAAGGCTCTGACCTTCTGAGAGACACCACAAAACCTCTCCACAGAAGTCCTGCCATGGGACTGTCACAGGGAGCACATTCCCATCCGCGATGCCTGGGGGCCACCAATCTCCAATCCTTCCCCAGGCTTCGGGCTTCCAGAAAACATAAAGCACATTGTCAGGCCAGGCGCAGTGGCTCAGGCCTATCATCCCAGCACTTTGAGAGGCTGAGGTGGGCGGATCACCTGAGGTCAGGAGTTCAAGACCAGCCTGGCTAACATGGTGAAACCCTGTCTCTACTAAAAATACAAAAATTAGCCGAGCATGGTGGCACACGCCTGTAATCCCAGCTACTTGAAAGGCTGAGGCAGAAGAATCGCTTGAACCCAGGAGTTCAAGCAATGAGCCGAGATTGCGCCATTGCACTTCAGCCTGGGTGACAGAGCGAGACTCTTGTCTCAAAAAAAACCAAAAAAAAAAAAAAACCAGAGAGTCTGCCCCAATAACTTCTGAATTCAGCCCCCAAGCCAAACCTCCCTGAGGCAAGGCTAGCTTCCAGCTTGGAAAGAAGAAATAAAATACAGGAAAAACAAAACCCACATCAATAGCTCAATATATTATCCTGCCACCTAACTCATATTAGAATAATCATTCACAATTTCAGTACAGTGTAACATTCAGCCCTTGTCACAAATGCCTGTGTCCCACATCAGAGCTCATGTACCCCGCTGCTGCTTTGCTCTAAAGCAGAGCTGAAGAACTGAAGGATATTCTGTCCTCACCCTGCTTTATTTCCTCCAATCACAGATTGTCCTCAGAATAAAAAATAAATGCCCTCCTCCCCGAGGGAGCAATTTCTAGCCAAGAAGATGATCAAAAATGGTGTTGCCCAATGCCCCAATTAACTGTACCAAACCCAGTAAATGATGAAAGTGAAGCCTCAGCTTATGATGATAATTAAGCTATGTTGAGTCAATGGTAGCTGCTGTAAGACCACTTCTATTACTAAAACTACCTTCTCCACTTAATTAGCACTTTCTTAGAAACATCCTTAGTTTTTCACATTAATCTGACTGGGGACAGTGTCACTGAACCAGAGCTAAATGGCATCTGGTCTATGAGAGGTCTGAGTCAATAATATGGTGGCTGGTTTTAAAAAGATTGCTGTCCTTTCTTTGCTTGATGACTTGTGATATAGAAAAAAGAAAAATAAATAAAACCATCATTGTTGTAATACATTATTATTTTTAATATTTGGGTGGGCATGTGACCAAGCACTTGGAGTGGCAGGTTTGGAATTTTGAGTTTTGAGTTCTTCCGGATATTTATTCCAGCTGTGTATTAACTGGCACCTTGGCAGCCGCGCTCTGGGCTGGTTCCGCAGTAGATACCACTGCTAGAACACGTGCCTGGCCGTCTGTAGCCCCTGCTGGAAGCAATGGCTACTGTCCAGGGTAGAACTTTATCTAAAGGCTCCCATGATGAACAGATGCTCAACACTACTCATACTAAAAAAACATAAATGCAAATAGAAACCAGAAATCATTTTCACCTATCAGATGGACATGGACTAAAAATACTGATAATACAAAGTGTGGGTGAGCTCGTGGGCAAACAGTAGACGCATAAATCATTGACAGGAGTGTACGATGGATCAGTCTTTTTACTGGGTAATTTGTTAGTGCCTATGCAAATTTTAAAATGCTCATGCCCCTTTTCCTGGCAGTTCCATTGCTAGAAATTTACCATACAAACATACTTTAAACATATACCAAGAAAAGAAAAATGTTTCCTGCAGAATTGGTTGCAATAGCAACAAATCGGAAACCAATTAAGTGTTTTTTAATAGGGCCCTGGCTAAGTGCATTATGGAACAGCAATACGATGGAATTATGTCACCATTTTAAAAGATGCTGATTTTGCATGCTAAAGTGAAAAAGAAAAAAAGACTTCCAAAATATAGTATTAATAAAAATGTGAAGTGCATATAAAATGCTGACTTTTTTTTGGAAGGATACACAAAAATATTGTTAACATGGTTATTTTCCTAACAATATACATATAATCTTAAAAATATACACAGTAAGCCGGGCACAGTGGCTCACACCTGTAATCCCAGCACTTTGGGAGGCTGAGGCGGGCCGATCACCTGAGGCCGGGAGTTCGAGACCAGCCTGACCAACATAGAGAAACCCCATCTCTACTAAAAATACAAAATTAGCTGGGCATGGTGGCACATGCCTGAAATCCCAGCTACTCGGGAGGCCGAGGCAGGAGAATTGCTTGAAGCCGGGAGGTGGAGGTTGCGGTGAGGCGAGATCATGCCACTGCACTCCAGCCTGGGCAACAAGAGTAAAACTCCATCTCTCTCTCTCTCTATATATATATATGTATGTATGTATACATACATCACTTATACACACACACACACACACACACACACACATACATATATATAGAGAGAGATATATGTATATACACATATATATACACACATACATACACACGGTATTTGGGAAGTGGTAGACTATTCTTTCCCCTTCTTTGTACTTTTTTGGTATTTTTAAGACTAGCTCTTTAAAGAATGATGCTGTTTTTATATAAAAGCTGAAAGATATCTGTGAGAGACTGTATTTTCCAATGTGGCCAGGGTAATATTCCCGGACCTATATGCCCTTCTAGAACCTCATTACTCCCCATCAAGAGGTGGAGTTTATTCCTCTCCTCTCGAACCTGCATGGGACTGTGATAGCCTCAACAATTAGAAGGCCATGGAAGTGAGGCTGTGGCTTCTGGGGCTACAGAAAAAGGGCCATGTGGCTTCCGTGTGGCTCTTGCTATCTTGCTATCTCTTGGAAAGCCTGCCCTGGAAACCCAGACACCATGATGTGAGGAATCCCAACCTAGCCCATAATTCTGAGTCTGTTCACAGAGTTGTGCACACATCACCACTATCTAATTCCAGAACATGTCCATTAACCCCAAAAGGAGCCCTGTACCACCCAATCTCCACCCTCCCCACGCCTGGCCACACCATCTACTTTTTTTTTTTTTGAGACAGAGTCTCGCTTTGTCACCCAGGCTGGAGTTCAGTGGCATGACCTTGGCTCACTGCAACCTCTGCCTCCCGGGTTCAAGCAATTCTCCCTGCCTCAGCCTCCTGAGTAGCTGGAATTACAGGTGCCCACCAGCACGCCTGGCTAACTTTTGTACTTTTTAGTTGATACAGGGTTTAGCCATGGCCAGGTTGGTCTTGAGCTCCTGACCTCAGGTGATCTGCCCACCTTGGCCTCTGAAAGTGCTGGGATTACAGGCGTGAGCCACTGCACCCAGCCTCATCTACTTCTTCTCTGTGTATGTGCCTATTTTCTGGACATTTTATATAAATGGAATCATACAATATGTGGCCTTTTGTATCTAGCTTCTTGCACTTAATTTCTTCAAGGTTCACCATGCTTTAGCATATATCAGTACTTCATTGAGTAATATTGCATTGTACGGATAGCCCACCTTTTGTTTATCCATTAATTGGCTGATGGACATTTGGGTTGTTGCTACTTTTTGGTTATTAGGAATAATGCTGCTGTGAACATTTGCTTGCAAGTGTTTGTGTGGCCATGTTTTCAATTCTCTTGCGTTGAAGTACTTTTACATCACCTAAATATTAAATGATAAATACATAATAATCAAATGATACTAATAACTGGTACACAATTAATTCTTATTAAAGCAAATTCCCTAAGAGCAGAAACCTGTTCCTTCGTGGTATTTCAGGTTTAATAAAGACCACTGGGTAGACCTGAAGTAATAAAACAGCACTATTTCCAACCCAGATTTTTCACCAATTCACACTGACATTTTCTCAAATCAGTCTGAAAAGAGATTGTCTGTTTATTATCTCTATGCAAAAACCCAGGGCTATGCTGTGGTCTTCAAAATCCCTCTTTATGTTCCAAAATGAAAACTTATCATTTAAATTTGACATATAGGAAAGGACTAGAGCCTTTTCAGGAATTTGGAGTTTGACTAGAATTCTGGGGAACACAGAACCTTTTGCTGTACTGTGATTTACCTATTCAGGTTTATTTAATAAATACAGTAGAGGTTAACAGATGATAGTGCAAGTTCAATAGAAGTAGGGTGATTTAAAAACATTCTGGATTACAACGAAAACTCACTTATGTGGGAGTTTGAGCTCACATTTACAGCCTCCACCAGCAGAAATCATGCAAATAAGAACCACTGCAGAGTTCTTTGTCCACAGACACCATCTCCCTTCAGGATGGTCCTGCTTTTCCCCCAGCACCTGTGCAGGCATCTCTGGCGAGCCTTATCACAGTCTTTCTGAGTTTGCCTGTATGCTTCACATAAATGTAGTAAAAAAACAATGAGACGCTTCTTTGGGGCAACTGCTGTAGAGGCCACTAATGAGAAAGTGTAGATGTTTCCATCATGGAAAATTACAAGTTTACTTGGTTTCAGTCCTTGGCACTAAGTCTTAGGTTCCTTGTCACTGAACAGCCTTCTTTCCACTTGGCTTCTCTTGGCCAGCATCCTGGCACACCATCAGAGGAGAAAATAATGAGAAAGAAGTGTCTTACAGGGATGGGGAGCACTGGTAGCTTACCATATGGGCATAATCATGGCTCTTCAAACAAATCCTTGACCAGACAGTAGCACTATTTGTCTTCTTGCCTACACAAGCTACATGTGGGGTTCACACCTCCTGAAACATGTGCACACTAAGAGAACTGGAGAATGTTTGCTCAGTTTCCCTCCTTTTCAGGGGAACCCTCTGGCTGGTCTTCAGTACATGAGCAGTGACCCAACTGTAGTTAGCTCCAGAGAGTTTTCTAAGAGTCCCTCATGTTCTTAGAGTTCTGATGTTGCTTAGAAGACAGAGGCCTACCTCATTCTTGGTTTACTCATGCTTCAGGTTACATGAATGTGGGGTGGGGAGTGGGAAACAGCTTTATAATTTTTCTAGAAATTATATAAGGAGTCAGGAGTTTGAGACTGCCTGGGCCCAGTCTGGCTTACACACCGGTTGAATTCTTGTCCAGCGCCCAAGAAGAATGAGAATGTACTGACAGTGGAAGAGTGAGCACTTGCTAATTATAAAAATGCCAAAGGATAGCTATGTGGGGTAAAAAGCACCTGAGATCTCACCATGCAGAGGTAACATGTGCATCCCTTTGGTGAGCATTTCTAGTAATCTGTCTGATGTGTATAATTATTCATCCAGCATTTCCCAAATATATTTGTGAACAT
Organism: Pan troglodytes; assembly: GCF_028858775.2. Lineage (NCBI taxonomy): Eukaryota > Metazoa > Chordata > Mammalia > Primates > Hominidae > Pan > Pan troglodytes. The sequence continues at coordinate 115,986,984 of NC_072406.2, forward strand.
AGCGTTAGTTTGTGTTCATCCAGGAGCCAATTCTGAGACAGAGACTGGAAAGCAAGAAATGCATCTGGGAGGTCAGCATGTGGTAAAGGGGAGCGGGGAAGTAAGGCAGGGAGGGTGAGGCTGGTGGTTATCAGGTTAGCTGCTCCTGTGGGTGGCTGGATGGTGCTCAGTCCCACGGAGGAACTGTGGAAAAGAGTATGGAATGTGTGCCTCAGCAATGCTTACCTGAGGGCGAGGGAGCTGGGGCATTTATACCCAAGGTGCTGTTGGCTGAGGCTGCTCCCTGGGGGTGTGACTTCTGAGCACTTCCAGCCTGCACAGCCTACTAAGACATGTGAGAAAGCACCCCCGCAACCACTCCCCCTAGGAAAGAGGCAGACACTGGCAGCCGGAAAGCAGCCAGACACATACTTATTGGTCGTATTGCTTAGGAGATGCGTCAGGCACTGTTCTAGGTGCTGGGGACATGGAAGGAAACAAAACAGAGAATTCTGCCATCATGGAACATTCTGTCTATTGGGGGAAAATAATAAACAGGGCAAGTAAGAAACCATGGAATGTGTTAGGCAGTATCAAGTACTGTGAAGAAAAATGAAGTAGTAAAGGGAGTTCTGGGAAGGGGGACAGGAGATGGGTTGCAAACAGCAAAAGAGGAATGAGGGCAGGCCTCACTGAGAAGGTGACACTCAAGTAAAGGCTGGAAAGAGGGCAGAGGGAGGCACTTCACATGGTTACCTGGGAAGAGGAAATAGCAGGAGCACCAGCCCTAAGGCAGGAATATGCCGAGGCATGTGTGCAGCAAGGCCCGTGCAGCTGGGCTGGGAGGGCAGGGTAAGCGGGGCCGTGCTGACCTCTGTGCAGCCTCAGGCTCCTACCTGGGGCAAGACCAAAGGCTGTAGGAGAGTGGGAGCATTAACAGGGTGGCAACAGCTGCTGTGCTGTGAACAGCCCAAGAGGGGCCAGGGCAGAAGCAGAGAGGACTGAGGAGGCTGGGGAGGAGGGTGAAGCAGTTAAGATTCTGGAGATATTCTAAAGGTAGAGCCAAAAGACTTGCAGACAGATTGGATGTGAGGTATGATAGAAAGAAAGAAGCCAATGGATTTGGTTTGAGCAGCTGGATGGAGCTACCTCTTCCTGAATCAGGGACATTTTCCAAAGGAGTGGCACAGGATTTTTTTCTTGGTCACTTTGCAAGCCAGGGACCTCTGGCTGGTGACGGCCCACCTGGGCCTCGCTTGACCATGCTACCTGCTGCAGGAGACGGCCTGCCCACTTCACCCGCCTGGGCCAAGTATGGCTTCCACACTGGTTGAGTTCTTGCCCAGCACCAAAGAAGAATGAGAATGTGCTGACAGTGGAAGAGTGAGCAAAGCTGGGAGTTTTATTGAGTGATGAAACAGTTTTCAACAGAGAGGAGACGTGGGGGTGGTCCCCCTACCCAAAGGCGGGAAAGTCCCCCTAATATGGCGGAGTCTGGGTCTTTTTATGGGCTCAGAATGGGGGAGGGGCAGGCTGTAGGTATTACTGGAAAAGGCAACATTCGATTGGTTAAGGCGTTATTCAGAAAGAACAATTGGGAAAGGGTGGGCAAACAGGAACAGAAGTTCCCACTCTGCGTGGTGGGTTTCATCCAGGACCAGCAATCTGGTCTTTTAGCCTTCAGGCTGTTCTTTGCTTGAACGTGGGGTTTCATTTGGGACCCTCCCCTCTCTGCCTAGGCATTTGGCTGCCTCATGTCACTATCAGGAGCAAGCCTGGGGTCAGGAGTAATTGGGAGCCTGGCTTTGGGCCTATGAAATTTGAGATGTCCATTAGAGACCTAAGTGGAGATGTCAGTAGCAAACTGAATATAGGGGTCTGCAGTTCAGGGAAGAGGCCCATTCTGGGTTTAAACTGAGGTGTTGGACAGCATATAGATGGTATAATCCATGTGGCTGCTGGAGACACTGCAGGGAGCAAGCCAGATAGAAAAGAGGTCTGGGACTGAGCCCTCAGGGAGGCAGAGCACTGAACAAAGGAACCTGAGAAGCAGCAACCAGAGAGCTTGGTGTCCTGAAAGCCAAACGCGGAAAGTACTTCCAGGAGAAGGGAGTGGTTGACTGTGTGTGTGTATATATATATATATATATATATATATATATATATATATATATGTACATGTGCTACATTTATAAAGACCTCCATGCAGAAATATACACTCTCTCTACGGATATATACATACACACAGGGAGCTGTAGATAATGGTGTTATACTATAGAAACAGATCTATAACTCTATCTACTTCCCACTAAATCTATTGGGGACAGTGTGCCATGGCAACACTGTCTGTCTGCTTTCATCATTTTTTTCATGGCTGCATAGTATTTCATTGTGCCCAGGAACCGTAATTAACTTTTTCCCTATAGATATTTTCCCCAATATAGAATTCTAGATTATACAGCAATGAACATCTTGTGCAACCATCCTTTCACACTTGTGTAGCCATCTCCTTGAGATAAACCCCTAAGAGCAGAGTTGCTATAGGCAAGGGTATGCCCTTTTTACCTTCTGACTCTGAACTCCTTCCTGGGCAGCCCCACTAATCAGATGCATTCAATGTGGAACAGCTGCTGACCTCAAGGAAGAACTGCCCAGGACATCATTCTAGGCAGACTCTATGCTAGGGACCCTTCTGTACACAGAGAAGATGCAGGGCAGCCACTACATAATCACTGTTAGAAATCAGCAAAGGTTTGCATCATTACAAAAGTCTATGACAGGAGGCAATCTACTGGTTCTAGCTCTCAGCCTGACGTATCAAGCTGCAGCGGACTTCTGCGTATAAAGACTGTCCTGTTTCCACGGAGAGAGGAGCAACTCTCTAGGCCTAAAGGATCTCCAGCTGAGCCACGAAGAGCTTATTACATCAAGAGCAAATGCGGCAGACGAAGGCAGTGCCTTCTGTGAAATGACTGTAATTAACTCCAAATCTTTCTCCACACTTTATTTTTGCTGGCTGGATTTGTCATTTTGCTGTCAGAACAGGCCTACAACATACCTCAGATGTTTTTCCTTTACCTTGTCATTCTGAGCAAAAGCATGACTCCATCACCTGTCTGGGCACATACCGAGTCTTTGTCTGGATGGTGTCAGCACATCCTGCACACTCAGCGGCAACCCTGAAAATAACATCTACCACCTGCCAGGCAATTGGCTGACTGCCTCCGTGATCTTCAGGGGCATCGAGGGACAATGTATTTAGTCATGCACCTCTGTAAGTGCAGGGAAATGTACTGGGACACCTTTCGATTCCCAAGGAAATAAAAGGAAAATGACAAACACATAGTCACACTGTGGATCCCTGTTTATTCCCATCTCTGGGCAGGCCTGTAAAGAGCATCAACCCAGGTCTCAACCCCACTGCTGGTAACTGAGCCACAGAAACTGTAAGCAAGTGACACTCATCCAGGGAGAACTACTCCCCTAAACCGGTTCTTAGCCAGCAAGAGAGGCCCACAGGAAGGTCTCTGATAACCTGAAGTTTTGAAAAGCTTAGAACTGTGTGATCAGGCCATATGCCCCTCAGTTCCTGAATGTTCACTACCCTGTGGTGTCCCTTTGCCATGGAAGAGACTCCAACCACACACATCAGTTAAGCTGCCAACACTGTTTCCTCCCCATTCTGCTCTGTGAACAATGCACAGTCCAGCCAGGAGCTCAACAGGGAGGGTTTTCTTGTTGTGTCATGGCTGAGATCAAAGTCATTGTACACCAAGGACATAGTGGACAGAAGGGAGCCAACAACATTTATGCCAAATCCCATTCCCAAGATGACTATATTTTATAGTTTATTACGAGGTAACTGCCTCCAGACAGATAAGCCCCTGCATGATGCTGAAAGTCAGAGCCTGGGGGTGAACGCCACCTTATCTTTGTCCTCCTCAGCTGGTCTGCGTGTCTCTGCTCAGAACGCTGTGTAGTAGTGCTCCATTGTGCTGACAATGTCACTCTGGTCCTCCAGGAGCTCCAGAACTTGCTGCAGCACAGCCTCGCTCAGGCCCGGGCGGATGCTCAGGCGAGCACAGGCCAAGATGTGCAGGAAGTGACAGCCCTTCTCCATGTCTGCAGGAAAAAGGTAGGTGGCTGAGTGTGGACACAACTGTCAGGCCCTCCTCTGTCCTCTCCATACCTCCTGACTTGGCATCTGCATTCTGACCAGATCCCCAGATGATCTTTATGCACATTGAAGTCAGAAATGCATGATCTACCTGATCACAAAAACAAAACAGAAACACCTGTTCTCAGGCCCCTGATGTCACCACGGCGACATGGAGCCACTGCTCAGGGACTCTGAACTTCAACCTTCAAGGATTCCAATCAAAGATTTTTTTATCTGTAACCTAGTGGATTTTTAGTGCTTGATAAACTTTTTTCTCTGGGGTAATTACATGTATAAGTGTAACGTATTCAGTGCCAAACCTCTAGTTTCTCAGGGAGGAGCCCTCTTGAGACTCACAGCAGAGCTGGTTTGCTGCAGCCTCCGTATGCTTCCCCCTAAGTCCTGATTTGATGCGGCTGCCTGGTGAGAAGGGATTCCTACCTTTGGCCTGTTCTCATTCCTCTCTTCCTGGCTTCCAAAAGTCTTATCTGTGATGGTTGTATTCCTAGTAACCTCTTATGCTCTGCCCCAAACTAAGACCATCTAGTATACAACAATACAAATTCAGAGTTAGTAACCTCTTTCCTAGTTGAAATCAATGACTTAAACATTGGTAATGAGAAAATGAAATAACTTTTATCTGAAGAATGCAAGTCCTTTTAATTATCAGGCCCAGAGAGACATGACCATGAAACGGCAATCACGCCCTACTCCTATGTATTCACCTCGGAAACTGCTTGCTATTGGCACAAGTAGTTATAAATTAGCCTAATAATGCCAAATTGAACACTATAATCCACACCCTATGGCTTAACAATGTATAGCCAGTCACCAATCAATGTTATCTATAAACCAATGAGAATTCCTGACAAACAACTTTGTATCAGCCCACTCCCTGTCCTCCTTTTTGGCTTTTAAAAATCCACTTATGGGCCAGGTGCAGTGGCTCACGCCTATAATCCCAGAACTTTGGGAGGCCGAGGTGGGCGGATCACCTGAGGTTGGGAGTTCGAGACCAGCCTGGCCAACATGGTGAAACCTCGTCTCTACTAAAAATACAAAAATTAGCCAGGTGTGGTGGCATGGACCTGTAATCCTAGCTACTTGGGAGGTTGAGGCAGGAGAATCACTTGAACCCAGGAAGCAGAGGTTGCAGTGAGCCGAGATTGTGCCACTGTACTCCAACCTGGGTGACAGAGTGAGACTCCATCTCAAAAAAAAAAAAAAAAAAAAAAAAATCCACTCATCACTGCTGCTAATCAGAGTGTATATTCAGAGAAACCTGAATCTGTGCTCCCCAGCTGCAATCCTGAAACTTGGCCCAAAGCAACTCTCTGCTTGTATTAATTTTGCCTCAGCTCCTTCCTTTTAGGTCGGCAGTAGTCAAACGGGGGTTGTGCCTATTAGGGGATAACGAAACCAATTTTTGTAGGTTGCGATCAGCAACTTTTTCTTACCAAACTAAAAGAGAGCAGAAATAGAACATTACAGAATATCTTGCATTGTAATTTGGATACATATTAATTCATGAAATTTTATTTCATATACATCTTATGCATTAGAATTATATAATTTATTGGGTCATGATGTAAAACGTATTTCTAACTTTGAGTCAAAGTCAAACTTCTTTACCAAAAGCAAACCCTCTCCAGTCGTCACAGTTTAAAACTCCATGGCAGGCCCAGGCATGGTCTCTCTCTGCCGTATACCCAGTATCTGGCACACAAAAGGTGCTCCACAAAGTCACTGAAAGTTGTTTACAGATGAAAAATGCTTTAGGCTTCAGGAAGGTGCTCGAAGAGGTATTGCGGTGTGAGGCAAAGCACGGTTCAAGGTTTGGTGCACTTCTGTAGCTTTGGGCAAGCCATCCCTAGGCCTGAGTGTTCTCAGCTGTGGTGAAAACCACTTCCAAGGCCCTTTCCAACCCTAAGGTTCAGAGACTGCTCCTGGGCTAACAAAAATTTGCTAAATTCTGACCTCTAGTGGCTGTGTCCACTCATTACTCCTTCCGACTGGGATTGCTGGCCTCTATACTTCCAGGCTGTTTCTTCAACATTCACTCCATAGACTTCCTGAACACCTACTATGTGTGCAGTGCTGAGCAAGGAGGAGCAAGTAGAGCTTGGCAGACCGAGAGCTGCCACTGGAGTCCACCACACCAGAATTCAAGCCCTGGCTCTACAACTGGGACAAAGTCACTCCCGGGAACAAAACCACTTCCTTCTCAGGGTGGCTGTGTGGATGAGAGACCAGGGGGAACTACTATGATTTGGTTCATCATATCCATAATCCAAGAAGATGAATGTAACTTAGTTCCTGCTCTAGAGAAGCTTCATCCCTTCCCAAGAAGAAAAGCCTCTCAAGGAGGAAGAGCTGACCAGCAAGCAAGGATAGGTTTGATGATGGAGGGTGAGGGGCTCCAACCACACAGACCTGCACACGGTAGGGAGGAGCAGAGGGAATTTAGTGCTGCTCAGCTTTTAGTGCTGCAAGGCTGCAAGGCCTGGATGCTTGGACCCAGGGCTCAAGATGACTTACAGGCATCCGTGGGGCCCAAAGCAGTGATGCTGACTGTCTCAGAGGCCTTCAACTATTTAGTCAGAAAGGCTGTTCTGCTGAGGGTTATCTGGTGAGGCTGTTCAAAAGTGATCTCCAGTCACATTGGTAATGTGAACTTAGACTCCTCTCTATTTTTAATTTTTATTTTTTGTAGAGACAGGGTCTTGCTATGTTGCCCAGGCTGGTCTTGAACTCCTGGCCTAAGCAATCCTCCCAAGCACTGGGATTATGGGAGTGAGCCACCGTGCCTGGCCTTAGATTCTTCTCTAAGTGAGAAATTATTAGAAAACAGTAAAAGTAGAAAGGCCAGCAAGGAGCTCCCCAGGGGTTAGTACAATTACATAATTCGACTCTTCTGGAACAAACCCACAAGCCGAAGCAGACTTTTCTGAAAAGTGTTTTCCTGGCAGACATAGTTATCTTATGATGGATCACTATGAGCGGTGATAACTGCGCCTTATATTTTCCCAAGAACTTTCACATGTAGCCTGATTCATACTATACCCCATCATACCTCCACCAGAAACCACAAAGGCTAATGTTCTAGAGACCCAAATGACATAAAGATACATTTCAGATACAACCTACTACTATAACTACAAAAGGTTAAACTTCTTTAAGTCTTTTTTAAAAGTTTGTCTTAAGTTTAAAAAAAAAATCCTCCAGTATAAGTAGTGTTATATGGTACTCAGTTTCTACCAAAAGCAGCAGTTCTCTCCAGCCCTGGGATAGTAAAAAATGAACCTGAGCTAAACACATGGGAGATTTTTGAAAAGCTAATGGTATAAAGTAACATTTAGTGAAAGGCTGCCATTTTGGAACTCATCAAATGTTAATTTTCTTCGGTGTGAAATGATTTGGTGATCAAATAGGAGAATTTCTGCATGCTTAGCAAATACAAACTGAAGTTTTTAGTCAATCTAGGTGAAGGGTATATCGGTGTTTATTGTACCAGTCTTTTAATTTTTTTTTTTGATAAATTGGAATATTTACAGAGTAAAAAGTTAGAGATAAAAAGACATGTTCAACATAGAGCTCTTTTGGATAATTTGCCATTGTTGTACCCATACTGAAAGCCAAAATCCAGATTTTGTCAACTTTACTCCAACAATAATACAGCAAAATCCACATACAGATTCTATCTGAAACTGCCTCCTTCCAGATCAATATTAAACCAAGTAGAGGGTGAGCCTTCAGGCCTGCAGGCTAGAGAATTAGGGGTTACCACTTGGGCCATTAGGAAAGAGAACTTCATTTTTATTTAATACTTTTTGGATCATAATTATGCGCTGAGTACTCTTCTAACTTTCTAAATGCCAATTCATTTACTTCTTATAAAAACCCATCTTGTAGGTACTATTATTATCCCCACTTTGCATTTAAAGAACCCGAGGCACTTGCCCAACGTTACACAGCTAGCAAGTGGCAGAGCCGGGATTCAAACCTAGGCAAGGTGGCTCCAGAGCACAGCTCCTCACAATGCCGCCACATTGCCCATCTTCAGAAAACAAGTATCGATCCTTCAGGGACCTAAGACAGGCTTGATGTTCACAGTCCTTTCATTATTGAAGGGTTAGCCTTTGTGAGACACTCATAAATGACTTCAAGTCCTTCTACCAATCATCCTGACAAGGAAAAGCTCCAGGCTATATTCTGTTTGAAAGGCTAGAAAGGAACTAAAGGCCCAGTAGGTATAGTTAGACTGAGGGTCGGATATTTACCTATGCATATAACAGCATGCTGTCCAGCTAATGAAAAGACGTAGGCACTTTCATGTGTACTGTTGACCTCTAGAAGGCAATGTTACATCTAAAATACAAGGTGTAGGACAATGTATATCGTCGGCTAAACTTCACTTGTGTTTTCTGTCAAGGATAAATAAGACGATATGTTTGTAAGTGCATATCTGTATAGTTTATCCTTGATAGAAAACACATATCCAACAGGATATGCAAGTAACTAATAACAACCACTGCCTTTGGAGAGGGGAACACAGAAGCTGGGGCTCAGTGCTGGGAGGGAGTCTGGCTTTTTGGAGTGGATTTTTGCACTGCTTGGCTTTTCATGAGGGGCATACATTACTATTCTGAATTACTATGTTATGACATTATGAAGCGGGGTGGTCACAGCAGGTTCCAACACAGTCCTTATAACATCTTTTATCAGCATTCTCAGTAACTCAGGCTTCAGAATTCAGCTCCTGGGAGTGTAGTAGTGCCAGGTGATTGGCTAGTGGCTTTTAGAGGCCTCCCACAGACTGAGTGGCAGGGCCTGTCCACTTGATGAGCTGTGGGTAGATGTAGATGTTAAACCTGCTACTTTCAGGACACTTCAGAGAGCCAAGTCCAAATGAAATGTGAATTCTTTTCATGTGCTTTACTAGCCCTAGGGTTCAATCCATTCTATTCCTAATGCAGATGAAAATAAGAACCTGGCCAGGAGGCCTGCGAATAGGGTGACTGCAGCGATGTTATCTTGGGAGCATCTTCTCATCCCTTCTTGGCTGAGGAATCCCACATTGCACTGTTCTCAAAAGCTCCTTCAATTGTGGACAGATGGGCTTTTCCCTCAACTAAAGGATATTTGCTTTTATTGTTCTGAATGAAGTGAACAAAGTCCATTCACTTGCACTGAAATAATATATTGCTTTGAGTTTATTTTAAGAGCTGCTGTCACACCACTCTGGGATCCGACCTCATGGTTTCTTAAAGGCTAACTAGGGCTGTCTACCATAAACACCGGCGCTGGAAACCTGGCCCAGCTTCACCCACTGACTCAACCTGGCACAGGTCCAGGCCCCAGGGATGTATGGGCCGAAGGACTGGAGGTGGAGTTCACTGGCAGATCAGGGACCTGGGGTCATTAACAAACTTTTCCAACACTTCTTATTATAGTATGTGTTTGCAAAAGCTAGACTTTGAAAAGTCGCCTTTAAGACCGGTCAGTTTACATAGGATTTAAAAATAGACCAATGCTTCCTTCTCTTTCTAACTAGTGTGGAAATGGTATTGTTCCTTGTCAGAGTAGCTACAGTTTCAGTGTCTAACCACTAGGGGCTGAACTAACTCTACCAAAACTATTTTCTAAACCATGTCTTTTGCAAATTAACAGTTTCCAAGATGACTGAATTACACCGTTCATAAACAGTCATGTCTAGAACCATCCCTTCCAACACTGAAAGGCTTTGATGTTAGAATAGAGGAAAATGTTAGGTTTGTGTTCAAAGAAGGGGGGCAAGCATGAAATAGGAAATAACACAAATCAGAGAGAACATGAGAAGCAGAATGACATCAAAACGTCCTAGTGTGGTGACCTCACTGTATCAGAATTCCTTGTCTAGCCCCCACCTCATCCTCTATGGAAACAAAATCCCCAGGGTAGAATCTGGGCTCTGAATGTTCAGAGAGCTCCAAGGTTGAATCTTATGTACAGCCAAGATCACAACTGTGCTAGCCCAACACTCCTTTAGAGAGGAGATGGAGGCTCAGGGAGGGCAGGTACTTTGACTATCACCTTTCCAAGTCACTACTGGGAAAAGTCCCGGGTCTCCTGACTCTCCATCCAGTGCTCCCCGGGAGACAGTATCCCCTTCCAGGGCACCAGGGCATCACTTGTACATTATACCACTTACGATTTGGTTTCTGGCAGTCCTGCTGAATGATCCGGTGGATCTTTCTGTGCAGGTCTTTGTCTTCTCTGGTTACCTAAATAGGAAAAATAGTTGAGAGAGAGAGTGTTCTTAGGTAACACAGCAGTTGTGTCATCCAGACTTCCAAATTAGTATTCAGGATAGTTTCTAAAGATTACATAATAATCATCTTCCCTACACCATTAATGTGGTGTTTGATACTTGGCCTAGTGTCAAACCAGTTCTGCCCAGAGGACACGTCCTTGGGAGTTGGTTCACTGGGGCAATGAGGTTAAAACAAAAAAAAAGCTGGAATTGCATACTTTTAAGGAGCAACTTTCTTCTTCAACACTCATAACACATTTCTGTTATTTGTTGTTATAGTTTTGAGCGAGGCACAGTGATCAAGGCCTCCGATCTCCACCCCATGACTCCTTCTTCTGGGCCCTGACACCTGTCTTGTGTTGCATCAGTTTTCTTGCTTCTCCCAACCACAAGGAAAAATAAAAGGAGAAAAAAAAAAAAAAAACCCTGCAAGGACAGGCTAGCATGAGAGTAAAGCTAGCATATCCACTGAAACACATTCTGCTCTCAAAGGTAGACATAACTTAGTCTTTTTCTTTTTCCTTTTTTTTTTTTTTGAGACGGAATCTCACTCTTATCGCCCAGGCTGGAGTGCAGTGGCACGATCTTAGCTCACTGCAACCTCCGCTTCCCAGGTTCAAGTGATTCTCCTGCCTCATCCTCCCGAGTAGCTGGGATTACAAGCGTGTATCACCACGTCCAGCTAATTTTTGTATTTTTAGTAGAGATGAGGGTTTCACCATGTTGACCAGGCTGGTCTCGAATGCCTGACCTCAAGTGATTCCACCTGACTTGGCCTCCCAAAGTGCTGGGATTATAGGCGTGAGCCACCGCACCTGGCCAACTTAGTCTTTTTTAACCAGCTCAGATTAAGAGGGAAGCAGCACACAACGGGTTTCACCTTCATGTTCCACAGTGAATCTAGTAACAAAAAAAGAGAGAAAGAGAAAGAAAAAAAAGAAACAGAAAAAGAGAGAGGAAGAAAGGAAGAAAGAAAATAGGCATGCAAACAAATAGCTGTAAGTTTCCTCCTTAAAGACAGCCCAAGAATGCCTGTCTGACCTGCCTTACTGGAGGGGGCATCTTGAGAACACCTGCCTTCTCTCAGCTCACAAGGTTATGACGAAGATTAAACAAGGTCATGTGTGAGAGCTGCTGAACCTAGGAAAGCACTAGGCAAACAGAAGTGTTGACTTATTTTAACCATTTCCCTGAGGCAGGGCTTCAGGAGAAAGGTGACTACAAAGCAGTGGAGAGATGAAGTCAGAGATGGCGACAAGAGATCTATTTGTGCTTGATCACAATGATTCACAGGAGGAAGTGCCCAGCCCCACCGCGCCTTGCCCTGGACTGCTGCTCCTCAGGAAGGGCTGCTCTCTAAAGGCCTGGGAGGAAATGTGTGTCCCAGAGCAGGGCTCAAGGTGAGCTGCCCCCATGAGCTTCTCCAACTTCCAGGAAGCAACCAACTCCCACCCGGCCTTCCCATGCCAGGACTCCCATCCTGGGACGGTGTGGGAGGCATTCGCCCTTATGTAGACTGGGATACCTGTTTCAAAAGTTATTTAAATGGTATTGTAATTTCTAAAATCTCTCTAAAGAGGGGAGTCACTAGGGTAAATCAACATCAGGAAATGTCATATTAAGAAAAGCTCCCCGTCAGGAATCTTGCCTGTAAATAGTGAGACTTCTGGAATACCACAGAATTTGATCAGTCTCTGGGAGAGCTGCACATAACGGAGTCCACACCCACTGATGTCAGTGGTCCTGAGAAGGCCCATTTCCAGCTTAGCTCCTCCAATATTAAAGGTATGCAGCAAAAGGTGAACTTTTAACTTGAAAGAGTGAGGCAAACAAGCACCCATACTTCTGCTGGGAGTCAACTGGTACAGCCTTCAGGCAGGCCCATCACACTGTGTCGACCAAAAGCTTAAATGGCCATGCCCTCTGCTCCAGCAGCTCTTCTTTTAAGAGTCAATCTTACAGAAATACTGACATGAGTTCACAAATATAGTTGTGCAAAAATAGCCACAGCAACACTATTTGTGACAGCAAAAGTTAGAAATACCCTAAGTATCCATCAAAAAGGAATGTCTAAAAAATACACAACAGGTACCCATAGTATGGAATACCCTGAGGATGTTAAAAAGAACGAGGTAGATTTATAACTACTAATGTGGAAAGGTGCCTGTCATGTGTTATCTTGGTACCAAAAAAGGTACAGAGCATTATTTAGAGTAGCAAGTCTCAATGGTCCCAGGAGATACCCGGCAATGTCCAGGGACATTTTTGGTTGTCACAGTTGGGGTGTTGCTCCTGGTCTCTAGTAGGTGAAGGTCAGGGATGCTGCTAAGTATCCTGCAATGCACAGGATAGTTCCCATGACAATCGATCACCTAGCCCAAATAGTGTTCAGATTGAGAAATGCTGATTTAGAAGATGATCACATTTTTTATAAAGCAAAAAGGCTCTTGCATAAGTCAGGGATTGGAAACAATTAAAAAGCCACAGGAGCACATTTGTATATGTATGCATCTGTAAATGTACAGATAAATGTCTAGAAGGATATACAGTTATCTCTCGGTATACTCAGTGGATCAGTTCCAGGACCCTCAGGTATACCAAAATCCACACACACTCAAGTCCTGAAGTTGGCTCTGTGAAACCTGCATGTACAAAAAGTTAGCCCTCATATGTGGGTTTCACATCTGCAAATACTGTACTTTCCATCTGCATTTGGTTGAAAAAGTCTGCATATAAGTAGACCCATGCAATTCAAACTTGTGTGGTTCATGGGTCAACTGTATTATTAAAAGAGATACCTTGGGGAAGGATAAGGGCCAACTTTCACTTCTGATTTTATGTACCTCCTTAATGATTTTTAAGAATAATTAAGTGGTTATTCGTAAGTAATAAACATATTTGTAATTGAACCTACAAAGAAAAAAAGTTAAGTTGCAAGGGTCTTACATAGTACAGGTTATCAAAACCATCATCTTTCTGGAAAACAAGTCCTTTTTCCTGCAGCAGTTGTATAGCATTCTTAAATATACTATGAATTGCCTTGGAAGTGGTGTCCTTCTTAAAATTCACCTGTAAAGAGAGGAAAAAGAAAAGAAATAAGTCTCACCTTACGGCACCTGAGAACAACTCCTAGACCAACTGGTTCATGAATTTGTCCAACAGGCCTTTTAACTGCTGAGTCAAAAAGATCCTGGTATGTACCGGCCTAGCAGGATGGTATTTAAGGAGGACTGAGAAGTGTGCCCCGGCAGGTCACCTTTCATGACTGTTCCCTACCTTAGTTGTGATTTTTTTTTTTTTTAATGAACTCAACACTCTGTAGTGCAGAATAAAAAAAGCTACCCTCACTGTTGGACAATCTTTGACTTATTTTTTATACAAAACCAAAACACTGTATATACATATTAGCCCCCTTTTCCATTAAAATTGAGGCTGTATACAATCTCTTCCTAGGGACTTCAAAGATTTTTATGTATGTTGGAATAATTTGGGGATTCCAGCATGAAGTATTAAATAGCCTCATTATTTTAAATGGAGGACAACAGAGGCTGTGCAGAGATCCACCAAGGGGAGTCCACAAGGCTGAAGGTAGACAGCAGTCCTGGTGAAGCACAGTCCCCACCTAGAAGGGACCTCTGCTGCTGTCAGCTCTCCCCCTCACTTTCAGTGTCTCTTCACTTCTCTGGAGACACGTTTGCCTGGGGAGGGTCATCCAGGTCATCCTGCTTCTTATCCCCGAGGAAGCTAGGCTATCAGCTATGTCCCCCCATGCTTGACCAGATGGGATGCTTCTTGAGTCAGGGACTTTGTTTCATCTTGGCCACCTCCTCCCTAGCACACGTTAGGTGACTGATAAAGTATCTGTGAGATGAATGGAAACAAATACACATTAGAGAGTGTGTATTCTTCTTATTATTCCATTGGGGATTTTCCACTCCTTCCTAAAACAAAGAAAAGGGCGAACAACAATTGCTCTTCAAAGTACAGATCCTTTTTTTTTTTTGAGACAGAGTCTCTGTCGCCCAGGCTGGAGTGCAGTGGCGCGATCTCAGCTCACTGCAAGCTCCACCTCCTGGATTCATGCCATTCTCCTGCCTCAGCCTCCCGAGTAGCTGGGACTACAGGTGCCTGCCACCATGCCCAGCTAATTTTTTGTATTTTTAGTAGAGACAGGGTTTCACCATGTTAGCCAGGGTGGTCTCGATCTCCCGACCTCGTGATCCACCCGCCTCGGCCTCTCAAAGTGCTGGGATTACAGGTGTGAGCCACCGTGCCCAGCCTACAGATCCATTTTCAATGTGACAGAAATTTGTCAAGATATTGAAAAGATCAGAGTTCCAAACAAATGTGGCAAAGCTTCCAGAAAAGTATTTGAAGGCCAAGTCCTACCTCTATTGAAAGGTACTTACAAAGCCTATGTGGGGCAGCACCCAGAGGTGCTGAAAAAGAGTGGCTGAGATTTGCTAATGACATTTCCTCAAGGGGAGAGGAAAGAGCCTCCACAGGGTCTCAAGTGTTCACAAGTCCGTCCCAAAGTAACCTTCTCTTTCCAGAAGAGACCTCCCAAACAGGCTTTCTGTTACTCTAATAGATCCTGGTGATGTTTCACAAATGTGTTCTCCTGGGCTAACAATAACAGCCTAACACACTAATTGAATTATCAGTCTAAGTTTTTCCTTAAAAGAACAAGCTGGAGAACCTTGTCATTAGAGCCCCCAAACTGACAAACATTCCAGGTTATGACAGCTTCCATTTGGAAGGGAGAATAAGGCTGAGAAATATTTGACAACTCCCACAGGCAGAAAAGCTCTCTGGGTGTGTTTAGAATAAACACCACACCTAGCAATCCTCAGCCACACATCTTTTTATTCACGAGGCTTAGGGCAAAACTGTTTTTAATTTCATACATGAGTGCTCTTAGGGGATGCACCATCAGTGCAACATAGACTCCTTTGCAAACCTTCATAACTACTTAATCTTTATAATTCTAAGGAGATCTATCTTCTTTAGTCAATTTAACATGAGGATCCTAAAGGTTAGGTTTATTACATCTCTTAGCAAGATAGAAATAAATTGGAAACTAACTAGAGATGATTGTTACATGATTATTCCTGTCTTTAAAAATGACTCTTGGTTATCCCCAAACCATATAAAAAGCCTAGTTCCCCCTCCCAGATTTCAGTCAGATCAAGCAGCAGGAAGAGACAATGCTAGGCCTGGGAGATTAAAAACACAGTTTCAGCTGTGAGCAAGGACTCAACAGAAATGGCTCTCTGTAAATATAAACAATACTTGAAGCTTCCTTTCCAAAAACATTTGCCTCAGCTGACCCTGGGACATATTTCCCTGGCCTAGTTATAAAGACCATAGTCTCAAGGGTAAAGCCACTAATCGTCTCTTCCAGCCAGCAGCTTTTCCTGGACTGGGATCTGTGTCTTTCTTGTCTTTTTCAAAAAAGCAATGACAGACTCATCAGATTTAGGAAACCGAAATTGCTCACAGGCAAAAAAAACAAACAAACAAACAAACAAAAAAAAACCAGTCACTAGCTAAACGTGCTGAGCCTTACCAAGCCTCGCCTCATCTCAGGTCAGGAACTGGGTGGATCCCTGAAATATATATAGTCTTCATTCCCAAACAAACTCAACATTCATCCAGCTGTCAAAGAAACAATGGTTTTGCAGGCCCTGCTTATCATGTTTCTGGATTTGCTAAGAAGGACCACTATGAAAAAAAGGAGGAAACATTCAAGCCTGCTCTCTCTCTGCCTCTAAACTATAACACCATCACAATGATTTTTTCTGTTAAGCTTTCATCTGTATGACAACAGAAAGTGCCAAAGGATCTAGGGTTTCAGTCTCATTGTAAAGCACCTTTAGTCTCCCAGGAATCTATTAAACAGAACTCAATTTAATCACACTGACCTCCCCAACCAGAGCAATGTGAGGGACTAATTCATAATTGATAGAAGAAAGAGTTTCCAAAGACAAAACAAATATAGTGCCATATTCGATTCTTTTTAAACATATAGCAGTAGGCAGACACAAGTTTCTGCTGTAAGCATTTTCAAAAAGATATGCCAAAGGTTCCCCGCAGATCATTTTGAATGGAGGAGTCTTTTAGTCCTCAAAGAGTCCTTAAGTCTCTCTCTCTACTTAATTATAGCTATCACGGAAGAGCTGGCTTCATGTGAAAAATATGGTCTTCGCTAAGCTTTAAAGTTTCTTTCCAAACATGCTGATAGAATCATCAGAAGTCCTAGGAGGTCAATTTGGCTTTGAGCCGCCTCTAAATGATTAAGTGGGAAGAAGGTCAATCTTGGTGTCAGCCGACAGCTGGAGCGCTGCAACTGTTTAGAAGCAACCTTGGCAAAGAACAAAGCAGCCAGTCGTGACCCTTTCCACTTTGGTGTTTTCTGAAACGATATCCCTCATCTCCTCGTATGAAACCATGGGTCACTGGGCACATCAGGCTGTTGCCCAGAAGAGATAATTAGGAGCACAAACAAAACTGAGAAGCAGTGGTCATGCCCAGGAAGTCAGGATGTGACTCAGTATCTGTTCCACCAAAATCAAGAACAACTTATGTTACCTAGCAAGGGTGTTCACAGCAGCCTTGTTGGTGATGGCAAGAGATCAGAAAACATCTAAACAGTCCAGGAATGGACAGACTGGTCACATACATGATGGTACACGTGACAAAGACTGTAGGGGCCAACCTATATGTACGGCTAGGAAAGAATCTGTAAGACATACGTCAATGAAAAGTGTGGTCTCTCATAGTATACTACGCCATGCTACCATCTGTGTGAAACAGAAGGGGCTACAGTGACTTAGAGTACACACAAGCACAGACTATCTCCAGAATGATATTCCAGAGACTAGTACTGGTGCTTGTCTCAGGGGAAAGGGAGTGAGAGGGAGGATGGGAAAGAAACTGACCTTTACCTTTACACTTTGTGGGACAATTTGAATTTTTAAAAATCATTCATTCCTTCAATCAGCAAATAATTAGTGAGAACCTGCTTTATGCCAGCCCCGTTCTAGGCCCTGGGTAGAGAGCAAAGAATAAGACAGACAAGTCCTCTGCTCTCACAGAACTTAAATTCTGATGGAGGAACAGGCAGGCAAACAAATAAAGACCAGTGACGTCAGATACAAAAACAGGGTGTAAGGGTGAGGGGCCACGTGGCAATCAGAGCAGCTAGACGGCCAGGGAGGGCAAGGAGGGACATTTAAGCTGAGATCATTCCCTGGTGGGATAAAGAAAGTAAATAAATGAGTCACGTTACAACAACAACAAACCTAAGAACTGTAATGAAAGGGAAAGCCTAAAATCAATGTCTCAAATAATTCTTAATTCCAAGCAATACGTCAACACCAAGCAACAAAACAAGTTACCCAAGTAAAACTAGGGGTAAAAACATGGAGATAACTTTCTCTTTTTTTGTTGGGACAAGGTCTCACGCCGGGTGACAGTCAGGGGTCAGGGTCACCCAGAGTGAGACCCTGTCTAATTTTTGTATTTTTAGTAGAGGCAAGATTTCACCATTTTGGCTAGGCTGGTCTTGAACTACTGGCCTCAAGTGATCTGCCCACCTTGACCTCCCAAAATGCTGGGATTACAGGCGTGAGCCACTGCACCTGGCCCCTCGTTACTTAATCTTATTATGCTTAATATTTGAGTAGAAAAAAATAATAATAGTCTAAGGTCCATAGTAGTAGGTTGTTAGTATTCATTGAGATGGATGTTTAATCTCAGCAGAAGCCAAGTGACAGGGAAGTAGATGAGAGGAGGTAATTATCCATCCAAGATGATTTATTCATCAGCAAAATGATTCACGAACTTGAACCATGGTTTTTAATGACGTGCTCTGTCTTTTTCAGAATAAGATTAACCCATTGTGTTTTAGGAGTTTAAATAAAGACCGAGTTGTATTCAGACTCATTTGTAAGTAAAATTTCAAGGAACACTTAAGTAATTTTTTATTCTTTAATTTTTTATTCCTCTTAGAAAAAGTTATCTTGGTTAGCCAGGCGTGATGGCACATGCCTGTGGTCCCAGCTACTCGTGAGGCCAAGGCAGGAGAATCACCAGCCTGGGCGACAGAGTGAGACTCTGTCTCCGAAAAAAAAAAAGATAAGGTAAGGAGGAGGAAGGGGCAGGTCCAGCCTTATGCCTCATTTCAAGTTCTTAGTGGTCAATGACCCTTCCAGAATAGAAATAATGTGTGACAGAACCATTCCCTCTGTTCCCTGGGTCAACTCTGTGAATCTTCATGCCACAGTCACTTTCACCCACACCTGCAGTTGCAGATCTGGGGCAGGGAACCAGAATTCTCACATGGGTATGCTGCACTCACTTGGTCGGAGCATGCACTGTGAATCACAGGCTGATTGGCAAGGGACAGCAAAGACTCCACCATTTCCAGCTCCTGCTGGTAAAAGCTCTGCACTCTGTTCTCCATGAGGAATTCTTTGGCTTTTTCACTCAGCAAACTCGTGAGACTGGGGAGGTCCAGGGCGCCTGGATTGCTGCGGAGGGAAAGTTTTAAAGAGCTCTGCAGAAAACCATCACCTTTGTTCCTTTTTGGTGTATAAAAACCAGAAAATTAGCTAGAAAATGCAACACTATATTGGAGTTTGTTTTTCATATACAGAGTAATATATACAGGGAACATCATGTGGTTGTTTAAAATGATGAGGCAGAACTACAAGAACTAAGATATTCATGACAGATTAGGAGAAAAATGTCAAACTGCAGAACAGCATGTAAGGTATGGTCCTATTTTTATATAAAAAAATGGAAACCCACAAAATCTATGGGTGAATATTCATGCTTGTGTAAGCACAGAAGAAACTAATTTAAAAAGACACACATTGGCTTATGAACATTGGTAATCTCTGGGGAATGGTCCTGAGGCAGGAGACAGGAAAATGGAGAATTTTCACTTTTTATATGAGTCTATAGTTGTGCTTTTAATATAGTTTTTTGAATATATAATATATTCATGTTAAAAAACATTAAAGGATACTCAGTGAAGTCTCCTTTCTGTCCCCTTCCTGTCCTATCCTCCGGTCCCCACCCCCCAGGGAGCTGCTGTTACCGGTTCTCTGTGTCTCCTCTCAGAGTTCTTTTATGCATATATTAGCAAATATGCACATATTCTCATTCCTCCTGGGTTTTCTCCCCTATAAAAAAGTAAAATCATCCCTGGTTGAGAATGACCGGTGCAGGTTTTTTTAAAACAGGTTTTTGATTATGACGTGCTATGGTATCATATTTTGATTATGAGGTGACTTGGTGCATTTTTCTTCAGGTTTCTTGCCTTGGGGTTCATTGAGCTTCCTGGATCTGTGAGTTTAAAGTTTTTATCAAACTTGGAAAAATGTCAGGCATTATTATTTCTTCCAAGTGTTTTTCTCTGCTCCTGCCTCCACTCCTCCTTCAGTGACTCCAATTACACACATAATTTCCTCACGACAACCCTAGGACATCTGTGCTATTATTCTCTTCACGTTACAGTTGAGGAAATTGAAGCATAGAGAGGGTTTGAGGGCTTGCCCAGAGCCCCACAGTGCATAGGTGGATGATTCGGGATTTGAACCTAGGCCGATCCCAGCATCTGGGCTCAGCTGCTTCACTTTTCTGCCGTGGTCACGTGCTCAGCAGTGATAAGTCACCACTTACCTTAGTGCCTCTTCTTTCTCTAGGGCTGAGCTGTGAAAAGGCTGGTCATAAACTTTCCTGTAGATAGTGGGCAGCTCAAGCATCCTTGCAATTTGAATGTTCCACACTGGGTCGTCCACTTTATCTAACAAGTGACCAGAAAAAAGATGCTACAGAAATTGCAAATTACATTGAGATCAATTCTTTCCCAGGCCCAAACTGCTGCTAAGACAACAGTAAATGAGGTGCTGGGTGGGCCTCCTTCCTTGTGAGTGCCCAGGGATCACAGTCTAGATGCACTAAAGGGCTCCCAGTCATCCTGCATGAGGGAATGCGATGCCCTAAGTGTCATGGGCTTGGCCAGGGCCAAGGAACCAGAAAAGCACATCAATGTATTGATTCGTCTGCTCCTCTGGTGGACAGCAGGGGCTGTCCTTGAGATTTCCAACTGAAAACCAGCCAGCACAGTACAAAGGGAAGATGATGGGGAACTGCCATATTTCTGATTAGCTGTTTTCATTTAAAGTTAATGGACTTAATGGTATTCAAGAAATTTCTGGCCAGGCACAGTGGCGCACAGCTGTAATCCCAGCACTCTGGGAGGCTGAGGTCGGCGGATCTCTTGAGCTCAGAAATTTGAGACCAGCCTGGACAACATGGCGAAACCCCATCTCTACAAAAAATTAGCTGGGTGTGGTGGCGCATGCCTGTAGTTCCAGCTACTCAGAAGGCTGAGGTGGGAGAATCTCCTGAGCCCAGGAATTTGAGGCTGCAGTGAGCTGTGACTGTACCACTGCATTCCACCCTGGGCAACAGTGTGAGACTCTGTCTCAAAAAAAGAAAAAAAAAAAAGAAAAAATAAAGAAATTTCCATTATTTTGAAGAATATTCATATTTTGCCCTAATGGATTGACATTCTGAACTTGAAAGTGCTTTGGAAACTCTACTATGTCATCCAAATAAACTTGCCAACCATATATAAAGTAAATAATTCATTTTCTTTCCCAACTTATAATTAGCTGTCTTCAAAATAAAAGTAAGAAATGCTGATTTTCTAAAGAAAGCATGTTAAACAATGTAATTCACTCATTAAATAGAGTTCTACCTTAACTGAACTTTTTGAAAGTTTGACTTCCAGCTGAACAAGAGGTTTACTGGACGCACATCCAGAAAAACCACCAATTTGGTAGAAATATCTTGTGCTTACAGTAAGCGGTGGCATGAATCTCTCGCTCTTCTCTGTATGTGCGGATACTGCCTCTGACTCGGATCGTGTCCCCGATCTCTATCTTTGTTCTCTGCTCAATGGTCTCTTGTAGCTTCTTAAGTTGTGAGGTTAAGCTGAGCTCTCTTGCTGCACTTGGAGCAGCTGTAGTTGTTTAGAGCCAGAGGGAAAGAGAAAAAGTTATAACACAATCACTCTACCACATCTGTGAGATAGTGTTAGGGTAAGACCAACACAATATGCTTATTTATTCTACTTCTGAGTAATTGTTCTACTGTTGGAAATCCACATAACCTTTTGGAGTACTCCGCTGAGAACAAGGTATAAACTGTAATTATTCAAGAGCAGGGTGAAAGGAACGGAGTCTAGACTGAGGTCCAGCGGGCAAGTTCCGACAGGCTCCAGGGCCTTCTTTCCTGCCCTGCATCACCAGTGCAGTCAAAGGGCTCTGCATGGCCTTGAGATGAATTCTGTACAATGAGTTCAGCTGGGCGTGGCAGCAATAGCTTTAAACAACCTTTCAAATGTCCTTGCGAGGAGACTTGTCCCATCTGAGTGCTCAACATCCCAATTTCTCACCTCTCATCTCTGTTGGGAAACTAGGCTAATCTCTCTGTCTCACACACACACACACACACACACACACTCTCACACTTTCTCCACTTTCTCTCTCTCATACCACTTAAAACTATAAACTCGAGCAACTTTATGGTGAAAAAAACCCAATGTACACTCAATTCTAAATAACTTCTATCACTATTTTACTTCCAAATTGTATTAGTTAAGTAAGAAGAATCGTCACGAATGTCTGGGTACTATAGATGCTGTTCTAAGGAGTTTACAATGTATTAGCACATTTAGTCCTCACAACCACTCCTGCTCATTATTAGTCCCATTTTAGAGAGGAAACTGAGTCACAGAGAGGTCAAGCAACTTGCCCAAAGTGAAACAGCTGGTTAGAGACAAGGCTGGAGTTTGAACCCAGGCAGTCTCTAGCTCCAGAGCCATCCCACTTATCCTTTACTCTCTGCTGCCTGCCCCAGGAAGATACTCACATTTCCCAGTTACGGCTGGTGGGTGTAAAAGACTATGTATTCTGTTTTCCTGTCTAGCATAATTTCAAATACACATATGTATCCAAAGAAGCTACACAGCCAAGCATTTTATGTTTATTAGAGACAGGGTCTCGCTATGTTGCCCAGGCTGGAATTGAACTCCTGGCCTTAAGCAATCCTCCCACCTCAGTCTCTTGAGTAGCTGGGATTATAGGTACAGTTTTATAATTTTTTACTTTGGTTTTTTTCACTAGCACTGTATGGGGGCAGTACAGCTCAGCCATCAGCATTTTGGCTACTGGAGTCAGAAAGACCTGATGTGAATCTCAGTTTACCTCCTACTAGCTGTGTAACCTTGGGCAGGCTGCTTAACCTGCTTAACCTCACTGTGCCTGTTTCCTTTCTACGCTTACGCTTTGGTTTCAGCAATTATGAAATGGATATAACAGTAGAGTCTACCTCATACATAGAGTTGTTGTGCAAGATCTAATTGAACACTTACATTCTGCACTTAGCACAATTCCATATTTATAGGAAATAATAAATGTAAACTATTTGTGATAATGAATAATTAAACCTTCTAGAAAAAGTATCTTGTTTTTTGGGGGTCTTTCTTTGGAGATTATTACTGGATAAAAAATTACGAACTGGTTTACAGTTCATTACATATTGTCAGAATGCTTGCCAGAAAAAAATGATCAAATCTCTCTGTTTTTAGACAACATTGTCAGTAATGCATGCAGGCTCACAACTCCTACACCAGCTTCAGTCATTTGGATTTTTAATACCTTAAAAAATACATAATTATTCTGTACATCTTATTTTGCTTTTAAATTGCAGGAGAGGCTGTGTTTTTACACAAGATGATCTACTCTCTGTATTTCTTTATAGAGAAGCCCTTCATCAAAATCAACCTAATACAATTTTGACAACTGTGGCTCTGTAATGTACAGAGGCATTAATTTTCCTTGAACACACCTACTATACCCAGGGAAACAGCAACATAGGGAGCACAGTGAACTCTGTGCATTCAGTGAGTCCAGGTAGGAACCTGGACGCAATCAGCATTACCGCTGCTCAGAGCTTACTGGGTTTCTTCAAAAAATCCCCAACTGCTACTTTTTCAAAAGTAGCAGTTCCTATCCCCAGGCCCTCTTCTACTTAGGCTGAATTTTAAAGGTATTTATAAATCTCATTGTCATTATGCAGACATTATAGGTGATAATAAATGCTTCACATAGCACCACTGAAATGATCAGACTGATGGTTGGTCTGAGAAAAAGAGGCCCACCTTTCACTTAAAGGGTGAGCCAAGTTGCCAAAAGGAGGCTCGAGCTGTGTAATTAAATGAATATAATGAGAAGACTGGAGCCTGACAGAACTTCACTTTCAGTGTCTATTCCATCATGAAAGATAAATCCCCTTTAACATTCGAATACTCAGGGCCAGGAAATCTTAACTTTGCTCATAAGCTAAGTCCAAATGGTACATTCAATGTGACATTTATGGAAGCTAATATTACATTCTTTTACTTTAACTGACTGGAACATGATTTTGACTCAGACTAAATTTTGTTTAAAAAATTAGTCTTTGCTGGCCACCTTCCAATGGAAAGCTTTTAAACTAAGGGCAATTAAATTAAAAGGAGAGAATGGGCTAGTTGGGAACAATTTAAAGACGATGAGAATCATTTTTAGGTTTTCTCCTTCTACTCTTACCTTCTCGTTATATTTGCAAAGCAATCTTAAGGCTACCTACTGTGATTGTTCATCCATTCATCTACTTATTGATATTTTTAAAATCTGACTCTCAGTATTAATAGCCATTTTGTTGATCTAAAAAATTACGAAGTATAAGAATTATATATTCCTGATGATGCTATTTCTTTAAAAAGAGTTAATTTTGAAAACTGAAACAATGACTAAAACAGGGGTCTGTAAACTATAGCCCATGGACCAAATCCATCCACAGCCTGTTTTTTAAAATAAAGTTTTATTGGAACACAGCCATGCCCATTTGCTTATGTACTACCTATGGTTACTTTCTGTTATAATGGCAGCGTTGAATAGTTGAGACACACAGACCATAGGGTGCACAAAGCAGAAAATATGGCCCTTTACAGAAAAACTTTGCTGACTCCCCATCTAGAACAAGTACGCATATTCAAACTACACCTTCTGACTGAAGATTGTGACAACCAAAAATCTGCAAATGATTTTAATACTGCTACAGTTTGACAAAAACAAGTTTGAATGTTTTTGTCCCCTCAAAATCTCATGTGTTAGAAATTTAACCCCCAATGCAACAGTGTTAGAAGATGGGGTCTAATGGGAGGTGTTTAGGTTATGAGAGCTCCACTCTCATGAATGAATTAAGGCCACTATAAAATGGGTTTGCAGAAGTGGTTCTCATTCTCATGCTCTTCTGCCATGTGAGGAACAGTTCTCCTCCCCTCTGGAGGATGAAGCATTCAAGGTGCCATCTTGGAGGGGGGACCTGGACCTTACCAGACACCAAAACTTTGATCTTGGAATTTCTGGCCTCCAGAACTATGAGAAATAAATTTCTTTCTTTATAAAATTACCCAGTCTTAGGTATTCTGTAACAGCAGCACACAACAGATTAAGAAAAACACCTCAGACATACATAAAAATCCAGATACCTGATTGTCTCATAGGTTTATTTCTTGCCTATGAGGTATCTGCCTAAAAACACGTTGTCTCCCTTAAATCTATCTACAAACCTTCCTCACCAAAGCAATGCCATTGATTTAGATGTTCCCAAATTAGGAATTAGAATTCCAAAGTTACATGAAACTGATGGCCAAATTCTAAATGTAAATACATCAGAAAATTAAGCAAATGAGCATTCCATTGATCGGTATAGTCAAAGTACAAAGTTGAGATTCTGACACGTAATGGCAAAAAAGAAGAAACGACTCTAAGCACTAGATATTCTTACCATACATAATGCAAGTAGATAGATACTAGATGTCAGATATTAGAGCAGGCAGTGTTTACTGAATAACCCCAGTGTGTATGGCACTATACTGTATATGTTGTAAAACACAGGAAAAACAAGGTTCCAGTTTTCATAGCTTCTCTAGAACCAAAAACCATCACCAATATGGCATGATATTCTTTCATATTATGAACTTAAATTAAAAAATATCTAAAAATTGGGCTGGGTGTGGTGGCTCAAGCCTGTAATCCTAACACTTTGGGAGGCTGAGGCAGGAGGATCACTTGTGTCCAGGAGTTTGAGACCAGCCCTGGAAACATAGTGAGAACCTATCTTTTAAAAAACAAAAAAGTATCTAAAAATTATTAAAATATATTCAAGCAACTCCAAATGTTGTTTCAGTAATAGTCAATGTATTCACTACAGAATTTTAAAGTTCTTTCAATTTATATTACTTAATGGATAATTTCCAAAGGAATCCTATCTTACCTTCTCAATCTTAGAATTCCTGGTATTATTTGTTTGAACACAGAGATTTTAGAAAATCTGGACCATGGCAGCACAGAAGTTAGTGGCAACCATGAGTTGAGTGAGAGAAATAGTCTTCAAAATGTTCTTTGGTCAGGTGATATGGCTGGGACAAGGGGATTCAGACCTGACTAGTAATTAGGCTAAGACACCTTGACTTATGTAATAATGGGCATGGTAAAAATGAATTGCTGAAACTCCCTGTAACCTATTCACATTCCTGTAGGCTTAGGAAGCAGTGAGCACCAAAGAGATGGGAGAAAGAAAAGCAACTGGCTCTCCTATGGCATCAGTCTTCAGAGCAGCCAAAGCTCTGGGTATAGTGCTTCAGGTAGATCAATGTAACTCACCAGCAGATAAATGTGAAAATTTAGCCGTATAGCTGTTTTGATGAACTACATTGAGTAAAATCCATTAGTTAGGTGAAAAGTAAAGGAATGTGGCAAATAAAATTACCTGATACAGACTCAGTATTCAACTTTTTCCAGCAGATGCAGTTTATAACTCCAGTGCTGTCATCCACTACAAGAGAAAAGCAAAAGGGTATACGAGAGATTTGGGCAAGGCTGGTGAATTAGCATGCTGCCATTGCATTCAGCCATACTGAAAGATGACATCTTTCAATAGCCTGGAGAAGCAAATCCCTTATCAAACTCTCCTTCCACCTTTGAAACAACCTCTCACTACATACGAGTATAAACTGCTTGTCTGCACAAGTCAATGTAATACACAAGCCCAGTGGGATATGGTCAGCATTTCACTTATCCTACCTCAAGGTACTAACGATTAGTACCCTCAAGGGTACCCTCATGATGCTGGTCTACACCTCTCTACTAAAAATGGTGGCCTTGGGAAGTTAAGTGCAAAAACTGAATGACTGCTCACATAGAAAATCAGCCTTTCTCTCCCACCCTGAAACAAGAGAGCATCATGTGGAGTGTGGTTAGAGGCACAGGCACTTATGGCGCAGCCTTCTGTCACAGTCTCTTTGCTAGCGTGCTGACTTCCCAAGACAAAGCGTTCCAAGTCATCTGGCCTGGGTTTCTCTTTGTGAAAGATCTTTTGCCCAGTCCTCACCACTGAAGGGGCTGTAAGGAAAGCCAAGCACATCACAGAAGGGCACTGTTTTATTTTCATTATAGAAAATAATTATATCCTGGCCACAAAAACAGTACTAGTCTGGCTTATGTTATTCCTGGCTTATCTCATTTTTGCAAAAAATCAAACAATTCCCATTGCAGTTATATTTACAACTACAGAGGAATTTGGAGATGTTTGCTAGGGAATAACAGGCATTTTCTCTTTGCCTAATTTCCGACAAACTCAGAACAGAGGTTGCTAAGCATGGGGTCAGTGGGTCTCTAAATTTAAAAAAAAATCATCAACTAGACTGTTGTAAAAGCACACACAATCCTGAAGAAATCTAAGGCAAAATTTGTTACTGCTGGCCTAAATCTATGCTGAAGAAAAAGCCAAAAAGAGTACTTCCTATACTAAAATAAATCCTAGATGGGTTTCATTTTATTAAATATAAAAAAGGTAAACTTAAGATGAGAAGAAGATATGGGTGAATACCTTTAACCCTGGACTTATAGTGGGTGGGGTGAGACTTCTTTAAGCAGAATCTTAAAATCAGAACTCATTAAAGAAAGTCTGATAAGTCTAACCACCTAAAAACTAATACTGGATAGCAATATTCCAAATGATAGGGTTAATGATTTAATATATAAAGAGCTCATAGGCTGGACATGGTGGCTCATGCCTATAATCCCAGCACTTTGGGAAGCCAAGGCAGGAGGATCACTTGAGCCTAGGAGTTTGAGACCAGCCTGGGCAACACAGGGAGACCCCGTCTCTACCAAAAAAAAATTTTTAAATTAGCCAGGCTTGGTGGTATGTGCCTGTAGTCCCAGCTACTTGGGAGGCTGAGGTGGGAGAATTGCTTGAGCCCAGGAGTTCAAGGCTGCAGTGAGCCACGATCATGCCACTGCACTCCAGCCTGGGCAACAGAATGAAACCTTGTTTCAAAAAATAAAAAATAAATAAAGAGCTCATATAAATTAATAAGAAAAAGATCAACATCACAAGAGAAAAAGTGGCAAAGAAAAGAATATGCGATTCATGGAAGATCTAAAAATGGCCAATAAAAATACATCAGTATGATAAGTTCACTAGTTACCATTAAGAAAAGCAAGTATACATAATTTATCAACAATGAAATTGACAAATATTAAAAATACTGATACCCTCATATGTTGATAGTGGGAGTATAAATTAGTAACACATTTCTAAAATTTAAATCTTAATGAGCAAGTTTGTAAACATGCACCGGATTGTGAAATGTAAGCCAGGTGCGGTGGCACATGCCTGCTACTTGGGGGGCTGAGGCAGGATTGCTTGAGTCCAAGAGTTTGGGGCTGCAGTGTGCTATGATTGTGCCTGTGATAGCCACTGCACTCCAGCCTGGGCAACACAGTGAGACCCTGCCTCTTAAAAAAAGTTGTTTTTAAATGTATATATCCTTTGACTTAACAATTACTTCCAGATAAAACAAAAACAAGTACACAGATACATACATCTATGTAAGGCTGTTCACTGTAGTATTCTTTATAATACTGACACTTGGAAATACCTAAATGTTTATAAATATGGAATTGGTTAAAAAAATTACAATGACGTAGTATATGAGAATAAAAAGATATACATGGCTCATTGTAAAATAGAAATATATAATCCAATTTATGTGCAACATTAAACAGTGTATTTTGACAGAAATGATTTTAAGACATTAAATACTAAGAGCAGTTTCTCTTGGAGTGTGGGGAAGGAACCCCACATTCAATGTATACGTTGACTGTAAGCCTAATTTCAGAAACACTGAGAAAGAAATATGCATAATAGTACTAAGGAAATAGGCATTTCTATATTTCTTTGATACTGGGAACATGTTTAGAATGAGGAAGGATGTTCACCCAAACACTGACATTGTTTTGCCTGATTTATAGTGTTTCATATGATTTTTATATACTTCATTAAAATTATCTCTAGTTTGAAATTTTATTTTATAATGAGTAAATACCATTTTAAGAATCCAAAAAATGAATAAGGACATTTTGCGTTAAAAAAACGCATGGCACTTCCAGGCACACCACTTCTCTGCAGTTGAAAAGCTTGATTTATAGTATAATAGAAAGTTAAAAAAAAAAAAATTAGCAGGCCAGGAGCAGTGGCTCACGCCTGTAATCTCAGCACTTTGGGAGGCCGAGGTGGGCAGATCACTTGAGGCCAGGAGTTCGAGACCAGCCTGGCCAACATGGTGAAACCACAACTCTACTAAAAATACAAAAATTAGCTGGGTGTGGTGGTAAGCACCTGTAGTCCCAGCTACTCAGAAGGCTGAGGCAGGAGAATCACTTGAACCCGGGAGGTGGGGGTTGCAGTGAGCCAAGATCACACCACTGCACTCCAGCGTGGGCCACAGAGCGAGACTCCATC
This sequence comes from Pan troglodytes, assembly GCF_028858775.2. Taxonomy (NCBI): domain Eukaryota; kingdom Metazoa; phylum Chordata; class Mammalia; order Primates; family Hominidae; genus Pan; species Pan troglodytes. The sequence continues at coordinate 116,016,347 of NC_072406.2, forward strand.
TCAAAAAAAAAAAAAAAAAAAAATTAGCACATGAACATTTGTCCTAGAGAATGCGAGGTCATTCTGGTCTTGACTGTAGCCTTCCAATATTCTAGGTCTAAGCTCGAGTTGCTACCAAGTGTTCTGTGCACTCTGGGCACTGTCACCAACCCCCGGACTTCCCAGGTTTGTGACCTCTCCCAGCAGACCCTGTGCCTTGGTGCCCAGAGGTCTGGCTGCTGGAATGCCCCTGAATGGAGGCACCCTTGCAGTGCTGCACAATGTCCTCAGCAGCTACACAGTACTGCCTGGGCCGCTGGCCTTTTGTTTCAGCTGTGGGATGAGTCAGTGTGAGCAGGAAGCACCCCCGGCACAGGCCTGCGGTGAGTCAGGGGAAGCAGAACCCAGAACAGCAGGGAGCGGCCACCTGGCAGGTGGCCCAAAAGCCATATTGTGCCTGAGGACAGCAAGGAGAGGGGCAGTTCTCCACAAGAATTAAAGTTGCAAAAGCCTCTCTACTCTCAATAATTTCAGCAGTCAGATGCTTTTTATTTTCCCAAAGCCCACAGATGTGTCATGCTCCTCAGATACTCACTCAGAGGGAAATGCTTACTGGAGAAGAGGCAATCATAGTGCCTTAATCTTTTTATAATGGGAAAAGAGGTTAAGTGAAGCTCCTTTAGACACAGGCTTAATATCTAGCCTGGTTCTAGGGCCAGGATTTTAAAGTCCTCAAACAGTCTCATTTATTTGATCTGAAAAACAGAAAACTAAAAATCAAATGCAGTTAATTTTTTTTTTTTGGTGGGTGGGGGATGGAAGAAAGGAGGAGGAGAGAAAAATCAAACTGAGTTATATGGAGACCACAGAACACACTGGAGTCAGTAAACAGAATGGACCCACAAATCTCCATCAGTGGAATCTTGAGTAAGTTACTAAGCCTTAGTTTTCTCATCTACAAAATGGAAATAATACCTGTACTTTCTATTTCAAAAGACTAGAGGGAGAATAATATGAAATTATGCATATAAAAGTGCTTTACAAACTGAAAGACGCTATTATTTCGTTGTTGGCATTTGGAGAGGAAGCACTGTACTATATACCACAGTGTACTGCCCATAGCTGGATACACTGTAGGAACTTAGTAAATATTTGTTGAGTTGTCTGGAGGAAAAAAGGACCAATATCTTTGGTAAAATAAAGCAGAGAAGAGATTCAGTATGGGAATGTCTGACAGGATGATCCTTTTCAGAATCAAAATATATATATATATACATATATATGTATATATATGTATATATATATGCTGAGAAAAAGCAGAAAAAATAAGAGCTTTTATTTTTCACATGTTATTTTATTAAAAGCACAAGATAATACTCTTCAGGAAAATGCATACATGTAAAGAAATGCAATAATATTGTATCTACAAATTATCAATCATGCAGGGACTGCCAATGAAACGCTCTTGGTCACAAAGTTCAACTGCCTTCTATCTTTCCTCAAGAAGAGTAAGAATACAAATCCAAGGCACAGCACAAAAAGTGACAATGTCAATTTCAGCAAAGGTTTGGAATTTAAAGTTAAGTTTCCCACAAAATATCTAGCTTGGGCTCTTGACTATAGAGAAGCTTGGAGTTGTACAAGGCAATGTATTAAATGCTTAAAAATCAACTCAATGAAAAAAGAAAGACCTATTACACTAAAATCACATTTGAGCAATTCTCTGGTGTCCAAAATATAGAAACCCTTTATTAAGCTTCCATCATGAGGGAAAATAAACTTTCTGATAATGGGTATTTACCCCTTTGGGTATCAAAAGGCTTTTTGTTAACTGTTCTGGATATAAATATTTTAAAATTATTTTTCACATCTTCCTGTGTTGTTAAAGAATCTACTTTAACATTAATCTGGTCTTTGCTTTTTAAAGTGATCCACATAACCATATATTACCACGCTTTGCTATTTACAGATATACCCTTTGGCATCAGGTGCCCCCCTGCCCGTCCATCGATGCTCATAGGGGGCTGTATTTTAATTCTTCCACTTCTTAGCACCTCAGCAGCTGTCACTTCACTGAATTCATCAGTATCATTCCTACCCGTTGCCTCATTTTATTCTTAGCCCGTATCTGGGGCTATAAGGGGCACCCCATAGAGAAAGTACATGCCCTTAGTGAGGGTCCCCAGCTACTCTAAATGGCTGGGGCTGCTGAAATCCAACTTCCAGCCCAGAAGGGTCAGCCTTCTACATCAACTTCATTTCAGACACAATTGTTCTTACCTCCATAACTGTAGAAAGCATCTCTTTCTCTCACTCCAATGACAGTTCCCAAGACATCTACCTGTTTTATTGGATGTCCATTGTACAAAAATACACCTAAAATTTAAAAAAAGCAAAGTCAACATAATGTATGATTACATTTTCTGCTTCAATAAATGTTAACTTGTAGGGGGGAAGGGAGTGTAAAAAAATCAATCCATGCTGTTTGCTGAAATTCTAGACTTAAGAATCAGTCCTTGACAAATGACAATGCCCCAAGAAATTCCAATGTCTTTTCCTCACAGGTCCTAAGTAGAAAGCTTGGCATTAAAGCTTGCACTAGACGGGAGAAAACCAACGCTGTCCAACTAGATTTGGTTAATGCACCCTGTGCAGAATGCTCACAAGGGGCCTGAAAACAGTCATTATACTGGGGGACCAAACACAGGACTATATTTGAAGCAACTAGAAGGAAAGAGAGAGGAAACCATGAGAAAGGCTTCTTTGGCTTTTTTTTTTTTTTTTCAAACAATTGCTTTTCTAAGAAACCAGTCATGATTTCTTTGAACTGGCAATAGCATTTTTTTTAAAAAAAGACAGTAAGTAGGTTACAAAACGCTACCCTTTGGGGCCAGGTTACAACCCCAAAACTTCTCTTTTTAAAACTCTGTTTTCAAAACCTAGGCTACAGATGGTGGCAGGCAACTTCCTGCCAGAGGAGAAAGCTGAGAGGGGGAACCTACCCACTGATACCCAGAGGCTTTTTTCTGACTTGGGGCCAGGACACAGAGGGGCTGCTCAGAGCAGGGAGTCCCTGATGGTCCCATGGCTGTCCTGGCTCCTGCAGGGCTTCCCTTCTGCCTGTCCCCCAATAACCTAACCCGAGCTCCCCACTTCACCTTAAGCTACATGCACTGTGTTCCTGTCACCTGCAGCTAAAGAGTCCTGCCCAATCTCTTTTCCAGCCTCTTCCCCCCGCCCCCATGACAGCTAAATTCTTTACTTTCAGAAACAGGTTATAAACTTTCATATGGTGATTTCCTTTTTCTTTTTTTTAAATTAGACATGGGCATCTCACTTTGTTGCCCAGGCTGGTCTTGAACTCCCGGCCTCAAGCGATCCTCCTGCCTTGGTGTCTCAAAGTGCTGGGAGCCACCACACCCAGTCAAGTCCTTTTTAAAATAAATATACGAATTCTAAATTAAGAAACAATGATCACCTCAGGCATTTGGCCATTCTTCCCCTCACATCAAGCATAGTCACAGCCTCTATTCTGTCCATTCATGGGGGGACCTGTGGCCTGAATCCCGACGCCCCTTATAACCCCCAGACTGGCCTCTGCTGATGGCTCTGTTTCCCTTGTAGACAAAGGGACTGAGAAAGAGTCCAAAGAATGAACAAGGAGCTTCTAAGCCTCAGTTACAGAGAGACACCAAGGGAGTGAGACATGGTTTTAAGAAATAAGAGGTGGCAAATTTAGCCAAAAGCAAGACCCTCTCCCTCCACAGAGGCACGCTTCAAGAGATAACCTGGTGGTTGGAGACTGTCCTCAGGACAACCTTGCAGGCATGAGCTGAAGATGGCAGGAACAAGGAGGGAAGGAGCCTGGGTCACTGTGTCACCCCCAAAAAGAGAGTCACCTCCATCCAGGAAAACTTGGATTGAATGGAGACAAAGTGGTTCCAGTCTCAACTCCTGGTCTCAAGCAGAAGCCCAACTAATTTTTAAAATTTTTTATAGAGATGGGGTCTCTCTGTCGCCCATGCTGGCCTCAAACTCTTGGCCTCCCAAAGCACTAGAATTATAGGTGTGAGCCACTGCACCCAGGCCATAAAATTTTAAGATGTAGCCAGTTCCAACTGGCTTCTCCCAAGTTCTCACAATTGAAACTTAGTCTTTTCCATAACACCACTGATGAGATCTTCAGTCCCCTGCCCCTGCCTGCCTGCACTGACCAAACGCAAAAGGATAGGGAGCCTGCAGAGAAGGGAGATCCCTGTGTCCTGTGTAGTCAAGGGCAGGCTTCCTTATGGCAGAAGCAAACTTTAAACTAGGAAAATGAGCCTCACCCAGGGATGCCCTCTACTGCCGTACACCCCACCACTCAGCCTTGGAGTGCCTGTGTGCAGAGCAGGGCTGAGGCATGGTGCTGCTTTGGTGGTCTAGGTTTGCTGCAGGGCCAGGTGGCCTGAGCTCCAGGCAGGATCTCTGGCTGCACTCAGCCCTTTCTGCCTCCCCAAATGCTCTATATCACTATTTGTACACTGAGCAGAGTAAAGTTAGAGAGAACTGTTTTATAGAATAGGGCTGGCCCCCGCTCCCCTGGCCTACGTGATGGTCCTTCCTGGCTGCCAGGTACTTGTTTGTATTAGAGACAGACACTCCACAGGGTCTGTTGTGGCCCACGGCACATAGGCAATCAGAGGCAGAAAGCAGAGCTGTTTGGACCCACAGAGGGCTGGCTGTCTGCCACTGAAATGTCTTTCCAGTTGGTTGAGAAGCAGCAGGATGCTCTGCTGGTGATGTCTGAAAGTCCCGGGATTCTTTGGGTCTCCAAGGAGATCCTAGCATATACCACTGTCGTGGTTTTAATAAAGAGCAAAAACACTTTCAGATGGGGAGAAGAGTGGAACAAAAGGTATTCTTCCTGGGTTGAAGTCTGGGGGAAAGGCATTGAGAAGACTGGGCTAATGGCACAAACCAATGAAGTACTCAAGTCACCTGTGATGGAGGCCAGTCATCCAATGGTACCAACTTTGTATGTGGCAACACTTAATAAAAATCTGAACAGGTCTTCACTTGTGGACACAGTAGACTTTCTTGAAAAAGGACAGAAAAGTGAGCCCTGTGAATTTTCATCTCACGGACTGACAACAATGACTTGCCTTTAAGGACAGACATGGTCACTCAAGATGAAGATGCAACAAAACCCTTCCAGTTCCAAGTGGCTGATGAAAAAAAAAAATCTTAAAAGCATCACAGAACAACCGAGAAAGAGATCAGAAGACTATAACAGATAGTTTGAATTTTAAAACTCAGAGAAAAGCAACTGAGGAGGAAATACACTGCTTAGAAAGAAGAAACTTCTCCAAGTATATAGAAACGTGAACTATACGTATCAGATGCACAGCATCTACAAAAAGATGGCTGAAGACATGGAAAAAAGAATTAGAGAGCCATTTTCTTCTATCAAAGTGATCTTCTATAAGAAGAGAGCTCAGGAAAGTTGGATGGCTGCTCTGTCAACTGAGAGAAAGCTTAATGAACTAAGAAAAGAAAATGGTAACAAATACTAGATAACAGAGCTCATGTTCCAGCCTTTCCCAAGGCCCTTGTGTTCCTGCTGTTCCACATGCAGCCCACAGAGGCCTAAAAGCATCAGAGGACCCCCTGGATCATCAGGCCCCCAAGAAGGAGGAGGATCAAGCTATAAGGGTTCAGGGATCTAGGGTCACAGGCAGGTTGACTCGGATTTCAAGCAGCCAACCCTGAACATTCACAACCACAGCAAGACATTTGACTGTTTTCTCTTTTTAAAAGTACTTTTGATTGCTCTCTTTTTAGTTTAACTGCTGTTATTTAATCGATGCTATGTTATTTATGTTTGACAGCATTAAAACACCTAAGATAATCTTTTTCAACCAGATTTAATATAATTCTTATGAATATATTATTTCCACTTCATTGTACCCACTAGAATAATAGGATAAGTATTATATGCTGATTTAAATAAAAGAGTCACTATTATTTAACCCATCATTAAAGTTTGACATGGATAGAGATATTTAAAACAATAAATACAACTTCCATATGTTATGAGCTATTATTAAAAATACATATATATATATATATATTTTTTTTTTTTTTTTGAGACAGGGTCTTGCTCTGTTGCCCAGACTGGAAGGCAGTGGTACAATCACAGCTTACTGCAGCCTTGACCTTCCAGGCTAAAGTGATTCTCCCACCTCAGCCTCCTGACTAACTGGGACCATAGGTACTGTTTTTTAAAACTCAGACACGGGGTCTCACTTTGTTGCCCAGGCTGGTCTTGAACTCTGGGCTCAAGTGATCCTCCCGCCTTGGCCTCCCAAAGTGCTGGGATTACAGGCATGAGCCACTGTACCTGGGATACTTTTTTTTTAATGCAAAAAAAACCCAAAAACAAAACAAAACAAAAAGAACCCACACAAATCTAAATACCACCACAATCAAATTTCACAGTATTTTTCTTAGTTCAACTCTAAATTCAAATTTTGAGGAGCTGACATTTTGCAATCATTTTGCAATGCAATTCTGATGCTAACTACTCAAAGATAGGTTAAATTTCACAGGTGAAGGGCACAGTCCCCCACAATACTGCCCTCATTTGAGTCATGAGTCCCAAGTTTTGTGAGAGTCCTCAGGCCAACTGCACTTCTGACCAACTGGTTATAAATTTGGGGGTCCCCAACACTCCCTCAGGTTTGATAATTTGCTAGAATGACTCACAGGACTCAGGAAGGTGCTATACTTATGATTATAGTTTTATCCATGAAGGATCCAAATCAGGGCCAGCCAAATGAAGAGATGCTAGGGCAGGGTCTGGGAGGGCACAAACACAAAGCTTCTGTGTCCTTGACACCTTGCCCCCTGACACACCAACACATGATTATCAACTAGGGAAGCTCATCTGACCCTCAGTGTCCAGAGTTTTTACTGAGGTCTCATAAGGTAGGCACAATTAACTGAATGATTGGCCACATAACTGAACTCAATCTCCAGCCCCACTCCCTTCCCAAAGGGTCAGACTGATATGATCTGGCTCAAAACCCCCAACTCTCTAATCGAACAGTTGGTCTTTTAGGCATAGACAGCCCCACCCCAAACTATCTAGGGATCCAGCATGAACCACCTGATTCACATAAATTCAAGCGTGGTTCGAGAGGGCACCATGAATAATGATGACGCTCCTATCACTCAGGAAACTATAATAATTTAGACGTTACCCTGCAGGAACCAAGGGCAAAGGTCAGTGAAATTCTTTATCACACAACACATTCATTTCATATTTTATCATTTTTGGGGTTTGTCTTTGTTATTTTGTTTAAGATATTCTTTGCTGTTTAAACAATCCTAAATTTTATGTAGTCAAAAGTTTTGCCTTTATAGTAAATGGAACCAAACACAACAACAAAACAAAAACCTAGGAGTGGAATTCCCCACCCCCCAGAACAGTATGGTATAGTCTAAAGCAGTGGTCCCCAACCTTTTTGACACCGGTTTTGTAGAAGACAATTTTTCCGGGGATGGGGGTTGGGGGAACGGTTTGGGGATGACACTGTTCCACCTCAGATCATGAGGCATTAGATTATCCTAAGGAGTGTGCAACTAGATCCCTCACACGTGCAGTTCACAATAAGGTTTGCGCTCCTAAAAGAATGTAATGCCGCTGCTGATGTGACAGGATGTGGGGCTCAGGCAGTAATGCTCACTGGCCAACCACTCACTTCCTGCTGTGTGGCCCAGTTCCTAATGGCCATGTACCAGTAGCGGTCTGTGGTCCCAGAGGTTGGGGGCCCCAGGTCGAAAAGTATCCAATCTGTCAGCTGATGTCTGCTTTAACCGTGCGGTTTCATTTTTAAAACACCTTGGAAACATTCTCACCAGTGATAAATCAAAGATCACTGGTCCTGTTTTTGTTGGTTTGTTTTTAATACATCACAGTCTTTTGCCTACAGGTAGAGTTAAGCCCCTGTCATGTCCTTGGTACCTGTTTTCTCACCTGCAGAAGATCATTAAGCAAGGCTAGAATTTGGTGTGAATTAATTTCTTCCTGAAGAGATGAGCTATGAAGAAAACCAGACTGGAAAATGGAAAACTGTGGAGGAGGTTGGCTGCCTTCCAAGGGAAAACACAGACCATTTCCAACAATAATTAGGAAATAAAGGTGTGGTGAAAAATCTGTACAAAAGGCATTAGCATAAGGTCATCCAAATATATTTGTACATTTAACTGGAAACAAACAAAACCTTATCTCATTGAAACTGTGGATGCTTGAGATTGTTGACTACTTCTAACTCATAGTTTGTTATTCAGAAGGACCTTGACTGGAAAGCTTCAGTCAAAATAGCAAAGAAAGTTTAACCAAACTTCTCAAATAGCACAGTAAACATGTGGCTATTTGTGAATTATTACACAGCTACGTGAATTATTTAAATCCACCCCAAACTATACTTGTTATATTTTTAGGTAAGATAAGCCTATCTCTAGTAGCCACTATTCTAATACAAAAAAAAAAAAAGAAAATTTAAACTTTACATGTATAATGCCTTGTTGCTTCAACTGCTATTTCTATTTGAGGGCCCACTATATGCCAGGCACTGTTCTAAGCCCTGGGATTACAAAGGTGAACAAGACAGATGATGTTCTTCCTCTCAGGGAGTTTATAATATTTTGATTCTGCTTAATTCAAAAGAAAACAAACCCCCTTTACATATCAGGAATCAAAAGATTCCATTACACAGGGTTAAGCTCCATTTTTACAAAGAAACCCAGACTTTGCAGAAGGTGAGTCACATGCCCGGACCAGGTAAGTGGCACATTTAGGAAAGGAGCCAGGCCTAGGAATATCTGGCCCAGCGATCTCTCCAACAGGAGCAGGGCCAAAGAAAAACAAATGAGCATTTTCAAGTATGAAAGACCCTAAATGGAGGTAAAAACCTCAGTACAAAGGTTACTCCCCCAAACACCTACTTAAAAAAAAAAAAAAAAAAAAAAAAAGATTTAGACTGTTTTTTTACCTTGCAAATAAATGAACTCATGCGAAGGTCCAGGCTAGGTCCCTTTCAAAGCCTGCAGCAGGGAAGGCTCTCCTAAAAGCCTCTAATCCCAGCTTTCTGAGACTTTGGGAAAGGGTGGCAGATGCAGCCCAGGGCATCCCAGGGTGGCTAGCCACATACCTGGCACCTGGCGGGACTCCTTCATGTCCAGGATATCCCTGATGTAGAGTTTTGCAAAGGCTAGAAACACAGGATCCAAACCCCACAAGAGGGAAGGGGTCTCCTCTTCACACCGGCTGGATCCAGGCTGCATCAAGAGGCAGGGCTGTGGCTTCCAGCTAACTCTGAAAGGTTCTGCATCACTGAGTCAAGCATCTAGATGGGACACAGAAATGAGGATGCAATGCGTTTAACGTGGGTCAAAGTGGCATGGCCCTGACGCTGCTCCCAGGTGGGCGTCCAGGACTCCAGGAGGGGTGAACGCAGGGATCCAGGGCCCTGTCAAACTCCATGCCACGGGGCGTGTTAAGAGGCGTTCCTCACGTCAGGACGCCTGCGTTCCTTACGGCTCTCCCGCTGTTCTCCTTCCCACAAAGCACCAACTTCGGAACGGCTAAACATCAACTTTCACTCTGGGAAGATACGTCTATACAGGCGTACCAGAAACCGCTTGGGGTCCCGGGAGGAACGGGCGCCCTCGCAGCCCTGCACGTGTTGGGGCATAGTGGATGGGTCTGATTGTCGCTCTGCCCTAAACTTTCCGCTTTTGGGGATGAGCCAAGAAAAGGAGGAAAAAAGATACCAAAAAATGGACCCACTTGTAGCCCCTCCCGCCGCCTGCAGCTCCAGGAGCCCTGAGACCTGGCCCTTCCGGCGCTCGGAGCCGCTGGCGGCGACGGCCCCGCCCGGCGCAGGAGCAGTTGGCTGAGGGTCTCTGGAGTTCCGGCCTGAGCCCGCCCCCTGCCCCGCCAGGGACCAACCCCGGTCTCCCCGCCAGCGCATTTCCTTTCTGCTGCGGCGCCTCGCCACGGCTCCGCCCCATCTCTCCCGAAGTCCCGCCTCATCCCACCCAGACCCCACCCATCCCGCCGCGGCCACGCCCCATCCTGCCCGAAGACCCGCCCCATCCCGCCCGAAGCCCCGCCCCATCCCGCCGCGGCCCAACCATCCGCTAGGCCCCATCCAGCCGAAGTCCAGCCCGTTCCGTGCCCCGCCGCAGCGCAGCGTACTTTTGGTTCAGGCAGCGCTGCAGCCCCGCCTTCGTGCTAGCCTCCACCGCTGAGGCCTAGGAGGCGACCTTGAAATTCCTGCAGTTCTAACGCCGCTCTTCTAGTCACCTTTCACCCCTCCTCCTGCTGGTGGCGGGACCCTGAACCTGGGCCTCCTAGAGGTTGGGTCAGGATCAGACTATTTTTCTTTTTGATTCCTGATATGTAAAACAGATAAAAAGTAAGCAGTGCCACGAGTGCATTGTGGCATATTTTAAATGTTCATTTACAGTTGGTAAGTGACCTGACACACACACTTAGGACTCTAGTTTCACTTGGAGATGTCAATATCTAAATTTGAGCCCTCGAGTGAATGTGAGGTCTTGACTCTGCCAGGGACTAGCCGTGCAAAATCATGACAATACATTTTGTCTCCTTTACCCTTGTTCGGTCTACAGTCTGGAAGGTTGTACACTTAAGAACTTTGAAAAGCTGGCATTTTGGTAAATCATGGCCACCTTGATGGTGCTTAGTCTCCAGAATCTATTTTAAAGTGAGGAAAGATAGCCACGTTCCACTCCCATAAAGAGCTACGTTACCCGAAACGTCAGGAATTCTTCCTAATTTACAGAGACTCTGGAAAATGGCAGGGGAGTACAGATCACCCTGGCAGACCATTCCCGGGGGAGGCAGGTGGTGGCCAAAGAGATAATTGCTAAACTATTTATCAGAGAAGGAACTTGGAGCCGCTGGAATGGAAAGTGTGTGTGTCATTAGACCCATGGCATTTAATTACCTCCCCGGCCATTTAAGAAGCTCAAAAACAAGAGTCCTTGGTAAAATACATTGCCCAGATTCTACTGCAATGAACACTAGGAAATGTAGGGTTTAAGATTTAATTAAGAGAAGACACTGGCTGGGCGCGGTGGCTCACACCTGTAATCCCAACATTTTGTGAGGCTGAGGCGGGCAGATCACGAGGTCAGGAGTTCAAGACCAGGCAGGCCAATATATGGAAACCAACCCCCTCTCTACTAAAAATACAAAAATAGCCAAATGTGGTGGCGTGCGCCTGTAATCCCAGCTACTCGGGAGGCTGAGGCAGGAGAATCGCATGAACCTGGGAGACAGCAGTTGCAGTGAGCTGAGATCGGGCCATTGCACTCCAGCCTGGGTGACAGTGTGAGACTCTGCCTCAATAAAAAAAAAAAAAAAAAAAAAAAAAGAGAGAGAGAGAGAGAGAGAAGATACCTTCTCTTATAGGAGGAAGGCCCTTGCAAAGAAAACACACCCAGTAGGACAGGTGCTTCCTGCTGACCTGTCAGATGGGGAGAGACAGGTTGGGTGACATTTTCCTGACTGTACACATCTGCTCCAGGGTGAAACCCAAAGGAGGAAATCACTACTAAGTGTCAGAGCCTGAGATGATTTCAGGAATAATGCTCATGGCGCTCAAGGGTAGAGTGTTGGATAAAAGAGCCCTCCTGGACTCCACGCTTACTGCCAGCCTTGGGAAGGACCACACCCAGGTGGTATAAGCAGAGCAGAATGTCCCAATGTCATCTTTTACAATGAAGGGAGGACTCCTTGGAGTCTAAGGGTGTTCCTTTTGATCTGAGCCCCAAACCTGAAGGAGTAGGTTGTAACTGAAACCTAAGGTGAAATGTAGAAAAGAATTTCCAGACTGCAGAAGCATTTAGAGGAATTTGGGAGGATCCTCTTCCCTTTAGTCTCCATCAACACAGATTTCAGGTTCCCCAAGCCACCGCCTGGACGTGTATGAAGGGACTCCTAAAATCCTCAACACTGCAGGGCTCCTCTGATTGGAATTCTGCAACACTGCAAAGCAGATATTTCAAAACCCAGCAGTTAAGACGTTATGCTAGGAACCCATTCTTATAGCTTCTCAATGTGAAACTTGTGAACTTGGTTTTGAAGCATTTGTGACAGAATAGACAATTCTTTCTAGAAAGTTAAGGTTTTAACAAGTTCTTCTGGAAAATGAGGGGATTGAACTGGATATCTCATACCTCAAACTCAAACTATCATGTTTTAAACATGTTTTACACCTTTACAGGTGGAATTGAGTTTGTCCACTTGCAAAGTGGGTTAGATTTTCTGTTTGAAGTTTACAGTTGACAAAAGATTCTCTCTTTGACCAAACTCTAATCAGGCTCCTTGAGTCCTCTTCCCAATTTGTCCTCAACCTTGGCCTATAAAGACATGAACAAATGCTACATAGTTTCAAACAGCTCAAGGCTACATTCCCAGAATGACCCTAGATCCCTTTAAAGTGCCTGCCTGAGAAAACTCAAGACTGCCAAAAGTAACAAACCTGCACGTTGTGCACATGTACCCTAGAACTTAAAGTATAATTAAAAAAAAAGAAGAAGAAGAATTTACTGTTTGTTCCAGCCAATACCTGAAGGCAAGGCCTTGTCTCCTAGCCTTTGTTGGAGGGTAGGAGCCTAACTCCAATAAGCACCTGTTAGCAAGCCTAGATGGGTCTCACAGGAACTGGTCCCCTCTTCTCATTTTTTGTAATTTTTTCACTTCGCAGACTCTTCTTAAGCACCTGCAATTCTTCCCTGCCCCACTGCCCCCCAATTCATTTTCTCTTTAAAAAGCCGGGTGACCTCTCCATGAATCTGAAGGGAACTCAGCTCTTTCCCCTACTGTCAATAGTTATTCAGTAAAGTGTTTTCACTGCTTTAACTAAAGTCTGACTGTGCTTATCTTTGACATAATAAAGACAACCTCTCAACATTTTTCTTATGCTACTATTATAACCCCAGGGATGGCAGGTGGGGGGCGGGGACATCTTCAGTCATTCAGCATATCTTGAGCTTTCTCTGTGTGCTTTGGCACTGGGCTGTGGAGGAGCAGTAATTATGCCACTGGAGCAAAAAGGGTGATGCATGTAATATATTAAATAACAAAGTAAGAGGCTAAATTGTGATTCAATATGAAAGGAGTAGCATGGATAATTACTGTGTGAGTTACAGGAGGTAAATTGAGGGATCTCATTAAGTGAGATAATATATGTAACCACTGGAACAAGGTAAGCACTAAATAAATGTCAGCTATTATTCATATTTACTATGGAGGTGGGATTTAAGCTGGGTGTTGAGATTATGGAGGAGCTGTTCATTCATTCATGCTTCATGAATGAAGCATATTTTAAAGGCATTTGTCAAGCACTGTAATAGACATTGAGGGTAAGAAAGAGACAAGACAGTGGGGTTCCAGCCCTTATGGAGCTTCCATTCTGTAGGGGGAAAGTGGAGGGAGAATAAACAAATTGTTCTCAGTGCTTAGATGAAGTGACGTCAGGTTGAGACCTGAAGGGTAAAAAAGCCAGCCACACAGAGCTAAGCAAAGAGCATTTCAGGCAGCAGTCAAAGCAAGGGCCACTGTATGGAGGCAGCAAAATACTTCCCTGTTCAAGGAACAGAAGAGAGTGTGGGGAGAGCGGTTGCATATGCAATGGAGAGATAGGCAGGAGGCAGATCCGAGGGACCTTGTAGGCCATGGTTGGTGTGGATTTTAGTCTTAGTCTCACTCTATATGAAAAGGTACTGTGATGCTGTGATGGAGTGGGAGCAGGGCATAGGCAGCAGGATGGGCGAGTCATGTTCCTGGGTAAGCCAACACAACAGCCTGGCTGGAGAGGGAGGCTGCAGTGGAAGCCACCTGGAGACCAAGATTTTAGTTAGATTCTGAAGGTCTTGAGCTAGCTTCTACCTTTATTCCTGTAAACAACGGGAGTTGTTAATTATTCATCAGAGGAACGATTTAATGAATTTACAAATTGTAGTTAGGCTGGGTGTGGTGGCTTACCCCTATAACCTCAATATTTTGAGAGGCCAAGGAGGGAGGATTGCTTGAGCCCAAGAGTTCAAGACCAGCCTGGGCAACATAGTGAAACCCTATCTCCACAAAAAAGAAAAATATCAGCAGGGCATGGTGGTGTACACCTGTAGTCCCAGCTACTCAGGAGGCTGAGGTGGGAGGATCGCTTGAGCCCAGGAATCCGAACTTGCAGTGAGCTGTAGTTATGCCACTGCACCCTAGCCTGGACAACAGAGCAAGACTCTCTCTCTCTCTCTCAAAAAAAAAAAAAGAATTGTAGGTATACCTGCCACATCTAACATACTATGGTGGGGGGTACAAAAATGTATAAGAAGTGTTCTCAATCCAATTTACTGAATCTATCCTAAAAATTGTGTCTTACGGATATTCATCAATTGGTGGTGAAGAAACTAGAATAAGAAAACATTTCTGGGCCTAATGCAGTGGGCCTCATCTGTATCACTTGTCCTCCTGCCTCCTTAGCAACCTTGCTCAATCCCTTATGATGTCATCTTCCCTCTCTCTCTGGCTTCCCCTTGGCCCATAAGCACGCTCTCCTGCTCTCTTTAACATCATCCAAACTTTCCAAAAGCAGCATCTCCGAAGACCCCCTTCTCCCCTTTAACTACTGCCCTCCAGCTCACTCTCATCCCCTTTCAAAGCAAAGCTCCTTGGAAGAGTCCTAAATGCTTCCTATCTGTACTTCTCTGTGGTAGGTCTCTAATTCAACCCACCATCATTTGGCTTATCTTGGTCTTCAACCCACCCCACCACAGCCCACCACTCGACTGACATTGCTCTCCTAAGACTCACAATAACCTTAGCAGATTCAAATTCAATGAATACTTTTCTTTCCTTATCATTCTGTATCTTTTTTTTCTTGATGTACTAGTATTTGATGTTGATTTGATCATATTTTCTCTCAGTCCCACCTTGGCTTCCTGATGGGTTTTCTCACCTTTTAGATTTTCCTCCTACTACCTCTGTTTCTTCCTTCTCAGTGTCCTCTCCTGTTATCTCTTTTACATGTTGATGTTCCCCAAGATTCAATCTCCTGCTCATTTCCCTTCTTACCCTATGTACTTTCTCTGAGTGGCCTTATCCAAACCTATGACTTCAGTGGAAACAATCTTCTAGTGACTCTCAACTCTTCACATCCAGCCCAGAACACTCTCCTGAGTCTGTCATGTGAATTTCCAACCAGACTCTCCTGGGTACCTCAAAGTAAACCTCTTCCCCATTTCTCCTTTCTAAGTCAGGATGAATGTCAGGATGAATGTCACCACCACCTGCCGTTTGTCAAAGTCAGAAACCTGGAATGTTTCAAGGACACCTCCTTCTGTTTCACCCTACAATGTAATTAGTCATGAAGACCTGTCAGTTCTGTTTTCTAAATGCGTTTTCTTAACTCAGCCTCTCTTCCCTGTTCCCACTGCCATAACCTGAGCCCAGGCTTTTGTCATTTATTGCCTGGGTTACTGACACTACCTTCCAACTAGTTTCTTTGCCTTTAGCCTGGCTTTCTTCCAATTCATCATCTGTGCCACTGCCAAGGTGAGCCTTATCAAATGCAAATTAAACTATGTTACTCCCTTGTCTGAAATATTTCAATGGCTCTATGTGGTCTGCAGAATAAAGTTCAAATCTCTTAGCATTTCCTACCAAGTTCCTCCTGGCCTGGCCTCTCCAGGCTCATCTCCCATCAGTCCCTCATAGCCATCCTACACTTCAGGCCATCGTCTCTCCAATGCTGTTCTGAAGAATACATCCTCAAAATATTGAAGAAAGTTTGGCCAAATAAGTCTGGACTTAAATCCAATCAATAGTTTACATTGGAATACACAACTCAAGCTATTTGGAACAACTTACAGTTCCTGCAATATGCCACTCTGTCTTTTGCTTCTCCCCCTCTGCCTAGGATACCATTCACTTATTAATTAATTGATTACAAAAGTCAACTGTTCTGTATCTGCTGAGCAGACTGAAAAAAGTGCTGTATCCTGGGCATACAAAAGGAAAAAAAGGCTCCAGGTGAGCCAAACAAGTAAACAGACAATTACAATATGTCATGATAAATGCTGTATAACTTAGCAGCATAAAGTGGGGGCCCTGAGTTGGAGTAATCAGAGGACAGTAACTTTTCCCCCTGCTTCATGTGAGTTATCTCTGAGAAAGGTGTCAGTTTTACTTTATGTATTTTGAGCTTAGTTGTTAAAGGCACATATATTTCTAATTGTTATGTCTTTCTGATGTATTGACTCTTATTGTTATGAAATTGTTCCTCTTTGTCTCTAGTAATATTTCTAGTTTTAAAGTCTGTTTTGTCTGTTATTAATATAACTATTTCAGTCCTCTAATAGTTACTCTTTGAATGGTGTATCTTTTTCCATCTTCTTACTTTCAGCCTATTTGTGTCTTTGAATCTAAGCCTCTTATAGATATCATATAGTTGGCTCTTGTCTTTTTATTCAGTCTAATAATCTCTGGGTTTTGATTGGGGTATGTAGACCATTCACATTTAATGTAATTGTTGATATGGTTAGATTTATATTTGCTATTTTTCTATTTGTTTTCTATATGTCAACTTTCTTTTTTATTAATCGGTTAATCCTTGATTGCTTTCCTTTTTTCTTTTCTTTTGTGTTAAATATTTTTAGGGTAACGTGTGAATTACTCCACATTTTGAAAAAAGTTTTAGCTATTTCTCAGAGATTGCAGTCTAAGAATTACAATATATGTCTTTATTTATCATAATGTACTTCAGATTAATACTAAATTCCTGAAAAACATAAAAATTTTGCTTCAATATTCTTCTATCCCTCCCACCTTCTTTGTGCTATTATTTTCATATATATTACATCTATATGTTATAAACACAGCCATACAATGTTGTAATTATTGCTTTATACAATCTCATGTCTTTGAAAAAAGTTAGATAAGAAATGAGAGGCCGGGCGTGGTGGCTCATGCCTGTAATCCCAGCACTTTGGGAGGCTGAGGCGGGCGGATCACCTGAGGTCAGGAGTTCAAGACCAGCCTGACCAACAAGGAGAAACCCCGCCTTTACTAAAAATACAAAATTAGCTGGGCATGGTGGCACATGCCTGTAATCCCAGCTACTAGGGAGCCTGAGGCAGAAGAATCGCTTGAACCTGGGAGGTAGAGGTTGTGGTGAGCCGAGATCGTGCCATTGCACTCCAGCCTGGGCAACAAGAGCGAAACTCCGTCTCAAAAAAAAAAAAAAAAAAAGAAAGAAAGAAATGAGAAGAAAAATTACCATAGATGATTTTGTAATAACCTGTATAACTATTACTTTTGTGCTCTTCATTTTTCCCTTTAGGAATGGGTACTCCAAATTGAATGAGCCCCTTTGACTGTGGTAGAGGTGCCGCTTGCGCTGACAGCTTGCCCTTCCCAGACAGAACATCTACATTAACCAAGCTGGGGTCAGCAAGGGGAATGAGAGAGGCCCCAGGCCAAATGCATCAGATGCTCACTGTTCTTACCTGGAGTTCAGTCATTTTCAAGCATAACTGCTTTCAGACTGTTGTGTGTCTTTGATCTCAGAGTGCTGAAATGGTTGTTTTGGTCAGTTTTGTCCAGTTTTATGTTTGCATTTTGGCAAGATGATTTGCCGATCTTGTCAATCACCCATAACTAGAAGTTATTAGTGATATAGCTTTTAGTTAACAGCAAGTCCATTTGGTCAGGGGGAATAAGGTGGCTCAAGAATTTAAGGAGTGAAGGACTGAATTGTAGAACAAAGTCAGAAATTGCCTAGTTGTAGATAACAGTTACAGCCCATCCCGCCTCATGGACTTTGAAGGAGATTCCTGTGTCAGCAGAAGGCCCCAGGTGAACCAGGGTGCAATTCGCATTTCTGCTTCTTCTCATTCTTGGAATAAGCAGAAGCAGACATGAAAGGGAGAGATGGCTGAGGGTGAGATACCCTCTAGGTCCTTACACTTATGAGACTGACAGTGCTGCCCACTGCATCAAGAGGGCTACTTGGGTCCTTACATGTGAGTCAAATAGCTCATCCTTCCTGTCCAAATGGCAGGAACTTGACCAAAGGATTATGACCCTTGCAAAGATGAAGAGGGCAGGAGGTAATGGGCTAGGGTTCATTCTGGAGAGCAGAGAATGACTTTAATTAAGGAAAATTTGTGTCCCAAGAGACTTCATTGAGTACACAAGAGAACTTTGCGTTTTGTGCTTTAAAAATCTGCATCTTGAAGAAAGTGGAATGATGGTTGTCAGGGGCTGGGGTAGGGGGGATGAAGAGTTACTGATTAATGGGTACAGAGTTTCAGTTTTGCAAAATGAAGAGTTCTGGAGATGGATGGCAGTCATAGTTGCACAATAATATGGATATACTTAATACCACTGAACTGTACGCTTAAAATGGTTAAGATGGTAAGTTTTATGTTACATGTATTTTAACACAATTTTTAAAATTAAGAAAATCAAAGAATTTTTTTAGAAAGCCTCTATCACAGGGCAACACTGTGCATGGTTTGTGGAGTTTATGGTATAAAAATCTATGTGACAGTTGCCTGCGTTCTACATTATGCCTGGTCATTTAAGTCATAAATCCACAGTGTCTTGCCAACTTTGGAAGTTCCCATGGTTACTGGTAGTTTATGTGATAGGTGAACTCCCTTTTTTTTTTTAAACTGGACTCAGGCTTATAATTAAGTGAATGGAAACAATCAGCCAAGTCTTGATGCACATGCACTCTTCTGAGAAAGTCCCAGAGTATTGCTCTGACAGATGACAGATGTCCTTACAGGGACAGAGCTGGCAACACATCGACCTCCCTAGTGGCCACCAGCTGCTAGTGGGTCCACCAGCTGGAAAACACCTTTGTGTTATTCTTATATTTCTCTTCTCATAAAAATGCTACAAAGATTGTAAGGCATTTGGAGCTGGGTAAAGATTAAGTTTTGGAGAAATTGGATTAATATTCATTATAATAGGCCAGGATAAAAGAATTAATGAAAATGTCAAAAAGAAAAAATAACTTTTCTTTTTAGGCAGGACATTTATAAAAATTTATAGTCTTGGTCAAATAAATTGTGTACAGACATACATACAATTTTTTTTTTTTTTTGAGATGGAGTCTTGCTCTGTCGCCAGGCTGGAGTGCAGTGGCACGATCTCGACTCACTGCAACCTCTGCCTCCTGGGTTCAAGCGATTCTCCTGCCTCAGTCTCCTGAGTAGCTGGAACACAGGCGCCCACCACCATGCCCAGCTAATTTTTGTATTTTTAGTAGAGATGGGGTTTCACCATGTTGGCCAGGATGGTCTCGATCTCTTGACCTCATGATCCGCCCACTTCTGCCTCCCAAAGTGTTGGGATTACAGGTGTAAGCTACCGTGCCCAGCCCGTACATATGATTTTAAAAGTAATCTAAAGGGATGTTTTCCAATTTTTTTTTTTTTTTTGGTAGAGTTGGGGGTCTCACTATATTGCTCTGGCTGGTCTTGAACTCCTAGGTGCAAGTGATCCTCCCGTCTCAGCCTCTCCAAATGTTGGGATTACAGGCCTGAAACACCGCACCCAGCTCCAATTTTTAAAATGTTGAGTATATATTAATTACAAAAGCTATTTCTCTTGAATCTCTCAAATGTGATGTGGAATGAAAGAAGGCAAACACAGAAGACAGTACATATCATATGACTCTATTTATATAAAGTACAAAACCAGTCAAAGCTGTTCTATGCTATTAGAGGTAAAGAAATCAATTACCCTTTGATGAAGGGTGTTGACTTCAAAGGAGCATGAAGAGGGCTTGTGGGGCTACTGGTTATTTTGTGTTTCTTGATCTGTAGCTATATTATATTTCAATAAAGTATTTTTTTTCAAGTTTGCATTCTTCTTAGTGTTTACAGTTACATTTAAAGTTGAGAGGAATTAAAAAGTGAGTGTGTGAATGTGTAAGACCCCACATTTTGCCTTCTTGTCACTCGTATGGAAAAACTGATCATTTTTCACGAGGTCGGGAGATCGAGACCATCCTGGCCAACATGGTGAAACCCCGTCTCTACTAAAAGTACAAAAATTAGCTGGGAGTGGAGGCGCGTGCCTGTAATCCCAGCTACTCGGGAGACTGAGGTGGGAGAATCCCTTGAACCCAGGAGGCGGAGGTTGCAGTGAGCCGAGATCGCATCACTGCACTCCAGTATGGCAACATAGTGAGACTCCGTCTCAAAAAAAAAAAAAAAAACTGATCATTTTAAATGTTAATGTGATTCCAGAGAAGACACAGAGCATTATTTTGTACTTTGCTTTATTTTTCAACATGTGCCTGTAAACCAAAGAGTATCTGAGACAAGACTCAATCAATTTAGGAAGTTTATTCTGCCAAGGTTAAGGATGCACTCGTGACATGGCCCCAGGAGTCCTGAAGACATGTGCCCAGGGTGATTGGGGCACAGCTTGGTATTTTACATTTTAGGAAGACACGGGACATCAATCAATATACATAAGACGTACATTGGTTTGGTCCAGAAAGGCAAGACAACTTGAAGTGTGGTGGGGGCTTCCAGGTCACAGGTAGATAAAGGACAAACGGTTGCATTCTTTTGAGTTTCTGATGAGCCTTTCACTGAATACGGCAATTTACAGGAACAGTCACTTAGGCCTTAGTCTGGCTTAGTGAAACAATAGGCCGAAGGTAGCAATCAGATATGCATTTGTCTTACATGAACAGAGGAATGACTTTGAGTTCTGTCTGTCCTTTGTCCGCAGGGAATTTTCTTGTGGGCAGATTGTAAGGGAGGTATATAGCTTTTTTATCTTTGTAGCTATCTTACTGAGGAGTAGAATGGGAGGCAGGTTTGCCCTATGCAGTTCCCAGCTTGACTTTTCCCTTTGGTTTAGTGATTTGGGGGTACTGAGATTTATTTTCCTTTCACATGCCTATAGGTTCAAGTAGCCATGACGTTTCATGAGCATTAGCATAAAGCTGGGCAGCTGAATAGAATTTTGTTTCTCTTATCAACTTATAATTTTCCCCAGGGCTACTTTCAATCTAGGAAAAATTTAACTCTCCAATGATGTCAAAGACAGCATATTCCAGAGATTAATTAACGAGTCACCCAGAGAAGATAGAAGTGCTATTATGCTGACATGTTCAAGGGCTAATCGGTTCTGATGATGTAATTTGCAGTAGTGCTTGATATATATTAGCCTGATGGGTGACAGCTGCTCTGGGCCCAGATGATTAAAGTGTGAAGCACGAGGGTGGGGTGGAGGGTCGTCGGGGTGTGGTGAGTGCTTTCAAATGGAAAGAGAGTTTTTTTTATAGAGCCAGAGTGAATACAGCCTGGTTATGCTGGTTACCTCACCTACCACCTGGAAAGCCTGTTTAATCATCTCTTTATCTACACAGACTTTATCAGGCCTAACACAATCTCCACTCCCGCCTCCCCTCAGCCAAGACTGCCCCAGTCAACATTGGCTGATGCTCCCCTCCCCAAACAACTGTGCAACTTACAGTCAGCATCACATACTTTAGCACCTATTTCTTCAATAGTTATTTCAGGAATGTGTACCATGTTCCCCAACTTAAGCATAAGCTACTTAAGAACATCATTTTTTTCTATGTTCTCCACAGCATGGGGGATAAGCATAAAAGTTCAATAAAAAAATAACTGGAGCAAAATTTTGATAATTATTCAAGCAGAGGGATGGTTACACATGGGTCTATTCTACTTTCTTTCTACTTTTGTGTGTGTTTGAAAATTCCCTTGATAGCAGGGCTGGCAGATTTAGCCAATCAAAATGCAGGATGTTCAGCCACATTTGAATTTCAGGTAAACAATGAATAGTTTCTTCTTACTAAACACTTCTATTATATTTTATTATAATTACTTATTTATGTCTATTTGATGTGATCATTTAATTTATAACAGTATCATTCATATTCTAACATTACATTTCTATTATAGTATATTATGTTTTTATATTATTAATATTTTATGGTTCCATGAGACGTACTAAAAAGCTATTTGTTGTTCATCTGAAATGCGAATTTAACTAGGTGTTCTGTATTTTATCTGGCAACCTAACTTGCTAAAACTTAAGAACATAATTGGTGATTAATCAATGGGCTAAAAGAAAGCAGATGGTAGAAACACTGCAGTGCCTCTTAGAGTGAGATCTGGTGTCACTTGCATTAGTATCTTCTATGGAACCTGTTAAAAAGGAAGGCTCCAGTGGCCTCCTGTCCCAATCCTGGAGCCACCAAATCAGGTTATTTCTGCTGGTGGGACTCTGCATTTGCAGTAAGAGCCCCAGGTGGTTCTGATGCTGTTGCTAGCCAACCTGATGCCTTTGATGTTTCTAGTTTTTCTGATGTGATCTTTTATTTCCTTGTAACTTGTTTCCTTGGCCTTGTTTCAGCAACTTCTACTCCATTTTTATGTCAGGGACATGACCTAAGAGATGTTAATATTTCTACTCAATGACTCGCTAAATATTACAAATCAAATATAGTCACATAGTCACAAACCTTCTAGCAGCATTTTTTAGTTGACCTACTCCTTAGAATGCATCCAGTGGCCCAGCGTCTTAACTACTGATGTATATTCTATTCATATATATTCATTTTGTTGTTGTTGTTTTGTTTTTTAAGAGACAGGGTCTTACTCTATCACCCAGGCTGGAGTGCAGTGGTGCGATCATAGCTCACTATAACCTTGACTGGCTAGGCTCAAGAGATCCTCCCACCTCAGTCTGCCCAGCAGATGGGAGTACAGGTGTGTGCCACTAGGCCCAGCTAATTTTTCAATTTTTTTGTAGGGATGAAGCCTCACTACGTTGCCCAGGCTTGTCTTTAAGTCCTGGCTTCAAGTGATCTTCCCGTCTTGGCTCCCAAAGTGTTACGATTACAGGCATGAGCCATCACACCCAGCCAGATATATTCATTGTTATTGATAGATTATAACTGACAGAATCGCAGCTCCCTGTAGTGTATTTTAAAGCCAGGGCTTATGGACAGATGCTGTAGAGTGACCAAACATTCTTGCGTGCTTGGGACTGTTCAGTTTTAGCGCTGATGTTCCCATGCCCTAGGCTTTTTCTCAGTCCTGGTTGCTCCTGGTCATCCTACCTGTAGGTCAGGTTCCCCATTCTCAGACTCTGAGGATCCTCTGTAGGGGAATATTAGCAAACGCTTTCAGGAGCTGAGCCCTGAGTGGGTGAGGGAAACAGGATTGAGTAGAGGGAAAATGGGGTTTTACTGGCCACTTTCAAGGTAGGGTGACCTCATCCAAAATTATGCCCTGCCCTCAGGGACAGTAACCAGTTGACACATCCCCAGAACTTAGTGCATGACATTTCTGATTAACTATCCCAGCTCTAGAACTTTCTGTAGGATCAGCTGAGGCCTCTATTGTAACTGCCCTTCAATTCAACTTGTCCTTCTGTGCAATCCTGCTTCCCTCATGCCCTCAGGGCTCAGCTCCTGAAAGCATTTTCTAATATTCCCTATCAGGCAAATCTCAGAGTCTGACAGCCCAGAGGAACCTGACCTACAACAGCAGGCACAGGGGTAAAGTGGTCCTAGGAAGCAGCGTCTAATGTAGGATTTTGAAGCTGGGTCGCTGCTGACTGGCTGGTGATGAGAACCCTTCCCTAGTGGTAGATGGAGTCCCTGGTGGGGCAAGACTTTCACCAGTGGTAAACTGGAATGGGCTGTAGGCCCATCCAGAGGTTTGGGGAAAGTAGTAATTTAAGGACAATAAAATGGCATGGTTGTTACTGGCCACTCTCAATGCATTGGAGAGAGACGATGAAAGGTTATGGGTGATTAACCACCAATTTCAGGCTGAATGTAAAAACCAGAAGATCTTCTTGGCAGCACAAGAGACTCTCATCTCCTGCAGTCAGAGTTTGGACCTCCTGAAGATGAGACCCAGAACTTATATTAGAAAGCCACAGCTGGGCGCTGGGGCTCACGCCTGTAATCCTAGCACTTTGGGAGACGGAGGAGGGAATATTGCTTGAGCTCAGGAGTTCCAAAACAGCCTTGGCAACATGGCGAAACCCTCTCTCTACAAAAAACACAAAAATTAGCTGGGCGTGATTGTGCGTGACTGTAGTCTCAGCTACTTGGGAGGGTGAGGTGGGAGGATTGCTTGGGCCTCAGGAGGTTGAGGCTGCAGTGATCCGTGATCGTGCCACTTCACTCCAGCCTGGGTGACAGAGTGAGACCCTGTCTCAAAAACAAAACAAACCAACCAACCAAGCAAACAAAAGTCGCAGAGCTCCAGTGAAGGCAGAATTCTCAATCCTAGTGAGCTGTCTATGTCAAAGTCACAATCCTAGTCGGGAGGGAGTGGGATCCTGAGATTTGGGGTGAGGACATATAGGCAAGTGTCCTTGTAAATTTTGACTTCCCAGATTTCCTCTGAATTCTCTGGGCCTGCAGAAGGGGCCCATTCTCCTGGTTGGTTAAAGGTTAACACTCCCTACTTTTGAAGTCAATACAGAGATTTTTGCCTTGCAAGAAAACAACTTCTTTCCCCACAGAATCTCAACGTCTCCCTTCATCCTGCCACCAAACCAGTAATGAGGGTGAGGTTACAACATAATTGAAGAGCCTGCTCAGGGAGAAAAGAGACCATTCCTCAAAGGAGCTGCAGGACCTGGACAACATATGTTGTCAGAAGCTGGAAGAGTACATAGGGATCCTGTTAAATTTAGTTTAGCCTAAAGCTGCCTCTTCTCATATTTTAAGTTCAGCCTAAAGGTTTTTCTGTACATAGTGGATTAACTGTAACCTAACTGGATGTGTAAACAGACTGTAATCTACTCTTGTAACAAGTAGCCAAGTCCCAGCCAATCACAGAAACCACACTTCCACTACTCACAGGCAGCCAACTGTTCGAACAGTATTTAAATAAGGCGAACACTGAGCTGTAACCAATCCATCTGTTTCTGTACCTCATTTCCATTTTCTGAACATCACTTTCCTTTTTCTGTCCATAAATCCTCTCTGGTTGGGAGGGGAGGGAGACGGGGTTGGGGAGAAGTGGCTGTCTGATTTGCAAATCATTCTTTGCTCAATTAAACTCTGTTAAATTTAATTTGTCTAAAGTTTTTCTTTTAACAATCCTGAGTATGCGTAATCGAGGGAGGTAGAGCATACAGTTAGATAAAGAAGAATTCATTGATAAGAGAGCACTTTCTCATGATGTAGGAGTTCACCTCGGCAAGGACCCAGGAAACACTAGCTGTTGCACTGCTAGAATGCCTCTTGGAAGTTAGAGAGAACATCACATCAAATTGATCTACTATATCAATGATACCATGTTAATCATACTGGGTGAGCAAGAAGTGCAAGTACATTGGAGGCCTTGATAAGACACTTGTGCTTCAGAGGCTGGAGGTCTGCCATGTTAGTGAAATGTTTAGTCCACACAGTGCCACATCAGTACAGAGCCTGGGTTACCCTGGGATATCCCCTTCAAAGTAAAGGACAAATGTCTGCATTTCATGCCTCCACTACTGAAAAGGAAGCACGGTGCCTGGTAGGGTTCTGGAGGCAGCATCTTCCACACTCAGAAATACTGCTTCAGCCCTTTTGCTGGTGACTGGGAAGATGTCCAGCATTGATCCAGGCTTTGAAACCGGTCCAGGATGTAGTGAGAGCAGCCCTGTCACTTGCGGCCTTGTAGCCAGCAGGCCTATGCATTTGAAGTCATTTGCATTGCCATGTAAACTCCTCCATCGCTCTCCCCAAATCTTTTTTGTTGTTTTGAGATGGAATTTTGCTCTTGTTGCCCAGGCTAGGGTGCAGTGGCACAATCTCGGCTCACCGGAACCTCTGCCTCCTAGGTTCAAGCGATTCTCCTGCCTCAGCCTCTCAAGTAGCTGGGATTACAGGCATGCGCCACCACGCCTGGCTAATTTTGTATTTTTAGTAGAGACAGGGTTTCTCTACTCAGGCTGGTCTCGAACTCCAGACCTCAGGCGATCCTCCTGCCTTGGCCTCCCACTCCCCAAATCTTTAGTGAAGAGGTACCTCCCATCACGGGTGCGTGTGAGAGGCAGTGGAGTTTCACATCCAGATTCATGTGCTGTAAAACAGAGACTAATATGGACGTGTAAACTCCAAGACCATGGAGAACTTACATACCTCTGGAAATTTTCAGAAAACCAGAGAAACTCAGGCAAGGATGAAATGTGCAGGGAGGCCCCAGCTGATAACTGGGTTACGCGTCTAAGTCATCACCATACAGATTAGGAAGGTGGGGAGGAGTTGTTAAAAAATGAGAAAAATGAGTTTTTTTCCCACAAATTTTTGAATCACTTAAAATGTGATTTTATTTATTTTTTAGACTTCGATTTTAAGTTCAGGGGTACATGTGCAGGTTTGATATATAGGTAAACTTGTGTCATGGGGGTTTGTTGCACAGATAATTTCATTACCCAGGTATTAAGCTTAGTACCCATTAGTTATTTTTCCTGATCCTCTCCCTCTTCCCACCCTCCACCCTTCGGTAGACCCCAGTGTGTGTTGTTCCCCTCTTCGTGTCCATGTGTTCTCATCATTTAGCTCCCACTTATAAATCAGCATATGTGGTATTTGGTTTTCTGTTCCTGCATTATTTTGCTAAGGATAATGGCCTCCAGCTCCATGCATGTTCCCGCAAAGGACACGATCTCATTCTTTTTTATAGCTGCATAATATTCCATGGTGTATAGGTACCACATTTTCTTTATCCAGTCTATCATTAATAGGCATTTAGGTTGATTCCATGTCTTTGCTATTGTGAATAGTGCTGCAACAAACATATGTGTGCATGTGTCTTTATGAGAGAATGATTTATATTCTTTTGGGGATATACCCAGTAATGGGATTGCTGAATTGAAGAGTAGTTTTGTTTTTAGGTCTCTGAGAAATCGCCCCACTGCTTTGCACAATGTTGAACTATTAGGTTGGTGCAAAAAGTAATTGTGGTTTTTGCCTAATAATTTACACTCCCACCAACAATGTATAAGCGTTTCTTTTTCTTCGCGACCTCACCAGCATCTGCTATTCTTTGACTTTTTAACAGTACCCATTCTGACTGGTGTGAATTAAATCAAGATAGATTAAAGACTTAACTGTGAAACCCAAAGCTATAAAAGCCCTGGAAAACAACCTAGGCAAAACCATTTTGGACATAGGAATGGGCAAAGGTTTCATGATGAAGGTGCCAAAAGCAATGACAACAAAAGCAAAAATCGACAAGTGGGATCTAATTAAACTAAAGAGCTTCTGTACAGCAAAAGAAACAATCATCAGAGTAAACAGATAACCTACAGAATGGACGAAAATTTTTGCAAACTACGCATCTGACAAAAGTCAATATCCAGCATCTATAAACTTAAACAAATTCATAAGAGTAAAATAAAGAACCCTATTAAAGAGTGGGCAGGTACATGAACAGACACTTTTTAAAAGAAGATATACATGCAGCCAACAAGCATATGAAAAAAAGCTCAACATTACTGATCATTAGAGAAATACAAGTCAAAACCACAATGAGAAAAATGAGTTATAAAAGGCAACAAGGCCAGGTGCAGTGGCTCACGCCTGTAATCCCAGCGCTTCAGGAGGCCAAGGTGAGTGGATCACTTGAGCCCAGGAGTTTGAGGTTACAGGGAGCTATGATCACATCACTGCACTCCAGCCTGGGCAACAGAGCGAGACCCTGGCTCTAAAATACAGACATACATACATACATACATACATACATACATACATACATACATACAATCCTGTTTGTTTGGCTTTTTCCCCAGATACCAGGTGGCATCGCCCTGGTCCTCCTCCTGCTCTGCTCCAGCTCCCTGGGAATCTATCTGCTGTCGAGGCTGCCAATGTCTGGGCCAAAAGTGCCCAGTGTCTCCTGCAGATGCCTGGGCTGAAGCTGACAGCAGGCTCTTCACCACCACAAGGGCAGTGGGGCCACTGTCGAGGCTGCCAGCCCTCACGCCGCCACTGCAGCTGCTGCCCTTTGGGCTCTCAGCGCCCTACAGAGAGCCCAGTGAATGCTGCCTACACAGCCTCTCCCCAGGACAGGAGCTGGCTGGGGGATCCCCTTGGTAGTACACATTCGGTTATACTTGGCAGTGGCATATCTAATGATTTGATACCCAGAGGGTATAATTTTAAAACAATCTTCCACATGACAAAATAATTTTCAGTAATAATCATGAAAAAATGAATGGTAGTGATGGTCAGAAATGAAATGGAACAGGAAAATTTTTTTTAAAACTTTCTATATATAATCATGCCCATAAATAAATAAGGAAAAAAGAAAGATGACAGTGCAAAAAGAAAAACATGAGCAACATTAATAACTCTGAATTATATTAACATTCTTTTTGCCAACATTTTATTGTGCATATTTTCCAACATACAGTAAAGTCAGAGAAATTTTACAGCAAACACTTTTATGCCCAGCACCTAGATCTTACCAATAATATTTTCTTATATTTTATCACACAGCTTTATCACGCAGCTATCTATCCAACCCTCTATCCATCTACCAATCTTATTTTTTGTTTTAAACTTTTTACTTTACAAAAGTGTTAGTAATTCTAGCACTTTGGGAGGCCGAGGTGGGTACATTGTTTGAGCCCAGGAGTTCGAGACCAGCCTGGGCAACATGGCGAAACCCCATCTCTACCAAAAATACAAAAATTAGCTGGGCATGGTGATGCACTTCTGTAGTCCCAGCTACTCAGTAGGCTGAGGCTGGAAGATCTATTGAGCTCAGGAGGTCGTGGATGCAGTGAGCTGTGATGGCACCACTGTACTCCAGCCTGGGAGGCAGATGGAGACCCTGTCTCAAAAATAAATAAATAAAAATAGTGTTGGCTTTACAGAAAAGTGCAAAGATAGTACAGAGTTCCCACACATCCTGCATCCAGTTTCCCCTATTATTAACATCTTACATTAGTATGGCACCATTTGTTACAACAAATGAGGAAACAATAGTGACACATTTTTATTAACTGAGCTCTCTGCTTTGATCAGATTTATTAATACCCTTTTTCTGTTCCAGTATCCCGTTCAGGATATCACAGTCCATTTAGTTGTCATGGCTTCTTTTTTTTTTTTTTAAGCTGGAGTCTAGCTCTGTTGCCCAGGCTGGAGTGCAGTGGTGCGATCTTGGCTCGCTGCAGCCTCCGCCTCCCAGGTTCAAGCGATTCTCCTGCCTCAGCCTCCTGAGTAGCTGGGATTATAGGTGCCCGCCACCACGTGTGGCTAATTTTTTTTGTATTTTTAGTAGAGATGGGGTTTAACCATGTTAGCCAGGATAGTCTCAATCTCCTGACCTCGTGATCCGCCCACCTCGACCTCCCAAAGTGCTGGGATTACAGGCGTGAGCCACCGCGCCCGACCTGTCATGGCTTCTTAAGGCTCCTCTGGGCTGAGACAACTTCTCAGACTTTCCTTCTTCCTAGACATTCCTTGATGACCTTGACAGTTTTTAGGAGGGAGTGTTGGTCAGGTATTTTGTAGAATGTCCCTTAATTTGGATTCATTTTCTCCTGGTGAGCCTGGTGTCAGGTGTTTGGGAAGAAGACCACAGAAACTAAGTACATTCTCAACACATCATATCAAAAATACAGGCTATCAATGTAACTTATCACTGATGGTGTTAACCTTGGCTGCCTGGAGAAGATGGTGTTTGTCAGGTTTCTTCATTGCCAGGTTACTTCTCCCCTCCTTTCTGTATTGCGCTCTTCAGAAGCAAGTCACTAAGTGCCATCCACACTTAACACAGGGTAGGGAGTTGCCCTCTGCCTCATTGCAGGGCGATCATCTACGTAAATTATATGGGCTTCCTTTGTATGGGAGAGAGTTGTCTCTTTTCACCCATTTACTTATTTATTCAATAATTTATGCACATTAGTATGGGCTGGTGATTATTTATTTTATATTTTGGATTATAACCTAATACTTTTTTTTTTTTTTGCCCCAATTTTTCCAGCTTTGGCCACTGGGAGCTGTTCCACTTGGCTTCTGTGTTCCTTTGAAATATCTCCGTGGTTTTATTTTTTGAGCATTTCCTTACTTTCTAGCAGTAGAAGATGTGCCAGCGTCATCTGGTATACTCTCTGACCCAGTCTTAGAATCAGCCATTTCTCCAAGAAGTCCTGGCTCCTTTTGTTAGGAAATGGCAAAAGAAATCAAGATATGGGCATGAGATGTGTGTGTTGCTACTGGAGTATTGTTGTTTCTAGGCCCTCTCAGTGGATAGGGATAAGAAATATGTGACTGTATACTCACCTGTATATATACCCATATCATCATTATTTCTATATCAATCCATTAATATCTATATTAATCTAAACATGAGTTCATATTTATGTTTCTGGTTCTAATCCACAACCACACATGACATTAGAGCCTCTTCCTCTTGTTTATCTGTGGCCTCCCTCCCTGAGAGTGAGCATGTACCAGCCATTTACTTATTTGTTCAGTCTCTGCATACATGTACAGCAGTCTCAGAATTGTTAACTGGTACCCCTTGAGAAACGCCTTTACCAACTAGAGTATAGTGCTAAGTACAGTTCCTTTTGTCTTCAGTTTTCCAGTTTCCATTATTTCCACAGTTATAGAATACCAGTCCTCTTCGGTGCGGTTATGTTATAAATGTGTAATATAGTTAGGCTCTTTTGTCATTGCCTGTATTTCATCCTGGGATCCCCCAGCCTCCTAGTTGATTTTGTAAAATTTTGCAGACATTAAGGTTCACTGTTAGTTTTGTAAAGTTCTATGGTTTTCCACAAATGATAATATCATGCATCCACCCCTACAGTAGCATATGGAATAGATGCCCCCCAAGATCCCTTGTTCTTCACATAGTCAACATTCTTCTCTCCCAAACCCCAGCAACAACTGGCTGATTTGTTTCTGTCTCTATAAGTTTTGCCTTTTCCAGAATATAAACTTTTCCAGGATGTAGCCTTATCATTCTGGCTTCTTTCACTCAGCAACATGCATTTAATATTCGTCCATGCTGTATGAATGAATAGCTTGTTCCTTTCGAAAAAGGGAAAATATGCCAATGTTAGTTCTATCTCAGTGATAAATAGTAATATTTTATGACAACTTTTGCAAATTAGGTAATGACTTCATCAAAATTGATCTTTATTTCTTCATATTCAAAAGACAGTACATTATCAACCAGATTTGATAATCTATATTTACTCATGGTTAATCAAGAACACTTTTTATTAGTTTTCATTTTGAAAAGCTTCTTTCACATAAGATAGCAGATGTGCAAAGTTTACAGAAGAGGTATAATCTTAGTGCTGTTACAAAGGAAAAGATGCTCAATCTCACTGTGAGATAAATGCAGATCAGAATTGTGCAATAATATTTGCACTTCTCAGATTGGCAAAGATCAAAGAGTTTGATGACATAATGTGTGAGTGAGGAGGTGGGAAAGCTGGAACTCTAACACATTTGCAAGTGGAAGTGTAAATTGGAATATACTTTAAAATTATGGCAATAGCTATCAAAATTACAAATGCACATCCCTTTGCTTCCACATTCTGTATATAGGATTTTTTTCTATAGAGGTGTTTTCATATTTGTGAAATGAGGTATGTAAAAGATTATTTATTGCAGCATTGTTTGTAAGGGCCTATGGTTAGAAACAATGAAAATGTTCATCAATAAAGGGCAGAATAAACAAATAAAATTAGTTAAATTAAATTGTGGTCAGGCACAGTGGCTCACGCCTGTAATCTCGGCACTTTGGGAGGCCGAGGCAGGCAGATCACCTGAGGTCAGGAGTTCGAGACCAGACTGGCCAACATGGTGAAACCTCATCTCTACTAAAAAAATACAAAAATTAGCCAGGCGTGGTGGTGGGCATCTGTAATCCCAGCTACTCGGGGGCTGAGGTGGGAGAATCACTTGAACCCAGGAGGTGGAGGTTGCAGTGAGCCAAGATTGCGCCATTGCACTCCAGCCTGGGTGACAAGAGACTCCATTTCAAAAATAAAAATAAAAATAATTAATTAATTACATTGTATGCCATCATAAAAAGATGACATGAAAAGATCTTCCAGACACGTTAAGTGAAGATTGCAAGGTGTTGACCAGTGTGTATAGTATACTTCCACTTGTTTACAAAGTATTCATTTGCATACGCAAAAATGATCTTTTGGGGGACAGTTAAGAAATGTATAATGGTGCTTGACTTTGGCAGAGCAGGTAGACAACCTGGGGTTGAAGGAGGTCTACTTTTCATTGTATACCCTTTTGTGTATACATCCTTGTGTGCACCATGTTAATATACATGTGACTGCAATGTAAATAAATGAAATTTAAATTTTAAATTATTCTTTGAGAGTATAGACTACTGCAGAGATTAGGAGAGGGATGAGAGCCCCACATATCTGGATTTAGCAACATCCTGCCTACAGGACAAAAGGACTAGTGGCATTGAATACAGAAAGGTGAAAGGTGGTCAATATCCCAATGATCCTTTGGTCAGGTAAGGAAATATCTATGTTTAAGGATCAAACATGTGTGCAAGGAATGCAACATACAGATAAATATGGTTTTTTTTTTTTTTTTTTTTGAGACGAAGTTTTGCTCTTGTTGCCCAGGCTGGAGTGCAATGGCACGATCTCCGCTCACCGCAACCTCTGCCTCCTGGGTTCAAGTGATTCTCCTGCCTCAGCCTCCCGAGTAGCTGGGATTACATGTGCATAACCCCACACCAGGCTAATTTTGTATTTTTAGTAGAGACGGGTTTCTCTGTGTTGGTCAGGTCAGGCTGGTCTCAAACTCCCGACCTCAGGTGATCTGCCCGCCTCGGGCTACCAAAGTGCTGGGATTACAGGCATGAGCTACCGTGCCTGGCCAATATGTTTTTTTTAAACAGATAAGAGAAAAAATTCTAACAAGATGAGGGAAATATTTATATTATGGATTCAGGCCTAGGAGTCACCCCGGATAGTCTGTCTCCTTCCATCCACCTATGTATGAACCATCAAATCCTATCTATTTAGCCACCAAAAAATATCACAAATATATAGACTTTCCTCTACCAGTTCCCTAGGCCAAGCCACCACCAGCCTAGCTTTGCATTCCCTAACCCTTCCATTCTAAATTAGAATTCCTAGTAGCCTTTATTCTCTTTCACAACACCTTTTATTTTATTTTTCTTCATAACTCTTACCAACATATAAGAAGTTTAATGGCATACCTATTTAATTAATGTCTATTCCCCAGCTGGAATATAAACTCCATGAAGTCAGAGACTGTGTCTGTTTTGCTAGTTACTATATTTCCAACTCAAACATTTGTGTTGAATGAATGAATAAACTAGACTATGGAACTCCCTGGAGAAACAGAGCTGTGTGTGTAATGGAAAATTTTAAAAATCACATTGAGGAGACTATCAGGAGATAAATTATCAGAAGCAAATTGTGATCATAGAAGAGCCTAGAAAATATGCTAGGTCTTTTCATCTCTGACCTCCACTGATTTGCCACACACTGAGAACTGTCAGCTTAGACATTTCACCAATGTGGCACAAGACTTTAGTACTAGCAGGCTGAGCAAGTCTCCTCTCCCTTGGGAACTTGGTTCTCTCAATTCTGCTTTGGGGTAGATGAGCAAAGAACTTCTTATCTGAAGACATGAAGTCTAAGAAGACTGTATTGTTCTAGCAGCATCTCCCTAGCAAGTCTGTACAGGCTGAGTATGAATCAGGCGGAGTTTATGACCAGGTTTTACTTCAGGCATTTTCTAAAATCACTCCACAAAAGTTCAGCTCTCATAATTGAAGATGACGTTGATCTCATGCATTGCTAATGTACATTTTAAAACTCTCACGGAGTCAGGACCATCATGAGTAAGTCTCCAGTGACTATGTTACCAGGTTATAATGGTCAGGAGCACTTTGTATATAATTTGCTTCATGTCCCATTGTATTGTAATCATTTATGTGTCTCTCTTCTACCATTGCACTGTACACTCCTCAAGGCTCAAAGGCAGGATATAATAGGAGCTCAATAAATATTTCTGTTTTTTTGGGGTTTTTGTGAGACAGAGTCTCACTCTGTAGCCCAGGCTGGAGTGCAGTGGTGTGATCTTGGCTCACTGCAACCTCTGCTTCCTGGGTTCAAGCAATTCTCCTGCCTCAGCCTCCCAAGTAGCTGGGATTACAGGCACCTGCCACCACACCCAGCTAATTTTTGTATTTTTAGTACAGACGGGGTTTCACCATGTTGGCCAGGCTAGTCTCAAACTCCTGACCTCAGGTGATCTGACCGCCTCAGTCTCCCAAAGTGCTAGCACTACAGGCATGAGCCAACGTGCCTGGTCAATAAATATTTCTTGAATGAATAATCTGAATACAGTACATGGATTTGACTTTTGAAGGAAGACAGTTTATATAGAGACAGTTATATTCAATCCACCACTTATTAGATCTGTAAACCAGAACAGATAATTTAATCTCTCTTTACTTTCCCCCTTTTTGAAAAATTATGAAGTATTTAAATATATACACAAATATAAACAAGGGTAAAATTAACATTTATCTGCTACCTAGCTTTATATTATTTTGTCAAATATGGCTGAGAGAATGCCATGTGTTCATCAAATATTGTTTCATTTTTCTCTTTCTGGGCACACAAAAAGACTGCATTTCTCATCCTCCTCTGCAGCCAGATGGGTGTCATGAGACTAGTTCTGCCAATGGACTGTAAGCAGATGTGCTATGTGTTACTTCCAGGGTAAGCATAGAAGAATGACTGAGTTCTCTGTTCTCTTTCCCTGCTGCAGTGATCCTGGAAACCGCGTTTGAAAACAGTGTTATCAGAAGACCCTGGAGCCTCCATCAGTCTATACCCCGAATATCTGTATGGATCAGTGTATGAGAATCGCCTTTGTGCTACATCTTTATCAATGCTGAGTTTTTCCAGCTTTAAAAACTTTTCTGACAGTTTGATGGTGTGAAATCATTGTTTTAATTTGTGTTTTGCTGATCCTGAATGATGCTGAACACCTTTCCAAATGCTTGTCTTTTGGGTTTTTCTGTGAGTGCCTGTTTGTATCCTTTGCCCATGGTGGATGGGGGAGTTCATTATTCTAGTGTTCTGTGGGATGATTTTATATATTTTGGAAACCAATCTCCTATCAGTTGCATTCATTGCAAATACTTTCTCCAAGTGTGCAGCTTATCTTTTTACTTTGTTTAAAGTATCTTTGTTGTATGGAAATTTAAATTTACTAGTCTTCTTATGCTTTGTGTAAGAATTTTTTCCTATCCCAAAGTTCTAAATATATTTTTCTATATTCTCTTTTGAAAAAATTTTTTTCTACAGTGATGTGAATTTGAAAGTTTTAAAGACTTGATTTTCATTTGTAAGTCTTTAATCTACCTGTACAGTAACAGTTTGTGTGTGTGTGTGTGTGTGTGTGTGTGTGGTGTAATGTAAGAACATATTTGTTTCCATAAAATAGCCAATTTCTCAAGGCCATTTATTGACTAGTTCATCATTTCAATTGATGACAATACAACTTTGCCGTATATCAAGTTTCCATTGATGCACAAGTCTGTTTATAGTCTCTTTAACCTGTTTGACTGGTTTATTCATCTGTCCCTGGGCCAAAGCCATGTTGTCTTAATTGCTGTAATTTTATAATAAGTTTTGATATGTGGTAGTGTAAGTATCCCTCCATTTCGATCTTCATTATTGTCTTATCTTTTGTTGACCCTAAGTATTTCAATATGAACTTTAGGATGAGCTTGTCAAATTCTACAAATAACTAAGTTGGGATTTTGGTTGAAATTGTATTTGCATCCTGTTGTTACTGTGGTTGAGAATAATTTTTTTTTACTATTACATTTTCTAGTTAATACTAATGATGCATAGAAATGCTGTTGATTCTCATACATTGATTTTGTATCCAGAAATCTTGTGCCCTCATATTAATTGTGTACATAGAGTCCTTGGAATTTGTCCACAATGTATATTCTTTAATAAGAGTAACTTATATAATACATTTTCAGTTCTTATGTTCCTCTTATACAGTATTGAATAAAAATGGTGAATCTTATTGAATCTTATTCTTATTTTAATAAAAATGTTCTTACAGTTTCACCATTAAGTATTTTGTTTGCTGTATGGGTATACTTAAGCTAAAGAAATACATTCAAATTTTTTATGCCTCAGTCTCTTCACCTGTAATATGTAGATATCAATACCTGTTTTATTTATTTTTCCAGTCTATTGTGAGAATTAAATAAGGTATCATACAGGAAAGATCACTGGAAATAGTGAAGTACTATATTCAAATGTCAGTTAGTGTGTATATATTGTTTGTTCACTTTTGTGTCCCAGTACCTAAAACATTTTCTGGAACCTAATTGGTGCTCAATAAATACGTGTTGGATAATTGTGGAAAACAGTATTAATATTAAACAGATGTTTCATGCAAAGTATTATTTCCTCACATCTTAACAGGGATGGCAACACTGAGATATTCATGCTGGTATCCCCTGCATTGCCTGCCAGTGGCAAAAAATTACTGAATTATCTCAGAAGGCTTCTTCTGAGCTCGGACTGTCAACCTCAGAATCCATTTCGACTTAGTGTTCTAGGCAGCTATTTCCAATCTATTATAATTGGAATATGAAAAGAAACTTATTTACTTATTTACCAGTTTACTACTGGTTTGGTACCAAGCCAATAACATTTAATCTCTACTCAATTGGGCATATGGTACTGTTATGAAAGAGAAATTTAGGAATCAAGGGTTTCTCATTCCCAAAAGTAAATATCCACAGGAGGGCTACATAATCACCAGCATTTAGGAAAGCTCAGTCTGTTTAATTGGGTTATTCTTCTTGTGTATTTCTCCATAAATTGAAAACACAATGATATCTGTTAAGTAAAAAGGCAACATCAGGCCTATGAAAATATTTCCTCCTTATTAGTAAAGTGCTTTGTTCCTATGTTTATCTTTGTTATTATATTGCAGGCTGGAAATAAGAACTGTGAGCATCATTTTAATAAAGGATTAAAGGTCTTTATTTCGAAAAATTTTTCCACGAACCTTGCTGAGTCTTCTATTTCTGACAGCTAGAAGTAGAGGTGAATCATGTCATCCCCTTATAAACAAGAACAAACAGGCACTAAATTTACAGAGTAATTGTAAAGCACGTCATTTTATGTTGTATATTTATGTTGCTTCTCACAGCCTATTTGCTATTTTCACATCTTTTCAGGTTATTAATTTATGATTTCCTGTAAAAAGGGACATTACTGAATTTCTCTTCCCAAGCATTTCTACCTTCCCTCCCACATACCACAAACCCCTGTCAATTTTTGCCCTAGAATATACAAAATTTAGAGATTAAAGATATAAATGCAAGGCCCATGTCACTGGAAGGACTTGTTCATTTATTGAGAGCTGGCTGATTGTTTCATTAAGTAATATCTCATATAAAAACACAAATATCTGATGCCTGAAAAGATTATGGGTGTCCCTGTGGCCCTTGATACTGTCATTTCCCACTCTGGCTCCCGGGAGGTGGATGAGCTCCAGCGCGGCACCCGCATTGCTGGGCTTTTAGGAAATGTGTTTTAATTTTAAAACAACTCAGATGCTATATTCTCCAACAACCAACTTTGCCAAGATCAAGCCTTGAGACTCTTATAAAAGATTAAAATTTCAAAGCTAGCACTTTTCAGTGAAGGGCACACATCATTATTTTGTTCTAATCTGCAAACACCTGACAGGCTCAAGAAGCAAACACGGCCAGGAACCAGAAATCCAAATATTGCGAAGTCATTGTTGCTTTTCAATTTTGATTCAGCCTGTTCAAAAGCTATTAAGTAATGAGATGTACATGATATAATACTATACGAAAAATGGAGTTTACAAAACAGTATGAGATATATAAGATAGATGTATAAGATATATGCATAACTTATATGGCATCATATATAAAATATTAAGTTAGCTGAGGTCTCTAAGCCTCAATTTCCTCTCCCGTAAAGAAGGTAATCATATCTATCTCATAGAGTCATGATATTAAATGAGATAATCCATGCGAAGTACACAGTATAGTGCCTGGAAGGTATATAATAATATATAGTCTATATTTTATTACCAATATTTTAGAACAAAGGCTAGATGGATATATACCTACATCCTAAAAATGGTTATTTTGGGGTTGTGGAATTGCAGGTGGGTGCTATTTTCCTTCCTTTGCTTTGACAGTATTTCTAAAATTTCTCTCATGAGTCAATATTACTTTTTTTTTTAATAAGAAAATTCAGAAGTTAGCCTCCTTTGACCAAAAGTACTCAGGTGGTTCTCACTCGCTGAATGATGAGGGGTAGAAATGGGATGAGCAGTGTTAATGATGTCTGTAGAGCTTCCTGTGACAGATCATTAGAAAGGCCCCCGGTGAATCCCACCTTTCTAGTTCATATCCTTTTGCTGTGTGGCTTTGCTGCTCTTCCCATCAATAAGTGGAGTCTAATTTTCCACCCTTTGAATTTGGGCTTGCTTTGTGACTTGCTTTGTCTCATGAAGAAATGTCTGACAAAAATGACGCTGTGTGAATTCCAGAACCTGGTTTTTAAGAGGCCTGGCAGTTTCCACTTTCCCCATCTTGAAATCCTGAGACTTTCTCTGCTGTGAGAAGCCTTGTTTAGTTTATAGGAAGGATTGCTGATGGGCTGCAACAAACAGCAAGCACCAACAGCCAGACCTGTAACTGAGACCATTTTGGACCCTCCAGTTCTAGGCAGGAGGTTGATGACCAGAGCTGCATAAGTGACCCCAGGCGAGATTGAAAAAGAGAAGCCCAGGAGTGTGAGACACAATATAACATTGATATTTTAAATGACCATGTTTTGGGGTGGCTTGTTATGCAAGAGCAGATATCTAAAACACTGCTCTTCATAGATGTCCGTGCTACCCAAACACTGTCTACTTCAAAGGGGCTGCAGAAAGAAGGGATTTCTCTCCAAAGACATTAATTTATTGTGCAATTTGTAGAGAGTAAAAAAATGCTTCCTTTCACTTGTGCTTTGTAACCTGAACTTAAATGTACACTATTGTAAATCTACATGGCTGGTAAGTATGGAATTGAGGGTCCTCTAACCAACTACTCCAGGGGCAAGTGTCCTCATATCAAGGAGCCCATTAGCTGGGCATGGTGGTGGACACCTGTAATCTCAGCTACTTGGGAGGCTGAGGCAGGAGAATTGCTTGAACCCGGGAGGCGGAGGTTGCAGTGAGCCGAGATCACACCACTGCACTCCAGCCTAGGCAACAGCGACAGAGCAAGACTCTGTCTAAAAGAAAAAAACAAACAAACAAAAAGGAGTCCAGTGTTTAAATCTTTTGAGAAACAATGTCTCACTCTCACTTTCCTATTGTATAACCTTCATTTTCTGGGGCCACCCTGGCTGGGATATCAAGGAACCAAACATTCATTTATTTGTTGATCCATTTTTCAGATGTATATTGAACACACATTATGTATGAGACTGGGCTAAGCAATGAAGCATAAAAAGACTTTAAGACATGGTTACTGCTTTCCACAACAGGAAGATATGACATGCAGATAATGTCAATAGGAAGTAATGCATGCTAAAGCACTCGGTGAATGTACAGGCAACTCATAAACCATATGAGTTTCGGGGAGGAAGAGAAGCCTTCCAACCAGGATGACCAGAGTTGACATTATAGTAACCACACAATTTGATTTTAGTCTTATAGACTGAGTTAAGAATTTGGTGGGGGTGAGATGGGGAGAGGCCATGCAGACAAGGGAATCTTCATGAGCAAAGGGCAGGAAAAAGACACAAGACACATTTGAGAGAGGTATCTAGGAGACAAATTTAACTGGAAGGTTCATTTACTGACTCATTTATTGCTTCAGCAAATATTTACTGAATGCCTAGTAGGTGTCAGAAACTCTTCTAGTCTCTGAAAATGCTGAAATATAAATGACCCGGCGACCATCTTTAAGGAATAAGTAATCTATTGTGCAGGCAGCAAATAAGCCATTGCAGAGAATGGGATGGTAAATTCATGGTTGAATACCAAGGAAGACAAGCCTGGAAAAGTAGGTTAAGGCCAAATTGTGGAAGGCTTTGAAAACCAGGATTTCTCTCCTGCAGTTCAGAGAAACTTCTACTTAAAAAAAAAAGTGGAAACTTTTAAAATAACAAATAATACTGTTATTTGGAACTGCAGCATAAAAGACAGATACAAGTGGATCTGTCTGGATTGAAGAGGAGGGGCCAGGAAGGCTTACTGGCCTTACCTCTCTCTCAGTGCTTTTCCCTGCAGCAATCCCTAGGGCATCTCTACAGTTCAAAGGAACACAGTGTCAAACATAATCGTATTGTGCTGGCAACAGAATTGCTGAAGTTTGTTTGTTTAAATCAGGAGAGTTCCATAATGTACATAAGATGCCCTGTCAACATAACTCACAATTGTTGAGCACTTACCAGGTAGCAGGCACCATGTTAAGTGACATACTATTTAATTTTTACCACAACCCTATCAGGAATGTATTAATAATAATAAAAATAATGATGATAATAATGTTCCCACTTTAGAGGTGAAGAAGCTAAGTTTCAGAGAGGCTAAGTAAATTCTCCAAGCTACACAGTTTGTAGAGCAGGGATCAGAATAGAACTGATCAGACTGCAGAGCCTGTGCTGTATGTTAGGCACAGCTGGTGAGGATATGAGGCTTCTAAGCTCTCCTGCCTCCTAATCTGCTTACCATATATTAGATGCTTGATTAATGGTATCTATTATCATTACCATTATCTTTATTACCATCAAAAGAGGACAGCTCTATAGGAATTACATTAAACATTTGGATATGCAATTTTAGTTGAGGCTGATGAACTAGTGGCCTAAAATCACTAAATTTAAAGATGACTTGTTTCAACATAGTAAATAAAGTACGAAATATTTTCATTTGCCATTCACTCATTCTATTGGGATAGTGTACAGAGTCATGAAAATATTGCCTCAGTGGATTTTGAGCTACTCAGAAGAGCTCGCCATAAAGAAAAAACAAAACAAAACACAAATGGCCAATAAAAAATACTAAAGGATGTTCAGACTTACTCATAATTAAAGACATATCATTCAAAACAGTGAGGCTCCAGTGCTGCCATGTGTAGTTGTTCGGTTTGAGCACTGTGTAAGGTGGCTGGCCAAAGGGCAAGTGGAGTGAAAATGGAATTCTGAATGGCAGACTCCATGTTCTGTCATGGTCTCAGTCTGCCTAGGAGGTTACAGGAAGCAAAGAGAGGAGGGAGATTTTTAAATTCCTTTGCCCAAAGGGATTTGAAAAATGTTAATGCAAAGGCATGTGTCTTAGTCAGCTTATGTTGCTATAAAAGAATGCCTGAAGCTGGGTAATTTATAAAGAAAAGAGATTTATTTGGCTTACGGTTCTGCAGGCTGTACAAGAAGCACGGTGCCAGCATCTGCTTCTAATGAGTGCCTCAGGCTTCTTCCACTCATAGTGGAAGGGGCAGGAGAAAGGGAGCTGGTGTGTGCAGGGGTCACATTGCAAGAGAGCAGA
The DNA here is from genome assembly GCF_028858775.2 of Pan troglodytes. NCBI lineage: Eukaryota > Metazoa > Chordata > Mammalia > Primates > Hominidae > Pan > Pan troglodytes. The sequence continues at coordinate 116,058,022 of NC_072406.2, forward strand.
AGCAAGAGAGAGAGGAGGAGGTGCCAGGCTCATCTCAACAAGCAGTTCTTTCGGGAGCTAAGTATGGGAATTCACTCATTACCATGAGGCCAATCATGAGCATCCACCCTCATGACCCGAACAACTCCAACATTGGTGATCAAATTTCACATGCGATTTGGAGGGACAAATATCCAAACTATATCAGCACCCCATATATAATCTTTTCACCTCTTATTATGGACAAAGGTTTAAAAATTTTGTTATGTCCACATCTAGTGAGGGTGCAAGGAAAGGGGCATTCTCTTACACTGACTATGGAAATTTTTGGAATTTAAATTGGTGCTGTTTTTTTGGAAAGCAATTTTACAATTTAAAAAGAGTTTAAGTTCTCACAACATTTGATCAGGAATTCTACGTCTACGAATTTATCCTATATATATACTATACAAAAGGGCAAAGAGGATATTTGAGGATGTTCCTTGTAATCTTATTTGTAAAAGTGAAAAACAAAACACTATCCACATATTCATGTAGGAAAGTCTGGTTAAAAATTTATGGTACATCTATGTAGTGGAATAATATGAAACTACTATGAAAGTATGTGTATGCACTGATATGAAAAGACGTACAGAATATGTTAAATGAAATCAATCAAGTTGCAGAGCAGTTTGCATGTGATACTCTTACTTCTGCAGAAAAGTGACATAAATGTGTGTATATGGTTGTAGATTTATTTTCTGGAAGGATATACAAACAATAGTTAACAGTGATTCCTTCCAGGATGTGGTACTAGGGGAATAGAGGTACAGGATCTTAATCTTTTTTCTTTTTTTTTTTTGAGATGGAGTCTCACTCTTGTCACCCAGGCTGGAGTGCAGTGGTGCAATCTTGGCTCACCGAAACCTCCACCTCCTGGGTTCAAGTGATTCTCCTGCCTCAGCCTCCCAAGTAGCTGGAACTACAGGTGTGCACCACCATGCCTGGCTAATTTTTGTATTTTTAGTAGACAGGGTTTTGCCATATTAGCCAGGCTGGTCTCAAACTCCTGACTTCAGGTGATCTGCCCACCTTGGCCTCCCAAATTGCTGGGATTAAGGGTGTGAGCCACCATGCCCAGCCTTGGGATCCTAATCTTTAACTTTATATCTTATTTGTTCAACTATTTTTTAAGAATAAGATGAGAACAAATTAATGGGTTTTGGGGGAAAACAGGTGTGAGACAAGAGTGTGCTGAAATGCAAATTCTCTTGGATTTAATACCTATGGAGGGGAAGGGAGGGGAAGGAAGCAGGATTGGGCAGGAAGAAGTTGGATCATGAAACAGTCTCAATGAAGGCCTCAGTTAACCCCACTGAGATATCTGAAGCTGGAACAGCCCTTCAGGGTCGTCCTGAGTTGAGACAGGGGGGCTAGACCTTGACAGACCCTGGCATCAAGCAGTCAGTGGACGAGGGCTGTCTCAGGAAAAGGATGTGGCCTAGGGAGAGGAGAGCCTCAGCTGGGACAGTTCTGAAGACTCCTGAAGGGGGCACATTGTAGCACCACTTCTCTAATAAAATTGTTTTCCAAAGGTTCAATGACAATTTAAATTTGTCAAAACCCCACTTAGACCTTTCCAAGGCAGCTGCTGCAGCTGAGAACGGCACTGGATTTTGGCTCTTTCTCCTTGGCTCTGGCTTCCCATATTAAAATATTGACATATCATTTGATTGCTGGTCTCTTTGAGTTCCTACCCCCAATGCTCAGCAAACTGTAAAAAGATGAAACGTCTTCCATATCAGAAACATCACTGTTCTTTTTCTTTTTTAAGATGGTGCCTCCACTCATTATTTAAAACTCTAATAAAGGGGGTTTAAATCTGCTGGTTAATTTGCTACATGGTCTTGGGAATTAAGGGGATACTGAATTTTTCCTTCTGTGTAGCCCATGAATAAGTAACACTTTGACTACACAGAAACCCTTGTTCCTTAATAAAATGATGTTTTATTGAAGCTGGAGAAGCAAGTCACCTTACAATGCTTTTATATCAAATACTTGAACTAATTTGTTTTGCCCGCTCTAAGAAGGAGTGAATAATTTGAAAACAACTCAGTTGGCCTGGTTTATAGGCGTATAACACATTGTAAATAAGCTTATCGGGAGAATCTGGATACTATCAAACCATAATGGAACACAGGCTTCCTCGGGAAACTAAATCGTATGGTTTGAGGGGAGGACAAAGGAAAGCCCTCTGGAAGGGAACAAGTGCTTCTGAGTTTGTTAGTTTAGCAGGATTGGTTCTGGTGTGGGATGGCGGTAATATTTGGCTTCAAAGCAGTCTTTATCCCTTAATAATTCCCTAATCCTTGCTGTTATGTGAACCAGCAAACATTTGAAAGGCAAAGCTGTAGAATAGAATTAGGATGGTCTCCTGAGTGAGGCAGAAAGATTCAGTGAGGGGAAAGGACTTTCAGGGTTCCAACAGAAGCCTACATTTTGTGAAAGTCAGTAAATATCAATTATAAGCAAGATGCTCTACAAATCTCAGTATGATTATTGGTGCTAATCAGGTATAAAAACCACCGCAGTGGCTCCCTATTATGGAAAGAATCACAGAAAGGGAAAGGCCTCCCCTAGTGCTTGCTCAAAATTGTACATGGAAGAGGCTTAGGGGGGTCTAAACTATTCGTTTGGAACTGGCAGACTTACCTCTAAGCTGTGTTTACATATCACTTTACATAACGTTGAGAAAAACTACGTCTATAATATTAATACTTGTCCATGTCAAAGAATGAAGGAGGTGGTTGTCAATGGTAATGATGGGGGCGTCAAAGTCCATTCACATCATCCCTACATGCTACCATTTTTCTTTCCTATGAAAATGAAATTGTAATGAACAATGTGACCAATGAAAGGTGATTTCTTAACATTTTGCTTGGGGTCTTTGAGTGTAAAGCTATGTTAACTGCAGAACAGTAACGTAAATTTGGGTTTATTAATATCATTAAGGTAAACCTATGAATTTGCCTTTGAACAAAATACAAGGTCATAAAATTGATTATAATGAAACAAAACTATAGTGACAGAAAGCAGATCAATAGTTGCCTGAAGACGGAGGAGGGAGGAGGGAGAGATTATACAGGAACATACAAATTTATAATTCACAATTATAAAGTTATAATTCAGCTTTATAATAAAGTTTTGACATATATATTCACTTGTAATCTCTCTTCCCTCCTCTCTCTACAGGCAACTATTGATCTGCTTTCTGTCACTACAGTTTTGTTTTCATTTGTTTCCGTTTACTGTATAAATGGAATGTACTCTTTTTTTGGGGGAGCCTGACTTCTTTAACTCAGCATGATTATTTTGAGATTGATCCACATTGTTGGGTATATCTATGGCTCATTCCTTCTTATGGCTAAGTAGTATACCCTTGTATGGATATGCTGCAATTTGTTTACCTATACACCTGTTGATAGATATTTGAGTTGTTTCCAACCTGGGCTATTATACACAAAGCTGCTATAAACATGCATGGGCAAGTATTTGGACATATACCTTCTTTTCTGTAAATACTTAGGAGTGAAATGGCTGGATCATATGGTAAATATATGTTTGACAGTTTGAGAAACCATCAAACTGATTTTCAAATTAGTTGCACATTTTACATTCCCACCTGCAATATATGAGATTTTCCAGTTGCTCAGCATCCTTGCCAACACCTGATGGGGAGAGTCTTTTTAATTTTGGACATTCTGGTGGTTGGGGACTGGTATCTCATCGTGGTTTTCATTTACATTTCCCTTATGATTAATGATGTTGAACATATTTTCATATGCTTGTATGCCCTCCATATATCTTTTTTATTGTTGAAATGTGTGTCTAATTATCTTGCCAATTTTTAAATTGGGTTAGTTGGCTTGGAAAAAACACTCCAGGCAGTTAGGACACCTGAGTTCTATTTCTAGATCTGGTCCCAGTGTTGCCATACTATTTGACCACAGATTTCTTGCCTCTCTCGACCCTTTGCAAACGAGGTTAAGCCCACTGCTCTGTAAGTCTTCTTTAAGAGTCAAGTTATTTGTTGGGTATATGTTTTGGAAATATTTTCCCTGAGTTTGTGGCTTGCCTTTCTTAGTAGCATTTTTTAAAGAGAAAAAGTTTTAAATTTTGATTAAATCCAATTCATTAATTTCCTTCTCTTATAGTTTATGCTTCTTGTGTCATATTTAAGAAATCTTTTCCAAAGCCAAGATCACTAAGATTTTTAAAAGATGTTTTATAATTTTATAATTTTTAATTGTAGCTCTTACATTTAGCTCTATGTTCCATTTAGAGTTACTTGTGGTATATGGTATAATGTGGGGGTTGAGGTTACTTTTTATTTTTTCATGTGGCTGATTGTTTCAGCGTTATTTGTTGAAGATATTATCCTTTCCTCATTGAATTGCCTTGGCACCTTTGCCAAGAATCAATTGACTATATGTGTGCGTGTGTGCATATACATATGTGTATGTATACATATACATGTATATGTGTATATATATGTATGTATGTCTAATGCTGGGTTCTCTCTTATGTTTCATTTTTGCCCATCTTTAGACCAGAACCTCTCCTGATTACTATAGCTTATGATAAGTCTTGAAACCTTGTAGTGTAAATCCTGTATCTTTGTTCTCTTTTTCTCTCTTTTGTTATATGGTAGATTGTTTGCTTTTCCATATTCAGCATTAGCTTGTCATTTTCAGACAAAACCCTGAAGGGATTTTGATTGTGAATGCATTGAATTTAGACATCGGTTAGGGGAGAATGAACATCTTAACAATATTAAGTCTTCTAATCCATGAAGATGGTATACCTCTCCATTTATTTGGATCTCCTTTTATTTCTCCCAGTAAAATATCTGGTTACAATAACTGGTTACAAAAATTAGTTGATTATAAACTATTATGAAAATGTATTTTTGAAATCAAGGTCTGTATTTCCTCTTAAGAAGCAATAGACTAGAACTGCCTCAGAATAGAGGGAGGCCAAAATATGTGGGGGCTGCATGAAGTTGTGCCTTTGCTCATAGAACTTTTAAAGAGGAAAAGTTTTTAATTTTGATTAATTCCAATTCATTAATTTCTTTCTTTTATAGTTTATGCCTTTTGTGTTATTCATTCTTACAATAAATGTTATCCTCCTCCCTCAAACTCATAATATCATTTTATATCACCTTAACAAGAGATTACAGATATGTTCAACAATGACTGTCATTCACCGACTTTGTTTTCATTAAAAATTCAATGAAAAGATTACATATGAGTGAGATATATATATATATAGCATGTTAGTATTATTTTAGGCTTTCTTTAAAAAAAACTTCATTAAAAAGTGATCACAGACTTCCACTATTTTAAAAGTTATAACCTATGTCAATAAGGTTTACCTTTAAAATTCAATGTGATGTTTGGGCATCTCTAACTGAGGCTATTGTAAAAGGTGATAATGTTCAGATGGGTGAGGAAGAATGGAAACTTCTGATGCAGCAGGTGGGTGGATGACAGCCTCTCAAGTGGAGCGATAGGGCACCACATCCATAAGAAGAGCGGGGATAAGAAGAACGGCATATAAAATCATGGAACTTGAGGGTAGAAGGGGATCTTTAAAAGTCACTCAGTCGGCCAGGTACAGTGGCTCACACCTGTAATCCCAGCACTTTGGGATACCAAGGCGGGCAGATCACCTGAGATCGGGAGTTCAAGACCAGCCTGACCAACATGGAGAAACCTCGTCTCTACTAAAAATACAAAATTAGCCGGGCGTGGAGATGCATGCCTGTAATCCCAGCTACTCGGGAGGCTGAGGCAGAGAATGGGGTGAACCTGGGAGGTGGAGCTTGCAGTGAGCCAAGATCGCTCCACTGCACTCCAGCCTGGGAGACAGAGCGAGACTCTGGCTCAAAAAAAAAAAGCAAAACTCCATCTTAAAAAAAAAAAAGATCACTCAGTCAAACTACTCATATTTAAAGGGAACATCTGAAATACCATGGAACAGGACAGAGAAGAGCCTAAGGCAACAGATAAGATCTTGGATTTTTTTTTTTTTTTTTTTTTTTTTTGAGATGAAGTCTCGCTCTGTCACCCAGGCTGGAGTGCAGTGGCGCGATCTTGGCTCACTGCAACCTCTGCTTCCCAGGTTCAAGAGATTCTCCTGCCTCAGCCTCCCAAGCAGCTGGGATTACAGGCGCCCGCCACCACACCTGGCTAATTTTTGTATTTTTAGTAGAGATGGGGTTTCACCATGTTGGCCAGACTGGTCTCAAACTACTGACTTCAGGGGATCTCCCCACCTCAGCCTCCCAAAGTGCTGGGATTACAGGCGTGAGTCACTGTGCCCGGCCGATCTTGGATGTTCAAATGGCTATGCCAAGGTCTATGTCACAGGCCAGGACTAGACTACTTTATAAGTCACCTTTGTAAAACTAGAAAATAGTGTTCCTGTGGGCCAACACAGATTCACCGGCACTCACCCTGGTTAATGAAGTGTGGGCTAGATTTCAGTCTTCCCTTATCCCCTTGGCTATGTGTGTTTATGTAGTTGCACAAAAGCCAAACAAGTGGTCTTTCCATAAGCCAAAGAGAAATCTAGAAACCAGAATTCCTAACTCAGTTGATTTGAGAGTGAGGTGATGAGAGTCAGCACAGTTTAAACCCAGAGGTTTCAACAGAAAATAACTTTTCCAGCAATCAGGTAGAGATCGGAGTGGATAAGACTTGGTGGTGGCATCACAGGATAGAAATCAAGGCACTGTTGATGCAAGATAAGAGTGGAATACAGAAGATGAAATGGAGAACTCTATCTCCAGGGGTCACATTTTGTTGGAGTAACTGAAAGGCTAAAGAACAATGACAAGGGGCAGCTGGGAAACTGTCAGCATCTTAGCCCTCATGAAGCTATGCTTTGTCTCTGTATTTCTTTTCCAAAGTTCCCTCCTGCTGAAAGGATATGTTTGAGCTGAGACATGGTGGAGGTGAATGTGTGTTGCAGAGACTGAGAATTGGCCTTTGGTAGGAAAACTAAAGAAAAACCTCCATTTGGAATTGCTTGAACCCAGTGGGTGGAGGTTGCAGTGAGCCAAGATCGCACCACTGCACTACAGCCTGGGCGACAGAGCAAGACTCCATCTCAAAAAAATAAAAAAAATAAAAAAAAAAGAAGAAAAGAAAAAACCTCCATTTGATTTTGATTTTGAATGATAGCAAAAAGGAATAAATTTGGCTTCCACCAGACATGAAACAGGATATATCTTCTTAATTTATTCACTTAAGTCCAATGTTGTTTTTAAGGTCTGGACAAATAAACATACAACTTTGTATCAGTATATTAGAAGTATGTTGTGTAAGATCAGGAAAGAACTTAAGGAAATGTGGAAAGCATTCAACCTCTAAATCAGCATATACATTGCTACTATTACTTTCCAAGGAAAAACAGAATTTAGGTTTTTTTTTAAAAACTTATGTAACCATTGATTATGACCTCAGGGACTTTGGAATAACTACAGAAGGGTCATCTAGGTTTTTTAACTGTCATCAAAGCTTTGCAAATAGTTTAAAAAAACATTGAGGCAAATTTAGGGTATTTTACTTTATTACCAGAATTAACTCTATGACATATGACTTTGCAAATTAAAACTATCCTAATGTAAACTCTTTGCAATTTTAAGAATTAGAATTTCAATTATTGAATTACTGAAAAGTTCATTTGGTTTTCTTAAAGTCTGGCCGTTAACCCCAATCTCGCAAGATGGCACTTTACAATACAGATTCTGTGGTTAAAAATGTTTGAGAAACACTGGATAGTCTTGTGTGGGAACACGAAACACATTAGCCCATTAAAAGCTCTGCAGTAAGGGAAATTTTTAAAACTTTAATCAAGAGAGTTTCCCAAAGTTATGTGGCTATAGTATGCCTTCTTAAAGTAAAATTTTCATTTATTGACCATTGTTCTAGTTATAGATTGCTGCTTACTAAACATTCCTAAAATTTAGTGGCTTAAATGAACAGCAATCTTTTCTTTTAGTTCATGAATCGGCAATTTGGGCAGGGCTCAGTAAGAATGCTTGTTTCTTCTCCACATGGTGTCAGCTCACGTAGCTTTACTCAGGGTTGGATGATGAACTTCAGTATGGTTCACTCATATGGCTGGCAAGTTGACATTGACTGTCAGCTGGGAGTTCAACCAGGACTGAGGGCACAGGTCTTTCCATGCGGACGTCTCCATGGGTTGTTTGGGCTTCCTCAGGGCATGGTGGTGGGTTCTAAGAGTGAGTGTTGCAAGTGATGGAAAGTTGAAACAGCTAATGTTTTAAGGCCTGAGTTTGGAAACTGGCACAATATTACTTCTGTTGTATTATATTGGTTAAGCAGCCACAGATCCAAGATGCAAGAGGAAGGGACATTGATCCCTAACTCTTAGTGGGAGGAGTTTCACAGAATGTAGGGGTTGTATGTTAAAATCATACGCACAGGAAAATGCACAGATCACAAGTGCAGAAGCTTTTGACATAATAAACTCACCCACGCACTTAGTATCCAGAGACCTCCCCTTAGGTCTTCCTCCAGGCATCACCCCCTCATAGCTAACCAATATCTTGACCTCTAATACTAAAGATTAGCACAGCCTCAGTTGGATAATTCTTTGTGCTGTCCTGCACATTGCAGAATGTTTAGCAGCATCCCTCATCTCTACCCACCAGATACCAGCAGCATCCCCTCCCGTAGTTGTGACAAAAAAAAAATGTTTCCAGAAATTGCCAAATATCACTGGATTAGAACCTGCACATTTTGCACGTGTACCCTAAAACTTAAAGTATAATAATAATAATAAAATAAAATAATATCTATTTGTCTAAATCCCACTTAGTCATTTAGATATAAGTTCCAAGAGATTTTTTTGTCTGTTTTGATTTTGACTGATTCCTCAGTTCCTAGAATACTGCCTGACATATACGAGAAAACTGATGACTATCTGTTGAACAAATGAGAGAATGAAAGATACCAATTCTAAATAGTTATTTAAAGAGTCAGCTCTAAAATATATACTTTTTTTATTCTACCAAACCCGCAATCGCAAATCATTTGGTTCATTTTTGTTAGAAATGATCATTTTATGACAACATTGATATAAAATACAAGAATATATTTGCCTCTAACAGGAATCTATATTGGTTAATTTCCTCCTGTAGCAACATGAAATATGAGTCATGGAAATAGAAAAGATTAGGATTTACCAGACAAATAGGCAGTGTCTCATGACAGTGTTAATAATGTAATAAGCCTCAAATTGTGGTTTGTAATGGTCATGACAGCTTTGTGAAAAAGGAATGCATAGTAAAAAAAGTTTTCATTAAAAACCTAGGACAGGTACTAGGTCCTGAAAGATTAGAAGGGGGAAGGAGGAAATGTATAAGACAGTAGTAGGGACTTGAGTAGTTATTTCTTTACAGGGGAAACTGAAAATTTCTTTTGCAAAATAGCCTCTGATATTACTCTGAAAAAAATCTCCACTCTCTCCCCCATTGCCTGTGGCAAGCATTTCCTATCTCACCAGGTAAATTTCTTAAGGCTTACCCCAAGAACAGTGTTCAGTGGAAATAGTGTTCTCCATGAATTTTGATGGATACTGTATGTCCTTCTTTTTGAAATTCCTAACTGCGCTTATTTGCTCTTCAGTCACCATTATGTCAGAAAAATGAACACAATCACCATATAATGCCACGAATATTAGGGGCACAATAAAAATCGAATTTTACAACTGCAAAGGTTCTTAGAGATCACATGGTCATTTTGATGAAGCAAACTACTACACATTTATAGTAACTTACCTTAGGAATTACCCCATTGCCTAGGTCATTCTGAATTGTTTCATCTCCTTGAAGACACCTCTGTTAAACATGAAATTCCTGTGTAAGACACAAAGTGCAGAGAAGTTAGTGACTTGTCCAATGTCACAGGGCTAACAAGAGGACAAATAATTTGGAGCTAATGATCAAAATGATCATATCCAAAATATGTCTCATGAAACAAAGAACAAATGTAATACGTAAAAGTAGGGGGCAATGGAGTAGCACAGAGGCTTTTATCAAGCCCAAAGTGTTGGTTGCCAGATGATGCTGTGGTTGGGTTACTCTCATTTAGTCAGTGTCTGCGTGAAACACATTTAATATTGACCATTCAAATATTTAAAGTTCAAAAGATGTTATGGAGTCTAGATTTTTAAACTGGAATTGGAGTACCACTTGTAAAAGAAGGATGTCTATCTAGTTTTTATTTTCTAATTTCCCAAGATTTGGATGCATTAAGCCTTCTCATCGCACTGCCAAATGCTTATGATTCATTTTAGCAGAAGTTACTAGGGATGAGGAGAAGGTGGGAGTATGTGTGTGTAACAGTTCTGTATGACGCAGAAAGAGAAATGAATTAGAAGGGAGGATATTTTTCGATTCCTTTTATGAAATAAAAAAGAGCTTAAATCAGGTGACTTGTTTACTTTTTCTTGTTTTCAAAATAGAAAAAAGAGAGACCCAAAACCTGATTTGGAATTTTCTGAATGACACACAATTCTATTTCAGGAGAATAATTGTCATAATCACAGGTTAGTTACCTTCTTAAAATATCTAAAAAATTCCTTTCTAAAAATATAACTCCACAAGGATAGAAAACTGTATTTACGTCACAGAATACTTGTATATCAAAGGAATTTGCTACTTCCATCTAATCTACACAATAGCATTTAAAGAACTAACTAGTAAATTTATTGTCTAAATAAGGAAGGGGAAAGGAATTGACATGTAATTTCTTTCACTAGGTGTAAAGTTTTATCATTTTCATTTATTCATTCAACAACAATGTATGGAATAGGAAGACACTGGGCTAGATGTAGGAGGTACAAGGATGAGCATGACAGTCCCTGCCCTCTAAATGCTTTCCGTCTAGAAGGAGAAACATACACAGCCTCCCATACATATGCAGATACATACACGCTCACATACAAACACATTCACACATACCCATACACACATATATTCGTACACATACACACGTTCACACAATATGTACATGCATGCTCACACATGCATACACCCTCAGTATTATACACTCACACATGTACACACATATGTATTAACATATGAACACATATATACATATATATCCACATATACACACTCACATGCATACATACATACGTGGGAGCTGAGCTGACACAGTGGAGACAGTGAGTAGAATGTTTTCAATTTAGAGGAAGGAGAAAGACATAGCATTGGCAACGATCCTGTGAGACGACTATGGCAAAATCTCAAGGAGGCTAAGTAGACCGTCTTAGTGGAGTTGTTAAATACTGGACAGTTAGGTTTTCCGAGATCTGGATTCAAGTGAAAATCTGCCATTACTACCCGTGAGGCCATAACCAAGTTACATAACTCACTGCCTTAGTTTCCTCTCTTTTACATAGGGATTATCTTAGTACCTACTTCATAGGGTTGCCATGAGGTTTAAATGAGATGATGCATGTAAACCACTAAGCACAATGTACTAAATTTCCATTTATTTATTTATTTATTTATTTAGAGATAGGGTCTCTGTGTTGTCCAAGCTGGAGTGCAGTGGTGCTATCACAGCCTGCTGCAGCCTCAAACTCCTGGCCTCAAGCTCCCGAGTAGCTGGTGCATAACATCACACCCAGCTAATTTTATTTTTGTAGAGATGAGGTCTTGCCATATTGCCCAGGCTGGTCTTAAACTCCTGGCCTCAAACGATCCTCCTGCCTAGGCCACCCAAAGTGCTGGCATTACAGGTATGAGCCACCGCGCCCAGCCTAAATTTCCAGTTTGTGATGATATCCTTATTATTACCAGAGAAGATTATTTACCAGGTAAATTGTGAAGATAGTATTCCTCTCACCAAGCTGCTTAGTGAGAAAGTATTAAACTATTTTTAAGGTGGGTAGAGCCAAAAATTATGTATTAAATGAATTTATTTGCATACCAAAGTATAATCCAAAAAAATTTTTAAAAAAATGAATACATGATCGCTGCTTCATCTTTACTTTTAAAGTTCTAAAAATTCAGGAAAGCCAAATTATCATTTATAAATAACACAAACATCTACATGTCATGGCCTTCACTGGGAAAATCTGATCTGACTAAATGACATCACACTCAGTGTTACTAAGTAATTTCTGTGGCTATAACTTCATGGTGAAAATATATAAGCTATTATTAACTCTGTGATCATTTCATCAAAGTATGTTAGACTTGCTCATGTCATTTATAGAATACTGACAAACATTATTTGATATTATTCATTGATATGATTAGGCAATTCATAAAATAAGAAATAAAAGTGGCCAATATACAAATGGAAAAGTATTACATCATTAATAATCAGATAATTCTAAATTAAGATAAGTTATTTTGGGGCTATTAGCTTGGTAAAGATTAATGGATAGGCCAGGTGCGGTGGCTCACGCCTGTAATCCCAGCTCTTTGGGAGGCCGAGGTGGGCAGATCACTTGAGGTCAGGAGTTCGAGACCAGCCTGGCCAACATGGTGAAACCCTGTCTCTACTGAAAATACAAAAAATTAGCCAGGTGTGGTGGCAGGCCCCTGTAATCCCAGCTGCTTGGGAGGCTGAGGCAGGAGAATTGCTTGAACCCAGGAGGTGGAGGTTGCAGTGAGCCGAGATCATACCACTGCACTCCAGCCTGGGTGACAGAGCAAGACTCTGCCTCAAAAAAAAAAAAAAAAAAAAAAGATGGATAATACCTTGTTGCTATTGAGGGTGTGGTGAAATTTGACACTCTTATATGTCAATATTTTTCTTTTTCTTTTTTTCTTTTTGAGACAGGGCCTTCCTCAGTCACCCAGGCTCGTGTGCAGTGGCACGATCGTGTCTCACTGCAGCCTTGATCTCCTGGGCTCAAGTGATCCTCCCTCCCGTCTCAGTCTCTCATGTAGCTGGGACTACAGGTATGCGCCACCATGTTTGGCTAATTTTTTTATTTTTTGTAGAAATGAGGGTCTCACTATATTGCCCAGGCTGGTCTGGAACTCCTGGGCTCAAGCAAACCTGCTGGCTCAGTCTCCCAAAGCGCTGAGATTAGAGGCATGAGCCACCATATTTGGCCACCAATCTTTTTAGAGGCCAGTTAGGCAATACAGAGCAAAAACATTTTTAATATGATCTTTGACTCATCAATTCCACTTCTTGAATTGTGTCTTCAGGGAATATAATCAGACAAATACATAAAGATGCTTGTATATGCACGCTAACTGTGGAATTGTTTATGATGACAAAAAAATTGGAAACTACCTAGATGCCTGTCATGCCTGTCAATACAGAAATGCTTAAATAAATTATGGTATAGTTAGACACTAGAACTCTGTGCAGCTATTAAAAAAGGATTAGACAGATCTATTTGGGATGGCTTGGAAAGATGTCAACGATCTGTATTGGATGATGCCAGTTTTATATCTTAACAGATATGCATGCGGCCAGGTGCAGTGGCTAACACCTGTAATCCCAGCACTTCGGGAGGCCGAGGTGGGCAGAATACTTGAGGTCAGGAGTTTAGGGCCAGCCTGGCCAACATGGCAAAACCCTGTCTCTACTAAAAATACAAAAAATTAGCCGGGCTTGGTGGTGTCCGCCTGTGATCCCAGCTACTCAAGAGGCTGAGGAGGAGAATTGCTTGAACCCAGGTGGTGGAGGTTGCAGTGAGCCGAGATCACACCACTGTGCTCCAGCCTTGGCGACAGACGGAAACTTCATCTTAAAAAAAAAAATATATATATATTTATATATATATATAAATACACACATACACATACATACACACAGAAAAAAACATATATAGGCCTAACTTTTTCAAAGTAGCTTTATTGAGGTATAATTTACGAAGCATATAATTCACCCATTCTAAGTGTAAAATCATCACCATAATCTAGTTATAAAACCCTTTTTTATTGTCCCCCAAAATTCTCTCATGCTCATGGGCTTAACTTTTTTTATTTGGCCATGTATTATGTTATTAAAAGGAAAAGCTTTTACAAGAGGCTCATTTCCATTTCTTTTTTTCATAATATATGAAAAAATTTATGATAATATTTCTATTTCTTTTTTTTTTTTTTTGAGACAGGGTCTAGCTCTGTCGCCCAGGTGAAGTGCAGTGGCACGATCTCAGGTCACTGCAACCTCCGCCTCCCAGGTTCAAGCGATTCTCCTGCCTCAGCCTCCCAAGTAGCTGGGATTACAGATGCCTGACACCACACCCGGCTAATTTTTGTATTTTTGTTAGAGACGGGGTATTGCCATGTTGCCCATGCTCATCTCAAACTCCTGACCTCAGGTGATCCACCCACCTCAGCCTCTCAAATTGCTGGGATTACAGGTGTGAGCCCCCGTGCCCAGCCTATTTCTATTTCTTAATGGTGTCAGAACTTTATCTTTGCTTTGCTAGTGACTTTTTAAAAACCACTTATTGAATTATGATTGACATACAATAAGCTGCTCATACTTAATGTATATAACTAGATGAGCTGGGTGATAACTGTACATCACCACTGCCTATTACATAAACATATCCATCATCACAGGCTTAACTTTTAACAGTGGTTAGGTCGAGGGTAACTATGAGTAGGGGGGAAGGAAGGAGGACAGAACTATAGACAGATTCCTAGTTTATAATTTCTGTATTATTTGAATTATTTACAACAAAAGTATAATATCTTTCATTTTTATTTTTTCTTCGAGACAAGTTCTCGCTCTGTTGCCCAGGCTGGCGTGCAGTGGCACAAACATGGCTCACTGCAGCCTCATCCTCTTGGGCCCAAGTGATCCTCCTGCCTCAGCCTCCCCAGTAGCTGAGACCACAGGTGAGTGCCACCATGCCCAGCTAATTTTTCTGTTTTTAATTTTTGGTAGATGTGATCTCGCCATGTTGCCCAGTCTGGTCTCAAATTCCTGGGCTCAAGCAATCCTCCCACCTCAGCCTGGGATTATAGGTGTGAGCCACCCCACCCAGCCAGTAATACACTATCTTTTAATTGACAAAATAGTAAAGTCTTTTCTATTTTGAAAAGCACAAAATAAGTAAACAGACATATACCCATTGACCAAAATCTACTTTTGGCAATTTATCCTAAGGAAATAATCAAATATGTGGAAAAAGATTTGTGTACAAAGATATTTATCCGTATTTTATTAAAAACAGAGGAATTATAATCTAAATGTCTCATAATGGAAGAGAACAATTATTAATTGTATTGAAATATGCGAAGTGCAGGATGCAAACCTTTTTATGTAGTACAACCTCAACCATGTTGAAAAAAGTTAATGCACAACCAAAAAAATCCTGTTTTGAAATATAAGTTCTTATCAATGGTTGTGTCTGGATAGTAGAATTATAGTACTTTTAATTTAATTTTATTTTTTAAGCATTTCATTTTCTCCATAAATGATAATAATTACAAATAATTATAGTATTGTTTTCACAGGTCTATACATTTGTCAAAACATATAAAAGTGCACACTTGCAGCAAACCACCATGGCACGTGTATACCTATGTAACAAACCTGCACGTTCTGCACGTGTATCCCAGAACTTAAAGTATAATTTTAAAAAAAAGCAAACAAGTACTAGCAAAAAAACCAAATGCACACTTTAAATATGTACAGTTTATTGTATATCAATATATTGCAATAACACTTTAAAAAATAGAAGGATCTCAAGGAATTGAATCATCTTAAGCGTCTTACTGGAAGGGGGGTTTTGCTATGCCATTTTGGGGCTGAAGGGCAAAATGACTGGGGGGGCAGACATTATATAAATAGCAATATATACATACATTGTCTCTGCTCCAGATACCGCCATTCATTCATTCATTCACCAGATCTGCCTTCCTATTATATGCCAGGAATGTTGCCGGGTACTTGGATATCTTGATGAGCAACAAACCACTGGCCTGAAAGAGCTCCCGTCTGGTGGAGGAGGGGAAGGTAGGTCACCACCTGACGGATTCCAGCCAACGCCCACACTGCCCCACAAGGGAGTGCTGCCCAAGGGGGCTGGAGGCAGATCAGGAAGTGGGGGCCTTAGCTGAGGTGGAGTCACCAAGAGTGACACCAGGTTTACAGTTGTGGAGGTGGCCAGAAGTTAGTTTTACCCTCAAGGGAGTGTCGCAGTCATCAGTTGAGAAGTGGGGGCCCGGCGCGGTGGCTCACGCCAGTACTTTGGGAGGCCGAGGCGGGCGGATCACGAGGTCAGGAGATCGAGACCCTCCTGGCTAACACGGTGAAACCCCGTGTCCACTAAAAATACAAAAAAATTAGCGGGGCGTGGTGGCGGGCGCCTGTAGTTCCAGCTACTCGGGAGGCTGAGGCAGGAGAATAGCGTGAAGCCGGGAGGCGGAGCTTGCAGTGAGCCTAGTTCGCGCCACTGCACTCCAGCCTGGGCGACAGATCGAGACTCCGTCTCAAAAAAAAAAAAAAAAAAAGAAAGAAAGAAAGAAAAAAAAGAGAAGTGGTCTTAAACAGTTTTTATGTATCTGTGTCTATCTTGCCTGCACACTTAAAACAACAAGAGTAAGAACTAAGATTGAGCGTTTACGGGTGCAGGGGCCGCGCAAAGGGCTTCCATCTATTGCCTCATTCACAACCTTCTGGTAGGGACTATTAGGATCTTCATTTTACGGCGAGGAAACCGAGGCTCGGAGAGGTCACCTGCCCAAGGTCACAGATCTCTCTCTCCAAAGCTCAAGCTCACAACCACCACACAAACTCCCCCCTCATTGTACCTGGGGCCCGTCTGAGAGCGAAAAAGTCCGCTTTCAGGTCCCAACCCTAACAGGTCCGGCTTTCACTCCACAGTTTTTCCCAGATCCAGAATGGAGACAACATCCGCTAGCACAATCAACAGGGTCGTCCCACGGGGGCCGCTCCACCAAGGCCGTGGACTGACAGGATTTGGGGCTTGGAGGGCAAATGAGAAGCAATCGTCAGGGACCAAAGAACAAATGCGTCCATCACACCAGCCCCCCGCACCCCGAGCCCCGTGCTCCGCTCACGCGAACCCTCGGGGGCAGCCAGTCTGAGGGACGTAGCGCGCGTGCGCGGGGCCAGAGGGGACGCCCCCACGCGAGCGCGCGGTGAGCAGGGCGCGTGACCGGGCGGGCGCGCAGCCGGGAAAGCGCGCGGGCGCGCTACGGAGTCGGCGTCGGCGCGCGCTCCAGGCCGAGGCTGTGTGGGCTGGGGAGGGAGACAGGCGGCGGAGGCGGCGGCGGCGCCCCAGACCCGAGGGGACGCGCGGGCCTTGCGCCGCGGGAGCGGACGGCGGCGGCGGAGACCCTAGGCTCGCGGCCCGAGGCGGGAGGGCTCGGCTTCTCGACTGCCCGCCTCCGAGGCCGCCGGCCGCTTCTCTCTCCCGGAGTGGCCGCCGCCCCTGGAGACTCGCCGTGACACGGGCCTAAGCCGCCGCCGCGGGAGTCCTGACCGCTCGGACCCGTCGGACCAGGCCGGGTGGGAGCGAGCTTGCGGCCAGGTGCCGCTCCCGGAGGGTGGGCCGGAGGCGAGGCGCCCACCGCGCGGCTCGCGGGCCGGGCTCGGCGGAGGGGCCGCTCGCGCAGCACCCCCACCGCGGGCCGGAGCCCGGGTCGCCGCCCCGCCTTCTCCCGGGACCGCCCGACCGGAGCTGCGGGGGCCGAGGGACGCCGCGCCCGCCGCCGCCAGCCGGGCTCGCGCGGGAGAGCAGGGAAGAGAAACTTTGCCTTTTATTGTTTTTAGTCCTTAAGTGCAAGGAACTCTGTGTTGGGAGGAAAAATGTCCTTCTTCAATTTCCGTAAGATCTTCAAGTTGGGGAGCGAGAAGAAGAAGAAGCAGTACGAACACGTGAAGAGGGACCTGAACCCCGAAGACTTTTGGGAGATTATAGGAGAACTGGGCGACGGAGCCTTTGGGAAAGTGTACAAGGTAAGAGGGGGAAAACGGGAAGTTGTACTGCGAAGATAAAACAGCCACTGGCCTGGAGTGGCGGGAGGACATCTGCTCCCCTGGTCCCTATCCTGTCCTTCTTTTGACTGTTACGGTTCGATGCAACTTTACTTGGCTGATCATCCAAGGAGTAGCTAAGAAGTCGGGTTTACGGTGGAACAAAATGGGGCCTGGATGGAGTTTAAAGAGCGATTGGAAAGGGAGACAGGGTTATAAAGTCTACTCTTTCGAACTTCAAAGGAAATGAGAGTGTTCTTTAATTTATAGGAGGGGTCTGGTTGTGCCCTTCAAGTATTTTAGAATGAGAAAGTCATTGCACTTTGCAGTGGATTTGTCTACTGACTGCATTCGCGTGCATGCTTGTACTCCAACAGTTCTGTTTTTAGGGTCCAGGGTATATATTTGGTTGTATCTAGAGCTAATACAGAACTAGTTGGGATCAAAGTGATTGCTACTTGCAGTCTCTTCTTGAGTTAGTTGCTTGACAGCATACTATAAAATAGAATGGAATTTCTGACAAAATTTCCAAAAAACCTTCATGTGGTACTAGTTTTAAATATATTTATGGTAAGCATTGACTAGAAGTCAGTATCAGCGCTTAAGCAATTAAAAACACACACGCATGTATTTATTTCAATAGAAAGAGGCTTGGCGTTTCAACCTGAAGGCATTAATGTTAACTATTTAATATCTCCTAAGGAACATATGAATGATGTCATTGGAGTATTTTCATCCTGAAGGGCGAATTTTTTATGAGACAGCGTTTAGGGGAAGGGCCCACAGGGTTGCCTAGAAGTGAAAACGTAAGAAAATAACTTATGTTTATACAGGACTTTGAAGTTTTTAAGTACTTTCAAATAATTTGGCCCCCACAAAAATCTTGTGAGGTAGGCAGGTCAGTATGAGTATCCACATTTCACAGATGAAGATATTGAAATTGTTCACAGTCACATGAGTCTCAGCCTAGACTTGAACTCAGGTCTTCTGAGCCCATATTTAGTATTGTTTTTTATTTTAACAGTCACTGGTAGAAATGAGAGCATTTTGCCTACTACTTTCTTTTTTTTTGAGACGGAGTTTCGCCCCTTTTGCCCAGGCTGGAGTGCAATAGCGCGATCTCGGCTCACCGCACCCTCCCCCTCCCGGGTTCAAGCGATTCTCCTGCCTCAGCCTCCCGTAGTAGCTGGGTTTACAGGCATACGCCACCATGCCCGGCTAATTTTGTATTTTTAGTAGAGACAGGGTTTCTCCATGTTGGTCAGGCTGGTCTTGAACTCCCGACCTCAGGTGATCCGCCCGCCTCGGCCTCCCAAAGTGCTAGGATTACAGGCGTGAGCCACCGTCCCCGGCTGCCTACTACTTTCTAAGCACCATTACACTTCTGCCTCTGCCCTGCCTCAAATGCATCTTGTCAAAACCCCAGTCCTCATTCTTTATCCAGGCTAAAATATCTACTCCTCTCTGTGTGCTTTCAGAACACGTTGTTCACATGGCTATTATAGCACTTGTCACTTACTACAGTTAATATGTTTATGTTTCTATAATAAAATTAAGGGCCAAAATTATGATACATATTTGGGTTCATTCACTGCCTTAGCGTATAGTGATGTGTCTGTTTATTTGTTGAAATGAAAGAATGTGTTTTGTCTGCATATGAATGCTGTCGTGGAAGCTATCATAGGCTGTGGAAGTTGGCAAAATAAGCTTTGTTATTTGTGTGGAGGGTAGAGTATGGGCTTCAGCAAGAGCTTCATAAGATGCAAGGCTTCGTAGTGGGAAGATCACTCCTGGGAATCAAGAGTTGTGTTTTAGTGCTGGCTGTCACAAACCAGCGTTGTAATCCTGGACAAAACACTTAACTTCTCTGGACCTCCGTTTTCTTAGCCATAATATTAACTTTCTTAGGAGTTTAGATTCTTTCACCCATTAAAGTCCTGCGAGTATGTAATTAGCCTGGAAAGGCAAAAATAAATGCTCAAGGCACCTAGAATCTTGTAGTTAGAAGGTGGTAGGTGATTATGGGCAGTTTTCATGGTGTAAATAAGTTTTATCGAATATAAACAGCTTAGTAGTAAGAGCACTGGCTCTGGAGTTGGAATATAACTTAGCTCTCTCACTCAATAGCAGCATATGACCTTGAGCAAGTTTCTTATTTGTCCTATGCCTAACTTTGCTCATCCATAAGACATCCTCAGTGTGAGGATTGAAGAAGATAATATAAGGCACATGGAAAGGGCTCAGTAAATGGTAGAAATTACTGTTATTACATTTAGAGCTCATAGATGCAAAATTTGGGATGAGATAGGAAAAGGAAGCAAGAAGATAATAAAGCATTTTGTTGGTTTCTAATGGCATGGGCAGACTGTGTGGAGATACTAAAGCCCTGTGTTATTCTTTCATGACACTTTCTGCAAAATGTGATCTATCTTCCTATACTGAGACATTAATTGAAAAATTTCTGAAGAACAAGAGTCTTATTTCATGTAGTTATTTGAGCACTATAAAATTGTGTCAAGGAGAATTTCTGTGATCTTGATGACTGTATTTTAGTATGATATTTGAAGAGCACGGGCTGGCACTATTTTTTCTTTTTTCATTTCACTACTCTGCTTCTAAGGAGTAGGGTATGAGTTTTTTAAAAAATAAAATTTGAAATTAAAACTTATCTGACTTCTTATGGCCTCTTTTTTCTAAAAGTTTTTGTTTTTCAAGATTCCATAGAAATTGAGGATTTATAAACTTCCTTATATTTGGAAGAAAAAGCTATGGAACCTTAACATAGTACGTAGTAGTATGTAGTAGAAAACTGTTTATAAACTTGATTCTAACTATCATTTGCTTACAGAAATTAGTAACTGTTACAAAGATTATATTGTAAATAGAGATGAGGTTGAGTATCCCATTTCCCAAATGCTTGGGACCAGAAGTGTTTTGGATTTTGGAATTTTTTGGATTTTGGAATATTTGCATTATACTTAGTTATTGAACATCTGAAATTGAAAATGCTCTAGTGATCATTTCCTTTGAACATCATGTCATGTTAGCACTCAGAAAGTTTCAGATTTTGGAGCATTTCAGATTAGATTTTCAGATTTGGGATGTGTAACCTATAGGTAATCATGTTGTGTATTTAGTCTGAGTCATTCTTCCATCGTGTACTTGTTGTATTCCTTCCACTCAGTCCAGCACTGTACACATTTAACAGTTACTTCCTTGCCTGAAAAAGCTTCACTACTTTAAATTTATTTTCTCTTTTAAAAATAGTATTATTTGACATATAAATGAAGATATGTAATATCCTTCACAATATTTTATCTTTGGGTTTCTCTTTTTTTGTTGTTGTTGTTTTGTTTTTGTTTTGTTTTGTTTTGAGATGGAGTCCCTCTCTGTCGCCCAGGCTGCAGTGCCGTGGCGCAATCTCGGCTCACTGCAACCTCCGCCTCCCAGGTTCAAGCAATTCTCCTGCCTCAGCCTCCGGAGCAGTTGGGATTACAGGCACGCACCACCGTGCCAGGCTAATTTTTTGTATTTTTAGTAGAGACGGGGTTTCACCATGTTTGCCAGGGTGGTCTTTCCTGACCTCAGGTGATCCGCCTGCCTTCGCCTCCCAAAGTGTTGGGATTAGAGGCATGAGCCACTGCCCCTCACCCCCTGCTGGATTTCTCTTGTTTTTAACAGAAAAAAAGAATGACATAAGATTATGAATTGAATTGCATTTCTAGAAAGCTATTTTATCTATTAAACCAGTTGAAACTAAACTCTTGGCTGTGTGCTGGATGAAAGTAGTTTTTATATGACAACTGATGGCTGTGTGCCTTTTAAAAAATAGTAAAATATATAATCTTTGTATTAAAAAGTATGGAAACATATACATTTAGCAGATAATAAAGTGAATTATTATTAACAACTGTCAGTGTCAAGGAATTCTGCTAACATCCGAGAATCCCTCTTGCCTCCTTTCTGTATCTAATATCTTCTCTCTCCCTAAAGGAAACCACTATCCTATCTTTAAGTTATTCATTTATTTGCTTTTCTTAATCATTTACTATCTAGGATTATATCCCTAAATGTTATAAATTTAGTTTTGTATGCACTTGAACTTTATATGAATGGAATCATATTGAACATATTCTTTTGTGTCTTGCCTCTTTCAAAGTCAGTATTGTGTTTGTGAGGTTCATCTTTATCACATAGAGCTGTAGTTCTTTTTCGTTGTAGCATTGTATTCTATTATATGATGATATCACCAATTATTTACTATTGTACAATTAATGGATATATTGGTTGCTTCCAGTTTTTGGCTCTTACACAAAACGGTAGTTGCACATATACATGAGTTTCACTAAGAGTTAATCCAGGAATGGAATTGCTAGGTTATAGGGTAATGTATCTTTAATTTTACCAGATGATGCCAAACTAATTATACCAGTTTACATTCCCACCAGCAGTTTAAGAATTTCCTTGCCCTGCCAGGCGCGGTGGCTCATGCCTGTATTCCCAGCACTTTGGGAGGCCGAGGCGGGTGGATCACGAAGTCAGGAGATCGAGACCATCCTGGCTAACACGGTGAAACCCCGTCTCTACTAAAAATACAAAAAATTAGCCGGGCGTGGTGGCAGGCGCCTGTAGTCCCAGCTACTCGGGAGGCTGAGGCAGGAGAATGGCGTGAATCCGGGAGGAGGAGCTTGCAGTGAGCCGAGATCGCACCACTGCACTCCAGCCTGGGCGAAAGAGCAAGACTCCGTCTCAAAAAAAAAAAAAAAAAAAAATTTCCTTGCTCTGCATCTTTGCTAGCATTTAATATTGTCAGAATTTTAAAGTTTTGACAGGCTGATAATGTGTTACATTTCTCATTGTGCATTTAATTCACCTTTCACAGATTACTAAAAGTAATTCTTTTAATATGTTTTTGGTAATTTGAATTTCTTCTTTTGTGTTCAAGTCTCTTATTCATTTTTCTATTGAAGTCTTTTTGTTTATATGTTGATTGTGTGTGTGTACAATATATGTGTTTTGAATTTTAACCATTTGCTGGTGATAGTTATTGCTAATATAGTCTCATTCTGAGACCTGTCTTTTCATTCTCACTGTAGTGTCTTTTTTTGAATTCTTTAACATGGTCCAATTTGTCAGTTTTTTCCTTTACAGTTGATGCTTTTTGTGTTATGTTTAAGACATTTCTTCCTAATGTGTGATCATGAAGATAATCTTCTATATTATCTTCTAAAAGCTTTATGATTTTGCTTTTCTTTAACAATTAGATCTATAATCTACCTAGAATAGATTTTTGTAAATGGTATGAGGTAGGGGTCCAGTTTCATTTTTTTCCCCATATGGATACACAATTGTCCCAGAACTATTTGCTGGGAAGAAAAATAATTCCCCACTGCTCTGCAGTGCCCTGTTACGTAGCATGTGTCTGTTTCTGCATTCTCTGTTCTCTTCATTGATCTATTTGTCTATTCCTATACCAGTATCCCACTGTCTTAATTAGGAAAGCATTAAAATAAGTTTCTGCTGCTTCTTCAACATAGTTTAGTAGTATTGTTGGCCCTTAGGGCTTCTATGTACATTTTCCAGTTAGCCTGGTTGAGTGCCACAAAAAAATCTGTGTTTTTTTGGAGAGATTTCATTGAATTTATAAATCAGTTTTGGAAAAATTAACCTCTCTTTGATATTGAGTCTTCCCACCTGTGCATGTTTTATCTCTGTTTAGGTCTTTTTTACTATCTTAATAATGAGTTACAGTTTTTTTCCCTAGAAGTGGGAACACAAACTACTTCAAGGATGTTTTAAATACTTTGTTTTTCCTGTTAGAATTTCCTCCTTGTTTTTGTTGTGTACAACCTTTAGTAGCCTTCTGAGAAAGGATCCATGGAAAACATATTTTTTAAGAACTTGCCTGTCTAAATATGTCTTTATTATAAGGTCACAACTTAATATATATAATTCTAGTTCAAAAGTAAGTTTTTAAAGAATTTTTAAGATTTAGAATTTGTTAGTTTTGAAGACTTTCTTCCATTCATTATCTTTTGGCTGCAAGAGTTGCTGTTGAATGTCTGATGCCATTTGGCTTCCTGGATCCTTTGCCATCTTTTTCTCTTAATAGCCTTTAGGATTTTCTTTTATCCTCTGTTCGTGGTGATGTACTTTGATGTAGGTCTTTTCTTCTTCTTTCGTTTTGCTGTGCTCTTGGTTAGTCCTTTCAATCCAAAGACTTATGTCCGTCAGTTCTGTGACATTTTCTTGTATTATTTATTTGACAGCCTCCACCCACCACTTCCCCCAATAATGACTCTTGCCATGGTCTTAAGATTCTTCATGTCCCTAAATTCAGGGGACACTTACCATCTTACTTGACCTGTCATTACCATTTGAGATACTTGGCCATTCTTTCCTTTAAAAAGTTCATCTTTTGGCCTTTTTTTTTTTTTTTTTTTTTTGAGATGGAGTCTCGCTCTGTCGCCCAGGCTGGAGTGCAGTGGCGCGATCTCAGCTCACTGCAAGCTCTGCCTCCCGGGTTCACGCCATTCTCCTGCTTCAGCCTCCCGAGTAGGTGGGACTACAGGTGCCTGCTACCACGCCCGGCTAATTTTTTCTATTTTTTTTTTTTTTTTAGTAGAGACAGGGTTTCACCATGTTGGCCAGGATGGTCGCGATCTCTTGACCTCGTGATCCACCCACCTCGGCCTCCCAAAGTGCTGGGATTACAGGTGTGAGCCATCGCACCTGGCCCGTCTTTTGGCTTTTAAGTCACCATACTCTTGATTTTCCTTCCACCTCTGTGTCTGTTCGTCACACTCCTTTGCTGGTTCTTCCTCTTTCTGACTTTAAGGTGTGGGAATTCCACAGGGCTTGGGTATAGGCCACCTTCTCCTTTTCTTAGGAGAACCGGTCTTCTCCCATGGCTTCAATTACCATCTAAATGCAATTTCTATCTTTACCCTAAGACCTCCCTTTTGAACTCCAGATCCACACATCCAACTGTCTATTAGAGATTTCTGCTTGGATGTCTCACAGATACCTTAAACTGCAAGTCCAAAACATGAACTAATTCAGCTCATGATGTCAGTCACAAATTTGCTCCTTCTGTCTTCCCACTCAGTAATTACCACTTCCATCTACCAGTTGCATAGGCCAGAGACCTAGAGGTCATTTTTAACACCTGTTGCTGCCTTCCCCACCAAACCTAATTAAACACCAAGGCCTGTTAATTCTACCTACTAAATATTTCTCAAAAATACTTCTTTCTTTCTTCACTGTCATTTCACTAGTCAAAGCTGCTATCATCTCTTACTCAGACTACTGCAGTCTTATTGGTATGTTTTTGGGCTTCATATAATCATTTACATGATTCTTTTAATCCCGTAATCATTTAATATATTCCTTTGTGTTGGGCTTCTTTTGCCAAACATTATATGAATGAGTTTCATCCATGTTGTTGCATGTAGTAGTAATTTGATCTTTTTCTTTGCTTTATGGTATTTTATGAAATATTATAGTTTATCCATTCTGTAGTATTTGGATTGTTTTCACTTTTTGTATGTTAAAAATATGATTCACGGCCCGGTGCAGGGGCTCACGCCTGTAATCCCAGCACTTTGGGATGCCAAGGTGGGAGGGTCACTTGAGCCCAGGAGTTCAAGACCAGCCTGGGCAACATAGGGAGACCCCATCTTTATTTGTTTTATTATTATTATTTTTTCTTGAGACAGAGTCTCACCTCTGTCATCCAGGCTGGAGTGCAGTGGCGCGATCAACTCCCCGGGCTCAGGTGATCCTCCCACCCCAGCCTCCCAAGTAGCTGGGACTGTAGGCACCTGCTACCATGCCCAGCTAATTTTTATATTTTTTGTAGAGACGGGATTTTGCCATGTTGCCCAGGCTGGTCTCAAATTCTTAGGCTCAAGTGATCTGCCCACCTTGGCCTCCCAAATTGCTAAGATTACAGGTGTGAGCCACCATGTCCAGCCTTAAATTTTTTAAATTAAAAAACAAAAAATACGATTCATGAATATTCTTGTGCATTTTGGTGCACATGTGCCATTATTGCTGTTGGATATATACCGGGAAGGAATTTTCTAGGTCATAGGTTATACATATCTTCCAAAGCGGTTGTACCAATTTACACTCCCATCAGTAGGGTATGGGAGTTTTCCCAGTTGCTCTGTGTCTTCACTTACACTTGGTATTGTTATTAATATTATCTTTAATGTTTTTTATTAGCCATTCTGTTGAGTGTAAGTGGTTTTATTTACATTTTCCTGATGACTAATGAAGTTGAGTGCCTTTTTATGTGCTTATTCAATATTTGGGTATCTTTTTTTGGTGGAATTCCTGGTTATTTGCCCAATTAAAAAAAAAAAAGCTCTATTTTGAGGTATAATTTATATACCACAAAATTCACCCATATAATTTTGTGAGTTTTAGTAAATCTGTACAGTTTTGCAGCCATTACTACAATCCAGCTTTGGAAGCTTTCTGTCACCCCCAGAAAGTTCTCATGTGCCTATTTTGCAGTCAGTCTCTATTCCCACACCAAGCTCAAGATAGCCCTTACTTGCTTTCGGAATGGCTCTGTAATTTTGCCTTTTCTAGAATTTTTTAATAAGTGGAAACATACAATATGTATTATTAATATGTATGGCTTTTTGCACTTAGCACAGGGTTTCTCAGTGTTGGCACTACAGCCGTTTTGGACAGGATAATCCTTTTTTGTGGAGGGCTGTCCTATGCACTGTAGGATGCATCCCTGACCCTACCCCTTTGTGACAACCTAAAATACTTCCAGACATTGCCAAATGTCTCCTGGATGGCAAAATCAGCACCACTGGTTGAGTGTAATTTTTCAGGATTCATCTGTGTTATTCACTTGTCTATTAAAATTTTTGGTTATTTATATTTTCCTTAATGATTTATAGGATATGAGGTCCTTTTTCCACAATGTAGATTGCTTTTCATTTATTTAATTCTTTTTCCTGATCCATAGAGGTATTTTTAAATTAGAAAATAAATTTATTAGAAAACAAAGGTTGAAAATAAACAGAATGAACAAACTCTATTTTTGCTTGCCCCAAAACCTCAATAAAAACTGTTATCTGGCCAGGTGCAGTGACTCATGCCTGTAATCCCAGCACTTTATAAGTTTGAGGCAGTAGGATTGCTTGAGCCCAGGAATTCAAGAACAGCCTGGGCAACATAGCGAGACCCCATGTCTACGGAAAGTAGTAAAAAAAATTAGCTGGGCATGATGGCACTCACCTGTGGTCACAGCTGCTGGAGAGGCTGAAGTGGGAGGATCCCTTGAACTTGGTGGAGGCTGCAGTGAGCTGTGATTGTGCCACTGCACTCCAGCCTTGGTGACAGAGCAAGACCTCGTCTCAAACAACAACAGCAAACAACTATTATCTCTTAAAATTTTAATATTTTTTCATATAAGTTCTGCATTTCCTTGTTAAATTTTTGCCTTGATAGTTTATCTTTCCAGCTACTATTTTGAATGGGATAGTTCTTCCATTATGTTTTGCAATTATTGTTTGGATATAAGAAAGCTATTAATTACTATTCTATAATATCTTAACCTTATTGAGTGCTCTTATTGTTTATTTTTCCCTCAACATTGAAGTTTTTCAATCCTATAAAAATGTTGATATGTAAAAAAAGTTGTATAGAGAACATACACATATCAACTACCTAGATTCTACAGCTGTTCATATTTTGCTATACTGACTTTATTACACACATCTATCCATCCATTCATCCATTTATCCATTCATTATCTGTTTCTCTTTTTCATTTTCTTAAGGATTTTCTCTTCTTTCAATTATTTGTACCTTTGTTTTTTTCACTTGTCTAATTATGTTGATTAATCCTTCCTGAACAATTCTAAATAATTCAACATTGGAAATGTTAGTAATTTAGTGAATTATTTTATAATATATTTTCTGGCACAATTTTAAAGTTTTAAACTTTCCTTCTTAGTTTTCTGTTTTCTACCAGAAAGTTATTGTTTATGTGCTGACATAGACTTCTAGATAAAGTGGCATATTACTTTATTCCCATGTTTCTTATTTGTAAATCTGTATTTAAATTCACACAGATCTTTAACATAACTCTGTAACAGAAGCAGTTAATTCTTATTTTGCCAGTGTCTCTATGTCAAGGTACACTTCTGCTTGAATATAAGATGCTATTGCTGTTACTGTATGAAATGTTGCCTTTTTATTATAAAAATCTGTCACTTTTATGTACCAAAATGAGAACTGAGATGGTTTTGAAATTTCAGAAAAAATTTTAACGAAAGAACTAATCGATTCAGTGAATATATATTTTTTTTCCTTAAAGAGGAATCATTTTCAGAAGTAGTTTTTAAGTGATAATCTCATCTCAAGATAATGGGAAGAAAAATGTCAAGACCAGGGCATTTATTTTATATCCCTGTGTTTCTTACTAACGTGTTTTTTATCTGTAAGGATATAACTACTGAATGTACATATGGAGTATAAAAACAATATTTTATTGTTCTTTTAATTTATAAGATGATCAACTTTTCCAATTTACCAGCTTATCAGCTCACATTTCTTCCTATAAATCAATGCTGAAATACTAGTTAATTTGGGTGCTTTCTTTAGAAAGGGAAGGTATTTGAATCATCCCTCCTTCCATCCCTTCCTCCTTTCTTGGAAAGTGTGAGCAAAGTTAATAAATTTCATTTCTCTTTGTATGTTGTCATTTTAGCATCTCAATTTTAAAGAAATGTACTGGAAATCAAGATATTTTATTTTTTAATTTTAATTTTAATTTTTTTTTGAGACAGGGTCTCACTCTGTCGCCCAGGCAGGAGTGCAGTGCCGCGATCTTGGCTCACTGCAACCTCCGCTTCCCACGTTCAAGTGATTCTCATGCCTCAGCCTCTGGAGTAGCTGGGATTACAGGCGCCCGCCACCACACCCAGCTAATTTTTGTATTTTTTAGTACAGATGGAGTTTCGCCTTGTTGGCCAGGCTGGTCCCCAACTCCTGGGCTTAAGCTATCCGCCTGCCTTGGCCTCCCAAAGTGCTGGGATTATAGGCGTGAGCCACCGTATCCAGCCAAGATATTTTATTTTTGCTTGTAAAGCATGTTTTATTTCCAGTTGGTATGTTGTATGGCATGAGCTTTATAAAGTCTCTTAAAATTTTAAAGATCTGTGATATGGCTTATTCACATTTAAAGATAAGGTAATATTACATAATTTATTTCAGAGTATCCTGCCAAAGTTTTATAAAGAACGGCCAAGAAACTAGCATACCATATCTGATTTTGGATCTTTAAATTAACCTTGATAGAATCTTTTTTCTGGACTGCTTTTTTTTGGTCTGTGCCCTGATGGATGTGAAGTAATATCGTCCCTGATTACTAATGAGGTTGAGCTCATTTTCATATGTTTATTGGCCATTTGGATTTCCTGTTCTCTGAAGTGATTGTTAAAGTCTTTTGGGCTCTCTTTCTTTTTCTTATTGATTTATGGGGGTCATTATACATTTTGGATACTTATCCTTTGTCCGTTATATATGAGGCACATATTTTCTTTTGCTTTGTGGTTTATCTTTTCACTCTCTTTAGGATTTTCTTTTTTTGTGTAGACATTTTAAGTTTTAATATAGTCCAATTTATTAACTTTTCCCTACATGGCTAATGTTTTTGTCTTAAGAAATTCTTTCCTAACCAAAATGGTGAAGATATCCTGCTGTGTTATCTTTGTAAAGTTTTATGGTATTGCCTTCTACATTAGGTCTGTAATTAAACTGGTGTTGATTTTTGCTTATAGAGTCAGGTAAGGACCGAATTTTATTTTTTCTATGTAGATACCCAGTTGTCCCAGCACCATGTACTTTAAAGACCGTCCTTTTCTTACTGCTTTGCAATGCTTCCATCATATAATGGATGTCCATATGCACATAGTATATTTCCATGACATTCTTTTAGGTTAAATTTTTAGGAGAATTGTTAGAGCAAAACAAATGATTATTTATTAATGCTTATTTTGAAATTACAAAATTTGTGCACATTTATTTTTCAATTTTTTAATTGTAGTAAAATACACATAAAATTTACTGTCTTGACTATTTTTTATCTCCTGTGAAGATTCACCATCGTCATGATTTTTAAATGTCTAGTTCAGTGGTATTAAATACATTCGTAATGTGCAACTGTCACCACTGTCTGTCCATCATGCCTCTTATCTTTTAAAATGAAACTCTACCGTGTTATCTACCGTGTTAAACAGTAACTTCCTATTTCTTCCTTCCTCCTGCCCTAGGCAACTGTTGTTCTACTTTTTGATACTATGATTTTGACTATCCTAAGTACCTCATTAAATGGAATAATACAGTATTTATCATTTTGTGACTTAGTTCATTTAGCATAATGAACCTTAAGGTTCATCCATGTCATAGCATATGTTAGAATTTCCTTCCTTTTTAAGGCTGAATAATATTTGTGGTATGTATATACACATTTTGCTTATCCACTCATCTATTGATGTCACTTGGATTGCTTGCATGTTTTAGCTGTTGTGTATTTAGCTACGAACGTGGGTGTACAAGTATCTCTTTGAGACCCTGCTTTCAGTTTTTTAGGGTATATACCCAGGAGTGGGATTCCTGGATCTTGTAGGAATCTATGTTTAATTTTTTGGGGGAACTGCCATATTGTTTTCTGTAGCTGTACCAATTTTACATTTCCATCGATTTGTGCACAAAACAAGAGTTCTAATTTCTCCACATCTTTACCTATACTTGTTCTTTTCATTCTTTTTTAAAGTAATAGTCATCCTAGTGGGTGTAAGGTGGTACTTATATAGTTTTGACTTATATATCTCTAATATTAGTGACGTTGAGCATCTTTTCATGTGCTTATTGGCCATTTGTATATCTTCCTTGGAGAAATACCTGTTCGGCTCCTTTGCCTATTTTTGAATTGGGCTAGTTGTGGGTTTTTGTTGTTGTTGTTGTTGTTGTTGTTGTTGTTGTTGAGTTTTAGGAGTTGTCTGTATATTCTGGATATTAATCCTCATCAGATAGATGATTTGTAAATATTTTCTGTCACTTTATAGGTTGCCATTTTACTGTAATATTGTCTTTTAAAATGTATAACATTTTACAATTTTCATCAAGTCCAGTTCCATGTTTTCTTTTGTTGCCTGTGCTTTAGTGTCATATCTCAGAATTCATTGTCAAGTCCAGTATCATAAAGCTTTTGCCTCATGCTGTCTTCTGAGAGTTTTATAGTTTTAGGTCTTACATTTAGGTTTTTCTTTGGTCCATTTTGAGTTAATTTTTGTTTATGGTGTTAGGTAAGGGTCCAACTTCACTGTTTCACATGTGGATATTCAGATTTCCTAGTACCATTTTTTGAAAAGACTGTCCTTTTCTCATTGACTGGTCTTGGAACCCTTGCCAAAAATCATTAGACCATATATATGCCAGTTTTTTTTTCCTGGTCTCTATTCCATTGGTTTATATTTCAGGACTGCACTGTTTTGATTACTGTAGCTTTGTAGTAAGTTTGAAATCAGGAAGTGTGAGTCTTCAAGCTTTGTTCTTTTTCAAGATTATTTTGGCTATTCAGGGTCCATTGAGATTCCATGTGAATTTTGGGATAGGGTTTTCTATTACTGCAAAAAATGTCATTGAGATTTTGATAGGGATTGCATTGAATCTGTAGATTGCTTTGGGTAGTATTGACATTTTAACAATATTAGGCCTCCAATATATGAACATGGGATGTGTTTTTATTTATGTCTTTGATTTCTTCCAGCATTGATTTTTTAGTTTTCATTGTACAAGTCTTTCATCTCCTTGGTTAAGTTAATTCCCAAGTGTTTTATTCTCTTTGATGCTATCGTAAATGGGATTGTTTTCCTTACTATTTAAAAGTCTTTATTTTTCTTGAATTAATTTCCAGACGTGGTACATTTTTTGTCTTATTTTAAAATATATTTTTGAAATTGTCTTTTTGTGTTCTGTTTTTCATCTTTTCCAACTATGCAATCTATGCACATTTCCTCAGCTTCTTTATTACACGGTTGTGTTTGTTTCTGCATATTCATGCTGCTCAGAGTCAATAAGTCCTTGAAATAAGCAGGAAAACTGTGTGATCTGAGAATTGGTAAAACATTTTGGAAACTGCAGACTTAGCCAAATTTAACTTATTACTGACACCATTTTGTTGCTATATTTTGACTGACCAGTGACTAAATTTTGAATACCTAACCAGAACAATATAAATAAAATAGAGTTTGGGAATGTGAAGAAAATATAAGGAGAATATAAAGTATATTTCTTTCTCTTTTGCAGATTTCAGGAAATGACATAATCCTTGGAATTTCTGTAATATTTTACAGAAATTACAGAAAGAATATGTACAATCGATCCTCATTATTTGCAGATTTTGTATTTGTGAATTTGCCTACTTGTTAAAGTTTACTTGTAGTCCTGAAATCTATACTTGCGGCACTTACTTGGTTATTTGTGTGTATGCGCAAAGCTGCAAAAAAATTTGACTCCTCTGGCAAGCACATTCCCAGCTAAACTTGAACAAGGTGACACTGCCTTGATTTCACCTCTCATGAAGAGATGACCAGAGGACGGAGACAGCAGAGGGCAGTGTAGTGAAGTGCAAGAAGGTCTGGCTGTGGGGGCCAGTTGGATAGGGTTTGAATCCCAAGTCTGACATCTGTTTTTGGGATGGCCTTCCGCAAGTCACTTAACACTTATACACCTCATTTCTCTTTTGTAAAATAAAGAAAGGAGAATCTCCCTGGATGAATTGTTTTCAGGATTTAAGAATATAATAATCTATGTGAGGGGTGTGTGTATGTGCATGGTTTTCCCTATGAACAATGTTTCAGTAGTCGCTAATTCAGTGCTTGCAGTGATTTTATAAAACATAACTACCACAAATAATGAGAATTAACTGTGTGTTTGCTAAATGATGAGGAGTGATTTTATTCTTTTTTAATATTGATACTTGTTCCTACCAAAATCTTAGCAGGACTGAAAAGATCACCATAATTTGCATGTAATTTAAAACAGATAACAGTATTAACAGTCTAAAAGTATATGCTTCCTTCAGTGCGGTTTCCTCTCTCTTCACTTAATAGCTTTTTGGAACTTTGGATATTTATTACCCAAACGTTTACTCTACTCTGTACCTTAGCTCTCCCATCTGTGTTGCTCATAGGTTTTGAAGGATTATGCCAGTTCTTAATCGCAGTTCCAAATACGCCCTTCTATGCTTTGTGATGCTGGTTCAAAGACTGCAGATCACATTTCTGCCTTGCTAGCAGCTCATTTCTGTTTCAAAAGTATAGGGCACTAGAGGGAGGCTGCAAGGAGAAGGAGGAAGAAATGACTTACAACTTTGTCTTGTTTCCTGTGAACTTCCTGTCTGCTTTCTTGTTACTTTGACCATCACCCTTGTAGAGGGTTTTTTTTTTTTGCTCCAGCATCAGCAGTTTCTTTCTGTAGCAGCTGTTGAATACAGTTTGTAGTTTTTCCAACACTCACAGAACTAACCTCATCATAACCCTTCATAACACCAGCACCAGTTGGCTGGTACCCTGTTTCTCAAAAGTTTGGGTCGCAGTCTCACAGGACCCCTCTTCAGAGACAACAGCACCAGCTGAGCAGCACTCTGTCCTCAGAGGTCCGTCAGAGTTTCAGCTCTGTGGAACCCTTCCTCCAAGCTTCTGAATTTTAATAATTCCAGTCTTTTCCCTTTGTTCCCATAGTCCTAGGGGTGGTAGCTTTTGCCTGTAGTTGTTACCTCCCTGATCCTTTGTATTATTTTTTCAGTTAGCAACAGAGTTAGTCATTGTTTTTATTAAATTTCTCTATTAAAATAATCAATGTGATTTTCCTCCTGTCTGGACCCTAACTGATACAAGGATTAAATAAGTTACTAAATGGAAAGTGCAGAGAACAGTGCCTCTTCTAATAGCACGATGGATATTACTATATAGGATAACATACTTGAAATAATTTGAGATTTTTTTACTGATTTCTTTGCAAAATACTAATATTTCCAATTTATATAGGTAAAAACATTAAAATAATCGTTGAATTTTATTGATATTAATATGCTCAAATATCACCTCGGTTAGACCTAACTTAACTACCCTATTTAAGTTGTAAACTCTGGCCTGTGTGCTCTCATACCCCATTTCCTCATCTTATTTTATTTTATGTTTTTTGAGACAGAGTCTCAGTCTGTCAACCATGCTGGAGCGCAATGGTGCAATCTTGGCTCACTGCAACCTCTCCCTCCTGGGTTCAAGTGATTCTTGTGCCTGAGCCTCCTGAGTAGCTGGGATTACAGGCGTGCACCACCACACTGTGCTAATTTTTGTATTTTTTGGTAGAGACAGTATTTCGCCATTTGTCCATGCTGGTCTCGAACTCTTGGGCCCAAGTGATCTGCCCACCTCGTCCTTCCAAAGTGCTGGGATTCCAGGCATGAGCCACCGCGCTCAGCCTCCTCATCTTTCTTATTAGTTTACTTTTTCCCACAGTACTAATTGCTAATATACTGATTTATTTGTTGACTGTCCACTCCCCAAAATTGTAAGTACCCCAGCACAGAGAGATTTTGCATATTTGCACATTGTCAGCATCTAGAACAGTAACCTAACATATAGAAGGCACTCAGTAAGTATTTGTTGGAAGAATGAATGGATTTCAGCAGATCAACTCTTTTGGTCAAGATTTGACCAAGATTTTTAATAGATTTTTATGCAGTAGTTCCCCCTTATCCGAGGTTTCACTTTCCATGGTTTTATTTACCTGCAGTCTGAAAATAGGTGAGTACAGTACAGTAAGATGTATTGAGAGACATCATTCACATAATTTTTATGATAGTATATTGTTACAATTGTTCTATTTTATTATTATTGTTGTTAGTCTCTTACCGTGCCTAATTTATAAATGAAACTTTATCATAAGTATGTATGCAAGGAAAAAACATAGTATACATAGGGTTTAGTACTATCCAAGGTTTCCAGCATCCTCTGGGGGTCTTGGGATGTATTCCCTGGGGATAGAGGGGACGGCTGTATTACGTTTCTTTTCTAGATCACATTTCGCTGGGGTGTTGTTTGTCTTTGTGTTTTCTGCAGCTTGGACCAGTGCCTTGTAGTGGATGTTCATGAACATTTTGAGTTGTTCGTGAACAATTTGGGTTGTTTAGTTTTTACATTTTATGGTTAAATGTTCTTACACACTGGACAATTAGGCTCTTCTTCTTTTGGTGGGGGGAAGAGTACCTCAGCCTTGAGATGAAATCAACCAGATTGATAGAATCAGTCCCAGTGATTATTTTTTCTTTTTATTCCTTGTTTTTTAGATTCCTTTTGTATTTATCTTACATATTTTTTGTTTGTTTGTTTGTTTGCCTTTGATTGACTAACACCTCTGTGGGACTGAAATCATCTCTGTTTTCTGTGCTGGTCTTTCAGTTTCCAGCTAAAAATTTTATTAAAATATATTCTTCCCTATGAAATACTATATAATGTTAGAAAATGTAAAAATATAGAAAGAAAATAAATGAAGATTTAAAAATTATTCCTGTACTCACCACCCAGGGAATACCTTCTGTTCAAACAAGAGTAATATGAGGGTGTAATTTTTTTAGAATATGAAACCAGTATGGAACATTCAGACAACTTATGTTTCCCAGTATCCCTCATTTGTTTATGTAATGTGGCCAAGCTCTATTGATGATTCATGAAAATAAAAACAGTGATTTTAGGTAATCATGACTGATATTTGAAATCTTTTTATCAACAGAAGTTATATTTTAAAATTAAGATTGGGATTTGTTATTCCATTTTTGTTTTTAACGTTTGTTTAGTTCAGTGGTGCCCATCCTCTTTGGCATCAGGGACTGGTTTCATGGAAGACAACTTTTCCACAGACTGGATGCGGGGATGTTTTGGGGATAATTCAAGTGTGTTATGTTTATTGTATACTTTGTTTGTATTATTACTACATTGTAATATATAATGAAATAATTACACAACTCACCATAATATAGAATTAGTGGGAGCTCTGAGCTTGTTTTCCTGCAACTAAATGTTCCCATCTTGGGCTGATGGGAGACAGTGACAGATCATCAGGCGTTAGATTCTCATAAGGAGCACACAACCTAGATCCCTCACATACGCGGTTCACAATAGGGTTCACAGTTCACGATAGAGTTCATGCTCCTCTGAGAAGCTAATGCTGCTGCTCCTCTGACAGGAGACAGAGCTCAGGTGGTATTGTGAGCAATGGGGAGTGGCTCTGAATACAGATGAAGCTTTGCTTACTTGCCTGCTGCTCATCTCCTGCTATGCGGCCTGGTTCCTAACAGGCCGTGGACTGGTACTGGTTTGTGGCCCCGTGGTTGGGGAACCCCGGGTTTAGTTATTTCATTAAGCCTTTATGTGAAGAGTTTTGTTTTTGTTTTTGTTTTTCCCGAGACAGAGTCTTGGTCTGTTGCCCAGGCTGGAGTGCAATGGCACTATCTCGGCTCACTGCAACCTCCATCTCCTGGGTTCAAGCAATTCTGCTGCCTCAGCCTCCCAAGTAGTTGGGATTACAGGCATCCGCCACCATGCCTGGTTAATTTTGTATTTTTAGTAGGAATGGGGTTTCACCATGTTGGCCAGGCTGGTCTTGAACTCCTGACCTTGTGATCCGCCCGCCTTGGCCTCCCAAAGTGCTGGGATTACAGGCATGAGCCACCACGCCTGGCCTATGTGAAGAGTTTTTATGCCTTTAGATATTAGGTAGATAAGCTCTTTTTAAAAAATACTTTATGTCCCAGTTATATTAGTGTAGAGAATAGTGTCACACACTTGTAAATATTTATTTCAGTTTTGTTTTTTTAAAGTTTTTTAGAACTAGATCCTGATGAGTAATCATGTTATTTTCAAGCAATAATTTGAGGCACTATTCTTTTAATGTAACTTTTATTATTTATATTAAACCAAATGATATCATTGTTGGTATAATCAATATATGACAGAATTTGTTACTGTGAGGAATTTTAGAGGTTATCTAGTGTGAGTTATTTTTCTTCCTTCATGCCAGCCCATTCACAAGTATAAAAGATACATCTTTAAAATCTCCAGGACATCAGTCAATTAATTTTAGTTGCTGCATCATTTTTCATTGTAGAACTGTACTGCATGATTTAAGCAGGTTCCTATTAAGTGACATTTAGGCTGATTCACTTTTTCGCTATTGCAAATGGTGCTTTGATGAGTATTTTTGTATGTGCATGAGTTTTATTTTATGAAATTATCTCCTTCTGATAAATTCTTAAAAGTGAGATTTAGACATTTATTTATTGAAACATTTATTAACTTAAAAAAATTTAGTATCTGTTTTTAATGTAATAAGTGGAGTTTTGCTGAAGTGATGTTAACATACATCATAGTGAAATGTCTTATAAAAACAACCTAGTTAGCATTTTAAGATCTGATTCCTAACGTTAAAAATGATCCTAGTATCTACTACATATTTGGAAACCTTTCATTTATAATAAATGATGGTGAGAAGTTAACCAAAGAAGGAAAACGAGAAAGTTAAAGTACTAAGAACAAGGAAAAATGACCAAATGATAGAAATATGGGGAGACTGGAAAGGGCATAGAGGAGGCAAAACTTTGCCTCCATCCTCTTAGCGTCCCTGCTGGGCCCGAGAATTAAACTGACACGAGATAGAGTAGAGGAGAAAAGCATAGACATTTAATATAAGTTTTATGTGACATGGGAGCCCTCAAAAGAAAATGAAGTCATAGAGAAATGGCAAAACCTACATACTTTTGTGTTAGGTTGAAAGAAGAGAGGCGATTGTAGAAAAGTAGATATGTTATATGGGGAGGCTAAAGGAAGATGTTTAATTTAACAAGGTCTGTTTGTACACAATTCTCTTGACTGTGACTCCCTATCAAAGAATGTTTCTTTTCTCCTGGGACAGAGAAGACGTCTTTTACAGGAACATTTTCATCTCCTAGTTTCAGGAAGAAAAGGTGGAAGATTAGAATGCCCTTCTTGCATCTGCTATTTTTCAAGTGCCTTTCAAACTCAAAGTGATCCTTATGTCAGAGTGGCATGTTTGAAGTGGTGTATTCTGCCACCCTTCACGGGTAATGATTATGCCTAGTGTTCCATTAATGGAACGCTAAGCTTGTGGGGGTTATTTATATCCTACTGCCCAAGGTAATTGCCAAGGTCTGATTTTTCACAAAAAAAATTTGCAACCTGTAGCATAAATGGGTTAATTTCACACACAAAAATTTGCAACCTTCGGCATAAATGGGTTTCAGCCTCCAGCAGAAAGGGCTTTGGAAACAGACCTGGATTTAAATTCTGTTTCTGCTTCTTACTAGCTACATGACCTGGGAAAGCCTTTTAACCCCTCAAAGCTCATTTATATCCTCCTTTAAAGTAGAGGTAATAATATATCATGGGGTTGTTGTGAAGATTAAATAGTAATAGTAATTACAGCTAACATTTTTGAATCCTTCTATATATGCCAGATAGTATATTAAATGTTTATATGTGTTTTTTTTTTACTTGGCAGATATATGTTATCTTAATTCTCATGAACTTGTGAGATGTAGATAATTTTTACTGATGAGGAGACTAAAAGAGGGATTTTGTAAATTGCCCCAAGCAACACAGCTAATAAGTGGCAAAACCAGAATTTAAATCCAGCAGTCTGACCCACCAGAGGCTGTGATTTGAAATGCTGTCCCCTGTGTATATGAAGCCCTTAGCACAGTGCATAGCCATAGCATGCATTAATTCATATTTATGTTTAGGCTGTCTTTTAAAAATAGTGTGTCAAGAGAATGAGAAGACAAGCCACAGACTGAGAAAATATTTGCAAGACACATATTTGATAAAGGAAAGTTATCCAGAATATGCAAATAACTCCTAAAACTTAACAATTAGAAAGTGAACAGCCCAGTTAAAAAATGGTCAAAAGATTTGAACAGACATCTCACCAAAGATTTGACAAATAAGTATATGAAAAGATGCCCAACATCATATGTCATCAGGGAATTGTAAATTGAAAAGATACAAGTACTACTATGTAGCTGTTAGACTGGTGAAACCCATGCTTGCTGGCAACCCCAAATGCTGGTGAGGATGTGGAGCAACAGGAACTCATTCGTTGCTGGTGTGTATGCAGACTCTTTCAGCCATTTTGGAAGACAGTGTGGCAGTTTCTTTTTTTTTTTTTTTTTTTTGAGACAGAGTCTTGCTCTGTCACCCAGACTGGAGTGCAGTGGCGCAATTTCGGCTCACTGCAAGCTCCACCTCCCAGGTTCACACCATTCTCCTGCCTCAGCCTCCCGAGTAGCTAGGACTACAGGTGCCCGCCACCACGCCTGGCTAATTTTTTGTATTTTTAGTAGAGACGGGGTTTCACCATGTTAGTCAGGATGGTCTCGATCTCCTGACTTCGTGATCCGCCTGCCTCGGCCTCCCAAAGTTCTGGAATTACAGGCGTGAGCCACCGTGCCCGGCCGACAGTTTGGCAGTTTCTTAAAAAACTAAACATACTCTTACGATATGATCCAGCAGTTGTACTCCTTGTTTATTACCCAAATGAGTTGAAAAACATGTCTACACAGAGACCCGCACATACATGTTTATAGAAGCTTTATCCATAATTGCCAAAACTTGGAAACAACCAACATATCCTTAAGTAAGTCAATGGATAAACTGTGGTATAACTAGACAATAGAATATTATTCAGTGCTAAAAAGAAATGAGTTATTACGCCATGAAAACATTAAGGAACTGTAAATACATATTACTAAGTGAAAGAAGCTAAACAGAAAGGTCTATACATACTCTGATTCCAAGTATATGACATTCCAGAAAAAGCGA
Source organism: Pan troglodytes (assembly GCF_028858775.2). Taxonomy (NCBI): domain Eukaryota; kingdom Metazoa; phylum Chordata; class Mammalia; order Primates; family Hominidae; genus Pan; species Pan troglodytes. The sequence continues at coordinate 116,097,946 of NC_072406.2, forward strand.
AAGCAAAACTATGGATGCAGTAAAAAGATCAGTGGTTGCCAGGGGTTGGAGGAAGGAGGGGATGAGTAGGCAGAGCACAGAGGATTTTTAGGGCAGTGAAACTATTCTGTATGATATTATAACGAGGGCTACATGTCATTATACATTTGTTGAAACCCATAGATGCAAGAGCAAACTGTAATGTAAACTTTGGACTTGGGTGATAATGATGTGTTAATGTAGGTTCATCATAGCAACAGATGTATGACTCTGGTGTGCAGTGTTGATGGGGGGGTGGTTATGCATGGAGCACGAGGGAACTTTCTGTACTTTCCACGCAATTTTGCTGCGAACCTAAAACTTTCCTTTATCAAATATGTGTCTTGCAAATATTTTCTCAGTCTGCGGCTTGTCTTCTCATTCTCTTGACACACTATTTTTAAAAGACAGCCTAAACGTAAATATGAATTAAATATGAATTAAAACTTAAAATCTATTAAAATAATAAAAAATTAGAAAATGATGCATTTGAAATGTGACACTTCTGATACTTTCATTTTCAGGCCCAGAATAAAGAGACCAGTGTTTTAGCTGCTGCAAAAGTGATTGACACTAAATCTGAAGAAGAACTTGAAGATTACATGGTAGAGATTGATATATTAGCATCTTGTGATCACCCAAATATAGTCAAGCTTCTAGATGCCTTCTATTATGAGAACAATCTTTGGGTAAGTATTTTCTGTTGATCTAAAGGAGTAGCCAAAATGAGTTAATTGTCCTAAAGAGATGTTTATGAATTATTAAAACCTATTTTATGTCTTATCTCTTCTATTTAGTTACTTGTGTCACTTGAATGAGAGTTGATCTGCTGATAAGAGAGTAATAACAAAGTTATTCTCAGCTTCAACAGATGTTCAGATTTATGTTTCAGATTGTACAGTTTCATCATGATTGTTTGACATTGGATCCAGGTGGAAAAATTTGGTTAAGAATAATAAATTTCCTAAAATATGAAATTAGATGTCCTTGTTTATAATTTAAATTTAATCATTTAAAAGTTTTAAAAGTTTCTCTTAGAAATTGTTTATAATTTTTTATCCTAAACTTTTTGTAAATCTTGTAATAAACTGTAAAATACTAGAAATGTTAAATATTTATCGTATTATCAGGTTCAACTTTAGTGCATGATGTGATGGCTAAAGCTGTATGTATAAATTTTATTCATTTTCAGAAAATATTAAGGTACAAGTAGATATAGAAATAAAACTTTCATATTCATTATAATAATCTGTCAATCACTTGTTCTGTACCAACATTAGTTTAATCAAGAGGACTTTTTAAAATGCAGCTTCAGTCTTTCTTCCTGAAGGAAGAAGCAAAGTTTTATGAGAGAGAAGAGTAAGTAGTATAAGGAATACCCGACTGGATGCCTAAAGGTCTATATTTTTTTATCCTAGTGCTGCCACTTACGGAACTTGGATAAGTCAGTTAACTTTTATTTTTTTTAATTATTTTTTATTTTTTATTTTTTATTATACTTTAAGTTTTAGGGTACATGTGCACATTGTGCAGGTTAGTTACATATGTATACATGTGCCATGCTGGTGCGCTGCACCCACTAACTCGTCATCTAGCATTAGGTATATCTCCCAATGCTATCCCTCCCCCCTCCCCCCTCCCCACCACAGTCCCCAGAGTATGGTATTCCCCTTCCTGTGTCCATGTGATCTCATTGTTCAATTCCCACCTATGAGTGAGAATATGCGGTGTTTGGTTTTTTGTTCTTGCGATAGTTTACTGAGAATGATGGTTTCCAATTTCATCCATGTCCCTACAAAGGATATGAACTCATCATTTTTTATGGCTGCATAGTATTCCATGGTGTATATGTGCCACATTTTCTTAATCCAGTCTATCATTGTTGGACATTTGGGTTGGTTCCAAGTCTTTGCTATTGTGAATAATGCCGCAATAAACATACGTGTGCATGTGTCTTTATAGCAGCATGATTTATAGTCATTTGGGTATATACCCAGTAATGGGATGGCTGGGTCAAATGGTATTTCTAGTTCTAGATCCCTGAGGAATCGCCACACTGACTTCCACAATGGTTGAACTAGTTTACAGTCCCACCAACAGTGTAAAAGTGTTCCTATTTCTCCACATCCTCTCCAGCACCTGTTGTTTCCTGACTTTTGAATGATTGCCATTCTAACTGGTGTGAGATGATATCTCATAGTGGTTTTGATTTGCATTTCTCTGATGGCCAGTGATGATGAGCATTTTTTCATGTGTTTTTTGGCTGCATAAATGTCTTCTTTTGAGAAGTGCCTGTTCATGTCCTTCGCCCACTTTTTGATGGGGTTGTTTGTTTTTTTCTTGTAAATTTGTTTGAGTTCACTGTAGATTCTGGATATTAGCCCTTTGTCAGATGAGTAGGTTGCGAAAATTTTCTCCCATGTTGTAGGTTGCCTATTCACTCTGATGGTAGTTTCTTTTGCTGTGCAGAAGCTCTTTAGTTTAATTAGATCCCATTTGTCAATTTTGGCTTTTGTTGCCATTGCTTTTGGTGTTTTGGACATGAAGTCCTTGCCCACGCCTATGTCCTGAATGGTAATGCCTAGGTTTTCTTCTAGGGTTTTTATGGTTTTAGGTCTAACGTTTAAATCTTTAATCCATCTTGAATTGATTTTTGTATAAGTTGTAAGGAAGGGATCCAGTTTCAGCTTTCTACATATGGCTAGCCAGTTTTCCCAGCACCATTTATTAAATAGGGAATCCTTTCCCCATTGCTTGTTTTTCTCAGGTTTGTCAAAGATCAGATAGTTGTAGGTAAGCGGCGTTATTTCTGAGGGCTCTGTTCTGTTCCATTGATCTATATTTCTGTTTTGGTACCAGTACCATGCTGTTTTGGTTACTGTAGCCTTGTAGTATAGTTTGAAGTCAGGTAGTGTGATGCCTCCAGCTTTGTTCTTTTGGCTTAGGATTGACTTGGCGATGCGGGCTCTCTTTTGGTTCCATATGAACTTTAAAGTAGTTTTTTCCAATTCTGTGAAGAAAGTCATTGGTAGCTTGATGGGGATGGCATTGAATCTGTAAATTACCTTGGGCAGTATGGCCATTTTCACGATATTGATTCTTCCTACCCATGAGCAAGGAATGTTCTTCCATTTGTTTGTATCCTCTTTTATTTCCTTGAGCAGTGGTTTGTAGTTCTCCTTGAAGAGGTGCTTCACATCCCTTGTAAGTTGGATTCCTAGGTATTTTATTCTCTTTGAAGCAATTGTGAATGGGAGTTCACTCATGATTTGGCTCTCTGTTTGTCTGTTGTTGGTGTATAAGAATGCTTGTGATTTTTGTACATTGATTTTGTATCCTGAGACTTTGCTGAAGTTGCTTATCAGCTTAAGGAGATTTTGGGCTGAGACAATGGGGTTTTCTAGATAAACAATCATGTCGTCTGCAAACAGGGACAATTTGACTTCCTCTTTTCCTAATTGAATACCCTTTATTTCCTTCTCCTGCCTGATTGCCCTGGCCAGAACTTCCAACACTATGTTGAATAGGAGCGGTGAGAGAGGGCATCCCTGTCTTGTGCCAGTTTTCAAAGGGAATGCTTCCAGTTTTTGCCCATTCAGTATGATATTGGCTGTGGGTTTGTCATAGATAGCTCTTATTATTTTGAAATATGTCCCATCAATACCTAATTTATTGAGAGTTTTTAGCATGAAGGGTTGTTGAATTTTGTCAAAGGCTTTTTCTGCATCTATTGAGATAATCATGTGGTTTTTGTCTTTGGCTCTGTTTATATGCTGGATTACATTTATTGATTTGCGTATGTTGAACCAGCCTTGCATCCCAGGGATGAAGCCCACTTGATCATGGTGGATAAGCTTTTTGATGTGCTGCTGGATTCGGTTTGCCAGTATTTTATTGAGGATTTTTGCATCAATGTTCATCAAGGATATTGGTCTAAAATTCTCTTTTTTGGTTGTATCTCTGCCAGGCTTTGGTATCAGAATGATGCTGGCCTCATAAAATGAGTTAGGGAGGATTCCCTCTTTTTCTATTGATTGGAATAGTTTCAGAAGGAATGGTACCAGTTCCTCCTTGTACCTCTGGTAGAATTCGGCTGTGAATCCATCTGGTCCTGGACTCTTTTTGGTTGGTAAACTATTGATTATTGCCACAATTTCAGCTCCTGTTATTGGTCTATTCAGAGATTCAACTTCTTCCTGGTTTAGTCTTGGGAGAGTGTATGTGTCGAGGAATGTATCCATTTCTTCTAGATTTTCTAGTTTATTTGCGTAGAGGTGTTTGTAGTATTCTCTGATGGTAGTTTGTATTTCTGTGGGATCGGTGGTGATATCCCCTTTATCATTTTTTATTGTGTCTATTTGATTCTTCTCTCTTTTTTTCTTTATTAGTCTTGCTAGCGGTCTATCAATTTTGTTGATCCTTTCAAAAAACCAGCTCCTGGATTCATTAATTTTTTGAAGGGTTTTTTGTGTCTCTATTTCCTTCAGTTCTGCTCTGATTTTAGTTATTTCTTGCCTTCTGCTAGCTTTTGAATGTGTTTGCTCTTGCTTTTCTAGTTCTTTTAATTGTGATGTTAGGGTGTCAATTTTGGATCTTTCCTGCTTTCTCTTGTGGGCATTTAGTGCTATAAATTTCCCTCTGCACACTGCTTTGAATGCGTCCCAGAGATTCTGGTATGTTGTGTCTTTGTTCTCGTTGGTTTCAAAGAACATCTTTATTTCTGCCTTCATTTCCTTATGTACCCAGCAGTCATTCAGGAGCAGGTTGTTCAGTTTCCATGTAGTTGAGCGGCTTTGAGTGAGATTCTTAATCCTGAGTTCTAGTTTGATTGCACTGTGGTCTGAGAGATAGTTTGTTATAATTTCTGTTCTTTTACATTTGCTGAGGAGAGCTTTACTTCCAACTATGTGGTCAATTTTGGAATAGGTGTGGTGTGGTGCTGAAAAAAATGTATATTCTGTTGATTTGGGGTGGAGAGTTCTGTAGATGTCTATTAGGTCCGCTTGGTGCAGAGCTGAGTTCAATTCCTGGGTATCCTTGTTGACTTTCTGTCTCGTTGATCTGTCTAATGTTGACAGTGGGGTGTTAAAGTCTCCCATTATTAATGTGTGGGAGTCTAAGTCTCTTTGTAGGTCACTCAGGACTTGCTTTATGAATCTGGGTGCTCCTGTATTGGGTGCATAAATATTTAGGATAGTTAGCTCCTCTTGTTGAATTGATCCCTTTACCATTATGTAATGGCCTTCTTTGTCTCTTTTGATCTTTGTTGGTTTAAAGTCTGTTTTATCAGAGACTAGGATTGCAACCCCTGCCTTTTTTTGTTTTCCATTTGCTTGGTAGATCTTCCTCCATCCTCTTATTTTGAGCCTATGTGTGTCTCTGCACATGAGATGGGTTTCCTGAATACAGCACACTGATGGGTCTTGACTCTTTATCCAACTTGCCAGTCTGTGTCTTTTAATTGGAGAATTTAGTCCATTTACATTTAAAGTTAATATTGTTATGTGTGAATTTGATCCTGTCATTATGATGTTAGCTGGTGATTTTGCTCGTTAGTTGATGCAGTTTCTTCCTAGTCTTGATGGTCTTTACATTTTGGCATGATTTTGCAGCGGCTGGTACCGGTTGTTCCTTTCCATGTTTAGCGCTTCCTTCAGGAGCTCTTTTAGGGCAGGCCTGGTGGTGACAAAATTGGTCAGCATTTGCTTGTCTGTAAAGTATTTTATTTCTCCTTCACTTATGAAGCTTAGTTTGGCTGGATATGAAATTCTGGGTTGAAAATTCTTTTCTTTAAGAATGTTGAATATTGGCCCCCACTCTCTTCTGGCTTGTAGGGTTTCTGCCGAGAGATCCGCTGTTAGTCTGATGGGCTTCCCTTTGAGGGTAACCCGACCTTTCTGTCTGGCTGCCCTTAACATTTTTTCCTTCATTTCAACTTTGGTGAATCTGACAATTATGTGTCTTGGAGTTGCTCTTCTCGAGGAGTATCTTTGTGGTGTTCTCTGTATTTCCTGAATCTGAACGTTGGCCTGCCTTGCTAGATTGGGGAAGTTCTCCTGGATAATATCCTGCAGAGTGTTTTCCAACTTGGTTTCATTCTGCGCATCACTTTCAGGTACACCAATCAGACGTAGATTTGGTCTTTTCACATAGTCCCATATTTCTTGGAGGCTTTGCTCATTTCTTTTTATTCTTTTTTCTCTAGACTTCCCTTCTCGCTTCGTTTCATTCATTTCATCTTCCATTGCTGATACCCTTTCTTCCAGTTGATCGCATCGGCTCCTGAGGCTTCTGCATTCTTCACGTAGTTCTCGAGCCTTGGTTTTCAGCTCCATCAGCTCCTTTAAGCACTTCTCTGTATTGGTTATTCTAGTTATACATTCTTCTAAATTTTTTTCAAAGTTTTCAACTTCTTTGCCTTTGGTTTGAATGTCCTCCCGTAGCTCAGAGTAATTTGATCGTCTGAAGCCTTCTTCTCTCAGCTCGTCAAAATCATTCTCCATCCAGCTTTGTTCCGTTGCTGGTGAGGAACTGCGTTCCTTTGGAGGAGGAGAGGCACTCTGCATTTTAGAGTTTCCTGTTTTTCTGTTCTGTTTTTTCCCCATCTTTGTGGTTTTATCTACTTTTGGTCTTTGATGATGGTGATGTACAGATGGGTTTTCGGTGTGGATGTCCTTTCTGTTTGTTAGTTTTCCTTCTAACAGACAGGACCCTCAGCTGCAGGTCTGTTGGAATACCCTGCCGTGTGAGGTGTCAGTGTGCCCCTGCTGGGGGGTGCCTCCCAGTTAGGCTGCTCGGGGGTCAGGGGTCAGGGACCCACTTGAGGAGGCAGTCTGCCCGTTCTCAGATCTCCAGCTGCGTGCTGGGAGAACCACTGCTCTCTTCAAAGCTGTCAGACAGGGACATTTAAGTCTGCAGAGGTTACTGCTGTCTTTTTGTTTGTCTGTGCCCTGCCCCCAGAGGTGGAGCCTACAGAGGCAGGCAGGCCTCCTTGAGCTGTGGTGGGCTCCACCCAGTTCGAGCTTCCCGGCTGCTTTGTTTACCTAAGCAAGCCTGGGCAATGGGGGGCGCCCCTCCCCCAGCCTCGCTGCCGCCTTGCAGTTTGATCTCAGACTGCTGTGCTAGCAATCAGTGAGATTCCGAGGGCGTAGGACCCTCCGAGCCAGGTGTGGGATATAGTCTTGTGGTGCGCCGTTTTTTAAGCCGGTCTGAAACGCGCAATATTCGGGTGGGAGTGACCCGAGTTTTCCAGGTGCGTCCGTCACCCCTTTCTTTGACTCGGAAAGGGAACTCCCTGACCCCTTGCGCTTCCCAGGTGAGGCAATGCCTCGCCCTGCTTCGGCTCGCGCAGGGTGCGCGCACCCACTGGCCTGCGCCCACTGTCTGGCACTCCCTAGTGAGATGAACCCGGTACCTCAGATGGAAATGCAGAAATCACCGTCTTCTGCGTCGCTCACGCTGGGAGTCAGTTAACTTTTATGAGTCTGTTTACTCATCTGTAGGATGAGTAATGATCTACCTCCCAAATTATTTTCTGAATAATGTAATGAATTTGAAAACAATTTCTAATTGGCAAGCACTTGTAAAAAAAAATAAAGCATTATGCTGAGGGAAAAAAGGCAGGAAGCTACCTAATTAATTAAAAATATGTTATTTTTTAAAATTATAGTTATTATTAATGTGGTGTTTTCTGAAATTATTGTTCAGGGCTGTGGCAGAATGTTTCCAAAGATTATAATGCAAATGAACCCCTAGACTAGTTAATAAACAGATAAGACCTTTACTTGGGACTATTGCACAATAAAAATTTAGACAACTGTGAGGGGAAGTTTAGTGGGAGACATAAATGTTAATTAATCAAATAATCACAATAAATATAAAATTACAACTGTGGTAAGGGTTAAGAAGGAAAGGTACATGGTGTTATGTCTTACCAGGGAAGTCAAGATAAGCACCTATCAGCAGGTAATAATTGAGCTCGGATCTGAAGCTTTTGTGGGTATTTCTTATGTTTTTTTTTTTTTTTTTCTAAAAGAAGTCTCTGTATAAATATTTTCAGGATTTATTCCTATTTAATACAGTTTAAAAATCCTATTTAATACAGTTTAAAAAAACAAATGTATATTTGTTCACTTAAAACACAAGTTGCCTTAAAAATATAAGTAATAAAATCTTTCATTGGTGACCAAATAGCTGTGCAGTACAATACCAAATGAAAAAGTTCTGTACCTGGTAGTTGTAGAGAAGCAGGGACAGTAAACATGGCAATTAACAAAAATGCCCATGCTTTCACAGTGGGCTTTATCAAATGCATATTGTCTGAGATTTGTAACTCTTTTGACAAAATCTTCGTTTAGTATATCGTTTCCATAACCAGATTATTTGATAGCTATTTCTTTATCTTTTTTGCTAAGCTGAAGAAAAAATACTGAAACTCAAAACTCCATGTAGTTTTAGACACACGCTTTTTTTTTTTTTTGCATGCAGATCCTCATTGAATTTTGTGCAGGTGGAGCAGTAGATGCTGTGATGCTTGGTAAATACCTTTCTGTTCTTTATGTTCATATCTTAAATTATACTTGATAAGATGAAAGAATTTCAACCATATATAAATATATTCAAATATATAAGTATTGAGTAAAGTTCAGTAAGTTAAATCAACTCAAGTATGTTTTTATATTCTTGGATAATTATAGTAAAATTCTAAAATGAAATGTTGAGTGTGTCAAGAATGTGATCTTTGTAGATATAGTTCTTTTAAAATAAATTCCCTGCATATGATCTTTGACAGTGATGATATATACAGAAAGGTATATAGCCTGCTAATATGTTTTCACTGTATAAAAAGCAGATTTTTTTTTTTTACTTTCTCCTTATAGAACTTGAAAGACCATTAACTGAGTCCCAAATACAAGTAGTTTGCAAGCAGACTTTAGATGCATTGAACTACTTACATGATAATAAGATCATCCACAGAGATCTGAAGGCTGGCAACATTCTCTTTACCTTAGATGGAGATATCAAATTGGGTAAGTTATTCACTTAAATAAAACATTAGAATTTTTACTCTGAAATTTCCATCTTTATGTATGTGACTTAATGTGGTTTTATTACTACTTAAATATGTGAAACATGGAGAACTAACTCCATGCTAGTTTTTAAAAAACACTTTTTTAGGTAAATATTCATTTTTCTATAATTTCTAAATATCAGCACCTAATTGAATGCTTTAAAAAGAAGATAAGAAAGAATGAATTTTTATTTTCAAAAAGGCATGCTTTTTAAAGACCAATTTCAAGTTTGTACCCTTAAATTTTTGTACGTAGACTTAATACTTGTAAATGTTTTATGTTTAGAATATAATATAGTATGTAAAACTGCTCAGTTTTTTCTTTATTTCCAAAGTTCATGTCTAGTGAGTTTTTCCCCATGTTTAGTTTTATATTCTATTTTATTGATATGGTACGTTGACTAAACTAACAAAGTAATCTTAGTTCTGAAGAGAATACCTAAACGTAAGGACTAGAATTTTTAATTTTACTCTTTATACTGAGGGAAGAAATGTTACCTTCATAAGAAGAATTAGATGTAGGTCTTATGAAAGTTATAGCGCTCTTTACCCAAGATAGGAATTATTTAAAAAGTCTAGAGATGAAGTCCAAATTTGTATATTTTGGAAGGCTATTCAAAGGACAAAATATATTCAGAAGTCAAGTTGATACCAGTGACTATAGTCATTTCACTTTACTTTGTCAAGACATTTAAACAGATGGTGTACTAAATTTTATTCTTTTTAATTTTTTTTTAACGGAGTCTTGCTCTGTTGCTTAGGCTGGAGTGCAGTGATGTGATCAGAGTTTACTGCAGCCTTGAACCCCTGGGCTCCAGGGATCCTTCCACCTTATCCTCCCTAGTAGCTGGAACTGCAGGCATGCACCACCACGCCTGGCGAATTTTTAAAAATTTTTTGTAGAGATGAGGTCTTGCTCTGTTGACCAGACTGGTCTTGAATTCCTGGGTGCAAGTGATTCTTCTGCCTTGGGCCTCCTGAAGTGAATTTTAACCTTTTGATTGTGAAAAATTACAGATATAGAAAACCACACCAGAAATTGTGTAGCTTAAGTTTAGTACTTTGTAGACATAGCTTTGTAATCACTACCTAGATCAAAAAGTAGAACTTTGACAGGCACCCCAGAAGCTCTTCCGTATGCCCATCTCAGCCACTGCCCTTCTCTTCTCCACATTTTATCCTGACTTTTATATTATTTCCTTCCTTGTGTTTCTTTATGGCTTAGTCACCCAGTATTCATCTCTAGATGTTAGGGTTTAAACTTGCTCATATAAAACTTGGGTTTTTAAAGTCTCTTAACTTATAGGCCTTCCCCTATTCCTTTCTTTTCTTTATATTATGGCATGTGTAATGGGGGATGAGGGCAATATCACCCACATGGGTGCAAAAATTAGTTCTTTAGGGCCAAAAAAAACCTTATGCATTACAATGGTTTGTGACCTTCCAAAGGCCCCAGTACATGAAGAGATATAACACTGTATCTATGGCATTAAAATTTTATGGGAGGAGGGATGATGTGAGAAAAATGTTTAAAATGACTCCTTAGAGGGGCTAGTAGTGAAACACTGATCCATGGAACCTGGGCTGTTTGGCCTGTTGTGTTTCCCTCAAACTGCATTTTGCTATTGCATACTCCTGATGATTGAAGTTCCTTTCTGTATTTCCTTCAGTTTGGCAGATGAATCCAAAGGCTTGATCAGTCTCAAGCCTGATCCTTTGGCAAGACTTACAGGTGGTTTTGCATTCTTTCATTGGGAGGCACACCGTGTCTGCTTTGTGCCCTTTTTTGATGTTGCATCTATTGAGGCTTAATGCCTACACCTCTGTCTTTTGGGGTTGCAAAACGAATTCCATTATTTTGTTTTCATTATTTTCGATAATGATTTTGATATAAACACCAATTATTTCATTATTTTCATTCATTATAAAATTAGTAATGAAGATAATGACTTGGCTGTCGCTTATCCTCAATTGATGACCAGTGTTTTAAAAAATATTGTTAGTTCATGGATTTAATTTTATTTGGTTGGTTTCAAATCCATTGCAGTTTTTATTCTTATTGAAGCTCATGTTGTTTCATCTTTAGTCAGTGGGGTTTTCTTCGTGTCTGCTTGTTGGTCTTCTTGACAGCACTAGTAATCTTTGATAGCTTACTTGACAGTTCTGAGATGTTTCAGGCTCATCTGTGTATTTCCTGTGTCAGACCTGTAATTAACCATTTCTTTTTTCTTTTCTTTCTTTTCTTTTCTTTTTTTTTTTTTTTTTTTTGAGTCAAAGTCTTGCTCTGTTGCCCAGGTTGGAGTGCAGTGGCTGATCTCAGCTCACTGCAACCCCCACCTCCTGGGTTCAAGGGATTCTTGTGCCTCAGCCTCCTGAGTAGCTAGGATTACAGGCATGTACCACCATGCCCAGCTAATTTTTGTTTTTTAGTAGAGATGGGGTTTCACCATGTTGACCAGGCTGGTCTGGAACTCCTGGCCAGAAGTGATCTGCCCACTTCAGCCTCCCAAAGTGCTGGAATTACAGGTGTGAGCCACTGCACCCAGTGTAATTAGCCATTTCTTCAAGAAGCCCTGGTTTCTTTTAGTAGAATATAGTATTTCAAGACCACAGTCTGGTGTAAGAGATGCTTGCAGTTTTCTATATTGGCCATTGTTCTAGGACTTTTCAAAGGACAGAGCTAGAACCCTCATGAGTTCATATATATTTCCTATTCAAATTCAGGATAAAGGTTTTTAAAATCTAACCTCTGTAATAAATGTGCATCTCCTTTCTTCTATGTTGAGAGTTCTGGTTCTCAAGGACATTGATAGGTTTAGGATACCTCATAATTCATTTTAACCCTCATTTCTATATTTAATGCTCACCACCACTCCTTATGTTGATGTGTCTTTGGTGATGTTGGTTATCTGAAGCTCAGCTTTTGGTAGATTCCTCTGAAAGGACTCTCTGAATTCTTACATAGTGATAACAGTTGTACCCTTATAGTTGAAGGTTAGTTTTGCTGGATAACAAATCCTTGGCACAAATTTCTTTCCTTCAGCATCTGAAATATGTTACTCTGTTTTCTTCAGTCATGAAGTGTTGCTGTTGAAAAGTCTGATAATCTGAATTTCTTCATTGTAAGTCATGTGCTCTTTTTGCTTAGATGCTAAAAGTTTTTTTTTTTTTAAGACCAGTAGTTTGACCAGTCTTTTCTAATAAATATATTTTTTTTCTTTTCTTTTTTTTTTTTTTTTTGAGATGGAGTCTTGCTCTTTCACCCAGGCCGGACTGCAGTGGCGCTATCTCGGCTCACTGCAAGCTCTGCCTCCCGGGTTCACGCCATTCTCCTGCCTCAGCCTCCCAAGTAGCTGGGACTACAGGCGCCCGTCACCACGCCCAGCTAATTTTTTGTATTTTTCGTAGAGACGGGGTTTCACCGTGTTAGCCAAGATGGTCTTGATCTCCTGACCTCGTGATCCACCCGCCTCGGCCTTCCAAAGTGCTGGGATTGGTGTGAGCCACCGTGCCCGGCCTTCTAATAAATATTATGCTCTTACAATATTCGAGTGCTTTCTTCCCCACCCCCGACAGGAAAGTTTTCTGGAGTTATAGATCTGAGCATTTGTTTGTTCCCTTGCATTGACTTGCTTCTTTGGAGACTTTTAGTATTTGTTTGTTGGGTCTTTGCCTGTTGTCCATGTTTGTAACTTTTTCTCAAGTCCTTTTTAAGCTTGCTTTCTTTTTTATTGTAGGAAAATATATACAACATAAAATTTACCTTTTTGATCATTTTTAAGTGTACATTTCTGTGGTATTAAGTACATTCCCATTATTATACAACCATTACCATCACCCATCTCCATACCTCTTTTCATCGTGCAGCAGTTAAAGTCTATACCCATTAAACAGTTAGTCCCCATTTTCCACTCCTCTCAGCTTCTGGCAACCACCATTCTGCTTTCAGTTTCTATGATTTTGACCACTCTAGGTATATACGTATGTGGAATCATACAACATTTGTCCTTTTGTGACTGGCGTATTTTACTTACCATAACGTTCTCAAGGTTCATCCATGTTGTAGCGTATTTCAAGTCTTCCCCTTTTAAGATTGAATAATATGCCATTGTATGTATATAACACATTTTGTTTATCCGTTCATCCATCAGTGGGCACTTGGGTTGCTTTCACTTTTTGGCTATTGTGAATAATACTGCTATGAATGTTGGTGTACAAATGTCTGTCCTACTCCCTGCTTTTAATTCTTTTGAGTATGCACCCAGAAGTGGAATTGCTGAATCATATGGTAATTCTATGTTTAATTTTTTTGAGGGACCACCATGCTGTTCTCCATAGCAACTGCACCATTTTACATTTCTAACGGAAATGTACAAGGCTTCCAGTTTCTCCGCATGCTTGTCAACACTTTTTTTTTTTCTATGCTACATCCATCCTACTGGGTGTGAAGCGGTAATGGGTATGAATTTGTTGTATTATTTGCTCTTGCTTTCCCTAGTTTAGCCTTTGTTTCTAAAGTTTTTCTTTTTTATTTTAAATTTTTTCTGGAGCTCTGTCGCCTTTCAGAATTTTTCTAATTCTGACTTACATGGCTCTTTTATGTTTTTCATCATTTTTAAAAGTGTCCTAGCTTATTTTGAAATAGGATGTTACAGTTTTGATCAATTTTGGGGGCATTTTTTTTGTAAATATATTGAAATTTTATTTGAATATAGGGACATACTTGTGTAAAATAATGTGTACCTTATCAATATACTGAAGGTTTAGGAATTGTAAAATAATAGTTAGTTGACTAAAATATTTGTAATTTCTGTTTAATTTACAAATACTTCCAGAGAACCTTCCATTTCTGCAACACAGATATATAGAACAATCTTATCCCCAAGAACCATATAATAGTTAAAAGTAATTCAGGCAGAATTGCATGACCTTTAAGAGTTCTACAACAAAAACAACAAAGGTTAGAATTGTGAATATGGCTAATAATAGCTACCATTTATTGAGTGTATACTCTGTGCTAGGCATGAGCATCAAATACTGAATTTTTGGTACTTATTCAACTTTGAGAATTGTCGCATCAAATGTGAAACTTAAAAATTCGTGCATTTATAGCATGAGGTGAATTATGCAGCAATAGCAGTTTTATGTTGCTGTTAATGTTGTGTGAACTCCAGGCTGAAAAGGTGGGATTAACAACTGAAAAAGCTATAATGTTACTGTTCTGTATAATTTAAATCAGAAAACATAAGGTTCCCAATTTTTTCTTGACAATATAATTTTATGAGGAATTTAGCAAGACATACACTGTCCTAAAGGTTGCTTTAGTATAATTTCTATTTTTCACACTATAGAAAAAATGTTAATGACTCTTAGTTTAATTGTGCCACATAGCACTAGTTGGCATTTATTTTGAAGTGGATAGACTGGTCTGCTTTTAGAGTTACCATTTTTTATTTTCAATTTTGAAGGATTTGTCATCTGAAGATAAGGTGGTATTAAATGTATTGATAATGGGATCTTTAGCAGGTTTTTTTGGGAGATGGTAGAAAGAGATGGTCAAGATTAAGATGGGAGAGACATCTTTTTCTTTCTGTTTAACTTACTTTTTATAATAAGATTAGCCTTATTAAAGACTTAAAATGCTTTTTCTCCCCATTGAATACAATGAACAATGCTTAAAAGTTCTCATTAATGCTTTTGTGTGATTATTTCAAGCGGATTTTGGAGTATCAGCTAAAAACACGAGGACAATTCAAAGAAGAGATTCCTTTATTGGTACACCATATTGGTATGTATTCAGTTTTATGAATTTATAGTATTAGTCATGTCAGCAGTTATAATTACTCATGAATTTTTGTCCACATAATTGATTATACCATGTGTTTTGCAATCACTGTTCTTAAACATGTTAACTTTTAATTATCTGTCTTCATAGGATGGCTCCTGAAGTAGTCATGTGTGAAACATCTAAGGACAGACCCTATGACTACAAAGCTGATGTTTGGTCCCTGGGTATCACTTTAATAGAAATGGCTGAGATAGAACCACCTCATCATGAATTAAATCCAATGCGAGTGCTGCTAAAAATAGCAAAATCTGAGCCACCTACATTAGCACAGCCATCCAGATGGTAAAAATATTCTTTAAAAAGCTTAATAAGAAACAAATGATACTAGGAAGCAGAACTTGATGTTATATTCTCACAATTTTCCAAGAGTATTTAAAATTGGATACATGGTTCGAAGACTATATGAATTAGAAAAGTGATTTTTGGTATATTTCTCTTAAAGACCATTAAAACTCTTCGAGCTCACTTTTCCCATATATCTGAAAATATGAATGATTTGAGTTTTGCATGAGAAAGGTATTTTCTGTACTATGAGGAAGTGAGGTATATAGATTGATCTATATTTGTGAAATTTATTAGAAATTTTGTGCTTTTTGGCATACTTGTGAGTATATGGCTGTCTCAGTGATTATGTACCTACTTACATATATGTCTAACATGTATTTACAGATGAATAAGTTTTACAAAATCTTAATAGTCTCATTAACTAGTTATTTAAATGTTGAATTAATACTATTACATACATAATGAAACTTAAGCATAACTTATCAAAGAGTTTTGTTTGATTTGATTAACAAGAAAGTAAAATAGAATGTTGTTAAAATTTATTTTAAAGGTCTTCAAATTTTAAGGACTTTCTAAAGAAATGCTTAGAAAAGAATGTGGATGCCAGGTGGACTACATCTCAGCTGCTGCAGGTAAGAGAGTATGACAACAGCAAATAATATAATTATTTTAACATCTCTCTAAGAATGTAATTTCATATTCAGTGTGCTTTCTTTCGACTTAAATTTCCCTGTGGAGAGTCAAAATGGCAGTAGTTAACATTTGCTTTACAAAATAAATGCTGCTGTTACCATCAGGCATTTAGCTTAAACGTCATTCCTCCTGTGCTTTTTTGATTCAGTTTAATTATGTTCTTTTCATTTTGGTAGTTATTTCCATTATGTCTCTCCAGTTACTAGAAAGCAAGCTCCTTGGGGACAGGGGCCGTGAACTAATTAATTAAAAAATGTCTTACAGTGAGGGTAAATAGTAAATATTGTTGACTTAAAAAAATGTTGTTAAAGTGATTGGGTAAATTTAATTTTGCTTTATAGAAGGACTACTTGTAATATATTAATAAAAAATTGTCAGTTTTATAGGTGGGCAAATAAAATGACAAATCTTGAGGCAATTACTGTTAGGTTATTATGTAACTCCATCATAGTGTTTTAGATTGACCTATTTATCTGGGGGAATAAAGCAGGAAAAAATTGCTTTGTTGTGTGCAGCAAGTATACCCCTGGAACACACTTTCTATTATTATTTTGTTACCCCCACACTTGAAGCCCTTAAGTCTGCGACAGACACTGTTAAATGTTGAGTATACAAAGATGAATAAAATGGCTTCTCATTCTCAAGAATTTTAGAACCATGTCAAAAATACAGGTGTTTGTAGATACTTCTAACAGAATTCTAAAACTTTTTATAATTTTGAGGCTTTGATAGGGTTTATAGAGATGGTTACTTTTTAAGAAGTAATAATGAGGCCAGGTGTAGTGGCTCATGCCTGTAATCCCAGCACTTTGGGAGGCCGAGGCGGGTGGATCACCTGAGGTCAGGAGTTCCAGACCAGCCTGGCCAATATAGTGAAACCCTGTCTCTACTAAAAATACAAAAAATCAGCCGGGCATGGTGGCACATGCCTGTAATCTTAGCTACTCGGGAGGCTGAGGCAGGAGAATCTCTTGAACCTGGGAGATGGAGATTGCAGTAAGTTGAAATCGTGCCACTGCCCTCTAGCCTGAGTGATAGAGTGAGACTCTGTCTCAAAAAAAAAAAAAAAAAAAAGTAATAATGTAGTGACCTGACATTTGCTTTAAATTTCAATTAAAATTTTTTATTATGAAGTTTTCAAACACACAGAAAGTACATGTACCTACTACCCAGATATAACAATTCTTATCATTTTTGATAAATTTGCTTCAGATTCTTAAAAATGTACAGATCCAGTTGCAGGTAGTCCCTGCTTTTGCTCAAGCCCTCTCCCCTCTTTCTTTCTCAGATGTAGCATTATCTGAAGTTTTCTGTCATTTTCCTGCCCACATGTTCATATTTTTTACCACATAAGAATGTGTGTTGTGTGTGTTTGAAACTTAGTTTAGTAGTATTCCAGTTGTTGAGTATGTTCTTTTTAATGATCAACAGCATCCCTTTGTTACTGTTGATTCCAACAAACCCATCCGAGAATTGATTGCAGAGGCGAAGGCTGAAGTAACAGAAGAAGTTGAAGATGGCAAAGAGGAAGATGAAGAGGAGGAAACAGAAAATTCTCTGGTCAGTATTTAGGAAAGAAATTTCATTTAGTGAATAGAGTTCGGTTTTGAGGTGTAGTTGCTCCTGTATCTAAGGATTGATGGGTGGCAACGCAAAACCTTTAAATTTAGACCTGAAGATTAGTAGCAAGGTTGCTTGTCGCTGCACATTTTTGTTATATTTCCTTTTTTTTTGAGATGGAGTCTCACTCTGTCACCCAGGTTGGAGTGCAGTGGTCACCACAACCTCTGCCTCCCGGTGTCAGGTGATTCTTGGGCCTCAGCCTCCCGAGTAGCTGGGACTACAGGCGTGCGCCACCACACCCAACTAATTTTTGTATTTTTAGTAGAGATGGGGTTTCACCATGTTGGCCAGGCTAGTCTCGAACTCCTGACCTCAAGTGATCTGCCCTCCTCGGTCTCCCAAAGTGCTGGGATTACAGGTGTGCGCCACCGCACCCGGCCCATTTTTGTTATATTTCTTATGAGAAGAATTGTTAATTCTTTAAATTCAGCAACATTTACTGAATAAAGATCTGAAATCACTGTAGGTCTGTAAACATTGTTTTGGTCACTCTAAGGTCATGTTTTAACACTAAAAATACATTAAATCTTTTTTAGCCAATACCTGCAAGTAAGCGTGCATCTTCTGACCTTAGTATCGCCAGCTCTGAAGAAGATAAACTTTCACAAAATGCTTGTATTTTGGAATCTGTCTCAGAAAAAACAGAACGTAGTAACTCTGAAGATAAACTCAACAGCAAAATTCTTAATGAAAAACCCACCACTGATGAACCTGAAAAGGCTGTGGAGGATATTAATGAACATATTACCGATGCTCAGTTAGAAGCAATGACTGAACTCCATGACAGAACAGCAGTAATCAAGGAGAATGAGAGAGAGGAGAAGAGGCCCAAGCTTGAAAATCTGCCTGACACAGAAGACCAAGAAACTGTGGACATTAATTCAGTCAGTGAAGGAAAAGAGAATAATATAATGATAACCTTAGAAACAAATATTGAACATAATCTAAAATCTGAGGAAGAAAAGGATCAGGAAAAGCAACAGATGTTTGAAAATAAGCTTATAAAATCTGAAGAAATTAAAGATACTATTTTGCAAACAGTAGATTTAGTTTCTCAAGAGACTGGAGAAAAAGAGGCAAATATTCAGGCAGTTGATAGTGAAGTTGGGCTTACAAAGGAAGACACCCAAGAGAAATTGGGGGAAGACGACAAAACTCAAAAAGATGTGATCAGCAATACAAGTGATGTGATAGGAACATATGAGGCAGCAGATGTGGCTCAGAAAGTGGATGAAGACAGTGCTGAGGATACGCAGAGTAATGATGGGAAAGAAGTGGTCGAAGTAGGCCAGAAATTAATTAATAAGCCCATGGTGGGTCCTGAGGCTGGTGGTACTAAGGAAGTTCCTATTAAAGAAATAGTTGAAATGAATGAAATAGAAGAAGGTAAAAATAAGGAACAAGCAATAAACAGTTCAGAGAACATAATGGACATCAATGGGGAACCAGGAACAACTGAAGGTGAAGAAATCACTGAGTCAAGTAGCACTGAAGAAATGGAGGTCAGAAGTGTGGTGGCTGATACTGACCAAAAGGCTTTAGGAAGTGAAGTTCAGGATGCTTCTAAAGTCACTACTCAGATAGATAAAGAGAAAAAAGAAATTCCAGTGTCAATTAAAAAAGAGCCTCAAGTTACTGCAGTTTCACAGCCCACTGAACCTCAGCCTGTTCTAATACCCAGTATTAATATCAACTCTGACAGTGGAGAAAATAAAGAAGAAATAGGTTCTTTATCAAAAACTGAAACTATTCTGCCACCAGAATCTGAGAATCCAAAGGAAAATGATAATGATTCAGGCACTGGTTCCACTGCTGATACTAGCAGTATTGACTTGAATTTATCCATCTCTAGCTTTCTAAGTAAAACTAAAGACAGTGGATCGATATCTTTACAAGTAAGTGTACATGAGTCATTGTTTGGGATTTCCTTTGCCATTTTCTCAATTCAGAGTTTATGTGAAATTGATGTCTTGAAAATAAAACAGCATTAAATTAATGTAGTATTAACAATATAAATTCTTACAGCCTATGAAAGCAATTAAAAAGAACTAAGGAGATTGTGGATCTAATCTTTAAATTTTGTGGTAGGATCTACCTATTTTTGCAGACCTGATGCAGATAAACAGTGTAATATGGTTGCTTGGTGTGATTAGGTTCCTTTATTGGACATATCTAGATGCAACATTAGCAAGAATCAACAATGTATGAGAGAATTAGAAATTGAAAGAATGATCTCTTTTTAAGCACATTTAGGGTGTAAACAATCCTTGATTTACCATTGGCCCATACAGTCACAGACATTGCTACTGCCATGAGAACCATTGTGGGGAAAACAAAACAAACACTAAAGCCCAGAACACTTGGAGCTTTGAGTGTAATTCTCAAATTTTAGTGTGCTTAGGAGTTACTAGCGGCTATGTAGAAGTCTGGAGTGGGTCCCAAGAATCAGTATTTGTGAAAAAAAAGATCCCACAGAGTTCTGATGCAGGTGATCCATGGGCTGCCCCTTGGAAAATACTTCCTAGACCCTCTGGGTTGATAGTAGCAGAAGAGAAGACAGAAAAGCAGGAACAACCTAGGAAAACTGACATAGATGGATCTCTAGGGCATGAGTGATTAGTCTGCCTATGTGCCCCAAATTCCTAGGATTTTCTTACATGTATTCCTAGGATTTTCTTCTTTTTTCAGTTTACTTTCTTTCACTGACTGAAATAACCACCACTCTGAAATTCATTCACTGACTTAATAGCCTCTTTTAAAAATGCAAATAACTTGTATAAGAATGAAGAAGATATTAATTATTGAACTTTTAGTAGGAGCTGAAGAAATGTGAAGTTTGGAGGTTAAGGTGTAGATAGGTGTATTTTTTGGAGTCTGCCAACTTTAGATTTTAGAGGAATCCTGGGTAGGGTACCATAGTCCTGGACTCTGGAAGAAGAGCATGAGGATCCTGGAAGCTTGGAGAAGAGAACAGTAAGAGGAGAGGATGCAGAAAGGTTATTGGAAGGTGCCAAAGAGAAACTGTTTAAAATTTGGATGCATTTTGAGTTTAGCATTTTCACATTCCATTTTTGCTTCCTCTCCCTTCTAACCCTTTCTTCCATATCAACACCCAGTAAGTATCTGCCCTGAACACTTAGTTTACCAAAATGTATTTCTAGGAGTCTTATATGTCTGTTATTTCTGTTTGCATTTAAATGTTTTTGGATACCAGTTGAGGAATGAAGAGTTTAGTCTTAATAAAGAATTTTAGGTCATAGCTAGCAGCCAAATCTGGTACTTTTGGGTGCAGCAGAGGCACTGTCTTTCTAGTAACCCTAAAATCATACATATATCTCTGGCCCTGAGATGGAGGGAGGGGCTGTCGATGTTATTGTTACTGATTAAGTAGATTTTGATCCCCAGTGCTGGCAGTGTTTAAAAATTACCTGAGAGCTTTTTCAAAAAAAAAAAGATTTCCAGCTACCCTCAGACCTGTCAATTTAGTTTTTTTTTAAGAGATGAGCCCCACAAATTCATTTTTAATTGTTTTGTCAGTGAAAAAGCAGAGGTATCTGAGAAACTACAAATTGAAAGGATGAAAAAAAAGGATAACATGTAAAGTTCTACTGATTAGCTATGTGAACTGCTCATTATCACTTATGCCTAATTATAATGTGTCATAAAAGCTATACATGAACATGATCAAAATGCATACTTTGAAAAAATTTGATTTCATCTGTAAAGACGTGTAAGTCAGATGACATTTAAGGTGTTATAACTGGTTCCACAGATGAGTCTATTGCTTTATATTTATACTTTCTATGTGTAGTCTGCATGGCTGTTCAGTTGTTTTGTTTTAAAAAAGAAATGTTTAAGGAAGAAGAAAATGTTTTCTACCTCCAGTATTCCCTGTACAAAGCCTAACTAAAATAAAATCTCACTCAGGAAACAAGAAGACAAAAGAAAACATTGAAGAAAACACGCAAATTTATTGTTGATGGTGTAGAAGTGAGTGTAACAACATCAAAGATAGTTACAGATAGTGATTCCAAAACTGAAGAATTGCGGTTTCTTAGGTGAGTGGAGAAACAACGTAATTAAAACTGGTTTGTGACTTCTTTTCAGTCTCTGAAAAGTCAGAAGAATAGAGAAACAAGGGTAAATTATTGGCTAATTTTTTTTTATTCTTTTACTGCCGTTCCACTCGAAAGAATTTTTAAAGCTTAAAAAAGAAACGTATTTCAGAAGTGTAATTTTTGCTGTCTTCTCTATCATTACCATTAAATTTTATCAGACGTCAGGAACTTCGGGAATTAAGATTTCTTCAGAAAGAAGAGCAAAGAGCCCAACAACAGCTCAATAGCAAACTACAGCAACAACGAGAACAAATTTTCCGGCGCTTTGAGCAGGAAATGATGGTAAAGTCTGATTGTTACACCATTTTATATCATTTTGTGTTAATAATGACATTTACTGCATTAAAAACAGACAAAAAAGGTTGTAGAACTTGTTCTCTGATTGCCAGATTTCTCTAGCTTTGTGATTTATTTCTGGCATTTTTGCCCTTTTGGTGTTCTGGATGCCTTTTATTGATTTATTCTTTTTTCTTGAAAGGATTTTCTATCCCAGTCTACCTTAAGCTGGTTTATGGTGTGATGGGTTGTTTTTTCTCTCATGAAAACTTATGAAGCCAGTAAACAAAGTTCCTAGATTTGCCTATTGCTGGGTAATTTTTCAGTGCTCTAATTCGATCTTTCAGATTTGGAATCCAAGATTTTAAGCCAGTTTAGAGCAATTGCCTTCAAACCTAGCTGAGCAGTAGGACTCCTCAGGGGCTTTTTAAAAATGTGCTTTATTCTCTGGCTTCTACAGTTAAGCCTCCACATCTCTATTTCCTGCTGCTAGAGGAAATAGTGCTGACTAGTCCTGGGTAGCTGTCACTGAGTCCTTCAGTTTTTGCCTTGTGTCCAAAGTTGGAAAAGGAATTAGTAATGTAATATAAAATTTTTGTAATTTATGTTGACTATCTGCCTTAATGTAGGTTAGAAAAAGTATCATTTGAAATGTTATGGTACTTATGTTTTGAATATAGTCCTTGTGTTGACTTGTAATTTTAATTGATAAAGATTGTTTTGTGTGAACTGTGGATTGTTGATTACATGAGTTGGATCATAACTGAGATTTCCTAAGAAAATAGTGAACTTTTGTTCTCATTGAGTATTTTTATAGTACTTATATTGTTTTCCAAAACCTCATAAAATCTGTATTTCTCCCCCACCATACTTTCTAAAATGTTTTACTTTTCAATTTTTTTTAAAAAGAAAACATCCATTACAAATAAGTAACTATACCTGTATTCAAAAACAGTGTTACTGAGTGTTATATAAACAGGAGTCTTGTTGCAAGAGTAGATTTATAATTCCAAAAGATCTGTTCCAATAGAATAAGGTGTTTATTTTAAGAATCTTAATGTGGAAGATTGAATCTGAAAATGACAATCTTATTATTAAATAATGGCGATATTATTAATATTATTTTATTAAAGTAGACTTCAAATAAGCTCTTTGATTTATCAAAAATTTTATTGGATAAATATTGAAATTTTTCTGATTTGCCTTACTACTTCACAACAATTAGCTATTCTTCTGGATAATCTAAAAACTTTGAACATTCTACTAGTATAATAGAAAACAAATTTTGGGTCGGGCGCAGTGCCTTATTCCTGTAATCCTAGCACTTTGGGAGGCTGAAGTGGGCAGATCACTTGAGGGCAGGAGTTCGAGACCAACCTGGCAAACATGGTAAAACCCCGTCTCTACTAAAAATACAGAAAAATTAGCTAGGCAGGATGTCACATGCCTGTAATTCCAGCTACTCAAGTGGCTGAGGCATGAGAATCATTTGAATCTGGGAGGCGGAGGTTGTAGTGAGCAGAGATTGTGCCACTGCACTCCAGCCTGGGTGACAGAGGGAGATCCTGTCTCAAAAAGAAAAAACTAACAAAAACAGAAAAGAAAAAAAAAAAGACCAGGCCCAGTGGTTCATGCCTGTAATACCAGTATTTTGGGAGGCCGAAGCAGGAGGATTGCTTGAGCGCAGAAGTTTAAGACCAGCCTAGGCAACATAGTTATAGCCCTATCTCTCCAAATAAATAAATAAATAAATAAATAAATAAATAAATAAATAAAAAGATAAGTTGGTCATGGTGGCATGCACTGTAGTCCCAGCTACTTGGGAGGCTGAAGCAGGAGGATAGTTTGAGCCCAGGAGGCTGAGGCTGCAGTGAACTGTGATTGTGCAACTGTACTCCAGCCTGGGTGACAGAGTGAGACCCTGTCTCTAATAAATAAAATAGAAAAAAAATTTCCATGTTAGAAAAAAAGAACTCATTTTTTTGAGAATTTTCATAACATATTTTAGTGCATTTGACTTTTTCAGTATTGTGAAGGTTATAGTACATTACTAAATTTAAATACTAGTTATGTTCTCTTAGGAAACTAAGATAACTAGATGTTCTTAGGAAACATCTTTACTATAAGGCGTTAATATGGGTGATGGAAAAATTATCATCTTGAGCTATATTGTTTTACAGAGTAAAAAGCGACAATATGACCAGGAAATTGAGAATCTAGAAAAACAGCAGAAACAGACTATCGAACGCCTGGAACAAGAGCACACAAATCGCTTGCGAGATGAAGCCAAACGCATCAAAGGAGAACAAGAGAAAGAGTTGTCCAAATTTCAGAATATGCTGAAGAACCGAAAGAAGGAGGTAAGTGTAAACTACTGTTTTTAATTACTAAAGCTTTTTTTTTAAAAAAATTGTTTTAAGACTATCTAAGGATTTAGGAATACTAATAATACTTGAGAGGTAAATAGCACCTATTCATTCTTTCATTCGGTCTTCTCAACAGTCATATAGAGTTGTAATAAGGTCAATCATTATTCCCATTTTACTGCCAAGAAAACTGGAGTAAGAGAGGTTTTAGTGACCTGTTTAAGTTCACCTCGAGAGGTTTTAATGACCTGTTCACAGACTACCCCTAAATATCCAGCTAAACCTTGAATCAAGTCTTCAAATTGAGTTTAATCCATCTTATGGTCTACCATTGTCCTTAATGCAACACATTTAAGTCCTTATATAAAAGTATTTTTTAGAAAACTTACTATGTTGTGTTTGCCAGTGGCAGCAGTGATTCATTTTATTATTTATAAGTTATTTTTCATCTTTAATTCATACTTTCAACGATTTTGTTTGTTGATTAGCTTTATTGCCTTTCATGGGTATTGTGCCAAACAAAAGCTGAATAACCTGAAATTTGACATGCTATCTATAACTCATCAAATTGTGAGGTACTTCGAAGAACTAGAAGTGGAACATATCTGTAAAGTCATTTGATGAGAATGAGTTTTTTCATTGTTTCCTGAAACTGTTTCATATTGTTATAGAATCTGTTTGCAGTATAAAAGATTGTCATTGCTTCAGAAGGAAGATTTACTTATTATATTAGCATCTTTTTTTGTCCCAAATTAAAACTAAAAGAGCTTTACATCTAGGTAATTTTCAGAGATAATTTTATAATTTATTAACGTCTTCAGTATAGGAAGACAATTTGCCTTTTCATGATATAAAAGACACCAGAGACAATGATTGTGATCAATTTTATTAGGGTTGGAACAAACAGAAACCTCAGCCAAACTAATAAATGCATTTTCACTTTTGTTACACATCTCAAATACCCAGATTCATTGACCTTAACATTTAAATTGAGAAGAAAATTGAATGTCATACTGCTGAATCTTAAGGATTTGCTTTAAAAAGGGTAGAGTCAAACATTAATAAATACAGTGATTTTATGATTTCTTTAGATAAAGATGAATGAAATGGTATGTGATTTTATTTGATGTGGCTTCCATTTCTAAAAATCACTATTTTATTACTATTTCTTATGTTTTATGTAGAATTGCTGTATATACTGTGAGGTATGACATTACTGGGGCTACATGTTAATTTTCTCTCAAGTAGTTTTTGAGATATTCTTTATATCAGTTAAATTTAAAAAATTTTACAGATAAATATATGGTTTAATCCTAAATATAAAAGTCTCAGTTATTGTTTTTGTTTGGGGGTAGGAGAGTTTCAGCCACGAACATGTTTGAGATCATGATATGCATATTTTAAATAATTACATTATGTATTTTTTTTCCTTATTGCTAAACTTCTTGCATTTGGGGAGTCTCTTCCTTTTAATGGTGATTTGGTTTCATGAGGGATTACTGATGGGAAATTTTAAATACACGATGTTAAATCAAAATCAGTCTCTTTCACGGACCATCAATAGCATGTGGTGATTTGGAATCTGGTTTCTTTTGGTGCTTCTACTTGTAAACACATGATTGTTTTTCATAGTTGGATTACAGATCTATTGTTAGATGGAATATACTTCTAGTATTTTGAAATGATTAAAAGAAGGAGCTCTAAAATGTACTTCATTCTGTATTTTATCTGCTATAATAAATCATAGCTTACTAAACTTACTTTTAAGAGTGCTTATATTACCAATTTTTAAGTTGACAGGCTTGGCTTAACTTGTCAGCAAAGGGGAATATTCTAATCCTATTCAAGATCATCAGATACATTCATTTTTACCACACCGTGTATAAAATGGTGTGTTTATGAAAAAACTTAGTATCCATTTATTTCTCCTTTGTGTATTCTAAGACTTGCTTTCCTTTTTTGTTTTTGGCCTCATTAAGTAGATTTTATTTAACATTATTTCTCTGGTATGATCAAGCCAATTATGAAATTTTGCACTTTTATAAATGGCATTAGCTTTCCTTATGTTCAATATTTCCAACTATGTCAATAGATACGTTTATAATTTTATGATCTTTCAACAAGGTCAGTTGAGTTTATCACCTTTAGTTCAGCATCAGTGCTGCAAGTAATTCTTCGCTGGTTGTCTTTGGACCTTTAAGAAAGAGAATGATACATAGGGTTATTAAGCAACTAATTAACCTTTGTGTGGTGTAATGTCCCTTTCTGCACTGAGATTATGCATGTTCTATTCTTTCATTCTTTTTCACCAGACTAACACCTATGCTAATGCATGTTGAAAGGAACTTTTTAACAACTTTAATATTTGACTTGTAGCTTATCTGCTCTCATAAATGCTTGCTGTGGAGAAAGTATTATTTCCCCACCTCCTGCATGCTTATACACTGTAGGTTATAAATGAAGTGGAGAAAGCACCCAAAGAGCTGAGAAAAGAGCTCATGAAACGCAGGAAAGAGGAGCTTGCACAAAGCCAGCATGCTCAGGTAACAGCAGCAGCTTAATGCTACTAAAACCAGAAAGCACCATTTTCTCACAGCTTGATAAACCATGGTTGAAAGGGTAAATTTTAAGTGTTATTATTATATGATGTTGACTTCTCCCCATTCAAAAACTCCTGGAATCTTCTTTATTTAATACTAAATTCCTACTAATGGTGACATTTAAGTTGCTAATATGAAGTTAAGTGGAATGTTTGGAAAGTTGACTCCAGATGAAATAAACAAGTATATGAATGTATAATCCACTGTTATCTGATTTTAATCTTGATGGGAGCTTATAGTTTTAAGTAGTAATGCCAATGTTTGTTAGAAAACTTTTAGGACATAAAAATAGAGGATGGTATATAAGCTTTGTGCTTACAAAAAGTATGCTCATTAAAACGCTATTATTTCTATAAAGTGCAGTTAGAAGAAAAATAGCAAATGGTAACTTTAAATGGTAGTTCAAACATGTATTGCTTTTAAGCTTGA
The DNA here is from genome assembly GCF_028858775.2 of Pan troglodytes. Taxonomy (NCBI): domain Eukaryota; kingdom Metazoa; phylum Chordata; class Mammalia; order Primates; family Hominidae; genus Pan; species Pan troglodytes. Next base: position 116,125,272 of record NC_072406.2, read on the forward strand.
CAACATAAGCAACTTTAAAACTGGATTTTAAATATTAAGTACCTTGTTTTTCTTTTTGGTTCACAATCCGGCAGTTAAACAAATAGACTATTTTTACCTATATAGAGTTTAAAGCAACCCGATCTAGGTTATGATAAAATTAAGCCTTGTCATAAGATGGGTGAATTCTTTTTTTTTTTTTTTGGTGAATTGGAGTCTCGCTCTGTCTCCAGGCTGGAGTGCAGTGGTGTGATCTCGGCTCACTGCAGCCTCCGCCTCCTGGGTTCAAGCGATTCTCCTGCCTCAGCCTCCCGAGTAGCTGGGACTACAGGCATGCACCACCACGCCCAGCTAATATTTTGTATTTTTAGTAGAGATGGGGTTTCACCATGTTGGTCAGGATGGTCTTGATCTCTTGACCTCAGCCTCCCAAAGTGCTAGGATTACAGGCATGAGCCACCACCACCGGCTTGGTGAATTCTTTACGAAGTGAGATAAATTAGTATTTTTAACAGAATTTTCTAGAATTATCTCACATGACAAGTCTTTCATATGAAGGAAGATGAATCTTCTGATTAAATTTATACTAAGCCTGGAGGCAAGGATAAATGAGCTCAATTTTCCATTACATAAGTCAGTGAAAGGAAGAAGAGATGTGGATCGTGTATTTAATCGATCCTTTGAATTATCTTTTTAATTTGTTGTTTTATGTGATTTAACAAGTGGTTCCCAGACTTGTGGATTTTATAGACCCATAAAAAGAAACATAGAAACAATAAAAACCACTGGGGACCATGACATGGGCTGCCATTAAAAAAATTTTTTTTTAAATTTTGCTAAGTAAAGATATTTTAAAACTGCCATTTACTTGTCACCATCATTTCAAAGGAGAGAATATTTTTAACACCATGAAAAATAAGGAAAATATAATCTTAGAATTTGAAAATTAAATAAAACTAGCTTGTCTGAATAAATTTAGTTTGCTTTTGTTTTTTTCTTGCTATGAGCCATTGAAACATTTTGTCTTGGCCTGGTGTGGGTATTCCTAGTTTAAGGTGGTTAATAGCAAACGCAGCATTTACTATATGTCAGGCATTGTTCTAAATGCTTTATGTGTATGAACTTATTTAATCTGAGTTAATTATCCTTGAGGTAGTCTTATTACCCCCAGTTTACAGTTGAGGGAACTCAAGCACAGGAAGGCTGAGTGACCCTCCCAAGGTCACACACCTGGGTAGTGGTAGAGCCAGGATTCTCATCCAGATAAGTTTGGGTACATGTTTCACACACTGATTCGCTGCACCATGCTGCCTCTCATATTTAAGCTACCTACTTGTGCTGCAACTTAAACTCTCGTCAGCTTGACTCAGTGGTTCTTGGCCATGTCTTGTTACCAAGTGAAGAGGAAGTCCTTGCTGGCCACACATGTACTTTTGGTTAATTTGGATTTCAAACCAGATTAGAATAATATGGTTTTTGCCTTATAAAGGAATATAGATTTTTATTAATTCCAGAAGGCCATGTATCAAATTCTAAAGTCAAAACTGAGAATTAATGTTGAATGAATTAGGTAATACTATGTTTTAATAAGACTTTGTTGGTGATTTTTCATATAATTTTGGTAACAGGCCAGTATTTTCTGAGTAGAGCTGAAAGTAATCATAAATTCCTTCAGTAAATCTAATGAGGAATTTAGTAATCTAACAAATATTAAAAGTATTTCTATCTACTGCTTTAAGCGAAGGTACAAAAGCTTTATAACTTTACAGTCTATTTCAAACTTTTTTTGAGAATTCATAAGTAATGGTCATACAGTCATGGAGCTAGAACATATTTGATCATTTAAGTCCAGTGGTTTTCAAACTATACTAACAGGAACTTTTGACTTTGAAAGAAGCAACTATGGGAGTCCCTAAGACGGCAAGAACTCTGGGCTGTGAGCCCCTGCTTCTGCTTCAACTCAAGCAACACCACTTTTGCTGTGGTTTATAAACTGGGATTTTTGGGGGTGAATTTTAAAAAAGGGGGTTCTACTAGCTTAAAAAACAACAGCAACACACTAGAGTTTGGAAACCACTGATCTAGTTCAAATCCTTCATTTTACAGATGAGAAAGAGGTCCGTCTGTTAAGTGACTTGTTCCAGGCCTCAAGAAACTCAACATTTGTATAATTATTCTTTTCGTTTACAAAAAGTCATTCAGATATATTCTCACCTGGGAGGTGCATTCTATTCTGATCTACAGGGTGTTGCTCAGATCATGATTCAGTCTTTTCAGTTGTCATCTTGTGCAGTCTTCAACGCCCAAATGCAGGACGTAAGTCCCACGTGCCTGTGGGAGGATGGCTTCTCCTGTTTTACCTGCCTTTTCACATGTGCCTTTTCATTGTTGGCTTCATTTGCCAAAATCTAGATGATTGATACATGATAATGTTTGTAATGACAATAATAGTGATAACCTGACTTTAGACTTCAGTATTCTTCAGAGTTTTCACATTTGGTTCTCATTGCCACCACCCTAATATAGGGATGGAGTCATATAACCATTTTACAGATGAAGAAATTGAGGCACAGAAGACTGTGATCTGCCTCAAGTCACATAAGAGATTAACGGTAGAGCTGGAACTAGAGCACTTTTAACACGGTGTTCTGTCTACCCCGCCACAAATTCTAATTTGGGATTTTCATGTTTTTCAAGAAAATAAAATACCCTCTCAATAATATAAGCTTTGCACATGTGAGAAATTGAATGCTGTGATTAGATTTTTATTTTCGTGTGAAGTGACATTTTGATTGCATATATGTTTATGTAGATGTTTTAATTATGGATATGGTCAGAAAAGCCATGTTAAAAGTAGTGATTTTCATTCCGTTTAACTCTATTTTCCATTTATTCAAGTAGTCAATAATGAATAGTGAGTTTCTATTCTCCTTATTGTAGTTTTAAGTTAAGTTGGAAATTCCAAGCTGTATTCTTTCTTGCAGTTTCTATAGGGAAATAACTAGCTCATTTAACACTGTAATTTTTGTTTGTGACGTTTGATATATACAACAGGAGTAGATAGAATACAGCTTGATTTCAACCCCTCCTTTTTCCTCTCCTGAAATTAGACTTGTTTTTTATTATTGGCAGCTGTTTGACTTTTTACTGTTTTCTAAGAGAGTAAGTAAAACATTGATTTTTAAAAGGAGAGGGAGAAATTATGAATTACGATCACTTTTCTGATCATTACCATTTTTAGCCTTTGTTTTCATTTAAAATGATCAAATTCTATACAAATAGCCCAATATATCATAACCCTTTCTTACAGTTTTCTAGACCCCAAAGTTATATTTTTAATGTTTATAGTTATCTGATTAATATGATAAAATTGTTTATCCACATTTAAACTTGTACTTTTAAAGGGCACTCATTTTACAATTTATGTGTTTACTTTAAAAAATGATTTTTGGCCTTAATAATTTGGGTTCTTTTGTTGTTGTCTTTTATTTGTTAATCCAAGTGATTAAGTTCATCTTTTTTTTTTTTTTGAGGTGTGTTTGTGTAATCTATTTGAAATGTGAGTGCTCTTTTCGTACCTGAAAGTAATTTCTAATTGTAAATTCCATGTGAATGTTATTGTATTTGGCTTTTGAATTTAGGGAATTTAGTGAATGTGTAATAACATTAACATTTTGTTTGTTTTGAGGTAATGAAATATATTGATTAGTGTGTAAGGGACCTTTTCAGATAATTTTTAGCTTTAATATAAAAAATCCTTTATACAGTGTCCGACTACATAGTCATCCAGATTCTGCTTAATTTTTCAAGTCTACAGCTCTGTAAGGCAGCTGGGTTCTTTGCTAACTGTAATTGTTAGGACTTGTATACACTGGACTTATATCTGCCTATCTTCACTTTTACCTGTTGATCCCTATCTTACTTCTGGAGCCACACAGTGCTAGTTCTGCCTGCTTCAGTATATAAACAGTCATAGCTCTTCTTTACCCTTTATGAGTTAGCTGCTTTAAGGAACACTTCGCTAGTTCTTTCAGGCAGTCATTGTGAGGCATGGTTTCTGAACCCTTTATTCCCAGCTTTGAGTTTTCTGTGGTTTACTTTTGAACTTTTAAAAATGTGATACTAAGGGAAGGGACCCACTACTCTTTATGTGGACTGAGACCAAGACTGTTGATACTTGGGACCAATTGAGTGGAAGCTCCTTGAAGGCAGAACTCTCTTTCATTAATTTTAGTAACCTTCTAAGTAGTATAGTGCCCACCATTTACTAAGTGCTTAATAAAGGTTTTCTTTGAATTGAACTCTTACTGTGTTTAATTTAGACATAAATACAGTAATATGAACAAAAATTGCATAGATGAGAAATTACATTTACTGTTTTAGTGGCACTGGCTTATATTTACCTTTTTTATTTTCCCATAAGTATTTATTCACCCCATCCTTTACTTTTGTGTTTGATTTTTTTGTGCCTAAATGTAAGATTTATATTTGTGCTAGTTAATTTAGACCCATTGTTTCTGTCTACACAGATTTTTTTTTTAATCCTGTATGTAAACCAATGATAAAAATGTTGAACAAAAGAAAACCCTTTCATATTTTTGCAGGTTATGTTGTTTATTGAACAAGTTTGTATATAGAAATTTTACAGTTGAGGCTGGGCGCGGTGGCTCACGCTTGTAATCCCAGCACTTTGGGAGGCCGAGGTGGGCGAATCACAAGGTCAGGAGATCAAGACCATCCTGGCTACCACGGTGAAACCCCGTCTCTACTAGAAAATACAAAAAATTAGCCAGGCGTGGTGGCGGGCGCCTGTAGTCCCGGCTACTCAGGAGGCTGAGGCAGGAGAATGGCATGAACCCGGGAGGCGGAGCTTGCAGTGAGCCGAGACCGCGCCACTGCATTCCAGCCTGGGCGACAGAGCAAGACTTTGTTTAAAAAAAAAAAAAAGAAAAATTTTACAATTGAAATTAGAGAAACAGTTTAATTTTGTTACAAATAGTAGGAAAAAGAAAAGCTTGAACAACTTTGTTATAACTACTTAAAAGATAGGCTTGGAGATTTTGCATCTCTTAATTAAAACTCAGAAGCCCTTATATTCTAGATAGTTGAATTTAAATATTCATTGAAAATTTTTTCAATGATAATTTTCTTAATGATAAAGTTTTACAGGTGACTGTAGCCAAGTTGGTAATTGCATTTTATAGAGGCATTCATTAGTCTTTTCTTTCTCTACTATATATGTATTTATGCTAAAATGCAAATGATGATGCAGATGAAACAGCAGCATTTACAACACCAAATTAGTTCACTCTCTGACATGAACTGTGTCACCTCCAGAGATTTAGGATGGTAGCAAGCCAACCATCCTGAGGAGTGGAGTGAGACTCTCTGTGCATTTGAGGAGCTGCCTGGCAGTGATCCAGACCTCATCAGACTCTGAGGCCTCAAGAATAGTTCCAAAATGCATCTTAGGTTTTGATGTTCTCGAGGATGTGCAAGAGGGGGGATTACAAGTGAAATTCTGCTTCAATTTTAAATTCTAAATCCACACAAAAATTGATTGAATAGTCCGTGAGCCAATCACCACCTGCTGTAACTGCCAAGAGAGGGATGGACAGATCCAAATTTACATTTCTTTAATTTGGATGCTGTTCCTTTTCTTCTGTAAATGTATGATTCTAGCAGAAAGACCATAAGTCACTTTAACATTTCCTTTTTTTGCACAATAATTGAAGGATGTTTTTCTAAAGCAGAAATTTGGCATTCGGGTAGATAGTATGTACTCAATAAATATTTGTTGAATGAATTAGTGAATCCGAAACATGTTTATAGAATTCTGTGATTATACAAATTTTCTTGATAGATTTATAGTATGTAACTCACTTTCCTATCCCCAGTTTGCATTTCTCTAGCAATGCATTCTCATTAATTTCTCAAACTATTGTTCTTCTTTTTAGGCACATGCTGTAGATACAGAAACTATCTTCTTCTGTTAGGATAGCCATGATATTTCTTCCTAAAATTCTTCCTCTTTAGTTCCCCAAATTCTGATATCTGTTTTACCTATTAGCTCTTAATTGCCTTTTTTCCTAGAGGGCCTTTCTTTTTTATTTTGAGATGGAGTCTCACTCTGTCACCCAGGTTGGAATGCAGTGGCATGATCTCAGCTCACTGCCACCTCCACCCTCTAGATTCAAGCAATTCTCCTGCCTCAGCCTCCCTAGTAGCTGGGATTACAGGCACCCGCTACTACATCTGGCTAATTTTTGTATATTTAGTAGAGATGGGGTTTCACCATGTTGGCCAGGCTGGTCTCGAACTCTCCTGACCTCAAGAGAACCACCTGTGTTGGCCTTCCAGAGTGCTGGGATTACAGGCATGAGCCACCACACCCGACACTTAAAGGGCATTTCTTATTTATCCTTGTTTTAGTCACACCATAGTGGAATGAGTAATCAGTTTTAGAAGCTGCAAATTTACCATTCTCTCAAAGATGCTAGTGTAATAGGGCACTTTAATTATGAGTGGGCTATATGCTTATTCTGTGTGTATCCTTCTTAGTGAGTTGAGAATATTATGTATTCTAATGCTTTTTTCTTAGACTGAATTGGGTGACTAAATACATTTGTACTATATAATTTTAGTGATTTTAAAATCCAGCTAACTTTGCAAACTTGGTTTGGAAATCTTGTTAACCACTAATATATACAGCCATATAGATAAATGGATGTTTAGTTCATTAGATACTTATTAACTGACAATTAACTGTTTTTAATAGGAACAAGAGTTTGTTCAGAAACAACAGCAAGAATTAGATGGCTCTCTGAAAAAGATCATCCAGCAGCAGAAGGCAGAGTTAGCTAATATTGAGAGAGAGTGCCTGAATAACAAGCAACAGCTCATGAGAGGTAATTTTTTTAAAATTAAGAAATACTGCAAAATGTAGAATTCCTTATGACAGTAGAAGTGAACGTAAACATATAACCCTTAAAATTTCTTCTTGCCCTGATGATGCTGGAAATATATCTGAATAATTTTGTGTACTCATTATGCCGTATAGTTGTTAGTATACCTAATGGTCGTGTGTTAGAATGGGATTTAAAGTACTTATCTTCCCTAACAAATTAGCTTAGATTTTTTTTCTTTCTTATTAAGATGATTGAATAGGATTTTGGTGTTCGGAGTAGGACATTCTCTGTTTATACGACATTAGGACAGACTGGAAAGAGGTAATAGATATTGCCTTACATTGGTTACAATTGCACTTACAGCTCAGAATGTCAATATGTGTGTACGAGTTAGTGTATTTAGAATACTTCTATGTAAATATTAAAATGAAGAGCAAAGTACATTAGTAAAAAAAGAGCAAAGTGACATTTTGAAAACTGCTGTCTTCTAGCTCGAGAAGCTGCAATTTGGGAGCTCGAAGAACGACACTTACAAGAAAAACACCAGCTGCTCAAACAGCAGCTTAAAGATCAGTATTTCATGCAAAGACATCAGCTACTTAAGCGCCACGAGAAGGTTAATGAAAGGAAAATTTCTTCATTTTTTTGTTCGTTTTAAAGTTTGCAAAGCTATTTAGTTTTGAAACTTAAGTTTCTTAGATAATGAATTTTAGATTTCCTTTCTGTCTTTTATCCTACAATTTCTTGGATGAAGTTTGGAGTAATTAATTGTATCTTGATCATGATTGCAAGCTTCTTTTCTACAAATTATAAGGAAAGTAATTACAATGCTTAAAGACGTTTTACACCTTGTAATCTTCATCTCGGCTCTCAAAGGTAGCTATTTTGGCTCTATTTATGGTTCAAGTATCTTAAAGTATGGACTCCTTGTACTTATTAAGAGTTGCAGTATAAAACTCTCATCACTAATAACTTTCTTTTCTTTTTATTCTTTTGAGACAGAGTCTCGCTCTGTCACCTGGGCTGGAGTGCAGTGGCACTCAGTCATAGCTCACTTAACCTCGAACTCCTGGGTTCAAGGGATCCTCCTACCTCAGCCTCCCAAGTACATTCATGCACCACCACACCCTGCTAATTAAAAAAAAAAAATTTGTGTGTGGAGACAGGTTCTCACTATGTTTCACAGGCTGGTCTCAAACTCCTAGGCTCAAGTGATCCTCCTATGTCAGCCTCCCAAAGTGCTGGGATTACAGGTGTCAGCCACCAGACCTAGCCTAACTTCTTACAAGTTATTTTGTGCCTAGTATTTTGCTGGTCACTGCAACAAGGGAGAGGGTAATTATAGGAAACAACAATAACAAAATGACATATTTGAATATGCATGTGGGTACTGACTATTGTTTCTGCGTCACTGGATTCTATTTAAAACTTTCATAGGAAACAGAGCAAATGCAGCGTTACAATCAAAGACTTATTGAGGAATTGAAAAACAGACAGACTCAAGAAAGAGCAAGACTGCCCAAGATTCAGCGCAGTGAAGCCAAGACTCGAATGGCCATGTTTAAGAAAAGTTTGAGAATTAACTCAACAGCCACACCAGATCAGGACCGTGATAAAATTAAACAGGTAAATATGCAAGTTAGTCTCTCCTCTTTTAGGTTTAAAATTTTTGAATGACCATTAGAAGTTCTACAAAATTCCTTTCTTTCTAAACAATTAGAGCCACCTTAGGCTTGTTGATGTTCACTTTAATTCTGTGGGCTGGGACTATAGATACATGGCATATACCAATTAGTCTTCCTCAGGATGGTGGTCACAGAGAGCAAAGCCCTTCCTCCTATACCCCATACCAGCTCCTGAGCTAGACTGGTCCTAAGACCAGCCCTGGGAATGAGATGACTTGGACAACTTTTCAAGTCAAGATATGTGGCCTCACTGTGATACTTCTGTAGTCATGGTCACACACACAAATTAACTCAGATCACTAAGCAGATAGGAGGATCAGGGTTTTAATCAGAAGTTCCTGCTCTTCTCTGAAGCTGTGATGTGGACTCCAGGTTTGAGTCTCAGCATATTATTACTTGTAGCTTCAGTTTATTGTGCCTTGTTTTGTTAAATTCCTTTATATCTTCAGAATATATAGAAATCACATGCTTCTGAACTATAGTTTATCTTTTTTTCTTATTTATAGTTTGCTGCACAAGAAGAAAAGAGGCAGAAAAATGAGAGAATGGCTCAGCATCAGAAACATGAGAATCAAATGCGAGATCTTCAGTTGCAGTGTGAAGCCAATGTCCGCGAACTGCATCAGCTGCAGGTCAGATACAGAAGCCTGACAGCAAAGCCCATAGGATGCGGCAGCACAAGTGGCTGCTTTTGAGAGAACAGTAGCTAGCCAAAGTCAACTGCATCATACACGAACATGCTGGGTTTGAGAGGTTCTGTTTTTTGTACAGATCCAAATGAAGATCAGTTTGGTATCATAGGCACTTGTGTAGATTATATATAACCATGATTAATGTAAACATAAAGCTAAATTGTAACCTACGAAATTGAGTCTTTCAAAAGCAGTATTGAGTATGGTTTTTAGTATATTTTGCAAGACGATGTGGAGAGTTTCAAAATGATGTAGACAGTTTTGTTGTCATATTCTGAATTTTTTGTCAGATTCTAAATTTAAAATTTCTTTTCCATTTAGAGGGAAATAGTTTATTTTCTTCTAGGTTTTTGAAATAAGTGATAAGTTAAATATATGGGAATTTTTCTCCTAGGAAATTTAATGGTTATTCGAGAGAGGGCTGATTTAGGACCTTACATAGAATGTACAGCCCATCTAAAATGTTTAAGATTTCAGAGTAGTGTATAAATGTGGGTATCTATATATTTGCTTAATTTACTATAGTAGAACAGATCCTAATAGATTGGCCTAATGGGCCAATAGATCTTTTACAGGAATAGATCTATTAGGCCAACCCTTTAGTACCAGATCCCACATTCTGTACTCACGGGTAAAATGTATGCAGGCTGCCTTCTGAAGTGTCAGTTTTATGAGCAAATCTTCTTAGAAAGGAAAAACAAAAGCTCAAGCTAGTTCTTTTTAAGTTCTTTTTATATGGTATGTAATAGTTCTAGCTTCTAAACTTGTAAAAATGAAGCTATGATTCATTTCCTAATTCATGGCCCTTGGTTTTTATAGAGGAAAACTTGAATCTCAGTAATAGCATGATATTTGATGAGTAATTTATTATTATGGAAGATAATTGTATTTGTGAAAAATTGCTTAGTTGATCTGAAATTTTTTTAAATCCCAACTTTATTTTCAGAATGAAAAATGCCACTTGTTGGTTGAGCATGAGACTCAGAAACTGAAGGAGTTAGATGAGGAACATAGCCAAGAATTAAAGGAGTGGAGAGAGAAATTGAGACCTAGGAAAAAGGTAATTTTAAAAGCTTTAATTAAAATGATATGTGTGTACTCGTCCGTCTACCCAGCTATTGGCTCTTTACCTACTGTGTGTCAGGTACAGTGTCAGGGGCAGGAAACATAGAGATGAAAAGACAAAGTTTTTGTCCCCAGAAGTTTTGGAATCTAGTGACAAGCAGTTAGGAATTGGTAGGGTCATTGCTCTGAAGGAGGTGAGTACAGGATACAAGGGAAAGGAACAGATTTTGTAAGCAGAGGAGGAGGAGAGCTTAAATCTGCCTGGGTAAGTCAGGGAGGGTCTTCAAGAGGAGATGCCTTGCAAGCCAAGTGAGTCTTGAAGGGTGAGTAAGAACTTGCTAAGCGGATGGGCTGATTGGAGTGGAATGGGATGATTTGAGTAGAGAGAAGAGAATGAGTGAAAAGGAAGCGTACAGAGAATTGTAGATCGTTCTCTGACATTGGAGTATAAGAGGGGGTGTGTGCCAGTGTGTAGTCATTAGGGAGGAAGAAAAGGAAGGAAGGAAGGAAGCGATGACAGCTGAGTCTGAACAGGTCAACTGGAGCCATATTAAAAGGCCCTGGTATTCTACGTAAACTTGAAATCTGGTAAAATAGGGATGGTATCTTCTCTGTCTCACCCCTTTCCCTTGTTTGTGCTTGACACCCTATTCACCTGGTCTTACTGGCTAACCATTTCACCTGAGTTTTTGCTATCACTATATGATCTCTGACCCTTTGCTACTCAAACTTAAACCTTTGTTTTGGGGGGGGCTTCCTGCCTACTATACATTTCCACCATTCCTTTCTTCCATCCATCCAATCAATCAAGGAAATATGTATTTAGCTATGTGCCAAAGGAAGTGAAATGACTAAATGAGTTCATAGTGTGGCTTTTTGTTTGTTTGTTTAGACAGAGTCTCACTCTGTCGCCCAGGCTGGAGTGCAATGGCGCGATCTCGGCTCACTGCAACCTCCGCCTCCTGGGTTCAAGCAATTCCTCTGCCTCAGCCCCCCAGGTAGCTGGGATTACAGGCATCCACCACCACACCTGGCTAATTTTTGTATTTTCAGTAGAGACGGGGCTTCGCCATGTTGGCCAGGCTGGTCTCAAACTCCTAACCTTAGGTGATCCACCCGCTTGGGCCTCTCGAAGTGCTGGGATTATAGGCGTGAGCCACCATGCCCGGCCCATAGTGTGGCTTTTTAATTTAAATTTCTATTGTTAAACTTTTTGAATAGGTAATGCATTCATGTAGTTTAGAATTCAAAAGGTACAGAATTGTAAACGGTGTAAAATCTCCTTTACCTACTTGCAGCCTAGCATCTGCTTCAAACACCCTAGTTGAACTAGTTGACAGTGGTCACAAGTGAGTTGCTAATAATCAAATCCTATGGCCTTATCTAACTGTTCTCCTTAAAAGTCTTGTTTCTTAAAATTCTCCTCTCACCTGGCTTTTGTGACACAGCTCTGCTCATTCTCTGTGTTCTTTATCCCCTTTTGTCCCCTGAAATGTAGACATTTCTCAGTTTTGCCCCTTTAGTAAAGAACAGTCTTTACCTTGATGATTTTATCGCTAGTCATGGCTTCAACTGTTGCAGATAGACAACTCCAAAACTTAAATGGTAGCAGTTGTATAGAGCATGAATTGTAAAGTCATACAGGTGTGTGTTCAGATCTCAGTAGTGACACTTACTGATTTTCTCACTTACCATTTCTAGGCCTAGTTTTCCTAATTTGTAAAATGAGAGTGATACTACCTATTTGGTGTTGTTTATATAGCAGTTATCTAGTACCTGAGCTATAGTAATGGTTCAGTGAATGGTTGCTATTGCTATTATTGTTACTTGTTTTTATTATCAGTTTGGGCAGTAAGCGCCCATTTTCCATCTGGGTGTTATGCTCCTCCTCATTTCACCTAGGCCTTGTGACCTTTTTTGGTCACTGTATCTCAGTAGCACCTATACTGAACCCCAAACATACTGTATCTGCTCTCCTTTCTTTGTTTTTCTTTGTAACAATTCATCAGCACCAGACACATTTGTTTATTGTCCCCTCTTGCGAGTGAGAATATAAACTCCTTAAAAGCACGCCATGATCACTTCATTTATTGATATGTACCCAGTTTCTAGAACAGTTCCTGGCACATTGTACAGATGACTACATACCTGTTCAGTGTTGACTAAAGAGTATAAACTCAGTAGAGAGAAAACCAAACTCAGCATCCTTTTCCTTCATCTCCATCTCACCTTTCCACGCTCACTGCAGGCCACTCACCATCAGATGTTCTTTTCTGCATTCCTGTTCTCTTAACTGACATCTACGCTAGAAACCAGAATTATTTTTCATTTCTGTCACACCCTACATTCAATCAGGCGCCAATTAATTTGGACTCTTTTTCATAATGTGTCTCCTTTCTTTCTCACTGCTCTCCTGGTGCTTGTTTAAATTGTTCAGGAATTTCCTAATGGGCCTTCTAGTTTCTAGTTCCCTTTCCTTTCTTCCCACTCGCCTGCCATCACCGGAGGATTTATTCTCAAGGACATCTCTTGACACTGTCATACTGATGTTGAGAAATCTTCAGTTCCATCAGAGTAAAATGTAAATTAATGCCTCAGTTTGACTGTGAAGCCTTCATAGTGCCACACCTGAGTCACAGTCACCCTTTCTAGCTTCCTCTCCCACTAGCCACTTTGTTCCCAGTCCAGGTTCCAGCCTTGGGCATAATGGCCACTCCTCATACCAGCTCCTCGGCTTCCTGCCTTTGTGCTGTGTTTCGGCTCTGTTTCTGGCATGCCTTCCCTATGCTCCCTATCAAATTCTTATCTTTCCTTCAGCACTAAGCTCATGTTTCACCTCTTTTGAGAACCCCTCCTATATCCTTCCTTCTTTTCCTGTGCTTTGTACCTCTACAGCACCACTTATCCCTGAATCACTTCTCCACAAAGTCATTGATACCTGTAACAAAATGCCATAAACTGGAGGCTGGGGAGTCTGAGACCAGGGTGCCAACACGGTCACGCTTTGGTGAGGGCCCTCATTTGGGTTACAGACTGCCGACTTCTCACCGTGTCCTCACAGGGCGGAATAACAACTCTCTTTAGCCCCTCATGAAGGCACTCATCCCATTTGGAGGGCTCCACCTCATGACCTCATCCCTTCTCAGAGGTCCCACCTTCTATGCATAGTACCAGCACATTAGGGATTAGGTTTTTATATGGATTTGGGGGGCACAGACATTCACATCACAATGGTGCCTCTTACATTTCTCAAGCACTTATTTTTGCTCTGTATTATGGGGATAAAAATGATTCTGATTTAGGTTGTACCTTTAAACAGCTTATATTATAGTCTAGTGTGAAAGAAAATACAGGCGCATCGTAACTAAAATAACAAGTAGGCAGGGGTAAGTGCCATGTGGGAGAAATACATAATAGTTAATAATAGGTACCATATATTAGAGTGCGTAGTATGTGTAAGTACATCATTATCACATTTATACTTCACATAGCAAATTATCCCTATTTTTACAGCAGAGGAATTGAGGAATTAAATGGTTCTCTAATATAGGGAAGTTAAGTAATGGACCCAAATTGTCCATTTATGTGGCTGAGCTGGACTTGCACATAGGGCTGTACAAAGGTTATGATCTTAAAAAATTGAGCAGGCGTGTCTTCTTGAGGATTATATACAAAGAAAGTGTTTTGGACAAGTAGTTTTATCTTGGCTGTCAGCATAAATTCTATATATAATACCAGCACATAACAATTTCTTTTTCCCTTTCTTTTTAAGACACTGGAAGAAGAGTTTGCCAGGAAACTACAGGAACAGGAAGTATTCTTTAAAATGACTGGGGAGTCTGAATGCCTTAACCCATCAACACAGAGCCGGATTTCCAAATTTTATCCTATTCCCAGCTTGCATTCCACCGGATCATAACAAAGGGAAGCATTCTGTGTGTGGGTTTGGCTCTTTCAGTATGTCATTCTGTTCTCATCTTCTGCCACAGTCTGTCAGATAGCTCATGAAGACAATCACCTGCCTCACCTTCTAGGTGTTTTCCTTTTTTGTTTTTGTTTTTGTTTTGTTTTGTTTTGTTTTTAAGCAAAGATGAAGGGAAAACGAACTAAGACAGATGCTAGGCCATGTTGGCAAAGTAGCATCTTGGTGACTAAGGTGACTTTGTATATTCATCTTAAAAATTATGTTCTTTAGACACTGCTACCTGAAAACTGTTGGAGAAATAATGTTTAAAGTTATTTAAGAAAAACTGTTACATCACTAAGTATTAATAAATTCTTCTTACCTGACGTAACTTCTCGATGCCTAAATTCTGTAGTTGAAGCTCTGCTGCAGAGAGTTGGGATAATTTTCTTTTGGTGGATCAGCTCTCATAAAAAAGCTATGATTTGCTCAAATATGCTGTTGACTCAGTAAATGAATATATTTTTTTCTTTAAATAGGAACAACCTCTTTTAAAAGAGAAAAATTATTTCAGTGATTTGTCAAAACGAATTACCTCTTTAGGCATGAGCTAATAATTGAGGGTGCTAATTTTCTTAAGATAGTGCCTAAAACACTAAATTTCAGTCAAGTCGTAAGTAGGATTTTCTTTTTGATCAACAGGGACAAAAACATCTTTAGAATTAAAAACATGGTTGTTTTGGAATTTTTGCTTCTCTTACCGTTTGATAGAAATTTTCATCCTAAAATACATGTACAAAGTTTGGAAAGATGAAAAAAAGAGGTAGCTTTTAGATTGCAAATTGGAAATGTAAAACTCATGAAATTTAAGCAGTATAGGTTTAGCTATCTGTGTTTATTTTCTAAAATAATACCTGAGCTGGTTAAATGATTTCTCTCCATCTTAGCTAATTCTGTTTAAAACTCTGTCAGAGGCCTGCAGGCTGTGAGTTATATTTATAAATATATCTTCAGAAATTAATCTTAAAAGAGGCATTTGTTCAGAATACTTTTTTAAAAGTTTAAATTAAATATTTAGGCACGTCAGAAATTACTTTTCCTTATTTTGAAATGAGGCTACTTATGTCTTGGTTTTATTTTGTTCCATGTTTAAATCATTCACTTTGATTTGAGTGGGACAAGCCTGAAGCCTTTATCATGTGGTTGCTGGTGTGTGTAATTATTAATGAAATGTTCACTCCTAGTCCCTTATGAGGCTTAGAATTTCAACCACGTGTCAGGTCAGACAGTATTATAAACTGTACTTTGCTGTCTGAGACAGCACATTTGTGAATGATGCTTGCTGCCTGCCATTTTCAACCTATTCTCTCTTAAGAGTGCTAGGTACCAAATTGTGAAAGTTTGTTTTCAGTTATATTACTTTTGAGGCTGGTGAAAAATTTAAATGTAACTTTGTGGGAACACTGATTCATATTTAGAAAATGTAAATGTCTGTAGCACTTTCTTGCAGTTAATTTGAAAACTTTGGATGCTGAACCTTGTTTGTCAGTGATTTAGATGATTTAAAAATGCATGTGTGATTTGAATTTTATAATTGTTTTGACAAGCATAATTTACTTGGACAACTTCATAGGTAGCCTTAACTTCTGGCCAAGTTTGTTTTTTATATAAATATATATACATATATACATATTATGTATGGTTGTAAATTCATACACTTATCACATGAATGTGTTACTGTATACAAAACTCTTAATGCTTTATTCTCAAATGCTGGGTTGAAAAATGTTTTGAAAGCCTTTTAAAATATATATCTTTATAAAGTAATATTCAGGATGATGATAAAAATTGTTTATATTGTTATGATAAAAATGACAGTATAATGTTGCCCAGTGTATTTAATGATTTATTTGAAGAGGGATTGGGAAGGAACGTCTTCATACCACTTTCTCCTTTGAAATTTTCAGTTTATTGACTTTTAAAAAATGAATACCTCAGGCAGTAGACATTTTTTTTCTAGTATCATTTAATTGATACCCTGTGTGCTAAATAGTGTGTGGTGCCTGATTAATTTGGTCTGAATATTTGATTCTTTCTGTTCCTTTCAACTTGACATTCAGATTATTGACTCAAGGAGAGAGGCTCAGAGTGGAATGGTTGGCGCTGTGGGTAAGGTTGGATCTCCCTTAAAACTGCCTTTTGGATTCAGTGTTTGTGCTTGAGTTCGCTTTCAAATATGACCATAATCGTGTGGGTGCAAGACTGTACAGTGATACATATGTAGAGGTAAAGCATTCATTTTAATACTTAAAGTTATATAAATCTTTTCAAAAAGTGTTTTGTTATAAAATACGCTGTTTGTACCCATACCAGCCCACCTCTTCTGAGGCCCTGTATTCAAATAGATGATAGTGATCTATCTTTCCTGCATGAAGTGTAGGTGGCGAGTGGGCGAGGGGCGCAGACTTCTTTGAAATCAAAGGGTACAGTCAAATCTACTGCTGATTTGGTTGTTTTGTTGCTGTGGCAGAATATGCCATGAAACACATACAGACTTCTCCGAACGTGCACCCTCATCAGCCACCTCCTCCCCTCTTTCCCTGAGTGCTGTGAACACAGCAGACCTGCACACTTCTGCAGATCCAGCTCCTACAGCTTGGGGCACTAGGCTGCCTTTCCTAGTCCTGTCAACAACCATACAGTGCGAATTGCTGAATTAGCTGCTATTCTATGTGGAGTCACATTAAGCTTTTTCTTATCTTTTTCTATGGGGAAGCTATAGGGTGGGTAAGGAAAAAATGTTGAATGCTTTTACTTTGCTGAAAATATTAGAACTCTCTTGTGACAGGATACAGCAAATTATAATTAAATATAAATTACCAGAACCAGAGCTACCTCTAAGTCATACTTCCTCAAGCACAAAGCTCTCAGGCATATGAGACCCACCTTAATGAAGGGTCTCTGATTTCTTGAGCATCAGCGAGTTTCAGAAGTGACTATTTTTTTGTACTCTTCTAGTTTCCTTGTAACTATACACTTTTTCCCATTCCACACTGTGCTTAAATGACAAAGACTCTTCTGAGAAGCCAAATTCTGTCCAAGTATTAACTAGAGATATTGTTGATTAAAGAAAATCTAGAACTGAAGTGAAAGAAGAGAGTTCCAGTTCTAATAGTCTTTTGATTAACAATTCTTTTCTGAGAAATGATTTTTATAAGAAATGGGGTGATTCTTTAAATGCTTTTCTTAAGTTGAAGGCACAACAGTTAATGGCTGTATTGTTGCTATTCCGTTGCTGACATGTTTTTGATAAAGCTTTAACATTCCTGCTACTAATTTTGGCGGAGAGTGTTTGCCAGGTTTCAATGTGGGCTGCAGCTTTTTGTGCTCCTTCTCTGGTTTGCAGTGTAATGAGTTCATAAGCTAAATTTTCAGAAAGAATTTTGTTTCAGATTATGCCTCTTATCTACTTGAGAGCAACATGTCTTTTCAATCATGGGATTGACACATGAAAAATAAAGTTATTTCTTAATCAATTTTGGGAAGCAGTCTTTTGTTGAGAATCTTTGAAACTGGAGTGTCCTGCCTGAGAACACTTTGCAGTTGTTGGTCCTAGTTACATTGTAAAACTTGCAGTCCCCGCAGGTCTTCTGACCCTTCCAGAGTTAGTATTCCTAGCTGTCTGTAGTCCACAGCACACACGCAAACACACACACACACTCAAATGTAGTTTTTAGTGATAACTTGCTGGGGGTTGTCTTTCAGAATGCAAACCCCTCCTTTGGGAGGTGCTTAAAATATTTCTATCAGCCTATGTATGTATGTGTATGTTTTTAATTTCTTTTCCTCTTGGGATGGATGATTTTTCTCACCAAGCATTTCACAAATCATATGACCTCACTTCTGCAAAAATAGTCTCTTCGTCATTGATAACGTTCATGCAAGATTCAGTAGACACTAGGCAGCATCACTCGGCACTTGTCCAGCTGGAGGGAGGCATGGAGTGTCATTTTCTAATCTGGGAGCGTTGTGCACTATTGAGCTCATTCTTGACTTAAAAAAAAAAAAAAATGAAACAAAAGAGGCTAACATCCATTGCCATCCAGCTGAGGACATAACCTCATATCTGCCCATCCTCTTTCTAAGTTTTGTCCAGAGAAGGTAGTAAGTTTGGACTTGTACCCTATTTTACTTGAGCATAAAACTTGATGAAGACTTTGGGTATCTTAGGTAGATCTAGTAACAAGGAAAAAACTCCTATGTCTTGATTAATCAAGATAAGGATCACTATTAAAGGGGATATAATACTTGAACCCCTAAAGCTACTTTTTTTAAAAGGGTCAAAACATCTTTTTCCCCCCTTTTTTTGGAAGTTACTTTTAATAAGTGTAAAAGCTACAATTAAAAAGTAAAAAATTCAGCCTTTGGGTAAAACTAATGAATTCTTTTGAAAAAAAATTATTTAAAAGGCACAATTCCTTTATTATACACAATAGTTTTCCTTAGTAAAACTCAAGTTGTTTGAAATCTGGAGGCTGTATGAACTAATTTTTATTTTATTTTTGTTTTATTTTATTTTTTGAGATGGAGTCTTGCCGGCTGGAGTGCAGTGGCACGTTCTGAGCTCACTGCAACCTTCACCTCCCGGGTTCAAGTGATTCTTCAGCCTCAGCCTCCCGAGTAGCTGGGATCACAGGTGCCCGCCACCACGCCGGCTAATTTTTTTGTATTTTTAGTAGAGATGGGGTTTTGCCATGTTGCTCAGGCTGGTCTCGAACTCCTGGGCTTAAGCAATCTGCCCGCCTCGGCCTCCCGAAATTCTGGGATTACAGGCATGAGCCACCGCGCCCAGCCTTATTTTTAAAAAATTCTCATTAATTCATAGCAGGCAATTATCAGGATATAATAAAAGAGGCAAAAAGACCACGTAGAGTGTGTAGTGCTTGACTGGTTGTTGCCGTTAGCGGTTGTTTGATATAGAGGAAACAAGTGGAGTGTTTTTTCTGGGATAATAGGAGATACTCAGCAGAGACCTTATGGAAAATAAAGTCTTTTTAGAAGATTAGTGGTGTAGAAGTAGATGCAATTTAATCCCATTTTTAATTATCCAGCAATTTGAGAGTTACAACTTGTAACAAATTCACAAAGTGGCTAAGTAGAGTCTCTTCTCAATTGGAGTGTCTGATTTTACTGTGCATTTCTTTGGGGCATTTGAGATTTGTACATTTTTCTTTAATAGAAGTTTCTATATTCCATATATTACTTGCCCTACAATCATAACTCCATTGCCCCAGGATAAAGCACTACCTAATTGCAAGTAATCTTCTTGCTCATTTGTTGCATGTTTATTTCAAATAACTTATGCTTGGGGAAAACTTTCATGTGCTTTGTAAAATCCCCAGATTGAGTTTATAGTTGCAGGTATCTAAAGATTTGCCTTTGAAGACCTCAGGGATTGAATGAAATACCAGAAGCTATGCCCCAAAATACAACCACTTTTGTTTTCTTGTGTTTGTAATAAACAGTGTTAGAGTCAGACCCAATTAACCCAGACTATTTTTTAATCTTTCTTTGGTCAGACGAATCACATTAAACATGATATTAAAAAAGAAAAAAAAACTTCTTTAATGGGAAATTTTACAATTGAAATGATGTTTCATCTTATAGACCACAAACAAATGTTTTTAGACATTGAAAAGTGGTTAAAGACCAACTGCGCCCAGTCCCCCCAAGTGCCATTTTCTGAGTGCAGAATGGAGGGTGACGTCTTGAGCTGATGCTGTGTCCCCAGCATCAGGTTTTCTGTTTTCCCTCTTCTCCCTTAATTCCTTCCTTGTCCATTGCCCTCAACCTTCTTTTTCTGTTTGCCCTGGCCTGGTTCAGTATAACATATCCATGAACTCTAGTATGGGCCTATGGACAATCATAGCTACAATCAGACTTTCTAAGCAAATGGGAATGTGATATACATATAACCATTAGAAACCCTGTCATCACCTCCTAGAGGGGAAGTGAATTTCTTAATTTTTTTAGTTGCAAGAGTCACTTCTTAGCCAACTGACTAGAGAATGCAGAATGAACAGGGGAGGAAGGAGCTGATGGCACAGCCTTAGAACAGTAACCAGAACACACCCCCATCAAGTGTCACCTCCAGGAAGGCACCCCACCCCCATCCTCCGTTTTCTGGGCTCATATTTAGGCAAAGCTCTAAGACTCCTGAGCCAACTTTTATGTAACTGGCTTTCCTAGGCTGGGGCTTGAACTAAGTAAAGAAGCCAAGGAGTTCAGATCTAGATAGCAGAGAAGTAAGTCTCATTCTAAAACATTGCAACTACTGTTAGAGTCCACCCCATGAAGCTGTTTCAGATTGTGTATCTTTGACTGAATTCTATAAGTATATATTGTTCAGACTAAAACAAATGTTGCTAGCTAGGTTGGCTGTGCTGTCTCAGTAGGACATTGACAGACTCCAGGTTTCACCCTCTGGAGAGCTTGGACCTAAGTGCCACATGCATTATGAGACCTGGTCCAGGAGCTGTCCTGCCATGGCTAGCTCACGGCTTGACAGCAATACTTCTTCTCCTTCTCCGCCCAGCATAGACTTGGTCACCTGAGAGTTAGAAGATCAGTAGGAAGTTAAAACATATCTTGTGGCCTGTGGGGATCTTGGCTTGGGCAATTATGGCAACCGTGACTACTGCAAAGATGGCTTCAAAGGTGAAATCTTTTGTAAGACTACATTTATTTAACTTGTTTGCCCCCATTTCAACACCAGCTTGGGTCTCCTTTTCCTCCCTGCTTTGACACTCTCCTTTTCTTCCTCACTGTGAATGGGATTGTTATGCAAATTCTGCTTTTGGCAGTGTCTGCCTGGAGTAATTGGCATCTGCCTGGAGTAATTGGCATTTGCCTGAATTTCTCAGGCTTGCTCTGGAACAAATCACCTGCTTCTCTACTGAGCGTCAGCCTTGCAGCCCTCCAGAACATGCAAAACGTGGAGCAGTCAACACTTACCTTTGTCTCCTTTTTCTCCCTTGTGTCCTCGAGGGCCAGGTGGCCCAGGATGACCTGGTGGCCCAGCAGGGCCCCTGTCACCTGGAAGGAACAATGGGGCGTAACTAAGTAATACATGAGTCTGGGGACTGAGGGCGCACAGGTAGCCGGTGTGGCACCAGCACAGGAGCTGCTTTTCAGTACGAGGTGGGTGTTAACACAGGATCCAGGGGCTGGCTCTCTGCCACCACTTACCTTTGGGTCCTGGAGTGCCCATCTCTCCTTTTTGCCCAGGGGGTCCTTGAATGGCTCCATAAGCTGCAAAAGCAAGGAAACACTGGCCTTAGAGTCTTGATCACCTGGAAGCTTGGGACATCAAGTCATTTGTTCAGAGTAACACAGAGAGATAGTGATGGAGTTTGGATGTGTAAGAGGAAACAAAGTTCAGAATTTATAGAATTTGTCTAATTTTGAGCATCTCAAATGTTAATAACTGGAGGTTTCTCATGAGACTGGTGTCTCTGGAGCAGACCTGTGGGAACCTATGCAGTGAGGCAGGTGCTGGGAAAGCAGTTGGATGCCCTTACTTCGGAAGAAGTCCATGAGGTCCGCAGTCACGTTGCTGTAGGCAGAGAAGACCTTGCTGATGCCGGGTGGCCCCTGCGGCCCAGGCCGGCCTGGTGGGCCCTGGACAGTGTAGGCCATCCCTTGCAGTAGGCCCTGACCTGTAAAACACCAGAGCTTGGGCACAGGAAGCAGGGATCGCCCAGTACCCTCTTCAGCAGGAGCACAGTGCCCTCCGAGTGTCAAACTCCCAAAGCAGTTGAACTAGATCAAGCCGCAGCAAGGGTGAAGCCCTCCAACTTCCTTTGTATTCCACTGTGTGACTGGCACAGGTCTCTTCCTGCTGTGGGCCGGCATCAAAAGCTTGTTGACTGCGTAACTGTGCCGTTAAGCTGCGCGGGGAAAGGACTCTTAGCCAACATCCTTCTCTCGGCCCCAGCAGAAAATCCAGCACGGTCATATGACTCATCTGGGACCCAGAACGAGTTAGGTGTTGGGAAAACAAAGTACAAAGCCCCCAGCGTGCTCTGTTCCCCACAGCTCGGGTCCCAGGACTGGGGCTCCTTAAGCTGAGTAGGCTGAGAGCTAGGCTGGGGCTGCCTGTCCCCTCCAGCCCCTGCCTGCTTGATTCTGTCTTCACAGCCTGGGGGGTCCACAAACAAGAAAGCCAGTCTGGAGATGCTCCCACGCTCCTTCCCCCCAGCACCAAGGCCTAAATGTCCCCACTTACGCTGCATGCTCTCTGACACCCTCACAGCCAGCTCATTGTAATCCAGACCTCCAGCAAAGTCAGCTCCCAATAGTCCGCCATTGCCAGCATACATGCCGCCTTCTGCTGCTGCCCCATAGCCTCCGCCTGGGCCGATGTCAGTGCCATAGGGACCCCCGTCTCCTGCAGCTGCACCAAAGGCACCGCCTGCACCCAGGGAGCCTGCACCACCTCCTCCTGTGCTCATGGAAGAGCTGTAGGAGCTGCCCCGCCTGACAGATGAGCTGTGTGAGGAGGAGCTGCTACCCCGACTGTGGGAGGCATCCGTGGACAGGAGGCGGCTGTCCCCAGGGGGTCCCTGCGGCCCAGGAGGGCCTGGGGGGCCAACAATGAAGCTGCGCACATCAGGACCTGCAGGGTGAGAAGCTGCATGAGTGGGAGCTCAGATCTCGGTGGAGAGAAAGACTTGGGAGTTAGGGAGTCTCTCCCAGGGTGTCAATGCCCCTGAGAGACCAGAAGTGAACTTCAGGGTTCTCGTACCCGAGTGGGAGAATTTTGGTGTGGAAGGAAACCGGGCTTACCCCACCAGTGGCTCTCGTGTGGCCTTCCTGTCCCTTTAAGTGCCTCCCTGCCCCACTTACAGGGAAAAGCAAGGCCTGCGGGGTGCCTGGTGGGGCATCACCGTCGGGGCACCTACTTGTGAGGTAGCTGATCAGCTCGCTCCGGAAGCTGTCGCTGTTTTCATCTGCATAGGTTGCCAGGGCTCCTGAGACACCCGGGGGCCCTCGAGGCCCTGGGGGACCAGGAGGTCCTGGAGGGCCTGGGATGAATGACAAGCCGGCAGCTGGGCAGAAGGAAGAGAAAGAAAGGTTGGGGTAGTGCTGCGGAGGAAGCTGAATTCCCAGCCTGTGCTCGGGGCGCTGTGGCCCCACCTGAAAGGAGGGGATGAGGCTGGGCCTCCCGGGTGATGGGAGGAGAGAAAAGCAGGAGGCCAGAGCCTGCTGTTTCCTGACATCATCCAGGAATGGCTGTTCCCGTCAGGCTCTCCCACTCCCAATTCTGAGCCTCATTCAACTCAGCCCTCCAGTCACTGAGAGGTGGAGCCCCAGGTCGGCCCTAATCACACACCGGGCTGCGCCTGGGAAAGCCATCTCTCCCCACCTCTGTCCCTGCCACGGCTGAAGGCCCCTTGCCAGCACATGTGGCACTCTCCAGGGCCCTGCACCCAGCACTGTACAGGCTCCAGGAGCACTTAGACTGCCCTTGCTAAAGCCCGTGGGAGCCCTCAAGGCCCGGCTGCATCCCCTGCCCTCCCCATCCCACTCCACAGTGCCCTACTATGTAAGTAAGACGAGAGGTCCTCCACGCTGATGCTGGACCACACATTGCCTGGGATCCCTGGTGGACCCGGGGGACCTGGGGGTCCAATGATGCCTCTGAATTCAGACCCTGAGACACCAAGGGAGGGCACGGAGTCAGTCCTGGCCTGGGCCAAGGGACTCTGCTTCCTCCCCAACCAGTTGGACAGATGTCCCCTGCTGGGCCTTACCTCGCAGCAAGGAGAGGAGCTCCTCATAGGAGGTTCCCGGCAAGCCAGGGGGCCCCGGGGGACCAGGAAGCCCAATGCTGATCCCAGAACCTAGGGATGTGATGGATTCAGATCAGGCAGGGGGAGGCAGATGGAAACACCTGTCAGAGAGGAGGTCGGACACAGAAGAGGTTTGGACAGAAGTGGGGTCCAAGAAAGAGAAGAGATGGTGGCAGGAAGAGAGGCAGAGAGGAGGAGCCCAAAGGAGCAACGGAGGGGCCCACGGGGCCGGAGAAGCAGGTCCAGTGTGCCTGTGTGCTTCATTCTCTGTGTGTGTGTATGAGTATGTGTGTATGGGAGTGAGTGTGTGTGTGTATGGGAGTGTATGGGAGTGTGCGTATGGGAGTGTGTGTATGGGAGTGTATGGGAGTGTGCGTATGGGAGTGTGTGTGTATGGGAGTGTATGGGAGTGTGCGTGAGTACTGGAGTGTGTATGGGAGCGTGTGTATGGGAGTGTGTGTGTATGAGTGTGTGTGGGAGTGTATGGGAGTGTGAGTACAGGAGTATGGGAGTGTGTTTATGGGAATGCGTGTGTGTATGCATATGAGTGTGTATGGGTGTGTCTGAGTATGGAAGTGTGTGTATGGGAGTGTGTATGGGAGTATGTGTATGGGAGTGTGTATGGGAGTGTGTGTATGGGAGTGTGTGTATATGTGTGTGTATGGGAGTGTGTCTATGGGAGTGTGTATGGGAGTGAGTGTGAGTGGGAGTGCGTGAGTATGGGAGTGTGTGTGTGTGTATGGGAGTGTATGGGTGTGTATATGGGAGTGTATGGGTATGTGTGTATGGGAGTGAGTGTATGAGTGTGAGTATGGGTGTGTGTGTATGGGAGTGTGTATGGGAGTGTGAGTATGGATGTGTATGGGTGTGTGTATGGGAGTGTGTGTGTATGGGAGTGTATGGGGGTGTGTGTATGGGAGTGAGTGTGAGTATGGGTGTGTGGGAGTGAGTGTGTATGGGAGTGTATGGGTGTGTGTGTATGGGAGTGAGTATGGGTGTGTGTATGGGAGTGTGAGTATGGGAGTGTGAGTATGGGTGTGTGTGTATGGGAGTGTGTGTATGGGAGTGTGAGTATGGGTGTGTGTGTGTATGGGAGTGAGTGTGTGTGTATGGGAGTGTATGGGTGTGTGTGTGTATGGGAGTGTGTGTGAGAGAGAGAGAGTTGTATGTAGACTCCACACGAGACAGTGCCTGAGACCCCCGTTTTGGCTTTCCTTGCCATGCTTCTTGACCTGCTCCTGGCTCACAGGTTTGAACGGCTCTGAGCACGGCTCATGGCTGGGGTTGGTGCAGTCTGGCAGGTGGGGGTCAGTGGGGCAATCACAGGGAAGTTCACGCTGCGAGTCCTCATCCCAGTCATCCCAGGCCCTTCCCAACCACCCCTCCTGCAGACACTTACTCGACATGTAGCTGAGAATGCGACTACTCAGCTCTGCATAGTCCAAAGACAGGAGGGACCCATCTCCACTGGCTCCTGGTGGCCCTGGCGGACCCCGAGGGCCCATCAAGTACTGACGTAGGTACTGACGCACGTCATCCCCTGGAGAGGAGAGGATGCACTAGCAGGACCCACCCAGGCCATGGGGGTCGCAGCCATGGTCCAGCCACAGCCTGGGCTCCCCTGCACAAACTGGCTCCTGCGTGACATTTGTGAGTTCTGGGTCCGCAGGACCACGGTGTTCAGGGGGGACACCAGCAAGCTGCCAGGTTCCCAAAGGGACACCTGCCAGCTTGTCTGGCATGGGGGCTTGGGAGGACATTTCCTGCCCCCTTTCCAGCCGGTTTGCTGACTCAGCAAGCAGATCAGAGCAGTAAGTGGCTCTTTGTCCAAAGGACTCTGCCTCCCTCTTGCAGCCCTTCCAAGGCTCAGACGAGGACAACGTTTGCCTGACGAGTGAGGCCAGGAGAAAGCAAAGATAGTCCCACCCTCGATCCCCCCACAGGTGACTCACGCTGCAGCACAGCCAGGATGTCTTCAGAAGAGATGGAGGACGAGAACAAGCTGACACCGTACCCCGAAGCTGTCGGGAAGAAAACCTCAGGTTACCTGCTTAGCAGGTACTGAAGCAACACCCTCATTATTCCAGAATCTGAAAGGCCCGGTCACTGAGCTGTTTGTCTTTGGGGGAAGTGGAGGAATGGAGTATTATGAGGCTATTTTGAAAGCATAACAAAGTCAAATACTGTTGTTGGGATTTTTTTTTTTTTGTAAGAAAGGAAGTTTGCTTTCGAGAACATGCTTTAGCCTAATGCCTGCCAGATGCTGCCAACCTTCATGCACAGGTGGGAAGAACCTATAATTAGGAACACATTAGTCGATTGCAGGAAGGCTCACTCGGTGTCTCTCCAGCGTGGCCGCCCTGAATCTGGACAGACCCTTGTTGACACTGTATCCCAGTGGCCCGATTATTATGAATTCGGAATTAAAACTCATGTTCCAGAGAAGGGTAAAGCAAACAGCAAACAAGGAGATGAGGCTCTGGGAGCAAAAGCAGACCCACAGGAGGAAGGTGCCAGGTGCAGGGCGTGGGGAAGGGCTTACTCCGTAAGTAGCTCACAACGTGGCTTGCCAGCTCTGAGTAGTCGAAAGTCTCGCCTGTGATGGTGGTGACAGGTCCTGGGGGACCAGGTGGGCCTGGGGGACCCTGAACTCCGGATAGGTAAGATCTAATACTGTCACCTGCCGACCAAGGAACAAAGCAAAGTCAAGCCTGTCCCAAGAGGACATGTTCTCCCTTGGGAGAACCTGAAGCACATGATAACATGCCTGCCCCGCCCCACACATGGGCCCAAGGCTGGGCCAGGAGGGAGCCTAGACTTCCCCTCACTGTCCTTCCCCTAATTACAGATGGAGAAACTGAGGCAGAGGCCTGAGCTGGGTCAAGTGGCCCATGAGGGCTGTGGGCCAGCAAGACTCCAGCCAGCCACCCATTTGACAAATGAGCACATGCAAGGTGTGGTGTGAAAGCATGTGCGTGTAGGGGATGAGCACGTGCGCCAGCCTCCTCCCCAGGGTGTGGGCGAGGTGAGGTTGTGTCGGGGGCAGCTATGAGAAGGCTGGTGTCGGGGAGCTCATAGGCCTGTAGGCCTGGCTCTGCAGGGGGAAGACCTGGGCCTGGACACATAGACACACATACACACACACACATACACACACACACACACACACTCCCACTGCCCTACATCCCATGTCTCTTAGCCTCATTTCTGTGATGATACCACAGCTCCCTTGCAAAGAGACTGTATCTCCATGTTCTTGTCCCCACGGCTTGCGGCGGCCGGCTACTCACTCTGCATGTACTCAGAGATGTACTGCTGAATCTCCTGGCCAGAGCTGCTGATAGAGCCCGGAGGCCCAGGGGGCCCAGGGGGCCCTGGCGGGCCTGACACGTACATGGTACTTGATGATCCCCCTGCAGCAAAGAGAAAGCGTCCTGTGTCGGTTTCTCCACCCTAGGGTCAGACAAACGGGCCCAGGAATAGCTTCCATGGTCTGAGGAGGGAGGTTCTTCTCAGGGGGAGAAATAGGATAGTGGCAAGGAGAAGGGTCCCCGAGAAGAGAAGAAAGGACAGCCTGTAACAGCCACTGTCTGAAAGCGGCACAGAGCTAGGAAGCTGCCCCAGGCCAAACCGCCCTTTCCTTCTGCAGCCTGCTGAAGGACCCCCAACATCGCATCCCCCTTCTCTCAACTCCCCAGCACCCTGGGTCTGTCTGTTCTCCATCACGCGGTGTCTGCATTGTTAGGTATCATTATATGTACCTGGGTCCTTCCCCTCAACCCAGTAACTCGTAACCTCCTTAAAGGCAGCTCATAGGTCCTAGCACATGGAGAAGACAGCCAATCAACAATGAATCATGGAGAAATGAATGAACGAATAGAGCAACATCCTCACTGGAATGATCAGCCTTCACCAGAAGAAGCGGAGAGGAACTTTGGTCACTTTCAGTTCTTACCTTCAGAAGGACCACTAGGAATGCCAAGAGCCCCTGGAACACCTGGATCACCTGGAATCCAAAATGAGAAGTTTGCCTCACCTCCTCCAGGAAGCCTTCCCTGGTTACGCCAAACCACACTTATTAGTGTGTGTCTCAACAATCATCCCATGTCTCTTGGCCTCCTTTTTGTAATAATACCACAGCTCCCTTGTACAGAGGCTATATCACCATGTCCTTGTCCCTTCCACCCTCTGGCCTTTCCTTCCTCCAGCCTCTTCTCTCTCCCAAGACTTTACACTGATGAGTACTAGTTGCCATCTCTTCAGGCTCTGGGCTCTGGGCACCAGGCTCACCCCTACTCCTCACCACCTTCTCGCTGCTCCCTCACTGACCTTTGTCACCTTTGGGTCCCTGGGGGCCAGGTGGGCCTGGTGGTCCCTGAAGGTTGAGTCCGAAAGAACTGGACCCTGGAAGCCAACAACACACACAGTGCAGTCAGCCAGGGTTTGGAGAGGCTCTGGCCAGAGCCAGAATGGGGCGGGGTTCAGCCCTTACCTGAGGTTGAGAAACCTGGGAGGCCTTGCTCGCCTGAGGAACACACCAAGGGAGGGACAGTCAGCCTCACTTTTCTCACCCACTAACAGCCCTGTAGAGCCTCCCCAAGATCCATGATTGCTGGGGCTGCGTTGCCCTTTGGGCAGTACCTAGAGATGCCACACACACACACACACACACACACACACACGCACACTTGCACTACACCCATGCACACACTCAACCATTCCTAGAGAAACGCTGCTCTACTCTTGCTTATTTGCACCAGGTGCCTTTCTATCAAGCTCAAAGCTCTTGGGAGGTGAGCTTTTGCCATCCCCACCCCTACCCCAGGTTTTGTTTGATGCCGGCTCTACTGTACCTTGGTGTCCTCTGGGGCCTGGGGGACCTGAGGGAAAAAGGCAGAGAGCTATGAGACAGGTACCAACCAGGTGTTGTGGTTTCAATGGGCCCATGGAGGAGGGGATAGGGGCTCCAATGCTAGAGCAGATATAGAACTTGGGGTTCCTTGTGCCTCTCCTCTCACTAGGCCAATGTTGGGTGGCTATCCTTTGTAGAGTTTCTGACTATTGTGCCTCCCCCTCTACCTTTGCTCCAGGCTGCTGAGCTCCTAATGGGATAAGGCAGAAGGATGCAAAAATGCCCCAGCTCATTCAGCTTCATCCAAACCCTCCTGGCAACCAGCAGGTAAACAGAGGACACATACTGGCTTCTGGGTTCCCTGATACACTGTTCTCACCTTGGTCTCCCTTGGGACCTGGGGGGCCAGGTGGGCCTGGGGGGCCAGAGAGGAAGGTTTCTGCAGAGGAAGGAAATAGTTTGAGTATGGACACTGATGTTTGTGAAGAAGCAGCACTTTGCACAGCACCTGACAACATAGATGCTCAATCAATACTTGTCAAATAGTTGGATGGGTGGATGGATGGATGAATGGGTGGGTGGATGAATGGGTGGGTGGATGAATGGGTGAGTGGATGAATGGGTGGGTGGGTGGGTGGGTGGATGGATGGATGGATGGATGGATAGGTGGATGGATAGGTGGATGGGTAGATGGATGGATAAATGGATGGGTGGATGGATTTTCCACTAGGAACAGGTTCTGGCCTAATGTTTGCTTTAAAGTTATTTCCATAAGTTTCTATGTTGTACTGTCGGCACTTACTTCACGTGCATGTATCCTGCCTACTTTATCAGACCTGGGCTCCCCAAGGATAGGAACCAGGTCTCCCTGGTTAGGCCAGAAGCTCCCCAAGGGCAGAGCTGGCTCTCTCCCTCAGGCCAGACTACCAGGGTGGTTGGGTTGACATGGTTATTCCCTCCATGTGCAGCAAGCAGGAAGATTATATAAACATATCCCCATGGAAGTCAGGAGCAGGAAGCCTGGTGAGTAGGTTGTGACCACAAGGCTACGGCCACAGTCTGTGGCAGGACAAGGGCTGAGGTGGAGAACAGGTGCGACTTGACTCCCTGACATTACCTGAGTTGGACAGGAACGATCCTGGTGGGCCTGGTGGGCCTGGCAAACCCTCCCCTAGGAAAGAGAACCCCCAAGACTTATTAGTGCCAAGAGGGGAGCCAGGAACCCTCTGCTCAGGAGGAGGCAGCAGGGAAGCTCTTTCCTATAAGCCAGCCCAGAGGGCCCTGGGCTCAGGGTCCCATTGCTACCCACCTCTCACCTCCCCCTCCCACCTCCCAGTGGTAAGCTCGGCTCTCACCTGGTGGGCCTCGGGGTCCTGGTGGGCCTGGAATGGAAGGCCCTGCAGAAGAGAGCAAGGAAGAGGCCATGCTGAGCTCAGGGAGCTGATGCCACCCCTGAGGATCTTGGCTTCCTCACTAAGTGCATTGAATCTCCTGTCCCCCAAACTCCCCACCTTCCAAAGGTCTCCAAGATACTCACCTGGTGGCCCGCGTGGGCCGGGTGGGCCTGGGGGACCTTGTAAATTATGAACTTCTATAGAGAGAAGAAAATAGAAATGAGCAAAAGCTGTCACGAGGCTGCTCTCTGCCACACTTCTCACCTCTCACTGGATCTGCAGTTCCAGGCACCCCGGGCTACCCTCACAGCCCAGATACCAGGCCCTGTGTCATGGCACAAGAGCCTGCAGCACCTCATCTGCTAAGGGTGCCCCCTCACTCAGAGGCAGGGCAGGACCATAGTCAAGCTCCCTGACAGCTGATAAGAGCATGTGGAATGACGGGGATACATTGGATTTCGGTGTCAGAAAGTCTGAGTTCAAACCCCTGCTCCCACACGTCTAGCTGGTGACTTTGGGCAAGTTCTCAACCTCTTTCAGCCTCAGTTTCCTCCTCTGTAAACCAAGGTCAAAAAGATCTACATCACGGGGGTGTTGGGAAGACTCGGTGAAACACTGAAGACCAAGCTCCTAACACAGTGATAGCTCAGAGTGAGCGCTGGACCGGGTGGGCTGAAGCCTCTGCTGTTCTGCACTCCAGATGTCCAGGTGGGAGGCCCGGCAGTCTCCACCTGGGCTCCTTAAAGGACCCAGGAGTCAGTCCTCTCAGCCTGGGCCTGCAGCTGAGAACCCACAGACGGTTGTCATTGCTCTCTGGGTCAGCTGTACACTCCTGCCAGATACTCATCTTCAAGGCCAAGTCTGCCCCTGGTCCTCTTGTAATCCCAGAACTTCTCTGACAGCTGCCCCAAGCCCCAGGGAATCACCTTGCAAGACCCCGGTGAAGAGCCCTGGCCCTGTCCTCCTTTTCCAAAACACACCTTTCACGTCATCTAGAACAGAGGGGCCCATGTCCACCCTGAGAGGAAAGTCCTCCCGACTGGGCCCATCGCTTTGCGTTCTTGCAGGGTGTGACATACCTTGCTGTCCTGGGAGACCAGCTGGGCCGGCAGGGCCTGGAAACGGGGTTGAGGAAGAAAAGGCTAAATCATGCATGTAGGGTCATAGGAAGAACTAAAGGCATAATTCCTCCCAAGGCATGGAACAGAGACCCAAAGAGGCCACCTTGCGTATTTGAGAGCAATAAGCAATTCGAGATCAGCCCTGCGGTCCAGTTGCGTGAGAACATCTCTGACAGGCACCGGGACCCCGGGGCAGGCGGGACTGCCCCCTCTGCTGCTGTCCTGTAATGGTTAGGGACTTCTACATGCCTCTATGTACTCCTTCTCACTGGAGCTTGTCAGGAGGGAAGGCTGGTACATTCTGGCCTTGGTTGTGGTAAGTTGTGTACTTCATTTGTACATAAAAATTTAAAATAATTAAAAATACATATAACAAAATAACAGGCACTTTGGAAAGGTAGGAAACAAATTGTCCATAACTCTTCAATGTGTGGGCATTTTATTTTCTTCCAGCATTTTTTCTTTTTTGCATCTTGTATTAATACAGTTGAAACCACAGCGCAGGCATTAGTGAGTGTCCTGCTCTTTCAATAAACGTTTTATCTCCTAACAACTTTGTTCGGAAGTTTTCATATTTTTGTCACCATCCATATGTGGAGATATTTTCTTCAAATAGATACCTAGCATTTTTGTTGCCCTGGATGCAGAATATCAAATTGTTTTCCAGGAGGAAACAAAGGGCTCAAGGACTGAGTCTTCTGATTGGCCACAGGCTCTGGAGGTAGACTGATCTGGGCCAAATCCTTTGTCCTGCTGCTTATTGGCCGTGGGACCTTGGGCAAGTCATTTACCCACTCCAAGCCTCAGCCTCCCCTTCTGTAAATGCTGAGAGCACATTCACCTCCTATGCTGTGAAGTAGGATAACTGATCTACCTCATTGTCTGAGAATGCAAGAGTTTGCTTTTCTCAGGCCAAACTCCTTATTCTCTTTACCAGGTTCACTTCCTGCCCTGGGTTTCAGGATCTGAAGAAATATGGCTAGAGTCACTACTGCCAAGACCTATTGCTGATTTGGGGCAAAGCAAGAAAATAGACTGACCTGGGGCACCTGGAGGTCCTGGGGGTCCCATGGCTCCAGGAGGTCCTGGGGGGCCTGGGACAGTGAGCATCGATGACCCCTCTGAAAACAGAAGGCACATGGAACATTGAGCCCTACTTTTCTCACTCAGAGGCGCTGGGACCCAAGCCAGGTTGTGGTGGGCAGCCTGGCATTTCTTCTTCTCATCGCTGCTAAATTTCCCTCCTCCCCCGCTACTGATCCAAAAGACTCCCTGCCACATCCTGCCCAGAACGCTGCAGAGTCAAGGTAGGTGCCCAGTATAAGAAAGACACAGAAAGGAGGGTCCCTCTAGGACCTGCCTACCCGAAGTCACGATCTTGCCTGGAGCTCCTGGTTCACCTAGGAAGAGAGGAAAAGGCTGAGAGTGGTTGTTCTGAGGATCAATTAGTGGCTCAATAAGCCATTTTCAAGGCTTCTGATTGCATTTGGGACCCACTTCTGGGCCTCTCACCATCAGGCTAAAGGCATTTTAATGAACTGAAGGAAGGCAAGCAGGATGCATTAAGCCCCAATCTTTCAGCCAGAGTCCCTGGAGGCCAGAGCATCCGTCTTCATTCAGAGAAGTGGCTTCACTTGAGGATGTGGAAAGCTTGCCTTTCAGTGAGCCCAGAATGGGGCTGACTGGAGAGTCCTTCATGCTCCTACATTCCACCACCTCTGCCTGGGAATCGCCTTAGGTGGGAAAATTACTCAAAGGTCAAAGGACAGAGGCGATGAGCCCGCCAGGTAGAGCGGGATTCCTAGAGTGCTCTGTGGGACAGTTGTAGGGGCTGTGCAGGATTAAAGGGGGGCTCTGCAGTGGGTAAGTCTAAGAAGGTCTGACTTATATAAAGGTTAACAAGATCTCTTTTCTGCCTTGTGTCTCAGAGCATTGAAAATACAAGTGTGCGTGGAGAACTTTCGAGAAGAGGACATTCCCAAACGTATCAACTGGATGCAGTGCTGAGAACTGACAATCCACGGACTCACTTGGGGAAACCATTCTTTAGGGGACCCTTTTTTCATTTCTCAAGTTCTGTTAGCAATTCAGTCATTCACACAATGAAAGGAGACTATTGCTCTCTCCCCTAAAGGAAAGCAGAGGGATGGTCTCTGCTCACCATCCTTCAGCCAGGGCTCATGAACAAGACGGGAGAAGCACTTGAGTTTGTTTTGTTGGGATGCAATCCAACGTTCGGTAAAATGGCCCCTCTTGTGCATGTTGTCCAGGCAGGGTCTGAACTCCCCCTTGGACTGGAAGTCACGGGCCCTCAAAAAGGGAAGGTTTCTGTTATTCTTGGGAATTCCAAAACCTATGAGACTCTTACAAAAGGTACCATCCATTCGTGAACATATCCACGGACCTAGTGTGGTCTGCCTGGGACCTATAAACTCAGTTATCATTATTTTGGAATTACATTTAGTTAGCCCTAAAGAACTCCTTGGCCCAATCAGTCATTGGAAATGATTTCTGGAAAGTGGTTATTTTAGGGTCCCACCAAGAGTGACAGTGACTGCTCATGACAGAGCACAGCTCCATAGAATGTCAAAGTTCAGGAGCGTGTTGGAATCAAAGGAACAGAAGGACAAAGACCGTCCCTGAGCACTGTGGGTCCCTGAACTTGCTCGGGGTTGAGGTCTGATAGGCAGAACTGGACAAGAGGGTCACTGTGTGCATGGGCATCACCACATTGCCCCAGTCAGACCCCCGAGGATGAGCTCCCCTCTGAGTACCCGACTTGCCCTCTCAGTAGCATCTTAACACTCCTCTCTGCCTGTACTAAAGCCTCCTCTCAGGAAGGGTCTGATGTAGCCATTCACACCAAGGCTGATATGAATGATAAGGGCAAAGGTAGCTCCTGCCCCAGGGGAAAAGACTTGTTAGGAGGGGACCAAGCCTACATACCAGGGGGATGAAGCACTAATGGGGGCATTTAGAGGCAAAACAGGGCACAGAAAGGCTTTGGGGAGGGCAGTGCCCTTCTAGAACCTCCTGCAACAATGGCCTGGAGACATCCAAGTATGAAAGCAAGGCTCAGGTTTGTGGGGTGGGGAGGTGTTTGGGGAGGGGTGGGGCTTGAGGACTGGGCTTGGTTCACAAATCCCTGGGCTCCCAGCCTCATAGCCCTCTGCTAGAACCACTAGATGCCACTGTTGATCCAGGCTCTGGCCAGAGAAAGGCCTCCTCCTGTCCATCCCTTCCTTCCACAAAAATGGCCAGTGAAAAGAAAGAAATCTCATTTGGAAATTCACTTACCTTTTATTCCTGGTCGGCCAGGGGTACCGGGAAGTCCTGATGTGATTAGAACAAGTAGTCAGGACGATGAAGGCCCAGCAATTCCAGATACCCTTGGGTGGTCACTAGTGCTCCGTCACTCAGCACAGCCACACTGCTGACTGAAACCCTGGGACGCACCAGCTTTGCCTTCCGCCTTAGTCTAGACAACCCCGGGGAGCCTCTTGCTCTGAGCCCTTGTCCCTCTTTGGGAAATGGGGCAACAACTTGGCTTGGAGCAGGCAGAGGCCTATGGGCTCAGTTTTGGAGGGTTCCATCCCTTGGGGTTATGAGCCACCTGGAGCCTGCAGAGCAGCCTCTGTCTCCCCTCTCCCCTGCAGGGGAGGGGCTCGGCTTCCTGTGTCCAATGCAGCATCACCCTCTTGCCTTTAACTACTGAACTCCTCTGTAAGAGCATTGGAAGCATGTCCCTATGAATTCAACTGCTAGGGGGCTGCTGCCTGATTTCATTTTCAATCTTTGCCTAATTTCTTTCAGGAAATTAGGGGATGAATGTAGTGATATGGGGGCACAATGGTCCAACTACAGGACAGGCTTTAACACTGAGGCTGTCCCAGAGAAACTGGGCTTTCCTGAACAAGGATGAGCGCCCATGCCCTGTCATGCCAGTGGGGGAACTTGGGCCTCTGGATGAACAGCTCTCCTGGCTAGTGGGAGCTCAGCTATGAGCTTGGGGTTCCTCTCAGATTCCTGCACCCGAGGGGAACAGGGCACAGGCAGACAGAATTGGCACACAATCTAATCTCATTTCTACTAGAATGGTGTTCTAGATTGTTCTGTGCCTATTTTTCCTTCCTAAGGTGCTTCTCACGACTCATAGTGAAAGGGAGTGTGTGCCAGGGAGTTGGCAGAGGAGAGGAAACTCTGGTGACTGCAGGAAAAGCCCTGGCCCAAGCAGTTACCCCAGGAGAAGGAGGGAGACAGCAGGTGGGAGTGATCCAGCGACTCACCCTGAGGTCCCTGGGGTCCTGTGAGACCTGCAGAAAATCAGACACAAGAGGGAAGAGTTGAAGGGTGGAGGCCATCCCTGGTAGCCACACCCACACCTGCAGAAACCAGTGGACACTGCAGTGGAGGGGTCAGTGGGTACAGAAGGACACGTCTCATGCCGGGGCAGCCAGCATCCTTGGACCTCTCAGCTCTGAATGGAGAGCAGTTCTTTGGGCTTTGCAGTGAAGCGACCCACCACTTTCTCAGGCAATGGTGCTGAGCCTATCTGGGTTCACAGACCCTTTTGGAATCTGAGGAGAGCCACAAATCCAGAATGCTCAACACTCACGGATCCCAATGCTGCCCCAGGTTCCCCCTCTATGGCTCCTGTCTGGGCACCCGCCAAAGGAGGCTGAGGAGGCCCCTACTCTCAGAGGCCCCCGATGAATGCCTTGACCCGCCTTGACCACACAGCTTTCTTGGCTGGTTTTCATTTGTTCTTCCTGCAACCCTGAGAAGTTTGCTCTTTGCTCTCGGTGGAGACTCTAACAATGGCTTCCTCCTCGGCCTGGTGGGTGTTGGTGAGGGCCCAGTACAGGAGAGGAGGACAAGAGGAGAAGGGCTCAGAGGAGCAAGATAGCGAGGTGACCTTCAAGTCTGCAGTTTTAAGAGTGTCCTTGCCCCTTTCTAGAAATCCTTGTGTTTAGCTGTTAATCCCACTCTTCTGAATTGCCAGACTTAGTTACCCAGAGGTGCCAGGGCCTACAGCCACTGCACGCAAAACAACCTAACGCTATGGCAGTTCCCTGCTGAGCTGCTGGAGGAAAACGGGATAAGGCACACATGGGTGCATTTGTAAACACCTGCATGCACACACACAACCATGCACATATACACCCCTTCCCCCACAACCTGCACATGCACACGCACACACATGCCTACATCCACAAACACAAAGCACACACACACTAAGCAGGGCCATGGCTCCCTCTTCCTGCTCTGTTACCTGGCTTTCCTGGGTCTCCAGAAGGTCCTGGTGGGCCACGGATTCCAGGCATCCCCGTAAGACCTTGTTCACCTAGAGAGAGAATGGCCAACGTGGAAGTGTTTACATTTAGGAAAGCTAAACTGGTTATCACATCTGAACTGATAGTTTCTGAGGGTTTTCCTAATTGACTTGCTGGCAGGTGGAAAGGAGAAGGGGAACAGAACTGGACACTGCACACTTCCACATGCTATATACTCCTCTGCACTATGGTTAAGGGGACTGAGGGCTGCATGCTGGAACAGGGGCTGTGACGGGAGTGAGGCTGGGGGCAGCAGATGAGTGACCAACCTCTTGGGCCTTGGTGTCCGTCTGGGCCAGCAGGACCTGGTAAAGTAGAAGCAAGGTCTCTCAGTTGCTCCTGGAGTGATTTCTGCGATTCCTCCCTCTACTGTCCCAGTGGCCTTGAAGCACATTGTGTCCCAGGAGCCCACGCAGCCATCAGCCACGGGACAGCCCTGTCTGTCACACTCTCTGGATACGGTACTCCCACTGCCCCTTCTCCTAAACCAGCAATTGTCTCTTTTCCTGTTGAGAATTGTTCAGTGCCTTCCCATTGCATCTCAAGCGCCTCGATGCTCAATGCTTGTCGCGTTTACTTGAGGGCCTAGAAGTCAAGGTCCTCCATGTTCTTGTCTCCTCTGCTCTAGGCATTATTGTAACCTCTCTCCAAAATGGTGGCCTTCTGGGACCATATCTTGCTCTTTCCCATTTCTTTGTCTTTCCCTGCTCGTGCTGTCATCCCTGCATGGAATTTTCCAGACTGGTCATACTTAAAATCTTTCCAACTTTTTGGGACCACTTGAAATGCCCCCTCCTCCGTCCTTCCTATTGGAAGAAATCTCTCCTTTGACTGTATCCTCACAGCACTCTGTACCTTGCGTGACACTTGTCACCTCATGCAAGTCTTATCTCCCCTTGAGGGAGGTAAAGCATCTCACTTGCCTAGCACAGTGTCAGCACTCACAGCTGGGGAAGTGAACGAGAGTGCACATGCTGCATCTCCACAGGTAAGGCTTAAACCCTTCTTGGGTTTGATCCTCAACATGGTCTTTTTTTTTTGGTTTTTTTTTTGAGAGATGAATTCTTGCTCTGTCACCCAGACTGTAGCGCAGTGGTGTAATCATGGCTCACTGCAGCCTCCAACTCCTGAGTTCAAGCGATCATCCTGAGTCCCAGGGATTACAGGCGTGAATCACTGCACCTGGCTACCTCTGAGATTCTTGGTCAGTTTCTGCAGCCAGGCTGACAGGCACCTCAGGTGAACAAAAGGGTAAAAACCTGGATTTGGCCATGAGACTAGCCCTGGGATTCCTGGAACACTTGAGGCTCCTAAGGACTTCAACACTGTCTTCCCCAGGGGAGTAGGGAGCTCACAGGCAGCTCTTAGGTGAATGGACCATGCCCTGCAAGGCCTCTCCCAAAGTGGAAAGAAACCCACAGAGGTACCTGCAGCTCTCTGATCCCCAGAAAGGATGCCCAGACACAGAAATGACTGGTCAAGGGAGACTCTACCAGGAGTGGGCAGATTAGAGAGTAGGAGAGGCAGCTCTAGAAGACGGATCTCTCCAGGGTCGTGGTGACCCCTCAGATGGGGAACTCACTGAATCCATTCCTTTGGAACACTTACCCATTGCTCCTTTAGCCCCGGGCTCACCAACAGCACCAGGCAAACCTCTCATGCCAGGCTCGCCTGCAAAGGACAAAGAACTAGCTGGTTGGACACTTGCAAGCTGTGTATGCTTCAACAATGGTGGTCTGCTCCCTCCTCCAAGAGGTCAAGGAAGCAGCTTCTGCTTTGATTCCAAGGTCAGGGCCACTTGGAACCCCTGGGAAGTGGCATGGGCTCAACCAGAAACCACACCTAATCAGAATCATGGGCATGTGCATGAGTCTTATTTCCTTGGAAACTGAAAACCACCCCTTGAGTCACAGCTTTATCACTATC
This sequence comes from Pan troglodytes, assembly GCF_028858775.2. NCBI lineage: Eukaryota > Metazoa > Chordata > Mammalia > Primates > Hominidae > Pan > Pan troglodytes. The sequence continues at coordinate 116,163,985 of NC_072406.2, forward strand.
AATTTCCTTTATAATCATGCCAGTTGGCAGGAGGTCAGTGGTTGAGAGGATACCGGGGTGCAAACTTTCTGCTGCTTCGGGAAGAGCTTAATTTTCTCAACTCTATTCCCCAAAAGAATCAGAGACAATCCTACACTTTCTTTTTTGCTCCAAACATTTACTGTTTGGACTATACATCTGGATACCTCCTTATCCTCCACTCCAGGCTTTATTTTCTCGTCTTGTGTTTTTTCTAGATCACAAGTTCCCTGAAGGGTTTTAAACAGATTCGGTCTCTTACTTCTGGATTTTTTCCAACCTAGTGACTGATGGATTTACAAAAGTCGTGGATAGATTAAAGTAGATTCCCATGACAGACTGACCTGTGAGGCCTCGAGGTCCTTTCTCACCCTGGTCACCTAAAGCAAACAAGGGGGAGGCGGAAAAAGCCACAGTTGTGAGCAAGGAAAACACTCTCACCCAGTAACAGGGTCCCCGGCTGCAGGGTAGTTCTCACTGTATCCGTGAACTCCTGTCAGCGGATGTTGGTGAGGACACAGCATTAATGCAGCCAAAGGAGCACATCTGATCTTTGGCAGAGTCAGTTCCCCCACTACAAACTGACTCCCCAGCCCCTGCTGTTGCACAAATTGGTGCCATGGACACAAGAGGTCAGATGCCTTGGAATTCTGTGTCTTCACCACCCCGAGAACCACTCACCACCCCAGAATTCAATGTGATGTTAGTGCTTTGTTTCCCTTCTTTGTGCCTCAGTTTCCCTATCTGAGAGGTTGGATTAGAATGAGATCTTGGTCCAGGTCCTGTGCACCCTCAGACCCTACAGTGAAGGTCTCCCTACATCTGGGCTCCCAGGAGTGAGGCAGGCCCTGGTAATGACAGAGCAGCAGTGAGTGGCATACCTTTGGGTCCTGGTGGTCCCATTGGTCCTTTGTCACCTAAAAAGGAAACGGACACCTTGGTGTAAAATGCCCTACAAGGGACAACCAGGAAGGGGCAATGTCTGTCTCTGAAGACAGGCTCCCTCAATCCTGACTTCTTCTTCCCCTCTTGCACTTGTCAGCCTGCATAGGCTGTGGGTTGTGTCCATCAGACCCTCACTGTCCCCCCAGGCCTCCCTCCAGCTTACCTTTGACACCAGGAAGTCCTACTTCACCTCGGAGCCCTTGGAGACCTACAGGACCTGCCCGGCAGAAGAAACCATGCACACAGATGAGTATCCCTAGCTTTGGAATGATGAGACATGTATGCACACACATGCATACATACAGGCACACATATGCACACACCCTATAGTAAAAGTCAAAGGATGCTTTCCATGGACTCCTTCCCAAGTCCTTTTTAAGTCATTTTGGCCCAGGTGCCTTGCCCCTGCTGATGAACAGGCATTAGAACACATTGTAGAGCCTTGGCAGAGGCACTGGCCACAGCTCAAGATTCTCAAGACAGCAGGACAAGCTCTGTGGCCATAGGGGACAAGAGAGAGGCAGGTGCTTGCTCAGATGGAGGCAGGATGGGGACTTCCATTGCTGAAGCTGCTGGAGGGTCTCAAGCCCTAAGCCAGGTCAGAAGGGATCTGGACAGGACATATCAGGGAGCCCAACCTCTGCCACAGGAGACACACATGCAGACTTGAATTCTATATCTCTAGGAGGCTTGCTTTATAATTGCTTCTTTGGCTTAAAATATTTGGTTTTCCTTTTAACATTGCCACCTTTGCCCCGGAAACAGAACCTATTTACAAGAAGCAGCACACTGACCTGGAGGGCCCTGTGGGCCAGGAGAGCCACTGGAACCTGAGAAGGAGGACGAGACAGCAATCAGCAGAGGGGCAGATACAGGTGGGGACATCTGGCCCCGGTGCAGGGCAGGTGGGGGTTAGGGATGCTGTTTTCCAGGTGAGGGCTGTGTGAGTGTATTGCAGGCCAGGGGTGACCCCAGTGCATGTCCTCCTTAGGGAGGGGGCTGCAGCTGGGTGGGATCAAACTACCCTTTGCTCTTTCCTGGTCAGAGTAGAACATTTGGGCTGGGGCAGTAGAACATTTGGGTTTTGAGAAGGGGCCCATTCTCCCTGGGTTGCCCAGACATGTTACTTTTGGTGTGTGCATCTGGGCCGCAGTCAGTCAAGGAAATGGTCTAACTTCTGATTTCCTGAATGATCCATCCACCCACTTAGGGATCACATAACGGGGCCATTGAAGAGAGATGGAAACATGGCCCCAAGCCCATTATGGGGCTAAACTTACAGCCCTAGTCTTGACTCCCCAGGGATTGCTTTTCTGGGGGATGCTCTTTGGACCCACCCACCACCCCTGCACAGGCCTGGGGCAGGGGGTTAGGGCTGTCTGGGGTCCCAGGGCCTCTTCTCTGTGATCCATCCTGAATGTGGCTTCTCCTCTGGAAAACTTTGATTCCTTCCTGCACACTGGACTTACCTTTGGGACCCACAGAACCTGGGACACCAGGTGGGCCATGAGGACCTGGTTCACCAGCAGCCCCTGAGGAGAAATGAAGGGATGAGCACTTTGGGAGAGGCCCCAGTGTGGCTGCCCCCTATCCTGGCACTGTCATTTGGAGGGGATGCTTCCCACCCTGCTAGTGGTCTTGGATCCATTTGGTGCCCCAGTGAGGCCACTTATCAGCAAAACTCCTTAGCTTCTACCCCCAGAGACTTTATAGTCTATGGAGTTTGACACCTAGTAGGCACTCAATAAATTTTATTGTCTGGTTGAGCAATATTTTAAAGAGAAAGTAAAGCTGAAAATAAAGCTTCCTGCTCACAGTCTGTTAGCATTAAGAGGACTTCTGGTATCTGTCTTGGTTTCCCCTGACAAAAGCAGTCTCATAGTTAAGGATGGAATTGCAACACCTTCCCCAGCCTCTCCAGCACTGAACCTACGTCTGGGGCCTTCCCCACCTCCCTCTTGGCCTCCTTCCAGCCAGGAAAGGCTCAAAGGTCTGTGCCCCACTCCACCTTACAATTGACTCTGCCCTGCCCTGCCCCCTGAGCCCCACCTCGGCCTGACTCCTCACCCTCCTTACCACCCAACTCCAGGAAGGCCACTGCTCCTGTGACCACTTTCCCGGTGGATTCCAGGGATGTCAGATGGGTTCTCAGCCCCAGGCCTGGCCCTGTAGCCCAGCCTATGCCCAGCGTCTCTGCAGGGCCTAGCACAGACCCTGACTCAGGGTGGGTGCTCAGTAAATGAAGGAAGGAGGGAGAGAGACAGACAGAGTGAAGGAGGGACGGGTGTTGACAGAGTGAAGGAAGCACAGGCATAGCTAACTCTGCCGGTGAAGGAATTGCCTCTTACCTCTTTCCCCTTTCTCTCCAGATCCAGGAGGCCCTGGCTCACCACGAGGTCCCATGGGGCCTTCTCGCCCTCTCTGGCCCATGGGGCCTTCCATGCCAGGATCTCCTAAAGACAGGGATGGCCAGCCTCCAAGTTAGGATCCCGTACCCCAGCTAACGGCTCCACAGGCAGCCTCCCACGGCAGACGCTTGCCTGGAGCCCTTCCCTGGCCTCCCTGCTTCTCTCCTGGACCCCATAGCCTTGGCTCAACCTGGAAGCCAGAGTGACCCTTTGAAAATGTGAGTAGATCATGTTCTACCTCTGCCCCAAACCTGCACATGGCTTCTCAACTCACCCGGAGTCAAAGCCAAAGTCCTTACACTGGCCTCTGAGGCCCCACACAGCCTGCCTCCTCTCGGCCCATCCCTTTGGACTTTCCAGCTCAGAGGTCTTCCCCTTCCTGATGCTCCTTAAAAATTGCCCTGGGGCCTGACCCTTGGCCTTGGCTGCTCCCTCTGCCTGGAATGTTTTCCCTAGATCTCTCCTGCTTGGCTCCTTGTTGCCCTTCAAATCTTTGCTCAAATGGTGGCCTCTCAGGGAGGCCTTCCCTGGCTTCCCTGTGTAAAATTACTCTCCCCAGCTCTCATTCCCAAAATCCCTCCAGGCTCTCCTTTCCCATGTCATGCATCACCCGTAAACTGCTATAGACTTCACTATTTCTCACAGTTACTGTCTTTCTCCCCAACCCAAATCTCAGCTCCACAACAGCAGGGTTTCTCTGTTTGGTTCACTGATGTCTCTCCAGAGCCTAAAACAAGGCCTCACATACAGCAGGCACTTAATGAATGTTTATTAAATGAATGAAAGAATGAGGAATAAATGAATAAAGAAAAATGTGTTTCTTACCCACGCTGCCTTTTTGACCCTTTGGTCCTTCTGGACCTGGGTGGCCCAAGGGCCCAGGGATACCTGTGAACACACAAGGATATCTCAGCCCCTGTTTTCCTCCCAGAAGCCATCAGCTAGGATTGAGCAGCTGCAACACCGGCAGGCCTGGAGGTCATCAGAGAGTACATACCTGGAGTCCCAGGGAACCCTCGATCTCCTGCAGGAACAAAGGCAAAAGAGAGAGTGGTCAGCCAGAAGACTGTGCCCAATTCCCAAAGCAGTCACTAGTGGGATTCGGGTAGGGTTGCCAAACTTAGGAAATAAAAATGCAGATGTCCAGTTACATTTGAATTGCAGGTAAACAACACATAGTTTTAGTTATAAGTATGTCCCATGAAATATTTGGGACAAGTTATAGTGAAAAATTATTTGTTGTTTATCTTCAAAGTTAACTGGGAGTCCTGTATTTTATCTGACAACTGCAGGTTCAGGTACTCTGGCAGTATCAGTCCCCACCACTAACATGGTCAGGAGGGGTGTGCGGGCTGGAGACTTGGGGAAGGAGGGCTGGGACAATGACCCAGGTATATGCGAGGGTGTGGGTGGCAAGGATCTGAAGGGAAAGAAGAGACTCGAGGACCCCAAAGTGGAGGAGCTGACTTCCTGCCCTGGGGTTGCCTAGGAAGTGAGGAGGGAGCTGGAGAGAGGTGGGATCCTGTCATCTTGAACGTGGTGCTCAGTATTCTTCTGGCTGCAGAATCACCGAGGATGACTAAGATAAAGACTCCTGCCCACATGCATACCCCCTGAGTCAAAGGCTTGGGAAATGTGGCCCAAACTCTTTTGGAGATTCCTGTGCACAGGGAAGCTCGCCAATCCCGGTCAGCTGGACCAAGGAGAACTGCCCTGTGTCCAGCCAAAGGTCCCTGGGATTGGAAACCTCTCCTCCTCACACACCTGTCCCATCTGTTGTCAAATTACTTCTTGGAGTGCAAGGTGGGTTTTCTGACACTTGCTGATTGTTTGAAACAATTAACACTTGCTAATATTTAAGGTAAAAATGCCCATGTTATAATTACCTTTAGGGCCTGGACTTCCCATGTCACCTGAAACCAGAAAGATATGAAAACTGTGAGATGGGGCAAGAACCCAAAGGCCATACTCTGCCTTGTATTTTAAAACCATTTGACAAGATGTAACCTGTATTTCAAGGTGAGGCGACATGCGGCGAGTCCCTCCCAGTCCCAGAGTCTATGTCATTTGGGCTCATTGCTGGGCTTCTCTTAGATGCTGCCTTATCTAAGATATTCTGACTCTAAAACCAACAGATACCTCCCAACAGATACCATAAGATCATTCAGCTCTTCATCCTTCCATTTAGAACAAAGAAAAAGGTTTCTAATCTACCCAGAAAACTCACTTCCAACTGCAGGAAATGAATCAGAGACAAGGTTCAATCCATGGCAATACCTTTAGGGCCAGGGCTTCCTCGGAGATTTCCTGCAAGAAAAAGCAAATCCTGAGTCAGCTTCACATCTCCTGTCTCACACACACACACACACACACACACACACACACACACACACACACAGTAAGGGGATCATGGTATGGGAAGAAGAAACTGAGGCAAAGACTAGAGATCAGATTCTAAATTTGGCTAGTCCAGTGATCTTGGGCAATTCTTCTTTCCAGAACTCAGTTTTTCCAGGAGTAAAGTGGGACCACAGTCTTGGTCCCACCTACCTCTCAGGGCTATTGAGAGGATCAGGGGAGGAGAGAGGCCGAGAGTGGGCCGGATGATGGTGCTCATAGCACATGCACACATACCACATAGATGCAAAGAAGAAAGGGACTCAGGGGAGCTGGCCCTGTGCCCGGCGATGCTCTCACCATTTTCCTGTTCCATCATTAGCTTCTTCCTCACGAACATCCAGAGCTCCTCCTGGCTGTCACTGTGCAGCCCAATTTTGTCCAGGTCTGCTCCCGCCGCGGGTGCCATGCCCTGGCGGCGGTCCTTTTCTATTCTATCCATGCTGTCCCCATAGGGCAGCATGCTCCTCCTGATCCTCTCCAGCTCATCCACACGCGCCTTCAGCTTCCTCACCTCCTCCGCTGCAACAAACAGACACACACTGCGTCACTGAGGGCCCGGTCCTTCGCCTTCCATACACTCGCTCCTAGTGGAGAGCCTGACACAAGGGATTGGGGCCTGTGGTGGCTTCTTCATGCTAGAATACTCATGCAGAGATAATCTGCCGTGGCCACCAGCAGGATTAGCTGCTCAGCATCACAGCAGAGCCTTAAAGAAACCTGGCCTGGGAGTCAGTCTTCTCATCTGAGCTGGGTGACAAAGCTTGTCCTCACTCTCCCTGTGAGGTGGTATGAGAGCTGATAGAAATAGATACGGCTGGCCAGGCGCGGTGGCTCAAGCCTGTAATCCCAGCACTTTGGGAGGCCAAGGGGGGCAGATCACGGGGTCAGGAAATCGAGACCATCCTGGCTAACACAGTGAAACCCCATCTCTACTAAAAATACAAAAAATTAGCCAGGTGTGGTGACATGCGCCTGTAGTCCCAGCTACTCAGGAGGCTGAGGCAGGAGAATCGCTTGAACTCAGGAGGCGGAGGTTGCAGTGAGCCGAGATTGCACCACTGCACTCCAGCCTGGGCGACAGAACGAGACGCTGTCTCAAAAAAAAAAAAAAAGAAAGAAAAAGAAAAGAAAGAAAAGAAATAGATATGGCTGCTTGGAAACAGCAAAAGTCAAAAAGGCTAAGAAAGTCCTGACCTTGTTACTAAGGGCAGCCAGGTGCTTAGACCAGGGCCTACAGGTGCAGCAAGGGTGGGGCTGAGCATCAGGCGCTGCATCCAAATTCAGCTCCACCACTAAGTGGCAGCATGTCCTTGGCCAGGTACCACCTGGGGCCTCAGTTTCCTCATCTGCGGTAACAAGGGTCTGCACCAATGCATTCAGGTCCCCTTGCCCCCTAACACGTGGGCCCACTCACAGATTCCCGCCCTTCTGACAGGCAGTGGGGCCGGCCTGCCTCCTACCACACAGGCTGCCCTGCTGCCTTTGCCACGTACCCAGAGCAATGAGGCCGAAGAGCAGCCCCAGGAGTAGCAGCCAGGTGAGCAGCAGGCCCAGCAGCCACTTCCACCAGCTGCAGCAGGAGCCGCAGGGGCACCAGGCTGGTGCCGCTCCCCAAGGGCCGCCGCCAGCGCCACCAACACCGCCACCTCCTCCACTGCCACCACCACCACCGCTGCCGTAGCTGTGGATATCTGTGAAAGAGACAGGGAAAATGAAGCAAATGCAGGCAGCTCCTACCTTTCCCTCCAGATTCTCTGACTTTTGGTGACTTTCTGGCCTGAGTGAGTATGACAGGGGGCTTTCAAGTTCCTGTGCTGTTCCACGCAGGACAGGGCTGGCTCCTGGACTGAGCACAGGGCCTGACTGGTGCTGACCAGAAGTCTGGCAATCCTGGCTCCAGCTGTGTGACCCTGAGAAGGTAGGTCACTTCACCTTTGTTTCCGTTTTTATAACATGGCGTTAAAAGATTGCCTACTTCTTGGGAAGGTTGTTGAATGAAATGAGACAAGGCATGTAAAATAGTAGAGGAGTTAGCAGCACAGCACGAGGCTTAAACATCTTTATTTTGAATATAGCATTGATCTGCATCTGACTGGGCCCAAACCTAGAGCGTTCCCATCTCCATGCCTCAGTTCACACAGTGCTTTCTTTAATCCTCACAGTGCCTAGAATTATACTCAGCTCTTCAGGGGTGCCTAGTGAATTAAAACAATGTTTTTTGTAATGAAAAGTGTTTTTAGTTCCCTAAAATGGGGTGGTAGGACTTGACCTGCTTCTATCACACGGCGGTGGAAGGAAATGAGGAAAGGCTAAGGGGCTGGAGGCGTGCATGGCTTAGTCTCTTCTTGAGCTGCTGTGTAAAGACACAGTCACCCTGTTGTGTTAGGAGACAACCTAATTAACAAGTGTTAATTAGGGGCAGCTGGGGGCGGGGGGCCTGTTAGCTTCATCCCCTGAGCTAAGCTCCTTCTGCGGCCACCTCTGACCCACAGCCTGCCACTCCCCTGACCCCCACCCTGCTCCCTTCTGAGCCTTTAGGGAAACTCTTTAGAGTCTGGTGGCTTCTGTGCACTGCACTGCTTCCAGGCGAGGGACCATCATCTGGTCCATTAGCCATAAGCAGCCCCACTGGATCCTGTCACTGCAGGGTTCGCGGTTCTCACCCACCTGCAGTGGTGGTCTTGCCCTTTGTGGACACAGTCTTCAGGTCTCCTGAAAGGACAAACAGATTGACCTGAGCTTTTAAACTGGAGGAGCTAGCTGCTCTGCCTATGGAGTAGCCATTTTTTTATTCCTTTACTTTCTTAATAAACTTGCTTTCAACGACGTGCAGGAACATCCAGCAGCTCAGTCCTCACTAATCTGATATTTGCGATAATTACATCCATGAAGACATGGCTTGGCAAACAATTAATGGTGGAAGAAAGCACTATGTTTTAATTCTCTTATGACCTTAAACCTTAACACCTCAAAACATTTTTGGAACACCAAGTTATGGGTGCCGCTTGCATTCAAACAATAAGTGTGGTTGTGAGAAATGACTCTGATTTCTTGGTTAAGGGACTCTGAACACAAGTTCCTGACCTGGGGTGGAAGGAACTGGGAATGAGAAGGATGAGCTTGGAGGAGGATTGTTCCTGAGACCGTGATGCTATTTGAAAGTTGAGTGTTTAGGCTAGGCACGGTGACTCACGCCTGTAATCCCAGGACTTTGGGAGGCCGAGGCGGGCAGATCACGAGGTCAGGAGTTCGAGACCAGCCTGGCCAACATGGTGAAAACCGTCTGTACTAAAAATACAAAAAAATTAGCTGGATGTGGTGGCACATGCCTGTAGTCCCAGCTACTTGGGAGGCTGAGGCAGGAGAATCGTTTGAACCCGGGAGGCAGAAGTTGCAGTGAGCTGAGACCATGCCACTGCACTCCAGCCTGGGCAACAGAGCAAGACTCCGTCTCAAAAAAAAAACAAAAAAAGAAAAAGAAAGTTGAGTGTTTGTGGGCATGTGTAGAATTTACTCGGCAATTTGTTCATACCTTTCATCAGATTCTGAAAAGGATCTTTTGACTCCACAGCCCTAGACCTACCCCTAAAATGTCAGGAACTGCTAACTTTAAAGACTTACAGTCAGGTTCCAATCTCTCACCGTGTTAAAGTGATAACTGATTTGATTGGCATTTATTTGAAAATGTTCTATGACTTAACATTTTCCTTCCTTTACTGACCTCCCTGAAATCAGTGATTTGGAGAGATTCCTATAGGGCATCGTCAAGAAATGTGGTTATCAGACAAAGAACGCAGATATTTGGGAAGAAAAAAAAATAAAGCTAACAACTGCTTTGCAAAGCATTTTTCTATTAGTTCTGAAGATTATGGAGAAAAAGTAAAATGAGAAAACAAATGCCTTCGTAGACATGGCAGAGGCAGGCTTTTGCTTCAGTAATGCAAATGCAAATCACCTGGGAAGCTTGTTGAACTGCAGCTTCTGACTCAGTAGATCTGAGCTAGGGCTGGGATCCTGCTTTTATAACACACTCCCAGGTGTGGCTGATGCTGCTGGCCCGTGGACCACACTTTGAGTAGCAAGGTCTCCGAAGACAATGAAATGAAATGTGGCCTGGCTGAAGTCAAGGTGGACAACAATCATATTTGTTCTTACCATTAGCTTCGGCTTTTAGGCCTGAGTCAGCATTGTAGGCAGCTTGCTTTTCTTTTTTTAGGGTGTCTTCTGAAAAAGAAGCTATGTACAGAACCCATTATAACCTGGCATATTCTCTTCTCAACCTCTCAACTCTGTCCTATGTTCCCCCCGCCCTCGCCCACTACCCTGCTTGGGAAGGTCTAGGTTAGACTGGTAAGAAGAGCCCCTCTTTCCTGGGGTTCATCTCCCCTGATCTGTGTTTGCAGTTAGACTTGCTGTCACCCAAATGCCTCTCTGAGAGCTCTTTGCCTGAATTTTCTCAGCTCATCTGCATTCAAGGCAGACCCTGGAACATACTATTCAGACAGGTGCTTTTCATTAGAATGGGATGGCTATGGTTTCATGACTCATAGGGTCCCAAACCACCTTGCTAGGACATTTGGTCTCCTACACTATTTGGCTTTCTTCTGAAACCCAAGCCACACAGGATCTGACGCACTTGCAGCGATGCTGGCGGGGGAGGCCGTAAAGACCTTCCCACTGTCCTTGGTCATGATGAGCAGCTCCATCTCCTTCTTGGCAGGTGTGTTGTCTTTCTCTAGGATCAGGAACTTGCAGTCCTTGTGCAAAAGGTCATCGCTCTGCACACTTGTGGTGCAGGCTGGGGAGAAAGAAAATGGGTAAGAAGGAAGGACATGTGCCAGGAGAAGGGAGAGGGGAGAAAAGACAAGAAGAGGAAGGAGAAGAAAGAGAAGGAGGAGGGAGGTAAATTAGCAGGTGTGTATGAGGGTCTCTTGTTCTTGCTGACAGTGGTTACTATGAAGCATCTTGGGGACCATGGACACCCTCTATGCCTGGCTGGGCCTGGCCACCAAGAGTTTGGGTCAATGTCAGAAGCTCTGGATGGCTGGTTTATGGGGGCTGCCTCCCCTCCTGGAGATTATAGGATCTTTATTGAATGGGTAAAAGTCCCCCAGTCAGGTAAGTCCTTCCTTAACTAACTTGGGTTCATTTTTATCCTCCAGGTCTTAAGAGTTGCCTTCTTGGGGAGGCTTTAGCTGACTACCCCATCTAAAGCACTTCACCCTCATACACACACTCCCGTCTCTACCACATTACTTAATGCTGTCCTTATAATCTGTATCCTTTTCTGTAATTATCTTGCATACTTTGTGTGTTTGTCGTCTGCCTCCACCACTGACATCAGCTTAGTGAAGGCAGGAATCTATCCTGTCGTGTTCACTGCTGTACTGTCAGCACTTAGAACACTGTCCATCTAACACAAAGAAGGTGCTCAGTAAAGGCTTTCCAATAAATGAATTGCTGAATGGAAGACAACACACTAGGATTAGAACAATGGAGGAAACAGCTTACTGTATGGTGCTGAAATATGTAGACAAAGTTGATATAGATATTGTAAAAAGTAGGGAGGGTGCCAGCAGTTTCTGAGGGCTCCATGAGCTGCATGTAACAGGTGAAGGCCAAAGGCTTCCAGTCAAGGGCAGTGGCTAATGTGCAAGTGCCTGGCCCTAGGCAGGTATGGAGGGTGGAGCTTCCTGCCCCCTTCTGATAGGAACATTCATGGGAATGTTCACTTTTATTCACTCATGGAAACATCCAAGAGGCCTTTGGGGCAAGTTGCATTTGCAGGCCTAAGACCACTCATGGGTCCTATTTCCTCTTCCAGTATACCATGTGTATTGGAAGGATACACAGGCAGGATTACTGCAGAGTAATCCTCCCTGTGCACCAGCCTGACCCCTGGCAGCTGGGAGTAGCACTCACCGGCGGAGGTGGAAACGCCAGTGTTCACAGCCGCAGGACTCTGGGGCATGTTTTTCTTCACCCCATATGCTGCAAGAAAGGAAGCTGGGTCAGCATGGGAGGGTGGTTCCAGGTGACTCAGGAGAAGCCTGGTCAGCCCTGGCAGAGAGGTACCCCCGACACTTTTCAGTGAGAAGCAGATGATGAATCAACTCTCTCCAGCCATGGGGACAGTAATGAGGGTTTAGATGGAACGTTCTTAGGTATAATCCTCTTCATCCTTCTAACTACTTCCAGGAAGTCCTCCTAGACCCCCATGCATCTCCTTCTCTCCTGAACTCCTACAGCCCTTAACACCTGCTCTGCATGGCCTATCACTTATTCCCATTGTCTTATAGAGCCTCTCATTGTCTCATGTGTGTTAGACTTTCTCTTCCAATTAAGTAGCAGGCAAGTTGGAGGCAAAGGCTGACCTAGGTTTCATGTCCCCAGTCACCCCCAGGTTGGCACAGCGGTGGCAACCTGTAGGGGGTGCACCATAAAATCAACCAGATGATTGATTTGCAGTGACAGTGGGCTGTCAAGGATAGCAGTGAGCTGGCAAGACCACCAACCTAACCAGTTTGGCTGTGAGAGACACAGGAACATACAAGTGATGCCTTACAAGGTGATGCTGTTGACAGGACAGCCTTCCCTGTGTGCTTGACTCATGTCTGAGCCAGTTAATGATCAAGATTGATATCTTGAGTGTTGTGTCTTTGGTGGGAAAGGTCGACTGATTTTCAGGGACATTTTGGGTCTCCTAATTCAGTGAGTTGTAGCTGCAAAGAGGTGTCACTTCCCAGCGCCTAAGCTCCAACCCTAGCCTACTGACCTGTGGAAGTGGTGGTGGTGCCATGGGACAGGGTGGTCAAGCTGGGGGCCAGATTGTTCTGCATGCCAAATACTGTGAAAGCAACCAAGGTCAGGTGAGTACAGGGAGCACGGGGGATGCCCCCTGGCTTAGGACGGCCCCCAGAGTCCCAAACCACTTTCATGATCAATGGTTTTGCCAACAGATTCCCAAACTTCCTCGGTTCCCACACTCTTTGTAACGTAGTAAATTTGTTAATACCCCCACCTACCTACCCCAGGCCAAATATTACTAACAGTTCTACTTATTACGTAGTTAGGTCCATCCAAGTTAAAAGCAGTAGTTTGCACAGGGTCTGACAGATGTTGCTGACAGATCTCTCAAAATTTTAAAATATCATAGGGGTTCCCTGTTTCCTGTGACACCCTGGGGTGCCTTGGTGCACAGTGTGGGAACTGTAAGCTTAGGATATGGACACAGACACCTCGGGTGCTGAGAGGCACTAACTTGGCAGACTCCTAGTATTCCCGTTAGCCCTTCCTTCTCCTGACACAAACACATAAAACTCCCCCACCTCCACTATGATTTCGAAGGCTCCTTGTTTATTTGATTGCTTGTTTGTTTGTTTTCAACAACGTGCAGAAGCTTATTCCTCCTGGCCAGCAGCTTTGTTATTTAGGGCACAATATCAAGGATCTGATATCAGCCCACCTTCCCTTGGAACCTGGTTTTTATCAGGACTTTGCAAAGCAAAATAGCAAAGGCAGAAGAAATAAAACATGTAGCCAATGTCTTCTGGATTTGGTGGGCCTCTAGTCAACTGGAGGAAGGTGCTGAAAATCTGAATGCAAAACTTGTACTTGCCTCTATATCAGTCAAGTAAATAAACAAGGCTCACATCATTATGTTTATTAATCACATTATCACAGGGAGAAGGCAGACTCCTTTAAAAAGAAAAGATGTAGGCTGGTAATATTTACATATAGGCTCTTAACATGTATGTGGAAACATAGCAAATAAATATTTCTTTAAAATTGTTGTATGTTTGCATTGGAAGATAAGCAGTAACATTATTTACCCCAATATAGTTACTCCAACAAACTATGTGTTATATTTATAGAAAGATCTGAAAGTAGTTACTCAATGAATTCTATTTTTCTTTAAAAGATCTGAAATAAAATCCTTCTAAATTAACAATGCCTTTACCCTGAAAATGTCCTACACTATGATTCCGTTAGACCCTTCATTTCCAATCCTCCAACTCTTCCAGAAAATAAAGGCGCCACCTTAGAATACGCACGTCAATGTGGGCTCACGTCCCCTCGCCTGAGACTTTTCCCTTGGGGTCTGAGTTCTCCCTGTGGTTGAGGGCAGGTTCTGTGCAACCCTGTGCCTCTGCTTCTGGGCTGCAGTATGCATGGAAGAAAGGCCTTCATGCTCTTGGGTGAAGCATCCTAACACTTCTATGCAAATAGCCTGGAAAAATCATCTCAAGATGGTGACACTGACCTGAGGAGGATGTGCTGAGTCCAGGGTGCAAAGTGGGTGAGCAGGACGCCATGTTGTTTGGAACTCCGAAGACTGCAGGGGCAAGGAGGAAGGCTGGTGAGAGGGACATCTGGCCCAGACAGGGATAGAGATTTGGATACCACAGAAGCACCAGAAGAAATGCCAGGATTGGGTTTTTATATTTTGGTAAATTTTTGTTTTTAGGAAAAACAGGCTCTTGCCTTGCAGCAGAGAATGAAACACTAGCCTGCACTGCACCTTGGGTCACAGCCAACAGGTGATCTCAGGTCTGTCAAACCTGGAGTGGACAGTGGGTCCAGCCAAAGGCTCTCTTGTGAGTGACCCCACTTTACAGAGATGGTCCCTGAAGCTCAGAGAAGTCAAATGACTTATTCAAGGCTCCACCGTCAATTCATATGAAATGAAACTAGATCTCCTACATCCATTTTCAGTGTTCTTTCCGGTTTTCCTGATACACCGTGCTATATATTCTAAAGGGGACGCACCAGAAGCAATACCTTCTAGATTGAATTGAACTGAAGTTCCAGGGGTAATCTCCTGGGATGTTTGGCCACAGAAAGCCTCTCCAGGAGGCCCTGAGGATGGCAAACATTCTGAGGGTCATCCAGCTCCAGGATAGAGGCATGCCGAGTTCAGGGGTGAGAGAGGGTGTGGGCTGCCCGCCAGGTACCTGATCCCGCAGAGTAGGCATTGGTGTTGAGGAGGGATGAGCTCTGGGTTGTCATGTTGTTGTGATAGGTCCCCATGGAGGACCCCGCGGGCAGGGTGGAGGACCACACATGGGAGGGAAGGTTGGCATCCAGGATCGTTGCATCGTAGGTGCCTGACACTGGAAACAGACACATGCACACACCCCAGTGAGAGACAAATCAACACTCCCTGCTGGGGAATCTAGACACCTCATTTTGCTGGGATTTCCTGGTTTGGGCATTGAAAGCCCCACATTTCAGGAACTTTCGCAGTCCAGGAACCTGGGGTAGTTTCCATCTGAAATCTCAGAGCTGGTGAAATCATTATCTCTTGGATTAGAAATTTTTGCTGGCTCCTGGTAAAATCTGAGGTAGCCAAATTTTGCCTTGGGGTCCAACCATTTCTCCTTCTAAACCTGGCTCCCCATCTCCTGGTGGGCTGTCCCACCAATGGCATTCGTCTCCAGCTGTTGCCAACTCCTCCATCTTCAAAGACCCTGAGGGAACAGTTCTTTCAGGAGCAACAAATGAGACTCTGAAGAGAACCTCTTTCAGTAGAATTCCAGGCACCATGGCCATTGCAGTGTGCATGCCTGGGCAGGGGAGTCCTTGGTCTGGGGCCACACTGCATGCATGGCAGACTTCTCTGGTTCCACCCTCCTTAAACATTCCTATGTACCAGCCAGACACTGTGCCCCCAAGAGGGGATTTTCCTGCTTCTTCATATTTGGGGCCAGTTCTGCATATTTGTCTGTGAGAGGGAGCCAGCCATGCAGGTCAGAAAGTGCCCTGATGTTTTGGTTTTAGGGTGAAAAACAAGAAAGATCACAATCTCTAGGCTTTTCTCCCGTAGTGAATGGGAGGGATGTTTCCTATCATAGTAGATCTAGCTTTTTCCCTCACCTCCCTCCACGGCTCTGCTAATTTATATTTCTGCCTTCCACAGAACCTATCTTGCACTTGGGGGACATGTAATATGGAACAGCTGAACAATGCTCATCCTACTTGACTGGGACATGTTGGTTTTCTGACTTCCTCCAGAGACCCACTGTCCACAAGGGCAGTGACTGTGTCTCTCTTGTCCATTGCTTTTCCTCAATGCCTGGTGCTTGGCATAGAGGAGACATTTAATAAATAGTCACTGAATGAATACACGAAAACTCTACACATTTCCCCAGTATTCTTCATTTGGGGGATCTGGCCAACATACTGTCCTGGGAGAGAATCTCTAGGATTTAGGGCTGGGCTATGCATATGGAATGGGTGACCAGCCAGGGGTAGGATAGGTACAGCCCACTTTTTTCACTGCTTGAAGAGAAGGTGCTCAGTGCTTTTCAAGGTCTCTGGCAAAGCCTGAAAGGCCTGCCAAGGCGTGGTTGAATCCCCAGGCCAGGATAGATCTGCCACCTTGTTGCCTTTTCTCCTGAAGGAATAATGTATACAGTGGTCCATTTCCAAGACAAAGTTTCTTAAATCAGCTTAGGTCAGCAAACTACAGAAGAAACAGGATATACTAGGCCCCTGCTTGGATAGCTAATGCCTGCTTGTTGGTCTCCCCTTCCCCACCAGGTCCCCCCACTTAGTTTCCCTCACTCAGACCAAAGAAGTTTAGTCTAAGGTAAAAGTTTACTAGACTGCAAAATAGCTCATTTTTGTCTGTTCTTATCAGCTTGCCCAGCTACTTAGGTCATAAGTCAAATACTTGAAGAGCCCCTAAGCTAACTAGGATTGCAATGCATTGTGGGCTGCAACAAAATGCACCAAGACAACCCTAAACAAACACCTAAAGCCCCTGCCCAACAAAAGAGGGAACTAAAAAGACACCCTCTAACATTCTCCCAAATAGTCCATTAAGGAAAATGCTGCAGGTTTTTAAGGGCTATCCCTCGAACCAGGGACAAGGAAAAGCAAAAAATGATAAAGTATTGCTGTTTTATCTGGGCCAAAGAGCCCATTCATCAGCCTTCAGTCTTTTGGCCTAAGTTTGGCTCAGATGAGGATTGGGTGTGCCAAGCTTTAATTCTCTATGTGAATAATAAAACCCCATCCTCACAAGAGGAGATGGGTTATGCTCTTTGTTAAATTAGTGAATTAACCCCCATGCTCCCCCTTCAAGAGGAAAAAAAAAGAGCATAGTAAAAAGCCCTCACCCAATAAAAAGCTCTGGAATCCCGTAACATGCTTGCCTCCACTTTACATCTCACAAAGTAGAGGACAGGGAGATCAGGGAGTAACAGGAAGGCTGGAGGAAGAGGAATCTGGGGATCATAAAGAAGCTAAACCCAATGCTCCCGTAAATCCTTATCCAAACTTGAGGAAAGAATTAGAACAATGTAAGAAGGACATTGAGAATTTCCCTATTCCTTCTAAACAGCAGATGTCTAATATGTACCCTCTTAGAGAAGTCCCTATGGGACAGGGAGGAGTTGGATATGTAAGTGTGCCTCTAACAAGTACTAAGGTTAGGAGTTTTAAATAGGAAATAAGGCCGCTCTTGGAAAATCTCCCAAAGCAGCTAGATCAATTTTTAGGACCCAATTTTTGTACTTGGGCTAAGATGATGTCAATCATGACTATTCTGTTTATTGGGGAAGAGAGGGGAATAATTAAAAGGGCAGCCATGACCATTTGGGAAAGACAGCATCCTCTCGGGCAAGAAGTCCCGCCAGCTGAGCAGAAATTCCTAAATGCAAATCCCAGATGGAATAAAAATAACCCCAAAGATCGGGCCCAAATGCAGGACCTAAGGGAACGAATAATTAAAGGGATTAAAGAGTCCACTTCAAGGACATAGAATGTCTCAAAAGCATTCGAGCTTCAACAAGTAAAAGAGGAGACTCCCTCTGCATTTCTGCAGAAGCTCAGGAATCAAAAAAAAAAAAAAAAATCAGAATTAGATCCAGAGGACCTAGTAGGGCAAGGCCTTTTAAAGGTTAATTTTATGACTAAAAGCTGGCCTGATATTACTAAGAAACTGCAAAAAAATTGATGGATGGAATAAAAAGCCAATTAAGGAATTAGAAGGTTTTTGCGAAAAGTAAGAAACGAATTGGAAAAAGAGAAAGAGAGAAAGCCAAAGCTGTCCATCTTGCAGACGGACAGAGGGGAGCCACGGCATGGCTCACGCTGGTGCTCAGAGAGAGAAAGAGTTAAGCTGCTGACCCTGAAGGCAAGGGAGCCGGCTGTGCAGCTGCAGGTGTGGGGGCGGCAGGAGCTGCAGAGCCGAAGCAAACAGCCGAGATAAAGGTGGACAGTGTGAGAGAGCTAATGTAAGTAAGCTGTTAACATGGCGAGTGCGCTGGCGCCCAGAGAAAGAAGAAGAAACTGAGTGTAAGGGAAAGAGAAAACAGGGATGACAGAGACAGAGAGATTAAAAAAAAAAGAAAAAAGAAAATAAGCGAAAGAGAAAGAGACGGGAAAAGACAGAGATCAAAGACACAGAAGGTGAAACTGGGGAGAGAGATAATGTAAAAGGAAAAAAGAGTACAAGAAGAAGAGAGAGAGACAGGGAAAGAGAGAGAGGCCATGGAAGATGGGAGATGGGGAGACAAAGGTGCAGGTGGGCAGTGGCTGCCATGGCCCTGCTGGCGGAGGGGAGTCTGAAGTTGATCTTCGGCAGGGCCCTGGTAGTGAGCACCCCACATCAGGTCAGGAATATATTAAATCAAAGAGTTGGGAGATGGTAAACTAATTCCCAGATTTTAAAATATGAAGCCATATTATTACAAAAAGATAATTTAGTCTTGACAACATGTATTTTCTTGAATCCAGCCAGCTTCTTATGAAAAGGAGAGGAGAATAAAGAGGCATCAAATCATAACTGTTTGGATATCATAGAATGTCAAACTAAAGTTAAACCAGACCTTAATATCAAACTACAGTTAAACCACCCCATTACATAATGGGATGAGACTGTTTGTAAATGGGTCATCCCAAGTAGTAAATAGTAAAAAACACAATGGCTATGCTGTCATTAATGGAAACAAATAATCCTTATGTGAAAAAGGTAGATTATCCAATAATTGGTCAGCCCAAACCTGTAAATTACATGCTCTTAACCAGACCCTCAAGCTTCTAGAAGGCCAAGAAGGCACTGTATATACTAATTCCAAATATGCCTATGGAATAGTACACACCTTTAAAAAGATCTGGACAGAGCGGGGCCTAATAAATAGCAGGGAGAAAGAATTTGTACATGGGGAACTGATCAAACAAGTTTTTAAAAGCCTCTTGCTTCTAGCAGAGATAGCCATAGGAAAAACTATAGAAGCTGTGGGGAACAGGCTTGCAGATAAAGCTGCTAAGCAAGCTTCCCTGGAGGAAGAAGTTAGATTGTTTAGCCTAATCCCACAGATCCCTAAGGTGATATTAAAACCCAAATTTTCTAAAAAGGAGGAGGAAGAGCTGGGCAAGATAGGGGCCACTCAAACTGAGGATGGGAGGTGGGTGCTCCCTGATGGGAGAGAAATGATAAGCAAACCCATAATGAGAAAACTGATGTCCATACTGCATAAAGGAATTCACTGGGGTCCCCAGGATACGTGTGATGCAATACTAAAAAATCATGGGTGTATAGGGATCTATACCCTTGCTAAACAAGTGTGTGGGTGTTGTGTAACCTGCCAGAGAATAAACAAAAAAGTAGTTAGAAAACAGACTACCAGAGGAAGACCTCCTGGGTTAAGGCCATTTCAAAGCATTCAAGTAGATTTTACAGAAATGCCCAAAATAGGGAGACTAAAGTATCTACTGGTAATGGTAAACCACCTCTCCGGCTGGGTGGAGGAATTCCACCTCCCAACTGCCACCGCCAGGAATGTGGTAAAAATAATCTTAAAACAAATTATACCTAGATTTGTCTTGATAAAAAATATTAATTCAGACAATGGGTATCAATTTACCTCAAGGGTGCTAAGGGGAATTATGGAAAGTTTACACATTAAATGGGATTACTATACCCCTTGGCATCCCCCTTCCTCTGGAAAAGTAGAAAGAATAAGTCAAATTCTCAAAACGCATATTACTAAACTAATCTTTACAACTAAAATGCCTTGAATGTCTCCCAATAGCACTCCTTAGGATTAGAACAGCCCCAAGCAAAGACTTGGGACTGTCCCCTTACAAGTTATGATATGGACTCCCATATTTAGATAGGACTACTGATCTTCCTACTATGGAAACCAAAAACCAGTTTTTAAGAAATCATATACTGGCCATATCCTCCACCCTGTCATCCTTTAGCTTAAAAGGACTTCGAACTCAAACCCCGCCTCTTGAGTTCACAGTTCACCACTTCCAGCCTGGCATCTCGGTGCTAATTAAGACTTAAAAAGAAGGTAAGCCCCACCCAAGCTGCGAAGGTCCCTATCAAGAGGTCCTAACCACTGAAACGTGAGCACGAACAGCTAAACGAGGGTGAACTCATTACACTCAAGGGACTGGTAAAAGAAACCCAAGAAGGAAGGGAAAAGGGCAAATGGGAAGTGTATAAGTCACCTAAGGAACACTTAAAGCTAACTCTAAGGAAAACCTAGAAGAGAGCTATAAGCAAACCCCTTCATTAGTGGTGGATATGGTTAGGATTAATCCTAACACACAAAAGAAGACCTGAGTATTGGATAGGGCCCAGTACTAGGGGTGGAAAGTAGGGAATATCCAATCAATCTAATAATCAACATAACTAAAACCTCTACCCCCTAAACCATAAAATCCAATGCCTGCCGAGTCTTACATTGTGGGAATTTAGGAAACCAAAGGCAGCTGTCACAAGCAAACAAATATCTATGCCCTAAAACAGGTTGCTATTAGGGAAAGCCCTGTGCTAGCTGGAATGAGATTTGGTGGGCCCCAATTTCAAGTCTCACTTTCACTGTTCTCTGGGTCTCTGAGTCCACTCTTTGGGTTTGGATGGGTAAGTTTGTTTCTCACACTCCTCGGCAGCCTGGGCTGTCAGACTTACCCGACTGGGAGCTCGCTGTCACAATTTTGGTCTCCACAGTGCCTTTCTTGGGGATGGGGAGTGTGTTGGAAGAATTCCGGGTGGGGCTCACACTTGCCGATCGACTCCCCTTGAGCAAACGCTTAACGTCATCCAATTCTGTCCCTGTGAAAGAATCCACAGACGTTTCTGTTAAGTCCAGAGTTCTTTCCTGAGTCCCTGTGCAACTGGGGGGAACATTTGTGGCATTCTGACTACTGGGGAGAATGGCATCTGCCTCACACATTGGAACTTTTTGCTTGGCTTTATAATATTCACATTTTACTAATGAATAGCACTTATCAACTTGGTACTTTGTCATATTAGCCTCATAAATCTTCTGCGTCTCACAAGGAGGTCAAGGTGCTTGGGAGATATTTCCTAATTAGACCTCATCAAACATCACAGGAATGATTCTGTGGCTGGAAGACACTATTATCTAGGATCAGGCAGTTAGAGAACCAGGTCCCTTGAAACAGATGCTTCAACAGCAGTCTCATCCCCTGCACAGGATGCATCTGATGTTGGGTCCTTGACCTTGTATGCCTGGGGCTGTCAAAAGGAATCTGTGGGCCATAACTCCTAAATATTGTGCTGTGTTCACGTGTGATTTAATTTCAAGTCTATCTGGCTGATTTAATTTGTAGCAAGGTGAAAAGTGGAGCAAGCTCCCTGTGCCTCCCATACAGGAAGCAGGGAAGCAGGAGAGGTGGGAGGCACCATGCATGGGGAGTGCATGAGAGGATGCATGGGGAGTGCATGAGAGGAGACACAGGTTTGCAGACACTGTATGCTGAAGGAACTCTCAGCCCCAACTCCCTTCGCCTCACCACCCCTAAGCCTGGAAGGACTCCGGTGAGAAGGTGTCGGGCCTGGAGTCAGACTCCACAACCCTAGGTACTGAGCTCTCTGGACAAGCACCCATCTCTGTCCTGAGCCACTGACCGTGTTCTTTCTTCTACTCCTTGAACATGACTGCTGCCCTAAAGTTGAGCTCATTTCAAAACGTTGTCAAATACCTCTAGCAAGAACAACAGGTATCTAACATATTCCATCGACAGAGACTGGGGGGTCTCTGACATTTGAAATAAAGTTCAAATTCTTATACTCTACTACTGACCCTTCTCTAATCTTAAACTATCCCATTATGTCCTTGCTTTGAACTGTTCCTTCGATGCCTCATGCAGGCTCATCCCTTTGAGCCGAACTGATCCACTCTTCAGTTTCCTTTCAGGTAACACCTACCCCAGGAAGTCTTCTCTGGCCTGATCTCCATGGGCTGCCGTGGAGCTGCTCCTCCCTGTTCCCTCACCACACTGAGTTGCGATGGTTGGTTGACTTACTGTCTCCCTATTAGTCTGTGAACTACTACACAGCAGGAACCACGGTTTACTCAGCGGCTTAACCCCAGCCACCTAACCCAGGGTCCAATTCACAGAAGACCCTTAAAGATGTTTCATGATTGCATGCATGTACATACATGTGTGTGCATGCATGCACACACACACATGCATGCGCACACACACACACACACACACACACAGCACTAGCCCTGGATTTCTGGACCCTTTCTTTTCAGCAAGATCATGACCACTTACATCGGGTGGATGGGGATGCACTCTGCAGTCGAACTCGAATTTCACTCTCTGTACAAGGGAAGAGATAGAGAAGGGTATGAATGAAGGAGCTTAGATCACAATCCCTGACACTGAACTCCTAGCAGCAGATGGCCCTTTAGGCTGCTCTGATATTTCTGAGCTCTGGAAACAGGAAATCTAGGTGTGCCCAAGAAGAGTGCTGCTTAAAAAGGGAGACCTCCCTACCTCCAACAATTCCCCATCCTGCCAACTGCATACCTCCCAGGCAGCTGGAGATGTTCTAATAAAATTCCAGGCTGAGCAAGGAGGTTCCAGTACAATCAGCAATGGTCAATCCTTTCCCCATCATCCACCTCATGGCTGCCAGAACCAAGGTTCTCTCCTGCCTCCATGGTCTCAGGCATTGGCAAAAGATTCTAAAAGCCAGAGTGTTTACTTGCCATTTTGGCCTCTTCAGAGATGGGAGGGGCAGGAAGCTGGTAGCTAACATTA
Organism: Pan troglodytes; assembly: GCF_028858775.2. Taxonomy (NCBI): domain Eukaryota; kingdom Metazoa; phylum Chordata; class Mammalia; order Primates; family Hominidae; genus Pan; species Pan troglodytes. The sequence continues at coordinate 116,186,796 of NC_072406.2, forward strand.
TTAGTTAGCTTCAGGTGGAGAACTGGCATCTTTCAACTATCAGCCTAAAGTTGTGGGTGGTTGGCATACTCCTAACTTCCAAGTTATTGATGATAATAAGGCCCATAGGAAGTCTAGGTGGGTCATTGTGAAGAATTCTGCCTTCAGCTCAGCCCTAACATGCTGCCCCTCACCCTGCCCAAAGCTTAGCAAGGGCTGCTTCTCCCAGGACCACATTTCTCTCCTATATCATTGTCTACATGACTAGATTACAAAACTGTCATGGAGCTGTTTATCTCCTGGATAAATTTTGAAAAAAAATTTGGGGAGATTTTGCTCATCTTTTGATGTGTAAAAGCAATTAGAGCATATCTTGTTAAAGTCAGCCAGGAGACCAGAAGTGAAAGCAGATGTGGTATCTGCATCTTCAGATGATCCACAGCAAGACAAATGATGCCCCACATTGTTATCATGTGTTTTGCTTCCTGCCTCTATGTGCTTGTTAGATTACTGTCAAAAGCTACCCTTCCCCTCCCGATAGAGCCGGTGGAAGATTCCCAGGATACTCTAAGCTCCTCGAAAGCAGAAAGCATGCCTTATTTATTCTTCTGTACTCCTTACACTCCCTGGCTCAAGGCTGGACACACATTAGCTTCTCAGAAAATACCTGTTGAATGAATTGGACTGAACCCAGTGACAGCACTCACCTCGTGTTTGACTCCGTCCTCTGGTTGAAGAAGAAGCTGAGAAACAAAGAAATGCATTTTTAGGCATATATAAGAGGTGGCATGCTAAATACTTTTGACATGGAGGCAGATATAATTGGGGAGGGGTTACTTTCATAGTGTGTCTAAATCCAGATAGGGGCTTTTCTGTATAGCAGTTGCTTAATAAATGATGATCACTTAGCAACAGCAGAGAATGTTTTCCAATGCCCTAGTACATTTATGATGTTAAATTAGCTAAATGAATGTTAAGTTAGCTAACATTTTGAATGTTAAGTTAGCTAAGGTAATCCTGTTGGGGAGCATGATCCATTTGGACTGGCTGACTACACTGATCAAATGTATCAAAAAGCTCCCAAGTCTTCCCTTTGATTTTTTATTAGAGACTGCCATGGTTTCCCCACTGTAAGCAAATACAGAAAATTATAATCACTGTATAATCAATGATCCTGGCATCAATTCATATGCACAGTGAGATTTCAAGAACATGGAACGAAAACTTAAGGCCAAGTGAAGACACAGCCTGGGGGTTCATGAAGCACACACAGTTCCCTTGAAAGCCAGCAATAGTGGAGATGCCGGGATGCCTGGCATTTGTGTGTTCTACTCGCTGCTCTGCTTCTTTGGGAGGCCTCTGTGCATCTCATGGAAAGAAGAATCCCTACAATTATTGCTTGGCCTTAGGGGCTTATCCATCCAAGCCTGAGCCTTATATATAGCTTACCATTTCTATAGTGCCACGAGCAAAGGCTTATGACAGCAAGTTAATGTGGCTGATAGTCCCCTTAATATGCTTCAGGATAAAGAGCAAGGGAAAAATAGGTCAGCAGGGGTCAAACTCTTTTAGAAGAATCCATTTAACTCATGAGGTCCCCTACTCCCACCACTTCATCTCCCCCAGGGATTTTCCTAGTGCCTCGTTTGACCATTTCTTTAGAAAATAAGGAGAGGACATACCAAATTCCTTCCGAGGGTACTCCGGAGAAGAGTTGCCACTGGAGCTCCCTGGAGAGGGGATGAAACACTTAGAACAAATGGCCTCTTAGGCCCATAAAGCTTCCAAAAGGGGAGGTAGTGCCTGTTACTTATTTCTGGACCTCCACAGCCCTCAGTGTTTCAGGGGGGAATGAGGTATGCTCTTCAGCATGCATGTCAAAGGAGCCAGGCTCATGATGTAAAACACGACCCATCATGGCCCTGGTTGCAGCACTTTGCTCTGGTCAAGGACCTACTTCAGATGAGGCAGGGATGAACAAAGGAGAGCAGGAGGTTTTGGTTTCTTTCTTTTTTGTTCAATTCCTCCACTGGCTTGTCCTGTGTCTGTCCTAGAGCAAGTGACCTGCCCTGATCAAGTAACCTGCCCTCAGCACCAGGAACCTCTCTGACCTTATGAGGCTTGTCCCAAACGTGGACCCAGTTAAAATGAAGGTACAAATCCCTGGTCAGGCCCGACCTCAGAAAGCACTGTGATGATGCAATCCACCTCACCTGGATTTGGGGCTTCCCAACGGCCCAGCAGCTCTTGTCCTGCAGCGGCAGGAGGGAGTCTGCTGTGCACGTGGGATGCTAGCCCGCTGTAATCATTCACTAGAGTGTCTGGGCCTTACTCCTGCTTCTCCAACACCAGCACCAATCTCTTCTCACTGTTAAACTCCTTGGCCACCTGGCTGGTCAGTTTCCCACATAAAACTGCTTCTGCAGATCACCAGGAACTCCAGGAACCTTAGTAATGGAACTCAGGTGTCTTCTTCTACGACTCCTTCTTGACCCTGAGCACTCTCTTGTGTTGACCTCAGCAATGCTGTATGTTCCTGGTCTCCCCTTGTCCCTAAAAGACTCTTCCTCCTCTCTCTGTTCTCTGGCTTTTCTTTCTCCTTATTCCCTCCGCTTTACCTTCCTTTGCTTCCTTCAACTTTTATACTCTCTTGGCAAACTCCTTTAGTCTTCTGACTTCCTCTAACACCTCTTTGCGAATGGCTTCCACCTGGGTATCTGGGCCCTGACTTCTTCCCTGAACTCAAATCCTGCATCACCCACTGCCTGCTTGCTACCCTCGCCAGAGAGCTGGGCAAGTGGCTGTACTTCAGGATGAATTAGCTGGATTCATCAAGTGGAGTCATCCATCTAATTCCCTGTTTCAGTTGTTGGCACCACCAAGAACCCAACCTGTGTGTGAAGCATTCTCCTTACATTTAGTCAATTGCCAAACCTGTCAATTCCACCTCAGTGATAGCTTTCACTTCTAGCTCCTGACCTCCATCATTACCAACCTGGTCCCAGCCAAAATGTCCCTTCTCTGGATGACTGAGGATTTCTTTTTAACTTGTCACTGGGTTTAGTCTCTTTCTCACCAATTTTTCCAACACATGGCTTCCAGAGTTCCAGTCCTGGACCTAAAATATGATTGTTTTGCTAAAAACTCTCTGTGGCTTCCCATTGCATATGGAATAAAGTCTAAACATCTTATCCTAGCACTGAATCTGAGTCCCTCAAACCTTTTGCACATAAGTACCACTGAATTTCCGACTTAAGCCCTGGGCTCTCCTGGCTGTCTTTGCTTATGCTGCTGCTCCCACAGCTTGGACAGTCCCATCTCTCCATCTTTGGGCATCAAATTCTTACTCATGATGAGGACCCCGCTCAGATGTCCCCTCCTCCATAGAATTTTCCCCGATTTCCTCAGCTTAAAATGATAATCTCCATCTACTTTACACAATTGTATTTTATCTGTCATCTTAACTTGTCTATTAGACTACAGGTCCTGAAGACAAGATCTATGTCTGATTCATTTAAGCATTCGTCAAGGCATTCTACACAGTGTTAAACGCATAGCAGGTACTGGATAAAATACTAGTTGGAAAAGTAACTAAATGGGTGAATGAATAAATAAATGAGGTAGTGAATGAATGAATGAAGTCTTCAAGTAATGGAAGTCCATAAAAGAAATGAAGGAGGAGTGGGAAGAAAGGTGAGGGGCAGACACAGGTGGCCAGCATGTAAATCTTCAAAGAATGAGTGAAGTTGCTTGGGGAAGAGAATGGTTCTCTTGTAAGGTTAGTGGGACTGATACCTTCATACGCATGGCGGGTAACGTGAGTTTTCCTTTCAAAGGTTGAGCCTGGGGAGTTGGGCAGAGTGGAGGCAGGTGAGTGAGCACTCCTGTAACTAGAGGTGGAGGCATGGCCTCGTGTGCTTCCAGCTGCAAGAGGGGAAAAGCATAAGTTCTCAGTGCTTCAGCAGAAAGGTGAACCAAATGGCTACTGTGACCCAGCTATATTAACCAAGTACACTCAGGGAGGTTCTTCGGGAGGGCACAGCTGAAAGGGGCCACCTCAGCATTCCCCCAGCTGTTCACAAATGGAAAGGTGGAATTATTGCCTGGGAATGTCCTTCCTGTGCATGGTTACCATGCACGGAAATGGAAAGGATTTGGCAGGATTTTTCTTGTAGACACTGCTTGGATGGACTAGAATATAATCCAGCGTGGAAGTGTGCCTCAACAGGTAAGGGCAGGTGTTTCTTTTGGTCAACCTGGCTGTTCTAATGTCTTGGGGCTTCCTTTTTAGTTTTACTTCGAAGTATTTTAAATGGCTTCAGGGGCTATCTGGGTGCTTCTTGTTTTTGTTTTGTTTTTGCCTTGCTTTGCTTTGTTTTGTTTTAGTTTGAAAGAGTGCTTCACTGGGAACAATGGGCCTGTGTTGGATGCTTGCCCAGTGGAATCTTGCACAGCATGGGATCACATGTCACCAGCTTCCCTTAGCACAGTAACCCAATCGTTAAGTTTCTTTCGTTGTTAATTCAAATTGTAAACCCTCAGGCGTGCACATTGTTCTCTAAAGAGATGGCTTAAAGGGAGTGATTTAGTGAGGAAATAGCTACCTACCCATGAAGTCTTAATTAATGATAGTTATTTATATTGTGGACTTAATGAAAATGGATCTGATTTTAAGTAGGCTTCAAATGCTGATGATTTATAATTTGCACCCCCGGTCTCCAGCCCTGCTGCCCAATGGCTGTGTGTTATTTTGATAACTCTCGGGGGGATTTGGAATGGATGACAGGTGATTGTAATTGTCCCTTTTGTGCACTGATTCAAAATCGTGTCTGCCCTGTGTCCTGTGTAGGACTTTCTTGGTGTCTCTCTCTTTGTCACCCATTCTTCCCTGACCTCTTGCACTAGTGGGCACTCACTTGAGTTTATGTAGCCGCTGCTGCCATGAGTCAGGCTTTGTTTCTCCAGCCGGCTCCCTCCACCAAGAGAGGCTGTTTTAGCATAGCCATTGCTGGTCCCGCCTTCTGCCAGGAACAAAAGCAGGTGATAATTTCAGGGTGGAGTCAGGCCAGAGGATCCCCTGGTCCCCCACCCTGTGGAAGGCTTCCCTGGTTTTTCACCAGGACCTTCTTAGTCTGGGGTTCCTTTCCCACCTACATTATAAGATGCAAGCTGCCATGCTCCAGTTTCGTTGGTTTTTTTGTTGTTGTTGTTTTGTTTTGTTTTATACAAATATCTAGAGTCAGTATTCCACCTGATTTAAAAGAAAAGTCTCCTGGGTGGAATATAGCAAGTTGCATATTAGGACATTTTAAATAGTAGAAAAGGCTGAGCGATGAAAGCTCCTTGAGTCCAGGACCTGGTTGGGCTTGCTTTTTCTGAGTGCCTGGTCAGTGCCCAGGCATGGCAGCCACTAGAAGTGCTGGAGGGGCGTGTGGCAGCTCTGTGTTGCTGGTGTTCCACCTGGCAGCCCATCACTGCTCCGACTTCACCTGCTGGTGGGTGGGCTCTCCCCATCCCCAGGGAACTAGGCTCCCTGGAGGCGGGGGCAGGGGGTAGCTTTTGGGCTCAGATCAATATTACAGGAGTGATAGGAGCTCCTGGAAAAAAAAGTAGCCTCAACAAGAAGCTTGACTGGTAGCCCCCAATCCTTGTTCAGGTTAGATCAGATATCCAATATTTTAGCATCTGGAATAGGCAAATCTACAGAGACAGTAGATTTGTGGTTTCCAGGGGCTGAGGAGAGAGGAGGGAGAATGAGGAATGACTGCTAATGGTCACTTCTTTTTGTGGAGGCATGGAAATCTTCTAAAATTGGACTGTAACCATGGCTGCATAACTTGGTAAATATACTAGCAATCACTGAATTATACACTTCAAACTGGCGAATTCTGTTGTATAGAAATTAATGTCAATATAGCTGTTAAAAAAGATGTCAAAAATTTTGGAGCTCCCATGGAAAAGGTTACAGGTGTGGGGCCCTTCAAATGTGACCTACTGAAAAGAAAGCTATTGAGGTAGTTACTTACTTGGTGGTAAGGATGTAAGTCTTGTGGTTACTGTTTCAGTGACAACTAGAAAAAGACAAAGAAAAGATGAGTTCTTATGTAATGCACTGACAGCTCTGGATCTTGGCAACGTCTAAGCTCTGTCACAGGCTAAGCATATTAAATTAGGTTCGACATTGATTTTTCTATCCTTGTGCTTTAAGGTGTGTGATCTGACCCACTGTGCAAAAAGATATGAGCAACAACAATGGGTTTCATATGCTTGGAAAATAAGTTTATATCTCTTTGGAGCCAAAAGAAGTTATGCACTGCGTTTGAAACATGAGTTGTTTTGCTGTTGATGTCTCTCCTTGGATAATTAGATCCAGTCCAGGCCTGGTCTGAGGTTGAAGGAGGACCAGGCCCTCTTGTCTCAAGTCACTCTGTTTCTCTGCATTTCTCCTTCCCCACGGTCTCTCAGTTCAGCTGAGACCAACACCCTAGCTGACTTCACTGTGTACTTCTTCATGAATTTGGAGGTGTTTAAGAACATTATGTTTCGTTCTAATGTCTTCAGGGCAACCCCTGAATGTGGGGAGTTGTGGGAAGGAAGGGTGCTCCTGATAAGTCACATTTGGGGTTTGGCAAAATCAGTGATCCAGGCACATCACAGACAGACTTGAAGAACCAGTCCCTTGGCCTCTGAAATTTAGTTCCTGTAGGTCTGAGAGATGGTGAATCCATCACTCATGCTCTGACTGTGGCCCTCAGCACTACCTCCGTCTCTGGTGGGTATACAGAAGCCCCTACCTATCTGGGGCTTTTGTTCTTTGAAAGCAGGTTTCCAGTGTGCTTGTATGCATGCATGCATGTGTGTATGTGTGCATGTATGTGTGTGTGTGTGTGTGGCATGCATGGGCACATACGTGTGGGGAAGGTGGTGAAAGGAGAAAAGAGTAAAGGAAGATGGTGCAGGATCATTTTGTGCTACTTTCAGCTGTGCCGCTGACACCTGCTCCATCCCACATGACTCTCATTCACACTGTCCTTCTTCATACTGCATTTTGCTAATTAGTTTGGTTGTCCTAGCAAGAAGATGCGGTTATGGACATGACAGAAACAGTACTTAATGCATAAAAGGAAATGTTGGCCGGGCGCAGTGGCTCACGCCTGTAATCCCAACACTTTGGGAGGCCGAGGCGGGCAGATCACGAGGTCAGGAGTTTGAGACCAGCCTGGCCAACATAGTGAAACTCCGTCTCTACTAAAAACACAAAAAATTAGCTGGGTGTGGTGGTGGGCACCTGTAATCCCAGCTGCTCGGGAGGCTGAGACAGGAGAATGGCTTGAACCTGGGAGGTGGAGGTTGCAGTGAGCCAAGATTACGCCACTGCACTCCAGCCTGGGCAACAGAGCAAGACTCCGTCTCAAAAAAAAAAAAAAGGAAATGTTTTTGTAGAGTGCAGTGGCAGCTTGATTTGAATAACAGTCCTTCAGCTTTCACTAAACCTCTCATTGTATAGACCTTTGGGATTCTTTGACACATAAAAGTGAATTATTTCCTAACTAAAACTTTCAAGTCTATGGAGCCAGAATTTTTTTTTTTATTGGAGATATATGAAAGTCACAGAATAAGTGAAAGAGTTTCCTGACTTAGAGTTGGTAGGAGGAGAGTTTAAATGTTTCTGAATTTATTATTTGGGCAGTTCCACAAAATAAATGTATTTGTTTTCAATTTTCAGCGTAGAGGTCAACTATGATACAATAACTAGGATGTTATTCGTTTAGATTTCTGTTGCCCTGTACCCCTAAATTTGGAAATGATAAAATAAACTATGGTGAATTCATTTAGCAGAATGCTATCCCATCATTAAAAATGAGGGTTATAAAAACTGTACATGGAAATGACAATCTTCATCATTCAAGAAAAAGCAGGATATCTTTTGACATAAAAATCAACAAGAGCTGTCTTATGAGAAGGATTAAAGTCCATTTAGGAACACACTTAAACATGATATAGTGGTTGTGGTAGAATTATTAATGAATTACTTATTCTGTTTCCAAATTTTTATTACTTTCATAATAAAACATATAAATTAAAAAATTCTGATGCTCTTACTTCTTTCAGTGACTTCAGTTCCATCTCGTTTGTTTTTCTTGGTTACATCCATACCATAGCCACCTGCAGGAAAAATCAGAAACCATGATAGTCATACTTATCATTGTTTTTAGTAATTATAAGTCCCTACTGTTGAAGCTGATAACCAAAAACATGATTTCAAGAATTTAAACCATAATTCTTTCACGTGAATATTTTTTATGAGTCATTCCCATTTCTTGTAACAGGTATAATAGAGGTTAATTTAATTGTTCCACTTTGGATTCTATATCTTTGTGCTGGGATCTTGTTTTTCAGTGTCTAGTTGATCAGCCTGCCCCCTGCTGAGCATCAAGAGGCTTACATAGCAGATCAGGTGTCCTGACCTTTGTTTGACTATAAAACCTCCATTCTTTTCCACGGTAATAAATAGCTGAAGGGGATCTGTCAAGGCACTTAGTGCTATCAACTAATTCATTTTAATGTCTCCCATAATGTTCAATGTTCTTTATGGAACTCTATGCATATGAGACATTCATGCTTCATTATTTAAGAGTCTGGAGGTAAGAATGGCACTTGATGAATTTAAATCAGGATAAAAATAATTATATTTGTCGTACTTGTATGGAACTTTACTCTTCTCAAAGTATGAAACATTCACTATAATCGGCTCTCATGTGCTTATCTGCAGACATAAGTATGAAAAACAGTTCAAGAAAGCCTGTAAAATCTATAGAAGCATGTAGGAAAATACATATTTGTATTTTTTATATTCTCCCTTCATTCTTACTCTGCTTCTGAAAAAGAAAACCAGTGCAATCTTGTCCACTGTGTCCCTCAGCATGGATGATATGAGGCAGGGCTGTTGCCAAATGGTGGTGGGGATGAAAGCTCAAGTCTTAAACACACAGGAATGCACAGCAAGGGTCCCATCCCAACTGAGCTCTTCTCTTGCTGTGCTGCCTGGCCCCAGGTTCTGAAAGGACCTGAAATCTGACTTACCCTGTGGTTCTCTCCCTTCCTCTAACTTTCTCTTCCTCCTAGTTTATTTTTTGGTTGTAGTTGGAACTGGGTTCTAGAATGCTGAGGCACACTGCTTTTGCCAGGTGCCCCTTGCTTGAAGAGCTCTCCTTCCAGTCTCTGCCTAGTGCCTTCAGGCTCGACTTACCCAGTAGGCAAAGTGGGCACAGTGCCTAGGCCCACAGCACATTTTGGGGCTCACAAAATGTTTACTTTTAACATCAGAAGGAAAAATGATCAGAATCTAATCTGGATTATGTCCTTCTTTATACCAATGCAGTTGTAAAATAGAATTTTAAAAAGTTTTTTGATGGAGGAAGGGGCCTACAAAGGCAAAAGTGTCTAGGGACCATGAAAGTCATACTGTGTGGCTCTGGATGACTTCCCTGATGGAAACCAAGACCAAATGAGACCAGCTGATCAACGATCTGGTGGAATAACCAAGATTTGTACACTTAGCTTCAGGCCCTAGTGAATGTGCCAACTTCTTGCTCGTTGGTGTTTTTCAAACATAGCTCGAGGCAAGGAATGAGGCACAATGGAAAAAATCCTAGCTGGATCTGAGAAGCCAAAGAATGTCTTTATAGGTATGTTTCCTGGAGCCCAGAGGAGGGGCTTCATACACAGTTTAACAAAGGAGTCTAGCCTCATCACAAGGACAAATCTGACCAGTGAATCTGTCTGCATTCCAGCTATAACCTATATGACTTATGTCATGCAAACCTACGTGCAACTGGACACCTTCTTTGCAATCCTTTGTTTAAGCATCAGTTTGATACCTCTGAAAGCCTTCTCTGACTTTCTTTTAAAAAAATAGATAATAAGCTGTGGATCAGGAGGCATTTGGGGAGATTAAACCTTTAAATGAGCCTGGCAGTCAGTGGGGAGGTGACCAGCTTTCTAGGATGGTACCTGAACTGATATGAAATATTATCCTGAAATGAACTGTTTATAACAATCCACGGAAACTTTTACTTCCTACAAGTTATTGCTTACTTTGATCTTTCAGTGAAAGTTGCTGCTGACAGCTATACATTTGGGATTGGCCGGAAGGGTTCCACTTGCAGCCATTTAGGCAGATGGATCATGACTCTGTTTGCTAAGAGTACAGTCTCCAGGCAGCAAACCTGGAAAGTTTTGCTTGTTCTTTCTTTATCCAAAACATAGCAGGCATTTCTAGGCCCTCCATCTTTTCCCTGAATCCCAATGACAAAGCCTTGATTTCTGCAGTAAAATGCTAAGGATTCCCCAACTTCCAGAGGGCACAAAGTGATGACCTACTTAGAAATCAGATGCCCTCCTTCAGGGCCTGGGAGCTCCTCATTGGAAGGTACTTTGTGGATATAACCTGCTCTAGCAGGTACAGGTAGATGCCTCTCTCTCAATCTGAAGCCACCCCAATGTCTGTGTGTTCCACAGCCAATCTGAGGTGTCAGGTACGTGTTGGGAGACTGATTCCTTTAAACCAAATATAAGAGGAAACTTTCTATAAGTGAGTTATATTAAATGGAGAGTGATGGCGTGGGGCACAAGCCTGGACTAGGATCTTCCCATGGGACCTACAGTATATTCCCAGGACTTCTTTTTTACACATTTTAAGTGCTGATAGTTTTTAAAAGTGTAACGTTAGGAAAAGGAACGTTTCCTGCCCAGGTACGTGCCTGAGCCTGCCTATCCTAGCAGGATTCACCAGTGTGTTCGTCTTCCAAAAGTCCTACTTAATGGAAGCACTGTCAAATAACATAATTTTTAACTTCTCAGATATTTGGGCCACTTCACTAGAACTAAGGATGAGCAGATCATTCAAGCTCTCAATTCCAAAATTATACTAATTTCCATCCGTAGTTCTAAAGGGTTGCTTTGTGGCTATTTTATAGCTAATGTTTTTGTGAAGGTGTAAAAATGATCCCATGTCACTTTTCTAGGCAAGAAGACACAATTTTAAATCATTTTTCTACTTTTATGAGTTTTTTCCTCTCCCCTTTATTTAAATGATGTCACGTCTACCTAAAACTATTCAGACGATGCTGTCTAACATACACACACACACAAGGACAAACCACTGTTAGTGACAGTGAACCATCACGTTAACTGTTTACCATCACATTTAGGTTTAAAACATCACATTTTCTTATTCTAATGACACATGAAACACTTTGTTCTTGATACAACAAAGAGAATGAAGAAGCTAAGTATTTTTCTCTCTATTTTTTGTTTTAGGAACAAATGTTCCTATACTCTGCTAATGAATTGCAAGTATTTTTATAGCTTCTATTACTCCAGTCTCTATACACTTTAAATTTTAAAATAAAACAACAACAAAATTGCCAAAGTATTAGAAAACCATCCACTGGCTATTGACCTGATAACACAGAAGGGCCCAGCAGTTTGATGCCAGGAAAGCCAATGCCCTGGAATTGACTATCTTGGAGGCTTTGTCTCTGTAACACCCCAGAGATGGGTTTGCTGCTTGCTACATTTGGTATCCTGGATTTTCATGACTGGGGGCAGGTGGGATAGGGCACCAGCTTTGTGATTATGCTGATTTGTTTACAGTTGTGTCCTGCCACTGTTAATAATGGCAAATGAAACGCAAACAATGTAAACACAGACTTCTTTTTGTTTTTCATAATCTGAGAAGGTGGTTAGTTCTTAGGTCAGGTCAGTTTCACCAGTCTAAGGAGTTTTTTTTCCTATTTTTTTTTGAGACGGAGTCTTGCTGTGTTGCCCAGGTGGGAGTGCAGTGGCACAACCTTGGCACACTGCAACCTCTGCCTCCTGGGTTCAAGCAATTCTCCTGCCTCAGCCTCACAAGTAGCTGGGGTTACAGGCATGCACCGCCATGCCCAGCTAATTTTTGTATTTTTAGTAGAGATGGGGTTAGTATAATATGAGTGTGCACCACTACGCACACCACTATGCTTGGCTAATTTTGTATTTTTTGTAGAGTCAGGGTTTTGCCATGTTACCAAGGCTGGTAAGTTTCTATGCAAGCTTGAAGCAGAGCTGTTCACTTTAATTTTTCCTGTGTAAACTCTGATCAGACTCATGTGGGTGTTTTGCAGGGCCTAAGAGTAAAGCAGGACACCTCTGATTCTCTGGAGTGAGTCTGTGTGGGGATAGACATCTGTCTTAGGTTAGTTCTGACAGATCTGTGCCTTAGCTCTAAGAGATAACATATGGAGGTAAGAAGAAACTATTCTGCTTTTCAAATAAATACCTTTTAAAAATCTTGCTACGTTTTACAAGTCCACTATTAGACTACTGATTAACTACTTCTCAAAAGAAGGAATGTGCCAGAGGTTTTGCCTCCACTTCAAAAAGTAAAGTGATAATTTGTCAGTTACCAGTTAACGTCGTCCAGTTAGGTATCTAAACTGGTAATTCTCATCTCAAAGTTAATTTTTTTGGCAGGGGGAAACCCAAGTTGACTTGTAAGAGTATATATACGGGAAACAATTTTCTTCCTTTTTTTATTCCTCTAAGTTTGATCCTGGAAAATTTCTGAATTAATCAGATCATTTCAAAGATCCTACTTTTCTTTAGATTAGAGTTAATTTTACAGCATGGCAAACAGCAATGTTTACCATGTATGGCTTAATCAGAGAGGCCCAGTCAGCACAGGGACTGTTTCTAGAAGGCCCCCTTACCTATACTTTAACTTCACCCCTGAGTTGTTCTCTTCGTCCAGTGGAGAGAGAGAGACAGAGGGAAGAGGAGAGCAAGATAGCGAGAGAGGAAACTGAGATTGGGAGAGAAGAAATTATAAGCCCGTATCATATTCTAAATAAAACAACACAAGTCATTTTACAATGCTGAAAACAATACAGAAAGATCTTGCCTCTAAAGCCCGGTATATTTTAACCAGCCTTCTCCTTTTCCCCACTTATTTCCTTTGAAAGACCTACCCTAAGCAGAATGCATACACCAAAGTCATCTTTTATAACCAATTAATCACTTTAACTAGAATGCTAGAAACTACAGAACTTCATCTTCTTTTCTCCAATAAACATTTAATTTCTAAATGGCAAACCTTAAATCAAAGTCTCAGAGAAAAGGAGAAAGGTCAGTCTTCCTGTTTACTTACCTGGTTTGAGGTTTTGAAGGAATTGGAAACAACTTTGAATAAATCCCCCTCTCTCTTTCTTCTCCTGATGTTTTCTTCTAGAAATTTGCAGTGCTCACTTTTTTTTTATCCAGACCCAGCCAAGGTGTGTTAAAGCTGAGTGATCTTTCAAAAATGTTCACTTCTCTTTCTCTCCACCTTGTTTCAACTCTTTGCTTCCAAACATGTCCTGACAAAGGTGTGTCATGGTTTACAGCGTTACTCCACCCTTCCAATTATCTGACACTTGCTGGATTTAAAAAAAAATCTGCCTCCAGGAATCAAACTTTACTGGAGGCAGAAAGCTTCTCCTTCCAGCTTAGGTAGATTAACTATTTATAGGCCCATGGGGAAAAGGAAACAAAGGACCAGCATAAAGGAAATGCTTTTTTATTGCCTACCTTCTACAGCTGGAGAACTGCCACAACTTTGTGGCAGTACCCTTCCTCAGTGCCATGGGTACTGGAATCCCACTGCATGATTCATGAGTCTAGGCACGTGGATGGGCTCATGGATGAGCACAGTCTAGGCACGTGGATGGCCTGTGGTCATACTGCCTGAGCCCTAGAGAAACTGAAGTTGGCAGGATTTATATTCAAGATCTGTTTCCCCTATAGATGTCTTCGTCCTCTGTTCCTGTGTCCTGTGTCCTTTGTCTTGTTTCCCCTATAGATGTCTTTGTCCTCTTTCCCCTCTTGTGACTCAAGCCAGGTCAAGCCCATCTGGAGAAAATAGTTGGTGAACTAATTCATAATATGCTAATGACTGAACGTACTGAGCAATTGGTGGGGTAGGGGTTCGTTTTACAAAAGAGGCAACCAGATATAGTGATGCTGACCTAAAAGAGTGACATGTTAGTGATGGAATTTTAGGCATTTAGCCACCTAATAATGGAGAGAGGTGCTGTTGGGAAGGGATAAGGACCTTCTTGTCCTTCAAATCAGGTGACCGCATAGTCTCCATACACCTAAAGACATGTGTGGGCTCCCAGATGTCCTGCAACTCCAAGTACATCCTGGGGACCTTTAGATTTCCCTAGAGGGTCAACTTGCATCAATCAGGATAATTCTTATGAATACCTGGATAGCATCTGGCTTCCCAGGGGGCCCAAAGACTAGCTTGAGACACTTGGTGTTGGTAAAATGGGAAGTCTGAACCTGGAACTCACTCAGGCAGTCCTTTGAGGCCATAGCACATTCCTGGGACCCAGCATCACACTGGGATTCCCAGTTCTGAGGCATTATCCTAAGATACTGGAGGGGAGCAGTGGGGCCCCTATAGCATAGCACCGATGTGCAACTGCACCTTGCTATTGTGGGCACTGCATCCCATGGAAGGGTAGCAGACCACGACAACAGCTGTGGGGCTCTTGCTCCTAAGCTGCCCATATTCCACACTGGAGTCGTGCATTTCAGAACCCTTTCAATTATGCAGAATTTGACACTTGCTTTGTAGGATGTTCTTGCCTTCCCCAAATAAATACTCAGTATGTCTTCCGTCAGTTTCATAGTAGAAGAACACTGAAGAATCCAGAACACACAGAGCTTTCAGCATAAAGTAGACATGCCCCTGCATCATTTATTTCTTTATTCATGAATTCAAGAATTAAACAAAAATATATTGGCTCCTGCTTGGAGCCAGACATTAAACTATGTGCTAAGAGTTTGGTGGTGAAATATGAACATATTCCCTCTGCTTATGGAGTTCACAGTCTAATGGAGGAAGACAGGCCTTACATAATGTATTAGTCGGTGAGGGTTCCCATAACAAAATACGACGGACTGGGTGGCTTAAACAACACAAATTTATTTTTTCACAGTTCTGTGGGCCAGAAGTTCAAGATCAATGTGTCAGGAGGTTTGATTTCTCCTGAGACCCCCTCTCCTTGGCTTGCAGATGGCCGCCTTCTTGCAGTATCCTCACATGGCCTTTCTCTGTGCATGCACATCCCTGATGTCTCTCTCTCTGTGTCCTCATCTCCTCTTCTTAAAGGACACAGTCAGATTGAATTAGAGTCCACCCTGATGGGCTCCTTTTTTACTTAAATTTAACTACTTCTTTAAAGACCCTATCTTCAAATAAATTCACTGAGGTACTAATGGCTAGGGCTTCACATATGAATTTTGGAGGGACACTATTCAGCCTATAACAGTTACGTACAATATATAATTGCAGATTATATATATATATTATAAGAGCAACTGCAAGAATGTGATAACTATTATAAAGAAAGCATACTGACTTGAGGCCAGGAGTTCAAGACAAGCCTGGGCAGCATAGCAAGACCTTGTCTCTACTAAAAAAAAAAATAGCTGAGTATGATGGCATGTACCTGCAGTCCCAGTTACTCGGGTGGTTGAGAAAGGAGGATCGCATGAGCCTAGCAGTTCAAGGTTACAGTGAGCTATAATGGCGCCAGTGCACTCTAGCCTGGGTGACAGAGCAAGATCAGAAAGAAAGAGTACTGGCTACTGTGAGAGCATAAGAAGAGACATAATCTTGGAGAGGGGTGTTAGGAAAAGTCCTGCTATATAAGTGATACATGAAGGTTGAAAAGAGATCACACAGGTGAAGGGCAGGGTGGAGAGTGTTCTAATATCTAGATGGGGCAAGAGTCTCTGAGAAGGCTCTCAGGTGGAAGCTGCACGGTGAGTTGGGGGAAGAGTGATGAGGCCAATTTGCTCAAAAGCATCAAGTGAAGGGAGGCAGGCAGCGGGCGAGAGGCTGGCAAGGGAGGCAGGACTAGATCACACAGGGCCTCACAGGCTGTGGAGGGACATGTTTTGGGTTATGTGGCAAATGTTCTTAAGTTGACATTAAGGAGCAACTCCCTACAGGCACTGTGTGGGTGTTCGGATTATTGATCCCAGGAAAGAAGAACGACTGCAACTAATGCTTTCTAGAACTACTGTAAGCCAGATATTTTACATCCATTCTCTAACACAATCCCGACAACGACTCCGAGAGGTGTGTACCATTATTATCTTCATTTTATACCTGAGAAAAGTGAAGTTTGAGAGGCTGAGTAACAGGCCAAAGGTCTTCCATCTCATAAGTGGCAGAGTCTAATAGATTCCACTTGACTCTTGGACCTTCATTTCCCACTGCCTTGTGTATTATTAAAATTTAAGCCTGCCCATAGCTTTCAACGGAAAGAAAATAGGCAATATTAGAACAGATCAGGCTGAGGGCAAATTACAACTAAAAAAAACCCCAAACCATCTGAACAGTGGGGATGTTTTCAGTTAACAGCAGTATGGTATTGGAATAACTTATTGATAGTTTTAGGTAGAAATCTATTTATAGAACTCAGCAACCACAGACCAATCAATTTTTCAACTATAACAACTATATAAAACCAAACACACAGGCCAGGTATTGTGGCTTATGCCTATAATCCCAGCACTCTGGGACGCCAAGGCAGGAGGATCTCATGAGGCCAGGAGTCTAAGAGTAGCCTGGGCAACATAGTGAGACCCCCATCTCTACAAATAAAAATAAATTAAAAAATAAAATAAAGCTAACATGCTAAGCAACCATCAGAATCAGCATGGATGGTATTTTCCTACCCTTGGGTTCCTATAAAAATATTGGTATTCTCCAGGTACAATAGAACAGTCAGATCTATAACAGATAACCCCCAAAGTTAATTAGTCAAGGATGCTCTAAGCTAACTCAACAGCTAATAAGACTGCATGTCTGTGTGTGCATGTGCAGGTTCTCACATATTCAGATGTGCATGTGTGAGTAGTGTTTACAGAGTCCTATATTAGGTATTTTGGGGGAGAAGAAAAAAGAATTCAAGTACTCACATTCTAGTTATTCAATGTTCATAGATTATTGTACTTGGCAAATCTGTGAGTAAGCCATGGTACATACAGTGAAAGAAACTTCATTTAACATTTATGTATTAAGTTCCTACCATATGCCTGGTAGTAAGGGAGCTGTCTTTTAAATGTTTTTAAATTAGCCAGAAAACAACAAAATTCTTGCCAAAATGAAGAAGCAAAGAGTCAGCTTTAGGAAATAGAAGTGACTAAGACACCGGAAAGGTGTTTTTTGCTCTCTGACTGCATTTGGAGCTGTGTTAATGAGTCACATTAATCCATTTTTGATGGACTAGAAAGTCCCTTAAAAGGCAACCTGGAAAAATAGTTATACTTCCAAAATTATCTACTGACTTTTAAATAGGCTGGGGAGAAAGAGTGTCTTTTCACGTGTGGCCCAGATTGGCACCAAGTGACCAGACGCATCCCTCTCTGAGCAGCGTGAGTACAGGCAGACTCTGCTTTATGTGACTGATGTGTTTCTGAAAAGGGATTTGTTTTTGGTGACCAGGGTGAGTGCTTTTGCCAAGTGACTGTTCACTACCTTATGAATCTTTGTAGATGCATATTTTCTTTATGTGTTTGGTTTAAAGGGGTGTACCCAATAGGTGGATTTCTACCTATTCTATGACTCTTTTCTCATAAAAACAGTATCACATGATAGTGCCATGATGTGCTTATGATACTTTCACGAGGTATCTTATAGCTTTGGGACACATTTTGCCCTCCATTCTCAAGAGACAATAAGAAATAAAGTTCTCTGAAAAGGAGGTGAGGGAAAATAATTTTAAATTTACTGAGGTAATTCCAGTATCTACAATTGTTGATTCAGCTCTTTTGTTGGACAGTAAATCCACTGATTTTTTTTTTAAAAAAAACAATTCTCACATATTAAATAAAAATAATACAACAATTATTTGTTAGTTGCCTACTACTGTTCTAAGACTGGAAGACCATCTTCCGGCTTGGCTTCTTTGCTTAGCATGTGCTCCTAGATAAGACTTCTCTATACACAATTATGACAACATCATATGTCATGGTGTGTGGAATTGTTTGGCTTTTGGAAGGACATAGCTAAGTAGTACGAACTCCTGCCCTTCCCATGTGGGCTTCTTGAATTATCGCCAGTTGTGTTCCTTGCTGCCTTGATTATAATAACAAAGCACCCTGGTTTCCTTTTCTTCCATTCCCAACTTCAGATCTATTCACTCATTTTTCCATTCAAAACTCATACATATTTGTTGAGTGAGTGGGCTACCACCTATGGAGTGTCTATCATGAGCAAGGCATGAGGTGTAGAAATACAACTGAGGGTGAGATATAAAACCTGCCTTCCAGTAATTTACAACACAAAAAGAAAAAATATATGAACACAGTCACCACATATACCAATAATTACAACATACAGAAGAATATAAACCACAAGAGAACAGTTAAGAACTATGAAAATTCACTCTCAGCTGTGAACATCAGCCAAAGCTTCGCAAAAGAGGTGTCCTTTGAGCTGGGCCTTAAAGGATCGGGGGTGGTGAGAAGCCAAGGCTGAAGAAGATAGTTCAAGCACAGAATCCAGCACGAGAGGTATAGATGCAGGAAAGAGAAAGGCTTGGGTGGAGAGTGGTGGAGCATTGTGTGAGAAAGGAGAGAAGATGAGGAGAGGTGAGAAGGGTAGGATGCACCTACCCTTCAGAGAGAGTCTGAAGTGCCAGTCTGCGGCATGTCAGTGTCATTCTGAGGGTGAGGGGGAGTTGCCGAAGGTTCAGCTGGACTGAACAAAGATAAATTTGGTGATAGTGTAGACAGTGGAGTAGAACAGAAAGAGGCAAGATAGACTGATGGGGACGCTCTGGCAGTAGTTTAGTGAAGAGCCTGAGCTTTAGCAAGGCAAGGATGAAAAAGAAAAAGGAACTGAGCAGCGCAAGATCAGCAAGGTTGGACAGAGACAATGATATTTAGTGGTTGCTGTTAAGATGAGGGAGACTGCAGGGCCTAGGATGATGCTGAGATTTTTCCAAGCCAACCACTGACTACAGCACTTCTTTCCCCTTCTCTGCCAAGTTACCTTTCTCAAAAGTCCCCATGTTAGAGCTTACCTTCTGGTGGAGGATATAAAAACAATAACAACAACAAAAAGTTTATTCGCTTTGGTTTGCACTCTTCCCTGCTCCCATTTTGTCCTGTGTTCACCACCTAACGTATTATCAATGGGAGATGTGTAAAAAAAAAAAGGTTTCCGTTCTCTGGACTTGAAGAACTTAGATATTAAGACTATAGGATTATATTAGAATATATCACCTATCGATGATGCATTTAATTAAAGCTACCATAGGTTATTTTTAACACATGGCCTACTAAAGTATCTGTAACTTATGTCTAATAATTTAACAATTATAAATTAGCTTTATCAAAAGACAAAAATGAGCCAAAGAAAAATCTGGGAAGTGTTAGCCTTAGCAGTTGTTCCCCTTTTGCTAGAGTTTGAATATATCCCCCAAAGTTCATGTGTTGGAAACTTAATCCTCAATGCAACAATGTTAAGAAGTGGGACCTTTAAGAGGTGATTAGGTCATGACTCTACCCTCATTAATAGATTAATGGCATTATCTCGAGAGTGGATTTGTTATCTCTGGAGTTGATTCCTTATAAAAGGATGAGTTTGGCCCCCTTCTCTCTCTCTCACCCTTATGAGGCCTTCTGCTATGTTATGACATAACAAGAAGGCCCTCACCAGATGCCAGCCCCTCAATCTTGGACTTCCCAACCTCTAGAATTGTGAGAAATGTTTTTTTAAATAAATTACTCTCTGGTATTCTGTTATAGCAGCACAAATCAGACTAGGACACCCTTTATAATCAGAGAAAAATATCCCTTCGATTCCAAAAGATTCGCCTTATTAGCAGAAGAAATGAAAATCCTCCCATCAGGATGGGAAGTCACTTCTTGTTTTATGCTTGGCAGTGTTTATCTACCCACCCTGGTAGAGTTAAGCCTCTCCAAGAACTGGGGCAAGCCAAGTCATCTG
Organism: Pan troglodytes; assembly: GCF_028858775.2. Classification (NCBI taxonomy): domain Eukaryota; kingdom Metazoa; phylum Chordata; class Mammalia; order Primates; family Hominidae; genus Pan; species Pan troglodytes. The sequence goes on from NC_072406.2 coordinate 116,206,831, forward strand.
TACTTTATTTGCTCAGAAATGACATGGGAGGGATGTCAGGAGCAGCAAGAAGAGGAAAAGTTTAATACTGCTCACAGAAAAAGATAGGCTCTCAAAATCTGATTATTTTATATAAGTAGACCAGTTCTTTGAAATTTGTGTTAGGCTTGATCCCTATTGGAGGGGCAACAAAAAATTTCAGCAAAAGAGCTGGAGGCCACCTGATAGATGGATTTGCCAGAGAGCTGAAAAGTCTGCGTAAGGATGAGCATTCTCTTATGCTGCAGGCCATGATTCAGGAGATGTGCTTAGTTTTCACAAAACATGTCTACACAAGGACTATCTTCATTAATATAAAGACCACACCCTATTACCTGGCTTGTGGTTGCCACTATTTTCCTCAAGGATATATCTGTAGCACATGAACTCATGCTGAGAATCAGGTCTTATTGCCTGACATACTCATTGACTTAACATTCTACTGATTATAACAGTCATCTAAAAGTTTTTGAACTGTCACTATGCCAGTGGTTTCCAATATGTGTTTTTGAGGACCCTGGTGTCAGCAATTTGCCAGAATCAGATGCAAATCAGAAAACTCACATTTGGTAAAATTCACTTTTTAGTGGTCTAGGAGCTTTGACAAATGCATATAGTCATGTAACCACTACCATATTTAAGATATAGAACAGTTCCATTGCCCGGTAAAATTCCTTTATGCTCCATTGTGGTCCACTCCCATCTCCAGCCTCTGGCAGTATCTCTATAGTTTTACCTTTCCAAAATGTCATATAAGTGAAATCATACAATATCTGTAACCTTCTGAGTTGGCTTTTTTGACCTAGCATTGAGATTCATTTATGTTGTTGTAAGCATCATAATTTATCTCTTTTTATTATTGGGTAATATTCCATTGTGTGGAACAATAATTTTTTTATACATTTATATGTTTATGGACATTTGGATTATTTCCCATTTTGTCAATTATGAATAAAGTTGTTATAAACATTCATGTACATATTTTATATGAACATAAGTTTTCCTTTCTCTTGGGTAAATGCCTAGGAGTAAAATGCTTGCCTAGGTAAATGTATATTTAACTTTATAAGAAACTGGCAAACAGTTTTCCAAAGTTTTATACCATTTGCATTCCTGCTAGCAGTGTATAAGAGTTCTAGGTGTTCTGCATCCTTGTCAGCTTTTGGCATTATCAGTTTGTTCCATTTTAGCAATTCTAATAAGTGTGGAGTGATATTTTATTGTGGTTTTCATTGGCATTTCTCTAGTGACTAATGATGTGAGTCATCTTTTCACATGCTTATTTGCCATTCATACATCTTTTTTGGTAGTGTCTGTTCAAATCTTTGCCCATTTAAAAACCGGGTTGTTTTCTTATTATTGAATTTTGATAGTTCTTTATATATTCTGGATACAAGTCCTTTATCAGATAGGTGTTTTTGCAAATATTTTATCCCAGTCTACAGCTAGATGACCATTTTCTTAACAAGGTCTTTTGGAGAGGAAGTCCAATTTGTCATTTTTTTTCCTACTATGAATCATATTATTGATGTCATGTCTAAGGAATCTTTGCCTAACCTGCATTCACAGGATTTTTTTTTTTTTTTTTTTTTGAGACAGAGTCTCACTCTGTCACCCAAGCTGGAGTGCAGTGGCGCGATCTCGGCTCGCTGCAACCTCCCTCTTCCTGAGGTTCAAGCAATTCTCCCGCCTCAGCCTCCCGAGTAGCTGGGACTACAGGCACGCACCACCATGCCTGGCTAATTTTTTCTATTTTAGTAGAGACAGGGTTTCACCGTGTTGCCCAGGCTGGTCTCAAACTCCTGAGACCTGGCAATCCACATGCCTTGGGCTCCCAAAGTGTGAGGATTACAGGCATGAGCCACCCCACCTGGCCAAGGATTTTCTTATATATTTTTTTCTCAAAATTTTAGTATTTTCAGCTTTACATTTATGCCTATGGACCTTTTTGAGCTAATTTGTGTATAAAGTGCAAAGTGTGGACCAAGGTTCGTTTCTAAAAATTTAAAAATTTTTTTTAGAAAATGGGATCTTCCTATGATGCCCAGGCTGGGCTCAAACTCCTGGGCTCAAGTGACCCTCTGGCCTCAGTCTCTCGAGCAGCTGGGAGTAGAGGCATATGCCACTGTAACTGGCTCAAGTTTCATTTTTAAATATAAGACTATTTGTTCTAAAACCATGTATTTAAAAGATTATCCTTTCTCCATTGAATCGTCCTTCCAAATTTGTCAAAAATCAACTACTCGCATAAGTAAGGATTTATTTATCAACTACTCACATAAGTAAGGATTTATTAAAATTTATTTATCAACTACTCACATAAGTAAGGATTTATTCTTACCTCTGTTATGTTCCATTGATCTATGTGTCTACCTGTCACCAATACCATACTGCCTTAATTGCTGTAACAATATACTAAGTCTTGAAATCAGAAAGTACAGAGCCTATGAATGTTTTCCATTGCATAATGGTGTACGTTCCGGACTCTGAATCGAGAAAGTGTAAATTGTCCAACTTTGGGGTTTTGGCTATTCTAGTTCCTTCATTTTTTTCATATAAATTTGATTTCCACAGAAAATCTTGTTTGTAAATATATTGGGATTGCATTGAATTATAGATCTATTTAGGAAATAAATGGCATCTTAACCATAGTAAGTCTTTTAATCCACAAACATGGCGTATTTTTCCATTTACATATATCGTTTTGACTTATTAGTGTTATAGTTTTCAGCAAACAGATTTTACACATATTTTGTTAGGTTTGTACCAAAGTACTTAATATTTTATGGTGCTATTTAAAATGCTTTTTAAAAAATCTTTATTTTCTAATTTTTCATCAATGATATGTAGAAGCAAAATTAGTTTTTATATATCGACTTTGTATACTGTAATGTTGCTAAACAATGGTTCTAGTACAGTTTTGGATATTCTTTGGAGTTTCTTACATAGACAGTCATGTCATCTGTGAATAGTTCTATTTCTTATTTCCTAATAAAGAAATACCCTTTATTTATTTTTTACGCACTGGCTAGAATCCCCAATGCAATGTTGAATAGAGTAGTAAGAGAAGACATCTTGATTTGGTCCCATCTGGGAAGAATAACACTTAGTGTTTCACCATTAAGTATCATGTTAGCTATAGGATTTTTGTAGATCCCTACTATTAGGTTGAGAAAACTCCCTTCATTACTACTTTCTTGAGAGTTTGGTTTCTTAAAATCATGAATGCTTGTTGATTGTCAAATGCTTTTTCTGCATCTATTAAAATAATTACATTATTTGTCTTCTTTGGTCTATTGATATGGTGGTTACATTTATTTAAAATTTTTTTTTCTTTTTGTTTCTTTTTAACTATTTACTGCTACATCTCACAGAGCTTACAGATTGGCAAATTCTCTTTTTTTTATTTTTTTAAATTTTTTTTGGCTGGATACAGTGGCTCACACCTGTAATCCTAGCACTTTGCGAGGCCAAGGCAGGAAGATCACTTAAGGCCAGGCATTCAAGACCAGCCTGTGCAATGTAAGCAAGACCATGACTCTACAGATAAATTTAAAAATTAACCAGGCATGGTGGTGCACACCTGTAGTCCCAGCTACTCAGGAGGCAAAGGTGGGAAGATAACTTGAGCCCAGTTCAGGCTGCAGCGAGTGGTGACCACGCGACTGCACTCCAGTCTGGGTGACAGAGTAAGACTCAGTCTCAAATTTTTTTAAAAAAAGATTTACCATCTTTACTACTTTTAAGTGTGCATTTCAGTGATAATAAATACATTTATATCTTTTTTTTTACCTTTATACCCCCTCCCTCAACAGATTTTGGTTCTTTTTTATAATTTCTATCTCTTTGTTGATATTTTCTGTTTGGTGAGCCATTGTACTCATACTTTCTTCTAGTTATTTAGATATAGTTCCTTTTACCTCTTTGAACATATGAAAATAGCTGATTTAAAGCTTATGTCTAATAAATCTAATGTCTGGGCTTTCTCAAAGACAATTTCTATTAATTGCTTTTTAAAACTTTATATGGGTTATAATTTCTTGTTTCTTTGCATATCTCATAATTATTTTGTTTTTGAAAACTCAACATTTCAAATAATTAATATGGCAACTCTGAAAACCAGATTCTCCTCCCTCTCCAGATTTTGTTGTTTTTGTTGTTTGCTACTTTTTCTTATATTTTGGCCATGATTTTCCTGGACTAATTCTGTAAAGTCTGTATTCTTTGTTATATGTGGCCACTAAAGTCTTTGCCCAGTTAGGTCAGTGGTCAGTTAATAATTGGACAGAGATTTCCTTAAATGCCCTGAACCAATAAGTCTCTGAATCTTTGCCAAGCGATTCTGTGTGCATGCAGGGACACACATTCAAGATTCAGCCAGCCAGTTGACAGCTCTGCCTTAGCCTTTACTTTCTGCTATCACAGAGCCTCAAAGTCATCCATAGGGCCTTCTTAGGTCTTTCCTGAGCATGCACACAGCCCTAGATATGTACACATGTCTATGCATGTACATGGTCTTCTAGATTTCCAGAAATATGTTAGAACTTTTAAAAGCCACTATGGATACCTTATCCCCAGTTTTTCCTTTTAAACTTTTTGTTTAGCCTCTTATTTCCGTCAACTGTTATCGATTTCCTTGGGTAGCCACAATGTTAGACAATTGTATTGAATTGTTTTTGACAAATGCCCCACGGAAAAGGCTTTTCACACTGAATGAGCTCTGAGACAGGTCAAATAAAGACAATCTTGTAGGTGGAATCTTCCAAAGAACCACCAGACGGGTCAAATAGTGACAGTGCTCTGTGAATACAGTTTTGAAGGAACTCCGACCTCATTCTGTCCACTCCAGTGGCTGCCAGCCTCCTGCTTCTCACCATGATTGTGGGCTATTGGTTTTCAAAGATACCACAGAGTTGAGAGGGAATGGAATAGGGCAAGTTAAAATGCCACAAAGCTTGCTGCTCTTACTGAGCCATTTTCCTGAATAAATACTTCCCAGGTTGCTGCAAGACTTTGGTTAATTTTCAGAGTTCTGAAAAAGTTGTTGTGACTATTTTTCCCACTTCCCCCCATTACTTCACAGAAGAGAAAATATTAAGAGGTCCTTGGCTAGGTGTGGTGGCTCACGCCTGTAATCCCAGCACTTTGGGAGGCTGAGGTGGGTGGATCACCTGAGGTCAGGAGTTCGAGACCAGCCTGACCAACATGGTGAAACCCTGTCTCTACTGAAAATACAAAAAATTAGCCAGGCATGGTCGTGGGCACCTGTAGTCCCAGCTACCTGGGAGGCTGGGGCAGGAGAATCACTTGAATCTGGGAGGCAGAAGTCACAGTGAACCGAGATTGCACCATTGCACTCCAGCCTGGGCAATAAGAGTGAGACTCTGGCTTAAAAAAAAAAAAAAAAAAGAGGTTCTTACTCCATCATTTTCACTGATATAACTCCTATGGATTTATTTACTTTGTTTTATTTTTATTTTCAGGAGACAAGGCCTCTGTATCCATTGATTGGTTTTTGAATGTAGAATCAACCTTGTATTCTCTGAATAAATTGCACTTGGACATGACACATTTTCCTTTTAATATATTGCTGCATTTTATTGCTGATGTTTTACAAAAAGCTTTTGTGTCCTTGTTTATGAGAGATATTGGTCTATAGATTTTTCTTTCTTGTAAATTTTTTGCCTTATTTTGGTCAGGATAATAATGGTCTCATAAAATAAGCTGGGAATTGCTCATTTTTCCTTTATTTTTCTGGAAGAATTTGTGTAGAATTGGTATTATTTCTTTCTCAAAAGTTTGACAGAATTTTCAGTGAAGCTATCTGAGCATGGGATTTTATTTTCTAGAAAGATTTGACCTACAAATAAAATTTTCTTAATAGAAGCAGAATTATTCAGGTTATCTATGTCTTTTTGAGAGAGCTTTGATGGCTTGTGTCTTTCAAGAGCTCGTCCATTTCACTGAAATTATAGAATTGCATCATATGTTCTATTTGTTGCAATATTTGAGATGTATCCTCTAGGAAAGACATACACACAAGTTAGGGCGATTTACTTAGGAACCATTAATTTCATTTTTTCCCCACAGAATACAAATCATTAGTAGTGTAGCAACAGTAATGGGCTTTGGTCTTAGAGTGAGGAATTGACCAAGAATTTCCAGAATGTTTGGGAGCAGAAGTGTTCAGTACATGTAGCATTATGACAAGGAATCTGTGCGCAAGCACTATCTGTGGAGTACGAATATATTATATTATACATTATTGCAAGCATAGTGGTTACCTTCCCGTTCTGCCCCCAAAATTGTTAATTTTCATCCATTCCTTTTAGTGGTGGATTTAGGAAGAAATGTGACTCATTTGTTGGCCAATGGTACATGAGGAAAAGTGTTTTCAGGATGTTTAGGAGAAGTTTATTGCTTCTAAGGAGAAAAAGCAGAAACAGCCATTTTCTTTTTCAGGACATTGGTACATCTGCATGTGATGTGGACGTGCTAATGCATTACACTCACAAGGGTATCACCACAGTGAGGAGATGAGGATTGAAAACATCCTTGCTCCTCAATGACAACATTGAGAGCCTGAATAAACAACCATGGGACTACCCTACCTCTGGATTCTTTGTGTGTGAGATAATAAACTTCCTTATCATTTAAGCCAATTTGAGTTGGTATTTTCAGTTATTAAATTTGAAAGCATCCTCACTGGTTCATAATAATAAGTAATAGTATGCTCCAAATATATGTAGGTACTGTTATGAATAATAAACACAAATTCATTTAAAGTGTTACTGGAGTTGGAGTAGCGCCCTGGCATTGCCTAATTTTTCAATCAATTGATTACAGAAGTACAAGTTACATCAAAATGTATCAAGTTACATGCAAAATATTTTGACTTCACAGAGAGGTATTCACATTTACAAAGGCTGAGAGTGATTCACCCCATATATAAAGACTATAACTTCCTCTTGATAAAGGCCACGTAGACACCCACGACTTAAAAGTACCATGAAGAGATTACTCTCAGAAGATATTAGGAGCTTTGAGAGTAATTTTAGTAAAAGTGGGCATAATTCTAATATTAATATCATAAAATATTAGAGCTCAAGGAGACCTTACAGATTACCTAGTTTGGGTCACCTAGTTTGCAAAATGAGAAGGTAAACTAAATAATGTGCTGAGGGTAGTTAACGGCAGAGTCAGGACTAGTATGAAAGCTTTTTGTTTGCTTGATCGTTTTTCCTATGCCATTCTGTAAAATTGTTTAAAATAATTTTCCAGGCTCTTAGCTATCCTAAATCATGAGGAGCTTAAAGAGTTATCAAAAATTTACAGAGCAAATCTATGCCACTAAAATGCTGTGCAAGTTTCAGCAATTCTCAATGAAATGTGATAGTGATGATGAACTTAAATAGAATAACCCTGTTCTGGTTTTTTTGTTTGTATGTTTTTTGTTTTTGAGACAGGGTCTTGCTTTGTCACCCAGGCTGGAGTGCAGTGGTGTGATCATGGCTCACTGCAGCCTTGACTGCCTGGGCTCAAGCAATTCTTCTCCCACTTCAGCCTCCTGAGTAGCTGGAACCACAGATATGTGTCACCATGCCAGCTAATTTTTTTTATTATTTGTAGGGATGAGGTCTTGCTATATTGCCCAGGCAAGTCTTGAACTCCTGGACTAAAACAATCCTCTTGCCTTGGCCTCCCAAAGTATTAGGATTACAAGCATGAGCCACTGCACCCAGACAGAATAACCCTATTCTTGATGGTCTTTACCATCCACTCATTCCTCTTGGAAGTAAGAACGAGGCTCAGCTAGCCTATATACTTACAGAATACTTGGCAGCATAGTTAGGATGGCACGTAATAAAATATACTTCATAAGGTAATGTTTTTTGCGATATACCATACATTAATCAGATTGTGTTCATTTCATCAATGTTACGTGAAACAGCAACAGCAGGAAGAGTACCTGAAATGAGATACTAACATTTAAAATAAAATGTTATTATTTTGGAATATCTCAAATCCTCCCTCTTTGGCCTGCAGCTAACATACTTAATTAAATTTTTAAATGAGCTAAATATCATAAACGTTCAATAAGCAATTCTTCTCTCTTCCTAGAACAAACAAGAAGCAACATTAACTTCAAGATAAGTATTTATAATCATCTTGCGGAACTTGCAAGAATATCCTAAATAAGGTTCAAGAAGTGATTCATAACATATGACCATAATTTAAATTACACATTTTAATAGGTAATTTTGAAACCAAGTGAACAATCTAAATTGAAAACCTGGAGAAACAAACCCAGACATCACTGGGAAAAGATATCCCAGTTGACTGCAGCTGTATAGATTTACCCCATGTGGAACTCCATGCCAGTGTGCAAAGCTGTCTGTTTTTTTAGCAATAACTTGTGAGTAGAGGACAATGTCCTTGCCACAGAAAAAGCACAAAAGGGGAGTTTTCCTTTAAAGGGCTAAAAATGCACCAAGTATTTGTCTTTTGGGTTTCTATTTTTAGTTTGTCTAGCTTAACTCAGGCAGCTGAGGAAGGACTGGGAGAACCAAGCTGTTTATGTAAATCTTAATTTACTTAATTGGCTTATGAGGATTTTTTAGGCTAGGAGGAATAGACACAAATGGATGGCTGATGAAAAGCATGGGAGTTTTCTCTGATGCTCACACAAATAGAGTTGGGCTGGGGTAGGGTGGGAGAATTTCCATTAGCTCCAAGATCTGAAAAGTTAATGGTCAAAGGGATTTCATCACAAAGACTGAAAAGTGTTTCTGAAGTAGAAAGTTAATTTCATTAGATCTCACAAGATAGAAAACTCCATGGCAATGATCTTCTTATTCTCTCAGAAAATTTTTGCAGCCAATCAGACTGCCAAATTTATTTAAGTCTGTACACTTATCTCAGAACACCCTTGGGTTTATTCTTAGGCCTATAAAATAGGAAGAAATGTAAGAGACCATGGGCTATTTTGCCAAATCAGCATAGTGTTAAGACTCATGGCCATGAGGCCATGGGTTTCCCTTCCCCATCTAGAGCTGGAGACTGTTCTGCTAAGGGAAGATCAATATCCAGTTAGAGAAAAGAGAACACAAATCTGAAAAGCTAACACTCCATGGGTAAGCCTGGCTGGAACAATTTAGCATCAACAGAGCGTCAAGTGCCAACCCCACGCATAATGCCTACAGAGACCCTCCTGGCTGATTGGCTCTATGAAGCCAAGGAACTGGCTGTCTTTTCCCATTCCCCCACTTCAGTTTGATCTGACTGCTTTGCTTTGTATCTCCTCAGCATCTGCCCATGCTTTTATCTGGGCACCTCAAACACTTTAATGCTCTTGCTTGTTTTCTTAAAGCCCTTGGAAAAATGGACAGGTTTTATCTTTTCACTGTATTCCCAACTCCAAACACAATATATATAGTATTCAATAAAACTTCCTCTTTCTTGAACTCCTGCTTAGCATTCCCAACCACTACTGTCTACCTCCATAGATGTCCAACAAGTACTTCAAACTCAACATGTTAAAAACCAGACCTGTTGCTTCTTTCTCCTCCTCCCTCTCCTCCACTTGGCCATGACTCTGATGTTGTAGCCATCTTTGTGTCTGAAGGGCCTCTCTGTATTGGGCTCACTATAAGTATTCATTGAAAGTGGAATGAGTAGAGACATGAGGAAAGGAAGGACAGGAAAAAAATGAGAAAAAAACAGTAAAATAAAGAAGCCATGAAGGCCAGAACAAGGGAAAAGGAGAAGAGGAAGGTGGCTAAGAGTAAGAAGACTATTTTAGGTTGGTTTTCCCCAAACCAGGAGGGGTAGAAAGAATCTAGAGCCCTCCAAACAAGAGCTTGATAGAAAAGAACAATTTTTCATCTCATTCCGCTTCCTTTCCAGTGTTTTCTTAACTGCATGCAGTTTGGGTTAGACTCTGAATGTTTTGTGGGTGTGGTGAGAGAAAGGACTTATGGGCACACTTCCACCCTTTTCAGCCACTCCTGCAGATAATAGCAGCTGAGTTCTTTTTCACTATGAACTATGACTCCTTATAACAGTGGACAAAGTAAAAAGAGTGATCAGATGCCTCATTCCTAACCTCACAGTTCCTGAGATGAGGCTCTGAAATGAGCCTGGGGCTGGGGTTCATTTGTCCTTCCCATGGGGAACAATCCCCATTTTGCTTTAGGTAGGTAAAGGGGCAAGCCCTGCCTTGCTCTTCTGGTCCTGGACTTTTTACAATAGTGTTAACTTACTCTGTGTTTTCTTTTTGGGGTTCTGTTGCCAGCTTATTTTAAGTTTGATGCTCTAGTCTCCTTGAGTGATGACATGTCATAACTGTAACCTCAAGACATTTTCAGGTAAAGGCAAGATGCAGGCACTCCTTGATTTTATTTGTGGGAGGAACTTTCTAGCCCACGGGGAAAACTATAAGAAATATTCCGTCATTGTAAGGAGCTTGGCATGCTGACATCTGGTAGTTTTAAAGGGTGCTTAGATCTATGGAAGAAGCATTTTCCAGAGAAATTATTTATTTCAACACTTGTTCTGAAAAGAAGCTTAGAAGACTCCTGTGATTTTTTTTTTAACCCAGTGAAAGCACCTGCTATTCTTAAGGTAGCTGGCCTCACGTGCTATCAATCTATACACCACAGCTTCTGGTATCCTTGGGAGACCCTTTCCTATTGGTATGAAGAGTTTTACTAAAATGTAAATGGCAAGAGTTTGTGAACTAACTCCCTCAGTCAGCAACAGGAGGTCTCTTCTTGCTGAACCCTCGGATGGCCCAGAGACTTGAGGCATATTCTTTTTTTGCAGTCTTTTAAGCAAATGGTACAAGTACTCCTAGAAATAAATTATTTACACTGTTCAAACTCTATCAAGAGTTTTATTTAGGTTTCTAGTCTAAATGAATATTAAAAGTACAACACAGCTTCAGGCATGGTGCTCACAGGAAATATGGCAACGGTGTAGTTTAGGACACAACAACTCCATACAACTCAAAGGATTGTCCTAAAACATTGGAGTTCAAAGGCAAGAATTATTTTCATATAAAAACAACACATCCTTTCTTAATAAAGCAAATGACACCACACAGCAAATAGAATGAGCACAGAGCCCACTTTTACATGGGTCCTGATAGTCCACAAATCATGCTAACCCCATGGATAAACCTTGTATTCCATTGCCAGTGTTGATATTTGTGCAGCTCTATTTACCTAAACATTTCTGAGAACTCTACCCTGTAGAAAGCAGCTAATGGCATTTATCAGAGAGCAGACTCAACTTGGCCTCATAAAGGGAAGCATGTTGGTATCTCAAAGACCCTTTCAGCTACACCTGAATGCACAGGTCATGATTTACCATCAGGTAAGAGTGTGTTCAGAAAAGAAGGATAATTTTATATATTTACCATTTTAAAACAAGACTTGTGATATGGTGAATGGAAATCTCTACATAACAGCAAAGATGACTGATAGAGGAGGCTACTCTGAGAACTCCTGTGAGCTTCATGCAGAGAAGTATGATATAGGAGAAATTCTGAATTAACCAAGGTCCAGAGTTTACTTTCTGACTTTCTGTTTTGTAGTAACTGAAACTCAGGTACCACCCACATTGCTTTGTTGTAGCTCTTGGAGGCATTGTTTTACTGAGTAGGTAATTATCATCATGATTGTAAGTGTATGAATAGATATTAAAGTGTTTAATGATAATTTCATTTTCTTAGAGCTCTATATAATTCTCCATAATCTTATTGTTTTAATATTTCCATGAAGAAAAGCTCATTAAGCCTAGAGTAAACATCAATCTAATCCTTCCCTTTGATTTAGTAAGGTGCTTTGATTTAGTAAAGTTAGCATTATGAAGAGACTGTGCTAGTGGTCATTTTTATATCATCTGGTTTAAAATGTTGGCAAGCCCAACTCATGACAACTTTGAGCTGCCTTTGATGTTTTTCTTGACTTTACAATTCATCAGTTCTATTTGTGGATTTTGTTTGTGTGACAAGTGTTTTGGTTGTGGTTTCATTTTGTTTTTGTTTTTGTTTTTGTTTTTGTGATAGGGTCTCACTCTTGCCTAGGCTGGAGTTCAGTTTTGGTTGTTTTAAAACATCTTTGAGTACATCTGCTTTCTCTTCTTCCAACATATAATCAAGACTCACTGTATGTTGTTATATTTAAGGACTAATAAGTGGGTTTGTCTCTTATCCAGTGCTCATAGTTAAAGGTCCAACAGAGTTCACTCTAAGACTAAAATGCAGTCATTAGAGTTTTTCCTTTAGTCTTGAGTATTTATTAGAAGCCACTGCTACCTGCTTCTTCTTTGTGAACTAAGACAGGTGAGAACAGTTGTCTTCCTTTCCTTACTTGGTGTTAGTCATTTCTGAGATGCTTCGAATACAGAGGGAGGAGCAGGGGAAGAAATTTGCTGTGAGACCCACTCCAGGTTGGATGTGGTTGATCTTCGCTTATTAAAGTGTACTAGACCTTTTGAGACAACTGTGCTGGAGCAGGGCTTATACATCCTCTCTTGAGTCTTATGTTGATTCAGAGCATGACTCAGTGATCCCTAATGTGGAGGCCAAGGGTAGAATGGCCCATGGCAGGTCTTCCCTGAAGCATTGTAATAGAATCTTTCACTATAATGTTGACACATCTTCTAACTACCAAAGGTAAGTGGAAAGTTGGCTATTCTAGAAATTTTAGGCCTGGGTAAATCTTTTGCCCAAGAACTTGGCCTTAAATCCTTAGCTTGATGTTACTTGACTTAAGCCATTGGCTAATGGCATAAAAAGAAATGTGCATCCTCTTTCAGAAATAGCACTAATTATAAAGAAGATAAAATCAATCAGTAATGTGAAGGAATAATTATTATGGAAATGGTATGAATTAAAAACCAAACACTAACAAATTGTGATGGTAGATATGTATCACTAGGCATTTGTCAAAATCCATAGAATGTACAATACAAAGAGTGAACTCTAGTGTAAATTATGGACCTTAGTTAATAATAATGTATCAATATTGTCTCACCAATTGTACCACAGTAATGATGCTAGTTGCTATTAGTAGGGAAAACTGTGTTTGGGGGTAGAGGTAAAGGGTTATATGGGAACTCTTCACACTTTCTGCTCCATTTTTCTGTAAACCTTAAACTGCTGTAAAAAATAAAGTCTATTAACAAAACAAAGAGAAAAACACTTTATATGTAAAATATGTATCTAACATATATTATTGTTGCTGCCTCAAAAAGTCTAAGTTCAAAAAAGGAATAAATCTTGAGACATTTTAAAAATACTTTTTTAAAATATGGAAGAATAATACACATACAGGGAGATATTTTAGTTATAAGTATAGAGTTTTATGAATAATCACAAGGTGAACACAACCACATACCACCACTTAGGGCAAGAAATAAAATGTTATTAGCACCTCAGAAGCCCACTTTTTAGAAGCATTTAACACAATAAATTAATTTTGTCTGCTTTTGAAATAGTAAAACGGAAATCACATAGTGTGTAATCTTTTGTATCTGGCTTCTTTTGCTTCACATTATATTTATGAGATTCATCCATGTTGTTGTGTGTAATTTATTTTTGTTGCTGTGAAGTTTTCTGCTGTATGAATGTATTACATTAAATTTATTATATATTCTGTGTTGTAAACCGAAAGTATCTGAGACAGGTCACAATCAATTTAGAAAGTTTATTTTGCCAAGGTTCAGGATGCGTGCCAGGGAAGTAGGCCTGTACCTTTCTCCAAACATGATTTTGAGGGCATCAATATTTAAAGGGGAAAGGGTGGATACTGGGGAAAGAGGAAGACATTTGTAAAAGATGTGGGTAGATAAGAGAGATAAATGGTTGCACTCTTTTGAGTCTTTGATCAGCCTTTGACCAAATAACAATTTACATGTGAGAGGTGGGTAGAGAAATAGTCACTTATACATTCACCTAGTTCAGTGAATCTGCATTTTACATTAGAGGAAGCAGTCAGATAATGCATTTGTGTCAGGTGAGCAGAGGGATGACTTCCCAGTTCTGCCCCGCACCTGTGAAGATAAGCAATCAATATACATTGTCAGGGTAAAATTCAACAGAACCATTTTAGGGTAAAGACCTTAGGGCCCACAAGGAATTTCCTAGTGGGCAAAATGTGGGGAAGGTACGTAGCTTTTTTTTTTTTTTTTTTTTTTAATCTTTATAGCTCTCTTTTTAGAAATAAAATGGGAGGCAGGTTTGCCTGATGCAGTTCCCAGCATGACTTTTCCCTTTGGCTTAGTGATTTTGGGGTCTTGAGATTTATTTTGCTTTCACAATGTCGATGGCATTTGAGTTAGTTCCAGACTTTGACTATTATGACAAATGATGCTACAAACATTGTTGGACATGTCTTTTGTTGAGTATATGTACAAAATTCTCACTGGATTTATACCTAGGGGTATACTTACTGAATATTAGGGTACATATATTAACTTTAGTAAATAATGCCAGATTTTCCGCAATAGTTCCAGTTGCTCTATTTCCACATTAACACTTGTTATGGTTAATCTTTTTCATTTTTGCCATTTTGGTGGGTGTGTAGTGGTATTTGTTTGTGGTTTTAACTTGAATTTCCCTGATTACTAATGAGGTTTCCTATATTTTCATACATTGATTGGCTATCATTTGGATATTCTCTTTTGTGAAGTGCCTATTCAATTCTCTTGGCCATTTTAAAGTTGGGATTGTTTGTCTTTTTCTTATTCGTTTGCTTTATCTGCTATATATGTGGTAAATACCTTCTCCCAGTCTGTGGCTCCCATTTCAACTTTTAAAAATGTCTTCAATAAACAGAATTCTTAATTTAAAAAAATTTTTTAAGATGAGGTCTTGCTATGTCGCTCGGGCAGTTCTTAAACTTCTGGGCTCAAGCAATCCTCCTGCCTCAGCCTTGCAAAACACTGGAATTACAGGTGTGAGCCACTGTGCCTGGCCCAGAATTCTTTATTTTAATACAGTCCACTTAATTAATTCCTTAATGATCAGTGTGTTTTGTGTTCTACTTTAGAAATCCTTCCATTTCCCAAAGTCATGAAGATATTCTTTTGTATAAATCTCCTAAGTTGTCACTTAAATTTTTTTTTCACATTTGGGTCTAAAACTTCTTGGAACTGATTTTTGTGTATGATGTAAGGTATAGGTCAAGTTTCGTTTTTTTCCATATGACTATTCAATTGACCTACAACCATTATAAAAAGATAATTCTTTCCCTCATTTCTCTGCAGTGCCACCATTATCACAAATGAAGTCCCTACACATGCAAGGGTATGTTACTGGATTCTATTTGTTTCACTGTTATTCATCTATCTTTGCTCTAATTCCACACTGCCTAGCTATTAAGATATCTAGAAAAGCAATTTATTCCCCCTTTGTTCTTTTTCAAGACATGTTGGCTGTTCTTGGGTCTTTGCATTTTAAACTTCAGAATCAGCTTGTCAATTGCATACGTATACATACACACACACACACACACGTCAAGAATTTTTAAAAATTGAAATGGCACAAAATCCATGTATCATTTTGAGGGGAATCAACATCTTTTTTTTTTTTTTTTTTAAGACAGAGTCTCGCTCTGTTGCCCAGGCTGGAGTGCCGGGCGTGATCTCCACTCACTGCAACTTTCGCCTCCTGGGTTCAAACAATTCTCCTGCCTCAGCTTCCTAAGTAGCTGGGTTACAGGTGTGTGCCACCATGCCTGACTAATTTTTGTATTTTTACTAGAGATGGGGTTTCACCATGTTGGCCAGGCTGGTCTTGAACTCCTGACCTCAAGTGATCTGCCTGCCTTGGCCTCCCTAAGTGCTGGGATTACAGGCATGAGCCACTGTGCTCAAGCCGGAATCAACATCTGTAAAACATGGAGTCTTCCAATTCATGAACCCTGTCTATGCCTCCATCTATTGGGGTCTATAATTTTTTGTAATAATGTTTTAGTGTTTTATGTATTTTATAGTTTATATGCGTTATGAACATATATTTTGTTTTAATATTTATCATTTATATACTTACATGTTTTATAAATACATCGTTTTTATGTTTTATAGTTCATCATTCATAGTTTTCTGTGTAGAGGTTTTATGTCTTTCCTAGGTATTTCATGTTTTTGATGCTACTGGAAACAATGTCTTTTGAAATTTTATTTTCTTTTAGAAGTCTAATAGATTTTTTTACTATATTCACCTTGTATGTAGTAAACTTGCTATACTCACATATTACTTTGAACAATTTATTTGTATATTCTTTCAGATTTTGTATCTACTCAATCATATCTCCTGCAAATAATGAGTTTTATTTTTTCCTTTCCAATTCTTATTCTTTTGTATCTTTTTCTTATTATTATACTTTGTAGGAGCTTCAGTACAATGATGAATAGAAATGATAATAACAAGCATGCTTATTATTCTCAAGTTTAGGGGAAAAACTTTCAACATTTCATTACTATATTTATCGTAGATCTTTTGATTAAATCTATCATATAAAGAAGTTCCTTTTAATCACTAGTTTGCTTTTTTAAAAAACATGAATGAATGTTGAGCTTTATTAATGCTTTTTATTAATCATCGATTTGGATAGTCATATAACTTTCAATTTTTTTATTCTGTTAATATGTTGATAATCAAATATTAAACCAGCCTTGCACTCCTGTAATAAACCCAGTTTGGTCATTCTTTGTATACATTAGAGATTTGACTAGTTTTTTTGTTTAGGAATAAAAAATGTTAAGATTCTAATTCCTTAAGTGCAAAGCTGATAAAGTGTAGAAAAAGATTTTGTGGACTTAAGGATTTCTTTGTGGTATATTTAACAATATCAGGGTTCACATAGCTACAATAAAGAAGATGAGTCTTCCAGGAAACTTTTCCAAAAGCGTTTTGAATTATTCTTGTTTCAAACCAGAGCTTACCATCTAGATTTTTTAAAATGAATACAACTGTGGTCTAGGTACAGAAGCATTAGGAAGATGGGTTGCTATTCCTAGCTTTTGTTCACATGTTAGATTCACTTTAATGCAGTAAAGCCAGCAATTGAGACAAACAATTAATAAAAATACCAATTAAATTTATGACTATGATAGCTTCCTGAATGTAAATAACCACTTGCTAGAATGAAACTTCATTTAAACTGAAGTAAGGTTCATCCAGACCCTCAGCAGGGTGAGACCACCTGGAAAAGCTGGACTTGGGTCCAAAAACGTATGCCATGTCCTTTAAGCCTTTCCATTTGTGTCTGGATAATGAGCCTTCCCAATCTCTTATCTTCCATACCTCTGAATAAACATAGAAGACTTACTAGGATAAACACGGAAGAAGTAACACTGAGCCATACCATGATATGAGAGCTGCCCAGGGCTATTTGACAGATTGACTCCCTACAGTCCTCAGAAATCTGTCAGGCTTGTCAACACATATAAATGTTCTAGATTCATTCCTTATCAAGAACAAGCAATAGACAAGTTACTCTGAGTCTCAGAGGATTTCTGAGAGGAAGATGAGTCAAGAATTAATCATCTGTGGTTTCCAAACCTTGTTCAATCATTAACTGTGAACAGCTTGGTTTTCTCTTCTTGGGGATGACTTGTACAGAGTATGGCTGGAGCAGGGTATGTTTTCTATTTCCCATGTCTTCTTATTCCAACTCTTTGGAATATCCCAATGGACAGTGAGTGACTCCAGGAGGTATAGACGTACTCTTTTATTCATGGTATATGGCACAAATAATACATGCAGCAACAAAGATTTTCTTTGTTTTTAAAATCTGTATCTGTAAAGAAGTGCTCCTCTAATGTAAGAGGAATGAGGAGAGGAATGATTGGGCTTTCCATAGAAATTGCAATAAAATCTAAAGTATGTCTTAAAAACCAGGGCTCCAAAGCTTCAGACAGTGGGATGATGGCTAGCAGATCACATACTCCTGGTCAAGCATGGGGATGTCATGGTGCTCTTTGCAGAACAGCATGAAATGCAGCCATATTTGGTTTTGTTGAATGAACTAGGAGCAATAATACTAGCAAGAAAAATGACTAAATTACATGTGTATGAATCTTTACAAAACAGATACACACACAACCTTTTAAAAAATAAATATTTGTTGAATGTTGAACAAACATTTAAAATAAATCAGGCTGAACATGGTGGTTCACACTTGTAATCCCAGCACTTTGAGAAGCTAAGGAGGGAATATCACTTCAGACCAGGAGTTCGAGACCAGCCTGGACAACATAGTGAGACCTCATCTTTACAAAAATTTAAAAAATTAGCTGGCATGGGCCAGGCACGGTGGCTTATGCCTGTAATCCCAGCACTTTGGGAGGCTGAGGCAGGCAGATCACGAGGTCAGGAGTTCAAGACCAGCCTGGCCAACATGGTGAAACTCCATCTCTACTAAAAATACAAAAATTAGCTGGGCATGGTGGTGCGTGCCTATAATCCCAGCTATTCAGGAGGATGAGGCAGGAGAATTGCCTGAGCCAGGACCTGGGAGGCAGAGGTTGCAGTGAGCTGAGATCGCACCACTGCACTCCAGCCTGGGCTACAGAGCGAGACTCTGTCTCAAAAAAAAAAAAAAAAAAAAATTAGCTGACATGGTGGCATGCACCTATAGTCCCAGCTACTTGGAGAGCTGAGGTGGGAGGATTCCTTGAGCCTGGGAGGTTGAGGCTACAGTGAGCCATGATCGTGTCACTGCAGCCTTGCCTGGGTGAAAGAGTGAGACCGTGTCTCAAAAAAACAAAAACTAAAACTAAATAAATCAGTTTACTGATCTTTCTTGTTAATATTTATTTGTAAACTATCCATTCTGTTATCTGCTGTCATCCACTTGCAGACACTAAAGTTTTAAGGAAAAGACATCGAAAAAAATTAAAATAGAAAACATTCTACTTCTTTTTAATTTTTTCTACAAGCCTGGAAAATATCACCTTAATTTTATTTTACCTGTGAAACACCTTAGACCAGTTCATAGAACCATTGTGCCCTTGGAGCACAATTTGAGACATTGTGCCTAAATGAAAGAGATAAGAAAACTGTCATCAAGCATCTCTCTCTTGTACTGCCCCATCCACCTATCTCCATCCCTGGCTTCAAGGTAACCACCACTTCTACCACAACGACCTTCACCACCATTATGTTGAGTGTCACTATATGCCAAGTTCTGTGTTAATCGCTTTATTTGCAGCATCACATTTAATGGAGTAGATATTATTACCCCGTTTAATATATGAGGAAACATTTAGGGAGATTATCATCAATAGACTTTATAAGGGCAGAGTTGAGATTTAAATCCAGGTATGTCTAACTCTAGTGTACATTCCCTTAACTGCTACCTTCTGCTTTCTTCTCTATGACCCAATAAGAGTGGAAAATACCAACCTATGATGTTATATATACCTGTCAATCAGCCCTTAGGAAAGTGTTTAAAAACCTCTCGATCATAAATCTATTATTATATCACCCAAGGGAGATCTGTGTTCTGTTACCAGGTTTGTATACTTATAGAATATATTTTACAGAGTTAGTTTTAACAATTTTTTTAAAATGTTGATTGAAAAGCAAAAAGAGTCTATCGAGATTATTGTGGCGACAATAAAATACAACTCAAATACCATTTTTTCCATGAAGTGTTCCTTGACTCAATCTTCTCTGAACTCCCTTAGGACTTTCCCTGTGTATTCTTAGCACTTCATCTTCTGCTTGAACCCAAAAAAAAATCTGCTAAGCTTTTTGTTGTGGGGGTTGCAGATATAGAGATCAAAGACACAGTTCCTGTTCTCAAATAGCTCATGGTAAATATGTATTATGACACCTACAGGGTACCATGGAAAAGGAAAGGCATCTAACTCTAGCCAGAAGATTCTGAGGAGGAAAAGAATAAAAGGAGAATGTGGGCCATTGGGAAGCAAGTGAGAGGGAGTGGGGATTTTGACACAAGGTCCTAATCTTGAGATTGGAGTAGACATTAGCCAGGTGATGAAAGCATATGTGTGTGTACGTTTGTGTGTGTGCGCACACGCATACACATGCCTGTGTCTTCCAGGCAGAAGGAAGTAGCAAGATGATAAGGAGAGGAGCTTGGTCCATTCTGGGAATTTTAAGCACATAATTCGGTAAAGCTGGTGTGCAGGGTGGGTGGCAGGGAGTGGCACAAGATGAAGTTGGAAAGATATGCATGAGTGATTTGGTAAGGAATTTGGATTTATCCTAAAGAGAATTGAGAGTTATTGGAAGATTTTAATATCTTTAAAAAGATCTTTCTAGCAGCAGTGTAGAGAATTGATGGGCATGAGAAATGGGATGGTATAGGAAAAGTGGAAGAAAAACCCAGAAGTCAGGAAACCAGTCAGGAGGCTATTGCAGGCAGGCAGGCTGGACCTGAGCTCGAACAGCAGCAGTGATGTTGAAGAGGAGTGAGAGACAGGACATATGCAGGCAAATAAAGTGGAGAAATGAAGAAAATCAAATAGTAACCTCAATTTTTCAGATAAAAAAATTAAACTTATTTACCTTGTTATGTTATCCCTGAAAGGATGCACATTTCTCCACCTTTTTCAGAAGTTGTACTACAGGTATACAGCACAGTTTGCAGAATTAATAAAATCAGGATTCATTTTTAAACTTTTATTTTACTTTAATTGACAAATAATAATTGTATATATTTATGGGGTACAATGTGATGTTTTGATACACGTATGCATTGTGGAATAAAAATTAGTATTCTTTGTACACCACCCAACATATATCTATTTCCTGCTGTAGTATCTGACTTGTTTTCCTTAGGCTGAAGTTATGGTTGGTTTCCACAAACTTAATTTACTTTCACTCTATTTCCTGGCTACACAGACTAAAAATTATACTACCTCTCACAGAAGATTTGGGTAAGGGGGAGAAAAGACAAAGCTGTTAAAACCCATCCCATTGTGAACAAAGGCACCACTTTCAAAGATGGCCAATATCATCATCTGGAAAGGAACCACATGTTTCCTGTATGTTTCTACTCTGGTAAAAGTAATCTTCCTTGGTCCAATGACAGAACAATACAAAGCAATGATAAGAAATAATTAGAAAACATACAGCTGAAAGGTTTATATTAGATTTGAGGAACAGTTTTCCCCTTAGAGAAGCTGTTACACAAGGTATCAGTTGCATCAAAAATACTCTTCCCTGGAGACTGCTACAGCATCACTTCCTCTTCTTATTTTGGGATGCTCACTTTCTGAATTACTGATTAAATAATTAATCAATTCATTCTGAAATTCACCCATTCAAAACATTTATTGAGCACCAACTCTATGCATCCAGTGTTAATAAAGACAGGGACATGAGTTCCAGAAGATGACAGTACAAGTAAGCAAAATAACTTGGAGTATGCCCTGCAATGGCAAGAGGTGGTTGATGAGAGTAGCCTAAAACCCTGGGCTTGAAAGGGTTCGATTAGGATAATGTGGGAGGCCTGCGAAGAGGAAAGAAAGGTCACTGGAAAAAAAAAACAAAAACTTCTGTGTGCTAGTTTTTCCCAGAGCTGGCTCTGGTTTAATCAATGTGATAAATACTGGTGTCCATTTGTAAACTCCTAAAGAATATATTTATTTTTCCATCTACAGCACCTAATACATCTTCCATCGTATTATCATAATGGTTATTTCTATAGAGAATTTTACCCGTAACTTCATTTAACACTCTGGTGGGAAGCGGTAATTTCAGGTGTACCAAAATGACCCCACCTGGAATTGTAGGAACTAACTCAGAGCCACGGAAAGATCACTTTTCTCTTCACAATTTATAGATGAGAAAACTGAATTGAACCCCCCAAAGTCAATACAGCTCATTAGTTTTTAGTGATAGGGTCAGTAAATAACTCAGATGCTCTGACTCAGGCCTATCCCTTGCTGCAGCCATATTTCCAAGAGAATGAATGACTTGGAGAAAAATGTTGTAAACATCAATGAGTGTCATTTTTATTCACCAAAACTTGTATTCAAACAAAAATTCCAAAGACTTCCCAATTTTCCTCAATTTAAACTGACAACCCATGATTATCTCATGTTTAGTACAGATTTAAGCAACCTCACCTTCACAGTTTGTGACCACAGCCCATTTAATCCCCAATTGACTCCATACAGCAAAAAAACTCAACAAAGACAAGATTTGGAATGAAAAAAAAAAACAAAACAAAAAAACAAATAAGTAAGGTCTGTGGCTTTATGGCTTTACTCATTCAAAATTTCACCTACTGTGAAATGGCTTATCTAAGTTACAAGGTATAATCAAGTTTAACCTGATCATTATAATATTCCACCAGTGCTAAGAAAGTACACATGTATCTGTAATGCATGCTTATACCTGTATTAAACACAAAATCTTGAACTTCCATAATCCTTTTAATTCAAATGTATCAAAAGGCCTTAAGAACATGACGAATACATTTCTCATTAAGAAAGAAATCATGACTTTGTCAGAATTTAGCCCAAATTAAGCGTGCCCAGGATTCTTGGTGTTTGAGCTGATGCTGAGGCCTTAAAACACAGGTCAAATCTGCAGAATAACTTTAGTATGGAGTAAATGAGCCTAGTAATCAGTAATTTGTTATGAAAAACATCATTTTGGAACACTAGTTTTGTTCTGCTTAAGGGCAAGAAACATGTAGTAAATATAGCCCCCTTCCCTCCCTTCCTTCCCTACTGCCCCTACCTCCTCAATTCTTCCCTCTCCTCCTGCATAATTCTTGGCAGAAAATATTTGAACACTCAAGACAACTGACTTCAGTTATGAACACAGTAGTCCAAGAAAGCTTCCTGTAATCTCAGTTTGAGCAGTTATTGATTGGAAGTTGAGGGGTTTCTAAGACTTGCCTTGAGAACTGTTAATTAGTATGCAAATGTTTAATTTCAGCTTCATAAGTATTCTCAGTAGTCCATGTAATTCTTACCTGTAGTGGTTCAAACCTGTGATTACATGCTATTTTTCACCCATCAAAATCAAGTCGCTATAGGTACTGGCTTACTGCATCTAGTGCTTGATATGTTTGAATTTCTCTTTCTCACATTTGATTTGGGGACTTAATCCCATTCTGAGCACGAAGGAATTTTATCTAGATTGAGGGGAGCAATAAAACTGATTCTTCTCAACTATAAAAATGAAAAGTATTCATAGAGATATTGGTGGGCAAATGTGGTTGATTGATTCATTCCAAAAACTAGTGACTGAAAATAAACTGCTATCCTTGCAGACAATTACTGAAATAAAACACAGTCAGCTTTACATCTCTTCAAAACCTGTGGGAAACAGCTCTGAGTGAAAATAATATATACTGGTAAAACTGCTTTTTTAAATAAGAGAGACATCTTGCAAAAGATTCAAACTCATTCTTTTCAGGGCAACTTAATTACACAAGCTTTATGCTAATTATTGTTACATTAAAGATTTGGCAGCTTTACAAAAATCCTAAACTTGTACATGCAGGTTTAAAATCTCTATTTTAATTCTCCAGAGTTAGACTAGGAAAGCATTTCAGACAATGCCAACCTGTAGTAATGCTTGCTTTTTTTTTTTTTTTTTAACCTATCGGTACCTCATAGTTTCATAGGAATTTGCTTAACAAATCTGGACGTAATTAGTTGCCTGGCCTCCAAAACCCAAACCTGTATTCTTTGGTATCATGGGATGCTGTTTGCCAAATGACAGGCCTCCAAAAGCCTGACCATCCTAAAGACCATCTTTGCTGGTGGGTGTTATTCCTGTGCTTAGTATGAATTCCCTTCACACCAGACCTTCAGCAACAGAGGTGTGTTTTCAATATCCAGCATTCATAAAAGGGTGTAGATTCATGTCATACCAGAGCAGAAGAAAGGGACTAAACAGTAAAATGGAGATATATTAAGCCATCATTCCCATGTAGTAGGGAGTGTTAGAAAACAATTGTTTAAATCACCCTTCTCTTGATTAAAATAATAATAATAAAAGAAAGG
Source organism: Pan troglodytes (assembly GCF_028858775.2). Taxonomy (NCBI): domain Eukaryota; kingdom Metazoa; phylum Chordata; class Mammalia; order Primates; family Hominidae; genus Pan; species Pan troglodytes. Next base: position 116,230,857 of record NC_072406.2, read on the forward strand.
TTTCAAAGTGGCTGTAAGAAGAGGACAAGTTGACTCAGAGGTAGGTACTTAAATCAAGTGAAAAATAGCTTAGATAATGTGCTTGATAGATGATATAACAACCAGAGTGGAACATAAGGGGAAACTTTGTGGGGTGGGACAGTTTGGAAAGGTTTGAATTAAAGGTTTACATTGTTGAAGGAAAAGTATTATCTGTCTTAATCTTGCGCTAATAAAGTCTAAATAGCTGGGTGAAATCTTAGAGGACTATGTCAGAGTGAATGATTTTTTATTCTATACTTCTTTTCCAAGATCCTATTTCTGTAAGAAAGACATATTTTTAGTATCTGTAAGAAAGACATATTTTTAGTATCAAAAAGTAATAATATCACTTGCTAGTTGAGGATCACCAGCATCATCATTAAACTTTATACATTATATGTGGGTAGCCACAGATGTGTCATGGAGCTGGAGAGCTGAGTGATGTTGCTGTCACTGACAAGTGGTATAATTTAGACACAGTATGGGGGACATGAGCACTCGACACAATCTTGCAGGTGGAAGGGAGAGGATCCATGAAGAGGTGTCTTTGCTCAAGCCACCTTGCCCGTCTTTGATCATGCCTCTCCACCTGGTCCTCACGGGGGCTTCAGAAGTCCTGGTCAGGGGCTCTGCATTCAGCAGGTTTGACGCTGCTCCTAAAGGTTGATGGTGTTAATGTAATGTTACTTTGCCTTTGGGAGTGGAGACGTAGTGTTTTCTCCTGATTGGTAGAGTGGTGGGAAAGGGATTAAACTTCAGTCTAGCTCTCAGCTCCTGACGTGAGCCAGAAAATTTCTGGTTAGGCTAAATTCACGGATTTTCTCTACTATACTTATCATCAAAGTTTGCCAAGAGGTGGAAGAGCAGAAGCACGAAGATCAGTAGTATCCTAGAATATGGTCTCTTAATTCCCTATTTTCCTGGCACCTTTAGACACCCTTGCTCCCCCATCTAAAAAATACCACCAAGAAGAAACCTTTTATACCCTCAAGACTGAAACAGGAATGAGAGGCAAGGGTAGAAAACTGAGTTGACTTGTTTGTCGGCACTTTAAACAGATTTCAATACTGTAAAATTATCTTGGGGGTTGTTTCCTCAAACTTCAAGGTGTTTAAAGATGATTAGAAGACATGTTCTCTTGCTTAAGGATTTGCTGACATGTAATGCTTTTTTTTTTCTCCAAATAAATGCAGGAGTGACATTTAATAAAGAGTCTGAGAAGAACGTGGCCCTGAGCAGTACTTTTATTCCCATTACCTTTTAAGAATCTAACTCCTATGCCACTATCCCTCCCCCTCCACCCACTTGCCCTACCTTCTCCCTCACCATTATTAATCTAACCTGAATCACTCTATTCTTCTCCAAGGGAACACACCCAGTAACAGCAGTGAATCATAGACACTATTGCCTCTCTAGTCTCTAATGGATTTGACAAAATGCCAGATCTGGGAGAATAAAAGGACAGGAAATTCAGGTGAAGGGAGCTTTTTAGGTTCTTGTTTAGTACATTGTCCTGAATATTAGTTATTAGATACATTTTCTAGCTGCCTGGTGATGGAAAGGTTTCATTGTGCTAATAATACTGATCCTCTCCGTATCTCCGTGTTCTAAGTAACCATCCTACTCAGTGAGGCAATCGCTCCGGCATGCCTAACAGCTATGTCAAGGGCCCTTTTCTCTTGAAGTTGATAATAAAACCCTCTCTTGCATATCTTGGCTAAAGAATATGAAATAGTTAAATCATAAAGGTCAATGTTTGGTAACAAAGTCTCTACAAGTGCAGCCATTACACATTATGGAATTCCATGTGAGATCGTTAAGGTAATAGAGAAAAAAATAGAAATATTTGTCAATTATTCTCAAAGAGAAATTTATGAAATTACACAGCACTAAAACATCACTTTACCATGGATGGGTCTATAAGATGCGACTTGAATTCACGGCAAGAGAAACTCAGAGAAGAGTTTTTGAAGGGCATTTTCAACTTATGTACAAATGTCATAAGAAGTGTTGAAAGTCAGTTAAGAGAATTTGGCAGATTTTCTTGTGTTATAAATTTGTATTAAATTTAGTTTGTTTAATTTGTCCTAATGGACATCATAAATCAACAGAATCATGTGGATTTTACACAATTCCTCACCCAAGTGGATTTTAATCCTAGTTTCAGAAGCGTATATTTTTATCTTTGTTTCTTTTTTTTTTTTTTTTTAGAAGGAGTCTCTGTCGCCCAGGCTGGAGCGCAACGGTGTGATCTCGGCTCACTGCAATCTCCGAATCTCCGCCTCCCAGGTTCAAGCGATTCTCCTGCCTGAGTCTCCCAAGTAGCTGAGACTACAGACGCCCACCACCACGCCCGGCTAATTTTTGTATTTTTAGTAGAGACAGGATTTCACCATATTGGCCAGGCTGGTCTTGAACTCCTGACCTTGTGATCAGCCCGCCTCGGCCTCCCAAAGTGCTGGGATTACAGGCGTGAGCCACTGCACCCGGCCTATGTATTCGTTTCTTTTAAAAAAAAACCTATGGATACTAGTTATGTCTACATGACACAAAAATTTTTGTCAATACAGAAAAGTCTATGGTAATATAATTTAAGTTAGCTTGAGACTATTGTTAAGATTAAAAAATAATACTAAAGCTGAGAATTTAAAAATTAAAATGAACATTTTAATTATGGCTAAAAAGTACGTGTGTTTGTGCTTTTTTGTATAGGTAGAGAGAGAGACTGAGAGACTATTTACTATTCTTTTCTTGCCATTAGACAAGAATAAGAATAAAAAAATTTTTTTAAAAACCTCATAAAGATTTTAGGTCTATATCATCATCCCACCAACAATAATTACAGACAAGAACGAAGCATTTTACCACTCCCTGATGAGTAACAAAGTAGCCAACAGTAGCCTTGGGTATTGAAGAAATTTTAAAACACAAGGAAAGCCTGACTTAAGTTGATATTAATTACTATTATTATTGGAGTCTACTGCTTAAATTGTTCTCTATGGCAGGGTAAGGAGTCTTTGCTTCCTGGCTCACTGGGCCAGTATTTTTTCCTGCCTGAAAAGTTTCATACGAAACATACAATCTCCTGTGTCAGAAACACCAAAGTCTTCACAGGCTAATAGATTTGAAGTCACTTAAGACATTGAAATGTACGCTATGCTTTATCTAAAGGTACAATTAAAAGTATGGGGGCTATATTCCAGATCTCTGACATGAAACCGAGAGGAAACTGGGTTTCCAATTTGTTATGTGAAAAGGTTAAGTAAAATACAAACTCATGTACAGGGAGATAATTCAGTTCTAATAATGCATGAAAGCCAGAGATGTAGATCAACAAATGCACATTTCTGAAATACGGGTTTTTCTGAGTATATGTTCTGAAGTTCTTTGAAAATCTGGCCAAACAATCCCATTTTAAGATACCAGTTCACATAATAAGCAAGTCAGAGCATTTGCAAGGCAAAATGTTGTTTTCCTTTCTGCAGCCAGGAAAAACACAGCTCTAAGCTTAGGTTGTAACGGTAAAAGGATTTGGGAGCTGCTGATTTTAGAGACTCATAAAAACAACTCGCCCTTATGCCGGGAGGTATAAAGAATATGCAGAGTCTGCACTGTGCTTCTAGTGTCAGGACAAATCATTCTGCTTTTTCTTTGAGATTAACTGATGCCAATGGATGAGTAAAGGGAGAAATAAATGTACAGACTGAGACCTGCAGCTTGGTGAGGTGAGTAACACCTTTATCACAAAATCATGAGTTCTCTCTTCCCCTTTGTAAATTCCCTGGGGTTAACTTATGTAATTTTAAAAAATTTTAGGAGCGAAATATGTATTATTAATCATATGTGAGGCTCTACATTTTCTGCTATTTATGGTTTATATTGTGTGGGATCTTACAGATCACAGCATCTTTTAAAAATATATGTGCTTTTTTTGGGGGTGGGAGATAAATCAAGGGGTGAAACTGAAGGTGATACATTCCCTTAAATCCATTAGGGAATGGTGAATACACTTGCATATATAAAATAACTACTGAGTGCTTCCTAGATACCTAGCTCTGTTCCAGCTGCCTCTCACCAGTTCTCATTTAATTCTCCAATCCCATATTAAGAGGTGAAGAAACTGAGGCACAGAATCACCTCATTAAGAAGCACATAAAGTATGGTGCCAGGATTTGAACCTAGACAATTTGACCGTAACGTGTACGCCCCTAATCATTCCCTTAGGTAGTCCTCAGGTTCTGTAATTATTACACCTGACTGCTTAAGACTCAGGTAACTCCCTTTTGGCCACTTCTAAGCCACTACTGTCAGATGTTATTAATAGTAAAGAGACGATATCAATGTTTAAAATGGCCATTCAATAAGAGGACTGAAAACACTGGCCCCTGGAAATTCCCAACTTCCACGTGACTCAGAAGTTACTCAACTCTTTCCCTAAACCCAGTGCTCCACCCAATGTAGCTAACTTTGTCGTCGCGTAGCAACAGAACCTCGCCATACTGGAAGCGGGGGGGGGATTTTCTCGACTGAGGATGCTGCTGCCCGGTGGCCAGCAAGGGCCCTGTCGGTCTCAAACGTGAATTTTGGACCGACACAATCTCATGTAGTGATTGTTCTGCTTCCTGTGTTGCGCCACAACAAATTTCCTTGGGCTACATTTTCCCTCAGATTTGAGTAAAAGATTTGAGGTCACGCTAAGGAGCCTGCATACTGAGGTACGGAAACGGTTTTTTGTTTACAACAACAACAAAAAACCTCGCGACGGGACCGCCGAGTTTGCGGCAGCCAAAAAAGCTAGCGACGAGCTCAGCTAAAGTGCCGGGACTCTCGGATAGATTTCTAACATGTTTGAAATGTGGACCCCAACGCTGGAACCCAACGCTGTTCTTTTGTGGTCTCTGGAACCACCACGCTGGAATAGGCTGGAACCCAACCAACGCTGTTCTTTCGTGGTCTCTGCCTCTGGGGAGTCCACAAGCTGTAAATCTAACATGCAGCCAGCCGTGCGGCTTCTGGCCGCCCCGCGTCTGAGTAAAGCCTTCTCTGTGACTAGCAGGGAGAGGAGACTCACTGGAGCCAGAGAATGGAGGCGGCGGGCTGGCGGGGGTGGGGAGAGGCACTTTCAGGCGCACTTCACAGACGCACAAAAACAAGGAAGCCTGAAGGGAAGGCGGTTGAAAATAAGGCAACAGAAGCCGCGAACGGAAGCGCGCCCCCCTCAGGATTGGTTTGACATTCCGAAGCTCAGCCTCGCCCGCCCCGAAGACCTGCTGCGGATCGCGGCCGCGCGCGCGCGCACTCACGCTGCTCTCGGGCGCTGGGCGGGGAGAGCCGCGCGCACCGGTTAATTCTGCCAATCATGCGTCTGGGCCTCCCATCGTGTGGGCCAAGCCCCGCCCCAACCACCCGCTGGCGGAGGCGCGCGCGCAGTCCCACCGCTCTGAGTCGCTGAGTGAAGCGGCGCCTCGCGCGTCAGTCAATCTGGCCAATTGCGCGTCTTTTCCGCCTACCGCACGGCCCCGCCCCTGCCACAGGATCGATTTACGGCCGCAGGTGCGCGCGCTTTTTTGCTCTCGCTGGGAATGGCGGAGGGAGGTACTCTGCTGAGGGGAAGGGGGATCCCTGACACCTGGGCTTCCCCGGGAGTCGGCTGTGGAGTCGAGTTGAGCTCCCTTTCCGGGTCTGGGGAACTCAACCTCACCTTATGCCTGGGGTCTCCGGGGAACTAGTGGGCTTTCTGCAACGGGGGGAAGGAGGGGACGACTCCCGCCCCTGGTTGGCCCTCAAAAGTTGATGCCTTTGTCGGAGGAAGCAATTTCAGTCCACTCTCCTTTTCAGTCCCTGTTCGCCGCTTAAACTAAAAGGCTACAGACGGGCTTAAATGCGTCTCCGCTGTGTTTCTTATGCCTCGGGCCGGCAGGGTAACGGGTTCTAGTCACAGCTTGTAGAGTTCAGGATGGGTGACATTCAGGTCCTATTGTTTTTGAGTCAAGGTTTCGGCTATAGCTTCTTGAATTATGAAGCTGTCATAATAAAGAATTCCTGATTATCTAAAGCTGTTATTCTTCCCTACTTCCAAGGCAGAATTTGAATATATTTTGGTGGATGAAACGAAAACAAGGAGAGTCTTGTGACTATGAGATACTAGCTGGTTGATGTATCATGAAAAACTTAGTGGTCCCTATGTGGGAAGGTAAATGGAAAACTGCAAAAAGAGCAAGAATGAATTACAAAGTGAAATTAGAAGAAATATCTGGCTTACTTGTGGATGCTTTGTACACCAATACAATATATTATTTGATACAAGTCGACTATAGAGAGGTGTGGTTAATTCGATTATTTTATAATTTTTCTTTTTTAGAGAAAAACCAAGATTTCACTTTCAAGATGGAAAGTCCGTCAGACTCAGCTGTGGTTTTACCTAGCACTCCTCAGGCCTCTGCGAATCCATCATCTCCCTATACAAATAGTTCCCGAAAACAAGTATGAAAGTCTTTGTTCTTCCAGTGGATCCATTATGTGTTTCTAAGTATTGTGGCAGTGGTGGTTTAAATTCTACGGAAGGTTGTTAATTAACATAATGTGTAGCATAAATAAGTAGACATTTTATTAAATAATTTTGTTTTTCTTCTAAGGTGACATATATGACACCCACCAGCCCCCTTCCATATTTTCCTCTTGAATGAATTCATTTCAGTTAGTTTCAGATTAGGTTATTACAATACTCCAGATGGAGAAAGTTTGCATCTGTGCAATATTATTATGAAGGTCTTTAGTGGCAGAGTCTAGGTCTTTTCCTTACTCTGTAATTCTGAAGCACCTGGAGTACTATCAGGCATGTGCTTGTTACTGAACAAATGTTCCTTGATTACTGGGATAAACTTCTCAACACTTTTAGAAAGGTGTTGATCTTGCTGAAGTAAAAAGGAAATAAAACAAATGGAGCTTCCAGAAATTAAAGTCATTTTGTGATGCCTTCTTTAGATGTGGAGACAGAAAGCCATCTAGTGGTGTCTAGCATAGAAATGGAAGGCCTTTATTTCTGGTGATTTATTGACATTAAGAATGTTTTTCTTGATTCACATTTTTAATGTTTTGTGCTCTTTATAGCCTATGAGTGCAACACTTAGAGAAAGATTAAGGAAAACAAGATTTTCATTTAATTCCTCTTACAATGTGGTGAAACGTCTTAAAGTAGAGAGTGAAGAAAATGATCAGACCTTTTCAGAGAAACCAGCATCTTCCACAGAGGAAAACTGTTTGGAATTTCAAGAAAGTTTTAAACATATAGACAGTGAATTTGAAGAAAATACAAATTTGAAAAATACTTTGAAGAATCTGAATGTCTGTGAATCTCAGTCACTTGATTCTGGATCATGCAGTGCTCTCCAAAATGAGTTTGTGAATGAGAAGCTTCCTAAACAAAGATTAAACGATGAAAAAGCCAAATTGGTGAAGCAGGTTCAGGAGAAAGAAGACCTTCTTCGGAGGCTAAAACTAGTCAAAATGTATAGATCAAAGGTGAGAAGAATTTCAGGACCATTGCATAATTTTTATTTTTACATAAATTGCAGGAAAGTAATTTCAAAAATAGAAATTTTTTTTTTTACCATAATAAGCAATAAGCCAAATATTCAGAAACCTGGCTTCCAACAGCTTTAATTCAACTCCAGATTTAGAGTAGAAAAGGCCCTTAAACACCAGGTAAAACTTTTTAAGAATCTCAGCTCTTATTTAATATGCAGTTAAACTTTTCTCTCTAGTTTCTAGCCCACAGCAATATTAGAAGTATTAAATGTTAGATGCAAGTACAACGGGAACAGAAGTGAAAGCTGACAGTGAATTAGTAAAACTAAAAATGGGCTGTAGAGTACAATAAAAGGTATTTTCAGTAATGATCTTGTGTCTCCCCCAAATAATTAATGTGATTCAGCCATTTTATTTGAGAAAAAAAATATATATATTATATTTTAGATTTCAACCCATATAGGTTGAATTAAATAGAACTTGGGTACTTGGAAGGAGAATAATCTTTATTACCTGGAAAATTCATATATATGCAATAGCTCATTTTCCCTGAATTATGTGGAATAAGTGATGGGATAGTGTATCTCATTTGTTCTCTTGAAATTTTGGAGTTTTTAAAAAATAAAATTTAGGAGTATTGAATGTTGAAAAAATATATTTTATTTATTTATTCATTCTTTTTTTAGAGACATGGTCTCTGTTGCCCAGCCTGGAGGGCAGTGGTGCAGTCATAGCTTATTGCAGCCTTGAACTCCTGGGCTCAAGTGATCCTCCCAACTCAGCCTCCCTAGTAGCTGGGACTACAGACATGTGCCATCACACCCGGCTAATTTTTTAAAATTATTTTTTTGTAGACATAGAGTCTTGGTATTTTGCACAGTGTAGTCTTGAACTCCTGGGCTCAAGCAGTCCTCCCACCTTGGCCTCCTAAGGTGCTGGGATCACAGGTGTGAGCCACCATGCCCAGCCTAAAAAAATATTTTTAACTTGAATATTGTAATTTTAAAGAGCAGTTTTAGGTTCATAGCAACATTTAGTGGAAAGCATAGTGTCATTTTTTAAAAAGTACAGTTGTAATACAGTAGATTTTTCCCTGTATTATTGCTTCTTGACATAGTTTTGGCCCTATTTAATGATTTGATTTTTCCCTTATCATAAAGATGGCCCAGAGCTTAAGCCAGCAAAATAGCCATAGAACTCAAGTTGAGTGACATCGTAACCATTCTACATATGACCATCCTACTTTTTCCTAGATAGAAGTCCCATTCATCCCTGTGTATGTTAGCCTTTAAACCTGCACATCCACTAATTTAACAACTTTAATTAAGTTGAACTAGCATGACTAGTTATTGACATACATGTTTTTTTTTTCTGTTTCAGAATGATCTGTCTCAGTTACAGTTGTTAATAAAGAAGTGGAGAAGCTGTAGCCAGCTCTTGCTTTATGAGTTGCAGTCAGCTGTGTCTGAAGAGAACAAGAAACTAAGCCTTACTCAATTGATAGACCACTGTGGGTTAGATGATAAATTACTACACTATAACAGAAGTGAAGAAGAATTTATAGATGTTTAATTCCTGATTTTTGCTCCAGAATATCTTTGAGAATGACAACTTAATTAAAAGATACTTAGGCACTTTTTTTTTTTTTTTTGAGACTGAGTCTCGCTCTTGTCACCCAGGCTGGAGTGTGATGGTGCGATCCTGACTCACTGCAACTTCTGCCTCTCGGGTTCCAGCAATTCTCCTGCCTCAGCCTCCCGAGTAGCTGAGATTACAGGCGCCCGCCACCATGCCCGGCTAATTTTTGCATTTTTAGTAGAGACTGGGTTTCACCACGTTGGCCAGGCGGGTCTCGAACTCCTGACCTCAGGTGATCCACCGCCTAGGCCTCCCAAAACCATTAGGGCTCAGAGGAAGGTATCCCGATGAATATCAATTAAGGGCACTTTAATATATAAATTATAAACTAAGTTCTAAAAGGAAAATTAGTATTTTGGATAGATTTGTCAAAACGACATTTAAGTCATGTTTAAAAAGTCATTTGGGCAGTTCTGGAAACTAGTTTTAATACATTTGTTTTTTATGACAAAAAGTTTTATTTTAAATGTTAAAAATTGTCCAATCTGGTGAATGTCTAACCCTAAAGTTTAAAAATTTCTGCCTCCTAAGTTTGTGTACCTTGTTTCCATCCATTTACCACATATTTCCATCTGATAATCTAGCAGGTAATTAAACTTATATGTCCAAAACCATATTCTTCCCTGTCTCTTCATATGTGTTTTGCATATTCATCATTTAGTGAAACAGCCATCTATTTCTTCTTCTTCTTTTTTTTTTTTTTTTTTTTGAGACAGAGTTTTGCTCTTGTTGCCCAGGCTGGAGTGCAATGGCACGATCTTGGCTCACCGCAACTTCCGCCTCTGGGGTTCAAGTGATTCTACTGCCTCAGCCTCCCGAGTAGCTGGGATTACAGGCATGAGCCACCACCCTGGCTAATTTTGTATTTTTAGTAGAGACGGGGTTTCTCCATGTTGGTTAGGCTGGTCTTGAACTCCCGACCTCAGGTGATCTGCCCGCCTCAGCCTCCCAAAGTGCTGGGATTACAGGCGTGAGCCACCACACCCGGCTAAACCATCTACTTCTTATAAAACTACATTTCCTTATCTCCCACCCACATGAAGGTATCATGGCATATAAGGTTCTTCGCATTTGTTTGCCTTTCTAGCTTCATCTGTGAAATGGGTTAAATTTAGATTGGTTATTCTATTTATGAACCCACCTCCACAGGTTGGGTTTCTGCTGCCAAATTATACAGTTGTACCTATCATTTTGGCCATATATGGAGATAGGACCCAAACTGGGCCAGTCTCTGAAAATTTGGAATTTAGCTCAGGAAAAGAAAGCCCATCTCTTTTTGTGACTGCAGCTGTTGTATATATACCTGGAAGCAGCAGAGCTGACATGCTTAAGGGCAGTGAGTGTGCTTACCGAGAAAGGCAGAGGTGATAGGAGAGAATTTTATGGATCAGTGGCTTCCTGGTTTTAGTTGCTAGTCATTCTTAAGAGCTTTCTGGATTTCTGCTTTTGGGTCCTTTTAAGTCTTAAAACAGCTTTACTTAAGCTTTTTCAAAAGCACTTCCCTACTAGTTTAGCACTCCTCTGAACCCCCCTCAAGTACATCCCACTTTCAGTCCAGTCCCTCCACATAATCTAACCAGTGTTGAATGGTTGGCACAGCAGGAGACGCCAGGGCCCTGCTTTTGTGTCCATTCTAATTGTTAGTGCCATGCCAGTAAACTCTTACCCTGCCCACATACACAAATTCCTGTGCCGCTGGCCTTTATGAATCTGAGGAGACTGGCCCAGACATCATATGAGCTGCCTCTAGCACTGGGATACCTAGATGGGCACCCCTGTGGACTTCTACTGTTCTAGTGCTTATCAGCCAGCCTCTTATCACTGCTTGCTGCCAACCAGGGGCCTAAATGTGGCAGGGGAAATGTTGCCCCTTGTGGTGGTGCTGGCATTTTGTAGGTCATTATGGTATTTCTCCAGATCTCAGAGGCTGCAGCTGCCCACTGCTGACAGGCACATCACCTGGAGCCACCCATATATATCCACTTGGGGGAAATACAGCATCAGTGAGACTCTGGTTCTGGGAAAGCTTAGGGGCATGGTAATGGGGATTTCCAGGGCATTGACTGGGTGCTGAGGTTCCAACAACACAGTGCTGCAGCTGCTCTGTTGGATTTAATGGGATGCATTTATTAAAAACCACTGACTATGACAGCTTTACTTATAAAAATGAGAGCTAATACAACATAGCACTTGTTTTTAATTTTAAAAAACTAGAATATTCCAGTTTTAAGGAAGAAGAAATATAAGATAGTTATTTCAAAATTAAGAGGTTATTTAAAACTCCAATGGCAGAGCCAAGATTTGAAGCCCAGGAATAGATCCTATAATTTTAATTCCTATGCATAAAGCCATACTGTGTCTGATCCAGTTAATTATGTCACTAGTTGATAATATAAATAATATTTTAAAGGACTATAAAATATGAATATATTTGCTGTTCAGCAGAAGCTGAGAGGAGTCAATACCATGAACAGTATTAAGAGAGGAGTTACTGTGCATGACCCACATGTCCTTCCAAAGCCCCAAAACCAGAAGGTATCTCCCGTTGAAAGGGCTTCTGGAATATGGCTTGATGGCAAGAGGTGCCCACTAAGCCCCACTCCATCCATGCCTCAAAGTAAGGCAGTCAAGCAAGGAACATTGCCAGAGTCAACAAAGGTTGATGACTAAGAAATAGAAATGATGCCGGCTGCTTTGTTAAGACCTGGGAATCCACAGAGCATTATCTAGTGAAATTTGTGGCACTACTAGCAAATGGAGTCTCCAGACAGCTAACTTAGGTGAAAATGGAGTTTGTGTCACCAGAAAAGATTGTAAAAAAAATCAAGTCTAGTACATCTATGGTTGACTCAAACCAACAGGACAGAGAACTTCTGGCAATACCATCTTAAGTATAAAGTATTTGCACCCCTACCCTGGGGTCTGTCCCCACAACTCTCATCTCAGGGATAATTTTGAAGGACCCCAGATGTAGGAAATGGTACCCATGGGCACTTCCCTACTGAATAAGCCAAACTGACTACTTCATGAGTCCGTCTAGTACAAAGGAGGGGAATCATCAAAGTGTTGGTCCTATCATTTCCCTTACCATCCCCATCCAGCACAGATCACTATGTGGGTGATCAATTACATCTTCTAAAGATTTATTTTTCTAAACAGAAGATTTTATAGTAGCTCTCTTGCTTTATCTACATCAGTGTATATTGGATATGGTACTGAGGATTAAACTTAACGTTGAGTTCATAAATTGCAGAACAGTGAGACAGTGACATCACTTGGAGATTGTGGTCCATGGTCCCTGTGGACAGCAGTCCACAGGTTATGGAAGGGCAAAGCAGTTTTGTGGCCAATTATTCATCTCATTACATAATTATCACCATCTAAAAGTGATAAACTACTTCATGGAAATAAGAAAGTATTTTTCTGTTGGTTAAACCCTATTGGGTAAAGCACAAAATTGAATTTTCTATTACAACATAAAAGAAATGTAGATTATGTCTCTAAAGTATGTTGTAATTTTCTTCTGAGATGGAGTCTCGCTCTGTTGCCCAGGCTGGAGTGCAGTGGCGTGGTCTCGGCTCACTGCAACCTCCACCTCCCGGGTTCACACCATTCTGCTGCCTCAGCCTCCCCAGTAGCTGGGACTACAGGCGCCTGCCACCACCCACCATGCCCGGCTAATTTATTTTTATTTTTATTTTTTATTTTTAGTAGAGATGGGGTTTCACCATGTTAGTCAAGATGGTCTCGATCTCCTGACCTCGTGATCCACATGCCTCGGCCTCCCAAAGTGCTGGGATTACAGGCGTGAGCCACCGTGTCTGGCCAAAATATGTTGTAATTTACAAATGATACAAGGCTTGGAAAAAGCTCTAACAATTTGTCTTGTTCTCATTGGTGAAGCAGAGAATAATCTAAATACTCTCGTAATTTTTTTCTGATTATGAAAGAAATGCTTACTGAAGAAAATGAGAAACAGAAGAGCATAAAGATAAAAATTACCCATAATCTCATAACTTTTCTGACAGTTTCATAAAATTAGAAATGCTAGTTTGGCAAAGACTTTCTTTTTAAGACTTTCTATACCATAACTATGAAAATATCTTTGATCCAACTCAGATTAAATGAGTAAAATAGATCTTGAATACTTTCTGACTTCAAGTCTTGTTTATTCTTGAATAAAAACAGCAATTCATGGTATTTTACACATTTATTCATGCAGGACAAAAATTTGTATACAATTAAGGCTAAAATTAAACAATTTTTTATCTAAAACATGCAACTCAGAGGACATGCTACTTCAATTTCCCAGTAAGAAAGAAAAGGAAATCATTTTACCCAAATGAAATGATTTTTTAAATGATTGATTTGGCCTTGTGTTTTCCTGCCAGCGTTTTTACATTGGAACAAGAGCAGGAAATGTTTTCATTCTTAATCTTTCAACTTCAGTCTGTAGTATTGAAATCTGTTCAGCTTGTTGTTTTGAAATATTTGTTAACTTCTGCTGTTGCATCATGTTTTCATACCGTTCTTTGACAATCTTTTCACAAGTCAGTTTAGACCCTATCCCAAAAATGAATAAAGGAATTCGATTATTTATCAATACTTTCAAATACAGAAGCAGCACTCAGAATCATACATGTGGAAGAAATGCTGGTAGCAAAAAGGCATATGCACTTATATGTTTACGGCAGCACTATCACAAAAGCAAAGACATGGAGTCACCCTAGGTGCCCCATCAACAGTGGACTGGATAAAGAAAATGTGGTACATATACACCATGGGACACTACACAGCCATAAAAAAAAGAATGAAATAATGTCCTTTGCAGCAACATGGATGTAGCTGGAAGCCATTATCCTAAGCAAATTAACACAGGAACAGAAAACCAAATACCACATGTTCTCACTTATAAATGGGAGCTAAACAGTGGATACTCATGGACATAAAGATGGTAACAGGAAACACGTGGAGGCCAGGTGTGGTGGCTCACACCTGTAATCCCAGCAGTTTGGTTAGCTGAGGTGGGCGGATCACTTGAGCTCAGGAGTTCGAGGCCAGCCTGGCCAACATGGCAAAACCTACTCTCTACAAAACATACAAAAATTAGCCGGGCATGGTGGTTCCTGCCTGTGGTCCCAGGCACCTGAGGGGGCTGAGGTGGGAGGATCAATTGAGCCCAGGAGGTGGAGGTTGCATTGAGCCAAGATCATACCACTGCACTCCAGCTTGGGCAACAGAGGGACACCCTGTCTCAAAAAAAAAAAAAAAAAAAAAAAGAAAAGAAAAGAAACACTGGGGACTACTAGAGGGAGGAGGCAGGGAGGGAGGAAGGGCTGAAAAATTATGGGGTACTATGCTCAGTACCTGTGTGACGGAATCATTCCATACCCCAAACCTCAGCATCACACAATATACCTAAGTAACAAACTTGTACATGTACTCCCTGAATCTAAAATAAAAGTTGAAATTATTTTAAACAATGTATTTTTAAAGAAATGCTGATAGCTTTTTAACTATTGTATACATTTTAGGATTACTGATTACTTTTAAAGAAACCTACAGTTGGTTAAAGAAAAAAAAGCATGCTTACCCATTGCATTACAGATGTCTTTTCTCTCTGAGACAGCTACCAACTCTTCTCGTAGATTGCAGCTTAGGGCATAATTTGCTATATCTTTTTGATTGCTGAACTTTCCAAGTTTTTTGAGTAGTTTCTTGCAGTTTTCCACATTCTTTTTGTGCGTCTGAAATTTTTGTTCCCATGACACCCCACAAAATTAATTTTGAAAAATGTAATTTATCCTATAAAGACATTATTCTTATATTTTAAATACATTATCATCATTAAGATAACATCTTACCACCATATCTGTAGTGCCTGGCATAGTAGGCACTCGAGTTATTTGTTGAAAAGTAGAATGGTATGTTAATAACAACTTTTAGAAAAAACATTTTGTATATTCTTAAACTGAGAGAATATTTTAAAAGCTTGAGATTGCTTTGTTTCTAATATATGCTACATAATAAAAACTGACCATTTTTATTCAGTGATGATTAAATAAAACCTTTCCAATGCCAAGGAAAGACTACCAACACTCCTATTACATAAATCCTAACCTAATGTAAAATAGAAAATCCACTTACACTCAGATATGTCCCCAGGGGTTAATTCTAATATTAAAGGAAGTGATTAATTTTATTTCATTAGTTACAGTTGCAAAGATACTACTTAGGGACTTTTAATTACCTCATGAATACTAGTAAATAACCAAGATTTTATTAGGGTCTAGGTAAATTCATGATTTGAAACACTATTACTTTGCTCAAATGATTTACAACTGTTAGGATATAATAACCAATGTCTTTGAGACTTACCTTATCTAAAACAGCAATGGTTTGTTCCATTATTCCAATCTGAATACTAATCAGAGCCTCATAGTTTGGTTCATTTAGGTACTTTGAGATTAAAAAAAAAACATGTAAGGATATTTTTCTCTCTTTCAATAGATGACTTTATAAAGGTTGTTTTAGCTTTGAAAGTTACTGTTTTTCATAACAAATATCTATGCAAGTTAAGATTGATTTGGCTTGGCCAGGCGTGGTGGCGTACGCTTGTAATCCCAGCACTTTGGGAGGCTGAGGCAGGTGGATCACCTGAGGTCAGGAGTTCAAGACCAGCCTGACTAACATGGTAAAACCTTGTCTCTACTAAAAAATACAAAAAATTAGTTGGGCGTGGTGGCACATGCCTGTAATCCCAGCTGCTCGGGAGGGTGAGGCAGGAGAATTGCTTGAACCCAGGAGGTGGAGGTTGTAGTGAGCGGATATCACACCATTGCACTCCACCTGGGCAAAAAGAGCAAAACCCCATCTCAAAAAACAAAAAAAGATTGATTTGGCTTTTGTGCCATAATATTTCCCTGTATTTAGCCATCAATACATTCATGTACACTAATTATTACATCAAAGCACCAATTATTACAAATGCCTACTTTATTTTCTCATTCATTAATTCATTTATTCAACTCACCAAACATTTAAGTGTTCCACTTGAGTCCCACATTAACAAAGTCCTAGTTAAAGACACTGAGGGAGATACAAAGATAGATAACATGTCCTAGTCTTCATGGGAAAATGATCACATAGATATGATTGGTTCCCAGAAGCCATGTAGAGTGTCATGCTAATTCAAAGGTGGTTTGTAATGAGATGGAATTTCTCCAGGCTTGGGAAATCAAGAAAGGTTTTATGAAGGAGAAGGTGGTATTTAAACTAGACCTTGAAAAGTAGATTTGGGATGTACAAAAAAGGCAAACTAAGAATTGCTGCTGGGAGGTGAAAACTATAGAAATGGGGCATGGCTTGGAATCCACAGAACTTGGATTAGTTTGTAGAAGTGATCGTTGAAGTTAGAAAAACAGAGGACATCACCCAGGGAGAGATATGGAAAGAAACACAAACATAGCTAAGGGCAAAATCTTGAAGAACGGCTATATTGAAGTGTTAGAGGCAAAAGAGAATCCAGTAAAAGAGGCAGAGTGGTATGACATGTTGGAAGCAAAATTAATTTGGGGTGATGAAAGCCAAAGGAATGGGAAATTAAGATGGTTAAATGCTACAGAGAATTGAAGGACCACCGGGTTTGACAGGAAATCCTTAGCTCTGAGTAGAATGATTCTACTAAATGGGTCATGAAGAACTGGAGGCTGCAAATGTAAACTGTTGGAAGAAAAATAACTCACAGATATATTTTGAAACACTCCTGGCTTAGAATATGCTTGATATCACAGAGGCTTCTTATTAAATACTGGTTAAATGAATGAATACATTAATGAATAAAATTAAAACTATGTAGGGGGGTAGGGAGAATTTACCTTTTGACGATCTCTTGAAAAAAATAGCATCTGAATATCCCAAGCCTTCTGATTTAGATCTTCCCTTTCCATCTCCATTTTCTTATGTTCCCACTCAATCTGAAGTATTCTTTTGTGTACATCTTTACTTTCCATCATGCTAGCAACTTTCTTTTGTCCTTGAGTCTTTAAAAAAGTACATTAGATATCCATATAATATGATTCTGCATATAGAACATAGAATATTTGAGGCTGAATGCTATTTTTAGAAAATACTTGGATCACAGAGATAATTCTGTCTTCTTTTTAAGAAACAGACATTAAAAATGGCTTCTTGGGCAAAATCTGATCACTATAAAGCATGATAGTCACTAAACAGAAGGGATTATAAGATACATTTAAATAGCAGAGCCAATTTACTTTATATGTCAACAATTAGGCAGGAACTTTTTTTTTGCCATCACCCAATCTACCAACCTGTATGCATTTGTATCCCTATTCATTGTCCTCCCACCTGATGCTGGGTGTGGTGTCTCATGCCTGTAATCCCACCACCTTGGGAGGTTGAGGCAGGAGGAATGCTTAAGCTCAGGAGTTTGAGACCAGCCTAGGCAACAGAGCAAGACCTCAACTATACGGAAAATCAAAAAATTAGCCTGGAATAGTGGTACACGCCTGTGGTTCCAGCTACTCAGGAGGCTGAGGCAGGAGGATCACTTGAGCCCAGGAAGTCAAGGCTGCAGTGAGCCGTGTTCATGCCACTGCACTCCAGCCTGGGTGACAGAGCAAGACCCTGTCTCAAAAAAAGAAAGAAAGAAAATAGAAAAACAATAGTCAATGATGAAACCAAAAGTTGGTTCTTTTAAAAAATCAGCAAAATTGACAAACCTTTAGCTAGACTGACTAAGAAAAAAAAGGCTCAAATTGCTAAAATAAGAAATGAAATCAAGAATATTACTACCAATATTACAGAAATTAAAAGGATTATAAGAGAATACTATGAAAATTCTACACCAACAAATTAGGTAACTTAGATGAAACAGAAAATTCCTAGAAACACACAAACTATAAAAACCAATTCAAAAAGTAATAGAAAATTTTAATAGACCTAAAACAAGTAAATAATTGAATCAGTTATCAAAAACCTCCCAAAAAAGAAAAGCCCAGGACAAGAAGGCTTCACTGATGAATTCTATCAAACATTTAAAGAAAAATTACACCAATACTACTCAAATGCTTCCAAAAAATAGGAGAGGAGGGAACACTTTCTAATATATTATATGAGGCCAGCAGTACCTTGATACCAAAGCCAGAGAAAGACATCACAAGAAAATTACAGACCAATATCCCTTATGAATACATACACAAAGACAAAAACGTCCAATAAAATACTAGCAAACTGATTCCAGCAGCACATTGAAAGGATTATAACTATGACCAAGTGTCATTTATCCTAAGATTGCAAGAGTAGTCCGCACAATCAAACAATATAATATACCTCATTAACAGAACAAATTTAAAAACTCACATGATCATGTCAATTGATGTAGGAAAAAAATTGACAAAATCCAGCACACTTTAATGATAAAAAAATATATATGCAACAGACTTGGAATAAAAGGGAACTTCCTCAACATGATAATGGGAATTTACAGAAAACCCATCATAACTTCATACTCAATGATAAAAGACTGAAAGCTTTCCAACTAAGATCAGGAACGAGACAAGGATGTCCCACTTTTTGTCACTTTGATTCAACACTGTAATAAAAATTCTAGTCATGGCAATTAGGCAAGAAGAAGAAATAAAAGGCACTCAAACTGAAAAGATGTAAAACAATTTCTATTCACAGATTAATGAGTCTATATATATAGAGAAAGTCATATAGAATCCACAAAAACCCTACTAGAGATAATACATAAATTTGGCAAAGTTGCAGAGTATAAGATTAATATGCAAAAATCAGTTATATTTTTATACATCACCACTGAAAAATCTGGAAAAGAATTAATAAATCAATTCCATTTACAATAATATCAGAAAGAAAAAACCTAGAAATAAAGTTTATCTAAAAAGTGTGTGTACAAAGAAACCTACAAAATATTACTGAAAGAATATAAAGATTAAATAAATGGAAAGTCATCCTATGTTCTTGGATCAAAAGACTTAAGACAGTACTCCTCAAAGGAATCTATAGATTTAATGCAATCACTGCCAAAATTTCAATGGCTTTTTTTTTTTCAAATGGAAAAACCTGATCCTCAAATTCATATGAAGCTGCAAAGGATCATGAATAGCCAAAACAATATTGAAAACAAAAAGTTGGATGGCTAACATTTCCCTACTTCAAAGAAGAAAACAGGGACTGAGGCCAGGCACAGTGGCTCACGCCTGTAATCCCAGCACTTTGGGAGGCTAAGGCAGGCAGATCACCTGAGGTCAGGAGTTTGAGACCAGCCTGGCCAACAAGGTGAAACCCTGTCTCTACTAAAAATACAAAAATTAGCTGGGCATGGTGGTGGGCGCCTGTAAATCCTAGCTACTCAGGAGGCTGAGGCAGGAGAATCGCTTGAATCCGGGACGTGGAGGTTGCAGTGAGCCAAGATCATACCACTGCGCTCCAGCCTGGGAGACAGAGCGAGAATCCATTTCTCCATTTCAAAAAAAAAAAAAAAAAGAAGAAAAGAAAAGAAGAAAGAAAACAGGGATAAATCTTCATGACTTCAGATTTGATTCTTAGATATTTATTTATTTTATTTTATTTTATTTTATTTTATTTTATTTTATTTTATTTTTTGAGACAGAGTCTTACTCTGCCACCCAGGCTGGAGTGCAGTGGCGCCATCTCGCCTCACTGCAACCTCCGCCTCCTGAGTTCAAGTGAGTCTCCTGCCTCAGCCTCCTGAGTGGCTGGGATTACAGGTGCCTGCCACCATGCCCGGCTAATTTTTGTATTTTTAGTAGAGACGGGGTTTCACATCTTGGCCAGGCTGGTCTTAAACTCCTGACCTCAGGTGATCCCACCTCAGCCTCCCAAAGTGCTGGGATTACAGGCATGAGCCATCGCACACGGCCTGATTCTTAGATTTAACACCAAAAACATGAGACAATCCACAGAAGGGGATAAAATATTGGCAAATTATATAAGGGTTTAATATCCAGAACATATAAAAAACTCCTATAACTCAACAACAAAACCTAATTTGAAAATGGGCAAAAGACTTCAGTAGTCATTTGTCCAAAGATATACAAATGGTCAACAAGCATATGAAAAGATGCTCAATGTCATTAGTCATTAGAGAAATTTACATCAAGAATAAACCCACTAAGATGGCTGTAATTAAAAAGCAAGCAAGCAAACAACAAAAAAGAGAAACAATAACAAGTTTTGATAGGGACGTAGAGAAAGTGAAACCCACATACTTTGCTGGTGGGAATATGAAATGGTGCAGCTACTATGGAAAACAGTTTGCAGTGCCTCAATCAGTTAAACATACAATGACCATACGATCCAGCAATTCCACTTCTAGGTATATATCCCCAGAGAACTGAAAACAGGTTTTCAAAAACTTGTGCATGAACAGTTATAGGCACCACAATAGCCAAAAGGTGGAAATAGCCCAAATATTCACCAGCTGATGAATGGATAAACAAAATGTATATCCATAAAATGAAATATGATTTGGTCACAAAAGAAGAATGAAGACTGATACATGCTACAACACGGTTAAATCTTAAAAACATGCTAAGTGAAAGAAGCCAGAAAACAAAGGCCACATATTGTATGATTCCATTCATACAAAATACTAAGAATAGGCAAATCCATAGAGAAAATGCAGATTAGTGGTGTCCAGGGGCTAAGGGAAGAGGTGAATGGGGAATAATTGCTTAATGGGTGTGGGGTTTCCTTTTAGGATGATAAAAAATGTTCTGAGGCCGGGTGGGGTGCCTCACTCCTGTAATTCCAGCACTTTGGGAGGCTAAGGCAGGAGGATCGCTTGAGCCCAGGAGTTTGAGACCAGCCTGGGCAACATGGTGAAACCCCATCTCTACCAAAAAAATATAAAAATTAGCCAGGTGTGGTGGCACGTGCCTGTAATTCCAGCTACTGAGGTGGGAGAATGGCTTCAGTCTGGGAGGCGGAGGCTGCAGTGAGCTGAGATCATGCTCCGGCACTCCAGCCCAGATGACAGAGCCAGACCCTGTCTCAAAAAACAAAAAACAAAACAAAACAAAAATGTTCTGGAACTAGATAGCAGTACTAGCTGCACAACTTTGCGATGTATTAATTGCCACTGACTTGCACACTTTAAATGGTTAAAATAGTACATTTTATGTTATGTGTATTATACCACAATAAAAATATCTCTAAAAAACTAAGTTACAAAGCAATCAACACACCTAGATCAGAGATGACAGGTGTTAGAACTATCAGATGGGAAATTTAAAATAATTATGACTAATTTCCTTATAAAGAGTATAGCATGGAACAGTGGAGAAAAAGTAACTTTATAGTAAAGAAGCCTGACAAAACTCTACCTCAATTCAGGTGGTCAAGATTCAATAAACAGTGATGACACGTTGATAGCATGTATCCTTGAAATCATGTGCTGAGTGGGCATTTTACCTCTGTGGTCTCTTTCTCCATACTCCAGGTGAATAGTGATAAATACATCAGAGAAACCACAGTTGAGGGACATTCTACAAAATAACTGACTATTACTCTACAATAAACTGTCAAGGTCATCAAAAACAAGACAAAACTGAGAAACTGTCACTATCTAGAAAGAAATGACAACTGGCCGGTGGCACGGTGGCTCAGGCTTGTAATCCCAACACTTTGGGAGGCTGAGGTGGGCGGATCACCTGAGGTTGGTAGTTCGAGACCAGCCTGACCAACATGGAGAAACCCCGCCTCTACTAAAAATACAAAATTAGCCAAGTGTGGTGGCGCATGCCTGTAATCCCAGCTACTCGGGAGGCTGAGGCAGTAGAATCGCTTGAACCCAGAAGGTGGAGGTTGCAGTGACCTGAGATAGTGCCATTGCACACCAGCCTGGGCAATAAGAGCAAAGCTCAGTCTAAAAAGAAAAAAAAAAAAAAAAAAAAAGAAAGACATGACAACTAAATAAAATGCATCCTGATGAGATCCTGGAACAGAAAAATGACCTTAAGTAAAAACTAAGGAAAAGTGAATAAAGTTTGTACTTTAGTTAATAATAATGTGTCAATATTAGTTCAATAGTTGTGGCAAATGTACCATACTGATGGAAAATAATAAAATATAAGAAACTGGATAAGGGGTATATGAGAATTCTCTGTACTATCTTTACAACTTTTCTAAAACAAAAATTTTTGGAAAGGATAGACAACATGCATGAACAAATGGGGAATTTCAGCAGAGGGATGGAAAGTATAAGTTAAACAGAAATACTAAATGTAAGTCTATCTATCTGTCTATCTATCTATCTATCTACAATAATATGGTAACAGATATTTTGCCTTTGATGGGCTCATTATCAGACTAGACACAGCATAAGAATGAATGAACTTGAATATAGGGCAATAGTAATTACCCAAACTGAAACATAAAGAGAACAAAGAGTGAAAAACAATGAGTATGGAATATCTAAGAGATGTGGAACAGTATCAGACAATCTGACACGTGTATAATTGGAATCCCAGTAGAAAAAGAGAGAGCGAACGGGGCAGAAGAAATATTCAGAGATAATAAATAAGAATTTTCCAAAGATAATGACAAATATCAAATCACAGATTGAGGAAGCTCAGAGAACCTCAAGAATCTCACGCACACATGTGCATACCGCCCCCTATCCCCACCTGGACACATTGTGTTCAAACTGCTGAAAAACAAATAAAAAATCTCAAAGCCAGACACATTAAATTCAGATGAACAAAGATAAAAAATATAGCAGAAACCTTGTCAGAAACAATCTAGATGTTCAGAAGAAAATGAACATCTTTAAAATGAAAAGAGAGAGGGAGAGAACAAATGAACGAACCTGGCAATCCAGTGAATCTAGCAAAGTATCTTTCAACAATGAAGGTGATTAAAAACTTTTTCAGATAAAGAAAAATGGAGAGAATTCATTACTAGCAGGCTTGTACTTCAATTAAGTTAAAGGAAGCTCTTTAAGCAGAAGGTAAATGATACAAGATGGAAATTTGGATCTACACAATGAAATAAAGATCTTTTGAAATAGTGAAAATTAAGGTAAATAGAAAATACCTCTTTTCACATTTTTATTATTCTAAAAGATAATTGTCTAAAGCAAAAAATAATAGCAATATGTTTTGTGTTTATAGCATTTGTAAAAATAAAATGTACAGTAGCATTATCATCTAATTCCCAAATAGCACAAAATCCGCAAATATTTAGAAATTAAATAACACGCTTTTAAATAACCCATGAATCAAATAGGAAGTCACAACAGAAATTAGAAAATATGTAAAAGAAAATTCAAAGACAAAATATTAAAATTTGTAGAATACAGATAAAATAAAGCTTATAGGGAATTTTTTTTTAGGACTCAATTATACCTAAAGCTTATACAGAAATAACATTAAATGTTCATATTAGAAAAGAAGTAAGGTCTGAAATCAACTAACTAAGCTTATCTAAGATTATATTTGCCTGAGTAGGCTGGGCCTAAAAAAACGATGGCATACTAGAATGGACATTTAGCTCTGTGATCCTTCTTGAACCTTAGAATTATGGAGGGAGCTTTTAAAAAATACTCATCCTGGGGGTGGGGTCTAGGCACATTTATAGAGTTCTTCGAATGATTCTACAACCACAGTTAGGAAACCACTGACTTAATTGAATTAAAATTACTTATGAAAATGGGAGAATAATGTAAAATATTTGGTACAGCAGGCAATATGTTTTGTCTTTAAACAAGTATAATTGGCCAGGTGCAGTGGCTCCCGCCTGTTAATTCCAGCACTCTGGGAGGCCAGAGCAGGAGGATCACTTGAGCTCAGGAGTTTGAGAACAGCCTGGGCAACATATTAAGACTCTGTTTTTACAAAAAACTAATTTTAAAACAATTAGCTGGGTGTGGTGGTGTGAACCTGTACTCCCAGCTACTTGGGAGGTGAAGGTGGGAGGATCTATTGAGCCTAGCTAAGGGTTAAGGCTGCAGTGAGCCATGATTGTGCCACAAGACTCTAGCCTGAGTAACAAAGCAAGACCTGGAATTAAAATAAAAATAAAAAGTATAATTACCCGAATCACAGAATTCAAGTCTTCAATTATGTTCTTGTTGATGAGAATTGCATCAGAATACTCCAGTACTAGCTGGAAATTTTCCAGTTCTACTTGTCCTTGTTTAAGAAGAATTTGGATTGTCAAATTCAACTGGAATCTCACTTTCTCTTCCTGTAATCTGAATTGAAAAGTACTTCAAAGCAAGTAGTTGTAATATATTTCAAATTTCACCTATTATCTGAGAATATAAAAATCGAATCAGCTTAAGGAAAACATGCTGGAGATTAGTGTGGAGAATATTTTCCTGATGATGAGCTTTCCTAGAGGTCTCTCTGAAACCTCTTCCTATTGATGCAGAATTATACCTGGGTTGCTCAAAAAATGGTATGGACAGAAATACATTTATAGATTTTTACTTTAGGATTAAGAAAAGATTGTATAATTTTGACGGTAATAAAAGTAAAGTAAAAATGAAGAAAATAGAGACACTTTTAAATAACAAATCTGGCCAGGCGCAGTGGCTCATGCCTGTAATCCCAGCATTTTGGGATGCCGAGGTGGGTGGATCATCTGAGGTCAGGAGTTCGAGACTAGCCTGGCCAACATGGCGAAACCCCATCTCTACTAACAATACAAAAATTAGCCAGGGGTGGTGACAGGCACCTGTAATCCCAGCTGCTTGGGAGGCTGAGGCATGAGATCTCTTGAACCTGGGAGGTGGAAACTGCAGTGAGCCCAGATCGTGCCACTGCACTCCAGCTTGTGTGACAGAGTGAGGCTCCATTTCAAAATAAATAAATAAATAAATAAATAAATAAATAAATAAATAAAATAACTCTATTAAAATTCTGAACTTATTTATTGATTTCTGATACTACCCTAACAATATTTAATATGTAAGTTACTTAACAAATCTATTTCTGGGTAATTCATATCTTCGCTATAGCCTAGATCTAAAAATGATGTGTTCCCAATGAATTTGGGAACATCAGAGAAGTATTTATCGATGAGGCTATAAATATAGCCAAAAAATGAAGCAAGGACTTAAATATCTTAATCACTTAGTAAACAACAAGTTCCCCTAAAGAAAAATATATCAGTTGGCTGCATGTCTACATGGAAAGTTCTTAGATATCTGCTTAATTTTCCACATGGTTAGCTTATATGCCTTGAGCCCCAAAGTACTGAAAAACAGGTTCTTTGTATTTTTATGTGGAAGGGGCCGACTTAAAACAATACTAAGATTTTTCTGAAACTTGCTTATTTGTAATAAGAGCAACAAAACGTGGGAAAGTTCCATCCTGAATCAAGGTCTATGTAACAAAGCAGGCTTTTTAAAATAGAAATTTTAAAGCACAGAGCTGCAAGGGAGATAGCTGTAAAGCAGTCAGTAGGCATTCTCCCCAGTGATAACACAACCTGATTTAGCCCTAATTAGACTTTGAATAGGTGAACATGAAAGAAAGCTTCAAATTACAGGATGAGTTCATGGAACACTCTCTCAATCTCCTGTTGCACCTTCTCTTCCTCCTCAACTCTCTTCTGGAGGAAAGTTGCCATTTCCAATAAGTCAGCTGCTTTCTGCTTTACCTAAAGAAACCGAGCCAGAAACATGTCAGAACATATGGAGCTTCAATTTTAGACAACATACATCTTTTAACTTTTTAAATTTAAAAACCTTAACAGGTCTATCTTTCAAAGAAAGTAATAAAACATTTAAATTTAAATGTCTAAAACTTACATGGTATGTAACAATTTGAACGATTTGAAAGTATCAAATTTGCTTCTTGGTGAAAATCAAGTATGCAAGCAACTATAAATTCTTTTATATCTTATTTTTAAAATTTGTTCTCATCACTTTAAGTGAAATTATAGAATCATAGGTACTTTAACAAAAATATGCCAGCCTGATGCATGTGGGCATTAAATTTAGGGAATTTGGGGTAGTGGTCAAGAAGCAACAAGAGGAAGGATTCTCTTCCCAAATAAAGACCCTCTTAAATTTTTACTCGTTGCCACATTCTAGCAAAACTATAAAATTGGTTCTGCTGAGCCAAATATAATTCTAATCTATGCAAAATGAGATAACCTACAACAGTGCTGTCCAAGAAAAATATAACATGAGCCATAAATGTGAGTCACATATGTAATTTTAAATTCTGTAGTAGCCACATTATAAAAAGTGAAATCAAAGAAATGAACTTAATTTTACTAATATGTTTTAATTAAATGTATCCAGAATATTATCACTTCAACCTATAATCAATATAAAAATATTAATGAGACATATTTCTTTTTGTTCATACTAAGCCTTCTAATGTGTATGTTTTCCACTTACAGCACATCTCAATTAGGACTGGCAATATTTATTTCAAATGCATAATAACCACTTGTGGCTAATGGACACTATTTTGAACGGCACCAGTCTAAAAGCAACAGGCCTACACTTAGCCTTCAATAGCACCAGGGTTAATATAGTATTTCATTATCTTATTACTATGACCAAATACTACCCTAGCAGGGAAACCTAAATAATTAGCTTTTTTGGTTACACTGACCAATGTAAACTATGTATTTGATATTAGTACACTAAAAATTAAATTCAGTTAAAATAGTATATACTTTCTGTTCATTTTCCACTTTTGCTCGTCTTGTCATGCAGAAATGATTCCAGACCAAAGGGTCCAAGCCTTCTGGCATGTTACTAATATTGTCCAACTCATCCATAGCTTTCATTAACTGGGCAAAGGCATCCTTATTCAACTTGCCAGATCCTGGTAGTTCTCCGAAAGGGACAACGCTGGTTGTTTCTGAGTGCGTTTTCTGTTTGGAAATCCTGGTATTACCAAGAAAAGCCCATCAACATTTCACATTCTCATAAAAACATCAATGTGAAACAATTAGGCCCTTAGCACAGGCATAACACATTGTATGGCTCTTCCCTTTGCCATGTGATGGCTGGTAGGTGGGTTATTCCACAGATAAATGGATCCACTTTGCCCTTCTTCCATACTCTCCAGGTTCTCAGACGTGACCTTGGCTAGACTACAGATGTCTCCAACTATTGTCAGCACTGACAGACAGTTGTGTCTGTGCTAGGACACATTTCCTTTCTGTATACTGTAAGCAGGCAAATAAATCAACCCATCGTTTCACCTCAGCCTCCCTAAGTGTTGGGAGTACAGTGGTGAGCCACCACCTGGCCAATTCTGTTTTTATCTACATTAATAGATTAGTTTCATTTCCCTGTGCTTCAGCTGGAAAGGGAAGAAGGGTACAAAGATTTGGGCGAGGCACTCACTATCAAGATGCTTTACAGTACACTGTGAGGTTGAAACTATATTATCATCCCCATTCTCTAGATGAGGAAAGTCAGCCTGGGAGAGAAGCTCATGGCCCAAGGCTATCAGTCTGACAGGTGTTGAAGTTAGGATTTAAAGTTGATTCTGTTTGACAAGAAAGTTTGTGCTTTTCTCACTGCTGCAGGAGGTCTCACTTCTTTTTCCACAAGGAGAAGGTATGTAATTGGGCTAATTATCACTCACTCTTTTAAAAATAGGAAAACCGCTGGGCGAGGTGGCTCACACCTATAATCCCAACACTTTGGGAGGTTGAGAGGGGTGGATCACGGGGTCAGGAGATCAAGATCATCCTGCTCAACATGGTGAAACTCCGTCTCTACTAAAAATACAAAAATTAGCTGGGTGTGGTGGCATGTGCCTGTAGTCCCAGCTACTTGGCAGGCTGAGGCAGGAGAAACGCTTGAACCCGGGAGGCGGAGGTTGCAGTGAGCAGAGATCGTGCCACTGCACTGCAGCCTGGGTGACAGACAGAGACTCCGTCTCAAAAAAAAAAAAAAAAAAAAAAAGGAAAACCAAAACAAGAGGCATGTTCTAGGTTAAATTCCCTAGGTTGCCTGTAACCTGTCAGAGTTTGTATCTCAAACACAAACTAGCCGACTACATCTTTGTGACAAACTCCTTGATTTCTAGATTACATTTGATTGAAAACTGGAAATCTGCATTTATAATGGTGGAAATCAGTGAAACTTTCTTAGAACTCTTTTCAAATGGTTATTTTCTACCATTTATACTGGCATCTTTCAAACTTTAAGCACAAGCACATGAGATACTCTGAGGAAAAGCAATTTGTGGTCAAATAAGTTTGGAAAACACTGCTTACTCTGTTTCTTACACTTGGAGATCCAAAGGCCAATAATACATTCTGCAGTAAAAGAAAAGCTGCTTAACTTCCTTTTTTTAACCCAGTATTTTCCCCAAACTTATTTAGTCCTGGAAGCCTATTACAAGTAGTTCCTATTTATACATCAGGGAACTTGTGTTTGTTTGAACGCACTTTAGAAAAAACTGTTTTTAAATCTGTGTGCCATCTATGATGTAAGAGGAACTTCCTTAATGTACAAAGCAGAATCTACAATAGTACCGTGCTTACACAGATCCTTAACTATTTTTAAATAATGAAAATAAATCATTATTCTCTACCTTAAGATATAGACATAATCTCAAAAAATACTGAATTAGGATCAAAACCCTTAAACATCTCCACCTAAAAGATATTACACTGAATAATTCCATTTAATTGGGAGAAAAAAGCTGAAATCTAGTAACACTCCTCTTTATTTGCAAACTTTTTTCTCAGAAACACAATAGTGAAGGAGAAACAAACCTTGGTCGGCGTTTAAAAAGTTTGTAGAGTATATCCACTTGATGACCAGGAATTTCAGAAAATTCCTTTTTAAAGCTGCGATCCATAACCTAAGGACAAACATGACATTTGAGGATTGCAACTTGGTTTGGAAACCTTTTATTTGTTGACAGTACTCTTCAAAATACAGGTGGTAGCACTTTGGTTTTAAAAATCCATGAAACCTTGATTTATAAAGTTGTTAGACATTAACCATTCTCTGTGCAATGATGTCTCAAAGATTTGTTTTGATAAGAAGCATCTAAGTGTATTAAAAATATTATTTCATATAGCAGGTCTTAGAAATCATCCAGAAGTTTCCCAAAGAAGTGTCCCAAAATATATTTGCCCAAAAAACATGAATGTTACTCTATTCTTTTCTTTTCTATTCCATTCTGTTCCATCTGTCTTCTTTATGCTATTCTATCCTATTCTTTTCCATTATAAAACTGCTGGTCATAACCTACTAAATTGATTTCATGGCCAAGTAATGGGGTCTGCAACCTAAAGTTTGAAAAGCCTTAAAGGCTAGATGATTTCCCTGTATTTTGTATAAGAGAAAGCTTAAACCAGAGAAGCTTATAAAAATTCATTTTACACACGGATTTTCAAAAATATACAGTGGCATAGAATGAAGTTCACCCATAGCTGAGAATTAAGTGGGAGAAAAATCTGTGAGAAAATTATATTATATCCCCTTTAACCTTCCTCCAATCCAGGCAGCAACAACTCTACTGCATTGTTGAGTGGGTAAGACAACAACTCTCACTTTGTCTTCTGCCAGTAAGTTGTCATAGTGCTCCTTGTACACATCCAGGTCTTCTCTAGATTTCCGAACAGCTTCTGAAGTCTGGCTCTATAACAGCATCAGGAATAGTTGATTGAAACTGGAGACTTTCCAGCATAAACAAAATATTGGGGATACTAAAAAGAGCAAGGAATTTCCTAGTACAAGAGAAATATGTCTGTGAAGTATTTATTCATGAAGATAAGATTTATAGAAGAAAATACACCAATTGGGGACTTTGAAAGAACACCCAATCACCTGTTTTTAAGTACAGCCAACTCTGTGTATGAGTGTGTGAGTGTCTATGGAGCACACTGCATTCTTGGTAAGTCAGTGTGGAGGATGAAAGTGCACAGGCTTCGGAATCACACGGACCTGGGTTCTGAGAGACTGGATATACATGCAAACAAGGGCCAGACCATATGTAACAACAGAACTCTGACCCACAACCTCTACAATCATCAGCTGGGAAACTAAACCACAGCCTTTTTAAGGATTGGCCTCAAACTTTCAGGGCTTGATCATTACCACCAGTTTCTATAATTTTGTCCCCATTTCCAACCTAGGACCATCCAGAGAAAGCCAAATATGTTCCCTAAACCAGTAAAATGAGTTGTCCCGCTTCTAATTGGTTTGCCTCTAGCTTCCTCATGCCAACAACTTCCAATGATGTTGCATCTGAAGCCCTCTCTTCTTTGCACTATAAAGCTTTCCTACTCCTTTCCTGCCTTTGAGTCTGCCAAAAGTAACTGATGGTGGATGAGTCCCTTGCTGTGCCAAGCTCTGAATAAACAGCATCTGCTCATTTGCATTTGGATGTTCTTCACTTATTCCCACAGTTCCAGCTGCTGCTCTATTACACACTAGTGGCTGACTTAGGCATGTTACCCAGACTCTCTGAGATGGTATCCTCATCTGTGAAAGAAATCTAGTATGCTGCAGGGTTGCTATATGTAAAGTTGTATTTAGAAGAAGCTTTGCATATGCTGTTTAATAGGCTCTTAGAAAAAAGTTCATGTCATTTTTAAGTCACACATTCATAAATGCTCTTTACTAATACTATTAACAAAAGCTGACATTTGTAGAAACATTATGTGATAAACATTTTGTATTCATTGTCTTTTTAATGAACCATATTATCCAAGCTCATATTTAGAGTTTTTCATAATACGGGAGTTTTTCATTCTATACGCAAGCCCATTGCTTACATCTTAGTAAATCTTAGCGTGTCCAGAGAGAAAAACATTCCCTAAGTAAGAGCTTGCAAATAGCTTAAAAGGTTATATGCCTTGTCCTAGGTCCCACAGCCAGTGCTTTCAACCATGAAGCTATATGGCCTCATTTTATAAACCATGTCATATGAAAGCTACACAGTTCTTTTGGCTAAATGATTGCAGATGCAGAATCACCTAACTTTATTAACAGATTGGAATGGTTACTTTCACCTGGCCCTGGAGCAAAGTTCCAGACAGGGAGCCAAGGGATGCACATGGTTATGTA
Source organism: Pan troglodytes (assembly GCF_028858775.2). Lineage (NCBI taxonomy): Eukaryota > Metazoa > Chordata > Mammalia > Primates > Hominidae > Pan > Pan troglodytes. The sequence continues at coordinate 116,262,121 of NC_072406.2, forward strand.
GGAATGGTGGAAGGAAGGAAGGAAGGGTCTAGACACGTGAGCTCTTGCTAAATGAGGGGCATGTCTATCAGAAAATGCTTGTATTCAGATTTCAGACACTATTCTTACTTTCTCGTGCTGTTTCCTTGTAAGGTAGTTGTTCAGGAATTTTTCTCTAGAGCTTAATTCTTCATCCAACAATAAAGAAAATGCAAGGTTACTTATTTTCAGTTCCTCCTGTAGAAATATTTAAGAAAAAGGTTGGTGGAATTACTTCTACCTGAGACAATATTTTCTATAGACTTGGCACTAATCAAGCAAGTTTATGACATACAGGTAAGAGAAACATTTGAAAGAAAAAGGGAATACAGCTTATTGAAATAACTTCAGTTATTTTACCTCTTTCATAATTTCATTGTAAGGTAAATCACATATACAAAAAATACATAACATGAATATATAATTTAATGGGTTATTATAAAGGCAAACACTCTTGTTAGCACCACTTATCGCAAGAAACAGAACTTTACGACTGCAGTTGCTTCTTCCAGGAGTCCTCATCAAAATCTCAACCCCAGTACTAAACACTATCTTGACTTTTTATTATATATTGTGTTTCTTTGTAGTTTTATTACCCAGGGGTGTATAATGCTGTAGTTTGGATATTTGCCCCATCCAAACTGCATGTTGAAACGTGATCCCTGGTGCTGTAGGTGGGGCCTAATGGGAGGTGTTTGGGTCATGGGTATGGGTCCCTCATGAATAGATCAATTCCCTCCCTCAGGGGTGAGTTTATACTCTATTAGTTCCCCTGAGTGCTGATTGTTAAAGAGAGGCTGGCACTCCCCTGCACCCTCTCTTGCCTCCTCTCTGACCATGTGATTTCTGCACACCCCAGCTCCCCTTCACCTGCCATAAATGGAAGCGGCCTGAGGCCCACATCAGATGCCCAATCTTGAACCTTCTAGACAGCAGAATTACGAGTCAGATAAACCTCTTTTCTTTATAAATTATGCAGCCTCAGGTATTATTTATAGCAACACAAAACAGACTAAGACAGAAACCTAGCCACTTCAGTATAACTTATTCATAATTTTTTTCATGTCTTTTAAATCTCTTTTTACTACCTGGATGATGAAATAATCTGTACAACAAACTCCTGTGACATGAGTTTACCTACGTAACAAACCTATACATGTACCCCTGAACTTAAAGGTTAAAAATAAAATAAATCTCTTATAATCTTCACGTTCCCTTTCATTTTTTTTCCTCATAATTTATTTGTAGTTATCAGCAGTCTCTGTAGCATTGCAGAGTCTGGTTTTAATGCCTGTATATTCATGGTGTAGTTTATCGAGGCTTCATCCTTTTTATTTCTTGAAAAATGGCAGCTGGGTCCAGAAGCCTGATTAAATCTAAATTTGATCCTTTTAACAAGACTATAGGTGGTATTGTGTTCTTTGATCAGGAGACATATATCATCTGATTGTCTTTCTTTCTGTGATGTCAGCAGCTGCAGATACTCAATGCCTGGGTCCATTAATCCGTTGAGAGATGCAAAATGGTGAAAATCTGGTTTTAGTTTCCCTTTTCAGTTATTAATTGAAATACTTTTATAAAGAGATGCTTCTCATCATCTACTATTTGGTTTCAAAGTGGTACACTTCAGTTCATATAGGAAAGGCAGACAAAATACTTGATGCTTTCCCTTTATCAGTTTTTAGATAATGAATTTGTTTTCATCCTCTGAAAGTGACTGATTGGCACTTCTCTTTTTAAAATATCATAAATTCATAAATTTAAACAAATGTGACGGGTTTAATTAATTGCAACTATTATCATCTTTGAATCTTAAATTGTCTCATTTAAAGGAAATGTTTTAAGTTAGCTCCTGAATTATTTTGATATTACTGAGTAGTCTGTTAGTTTCCTCATTATCTTATATGACATGAGGATCTCAGCATACCTTTAAAAAAATAACAACTTTGTTGAGATATAATTCACATACCATACAATTCACCATTTACAGTGTAAAATTCAGTGTATTTTAGTATATTTGCAGAGTTGTGTAACAATCACTACAATCAATTTTAGAACATTTCATCATTCCCCAAAAATTCTTTAGCAGTCATTTCCCATCTGCCCCTCTGTTACCTCCTAGAGGCCTCCTCCTCCCCACAAAAGCAACGACTTTCTAATTTCTGGCTTTATAAATTTGCCGTTTTAGAAACTATATGATTCCACAAAAATGGAATCATACAATATGTGGCCTTTGTTGTCTGGCTTCTTTGACTTAGCATGTTTTCAAGGTTCATCCATGTTGTACCATATATTAGCACATTCCGTTTTATTGTGGGATAATACTCCCTTGTATGGATACACCATATTTTACTCATCTGCTCTCAGCTGTTGAATATTTAGATTGTTTCCACCTTTTGGCTATGACTAATGCTGCTGTTAGGCTGGAGCATTCATTCCCAATCTTCCCCCTCACTCCCAGTATATCCATACATCCACTCCCTGCCAGGCCAGTGATTACATTCTTCTATCTGTGGCCACAACTCCCAAGAGCAGCCCCTTTCCCAAGGCTACAGGTCTTGCTGGTTCTGGGAACAGCTCTCTTTCCCTGCCTCTTTAGCTCTAGAGATGGTACTGGCCTCCCATTGTTTCTAATTACAACACGTTTGCCACTCCTTGCTGTTTCCCTTAACCCTGCTCATACCTCTGTAAAAAGTCACTGAGGGAATTTAAATGTAACCCTTTCAGTGTACCATTCCTGTTGGGATCCTGGGGATATAGTCATCCTCCTGAAGATTCCCTTCACATCTCTCCAGCGTTGCACCACCTTTTCTCATTAAGCCCCCTGCTTTGGTCAGACATCTTTCAAAAGCTCTCATCAAATGAGTGCATGTAAATTTGGGAGACCTGGCATTTCTCAAAATATCATTATTCTCTTTTTTTAACTTTTATTTTAGGTTCAGGGGTACATATGCATGTTTGTTATCTAGGTAAACTTGTGTCATGGGGGTTTGTTGTACAGATTATTTTGTCACCAGGTACTAAGCCTAGTACCCAATAGTTATTTTTTCTGATCTTCTCCCTCCTCCCACCCTCCACCCTCAGGAAACCAGACACCCCAGTATCTGTTGTTCCCCTCTATGTGCCCACGTGTTCTCATCATTTAGCTCCCACTTATAAGTGAGAGCATATCGTATTTGGTTTTCTGTTCCTGTGTTGGTTTAATAAGGATTATGGCCTCCATCTCTATCCATGTTCTAGCAAAGGACATGATCTCATTCTTTTTGATGGCTGCACAGTATTCCATGGTGTATATGTCCCACATTTTCTCAATCCAGTTTATCCATTGATGGGCATTTAGGTTGATTCCATGTCTTTGCTATTGTGAATAGTACTGCAGTGAACATATGCATGCATGTGTCTTTATAATAGAACAATTTATATTCCTTTGGGTATATACCCAGTAATGGGATTGCTGGGTTGAATGGTAGTTCTGTTTTTAGCTCTTTGAGGAATTGCCATACCGCTTTCCACAATGGTTGAGCTAATTTATATTCCCACCAACAGTGTATAAGCATTCCCTTTTCTCCACAGCCTCACCAGTATCTGTAATTTTTTTACTTTTTAGTAGTAGCCATTCTGACTAGTGTGAGATGGTATCTGGTATTTCATTGTGGTTTTGATTTTCATTTATCTAATGATCAGTGATGAGCTTTTTTTCATATGCTTGTTGGCCACATGTATGTCTTCTTTAGAAAAGTGTCTGTTCATGTCCTTTGACCACTTTTTAATGGGGTTGTTTGTTTTTTTTCTTGTAAATTTAAGTTCCTTGTAGATGCTGGACCTTTGTCAGATGCAGAGTTTGCAAATATTTTCTCCCATTCTGTAAGTTGTCTGTTTACTCTGTGGATAGTTTCTTTTGCTGTGCAGAAACTCTTTAGTTTAATTAGATCCCATTTGTCAATTTTTGCTTTTGTTGTGGTTGCTTTTGGTATCTTCATCATGAAATCTTTGCCAGTTCCTATGTCCAGAATGATATTGCATAGGTTGTCTCCCAGGATTTTTATAGTTTGGGGGTTTACATTTACATTTAAGTAGATCATTATTCTATTCTTAAACTCAATGGATAGTTTGGCTGGGTATAGAATTCAAAGCTAGAAATAATTTTTTCCTCAGAATTTAAGGGCATCACTCTTTGATCTTCTTGCTTTTAGTTACTGCATACTTCATTTTTATTCCTACTGCTGAAGATAATTAAGACAGATTTTTTTTCACCTGATCTTTTGGGACATGAGGATTACTTTTTCATTCAACATACACTTTGAACAAAGCCCTTTCCTATTTGCTGGAGATACAGGGATGAACAAGACAGACTTAGTCTCTACCCTCATGCAGCATCTAATCTTGAAAGCATTGAAAATAATCTCACATAAACTACAATTCAGTAGCAATGAATGGTAGAAAGGAAAAAATACAGTATATAATAGAAAGATATTACTAGTGTGAGGAACTGATTTTTGAGCTGGGATCTGAAGGATGAATATAGTTCAGGAAGCAAAGAAGTGTTGGTAGACAGTATTACTGGCAGAGTTGGCAGAGGCATGAGGAGGGAGGGTATTGGGTGTGTTCAAGATGTTCAAAGAGGAAGTGTGGCAGGTAAAGGGGAAGGTGCCCAAGATGAGACTGGAGAGGGACCCAGGGCCCAGAGCATACAAGATCTTAGTACCTGGTAAGGATGTTGATCTTCATCCTAAGAACCATGGAAGGGCCCTGCAAGCTCCTTAAAAGTCACATAAGTAAAGCTTTTATTTACCTGGTTGGTAACCATCTCTGCCTTCACTCTCCTTTCAAAAAGTCTTTTCAAATGTTCATCAAAGGCCTGTGTGCTTTCTTGAATAGAGTTTTGAAGTTTCTTCAGTTCTGCTTCTAATGACTAAAAGGAAAACAATAGTAAAGTTAACGTTTAGGAGTATTAAAGGCTCCTAGGAAGTGATGTTTACATTTCACCACAAGGGAGGGGCAGATGGAGGGCAGCCCTTGCAAGGTGTTCTGGGCTCTGTACTCTCTTAAACCAGAGATGCTCCCACTTGGATCTGTTTAATATACTGTGTGTTGAGAATTTTGCTTAGAAAAGATTACATTGGGGAAAAAAACTTAAAATTACTGATCATGGCTAATGATACAGGTAGAAGTAGGCCTAGGAAAGCAAATTGCAGCAAATCTTTCCAGAAAATCCTCACTCTTTATATAGGACAGCAATCTCCAGACACATGATTTAGCCCTAAAAAATTTTTATTTTTCTCAAGCACTGGTCATTTTCATGGAATTATTTCTATTTTAAGGAAATAAGAAGTGAATGCACATATATGTATATTTATATATTTGTACTCTCTTGTTTTCTGTATGTTTTGTCTCTCCAAACAGTTCTATATCAAAAGGAAAATGTTCCCTTGTCCTCTCTTTTTAAAAAATTCCACCAGGACATAAGTGAAATATAAATTTATATTTTTAAAGAGAACAACATCAAAATATGAGGTAAAATTTTCATTGCACAACAGGGTGACTATAGTCAACAATCACTTAACTGTACATTAAAAAATAACTAAAAGAGTGTAACTGTATTGTTTATAACCCAAAGGATAAGTGCCTGTGAGGATGAATATCCCATTCTCCATGTTGTGATTATTTCACATTGCATGCCTGTATCAAAACATCTCATGTAGCCCACAAATATATACACCTACTTTGTACCCACAAAAATTAAAATTAAAACATACAAAGTAAAAAACATGTAAAAAATGAGGTATATTGCTATAAATCATTTTTATCTTTAAATTTGTTTGCAACTGTTAATTTTGATATAACTTCAAACTTATAGAAAAGTTGCAAGAATAGTACAAAGAATTTCCATATACCTTTTTCAAGGTCACCAACTGTAGACATTCTACCCTATTTGCTTTATCACTTCTCTCTCTCTCTCTCTCTTTTCTCTCTCTCTCCCACCCCCTGCCCCCCTGCCCCCTACCTATCTACTTTCTTTCCTACACTTTTCTGAACCATTTGAGAATAATTTGCAGACACTTGAGGACAGGCCACTTATTTTGTAGAATGTCATTCAGTTTAGGTTTGTCTGATGTTTTCTCAATTGTACACCCAGGTTACACATTTTTAGCAGGAACACTATGTAAGTTATGTTATGTCCTTCTGTGACTACCCCATCAGGAGATACATGATGTTGGTTTGCTTCATTATTGGTGATGTTAACTTGGATCACTTGGTTAAGTAGTGTCTGCCACTTTCTCTATTGTAAAGTTAGTTTTTCCATTTGTAATTTATTAATTTGTGGAAAGATACTTTGAGACTATGTAAATATCTTGTTTCTCATCACACTTTTATCTAACAGCTTTAGCATCCATTGATAATTCTTATTTAAATTAATTATTACTATGATGGTAATAAATAGTTTAAATATACACCAGTTTAAAACGTTGAAAAGCCAAGTTCTCTCTATGCCAGATTAATAAGGAAAGAGATTGATTCCGGGAGGATAATGGAGAAAGAGGTTTAGCAAAAATAATAGAGGCATATGATGCCAGGACAAGGACCATCCAAATTAAGCTACCTAACAGTGAGGAGATATGAAAATAAAACAAACAAATATGAAAAAAACACATCTCAGGGTCATTTGCTTGTAATAATTTATATCGCTATCTCATAGCCACGGAAAAGTCCCACAGATTGTGTCCTTCTGGTGGCCCTTTATCAAGTTCACCTGTTCCTAGATAATGAAAACATCAGCATATGGCAAATGGCCACAGACCCAGCTGGCTGAGGCCAGATTGTCTACATGTCTTAGATCCACCCTTCTTTAAAAACACTGAGATTCTGGGCCTTTTGAGGGTCTCTGGTCCTGAAAGAATCTTTTTGTAATGTAAAATGGCCCTTTGCCATTTCTTCTTCAAATGCCCCAAATTCTTCCCACTGCAGGTCCTTCTCACATGGTCTTCCGTCTGCCTATGCTTCATTTCCCTCTCTTCAGCCTCTTCAGTCTTTCTCACTTTTCCAATGCAAGCATAAATGCCATGTTCTCAAGGAAGAGTTCCTTGGGCCCTGTCTTAAGTCTCAGAAGCAAGGCCTGAAACAAGATTCCAGGGCACATGTTTTCTGGAGGGGGCGCTCTTTAGGAGACACCTGTAAGGGGGTGAGGGAAGCAGTGCAGGCAAGGGGCAGAAGCTGAGCAATGAAGCCATCTCAGGTGGCCCAGCCTTGGCTGGGGAAGGGCAGAGGAAAAACCCTGATTCCCAGGGTTGGGAGAAATGAGAAGGACTCTGCTGAATTGTCTCATCTTGGGGTGAGGACGCTGGGCTTTTGTACCCCCTTCCCCTCGGGCTCCATCAGCCGGTCACTGGCTGCCCTGGGTGAGGGTAGTGGTGTAAACTTGGGGATGTCTCTGGACAGGGAGGCTCCCTTGATCATCCAAGGGCAACAACATTCCAGAGAAGGTCTCAGGTGTAAAAGCCTCTATGAGGAGCACTCATAGCAGTGAGGGGATAGGCACAGCAGCTGGCAAAGGGGATCTGGTGGGTACCAGTGGCTGATCTAAGTCAATGTCTGTGTTCACCGCCATAGATGGCACCCTGAACTTGCCCTTCTAATTTATCACATTGCAGTTAAATAATTATCTTGCGAATGCACAGTTACTATATAACTGTCTTCACTCCACATAATGGTCATCTTGAAGGGGGTAGGGGAGGAGAGGCACAGGTAAAAATGAACTCAGCCAGGTGGTGATAAGTACTATGGAGAACCACAAGGCAGGGAAAAAGGGACATGGGGCAGGATTGAGGAGAAGCAGGAATCTCCACCATAATAGGAAGATGAGGTGACAATTGAGTAGAGATCTCAAAGTGGTGACAATGAGAGTCATGTAGCTAAAAGGGGGAAGAGCGCTCCAGGCCAAGGATACAGTGTGTCAAGGACCTGCAGCGAGAATGACCTACGGGTGTTCAAGTCAAGAGTTTGCTGGGTATCTGAGGAACAGTAAGGAAATCAGTGGAACTGGAACAGTTAATGAGGGAAAGAATGACAGGAGATGAAATGAGATGGGATATAGGGATTGGGGGAGGAGGCAGGGGGCAGAGGAACTAAGGCAATAAATCCTGGGAAAGGTGACAGACAGTAGTTTGCATTAGAGTGGTAGCTGTAGAGGTGTCAGGAAAGCAGCTACTTTGAAATAAAAAAGAAGGGACTTAAAAGGGCAGAGGTGTGGTCTCAGGGTACTGCTTTGGGGAGAAAAGGGCAACTCGAAAGAGGAAAGTGCCCTGTGGAGACTTGGGAGTAAAGGGAAAGAAGGAAGAGGTGGAAATTAGGGGGTCATATAGAAACAAAAGAAAAATCATAAAATCGGAAGACACACCAGCCTCTTCCCCATTGCTTAAAGAAGTCAACTGTATATCAAACTGGTAATGTTATCCTCACAGAAAGGGGAAAAAAAGAATTAGTCGAAGTAATTCTAAACATAATATGTTGGTGTATTTTTAGCGGGATATAGTCTAAGAACAAAAAAAAGCTACTAGGAAATCTGAAAATTGCTATAGTATTTGTTTTGTTTGTTTGGAGGGACTGTTTCTTTATTTCCAAAAAGATACCTGTTAATATTCAGTATCAAAATGGTTGCACTATTGGTTTCTCTTTCTCCCAATTGGCCCCAAAGAGACTACATCAAAGAAGAGTACATTTTAAGCCAATAAGCTTCAGGATGTAAACCTAACAGACCTTACACAAAAACCTTACCAGAAAGTGGGGATCGAGTAGGGAAAGAATCTTTAAACGATCAGCAAACTGCCAGCCCACAGACTAGAGAGCTCTCACAGTCAAACAGGGTGGCTCGGATGCCACAAACTCAAAGAAGCAAAGTTCCAAAATAATATAAAATTTAAAAGGTTTTGTACATAACTTGTTCAAAATTTCTCCAGCACCAACTGATACCAAGCACAATGATATGGCACTTTTAGAGACAGCAGCTCGAAACCCAGAAAAGGGCAAGGAGATGGGGTTTATATGGCTAAATCGGTGGCAAAAACACAATCTTAACTTCTTTCTTTCAAGGACGCAGGAGAGCAATTAAGTGGTCCCCTCAACATAAGGGGCACATGATCCATTCTGTAAGCAATTGGCAAGGGGATAGGGATGGGACAAAAATTTGGTCTCAGAGGTCTCACCATCTTAATTTTGGTCACTTCTAATGAAAAAAATGAAACGAGTAAAAATAACATTGTCTAAAGATATCTTAAAGCTGAAAACCTGAACTGCACATTTTTGTTGTTGCTGCTGTTTGGCTAACCCCTCCTGGAACCACCTTTCTGGTTTAGCTGATACTTTGTAGAGAACAAAGTGGTTTCCCACAGGGGAGTCTTTCCCTGGACTCTGTTTAGTTCTCAGTAAGGCAGGCCCATACCTTTTTTCTTCCTCTACAGAGAGGGCAATGTGCATTAAGCTGAAAAGTTACCTTCCAAAAGTGACAAAGGGATTAGATTGCAGAGCTGTAGAAGTATTTGGAATGTTTTACATATGGTTGCTATAAAACAACAAAAAAGGTAATTACAAAATGATGCGTTGTGCTCACGTTCCCTTAAATGTTGTTACCAAAGGGGCTCAGCGTCTAGCCCAGCTGGAATCTCTGGGAAGAGGCAGAGACAGTTTGGTGAAAAAAACATAGGGGGTAGATGGGACAGCATTTTTGATAGAGGTATTTTATGTACATTGTAGGACTGAGCAAATCAGTAAGTATATTTATATTTTGGGAACTAGAGTTTTCACTGAAAAAGGGAGACCTAAATATTAAATGAAGGAAAGAGAAAAGAACCCTGTGCTGTTGAATTGGAATTGAGTTGGAATTGGAGCTAACTGGATGTGTGTGTGTGTGTGTGTGTGTGTGAGAGAGAGAGAGAGAGAGAGAGAGAATGACTCCTAACCCCTATAGCAAAGAACACATCTGGTATCCAGATCTTGGTCTCTAAATACCAACTGCCAGCAAAAGGAATCCAGGATTCTCTAAAAAGAAAAATAGCTTATTCTTGGTGCCTAAAACATCTTGCTGTGTTAGAAACGGAGAAAGTGCTCAAAAACTGATGAGGACACATGAAAAGGACACAGATAACAACTTGAAGAAGCTCCGAACACTTTGAACAACAGAAATAATAATGATAGTCATGGATTAAAACACATTAAGTTAGAGTATGCCTCTGGTAGGGCAGAGGAAAAGCTCTTCTTTGCAGAAGAATACTAACTAATAAATATAAATGATAAAAGCTAGAAAGGCACCGTTTTGCAATCACTACAGTAATAATTGATTCAGGCAAGGATCATCAATGGATGCCAAAAGACAGAATGAACAGAGAGTCAGATTCAAAATGTCACCCCCACAGGTTAGTTATTACACACGAAGGAGAAAGAGAACTTCTATAACAAAGAAATCTGGAGAAACCTTCTTTCCAGTGATCATACTTAATGTTACCAACAGTGGGACTGACTGAAATCTGGAGCCTCCTGATACGATGCACTGAAGACACAGCATCATCTACTTAGTATGATTGTCAGAAATACTGCACCTAAGTCTAATCATGAGAAACCAATCAAATTCAACTTGGGGGACATGCCACAAAAAAATAAGCCTCGATTTTTAAAAAATGTCAATGTCATGGAACACAGAGTTGTAGAACTGTTCTGGATTAAAGGAGACTAAAAGAACATTACAAACTAAGTGAAATTGATTAGATTTTTTGATAAACACCAATAAAAAAAGCTATGAAGGACACTACTTGGACAACAGGGTAATCTGAATATAGACTTAATTAGATAATCATATTAATATTAAGCTTCTTTTGTATGATAATTTTACTGTGGTTATGTAGAAGAATATTTTTGTTCTTAGGAGGTTTAAGCTGTAATATTTAGGAATATCATGATATCTGTGATTTGTCTCCAACTATTCAGGAGAAAAAGAGAACAAATGTGGCAATATAAAAAACTGATGTGCACAGGTATACATATACAATATATAATAACATATATGTAATATATATGCCATTGGTACAAATATATGGTATATAGATGGTACTATTCATGTAACATTTATGTACATTTGAATAATTCTAAAATAAAAATTGGTGAAAAAAATAATCCAATGTTAGGGAAGTAAGTGGAGGTATAAAATGAATTAAGATTGGCCGTGAGTAGATAATTGCGGAAGCTGGATAAAGGGGTCATTATACTGTTCTCTCTATTTTTATACATGTTTGACATTTTCCACGATACAAGATTTTTTTTTTACTTGAGAGAGAAATTGAAAACCATCAACATAGATTTTTTTGAGTTTTGCAGTAAAGGAGAGCAGAGACATTGAGTGATCCAGGGGGAAAGAGAGGCCAAAGGAGTTGTGTTTTTTCCTTTTACTTTTTGTTTTGAAATAAATTTATACTGACCCAAATATCACAAGAACAGTAGAAAGAACTCAAGCATTTCCTTCCAGGAAGTATTTTTTTAATGAGATGAGAGATGTATACAATTATAGCATGTGTCTACACTGATGGGGAAAATCCACAGGGTGGGAAAAATTGATGATGCAGGAAAGAAGAGGGTAAACTGATGAGTAATGACATTGAGTAGGTGAGATGGGATGGTGACTAGTGCACCAGGAGAGGACCAGGCTTAGGTGGATGCAAGGCCATTTCACCCATAAGAAGCAGAAAGGCAGACGCCATGGATTCAGTGGAGCTGGCAGGTGGATGCAGCAGTAGAGGAGTAAGGGAAATCACTTTTAGTTGTCTCTCTTCTCTTAGTAAAATAGAAAATAAGGTGAGAGTGAGTTGAGGGCGTCAGGTGTTGAAAGTTTGGGAGATGCGCAATGGGTGTGAAATGGTACTCTAGGATCCTGCTACTTAAAGTAGGGTCCACTGGCCAGCAATAGCCTATTTGGAGTGCAAAATCTCAGCGTCCTTCCATTTTCACAGAGAAACAATGAAATCAGAACCTGCATTTTTAACAAATCCCCCAGGTGATGCAGATTCGCATTCAAGTGTGAGAGCACTTGGCTAGGGGAAAAATGGAGTAGCATTGCGGACCAGCTCTAAGGACCCAATTGAGATTAAGGTCATAATTTTGAGTAAACCCAGTCAATAGTTTTTCTTTAGCCACTTCATGGGTGCAGGTGCAGAGAAGGCAGAGTATCAGATTTAATCAAGGCTGGGGTTTCAGCAGGTGAGTACAAAGAAGGTGCAGGGACGTGAGGGTGCAGGCAGTGGACTATCTCACAACACAAAACTGTGGAGTAAATGTAGTTGATAGGTCATCAGCCTTTATTCCTTAGGCATCTATACTCCATAACTCTTTGAAATCTTTACTTCTTTCAGTATTACTGATTTTGGCTTTGAGTAAGAACCATTTTAGGTTAAAATATAAGGGACCCTACAGGGCCACAGTGAATAAAAATGTGGACAGGTTCACAACAGATTCAAAGAAGTTCTTCATGAGATACAGCCACTAGCAAGCTGGAAAGCTGGCCTACCTTGAATGATGGTATGACTTTACTTCCTTCTTAGAAGAATAAATATTATTTACTTGACTGCACATCACCGTCTTTTATATCTCTACTGTAATTGTGAGCAATTTTAATGTGACAGTGTTTCCTTCTGATGGATGGGGATAAAAGTAGCAGAACTGCACTGTAAAAACCTTGAATCTGAGTTGTAAATAATGTACTGCATTGATTATGCCATTTGTTCTTCAAACCTTTTTCCTGAGATGGAGAACAAATCAAGCAAAAGTATTACTGAATTCAGATAAATGTACACAACACAGAGCAATACCTTGCCGTGACTTGAACATGTTGTATTAGGGGTTCATTGAACACCTGAAGAATGAATGAAGGGCCAAATGAATTGTAATGACACGGGAAATGCTGAAATCAATAACAGCTTTAAAAAAACTATTGCTGTATGTTTCTTTGCTTTAAAATTGGTTTAATTCCTTAAATTTATCTCCACCTACTTCTCTAAATTCTCTTGAGAATTTAAGCTGAAACACTGTCCTTAAGCTATTAAAGATATCGACAAAATAGAAAACATTTGAAAAGATATTTAAACAGCACTCTGGATATGGTAGGTTATATTAATTATTTGCTCTTCTGACCTTTCTATACTTATCTCTTTCTTCATTTAACTCCTTTACTTTTTTCTCATAATCTTTGAATTGTTTTCTTTCTTCTTCAGTCCACACAGCATCAGGTTTTGCCATGAAAGCAGGTTGAGGAATCACCTGAAGATATTTAGAAAAGCATATATTTCAGCTCAAACGTTAAATGCAGTAGTACAGTAAAAGCTCAGACTTTTTTTTTAAAAAGCCCTTTAAAAGGATACAGTCCTTCACATTGGCAAGGAAAACGACCTGACATCTTGGGCAAAAGATATTTTAAAATTTTACGACAGTTCTTCTGTGACTTAGGTGAAGGTGAGCAGGGCGGGATATACCTGGACTCTTAGGTGATAGACTCAGAGGGGTGTGTTGGTATCTTTATAGTGAGAACTACCCCTGAGCCCCAGGAAAACCTACGTCAGGTATCAAAGAAAATGTTTCCTGGTATATCTGGATAATTACTGATGAAACAGTATTCCTGCCTTCAATAGAGACCAAAACCACTGTAGTTACTTATTTTTATTGATTTGTTTGTGTCTTGTCAGATTGGAAGGCAAACCTGCATTTTCAAATTTATTATCTGTCTAACGTGTTATGTTTTTGGTTTTCTGAGACAGGGTCTTGCTCTGTCTCTCAGGCTGGAGTGCAGTGGTGTGATCACAGCTCACTGTAGCCTTGAACTCCTAGCCTCCTGCCTTGAATTCCCGGCCTCCTCACTTAGCCTCCTCAAGTGCTGGGATTACAAGCATAAGCCACCACACCAGGCCCTAATGTGGTAGGTTTATAAGGTACTACGGAGGTTGTATAATATTTGTTGCTGTAGAACTTCTAAAACCCAGGTTTATATAGGACAAAAATGGTAAAACTTAAGTAGCTCTTTCCACCCCATTCCACCTTCTATAAGGATGAACAGAAATATCACCATTCTCAAAATATCTTCCTTCTTGACTTCCAGAACTCCTCCCATCATGTCCATCAGAGCTCGGAGTCTTGTACTGGCATCCTGGGAAAGAGCCAGAATCAGAGAGGAATACTGAGACAGAAACCTGACATTCCAGGTGGCTCCAGAGGCAGCTTCCCACCCAACATTAGAATGACTGCATTTGGGATTGGGGAAGGTAGGTAGTGCCTGGAGGAGAGAAGGGGGAAGGAGGCCAACTGAGATTCAAGTGACCTCTGACCACGACAAATGTGTTGATGGGTTATTAAACCAAACTAGGAAGCAGTATCCCTAAAGCAAAGAGGGTCTTAGGACCTGTGTAAGCAAAGCTACATGCCTGTATCAGAAGCCAGTGCTCCTTTTCATGATTCACCATCAATTCTTTGGCTTTGTGCCACGGCTTAATGTGTTTGTGGGCTGTAATCTGAAAGAGAAAATGTCATTTCCTGCTATTATTCTTACAAAATTCAAACTAAACTTTCCTTCCACATACTGGGAGGAGGCTGGAAGATACTAAGGGGATTAAAGGGACTCTGCAGACTTTGCACCCAATTTTCTGTTTTGGAATAAGATGAGGTCTAAAATGAGAGAGTTGGAAAAATAGATCTTTACTTCTCTATTAACTCTCAAAGCTTGTGTCCACCACTAAAAAGATTGTAACAGGGAACCTGATAGATTAAGGAGGGGAGGGAGGGGGGCTCAAAGAAGTGCCATCTAAGCCAAATTCTGAAGGATGGGGGTCCTAAGAGGTCAAGAGCTTGGGGCATTCAAGGGACTGTGTGAATGAAATTGTGACCAGAATGGAGCCAGGTGGGAGAGAAGTTGGGCAAGAAAGGGGGTGGGGTGGGCATTTAGGAGGAGGCTCGTGGGCTTTATCCCAAGTGAAGTGAGCAGCCACTGCAAGGGGTGAGGCAGAGAAGGGACATAGTAAGTTTGGCTTGCAGCAAGAGCACTCTCCTAAATGTAGGATGGATTAGAGCCCAAGGAGAAGTAGGTACAAAGTGACTGCCCCAAGCAGGGCCCTCCAGAGAGCAGCAGAGTGTGGTCCTTGCTGTCACCTTGCTCCAGAGTTTTAGGTCACATAGTGAAAGTCTGGTTTAGGAAAAACGACTTGCTTAAACAAGTACAGCAGAGTGCACAGGTTAAGAGGATGAACTCTAAGGCATGATGGTTTGGGTCCAAAGCCCCAACAATGACACTTACTAGCTTTGTAACTGTGGTCAAACTACTCAAACTCTCTGTGTCTCACTTTCCTCATCTGTAAAATGGAACTAATATCAGTACCTACCTTATGATGACTTACAATGATAAATTCATTTCAATCCATCTAGGGCACCACGAATGGTGCCCAGCCAATATCCAGCAGAGACTGTTAAAATATTTTCTATTACTTCTAAACACCACTATTATCTTTTGCCCCCAGGAGTCAAGTTGGTTTTATGTGAGAAAAGGTCTTTCTTTGAGTATTCTTTAGCATTTTTTTTTACTTTTAAAAAATGAAATATTGTCAGATTTTAATTGTTTTCTTTAGGCATTTATTTTCAACTGCCTCTGTGCCAAAACCTTTAAAGAAGGCTGTCCGGAGAGCCCCTTTCTCTGGGATCCACACCTCCTGAATGACCTAGATCACTACTGGAGCTCCACTGGCCTCGTTCCCGCAATGTGACCCAACCACTCTGGGTACAGGCACTGGACCCCAGCTGGGCCAAGGAGCCCCTTCCCAAATGAACTGGGAATTGGGACTAAGAGATTCTAATTCAGACCAGCTACTTTCTCATGTGGAGGAGATACAAAGTAGAAATTGCTAGAGGAAGTAGAAATGCAGAGTGATGTGAACTAAGAGATGAAGATAGAAGGCTTCTGGACCTCCCATGAGGCTCTAGTCTTTGGTTTCTGCTTCTTCCGGGGCTCAGTGTCCAAATCTTCCCTGGACTCCACAGGATTCGTAAAAGAAATTCTCATCATTGCTGAGGCTACATCATGTCTTTCTGTTACCTGCAACTGAGAGTGCTACCCAGTACAATCACTTCCCATAGAGTAACCAAGTTGAACAAATAGGAGCTGGGGAAAGTCTCCTGAGAAAGAAGGGAAGGGAGAACACAGCTAGCCAGTACCTCCTCATCTTGCACAACAAGCATTCTCTCTGGCTTCTCACAGTCTTCAAATTCTGGTTGCCAGACTGCTTCTTCCAATTCCAGATCTAAAATAATTTCTCGAATTCGAACATTTCTTTCCTTCACGCGTGCAATTTCAAACTCTTTTTGTTTATATGCAGCGTCAAACTCATTATTGAAAACAGTTTTTACCTTGTAAATGATATCCTGAAATATTAACATGTTACTGAAAACACATCACATATTATATCTTTACTGGTAACATGATCCCACAATTATACTTTCCCTCTAAAATCATTCCACAATTTTTTTTTTTTTTTTGAGATGCAGTCTCGCTTTGTTGTCCAGGCTGGAGTGCAGTGGCATGATCTCTGCTCACCGCAAGCTCCGCCTCCCGGGTTCACGCCATTCTCCTGCCTCAGCCTCCTGAGTAGCTGGGACTACAGGTGCCCGCTACCACGCGCGGCTAATTTTTTTGTATTTTTAATAGAGACGGGGTTTCACTGTTAGCCAGGATGGTCTTGATCTCCTGACCTTGTGATCCACCTGCCTCAGCCTCCCAAAGTGCTGGGATTACAGGCGTGAGCCACCGTGCCCGGCCCCACAAATTATCTTTTAAGAAGGTAAAATGAATCTTTCTAGAATACTACTTAATATTAAGTCATTTCTTGGCTCAATAACCTACAGTGGCATCCAGGTATGGGTAGGATTAAGGCTACCACATAATTGTTAGACTATAACCTACTTCTTGAAATGTAAATTGTAACTCCATGTGCAGGTTGACAAATGCTGAAGTGGGTGATGGGTAGTTAGAGGCTCATTGGGCTATTCTCTCTACTTTTGTACAAAATCCACTATAAAATATTTAAAAAGCAATATACAGGATTTAAGTTGGCACATGTCTTTTCTTTGGAACCTGGGTTGGGGTAGATGTGGAAAAGAAGAGATAGTTTGTAGAAAGTATTTGGAGAATCTGCCAGAGAATCACCACCACACACAATACTCTTCTTCTATATGAACACACCATTCTCAGGTAGGAAAGAAACCTGTGCTAGCCAGCTGGAGTAACCAATTCCTAAGGTGCCAGTGGGACCAACTGGATTGCCCCCACTCCTGGTGATGGGTCAACCCAAAGTGGCCTTTATGTTGCCATGGGAGTTTAGTCTATGTCTATCCTACTGAAGATGAAACCATTAAAGCAAGGTGAAAAAAATGATCTGAACAGCTAGCACGAAAATTTCTCTTGGGCTGAAATTACCTCCTTGTAGGAAAACACCTTAATTAAAAGCAGCAAGAAGGTGAGACCCTGAAGGCAGAAGCTGAGCAACAAATGAGGTAACTAAATAGCTCTGAGTGTAAATGAACAGAAATTTCAGGGGCTAGAGCATAAAAAGAAGAGGATAGGAAGAGAGAGCTAAGAACATGGCAGGAGACTAGAATTCAAATTGCAGACATGGCTGGAGGGTTTTCAGGAACAGGGATTGCCAGCATTCAATTTCAAACTATCTTCATTGGCACAATCTCAGTCACTGCATTTTCAAAAACCTTCAGTCAGGGTTTCTACATGTATAGACGTATTCTGAGACTGTTTGGTGGAAAGTTAAGGAGTAGGAGCTTAGAGCCAGAGGGACCCCAACACCTTGTCCTTGAACCCCAGAATTTACAGAAATTTAGAGGAAATTGTCTTTCCCCAGGTTAAGCAGATAGATAAACAATAACATCTTGATCTTACAAGGAAATCCTAATTGACATTTGGGTATACTGAGAAAACGGAATTCTAGTGTTTTCTTTTCTCTTTGAGCTTACTGAAGTCCAAAACAGAATGGTTTGTGGTGTCAGCTGTTGTGGAATGTTCTTTAGAAAACTTGGTATCACAGTAACCTAGTCCAAATGGTCGAACGCAACTCTTGTACACAAGATCTGTCTAAAGGACATGGACAGTATCTGTATATTCCTCTATGTATTGTTATTTATTTATTTATTTATTTTGAGACAGTGTCTCGCTCTGTTGCCAGGCTGGAGTGCAGATCCAGCTCACTGGCATGATCTCGGCTCACTGCAACCTCCACCTCCCCAGTTCAAGCGATTTTCCTGCCTCAGCCTCCCGAGTAGCTGGGATTACAGGCACGCACCACCATGCTCAGCTAATTTTTTAATTTTTAGTAGAGACGGGGTTTCACCATGTTAGCTAGGATGGTCTCGATCTCTTGACCTCACGATCTGACCGCCTCGTCCTCCCAAAGTACTGGGATTACAGGTGTGAGCCACTGTGCCCAGCCTCCTCTATGTATTTTTAAATCATCATTTGATTGGCATTTGTTTTCAATGTGAGGCCTTGAAAGCCACCTAATGGGGAGTCTAGAGATTTTTCAGGATAAAAAGAAAATTGACCCACTTTCAATAATATAATTTGGTTGATTTTCTCTTCTCTGGAATGAAGCTCCAATTGGCTTGACAATAAAGAGGTATCTACCCCAAAATCAGTACTCAGACTACCAAGCAGGTAATTGGGCAAATTGCTATATTTTACTGTCTTGTCTTCCTCTTCCTCTTCTTCATCATCCTCTTCATGACGCTGTTTAATCAACTTAACTCCAGACTGAGCCTCTACAATTTCCTTCCGTAGCTACATGTAGAAAAAGATGACACAGAAGTTATGCAATAATAAGAATCCTCTAAAGGGAAATTTTGTGACAACTTAATTATTTCAACAATCATTTTAATTTGTTGAATTGTCTTGCCAACAACTGAATTCGAAGGGATGAATAGATCCCAGAACTGCTGCAGAAGAGATTAAGGCTTCAGAAACTGATAAACGATAGATAAATCAAAGGAATAAAAATTGTCCTGGATGGTGTGTAATATTTATATCTTTCTGTCAGTATGACATCTGCTTGTAAATATTTTGAGTCTTTTTTGGTACTTAAGTATTAAGAAATATATATTCTCTTTATATTTTACAAAGAAACCTGTTAACAAAGGATCGGTGGGTGAAGGTTAACACGAATTAAGCATGCCTTCTTTTTGTTTCAGAAAAAGAGTGGGTGCAAAGTTCTGACCAAAACAAAACTACACTGAAGGGCAGTGTTTTTTTAGTGGCTTGACAGAGATTATTGCTTAAAAAGTTGGGATTTAGGAAAATCATAATTCCATCAAAACAAATTCTACTTCGTCCTTGATCAATTATCTTAAAATACAATCCCTAGTGACAAGGGAGGATGAAAAGGATATGTGTGGATGAAGACAACCTCTGTGCAGGACAAGAGCAAAACACCAAATCTCATTTTTTAAGGCATATCCTCATATTTGAGGGCTAGCCAGTGTTGTATAGGATACAGGCTCCTTGATTTATTGTGTGGATATAGGCTCCTACAGTTATTAGAATATATTCTACAAATTAACAAGAAATAAAAATATAAATACATACAATACCTAAACTTAAATTACATCCCAACTCAAACCTGAACAAAGGAGACTCTAAAATAAAGCACATCACTTATATAAACACATGTATATTTAAAATAGTACTTTAAGACACTCTGCTTCAATCTTCTTTTGCTGTAAAACTCTTTCCAATTCTTTCAGCTCTTCAACCGTGCGCGCTTTCATCGGGAAGTTTTCAACCACACAGGGGATATGAAAACACTTGGGGAAAAAAACGCAAGACAAAATAAATCCATCTGTAGTATAATTGTGTGTATCTGGGGTTGAGTAGGGGATGTTTTCTGTGATTAAAATTAACCCATAGGTTATCATGTGTTAGTAAAATTGACAATGGAAACCTTTTTAAAAATAAAACAATGTATTCCATGAGTATTGGTATAAACTTTATATAAAATACTGTGCTTTTGTGAAGGGCTGATTTTTAGGTCAGTAGTTCTCAACTAGGAGCAATTTTTCTCCTCCCTTCTCTCCCTATCCTTTGCCCCCAAGACATTTGGCAACTTTTTTTTATTGTAATTACTGGAGGCGAACAATGCTACTGTCTCCAAATAGAGGCCAGAGATGTTGCTACACACCCTACAGGGCATAGAACAGCCCCCACAACAAGAAATGATCCAGCCCAAAATGTATGGCTCATGAGGACCCTGTTTTAGAGCAATATCCATCACATAAAATGTAGGGTGGCCGTATACTTCATTGTCCACATTGGGAGCATATTTGAAAGTGAAAAGGATGCTGATAATAGTTACTCTGGGATTGCAGACAAGACCTGAGACTTTTGGTCACCCTACACAAAGAGGGAAATTACATTGGAGGGAATCTCAATGAGAAACAGCTCCTTAGAAAATGGGAAGGCAGGCACAGGCAGAAACATGAACCAGATTTCGTCTACCTTTCAATCTGTGTGAAACGTAAGTGAGCAGACAGCTATTAAGACCCAGATGCAGTGGGTGCCTGAGAGGAAAGGAGGAAAAGAATGCTAAGACGGATCTTCAGAAATGCTGGCTGGGAAGCACACGGGGAGTGAGCACAGAGGGAAGGAACCAAGAGACAGGGACACATCCAGGTGAAATTCAGTGTAGGAAGGGGCAAGCCATGCTCTCAGTGCTTTGCTATGTCTGAATTTTCTTAAATTTATTTTTAAAACTTTCCTGAGCTTTTGATGACAATTCTCATCAGGTTTTGTACCTAGGGTTCTATCTGTTACCTTAAGAGCTTGACCTTTCACAGCCATCGAATTCCAACATTCTTCTTTGATAAGTTCAGCCAAATAGCTCTTGGCTAAGTTATGCATCTCTACATCCTTTATTATCTTGAAGAACATAGACAAAGGGAAAAGATAAAAATGAAAGTGTGGACTCAGAAATAATAATCTCCATTGTAAACTCACTAAGTAGCCATTAACTGCACCTTCAGTGGTAGAGTTTGTCTTTCTCCAACACTTTGAGCCACCTCGCACTGAGATGCACTTTTGGGAAACACATCTCTGCCTTTGAGAACGTCTCCTGAAGTTTGTCTGTAGGCTTGGATTCTCTTCCTTGAGGACACACAGTACCTCTAAGGATGGTCGGCTTGCATACATGAGTGAAGTGGGGTGTGAGGATGGATGCACTGTGGTGGTGAGCTGCGTAGCTAATGTGCACAAAGCCTGCTGGTTGGAACAGCAGGGAAGCAAAACCACTGAGCGAAGTCTTCCTGTTTTATTAGAGAGGTCTGGAATTCATATTTTTAAGTGAAACTGCCAGATATCTAAATGTTGGTTGAAATCTCACCAACACACATTTGAAGTGCCAGTTTGTGACCTCTGTCTGGGAGTCTTTACTGTACTTAATTCTTCTATTATTTACATCCACAATAAAAAGAACCCTCTACTTCTCTTGGGGATCATACAATCTGTGTTTTTTTCCACTTAAAAACATGTTACTTCAATTAGTTTTACTTGCTTACATAATCCTATTGCTTATTATTTAAATAATTAAGTATTCTTATTTTAATAGAGTTTGCTGAAAGGCCTGGTGTGAAAGTGAGATCTAACAATCTTTAGTCCTTAGGATCCTCTTCAGGACCTTTGTGCACTTCATTTTGTTGGCAGAATTATTAGCAAACTAGATAAGACTAATATCTCGCAGATTTAAAATGTCTTTTTTAGTACTTCTTGTGAATTTCTATTTATTTTATTGTCTGATTAAATGACTTTAATTTGCAATTCATTTCTTTTTTATTTTGATCCAGTGAGTTAATAGCTAATACAGTTTTAAATTATTTCTTTCTAAATAGACAGCTGGCTTGGCATATCAGCTGTCAGAGCCTGCCTGATTCCTAGCCCACTCGGCCCTCCTCTCTCCACTGCTGAGGCTGTTTGATCAACTCCTCCAAACTCAGTCCCTAATAATGTGTCCAGATTGTCATTATCGGGCTTTGGTCTTCTTCCTGTCATTGGGATCCTGGCCGGGGTAGGGTAGTAGCCTAGTCTCTCATTCACATCCTTGACTGGCAGGTGCCACTAACTCCTCCCAAGGACTAGTATTCTGATCCTAAACATGCTGAAAGCTCCTAAACAGCTGAGTTTATGGTGCCATCTGCTAACACTGTTCTCTCCTGGGCCACTGTTGTACCTAATCTGGTGTTACTATCTCTTCAAAGGCACAGAGCTCAAGAAAAAAAAATAAACAATATGAGGGAAACTAGCATATGGAAGGCCTTTCTCTGCACCAAATCCTGCCTCAGAGGATCAAGGAGAACTCTTGAGGGATGAGAATGAATTTGGTAAGTGGCAAGGAGGGGCATCTGGGGCAGAGGCACAGGGTGGCGGTGGGGTAGGTAGGATGAGTTTGGCAATGGTAAATAGTTCAGTGGGCCAGGGGAGCAGGTTCACTGTGTCAAGTAGTTGTATACAGCTTGGAGAGAGAAGCAAAGATACGGTGAGGAAGGGGGCAGGCACTGAACCCACACACATTGCTGAGTGGTCAAGATGAGTGGGCTGGGAGAACTTGGTGCAGAATAGCAGGGGGCATTCCGAGCCTGAGCCAAACCAGAGCCAAGGAGGAAGAGTCAGGATCTTCCTGGCTCTGATCTTAGCCAAGTGACTCTAACTCTCTAAGCCTCTATCTAAGCCTCAGTTTTTTCAAGTGCGGCAAACTATCACCTGCCTCTTTTGATTGTGATGATCAAAATAAATAACATTTAAAAAGCTCCTAGATTGGTGCCTACCTCTTGTGATAAGAAAATGGGATTTTTTTTCATAGCTTCCTGTTGCACAGTTAATAAAAAAGCCAAATTCTTTACCGCAATATACAAGCTCGTCAGGGCTAGCCTCTGCCTACCTCCCCCACCTCATTCCATTAGGCTCTCTCCCATCCACGATGCTTCAGCCTTTCTGGTGTGCTGTTCCTGGAATACTCCAAGCCATTTCTGCCTGTGGGCCTTTGCTCTTGCTGCTCCCTGTGCTTGACATTCTCTTCCCTCAGATCTTTGCACAGCCAGATCTCTCTCTCCCTTTAGTTCTCAACTGAAATGTCAGCCCTTGAAGTGGTTTTCTTTGACCACAGAAGTAGATCTCCCACATCTATCATGGCATCCAGTTTGTTTCCATCATATACTATGTAGAGATTTGTTTACGGCCTGTCTTCTTCAATACATTAGCCCCATGACAGCAGAAATGTGTCTGTCTTCTTTATTCTATTCCCAGCACCTAGATTAATATGCCCAGCACATTAATAAATGTTGCAGAATGAATGAAGGAATGATTATCCCAGGTAAATTTTATTGTACTAAGTCAGTCTGTTGAGATACTCTTGTCCTAATTGTTATCCACTACATTTCCTCACCTTCTCAGTCTCATGTCATTCACTAATTTGACAAATCTCCTCATTTCTATATCTTCACCCCAGTCATTAATAAACATGTTTATCAGGACCAAGTCCTGGGGCACATGGTGGAAACCTCCCTCCTAGAGGCATCAGTCAAATAATCAACCTCCTCTTGGTGTAGTTGTTTAATCTATTATAATCCACCTTAACTGTCCTTGAATCCAGCTATCTTGCATTCTCCTGTGTTTTTATATTTGCACATTCAAAAAATTAACCTGTACTAGCAGGTTGAGAAAGAGGTAGCTTCAGAATATCCTGTGTAAAACACACTTAGGGCTTTTATTTAAAATAAAATCCATATGAGCAAACAATTTGATGTGACTGCCAGAAAATAATACAAAGGCTGAATTAACAGAAGTATAGTATGAATGGAGGTTTCAGTTTATGCTTTTCTCTACACTGGACAGAAAATAATTTGAATTCTTCTGTGGGTACCATATGCAAATATAATTAATCCAGAGGAAAATGGCATGATGATGACGAGGCTATTGAAACTATAATATATGATGGTCATAGGAGCTGGGATAATTAGCCCAGACAGGAGAAGATCCACAGGGAACATGGAAATTTCTAATCCTCTACCACTCTCAGAGGGGCCATAGAGTAGGAAGTGCTCAAAGAGTAGAAGGATCAGTGCGTACAGGAAGAAAGATTTCAACTCTAATTAAGAAAGGGCTTACTAAACCAGAAGCGTCCAAAGTTGGCATGAGGTGGCTGAGAAGACTTCCAACAATGTTCAAACGTATGGCTGGCACGAATGTCATGGAGGGGAAGCAAATGTCAGATGTCTGGCTGGCCTAGATGTTCTCCCTGCTCCTAACCCCCAAATTCGATGATCCTCTGATTCATTACACTTATATGCACTATGTTTGCTTTATTCACATTATACTGAAAAAGGTTTTGTCATATTCACATTATTATGAAAAAGTTCCCATTCCTATTATCTTTTTACTTCTTTCATCATAACTTTATGGTGCTTCAATTATACTTTTTCATACCTTTGCCACTTCTTCCTGACTTTCATCATGAAGCCTTTCTAGTTCCTCAAGATCCAGACCAAATTCCTGTTGGTCTAATTTTGCAATATTTTCTAGTTTGTCATTTTCTTCCATCATATTCAGAATCTGAATGTTGAAATAAAAAAGTGTGCTGACAAGTAAAGAATTAAACTGTAATAATATAATTTTCTTAGTTTCTTTTAGGCAGCAATCAATAAAAAATAGATGTTCTATTTATCAAAATGTACTACTAAGTAAATAATTAGATTATGGGCTTATTGTGGTTATTGAAGTTTTAAGGTTTCATCCTTAAAAACTCTTTCATCGCTCTCTCCGGTCCGTGCCTCCAAGATGACAAAGAAAAGAAGGAACAACGGTCGTGCCAAAAAGGGCCGCGGCCACGTGCAGCCTATTCGCTGCACTAACTGTGCCCGATGCGTGCCCAAGGACAAGGCCATTAAGAAATTCGTCATTCGAAACATAGTGGAGGCCGCAGCAGTCAGGGACATTTCTGAAGCGAGCGTCTTCGATGCCTATGTGCTTCCCAAGCTGTATGTGAAGCTACATTACTGTGTGAGTTGTGCAATTCACAGCAAAGTAGTCAGGAATCGATCTCGTGAAGCCCGCAAGGACCGAACACCCCCACCCCGATTTAGACCTGCGGGTGCTGCCCCACGTCCCCCACCAAAGCCCATGTAAGGAGCTGAGTTCTTAAAGACTGAAGACAGGCTATTCTCTGGAGAAAAATAAAATGGAAATTGTACTTAAAAAAAAAAAAAAAAAAAAAAAAAAAACTCTTTCATCTAATAAGGAAAACTACAAAAATATATAAGCTCATCATTTCATTCAATGATATTAAAGCACTGTTGCTAGTTTGAGGTACACTAACAGCATTGTGGTTATGTGTTTTGAGAGTCTTTATCATTTAGAGATACATACTGAAATAATTAAAGATGATATGATGTTTGGGATTTACTTCAAAATAATCAGGGGAGGGGTAATGGATGGAAGCATTGGTGAAATGATATTGGCCATTGGATGTATTATATTATTCTCTCCAATTTTGTATAAATTTGAACTTCTATACAATAAAAATTATCTTTAAAAGTTCATAACTTAAAAAAATTCAGGAGCAAAGGATACACACTACAACACGTATGACAAAATATTAATGTCTTTAATATATAAAAAGCACTTACAAATAAAAACAAGGCAGACAAATGATAGAAAAAAATGGGACTTCAGTTTCAAAATGGTAGACTGAGAATGAGTTTAACAATTTTTCTTTTTTGCCCCAAAATATAAAGTTAAGAGAAAAGAAGTATATAGCATAGATAAACCCATTACTACAATGAAGAGGAAAAAAGGAATAGAATCCTTCAGGAGCATGAAAACTATAACAACTGAAAGACGGAAATCAGATGGATCAGCAGGATGCATCACAGCCCTGAATGCCCTCAGCACTCAACAATGGGTGGAAGCTACACCAGATACAGGAACAAGAGTTTACCTAAGAGTGCTGGCAGGTTGATTAGCTGGGGGTGCTGCATCAGAAACAGACAGTAGAACCTGCCTGTACCCCTACCTGGTGAAGTTCCCTAGGGTCCAGCAGTAGTAACTGGAGTGTTTGTCTCCAGGTAGAAGAAACTGGAATGAATATTTGGATGGGAGAAACAGGGCAAGGCCCAAGGAATCTGTTAGTGGCTAGAAAGAATAGAGAACAACCCCCACCACACAATGGGATGCCAAGACACTTCCCAACACCACCCACCCCTTCACTTTTTACTGAGAGCAGACAGAATACCTGCTAAAGTCAGATCTCCTACACTTCTTCCAAAGCAGACTGACCTGGTGTCATGGAACTATAACAGGGAGTTTCAATTATAAAGACAACCATGAAATAATAACAATAAATCACTAAATATTTGGGGAACAACAAGACCACTGGAGAGAGACAATAAATTCAACAAATAGAAGACTTGTTGCCCAAAAGAAAAGTTAATTGAGTGAGAAGGGTATAATTTTACAGTAACTAGGGATGCAAAATATTGTATTTCATAAAAAGAATCATAAGACTAGAAAAATAAATGAAGTATAAAGACTGATGAGAGAAATATGTTATTTTCAAAAGATATGATAGTCTACCTAGATAATCTAAGACAATCAAGTGACAAAATAGTAGAACTAAAAAGAATTCAACAAGGTGGTCAGAAAAAAATCAGTAACATTCACATATACCAATAATATATACCAATATATAACATATACCAATTGTATTAGTCTGTTTTCATGCAGCTGAAAAAGACATACCTGAGACTGGGCAATTTACAAAAGAAAGAGATTTAATGGGCTTACAGTTCCACATGGTTGGTGAAGCCTCACAATCATGGCAGAAAGTGAAAGGAAAGGCATGTCTCACATGGCAGCAGACAAGAGAAGAGAGCTTGTGCAGGGAAACTCCCCTTTTTAAAACTATCTGATTTCCTGAGACTTATTCACTACTGCAAGAATAGCATAAGAAAGACCCGCCCCCATGATTCAATTATCTCCCACCAGGTCCCTTCCACAACACATGGGAATTATGGGAGCTACAATTCAAGATGAGATTTGGGTGGGGACACAGCCAAACCATATCACCAATGTAATAGAAAAATATTCCATTCACAAAAACGGTATAAACTATAAGATACCTAAAATAAACCTAATAAGAAATTTAAAGTCACTTTCAGAGAAACTATAAACTTTCACTGGAGATTACCTTTTTAAAATTGAATAAACATAAATAAATATATAATATACACATATGTAAGTATTATATATTTAATGAAAATATAACTGGCCGGGCGTGGTGGCCCACGCCTGTAATCCCAGCACTTTGGGAGGCCGAGGCGGGCGCATCACGAGGTCAGGAGATTGAGACCATCCTGGCTAACACCGTGAAACACCATCTCTACTAAAAATACAAAAAATCAGCTGGGCGAGGTGGCGGGCACCTGTAGTCCCAGCTACTCGGGAGGCTGAGGCAGGAGAATGGCGTGAACCTGGGAGGCAGAGCTTGCAGTGAGCCGAGATCATGCCAATGCACTCCAGCCTGGGCGACAGAGCGAGAGCGAGACTCCGTCTAAAACAAACAAACAAACAAACAAACAAAAAAAGAAAATATAACTTTAAAAGTTATATATTTTAAAAGAAATAAATATACAGGCCTGGTGCAGTGGCTCATGCCTGTAATCCCAGCACTTTGGGAGGCCAAGGCAGAAGGCTAGGAATTCAAGACCAGCCTGGGCATCATAGGGAGACCCTGTCTCTTCAAAAAAATACAAAAATTACTTGGGCGTGGTGGTGAATGTCTGCAGGCCTAGCTACTTGGAAGGATGAGGTGAGAGGATTGCTTGAGCCCAGGAGTTCAAGCCTGCAGTGAGCTACGCTTATGCCACTGCACTCTAGCCTGGGTTACTAAGCAAGATCCTGTCTCTAAATAAATAAATGAAAGATGTAAATATATAAATATACAGATGCTCCTCAACTTATGATGGGGTTATGGCCCAACAAACCCATGGTAAGATGAAAATATCATGTCAAAAGGGGCATTTGTAGACATGATGGGCTGTGAAAACATAAAACACGATATCCAAAAAATGCTGGCAACACAGTACACTTCAGAATATCCATTGTTTACCTTCGTGATTGCATGGCTGACTAGGAGCTGTGGCTTACTGCTGCTGCCCAACATTGTGAGAGAGTATGGTACCGCATATTGCTACTCTGGGAAAAGATCAAAATAAGCCTGCAGACATGTGCCACCACGCCCAAGTTTCTACTGAATGTGCGTTGCTTTTGCACCATCATAAGGTCAAAAAATTATAAGTTGAACCACTGTGAGTTGGGGACTGTCTGTATATATCTTAATTCAATTTAAAAAATATTCTTCAGTAAAGTTTTATCATACATACTTATATATATACTAAAGTTCAGAGCTGGCAGATAAATTCTTCTCCAAATCAAACTATAAGCAATATATTCTCAATCAAAATCAAATCAGAGTTTTTCATGGAGTTTGACAAGCTGAATTTAAAATTCCAATGGAAAATTAAGTACACATAAAAAGTCCAATTTTTTTTAAAGAAGGGCAAAAGGAGAATTATTCTCAAGGTACAAGAACTATTATAAAGTTATAGTAATTAAAATAGCTTGGTATTGGCTCAAGAAAAATCAATATTCAATCTTAGAACAGAGTCCAGCAACAATCCTATATCCAGGGATTGATAGAGGAGACATTGCAAATCAGCAGAGAAAGGATAGTATATTAAATAAAACAGACTGGGGAAATGGGCTATTTATTTGAAAAAATAAAATTAGAACTATATGTCATACCATTCACAAAAATAAATTATAGATGAAATCAAAGAGCATTAGAAGAAAATATGTGTGACTTTGAAAGGTCATTTAAAATCAGAGGTAAAACCCAAAAGTTATAAAGAAAATGATCAATAACTTGGATCATGCCATAGTTTTAAAATTCTGCTTTATAATAAAATTATTTAAAATTTGGCACATTATAAAAGTTAAAAGAAAGTATTTATAGTAGGATGAGCCATATACTTTTCTAGAAAATATTTGTAGGTTGAGCCACATAAAACAGCAATTGCATGAAGTTCCACCTAATAATAAGGGCTACCTTTAGATATGTCCCATTCACACTTCCACGCTCTTCTCCTTTCCAACTGACTCAAATGAGATCAAGCAAGGCAATCTTCGAAGCCCTGAGTTGAAGATAGCAGGGTCTCCAACAGTCTGGGTCTCTGAATGACTGCATGGAACAGAGCAGCTGCTGAGCTAAATACCCACCCAGGATGGTTACATGGGAGTGAAATAACCTTCTCATCACTGTGCCACTATGTTTTTCTGAGTTTGTTACCATAGGCTAGCTAACTCTAATTATCATAAATACATATAAATAAAAAATAAAAATAAAGAACTCCTATAATCAACAAGAAAATGACCAATTATCCAATAAGGAAATAGGCAAAGAATATAAACAGGAAATTCACAAGAGAAGAAATACAAATAGTGTTTAGAGTTATGAAAAGGTGCTCAGCCTTATTAGTAATCAGGAAAATAAAAACAAAGGCCAAGGAAATGATTTAAGAACTTTTTCTAAAACCGAGAGACAAAGGTTTCCTATTAAAATGCCCATCGAAGTCTAGCACATGGAAGAAGAAAACACCTAGGGTCCTGGTAGGAAAAAGTAACACATTCAAATGGGAAAACTGAAGAGAGAAACTTAAAAAAAAAGATTTGGCAGAGTAAGGAGAGCCAGCAACACATGATAAAGCATTAGGCTACCAACTGCGGGAAGCCATCTCTGCTCCTAGGTCTGAAGGGCAAAGGCTGGGAGTGGTTAATGAACCTGGAGAGACCCATAAATGTAGGAGAAGGATGGCGGTCATTGCCAACTCATAACCCTACAGGGAGGAAACTGG
This sequence comes from Pan troglodytes, assembly GCF_028858775.2. Lineage (NCBI taxonomy): Eukaryota > Metazoa > Chordata > Mammalia > Primates > Hominidae > Pan > Pan troglodytes. The sequence continues at coordinate 116,292,157 of NC_072406.2, forward strand.
GAGAATGAGGACCCTGGTCTTAGTCTTCTGCCCTGCAATCTGAGCCCCAAGAGGCTGGCCTTCATGAATAGCAACAATGGGGTTCTCCTGCTGATGCCACTTATTGCCTAAACCCAAGAGAAAGCCAGAAGGCAAGAGAGTGCATTGCTACTGTCCATAAAGGCCAGCCTCTTGGGGCTCAAAGAAGAGTGGAAAAGGGAAGAGAGTCTTGGTTTGTACCAGCAAACCTAGAATACTCATCGAACATATCAAGGTGCATAACTGTAAATTTCCAAACACTATGGATAAAGAGAGGATTCTATAAGTCTCCAAAGATAAAAATCTGGTTACCTACAAAGAATTGGGAGTCAGGCACTGGATTCTCTAAAGGAAACACTGGAAGCCAGGAGACAATGGAGCAAGCCTTCAACATTCTGAAGGCAAACCATCAAATGGTTATGAATGTAGGATAATCACATTTTAAGAAAAACCACATCTCACAAAATGTACCTCTCATGTACCCTTTCTCAAGAACAGAGCCAAAGCATCTGACAGGTCTAGCAGCAGGGCATCATTCACAGTGGATTCCACTTGGATGGCACCCCAGAAGCACAGATTTTATAAAGGATGTTCCCAAGCATGGCACAACACAGCAGTCCTGCATAGGAAGCTACTGAAGAATACGCACCAAGAAAACAAAGAAAATCACGTGGGACTCAGGAAACAGGAGCTCTGACTTAGAAGGCAGATCTCTAGGACGGCAGCCATACACCTGGTCTACAGAGGAAGAGCAAGGTGCTTTGACTGGAGCTGGAGTATGGAAAGCTCTAGAAGGGAGGTTGCCCAAAAAATGCACTCACAGATTGATCACTTCAGGTATTTGATTGTATTGAGAAGAATTTGTTAGCATTTTGAGTTTGAATAGGTCATAGAAAGGCTTACCCAAAACAAAGGCAACTATTAATTCTAAGAAAAATCAAGTTGTAAAAGCAGAAATGTAATAATAATATACCATGTGGCTCAGCATTGAAGAATATTCAAATAACTATCATAGTGTGTATTCCAAGCACGGATTTATATGTGTGCTATAGTGGGGATGGGGAGCAGTAACAAGCATAACTACTCATGTTCCATACCAGGACACCCATAGTTAGCATCAAAACAGAAATATCAAGAAATAACAACAGTATTAAGAAGACTATTTAGACAGAGGTAAACAGCCCAAATGAAAAAGTAGAAAGAAGAGAAAACAGTTACCTCAGGAGTACAGGAATCAGTCAAGAGAAGTAGGGCAGTTGCTGCTTTAAAAATATTATTTTTAACTACACAACTCAGTATTATTTAATCTGTAAAAATATAAATGCATAACTTTGATAAAAATCAGTATTATAAAGACAAATAAGATGGTAATTCGGGGGAAGATGGGGAAAACCACTGTTGATATGGAGTGTGAATTGGAGAAATTTTATCTTGTTAAAGAACCTCAGAAAACTGAGCTTACAAGCAGAGAAAAGGGAGGTATAGTTCCTCAGGGTAGAACAAAATTAAGTTCAAAAAGTAATTTTAGAATGAGGGCCAAAGGTATTAGAATATGAAATTACAACACTTACAGTTTTGGAAAGTGATTTGATTCCTTGTTTTATCTCTTTCCTTTTCTTGGAAAACAGATTAACCTCCTTTTTGATGGCCTGAAACAGAACAAGTGTGTCACTTAACAAAGCAAGAGAAATATCAGACAGAGAGAGAGAGAGAGAGAGAGAGCAATTCTCTAGAAACAGAAACTAAAATTTGTAAAGACTAATATAAAGTGTACATGAAGTAATACCACTGCAGTACCTTGCTTAAATCTAACTGCTACTATGTAAGTGACATTAAAGCAACATGAAACTGATGTCAATTATATGGCCAATGGAAAGAAAATAATGAAGCAGTGAAAAATTAGTGAACAGTTGATTAAGGAAAACCAGTATGCACTTTTATTGGGAACTTGAGACTAGATCAATAGGCTAAATCCAGACACGAGCTGTAATCAGTCGGTCACCTTCCTGAACAGCTGCAGCCACAGCATCCCTTCCCCTGTTCCTGGTCCACAGGACAGAGGAAGACAAGCATCCCCTAAAACTCACTCCACGGTGGAGTACTGCAGTTCATCCTTTGCTGTGGCTTACCTGGACACCATTGTTGGGTTGCATGTCAGCCTACGTACAGTTCTTAAAGCTCATATAACTTGATCTAAATGATTGGGCTGTGTTTAGGGTGTTTATTTGCTTTCAGAAAAGTTACACCTGTATGTTGTAATGCTCTGCCAAGTGGTGTCTCATTCCATCTTCTAACTTTCCAGTAGGTTTCCATAGGAAACTAATCTATTTGGTACATCTACAGAGCACTATTTCAAACCTACCCCATGTTTCACAAATACCTCTTGGCTTTTTTGTTGTATCCAAGGAATTTCCTTCTTAACATCGGTTAGAACTAATTCATCTTGTGATAAGTCAGTGCTTGCCTTCTGTTTCTGATACATGGTAGAAAAAGACAGACATGTCTTAAAGTTAAAATTCATCAAGTTTTTCCCCTCCCACCCTACCACATGTAACTGCTTTGAATTCCTTCGTATTTGTTGCATTTTTGAAAATAATCTCAAACATTTTGTCTGCCCAAGATGTAACATTTTATTCAGGTAAGTCCCACCAGTCTGCCCTTATATTAGCCACAGCTTCCACTGAGGAAGCAGAGATGATCAGACCAGTCACACTGTCACCACTCTTTGCCTTCTTTGTTACTGTGACCCAAATGTTCCTGCCCATCAGGGCCTGTGCCACCATCTATGCTTAGGATCTTTTTTCTTCTTTTTGAAGTCTTAATACTTAACAAAATTTTTTTTCAATGCCATCTCCTTCTGTATCATCAATTTCTCCCTTTTACAGGATCTTTCCCAACAGCATCCAAACATGCTCTACTATCTCCTGTCTTAGGAAAACTACTCTCACTTGACCATCACATTCTTCTTCAGACACCACCCTATTTCTTTTTCTTTTTTTTTTTTTTTTTTGAGACGGAGTCTTGCTCTGTCACCCAGGCTGGAGTGCAGTGGTATGATCTTGGCTCACTGCAACCTCCGCCTCCTGGGTTCATGCCATTCTCCTGCCTCAGCCTCCTGAGTAGCTGGGACTACAGGTGCGTGCCACCACACCTGGCTAATCTTTCGTATTTTTAGTAGAGACAGGGTTTCACCATGTTAGCCAGGATGGTCTTGATCTCCTGACCTCGTGATATGCCCACCTCGGCCTCCCAAAGTGCTGGGATTACAGGTGTGTGACAACCACCGTCCCCGCTGGCCCACCACCCTGTTTCTATGCTCCCCTTTGCAGCAAAATGTCTTGAAAGAGTTTGGGATGCCATGTTCTCCTGGTTCTCCTGTAACCTCACTGGCTACCCCTCCTCAGGGTCCTCTGCATCCCTGAACTCTTCTCCTGCCTCTCCAGAAGTTGCTCTGTCCTGGTCCTCTTCTGCTTCTTGCCATTCATGCTTCCATGATGTCCTTACCTAGTGTTATGGCTTTAAATCCCATCCGCATGCCCTTGACTCAAATCAACATATCCAGTCCCGACCTCTCCCCAGAACCCAAGGTTCATCTAGCCAACGGCTGAACTGGCATCTTCACGTGGATGTCTAACAGGCTTCTCGAGCTTAGTGTGGGTAAAACTGATTTTGAATTCCCTTCTTTCTCTTCATAGCTGCCCCCTTCCCCCAGAGTCTGCCCCATCTCCATGAATGACACCATCTTCTACATAAATGTTCAAGTAAAACAATCTAGGAGTTCTTGGGCCCTTTCTTTTCCTCTCTCTCTATGTCCAATTCATCAGTGAGTTCTATCAACCCTACCTCTGAAACCCACCTGGAATCCACCACTTCTCTCCTTGGCACAAGACTCCTCCACCTCCATCATTGCTACCTGAACCTCTGCCTTAGCCTCCTGAGCAATGTCCCTGCTTCTTATCCTTCTTATCACCTACAGGAAACATTCTCCTCATAGCATCAAATAGTCATTTCAATAATGTCAACTATACCTTGTTAATCCTGTGTTCAGAACACCTGACTCAGTTCTCATTACATGTAAAATAAAATTCAAACTCTTTACCTAGTTTACAAAGCCCTTCGTTACCTGGTCTCCTCCCACTTTGAAGACCTCACCTCCCACCACTTTCTCCCTAGCTCGCTTCAACTGCACAGGTCTTTTTTAGGTCCTAACATACCACACGCCAAGCTCTTTCCCCCTTTGCCCTGAATACTCTTGCTACCCTCCCATTGTCTTTGCATGGTGGTGTTCTCTTTTAATTCAGATCTCAGCTTAAATGTCTGCTTGGAGAGGCTATCCAGCCCAATACTATCACATCAACCTATTTTTATTCACTGAATAGAACTTGTTACTATCTCATTGTTTCTTCTGCATTTGCTTGTTTATCTGTTTCTCCCTGCCCATCTCCAACCCCCAATTAGGATGTAAACTCCATGGAAGCAGAAATTTTTCTTTCTTGTTCATGGCTATATCCCCCACAGCCTAGCACTCTGTAGGCACTCTATAAATATTTGTTAATTGAATGAGTGAATACTGTTCTTTAGCTAGACACTTCCTAAATAATATCTGTAATATGAAAGTATAGAGAGACCATTTTGACCAAGCACAAGTGTGGGTAGAAGATTTTTTTTTTCCAGGCAAGCCTGGATCTTGTACTATGGTTTAAATGAGATCTGAAATGTACTATTTGCAATTGCTTTGAGAAAGGCTGAATATTTTCTCTCAGATGTAGCTTATTCCCTTTTTGAAAATCATGGGATACCTGGATAAAGAGAAATATTACTAAATATCTGCTTAAAGAAAACCACAAACCGAAAACTTCTGATTTACAAAGAAAGAAATGTAAGCAAGCAAGCTAGCCATATAGGAACTCAACTGTGTGTTCAGAATCGGATCCCAAATCTACGGAAACTTTTGGTGTTGTGCTTAAATAATGATTCTCCTTGTCCATGGCACTGCTCAGGGAAATTAATAGTTTCTGGTAATAGTCCAGAATTTCACTGGCTAGGTGTCCTCCAAATCGCCTATATTAATAAAAAAGAAAACACAGAGGCTACAAAAATCATAATTTAAAAAATCACATTTAGCTGTATTATTTTCAGGTAACTAAACATTTCAGTTTATAGGTAACTAACCAAGGAAATATGTGGACAATTCTTCACAGTGCCTTGTGGAAACTTCTTCAGTGCCTACTTCTTTTGCAGAATTTCTTCTTTTTTTTTTTAATTTTTATTTTTTAAAGAGAAAGGGTCTTGCTCTGTCACCTAGGCTGGAGTACAGTGATGTAATCACAGCTTACTGCAGCCTCGAACTCCTGGGCTCAAATGATCCTTTCACCTCAGCCTCTAGAGTAGCTGGGACTACAGGGGTACACCACCATGCATGGCTAAAGGACTCTGCTTCTTACAGGAGACCCTTTCATGGGTTCCAGGCCATGACAAGCTTCTTGACCTTTCTAGGGTACCCTCTCCTCACACTGTCCTCATACCCTTACTCAACATGCCCTCTGTACCTGCCCTGGTCATTGCACAGAAGAGCCAGTGCACTGGCTGAGCTCTCGGAATGCACCAGGCAGTGTGCTACTTCACACACATAATCACATGTGGCCCCCTCATCACCCCACCCTGCATTGAGAGTGGTATTATTACTTCCACTTAATTCACCAGGGCATTGCGAACTTTGGACGCATCAGCATCACTGGGAGGGTTTAAAAACAGATTCCTGGGCCCCACTTGCAGACATTCTGACTCAGAAAGTCCAGATGGGATCCAAGAATATGCATTTCTAACAAGCTCACAGATGCTACAGACCCCCTACCTTAAGTAACATTGTAACAGATGATTTAGAGGGGTTGTCATTTGCCAAGGTCACAAAGTCAAAAGTCCTAGACCATCGTTTTAAACCCAGCTTTGTTTTGAGTCAGAAGTTTGGGTGATTACCAGTGGATCAAAATGTCCTTCTTTTTGAGCTGCATAAATAAGGCTCCAGCACTTGTTTGTTGTTGCCTGAGATAGTATTTGTTCGCTGGTTATAAACAATATGTTAGGACTTACATAGTGAGATAAAAGCTAATATTCTATTCAGAATCCCATGTATAAAATGGGCATGATGATGCAATCCTCAAATGAGTTTTTGAGGGAAGTGGCTAGCAAAATTGTTATGATACAAAATCTCCACAACATTTAACATTTTCACAATGTTGCAGAGAAGGGCCATATTTTATTACTGCTTTGATCACAGGAGGTATCACGAAATATTATTTTTTCTAAAATGAATTGCATGATTGAAACCACCTTTGCAAAGATTATGGCAGTGAAAGAAGTCTAGCATGGCTGACTCCATCTTGTTTCTAGTCTCACAGGCTGGATGTTCTTGTTCATTCCTCCTAACCATGGGAGGAATTTCGTTTATAGTTTAACTTGGAAGCAAGGATGATAATAGTACCTCCCTAAAACGGATCCCCTCCTTGTCTGGGGACTGAAACTGTCTTTGATATAATCTAAGCAAAATCTAATTAGGAAAGTGTGGTATATATACATACATGTATATGTCAGGGATAAACAGGAGTTTTTAAAGTTATCTGAGGGTCAGAATTGTCCACATTTCTTATGTTATGAGAGATAGGACTGATCACTCTCAGATAAATATTAACTATGTCTTTTTTGTGTGTGTGTGTATTTTGATGCTCTGATATCTGGGGCCTTGCTGACTTCTGGAGGCTAGCCAGTCTCTGAAGATAGTAAACAATTTGCTCTGGAACACGCTTTTCAAAAGCAAACCGATCAATCCAGAGACCATACCCCCAACCACCTCCTCTAGTGGGCTTTCACAATCGGGGCCACCATTTCCCCACCCTAATCACCCCAGGGCCAAGTATGAGACAACTACAGCCAGCTCCTATGCCTCAGAACCCACTGATAATATTCAAACTAGCCAATCCTAAACCTGCCCAATCCTCCCTGTGAAAACCATACTAGAGAATCTCATCCACGTTTTCCTCCCTCTCTCAGCCTCCTGACCCACCCCAGGTCTGCCCCATGTGGTACCCGAGCATGCAGTGTACGCTTCTCTTGGGATCTGTGAGTATAACAAACTTTCTTTGCACTGGCAGTGGTCTCCCAGCATGTTGGCCTTGCTGTACTTAAATAATAATAAAATCTCTATTTTAAAGCACTATACTACATGGGGTTACTTACTGAATACTGTACGTACTTCCACTTTAGGTAGACAAGGGTGCCATCATCTCTCCCATTCACCAGAATGTTTTGTCCATCCATTGAAATTCTCATTGACTGAATCCCATGACCCTGGTGAGAATGACTCCGACACCAAGCAAATGTTTCCTCAATAGTTAAGAAATAAACCAGAAAAATTACAAATGCAATTCTACCACACGGCTTTTCTAATGGGGTCATATGCCCCTTTTTTGTGGATAAATCATTTTCTATTTGCTAACAGAATTTTAATTGGTATGGAAGTAGGCAATTGGCAATACATAGTATTTAAAATCCCCAGTTCAAACCACATTCACCAATACTAATTTGTTCTTCCACTACCTTTGTGTAGTATGGAAGGACAGGGATTATTATCACCAATTTATAATAGGAAATCAGACACAGAGAAGTGAATGGATTGCAGGAGTCTATAAAGCTAGGGAAGGGGCCTTCAGCAAGCAGAGATGGTGAGTTCTGATGGCTTCAAGAGTCAGGGAGGTTCTATTTATGTGTGAAGTAGCTGAGTATAATGAGAGAGGGTGACGGGCACTGTGAAGAATGGAAGATAACATGCTCTGAAGGATGCTAACTAAGCCAGTTTGATTAGAACTTAAACAAAATGCATCATCAATTTGGTATATAGGGCAACAATTTAAAAACTGAGATTTCTGAGTCATACTGGTTCTCAACCATGATGCCTTTTCTCATTTAGGTTTTTAAATAGGCAATACATTCAAATGGTTCAAAATTCAAAAATTATAAAAGAGTATTCTGTGAAATCTCCTTCCTGTTCTCATGACCTAATACTTCCAATGGCAAGCAAGGTAATTAGTACCTTCAATATCTTTTCAGAGTTTTTATGCATATATAAGCAAATTTTTATATACATATAAAATGTTTCCTATATGAGATCAATATATACACCCACAATATTTTTTTTAAAGAAAGCAGCTTACCAAAGTATAAACGTCTCGGATACACAGAATTCCACATTTAGCTATTGTTATGAGCCACAATCCATGTGAAGACAGATAGAGCAGTCCAGGTCCATACTGTCTGCTTTGTACTTTTTTGTATGGTTTAAGAATGTAGATACCGGTATGTTCCTGCCAATCAAAGAAAATAACCACATTATAGAAAAGATCAGGTAAACAGCACCTTTGGGTTTGCAGATGTACATGCCTGTTGTATATTGTCATTGTAAATAAACTGATATGGGATAAAGTGCAAACATTGTCATTGTAAATAAATGGATATAGGATAAAGTGGACACCTGCGTTTGCATCATGTTTCCCACTTTTGCAAATAAAAGTTTGTTTCTGCCAACTAAGTAAAGTCTTCTTTATTTACTTGCCATTAAAAATCCTAGCCTACACTGATAATCTTTGCTTTTACTAATCATTTTCACATATCTTCATGCTTAAGTCAAAATAATGTAGTCAATATTCCCCGTATGTTTCATGCATTCCTACCTCCAAGCCTCTGCACGTGTCCTTCCTTTTGTCTGGAATGCCCTTCTCTACTCCATCCCCACCAGTCCTGCCCTACCTCCCTATATGAGCGCTGCCCACCAAAATTGTATGCAATATCTCTCCATGTCTAAATCTGACTTACTTTTCAAAGTCCAGATCAAATATTGCTTCCTTCATGAAACTTTTCTTGAATCTCTCTTGCCACTAATCATTTATTCCTTCTCTGTGTCTAGTCCTGGCTACTCTGTCAAAGAAGAGCTTTGACTGAAGAATTTAGAGGAAGGAAGGCAGACCTTATCAAAGTGGGTAGACAGACATCAAGGGAAAGTGAGAGGTCAAGGGGCAGGAAGCAGGAGGGTACTGGGCCATTATGTGCAGCAGGAGGTGACACAATGCATGAGAAGTCTGAAGAGAGTGTAATGAAAAAATGCCAGAAACACAGTTTAATTATTTTTTGTAATTTTGGTTATGGCTTAGATGCAAAGTTCCACTGCAAATCAAATCATCTACCTTGTAGCCCTTGGCATATGTAGAATAGATTTCCTAATGCTAGGTTGTTTTTTAAGGCACTAAACTAATATTGTGTCATCTGCATGTTTATCTGACAAAGATGATGTATGTGGCACAAGTATCAGGTTGCTCAAATATATTGTATGATGGATTAACAAATAACACTATATATCTAGCTCAAGGGGATTATATTAATATAATGAAGGCATTTGTTAACTGAACTATTCTGTTAAAGTGGTCAAGAAGATCACATCTAATCAGTATAATGTATCAATCTTGATTGCTAAGATAAATGAGAGTACACTTAAGTGTTGACATACTTCTTCAGGAAGAAGGTAGCTACAGATGTATGGCACTTGACTACAGAAGCCATATATTTGGTTACTTTGAAAGCCCAAGACTGCAGAGGACAGAGCGTGCTCCAACTCATACAGGTACTTATGAATGATTTCATCTTTCAGCCTTCCTCTTTCATCAGCAAAGGTTGTGGAAACTATTAGATTTGGAAAAAGAAGAGAAATCACTTGTACCATAAATTAATTTTGTTTTTTTAAAATTATGAACAATTATGAAAAGCAAAATAAAATTTAAATGCTCAACTAATGTTGCGGAAGCTAGTAGGTGATAAAAATGATTTAAAAACACTTGTCTCCCTAGAAATACTTGAGTATTAAATGACTGATAGTGGGTAAAATATTTCTGTAATGCCTTGATTAATTTTTAATCAATTAACTTAGAGACATATTAAAAGAAACCCATGGTAGTATAGAGATTCTTATAAAAACATAAAAGTACTTGGAGGTTGTCGGCTCTCTTCTGCTCTATAATTATATATTTGCAAAACTGCTAACCTGATATATTTGTCATTAAAACAAGGAAAGAGTATCTATTTTCTCATACCTTTTTATCCAGAAAACTGTCTTTATAATTTTGTCAGTGAAGGGAACTACACTGTAATCTATCTGAATTTAACCTTGTCTATTCACAGCTACAAAACAAGAGACATCACAAAAATAACAAATCAATTTGATGTGTCCGTTGATCCTATCTCTTTTCCTATGGTAATAAAGCAGACTCATGAGTCAGGAAGCCCAGAGGAAAAGTCCACACTTCAAACTGTTTAGCATGTTGGTTTTACTTTGTAAAGACAGACAAAAGGTAGCCATTTTACCTCTTCACATGCCAAGATAAAAACAAAACAAACCCAAAAAACAATAACAACAATGTATCTGGGCTCAGGAGCAGAACTGGCTGCTTATGTTTTCCTTACCTTGTGGCAGTAATGTAGGCAGTGTGAACATCTCCAACCTGCTTCTCCCTGCTTCTGGAAGCGAGGAAAGCACCATCACTTTCACTATGTCTGTTTCTAAAAGAGACACTGTGGATATCTGTAAAATGTCTTTGGCCACCTCTGAAAGCAAACAGAGATCAACACCACAAGTGGTCATTGATAAGTTTAAATAATCTTTTACCTTTCCAATTAAGATACCATCCATGGACTTGCCTTCGCTATATCTTTAGAATCAAATTATTTGCTGGACATTTAAAGTGACCTTTAAACATAAGTTACAGGGACATTTTTGATGAATGGATGAGGGATTCTCCTGATTAGATGTCTAGACTGGCAGATTTAAACCAGCCCAGTCTGTCTGGGTTTCCTTCCCAGCCAGGGTGGCCCCAGAGTGCACCATCTCCACCCCCTATCCCTCCAAACCAGCATCTGCATGAGCTGGTCCCCACAAGTCCACTCCAGCCAGGTTACCTAATCCTAAGATTGGGTAAACTTAGGCATTGGCCTTCTTTGCATCTGTGGTCAAGGACTGTGGGTGTGGTGGAAACGTGACTTTATGAGCTTGCTCCACTAGAAAGCCAGCTGATCTAACCCCTGCAAGGTGTGCCAGGCCTGGAGCCCACCTTGGATTTGTTCCAGATTCACTCTCCCATTCTTCATGGGACTGTGCTGCAGGTGCCCACTTTCTCAGGCCCTTCCCCAGGCGGTCAGCAGATGACCTTCCCTCTTCCTTAACAAGGAAGACCAAGGACATCTACATAAACTCAATCTCAACTTTCTTATCCTGAGACTCACACTTTCCCCTTGTCTGTTTCCATTTTCTCCATTCATTTCCTGACATTGATGTAGGAACAAAATGTAACCCCTCCCTGTCTGTGATTTTTGAGCCCATTCCTCCAATCTCCTATTAGACCATACATTATCAATCACCTCTTTTTAGCTTCTTGTGTCCCTTATGGTTCCTTTTATTCAGCCCTCATGACTCCCCTGTCTTCAAATAAGAACCTTCCTCCAACTCTGCTGTCCCACAACAGTTAACATCTGACTCTCTTTTCTCCACTGCAAACTTCCTAAAATAGTTTTGGCACTTTCTGACTTAATTTTCTTACCTCTATTCCCTCCCTAACCTTCTTCATTCCAAAGAAGTAGCTCTCTCAGGGATCACCTGCTGACTGGCAAATATATGAGAGCCTATCTCAGCCTTCTCCCTACCCACACTTCTGTGTCAGCCTGTACTTTCATCTGCCTTCCTTCTTTAGGCTGTTTCTGGAGAGAATGACTCCCAGTTCTCTTATTACTCTGGCCCAGCCTCAGTTTTCTTCACTGCCTCATCTTCCTCTGTCCACAGCTTCAATATAAAATGTGGACCAGGGTTCTATTCCCAGCTTCTTCCATCCCACCCTCTGGCCAAACAGATACATTAAAAATGGGGCAGGGAACAGTGGCTCATGTCTGTAATCCCAATACTTTGGGAGGCTGAGGTGAGAGGATTGCTTGACTCCAGGAGATCAAGACCAGCCTGAGCAACATAGAGAGACATTTTCTCTACTAAAAAACAAAACAAAACAAAACAAACAAACAAACAAAAAAAAAAAGGCCAGGCGTGGTGGCTCACGCCTGTAATCCCAGCACTTTGGGAGGCCAAGGCAGGCGGATCATGAGGTCAGGAGATCGAGACCATCCTGGCTAACATGGTGAAACCCCGTTTCTACTAACAAATACAAAAAATTAGCCTGGCGCGGTGGCGGGCGCCTGTAGGCCCAGCTACTCAGGAGGCAGAGCTTGCAGTGAGCCAAGATCACGCCACTGCACTCCAGCCTGGGCGACAGAGCGAGACTCCATCTCAAAAAAAAAAAAAAAAAAAAAAAGGAAACAAAAACAAAACAGAGAACAAGCCAGGCTTTGGGGCATAAACCTGTAGTCCCAGCTACTCAGGAGGCTGAAGCAGCAGTATTGCCTGAGCCTAGGAATTCAAGGCTATAGTGAGCTATGATTGCACCACTGCACTCCAGCCTGGGTGACAGAGCAAGACTCTGGAAAATAAAATAAAATAAATGAAATGGAATATTTAGGCAGGATATACATCCACTCTGAGGTCAGCCACAGGCTGTACCACACTCAGTGCCATCTAATTTGCATATTTAGTTACCTCTTTTGCCTTATTAAGCATCCAGGTTTACTTCTACTCTGTTGAGCCATCTCATCAGCTACCATGATTTCAAGATCAGAATTCTATCATTAAGCCTTGAACTACATATCCCGATTTCCAAACTTAAGCTAAATATGCCCAAATGAAGAGTTTATTGGCTTTAAACCTATGGAACTCATCAGCTCAACCTATTCCTCAACCTCTAGAACTTTCTTCTTCAACTAATGGCATTGCAAACTTCCACCATTCAGGCTAGAAATTTTGGAGTCATCACTTATCCCTTCCTTTCGCATCAAATACCAAGTCCTACCAATTCCATCACTCGTGGTTGTGCCCTCTTTTCTCTTTCTGTAACTGCAGCATGAGTTTGTGCATTGTGGATAAGAGCACACGCCCTGAAACTGGACTTCCTTAATTGGGCTCTGCCACTAACTAGATGCATGGCCTTGAACAAGTAGTTAGCCTCGCTGCGCCTCAATTGCCTCATGTGGAGGGATAATAGTAGTATCAATTTCATGAAAGTTGTCTAAGAATTCAATGGGTGGAGACATGCTGAGGGCTTAGAATACTGGCTACCACATAGTCAGGCATTCCTCAATAAGTGTTGGCTGTTGCTATGATTATGACTATGATCATCTCTTGCCTTGGCTAGTATTATAGCTTCCAATCTCATCTTTTTAATTTCATTCTTTTGCCTTTCTACTCCATCCTTCACACTGGTATCAGAGTCAGTCTCTAAAAACCAAGTCAAATCATGCCAGCTCCATCTTGAAACCACTGATGATGGCTCATTAACCACAGAACAATTCCAGACTCTTTGGAATGATATTCAAGGTCCTTCCTCTTTCAGACTTCATTGCCATAGTCATCTTCTAGTAAACTCTTCCATTTACCTGTTATACCAGACTTTTTTACCATTCCAAGTACCTTTGTTTGGGTTATTATTTTGAGCAGGAATACTAATATGTCCTATCCCACACCTATGAAAATCCTTCAAACCCACTACTTTAAGCCCTTGGAAAACTCCTCCAATCCTCCGCACCCCCTGACCAGTGCCCACCTTCACCTCCACTCCTCTCCTCACACTTGGCAGAATGAATTGCTGCTGTATCTGAGCCTACACAGTATCTGAGCCTACACACCATTCTGCATTTTCCTCCTCTACTAAATTGTCTCCTTAATATTTTCATCCCCCTACAAGGCCTAGGTTTGGCATTTTGCACCTTGTAGGCACTCACTAATTTTTATAAGTCAATGATAAACAAATTTAAAAACTTAGGAGTGGGACTTGGCAAAGTGTGAGGAGCAAAAAAAAAAATTTTTTTAAGGAGAATTAAAAAAAAAATTGTGTATGTGGGGGGAAACACATATACAGTTGGCATGTAAAGCCAGAGAGAAAATAAAGAGAAAATTCTTTATTAGAGATAAAATATTAAAAAATATTTTCAAGAGAAATCAACCCAACTTCTCTGTATGTTAATATTAGAAATGTTCAGCCATTTCATTAATGTATTTAATAATTGATTCAAGAAAATTTATTTAGCACCAACTATGTACCAAGCAGATAACTCTAATATTCCAAATACATCAAAATATAATGTGAGAATTCTCCTAAGTAACTTTAGTTATTTAAAGGTTTCTCTTTCAGAAAATATGCCACAAATAATTGTTTCAATATTCAATATGAAAATTCCATTTTCATAACCTTAAATTCTTTGAAATAATCAATATTTTAAATTAATCAGCATTCTATGTTGTACCTGTGAATCCAATAATCTGAAATGAGCTTGAGGAGTTGGCATTGATAATAAAGACTTTTCCTTCTGATGTTCCAACTAACAGAAATATTCCTTGCTGATCATAACTAGAAAAGAAGAAATCTGATGATCAAATCCCAATTGTTTCACCAGCTAGATGGTGAACAAGTTTATTGAATGGCCACAGAGATATGTTCAAAGCCAGTCATTTTTACGGTTTGCAATTTTTAATATTCTCTGACCTTATAAAAGTGGAGTGATTACATGTGGATATAATCATTGTACTTTAGGCCAATGCTATTTCCAAATTGCAACTTTAATAAATACAGTCAAGAAGATTCAGTAAAGATGGGCAGTTGGTTCATCATAAGTGAATGAAACATGTCGGTAGAACTTTCTTGATGTTTCAAGTGCAAATAAGCAATTCTCAAATTAGTGGTGGGTGTGACATTTCATTACCCTGTGTCTGGTACCTGGCAGTGGGAGGAAGAATGTAGTGAAACATGTCTACAACTTTATCAAATTAGAAAAAGTGGGAAGATGTAAATTAGAATAAGAGGATCTGAGAAAGGAAAGGCACAAAAAAATGACAGTGCAGAAAGGCAGGGGGTAAATGGAAGGAGGTTATCCATCCTTCCCCACTGAGCTAGGGTGGTGGAGCTGGGCAGTCCACAGTGGCAGGGCCAGCTCCTCAGTGTGCTAGCTGTGTAATGTGTAATCTTGGACAATGCTTTTCTTCACCTCTCTAACCCTGAATTCCCTAATTTGTCTAATAGGGATAAGAATAACACCTTTCTGACTGGTGTTTTGAGGATCACATGCCACAAGCTACAGTGATCTCAAGCTGTAAAGCAGAATACAAATGTCTGTTCTTATTAATACCTAATAATATAATAAATTAAAAAGAAACAGTAATAATGATAGCACCTACAAGTCCAAATCTAATGTCTCTATATTATCATCTTAAAAGTATTGCTTCAAAAGTTTTGAAATACTCTAAATGTTCATTAATATACTGTTTTTAAAAAATGATAGTATATTCATATAATGGAATACTATGTGGCTATACAAATAATCAGGCTGGTCTTTATGTGTGGATATAAAACATTCTCCAAGATATACGATTAAGTGAAAAAAGAAATGAGGCATTGTACATAGTTTTCTCCTTTTAAGAGCAAAGGCAGTGACTCTGCAGCCCAACTACCTGGGTTCAAATCCCAACATTTGCCTTTCACTATCTGTGTACTATTGAGCAAGTTATTTAAAATCCTTGTGCCTTATCTTCCTCACCTGTCAAATAGAGACAACAAGAGTGTTTACCTCATGGAGTTAATACAGCAGAAGTGCCTGGC
This sequence comes from Pan troglodytes, assembly GCF_028858775.2. Taxonomy (NCBI): domain Eukaryota; kingdom Metazoa; phylum Chordata; class Mammalia; order Primates; family Hominidae; genus Pan; species Pan troglodytes. The sequence continues at coordinate 116,307,957 of NC_072406.2, forward strand.
ACACTATACACACATGATGGCCATTGATACAAGTAAAAAGAAGTGCTTATTATGTTTTGCTTGTTCATAGATAAAACATCTCAGGAGAGACATGAGAAATTGGTACCAGGCTGCCTGCAAGGACAGACCTGGGTATGGGAGGTACTTTACTACACAGCCCTCTGTACCTTTTGAGTGTTGAACTGTGTGAATATATTAACATTCAAAACAAATGAAACATGTAAAACTTAAAATTAAAAGAAAGATGGCTTCACTAGAATTTTCAACAGACGGGTGTGACACGGAGCCGCTCCTGGAGGCAGAAAGGACTTACACAACGTGCTGCACGGACGATTCCGAGAGAAAGGCCTTGTGCACGACCTGAGGGGATTCCTTATCATATACGCTGATGAAGTAGACCGAGCCATCCTCCGTGCCCACGGCTGCAGAGAGGGAGGATGGACAGCAAGCCAGAACCATTGCCTGTTTAAAATAAACCCCAGATGCGTATCTCTATTGTGCCTGCTCTCCTACACGTAAGAATGCTATTATACAGTGTACTTGAAAAGCCTGCAGGATGAGAAAAGTGGCAAGTGTTGTGTGGTGGGGTCTTTCAAATTATACCCTCAACGTTCCTGAGCTGATCAACTGCATAAGATGGCACAGGAATCTGTACATCTTATTCTTTTATCCTAAAATTAGAGTAATAAAAATTAGAGAGAGATTTCTTGAAATTTAAATCATGGCTTCATTTTTATCCCTAAATGATGATGAAATGATTATGCCAATAATCTATTTAAGTGATTGTGAAACAAGTAGACCAATAATAGTGAAAAATAAGAAATTTAAAAGAAATTCTTAGCATCTTTTAAACATTTTAAAATTTTTATTTATTTATTAGCGATGGGGTCTTCCTCTGTCTTGAACTACTGGGCTCAAGTGATCCTACTGTGTCAGCCTGCCGAGTCGCTGGGATTACAGGTTCAAACCACCACACCTGGCTTTTTAAAACATTTTTATAGATCCTGAGATGCTGGTATGACTAAGGAAGACTTAAGAAAATAACTGTATCACCGGAAGATGTATTCAGTCACCAAAGAAATGCGTAACAGATTCCCATTTATCTCACAATGATTTATACAGAATATGATGTCTAAGAGAATAAATTGACTTTCATAATACTAGAGAAATCAGTATTCTTTCTCTATCAACACTTTGTAGATTGTTTTGAATAAAATCATGGAACTTAGGACTGAAAAAGAACATAAGAGATCATTTTGCAAAATAGAAAACACAGGCCAAGGAAGTCCAGCAGCTTGCCCAAGGATCCCATATATGGTGACAAACTTCAGATGAAGCACCCAGGTGTCCTGCCTTATTAGAATGCACACAGTCTCCCAATTGAGTGGGCTTTTTGTAAAATTGAAAACCTCTGTGGGAAGTGTGTGTGTATGTGTATGTGTTCCCAAAATAAAAATAATCAGCTGAAATTCTCCTTCATTCCAGGGCGATGGTGTGCTAGTCTGAAAATGTACAGCAAGGGCCAGAGGAGTCTTATGTACCCTTGCAGGTACCATCAGCGGATGCTGCTAGTGTCCAGGTATCTTGACACTGTGCTGCTGGACTGGGATCCCCCAGGACCACTGCCTGAAGGAAGGCAACACAGTCCCGGATGCAGGCAGAGAGACCTGGCATCAGCATTACTGTGTCTGGATCAATTCTCTATAGGGTAATGGTACCTGTATCCCTCCTTGCCCAAGAGGAACAAGGTATATCCTGATTATATGGGCCCCTGGGTGGGTTGTTAAACGTTTCTGTGTCTCTAATGTGTGAAAGGACATGTGATTAAATGCACTTGTAAGATCTCTCCTAGTTTACTATTTCTAATAGAAATGAATACATATAACCCTTGGTCACATAGACTATGGAGTCTTTTCATATTTCAAGTTTTCTCAGTAAGAATTTTTATCTTTACTTTTGTGGGAGAGTTTTATTTATCACATTGAATTATGTATCTTTGGCATCTTATGTAAAATATGATGCTTAGTCTTTTATAATTAAGATTTTAGTTTTATAAAAGGGAAGGACTGAAACTTCCCTGCCTAATACCAAGATCCATTTCTCAACTAGAACTGTGTAATGCAGCAAATAATATTATTTTTTAAAAAAGAAAGCATTACCATTATTTCTTGGTCCTTTTAAAATGTTATTTTATGCAAAATGCACTGTGAACATGGCAGAAATAATGGTATCACATTGTGGTAGGTGTTTTGGGCAGTGTGGTTTGCAACTCAGCATCCATACGCCCTCCTTCTGGAAAATCTCTTGAATATTCACTGAGAAACTATCCCTCCCCTATCTTCAGGGATGAGTGGAATGAGTCTAACTCCCATTTCCAAGGCTGAGTTTGTGCATTAATTATGCACTTAATTGCATTTCTCATCCCCTGTGCATATGATTAGTTCACAGATGTTATTAAGACATTGCAAGACATTTACTGAACCTTCTGGAAAGAAGAAGCATCTCTGTTCTTCCTCCTCCTACAGCAGGAATTTTTCTTCCCTCTCTGACAGTATGATGTGAGGTTGGCACCTGTGGTATCTGGGTGTACCTCAATGAAGCCTAAGATGAAACTAAAGGCATAGTGTGGAGACAGAAAGACAAGGTCCTTGGTATATCATTTAAACTGCTGGATTGAGGCACACATGAGGCCAGACAAGTTCTGTACTTTATAGTTGATTGTGCCAATAACACTTACTTTTTAATTTTTGGCTTAAGCTGGTTAGAGTGGCAACTTTCTTTCATTTCTAATTGATTTCCATTAAATGGGACCATTTAACCAATTATGGCCAAAAGGATATTTCATTTCTGAGAAAAAGCACTTACTTGCTGATTCAACAGCACCCTCTCTCCCTCCAAAAGACCTTTCAGCACTCTCTTCCTCTCCTGCCACACAGCACAGAGGAAGTATTCTTTGGTGGAACCCCCATCAGCCTGGCTCCCTGAGAGACTGTGCAAGAGGGACCCCTGCCAATCCACAATGAACTTATGGCATGAGTAAGATATAAACTACTGGGGTTTCAAAAACAACTGCCACCACAGAAAAACTTATTGTTTTCTATAACCAATATTGTATGCTATGGTTCCACTCTTGGGGCTGTGGCATATACTTTACACACAAGGATTACTGTAAATCTAGAAGGCAAAAATGCAGTGAGGCTTCTGTAACAAGTATTTCTACAGACTATTGACATGTGAATATGAAAAGGTAGATTGGATTAGAATTCAATATTTTTTTAAAATCCATTTATCAAGTATACTTACTAGGGTATTCAGATAAATCTTGCTTACACAAGCACAATCCTCCAGCCACCAAACACAAATTTCCCCTGAATGTGTAAGTGTCTGTAAAAAAAGAAAAACAAAAACTCTACATGGAAAATAAGACTTTCCTATGGAAGCATGTTCTACCTCCCTTTCCAGTGTGTCGATGATTTAGTATAAAATTTCATTTTACTTACGTGGATTATAAATACTTATTTTATCATTTCAACGCCAATGCTTTGTTTCTGAATATTAACTATTATCTTTAATGCAATTTAATACATAACTAATTAGTATTAGAAAAGTAAAATAAAGACTTTTCATGTAACATATTAAAGATAAAAGTTGCTTATAAAAATCAGTAAAACTATTGCCTAATGAACAAATGTAGAAATAGGAAACTATACATTGTTCTTTTTTAAATTACTAGAACTTATCTTTTTAGAGCAGTTTTAGGATTACACAAAAATTGAGCAGAAAGTACAGAGTTCTCCTTCACCTTCCCCTCCACACACCTACTACCCTACTATTAACATCTTGCATTAGTGTGGTACATTTGTTACAACTGAAGAGCCAATATTGACATATTATTATTGACTCCTTAGACTGAATTAATGTATTATACATGGCAACTATTTCATTTTCAACCTCAGGTGGTGCTGCTGCATTACCTGGAAAAAAAAGATACTAAATAAATACTAACAGTTTACTTAGTGCTGATGACTCATTAGCAATGAATGTGTTTTAAAAACGTGTTAAAGCCTGGCTTGCAGAGCTTGGGTGGTGAAAACCAAAAGATGGCTCCTAAGATCTCAATTGTGTTGGCTGTTTTCAGAAGATGATATTATGAAGTCACAATATGAGGGTATCATTCTAACCGGGGGGTAGATTTGAAGATGGAAGTGTCTGGCATCTCCACCACAGTCTTCAAGGACAGCCTCTGCCTCCTATTCGCATTGCTTTGCCCATGAACTTTCAAAGTTACCCAATAACATATAAATAGGGATTTAAATCTTGCAACATCATCGTATCTTTAGTCCTACTGTGACACAGTAAAATATTCTTTACCATGAAGTATTGGGTTCCAGGTGTGATAAAGTCAATTGCCTGAAATTTCCCATCACAAGCATCTAGGACTTTATTTAAGGTTGGCTCCTTACCAAAAGTGTAGATATAAACAGATCCCTGATAAACATACAAAAGAAAAGAAACACATTGTAATTGTTGTGTATATAGCTCAACAAATATTTATTAAATGCCTACTGTAACCAAGGCTCTATGTGGAAACAGAATATGGGAAATCACAGATCAACTCAGTAAGACCTTGACCCTGAAGGGCTTAAAATCCAGACACTTGATTTGTTTATTGATTGATTGGTTGATTCATTCATTCATTCACTTATTCATCATTTTATTTTATTTTAATTAATTAATTTTTGAGACAAAGTCTTGCTATTGTTGCCCAGGTTGGAGTGCAATGGCACAACCTCAGCTCACTGCAACTTCCACCTCCCAGGTTCAAGCAATTCTCCTGCCTCAGCCTCCTGAGTAGCTGGGATTACAGGCATGCGCCACCACGCCCGGCTAATTTTGTATTCTTACTAGAGACAGGGTTTCAACATGTTGGTCAGGCTGGTTTCAAACTCCTGACCTCAGGTGATCCGCCCACCTCGGCCTCCCAAAGTGCTGGGATGACAGGTGTAAGCCACTGTGCCTGGCCTCATAAATAACCATAAGACTTTCTTCTTCAATTCCAGACATTCGTTTTTTATTTTTAATTTTTTAAAATTTCATTCTTTTGTGTGTGTGTGACTGAGTCTCCCTCTGTCGCCCAGGCTGGAGTGCAATGGCGGAATCTTGGCTCACTGCAATGTCTGCCTCCTGGGTTCAAGAGATTCTCCTGCCTCAGCCTCCTGAGTAGCTGGGATTACAGGTGCCCGCCACTGTGCTCAGCTAATTTTTGTATTTTTACTAGAGACGGGGTTTCACCATGTTGGCCAGGCCAGTCTCAAACTCCTGACCTCAAGTAATCCCCCCTCCTCGACCTCCCAAAGTGCTGGGATTATAGGCATGAGCCACCACGCCTGGTCTCCCAGACATTTATTTTTTAATTTACAAAACATAACAAAACATTTTTTCCTGTTTCAAAAATAATATCTATTTATGTAGAAAATTTGGAAAATGTGGAAAACCCAAAAAGTTGTTAAGATGTACTAAATCCTACCACATGCTAAATATAATGGAAGGAACACTAAACATTTAAACAAGCCTTTGTAGAAATAGTTGAGGTATGGCTGAAGCTGTCACTTTATGCCTATTATTTTCAGCTCCCAAACTCACCTCTAAAAAAAAATCTGTTCTGTAATGAATGCATCTCTACCAAGTAGCTGGTAATATAATATGGTCACTTAACCAGCAATAAGAAGTCTGCTTTCAACTAATCACAAGTTCTTCACGTTTACTTGAGTTAAACATAAATATTTCTGGTGTTATTTATCTAAAAAAATATGACTTTATAGGAGTTCAAAATTTGGTAGATATTTACTAATTTTATCTTTCTTTCATTTATTCAATAAATATTAAGTGGATACACAGCTCCAGTCACTGCTTTAGATGCTGGGGTTACAGCAGAGGATAAAACAGACAAAATCCCCTGCCCTCACGGAACTTACCTTCTGCTGGGAGATTCAGACAATAAATAATATAACCAAATAAAATATACTGTAAGTTAAACAGTGATAATTGTAAGAAGAAAAAGAAAATATAACAGAGAAGGAGAACATTATATAGCAAAATAAGAGGGTGAAATTTTAAAGTGCATGTTTAAGAAAGACTTCAGTGAGAAGGTGTGGCAGGCCAGGTCTCACTAACAGCTGAACAGGCAGGCCTCCATGACAACTGTTTCAGCAATGACTGAGTGGTTAAGTTAAATATTAAAAGCTAATAGAGCCAGTGCCCTTACACAAACGCTTGAATGTAACAAAACCCCGCCAAGAGTTTTGCCTAGGCCTTTCCTGGGCCTTGAAGCATGACAAGATAACGAAGGAATTCTCAACAGGACCCACTTAGAATTAAATAAGTTTTATTGGGGGGTCTGAAGAAAATCCCCAGACCTCCACAAACAAGCTTTATTGGGGGTCTAAGGAACTCCCCAAACCTCCATGATTTAGCAGGAGACAAAATAAGGGTAATCATACCTGGCACTTGAACCCATCTAGATTAAGTAAATTTACTGAGGCTCCAGAGGAAGGTCTTCAGGACTCAGGCCTTAGTTATATATTAGAAGTTAATCACTTACGTCTTTAGATGAATGCACACTTGCACATAGACATATAGCTTAGAAGGTATATAAGCTCTGGAAAGCTTTGTAATATTGAGTTGGTCCAGTGATATTTTCCCAGCCTTCTCCCTGTACCCGGTTACAGAAATAAACTCCCTTCTTTCCCAGTTCATCTGCATCTCGTTATTGGGCCAGGAGAACAAACAGCCCAACCCTCAGTTCGGTCCGGGAACAAAGGTAACTTTAGAGAAAAGACTTGAAGGTTCATGCCTGTAATCCCGGCACTTTGGGAGGCTGAGGTGGGCAGATCACTTGAGGCCAAGAGTTTGAGACCAGCCTGGCCAATGTGGTGAAACCCCATCTTTACTAAGAATACAAAAATTTAGCTGGGCATGGTGGCGCACACCTGTAGTCCCAGCTACTCAGAAGGCTGAGGCATAAGAATCACTTGAACCTGGGAGGTGGAGGTTGCAGTGAGCCCAGATCGCACCACTGTACTCCAGCCTGGGCGACAGAGCAAGACTCTGTCTCAAAAAAAAAAAAAAAAAAAAAAAAAAAAGACCCAAAGGAAATGAGGAAACTATCCATGTAGATTCTGTGGGAAGAGCATTCCAGACAGAGGGAAAAGCCAGTACAAAGACTCTGAGGGAGAAGCATGTCTGGCAGATTCAAGGAAACAGCATGATGGCCAGTGTGGCTGGAGCAGGATGGACAAGAGTTCACAGTAGTAGCAGATAAGGCCAGAGGTGGGGATTGGAGTCCACGTCATGAAGGGCCTTTAAAAACATAGTAAGGATTTTGGCTTTTTCTCAGAATGACAGGAAATCACTGGAGGGCTTTGCCTAGTAGAGAAAAATGCTTTGCTCACCTTGGCTGCTATGTTGAGAATACATTGTTTATTCTATCATGTAATGAAAGAAGTGTATTAAAATGTTCCATTAATATCAATGCTTTGTTTCTCCTTGTCACTCTGTCATGCTTTGTTTTAAATCTCTAAGGCTATGCTATTAGGTACATACATATTTTAAGTATTCATATATTCCTGGTAAATTTAATATTTTATTATTCTGAAATAAGCCCATTTATCTTTAGTAATGATTTTTACCTTAAAGCCTAATTTGTCTAATGTTAATATATTTCCACTGGTTTTCTTTTGGTTAATGTTTACATATCTTTTTCCATCTTTTTATATTTGGGTTTAAACAAAGATTTTAATTTATGCTTTTTGTTTATCTCAATTGTTTTGCATTTTATTTTCTTTCTCTTTTTTACCTTGTTTTGGGTTAAACTTTTTTTTACATTTCACTTTCTCTAGTTTGGAAATTTCATCTACTGTTCCTATTCTTTTAGTGGTTACCTTAGAAGTTGTAACATGTGTACCTAATTTATCAACATCAAAAGTTACTTTAAGCTTTATTCTCCTCCTGGGTTATATGAGATCCTTGGAACACTTTATTCTATATACCCTGCTCTGCGCGCCCCCCCCCCAACTTATATTATTGTTATTTGGGATTTTAGTTCAATATTATTTTTAAACCTACTTTCACATTTTTTTTTGCTGTTGTATGCAGTGTTCATTTACTGTACATCTTCTACAATGTGTCATTCTCCACCTATTACTACTGCTCTTTATTTTTGTTGCATCATAGACCTTCCCACCTGGGATCATTTTCCTCTGCCTGAAGTAAATTCTTTAGAATTTTCTCTAGTGATAGTCAGCTGCTGACACACTCAGCTTTGGAGTGTCTAAAATGTCTTTTTTCACCCGCATACTGAAAAGATGTTTTCATTGGGTATAGAATTCTAGGTGGTAATTATTTTCTTTCATTACATCAGGGGTCATCAAACTTTTTCTATAAATAGGCTGACAGTAAATATGTTAGGCTTTGCAAACCATGTAGTCTCTGCCACAACTATTTAATGCTGCCATAGTGGTGTGAAAGAAGCCATAAACAATACGTTAGTGGGTGTGGCTATGTTCCAATAAAATCTTATTTGAAAAACATGCAGCAGGCTAGTTTTGCCCCATGGAGCCACAATTTGCTGAACCCTGCACTACATTGAAGATATTATTCCACTATTTCTTACATTATTGCCACAGAGAAGTCAGCTATTAGTCTAATTGAAATTCCTTAGAAATAATCTGTCTTTTCTCCGACTGCTTTTAAAATTTTCTCTGTCTTTGGTTTTCAACAGTTTCACTTTGGTAAGTCTAAGTGTGGATATCATTTTATGTATTCTGTTTGGGATTCACTGGACCTCTTAAATCTGTAAATTCATGTCTTTAAGCAATTCTGGGAAATCCCCAGTCAATATCTCTTTAATTATTGCCTCTGTCCCACTTTCTCCTCTCTGGACTCTAATCAAACATATGTTAGATCTTTTCACTGTATTGTTCTTATCTCTTATGTTCCCTTCTGTATTTCCTACCCTTTTGCTTTTCTAGTGTCATTCTGAATAACTTCTGATCTATCTTCGAATTCATTTATTCTCTCTTTGGCTATGTCCAACCTTTTGTCAGACATGTTCATTTAATTTTTACTTTGCTAGTGTATTTTTCTTCTTTAGAAGTTCTATTTGGGTCTTTCCTCCTTCTTTTATGATATCTTTTTCCTAGTTTCCTATTCTCCATAGATATTTTAAGTTAGTCATTTATTTATTAAAACATAAGTTAGCATAGTTTTTTTTTTTTAAAAAAAACTTCTGGTAATTATCAGAAACAAAAGTCTTTCCATACTTAAATTTAAGTTTCTTTCAGGCAGAAAGTCATTGAATTTTGTTTGCAATTCATCTAAAATGATTGTCTAACAATATAAATATCTGCTAATCTTGATGTCTGAAGATCATTCCATTAATTAGGAATCTTCCTAGCAGTATAATTGAAGTAAATGTTTGTTTTAATCTTGCAATAATTCATTTTTCTTCTTCTCTTATAGAACACACATTTTCTTTGGAGAACAACCTATGCCCCAATCTCAGTTCTCATTTAAGTGGGTTGATTCTACCCAGCATCCAAGGCTATGCATTTGACTTAGGCCTGGCCAATCAGAGTTTAGGATTCCTATGGTGCAAGTGATTGACCCGGGGTAGACACGTGATTCAGTCAGTCCAATGAGTCTAGATTCCAAGATTTTTTTTCTAGCTGGTATCTTTCCACCAGGGACATCAAGCAGGCAGAAATATAAGCTAGAGCTACATATAACTGTTAACACCATAAGCGGAGAGTCTGCATGGAAATGGAGGCAGCAGAGAGGAAACAGAGCCAAGAGATGGAAAAAAACAAGGCTTGGTGGCATCATGGTAGCTCTTTTATTCAGATTCACTCCTTGCCCTTTCAGTTACATGCACAAAAATAAACCAATAGCTCTTTGTAATTTAGGCCTTTTAAATTGGGTATTTTTTCATTTACAACCTAGAGTCTTGACAAGTAGAGTACCACTGTGCAGCATACTCTGCTCCTCATTCCTGTCATGTAATGATGATAATAATACTATCTGAAAATCACATATCAAGAAATTACCATCCAACATACCTTGTCTGTTTGAATCAGCAACATTGTATAATTGGGAGAAAATGCCATATGTTCTACAGGTCTTTCAATCTCAAGAAAATCCTCGATCATGTAACTTCTATCTTTAATAATAAAAGAATACACAAAGCCATCCTAGAGATGAGTGAGATAAACATAGAAAATCAGTCTTAGTCAATGCATAGTATACTTGCCTCATCAGACAAGCTAAGGCTTATTGATTACTTCTACTGCTTATTTGGAATCATCATCTATGTTTGCATAGATGCACTGTCCTCTCATCTTTATTTAGACAACTTTTAACTATGTTCCCTGGTCAAGCTTCAGTTTGATCTCTTTTGTGATGCATTTTTCAATTACCTAAAATTTTACTGACCTCCCCTTTTTTTGAGTTTCTCTAGTATCCCTCTTCTTACTACATTCTTCACTGCACAGGAGGTAGGAAAAATGAAGTAGAGTTTGTGTGGCTTGTGTATAGCAGTTTCTTTCCTTCAAAGGACACTAGCCCTCCTGTATGCTCTTTAATCATTATTATGTGCATTTCTTATCTCCCTAAATGACCCAAGGGTAGGCAGTGTGCCTTTTATTCCCTTCGGATCCTCTTTTTCTGTTCCTCACACAGTAGTAGAACATGGCAAGTATCCGATAGAAACGGGTTGGTTGGTTGGCTGGTTGTGAATATATTTAGGTTAATTTTATTATTCTCAAGAGGAATTTGAGTTATTTTTACAATAGTGAAAACACTCTGAGGAAATTTATTTATCATTTTCTAGATTAGATCTGTTATAACTAAGCATGGGGACTTTAGATGGCTGGGTTCAAATGCTTGGGCCCTGGAAGGGAAAGCAGGCAAGGTGCTTTTTTTGAGCTCATCTCCATTCTCCATCACTCACCAGAGCAAATGCTATAATAATTCCTTTAAAGGGGGTTAAACAAACATCAAGGGTGGTCTTGAAGAGGACAAGAGTCATAAAAGGCACAAATGCTGACTAAATGGAGGAGGAGGAGGGGATAGTCCACTGCAAGGTTGGGGGAGCTAAGTGTAGGTGTATGTGCTCCAGATGGCTTCCTGAGGGTAAAATGTCTCTCACCCTGATGTCACTGCCTAGCTACCCTCAAGGTCCTGGAGATGTCATCTGTGGCAGTGAAATAGACTATGCTAACATCTGGGATAGTTACAACTAGACCTATGTTTTAGTGTAGGTCAGTTCCACACCTTAGCATTGTTTACATTGATTACAATGGCATGGAAAAACATGGTCTGGGCCAGGCGCAGTGGCTCACGCCTGTAATCCCAGCATTTTGGGAGGCCGAGGCCAGCGGATCATGAGGTCAGGAGATCAAGACCATCCTGCATAACACGGTGAAACCCCGTCTCTACTAAAAATACAATAATTAGCGGGGCGTGGTGGTGGGCACCTGTAGTCCCAGCTACTCGGGAGGCTGAGGCAGGAGAATGGCGTGAACCCGGGAGTTGGAGCTTGCAGTGAGCCGAGATCGCGCCACTGTACTCCAGCCTGGGAGACAGAGCGAGACTCCGTCTCAAAAAAAAAAAAAAAAAGAAAAGAAAAAGAAAAATATGGTCTGACCCCTTTTATTACTTACTGAGGCTGAGTTCTAATAAATGACAGCAAAGACTTTGGAGTTTGATACACCTATGTTCAAGCCCTAACTCTTCCAGTTACTTGCTGGTGAACTCTGTAAGATTAGATTCCTTGTCTGTAAAAGGAGGATGTCAATAGTTCTATTTGATAAGGTTGTTGTAAGGACCTATAAGATAATACAAGTAAAGTACTTAGCTTGGTGCCTGGCACAAAGCAAGCACCAAGTAAATGGAGGCTATTAATACTGATTCAAATATCAACAATAACATTATGATACATGTAAGTTAAATGGGCATTCACAAGAGTCTAAGCTGCAGCTTAGACAAAGGATTCCAAATTCGTGTCTGATAAGCTAATACATTAAGTGTAGAAATGAGCGTGGAATTGGGTTACAGATATTAGGTATTTTTTCATTGCGGAAGGGCAATGGATTTTTAAATTCTATTTGTGTTTGTTTGCAGTAATATATGGTAGTTCATTATATCGTCCCCTCTATTTTCTATAGATTTGAAGCTATTCATAATAAATCCTTTTTAATAGTACCCAAAGAGGAAACCATTTTAATTAATAATGTGACAGATCTGACATCCTAAAATATGGCTCATAATAGTAAATGGCAACAAATGGGAATTGTGAATTTTCTTTAAACCAATTAATTTGAAAAAAAGAATACATTACAATTCCAGAAGCCAGCACGCCCTCCTTCTGATATACCAAGGTTACTGGACTGATAAAATTTCTTCTGTCTTCTGGAAAAGAAAAACAAGGTAAAGCAGGTGACGTAATTCAAAGTACAATGTAACAATGAATAATAAAAGCTACTTTTACTGATGTAAATCTTATAAGTTGTTTTTGAATTCTCTATCATCAGATCTATGTAACTAACATAGATGCTAGATTAGAGAGAGGAGCAAGGCTGGAGGGTATAGTAGGAGTAAAGGGAAGAGAGAAAGGGAGTTGGGAGGGAAGTGAAACCTCATGGCCTCAGTTTTACAGGGAAAGTGAGTCAGAGAATAGGAAAAAAGGCAGATGAGGGACAATGCAATGGGGAAAACTTGCTGGAGGGGGTGGTATTTGAGCTGGGCATTGGCAGATTCAGAGACAGTAAGTGCCAAGGGAATGGGCTAGAGGCATGTCTGTGAAATGGTGAAAATAAATGACTGGCTCAGAAAACTCATACCAGGGCATAGTTGGAAATAATATTAATGGAGTAGGTAGGATCAGATTAGGGAGAGCGTGAAATCAAGGCAGAGCAGTTCTTGAGCTGGGTGTTAAAAGTGGCCTTCAAAGAGGCAATTTGACAGAGATAAGCTGCATAGTTTGGGTCAGATGTAGATTAAGGTCAGTGAAGTCCATCCTAAGGTTGTTACAGAAATCAAGGTGTGAAATAGTAAGAGCAATTGAAATAGAGAGTGCTTTGGACAGGTTTGAGGAGCTTGTCTTGGCAAGGCCCCCTCCTCCCAGGGTCTACATCTACTGCTCAATGAGTGGACAGTGGCTCCTGTGGCCCAGGCCCAACCATGGCCACAGCTGATAGGGTCAGGAATAGACACTATATCTAGGGCAGAATAGATCAGGTTATCTTTCAAATTCTAGCTGAGCAATATGGCAGGGTGTGGTGGCTCCTGCCTGTAATCCCAGCACTTTGGGAGGCCAAGGCAGGCAGATCACTTGAGGTCAGGAGTTCAAGATCAGCCGGGCCAACATGACGAAACCCCATCTCTACTAAAAATACAAAAATTAGCCAGGCGTGGTAGTGTGTGCCTATAATTCCAGGTACTTGGGAGGCTGAGACACGAGATCGCTTGAACCCAGGAGGCGGAGGTTGCAGTGAGCCAAGATTGCACCACTGCATCCTAGCCTGGGTGACAGAATGAGACTCTGTCTAAAAAAAAAAAACAAAAAAACAACACCTCTAACCGAGCAATAGAAAGGTAATTTTCCAGATGGCTTTTGGGCTTAACAGATGATCAGCCTGGAGAAAAGGGTTGGGGTGGGGGCAGGAAAGGGTATGATTAGCAGACTAAGCAGAATGGGCATATGTATAGAAAAGGATACAGCACAGTAGCCAAGAACTTGGACTCTGAGGTATTATTGCCTGGGTTCAGGTGTCAGCTCCACAGTTTACGTGGACTGGGCCATGTTTCCTAACATATCTCTTCTGTATCGTGGAGATTAAGGTGTCTCTCCTCATAATGTTGTTCTGAGGATTACATGAAATATGCATATAAAGTGATGGTAGAATGCCAACAGCACAGTAACAGCCAGAGGATTAAGAAGAAGGAGGATTCAAAGATGTCTCCAAGAAAGAGAAAAATAGCGAAAACCAAAAAAACCAACACCCATGGCTATACAGGAATATAAAGTAGGACAGTTTCTTACCCAATGGCGATTCCTCTTCTATCTTATTAAGTACAGTCACTTGCAAGGTGTTTCCATTAATCATTAAAAGATGACCCTCTTCACAGCCAATGTACAAGTCACTTGTTGGAGTCCAGCAATGCATAGTCGGGTGAAGCAAAGGATATAGATCATCTTTCGGCTTCAGGGAGAGAATAAAACCTTGTGTTAAGAAAACAATCACGGCTAAAAGCCTGAGAAATACTCACCAGAACAACTGACAAAAAGGAACCATACTTAACCCCATAGACGCAGAAAACATAGGAACATTGAGCATTCATCATAATAATTTTTTTTAAGGACAGACTGACTTTAATTTGTTATTTGTACCTTTCATGCCCTCATAGCCTTAGATAATTAGAAAATAAATAGTTGGGTAACAATCTGGTCACCCAGTGGATCAAGAAAAAGGCAAACCACCTTTCCCACTCCAAAAAATTAAACTGCTGCTGAATAGTGACACTTCTGTGGTGTCTGATTGAGATTTGACTCATAAGGAAGAGAGTTATTCACCGTTATCACCATTATTGAAAAGTTTCCTGAGTTTTTTTTTATGACATCTAACCTTAAACTATAAATCACAAAGATAGACTTAACTGGAATGACAATAGGATCAAAATCTTAAACGAAACAACAACAACAAAACACCATGTCTCTCATTTGCACAATACCAGTGAATCTGTGTGTATAAAACAAAATGTGAAGATTAAAATTTGAAATTTTCTGGCCTTGGTATGTTAAACTAGTATTGTATGTGGCTTTTTTTTCTTTAAGACAAACCTGGGCTTGTCTTCCTATTACTTTTTCATCAATTAATATATTTGATGACATTTAAAAATGAATGTGAGTATATGGATTATGTAAGCAGAAACAATAGTTTATAATTCTGAGATATTTAAAAATAAAGGGTACCAGTAGTGTTTAGAAATGTTTGTTGATAATATCATCTCCTTTTTCAGTCCTCTAGAATCAGAAATCATTTTGATCACATGATGACAAAACATGAAAAATTGCAGTCCAATTTAATCCTGCTTTAGAAAATGTAAAAATCCATATATATTTCAAAATATTTGAGTTTCTAAAAGAGATTCCTATTTAGCAACATCTGTTTGAAAAAATTAAAAAGGTAGATGGAAAAAAGAAATTAGACACTTGAGATAAAGTTCATGATCTTGGATCCAATTTCTGCCCAGATAACATCTGCCTTTGATTTCCCCCATGCTACGACTTAAAACTGGATACATTTCTAATGCCCTAAATAAGTTGTGTAATGTGACTCAGGGCTATTTAAAGGCCTGTAATGTACCCTTCTGGCATTAGCTATGAATAGATAATGGGATTATTTGATGTTTGTAATTTTTTAAAAGTCCACAACTTATCCATTTTTAAGACCTTATACAGATCGAGTCATTATTGATTCCCTTGCCATTGGTACCCAGGTCACAAGAAATGACATTGAAGGAGGGAATAGAATCAAGACATTTGAGATCTATTTTTGGTTATGCTTTCACTCATTGTACAGACATTAATTAATGTTTTAAACATTTTCCTCACTTTATTTTGCTACAAAATGAAAAAGTAAACTACTGGGAAAATGTCTAACTTAAATACAAAATATATGGCTTTATTAATAATCCATGAATGATTTAGGGTTGTCAAACTATAATATTACATTTCTGCTTTCAGAAAAATTTAAAATACACTGAGTGCACAAGTCCTAGGAAATAAAGATGTCTGCCCAGACAATATATCCACATAGCAAAACTGCAGGCGTACCCCTTAAATTTATACAAATAAAAAAGGTTTTAAAATAAAGATGTCTATTATGAGCATTTTAAAATAATAACTCCACATTTGAGTATTTAAAGAAGGCATTTCATAGCATTTCTCAAATGACAAGGACAATTGCCTGAATTTTAAATGTTTTATGCAGAGTTCGTTATGTTTGTACAAAATGTGAAATATAAGGGCTCCTACACATATTTTCTGCCCAGAAAAACCCAATTTGAGAGAGTAGAAATTTAGGGGCTCTGGCACCAAATACTAAACATAGAAAAATTTGAGTTGCAAACCTTGATGGCTGATCTCTTTGTTCCTCCTTTGCTGCCCCACTGTGGCTGAATGCAGTTATATCTCCAAGGCTGAGACCTGTGCTATAAAAGGAACTACAGTATCCACAGGGGATGGGTTCCAGGACCCCCCACTGATACCAAAATCTGTGGATGCTCCAGTTCCTTACATAAAATGGCATAGTATTTCCATATAACCTACATACATCCCCCTGTAAATTTTTTCTTTATTTTTAATTATTTTATTTTATTTTTTCTCCCATATACTTTTAAGTCATCTCTAGGTTACTTATAATACCTAATACAATGTAAATGTTTTATAAATAGTTGTTATACTATATTGTTTAGGAAATAACGAGAAGAAATAAAAGTGTGTATATATTCAGTACAGATGCAACCATACAACTTTTTTTCTGAATATTTTTGATCTGCAGTGGGTTGAATACACAGAAGTGGAACCCACGAATGCAGGAGATTGACTATAATCTCTTTCCATAATTTAAAAAGGTGAATCATTGACATTCATTAGAGGAAATATTAAGGGCATGTAACCCTTTCTCTTGCTTGCCACAGAGATTTTTGAATGAACTAATCTTCACACTGAATTATTTTTATTTTAGTTTATTTTAGTTTAGCTTAGTTAAGTTTTTGAGATGGAGTCTCGCTGTCACCCAGGCTGGAGTGCAATGGTGCAATCTTGGCTCACTGCAACCTCCGCCTCCCGGCTTCAAGTGATTCTCCCACCTCAGCCTCCCGAGTAGCTGGGATTGCAGGCATCTGCCATCATGCCCAGCTAATTTTTAACACAAGGGTAAAGCATAGCAGGTTCAAGAGGGCCAAAAAAGTGGAGCTTCTCCCTTCATCCCAAAGGTCTTGCAGGTGCTGCCCTCTGTTCCCTGCCTGTCTCTTGAATAGCACCCCACACCTCACTTCCACTTCATTTATCATGCTCCAGCCATATGCATCTTTTCTCAGTTCCTTACACATACCAAGTTCTCTTTTTCCCTTAGGGCCTTGCACATGCAGGTCCTTCCACGTGAAACACTCTTTTTTTTTTTTTTTTTTTTTGAGACGGAGTCTCGCTCTGTCGCCCAGGCTGGAGTGCAGTGGCGCGATCTCGACTCACTGCAAGTTCTGCCTCCCGGGTTCTCACCATTCTCCTGCCTCAGCCTCCCAAGTAGCTGGGATTACAGGCGTCCGCCACCATGCCCGGCTAATTTTTTTGTATTTTTAGTAGAGACAGGGTTTCACTGTGTTAACCAGGATGGTCTCGATCTCCTGACCTCGTGATCCACCCGTCTCGGCCTCCCAAAGGAAACACTCTTTATCCTGCTTGTAACATGAGTAATGCCTCCTTGTCCTTCAAATCTTAGCTTAAGTGTCATCTCCCCAGAGGCCTTCCTTAACCAGCCCATCCCATCCTTGCTGCCCTGTCTCCATTTATTCTGTTGTAATAATTACCACATTTTGTAATGATTCAATATATCATTGCAAAATGTGGTAATTATTACAAAAGAACAATACTCTTTACTTTTGTTGTTGTAGTTCTGTCTCCCTGACAAGAATGTAAGCTCCATGAGAATTACATGGAGCCTGCTTGGCCACCATGCGAATCCCATTGCTTAAAACAGTGTCTGCTCCATAGAAGAAACTTGATAAATCTCTGTTGAATGAGTAAATGAATGAATGAATGGGTGTGTAACACCTGGCAAACTCCCTTTTGAAACTTTCTTCTGCTGTTTCCTACGGCCTTGTTCCTCCCTCCCGGGTTTGCTCCTACTTCTGTGACTGCGCCTTCTCAGAATTCCTTTCGCCCCTGAGTTCAGCAGTCAGCTGGCTCTGGCTCTCTTTTCTTCCCTTGCACCCTTTCTCTCTTTGCTCATCACATCCCCTCAGTGCTCCCACTGTCCTATCTGTGAGAATGACACTGACAGTCCCACCTCTCCTCCCTAACACTAGGTCCACTTTCCCAACTTCTGCCCAGCATCTCCACCTAGGTGTCTTCCCTGCACCCCAAACTGAGTATGCCCAAAATGGAAATCACACCTGGGCCCCCTGTCTCTGTTAGCAATGCCGTCATCATCCCAGTCATCCAAACTCAAAACTCCAGAGTCTTCATCTCTCACAGTCTCTGTGGCTAATCTATATTAAAAACCAAGATGATCCTCTGTATCCTGCATTTCTCATGGGATGGTTATGCCAATCAAATGAGATCAGGCTTCCTAGACCTCAACCCATTAGGCAAACAGGAAGAGGTGCCAGGTAATTACCCGGAAAGTCTCTGCCTCTTCGCCTACCAGCCCGGCAATGGATGACAGTGGCAGCACGGGTCCATAGATGAGATCTTTCGGCAACGACTGGGGGAAAACGACATCTGTTTCATTAAAAAATGACCCATCTTCTAGAGGTAATTTCACCGACCTGTAGACAAAAGAGGCATCAGAACAATGAGATGAACAGAAACTTCCTATTGATGCAACCACTGCATATCAGTTTAAGTGAGGTGGGGAGGTATTATAACTTGCAAAAATCAAATAAGAAGATAAAAGCCAAATGATAGATTTAAAAATATATAACAGGTTGTAAAAAGACAAGTTACACAGTTTTAAATTAAGTACTGAGGGATTATAAAAATTTTTGAAAGTTAATATCTAAAGCAGGAGTTGTAAATTTGAATACTGGATGAGGGTCGGGCAGGTGATATGTGACTGGTGAGGATAGTGGAAAATGGGAAAATATTTGTCCTTCCTCAAGGTGGCAGGGACCACTCAGTTCAAGCCAAGAGGGTTGTTGACATGTGAGAATTTTGATTCCAAAATTTCAAGAGAATACTATAACCTGGATATTTATGAGAAATCTCTTAAACTTTAAATGTTGGCAACTAATTCAAATGAAAAACACTGTAGACTAAAATAAATATATATTTAAACATATATTCAGGCTGTATTCAGCTACTTTTATAATCTCTGATATTGAGTTCATTTTCAAATTTATCATATATCTACTTTTAATTTATAATATGGTTATAAAGGTTAATTTAGAGAATTTGTGGTTTCATGCATTAAATTCAAAACTTCCTTGCCTAGATTTTATAAATGATAAACAATTTTGAAAAGCAATCACATAAAAACAGCACCTACTACTCAAATGTAAGGCTGAAGTGTGTTTGAATCCTGCTTGCTTTGTGAACTAGGACAATCCACTCGTTTTATCTCCCATTTTATTTGCTTACAGAAAAGTCACAACTCAGTATTCAGAACTTGAGTAGAACGTTTGAGGGAGGCAAAGGGAGAAAAGGGTGTGATAAATTACTTGCCTGCCCTCACAAGGATCTGATAGAGATATCACCCACTTTTATTAAAAGGTGCAGTGTTGTCAGCTCTCACTAGAGACAGATTTGGCTATTCAATGGGTTACTGTGAAAAAGAAGTTGAGACATAAAGAGCACTGAGCAGAAAGGCTTCTCTTAAGGCTCTCCATTTCAAAAGCTTTATTTACTAGCTTTAGATTCTCTTAAGGTGATTTATCAAAATTGCAGTTTCAAGGGAATACTTTTGAGATCTCTTAAAAATCAAGAGATCCAACATCTCTTCAACTTTGACTTCACGGAGTACACTGAAAATGGTCAGCTCAGTAGCACCTTGAGTCTCCGAGCTCTTTCTCAACAAAAGCACCCATTATCACCACGGCATTTGTCACAGAATTTCTCTTTGACCCAGTTCTATTTAAACAGGTAACTCCATGGCTCCACTATACACAACTACCCTTTTGCTTGCGGATAATGTGTCTGAATGTATAATCTGCATATTTTTTTTTTTTAGATGGAATCTTGCTCTGTCCCCAGGCTGGAGTGTAGTGGCACGATCTCGGCTCACTGCAACCTCCACCTCTCGGGTTCAAGTGATTCTCCTGTCTCAGCCTCCCGAGTAGCTGGGACTACAAGCATGCGCCACCATGCCCGGCTAATTTTTTGTATTTTTAGTAGAGACGGGGTTTCGCCGTGTTAGCCAGGATGGTCTCGATCTCCTGACCTCGTGATCCGCCCGCCTCGGCCTCCCAGATTGCTGGGACTACAGGCGTGAGCCACTGCACTCGGCCAATCTGCATACTTTCTATATCTAACCATTTCTTATTTTTGAAATTCCAGTAGGGCATCCGAGTAATAGCAAAAGTCTTAACTCTCCTTTTTATACAACAGGCATGTTTTAAAATAGTAAGGACAAATAAAATTTTAGAAAATTAGATCATGTTGGAAAAAGCTCTCAGAGAACTTAATATTTTAAATAAATTAATTGGGAAACAAGTCATAGAGAATTCTTTTGAAATGCAAACAACCACTCCAAGGTAATCACGCATGTAGAAAGATGTTATAACAAGATAAGCTGAACGTATGTGTGTGTGTGTGTGTGTGTATGCATATATATGTATGTATAAAGCCACTTAATTCATCACATTGACCCAATCACATTACACGAATGCAAACAAAGACCACCATGTTGCTACTGTTGTAACAAAGGCTCCTACCTTGCTCTGAAACAATGCTCCTGGTTACTTCTTTCAATGGTCCACACGCTCACTGTACTTGGACTTGATAAGCACAGCTGGCGCCAGTTCATGGGGTTAAAAGACATTTGGTTCACATCCATTCCAGGCTGTGATTTCCTACACAAAATGATACTCGATTCCCAGTTCCTTAGAGAAAAATAGCATTTGATGAAAAAAAGTTCATTTGAATTTCATGTATTTAGAACATTTATCTATTTTTTAATTTACATAAATTGGGATATAATTTATGATACAATTTATATAATCAATGACCTTAATGTCAAATTTATAAATAATTATGCTTATCATTGTATTGTATCCTAAGAAAGCAAAAAAACTATGTTTTAAAAACACTATACTGTCATATGCTATACCAAGGCTATTTTATCTTCTTTAATAATTTTGCAATTTAACACAGCCAAACCTAGAAAATGAAATATATCATCACATTTGCTACAAAACAAGTGTAAGTGCCTGAATCTGTAAGTACTACATGTGAGTACTCCATATGGATCTGGGGGTACTGTTCTCATCGATGCCAATTGATCATTTATTGAGTTTTTAAAATTAAAGTGGTGCCAGGCGCGGTGGCTCACGCCTGTAATCCCAGCACTTTGGGAGGCCAAAGCGGGTGGATCACGAGGTCAGGAGTTCAAGACCAGTCTGGCCAATATGGTGAAACCTGTCTCTACTAAAAATACAAAAATTAGCTGGGTATGGTGGCACACGCCTGTAATCCCAGCTACTTGGGAGGCTGAGGCAGGAGCATCGCTTGAACCTGGGAGGCGGAGGTTGCAGTGAGCCAAGATTGTGCCACTGCACTCCAGCCTGGGCAACAGAGCAAGACTCCATCTCAAAAATAAATAAATAAATAAATAAATAAATAAATAAATAAATAAATAAAGTGGTGTATTTTAAAATGGATTTATTCATTTACCCATTTAAGAGAATATCCTGAACTCCTACCATGAACAAAGTCCCTTGCTAGATGAAGGAAAAGAAAAAAATTAAATGTGAGCTATGCCCTCAAATGAGGGGCCAGAACTCCATTCAGAGTTGTGATTAGGAAACTGGAGCTAATATTGATTGAGCTTAGCTTGTCTTTCACTCCCTCCTGCCCTCATCCTTCATTCCCTATCACAAATGCCCTGCCCATCACATCAACCACACTCTTGCTGGAATCTCTGGTTCCCTTGATCCTTTGACTTTTTGCATCAGGTACCTGGCAAAGACCGTCATCCCTGGATGGAGACAACTGAAAGCCTGGGCTGCTAGAGACATGGGAACAAAGACTACAGGACTGTGCATGGCAGTGACACCATAAACTTGTGGTTGCCACCCCCCACCAGACCCTCAATAGGATCTCCAGTCCTGCTAATGTTTCTCTGGCCAGTTCTCTCTCTCTCATTCTCTAAAATGCGCATTTAAAATATTCTCCCCTCTCCTGAAACCTCTAGCCCCTCTACTCCCTTCTCAATCTCAGTAAATGGCTTTGATTCCCATGAATAAAATAGAGGCCATCAGCTGAGAATTCTTGCTCTCAAGTATAACTACCCATTTGGGTCTGCATGGTTCTCTCCGCCTCCTCTCCCCTTACAATGGAAGGTGTGTCCTTCCTCCTACCTAAGGCCAATTCCACCACCTGTGCTCTGGGTCCCACAGTCTTGCCTTCTTAGGGACATTGGTTTACTCAGGATAACTGCATCTTCCAACTCTCCCTCTCACCTGACTTCTTCCTGCCAACACACAAGTGCTCATCCATACCATCCTCAAAAGAAGCCTTCCCTCAGTCTTACCTTTCTATGTCTCTCCCCTCTCCTCAGAGTCAAACTTTTTGAGCAAGTTGTTCTAAAGTCACCGCCATGGCTTCCTCAGCTACACTCTCCTCATCCCAGGATATCTGCATCCTGTCACCACCATTCCATTGACATAGCTATATCCACAGATACCTGCCTTCATCCTAAATCCAAAAGGCACTTCTCAGTCATTGCCTAACTTTACCTCTGCAGAACTGGGCACTGTTCACCACAACCACCTTCTGGAATCACTCTTAGACTCTCTGTCACACACCTCTTATGGGACACCACAGATCCTCTCAATTGTGTCTGGGCCCTTGACCCCGTCTTCTGCCTCGCTGACTCAGTGGCTGTCCAACTGTGTGTGCACTTTGACTAACTTCATGTAGGCACACCCCACCTGTGCCTCGCCTCACACCCACTTCACACGCCCAGTGGCTTCACTGGGACTTCACTGGGGCTCCTGGGGACAATCACGACAAACCTGAAAGTGTGAAGGAATTACCACCCTGTGCAGTGAAGCTTCAATCGATGGGATACAGGAGTTGGTGGATAAATTCTCATCTCCTCCTCTCCCCTTCCCCACCCACAGTCTGTCACTGCCTGAGGACTGTCCTGATTCACAGCAGTTCATAGAACCTCTCAGAAGACCACCTTTGAGATAGAGTAACCAGTTGCACTCGGTACCAAGTGCTGGCCAGCAAGGTAATACGCCCTCATACTGGCTCTCCTGCCCTGGGATCACACACCCTGCTAAAGATGGGATGCATGAGCTCTTGCCTCAGCCTCTGCTTTCCGAGGAACCCAGGCTGAGGCACATTCTGGAACCCTCCCTGCCTAGTGTCCTTCCTCCTTTCATAGCTACTCCTATGAGTCTCCTAGGTGGGTCCCTTCCATTGATATTCCTCAAGGTTCCACCCTAGGCTCTTCTTGAGGTGTTCTTACTTATATTTCACACTTTGGCTATCCATTGACTTAATTATTCCCAAATGTTTATCTCCAGCCCTCTCTCCTGAGCACCAGTCCTGGATATCTGTGGCAAGGGCATGTGTCCCTCAGCATTTATTCTCCATTTCTCCCTCTGAGTAACAGAACCCTCTGAATATTAGCCAGGCACATATGGCCACTCACAATGAGGACCTAATATTACCTAGCCACCCTTGAAGCTGGCTGTGGCTTATGGCCGAGCCAGTCAATGAATGTTAGTGGCAGTCATGTGTGCACCTTCCAAGCCTTGCATTTTCTTTCTTTCTTTCTTTTTCTTTTCTTTTCTTTCTTTCTTTCTTTTTGAAATATCATTACTTTAGTGTTCCAGGCATTTTAAATATTCATACAATTTCCTTATTTCAGCAGTCATTTCCTCTCCAGTATAGATTTTGTGTCCAGGATCAGAGCCATGTACATCACTGAATTTTCTCTACAGCACTCGCATGCTACATAGGACCCACTCCGGCACCCATGTCTTTGCTAGTAGAGCCTCTCACCACACCCGCAAGAGGGCTGGACCTTCCGTTGCTTGACATAGCCTCCACTGCGAATGAAAACACACTTTGTAGCTTCGATCCCGGTACATTTCCAGCACTCCCAGGTGTTCCATGTATGTGGCAATCATCCTGCAGAGCTAGTGATACATCAGGTCAGCAGGTACCTATGCCAGCACCTGCTCCACTATATCATACAGATGCTGAGGCACTTAAGTGTTCTGGGTAAAATGGAGTTCATAATTGCCATAGGAGTTGAGTGTGGAGGAAGGGGACTTTCTCTCAATAATTAATACCCTTAATACAAATTTAGCAGATTTATAATTTCAGGTCTGTTTACATTTGTTGTCAAAGCTTCATAAACTATTTACATAAATGAAAGCATGTTCGAGTTTCTAAATGCCGCTATGACAAGCAAACAGAGAAACTGCTTAGACAACACTTGCTTGCGCCATAAATACATATGGCAACATCTGGTCATTCTTAAAGAAATGCTTGTGTTTCCAAGGCCGGGCACAGTGGCTCACGCCTGTAATCCCAGCACTTTGGGAGGCTGAGGCGGGTGGATCATGAGGTCAGGAGATTGAGACCATCCTGGCTAACACGGTGAAACCCCGTCTCTACTAAAAATACAAAAAATTAGCTGGGCGTGGTGGCGGGTGCCTGTAGTCCCAGCTACTCGGGAGGCTGAGGCAGGAGAATGGCGTGAACCCGGGAGGCGGAGGTTGCAGTGAGCCGAGATCGCACCACTGCACTCCAGCTTGGGTGACAGAGTGAGACTCTGTCTCAAAAAAAAAAAAAAAAAAAAAAAAGGAAAAAAAAAAAGAAATGCTTGTGTTTCCAAAAAGAATTTTTTTTCAAGTCATAAGCCTTATGCAATTCTTCCAAGGTAATAATGTGTTTGTCCTTCCTTCTCAAGCAGTGGTTCAAGGCATCTCAAGGCACATTGCTCTCTGAGGTTCTGATTTAACTGGCCGAGGGGAGAGGGGAAGAGTGGGCACTAACATTTTTTAAAAGCTTCACAAGTCATTCCAGCATGTAGTCAGTGTTGAGAACCTTGGTACTAAAGGCTCTTGCATCTTCCTACTGTCACTTGTCCTCACCAAAAGCCCTTGAGGTAGTCCCTGGGTCAGGCAATGATCTCTTTCATGCAAGCCCTGCATTTCAACAGAAGGTTTGTGCCCTTCCCCTCATCCTTTTCCCTCCCCATTGGCTCCCAAAATACACCGGTGGTTTAGGGTTCCTCTGCTGTTCCTAGGGTGTTGCCCTCATCTCTACTATTTAACCCATTATAGACCAGAGATGAGAGAAACACCCTAGGAACAGCCGAGCAGCATGACAGCGGGAGACTGGACGCTGACCCCGAGGAGCCACCACACCATCCACAGCTGCTCGTGCCCAGACAACTGCATGTGAGAGAAGGAAACACGTGTTGGTGATTTGGGTTTCTGTGACCACAAATGAACCTAAGTCCTAACTGATATATCAGCTGCCAACTAGACATCTCTGTTTGTTCATCTCAAGCACTCTCAGTTCAGTTTGTCTCCCAGCTCATCTTCCCCCATTGCCTCCCCTAAATTCCCTGCCCCCAAGCCCTCAATATCTCTCTGAATAGCATCAGAGTGTCCCTAAGTTGCCCAAGTCACACGCAACTCTGGATATAACCCTAGACCCATCCCTCTTCCTCAGCATGACACCCAACATTTAGTCAGTTACAAGTCTCATGATGCTACCTCCTAAACACCTCCCAAATAGTTTCACTTCCCTCCATCCCTACTCCCACCCTAGTCCATGACACAGTCATCTCTCACCTGGACCACCACAGCCTCCTAATTGATGTTCATGCCTTGTTTCCTTCCAATATACCTTCCACAGTACGAAAGTATTGGAGATACTTTCATTGGAAATAATTGGCTGAAAGGAATCTTCTTAAATGCAGATATAATTGTGTCACATCCCTGCTAAAACCCTTTAGTAGCTCCCCACTGCCTTTAGGATAAAGAATTTGTCCATTAGCATAGCTTATATGGATTGTGAGTATCCTTCCCAGTATGCCTAGGAGAAACCCAGTTTAGGCTAAAGTGCCCTGCATTCATCAGCAACACCCTCTTTCACTCTCAAAAGCATCCTGATTTGGATGATAAACCACATGGTCACCTACATATAGGGCTGCTCATAAGCTCACCTCTGACTGTCCCTCCAAGCTTGCCTCTCTCATGGCAAATCTCTTGTTCCCGTTATTATGACCTTTTCATTGAAACCTGCTGTGCTTTTTCTACTTCATGGCCTTTGCACATGCCATTCCTCTGCCTAGGATGTTCTTTCTTCTCGTCACAAGGCTGATTCCTGTTCATCCTTTAGGTATTGCTATGGGTTGAACTGTGCCTCCCCCAAATTCCCATGTTAATATCCTAACCCCCAGCACCTCAGAATGTGACCTTATTTGGAAATATGGTCTTTACAGAGGGTAATCAAGTTAAAATGAAGTCATTAGGATGGGCCCTAATCCAATAAGTCTGGTGTTCTTATATAAAGGGAACAT
Source organism: Pan troglodytes (assembly GCF_028858775.2). NCBI lineage: Eukaryota > Metazoa > Chordata > Mammalia > Primates > Hominidae > Pan > Pan troglodytes. Next base: position 116,334,506 of record NC_072406.2, read on the forward strand.
TTGGAGACAGACACACACAGGGAGAATGCCATGTGAAAATAAAAGCAGAGATCTGGGTGATGTGTCTGTAAGCCAAGGACTGCCAGCAAACAAGTGAGCAGAAGTTGGTGAGAGGCGCGGGGGCAGATTCTCTCTCACAGCCCTCAGAAGGAACCAACCCTGCTGAGACCTTGATCTCAGAATTCTAGTCTCCAGAACTGGGAGGCAATATATGCATGCTGTTTAAGCCACCCAGTCTGTGGTACTTTGCTATGGCAGGCCTAGCTAATTAATAGAAGTATCTGTTTAAACATTACCTCTCCTTCCAGGAAGCCTTCCCTGACCATTCCCCTCCACCATCAGACTATGTGAGATGCCCCTACTACAGGTTCCCATTGTGCCTTAGATCAATGAAAGCTATAAAAGAGCTTAGAAACCAAATGAGTTTAAAGCCCACTCAGCAACTCACCAACTATATAAGTTTAGGCAAGTAGCTATAAGAACAACAACAAAAAAAAAGAAACTTGGAAAAAAGAAAAATTGTGTTGGTTTGATTTCTCATATCATGCTGGGAAGCATTTTCCAGCAAGCCTCCTCGAACAAAAACCAGACTTTGTACCTTGCTTTGCCCCATATCTGACACTCCTGGGGAATGTAACTTTGTTGTCATAATACATACTAACAGCCTCGATGTGATAAAGGCAGGCATGCTTTTACAGGTTAAACTCTAGAACATGTTCAATGCTATGATTGTATGCCCTGGTAGAACAGTTAAGTTTAAGGTCCTAAGGTTTTAGAGACCTCTGGAAAGATAATCATTCATATATCTAACCTAGAAATTTTATGTAACCACTACTTTTTCTAACTCTATGTGAGTGAGCATGTGTATCTGTGTGTGTGTGTGTGTGTGTGTGTGTTTGAGACGGAGTCTCGCTCTGTCACCCAGGCTGGAGTGCAGTGGCATGACCTTGGCTCACTGCAACCTCTGCTTCCCAGGTTCAAGTGATTCTCCTGCCTCAGCCTCCTGAGTAGCTGGGATTACAGGCACCCACCACCACTCTGGCTAATTTTTGTATTTTTAGTAGAGATGGGGTTTCGCCATGTTGGCCAGGCTGGTCTCGAACTCCTGACCTCAGGTGATCCGCCCACCTTGGCCTCCCAAAGTGTTAGGATTACAGGCGTGAGCCACCATGCCCAGCTGTGTGTGTGTTCTTTTAAGCACTCAGGAATTGCTATGGTCTGTTTGTGTGCTGCCTCCCCCCACCAAATTTATATGTTGAAATCCTAACCCCAATGGTGATGGTATTGTGGTATTGGGACTTTTGGGGAATGATCAGGTCAAGGGTGCAGAGCCCCCATGGTTGAGATAAGTGTCCTTATAAAAGAGAGCTAGCTCATCCCTTCTACCATGTGAGGACATGGTGGAAATTATCATCCATGAATCAGGAAGCAGGCCCTCACCAGAAACTGAAGCTGCTGGCACCTTGATCTTGGACTTTCTAGCCTTCAGAATTGTGAGAAACATATTTCTGTTGTTTATAAGCCACCCAGTCTATGGGATTTTGTGACAGCTTACTAAGACAGGGACCAGCTTCTTTTGTTTTCCTGCTGGTTCCATTATTAAGGAGTTATATGAAACCATCTTACATCTTATAATCTGTTTGAAAATTCTCCTTTAACATCCCATCTCTCTGAAGTTTCAGTCTCTTTCTTTAAAATGAGGACCATCATAGATGTCTCATGGGGGTTGTTGCAGGGGGGAGGCAGGGATTAAATGCACTAACCCATTGGAAATCTCAGTGAATGCCTCTCTGATGAAACTGCTGGTGGTGGTATTGCTGGTGTATAGCACATTGTCTTTGCTTATGAACCCCAGATGTCCCAGACCCCACCAGCCTGGGACTATAACCATGAGACCATTCCCCACCTACTTTAGATTCTTTTTCAGAATTGTTATTTTTAATTACACAAATAATATATGAATCCATTCTGCTCTTTTAAAACATTAGAACATAAAGGTAAAGTCTTCTTAGATCAATTTACTTCCAGGAGTCAAATCATGGTACTTGGGCTCCTCCTGGTCTGACTTCCAGAAGTTTCACCTCTTTTGAACTTTTACTAAATTATTTCTGGGAGTCCCCAGGGTCCACGGACTAACTGCTGTCACCAAGTGAGTTGCATCCTCCTCCCTGTTCATCTTCTAGCTCCCTCGTGTTTAGGCCCACTGCTGGCAAAGCTACTTGGTGAAGAGGACTATTGGGCCTCATCACAGGATTAAATCCCACTCACATTTCTATGCAGCACCCGAGGGTGCCATCGGGGTTGCTCCCAAAGCTTCTCATCTTGGGTTTCCAGAGCAGAGGCTGGAGGAGTGTCTGTCTCCCAGCTCTGTTCATACTCATTCTTGGGCCCCAGGGCACCTCTGCTGCCGCAGAGCCTCACTGAGAATCTCCTCATGAGAGAGCAGTGTCTGGTCCTCTGCACAGCCTCTACCCTGTCCTCCCCTGCCCTCCTCACTCCTGCCCCCTTGTCTCTCCCCTCTGACTCAAATTTCCTAAATAGAAGTGCGCATGAATATTAAGACATGCAAACAAATCTAGGGGAAGGGTTGGGACCGGGAGGAGATACTACCTACCCATAGTCTCAGTCTCACCTCAGCTTATCAAAAATGCCCTCTACAGAAGGCTCAGATATACCTAAAATGTACCTGAGATACATTTTATATCCAGCAGGAAGCAGGAGATACAAATTTATTGAATGAATTAAATCCAGTGAGCAAACTCAAATGCTTATAGGGGCCAGGAAGTTAATGTAAATGAATGAAATGTACTGAGTATAAACACCTCTAGGATAGGGGTTGGCAAGCTCTTTCTATAAAGGACCAGACAGTTAATCTTTTTAGCTTTGCAGACCATATATGGGCTCTATTACAACTCAAGTCTGCCATCATAGAGCAAAAGCAGCCATAGATAATATATAAGCAAATAAACATGTTCCAACAAAACTTTACAAAAACAGGTGGTGGGCCAGATTTGGCCTATGGGCCATCATTTACCAACCCCTGCTCAAGGTGGTGGGCATGTAGAATGAGCACCCACTTACTAGCCCAACCAGACTGTGACCATGTGGGAATACAGGTCCAGGGTTGCCTGTGTTTGAGAAACGTTATACAGATAACTTTTTCTCTAAATTTTTCCAATTTTAAAAATATTTTATGGCCAAAACAAAATACACTGGTGGCCCAGAATTAGCCTAACAATCATCATTTTTGAAACTCTGACTTAAATAAACATAATGTAATAGACACTATTAGGTATGATGCATACTTTTAGTCAATGAATTATTAGAAAAACCATATTTAGGAGACATTGATGTACCCATTTTACAGAGGAAGAAACTAAGGCTCAGCCTTTCTAAGATCACACAGCTAGTAATTTGTGGAGCCAGGATTCAGGTCTAAGTCTGTTACACTAACATATTTGTGCTCATTCCACTTCACTGCTTTTTTAATATTTACAGATTGTTCTTAGTAAGGACAATTGGAGCCTTCTGCTTTTGGAACTATCAGAATTTATGCACTTGTCATCTCTCCCCAGCTGCTTCCTATCCTGTGTATCCAGAGCTGTGAGATAATACATTTCTGTTATTCGAGACACTCAGTTTGTGATACTTTGTTACAGAAGCCCTAGCAAGCTAATACAGTACATCCATCAACAGGTGAATAAAGTATGGTATATCCATACCATGGAATAGAAAGGAATGACTACTGACACATACATGCAGCAACATAAGATAATTTCAAAATAATTACGTTGCATGAAAGAAGCCCGACAAAAGAATATACACTGTGTCACTCCCTGTATATGAACTACCAGAAAATGCAAACAAGAGTGACAGAAACTACATTACTGACAAAGGCTAATGAAGAAGCTCTGAAGGAACACAAAGAAACTTTTGGGGTGATGGATGAATTTATTTATTTATTTACAGATGGAGTCTTGCTCTGTCGCCAAGGCTGGAGTGCAGTGGCGCAATCTCAGCTCAGTGCAAGCTCCGCCTCCCAGGTTCACACCATTCTCCTGCCTCAGCCTCCCGAGTAGCTGAGACTACAGGTACCTGCCACCATGCCCAGCTAATTTTTTGTATTTTTAGTAGAGATGGGATTTCACCGTGTTAGCCAGGATGGTCTCGATCTCCTGACCTCGTGATTTGCCCACCTCAGCCTCCCAAAATGCTGGGATTACAGGTGTGAGCCACGGCGCCTGGCCGATGGATGTATTTATTATCTTGATTACGGTGATGTGTTTATACATAAATCAAAACTTATCAAAGTATTTACCTTATATATGAACAGTTCATTATCTGTTAGTTATACCTCAATAAAGCTGTTTTAAAAAAATTTTAGGGCGGTGGCTCATGCCTGTAATCCCAGCACTTTGGGAGGCTAAGGTGGGCGGATCACCTGAGGTCAGGAGATCAAGACCAGCCTGGCCAAAATGGTGAAACCCCGTCTCTACAAAAATACAAAAAATTAGCTGGTCATGATGGCGGGTACATGTAACCCCAGCTACTCGGGAGGCTGAGGCAGGAGAATTGCTTGAACCTGGGAGGTGGAGGTTGCAGTGAGCTGAGATCGTGCCACTGCACTCCAGCCTGGGGGACAGAGTGAGACTCCATCTCAAAAAAAAAAAAAAAAAATTTACATAAACTAAATGTGGCTCCCTGAATCTAGGTACTTACATTTTTGTATAAGAAATGTTAGTATGTTATCCTTTAATCATTTCTGGAATATTTTGTACTTCCCCTTAATAAGAAAAATATCCTCTTGAAGGGGCTTATATCATGGATAGAAAAGGGAGTATAGCCTTAAAGTTGGCCACGTGAAATGATCCAGGAAAGACCAGAAATGTGTCTTAACCACAGGATTTCCCATACAGTGGGCAAAAGTGGTATAATGTTCCACTCTCTGAACATATAATTGTTCTAATGTCTCTAACAACAATTACTTTAAACTGAACTCTAATATAGAGACCATCTCAATTTCAATATTAGCAGGAAACATACGAACAACTCCAAGATGCTATTTGTTTTTTTTAAGTGAAACTTTATGTATTTATAAATATATTCTCTATCTGAGAATACATAAAGCATGTTAATGAAAGAGAATGACAATAACTAATTTAGTTCTTATATAGTTTTTGCTCTGACTGCCAAATTTTATGCCTAAACATAGCAACTGTATTAAAACTTGTGATTGGCATTTTTTCCTTCTATATTTCCTTGTTTCAGATTTTTCATGTCTATTTCCTTCGATAAAATCCAGAAGAGTAAGAGGAAAATGTAACCCAGTAAAAGGAATTCCACAGGATGCTGAAACTTACCAAAGGGCCAGTTCAAATTCTGGGAGAGAGGAGTAACTAGCCAGGTAGGTGCCACAGTAACTGAATGAAAGTAAAGTGTAGTCCAGGAGAATGTTGCCTAAAATATAAAATCCATTATCAGGATTTGATTATGTTAAGACCATGTTCAGTTAACTATGGTCTTACAGTTTATTTTCCTTTGCTAATGATTTTCACGTAATTCAAAAGCATTTAACTATTAGAATAAGAAAGATCCTGGCTAATTTCTAAGACCATGAACAGAAAGCTTAGAGCAAAGCTAAGATCCATTTGTAAAATATATTAAAGTGAATTAAGACCATTAGGTTACTGTCTCTAGACTTCAATGCAGAACTGAGCATACCGCACCATGTAAGTCCCAGCATGGTCTGAAATGACCCAAAAATAATCTCATAAATATATGAGACATTGTAATTAGAATAGTTATTCAGACATCTTTAAATATCTTGGGAAGTTGTAATAATTCTAGCTTACTTCCTTATTTCTATTATCTTAGGCCATATCTGGCCCTTAGCTTAATATCTGCCAGCTTTTGGAACAGCTATAAAAAGTGACATACTCCTTTGTACCTATAGTTGACAAAAAGCAACATGAATTCCAAAGTCTTAGCAACAACATGTTTTAAAATGCGTATCATGGGGAGGCCAAAACAAGAAGCGCCTGTCTCTGCTTCCCAGTACAGAGTGGTCTGATTTTCCCTCTTCTTCATCTGCTGTTCTTCAGTGGGGTTCCACAGGTGCAAGCTTTGCCCTCATCTCAGTCTGTCTTTGTATGTTTGTGTCTCTATTGCTTGTTCTGTGGATTTTTAATAGCTGTTTTCTGCTTTTTTTCTCATTCTCATTTTAATTGACCATAATATAATCCTAAAATTTTGCTTTTGTCATTTATTGAATATATTTAGCATAGTCTAATCAACAAAGAAAAAATGTATTTATTGAGCATTCACTACAAAAACTAGTTTTTCTGTAGGCAGAGATCTTAATGATTTTTAAATGCTTGCTAAACAGACGTTTCCCCCCACAATTGAAGATGACCAACTTTAGATATTCTTTAAATCTTAGAAAATATGGTATTTGAAGAAAATGCCAAAAAAAAGAGAGAAAAATATACCCTCTATAATCCTACTACCAAACTTGGTAAATTTCTTTCTAGTCTTTTCTTCTGTGTTTACTTGAAAAAATACATATATATATATTTTCTTTAAATATAACTTTGCTTTTTATAGCTATACTAGCCATAGATTAAATATTATATATGAGGCCGGGCGAGATGGCTCACACCTGAAATCCCAGCACTTTGGGAGGGGAAGGCAGGTGGATCACTGAGGTCAGAAGTTTGAGAGCAGCCTGGCCAACATGGTAAAACCTCGTCTCTACTAAAAATCAAAAATTAGCCGGGCGTGGTGGCAAGCACCTGTAATCCCAGCTACTTGGGAGGCTGCGGCAGGCGAATCGCTTGAACCTGGGAGGTGGAGGTTGCAGTGAGCCAAGACTGCACCACTGCACTCCAGCCTGGGGGACAGAGCAAGACTCTGTCTCATCATATATATATATAATATATGATAATCCATTTTTAAATGGAATTGGATCATAGTGTTGCCTCCTATTGGTTTTTTATTTACGTTATATTGACCATTTTATCATTATCTTAACACTTCTTTAAAAGTGTGATTTTTAATGTTTGCATAATACCCCTTTATAGTATATTTTATTTAACTATATCCATAATACTGGAGATGTAGGTTGCTCCAACCTTGTGCTATTATCATAGTGCTTTTTAAGCTCATTTGCATGTAAATCTTTGACCATATTTCTAACCATTTCCTAAAAATTGAATTCGTCTTGAAGTGAGTATACTGGGTCAAATAGAGTCAATATTTATTTCACAGAAAGACTCTATCAATTTATAGTCCCACCTTCAGCAAATAAGAGTGCTACCAATTTCACTGCATTCTACCTAGCAATTATGATCATAAAAAAGTTGTGACCTTGATAGGCAGAAAAATAGCATCTTGGTTTAAATCACGCTTTTTAAAACAAATCTTGAGATGAAACATTTTTTGATGTCTTTGGTTATTTGGAGTTTAGTGATTTGTCTGGGTTAATTTCTTTTCCATTGTTCTAAGAGGCTGTTTGTTTTGTTCTTGTTTCATTAATGCTCTGAAAATATTTGATCATATTTGTTCCAAATATTTTACCTGGTTTATTATTTCCCTTTTAATTTTTCATGGTGTTTTTGATGTTAATCAGTTTAAAACAGATATACAATCAAATATGTCTGTCTTTTCTAAGTTTTTGTTTTGTGTGAAAAGTTCTTCCCCTTCCTGGAATCACTCCTCTATTCTACCATGTTTTCTACTTTTTTTCTTTTCTTTTTTTTTTTTGAGACAGAGTCTTGCTATGTTGCCAGGCTGGAGTGCAGTGGCGTGATCTCGGCTCGCTGCAACCTCCGCCTCCCGGGTTCAAGCGATTCTGCATCAGCCTCCTGAGTAGCTGGGATTACAGGCACGCGCCACCATGCCCAGCTAACTTTTGTATTTTTAGTAAAGATGGGGTTTCACCATGTTGGCCAGGATGGTCTTGATCTCCTGACCTCGTGATCCACCTGCCTTGGCCTCACAAAGTGCTGGGATTACAGGCGTGAGCCACTGTGCCCGGCCCATATTTTCTACTATTTTCAAGTGGATTTGTTATTTATATTTAATGCTTTTTTTCATCTGATATAGACCATGAGTATCTAACTTGATACTTTTGTTAAAATATGCAGTTTTCTTAACCACTGTTGAATAATCTATATTTTTTCTTCTTTCTTCCTCCTCCGCCTTCTCTTCCTCCTTCTTTTTGGTGGCAGCCTCTTTCTTCATTTACTCAGCTTTTATATACTTTAGATTCTGTCCCAAGTCTTCAACTCTCCCACTGATTTGGTGATCCCTGCACCAATGCCATACTTCTAATTACTATGGCACCATAATATTAAAATGACCCTCTGCCTTGCCATCATTCTCTTTCAAATTATTCTCATTCTCTATGTTTTATTTTCCCAGATGAATTTTGGAATCATTTGAGTACTCCTTGCTGTCTAATACATATGATAAACCTACAAATTACTTTCTATGACAAATCTCAGAAATATATTTATAATAACCAGGCTTTCCATCCAGGAATATATTTCTATATATTTAAATATTTTAAATCAATGATTTTTGTAGTTTTCTTCCCCTAGGTCACTCACACTTTTTTTTTGAATTATTTCTAAGTATGTATATGTTCTAATTGTATGGGTACTTATTTCAAAACCAGCATCTTACTGAGCATTCTTTTGTTAGTCCTAGCAGACTATTGCATTATCCATCATCCCCTTTCCCATAGCTATATTTTTTTCAGTTTTATATTTTGTTGCATTGGCTAGAACTTCCAGGTTGATATTAAATAATAGTGATAACAGGTCTCTCTGATTAATATTACTGATTAGTATTACTGGGAATTCCTTTAGGGCATCATTATTCAGTAAGACTCCTGGGTATTGGTTTGAACTAACTTTCAATTGGTTCAAACAGAACTACAGCCAAATAACCAATCTGGGGAAATTTTAAAGATAAAGGGTATATAGTCCACCTAGATAGTCCCCAACATGTGAATGGGTTATGTTTTGAAAATTGTCTTAAACTGTTGAGAATGCAAATTTCACCACAAAGTATTATAAATTATAGTGAAGTTCCCTGACTTCATCCAAACACTTATTTGACCCTTAAGACTACAGAGCTAAGTCCAGCCTCAAGCATGAGTTTTCTGCCCATGGGGTGTTAAATGAAGGAATCATTAGCTGGTGGCTCCAGCAGACGTGCAGCAGCTCAGTGTGGGTCAGCTGTATCTAAGAAAGAGTCATTAGGCCGGGCACAGTGGCTCACGCCTGTAATCCCAGCACTTTGGGAGGTGGAGGTGGGCGGATCACTTAAGGCCAGGAGTTCGAGACCAGCCTGGCCAACATGGTGAAACCCCATCCTCTGCCAAAAACATTAAAAAAAAAAAAAAAAAAAAAAGCCGAGCATGGTGGCGCACGCCTGTAATCCCAGCTACCTGGGAGGCCGAGGCAGGAGAATCACTTGAACCCAGGAGGTGGAGGCTGCAGTGAGCCAAGATCATGCCACTGCACTCCAGCCTGGGTGATAGAGCCAGACTCTGTTAAAATCAAATAAATAAAATAAACACTAATAATTCAAATGGTAGGCAACATTGAGCACTTGGCATACATACACATACAGCATATTATATAATTTCATCTATCATCATCACCGCAGCCTTCACATTAGACACCATCTTTATCCCTATTTCATGAATGAGGAAATTGAGGCTCAGAGACTTGACTTTAGAAGCTATACAAACATCAATTCACCTGGATTTTCAACAAATATTAGGAAAGAAAAAAAAATCATTGCTCTGAAAAAGGCAATAGTCTTCTAGCCCAGTGCTTCTCAAAGTTTAATGTGCATATGAATCACCTGGGGAATTTTGTTAAAATGCAGATTCTGATTAAGTAGCTCTGATGTGGGAGCCAAGTTTCTGCATTTATAACAAGCTTCCCAGGTAGCACCAATGTTGCTGGTAAACAGACCACACTTTGAACAGCAAGGCTCTAGCTAACATAATTTAAATCCTCAGTGATCAGCTTGATTCCTTCTTTAAAAATGTATATTAAAAAAAAAAATGGGGCCAGGCGTGGTGGCTCATGCCTGTAATCTCAGCACTTTGGGAGGCTGAGGCAGGCGGATCACTAGGTCAGGAGTTCGAGAACAGCCTGACCAACATGGTGAAACCCCATCTCTACTAAAAATACAAAAATTAGCTGGGCGTGGTGGTGCGCACCTGTAATCCCAGCTACTCAGGAGGCTGAGGCAGGAGAATCACTTGAACCTGGGAGGCAGAGATTGCAGTGGGCCAAGATCGCACCACTGCACTCCAGCCTAGGCAACAGGGCAAAACTCCGTCTCAAAACAAACACAAAAAACAAACAAAAAAAAACCTTTCAAAAAATAAATCTTCACTTATAATAGATTTAGTCAACTCTTTAAACAAAATCCTTCAATTATGGGCAGAGGAAGGGTTCTCTAGAATACCTTTCAATTTGGTCCTTCTGGTCAATCCTGGAAAGCTGTATATGTAGATGAGAGGTTTTAGCTTCCGGTCAGAAAAAGCCACAACTTCACAGCGGATGTTAGTTGCCATGACGCCCACAATTCCATTACTACACTGCAGTACAGTCTTTTTCTTGGTTTCAATATTAATAAATATTACATAATTCCCACAAGGGTAGCAAATGGTGTTGTCGTTGACAAAATGAACATTCTGCTTAGGGAATCCTTGCACCCATCTTTGGGAAAAGATATGTCAACATCAATATAATACATTTCAAATACTTTTTTTTTTTTTAGCAAAGCAAAGGGTCATCAAAATCTTTGAAACATTTCTATTTTCATGTGCTTTCTGCCCCCAATTTCTAAGATAAAAGAACACACATGCTGGCTGTGAGATCTATTTGAGTCAATGAATTATAGAAATTTAAATGTAGACCTAAAGTTCCGTAGGTCTCCCAGGCCTTCTTCAGATAACTTTTTCAGCAAAGGAAACTCTCTGACCAAACCTGAGAAAGTCTCAGAAGGACTTCTGGGGTCTTCTATACTTGGAAGACAAAAAGTGAAAATAACAGAGAAAAGAGCTTGATCTCAACACAGTGGCATCCTGGACCATTCTTTTATAATTAGTTTGATTTTTTAAAATAAACTTTAAAAAACAACTTTGCATAGGACAGCCTGCTTTGTGGTTGTTAGCAGAGTAGGAAAATTGCTTATTTACACAGATGAAGAGTATGTGGCCATATTTTAGATTTAAAAATACAGATAAACGTAGAAAATAAAAGGAATGAAGTCGACGTGAATGAAAGGCTAGCACACAAAAAGAACATACTCTCAAGTAAGGAGTGCGTGCTAGGTGTATGCTAGAAAGGAGAGGAGATGAAGGAGATTCTATTTTTATTTAAATATTAAAGGTATGCTTGAAGATGGTGGAAAAGGCAAGTGAAGGACACTGGCTTGGTGAGAAACCTCGAGACATTAGAGTGTCCAGGACTAGCAGGGGATGCTGTATAGAGTGGAGGTGGGGGCTGGGAGGAACACTCTAGAATGTAGGGGAAAAAATGCCACCTATATCTGCGCAGTGCTTGATGCTTTTCAAAGGCTACTATAAATGCAAATAAATCCAAAGCTAGTGGATAGGAGTTAGAAGGAAAGGATTCAGGGACCTAACTTTGGGGAAAATCACCAAAGGTAGCAAGGACGGGATCCGGGCTGTCGCCAGGTGGAGGGGGAGGGGGATGTGATCAGAAGACCCGGATCACTAGCGGGAATCCTGAGCTAGAAGGAAGAGATGAAGGGTGCAGGGGACGTTGCTGGGTAAGAGACGGAGGGTCAGGGTCGCAGAATAAGGAGTGGGAAAGACAACTGGGGACGGGGTCAAGGAACAAGGGGATGGGGAGCGGACAGGGGAGGTCACACGGGGAGGGAGGCTGAGGGAAGGCACTGGGGGCAGAGGGGAAGAGGTCGAAGCTGCGGGGAAAGCCGCCCTAAGGAACCGGAGGGAGAGGAGGGAGGAGGGGACGTGGGGCAGGAGGTTCCGCGAGACCCAGATCGGTCGCGGGGCCGTGAACACCGCACCTCACGGACAAGGACGCGCCGCCGGCGGAGTGGGGGCCTTCGTCGCGCTCCCGGCCTTGCGCCATGGGCAGTGTTTTCCTCAGGCGGGAGCAGGCAGCGCACGCAGCACCCCAGGGCTGGTCGGTTACCTTTCCGCCGCCGCGCGGCTGCGGGCCGCGACGCCGCTGCTGTGTACACCCGTATCCCGGAGACCGTAAGCCCCGCGCCCATTGGCTCTGCGCTTTGGCCCGCTCCCTTCTGAGCCGAGCAGATTGGTGGAAGGTCTGCCGCTCTCGGCCAATGGGTGAGCGGCAAGCCAAGGGAGGGGCGGGCCCCTTGCTGTTCAAAGTGTGGTCTGTTTACCAGCAACATTGGTGCTACCTGGGAAGCTTGTTATAAATGCAGAAACTTGGCTCCCACACCAGATCTACTCAATCAGAATCTGCATTTTAACAAATTTCCCCAGGTCCGGGCCAATAATTGCAAGTAAGACTCATGCCTACAATCTCCGCGCTTTCGAAGGTCAGAGCGGGAGGATCGCTTGAGGCTAGGAGTTGAAGACCAGCCTGGAAGACATAGCGAAATCTGCCGCGCCCGTGCCGCATCTCTACAAAAAAATTTAAAAGGCAGCCGGGCATGGTGGTGCACGCCTGTAGTGCCAGCTACTTGGGAGACTGAAGCCCAGGAGTTCAAGGCTGCGGTGAGCTGGGATGACGCCACAGCACTCCAGCCTGGGCGACAGAGCGAGACCTGTCTCTAAATAAATAATTATTTTAAAAAATTAGTAAATTTCTAAACAGACTTTCATTTAGAGTGCTGACTGTGCCAAACATTGTTGCAACGTCTTCACATCTCCCATCAGCCCCATTTTACAGATAAGTAACGTGAGGAAAAGAGAAGCACATAATTTGTCCATGGCTACAAAGTTGAGTGGGACTTTATTTATTTATATTATTTATTTATTTATTTTTGAGATAGGGTCTCACTCCGTTGCCCAGGCTGGAGGGCAGTGGCTTGATCTTGGCTCACTGCAACCTCCATCTCCTGGGTTCAAGCGATTCTCCTGCCTCAGCCTCCCAAGTAGCTGAGATTACAGGCACGTGCTACCACGCCCAGCTAATTTTTTGTATTTTTAGTAGAGACGGGTTTTCACCATGTTGACCAGGCTGGTTTCAAATTCTTGACCTCAAGTGATTCGCCCGCCTTGGCCTCCCAGAGTGCTGCAATTACAGGCGTGAGCCACCTTGCCCAGCCCTGAGTGGGACTTAAACGCAGGTCTAGCTAATTTAGAGCTCCAAGCCCTTAAGTACCATATAACACTTTGAAATGTACCCTCTTGCTTCCTCAGGGAAGCAGACAGCTCTGGAAGTAACCTGATTGAATGGTCGGCAGCTTGTCATTCCTTCTTCTCTCCCATACCTTTCCTTAGACTCCCTCCCTTACCCTTCTTCCTTTCCCTTCAGTCGTCTTCCCTTCTCTACCCTTCCCTTCCTTTCTTTAGGTCTTTCCTTCCTGTCTTGCTTTCTTCTCTCCATTTCTTTCACAAATATTTACAGAGCATCCCGCATGCATTCATGCATGTGCTAGTCACTTGGAAAAAATAGAAAAACAAATAAAGTTTCTTCCTTCTTGGAACTTAGAGACTGGTGGGATCCAGGGAGTTGGGCTAGATATCCACGTTGTCTCAGATGGTCTGTGTAAGTTGTGAAAGGATTTATGAAAGTGATTTTATGCAAGAAATGTTGTACAATTCACAGATTGTTAGGCCTCCTAAATGCTTCATACGATGCCCTATGACTCTTACTGTACAACTTGCCTGCTTAAGTAAGGGTGAGCCCTGTGGACATGTGGAGTTAGCTATGCCCTCTAGCTATGCTAGAGAGTCAGCTGTTATCTGCACTTCTGCCTGTTGTGTCCTAGGCTAGGCTCCACACCTAGTACACAATTAAAATCTCTTACTTACCAAGGTTTTCACCAAAAATAAAAGTTGCAAAAAGTTAACATTATAACATGTAATTAAAACTACTAAAGAAACATTTTTACATGCAAGGTGTGTAAAGAAAGTAAAATGTGTTTTTGGTGAAAGATTATAAGAAGTAATGGGAATGTGGATTTTTCTCTGCCTACATTTAAGTGTTAAAGGATTGCTTTAAGTAAAAAAAAAACTAAAGGTTTAAATAAGTTGTGGAAGGTTTATAAAAATTAATTGTAAGAGATTCTGTGTGTGAACATATTGGCTAAAGTTACAGGGGTATTATTCAGTTTTTCGATAAATTAAACATTGGAATAAAAGCACAACAGGTTTTTCTTAGAGTTGATCTGCTCTTTCACACACACACACACACACAATTGTAAAGGGTTATACGAGGTTTATAAGACTCTTACCTTATGGTTAACATTAAAATTGGGTAAATATGTCTATAAGGTTTTATTAAAAATTGGGTTTAACATTAATAGCACATTAATGTAAAGGTAAAATTTGGCTTATTTGCTATAAAAATCATATAGGAAGCATTGCCAAATGTGAAATGGTTTTTTGCTTTTTTTGGACTATATTTGCACAAATGTGTTATTGGTATATGTTACAAAGTTATGAGAAACTCTTATAATTCTAATATGACTTAGTGTAGATTATTAATAATTATAATTGTTATGTAAAATTTTGTGTGCCACATAAGTAACCAAGTTTCCTTATCAATTGTGGCTTTAATAGTGGCTATCCTAAAACTTTTTATCATCCACAATTGTTTTCTTGTTCTAATCCTCTTTAGAAGGTGGTTTATAATCAACTGTAGAACTCCAGCAGGTGTTCCCAAATGCAGGTTTCCAATAACTTTGGAAATTGTAACATTAGAATAGAGGAAACAACTTTCAGAACCCTCATGTAGAGCTGGAATGTTCATGAATATCAGAGTCAAGGAAACTTTTCTTTTGAGCTATTTACAGCTTTTAGCAGTTGAGTATACTTCTGTGAACAAAATTTGGAGTATATTTGTTTCTCTCTACCTGATTTTGCCAAAATTTGGAAACTATTTGTGAGTATTCTTAATTTATGGCAATATAGTTATTTGCATACATGCAATAAGGATCTGTTTTCTTTTGTAGCAGAACACAATTGGATAAATTGATTATTTCACCACGGCTTTAACTGAAATGGTGTGCTTTCCTTTAAGGAATCAAACTTGACTTGTAAAGCCAATAAAAGCCCCTTGGAGAATTGGCCTCAGATCTTGTCTGCAACTGTCCCTGTAAAGGTAAGTAAAGAATGACCTGTGGTAAGTAAAGAATGTCACTTTCTGGCAGGTCCAGGAGTCCTAAGTTATCTTGGGACCTCAAGAGAACAGGAATTTACTCAACTCATAGATATTTGAGGATACAAACACATGGCCGAGCTTGGCTTTACAAAGTCTTGTCTAAGATTACTTCTATAGAGCAGAGTTCCATCAAAGCTAATTTAAAAAGAGCCTATGTGAAAAATAATTATTTTTGTTGCACTTTATACAAATAATCAGGCCAAGTATAACAAAGCAAATCAGCCTTACCATGATTTGTCTTTAGTAAAAATGAGAAACTGGAGAGAGAAATATTATGTTTCAAGTACTGTGGTACACTTGTTATTAAATTCTAGTCTCATTAGTTGTTTTTAAGTTCGTTTCTGCAATTTAGGCTAACCCTGCTTATTCCTGTGAACCAACCAATGATCTCTGACTGCTGCTCAGAATAAACAAAAGGGATGGGTAATGTAAAAATCTGGATCAGTATTCTAATTCCGGGCACATCACATTCAGCTAATAACCCCATATCAGCTTAGTTCCAACAGCTGCCCAGTTCATGAAAAGCCTTCTAATTTAGCTTACTTGGAACAACTTTACTTATTTTGCTTTACCCTTGTGGAATATGTTGCTGTCATACTCTTTGTGTAGGAATACAGGACAAGCTTACTAAATGTTTTCTTAAACACGTATTAATCTTCCAGATATCACCTTTTGTCAAAACTCAACAGTTATGAATGGACCTTACCATACTGATGTTCTCTGACTGAACTCCTCTCTACCCTGAATGCAAGAGACCCTCATAGTTAGGCAGGAATATCATCGCCCCTATTCAGCCTGAAAAAGTTATAAAAGATGGATCTTCGTCCCTCTGCAACCCTTAGGATTAAGGGTTCTCTTATAAAAGACAGGGGGGAAATGTCAGAGGCATGTGAACAAGAGCAACTCCATCTTAAATAGGAGCTGGGTAAAATGAGGCTGAAACCTACTGGGCTGCATTTCCAGATGGTTAGGCATTCTAAGTCACAGGATGAAATAGGAGGTCAGCACAAAATACAGGTCATAAAGACCTTGCTGATAAAATAGTTTGCAGTAAAGGAGCCGGCCAAAACCCACCAAAACCAAAATGGCGACGAGAGTGACCTCTGGTCATCCTCACTGCTACACTCTCACCAGCTTCATGACAGTTTACAAATGCCATGGCAACATCAGGAAGTTACCCTAGATGGTCTAAAAAGGGGAGGCATGAGTAATCCACTCCTTGTTTAGTATATCATCTTTTATTCCTTTACTTTCTTAATAAACTTGCTTTCACTTTGCACTGCGGAGTCACCCTGAATTCGTTCTTGCGTGAGATCCAAGAACCCTCTCTTGGGGTCTGGATCAGGACCCCTTTCCTATAACAACATCATTATGCAAATAGAATTATAGATTGAAATAAGAAGAAAAGAAACATGATAGTATGAATGCTTATGTTAGGATCCTCGCCTAGTGACAAAGATTCTCTGCCTGGTCAAACTTTCGTCAGGCTACTGAGCCTTTCCCTAGGCTTGTCTGCGCCCTTCCTTGTAAGATCCGGTTTTAGCAAAGAACACTGCTAAGTCAGTTTGGCAACACTGCTAAGTCAGTCAGTCAGTGTCCTCAGTGTCTGATCACCCTCCATAACTGATCAGGTTCCTCATTCTCTACCGTCCCCCAGGTGATGTCTGATTACCTTGGCCTATGTGAACCCAAAATATCTGAGACAGGTCTCAATCAATTTAGAAAGTTTATTTTGCTAAGATTAAGAACATGCCCATGACACAGCCTCAGGAGGTCCTGACATGTGCCCAAGGTGGTCAGGGCACAGCTTGGTTGTGTACATTTTAGGGAGACATGAGACATCCTACACAATATGTTTAAGATGTACATTGGTTCACTCAGGTCATAGGGAGATAAGAGATAAAAGATTGCATTCCTTTGAGTCTCTGATTAGCTTTTCACTGAATACAACAATTTACATATGAGAGGAGGGTAGAGGAATAGTCACTTATGCCTAAGTCTGGCTTAGTGAAACAACAGGGCAGAGAAAGCCATCAGATATACAGTTGTCTCTTGTGACCAGAGGGACAACTTTGAGTTTTGTCTGTCCTTTGTCCACAAGGAATTTCCTTGTGGGAAAATTATGAGGGAGGTATGTAGCTTTTTTTATATTTGTAGCTATCTTATGTGGGAATAAAATGGGAGGCAGATTTGCCTGACACAGTTCCCAGCTTGACTTTCCCTTTGGCTTAGTGATTTGAGGGCCCCAAGATTTATTTTCCTTTCATACCTGTCTTCAGCAAGAAGCCCATTAGGTCAATTTAGCCAGAATCCTCCATCAGCCCTGATGGTTTCTTATAGTAATTTTCCATCCACTGACCCCCACCCTGCTCCTTGGCTATAAATTCCCACTTGCCCATGCTATATTTAGAGTTGAGCTCTGTACTCAAACTTCCATTGTCATGGTTCCTATACCTTTCATGATGGTCCTGAGTAAAGGTGGCCTTACCGTGCTTTAGCAAGTACCGTTGAATAATTCGTTCTTTAACACGAGCTGAATGGGCAGTGTTAGGGATGGTCTCTGTGTGCATGCACCGCTTTCACTGAGGGTCAAACCATGAGGAGTGATTGCTGGATGGGGGTGGGATGGGCTGAGGATAATTTTTATAAAGACACTAAGGCAGGGCCACAGATTGGATGAACTGGGAAGGGCAGTGTGATTGGCGCAGAGGGAGATAAGAAGAAAATACTTAAGATGAGGCTAGTGAAGGAACCAATGGCCAGGTGAAGGACAAGTTGAAAGTTCTGGCCTTTATCCTAAGAGCCATGAAAAGACTATTGGGGCTTAGAGCCCAGGAGTTCAAGACCAGCCTAGGTAACATAGTGAGACTTCATTTGTACTAAAAATACAAAAATTAGATGGGCATGGTGGCATGTGCATATAGTCCCAGCTGTTTGGGAGGCTGAGGCAGGAGGATCAGTTGAGCCTTGGTAGGTCGAGGCTGCAGTAAGCCATGATCTCACCACTGCACTCCAGCCTGGGTGACAGAGTGAGACCCTATCTCAAAAAAATAAATAAATAAGTAAATAAAAGTATAATGCTTTGGCATGCTGAATACTTTGAATTAAAGAAGACTGGAAGGCCTCAGAAGCAAAGTTTCTCTCCGACCTTTTTCTGTTCTCCTGTCTCCTGCCCCTGTTTCTCCCCCAAAGCAAGTCATAGACACCAGAATTCCTCTTCCCCAAGGTGGGTCATAGAAACTATTAATATATATATTGTATATATTATAGAACCCCCTCCCTCAAAGCAAGGCATAAAAACCTGGAAATATTACTCTAACCTTCCCCTGCCTTTATTTGTAGGAACTGGCCATAAAGAAATTCTCTAGCCTACCTGTCTAATGTAGATCATAAGCATCTTATTCCAGAGGGGTCCTGCTCTGTACCCAGCAGGAAGGAATCCTACTCGGAGAGGCCACGAAGAATGTAAATAGATGGACCTTGCTGGGTTCCCCTTTCAGTCTGTTACCATTAGATCATACCCTTTTTGTCCAATCACATTTCTACACAGCTGTCCGTTCTTCATGGAGCCTAAACATAAAAATACTTTTCCCTGGGTCTTTGAGTCTTTATTTCTGAAGGCTCCTATGTCGTGTAAAACTTTGATTTAACAAATTTGTCATGCTTTTCTCTGGTTAGTCTGTCTTTTGTTATAGGAGTGTCGGCTATAACCCTTATGATAGATGAGGAAAGGTATCACACCTTCTCCTCCCCTATAAGACATTAAGGGGTTTTCAGCAGGGGAGTGACAGGATCAGGTCTATGCTTTAAAAAGATCATTTGGCTGCAGGATTATCAATTGGTTGGGGTGGGAGAACAGGGAGAATTGAAATAGGCAGATCAGTCGGGAGTCTATTCCATTCTCCTAACAAGTGGAGCCAATGCAGGATTTCTCAAATTCAGCACTATCAGTATTCTGGGCTAGATTTGGCGATTGTTGGTAGAGTCCTATGCATTGCAGGGTGTTTAGCAATGTAGCACCTCTGCAGTTTTGACAACCAAAAATGCCTATGCACATTGTCAAATGTCCCCTGGATGGCACAATCACTCCCCAGTTGAAAACCACTGGTAAGTCAGTGTATTAAAAAGTTATTTTAAAAGGTAAACATCTATAGGATTTGGTGATGGATTGATAAAAAGAGGAAAGGGAGAAAGGAGAGTCAAGGATGTTCCTAGATTTCTAATTACCACAGAGATGGTGGTGCTCTTCACTGAGACGGGGTGAGGAGGAAATGGAGACACGTGTTTCTATGCAGAAATGTGAGTGCCAGACACACACCATGCTTAGTTCTTAAAAACTCATAAAACTGACTGACAAAATCTCATGTTGCAGAGTCCCAGGGAGAAGTGGCAAGGAGGAAAAGTCAAACTTTCTCTTGCCACCCCGATGACTTTGCTTATTTGTGTTTTGACCAAGCCCTCTCCACCCCACCCTCATACCTTTAACCACAACTAAGAAAGAAAGGCCACTCATCCTTCTGCAACCAGGCCCGGTGTGGGGGTCAGGGAATCTCCTGAATATCAACTATGGGTATCCCCAGAAACCCAGCTAGAGACCTCCCTTAATTTTAAAGCCAACCCTAGAGCAGAATGTGAGGAGGCCAGTCTTGCCCTGCTCCCAAAGTAAGTGACTGGCAGAGGATGAAAGGTAGGCAGGAAATATAGACTTCGGGAAAGAGATGCTGGCCTGGAATCAGCAGTGACCCTGGGAAGCTGAACTTACCCTGTGTTACAGCAAAAGAGGAACTGAATGGAATCAAATTGAAAAGGCAGTCTTGTGTGTATCTTACTCTTGAAATCTTGGTGTTATGGTTTAGATGGAAAGGGAGGTCTCTGGCTGAGTTTCTGGGGATACCAGAATGTTCTGATATGCAAGAGATTACCTGACCCCTACACCGTGCCAGATTACAGAAGGATGAGTGGTCTTTCTTTCTTATTCTGGAAGGGGAAATGCAGATCATCCCAGAGAATGGACTGGGAAGGATAAGTTAGGAAAATCGGTTCCAGTTCTCACATTGAAAGATTTATGGGTATTAGAAACAAAATCTAAGACACACAAGTTTTTCTCTAATCAGTGACCCAGTGAGCAGTCCTGGGCTTCCTAAAGTAATAACCAGTGTGTTCCACCATTTTTAGGAAGGGCTCAACTCCCCTAAACTGGCCTTGCCCCTCCCAATCTTCTCTTCCCTGGCAAATCTCCACCTTGCCACCAACAGCCTAGTCCTTGACAGAATACGCCTAATCCTCAGTGTGAGGTTTTATACTTTTGTAGAACTCAGCTTGTATTAAAGGCTAAAAGAGCAGTGGTTAATTCAAGTTCATTGAGCAAGCCCTAAAACCAAACTAGTCCACAGCCAGTCACAGAACAAAAAAATCCTTATTTCCCACTAAGGGATCATTTCAGTCCTGGCTTCTGTAGGGTTCCAGCCAAATTCCAAGATAATCTGCAAGATGAAATTTCACTAAGTTTTTCACCCATTAATTAAGTTTTCTATGACCATTTAAACATGGGAAAAAAATCATACAGCATACTAGAACTTATTTTATTAAGTAGATGAGTAAGTGGTTTCCTGTTTATCAGCTAATTATTTGCTTTTTGTGAAATGCACCTTGTTTATGCAAAAAGTCAAAAAAATAAGTTGGCATTGTTTCTCTGTGTAAAAAGAAATGTAAATAATGAATGTTTTTAAAATAAAGGAATAATCTGCTGTGATAGAGAGTATCCAGTTATTCTATGGCAATTGACCCCTTTTATAGCAGCGATGACCACAATTTACTAAGCAGCTATTACGTGTTTGGAGCTCCATAGAATCTGAATGCTCGCACCAACTATGCTACATAGGAACCTGTGGCTCAGAGAGATGAGTGAGACTCAAGATTACACATTTAGTTAGTAGGCAGAGTTGGATTCAATCATGGGTTCACCTGCCCCTGAAGTCTGCATTTATTTTTATTTTTATTTTTGTAGAGATGGGGTCTTGCTATGTTGCCCAAGCTGGTCTTGAACTCCTGGTCTCAAGCAATATTCCCACCCTGGCCACCCGAAGTGCTGGGATTACAAGTGTGAGCCACTGCGTCTGGCCTAAAGTCTACGTCTTCTGCACAGGTTTTCTCTCTGCTCTGCCGCCGCATCCACGCATGTTTGTATAATAATAGCTAACTTATATTAAGCCACTCCTCTGTGCCTGGCATTGTACATCCTTATAAAACCTGTATTATTTAATCCTTATTGTAGAGACAGGAAAAATGAGTCTCAGAAAGTTAAGATTTTTTGCCCAACATCTCACAAGTTTCAAATGAACTTGAATTCAGGTAGTTAATTGTCTGAAAATAACTCTTCTTTCCAGCAGACTTGTAAATTTCAAAGTAAATTGGACATTTAGTTTAAATTTTGCATTTTTCTGGAAAAAGAGAGGAAAAATAGGAAATCCTTCATAATTTCCAAAAGTTTTAGAATAAATAATATGGGAAGAGGCTACATTGTTATGGATATCCTGGGCCACTTAGTGAAAATGGCTGAATGTTATTATTTGGTGCATTTAATCTACAAATTCAGACTTCATTTTCAAGCTTCAAATATTTTCGAGATATCTGTGGAGTATAGCTTTATGACTAAATTTTGTGTCCCAAGATGCTTCCTTTACTCTTGATGCTGAAATAACTACACTAGGTTAAATACAAAAAGGGTTTGTAGGTCAACATTCAGGAAAATAGCACACTGAACATGTGGTTTTAAATAATGTTTTAATGAAGAAGAATGAGAAGGTTATTTTGCAAGACAGAGGGGATTGTCACATTACGCTCACCTAGAATTCTAAGGCAAGAATATTAATGGAGACTCATAAATCATTTGTTCAATTATTTTCAAATTAGTTCTTAAAATTTTAAACTCAAATACAAATTGTAAGATTGAAAATTAAAAATTCAAATCAAAAATTTTTAAAGCAAATATTTTTAATTTAAATGAAATTTATTACATATTTTTATATAAATTTGCAATTCTAATATTTATTATTCATCTAGTTGTCAAATAATTGGTATCCAGCTTCGTACATGTTATATCTAGACCTACATACCTACAGAAATGTAGGACTAATACATTTTTTTCTATATTGCAAAACATTCTTCAGCATCCATGTGCAGCTATTGCCAATACCACACTAACTCATGACAACCCCTGGAACCAAATGGAGTTGGAATCAAAGAGACACAAGAAAATAGTCACTTGATTGTACTGGGAAACAATACTTAATTATTCACAAAGCAATACTGAATGAATGAATACACTCATGCTCTCTGAAAAAGGGAGTCAACAAATTCCTTAATATATTTTTCTGAGATGGAGTCTTGCTCTGTCACCCAGGCTGGAGTGTAGTGGCACAATTTTAGCTCACTGCAACCTCTGTCTCCCAGGTTCACCCTATTCTCCTGCCTCAGCCTCCCGAGTAGATGGAATGACAGGCACACGCCACCACGCCTGGCTAATTCTTTGTATTTTTAGTAGAGATGGGATTTCGCCATGTTGGCCAGGCTGGTCTGTAACTCCTGACCTCAGGTGATCTGCCCGTCTTGGCCTCTCAAAGTGTTGGGATTACAGGCATGAACCACAGCACCTGGCCAATATCTTTTATCTTATCCAAGCATTCCCACCCTCCCCATACTCCTTAAGTAGTTTCCATCTCTGATGTTGAAAGAGGCACAACACACAAACCTCACAGTGTCCAAACACAGTAGCCTTTTGTTTCAAGGACATGGGGCTAATCTGAAGTCATGTGGCAGATCTTCAGAGTCACATCATGCTGGGAGAGTGTTGAGAGGTGGACCCCACATGACAGCGGTGTGGGCCTCTAAAGGGTGGGGCCTGTGGCAGGGGCACACCTTGTGGGGTCTATGGGTGGCACTATTTTTACTGGTGGAAGGTATTTGAGTTACGGGGGGCAAATCAGAACAGGTGTGTAACTCAACTCTTGCCTCCTCAGAAGAAAGAATTTGAGGGGCATAAAGCAGAAAAAGAGACCGAGGCAAGTTTCAGAGCAGGAGTGGAAGTTTATTTTAAAAGGCTTTAGAACAAGAAGATAGGAAAGTACACTTGGAAGAGATCCAAGCATGCGACTTGAAGAATAAGCGCAATGTTTAACCTTGATCCTAGGACTTTATAGGCTAGCCCCTTTCCCATAATTCTTCCCTTAGGGTGGGCTGCCCACATGCACAATGCCTCTTTACCTTTGGGAACTGAGCACGCGCAGTGTGTTTAGGAAGTTGTACACATGGCCATCTGAGGCTTTCTGCCTTTTTCTGGGGGAGTGCCCCTAGAAGGTCATACTCTACCACTGTCTTTTTTTTTTTTTTGAGACCGAGTTTCGCTCTTGTTGCCCAGGCTGGAATGCAATGGCGCAATCTTGGCTCACTGCAACCTCCGCCTCCCGGGTTCAAGAGCTTCTTCTCCTGCCTCAGCCTCCCAAGTAGCTGGGATTACAGGCATGTGCCACCACACCCAGCTAATTTTGTATTTTTAGTAGAGATGGGGTTTCTCCATGTTGGTCAGGCTGGTCTCAAACTCGCGACCTCAGGTGATCTGCCTGCCTCGGCCTCCCAAAGTGCTGGGATTACAGACGTGAACCACTTCACCTGGCCCATTTTGTCTGTTAACGCATATGCCCAGAAAGTTGCTTCTCTCTGGTGCCCGCATTCAATTAACACTTTAGTGCAATAATTGTGGACCATCAGAAAATGGCCTCTCCCTGGCTCCAGCTGCCAATTTATCACTTTTAGAGAGGCAATGTGATAATTGCTGAACCATCACCTGACATTCCTAGTGGGCGGGGGAGAGCTGTCTCCTGCCCTGCTCATGCCTAACTACCTGTAACACTATGGTACATGTTTGAGAAACTAGTACTTAGTGAAAGATAAAATAACATAGGAGGAAGACTTTGTAGGAGACAACAAAAGGGGAAGACAGTGGAATTTATAAGAATGACAAAATACATTGCAGAGTAATATAAAGTAAGGAATTTACTCCCTGGAAGTACTTGGTTTGTGGTGGGCATGGGACTTCTGATATGTCCTGGAGCCTTGGATGCCAGGTAATTACCAGTTTTGCAGAACGCTGACATCTATGGACTCTAACATGGACTCCATTTAAAGAACTCCAAGGACGATTAATAAACAAAAACACAAATCAATTTGCACTGTTGCCTAAATATCACCTAAAATAGCATGTTAGGAAAGCACCAAGTACCAAGTGTGTGAAGACATGGTCTGAAGAAGTGTCTGAAGACCATCATTCCACATTTCACATTGAATAATATCATGAAGACTTAAGATCCTCTTCAAAAGCTTCAAAGCTCATCTTTATTAATTTGTCACAAAAGTAAACCTCCTCCCAAAAGTATAAACTTAAAACTACTAATGTATCAATATATTCTATTTTGTGTCGTCTCATCGTGAGAGGTGGCAGCGTGCTGGCAGCCCTCGCAGCCCTCGCTCGCTCTGGGCTCCTCCTCTGCCTGGGCACCCACTCTGGCGGTGCTTGAGGAGCCAGCCCTTCAGCCCGCCGCTGCACTGTGGGAGCCCTTTTCTGGGCTGGCCAAGGCCGGAGCGGGCTCCCTCAGCTTGCGGGGAGGTGTGGAGGGAGAGGCGCGGGCGGGAACCGGGGCTGCCCACGGTGCTTGCGGGCCAGCGTGAGTTCCGGGTGGGCGTGGGCTCAGCGGCCCTGCACTCAGAGCGGCCGGCTGGCCCCACCACCCCGGGCAGTAAGGGGCTTAGCACCCGGGTCAGCAGCTGTGGAGGACGCACAGGGTCCCCCAGCAGTGCCAGCCCACTGGCGCTGCGCTCGATTTCTCGCTGGGCCTTAGCCACCTCCCCATGGGGCAGGGCTCCGGACCTGCAGCCCGCCATGCCTAAACCTCCCCACTCTGCCGTGGGCTCCTGTGCCACCCAAGCCTCCCCGACCAGCACTGCCCACTGCTCCAGGGCGCCCAGTCCCATCGACCACCCAAGGGCTGAGACCTGCCAGCGCACAGTGCAGGACTGGCAGGCAGCTCCACCTGCAGCCCCCTACGGGATGCAGGACTGGCAGGCAGCTCCACCTGCAGCCCTGTGCAGGATCCACTGGGTGAAGCCAGCTGGGCTCCTGAGTTTGGTGGGGACTTGGAGAATCTTTATGTCTAGCTAAGGGATTGTAAATACACCAATCAGCACTCTGTATCTAGCTCAAGGTTTGTAAATGCACCAATCAGTGCTCTGTGTCTAGCTAATCTAGTGGGGACTTGGAGAACTTTTGTGTCTAGCTCAGGGATTATAAATGCACAAATCAGCCCCCTGTCAAAACGGACCAATCAGCTCTCTGTAAAATGGACCAATCAGCTCTCTGTAAAATGAACCAATCAGCAGGATGTGGGTGGGGCCAGATAAGGGAATAAAAGCAGGCTGCCTGAGCTAGCAGTGGCAACTTGCTCAGGTCCGTTTCTGTGGCGTGGGAGCTTTGTCTTTTCGCTCCTCGCAGTAAATCTTGCTGCTGCTCGCCATTTGGGTCCACACTGCGTTTATGAGCTGTAACACTCACTGCAAAGGTCTGCAGCTTCACTTATGAAGGCAGCAAGACCATGAACCCACCGGGAGGAACAAACGACTCCAGATGTGCGGCCTTAAGAGCTGTAACACTCATCGTGAAGGTCCGCAGCTTCACTCTTGAAGCCAGCGAGACAACGAACCCACCAGAAAGAACTCTGAACACATCGGAACATCAGAAGGAACAACTTCCAGACACGCCGCCTTTAAGAACTGTAACACTCACCCCAAGGGTCTATGGCTTCATTCTTGAAGTCAGTGAGACCAAGAATCCACCAATTCTGTACACAATTGGACTTCCCTTTAATTTGTTTGGCTTTTAGGGTTTTTCATATTGCTTGTGTTCCCTTAGATGGGAGACAAACAATACTTTCCAAAAAAATACATGTTTTGGGGCCTTTTTCACTAGTAAAAACCTGGCATAACAATAAAACTAACTTTGCAAATATTATGACAGTGCAAGAAGTCCAGCATAGCTGACTGCATCTTGCTTCTAGCCTCACAGGCTGCCTGTCCTCGCTCATTCGTGGGTGTAGGCTCAGCTAACCCCGGGAGGAATTTAGTTTATGGTTTAACTTTGAAGCAAGGATGGTAATAGTCTGTCCCTAAAACTGATCCCCTCGTTATCTGGGGACTGAAACCACCTTTGTAAGACTAATGAAAAAGACACAAGATTAGGCTTGTGGGAGAGGCCTGAATTCTGCTAAAATGTAAGCATGGTGAAATGATAACCAACTATTGTTTTCTATAATCCCTGAGTATTAAAATGTAGGTGTAGTTAAGCAGTACTACCAGCAGTTACTATTTCCTAGCTTGCTTTTCTATAATTTCTTACTGTTCAGGAGTCATGAAGTCAGAGGTCATAAGATTTGTAATTGCTTCTACAGTTGACATCACTATTGTCAAAACCTAAGACTGGTTTTTGAAATACTTTTCAGACTTCTGCATTCTGGTAACTAACTCCACCCAGACCCATGATTCGTATCAAGGAACTGACTCAACTGGTGGTCCCCACCTAGAATTGATTCAGCACTTGGAGACAGTTTGGACACTCCTATGATTTCATCCCCAACCAATCAGCAGCACCCATTCTCTTAGTCTGCTACACACCAAATTATCCTTAAAAGCCCTAGCTTCTGAGCTCTCGTAGAGGCAGATTTGAGAATTATCTCCTGTCCTACCACTTATCTGGCCCTGTGATGATTAAACTCCTCTACTGCAACACCACTGTCTCAGAGAATGGCTTTATCTGTGCAGCAGGCAAGATGAACCCATTAGGTGATTACAGTAAGTTTAGAAGTAGGTGTTTTGTTGTATTCTATGACAAAAATTTGAGTCAACTTAAGTGAGGATGAAGTGGTGAAAATATTTGAGTTCAGATTATACTCTCAGAGGCTACGTGGCATGGAGAAAAAAGCCCTCGACCTTAAAGTTCATGGTTCTTATTCTATCTCTGCTTTTTACTAGGTATGTTATAACTGGAAAAGCCACTTAACCTCTCTGAATCTTAACTTCATCTGTAAAGTGAATCTGATATTTCCCTGTCTACCCTCACAGGATTGTTGTGAAGATCAGACAAAGTCATGTACATAAAAAAGGACTTTCATAGAAAATGTACGATACAGTTATGTGGTCTTGTTACATAGTTGCAAGTCATTTCCCCTTAGCTGTTGAGTCTGGGAAGGAAAGTGGTTTACAGGCACACTGAAACAATATGCCCTGTCTAGGCAGGATACATGGTAACAAGACTATGTTAGTTTTTTAAATTTTTTTTCTGAGTTCATAGAATACTATTGTGAGCTAATTCTCAGAAGGAAGGCTATAAATTTCCCTTAAATTGTTAATTAGCATTTATAACACACATTTGTGCTCTAGAGCAGTTCTGAGTTGGAACGTATTAGTGGTTGGTAAGATCTGCTTACTAAGTTGTAACCAACATGTCTTTAAAATGAACGGAACAAAAAAACTTCACAGTGCATCCCAATGGTAAGTGTAAATTCTGTTTTAGGGGTGTGTGTGTGTGTATGTATTTTTTATTGGACATTAAATAAAATACATTTTTTTCTTTAAAAATGTCAGTAAGTACTTTAGGGGGACTGTGAGGGAGACAAACTGTATTTAGTCAGCTCTAAGATCAACTGACAAGGAGGGAATAATTAAATAAATAACCAATTAAATTACAACAGAATCCTAAAATTTTTATTTAATGTTTATTGAAAGAGCTCCTTTAAGCCCAGATTTTTATGATAAAAGAACTCTTAAGCTTATTTAGAAATGATTTTTATTCTATTTTACTCTTGTGCAAGTATAAAAAGGAAAATATGTCATATAAAGTATTCGTTCAACTTTTAGAATCCAGCTCTTTTGAATAATTTTTAAAATCAGCATCATAGGCATTCATTTCCCCAACTCATTCATCCCATAGCATTGTCCTCTGTGCCAAGAAGAACATTTAATTCCATAATGCAGCAAGAATGTTCTGTTATCTCTGGGATTTTCTTCCAAAGCCATTGACAGCTATCCTGCAAGTCCAAGCAAGAGCAATAACATCAGTGTCAAAACTGCTACACAGCCTGCTGTAATTTTAGATACACTTCCATTTTTAGAGGTATTTAAACATGAAGAAATGTGAATCTTAGAATCCATGAGATATGGTAGCAGTCTTAACTGCTACCTGATCTCTTGATCAGACTTAGGTGTCAGACTGATGGGTGAAGCCAGCTGGGCTTCTGGATTGGGTAGGGACTTGGAGTACTTTTCTGTCTAGCTAAATGGTTGTAAACATGCAAATCAGCACTCTGGGTCTAGCTAAAGGTTTGTAAACACACCAATGAGCACTCTGTAAAAATGCACCAATCAGTGCTCTGTGTCTAACTAAAGGATTGTAAACGCACCAATCAGCACTCTGTTAAAAACGGACCAATCAGCAGTCCGTAAAATGGACCAATCAGCACGACATGGGCGGGGCCAAATAAGGGAATAAAAGCTGGCCACCGGAGCCAGCAGGGGCAACAGGCTGGAGTCCCCTTCCAGGCTGTGGGAGCTTTGTTCTTTTGCTCTTCACAATAAATCTTGCTGCTGCTCACTCTTTGGGTCCGCACTAGGTTTATGAGCTGTAACACTCACTGTGAGGGTCTGCAGCTTCATTCCTGAAGTCAGTGAGACCATAAACCCACCGGGAGGAACAAACAACTCTGGACGCAGCACCTTTAAGAGCTTTAAGACTCACTGCAAAGGTCTGCAGCTTCACTCCTGAAGTCAGCGAGACCATGAACCCACCAGAAGGAAGAAACTCCGGACACATCTGAACATCTGAAGGAACAAACTCTGGACACACCATCTTTAAGAACTGTAACACTCACTGCGAGGGTCCGCAGCTTCATTCTTGAAGTCAGCGAGACCAAGAACCCACCGGAAGGAATAAATTCCAGACACAAGACCAGAGTTGACAACCCATCTCCACCATAAAAAATATATTGATTTTGAGAAAATCACTTAACCTGTGCCCCCCAGTTTCCCT
The DNA here is from genome assembly GCF_028858775.2 of Pan troglodytes. Taxonomy (NCBI): domain Eukaryota; kingdom Metazoa; phylum Chordata; class Mammalia; order Primates; family Hominidae; genus Pan; species Pan troglodytes. The sequence continues at coordinate 116,364,011 of NC_072406.2, forward strand.
ATCCCTGAGATGGTAATATTAACAGTATTTAAATCTTAGGATTGTTGTGAGGATTAAAGACTTTTCAGGTAGAACATTTAGGAGATAACTGGCAGGACGTGTACATTCAACAGATGAGATTACCTCCTGCATGCTGTTTTACAACATTTTTATTTAACAGTGTATCTCTGGCTTGTTTCTGCATCAGTATATATGAATCTACTTCATTACTTTTAACAGTTGTCTTTTAACAGTAGGTTTTTTTTTTCCTGTTCTTTAAAAAATGTTTCTTAAATCTTAATTTTTCCCAATATAGCGTATATTAAGAGTAAAAAATCAAAGTGAATAGAAAGCTTTTCAAATGACAGCAGTCGCCACCTCATTTCTCCCCACCTGATCCTTTCCCATCTCAATGCCATTCTCTAGAAGCCACCTTCCAGCTGAAGAAACAGAAGGGAACCAATACCCTGGAAGCACCTCCCTACATCATGCACCCACCCTTTTCCATTCCCTTCCTTTCCCCTGGATGTAGCTACCATCCTGAATTCTGTGATTATTGTTCCCTGCTTTTCAATTCTACCATGTATGCATGAGCCATAACTAATGTGCTGTTTCACTTTGCCTGTTTTTAAAGTTAACACATGTAGAATCATACCATATATATTATTGTGACTTGCTATTCTGGCTCAATATCATGTTTTTGAGAGGGATTTAAGTTGATAACTATAGCTGTAGACTATTTGTTTTCATTGTTGGGTAGATGTCCATTATATGAATACAACACAATTTATTTATCCATTCTTCTTTCAATGGACTTTTAATATCCCCTCAATTTTTTTTCTATTCAAGCTTCTTTTTTTTTTTTTTTTTTTTTTGAGACAAAGTCTCACTCACTCTGTTGCCCAGGCTGGAGTGCAATGGCATGAACTCTTGATCTTTAACCAGCAGAATCCTCTCAGATTAGTCTCTTAAGTTATTAAGAATTGTAGTTGTAAAAACGCATGTATTGTTTCCTTTTAACTGTGGCTATGGGCAGCATGTCAACATAAAAGGAAGAGGGTGAACCAAAATGAATGCAATTAGGTAATTTGAGCCAAGGTTGAGGGTTGCAACCCAGGAGTATAGGTTCAAGTTGCTCTGAATAGATACTCTCATTAGCAGCAGTTACAAGTGGATTTCTAAAGGCAAAAAGGGGCTTCAGGGAGTGGGCTGACATAAAGTTGTCTGTCAGGAATTCTCATTGGTTTACAGAAATAACATTGATTAGTAGCTGGCTACACATTGTTAAGCTATAGACTGTGGGTTATATTGTTTGCTGTAGCATTATTAGGTTAATTTATAGCTACTTGTGGCTATAACAAGCAGTTTCAAGAGGTGAATACATAGCTCGAAGCGGGGAGTGGGGCATGATTGCTGTCTCATTTTAATGTCTCTTTGGGCCTAATAATTTGAAATGGCTCACATTCCTCAGATAAAAGTTCTATTCTTTCCTCAGGTGTATATTCAGATGTTTACACAACCACAAAGGACTTGGAGAGGACCTATTGTAATGCACACCAGTAATATAGTACGGTAGTTCACTGGGAGAGTATATTTTCAATTTCTTTCTTTGAGGAATTAACCTTTTACTTTATTTATTGATGAGGTGGATCTTTCAAATCATTGCAATAAAATATTACATTATTCATACTAAATTAGGGGACAGGGCATTCCAAGTAAAACTTTTAAAGTAATACCTTGATGTGAAATTTTTTTTTTGGCCATTCAGAAGTTTTACCTTGCCAAGTTTCAATTTACAAGGTTATTTGCATGAAGTCATTAATGTGCTAAAAAGTCAATATCCTTAAAAAGAGTTAAGCAGTGCCCATATTTTAGCAAAAATGTGGTCGATTTTTAAAAATTTGTATCAATTTCTTGCCTATTTACTAAATTAAATAAAAATATGTAGTGATCACATTTATTTAACATATTCTATGCCAAGCACTGCTCTAAGTGCTTTCTGTATAGTAACTAATTTAATCCTGCCACAGACTCTATGTCAGAGACGTTCGAACCAGAGCGACTCCATCTTGAGTGAGGGCTAGGAAGATGCGGCCAGGACTTGCTGGGCCGCATTCCCAGAAAGTTAGGTATTCCTAGCCTCTAGATGTTTATGGTTAAGGGAACAGATTGATCATGTTTACGAAACAGACCCAGACTTAGGAGTGTCCAGATATCCCGATATCTTGAGAACAAAGGCATTCCTAATTTTGCTTTAAAGATAATAATATTGATTCTTGCAAAACATAGTAATTATGAAAATTAACCCTTTATCACAAAAAGAGCACATCTCCCCATATCTTTTTTTCATCCTATATATACAGGCATTGAACCTGGGGTGGACGCCTTCGTCCTCTTACTTTCGGGAACACCCTACTCCGTCTATGGAGTAGCTGTTTTTTCACCACTTTACTTTCTTAATAAACTTGCTTTTGTTTTGCACGGTGGACTCGCTCTGAATTCTTTCTTATGCGAGATCCAAGAACCCTCTCTTGGGTCTGGATCAGGACCCCTTTTCCGTAACATCTATGCAGGAGGAATAACATGTGTTCCACCTTATTTTACAGGTGAGGGAACTGAAACACACTGAGGTTAGTGACTTCCCCATGTTCACAGTTAATAAGTGGTTGTTACGGGTTGAATTGTGCTCCCCCAATTTCATACATTGATGTTCTAATCCCCAGTGCCCCAGTATGTGACCTTATTTGGAAATAGGGTTGTTGCAGATGTAACTAAATTAAAATGAGGTCATACTGGAGTGTGAATGAAGGTGAAGGCACAGATGGGGTGGGGGGTGCTTCTGCACTCCAAGGGACACCAAACATTCCCTCAAACCACTAGAAGCTGGGAGACAGGCATGGAACAGACTCCCTCACAGACTCCCTCCTCAGAAGGCAGCAACCCTGCTGACACCTTCATCTTGGACTTGTAGCCTCTAGAACTGTGAGGCAACACACTTCTGTTATTTAAGCCACTCTGCAGTACTTTGTTACCCTAGTCCTAGCAACTGAATACAGGGGTGGAGCCAGGATCAAAACAGGCAGGGTGCTCCAACACTTGGTGCTTTTCACCTCATTCTCTGCTCCTCCCATAATAGGGCTAATCAAAATAAAAATAGACATCTACCCCAATCTCACCCCAATAAATGGCACAGGAGTTACCAGCTTTCAAATCTAGGCAAACAAGGAAATCATTGAATAATCTTTTTCCTCATCTGTATGATGGCCCTGGAACCCCTCTTTCCTGACCCCTAAGTTAAAAGAGCTGTTTGAGAGGACTCTCTGGCCAGACCTTTATTCCCAGACCCAAGACTAAATTCACTCATGCCACCTGCTTGATTCTGAGCCTGTGCCCTTATTGTAACTGAAATGCAGGTTCAGTTGCTTGCCGCTTTCAGAGTCCAATTATTAATAAGAAGAGCAAAGTCTGGTATAAAGAAAGTGATTTTTTATTCCAAAGCTAGCTTAGGGGAAGAAAAACAGGCTTCCTGCCTTAAGGGTACCACTTTGCTTCTGGGGCAGAAAGCAGGGGCTTTTAAAGGGGGCAGTTGGTATGAACTGCATGCTGGGGAGGGAGCGAGTGGGTGGGGGTTCGCATGACTCACTTTGGTGCTTTATCTACTGGGTTGTGCCATCATGGGCAGAAGTCATTTGTAAAGTGGCCTTGTCTCAGGCATACTTTTGGATGTAAATTGACTTATCTCTGGAGGCAGTCTCCTGGGGGGTGAGAGTCCTGCTCTGGAGCTTTTAAGTAAACACCCAGTTAGATAAGCTTGCCCTGTAGGGAGTGTCAGGTGAAGGGAAGGTAAAAGATGATAATTGCATTTCTAAAGAGCTAAGTAGGAAGTGGGGAACAGGGAGAAAGGAGGAAACAGAGAAGATGGGAGAAATAAATAATGTAAAAAATAACTCATCCTCTATCTCTTAGAAAAATGGGAGTACTGTTATATTACCAGGGCTCCAAAACACAAATGTTTAATAAGTGGGAGAGTTTTGAAAGCAGCACCATTATTCTGAGGTTGATAATATCCAGGTTTGTGCTGTCTCCTATGGGTTAAAATGAAAAGGATGTATCCTACAGGTGACGGTAGGGACAGAGGCCCTCCCAGTAGTCACGTTAAGCTAGTACTGACAGAAAAAGGAAAAGCCTGTCCAGGTGGCTGGGCAACCCTGCAGCGAGGCATAGATGAGCTTGTAAATCAAAGGAAATGACCAAGGTGAGTCTCAATCCTTTTAGAGGTTTATTTTGCCAAGGTTGAGGACACATCTGAGAAAAAGGAACACAAAATCACAGGAACATCTGTGATCTGTGCTCTTTCCAAAGAGGGCTTGAGGACTTCAATATTTAAAGGGGAAAGAGCAGGCAGTAGGGGAAAGTGGAAAGTAAAAAGGGAAGGTAGATAAAAGGGGCGAGTAGTTGCATTCTTTGGGGCCTTTGATCAGCATTCACTGAATGCGCATGTTACATTCGTGAAAGGAGGTCGTAGAGGAATAGTCAGTTATGCATTCGTCTAGTGCTTGGTGAATCTGCATTTTTACAAGATTAAATATAGGGTAGAGGAAGCGGTCAAATTGCATTTTTCTCCAGCGAGAGGAAGGATGACTCCTAGACCTGTCTTTGTCCCATACTTGGGAAGATAAGCTGTTAGTTTACATTGCCAAGATGAAATTCAACTGATCTGTTTTAGAGTAAAGATCTTGCGGGCCAACAAGGAATTTCCTTGGGGAGGTGTGTGGCCTTTGATCTTTGTAGCTATCTATTTAGCAACAAAATGGGAGGCAGTGTTGCCTGACTCAGTTTCCAAGCTTGACTCTTCCCTTTGGCATAGTGAGTTTGGAGTCAAGAGATTTTTATTTTCCCTTCACAAGCTGAACAGGAGCCTTTGGAGAGAACGCTCTGGACCGGTGAGTGAGCCATGAGGTCGAGCCACAGGCTCTGAAGTCGTGAAGCCTTGGGACGGAGCGGGTGGTGCTTCGAGGTCAGTGTCACGGGAGGGAGGTCAGGGCCAGGGTCAGACGTGGAGCCCCGTGGAGGGCGGAGTGGTGACCCCTTCGTTCGGGGGCGGAGGGATGACTGAGCATTTATAACTTTTGTGCATCTCCCCGTGGGTGCAACCCTTGGCCAGCGAGATGCTTTGACACAGCCCCTTAAGATGTTTTAAGGGCTATCCCATAAAGCCGGGAAGGCACAACGGGTGGAGCTGGCGGCCGCCGGGGGCAGGCACTTTTGAGCTAAGGAGGAAGCGGGGGAGGGAAGGAGGGCGGGAAGGACGCGCCACCTACTTCCTGAATCCCCTGCAAACCCCAGAGGAGCTCGGCCTGCGCTGCGCCACGATGTCCGGGGAGTCAGCCAGGAGCTTGGGGAAGGGTGAGGCCTGCCTGCCGCGAAGAGGGGGTGATCTCGGCGACCCCCGGCGGCATGTTCGAGGCTGCTCCGGGAGCGCCCCACCGGCGGGGAACGGGTCGGAGTTGCAGTGGGACGCGGGGGCGGTGGGATACGGGGGGTCTCGACACCTCTCTGGGCCGTAATCGCCTTCGCTTCTCCCCGGCAGGAAGCGCGCCCCCGGGGCCGGTCCCGGAGGGCTCGATCCGCGTCTACAGCATGAGGTTCTGCCCGTTTGCTGAGAGGACGCGTCTGGTCCTGAAGGCCAAGGGAATCAGGTGGGCACCCAGGTGGGGGACGCTCCCCGAACCGTCCGGGAGCTTGCTGCAGGCGGCGGGGTGGGGTGGGGTCTCAGCCCCCTTCTACCCCCTTCCCGCCAGCGTCCTTTACTGCACATTAAACTATTCTCGGCCCTTTGGAAGATAGCAAGTTACAGACCATTCCCCTGGGAAAAATAGGCCACAGATTCCAACGGTCTAGGACACCTCATTTAGATTAACCAACCATTTAATGGATTAGAAAAGCTGAGGCTCCAGTGATGTCAGTGATTTGCCCGGTAATAACCGGCAGTAGCTCTTTTAGCTTTGGTAGGTCGCGAATTCCTGGTCCAGAGTCCTTTCGCTTTCGCCCTATGGTGATTCCCCGTTCTTATTCCAGCTTAACTGTTAGTTGTTATTCTGAATGTATTGTTCCCTCCTAGAATAGTAATTTACCCCAGTACAGCAGAGTTTAGACCCCGACCCTCCTAGGGTAGTGCTGAGTTTACTGCACATATTCCTGTGGATTGGGCTGTTGGTTGAGTCAAACAGAGGGAAGTGTCTGTCTAGCTCATCCTTCTGCAGAGCCTGTTTTGAAACTAGCATAGTTTTTGACTTACGGGCTATCCACAGGACATGTGCAATAGTCACTTGACTTTTCTCTGACACCAAGTATCCATTGGAACCACTTCCCTTCCCATGACCTTTGGATGTCTGTTGATTAGACATTTATTAGATACCTGTGGTGTGGAAGGTTCTGTGGAAGTTTAAAACAAACCCCCCATTCTTAAGGAATTTTCTGTCAGTGTGCTTAGTGTTTGTGAACTAATTTTAGTCTTCTAAGGGGATAATCTTTAGGGGTAGGCAATTATTTTCCCTAAAAGAAAGGTAAAATGCATTTAAAAAATACATTTGAAGGGGATTCGTCATTACTTCACTAAGAAATGCATCTCATTTGGATGAGATTATGATTCTGAACACATAGAATACTTACTATTTAGTAATGTTTCTCAAAAACACTGTCATATTTGCTGTGATAGAACTCTTTTATTGTACTAAGAGAAATCTAATGTAACCAAAACTGAAAAAAGACATTTTTTGGTACTCATTTATTTGAAAAGTTCAGGAGCATGACACAGCTGGATTCAGAGGCACAAAGTCCTGGGTTATGTGCTTCACCCTGGACCTTTAGTTTGAAAACAACCCTACCTTATTTACTGGGGCAGTTTTCCAAAGGAATATTGAAACTATCTTCCCCTAATAGTGTGGGGCAGAGGGGAGGAAGAGAGTGGTTAACAGCTTCCAGACAGTGCAAACAACAAAGGTCTACTACATTGATAGACCAGTTTTAAGCTTGAGCCCGAGGAGGCTTTTACTGGGAAAGTACTAGATTTTAACCACATGATATGACTTAACAAAGCATGGTTTTCTCTATAAGATGCATCTTCCAACTTGCTGTGGCAGGTGTGTAGACTTGTTTACACAATGCCAGCTTACCAAAATTCATGTGTGTTCTGACATACCTTTTTTTTTTGAAATAACAAAAGCCCAGGATCTTTTTGTTTTCATAGTAACAAAAGTTTTTGTTTTATAGTTCAAAAATGTTGATAATTCTTTGGCAAGGAGCCAAATAATTTTTTTTTTTTTTTTGCAATGGCTGGTACTTAAGTGTCCAGTATTGTCAGCACATGAACCTTTTAAATTACATGCACACCTGTGCTCATGTTCAAATTGGATGTTCCTTTGTTTACATGGGGGATTATGTATTTAAATCCTCAAATGAAATGCTGTTCTAGCTACAGCTGTGGATGGGAAAATAGAAAACAAAAGATTTTGGTGTCTATTTTTTTTTTAGTAATCTGTTCTATTGAACATTTATTCAGCCTTGACAATCATATGGACCTAGCTCCTTTCTCTTAGTTCCTCTACAGTCTCAGGCAACATACAAGATAGACCTAAATACAATCTGACTATAGCCTGGACTTCACCTGTTTTCTTCCTTTTTGGTTTACTTTGTATGATTTACTCAGACAACATTTTTAAAAAAATCAGTACATGGAGATTTAATCTGAAAGCTTATTTTGTGTGTGGATTTTTTTTTTTTCGAGACAGGGTCTCGCCCTGTCACCCAGGCTGGAATGCAGTGGTGCAATCATGGCTCACTGCAACCTCTGCCTCCAGGGCTCAATCAATCTTCTCACCTCAGCATCCTGAGTAGCTGAGACTACAGGTGAGTACCACCACACTTGGCTAATTTTTATATTTTTTGTAGAGATAGGGTTTCATCATGTTGCCCAGGCTGGTCTTGAACTCCTGGGTTTAAGCAATCTGCCCACTGTAGTCTCCCAAAGTTCTGGGATTACAGATGTGAGCTACCAAGCCTGGCCTTGTGGGTGGATTTTAAGGATTCCTTAATATCTTCATAAAAACCAAGAAACTTTTTACTCAAATTAGCAAAATAAATTGAATTTTATGTTGGTTCTCATATAGTGGATAGCGGACGCAATTCAATTAGTTGCCTCATATGATTTATAACTAAGATACCTCTTAGCCATAAATGGAGTATCTTACTGACAATTTTGAAGCATTTCCACAGATTTATTCATTCATTTATATGAAATATTTCAAAACAAAAATATTTACTGAGTCCTTATCTGAAACTTTTTATTTTCTTCAGAGCATTTATATCTATATAGCATTTTGCTCATTTACATGTTTATTACTATGAACAGATACACAAGATCCCACCGTTCGTGAAGCTTACATTCTAGGAAGATAACAAACTTGTAAATAAGTGAGCAAAGTAATTTCAGATACATATTATCAGTTCAATGAAGAAAGTAAAACATGATAATCATGTAATAGGAGGTGCTCAGCAACTTCAGAGATATGGTCAGGGAGGGCCTGGGGATGTGTGTTTGACCTGGGAAGACCTGGGAAAAGGCAGGCAGAGGAGGCAGAGGACCATCAAGTGCAAAGACTCTAAGGTGGAAACACATTTGGCAAATTCAAGGAATATAAAAACCGCCAACGTGTAAAAGAAAACATAGGGGAAAAGCTTCATGACACTGGCCTTGGCAATGATTTCCTGGACATGACACCAAAGACCAGGCAACAAGACCAAAAATAAACACATGAGACTACATCAAACAAGCTTCCACACAGCAAAGGAAACGATTAACAGAGCAAAAAGGCAACCTATGGAATAGGAGAAAGTACTTGCAAACCACATACCTGGTAAGGGGTTAATCTCCAAAATACATAAGGAATCTCTACAACTCAACAACAAAAAAACCTGATTTTAACATGGGCTAAGATCTTAAATAGACACTTCTCAGGCTGGGCATGGTAGCTCACGCCTATAACCCCGAGGCAGGCAGATCACTTAAGCCCAGGAGTTCAAGACCAGCCTTGGCAACATGGCAGAATCCTGTCTCTACAAAAAAATTAGCTGGGTGTGATGGTGCACGCCTGTGGTCCCAACTACTCGGAAGGTAGGAGGATCGCTTTAGCCCAGGAGGTTGAGGCTGCAGTGAGCTGCGATCAAGCCACTGTACTCCAGTCTGGGAGACAGAGTGTCAAAAAAAATTAAAAATTAGAGAAATAGACATTTCTTCAAAGAGGACATAAAAATGGGCAACACATATATGAAAAAGTTCTTATCACTAATCATCAGGAAAATGCAAATCAAAATCACATAATAACCTCACACTTGTCAAGATGACTATAATTAAAAAAGACAAGTGTTAGCAAGGATGTGTAGAAATCAGAACCTTTGCACACTGTTGGCGGGAATGTAAAATGGTACAGCTGCTGTGGAAAACAGTATAGATGTTCTTCAAAAAATTAAAAATAGAACTACCATATGATTCAGCAATCTCACTACTGGGTATATATCCAAATTAAATGAAATCAAGTTCTCAAAGAGATATTAGCACTCTCATGTAGACTGCAGCACTGTTCACAACAGCATAATGTCAATGTCCATCAGCAGATGAATGGATAAAGAAAATGTGGTAATGCTATTCCACCTAAAAAGGAAGGAAATTCTGCAATATGTGACAACATGGATGGACCTTGCGGACATTATGCTAAGTAAAATAAGCCAGACACAGAAAGACAAATACTGCATGATTGTTCTTAAAAGGTGTATCAAAAGTAGTCAGATTCATAAAATCAAAAACTAGAATGGAAGGAATCTAGGCAGACTCCTAAATTTGGGGTCTGATCAGCTAAGTGGATTGCAAAGCCAGTGAGAATTTATCCAAAAGCACAAAAGTTGTTTCCTTCTCTTCATAGTCTCCTATGTGTCTTTCAGGCATGAAGTCATCAATATCAACCTGAAAAATAAGCCTGAGTGGTTCTTTAAGAAAAATCCCTTTGGTCTGGTGCCAGTTCTGGAAAACAGTCAGGGTCAGCTGATCTACGAGTCTGCCATCACCTGTGAGTACCTGGATGAAGCATACCCAGGGAAGAAGCTGTTGCCGGATGACCCCTATGAGAAAGCTTGCCAGAAGATGATCTTAGAGTTGTTTTCTAAGGTTTGTGCATAAGAAATTTCAGCTCCTATTTGAAAAACCTGTTTTTTAAAGCGAAATCAGTGCTGCCATTTATGGTTCAGTGATTTGGGAGAGAAAAACAAAACAGGAATATGCTTGTCAGCTCTGAGTGTCCTGCAAGTCCTTTCACGATCCAGTTCCTGTTTACGTCCAAAATTATCCCTTTTCACTCGTCTCCTGACACTTTATATATGCCAGCCATACTAAACTTTTCTCAGAATTCCCAAATTCGCCCCTTTCTCTCTCAATTCTTGCTGTCAGATTCTTCCCACTTCTCACCGTGCCTGGTTATCTCCATGTCATTTTTCACATGTCTGCTCCGACACTGCTGCCTTTTCAGGAGCTTGGCAGGCTGGTTAGTGCTCTAGCTTCTGAGTTCCCATCCGTGTGAACTTTTGCCTGCCTTCTTGCCTGTGTACTGCACTGGGGCTGTGAGCTCCTTGAGGGTGAGGGCTGCATTTTAATCACTGTTAGTTCACTGCCTAGTTTTATGACTGGCTCTGCTACTTTCTTGTGACTCTGAGCAAGTTACTTATTACTTTGCCTCGCCGTTCATCATTGGTAAAATGGATATAGTAATTGTTCCCACCTCATAAGATAAAAATCAGTTGATATAAAACACCTAGAACAGAGTCTGACACATGGTAACTACTTAATTCTTGTCCTTATAGCCATAGCATCAAGCAGTGAGCATCTACTTTGTGTTGGCAATAACTCAGATGACTGAATAAATAGCAATCCTGTAGAAGAACTGTTTGTACCTTACTTAGCATCAACACTGTGGATTAGTTCAAACAATTAGTATTAACAAAGAAATGACTAACAGATGTGTGTTTAGACACCAAGAATAGCATGTCTGGTTATATGCCTATAACATTGTCACCTTGGTAGTACGGTCAGTGTATAAAGGATTATCTTTAGAGAAAAAGATGGTTAAAGAAATGCCCTAAGAGAGAGTTATAGGGAAAACATTCTGTTTTAGGAGACATTATAAAGGGAAGCCAATGGGACAGGAAGAGTGAGTCACCTGCTTAGTAAGATGAGGGTGAAAGAATAGTAGAGGCGGCTGCTGTGAAAGATAATGTAAAGGGAACATGACATTTTCAAGAACGATGTTGGAGAGTTTTACAAAGTAGTAACAAGTTAAAGGCATGCAGCTTCAAGACACGAAGTCATCAATACCAACCAAAAAAAAATAAGCCTAAGTGGTTCTTTAAGAAAAATCTCTTTGGTCTGGTGCCAGTTCTGGAAAACTTTTTTTAGTATAGCTGGAATATAAAGTGTCAGGAGAAGAGATAAAAGGGGTAACTTCGGAGAGGTAAACAGGAACTGGATCGTGAAAGGACTTGTAGGACACGTCAGAGAAAATGAGCTTTAAAAGTAAAGCTTTTAGACATGAAGCTTTACTTTCATGCATAAAGCTACTACTTTAAAAAGTAGTCACAAGAGATTCATTGTACTATCTAGAAAGAAAATGAGATTTAAAAGTAATGCTGAAGATGCCCACCTTTACTTCCCTGCTTGGGTTTTAAAGGAGGGGTGGCTTTATGTACATATGACCCTGCTCTCCTGGCCACAGCCCATCAGAACAGAAATGTACCCCACCCCACACACCTGGGCCAGTTATCTTCTCTCCTGGGAACTTGGAAATGAGACACAGAACTAAGACAGTGAAGGTTAGGACAGTAAAGACAACTAAGCGTTGGGGCTCAAATATAACATTAGAGGCTAGAGAAACCAAAGCCACTTAAGAAATAAATTTTTAGAGGAGCAAGAATTAAAAACATTGCAAAGGGACTGAAGTATGGAAAGTAATATGGAGCAGAAATGTGAGGAAAAACAGACGAAAGACCAGGCAGACCCAGATGGAAATGTGGATGAAAGGGCTGCCTGAAAGCCTTCAGTCCCAGTGAAGGCAGGCTGAACTGATGTGGATGGGATTTCATGGGATTCTATATTTTTACAAGTGCCTGTTTACTTAAACTAGGATGAGTGGACTTCTGCGTCTTGCAATAAAATGATACCAAAGACCAAAGTATTAAAACACATAAACACCATCACGAGCATTAAAGCATCTGATGCTACACCCATCAAGTCTTTAGGTAGTCGGTCCCTTTTGAACAGTCTCCTGGTGTCCTCCCCAACAAAGAAATCAGAAAAATTCTCTTCCCTAGCTCTTTGCAGTTGGGGCCAAGTTTTGTGACCTAGGCTCTTCCTGTCAGACACACACATAGAGTTCAAATCAGAAACGAGCAAGGTAAGGAAACAGGCTTGGTGGGATATCTGCTTAAGATATTCAGCTCTCCACTGGTTTTCCTGGTGAGAGCGGCGGCAGAGCTTCTGGGTTTCAGCAGTGTGGGTTACAAGATAAAATTCCAGAGCAGAAATGGCATCAGTGCCAGTGGCGTTAGCAGTTATCTCAGACTCTACTTTCTGGCAGCCGCACAAACTGAAGCATCTGGTGCTCAGCTTGCACTGGCAGCAGTGAGTGCTTCCCATTAGGCCATTTCTCAGCATGAATTTGGGATGTTCTGTCTTAATTCCAAGCCTGTTTGTTCCGCCTCCCAATAATTCTATGAGCCACTCAGTTTCCTTTAAAGAAAGTTGTGTTGGCTGGGCGTGGTGGCTCAAGCCTGTAATCCCAGCGCTTTGGGAGGCTGAGGCAGGCAGATCACCTGAGGTCAGGAGTTTGAGACCAGCCTGGCCAATATGGTGAATCCCCATCTCTACTAAAAATACAAAAATTAGCCTGGTGTGGTGGCGCACACCCATAATCTCAGCTACTTAGGAGGCGGAGACAGGAGAATTGCTTGAGCCCGGGCAGTGGAGGTTGCAGTGAGCTGAGATCGTGCCACTGCATTCCAGCCTGGGTGATAGAGCATGACTCCATTTCAAAAAAGAAAGAAAGTTGTTTCTTAAACGTGCCAGGGTAGCTTCTGTTATTTGTAATTTATAAAATCCTGACCAAGCCAGCATTTTAGGCCACAAAACTGTTCCTAAGACCAGTCCATTACCTCTGTGAGCGCAGGAACTTGATGCACCCTTGGTGTTTCTAGAACACCTTGACACCAGGACTGTAAGGGTTCTACCATGTTTTTATGTGAGGGGGCCGATACAGTTAGCCATAAACTGATAAACTAAGAAATTATTCTCTGTCTAGGTGCCATCCTTGGTAGGAAGCTTTATTAGAAGCCAAAATAAAGAAGACTATGCTGGCCTAAAAGAAGAATTTCGTAAAGAATTTACCAAGCTAGAGGAGGTAATTATTTCTCGTAGCTATCATCAGAGTAAATGATAACTATATCTACCCTCCTTTTCCTCCTATTCTTTTCTTTAAATTCCCACTTTCCAAGTCACTTTAAGGTAATTAGGAAAATTCCCCTAAACATTTTTGTTTACAGCAGACTGCTGTTATAAAGCAGAAAGCTGTTCTGCTTAAGATATAAATCACAACACCTAAACAGACTTTGTCATGGGCTTGCTTTTAAAATATTCTGCTAATGTTAAAATAACAAGGAAAAAGGAAATTGTACCCATGTTTCCACAAGTTTTTATGTATCCAGTTTTCCATGCTTGTTTGCAGTCCTTGTCCATATATTTAAAAAAAATTAATATAGCTCTAATCAGAGCATAGATATCATTCTGTGTCCTGCTTTTTTTCCTGTGTCCACTTAGTATTACATACTAAATATTTCCCACCAGAAAAAGTTTGCAATGAACGGTACAGACACTTGAGGGAAGCCCAGATGTATTTTACCTTCTTTTGGGGACAGCTGACATTTGGGCCTTGGAGTCTGTCTCTTGGCCTTGAAATATTTCATTCATGCTAAGCCTGAAGTTTTTACTGACAGAAGACAAAGTTCCTGTCTTTCATGGGAATGCATTTTAACATTTTATCAGCAAGTATGACGTTTGCTGTAGGTTTTTCAGAAACCTTTTTTTCATTATAAAGTTCTCTTCTATTACTAGTTTGCTAATTTTTTAAAGTCATAAATGTTGAATTTTATTGAATGGTTTTTCTGCATCTGTTACATCTATTGAAATGTTCATAGAATTTTTTCCTCTTAATCTGGTGAATATGGTGCTATTGACAAATTTTTTTTTTTTTTAATGTTTAACCATCCTAGCATTCCTAAGATAAAACCTACTTGTTCTCTATGGATTTTTATATGTACTGTAGAATTAGCTAATGAATGATTTTTGTATGTGTGTTCATAAATGAGATTGGCCTATAAATTTTCTATTCTTATAGTATCATTATTGGCTTTTGGTTTCAAGGATATTCTGACCTCATAAAATGAGTTGGGTAACTAACCTGTTTAGGGACTAGCGGTTTCTTTAAAACATTGAGCCTGGTGTCTTTAACAGGGGTAGATTTTTCATTACTAGTTTGATTTCTTTAATGGTAATTGGTTTTTTGGTTTTACATTTCTTCTTGAATCAATGTTGGTACTTTATATTTTTCTGCTGAACAGTGTGGGAGCTGGAAAGTAAGATGCAGTCCATATTCTTCAGATAATTAGTTCAGTAGTAGACAGAACACAGTAGGTAGATATAAGCAATCTAAAATGCATATTATGCATTGAAAAAAACTATGGAGGTTATTTATAAAGGGCAAATTAGTTTGGTGGTTTAAATAGCCAGATAATATTCTCAATCACCCCCTTTGGCAAACCCTGTAACCAATTCGCCTTCTTAAAATTTCAGAAACATACAATTTGTGTTTTGTTTTCAAATGATTGTCATCTGTTTAGCAGTTAATCCAGTCTATTTCCAGTATATTTTAAGTACAAATGCTTTTGCACTTACAATGGGGTTACATCCAATAAACCCACCGTAAGCTGAAAATATCATAAGTGGAAAATGCATTTAATAAACCCAACCTACAGAGCATCATAGCTTAGCCTAGCCTGCTTTAAATGTGCTCAGAAAACTTCCATTAGCCTGCAATTAGGCAAAATCATCAAACATAAAACCATCAAACATAAAATATTTATAAAGTGTTGAATATCTCATATAATTTATTGAATACCTGCATCCAAAAGATGCTGGCAACACAGCACACTTTAGAGCATTTGTTGTTTACTCTCTTGATGGTATGGCTGCCCAGCATCAAGAGTATCATACTGCAAATCGATAGCCCAGGAAAAGAGCAAAATTCAAAGTTCAAAGTACAGTTTTTACTGAATGCTTGCTTTTGCACCATCGTAAAGTTGAAAAGAATTTAAATTGAACCATCATAAGCTGCAGACTGTGCATTTTATATTGAAAAGTTAATATTTTTAATTTTTAATGCAGAGAAGTACCCAAAGCATAAGAACACAATACATTTTCACAAAGCGAACACAGCCATGGAACCAGCACCCATATCAACTAACAAAATACTAGTTTGGGCTTTTTTGTACTTTATACAAATGGACTCATAAAATGTTCATCTTTTGGGTCTGCCTGCTTTCATTCAATATTAG
Organism: Pan troglodytes; assembly: GCF_028858775.2. NCBI lineage: Eukaryota > Metazoa > Chordata > Mammalia > Primates > Hominidae > Pan > Pan troglodytes. Next base: position 116,379,695 of record NC_072406.2, read on the forward strand.
GTTTGTGGGTTCATCTCTGCTGTGTGTAGTTCTTTCCTGTTCTTTATACAGTGTTCCAAAGTATAGTATATTACAGTTTACCCATTCTACTCTTGATAGTAAACGTTTTCACATTTGGGCTATTACAAATAGTGCTGCAGTGAACATTCACATACATATCTTTTGGTGAACATGTGTTACATTTCCAAGTACAATTGCTGGGTGATGAGTATGCATACTCTTAAAACATGGTTGTACCAATTTACACCTCTACGACAGTGGTTCCATACCCTTGCCAACTTCATTTTGTTCATTGTAGGCATTCTCTTGGGTGTATAGTGTTATTGCATTTTGGTTTTAATTTGCATTTCCCTAATGACTAATGCAGTTGAACACCTTTCCAAATGATAACTGGCCATTTGGACATCATCTTTCGTGAAGATCAAGTCTTGCTCATTTTTCCAATGGGTCGTTTGCTATTTTTCTTACTGATTCCCAGGAATCCTTTCTATATTCTGAATACCAGTCCTTTGTATTACAAATATGTTGTACTCTGTGACTTGTTTTATTTTTCAATTTTCCAGTTTATGTTGTTGATTGTTTTACTTCATCCCAGACCAACAGATTCTAAAGCTTAATTAAGCTTTTTGATCACACAAAAACCCAACTTGGATACATCGGAGTAAAAACTGCTTCTCTCACCTGCTCTACTTATTTCCCTTCAGCATTTCTAGTGAGTCTTACTACATGCACAAGTAAGAAATACTTTTATGCTGTTTAATGTTCAGGTTCTGACTAATAAGACGACGACCTTCTTTGGTGGCAATTCTATCTCTATGATTGATTACCTCATCTGGCCCTGGTTTGAACGGCTGGAAGCAATGAAGTTAAATGAGTAAGATATTTGAATATTTTGTGCATAATTTAGGATGACAGTTGGAATAGTATATATTGACCTTTCTTTTTAACAGAAGTTGAAATATTTAATACAACTGGTCTGAATGAGAACAAGCAGACAGGGGAATCTTGGACTATCCCAGGCATGTCATATACCTACACTAACTACTCTCCATCACTGCAATGGGGCAGGGGATTTCTGAGACATGTAGTAAAGTGCTTTAAAATTTATTCCTTCCTTCCTGATTAAAAATCCATAAGGGGAAGGATATGGTAGCTTACACCCGTAAGCCCAGCACTTCGGGAGGCCGAGACGGGTGGATCATCTGAGGTCAGGAGTTAGAGACCAGCCTGGCCAATGTGGTGAAACCCCATCTCTACTAAAAATACAAAAATTAGCTGGGCATGGTGGTACACACCTGTAATCTCAGCTACTCGGGAGGCTGAGGCAGGAGAATCACTTGAACCCGGGAGGCAGTTGCAGTGAGCTGAGATCATGTCACTGAACTCCAGCCTGGGCAAGAGCAAGACACTTCATCAAAAAAAAAAAAAAAAAAATTCCATAAGGTTGTAAATTTTTGTAAGGATGTTGTTGCGGGATTGTATGACCAGTGTTACCTCCCATTTACCGTAAGATTTCCACATTATTTTCCAAATTCTGTTTTCAGTTTGGCAGCCACCTTGCCTTACTCCGGCTTCTTGGATGTTAGAGCTATTCAGGGTTACTTTTGGTCATAATCTGGGTGTAGAATAATTAACATAGAACATTCCTGATTGTATTCCCTGTTCTTATTTTAATAAATTGTCAGTTTCTCTCTTTGGGCAAGTTCTCACATTAACTGAACAAATTGCTTCACTCTAGTCTCATTCCTTTTGTGTAAAAAAGGGACCTCTATAGTGTCTTTCAAATTGAATATTCTATTACAGGCATTTTTAAATATTTTTAATGAAATATTTAAGGGAAAAAAGTGAAACTGTAGAGTAATAATTACATATGGGAGACTCTGTGATGTCATCCTAGTTGACCTAGCTCACACCTTTCATTTTTTCCTCTTCCTACAGGTGTGTAGACCACACTCCAAAACTGAAACTGTGGATGGCAGCCATGAAGGAAGATCCCACAGTCTCAGCCCTGCTTACTAGTGAGAAGGACTGGCAAGGTTTCCTAGAGCTCTACTTACAGAACAGCCCTGAGGCCTGTGACTATGGGCTCTGAAGGGGACAGGAGTCAGCAATAAAGCTATGTCTGATGTTTTCCTTCACTAATATGAATAATAGCATGCTTTTATTTTACCAAGGGTTCAGGTTGCATGGGATCATCTTCTCTGACTGATGTGACATCAACAGCCGAACGGTGGGGTCTCCTTAACGCCCCCCTACAGAAATGAAAATGCATTTCCTGTCTCAGGATGCTGAAACGACTCTGAGGGTTCTATCACAGTCCATGCTGAAAACCCCCAAATTATCATCTTTAGCAAAATCTGGACTTGAATCTTTTTTTTTTTTGAGACGGAGTTTCACTCTTGCTGACCAGGATGGAGTGCAATGGCCTGATCTCAGCTCACCGCAACCTCCGCCTCCTGAGTTCAAGCGATTCTCCTGCCTCAGCCTCCTGAGTAGCTGGGATTACAGGCATGCGTCACCACGCCTGGCTAATTTGTTTGTATTTTCAGTAGAGAAGGGGTTTCTCCATGTTGGTCAGGCTGGTCTCGAACTCCCGACCTCAGGTGATCCGCGTGCCTCGGCCTCCCAAAGTGGCATGAGCCACCGTACCCGTCCACAATCTAACTTTATAACTGCTCACAGGAAATACCCACTCAGTTACCCTGTTGTGTGATTTCATGAGATGCTCTCTTGTTGCTTGTCTTCTGGTTTCTTAGTTGAGAAGCTTTCAATTCCTCCTTCTTTCATTTCCATCATCAACTTAATTTCACATTCTCTCTGTTGTTGGCACTGAAGACCAGACGCGCATTAGCCCAAAGCTGGGTGGCTGGGCAGACTCCTATTTGGTCTCCCTGTCTCTAACCCCTTCAAATCCTTCCTATCAAATCCCATGTTGGGCACACAGGTGGTGTCCCATTTATGTAATTAAATACTGTGTATGCTGCATCAGTCAATTCCGCCTATAATGTTGATGAGTAATAGGTAAGAGCCCCACTGAGAAATAGTAATGCCATCTTCCACACATTTCCATAGCCCACTGGGTTTCTCACTATTCAATTTTTATCATCACATCACCACCACGAGAAGGTAGGTCGGAGAGCAAACATTTCATTCTATAGATGATGCAACTAAGGTCCCGAGGTTAAGTGAGGCCTTAAGGTGCTGGCAGAAAGATCACACCCAGAGCACTGCTCTTACCATTGGAATCAGGGCTGTCGGTCCGCTCCAATTGTCTGGTTTCCTGAACTTATTTTCAAGTTCGCCATTGAGAGAAACCTCCGAATGACTAATTCTTAAATTTAAGGGTGCATAATAATCACCTATGGCTCACCGCTGCATTTCCGATTAAGCAGGCTGGGGTGGGTCGCGAAGTCTGTATTTGAAATGAGCCCCTCAACCCAGGTGACGCAGGCGGTGTGGGGACCGCATCCGGAGGGCGACCTGGAGCCGACTGACTTCACAAAGGCCTCCTGCCGCAAACCTTCAGCGGCCACCAAAGCCCCGGCTGCCGGCGGCGGACCACCTCTGCTGCCGCGCGCCTACCGGAGCCGCTTGGCCCTAGTGCTTTCCAGCGGATATCCCCTCCGGTGCGGAGACGGGTGCCGGGGTCCCACAGCCAACCACTACCGGTTCCTCTTTCGTCAGCCACCGGCGCCGGCAGGACCCGCGAATCCCTATCTCCAGGAGCCTGTAAGGCGGCCGCCCATTGGCTCAGCCGCACTGCTGGGCAGGCACTTCCAAAGCTTTGAGGATTGGCTGATGCTCTGGGCGCCGGGGCTAGTTGGCGGATAGGACCACGTGCGAGGGGCAGGCCCCGTCTAGGCCCCGCCTCCTTGCTGCTGCTGCCGCCGCCAATGCTGGTCCGGTTGCCCGAGTTCCCGGAGGTCTCTCGCGGGACGTCTCTCACCGCCACCGGTGGGTCCGTTCAGCCTGCGTTGTATTGGAAGGGAAGAGGGGTTTGAGGTCAATTCTGTTTCCTGGGGTTTTCACGAATTTCGGGGCCCACAGTAGGCTTGCCAACTTTAACTTTTGCCTAACACTTTACGAGAAATCCTATTTAGCCTTGGCCACTGTTGCATCAAAGAATTTCACATCCAACAAAGTGCAGCCTAAGAATAAAGAACAGGTCTTTAAACCGCATACCTTTCATTAAGGTGTTCTTATTTTTTCTGATTTGGCTGGAAACAGGCAGAGACCACCCCAGATAACCAGTTCTCAGCCTTGCATGGGACACCACGAGTCCCACGTGTTTACGTGTTTAAGGCACTGGCAAGCAGGGGAATTTGGTTTCTGGGAATGTGCTGTCTTTGTGAAAACTATGAAAAGTCTTCCCTGCTACATTGAAATAATCATAAAAATAATAATAGCTAATGTTGAACACTTACTAGGTATCAGACACATGCTAAGCATTCAATATTTCTCATCCAGTTTCTGAATGAAACCTTAGCAAACCACATAATGTACTGGTACTATTAGCTACGAATTACATATAAGAACACCAGAAAGTTGTCATTTGCCCAAGGTCACCCAGCTAATAAATATTGAAGAGATTCGAATCTAGCCTGAACTCTTACAGTAAGACCGTTCGTGAGATGAATTTATATGTGCTATTTTTCCAGTCTCTTTTTATCCAACAGCTCTGACAGAGGATAGTATCTACCTTTTTTTTTTTTTTTTTTTTATTGAGACGTAGTCTCGCTGTTCCGCCCAGGCCGGACTGCAGTGGCGCGATCTCGGCTCACTGCAAGCTCCGCCTCCTGGGTTCATGCCATTCTCCTGCCTCAGCCTCCCAAGTAGCTGGGACTACAGGCGCCCGCCACCGCGCCCGGCTAATTTTTTGTATTTTTAGTAGAGACAGGGTTTCACCGTGTTAGCCAGGATGGTCTCGATCTCTTGACCTCGTGATCCGCCCGCCTCAGCCTCCCAAAGTGCTGGGATTACAGGCGTGAGCCACCGCGCCCGGCCTGTATCTACCTTTTTGACCACACCATTATTCGTGGGATTTAACAGGGGTTAATGAGTTAATGTTCCTTTTCCAAACTCAGTGGTTTTGATTTTACAAATTATTTGACTTTTCCTGATTTCAGGATCTTGACAATTTGCCTTTACTTATTCAAATGTTATTATACCAAATATTTATTTTAAAAGTTTTTTTTTCTTTGATTCCTCAAGTTGTAGAGAGAAATAGGGATAGGGAAGCAGAATCAAGTAGTTAAAAAGATAGCCTCATTTGACCCTGATTTCCCAATTGGGAATATGAAATTTTTCCTGAATATAAGCACATTTGAGAATAGAACCTTTTACCTAACGTATCTCACTTTTTGAACTCATTGGACAATAAGGGAACACCCAGTAATATAACCTTTCATATAAATTAGGCTTCTAACTTATTAAGAGGAATGTACTCCAGTTTCTGCTACTATCAAGAGATGGCGTGACAAAAAATTTTGAAAAGTTGCCGAATGCAAACCACAGTTCCTCTTCTCAAAACAAATGCATGTAAATAGAGTGTAAGCTATTTCTTCGGTGGCATTATTTTCCTAGAAGGCTTAAGTCGTTAATCACCCATGACCAAAGATCCAAACATTTTCAAAGCAGATCCGATCATATTTCAGGTGGCTGAAAATGGATTTGGAGTAGGTTTAATATGGTCTACTTACAGTTTGTTTCATGATTGAGTGGGTCAGTATAATAAAGGTATAAACATGAAATAACATAGAAGGAAAGTTTGCAAAGAGGATTTCAAAGAAGTACCTGTTGGGTATTCAAAAGAAAGTAGGGATAAGCTTAAGGTTAAAATCTTTCTAGGGAAAGTATAGTGTTCAGAGGTAAGATTAAAAACCACATTACTGAAATGGAGTCTGCAGCATTCAGCCCATTCAATTGGCATTAAACTGGTAACTGGTGAAATAAGTATTGTGAGTTGAACTTTAATTCTAATATGCTTGGCAAAGCCTAATCACAGTGTGCTTCATCTTTGTGGATACAAAATTGGAATGGACTCTGCTATTTAAAATGTGTTCTTACTCACTAGCGTTTGTCATTAACTTTGACGTATACTGAGCTCTTACTATACTGACGATGCCCTGGACTATTTGATTCGATACTCACAATTCATAAAGTAGGTATTATTGGTGTTCTCATTTTGCAGGTGAGGAAAGTGAAATCCAAAAAGGTTAGATAGCTTGCCTAGTAAGCTGGGTCTCAAAAAGTCAGCCCATTGGGCTCCAGGGCCTGTTCTGAGAACCTTGACACTAGATTGTTTCCCTTTAGAGGAGAACAGCTTCCATCCCTGTCTTCTAACTCTACCAAATTAACTTGGCATTTCAGAACTTGATTTCCCACATACAGATACACTTTTCATGAACATTTCCCAACTCTCAGAGTTAGTTTCTTTTAAAAGGTGGGAATGAAAAAACAAAACTTGGAAAATCATCCTCTTCTGGCAAAGTAGAAAGGTGGATCCAGGAACCTTTTAATTTACAAATGAAATTCCCAGTTTGGCCATTATCCAGAGACCATGGATGGGCAAATTAAGGCCATTGGGCTAAATCCAACCAATTGTTGGTTTTTTTATAGCTCAATATCTAAGAATGATTTTTTACATTTTTAAAGGGTTGAAAAAGAAAAACCAGTCACAATGTGATATGTGAAAATTATATGAAATTCACCAAGAGTGAGCCCTAATATATTAACTATGGATGTTGGGTGATAATATGTCACTGTGGGTTCATTGATTGTGATAAATGTACCTCTCTGATTGGAATATTGATAGTGGAAGAGACTGTGCATGTGCGGGGGCACAGGGTATATGGGAAATGTGTATTTTCTGTTCAATTTTGCTGTGAATCTAAAACTGTTTTTTAAAAAAAGGCTATTAAAATATATATATGAAGTTCAAATTCAGTGTGTCCATAAATACAGCCACACCCATTTGTTTATTTATCATCGATGGCTGTTTTTACACTACAAGTGTAGAACTAAATAGTTGAGACCAGATGGCCTGAAAAGCCTAAAATATTTAATATATGTAAAAACATTTGCCAATCATTCAGTTCATGGCATCTGATAATGACTAAGATACTGGTTGAGATTGTTGCCGCTGGAGTCAAACTTCCAGGGTTCCTAGTCCTCCCTCTTCCACTTACTAGTTGAGAAGTGCTTAACTATGCTAGTCTCAGTTTACTCATCTTTTAAAGTGAATCAAAATAGAAAAGTTATGGGACTTTTTTTTTTTTTTTTTGAGACGGAGTCTTGCTCTGTCGCCCAGGCTGGAGTGCAGTGGCGCAGTCTCGGCTCACTGCAAGCTCCGCCTCCCGGGTTCACGCCGTTCTCCTGCCTCAGCCTCCTGAGTAGCTGGGACTACAGGCGCCCGCCACCACGCCCGGCTAATTTTTGTGTTTTTACTAGAGACGGGGTTTCACCATGTTAGCCAGGTTGGCCTCAATCTCCTGACCTCGTGATCCGCCCGCCTCGGCCTCCCAAAGTGCTGGGATTACAGGCATGAACCACCGCACCCGGCCCAGTTATGGGACTATTTTAAGAATTAACTGGGTCAATACACATGAAGCACCAAATATATATTAGTAGTAATTTATTTTGATTTTGAGATTTTGTAACCCTCTTATGGCCTTTTTTAGGCTATGGATATATTTTTCTCAACTATCTTGAAATCTGCTTTTTTTATATGAGGGATACATGTGTATGCCCAGAAGTCATCTTACCTACCAGGAGCTCTAAGATGACATGGTTGTGTTTCTTGCTTCTATTTTACCATCCAATTTGTCCTTCTTGATCAGAATTAGCTCCAAAGTAGTAGAAGTTACTCTGTTACTTTCTCTGTCTTCTTAAATGAAAAGTTGTCAGCGTAGCAAGCCAGGAACCAATACGTCTTCTCCGACACCAGATTTCTTGCTGACATATATGCATTTTATTTTCAGAGAACATTTATTCAAACATTTTTGCCATTCCCTGATTCTTATAAAATGTTAATACTTTCCATATTATTATCTAAGCTTATTTCACATGAAATCATTGAGTGACAGCAAAAAATGTAGTTGAGTCACTATTCTGAAGATTTGCAAAGATTCTTATTCACTAGCAAAAAATGTTAACACTATTATTAACCAAGAAGTTCTGGATAGACTGGAATTCCAAAGGCCAAACAGTACCCAATTATAAGCTACATAATTAGGCTCTGTCATTTTAATAAAAGATATTTAGATTCAAGTATTATTTGTTGAGCAGCCATTACGTGCTATATCTTTTCCTGGACTTAAAATCCTTTCCTCCCAACACTGTTACCAGTTTTAAAGGTCAAGACAACGAGTCAAGCTTTGGACTTTTAAAGTTCTTCAACCCTACTAGCTGGTCACTTTGGGCAAATAATTTCATTTTTCTGAAGCTGTTTTCTGTTTTGAAAAGTAGGAATAATATGAGTTGCCTGACTGAGCAATTGTAGGAATCAAGGTAATCTATGGAAATAATTTAGTCAGTATGAGTGAGACACAGAAAATATTTTTCTTTCCTTCATGATCTGTTAATCCTACAAAATGCATTTACAAGCAATTCCCACATCAGCTCAATTCTGGAAAATTTAAGGAATTATTTTTTTACCTGCTGAAATTCAGGATCTCAGCTTATCAGCATCAGAGCCAAAGCCACGTCTATTATCTCACGTAAACAGAAAAGCTGTGCAAGTCGCCCCTATATGGCTGGGCTGTTGGCAATGTATCCTTGGCAACTAGTAAGAGTGTTCTCAAAAATTTATGCTGGGGAACGGAGGAAGCTCACAAATTGTTCTTTGCCTCCAGGTATCTTAATTTTATTCATTGCCAGTTTTTCAGAGCTTGGGTAAAATCTCACAGGCAGGGCCAGGACTGGGATGAGGCAACTGAGGTGTCTAGGGTGCAAAATGTGAGTTGTCTAGACACCAAAGGTGTCTAGGTGTCTAGGAGGCACTCACTCTCTGGGGTATGTGAGATTTCAACACCAATGACTTTTTCTTTCCTAGTTACTGTATCATGAGAATGTTTGGCCTTATTATTTTTTAAAGCTGTACTTACTTACCGAACAGTGGCCAGTTTAGTGAGGCAAGAGATTCAGAATGGGAAAGAAAAAGTCAGCGTTACCCTAGTCAGTTTTGATTAAACTCCTTTGAAATCCATGTTGGAGTTTAAATGCCCATTCTTGAGGGATTCTTGATGTAGAGGAGGCCCCTCCAAAGCTTTAAACACATGTCCAGAGCAAGGGGGAGCTTTTCAGGTGTTATTTTGTCTTGTTTTGTTTTTTGCCAGCTCCTACTCTCGGGCTTCCAAATCTGGGGCGATGTCTCCCCAGGTTAAATTACCCTAGCTCCTGCTCCAGATCGCTTCCCCCTGCCCCGCCAGAGCCCAGTAGTTCAAAAATTAAATTTGGGGCAAGGGGTGCGCGCCAGAGCGCAGCTGTTTCTGGAGCCTGCGGCAGCGGTGGCGAGCCACAGGGCGGCGACCGTGAGCTCCGGGAGCTGCGCAAACCACCTGGAGACCATGTCTGAGGATGCGACCAGGACCCTGGGGAAAGGTGAGTGCTCTCCATGGGGTCCGCGAGCTGGGGGCGCCGCGTGACAGAAAATGTTGGCTTCGGCGGAGCTGCCTGGCCTTGGCCTGCAGACCGGCGGGGCAGGAAGGGACATGGAGGGCTCTCCTGAAGAAAAGCCACATGCAGCACTGCCCTCTCTGGGACTTGGGAGTTGGAGCTCCCACAGCCATCTTGGGATCTGGGCAAGTGAGCGAGCTCCTTCCTCACCGGGCTGACTAGCCTCTCCTTTCCCTGTCCCCCTCCATCGCTGCTCTGCAGGAAGCCAGCCCCCAGGGCCAGTCCCGGAGGGGCTGATCCGCATCTACAGCATGAGGTTCTGCCCCTTTTCTCACAGGACCCGCCTCGTCCTCAAGGCCAAAAACATCAGGTGAGAAGCGGGAACCCAGAGCCCCCGAGCAAACCCAGCGCCTCACAGGAGCCCGGGAATGTTTAATATCTGGGGCGCCCTGCTCAGATTTTACAAGGGGCTCCCTGTCCCTTTTTTCGGAGGCAAAGTGAACAAATAGCAAAGGGCGAGCTTTTTTTTAGCGGGCCCTACTGAAATGTGGAGCCCTTCTCCGAGTCACGCCTATGCATGAAACTTCTAGGCCAGCGCAGAGTAATGTGAATGATGGGGCTGGTGAACTGGTTCCCTCCCAGAATGTTTAAGGGCACAGCCAACGCTACTGAGGCCTCCCCTGACTGCTCCACAGAGGTAGTTCCCCCACCACACCCCAGGCATCTTAGGTCACTGTTTCCTTTCTTTATTGAACTTACTGCATCCAGCATTTTCTTATTTGTTCATCCATCTCCCCTCCCCAGTCCCCTTCACCCATGTGCGTTCTCGAGGGTAGGAACTCTGTCTCTTTTATTCATGAGCTAGGAGAGAGCCTGTCACATAGTGGATGCTCAAAAAACATCTGTTAAATGAATGAACAAATCTTTCCAAACAATGAAATAGAAGGAATTGCTATCAAGAGGTGTCTGGAAGTTTTCAAGACACCTTGAAAACTTGAGAAATGGGTACAGATGCTTCCAGAAGGAAGTTTGCAAAACCAGCTCCTGCAGGTCTGGATTTGGAGGGCAGAGCAGCTTTGCTGGGATGTGGACTGCATAATGCAGCTGTCCTCCAAGCTAGAGTGTTGAGAATGTGTCACTCCAGGCTCCCGACTCTTGTCTCGGAGAGTCCATCACAAGGGGGTGACTTCAGAGTTTCAGACTCATGTCAGAGAGATACAAAGACTAATACAGAGATGTTTTAAATAAAATTATGTAAATCCGTCTTGTTGAGTATATAGGGCCTGTATTTCCAGATTCTTCCCTTTTGCTCAAATTAAGCTGACCTTAAGGTTACCTGTTTTTTGAGGAAAATAACAACAACTGGATGTTTTGCCCATTTGGTGATAAATTACCAGCTTAGGAGCTGATGTATTTCCTTAGGTCAGCGTTTCTCAAACTTGGCACTGTTGACAATTTAGGCCAGATAATTCTTTGTTGGAGAGGTGGGTTAGAAGCTGTCCTGTCCATCACTGGATGTTTAGCAGTATCCTTGGTCTCTACCCATTCAATGACAGTAGAGTCCCCCTTCCCTACGCACTACCTTCAGTTGTGACAACAAAACCACGTCTCCAGACATAGTGATATGTCCCTTGGGAAGGAGGCCAAAAATCACTTCTAGTCGAGACCCATTGCTTTAGGTTGAGACCCACTGCTTTAGGTCTTGCTACGTGGCCTATGCTGGTCTCGAAATCTTGGGCTCAAGCAATCCTCCCACCCTGGCCTCTCAAAGTGCTGAGATTACAGGTGTGAGCCACCTCATCCAGCCTCTGCTGTAGGTTTAAGACAATCTCCTAGACTAAGCAATGAACGTTCCCATTTGTTTCCTTTCATCTTTTTAAACATACGTTCATGCTTCTGGTAACTTTATAGTTATCTAAATAATAATTGTATTATGTGAACATTAAATAATAATAGTATTATTTGAACATCTAATAATTAGAAGAAGAATTAAAAAAGTTATTGCATGCTTATGTGCCAGGCACTGTCCTAAACACTTTATACATATCCCCTTACTTGATCATCACCACAGTACCAAGAGATGGGTGTAATTATTAGCCCCATTTTATAATTAAGGACACTGAGCACAGAGAGGTTAGGAATTCAGTTAAGGTCCCAAGCTAGACCGTTTATTCTGATGCCAAAACTCATACTCTTAATTGTTAACATTTATCATATTCTCTTGTGACCTGTTAATACCAGATTTGTATTTTCAAGCTGTAGAATGTACTAAACTCTCTAATGCCATGGTTAAGTGTGTGAGCTCTGAGTCTGTCTGCCTGGCTGTGATCTTGGCTCTACTACTTTTTTTTTTTTTTTTTAGATGGAGTTTCTTGCCCAGGCTGGAGTGCAGTGGTGTAATCTCAGCTCACTGCAACCTCCACCTCCCGGGTTCAAGCAATTCTCCTGCCTCAGTCTCCCAAGTAGCTGGGGTTACAGGCGCCCGCCACCATGCCTGGCTACTTTTTTGTATTTTTTAGTAGAGATGGGGTTTTGCCATGTTGGCCAGGCAGGTCTTGAACTCCTGATCTCAGATGATCTGCCCGCCCCAGCCTCGCAAAGTGCTGGGATTACAGGTGTGAGGCACTGCGCCCGGCCAGCTCTACTACTTCTTAGTGGGTGGTATTGGGTGTGAGATTCAACCCCCTTGAGTCTTCTTTCCTATGAGGTGAGCCTACTTCAGGGGGAATTATGAGGAACAACTGAGATAAGGCATGGAAAACATCCGACACATCTTACTGCAGGAAGGAAGATGATGATGTTATGTATTTTATACAAAACTTAAACCTTAAAACACTAATTGCAAATTTTAACTTTTAAACTGATTGCTTCTGCTTTCAAGAAGAGTGCCTGCCTGCAGATGCCTCTCATTTTTGTTCTGTCTTGTTTTCCTTTTGCTTTTTAAGACATGAAGTGGTCAACATTAACCTGAGAAACAAGCCTGAATGGTACTATACAAAGCACCCTTTTGGCCACATTCCTGTCCTGGAGACCAGCCAATGCCAACTGATCTATGAATCTGTTATTGCTTGTGAGTACCTGGATGACGCTTATCCAGGAAGGAAGCTGTTTCCATATGACCCTTATGAACGAGCTCGCCAAAAGATGTTATTGGAGCTATTTTGTAAGGTATATTCAATTTAAAAAGCCACTCACACTGTGTTTTACTTTGCATGTCTTTCCCAAACCTCAACCCATTTTAAAGCCAAATCATTGGTGAAACTGTTTTGTTTTGATACCACGTGATCCTCAGGAGATTAGCTAGCATGGAATTAGGGTAGAGCATGGCCACTGATATTAAAGGCTTAACTGCTAGGTGCTTCTCCATTTCAACTGGCAGGCTCAGGAGGTATGGTTATGATATGGCAATGACCGTGTAACTTGAAGCAGGAATACTGAAAGAACTGAAAACTGGTGATCCTTAAAGGGAGTATTTCTCCAGCTTCAGGTAAAAAGTAATGGAGTGCGAAGATTATGCATAGAAGGTGATGCTTTTTTATTATTATTTTTTTGAGACGGAGTCTCGCTCTGTCACCCAGGCTGGAGTGCAGTGGCACCATCTCGGCTCACTGCAACCTCTGCCACCTGGATTTAAGCAATTCTCCTGCCTCAGCCTCCTGAGTAGCTGGGATTACAGGCGCATGCCACCACACCCAGCTAATTGTTGTATTTTTAGTAGAGATGGGGTTTCACCATATTGGCCAGGCTGGTCTTGAACTCCTGACCTCAAGTGATCTGCCTGCCTCGGCCTCCCAAAGTGCTAGGATTACAGACGTGAGCCACTGCACCTGGCCAGTGATGCTCTTTAGAGGCATAAGAGTGCCTGCTGTCCAGGAAATGTGAAGAATAGATAAATGGTGGCAGCTTTGATAATGAAAGAAAAAAGAATGGAGAAATTTTAAGATGGTGTCTTTGAAAAGGAATTTTTAAAAACCTCAATGATATTAACAGCTGACATATATCGAACACTTATGATGTGCCAGGCACTGTCCTAGTTACTTTGTAGGAGCTAACTCATTTAATCCAACTGCCCTTTGAAGTGGGTACTGCTATCGTATCCATTTTTCAGATGAGAACACTGAGGCTTAGAGAGGTTGAGTGTCCCACCTAAGAATGTATAGCATGGAAGCAGCTGATCAAGTAAGGAGCACTGGAGAAACCCTCCTAAAGCACCCTGCTTTCCCAGGGTACTATAAGAAGTAGATTCCTACTGAGAACCGGAACCACAGAGAAAACCTAGTGCCTCTCACAGGGAGCTGGGGGGTCTGATGTGGGTGTTGCCCTGTTAGGCTGGAGTTATAAAGCTTTGCTGCCTTTTCAGGCAGAACAGGAACTGGAAGTTTCCACAGACTTCTCCACTGAGAACCTGTGTCCTCTGATTAGGTCCCACATTTGACCAAGGAGTGCCTGGTAGCGTTGAGATGTGGGAGAGAATGCACTGATCTGAAGGCAGCCCTGCGTCAGGAATTCAGCAACCTGGAAGAGGTACGAAAAGGGGTCCCTCTCCTGGTCAGCTACAGTGGAGGAAGCTAGGCAGGGTCGCTAACCTGGTCACTCTGACACCAGCCTTCACAGGCTTATTCTTTCTGCCTTTGATAAGTCAGACTTCTGATCATCTGATTGCATGTTTGCCCTCCTCTAACCTGGTCTAGAATTATTCTGGAAAATCTGATGAGGACATGCCATGAATTGCTTCCTTTCCCAGAGTCACCCCATCTCCCTGAGTAGCTCTGCATGGCTTCTGTAGCTTCTGCCAATGAGGTCAAGAGTCTGTAAAGGTTAGGGGTTGTGTTTGGCTGCTGAAGTCTAACTACTGTAAATTCATGTTGTAAGGGTTTACTCTGTCACATAACATTCTTTCTCACGTATTATAAGGGTTTATTCTCACACATACGGTGGCTCACACCTGTGATCCCAGCACTTGGGGAGGCTGAAGCAGGAGGATCACTTGAGCCTAGAAGTTTAAGACCAGCCTAGGCAACATAGCAAGACCCCTCCTCTACAAAAATAATTTTAAAAATTAGCCAGGCATAATGATGTATACCTGTAGTCCCAGCTACTTAGGAGGCTGAGGCAGGAGGATTGCTTGAGTCTGGGAGGTCAAAGCTGCAGTGAGCCATGATTGCACTCTAGCCTGGGTGACAGAGTAAGTAGGACTGACAAAAAAAAAAAAAAAAAAAGCCAGAGGTAGGCAGTTCAGGCCTATCTTGATGGCTTCTTCATGACATTATCAGGAACTGAAGCTTTTTCTCTTTATGGGCTCTGTCATCCTTAGCACAACTTAGTACAAGGGTATCATCCTCAAAATAACAAGATAGCTGCTGTCACTGCAGCCATCACATCCAAGTTCCAGGCTCTGAAAAGGAGAATATAAAGAAAAAAATGGCAAATGGTCATACCCCTTTAAAGGGCTTTAAATCCTACCAGAAATTCTACTCAATGGCTATTTACATTTCGTTGGCCAGAACTTAGTTGTGGGGTCATAACTATCTTAGAGAAAGCTGGGGAATACAGTCTTTTAGCTGGGATACCCTGAATAAAATCAGAGGTCTGTAATTAAGGAAGAAGGGGAAAATGGGTGCGGTGGCAGGAATACTCTTTGCCAGTAGATGCTTCATTAACCTGGCAGTAATGGAGCTACTTATCCCGTACTTCTAGGATAATCAGGAAGGGAGTTCTTTTACTTCCTTTATTTTTGCTCCAGAAACTGATAAATTCACCTTATGGGTGGGTGGTTCCTCTATTGGCAGCCAGAGAATACAATTTTTTTCCCCTTAAGGGAAGACTGGTTATTAATACTCTTCCATTTGACCTTTATCAAGTGGAAACAGATTAAATGTATTGATATTTCCAGTTGCCTATCTCAAATTTGTACAATTAAGTATTTATGGATGACGAATGGTCATGTGTAGGAAATGTCAACCTTTTGTCCTGAGGTCACCAACTGTGGCCTTGACTCCAAGGAGGCCGTATGATGTGGTGGAAAGGATCTTGGATCTTAGGCTTGGCTTTACTGAATTCCAGAACCTTGGACAATGTTCTGTACCTCTCTGGGCCTTGGTTTTCCCATGTGTAAAATGAGGGATTATTTTGAAATGTGTGTTCCTCAGAGCCTCTGGGTTCTGCAGGGGACTGCCCAGCGAGTGGAGGCCTGGTAGATTGTTCTAGACACTGCTTTACTTAGGTCAGCACTGCCTTTAACCACCATGTTCAACCTGACATCTAAGAAGATGGCATTTGGGGAGAGAGGAGAGCTGCTGCTTTAAAAAAGAAGTTCGAAAATCTTGTGAATAGAGAATTTATAGTCTATTTTAAAGATCAGCTGAATGGACCCCATCATGCCTGGTTACCTTCTCACAGATAAACAAATACTGGACCAGGGAAAGGAGCTGGGAAAAAAAAAAACCTTTGAATTCAACGATACAGTAATTGAAACATTTTCATCAGTTTCCCTTCTACCTCCATTTGGATGATGGATGAACTTTTTAAATTACAGATTGCTAGATGAAAGTATAGGGTTATGATGGAGATACAGTTCTTCTTCAGTCGGGGGTCTTTTCCAGGGCAAATGAACCAGTATTTTGTGCCATGAATCGTGCTGCAGATACTTGCATACATCATCTCATTCAATCTTTCCAACAACCTTCTCAGGTACAAATGGTACTAGTCCTGTTTTGCAAATTGGAGTGGTCTCTCTGTAAAGGCTCAGAACCAGGTACTAGGAATAAAAAAAAATTAAAGACCCTCGAGGGGCTCAAAGCCTGGACAGGGAGATAGGCTGTTAAGCCCATTTAAAACCTGGGTGTGTTGAGTGCTAGGCTGGAGACATGCATACGAGACGGCTGGTCTGTGGGGGTAGATAATGCCTCTGTTGACTCTTAGGATGAATTAGAGGCACAAGGGTGACAGCCTGGTGTGTTCGGCAAACAATAATCAGTGAGGGGTTGACAGCGAGGGAGTGATTGGTAAGAGGCGAATGTGGAGGGTGGACCAGAGTCAGATGCTAAAAGGCCTTTTCCACTGTGCCCAGGGATTTGCACTTTATTTCAGAGTTGATGGTGAGTAATTGAAGCCTGTCAAGCAGGAGAGTGGTGTACTCCTTCATGCTTTTAAAAGTATTCAGCCCATCACTTGAACCCAGGAGGGGGAGGTTGCTGTGAGCCAAGACTGCGCCACTGCACTCCAGCCTGGGCAACAGAGTGAGACTCTGTTTCAAAAAAAAAAAAGAAAAGAAAAGAAAAGACAAAGTATTCAGCCCAGCTGAGCACAGTGGCTCATGTCTGTAATCCCAGCACTTTGAGAAGCCAAGGTGGGAGGATCGCCTGAGCCCAGAAGTTTGAGAACACCCTGGTCAACATGGCAAAACTCCATCTCTTTAAAAAATACAAAATGTTAGCTTGGCATAGTGGCTTATGCCTGTAGTCCTAGGTACTTGGGAGGCTGAGATGACAGGATCACTGGAGCCTAGGAGGTTGAAGCTGCAGTGAGCTATAATTGCACCACTGCACTCCAGCCTGGACAACACAGTGAAACCCTATCTCAAAAAAAAAAAAAAAAAAAAAAAAGAAGAAGAAGTTCAGCCCAGCAAGAATGTAGAGGATGGATTAGAGTGTCCAAGAGGAGGGACTGGGAAGGGACAAAGAGGACCCCACTAACGAGGATTGGAGAGGGAGGTTTAATTAGAGAGATTTTGAGGAACTAAGATGAGATGAAATCTGAGGAAGGAGTAGGAGTTATGGAGGATGGTTTCCAAGTTTGTGGCCGGTAAATGTGATGCTTTTCACTAAGAGTTTGAGGGAAGACACATTTTGTCAAATTTGTGGTGTTGATGGGATATTCATATGCGGGCAGAGCTTAGAAGAACAATGTATGGTCTCTACTGGACCTTTGGAGTGGTTTTATGGGCTAGGAGCTTTAACCAGAGAGTTTAGGAATGTCATTAGTGGTGTGGTGATAAATGTTTAACAATCAATTTTCTCTTAAAAGAGAAAGAAAAAGAAAAAGCACTGATTTATAGCATTTGCTGATTTGGGTGGTGTAAATACTTCCGTCAAGGTTAATTTTGAGCTACCAATGTGCTATTTCTAAACTCAAGAGCTGGCAAAAGATGTGGGCAGCTCCAGCATGTCACTGAATAAGAAATTTCACTTTATCTTCAATAACTGAGCCCCAGAAACACTGTTGTTAACCAGCCTCTATATAGGTAGCTTTCACTAACCAGCCTCGGTGTAGGTAGCTTTCACTGATGCTATTTAAGGACCACTGAGTACTCCACATTGTCCTAACAGGTTTGAATGTGGTTTTGTCCCATAGAATGTTAGCAAGAATTGTAACTATGGCTGGGCATGGTGGCTCACACTTGTAATCCAGGCACTTTGGGAGGCCAACGAGGGAGGATCACTTGAGGCCAGGAGTTCAAGACCAGCCTGGGCAACACAGTGAGACCATGTTTCTACTAAAAATAAAAAAATGAACTGGTCAGGGTAGTGCGGGTCTGTAGTCCCACCTTCTCTAGAGGCTGAGGCGGGAGCATCTTTTGAACCCAGGAGTTTGAGCTTGCAATGAGCTATGATCATGCCACTGCACTCCAGCCTGGGTGACACAGCAAGACTCTGTCTCAAAAACAAACAAACAAAGAATTATAACTACAATGTAGGAAATACTGAAATCTGAAAACATGACCAATGAACTTGAATTATGCGATCCGTTCCTTTAAATGCCAAAATATTTATTCCATGAGATTCTAGTGAAATTGAAATTTATCAGAATAATTCTAATGGAGAGGATCTCCTGATTTATGTAACTCTTTCACATTGTTTTGCACAATCAGGATTTTTTGTGAGCTAAAAATATATTAAATAGTCATTGTCTTTCTGAGTGATAAGCAAGCCAAGATTTCATGCATAATCTTCTGCTATGTTATCCTGAAACAGAAGGCTCAGTTAACCTTTTGTGGCCTTAAACTCTGACACTTTCTTCTTTTGAAATAACTGCCTTGTCTAACTTTTTAAGTTTTTTTTTTTTTTGCTTGTTTTTTTGTTTGCTTGTTAGTTTTTTAAATCTAGTTTCAGGTGGGTTCAGCGGCTCATGCCTGCAATCCCAGCACTTTGGGAGGCCGAGGCAGGCAGATCATTTGAGTCCAGGAGTCCGAGACAAGACTGTACAACATGGCAAAACCTTATCTCTACAAAAAATACAAAAATTAGTTGGATGTGGTGATGCATACCCGTGGTCCCTGCTACTTGGGAGGCTGAGGTGGGAGGATCACTTGAGTCCAGGAGGTCAAGGCTGCAGTGAGCTATGATCATGCCACTGTACTCCAGCCTGGGTGACAGAGTGAGACTTTGTCTCCAAGAAAAAAAAAATTAAGTTCCATCAAAATCAAAGATTTATTGTGCTTGTTATATAACCACATTTTTCTCTAATATCTTTTACAATTCTTTGAGATATATTACTGCCACTTTTATTATCAAACTAGCAGCCTGCTCACTGGCTTTCCTGTTCTGAACATTGGCATGAGTTTTAAAACTATGACACTTGTCTTGTCTTGCTGCACTTTATGTCTTCAAGCAGATTTTCTAGCCCTTACTGAATCATTACTCTAAGCAGCACACATTTTTTAGTTTTATTCTTTTTCAGGTATTGACTTTCCCATTTCAGAATGGGACTTGAGCCAGGCTTCATTTGATCTTTGTGGATTTGAATGTGGCAGGACCTCTTGGTGTCACTGTTTATCTGTGCCTTCCAAAAATATTTTCATTATGGAAGTAGTCAAATCAAGTCCAAGTGCAGTGAAAGGTGGATTTGGTCAGATTTCCTTGAGGCTTTGGAGTTTTGCTTTAAATCTAGAAAGTGTTCGTGGCTTATGAATTGGTTCTGCACTCTGACTATTGCTTGGTCCTTTCTTCGTCATCATCAGAGCTCCATAAAAGAGAGCGGGGAGGGATAACATAAATAATGCTGAAATAGCCCTGAGGGATGAGACCTGGCCCAGCAACTGAAGCCTTCGTCTGCCCGTGGCCACAGGGCACTTTATGGTTTTGCTTCTTGTCATTCAACCACCTGCCTTGGGGTGCTTCACTTTGCATTTCCATGCAGAGTTTCCCGCATTGCCAAATTTGATCATGTGCCTTATGTGTAGCAGTTTGCATGAGGTGGGATTTGCATAAATTATGTGTGCATCACCCAGGAACATCTGTAGTTAAATACTTTGTTGATTCTAAATTTTGCCCATAATCTTAATTTTTTAATTATTTTATTTTCTTTTCCTCTTTTAGAGATTGGGGTCTCTTTCTATTGCCCAGGTTGGAGTGCAGTGGCACAGTCATGGCTCACTGTTGTCTTGAGCTCCTGGGCTCAAGCAGTACTTCCACCTCAGCCTCCCGAGTAGCTGGGATTACAGGCTAAAGCCACCGAGCCTGCCTCCATTATCTTAATTATTATTATAATTATTTTTTTGAGTCAGGGTCGCACTCTGTCACCCACATTGGAGTGCAGTGACACAATCACGGCTCACTGCAGCCTCAACCTCCTGGGCTCAAGTGATTCTCTCACCTCAACCTCCCGAGTAGCTGGGACCACAGGTTCAGGCCACCATGCCCAACTGTTTTGTTTTTGTTTTTATTTGTTTTAATTTTTTGTGGAGACGAGGTCTCACTATGTTGCTCAGGCTGGTCTTGAACTCCTAGGCTCAAGTGATCTTCCCACTTCAGCCTCCCAAAGTGCTATGATTACAGGCATGAGCCACTGCACCTGGTAATCTTAATTTTTAAACTGTTCTTTCTTCTCATCAAAAAAAGACATTTATTCAAGTTAGATTATATTGTGTTGGTTTAGTTTTGCTTTTGCTCTTTCTTAATTTTTATTAATTTCCAGTGATGAAATGATTTATATATTGTTTAATTGTTTCTCCTTTGATATCACCAGGATAGGAAGAAAAGAAAGTTTATACCCGGTTAATTTGTCACTGAAAACAATTTTCTGTATCCTTTTATATATAGTAGACTACAAGCTAAATTTTTTATCATCTAAGTTAACATGTCTACAAACTAAATTCATTATTACTAGCTATTTTTAATAACAGTTATTGAGATATAATTCATATGCCACAAAATTCACCCTTTTCAAGTGTACAATTCACTGGCTTTTAGTATATTAAGTGAGTTGCGCAACTATCACCAGTATTTAATTTCAGAGCATTTTTTTATCATCCTCCAGAAAAACTGCTCACTTGTAAGCTGTCATTTTCCATTTCTTCTCAATCCCCGTGGCCGTACGCAGCCACTGATCTGCTTTCTGTCTCTATGGATTGACTTATTCTAGACACTTCATATAAGTGGAATCATACAACATGTAGCGTTTCATGAGCTATTTTCACATGCCATAATGTTCTTAAGGTTCATCCTTCATTCTTTTTTATGGCTAAATAATATTCCATGTGTGAATACGCACATTTTGTTTATCCACATCTGGGAAGGTTCCACTCTTGGAACTAATATGGATAATGTTGCTGTGAACACCGTGCAGGTTTTTGCATGAATATACGTTGTTATTTCTCTTGGATTTGCTAGCTGATTTAGCATGTTTACTAACATGCCATTTTAGTTGTAACCACCATTCTTTCACACTTGGGAACTGGTTATCCCTGACTCAGGATGCCTCGTTAAGTGTATTAGTGCTGTTGCTAGTTGGGTTACTTCCTTCATCATCCAATTCTGACAGCTGCTAATATTTGCTGTGCTTCTTTCAATAGCCTTCTGATATACCCTTTTCCATCACATAAATAATAGAATAATAATTATTCTTATTATTTAAAAATTAATTTTACTCTTCTCCAATTATAAAGTAATACTTGTTCATTAGAGAGAATTTGGAAAATACAGGAAAACATAAAAACTAAGGAAAAAAAATTATAATCCCACTACCCAGAAACAACCACTGTTATTATCTTGGGGACTTTTTTGTTTTTGTTTTCTGTCCTTTTCTGCTATGTATATTTTATGTAGTTGAAACTTGGTTACTATTATGATGTAAATATTCCCCACACCCCCTGCCATTTTATTTTGAGACAGGGTTTTACTCTGTTGCCCAGGCTGGAATGCAGGGTGCAATCACGCCTCACTGCAACCTCGAACTCCTGAGCTCAAGGGAGCCTCCCAACTCAGTCTCCTGAGTAGCTGGGACTACAGGCGTGTGCCACCATTCCTAGCTAGTTTTCTTTTTAACTTCTGTAGAGACAGGGTCTCCCTCTGTTGCCCAGGCTGGTGTCGAACTCCTGGGCTCAAGTGACCCACCTGTCTTTGCCTTCCAAAATGTTGGCATTACAGGTGTGAGCCACCACACCTGGCCAATTTTTATAAACTCTGTAAATGCTTATTTACATGTATAAGAGTGTTTCTTAGAGCAGCAGCATTATTTGTGATGATGACAAATTAGGAAACAATATTCATTAGATGGTGAGTGGTTAAGTAAATCATGTCTGTCTTGTGGAATTCTGTGGAACGGCTGAAAATGAATGAGGTAAATCTATGTGTACTGACATTAAAAGATTGCCTAGAAATATTAAATGAATCACACAGTAATACAGGTGGTATGATCCCATTTTAGTAGAAGAAAACAAAACTGAACCATGCAGGTGTGCACATACATGTAAATAAGTGGCTAGAAAAGTATCTAGAGAGAAACACATCCACCTCCTAGTAGTGTCTCACACTGGGAAGGGGACTGATTAGAATTAGGGTGGGTAAGAAAAGTGGTTAAGGGCAGGGACCGGGAGGGAAGATTTTGCCTTTTACATTATTTTCTGTGTTTGATTTTTTTTTTAATGATGGGAATGTATTTCTGTATTAAATATGTAAGTTTTAAAAGTAGAAAAAAAGCACTTTTTTTTTTTTTTTTTTTTTTTTTTGGGACGGAGTCTCGCTCTGTCGCCCAGGCTGGAGTGTAGTGGTGCTATCTCAGCTCACTGAGAGCTCCACCTCCTGGGTTCATGCCATTCTCCTGCCTCAGCCTCCCAAGTAGCTGGGACTACAGGCACCCGCCACCACGCCCGGCTAATTTCTTTTTGTATTTTTAGTAGAGATGGGGTTTCACGGTGTTAGCCAGGATGGTCTCCATCTCCTGACCTTGTGATCCGTCTGCCTCGGCCTCCCAAAGTGCTGGGATTACAGGCGTGAGCCACCGCACCCGGCCGAAAACACTTTTAATGTCTGCATACTTTGCCATGTTTATAAACCATAAAGTTATTTATCCAGCACACTAATTAGGAGTGTTTAGATGGTTTTCAGTCCTTTACCGTTTTGAATGGTGCTGCAGGGAACATCAGCTTCTTTGCATAAAAAGCATTTTCTCTATTTTAGAATATGTTCTTAAGCTGGACTCTCAGGAATGGAATTACCAGATCAAAGGGTATAATGAGCACATTGGAGGCTTGGACTGTATTTCACTAAATTGCTTCCCAAAAGACTTGTGTTGTTTGCCCCTCACCAGCAGTATGTGAAAATGCTCTTTGCCCTATATCCTTTTCACTGGTGGAAGAGTTCATTCAAAAAGATATTTGTTTGTTGAATAATATTTGCTGTGGAGATACACTGTAGTTCCTCATTGTTGACTTAATGCATATTTCTTTGATGGCCAGGGAAGTGGAAGGTTTTCCCGGAAGTATGTCATCTCTTGCTCCTGGTCTTGTAAAATTTGTCTGTTCAGTTCAGGGGCTTTGCCTATCTGGCCATCAGAGTCTTACTAATTTTCTTTGTTGATTTGTAAAAGTTCCTTTTAAAGCGTTCCTTGTATAGAAAAGAGATTTGACTGGTTTTAAAACACATTTTTGTTTTCTTTTGACTTTTAATTTGGCTTATATATTTTTGCATATGGAAGTACAGCATTTGAAAGTATTGTGCTATAAGGCTTTCCTGCTATGATTTCCTCCACTGTTTTATGTGTAGGAAGTCCTCTCCCCACTTCAGAGACTTGAGAAATATTCATTTATATTTTCATCTACCACCAATCACTTTACAGACATTTGACTGGTCAAGCATTACCCTCCTAGCTTTTCCCCCCACACTATCTTACAAATATATTGTGATTTGTTTTAGTTTTTGTTTTTTGTTTTTGAAACAGGGTCTCACTCTGTCACTCAGGCTGGAGTGCAGTGGCATGATCATGGCTCACTGCAGCCTCGACCTCTCGGGCTCAGGTGATCTTCCTACCTTAGCCTCCTGAGTGTCTAGGACTACAGGCACCACCATGCCTGGCTAATTTTGTGTATTTTTTGTAGAGATGGGATTTTGCCATGTTGCCCAGACTGGTCTCGAACTTCTGGGCTGAAGCGATCCTTCCACCTTGGTCTCCCAAAGTACTAGGATAAAAGGTGTGAGCCACCACACCCAGCCCTACAAATATATTTTGAAGATACGAATTAAGCTCATTAAAAGGATGCCAGCATAGAATTTTCAGAGTGGTCCTTTAATCCCCAAATTTTGACAGTTGTATTCTGCACCTGCGTGGAGGATCTAGGTCATAACTGATGGGCAGCAGGAGGGGCATGTTCTGCTGCAGGTCCTCCCTCTAAGGCTCCTTCCCAGAGGAGAAAATGGTCTTAAATATGCCCTAGGTTTGTTCCACACCCTAGGTTTGTTTTACAGGGAACTGGGTCATCACATGGTTAGCTCAGCCTCAGCTATATCATTTTAGCAGGGATCTGAGATTTGAAATCTTAAGAACCTCCATTTATCTTTTATGAGCTCAAAACATTTCTGCCCTGCAAAAGACTTGAATAGACATTTCTCAAAAGAAGACACACAAATGGCAAACAGACATATGAAAAGGTGCTCAGCATCATTGATCATCAGAGAAAGGCAAATCAAAACTACAATGAGATATCATCTCACCCCAGTTAAAATGGCTTACATCCAAAAGACAGGCAATAACAAATACTGGTGAGGATGTGGAGAAAAGGGAACCCTCGTTCACTGGGGCGGGAATGTTAATTAGTATAACCATTGTGGAGAACAGTTTGGAGGTTCCTCAAAACACGAAAAATTGAGCTACCATATGATCCAGCAATCCCACTGCTGGGTACACACCCAAAAGGAAGGAAATCAGTATATCAAAGAGATACCTGGACCCTTATGTTTGTTGCAGCACTGTTTACAATAGCTAAGATTTGAAAGCAACCTAAGTGTCCATGAATAAGGAATGGATAAAGAAAATGTGATACAGGCCGGGTGTGGTGGCTCACTCCTGTAATCCCAGTACTTTGGGAGGCCAAGGCTAGCGGATCACTTAAGGTCAGGAGTTCGAGACCAGCCTGGCCAACACGGTGAAACCCCGTCTCTACTGAAAATACAAAAATTAGCTGGCATGGTAGTGCATGCCTGGAATCCCAGCTACTCAGGAGGCTGAGGCAGGAGAATTGCTTGAACCTGGGAGGCAGAGGTTGCAGTGAGCTGAGATCACACCACTGCACTCCAACTTGGGTGACAGAGTGACACTCTGTCTCAAAAAAAAAAAAAAAAAGAAAAAAGAAAATGTAGTACATATACACAATGGAGTACTATTTGGCCATGAAAAGAATGAGATCCTGTCATTTGCAGCAACATGGATGGAACTGGAGATCATGTTAAGTGAAACAAGCCAGGCACAGAAAGACAAACATCACATGTTCTCACTTATTTGTGGAATCTAAAAATCAAAACAATTGAACTCATGAACATAGAGAGTAGAAGGATAGTTTGCAGAGGCTAGGAAGGGTAGTGTGAGCTGGCAGGGAGGTGGGGATGGTTAATGGGTACAAAAAACACAGAAAGAATGAATAAGACCTACTATCTGATAGCACCACATGGTGACTATAGTAAATAATAACTTAATTGCACATTTAAAAATAACTTAAACAGTGTAATTGGGTTGTTTGTAATTGAAAGGATAAATGCTTGGGGGAGTGGATACCCCATTCTCCATGATGTGCTTATTTCATACTGCATGCCTGGACCAAAATATGTACCCCATAAATATATACACCTACTATGTGCCCACGAAAAATAAAATTCATAAAAGATTTCTGCCCTGGAGTTGAGTACTTTTCCACTGCTTCTGGAAAAGGGCCAGTATTGCTGATGTACTGGCGTGTTGCTTTGTGTCTTTTTAGGGGCCACAGAGGGTGGAGGATGGCTTCTGCTTTTTTGAGGGGCAGAGAGTAGGGGATGACCTCTGCATTTTCAGAACGATTTTCATGAGGAAAAACTCTTTCTTCCTCCTCCAGCAAGTACAGCAGCCCCCACTGGGAGCCACCACACTGTTTCGAGATTGGGGGCCTGGGATTTCTTGGCAATGGTGTAGATGGTGGTGAAGGTGAGGTGGCCGCTTCAACGTTTGAAGCTCAATTATTGAGGCTGAACCAAAGAGTTGAAGACTGGAGCTCTCTCGAATGCCTGGTTTGGAGACGTCTGGGATTCGCTTCTCCTAATGATCTTGCTTCTCTCGCGAAAACTTTGCAGATTTCTTCATCCTCCGGTTGAACGTTCTTGGGGAGCCGCAGCCGACGCGCCTCGCACTGATGGCCACCAGGGGGAGCCCCGCGCGCTTCCTCCTTCCCCTTGTGTTCCAGGGCGCACTTCAAAACGCTGACGTTCTCCTTCGTCCCTCTGGGGGCGCCCGAGGGGCCCTCGCAGAAGATGAGGTGCCTTTCCAGCCAGGCTTCTCGCGTGCAGGGCTTGGGAACAGTGCACCCCCATCCTACCAAGCAGTCCCTTCCTCTTCATTTGCATCGCGTCCGTAGTCTTATTTTTCAGTGAACTGGAGAACAGAAAATTTTAAAATAGATTTTTCTAATATTCCAGAAGGTCAAACACCTTTCTGCAAAGTATCTAGCATACTAAAGGGGAAGTAATTTTACATGTCTGGAAGGTACCATGTTTGCATTAGAAAGGAGCTCTTCTATTGTACTAAAGTCTCCAACAAACCTCTGGAACTCTTAAGCCTGAATTGAAAATGTGTCAATGTTTTCAGAAAATCTGAGGCCTAGAAGCTAGAGCCTCAGTTCCCTCCCCTGCCATTTGCAGAAGCCTTATAGGGGATATCTGGGGTTTTTGAAGAAAAACGCTTTCTAAGTAGGCTATTTTGCTTTGCTTGTTCATACAAAAGACAGTGGTTCTGAAAGTGAGGGATGCCATTGTGAGGGAAGCTATTCAACATTAAGAATGGCCAATATCTTTTTTTTTTTTTTTTGTCTTTTGAGAGGGGGTCTTGCTGTCTTTGTTGCCCAGGCTGGAGGGCAGTGATGTGATCATAGCTCACTGCAGCCTCGAACTCCTGGGCACCACTACACCCAGCTAACTTTTTAATTTTTTGTAGACACGGTCTCACTATGTGCTCTAGGCTGGTCTCGAACTCCTGCCCTCAAGAGATCCTTCCACTTTGACCTTCCAAAGCACTGGGATTACAGGCGTAAGGCACAGTGTCTGACCACCAATATCTTTTTTTTTTTTTTTTTTTTTTTGAGACAGGATCTCACTCTGTCACCTAGGCTGGAGTGCAGTGGCGTGATCACTGCTCACTTCAGCCTCTACCTCCCAGGCTCAGGTGGTCCTCCCACCTCAGCCTCCCAAGTAGCTGGAACTGCAGGCACAGACCACGATGCCCAGTTAGTTTTTTTGTAGAGACAGGGTTTTGCTATGTTACCCACGCTGGTCTCGAACTCCTGGGTTCAAGCAATCTGTCCACCTCAGCCTCCCAAAGTGCTGGGATTACAGGCATGAGCCACCATGCCTGGCTGTATCTTTATATGTGATATATAATCAGGTGGGAGAACTCAACATGGAATTCTTTAAAAGGATGGATTGGATATTAACATAACTACTGCTAAGTGGATCTAGATCTAACACCCATTTTTCATTCCATTTCTGATGATAAAACACTTAAGAAAGACAAGACATTGGATGTTAAGTCTGTCAGTTTATTTTGCCTCTGCCTCTATCCTAAAATTTTTTCAGAGGGGTAAATGCAAGGGACTTGTTTTAAATTGAGTACAAGAAAGAACTATTTTAGTAAAGTTGCCTGAAGATCTGCTCATCAGTGGAATAAAACAGGAAGGAGAGAATTCTGATAAGCTCTTTCATAATGACTATGTTGGAATGTCTCATCCCTCTGTCAGTTGCTTTGGCTTGAGCTTCTGATTCAGAGAGCATGAAAGGGTGAGACTAAGGAGGAAATTCTTTTCACAGAGAAGCTCAGAGCCGAACCAATCCTTGGCTGTAGAGAAGGAGGAGCTTTCAGAGTTTGCTGGTTCCAAGCTTTTTTCTGTTACTTAAATTTAAAGCTGGAACAGAAGGTCAAGAAACAGGAAGGAAAACCGTATCAAGATATCAAGTCATGGTATTCTTTTTCATTCTTACAGAAAAGAATTCACAAGAGACTTGAGGAAGCTTTTTTATTTTTATTTTGTTTTGTTTATTTATTTATTTTAAGATGGGGTCTCACCCTGTTGCCCAGGTTGGTCTCAAACTTCTGGGCTCAAGTGATCTGCCCACTTCGGCCTCCCAAATTGCTGTGATTACAGGCATGAGCCACTGCGCCTGGCCAATTTTTTTTTTTTTTTTTTTTGCGACAAGGTCTTTCTCTAGAGTGCAGTGGCATGCTCACAGCTTAGTGCAGCCTTGACCTCCCAGCCTCAAGCGATCCTTCCACCTCAGCCTCCTTAGTAGCTAGGACTACAGGCATCACTAGGACTACAGGTGCCACCACCACGTCCAGCTAATTTTCGTATTGTTTGTAGAGACCGGGTTTCACCGTGTTTCTCAGGCTGGTCTCAAACTCCTTGGCTCAAGCAATTTAAGGAAGCTTTTCATTAGAGTCTAAAAATACATATTTGAAATTGAATGACACAGGGTTGACACTAGTCGGAGAATTAGGAAAATGTGATATGCATGTTAGTTCCAGTGCAAACCAGAGAGCCCGTTAACCTCCCTGGGACTGGGTTTCCTCCTCTGCACAGCAAGGCTCCCCTGTCCTTCCCCATGGGAGACAAGAATCACATCACCAGCATGTTTTCCTCTCCCCTTTGGCTGCCAGGAAACTCAAGAGTCAAATTCAAGGCTTTATTGAAGGAACTCTGCAGGACCCAGGACGTGATATCTTGATACTGTTTTCCTTCCTGGTTTTTGACCTTCTGTTCCAGCTTGTGTTTTCCCTGATTATAGCATTTTATTATTTTTCATATTTAGTATGTAGTGCACATTTTTACACTACACTTCTAATCCTTTGTGTAATGATCATGGTAGAAATAAATGGTGAAATGAGGAGGTCACACTTAGATGAGTTTCAGGAGTCCTTCCAGTCCCAATTTTCCAGGATTCTTAAGGGGAAAAAGTAATTTTACATGTCTGGAAGGTTCCAGGTTTGCACAGAAGGGAACTCTCCTATTGAGAGTCCTGAGGACTTCAGCAGACCTCCAGGGAGGCCTGTCCAGGATGTTCTCCTACGTCTGTAAAGGAGTGAGCACTTTGTGCTAGTTTAGGGAAAGACAGCTTTTCTGTTGGGATTTTAGACTTACCCTGCTTGAAATTGGTGGAAAAATACCTGTCTGGGATGGGGCTCAATAATCTGCAGCTGTATTAGGAAATGCAGATAGTTTTGATGTGGGTGGTTTCAAGACATATTTGGAAAATGTGAGGGAAATGTGTATGTGCATTTGCTGAGCGGGGGACTGGTGAAGGATCACTGATCCGTTTATTCCTAATGCTCATCTCAGCTTTTTATTGTGCCGAGTACCTTGATAAGGCTTGGGTTATTTTATGAGTGTTTATATATAAATTGATAGTGTCCATTAGATCATGTATATTTAGAGGCATGCTCCTACTTTGAGTAAATGGAAAGCTTTAGAGATATACACTAAATAAACATCAGTTACTAATTAAAAATTCCCTCATCACTTTACCAAAGGACCCACCATGGGTTCCATTAAATGTCTATTTATGGTTTGTTTTGACAAAGACTTTTCCAAGAACACCTCTGTTGTGTAAAGCAGAAGAGCTGTGTAGATGTTCCAGAGTCGCTTGGTGTAAATTTGGTTCTGATTTGTGCCATGAAGCCCAATAACAAACTGGAGGCACACATTTCAAAGCCAGTGGTGAGAATTTGAGTAATGATCATCTATTCCTGAACATAAAGTCTGGAGCCTTCTGGAATCCATAAAAATGGAATGATTTGTTCCTTTCCCCTCTAACCAAATTTTATTCATACCTGGCTATAAATAGCTTCTGTTTTGAGTTTTCACTGGTCAGACTCTGCTGTTTTAGTGCCATCCTGTTAGCTTCCTTGAACAAGGTAATGCCACCTAACATGTTTTTTCAGACTTCCAGGACAATGATCGGGGGACTTCTCCATGCCACACTGGGAGGTGTGAAGGCGTAGGCTTTAGGGCAACCCCTCTGAGAAGGGGTGGCAGGTGGAGGAGCCCATTGATCCTTTCTATCAGGGATGGATTTGCTTTCTGTGGGTGTCACCTTCAGGGGCCTGTGTTCCCACTCATCACAGGAGCTCACATTTACTCAGTGGGGCCAGAGTGTTCTTCATACATGGTGATTTTACTCCTCACCATAACCTCCGTGGTGCGTGCTAACATGACCACCATTTTGCAGATGAGAACATGGAGGCTTGCAGGGGAGGTAAGTTGCCCCGGGTTCCATGCTGAATCAGAGGTCAAGCTCAGCACACAGCACAGGACCAAGTCTGCTGGTTCCCAAGCTCACGTCCTTACCTACAACTCTGAATCACCCCACAGCAGAGTCAACAAGCTGGCCTGGCATGTGAAGAAGCAAGCCTGCGTGTCTCCTGGCTGCCAGTGCCTTCCCTGCCCCGGGACCCTAATCCACAGTTTGATTCTGGTCCTTTTGCCCTCTGTCCCTCGCCAGAACCCTGATATTTCCAGATGAAAACACGAGTATAGCTTATTTCCACAACTCACCTGGGCCCAGCAATCAAGATCTATAGCTATAGGGAAGTATTGAGTTGATTATGAGTTATATAGGTCAAAATGAGTAGCTTGCTTGATTGAAGCAGGTAATTCGTGCCATACTTTTCTCTTTGGGAAGACCTGTACCAACAATAACCTCTGTTAAACACTTTCACTTTTTTAAATTTGCAGGTACTTTTTTGGGGCTGTCTTTGGCTGCCTGTCTGTTGAGAGTTTGTTTTCTTTACAGTCCATCTGATTTACAGTCCATCCGGGTTGATTTGTCTCATTTGGGAATGAGAAATTTTATTTTAATGCATTAAGTAATAGTGTTGAGTGGCCAACAAATGTGAAGTTTGAAAAGCTCAAATGAAAAAAAAAGTGTGATAGAAACACAGAGTTGGGGGCCGGGTGCAGTGGCTCACACCTGTATTTCCGGCACTGTGGGAGGCCAAGACAGGAGGATCCCTTGAGCTCAGGAGTTTAAGACCCCTGGGCAACATGGCAAGACCCCAAGACCCCATCTCTACAAAAAAAAATGTAAAAATCAGCCAGGGGTAATCCCAGCTACTTGGGAGGCTGAGGTGAAAGGATTGCTTGAGCCCGGGAGGTTGAGGCTGCAGTGAGCTGTGATTGATCTACTGGACTCCAGCCTGAGTGACAGAGCAAGACCCTATCTAAAAAAAAAACCAAAAAAAACAGAAAAGAAGAAGAAGAACACAGGTTGGAATTTGAGGGGGCCTGTTAAATAGGATGCTCTTTCCTGCCTTAGTTTTGAATTAACTGAGAAGATAAAATAATAAGGCATGGAGATTAGAGCATCCCCTTTCTTTTTTTCTTTTTCTTTTCTTTTTTCTTTTTTTTCTTTTTTACTTTTTGCTCTTCTTGGCCAGGCTGGAGTGCAATGGCACAATCTTGGCTCACCACAACCTCCGCCTCGCGGGTTCAAGCAATTCTCTTGCCTCAGCCTCCCCAGTAGCTGGGGTTACAGCCATGTGCCACCATGCCCAGCTAATTTTGTATTTTCAGTAGAGACAGGGTTTCTCCATGTTGGTCAGGCTGGTCTCGAACTCCCCACCTCAGGTAATCCACCCACCTCGGCCTCCCAAAGTGCTGGGAATACAGGCATGAGCCACCAGGCCCGGCAGCATCCCCTTTCTTATTGATAAAGCAGATCTTGGAGAATGGGAGATCCTAAGTGGGGTTCCTAATGCTAGCCTTCAACATCAGGCTGAGGCTCACCTTGTCTTCAAGTAATGGGCAGTGCTGGCCTGAGGGGGAGCCTCCTCTGTCCAGGGCTCAGCTTATCCTTGGAAGGCTTAGCACATGGAGGAGCTGCTCCAGGCTAAGAGGGAGGGACTGGGGTACTCTGTAGAGGTTGTTCTTCCAGTTTCTTCAATCAGATGAGCCACACTGTCACTCTAGTGTTGAAAGGAGGGAAGGGACAGAGGTGGCCAGGAGTGTGACCCTAAAAGAGGCAGAGGAGACCTCAGAGAAAGAGAAGAAGCATTCTCCTAACCAGAGGGAGAAGGAGAGAGGCCTCAGTTCTCCCTCTCTGGGAATTAATTTGAGATTTACATTTAGTGTCTATAAACATGTCAGCAGATATATAAACTTATTTGCTTTTGCTTTGTTTCCATTTTTAGATTCTTGAGTATCAGAACACCACCTTCTTTGGTGGAACCTGTATATCCATGATTGATTACCTCCTCTGGCCCTGGTTTGAGCGGCTGGATGTGTATGGGATACTGGAGTAAGACATTTGACCTTGTGGTGGTAAATTCCCGGAGTCACACTGAGTAACAATGGTTAAGATGGTCTGCATGCCCCCTGTAGACATGTTTCAGGATGTCTGTGAAGTGAATCAGGTTTCTAAACCGCAGTGTGTGCTTCCTTGTTAAAAACATATGTGCTTTTCCACTGCTAACTTCAGACCAACACTTTGCCCACATTTCTGCAGATAAGACCCCTAGTCCAGGAGCCTCCCGCAGACTTCAGAGCCTGCTGTCCTCACCAGCGCCCCCACATGGCCGGTCTGAGAGCAAGTGGAGAGTCACAGTCACAGTCACAGTGCCCAACGCCTCCACCTGGTCCTGACGGGTCCCCAGTGGACACCATATAACCTTAGTCATGTCTCATTGCCCGGAGGAATCTTCCCCCAGATAGGAATAACCTTATAAAAAAGATTTGTGTAGTAATATATGCTGGATATTGGAACATACAAACAAAATGGCAGTGACACACTATGGAAGTATGGAAGTGCAGGGACATTAAAGGAGAAGAAATAGCTGTGTAGGCTCCTGGGCAGAACAGTGCTGTGTTACTTCAAAGCTCAGTGAAGCTGGACGTGTGCGGACGTCCACCCTAATCCAAGCCACCCTCATGGTGGGTGCTGGACATTTCTGGCACTTGGAAATCCGGCCCTGCTGAAGCAGAACTGTGTGTCTGCACCTTCATAACCCGTGGGCTGGAGCCCAACCAGCCACTGTCTCCTGCACTTCCGACTTCAGCTCTCTTTGTCAGGATATTTAAAACTCAATATCAAACATAAAATTTACAAAAGGCTGTATCCTCTGAAGACAGAGCATGGAGTCACAGGTTAGGAAACCTCACTTCTAGTCCTGGATTCCTGACAACCCACTCATATTATCTTCAGCTTATTGCTTTATAAACCCCAGAACTAAATATCCTGGTCGAGCTTTGAAAGAGCCCTGTTGGCTCCATGACTTCAAGGTTTCATCCTTGTTTTATTCATTTAAAAAATGTTTTGGAAATTATTTGTCTTTATTTTTTTATATCTCCTAAAGTAAAATCTGAGAATGACCCAAGAATATTTGTTTCAGAGGCTTGTCTTTTTGTTGGCAAGCAGTGAAGCACATGTAAGTTTCTCAAGCTTTAAAATATATATATATTAAAAAACAGAACAAAAAAAATGAAGCACAGACATGTTATTTTCCCAGAGCCATCAGTCCAAAGTATTTCACTGTATTATTAGAAGCAACAACTTCTAAACATTCAACTATTCCAAAAATAAGATTTTCCTCCAGTAAGTTATCATTCTCACTTGATAATAAGATAACTAAGATAACTCCCCAAATAAACTCATTCTTCATATCTTGCAAATCTAAAAAGCAACGTACATCCCCTTTCCTGATGCCTCCCCCTGCACTGTGCTGATGCTTCTTTCCTGTCTTGCAGCTGTGTGAGCCACACGCCAGCCCTGCGGCTCTGGATATCAGCCATGAAGTGGGACCCCACAGTCTGTGCTCTTCTCATGGATAAGAGCATTTTCCAGGGCTTCTTGAATCTCTATTTTCAGAACAACCCTAATGCCTTTGACTTTGGGCTGTGCTGAGTCTCACTGTCCACCCCTTCGCCGTCCAGAATTCCCCAGCTTGTTGGGAGTCTACATCACGGCCTGTCTTGGGAACCAATCCGTCTCTCTTTCTTTTCTTTGAAGTTCCCAATAAAATGAAAACAGGAAATGTATTCTTCTGATAATCATTTGTCTGACTCCTCTAGCCTGTAGCTGCTGCTACTGCTGCTTTTTTTTTTTTTTTTTTTTGAGACAAGATCTTGCTTCGTTACTCAGGCTGGAGTGTGGTGGGACAGTCACGGCTCACTGCAGCCTTGAACTCCTGGGCTCAGTTGATTCTCCCGCCTCAGCCTCCTGAGAAGCTAGGACTACAGGTATGTGTCACCACGCCCAGCTAATTTTTAAAAAAATGTTGTTGAGACAGAGTCTCACTATGTTGCTCAGGCTGGTCTCCATCTCCTGGCTGCAAGCCATCCACCCAACTTGGTCTCCAAAGTGTTGAGATTACAGGCATGAGCCACCTGGCCTGCCTAGCCTGTAGCTTCTAACTATTTTCTAGAAAGTGCCTGGTGCTAATGTCAGAACACATTTTGGGAGCCTGTGTGCCTCCTAACTCCTTGGCCTTCAGCCTAGTTTGATCTCCAGATTATTGGTGCAGATGCTGATGCTGAGGTTCAGGGTCAACCTATGACTGATGCTTGTCACTACAGAATGGCACCCTCCAAAGACCTCCCTGGTGAAAGCTTAAGAAGAGGGAGAAGGAAGAAGAAAACACTCCAAGCCTAAATACCTTCCATTTGGCAAATGAATGTCGCTGTCCACGTGGGCGAGTATGAGTATAATTCTCCAAACTTTGGCCATGGGCCTGGAGACACCGAGGGTCTTGTGACTGGAAAGAATTCCAAAGCAGGAAATGAAACACCGGTTTATCACCCAGGACTAACTACGTCAGAATTTCACTGGTGCTGTCAGGGCTCAGGATATCTCACAAAATGTTCTATAGCCGGCATCCTGCCTTAAAAAAATACACACGCCCCAAACCCAGCCACAAGCAAAGGTCATTCCGTTGGATTTGCGTCACACTCTCTTCCAATTCATCTCAACAAATGCCTCTGGTTACCTGTTGTGTACCAAGCCCAGGGGCACACTGGGGATAAAGTTGAAAAAGACATTGGCTCTGTCCCTGGGAGCCCCCATCTCTCCACTTATCTTGGTTGAGGTTTTAAACCTAGCGCTTTGGAGCTGCTTGTCTGTTGTAGGGATGCTTGTCTCTGATGTGGCCCCTCTGCCAGCTTCGCCAGGCAGTACCACCCCACTGAAGACAGCAAAGAGCTGAGGATGGCTGGTGCCAACAGGTCCCTTGGGCTGGGAGCATCTACTGCCTGCACTATGGGAGGGGGACCAAGTTTGTCCAATGCCGTTTCATCTCAGTGTCTGAGGATCAGCCTGTGATCATTTCAGCTTTGCTCATGCTGGATCCTTTCCCATCCTCCTTGCTGTGCTGAGACACCAGGCAGCAACAGGAGCGATGTTTTGCCTTGTCTGTGCTCCCTAAGGAGCTGTCTGCCGCCTCTGCCTCTGAGACAGCCCAAATCAGACCTCTCTCCCCACGTCTCAGTCTGGCCCTGCCATCTGCTGGCTCTGGGTATATTTTGACCCATGTAAATAGTTACCAGGTGTTACTCTGTGCCAGCTGGACAGAAACAAGCCTGCTTGGTGAGGTGGCCAGAACTTCCAGAAGAGGCACCGCATGACAGGGGCAGTCTGCCGCACCATCTGCTCCGGATGTGGAGCCCTGTTGCCATGGCACCCTAGTTAATGCTGAGTGAGGTCTGTGAATCACCGTTTTCCTGGGATCTTTGCTCCAAGAAGAGGGGAATCTTCTCCTGTGGCCTCTCATAGGACTTAGGAGATTGATCAGCCTTTTGCCGGTACAAATCCTGCATGCTAGTGAGTGCTTGTCATAAGACCAAAGTTACCACTGATGCAACAGGAAATGGCATGCTTCTGGCTCACCAAAATGAAGGTGTTCTCTTTTGGGGCTCCGCACACTAATTTAGAAAGCTTGAAGAACCAGGAATTATAGAATGGAGAAAAGCACTCATGGGGGAGGTTTGCAGCCTGGTGGCCTATAGCCCAGTTTGGGATTTGAGTGCCTCTTGGCCAGGCATGCTCCCTGCTGTTTACCAGGGTCCTGGTCACCTGCACATCCTTACACTTCCTCCATCTCGCTTCTTTGTCACTTGTCTGACCCACAGAGAAAACTGAGTTGTCAATCTTTGAATAAAACTAGAAGGATGTGGCCTGGAGAAAAGAGGGAAGGAGGTAATTAAATAATGCTCCATGAAGAACTTTTAAAATATGCTTCTTAATTAATACATGTGAAAAGAATACATATGGGTTAAAAATACAATAATGTAAAAGAATAGAAAATCTTCCATTATCTTATGTCCTAGAGATAACCACTTTTAGTAATTGCTGTCTACCTTTTTTTTTCCCTTTTCTTTTAAATAATAGAGATGGGGTTTCGCTATGTTGACCAGGCTGGTCTTGAACTCCTGGCTTCAAGTGATCCTCCCATCTCGGCCTCCCAAAGTGCTGGGATTATAGGTCTGAGTCATCATGCCTGGTGGGTGTCTATCTTATAAAAAGCACTAAACTTAAGGATTTAAAGGTGAGAGCCTGTATTGGGCCATTCTCATGGTGCTATAAAGAACTGCCCAAGACTGAGTAATTTATAAAGGAAAGAGGTTTAATTGACTCACAATTCCACATGGCTGGGGAAGCCTCAGGAAACTTTCAATCATGGTGGAAGGGGAAGCAAACATGTCCTTCTGCACAAGGTGGCAGAAGAGAGAAGTACAGAGCCAAAGAGGGAAAAACTGCTTATAAAACCATTAGATCTCATGAGAACTCACTCACTGTCATGAGAAAAGCATAGGGAAAACACTCCCACAATCGAATCACCTCCCTTGAGGTCCCTCCCCCAACATGTGGGGATTATAATTCAGATTAAAATTGAAGATGAGATTTTAGGTGGAGCACAGCCAAACCATATCAGAGCCATTCTCTATCTTTTGCAGATTGGAAAAATAAAAAAATTAGTTTAAACCACAGCATTTAAAAGAAATCGTCATAGATGATGTTAACATCGGAATGGAGGTTGTGCGGAGTTCCCCTCCTTGGAGGTTCTGAGCTACAGCCTAGCCTGGACTCAGTCCAGTTACAATCTAACATGGCTAGGGGGAGGAGGGAGCATGATGGGGCAGGGCTTGTGTGGCTGGGACAGCTGGCTATGGTCGTGGTGCTGGTGACTAAATGGTACTTGAAATTTCTTTTAGATCTAAAATTCTGTGATATGGTTTGGATCTGAGACCCCACCAAATTTCGTGTTGAAATGTAATCCCCAATGCTGGTGGGAGGTGATTGGACCATGGGGGTGGATTTCTCATGAATGGTTTAGCACCATTCTCTTGGTGCTGTTCTCATGATAGTGAGTAGTTCTCATGAGTTCTGGTTGTTTAAAAGTGTGCAGCATCTCCCTGACCCCTCTTGCTCCAGCTCCCACCATGGGAGATGCCTCGCTCTCCCTTTGCTTTTTGCCATGAGAGGAAGCTTCCTCTCATGTAGCAGAATTCTACATTCTCTGTAGTAGAATCAGAATCTACTACACTTCTCATACAGCCTGCAGAACCATGAGCCAATTAAACCTCTTTTTAAAAACACTTTTATTTTAAGTTCAGGGGTACATGTGCAGGATGTGCAGGTTCGTTCCATAGGTAAACATGCGTCATGGGGTTTGTTATACAGATTATTTCATCACCTAGATATTAAGTCTAGTATCCATTAGTCATTTTTCCTGAACCTCTCCCTCCTCCCACCCTGCACCCTCTGATAGGCCTCAGTGTGTATTGTTACCCTCCACATGTCCATGTGTTCTCATCATTTATCTCCCACTTATAAGTGAGAACATGCAGTTTTTGTAAACCTGTTTTCTTTATCAATTACCTAGTCTCAGGTGTTTCTTTTTAGCATGTGAGAACAGACTAATACAGAAAATTGGTACTGAGGAGTGGGGCATTGCTGTAAAGATGCCTGAAAATGTGCAAATGACTTTGGAACTGGGTAATGGGCAGAGGCTGGAAGAGTGTGGAGGGCTCCAAGGAAGACAGGAAGATGAGGGAAAGTTTAGAATTTCCTAGAGACTGGTTGTATGGTTGTGACCAAAATGCCAGTAGTGATATGGACAGTGAAGGCCAGGCTGAGGAGGTGATGGAAATGAGGAACTTACTGGGAACTGGAGCAAAGGTCGCTTTTGTTATGCTTTAGCAAAGAACTTGGCTGCATTGTGCTCCTGGACTAGGGACCTGTGGAACTTTGAACTTGAGAGTGATGATTTTAGGGTATCTGGCAGAAAAAATTTCTAAGCAGCAAAGCATTCAAGATGTGCCCTGGCTGCTTTCAACAACCTATGCTTATATTTGTGAGCAAAGAAATTATGTTAAGTTGGAACTTATATTTACAGGGGAAGCAGAGCATAAAAGTTTGGAGAATTTGCAGCCAGCTATGTGGTAGAAAAGAAGAGCCCATTTTCAGGGAAGGAATTCAAGCAGGCTGCAGAAATTTGCATAAGTAAAAAGGAGCCAAGTGCTAATGGCCAAGAAAATGGGGAAAAGGCCTTGAAGGCATTTCAGAGACCTCTGTGGCAGCCCCTCCCATCACAGACTCAGAGGCCTAGGAGGACAGAATGACTCTGAGTATTAAAGTAGATTTAATCTAAATCATAAAGTACAAGCTAGAGCAATCCCTCCAGTGCTGCAGAAACTGCCTGCATGTGGCTCCCACATTGTTCCTTGGAGCTTTGGTGGTGGTAGGGGTGGCAGGGGCAGGTGTTATGTTTCTTGATTTCTCACCTTCAGGTCTCCTTACCCATGTTTCCTTTGTCAGAGTCACTGGCCTTGATGGAGGGGAGACTGGGTTACTCTGAGTTGAGAACCAAGCTTGACTGCTCTGTGGTTTATATCAGCCTAGCTTGGTTTGTTTTCTGAAGTCTTCACAAATAACCAAATATCCAGCCCAGTGCAGTTCTCAATGAGTAGTCTCCAGTTCCCATCCCCCACCACACACACACATCAAACACTGTGCCCACCTGGGAGATCCATTTCCATTTATCTTCTTCTTTGAGTGCCTGGAAGGCTGAACATTTGATCTTTTCAAACATTTTGCTCTCATCTGGCCTGTTAGCGCTCTTGAGCCTTTGAAAATGCCATTTCCTCTACATACTATTCTTCCTCAGAGCAGCCCTCTGCTTTTTTTTCCAACCAGTCTTTTCTCTTGCAAAGTTCAGATCAAAATTCTTTATGTAAAGAGAAGTGGTGTGCCATAGGGGTTACAAACAGGGCTTCTAGGTTAGCACTGGGATCAAATTCTGACTTTGCAACTTAACTTTCTTGAGTAAGTTGCTATACCTCTATTAGCCTCAGTTTCTTATCTGTAAAATGGGACGGCTAAGTACCTATTTCATTGGGCTGTTGAATAATGATGGTCTCATCTATGCAAGGGCTTAGTACCAGCTGGGTGAAACTCAGTGAATGGCAGGCAACCCTATTATGACTAGGCTTCTGCCAATGATCAGACTTGAACCCTGTGCTCATCCCCCCATCACTTTGTGGAACTAGATGTCCTACGTTGCACATGGCTTGATTCATGGTTTGGAGTTGTTTTCTGGTTGTTTCCTGTGTGCAGGTTTAATCTCAACCTGTGATCCCTTGAAAGCTGCAATTTTATCCCTCCCCATCCTCCTCCCTCTCACCCCAAGGCCAAGTTTAATACTGTGCATTCTGAAATCTTGCAATGTTGTTGATGATGTAAAATAAATATTCTCTCCCGTGTTTCTGAAGAATACTCAGAATCTCACTACTCTCTGTTAAAGAAAAGAATCATTCACTGACACTTGTTTAAAGCATGTGAAGGAAGACTTACTCATAACCATCACGATAGGTATAGGGGCCGCTGCAATGAGACTTTTGCAGCTGGGGAGGGAGATTGGGCTCAACTCTGAGTACAAGATGAACAAGTGGGTATTTATAGCCCAGAAGTAAAGCGGAGGTCAGTGGATTGAAAATCACTCGGAGGAAACGTCAGGGATAAGGAGGATTCTAGCTAAACTGACCTAACAGGATTCTTGCTGAAGACAGGCCAGGATGATCAGACATCACCAGAGGGCTGGCGGAGGACGAGGGACTTGATCAGATATCAAGGATGATCTGATATTGAGGTGGGGGAGTTCTTTTGCCAAACTAACTTAGCAGGGTTCTTTGCTAACACAATTTTACAAGGACACGCACAGATGAACCTAGGAGGAGGTTCAGGAGCCTGACTAAAGTTTGGTCAAGCAGAGAATCTTTGTCTCCTCTTGGAGCAGGTTATCTCTTTCCGAGGGTTAAAATGTGAGGGATTTGAAATGCCTGCAGGCCTGCCCAGTTACCAATCAGCTTGGATGCTGAATGGAAAACTAAAGCACACCAGTACCATGCTGCGCATAGACAGGATGGTTACACATGTGCTCCAGGGACAAGAACTGTGCAATACTCTGCGCTGCCATTTCCTCCCAAGGATTCCTGCCATGCCCAGGAATCCCCTTGCAGACAGCAAGGGTCTCCGGCCTACTTTGTCATTAGCAGACAGCCCCCTCCAGAGGGAGCAGTTGAGCAGCAAGAGTCAGCTCCCTGCTATAGAAGCCAATACGAAGAGCCATTTCCAGTCCTGTCCTGGGGCTGAGATGGACAAAGCAATGGAGGTAGTAGTTGCTTAGTGATGACGCTGCCCCCCAGGGAACCCTGAGTAGGGGCAGCCTCTGTTCCAGCATCACAGGACTGGGGCAGGGAGGTGGGAGGATGACTGTTAGCAGGAACAGCTGTTGCTAAATCTGGGCGTATTCAGGTTACGCTCACAGGTGAAGAATATCTCTCAAAGGGTGTGTGCGTGTGTGTGTGCGTGCGCACGTGTGCATGCGCATGTGCAGCACACGCACGCTTTGTGCCTTTCTGCCATAAGAGGAGGGTATCAGGATGAATAATGAGGAGCTGTATAAAGGTAAGGGCGGGAGGTATTTTAAGTATTTCACTTAATGGTTTTTGGCCATTTATTTGCTAAACAGAAAGACCCTCTTTGGGGACTTTATCTGAGACACTGTCCCAGGTGATCTGATAGCAGCAGGGAGGTGGAGAGATGGGGACACACAGACATCCCAGGTACGGTGGCAGCAAGGGCAGCTTATCCTGGAAGCAAGGGGAAGAGTTAGCTGAGGAAACTGCAGGAAGCCCTAACCAGAAACTTGGGCTTCAGACTTGGGTTTTGGAGGAGGGAATGTAGGGTAGGTTCAGAACAATAGTAAATCTTCCGTTTTTTGAGCACTTACGATATGCTAGGTACCTTAGATATACTACTAATACCTCCAAACCTTATGAGGTAAGTGCCAATCACTCCCGTTTTATAGATCAGTAAACCGAGATTTAGAGGTGGAGTCGCTTGCCCAGGTGTTACATAGCTAGTGATGAGCAGAGCTGACGTTTGCTTGCGGGAGGCTGACTCTGGAGCCTGTGCGCTTAACCTCTGCCCTGCTCGGCCTCCCCACTACTAGCACTACCTCACCTCCTGCCCTTGCTGCCTTCCTCTTCTGCTTTCCCTCCTGGACTGGGAGCTCTCTCAAGGTAGGAATAGTGTCCCACTTGACTTTGTTTTCCTGGTGCTTGGCACAGTGCCTTGTGTATAGTAGTGATGAATGACTGAGCAAATGGAAGGATGGATGGATGGATGGATGGATGGATGATGTAGAAACCCAGGCCACTTCCAGGAGCTCATCATGAGGCCGCTATTATAGCTGTTTCCCCACTTTGCTGTCTAGAAGAGGTAGCTGCTTCTCTGGAGCCATGGGGATGCCCTGCCTTGTACTCTCTCTGGCTCTGTTGTTGCTATGGCAACTGCAGGTCTAGGCTCTGGCTGTCCTGCAGAGGGACGAGGAGAACAGAGGGGTCAGAAGGGCAGAGGCAAGAGACCCCTTCTGTTCCCCTAAACAGGGGGCATGCCCCAGACCCCTCCTGTGAGGTGCACAAACATTTTCTGAGCACCTGGCCAGTGTCTGGCCCTAAGGGAGGTGTGTGAGGGAACCCCCAGGGAAGACAGACCCCCATGTGGGAGGAGGCACTCCCGTGTGGAGGGACAGCTCACACTGCTGGGGGAACCAGGCAGTAGGAGTTGGGCTGTAAGGAGCCCTCCTCAGAGCAAGGGGAAGAATCTCCGCAGTTTTTGTTGTTGAGTTTATTTGTCAGGCCCGAAGCTAAGTGCATCACACACGTTCCTTCATTTAACCTTCTTAATGGCTCTACGAGGTGGGCAGTATTATTGCTGTTTCACAGTTGAAGAAACTGAGGCACACCCAAGGCTCTTAAAAATGGTGAGACTTGCTGAGCTAGGACATGGCATAGCAGAGATTGGACACAGAGCCCACACTCTTAGTCCCTGTGCTGTTTATAGTGAGGCTCTCAGTCTCCTTGGCCTTAGCACCAGCTTTGTCACGAAGGCTGGAACCTCGTGGGCAGGACCTTGCATAGGCCTCCATATTGAGAGGGTATATGGAGAGAGGGCAGGGGACCTGCTCTTGTTTCTCTCTGGATTTAAACGTTCAGGCTGAGCAACCTTGCAGCTTAGTGTGGCATCTTGTGTTGCTCTGGATGTATGGAGCTTGTGCAGCTTCCCTGCCTGGCCAGAAGCCCTCTCCATAGATTTGTTTCCTCTTTGTGGCATTTTGTCCCTATGGAGAGGGCTTCTTAGAAACTGCACTGGGCAAAGCTGTGGATATCCAGAGGGCTGAACACCACTGACCTTCTCCCTGGCCCTGAATCTGGCTCTACATACAGCACCTGCTCTAGTCTCACTTGGCTCTGATTCCTGGGGTGGGAGTACGTGGGGTATGTATGGGCTGACTCACTGTCCTTGGCTGGGAGAACTGGCGGCTGACCCATAGCTTCCAGACCCTTGGGGGGCTGATTCAGCACTAGCCATGCCTTTTGGAAGAGATGCAAGGCCATCGTCCCAGGAGACCTTTGGTCTAACATAGCCCGGTCCTTTCTTCAGGAAGAAAGCCTTCTTCGTGGCAGCAAGGCTGTGGGGGCTATGGGCGTCATCTCTGGGCAGTTGGGAAGATAGCCAAGGGCAGCTAATGGGAAGAAATGGGGTGTGGGTCTTTGCTATTTCTACTTTAAATAAAGTTGCTCCAAAAGAAACCTAAAATATCACTGACCTGTGGGTTTGAAAGAAACAGATGGGACGAAACTCTTCCAGACTCCCTAACCCACCGCTGTGCTACAACTCTCACTTC
This sequence comes from Pan troglodytes, assembly GCF_028858775.2. Lineage (NCBI taxonomy): Eukaryota > Metazoa > Chordata > Mammalia > Primates > Hominidae > Pan > Pan troglodytes. Next base: position 116,422,991 of record NC_072406.2, read on the forward strand.
ACACTTTTGAGGCCCACCTATTCCCATCAAGAAGAAATGTCTTTGAACATCTCTGAGGTTTATGTGGTTCCCTCTTTCTGAAAGATAATTTGTTGTTGACAGTTTTATTTTCTGGTTTCTTTGTGGGGCTGTAGAGAAACATCAAAGGGTGGAAAATGCCATTTTTACCTGTAAAGGAGGGCCCCACATTGTGCAGGAGGAAATAAACCAGACACGGGCTCAGATGAATGGAGTGAGTACAAGCATTTGAGAGACAGAACAATTACGTGGATTTGATTTTCTTTGGGGAGGCTCTTCACAGTTTCCCATCTGTAAGGGAGCAAAAGAGGTTACAGCTGAAACTCAAAGCTGATCTGTTTTCACATTCCGCTCATGCGGGCTTCAGAGCCACACAATTTCACTTTCAATTACTTACCACACTTCATTGATCTCTGACTTACTTTGCAGCCATTGGTAGTCTTCCTATTAGACCCAGTTCCTTGGGGACAGAGCCCCCATCTTATACTTTTGTTCCCCACATAGAGCCGGACCCAGGCAGATCACATGCTCTTGCTCAGTACTTGGTCAAACACCTTTTCCTCACTGTTGATTCAAAATTTATTCAATGATGATTGACTAAATCCCAGGCAATGGTTATTTTTATAATAAGATGCTGGTGGTGAATCCACATACAGCAAGTACAGAATATGGAGATTACTGGGAGAGGAAGGATCATTTCAAAACAGGATTTGTGCACAGAGACGTTCACTAGAGTGTTGTTTATAACAGCAAAAAGTGGAGACAACTTAAGTGTTCCTCAGTAGGGAAAGTTGGGTAAATTATGGTACATGCATACAGACAGTGAGATAGTAAGCAGCCATATGTATATATATATTTTTTGTTTGTTTGTTTGTTTTTTTTGAGACAGGGTCTTACTCACTCTGTCACCCACGCTGGAGTGCAGTGGAGTGATCACGGCTCGCTGCAGCCTCTGCCTCCCAGGCACAAGCAATCCTCCCATCCCAGCCTCCTGAGTAGCTGGGATTAGAGGTACATGCCACCATGTCTGGCTAATTTATATATTTTTTGTAGAGACAAGGTTTGCCATGTTGCCCAGGCTGGTCTCAAACTCCTGGGCTCAAGCGATTTTCCTGCCTTGGCCTCCCAAAGTGCTGGGATTATAGGTGTGAGCTAATGTACTCGGCCAGTAAGCAGCTAGTTTAAAGAATAAGGTAGAGCCAAATGTTCAAAAAGATAACCAAGAAGAATTAGTCGGTATGATGCCATTTATGTAAAAAAGGACTAAAAGGATGCATATATATATACATACATGTGACACATACACAGAAAAATTTTGGAAGGATACACCAAAAACTTCATATTGGTTATCTCTGGGGAGTGGACTAAGAAGTCAGAAGTGGGACTGTTAGTCTGTTACTTAATTTTCCTGTTAGTACTTGAATTTTAAAATTATGACTGTATTATTGCTTTTATGTTTATTTTTTAAACAACAAACTAGTTAAACAAGCAAGCTATTTTTGGATGGCAATGAGAAAAGTTAACTCTAAAAGATGCCCTTCCCAGGGACAGGGGTGGGGCAAGGCAGAGTGGGGCGGAGAGGGAGGGCCCTGTTGAAGGCACACATTGCCCTTCACTCTGTGACTCTTGGCTCTCTCTGCTTTCGGTCGCTGGCCAAACCAAACAGCCTTCCAGCTCTGTCCCGTGAGGTGGAGATGAGATGGACCACGAAAATGTTCTGAATCACAGCCTTGGGGTGGCTTGAGTTAGGGCGTCCTGGACATTCACCAACCACTGCCAGCTGCCACCAACCCTGCTCAGGAAGCCGGCCATGTACCCTACAGCACAGGACATGGATGGCACTGATCACATAGATAAGGACTCCTTAGTTTGGGGGTGAATCAAGTTACTGTCTCACTCAAAGCCCGCCAATGGCCCACCTCTGCTTGTTGTGAGGTCCAAATTTACCTTGTATTAGCATTCAAGGCTTTGCATGGTTCAGCCCCACTCTTATCTTTTCAACCTCATTTGCTACGACTTCTCAGTATATGCCAACATATACACCAGGACTGCCTGGGTTGGAATCTGGGCTGTGCTACTTACCACTCTGACAGTAGGTAAGTCACTTGCCCCTTCAGTGCCTGTTTCCTTATCTGGAAAGTGGGGAGGATAATAGCACCTACATCATAGGACTGACATGGAACTGTGTGCATTAACAAATGTGTGTGCGGAACGGTGCCTGCCATACAGTAGGTGCTTCCCACCCTCACTCCATGCTTCTGGCTGGAATGTCTTTCCTGGCCACAGTCCTGGTCATTTTTCAGAGTCTCTATCTGGCAGCGCCCCACCATGAGGCCTTTCCTAATCAGCCCAGGTACCAGTGGTTCTTGGACATCCAGAATCACGTGGGGAACTTGGTGAAGTGCAGATTCTTCTACCTAACTTCTCAGGATCCCACTGGAGTCTGTGACATGGCCCAGGAAGCTGCCCCCAGGTGACACCTGTATGTGTAGTGCAGGGTCACACTTGGAATAGCTCAGTACTTGGAAGGCCACCTTCTGCTGCCTCTCCTAGGGAACAGGCTTGGTCCTATTCATTTTCCCATCTTCCACAGTGTCTCATGCACGTTAGGCTCCTGACAAATGCTTGTGGACTATTCATGACCTGCTTGGGAGAAGGGCTCACCATCTTTGCCTTCCCATCCTCTCTCTGAGGCTTACGGCACTAGCGTGAATGTGGGTGCCCTCATGAGAAGCTTGTGGTGTAGCTGATGCCACTTAGACCACAGATTCCAAGCAGGCCCACTGGCTTTTCCCAGGTCTATCTATCTTCCAAGAGATCTGTAGGGAAAGTAGTCCACTTGGGTTTTCTTTAACTTTCCATTAAGAAAGAAAGTGAGAGGGCTTCCTCAGCTAGGGGTACCATCAGTCACTTGGGGGAAATCTTTAAAAATCGAGCCTAGCCTGACCACTCCAGACTGGATTCTGAGCACCATGTAGGTTCAAGGCGGGGTCGGGGCAATGGATCAGGTTGTCTGGGTGATTCGGATGACACCCTTGATGATGAACCAGAGCTCCACCCCCAGGTTCTCAACGGGGGCTGTGCTTCAGCCAGGCATGCAGAGGGGCTAGAGCTTTTGAGGACATAAGGCCCTTCCCCAACATAACCAGCCTCTTGGCCTAGGGGCCAACTCTATTCATTTCACCCTTGTTATTTTGCAAAGCAAGTGAGCAGTTTCTGGGGAAAGTCAAGCATCCTTGGGAAAGAGACTCTGGGGAAAGAGGGCAGGGTTGTCCTTAGTGGAAAGGCCAAAGTGCCCTAGAGGACTCAAAATCCTCTATTTAAAATACAATCTCTTTCTTTAAAACCCAAAAGCTTCCTGTTAGTTCCAGCTCCTATATTTCTCGCTCACATTAGCTCTGTGAAATAAGGTCTTAGGCTGGAATCCACCCTACAGCCAGCTTTCAAAGGCCCTTTCTGGAGCTCTGCGGGCAGCACACAAGTTGCCTCAAAGACAGGGTAGAAATGTTCTGTTTTGTTATTTTTTAAAGTCTCCTGAAAGTGTAAGAATAAAAAGGGAGTGAAAGCTTCTGCTTTGTCAATAGGAAATCCACCCCCCTGTCCCCAACTCTGCCCTGGGAGCCTCACAGATTTCCTGAAGTTAAAAACCAACAGTGACCATTTCTACTCCTTGCAAGATTTAATTCTTCCTTTAATATAAATAAGGCAGCATGAAACACCAAGAGCCCCACTGCTTTCTGCTTTAGAAGCAGCTTTGGTGCAGAAAAGATTCCCGTTTCCCCACCGAGTTCTGTTGTCTCTGTACACACAAGAAGCCAGAAGATATTTTTTTTCAGTGAACTTTCTCCTGGAAGCAAAGGAGAAGCTATGGGAGATCCAGGCATGGTTGTGGCTTCTGGAGGCTGTTTTTTGGTTACTGGGGTCTCTTCAAAGCAAAACGGGATCAGGATGAAGAGGGGGAAAGGCATGGGCCATAAATAAATAAGGAAATTTGCCCCGATTCGACAAATGCATCTGATGGAATGAGGAGGGTCAGGCTGTGAGGGACTGGGGGTAGCTCCAGGCTGCTGTTAGGGACACACTTGAGCTGGTTCATTCCCTGGAGTGCCCCACAGCTGGGTCTACGGAGAGGCAGGCCCAAGCACATGTTCAGTCTAATTCCAGCTCACACTGGAAGGCTTCCTATAGGTTTGGTTGCCCTGATCACAGCCGAGCTGCCCCACCAGGTATTAACCCTGGTGGGCAAAGGGTCCATCTTCTCAAGCTTTCTGAGGCTGGTTGAGAGCACTCCTGGGGACGGGGGAAGGATCTCCTTCCTTCAGTTTGTGGGGTAACTGGGCACCCCTGTCGAGTTGGTTATGCTCTCTGGAAGGCATGGCCGGCTTAAACCCTGGAGGGAGAACACAGGTATATTCTTGACTCCCTGGCCCCCTGCAAGGGTAACTGAAGTAATGGTGAGACAGGAAATCTCAAAGGGCCAGTGAAGCCACAGGTGGAAAAGAGGCTTCCTGATCCCCCTGAACCAGACCTGGAGACGGAGCCCAGCTCCAACCACAGAGCTTCTGCCAGGCTCTTTGGGTCTGGGTCATCTGTGTGGTCAGCAGTGCCCACACAGAAGGGGTGGGTTCTGTGCAGTGAGGGAGCCCCGCTGGAGTGAGGAACTAGGGGCTCAGAGCCTGCAGACTGGAGCTAGGTTTCCATAGTTCTTGCTTCCATGCACACCCTGCCCTAGGATTGGGACCCTGAGGACAACCTGGGGCTATGACATCCTTGGCCCCTGATCTCTGCAACTTTCTCTGAACTGGGCCAGACTGCAAGCCAGACCCCACCACCCCGGGTAGCATTTTTGAGCACCTCATCGAAGGAGTCTACTGTCTTACAGCAGAGACTTCGCTGCAGGATGCAGGGCCAGAAGAGGTTGAGAGGCTTGGCTCTGCGCACAGCCTCTGGGAGTGCCATGGCCTCGGGAGCCTTGCGGTTGCCAATGAAGAAGTGATAGAGTTTCTTTTCCAGCTGTCCTTTGCCATAGTCACCCCGTGTGTCTCTTTCTCCAGGTCAGCTTCCACCTTTAGCATCTGTCCTCCCCCTACCACAATGATAGTCAGAAAGACCAGCTTTGGAGAGAATAAAGAGAGGTGGGGGGCTGCTGAGCTGGCACCCAGTGTGGCAAATACCCACCACGCTCGGGACCCAGTACGTTGGGGAAAGGACAGCAGAAGGGGGTGCACCTGAGTGAGAAGTGTAGGGTGCAGCTGAGTGAGAAGTGTAGCTGAAAAAGTGGCTAACTGTGTTTCTCTATGCCACCAAGTACCCATTTCCGTGTGACAGAGACGTTAGTCACTCGGGCCTCGAATTTATACAAGGTCTTTTCTCCAAATAGTATAAAAAAATGGCAGCCATGGTGGGACCACTATTATGCAGGATGTGGATCAAAGGTGGACATTCCCACATCTGTCCCTGTTAGTGCTTTGGCTGCAGATGGTCAGGCCAGAAGCTCCTGGGAATAGGGGTGCTGGGTCTTAACACGGTTCCCTGTCAGCATTCTTGTAGATCCTCTGCTCATATTCAAGTACAGACTGGATCTGGGATTCAAAAAGAATTACACCCAATCCAACAGTTGCATTGTCTCTAACTCAGGGTCCACAGCGTGTTCTGCCACCATCTTGGCCATTCATGGTGATCCAGAAGTAAACTGCAAGGGATCAGTCCCTAAACCCAAATAACAGCTTTACCAGCAGATCCCAATGGTATGAAGCAAACCAGCCTCCCGTTGAAATTCTGTTTCCTCTGCACTGTAGGGCTTGGCTTCCTGGCAGGCTGAGCACGGCTCCCACGAAAGCCCGCCTTGTCCCCAGAACAGGGCTGGCAGATGCCACCAGGGGTGTGAACGTGAGGGATGCCCTCATCTTAGCTCGAGGATCCCACATTCTCTACAAGACGTCAGCTTTTTGGGGTAGGCTGGTCTGAGGGGACATGTAGGGAATACTCGCTAATGAGCGCTGGGGCATTCTTGAGCATCTCATAGAAGGAGTCCAGTGTCTTACGGTAAAGGCTCTGCTGCAGGACGAAGGGCCGGAAGAGGTTGAGGGGCTCGGCCCTGAGCACGGCCTCAGGGAGTCCCATGGCCTCAGGCACCTTGCGGTTGCCGATGAAGAAGTGGTGGAGCTTCTTCTCGAGCAAGCTCTTCTCCAGGAAGCACAGCAACTCGTGCAGACGAGCGTCCAGCTGCCCCGCCTTCCAGTCGGCGGCCTGCCGGAGGAGTAGGAGGTGCAGTAGGGCCGTCTTCAGGTGGTAGCTGCTGAGCCCGCTGGGGCCGGTCAGGCGGCTCTGCTTGGAGAGCAGGAAGGATGCTATCTGCAGGCAGCTGAGGTGGCAGGCGCCCTCGGGCAGTGCCTTTAGTGTCGTCCTGAGGAAGTGTCGCTCATAGACAGCAAAGGACAGGAGCCAGTCTGTGCTGGAGGCTGGGGTGCCCTCAGAGGGCTCCCTGGGAAGGTGGGAGACAAAGTACAGGTCCGAGTCATCACACTGGATCACAGGAATCAGGTTGAAGGGCATGAACTTCCCTGAACGGAACTTGATCTTCAGGGACCCCGGGCTGTCCAGCTGGCCAAAGGCCAGGTCGAACTCGTACTTGTGGGTGATGCCCTTCCAGGCTCTGGTGAGGGCCGTCTGGAACCACTTCATGACCTGCATCGTGTCCAGGTACAGGGAATCTGTGGCACACAGCAGGTTCTCCATGTCGCCGCAGGGAGGCGCCATGCTGTTCCTGCCGTGCAGGAGACACAGCATGTCTTCCCCGAGCTTGGTCTTGCCGCAGATGCAGCTCAGTGTGTCCCCATCGGCGCGGACCACCTTGATCTGGCCGTAGCCCTGGCGATCCAGGGGCACTGAGCGGCCGGAGCACCAGAGCTCTGAGTGGAAGCGGTAGGGCTCGGGGGGTGTGAAGGGCACGAAAAGGTGGCACAGCAGTGGCCTGTCCACCTGCCAGTTCTCGTACATGCTGTCCACGCCAATGAAGTCCTCCACCTCCATGTCGGTGTCCCGGTTGCAGAGGCTCCTCAGGGCTTCCAGCAAGTCATCCACGAAGCCTTCCAGGAACTCCCGGGTACGGGCTGCATCGGCCGTGGCCCCCCGGATGCAGCGCTCATAAAAGTGGCCAAGCGTGGCCTTGTTGGGCAGGGTGAGGCCCTGCAAGGGGGCGCCCCCCAGCCCAGGCAGCTCATCCTCCTCACCGCCCAGGCACTCAGGTGAGGGCCCCTCCTGGTGGTCCTGCCGCCACACCTCGATCATCAGGAAGAGGATCATGCAGAGGGTGCTCCAGAGGTCCCAGGCCACGCGTGTCTCGTTCTGCTGCCTGCCCTCCTCCGCCACCTGCTCCAGTGCCTCCTTTTCGGCCGCCAGCCGAGCCACCTCCTCCTCCAGGCGCAACTGCTCCAGCTGCAGCTTCTCCTGGTGCGCCTGCATCTTGCGGATGATCTCCTCCTCGTTCTCGGGGACTGTGGCGTTCTCCCGCGGGAACAGCAGCGGGTGGTTGATGATGGCCGTCACCACCACCAGACACACGCGGAAGAGCCCCATGGCCATGGTTGGAGCTTTCCTGGGAACAGAGAGACAGATGGTCACACCAAGCTTCCCTCAATGCCACTTCGTCCCTGGGCCCCGCACCAACCTCAGCCCCTCAGGGCTGGTTAAGGTCTTAGTTCTCCCACCCAACCCATCGAGAGCTCCCTGCGGCTGCCTCAGGAGCTTCAGTCTAGCCATGGAAGAGCCCCAAAGGCCTACCCTGGGGTGGACATCTGTTTTTGTCCTACCCAGACATTCCTGGATGGCAGCAGCACCCCACTGTCCCTAACCCTTTTCTCCTACCAGTCCTTATGGCCAGGGCGAGGATATACCCACCTCCAAGCTCCTGGGGTGGGCTCAAAACCCAGGCCCAAGACAATCAGACATTCTGCCGCCCAGCTACAGCTAGAGCGATTGGTTCTGGGATGAGCATTTGATCCAATTCGGGCCAATGAGAGACAGATGTAGGGTGTGTTGGGCCCAATAGGAAGAAAGACTCATCCTGTTGCTAGTTTGGTTGCTAGGTTGCTGAGGGAACAGGATTATACCTGCAGTGGGCTCTCGGGAAGGGAGCCCGCCTGAGAAAGACACCAACATAGAGGAAAGCAGAACCCCCCCTCCCCACACTCAGCTCTGCTTGAAGGCATTGCTGTCTGAGCTCTTTAGTCACACAAGTCAATAAAGAAACCCTTTTTAAGTCAGTTTGAGTGGGCTTTCCACCACTTGAAATCAAAATAGTCCTGAATAACATATCCCCTTCTCTCCCAAGTGAATGTCATCTTCCTGCAATACAGTGAAGCCTAGTGGTTAAGGGAGAAAGGGCTAGGTTCCAAACCAGCACTGTCAACTGAAAAGCTGTGTGACCCTGGGCATGTTAACACACCTCTCTGAGCCCTGGTTTCCTTACTGCACAAGGGGAAAGCAATAGTATCTCACAGGGTCATGGTATTGAGAGACGCAATGATCCCTGCAAACTGCATGGCCCAGTGACCAGTGCACAGCACATATTCACTGAACAATAACTGTTTCGGAAGTAGATTTGAGCCCTTGTCCTCCTCTTCTGTAAACGTCTCCTTCTGACCTGGAAGACCTTACCCCAAATTCAGACACACTCTCCTGGTTTTTGTCTTTCCCCAGGACAATCTTGATGATGACCAGAGAGCAAAGAATCACTAATTTCTTCTCACCAGGCATGTGAACTTTAAATCTAACTTCTTAATTGTGAAAGGAGGCACTCTGTTCCCCAGGATAAGTGGATTTTTAAGCCTCAAGTGACTTTTGGAGAAAGGCTAATCCCTACAATCTTTGCAATTCATAGTATGATTCACGGACCAGCAGCTGCAGTATCTCCTGGGAGCTTGTTAGAAATGCAGAATCTCGGCCCCACCCACACCTACTGAATCGGAATCCACATTTTAATACCATCCATATAAAAATCAGAGAGGCACTGTCTTACGCTGCAACACTTAGTTACACCCTCTCCTCTCCTCAGCAGGAATCCTGGGACTTAACAATCTGCTATTTCCACACTTGAACCACCCCCCTCCTTGCTTGGGACCTCGATGAAGGAAGCAAATGGCCAAATGCAAATCAGTTGAGGTCCTGAGATTGTTGAGAGCACAGGGCTCCTCCTACCACCCCCTAGTGCACACTAACACTGGCTGATAGGAGCTACTGTGCCAACCTGAGCCCCATTCCCTTTGGCTTGAGCCCGACCTGGAATTTGTACAATGAAATTCTTGTCCTAATGGTGCCAAGGAACAGGGATTTGTCCCCAGGTAAAGATACCTCTGCAGGTTGTCCCTGGCAAGTGGCAGGATGGAGATGGACTGAGTTGGCTGCTGGTCACGCCTAGACAAACTTGCTGCTCAGATGTGACTCAGACAGTTCCACCCCATACACAGCTGGACAGGTCTGCAGGAACCACAAGGGTTGGGGAGTGGAGAAGGTCCGTCCTCCACCCTGAGGATTCTCAGTGTGGGCCTCAGAGGTGAGCGCTGAAGCGCTTACAGGTTTCCACTGGAGGAGGAAAGCGGGGACAGGATGAAGTGGAAGAAGTCACACTGCAAGGTGGGTGGGGTAAGGAAAAAGTGCAGGGGGCAGCGAGCCAGCTTTCCTTCCCCAAGCCAAGGAGCAGCTTGCTGGATAATGGCAGAAACAGGTCAGCCTGGTTTCTACATTAGAGAAACATCAACGGAAAGTTTTGCCAGGGAGGGTCCAAGGCATAACTAACTGCGAGGCTGGGTGATTAACATGGGTGAGAAAGTTAACATAAAGGTGGAGAGTACTCATAGCAGAATATCAGGCAGCAGCCAGTTAGGAGATAATTTGGGGGGTTTTAGGGTCCTTCAAGCTGCCTGGATCACAGGCAGCCACCTTTGGACACAGTGGGCCTTGACCAGTCACAGTCATAGCCCGGACAACCACCTACCCAGGTTCCTTGTCAACTCAGTGCAGGATGCCACAAACAGGGGAGTGGGGCCATGGCCAAGCCCTATGGCTGGGAACCCTCCCTGTGTCTACGCCACACTTCATGGTGCTACTTGCTACATCCTCATTCCTGCCAGAGGAGGAGGAGCTGTAAGAGCCTCCTTGTACTGGCACAGGCAAGGTTCAGAACTCCAAACCAACTGAAGGGACCAACTCTGTGTGCAAGAGGAAGAGAGGATAGACTCGAGAGGAGACAAGACTGGGTCAGAACCCAGTATGTGCACCTACTGGAGGTGACTTCGGAGAAATCACTTCCCAGAACCTCAGTTTCTTCATCTGTAAAATGAGAATAATCATATCTACTGTTATAAAGCTTGAACAAGATAATGCATGTAAAGCACTCAGCAACGTGCTTGCTCCTGAGCAAGTTTTCTTATAAAAGGAACTGCGATGGGATGGAAATACGCAGATGACCCTGCCTGCTGGGGTTCAGGGCGGAGTGCGCCGCAGACGCCCCTACAAGGAACTCTGGCAGGATGTAGGCAGTGCATAGTAGCACTGGTAATTGTAGGATTACAGACAAGACTCAACAGAAGCACCAGGGAAACAGGGCACCAGCCCGGGGAAGGACTGCAAGGAAAGGGGGCCTGGGCTGTAGACCCAGCAGACCTGTGTTCTAACCTTGAGTGACTGTGGGTGGATCGCACAGCTTCTGCGCTCCCACGCTTTCCCTGTGAGGAGGAATTAATAACACTTCCTCCTTCACAGGGATGTTGGGACGGGTGAGTGAGATCATACACCTTGGGTGCTTAGCACCGTGCCTGGCACAGGGCAGGCTCCTCTCCTCAGCATCTACAGGCTTCTGCTTTCTCACCTGCTGAGCACAGCAGCCCTGCCTGAGCCCCAGGCATGGGGAGTAAACACACGCTCGAAAGTGCTCTGAAAGCACAAGATGTTCCACTGCTATTTCTCTTCCTTGGCACACCCCTGAGTCCACCCTGGCCCCCAGCAAAGGGGAGAAGGCTTCAGACACTGGGATCCTCCTGCAGGTCAGGGGTTCCCTCTGACTCACTTTCTCACGTAATCCATCTCCCCGCTTCCCCGGATCGGATCCCAGCTGTCATTTGGCTCCCTGTTAAACTCCGCACAGGCTGGCTCTGTCTGCAGCACCCTATGGGATAGGACAGGCCGAGGCAGATAATAGGGCTGTGGTCGCTCAGGGCCCACCAGATGGGGCTCAGTTTGAAGCCTCTGGTACTTCCCCTTCCCAAACCCAGTCATAGGAGACACTGCCCTGGGGACCCCAGGGGTCAGAAGAATGTCCTGCAGGCCAAGAGGATTCCAAAATAAATCTTAAAAACTAGTTCATGCCATGATGGGAAGGAGGAGCCGACAAACCCCATTATACCCTCCTCCCTCTGGAATTTAGGCACAACTGAACAGCATTAACATTAAAACAGAGATCCTAGGAGTGACAAAACAGACTCTGTAGCAATAAGATACCGAATTTCAACCCAATATAGCATCATATGAGATAGCAGGCCCTGAAAGAAATCAAAGTATTTTACCCCAAAATATATTTCTTTGACATATTTTGAAATGGCCCTGCAAAGCTGCCTATTGTCGGGAAAATCTACATTCTGTACAGAATCTCCTTCCCTTTCCAGGTCTCTCCTGATCCAGGAGAGATGAACTAAGAGTCTGATCTACATTCTGTACAGAATTTCCTTCCCTTTCCAGGCCTCTTCCTGATCCAGGAGAGATGAACTAAGGGTGTGGCACCTTTTTAGGTTTGACAGACACTTACCATCTCCTGTCTCTGAAACTCGCTTCCTGGGACTTCATCTACATAGTAAGAACCGTGGTCTCCATACCCCTTATCCTAGACACTCCTTTCTACTGATTCCAGGTCTTTAGATAATAACTTAACTCGTTCAACCAATTGCCAGTCAGAAAATCTTTGAATCCACCTATGACCAGGAAGCCACTCCTTGCCCTCACTTCAAGTTGTCCCATCTTTCCACACCAAACTAACATATTCCTTACACATGCATTGATGGAGGTCTGCCTGTAATTTTTTTTTTTTTTTGAGACTAAGTCTCACTCTGTCGCCTGGGCTAGAGTGCAGTGGAGGGATCTCAGCTTACTGCAACCTCTGCCTCCCAGGTTCAAGCAATTCTCCTGCCTCAGCCTCCTGAGTAGCTGGGACTACAGGCATGCCCCACCATGCCCGGCTAATTTTTATATTTCTAGTAGAGACAGGTTTTCACCATGTTGGCCAGGCTGGTCTCGAACTCCTGACCTCAAGTGATCTGCCTGGGATCACAAGTGCTGGGATTACAGGTGTGAGCACCTGGCCTGCCTGTAACTTCTGTCCCCCTAAAATCTGTAACATCAAGCTGTAACCCAACTGTCTGGGGCACATATTTTCAGGATCTCTTGGGACTGTGCCTCAGGCCTTGGTCATTCAGATGGGTTCAGAATAAATCCCTTCAAATATTGTATAGAGTTGACTTGTCCACAAAAGGGAAGGAAACAGGGCATCCTGACATTCTGAGACAGGACGGGTAGTGAGGAGCCTCTCACAAACCATGGATATGTGTATATGTGTGCATGTTCTTGCACATACCAGCACATGCCTCCCCAAAGAGTCCCCTACTCCCAATTCCAAGGATGTCCACCTCTGCCTTGGCCCAAAGTTCTCACCTCTACCAGGCTCTCCCGCACCTGTGGTCTGAGACATCAGCTGGTGGGTTTGGCTTTGAGAATAAACCTGGGTCACTTGGCGGGCTTTTTTCTGTCTGCTTGCCAGGAAGCCCGCTGAATTCCTCTCCACCTCTGCCCTTGTCCACAGAGAGAGGCGGCCCATGCAGTTCACAGCTAAACTTAGCCTGGCAACGCTGGAGTCACGGGGCAACAGGGGCTGAGGGAAGATGGAAGCTTCTGGGTGGCCCGGACAGAGGGCTGCAGGTGGCTGGCCAGGACCAGTGGTTTATTCAGACCCTTACTGTGAGGCTGGCCAGAAGCCAAGACCCTGGGAGAAATCCAAGGCTTCCTTCCTTCACTGGGGTCCCTCACTCCTGGGTCCCCCAGAGCCTGCAGCACTCCCCACCATAGCTTAATCCAATAAACACCACAAAGCATTGCCTAACACCCATAGCTCTCCCATTTCTCGAGCCCTCACTAGGATGTGCTGGGCACTGCACACACTGACCACTGTAAGTTTCTTTTCTTTTTTTTTTTTTTTTTTTTTGACCACTGTAACTTTCTAAGAGGTGGGTGCCATCCCTGTTTTGCAGATGGGTTAACCAAAGTCCAAGAGACTAAGTCATTTTCTAGCCACAGGACTAGAAAAGCCATAGCTGGGCTGAGATTCAAGCTCATTCTGTCTGTCTTTGCCAGCAAAGCTCAAGTTTTTCCACTGTGCTACATGTACAGAGCACATACTGAGCTCGAGGAACATGATGGATGCTTCAGGGCCTGCAGTGATGAGTATGGCCTGACCCCTGGTAGCAAAAGCATTACAATCCACGCGGGAAGGCAGACAGCCACTACGTATGGAGTCCCCAGACAGAATGAGATGTGGGGCATAAAAGGCACGTGAGCTACAGGCTGCAAAATGCAGAGGAGGGAGGGAGCTTCCTTCCTGTTCTCTGAAGGCCTCTCCCTGTCTGGAGCTCTCCCTGCCCTCACCTGTTGGGGAGATGTCGGTGTGCAACCCCTTGGCTCCACCTTCACCTCCTCCTCTCCTTCCAGACAGAATTACTACAACCAACCAGGAACAGTAGGAGCATGTGTCCAGCCCCACAACCTGTTCATCACACCGCTTTTGCCCCACTGCCCATCTACTCCCACTGAGGGTTGACTGACCACAGCCTTAAGCAGCAGGGGTGCCCAGGACCCATTTCTTGGCCACCTGGTATTCCCTCTGGGACAGTGGTTCTCAACGTGCTTAGCAGCAACAGTGCCACCTGGCAACTTGTTACAAATGCAAATTTTCACAGGCAACCTGAAACCCGCTGATCAGAAATTCCAGGGCTGGGCCCAGTGTCTGTGTCTTAACAAGCCCTCTAGGTCATTCTAATGCCCGCTTATGTCTGAGAACCATCCCTTCCCAAACCAGGCGTCCTCTGGGTAGGAGGGTGGGGCTCCTGCAGTGTCACAGCAGCCCACATCCTGGAAATTGCCAAGGGCTTGCCCAGCACACAGCCTGACAGATGCAATTAGCTCTGCTAATTACAACAGCAAAAGAAGGCCTGGCCCTGGCGTCACGTTCAGAGCCAAAAGGAGTAGCTGATAGGTTTCCTTTACGAAATGGAATAAAGGACTGGCTGAGGGCAGGGGAGGGTGCTTTTAGCCCAGGCCTTGGGGGTGACTTGGGTCCCTTTCACTAGGTTCTGGGTCCTCCAAGAAAGAAGGAGCCAAGGGAGGCCCAAACTGCCATGAGTTTGGGCTGAACTCCTTCTGTATCCTGGCCTTGTGCTGCAGTTTCTCAGCCCCAGCTGATGAGGTACACAGTTGTTGGGGGGGAAATCAAGCCAAATATTTAAGAAAGTCGGAATATAGAGTTGAATTTAGGTTTCTTTATTTTACAGAGGTAGAAACCGAGGCCTCAAGAGAAGACATGCTAGGCCTGGAGGGTGGGTGGAGTAGAAGAGGCAGGCTGGGTATCATCCCGTGGACCCTCCCAGGGAGCACCTGGCAGTGATTCCAGCACAGAACAGGGGAAGGGTGGTGAAAGGTGAAGATGTTTACATGACCAGCCATTTAGGAAGCAGGTACCCCATACTAGGCAGGATGCTAAGTACTCTGCATATGTTTTGTCATTTAATTGTCACAACCTCATTTAGGTAGTTGCATTAAAACTCTCTTACAGATGAAGAGACTGATGTTCTGGGAAGGTCACTGGGTGGCCTCTAGGATTCCTGAGTCTGCAGTGCATGGCTGAATGTGAGCAGCACCTAGGCTGAGTCTGCCCCTCCCTCTGGTCTCCTTCCAACCCCTCAAGGGACTGATGGAAAACTGAGTGGGTCCTGCCTCTTCCCATGCCTGGGGGTACCTCTGCAGCATCATTGTCAGTGGTGACCACCAAAATTATCCAGGTTGGCTGTCTCCCGAGCTTCCCAGGCCTTAGAAAAACAGGACTTTGAGAAAGGAGCATGAGTTCTATCCTGAGTCTTGGTTTTAGAATTTGGAACCCATGGGTGGGCGGTCTGAGCCATCGTGAAACCCTCCTCCCATGGCCCAGCCTACTTGTCTCACCCTCAATTCCATGCTTCTCTCTAGCAGGGCTCACGCCCCATGCTGCAGTGACACCAGCTTCCCATAGCACAAGGCCAGCTCAGGGCCCTTCTCCAGGCACCTGCCCCTGGATCTGGCCTATCTCACCCTTCCTGGAACTCCTGCAGGTCAGGCCACCTTCCTGCTCTTTACTGTGTCACCCACCGGTCCCTGCCTTCCTACCTACAGTTCCAGCATGGTCAAGAAGCTGAATGTTCTCCTGTAGCCCCCAGGGTACCACGCACGGGGCTGGGCACACTGCAGGCTCCCAACATGTAAGTAGGAGTTGACTTATCGCACATTGGGAGGAGGTGGCTGGTGGCAGATAGAGCTGGGGAGTGACATGTCTCCACCAACTCCCTCCTTGTTGCCTAACTCAGGACAGAGGACACAGCACAAATGGCTCAGTAACACTGGCTCTGAATGTGTCACTGCTCAGCCTGATTGGCTCCCATCCTTCCAGGACAGTGGGACAGGAGAAGGGCTTTGCCCCAGCAAGTGCAAGGCCTCAGAGCTGCTCCCACCAGGGCATCTCTGGCTGGGTCCCTCTTCACTTGCACTCCAAATGGGGACAGGAGAGGGAATATAGGGGGGCAGGTGAGCAGACTGGGGCCGGAGGCTGGGCCCTGAAAGGGGAGGGAGGGACAGGCAAAGAAAGGAAGTGAGGAAAGAGGAAGGAAGAGGACCAACAAAAGATCATTGAGAAAGTAGGTGGAAAGGGTGCGTTTGCGGCTCTGGGCTTGCCGCACTTCCTTTTCTTCTCGGCGTCCTTGCAGCCCTGACCCCGTCCAGTCACCTGCCCCCTCTCCCACTGGGCAGGACCATCATGTTGGCCAACCCACCTCCCCCAGACCTGCCACCCTGTGGCCACTGGGCTCCTTCCCTTCCTCTCTCCAGACACCTGTCTCGAGGACCCGGGTTGTAAAATCAAGTGTCTGGGAGGGCCAGCCCGCAGGGAAAATGAGCGGGGCTGCAGTGGACAGCTGAGAGGAGGGGACACTGGTTGACTGGATGGCACATGCTTCGATTGAAGGGGCGAGTCCCCACGCCACACATTCTGTGCACCCAGAATGACAAGATCTTTTTTTTTCCCAAAGAAAAGCCACTAATCTGGACTTTATCAAAATCCCCCCATTTTTAAATGTTAGCTGCTATTTCAAAAATTCTTTAAAAACCATGTGAGCAACACTGGGTGCAGTGGCTCACACCTATAATTCCCAGCACTTTGGAAGGCTGAGGCAGATGGATCGCCTGAGCTCAGGAGTTCGAGACCAGCCTTGGCAACATGGCGAAGACCCGTCTCTACCAAAAATATAAAAAAATTAGCTGGGCGTGGTGGCACATGCCTGTGGTCCCAGCTACTCAGGAGGCTTAGGTGTGAGGATTGCTTGAGCCTGGGAGGCGGAGGTCACAGTGAGCTGAAATGGCGCCACTGCACTCCAACTTGTGTGATACAGTGAGACCCCGTCTTGAAAAGAAAAGAAAATGAAATAAAATATGTTAGTGGCCACCCAGAGCCTGTGGGCTCTGGTCTGCAACCCCCCATGAAGCGTTCCTCAAGGTAACCCCTAACCCAGGACTCTCCTTACTCCTACCCCATCAGCAACTACTCAGCAAACCCACTATTTCCTCTGAGTCCATGACTCCCTGAAATACCGGCTCCACCTTTCTCCCCAAACCTAGGCCTGATTACTCCTGTGTCTCCTCGTTGGCCCCAGCAGCCACATTTGGAATAATCCTAACCAGCACTTATGAGGGCTGACTCTGTGCCAGGCCTTGTAGGAGCTTAGTGTAAATGCCAGAGCAGATTTTCTTCCGTCCCCATGGCCTCTGCAAGGACTAGAAGAAAAGAGAGAAGAGGCTTTGTTGGGTTGGCATCCTGGTGACTTTTTTTAAGTCCCTCCCTCTTCCTAGAATGGGCCTTGAGGACACTTAATGCTTCGGGTGGGTGGAACCGGGCACCCCGAGTCCAGCCAGCGTGTGCACACGTGGACAGCAGAGGCTCGCCTAAGCAAAAAGGCCTAATGGTGCCGTACTAAGAAGCGCTTGGTATTAGAGTAAGGCCTGTGGGCCCCAGGAGCCCCGACTGTCCCTCCCTAACCCAGGGGAGAGCCCAGACTGACTGAGTGGGATGCTGGGCTCAGAAGCACCCAGGGGTCAGTCTGGACTCTGGTGAGGTGGGGCAGCAGGACAGACAGCAGAGAGGGGAGAGCTCCACCCCAGTGCCCACCTGAGGTGGCCCTACCACCGAGCCGGTGGGGAAGTACACACGGGGCAGAAGCTGCCTTTTTTGCTCCAGCGAGCCTCTGTTGTCTGCACGTGGACACTCTGGCCGGACTCACAGGAGGTGCTGCTCACACCCGTCCAAAGCATTAAGTGCTCTCAAGGCCCATTCTCGGGAGAGGGAGCGGTTTCAAAAAGTCACCAGAATGCCAACTCTGTTCTCAGGACTGGGTCATGGGGGTGGTCTGCCAGCCAGCAGAGGCACAGGAAGGACAGAGGGCTGGACTCTGCTGACTCTGGGTGGGTGAGCCACATCCTTCCTGTTCCCGCTCCTCCGCCGGCTGATGCACGTCCCTCGGCGAGCAGATGGAGAAGGCAGGGAAGCCATCCTCTCCCAGGAAGGACAGAGTGTCCCTCCGTCCAGCCACTCTGCCTGCCTCCTCCAGCAGGACATCATAGAAATCACAGCATCTTGGGACAGACAGACAAAGGCCTGATCTCTATGGCTGGGTTGTGGAGAGGACAGTGAGAAGAGACTATAAGGAGTAAAACAGTAGCAGAGACAAGGAGGGGGCTCCCCTGCAACCCCTGAGCTCTGGCCCACACCTCCTTTTCTCCCACGCGTTCCCTCCAGGGCATCTCAGATCCATTCAACTGTGTGGGTTGAATGGCAGCCCTGAAAATATACGTCCTCGCGCTAATCCCCAGCCCCTATGAATGGGACCTAAAAGGGTCTTTGCAGATGTGATTAAATTAAAGAACTTGAGATGAGATCATCCTGGATTACCCGGGTGGGCCTTAAATCCAATGACAAGTATCCTTATGAAGTGACAGAAAAGAGAGAGACAGAGGAGAGGTGAGGGGAGACGGAGGCCAGGATGGGAGTGATGCTGCCACAGCTGAGCATCATCTGAGACAACAGGAGCTGGAAGAGGCAAAGAGGGACTCTCCTCTAGAGTATCTGGAGGGAGTGTGGCCCTGATACCTTGATCCTGGTCTCCAGAACTGTGAAAATAAGTGCCCACTGTCTTAAGCCCTCCTGGTGTGTGGCAACTTGTTATGGCCACCCCAGGAGACTACTGCAGTCTCAAAGCGCAATGCACCCTCCTCTCTCCCAGCCAGCTCCCCTCGCTGACCTTCCTCTTGTTGGGGTATCTCCAGTCTCCCCAGCCACCTCTGACCTGGCCTTTGCTCTGCACCAAAGCCTGGGGATTCCACGTGAGATGGAATCTCTCTCACGTGCTGGCCAGCGTAGGCCTTTGGGGTCAGCTCATCTGAGCTCTCCCTAACACCCCAAACCCCCAGTTAGCTCCCCAACCCTGCACGTCTCCCCTCCCCATTTCAAGGGAGTCTTGTTTCCATGGGACATAAATCAGCGCTTTAAGAATGTTCAAGGCCTGGCCCAACCAGCCTCAGAGGACCTCTTGGTTCCCTCTCTGCCTGGCCCGGCCACTTCAGATCATCTCCTGTCCCCCAGATACCTCCTGCACCTCCCCACCGTTCCTGGAAACATCCATGCTTCACCTCTCTGCTGGCCAAAACCCTGCCCAACTGACCTCACAGCAAGCCCATCTCAGACTCCACCTCCAAGGAGCCTTCCAGGATCCCAAGACAAATCCCTCTTTCTTCCAAGGGATAGGAGAACAGGGGAGGGAGAGGGACATATGAATTAGGCCCCACTGAGTGCACCAGGCACCTCATGTAGGTCAGGTGGCTCTGTAGATGCACCGGCACACAGCAGGCACCCAACCGAGGCTGGTCCCATGTGTCTCTATCCTTGAGTTATTGCATTTAACCCACGCAGCAACCCCGGGGGAGGGGGCCATCAGCCTCATGTCCCTGGCAGGAGCCCAAGGTGCTGAGAGGTGGGGCAATGTGCCCAAGGTCACACAACAGCCTGGCTCCAGGCCCCGTGTCACCCTGGTGTGCCCGACAGCTGCCTCTGTCTTTGTCTTGCCCCATCACCTTCCTCACTGTGAGCTCCTCCAGGGCAAAGGCAGGGTCCTGTTTGTCTTTGCATTCCCCAGAGCAACTGGCATAGACCTGCGCTCCGTGCTAAGGACACACACTATCCTGGGGGCCCACAGCTCACACCATGCACTGGAGGCACCACTTTCACAAGACAGTTCCCCACAAATGCCCACCACTTGCAGGAAGGATGCCTCTCCCACAGCCAGCCTGCAGGGGAAGGTCTCCCTCAGCCTCCAGGATTCCCACCTCCAGTTTCTATGCGTGAATCACAGTCACAGCAATGCGCCCTCACCACTTCCCGTTGTCCTACATTTGGCTTGGTCTGGGCTCGTATTCCTCCGAATTTCCCCTAGCCCTGTGGCCGCATCTCACCCACAAGGGTGCTGGTTTGGAGAGAACATGAATACCCACCTTGGGGCAGGACATGCCAGAGTTCCCAAGAGTCGTTCCCTTTCTCTCTCTCCACCCCATGATCTACACACCCCCTGCCTCCAAGCAGAGCCACAAACGTTCAGGCAAAACCACACTTTCTCAGTGGGACAGGGAGGGGAGGCTGCGCGCTTAGACGCAGGCTCTGCACAATAGCAGACACTGACTCAATGGAAAGGGGAAGGGACTGGAACAGAACCGGGAGTAAACACAAAGGAAAACAAGGAGAGAACAAAGCCCTCCCTTGGTCACTCCCCGCCCCCTTCCACTTTCCCCCTTTCACTGAGAAACTAGGATGGATGGAATTAAATAAAGGGCCAGCACCCAGCAGCCACCTTCCGTTTGACCCCTGGATGGGAACAAAGAGAGCCCAGCTTAGAAAGACACCCTGCCTCTAGGAGATGGGGGAGGATGAACCCCCAAGGCCTTGTCCATGACCTCGGAAAGGCTTGTTCCCCACCTCAGCCTCCCCACCCCACTGGTCTCTTACCCACGTCCTGGCTTCCTGAGATTCTGGGCCCCACACAGTGAAAGAAATCCCAGACTGTTCTTCTACCCGAGTCCCCTGCGGCTTAGGCGGTACCTGACACAAAGCCTGGGCCCCAGCTGGGCTGGGGAAAGCGGGGAGGGGAGAGGAAGGGAAGCACTGTGGGCCTCCTGCACGCATGCACACACACACACACACACACATGCACGCACACACACACTCTCCCTGCAAAGATCTAAAAACCCCTTTCATCTCAATAAAGGGGAACAGTAACAGACACAAAGACAAAGGGGAGGCCAGCCCAGCTGTAAAAAAAATTAAGAGCGTCTTTGCTTGTGCTCTGCTGCAAGGATCTGGGCTGAACAATAGAGCCGGGCCTCTGCCAGCCCTCCCACACCAGTTAGTCAGAGCAAACCAGTCCTCCTCCTCTCTGGAGAGCAGAGGGCCCACATGGTAAGGCTAGGAACAGTTAGCAAAATTGCTCCCAGAAGTACCTATGACTACTCAGAGTCACACTCTCTACGGATTGCACAAAACAACCCTACTATGACATCATTTTCTAGTCACAGGGACGGAGCAATAAAGTGTGATGCGGGTGCTCCACCGAGGCTGTGCTGGCACCCAGTAGGTGTCCAAATAATGCCTGCTGAATGCATGGACCCATGACTCATATGTGCGTCAGTCAGACTGAGGTGGGCAGCAAGCAGCCACTGATAGTGTCAAGTTCACACGGGCTCATTTCCACTCCTACGGTCACCGAGAAAGAAACAGCCCAAAGCTCATCAGCTAAGAAGAGCTTAACAGTTTGCAGAGGCTTAGAGAACCATTGCTAAGGAGTCAAACTCTGGAATCAGAAGGCCTGGGTTTGAATCTTGGCTCTACAACTTGCTATGGCAATAGTGTCCAATTTATGGCCTTGTGGACCATCTCACAGTCACTCGGCAGTGCTTGGTAAATGATACTGCTGTTGGCACTGGTACCGGTGCTGCGGTCAGGTCTCCTTTTTGATTTGTTAAATCGTCACGGTTGCATGTTAAGGAGTCCTCTGGGAAGAAGTGGGTGAACAACATCCCTGCAGCTCCTCCAGAAGCCTGGGGAGTATGACTAAGTTGTCTCCTCCCCCTCCTTGTCTTCTTCTAAAGGCCCCAGGGGCTGACACAGAGGAAGAGGAGGAAGTTTGGAGACCTAGGAAGGTCAGCAGCACCCTCCCTTGCTCCCTCCAATCTGGCATCATTGACACTGACAGCTCTTCCATTAGGTTCTGAGTACCCAGCATTGGAAGAGGGTAGTTGCTATAATGAATGCTTGCTGAATACATGAATGGAGTTAGGATTGGGAAAAGAACCTCACTGCCTTTACTCCCAGGAGCAGGAATTTGAAATTCCTGGAGTGAAGTGGAAAGCTCTGGATAAAGTAACTTCTACATTCTTTCTTCCTGGGAGGGGCGCTGCAGTCAGAAAAACAAAGTGCTAACAGTGTAAGTGCCTTGGAAAATCCCTTCCAGCAAAATCCCTTCCAGACGTAGCTCTGGAGACAGAGACGGTTGCAGCCCCGTTTGGTCTGGACTGGCCTTCATCTAACTGCAGGCAGACTCACTGCCAACGTTTAGAAAATGGCCCAGGAATGAACCCTGACACGTTTTCTGACCCTCAGCTGCCTTGCCGTGGACACCTCCCTTCTTGCTCAAGCTTGTTGTAGAAATAAACAGAGGATTACAGAGTAAGAGAAGGAGCAGAGAAGTAATTCTTCTTTCAGGAAAAAACTGGACACGCCTCAGGGCCCTGACACACCATGGGAGGGTTTAATAAATTACAACTACTGCATCCCATTTATTGAGGCTTAAGCATTGCGCAATAAAGCTTTACATGTATCATTCTCACATCAGACCTCTGAGGCAGGCACTTATCTCCACTTTACAGATAAGGCAACTGAGGCACAGAGGTGAGGCCACTCACCAACATCATAGAGCCAGGATCTGAATCCAAACCTATCTGACTTTCAAGCCTATACTCTTCCCATGAAGCCACAAGCTGTGCTGCTCAGTGACCTGGTATCTGTGAAACATTAGACATGTACCTATGGACTTTCCTCGCCCGGACTGTTTAGGGAAGGGTAGGTGACAATCTAGATGAAATGTGGGCATGAAGCAGGGAGTAAAACCTAATGAACTTATGAGACTCCTTCTACCAAGATTCTGTGAGTGTGGCCTGGGCTATTTGAGATAAAAGGAATGGAAAGCCTTCTCTGCAAAAAAGGGAGTGAGGGCTCTCTTGACACTGGCAGGTAGGCATGTGTTGGGGTGAAATGTCAGGAAGTGGCATGGGTACATTAGGGACATTTTGGGGCAGCACACAGGGGTAGGACCCAGGCAGCCCCTGCTCTCCTACCCTCCAGCCCAGGCATGCTGCACCCCTGCCTTCTTGGGAACTTTGGAACAAAGTCTCAGCAAACAAAGGACGCGTTCATAAACTTCAGGCGGGTCCCCTGGCTGCTGCTAAGAGGCTATTGAAGCCGGCTCCCATGAGAACAGTATGTTATGAGCACATGGTTTTGCACCAGCGGGCAGGGCCAAAATAATGACAACACCTTCCCTGCTGCTTTGATACAGGAGGAGGGGGCGAGAGTTGGGGGGACTCCTGCATCAGCTTCAGGGAAATGACCTAGAAGGGAGAGAAAGCACTAGCAGCCCAGGGTTGCTTCCAAGCTGAGCCCCTCTTCCCAGGCAGTGAGTGTCCCACTGTGTTATGCACCTGGAAGTGAGTCATTTGATAATTGCGGGGCTTTGTATTTTTCCTAGGGACTTCCAGTAGAGGACTGCAAAGTGCTCTGAATATTATCAGGAACTGGTTGTTACTGTGCCTATTAAACAGAAAAGAAAACAGTGCTGGAAGGGAAAGCCTTTCCTTCCTTTCATCCTCAGATAGCTCAGGCCACACTCACAGAATCTCTTGGCAGAAGGAGTCTCCAAAGTTCACTAGGTCTGCTAATATCAGAGTGAGACAGCAGGAAGGGACCAGAAGTCTCAGGCCTGGAGTTGGTGGTCTGCTTGCTGTTTTCTCAGTATTGACACTTAAAACTTTGTGGGATTCTTTATGCCATCTGTATGTGTTCTGGGCTACGGTGTCCAGACAGACGCCTGAGGTGGCAGAAAGAGTCTAAGGCCCTGGGAGAGAGCAAATCTAAATTCGAATCTCTTCTCTGTTGTTGTCCGTTTGGAGCAAGTCCCTCTGAGTCTGTTCTTTCACCTGTAAAACTAGGATAACATCCACCTTGAAGGGCCATTGTGAGGAGGAGAAATAAATACGTGTAAACCCCTAGAATGGGGCTTTGCTCAGTAAATGAAGCCACTATTTTTTTTTAATAAGGCCATTCTACTTATATGAACAATGTCATATCCATAACGGTGGATTCTGCAGATTAATGATACTCGAATTTTCATTTATAAACCTGAAAAAGCTAGGTGCATACAAGAATTAGGGCAATGACTTTAGCCACCGAAATGCTGGACATCAGAAAAGCACCTGAAGTTATGCCTAGTTGCACAAAACAAAAACTTTAATCAGGTGCCTTCAAGTGGAAGGACAAGGCGATTCCTGAAACCTCTACAGAGACACCTACTATATCATCTAGTTTTTCATCTTTCTTCAGGGCAGGGAGTCCTCCCTTTCCTGCCTCTTTCGTCTCCTGTGCTGACATTTGGCAGCCCTTGCTTAGGAGAAGCAGCAGGCATCACCTGATAAGATGTGGCGGAAACACAGGTCACCAAGTTAAGAGCATCAGAACTGCTGAGTGACCTCAGCCTTGTAAACAGTGCCATCCCAGGGACAAGATGGACATCCATGGCTGCCCCCTCTGACTCCACTCCCAAATTAGCAAGTGTATCTCAAGCACATCCAACTGAAAGCATTTCATGAATTTAGTTTAACCCATCTAGAATTCCACAGGGAATGCTAAGTTGAGTGAGGTGAACGGTGAGACAGGATTCCTATCTCCAGTTGGTCCTGCCTCTTGGGGCAGTGGATTCCACACACTCTTCCTCTCCATGTGCATTTCATCATAACGCTCCACGAGGCCGCTGAATCCCTGGCACAGGCCATGCATAACATAGATACACAATGGCTGCTCGATCAATGAAGCCCCCGTAATAAGGATGTGAGCATCCTATTTCTCACTGTCTTTTGTGGGGAGGCTGAAGAATGGAAAGTCACTTTTCTGATGGCCCCATCACTGCTCCAGCCTGCCCTTCCCCTAACCCTCCTTACAGATCCAGGCTGCAGGAGGACCCCTAAGGAGTCCCGTTCAGAGAACTGAAGGAGACTGCAGCTGTCAGCACTGGGCTCTCTGACCCAAGGCCTAAAGACCCACCACCAACTGACACAGCCCAGATCTGAGACTGCAGCACCTCCCTCTTCTCTTCACCCTGCCGCTAACTGGGCCCATCCTCTCCCCAGCCTCTGAGAAACACACCTGTGAACGTTACACCTTCTATGTCCCTTCCCTTCAACATGCGTCTCACACTTGAGGCCGATTTTTCACCTCCCCGTCCGCCTTAGGGTGGAGGCGTTGCCCTGAGCAACAGTGATGTCACCTGCAGGGTGCTTCCGTTTCACTGATGTCACGGGGTGGGCCTAACAGATAGAGGGGGGATGTGCTCTCTGTGGGGAAACGTCACAGGTCCTAAACTGTTGAGGAGGGGTCTACAGGCCTCTGGGGCACTCCCAAATGACCCCTTTCCTCTCCCAGAAGAGCTCCTCACCCTTCCTTCCTCTCTGGATGCCTGTTAGAGCTCAGGCCTCAAATCTGACTTTCCCTCTGCCAGAGTCAGCCAAAAGATCAGGATGAGCAGCTCCAAACAAACTGCTGGAAAGACCACTGAGGATAGATGTCCTCCCCGTCTAGGACAGTCTAGGTCCCTACAGCCTTGTCCTTTGTCCAGACCTCAGAGGAGGGAGCAGTGACCTGATGGGGAAGTTGGGGCCCAAGTCGGCAGAGAATGCAGACCTCCAACTGACCTCTGCTGTCCTGAAGAGCGCACACTGGCCAGGTTTCCAGTCTGCGCCAGGCACGGTGCTCAGCCTTCTGTGCATCGTCTGGGTCAACCCTCCCCACAGCCCTGAGGGTCATCCCCATTTTACTGATGATGTTACTGAGACTTGAAGAATCAAGGCACCTGCCCAACTGCTGAGAACGCCCAACCACCGAGTGGTGGAGCCAGGACTCAACTCAAGTCTGCCCCACTTCAAAGCCCGTGCAGTCACACCGCCTTGGCTCTGGGCACCTGGAGATGTGGCTCATTAAAGATGAGCCACGAAGGGCCTGGACAGAGACCAGAAAGAGCCCTTTAAATCCAAAGAGGCCAGCTGAGCAGGGCAGGCTGCCTGAGGCAGCCGAAGCAGGCACTGCTTTAGGAATGCTTCACCCCCTGGCCTACGCAGGGGATGCAACAACTGGCCAGCCTTGGCCCAGCCTCCATGCTGATTAGGGACCACGTGTCTTTGCTCTATGCTTGGCTTTCTATTGATCCATCCAGGTTACCGGATCATCCTCTTGATTTGCATATAGCACTTACTCTCATGGCCTGGCCCTACAACCCTGAGATTGTACAGTAGTTACCGAATTTACGCAAATGCAAATCTATGTCTCTGGGAGCTAATGCTTGCAAAGCACTAAACAAATAGGTAAATAAAATAAAAAATTACTACATTATGAGAGAGGAAAGGGAGAAATGCTACCAGGATTTCTCAGGGAAATACTGCCCTTGAGGCACTGGCCAAGGAGATGCCCATAGCCAGGCTGACCTGAGTATCCAGTCTACCTGGCAGCTATCTTTCTGCTGGTGAGAGGGCCGCAGAGGTAGACAAAGGCCTGCACTATTGGACATCACTGTCCCCCACCCCCACCCCCACCCCATGTTCCTCCTGCCTGGTTCTGACTCCAGCTTTGATAAGCGCAGTCCACCTTCTGGTCTTTGGTTTCCCATATGGCTCGTCTAGGACGCAGGGAAGAGACGACATTCAGTCTGTGTGATGTTTGCAAAGTCTCCTTGCAAATTAATAAACCAGCATTCTGATTCGTACACCCTCTTCTGGGAGCTTTCTCAGGGTGAATCAGTAGCTTGAGTCCAAACCACTCTGAAAATTATGGAAATTGGGTTTCTGAGCAGGCACAGCTAAGAGCCATGCCCTGGGACAGGTGACATGATCCAGGTAAACACCACCCTCTGAGCAATCTGCTGGGCACCAGCTGGCCCCTCCCAGGAGGCATCTTGACTTCCTCACTGATGAGAAGCCTATTTTGTTTAAAGTGCCTATCGACAGTACATAGTGAAATGCTTGGTTCCAGCTAATTAAGCGCTCAGCTGTACGGTGTGGAAACTAAGAGATCATGTATATGGAACTGTGAAATGGAGTTTCAGGAAGGGTTCTTGGACGAACTTGAGAAGGGCATTTGTGGGTGAACAGGACTTCAACAAGGAAGCAAGAGACCACAGATGGGGATTAGGGGTTTGGAAGGTCAGGACAGTTGTCTCACCTCCTTCCACTCGCTCTCTGCCTAGGTCAGGACCCTGCGTGCAGCCACCGCCGTTTCCCTCTGAGCCACACCTGGGGGCACTTACTCATCACCCTCATGCCAGGCCCCAAACTGGATCTGCCACCTCACACCTCCCAGAGATTAAGGGAAGTCACTCGATTCTTGGGCCAGGCTCCCCATCAGCCATCAAGGCCCGGCTTGCCTCTTTTCTTTCCTCCTCTGCCTCCTGCCAGATGAATTTCCCCTCCTTCCTCCACCTGGACTGAGAATGGGTATTTCCTCCTTTGACAAAGAAAGAAAAAGGCAACTGTTCTTCCCCCTTTCCCATGAGGGTTCCCAATTAAACTAGCTTTTTAAGCTTAAGTTGCTTCTTGGTCTATGAATGCCCAGTGATTAAGACTCACCTTCCAGGCTCCGGAACACTTAACATCCCTGTGCCTCAGTTTCCTCATCTGTAAAATGGAGTTAACAATACCTAACTCATACGGCTACTGTGAGGATTAAATGAGTTAATACAGGCTAAGTACTTTTGGGGGGAAAAAAAAAAGCCTGGCGAATGTTAAGCCCTCAATAGTGGTTGTTTATCAGGGCTGCTGTGTGAATGGTGGACCAGGCAGTGTACTGCTTAAGGCACCTGGCTGAGGGGTGAGGATAAATCCAGCTCACATGCCACTTATCCAGCTATATGGCTTGGCTATGTCCACTCAAGTAAGGCCAGTATTTCTAAGAGGCATCAAGCCCCATCCTCTTGCCAAGACAGAGCACCTTATTCTAATTCATGCGAAGGACTGAATAGGCTAGCAGCATGAGGTTATCATGAACAGTTCTCAGCATCCTCGTGGCTCTGTACCCCTCCCCAGCAAGACTGGATGAGAGAAGGGTCCAGGATGGCCTGGTGCCATCCATAATAAAGTCCTGCTTCTCAGCTCCCAGAACACTTGGAGCACCCACCCCTTCCAAGCAGATTCTCCATTAAAGCCCCACAGGCTGCCGTGCCACCTCAATCCTACTGGGGCAGACTCTCAACTCCAAACATGGAACCTGAGTCTTGGACTCTGAAAGCACCTTCTCCTGCCCAGTTATTTTTTTTTGAGGGGGGGGGCAGCGGGGCATTGGGGGGTAGGTTAAAGACAGGGTCTGAACTCTGTCACCCGGATGGAGTGCAGTGGCACGATCCTAGCTCCAACCAAGTGATCCCAGCCTGGAACTCCTGGGTTCAAGCAATCCTCCCCCCTCAGCCTCCCAAAGCTCTGGGAAGACAGGCAGCCACCCAGCCCAGACTCTTTCCTAACTGTTGATGGCCACCTGTCTCTGCTGATAGCTGTGAAAGGAAAATACAACCTTAGGACCCCAAGCTCAGGATGCCAAAGGGAAAAGTTAAGCTTGGGAACTCAGTCATGCAAAAAACAAAACCGAAAACAAAACTGCATTCCTTTTGTTGCCAAACAGATAGCTATAATTTCACATGCTTACTTTATCTTATGTAAAATGTAGATTTACTGAGCATGAGAAGAATGCACCCAGGGAGAGCAGAGAGTCAGTATAACTACTTCATGGTTACCCACAAGTGGAGAAAATCCGAAGGCAGAATGGCCCGGAGCAGCCGCAACATACAGGGAATTAGCAAACAATGAAAGCCACTTAGGCACGAGGGCTGGAGGGAGGACTCAAAAACACAGCCTATTCTGTTTTCGTAAGGAGGAAAGACAGTAATCCACTTTTCTGATACTCTATTTTCAGGGCTCACCTGGGCCTAAAACTGCACCAACCACAGATGAACTTTAGCTGGCAGTCAGATAGACTCGGTTTGTAAAAGGCAAGAGCCCTGGGTCATATCCAAAAAAAGAACAAGAAAATAGACCGCGACCCCGATTTAGATCCAAAAGACCAGAGTCCAGATTGCGACCAATATCTGGTACTCTACTATTTGTGAAATGAGACCAGTATCTGGTACTCTACTAGTTGTGAAAAGGTGCTTTTCTCATACCAGCAGAGGGGCAAAAGGCAAAATGAGGCCCCTGCCTGGTTCCGTAAAATATTTTACCTTCCTGGTCGGTGGCTTTTTTTTTCTTTTTCTTTTTCTTTTTTTTAAGAGAAAGCGTTTTGGATGGGGAGTCCCGCCCCGGGAGTCTTCACCTGGCGGCCAGAATGGCAAAGTCACAGGGATGGGGTTGAGGGTGGGGTTAGGGGTGAAGGGGCAGAGAGTTATTTGCAGCCCAAGAGCAAGTCTGCACAGCGTGAGGTCTGGTCCACTAATAGTCCCGAAAGAGGAAGCGGCGGGGACTTTATCCGGCCTGAAGCAGCCCCATAACTTCACTACCATGAACCGAGAAAAAACAAACTTCACGCCTATTCCTCCCTTACAGGAAGGGAGGGAAGGGGAAGGGGAAAAGGGGGCAGCAAATGAGCAGGGCGAACCGGCTTTTCTTTCTGCGGTAGCGCTCTGCTCAGATGTGAGAAGTAACGGGTCACCTGGCCACTAGGAACAAAAACGTGGTCCCGCTCTGGGCTCCGAGGCTGCGCGCGCCTCGAGGAGGAGCTGCCCGCAGCCCTGGCTGGAGCGAGCGCCCGGGACGCATCCCCCGACGCGGCGGGAACAGGACGCGGGACCGCGAGGAGACAATACGCCCGCCTGGGCACGCGCGCTTTAAGGGAAGGGGGTCTCCAAAGTCAGCCCCCACCCGGGAGGAGCAGGCGCCCGCGCTCCCCACACCCTCCTGCGCCCCCTCTGTCGGCAGCCATCTCCGACACAGCTCCTCCGAGCTCGCGGTCTCCATCGCGCCCTTCTTCCTTCAGCACACTAGGCTGCCCTGGGACTTACGATTGGCTTGGGTCCCCGGTCCCGGTCCCCGCCGCGGGAGGACGGCTCCAGCACAGGCTTTGCGCGCAGGTCGAGGGCCGAGGCGCCGCTGCTTGCAGGCGGCTGCGGTGGAGCTTGCGGCCCGGCACTTAGAGGGGCGCGGACGGCGATGCCCCCGCTGGCTCCCACCTTCTGGCCTGCAGCGGCCGGCTCTACCGAACTTCAGAGTTACTCATTTCCTGGATGTCACAAAAACTTTTTCCTCCTTATAAGAACAAAACACCCGCCTCTACCCGCGGCCCCGGAAGCTCCTTAAGGAGGACCGTGTGGGTTTCGGTGGTTGGGCCCAGGATCCGCCGGGAAGATCTTCCCAGTGAGCCCCCAGAAACTTCCCCGGCACGGCAGAACTGGAGAGTGACTGGGAGAGACGGAATCAGGCCAGTGGAGTAAACTGGAGCGAGTGGACAGGGGCGCGGGGAGGACGCCCTTAAAAGTCGTCCTAAGCCGCGGAGCGGAAGGGGTTAAGTCCTTACCAGTCGGGGAGAGTTTTCTGCGGCGCGTTTTACAAGTGGCGGAATTCCTGGGGCCACCTATTTAGTCTCTTGGAGGAAAATATAACTCTAGACAAAACGCCAGCCTTTTTCGCTTTTGCAGCTTGAAAGGATTAAAATAACTTGCTACCGTTTTTGTTTTTTTTTGAGAAGGAGTTTCGCTCTTGTTGCCCAGGCTGGAGTGCAATGGTGGCGCTATCTCGGCTCACCGCAACCTCCGCCTCCCGGGTTCGAGCGATTCTCCTGCCTCAGCCTCCCGAGTAGCTGGGATTACAGGCATGTGCCACCACGCCCGGCTAATTTTGTATTTTTAGTAGAGAAGGGGTTTCTCCATGTTGGTCAGGCTGGTCTCGAACTCCCGCCTCGGCCTTCCGAAGCGCCTGGGATTACAGGCGTGAGCCACCGCGCCCGACTTTTATGATACTCAAATGCATGGTTGCTTTTCTCCGGGATTAACCGGGCACAAAGGAGAACAGTGACCGGATACTGTACGGGACAGGCGCGGTAGTTTCTGGTTACTGTTGTGACGGTAGATCAAGTGTTACTACCCCTATGTTAGAAACGAGAGAACTGAGGCCTGGAGGAGCAGCAGCAGCGTTCTGGTCGAGCTTAATAGTTTATGAAATCCATAACTTCTATTGTCTTCCCTTTGACCTGCCCAAATCCTACCATCAGTACAAAAGGCAGAGCAGGGTTTCAATGAATTCTCCATTAAGCGGCTTTGGGGGCACCAAATGCCAGTGAAGGCACATTGGGGAAATTGGAACACAGTGTCCAAAATGATCACCATTGCTACTGCTATTTGGTCTTGGATCACCTTTTTTTCGTCTTTTCCTTTAACACTCGCCTGGAAGACTTTTTGGCTGAGTCTGAAAGATAAACAGGCAATGAGAAAATGTTCTAAAAATAGACTCCCTGGCCCTTGGCCCAGGGTACTTTTGTTTTCAAGTTTCTACTGCCGCTCAAATTCTTTCCTTACGTAAGAGGTTATGGCAGAATTTTGGGGGCCAGTATGTGTGTTGGAGGTGGTGGGGGCGATCTGGGGAAACGGTCTTGAAAGAGCTGTGTATTTCCAAAATGTCTAGAAGTTGGTCCGGTGGGTTACTCACACCCTCCGCAAAGCAGGTGGGGGAAATTTCTGTGAAGTAAGAGCGCTGGGCTGAGCTTTGTCATCCTTGGGCTAAGAGTTCAGCGTTGTGCTGGAATGCCAAGGTTAGTGCTTGAATGCCCTCTGGGATTGTCATCCCGTCTGCAAAGTTGTTTCAGCAATTTCTAACCAGCCATGTATATTTATATAAGGAATATTTATTATATTTGTTTTGCTTTTAACCTGATGATTTCACCTTCTGTGTTCTGATTGGTTCCTGTCTGTTCTAAGGTCCACCCTTCTACCTGGCATGTAAGTCGTTCATGAACTGGCCTCTGCTTATCTCACCAGCCTCATATCGCACTCTGTGTCCCACACAAAACTCCTTGCAGTTCTTGGAACCTGTGCTTCCCAGAACGTGATATGCTCTTTGATATGCTGTTTGCATGATATGCTTTTTCTCTCCCCTTGGATATTCATATGTACTCTACTTTCTGCCTGCCACAGCCACCCCACCTCCTCCTCCAAACTGTCACCCCAGTGCACATGCATGTTATTTTGCCCGACTAATTGTATGCTCAGTCTTCCTGTCTCAGAACAGGCAGTTACTCCTTCAGGAAGTCTTCCTGGAACCCTCATGTCTGGATTGGACACCCCTCCTGTCATTTCTACAGAACACTGTACTAACTCGAGAAATGTTTTTTAAAAGATAGGAAAGTACAAAGATTCAACTTATGGGAACTTGAAGAGTCAAGAAGTCAGGGAACTCCTGCTTCGAACAGTGAAAGGCTGAATAAAATATATCAACAACGGAAGGGAAGAAAGGGGGTCTCCAGGTGTGAGATAGGTCAAGGGAACTCAAAAGCATGACATGAATATAAGCCCAAATGACTAAGGACCAGGAGTGAGTACCCACTCAGGGATTGGGGTTAGTATCTATTCAGGCCTTGAGTTCTATAAAGACAGGGATCTGGACTTGAGATCTCTACCTAAGGCTGGAACCCTGGAAAGGCTGCCCTTTAGTAAGAGGAGGATAGAAAAAAGCCCTCTCCCCATTGGCTCAGGGTCGCGGGAAGGAAACTTGTGGTTTATCCCGGCCCTGGATGAATTTTAAAATGTCTTCTATAGAAATGAAACCCCCTAGCCTGCCTATACTATGCATAGGTGTGAGCTCCCAATTTATACTACCCACGTGCTGAGGGAATCCTAATGTCAAGAAAAAACACAAAAAACCTGTTTCAAAGTGGTGAATCCCCTTGGCCCTGTCAGAAGCAAACGTAAAATTCGGTTGTTTATCCTGGTCCCTAGCAGAATAAACAACTCCCATTGAAGTTACAATAAGAAATTAAAATGTTTCATGATAAGAAATTAAAATATTCTTTATATTATTTTAATTTCTTAAAATTAAGAATTATTAATAATCATTAAGCTTATAATAAAAAATTAAAAACCAGACTAGGAAATGAACCACATGAGGGTGTGAACTGGTAAATGTAATAAACAGGAAAATTAGCCCCTTAAGTATCTGAGACAATAGAACAATTTGAAAAAGAATATCAAATAGTTATGGTCAAAATACAGAGATAAAATGACAGGACATGGGACTATGAAAAAAGAACAGGTAAATTTGAAAAAGTACAGCTATAATATGTAGAAATAAAAAGTTTAGTCATTTACATATAAAAAACCTCAATGATTGAAATTCTTTTTTATTTAGGCAGTTGGTAATATATCAGTCAAAAATCTAATAAAAATAGCTCATTGAAAAGGGGAAAGAAAAGTAATATATTATTGTTTATAAATATATAAATTATTTCAGAAATTTAAAATAATATATTAACAAATAGAATTCCAGCAGCACACCAAAGAATATTACATCATTAATAGATCAAAAGAGAAAAACGGAAAGATCATCACCATATATGCTGAAAAGCCATCAGATAAAATTTGGCATCGACATATAAACAAACCCTCTGTAACATGGTAAAAACAAAGGGTAAAGTTCAGCCCCCAAACCAGTGTTATGCTTAATGGGGAAATACTAGAAATCTTCTAAAGTCAGTGCAAGATACGAATGTCCTCCTTCACCCCTATTCTTTTTAAAAATTATCAATTAGGAATATGTTTGGCTGCAAGTAACGGAATACCAGACTGTAATTTTTATAGTGTCTAAGACTATAAAAGGCTTAAACAAATAAGGATTTGTTTTTCTCACATCAGAAGCTTGTATATAGGTGGCTATTTTGGGTCAGTGCCTTGATAGTTTCAGGGCTGATCAAAGGATATGTGCATTTACTATTTTGATATATATTACAAAATTGCCCTCCAAAGAGATCTCACCAATTTGAACTATTTCCCATAGTATGACGATTGCCTTTTTCTCTACATTGTTGCCAACATTGGCTATTTTCTATTATAACTTTAATTTAGTTTGCTTCTTTTATTGGTGAAAAAATCCCTAATCTCAATGTTTTGATTTGCAGTTTTTAAATTATGAGTGAGGCTGAACAGAACATTGTTATTGGCCACCTTTATGTGTTTATGTGTGAAGACTCTGTTACAACATCTCCCAGTTTTCTATTGGCTTGTTTATGTGTATACATGTGTGTGTGAAAGTAGATGGAATTTTCTTCATGATCATTTAAGTGTTAGATGAGGCTTCACATTCCATAGTGAAAGGTGACTTGTCAGCTGGGTGCTGTGGCTCCTGTCCGTAATCCCAGCACTTTGGGAGGCCAAGGTGGGCAGATCACATGAGGTCAGTTTTAGACCAACCTGGCCAGTATGGCGAAGCTCCGTCTATACAAAAAAAAAACAAAAAAAAAAAACAAAAATTAGCCAGGTGTGGTGGTGCATGCCTGTAATTCCAGCTACTCGGGAGGCTGAGGCACGAGAATCACTTGAACCTGGGAGGTGGAGGTTGCAGCGACCCGAGATCGTGCCACTGCATTCCAGCCTGGGTGAGGGAGTGAGACCCTGTATCAAAAAAAAAAAAAAAAAAAAAGTGACTTGTGACAAAGTCTGAACCAACTGCAGGGGAGCTTCACACCACATCTCACGGTTAGGAGCACTGGAAATTTTTTAAAGATTAAATACACAGGGACAGATTTCCTGTTCACCCCATCTGTGGTTATTCCAGTATATGGAATAAAATGCATGACAATGGGAGAGACAGGAAGCCTATGCTAGTCATTAAGCATCTGATGGAGGGGAAAAAAGGGCACTTCCCTTGATTTGGTCAATTTCCCACTACCCTGATTTCAACTTCACATGGAATTTCACAAGATAATAGCAAGTTAGTTTAGAGGATGTTTCACAGAACAGGCTGCTTTGCTGAGACCTCAGAGGTGTCAGTTGAACAAGACGAATGATTTGCATTTGGCTATTTCATTCCTCAAGGTCAGTGCTGGTCACGTCCCTCCTCTGGGAATGTCGGAGCCCACAGGGCCTTTAGAGATTATTTACTCATAAAAATTAAGTCCAGAGAAGTTAGGTCACATACTCAAGGTCACATTGCTGGTTAGTGACTGAATAATAATAGCTAAAACTTGTGCCATCTGCTAGGTATTACTCAAGCATTTTATACCTACCAACTCATTTAATCCTCATATCAACTCATGTGGTAGGAATCACTAGATTCTACAGAACCTACATTTTTCAAAGATTTTTGAAAATACATTTTATTTCACAACCCAGTATACTCACACATACAAGTGCATTATAATTGAAAGACAGTTTCCTTAAAAACAATTGTTATGTTTACTGAATGTGATACAAACTATTATGTTCCCTTTTCTTTTTACTCTTCCTATGTTAACCTCTTTTGAAAAAAATGCAGGCCACAACTTATTAAATGAGTCAAGATCCAAAGTTTGAAGAAAATGCTTATTTATTTATTTAATTTGAGCTAGAGTCTCACTTTGTTGCTCAGGCGGGAGTGACGGTCGGCTTCACTGCAGCCTCAATCTCCCAGGGTCAATCAATTCTCCTGCCTCAGCCTTCCGAGTAGCTGGGACTACAAGTGTGTGCCACCATACCTGGCTAATTTTCCTATTTTTTGCAGAGATAGGGTCTCAGTATGTTGCCCAGGCTGGTCTCAGACTCCTGGGCTCAAGTGATCCTCCTTCCTCGGCCTCCCAAAGTGCTGGGATTACAGGAGTGGGTCACTGTGCTTGGCTAGAAAATATTTCTTTAAACTACTCTTCTAACTCACATCTCTGTTTTGAAAACTGTTATTGGTTTATGTATGTTAATTTTCCATCTACATATGCCACTTGGCTTGGGAAAGAACTGTCAGATGATTTCCATCCAACTTATTTCTGGTCAGTAGATATTCATTGCTCTCCTTGTAGTTAATGTCTAAAGATGGTACCCTTGCCTTTGACACAGATCATTATGCTGTAACCTTAGGAATACCTTAATTCACTTATTCATTCATCCATCCATTCATTCAACAAATATTTCAGCACCTAATCTATGCCAGGCATTGTCTAAATCAGGAGTTGGCAAACTATGGCTGTCAGGCCCAATCCAGAGTGCCACCTGCTTCTATAAATACAATTATATTGGCTCAGCCATGCCCATTCATTTATGTGTGGTCTATGGCTGCTCTGGGGCTCTAACAGCACAGTTGAGTAGCTGCCACAGAGACCATGTGGCCCGTGAAGCCCAAAATATTTCTTTTTTTCCTACCTGTCCTCAGGATAGTTCTATTTTTTTTCTACCTGAAAATATTTCTTAATGTGGTCTTTTATAGAAAAAGTTTGCAAACCTTGGTGCTAGATTCTAAAATGCAATGGTATCTTAGACTGGTCTCTACTGTCCTAGAGGTTTAAATTGTCCTGCTTAATTTAAAAAGGTTTGAGGCTTTTTGCCTCCCTTGCATTGCCTCAAAAAGCACCTGTTCCCAGTAAATGCTCAGCAGGCATTTGCTTCTACTAAAATCATCCAGTAGGTCTTGCAGCAGGTATTGGCAAGAAAGCAACATACCTAACAGGTAGAAAAGAGGCATGGTGGCTCACGCCTGTAATCCCAGCACTTTGGGAGGGCAAGGTGGGTGGATCACCTGAGGTCAGGAGTTTAAGACCAACCTGGTTAACATAGTCAAACCCTGTCTCTACTAAAAATACAAAAATTAGCCGGGCATGGTGGCACATGCCTATAGTCCCAGCTACTTGGGAGGCTGAGGCAGGAGAATGCCTTGAACCCTCAAGGAGGAGGTTACAGTGATCCGAGACTGTGCCATTGCACTCCAGCCTGGGTGACAGAGTGAGACTCTGTCTCAAAAAAAAAAAAAAAAAACAAAAAGCTTATTCCTTTAACATAGCAGATTTCATTTTATAGATGCCTATCCTTGTTGCCTATGAGAGTTCAGTAGTCAACTTTTTTTGAGTACTGATTGTGTGTCCCACCTTGTGGGTGAGAAAAAAAAGACATAGTTTTTGGTATTTACATTGAGGATAAGAAAAAAATGAGATAAATGCATTTTATTGTAATCCTTACTACCTGTACTTCTGTTTGGGATCTTGTTGTGTACTTGGAAGTAATTTTAACTACTATAGAATCGTAAATGTTTGTGTACTGATACCTTTCACCTTCCTTTAGTCACTAATCACTCCCAAGAGTAATTGCTGTGTGTGTGAGTTTATAAGTTAATTGTATCTTGCATTCATTCATCAAACTTTTTACTTCTAGTGTCTCCTATGGGGCAGCACCATAGATGTATTAAAGAAAAGACTGGTCCTCCCAGTCTGATGGGGAGACATAGAAGTGAACACACAATGATAACGCAGTGAATTGACAGAAGATGCTCAGTCTTTCCAGCAGCACAGAGGAGAGGTAATTAACTGGGTAAGATTTTTTGGATGAGGCAACACTGAGCTGCCACTTGAAAGAGCTAACTGGACAAATAAGGAGTCATTGGATTTTCCAGAAAAGGGATCAGCATTTGTAAAGTCTAGAGGTGTTTGAAAATAGAGACTTTCAGGGGATAGTAGATATAAAAGCATTGGCCCATCATCAAAGGTATTTTGTGCTTTGGTTTTTAAAATTTTTAAAATATATTCACTGTGTTCATCTGCTTGTATTGCTATAAAGGAATATCTGAGACTGGGTAATTTATAAAAGAGAGAGGTTTATTTTGGCTCATGGTTCTGCAGGCTGTGCACGAAACATGGTTCTAGCAACTGCTTCTGGTGAGGGCCTCAGGAAGCTTATAGCCATGGTGGAAGGCGAAGTGTGAGCTGGTGTGTCACGTGGCAAGAGAGGAAGCAAGAGTGAGAGAAAGGATGTGCCTGACTCCTTTAAACAAATGGATCTCATGTGAACTGTTAGAGTGAGAACTCACTCATTACCTCTGCACCAAGCCATTCATGAGGGATCTACCCCCCATGACCCGAACACCTGAGGTAGAAACATTGGAAGTCATGTATCAACATGAGATTTGGAGGGGTCAAAGCATCCACACCATATCATTCACTTATTTACTTTTGTTTGTTTGTTTTTGAGACAGGGTCTTGCTCTGTCACCTAGGCTGGAGTGCAGTGACATAATCATAGCTCACTGTAACCTCAAACTCCTGGGCTCCAGTGATCCTCCCTCCTCAGCCTCCTGAGTAACTAGGACTACAGGTGTGCAACACCACGCCCAGCTCATTAAAAAAAATTTTTTTTGTTTAGATACCAGGTCTTGTTATATTGTTCAGGCTACTTATTTACCCACTCATTTATTTATTTATTATTAGTGGGAATAGGTTGTATGGAGCCATTTAGTCTTTTTTTTTTTTTTTTTTTTTGAGACCAAGTCTCACTCTGTCGCCCAGGCTGGAGTGCGGTGGTGCGATCTTGGCTCACTGCAACCTCCGCCTCCTGGGTTCAAGTGATTCTTCTGCCTCAGCCTCCCAAGTAGCTGGGATTACAGGGGCCCACCACCACATCTGGCTAATTTTTGTATTTGTAGTAGAGACAGGATTTCACCATGTTGGCCACGCTGGTCTCAAACTCCTGACCTCAAGGGATCTCCCTGCCTCAGCCTCCCAAAGTGCTGGTATTACAGGAGTGAGCCATCGCGCTTGACCCACTTAAGCTTTTTAACCAATCTTGTCCACCGATTGACTTGTGCACGTCCTTACCAGTCCTGAGTAGGACATCAAACTGCAACCTTTGTGTCTTGGGCAAGAAGCACCAACTGAATGATCTAGCCTAACCAGTCATACCCAAAAGTAATCTGTGTGGGAGAAGAGAGCAGCTGCTTTTAAGCCAATAAAATTCAAGGCAGGTAAGACGACTGGGTAGTTATGACACTGCTGTCTCCTTCTCCTGGTAAAAATGCTTACCCGCTGTGGCTGCTCCCTCAGTGCTTCTACCTGGTGCCTGACCTTTCAGTCTTCCTAATAAATCTGCCTGAGCTTCGTTGCCTCCTCAGGTGTCACGAGGGGAGTTTGTCTGGAGACCCTTTGGGAGCTGATGTCAAATGCTCAACAAATGTTCTGTTAAGTTAGTGCTGCAGTAGTCTGGAAAAGGAGAAGATTAAAGGAATAAAATATGCCCCGAACAGTTTTGGAGAACACTAGCCAGTGTGGACTCTGCTCTGTCATCTAAGGTGACCATATGGTTGGCTGATAAATGATAACAATTTTCTGTAACACGTGGGCTTTTCATCTTCCCAACAGTCTGGAGGAAAAATATTAGATATGATGACAGGAGCAGTTTTTACCATGTCGTTAAGGGCCCCAAATGTAGTTTTTAGATTCCATAGACACTAAATCCAGCAATGCCACAAGAATGCCTGTGCAAACAGGATCTGTGTTGATGCAGGCTTAAAAATTTTTTTTTATTTCTGATATATACAAAGAAAACTCACTTCATCTAGCTTAAACAAATAAGGTTATTTTGTTAGGAGGATACAAAGTATCTAGCAGAATCCAAGAGAACAGGTGTTGCTGGGTCTCTCAAGGGACCTGCCACCAGGTTCCCACAGGGCATCGGCCACCAAGGAAGAAGCTCCCTCTCCCATCTTTCGCTTCCTGTTTTTGGTCTGTGGATTCCCCTCATTTATTTGCTTTATTCTTCCCTCCATACAGCCTGCCTTTCTCTGCCTCTCCTGGGCTTCACATGCTCAGTTCCATACCTGAGCAATGATTGACTTGCTCTTGGTCCCTGTTATAAATTCCAAGGGAAAATAATAGAACTGGCTTCATGTGGGTCAGGTCTCCACCTTGACCCATCAGCTGTGGCCCTGGGGAGGTATGTAGGGTGGCCTAGAGCATCATGGCTTCAGAGAGGGATGTAATACTGGGTGGGAGTTAATAATCTCAGAGGAGATTGTGGATGATACAGACACCCCCAAAATAGCCTCTGGGACCTCTCTGATCTATGACAGAGGTCGATTTCTGTCAGGGCACAATTGCTTTGCATTACAGGCTAGGAATTTACATGTAGGCCTGCAAGTCAGTGTTTCTGCTTTTTTGGAGGTTTACTTCATATCTTCACTGGGTACTATTGAAGAGGTGAACACTGGGTGTAAATACTGTTCTTATTACTGTGTTACAGCACGCACCTGAGAAGTTCTAAGAGGCGATTCTATCCAGGTTTAAATAAGGAGCTTTGCAGAGGTAGTATATCTCATGATCATGTATTTGAGATATCTGGCAGAAAAAATGGGTGTGTTCTTGACTGTCCCTAGTCCTTGAGTTTGGAGGCACTTCTCTTCTATCCTTCCAAGGCTCTCTGCTATTCACCCATGCCCTCTTGTCAACTTTAGTGTCCACAAGTACCTGATAGGGACCTCACCCTGCCTAAAGCAGGATTTTTGGATTCTTGCCTTGGTTTCTGCCCAGTGCTGTTCCCCATACTTGAGATTCTTTTAACTTCCTTCCGTGTCTCTAACTCATACATATCATTTAAGGTCAAGTTCAAGAGCCATGTCTACCATGTACCTTTCTTTAAGATGTCATGGTTCACTGGGCTTCCTTACTTTAGAACTCATTCAGTAGTGATTCACTGAACAGTTACTTATACAGCAGAGTGCTGGCTGGTTATGTTAGTTCGCTAGGGCTGTTATAACAAAATACCACAGACTGGGTGGCTTAGAAAACAAAAATTGAGGCCAGGTGCGGTGGCTCACACCTGTAATCCCAGCATTTTGGGGGGCCAGGGCGGAAGGATCACTTGAGGTCAGGAGTTTGAGACCAGCCTGGCTAACATGTTGAAACTCTGTCTCTAACAAAAATATAAAAAATTAGCTGGGTGTGGTGGTGTGCACCTGTAGTCCCAGCTACTCTGGAGGCTGAGGCAGGAGAATCGCTTGAACCCGGGAGGCGGAGGTTGCAGTGAGCCGAGATTGTGCCACTGCACTCCAGCCTGGGCAACAGAGTGAGATTCCGTCTCAAACGCCTCCACACCAAAACAAAACAAAACAAAACAAACAAAAAAATTGATTTCCTCACAGTTATGGAGGTTAGAAGTCCAAGATCAAAGTGTCAGCAGGTTTGAATTCTTCTGAAGCCCCTCTCTTTGTTGTGCAGATAGCCTCCTTTTCACTGTCATTCCTCTCTGTGCACACATCACATACCTCGTGTCTCTTTGTGTGACCAATTTTCCTCTTCTTGTAAGGATACCAGTCTGATCGGCCTTATTTTAACTTAATCACCTCTTTAAAGGCTCTATCTCCAAATACCATCACATTCCGAAGTAGGGGGCATCTGGACATTAACTTACGAATTTTGGAGGGACACAATTCAGCCCCTAACACCAGTGGAGACAGGGGTGAAGAAGACGTGCATCATCTTAGAGCTCCTGTAGTTTGACGGTGTGGTAGGGAACACAGGTATTAAGCAACTATTTACATGACTAGGCCATTAGTTACCACTGTGGGATGATGCAAGAAGTAGAATACACAATGCTGGAAAAGGTAGTCTGGGGAAGTGAGACTGAAAGTAATGTGAAGAAGTGAGATCTGAAAGAAGATTGGATGGGAGCCAGCCAGCTGAAGAGAGAAAGAGAGAGAGTCAAGTATTCCAGACAGGAAGATCAGCATTTGTGAATTCCAGGCAGTGGGAAAGAGCATGGCTACCCAGGGAATTGAAAGAACCAGTGTAACAAGGAGTGAGTGATGGGAGCTGGCACCAGAAAGTCGAAAGGGCCAGATTACACAGGACCTTATTTACTGACATCCTCATTTCAGTGCTTACTATATCCTGTCTCGGACTGTTGTCAGAAAATCTTTTAAGGGGAGTGTTGGCGTGCACATTTTGCTTCTCCTGATGCTCCTCAAGGGAGAAGATCCTGTCTTCAACTCCTTTTGTATTCTCTCTCCACAGTATGCAACATAGGGCTGGACATATAGTAGGTGCTCAAGAAATAAATTAAGTGGATATAATGAGAAATGAGATGAATAGAAGCACTCATTTGTCTAAATTAGGGGCTGACGCGATCTTGTTGGGTGTGTTTCTCCTAGAGGCTCTGAAAGGTGAGGACTTTGGTACTATAATGCCACCTAGTGATTCTTGTTATTACAACAACACAGGGGAGCAGGGTGGTGACTAGTCTTCTGTAATCCAGAAAATTGGAAATCAAACATTTTGTTTCATCAGCGTAAATTGATATGTCCGACCATCCATCCTTTCATCCATTCATCCATCTGTGTTGATGCCCCCTGCATCTCTTTCCTATGAGCTGAACATGTCACGCGCCTTTCTACCTCCTTGTGGTTCTTTGATTGCTCACTCATATTTGGGTCTTTTTGTCCTCCTATAAGTAAGGTCTCAGATACCAGTATCTAGATTCTCTGAGCTCCCATTGTGCTTTCTGTTAAAATGGCATATACTAAATGATACCATCATATTGCATTAGAATTAACTGTAGATGTTCCCTTCTGTCTTTCCCCCAATACAGATTGTGAATGCAAAGGGCAGTGACTCTGCCATAGTCACCTTTGTGCTTCCTGTGGGCAGCCTTGTGCCTACCATGCAGTACGTTCCTTAAAAAATTGTTTACTGGATTGAACTGCTGTCACCTATGCAGGGCACCTACTTATGAAATCTCTTTTAGGAGATCCCTTGGACATGGGAAGACACACAGCCCTGCACTTGACATCAGTGCAACGTATGGGTGACCAGGGCCCTCTAGGTCTTTATTTTTGTTATATACTTTCAGAAATGTTATGGAGTTTCTCTGGATCATGGCAATCCTACAAACCGATGGTCCCAATGTGTAATCAGGTTTCCTGTGAACACACAAAGCAGCCTGAGCTGGGTTGCCTGTCCCATTTCAAGCTCATTTCTATTAGCTTGGCTTACAGTGTGGTTCAGCCTGCCTCTCCAGTTCATCCGCCACCTCTCCAGCAACCTCCATGCACATTATGACTCAGCCACATTTCCCTCTTTTTGTCCACCAGATATACAGTGTCAGGTCATGAATGAGATGTCACTGCACAGTTGCCACTTTTCCTTGAATTTATTCATCAGTCCAACACAGTTCTCATAAACTTGACAAACTTACTCTAAAAATTATAAGGGAGGATAAAGGCCCATGGATAGACAAAGCAATCTTGACACAGAAGAATTTGGAATGGGGAACTTGGCCTTCAAGCATGATGACTAACTAAAAACCCACAGTGACAAAACCTTGTGGTACTGACACATGAACAAACCAGAGAGCTCAGAACATACTCATGTCTATTTGGAAACTTCCCCAAACCAATTTGGAAAGAATGGATTGTTTGACATGGGTTGTTGGAAAATTTGCTCACCCCATGGAGAAAAATATAGTTAGATCCCTATCTCACACCATATGGGAAGGAGAACTCCAGATGGATTAGATAACTGAATGTAAAAAAGTAAAACTATGAAGCTAATGGATAGAAAAAAATGATGGGAGAATACCTTTATGACCGTGGGGTTAAGGAGGTCTAAATAATACCAAAAAACTATATTAAAAATATAGGGAAAAAAAGAGCTAAAGAGCCACAGTATCAAAGTTAAGGACTATTGTTCCCTTAAAGACATAAAGGCAGAGTTTCTAGTCTTCTAAA
The DNA here is from genome assembly GCF_028858775.2 of Pan troglodytes. Classification (NCBI taxonomy): domain Eukaryota; kingdom Metazoa; phylum Chordata; class Mammalia; order Primates; family Hominidae; genus Pan; species Pan troglodytes. The sequence goes on from NC_072406.2 coordinate 116,466,391, forward strand.
GCAGATTGATGTCCAGGCTTCTCAAAGATATCTGTAAATCAAAAGAAAAAAAAGATCAATAGAAAAATAGACACAGACACTGAAAAGGCAGTTCACAGAAGGGAATCTCAAGTAGCCTATGAATGTATAAAGAAATGGTCAAAAAATTCACTAGTAGTTAGAGAAGTGAAAATGAAAGCAAAAAATGGGCTTACACTACTTTCATCATATTGACAGAAATTAGAAAATTAGCTAATTAGATGAGTCAATATTTGCAAAGCACTTAGAATAGTATCTGGTATTTACTAAACACTTTATGAGTGTTTAATAAAAAAGACCTATCACCTTCTGGAAGGGATGGATGGAAGTGTTGGATGGAAACCCCACACTGGAGTGCAGCGTAGGGCAGTAACTCTGGTACACAATCTTAAAGTGCTTGGTAAATACCCAGGGCTTGTACTAGGCTACTGGGCATCGTTGTGCTCTTGGAAAACTGTTCATCTGGCCAGATGAGTTTGAAAATATCACACCCTCTAGATAGTTACAGCCTTCTAGGTTCATGACTTGGCTGGCGTACAGAGATTTTGTGAGAATAAAAAGTGCACACCTTTCTCCAGTAGGGCACATGGCACGGGAAAGAGAGTAGAGACTGTTTTTCAGCCTCCATTGCCCCATGGCTGGATGTGTTTGTGCAGGACGCAGCTGCATAAGCAAATGTCCCTGTGCATCCCTATAACTTTAACAATCTTACTCCTTGGCATATATTTCAGAGGAATTTGCACAGAGGTCCTTAAGGGACCAAGGACAAAGACGATCATGGCTGTATTACTTGATGTATTGGAGAATTAGAGACGGCCTTGTTACCTAACACCTGGGGAATGGAAGTGAAGTGTGGTAGATGCCCCTTATGAAACGCTGTGCAGTACTCAGAAGCAATGAACTATATGCTTGCCAATCGCAACGAGGACAGATCCTTAAAAAGAATGTTGAGTGAAAAAAGTAGAAAATAAGATAATCTCCAAAGTCCAGTAGCATTATTTAAACATTTTTTAAAAATACACTGATAAAAATTTTGTACATTTCCCAAAAATACATATGGAAGCACAGCAGCATGAATGCCTATGGGGTTGAGGATAGGGGTTGGGAGTAGGGATGGGGATAAAGGGGGAAAATAAAACCAGAGAGGAGTCTTACACATTTCATGAACCAAGGAGTATAATTATTTCAACTATTTGTACCTGAAGTCCAGAAAGAGTGGAGGCAGAAGGGGGAGAAGAGGGCGAAGAAACGGTTTTGGGAGAGGGGTCCTAGAAGAGAGATTTTCGCGATGTGGCGCTACATACGTTTTTCCAGGATGCCTTAAGCTCTGCACCCTATTTTTCTCATCACTAATATTAGATTAAACCCTTTGAAGACAGCGTCTGTGGTTTCTCTACTTCAGCTTTCCCTCCGTGTCTTGCATACAGTAGCTGTTTTACAAGGGTTGAACTGACTGGAAGTGAGATTATTCGTCTTTGTCTCGGAAGGCAGAGTGTAGCCGCCTGTCCTTCCCTCATCCGGAACCTTCTGGTCCACATTTCCTTCCAAGCGTTAGTCCTCGGCTCTCCATGCTTGGCTCCCTAGTGTCACACACCGTCCTTTCTGGGTGGCCTCTTCCAATTCGCCCTCTTCTTTCTCCTGGGTGTCTCCATCTGCCCACACCGTGGGACTCCTCCCAGCCTCTCAGGGGCACCGCCCCCTCATTTCCTTGGCTCCGCCCCCTCATTTCCTTGGCTCCGCCCCATTGGGATATATTTGCATATTTCTCTGAGGAACCCTGCCCAGGTGCCAGCCGCAGAAGCTCCTCCCCTTTCGAATTCCCGCTAGCGCCCCTAGAGGGCGTGTCGGTTGCCAGGCGACGGGACGACGCGCCGAGCGCGGGTTTCCGCTCGGGGCGGGCGATAGAGACAGCGCGTCGCGCCTTTAGTTTCTTTCCCAGACTCCGGCCCAGCTCCTGCGATCTCCACAGCAGCCTCTGAGGCCGCCCCCAGAGAGCATCAGGATGGCTGAGGTCAGGAGTCAGCGCCCCTCTGTCGCCTTTCCCTTGACCCCTCCCCATTGTCCCTCTCCTACTGACGATTGTCACAAACGGTGATTCCAATATTTCCCCCCATCAACATCTTATCCCCCTGCACCCTCACTCACTCCCGCGCCTTTCTCCGTTGGCTCTGGCCCCTTTACCTCCTGTTTCTCCTTCATTTGTGTGGACACCCCACTATCCCCACTGTAGCATCGGCGCTATGCTAAGTGCGGTAGAAAATTAATGAATTCTGAAATCCACACGTGACATGCACCCAGCCCTAGATTTTTAGTCATGGAGTGATACCATAAGAGAGGCTCACACAGAAATATTGGAGATGTCTTATCTCACAGGGGAAACCGGGAAGAAAGCTTCACAGATGCCTGCTCTCATCCCAATCAATGGCCCTTGTCCACCTGTCACACCCTGATTTCCTAACATGTGATCACCTGCTGTCACACAGCTTCATTAAGGCTCTTCTGCCCATCACCTCTGCCCCGTGTGTTCATTGACTCCTGTGTTAACATCTCGTATCACCCCACCACTCCCCCATATTACAGTACACCCCATTTTCAGCCTCTCCAATGAGGGGTTATTTCTGCAACCCTTCAGTGACTCCCTGCCTGCCCCTTAGCCCCCTCATGTATAACCTCAAGAGCCTCGGGTCCCTGTCATTACTTGCCATTCACAGTCCCCATCCACTATGGCCCTACCCAAATCCTTCATGGCCCCATCAGAGCCCTTCCCCCATCACCCATCCCACGGTCTGTTCCAGCCAGGACCAGCTACATGATTTGCAAGGCCTGATGCAGAGTGAAAACACAAAGTCTCTTCAAAAATTACAAATAATTTTAAGACAGAACAGCAGAGCATTCAACCAAGAATGGGGCCTTTCTGAGCAAGGGCCCTGTGCAACTGACCAGTTTTCACTCCCATGAAGCCAGCCCAAGCCCCATCATCTTTCAGCACCATCGTGCTCCACCCACTCCCCACCCCATTCTAGTTACTCCCTTGCTTCCTCTGCACCATTCACATCCCCTCATCATTGCTTTTCCTCCATCTCTAGTCTAGCTTTATAAATTCCGTCTTCCCGTGGTCAACACCTCCTTCCTTTCCTTATCATACGATCTCTTTCATATCATCCATCTTCCTCACTCCTGGGCTCCATCACTCACATCTCTCTCTGACATCCATGCTGCTGTGGCCACTTCACTTCTCCCCATTACCCATAGTCATTTGTATCTCTTTCTTCCCATTTCCTTTCTTGTTCCTTCTAGTTCTTTATTGTCCCATTATTGCTTTTGAGTGTTTTCTCCTCTTTTCTCCCACTAGTCATCTTTGTTTATTTCATTCTTCATCCCCCATAGGGAAGCCCCAACCTCCCAGAGGCACCACCCCCTCATTTCCTTGGCTCTGCCCTATTCAAGATATATTTGCATATTTCTGTGAGGAACCCTGCCCAGGTGCCGGCCTCAGAAGCTGCTCCACTATTATGGATTAGTTATTTCCATTTCCCTCTTTCTGTTACTCCTCTCGTTTCTTCCTTTCTTCTACTTTTCTTCTTACTTGACCTCAGCCAACTTTCTCGATTCTGCTTTCACAATTCTCTATTTCCCCTCTGGCCTCATCTTATATTGCAGTTCTCTTTTCCTTTTTCCTTTTCCTTCTCCCCACTAATTGATATTCCCAGAATTTAGGACAGGACAGTGCCTGGCACATAGCAAACAATCAGTGAATAGGTGAAGAATAAAGAAATGCCACAGTTCCTTTCTGATCAGTTCACGTTGATTTCATCCCTCTGAAACAGATACCATTATAGGCTATAACAGTGGAAATATCAACTGTTTATTGGCCAAAGCTAAGAGATTATTTTTCCTTTGCTTTTAATGACAATAGGAACAAATCTCTCTTGTTCCTAAAAGTTTCTTTAAAACTTTTCCTTCTTTGGTATTTTTCCATTCCTGTGCTAAGTGCCAGGTAAACAGGTAAAACTTGGACTGCTAACAAATCATTAGGCTGTTGATCAAGTGTTGACGTTAATACCATTTACAAGGATGGAACCAAGAACAGTGCAGTGACAAATTTTTGTGTGTGCTTATGTTTAGCATCAACAAGGGAGAAGAACAGAACAGCAGCAACATCGTATTTCCTTAATATGGTTTTTCCTCCTTTGTGGAGTTACTACATTGTGGTCTTTGCAATAATCTGCTTTTAGTCAGGAAGAAAAACCTATGTGAATTTAAAATTAGTACTAAAGTTGTTATACAAAATGCTATAGATATGCTTGTGACTCTACATTTATTTTAATTTACAAAGACTGTTTTGCTTGCATGTCATCGTTAGAGATTTAATTAATAGTACAAGTGTTTTCGAAAACCAAGAATACGTAGACTTTTTCCATATTGGGCAAGACGGGCTTGTCAAAACAGAAGGTAAACTAGACTCCTTAAAATCTTCAGGGTGAATTGAAATTTTACTTTATTATTGGGACTACAGATTGTTTCAGTTGGTTTCTTTTAGCAAGAGAGTGTTGATGCCAAGGCCCTTTGTAGAGTAGAATATTAAAACATAATGTTGCAAACATAAGTAAGGCCTTGCAAGCCTTATGAGTCCTTTGCTCAAAAGTCTTGAGTGGTTCCCTGTGGCCTGCAGAATAATGCAATCCGTACTCCTTTGAATGTAATTCAGTGTCTTCACTGTGTGTCCCTCACTCCCTAGCTAGTGTTTTGCTACTTTCTCCCTGTCATACCTCTTATCCTTTTCTAAAATGTGCACAGACTTTTAAAAACTTTTATTTTAGGTTCAGGGATAAATGTGCAGGTTTGTTATATAGGTTAATTGAATGTCACAAGGGTTTGGTATACAGATTATTTCATCACCCAAGTAATAAGCATAGTACCTGATAGGTAATTTTTCAGTTTTTTACCCCCTCCCACCTTCCACCCTCAAGTAGGCCCCAGTGTCTGTTCCCTTCTTTGTGTTCATGTGTACTCAGTGTTTAGCTCCCAGTTATAAGTGAGAACATGTGATATTTGGTATTCTGTTCCTGCGTTAGTTAGGATAATGGCCTCTAGCTCGATCCATGTTGCTGCAAAGGACGTGATCTCATTCTTTTTTATGGCTGAGTAGTATTCCATGGTGTGTATGTACCACAGTTTTCCTTTTTTGTTTTGAGATGGAGTTTCACTCTGTTGCCCAGGCTGGAGTGCAGGGGAATGATCTTGGCTCACTGCAACCTCTGCCTTCCTGGTTCAATCAATTCTCCTGCCTCAGCCTCCCAAGTAGCTGGGATTACAGGTGCCCACCACCACACCCAGGTAATTTTTGTATTTTTAGTAGAGATGGGGTTTCACCATGTTGGCCAGGCTGGTTTTGAACTCCTGACCTCAGGCAATCCACCCGCCTCAGCCTCCCAAAGTGCTGGAATCACAGGTGTGAGCCACTGCGCCTGGCCCATGTACCACATTTTCTTTATCCAGTCTACTGTAGATGACATTTAAGTTGATTCCCTGTCTTTGCTATTGTGAATAGTGCTGTGTTGAGCATATGCATGCAGGTGTCTTTATGGTAGAATGATTTATATTCCTTTGGGTATATACCCAATAATGGAATTGCTGGGTCAAGTGGTAATTCTAAGTTCTTTGAGAAATTGCCACACTGCTTTCTACAATGGCTGAACTAATTTACATTCCCACCAGCAGAGTATGTTCCCTTTTCTCTACAACCTTGCCAGCATCTGTTTTTTTTTTTTTTTTTACTTTTTTAATGAAGCCATTCTGACTGGTGTGAGATGGTATCTCATTGTGGTTTTGATTTGCATTTCTCTAATGATTAGTGACGTTGAGCATTTTTTTCCTATGCTTGTTGTCTGAATGTCTTCTTTTGAAAAGTGTCTGTTTATATCCTTTGTCCACTTTTTAATGGGGATGTTTGTTTTTTGCTTGTTATTTTATTTAAGACCCTGATAGATTCAGAATATTAGAACTTTGTCGGATGCACAGTTTGCAAATATTTTCTCCCATTCTGTAGGTTGTCTGTTTACTCTGTTGATAGTTTTTTTTTTTTTTTTTGCTGTGCAGAAGCTCTTTAGTTTAATTAAGTCTCATTTGTCAATTTTTGTTTTTGTTGCAATTGCTTTTAGCATTTTCGTCATGAATCCTTGTCAGGGCCTATGTCCAGAATGGTATTTCCTAGGTCATCTTCCAGGGTTTTTATAGTTTTAGGTTTTACATTTAAGTCTTTAATACATCTTGAATTGATTTTTGTCTATGGTGTAAGGAAGGAGTCCAGTTTCAATCTTCTGCATATGGCTAGCCTATTATCCCAGCACCATTTATTGAATAGAGAATCCTTTTCCTGTTGCTTTTTTGTTGACTTTGTCAAGGATCAGATGGTTGTAGCTGTGCCGCATTATTTCTGTACGCTATTCTGTTCCGTTCATCCCTCTTATTCTTTAGCCAACTTGGATACTTGCTTGGCCCTGAGCTTTGCTCAAGCTTTGCCATCTGCTGGGAATGCCCCTTTACTCCGTATTCCCCTATGAAAATTCCACTCTTCCTTCTGGGCCTGCTCAAATGCCAATTTTTTTCTGAGATTTTTTTTTTTATTCTTGCTGCTGGGAATAATTCTCTTTCTGTGGGTTCATAGAGAACTTTGAATACATTTTATGATAGGGATCAAATTCTATGCTTTCATTAACTGCATTCGTATCCCACCAGCAATTAAGTATAAATTCCCTGTGGATAAGCTGTTTATTACTCATCTTGTGGATAAGCTGTTTATTCCCAATCCATCATAGAATTTATGTATGGCAGATGTTCAATAAATACTTGCTCAATGAATGAATAAATATATTAACCATACCCATTCTTCTTCATTATTATGTTGTAGCTAACAAGAAGTAGGTGGATTTGTTTGCTAGAGCAGCCATAACAAAGCACCACAAACTGGGTGGCTTACTCCAGTCTGAGCTCATCTTAACTTATTAAATGACTCTGTTCCAAATAAGGTCAGATTAGCAGGGTTAGGACTTCAAAATACCTTTTTGGGGGACACAATTCAACCCCTAAAAGTAGAGAAATAAGAATTCCGATATAACTCACTCTTAGGTTCTCATCTAAGTAATAGCCAGACTTGCTTGAATTATATCTATATGTCTGGGCTTATATTTTGAAATAATTTGTTGCCCATCTAACCATGGAAAGCAAATGTGGAAAAGTCCCATGAGTATTGCACAGGGGCATTTTAGGACACTGTGGGGCATGACCTAGCCTACATTTCTAAGGAATAAAAATGATGGAATCTCTTTTGAGAGATAAGTGCATATTTCAGGTGAGTTTCACTGTATATGTGATTTCATGATATCTATGCCAAGATCTTCCTATGTCTGGCCTCAACACACCGTGGCCACCCCCGCTGCCCTTTGCAGTCTTAGGGGCAATAAGAAGCAGGGCCCAATGAAAAGAGACCAGGGTTTGGAATAATCATAATAGCTCTGAAAATTCCTTGAATCCCTACTATTTGCCAGGCATTTGGCTAAGTGTTTAACATCAGTGATCTCATTTAATCTAATCCTTAGTAACATCATGTAGTGGGAACTACTTTTATCCTAATGCATATATATTCTGCATATATATCCCAATGCATATATATATATATGTAATGTGTATAAATGTATAATGTGTATGTGTGTATATATGTGTGTATATATATACATATATATACACATATATATGTACATATATACACACATATATATGTACTTATACATATATGTACATATATACACACATATATGTACTTATACATATATGCACATATATACACACATATATATGTACTTATACATATATGTATATATACACACATATATATGTACTTATACATATATGTACATATATATGTACATAAGCATCAGGGTCTGAACAAGGACCTTTCCTGTCATATAATCTTAATTTTTCTGCTTATCAGTGGTTTTAATTTTGCTCGTATGGAGGTGTTTCATTCAGAGGTAATAGCAGTAATTCCTTGATGGTAATGATGTAAATGTTGCATTGCCCTTTCCCATCCCTGCTTTTTTTCTATAGGAAAAGGGTGGAAAGCAAGTCCTGGAAGAATCTGCATTTGAAGAAATGGAAAGAGATTTTCAGGGAGTTCTCCATGAACTTTCTGGAGACAAAAGTTTGGAAAAATTTCGGATTGAATATGAGAGGCTTCATGCTGTCATGAAAAAGTCTTATGACAATGAAAAGCGTCTGATGGCCAAATGCAGAGAGCTAAATGCAGAGATTGTAGTGAATTCCGCGAAGGTCGCCACTGCCCTTAAGCTCTCTCAGGATGATCAGACCACCATTGCATCCCTAAAGAAGGTCAGTGATCTTCTAGAAATGGAATGAACCTGAATTTAAAACATCATTCTCTCATTATATTGGCACCTCTAGGCTGGTAGTAAATGAGTTATTAGGTAAAAATTTACATGATTTTATATTCATTAAGCCTAAGGAATAATGTTCATTTTCAAAGAAAATGATTTTTTAGCCTGGGTGAATCACATCATGCAGAAAATAATGGAGAATCTTACTTGCTTGGTTTCTGGGAAATAATGGGTTAGGAAAAAGGTTTAGAGATAAGTAAATGCAATATTTGGAATCTCAATGTATCTTATTTGATGCATGATGAGTAATTTAATACCTCATGATGGTAGTTTAACTGTTAAAGATATTTTCATATTTCTGCTTTTTCTCCTGTTTTAGTAAAGATTGCCTTGAGAATTCCCAGATAGTAATTTTCATGACCTTTCTTCCTAGCACCCCTTTTCTTTCCTCTGAATCCTCCCAGTTCCTCATAATAGGAGAGCAGAGATTCAGTCTGGGGATACTGAGGATGTATTGCTTTGTTTTACACTAGATTTTTTTCATCCTTAAGTGTGTTGCATTATTCTGAAGGTAAAATATAAGTGTTCCTTGTTGACTCATGGTGATAAGAGGTTGAAACATAATTAAAACCCTAAATATGAGAAACAATTTATAAAATTTTTAGACAGTTGCCTTGGTATCATGCAATTAGATACCATCCAGTTCAAATGAATTTCCAAGACCAGTACTAAATAACGATTATCAATTCTCTTAGAAACTACTCACTTTTAAGTGCTATTTTGAAGTTTATGGTCATGTTCTTCTCCTTGCTGAAAAACCAATATAAGAAGGCTTAAAGTCATTTTATAATGGAAAAAAAATTTTTCATTGTAAATTTAAAAACTGATGAAGGGCTGGTTGTGGTGGCTTATGCCTGTAATCCCAGCACTCTGGGAGGCCGAGGTGGGTGGATCACCTGAGGTCAGGAGACCAGCCTGGCCAACATGGTGAAACCCCGTCTCTACCAAAAATATAAAAATTAGCTGGGCGTGGTGGCATATGCCTGTAATCCCAGCTACTTGGGAGGCTGATGCAGGAGAATCACTTGAACCAGGAGGTGGAGGTTGCAGTGAGCCAAGATTGTGCCACTGCACTCCAGCCTTGGCAACAGAGCAAGACTCCGTCTCCAAAAACAAAACAAAATAAAACAAAAAACCCAAAACAAACAAAAAAACAAAATCTGGAAATGGAGGTCATGAATGGATTAAAATCTAATTGGTAAAGTTGATTTGGATAAAACTTCTGTAATCATTTTTTAATGTAAATATCTTTCATTTGTTTTGCTAAATATAGCACATATGGTTGCTACATAAGAAATATTGCACAAACTGACATTTTGCTTTGAATCACTGAATTATGTGCTATAGTTACCCAAGAGTAATCTGTCTAATGTAATAGTGACCACGAATTTTTTACATTAAATACTCTCTTCCACCCATTTTATTCCTTGTCAATAAACAAGTGGAATATTTTAACCTAAAGCTTATAGGTTCTTATCTGTATAAAGGACCCACATTCTACTCGACAGAATTTTGCAAGAAAGTTAAGTAGTGGCCTAAAACTCAAAGCTGTTGTGTATTAGTTGGTCATCACATTGCATTAAAGAAATACCTGAGACTGGGTAATTTATAAAGAAAAGAGGCTTAATTGGTTCATGGTTCTGCAGGCTGTCCAGGAAGCATAACACTGGCATCTGCTCAGCTTCTTGGGAGGCCTCAGGAAACTTACAGTCATGGCAGAAGGCAAAGCGGAGCAGACACTTCACATGGGCCAGAGCAGGAGCAAGAGGGGCGGGGGGGAGGTGTCACACACTTTTTAAAAAAAACTTTTAAGTGCAGGGATACATGTGCAGGATGTTACATAGGTAAACGTGTGTCATGGGGGTTTGTTGTACAGATTATTTAATCACCAGGTATTAAGCCTAGTATCCATTTGTTATTGTTTCCTTATCCTCTCCCTCCTCCTACTCTTCACCCTCCGAAAGGCCCCAGTGTGTGTTATTCCCCTCTATGTGTCCATGTGTTCTCATCATTTAGCTCCCATTTATAAGTGAGAACATGTGGTATTTGGTTGTCATTTCCTGTGTTAGTTTGCTAAGGATAATGGACTCTAGCTCCATCCATGTCCTTGCAAAGGACATGATCTTGTACTTTTTTATGGCTGCATAGTATTTCATGGTGTATATGTACTCTTTATCCAGTCTATCACTGATGAGCATTTGGGTTGATTCCATGTCTTTGCTATTGTCAATAGCACTGTGATGAACATATGCATGCATCACACACTTTTAAATGACCAGATCTCATGAGAACTCACTCACTATAACAAGGACAGTACCAAGAGGATGGTGCTAAACCATTCATGAGAAATCCACCCCCATGATTCAATCACCTCCCACCAGGCCCCACCTCCAACATTGGGGATTACATTTCAATATGAGATTTGGGCAGGGACATACATCCAAATTATGTCATGTTGCAAAATTTACTGTGCTTTGCTCCTTTACTGGAACTGCTGTAATTCACTTTTAAGTATTTATGTCAAAATACACATTGCATTTTATAACAGTAAGGAAGCCAAAGCTGCACGGGTCATTGCCTCCATTCCCCGTTATGGGTTTTCTCCCATATATAAGCATTTGATGAGAAGGCTTGGGCTTCAGTTTCTGAAAAATGGGAATTACCAAGGTTGTTGGGTACAATTAGGTAACAGTAAAGAACAGCATTGTGTGGATTGTTCTAAAGTTCACATTGTCACTAGGAGATCACTTGGGACCAGATGATAAAATATATTTTTTATTTACAAATCTTTCAAGAGGTTTAATTCAGTCTATCAATTTAGGGCTTGGATCTATGATCATTTCTCATGTGATAAAACTTAATTTTTTTCCTTTTAATATCTAGACTTAGAAAGCACATAAACTTTCATTTGTAATTTTGCAAACCTTGCAGTAAGTGAGCCTTGTAGCCACACTCAGCTACACAAGAAAAAATACCCTCTGCCAGTCCCTACTTTATTTTTATTTTTTACTTTTTTGAGACAGGGTCTTGCCCTGTCATCCAGGCTAGAGTGCAGTGGCATGATTGCAGCTCACTGCAGCCTCAAATTCCCGGACTCAAGAGGTCTTCTTGCCTCGGCCTCCCGAGTAGCTGAGACTATAGGCCTGTACCACCACGTCCAGTCCAGTCCTCCTCTTTCAATGTGCTATTCACTATTGACTAGCTCATGTTAAACAATTTAGTCAATGCACATTTATATAACTACACTGTGGTCATGGTATTATTCTGTTTGCTGGTTTATCTTGCATCTAGAATCCAGTTTGGTCTTTCTCACTGATATCCTATGGCCCATCTAGGAAATTGAAAAGGCCTGGAAGATGGTGGACTCAGCCTATGACAAAGAGCAGAAGGCCAAGGAGACGATTCTTGCTCTGAAAGAGGAAATAGTGAACCTGACCAAACTAGTGGAGCAAGGGTCTGGACTGTCAATGGACCAGCATAGCAAGTAGGTCATAGCCTTGTTGATGTATGTTAAACTTGCTTTTGCAGAGGCCTCCTTCAGTAGACAGCCTGGGGCTTGCCAGTGTCTTCTTGAACATTCTCTGTGATACAAGACTCTTCTTTATTGGGTTCTTAGAGATTGTTTTCTGTCTGTTGCATTTTAAGTAATGTTCTTTTCTCCACACCTAAGAACTTCTAATTTGTGGTTATCTTAAACTTCTGCCTCCATAGGAATCAGTAGTATAGTTTCAAAATGAGTAAGATGTTAGGTTTCTCTGCAATTTGTGTAGAATATAACTGGCTAATTTTCTGCCCAGAGTCCCAGCTTCTCCCACCTACTCCCCATGATCAGTCTCATCACCAACCCTCCCACCCTTCAGATTCTAGGCCAGAAAACAGTGCTGCTCTTCCCTCCTCCTGCTCCCCCATCTCTTAAAGCCACTGTCTTGTTCGCTTGGTCTTCTAAGCATGGCCTTTCACTCCTTCTGGTCACCAGTACTACTGCCTTGGTTCAGGCCTCCTATTCTCTGCCAGATTTGGCAGTAGCGTCCTAACTGGTCTCCCTGCCTACAGAAGACATGTCCTTCTTTATTCCATCATTGCTACCAAATTTAGGCTCCTGAAGCACATGTGCACCTATCCCCAGCATAAACACTTTCAATAGCTACCCATACCCAAAGGATAAAGCCCAGACTCTTGACTGTGTCATCCAGAGCCCTTTGAGAACCTGCCCCAGTCAGCCTCTCTAGCCTCGTGCGAGCCCATCAAGTTGCTCACACCTCCATGCCTTTGTACATGTTGCTTTCCATGCTCAGAGTGCCTTGTCTTCCGTTCTCCCCATGGTCAACTTTTATGCCTTCTTTAAGACCCATCTCAAACACTGTCTTAACTTCATCACCATCAGCATCACTGTTCCAACATCCTCTCCACATCCAGACTCCAATGACTACACAGAAAGTCACTATGTTTTCTGTTTCCATAAGACCTAACATTTACCTCCAGTATGGCACTGATCAGATTATATTGAAACTTATTTGTTGATGTGCTTCTCTACCCATTATGCTGTGAACTCCCTGAAGGAAGACACCTTTATATCCCTTCCAGGAGCCCAGCACTGTGTGGGGCATGCAAAACATGGCATCAACGAATGAATCAGGAATGAACATACACTTCCTTGGGCAGCCAAGGAAATTAACCAAATCTAATTTTGCTGTTTCAGTTTCTTATGCTTTTTTGATGCATTGATCCAACATTGACAGATAGTTCTAAGTACAGGTGTTGGGAGAGGGAATAGGAAATAAAAACAGAAAATGTGATGCCTGTAGTGTGGGCTTTATCTTCTTGTTAAGGAAGTCAAGCATATTCAGAGCAACTACTGAAGAGGAATGCGAGGGAACTGATTCAGATACGAGACAAGCATTGGAAGAGGGTGAGGAGGAGAACGGAAGAAACAATCCAGCCCATAATTTTATCTTTAACAGTGTGCCCAGGTGTAACTTTCTGTCTTCATAGTAACCTTCGAATTTGAGGTTTTATTTCTGGAGTAGAATTTGAGTGCAGGTTTAAAGTTTCCTTATTAAACATTTGTTACATCAAAGATGTTGGTAAATATAGTTTGACAAATTACTGTGTTTTGAGCAGTCGTTTGATGACTGTCAGCTGCAAGAGTCTGCAGTGCAAGTTCTCCTCTGCCTTCTCAGCTCCAAGAGCTGCCTTGCTCTACATTCATTCTGCTGCAGAGGTCGTATCAGACACTGAGCTTCCAATTGCAAAGTGCTAATTCTGCAGGAAGTCATGCCAAATCATATGGAATGGCTTTTGAAATTTGGAGGTAACTGGTTTACAATTCAAATCAATGAATATTATCACATAACCTCCAAAAATGGGCATCATTAATGATTTTCCCAATTTTGTTCTTTGTAACATTTTATCTGGGCTGCATTCATTTGGGAGAAACTAATCGTTTTGGGTAAATGGATAGAAAACTAGCAATGCCTATTATTTTGTTCTGTTTATGCTTTATTCTAGAGTTTATAGCTGTGATCATAGCCCTCCAGTGGGTATATTAAACAAATAGTTTCCTAAATTGACATCTGCTTAGGATTAATTACCAGAGTTGACAATAGCAATATAGTCTTATCGTAACAAATTCAAGTAATACAGAGGTGTGGAAAGTATCAACCCCCACAACTTTTCACCCTAAATTTCTCAGAGATAATCAGTGATATGTTTTTCTGGGCTCTGTAAAAATGTCTGTGAAACACACACACACACACATACACTCTCACACGCATGAATAGACATTGTATTTTCTTAAAAATAAAAAAATAAATTATACTATGCATGTTATCATTAGTACTTCTTTCCAGTTAACATTTCACAATCTGATCCCATATCATGGCATAAAGATCTTTCTCTTTAATGTCTGAATAGTGTTAATCATTGACCTGACATCTTTCCCATGAAAACGAACTCAGAGAATGATATGAAGGACCCCTGAGCAGATGGCCATTTAGTCTGACTCCTGTGTTCTTCCTTTTTAGCATCCGAGATTTACTGAGGTTCAAAGAAGAAGTGACAAAGGAGAGAGACCAGCTCTTATCAGAAGTGGTAAAATTACGAGAATCCCTAGCTCAGACCACTGAACAGCAGCAGGAAACAGAGCGATCAAAAGAGGAGGCTGAACACGCCATCAGTCAGGTCTGCCATGGAGGGCAAGAAGAAGGAATATTTCCTTCCAGAGGATGTTTGTCCCTCCACAGTCTCTATTCCCATCTTGCTCCTTTCTCAAATTTACCCCCTAGCGCCCAAATGAAACATCCTCAGTTCTGCTTGTTTCTTTAGTTTGTTCTCTTGAGAGGAGCTTTACTTGAGTTGAATGACTTGAATTGTTCTTTCTCTGCATTCTCTGTCTGAGAAGTCACTGAGGCGGGCACTCCCTACTTACAATTCTGGCTCAAAAAGATGATCTCCATGAAGGCTAGGGGGCCCAACATCTGGGGGTGGTGGAAGTAGTTTCTTTGGCCCTACTTATTTATTTATTTATTTTTATTAGAAAGCCATTTAGCAGACTTCTTCTGAACACTTTTGTATAAAGCCCGAAGTCAAATAGGTCATACACAATGTGCAGTCTCCAAGAGAAAAACATGAGACTTCTTTGAACATGAGATAAGAAAAAGGCTTTTCATAGCATTTGGACATCAAGATAAACCTATAATGCTCTCTTTAGCAATATCCAGGGTCATGTAAAACACAATTTTATACTTAGGGTAGCTAGCCACATTTTATTTAGTCCCTATTGATAAAGAATGGGATGAATTCTTTCCATGTTTAACGCCCCTAGAACTCTGAGCTTCCATATGTATTTGATTTTATACCACACTTTGTGGATTTGTTGCCCACCATCAGGGTAGTCATTTGATTTCAGGGCCCCAAGAAACAGTATAGAATATTCCTGAAAAGTTTGAACGCTGGGGCTCAAGGATGTCTGCCCTATAGGGGAAATGCTACTGCAAAGTGCTGCCTTGACAATCACAGACCTGAGAGAGGAGGGGGCTTGGCTGGCTGAGACCTGCCATGGTCAGGGCTCATCTCTTTCTCTCTTGTCCTTTCCGCACCCTCTAGTTCCAACAAGAAATCCAGCAACGTCAGAACGAAGCTTCCCGGGAGTTCCGGAAGAAGGAAAAACTAGAGAAAGAGCTCAAGCAGATTCAGGCAGACATGGACAGCAGGCAGACCGAAATAAAAGCCCTGCAGCAGTATGTGCAGAAGAGCAAGGAGGAGCTTCAGAAGCTGGAGCAGCAGCTGAAGGAGCAGAAGGTGAGTTGGGTGTGGGTCTTTGCAAAAAACCAAGAAAAACCCAGAATGGCGCCTTTATTCACCCTTTTGTGCATTTTGAATTCTCTTGGAAAGCAGCAAATTCCCTTCACTACTCCTGCTGATGATGTAAAACTTAGCACTGCAATTTGGTCTTTGAATGGCTCTTATGAGGTAGTTATGCCCCCCCTTTTAAATTTCCCAGCTCTAACAGGTTAATAAGTTTCTTTTTAACCTTCTATTGATCTATACTACACATATAGACAAGTGTATATGTCACGAGTGGACAGCTTGATGAATTTTCACCACTCAACCGCATCTTGGTCACCTGCTCCCAGCCGGAGAAACAGAACATTACCAGCACCCCCAGAAGCCCTTTTGTGCTCCCTCTTAGTCCTTCTCCCCCTAATATACCATCTCTATCCTGAATTCTAAGCAGAGTTTGGTTTCGCCTGTCTTTATACTTTACAGAAATAAAATATTACAGGATATATTCTTTGTGTCTAACTTCTGCTATATTCTGTTTGTGAGATAACATTCATGTTGTTGCCATGTAGTTATAGACTTGTGATGCCCAATATGGTAACCCTTAGCAACAAGTGGCTATTTAAATTCAACTTTATTAAAATGAAATTAAATTAAAAATTCATTTCCTTGGTTGTACCAGCATCATTTCAAGTACTCAGTAGCCACAGATGGCTAGTTGATGCCATATTAGCACAGACAGAGAACATTTACATCACTGCAGAAAGCTCTATTGGACAGAGCTCAGTAGAGCATGAGCTCTCATTGCTGTGCAGTATTCCACTGGGTGAGTATAACAATTTATTTTTAACAGTTTTATTTTTATTTATTTATTTTTTTTTTTTTGAGATGGAATCTCTCTGTCACCCAGGCTGGAGCACAGTGGCATGATCTCAGCTCACTGCAACCTCCACCTCCTGGGTTGAAGCGATTCTCCTGCCTCAGTCTCCCGAGTAACTGGAGTCTGCCACCATGCCTGGCTAATTTTTATATTTTTAGTAGAGACAGGGTGTCACCATGTTGGCCAGGCTGGTCTCGAGCTCCTGACCTCAAGTAATCCAACTGTCTTGGCCTCCCAGGGTGCTAGGATTACAGGCATGAGCCACCGCACCCAGCCGACAGGTTTATTTTTAAGTTATTTTCAAGTTTAGCAAACTATGGTCAGTCTTTATGTATTTTTAATATGGTACTGTTTTTAACACTTCCTCTATTATAGCAGTTTAGGGTGACACAAGTATTAGTAATTGTATTATGTTTTCTCTCATTTCTTAAAGAAGCAATTCATATAATTGAAAAGTCTTTTCTTAAATATGTTTTTCCTCAGGAAGCTTGTTTCCAAAGAATTGTCAAGCCATATAGCAGTTTTATACTCAAAAATAGATATAAATATACTTTTTTTTTGTCCGTTGCTCTATTAATTTTGTATAAAGTCAGAAGTCAAATAGATAATTCACAGTGTGCCGCCTCCAGCAGAAAAACATGAGACTTCTTTGAGCATGAAACATAAGAGAGAGGCTTTTGGACATCAGGATAAAAACTATTCTCCTATGAAACACAATTTCATTTTTAGCATAACTGGTTACATTTTATTTAGTCCCTATTGATGGAGAATTAGCTGGATTCTTTTCATGCTTAATTTTTGTGTGCATGGAAGTTATATTTTGGAGACATTACCTAAACTGGCTTTCTATTTTTATCCTGCAATTCATTTGCTATCCCTCCACCTCCTCAATATTCCCCCAACAGAAATGAGCCCCCAAGATATAATCCTTTGTTTTTATAAAACCATATCTGCTTAGGATAGTCAAGGCAGGGAAGAGGAAAATCTGGCTGACACTGCACTCAAGCAGATATAAATCACTTTGCTGCTGTTCCACGGTTTCGACTTAAGTTAGATTAAAAGAAAATTGTCTCTGTGTTGGTGTTAGTGAACAGTTCTGTTGACAAAAATGTTGTAGGCATGTTAATGCAGGATTTGCTTCTGAAGATGTAGCTTCTGAGCCCCACAGCTTATAAAATCCGTTTGAATCTCTAGCTCATTTGCAATGATTATAGCAATTGTTGCGTATGCGAAGCCTGCCAAATGGCAAACAGGCATTAAAATATTTATCCACCACCTGTGAACAAGACTTCCCAAGGCTCTCAGAAAAAAAATTATGCTCACTGTGTTATTCATTAGAAGGCATCATTTTCCTCAACCGTTTAACATTCATCATATTTGAGTGCGTTAGTGCTTTCATCGGGAATAAAGAACAATTTCTACAAAGACAAAAACTCAGGGTTGCTGTTATCTTCCCAGGAGGTTTGTGGGGCCCCCTGTGTGTATATCCAACTATTGTAATCAGATTAAAAGGCATTAACCAGCTCATTCCAACCCTTTCAGATATTGAATGAGAGAGCTGCAAAGGAACTCGAGCAATTTCAGATGAGAAATGCTAAACTTCAGCAAGAGAATGAACAGCACAGTTTGGTCTGTGAGCAGCTATCCCAGGAAAACCAACAGAAGGCGTTGGAGCTCAAAGTAAACACCAAGTTACATGTCTGTTCCCTAGCTCTTTCTTCCTAACACAGGTTTGCCTTGGCAATTGGAGCCCTCAGTTGGAGAGCCTGTGTTGGCTCTACTGAGTACCTTGACACATCAGAGGCAGGTGCAAGCCTATAGTGATTGCTTTAGGCCCAGAAGCAGAGTTTGATGACTTCCATTCTTGTAAAATTGCAAACCTGATTATTGATCATATGGTTATGCAAATGGTTTCCAAAGTGAGCTCAGATGTCTATCTCTGTAACTAGCTTTGCAAGAAACCAGTTGCTCAAATCTAGCAATCCATTCACACGTGTGAACAGCCAAAAATTCAGATTATAGTTACTGCTTGTTGGAGAAGGTGGGATGGAATGGCTGGGAGAGAGACTGATACTACCTAGGGTCTACTTACAGGATTGTGGAATCATGATTTTCACTTCTGTCCAATGTATATTTTGAGACAGATTTCCTATTCTTCTCCTTGCTCTCATTGAAGAGTGCTTGCAAATTCTTCAATTTAGATAGTTTAGATAACAGTTTATACTCCGATATATATTCTGTGCCTACCTGCTTAACAGAGCAGCTTTATGTTTATCACTTTAATTCTGAAAAAAATCCATATTCCCTACTCTGGTTATGTTAGAATACTGGATGTAAAAAGAGTGGCCTAGCAAGAATAATACATAGATTTGGGCAGAGAACCATAACATTTTTATATCACAAACTCTTTTGAGAATCTGATGGTAATATACACATGCACACACTTATTTGCATATCTTACATCTTGTGTTGCATGCATCCCAGAAATAGGAGAGGTTTCCAGGATTTTTCTGAAGTCTAACTGTGGGGTCTGGATTAATAACCACTGAATTAAAACATCTTAGAAATGGAGAGGCCTTAACATCGACTAATTTGAACCCTATAGGGCCTGAGGGTCTGACGCTGAAAAACTTTTAAAACAGTCCAGAATGGGTAGACTTGAAACCATTCTTTATGAGAATGCAATAAGTTAAAGAAGAGATGAGATGACTACTTAAGTCAAAATAATATATTAGCCCCTAAGGTAAAATTAAAGGAAAAAGACTCATGCCATTAATTCTTTCCCTTGATAATATGAATGGGGCATTTTGAAAGATGGACTATTTCTGTTATCAGATTATGAGCCTAATGGGATTCAGCCTCTAGCAATAATCTGAGGATAACATGAACAGCTAATTTTGGTCTCTTCATTGTTATGAGCTGAGATAATTGCTAACCTTTGTTTGCAAAAGAATCCCAGCTGCTTTTCCAGTCACTTCTAATGGCAAAATTTTAAAAAAGTGAATTTAATTAAAATTTCCAAAATCTGGAAAGCTTGAAGTCTTTAGACAAAAATCGGGTGCTTTTCTTTGCTAGGATTATTTTTGGGGACTGTTTGCCATTTTATAGACTGCCTATTCATACTATGAAATATCTGGTCCACTTATCCATATGTATACCTAGAGACCAACATACTTTGAGGAAGGAGGACCCCTTCTCTAGTGTATATAATTGATCTACAATGGCCCAGTGAGTCCAAAAGAGTGTTTGAATATTTTATATATGTTAATAACCATCTGAGAGAGATCACAAGTTCATGAAAATTACTAATCAAATACTGTATACAAAATTCACATATTTTTGATACATACAACTTAGCATTCTTATCTTATTTGATTCTACAGTTAGATGGTGTATTAGTTCATTTTCACGCTGCTGATAAAGACATACCCAAGACTGGGCAATTTACAAAAGAAAGATATTTAATTGGACTTACAGTTCCACATGGCTGGGGAGGCCTCACAATCATGGTGGAAGGCAAGGAGGAACAAATCACATCTTATGTGGATGGCAGCAGGCAAAGGGAGAGAACTTGTGTAGGGGAACTCCTCTTTTTAAAACCATCAGATCTCGTGAGACTTAGTTTGTATCAGGAGAATAGCATGGGAAAGACCTGCCCCCATGATTCAATTACCTCCCATCGGGTTCCTCCCACAACACGTGGGAATTCAAGGTGAGATTTGGGTGGGGACACAGCCAAACCATTTCAGATGGTAACTTGAAACAAAATTTTTCAGTGTTTTTATTATTTTTAGTTTATAAAAATATAAAACATAACCACATATTTTATTCAGTGGACAGTTTTTCAATTTCTCTCAAAACCAAATTGTGTGTGCTTGATTTAATCTCACAGAACAACTTTAAAATGCCATGGGAAGAATTTCCTTTTATTGGTTCTGAGTTTACCATCATCCAGTTCCTGGCTCTTCATTTACAAAGTGTCTCATTAATTCTTTCTCACTAATTACAGGCCAAAGAGGAAGAAGTCCATCAAATGCGCCTTGACATCGGGAAGCTCAACAAAATCAGAGAACAAATTCATAAGAAATTGCACCACACCGAAGATCAAAAGGCAGAAGTCGAACAGCACAAAGAAACCCTAAAAAATCAGATTGTGGGATTAGAGAGAGGTAAACCATTTTGCGCTTTTATTCATTTAGAAACATTTTATTGGTGACTGATGTTATCTTGTAACCCAGGGCTCCATGTTTACAAACACAACCTATGCCAAATGAAATCAGTAAAACGACACTCACACTGGTAAACAGTCAATATGGGGTGGGGTGGGGGGCATCATTTTGAACACCTTAAACTCTTACCTTAAACAATTCTTCCACAGGTTCCATTGGCAAAAATGACAATCCAACCTGAAGTATTATTGCTCAGTATTTGTCCATGGAGTAAATAGCATCTAAACTCTTATGTCTGAGGTTCACATGACCTGCTTTAGTTCTTCTTTTCCACAGAAGATAGTGAATACATTAGAATGAATGTCCTTCATTAGCAGTATCTGGGACAATATTGCACTAAGAATCAGCAGAACAAAAATGAATGGCTTCTAACATCTTTTCTCTGTCAGTACTTTGCCATGTGATGAACCCCTGTCTTACTGTTATAACCGACTTGTGAAGGGAAAATTTAAGTGCCACAGGGAGGTACAGAGAAATCAGTAAGGACACAAACCCTGGAGTCAGAGCTGCCTGGGTTTAGATCCCATCTCACCACATCTGGTGGTTGGGGGTAAAATAAGTGAACACAGAGCACTTGTGGGCACTGCCTGGCACACACAGTAAGTGCTAATTACATTCCATCCATCATCATCCAGATATATTCTTGTTTTCTGAATAAAAAATATAATTAAAATACAGTATACTTGTCAAATTTGGTGCAGCAGAAACAGCTCTGGACTTGGAGACAAAGAACCTGGGTATGAGTTCTGACTCCACTGAAGTACGTGAGGCAGGAACATCTGGGTCCTGTTGACTTTACCCAGGTGGCTGTAAGTTGTCAATCACTGAATGAGACAACATACATAAAAGCACAAAAGCACACATTCCTCACTAAAAGTTAGGTACAATCTAAATCTCTGGATAGAATTATTAGAAATATTTGTCACTAGTGAGACTCTGTCTTAAAAAAAATTAAGGCAAAGCATGGTGTCTCATGCTCGTAATCTCAGCACTTTGGGAAGCCAAGGCAGGCGGATCACCTGAGGTCAGGAGTTCGAGATCAGCCTGGCCAACATGGTAAAACCCTGTCTCTACCAAAAATACAAAAATTAGCTGGGCATGGTAGCGGGTGCCTGTAATCCCAGCTACTTGGGAGGCTGAGGCAGGAGAATCGCTTGAACCTGGGAGGCGGAATTTGCAGTGAGCTGAGATTGTGCCACTGCACTCCAGCCTGGGTGACACAGTGAGACTCTGTTTCAAAAAATAAAAAAGAAAAAGAGAGAGAAAAAAAAGAAATATTTGTCACTTAGGTCTTCGTAGGTATTTTTCCTTCTAAGACATCAAGAAATAATGTTTTATTGAGATGCAGTTCCAGCTTATCTCAACAGTTTCTCTGTTCATCCATTCAGTGAATCAAACCCAGACTATGGGCAGGCATTATTCTAGGTGCTGGGTGCATGGAGGACCTCCATGGGGTTAAATATTTCGATTTTATTCTTTGTTATGCCACAGTCTAGTGTGAGTTTTCAATCTAACACTTTCTGTGACAGAAATGAAGAAAAATGGAACTTTAAGAGCATTTTTTGTAACTGGCTATCAAAACACTTCCATATTTAAATTTCTATGTTTTTGCTTGCAATAGTTCTAAGCTTTGGAAAAAAAAGTTTTACCCATTTGGCGTTGAGCCCAACTCTTCATCCTTAAATCATGTATACAAAGTTATCATTCTCTCTCTTTTGACTACTTTATAGGTATCATCAACATCATTATTTCTTCTTAGGGATCACGTCCTTTTGATGTGTTCAACCAAAAAGTGGCACTGGGCATAATGGTTAGGAGCATGGGTCTCCCTCCTACATGTTATGATTTGCTACCACAGAAACCAAGAAATAAACTGAAAAACTACCAGAACTAACAAGAGAGGTTAATAGAGTTCAGTAGAGTGGCAGGTTATAAAATAAATATGTAGATATCAATAGCTTTTTTTATACCAAAAAAATCAGAGTATATAATGGAAAAAATTCTCTTCACAACAGCAACTAAAGTAATAAAATATCTGTGAATAAAGTTACCAAGATATCTATATATTAAAAAAAGCCACGAAATTCTATTGAGGGATATAAAGGAAGACTTGAAAGATGGAGAGATATATTAAGTTCCTGGATGAGAAAACTCAATAGAATAAAAATATAAATCTGTCCAAGTTAATTTATACATTTAATTTTTCCAAAAAAATTTCAGTGAGTTGGGACCTGGCATGGTGGCTTACACCTATAATCCCAGCACTTTGGGAGGCTGAGACAGAAGGATTGCTTAAGGCTAGGGGTTCAAGGCCAGTCTAGGCAACATATTGAGATACTGTCTCTTCAAAAAAAAAAAAATTGCCAGGTGTGGTGGCATGCTCCTGCGCACCTGTAGTGGCACATGCCTATAGTCCCAGCTACTTGGGAGGCTGAGGCAGGAGGATCACTTGAGTCCAGGAGGTCAAGGTTGCAGTGAACTATGATTGCACATACTGCACTCCAGCCTGGGTGACAGAGCAAGTCTCTTTAAAATTCAGTGAATTATGTTGTATGGGACTCAAAAATTGATTCTAGAGTTCCTCCAGAAGAATAAACATATGAAAATAGAAATGAAATAGAATAGAAATGAAATAGAATAGAAAATAGAAATGAAATCTGGTAAATAAGGGAAGATTTGCCTTCCCAGATGTTTAAATGTATTATAAAGCTTCAATAATCAAATTGTATAGTGATGATGTCCAGATAAACAGATCAATGAAAAAGATTGGAAAGGCCAGAAAAGACTCTAGATTATCATCTAAGGTAAGGTGTTGTTTCCTACCAGTGTGCAGTATGGATTCTTAAGAAAATAATGGCATGACAATAAGCTTCTGTTTTTGGGGAAAAAGTCAATACCAAATGTTGAAACCATAAAGCCAAGATTGAGAGATTAAATTAAATAAAAGTTAAAATTTTCTATATTCTGTATTCTCTATAAATGAAGGCAAATCGACTAAAAGAATGTCAGAGCTCTTTGTTATATGTAAAGGGCTTCTTTTAAAAATCCACAAAAAAGATCGGGAGTGGTGGCTAACGCCTATAATCCCAGCACTTTAGGAGGCTTCGGTGGGTGGATTGCTTGAGCCCGGGAGTCTGAGACCAGCCTGGGCAATATGGCAAAACCCCATCTCTACCAGAAAAAAAAAAGAAAGAAAGATAAAAATTAGCTGGGCATGGTGACACACGCCTGTAGTCCCAACTACTCAGGGGGCTGAGAGGCAGAGGTTGCAGTGAGCTGTAGTTGCACCACTGCACTCCAGCCTGGGTGACAGAGCGAGACCTTGTCTCAGAAAAAAAAAAAAAAAATCCAGAAAGGATAAACATATTATGAGAGAAATTGGCAAAGGGCAAATTGGGCAATTTGAAAAACAGAAATACAAATAAATGGTCATTAAACATGAAGAAGTAGTAAACTTCACTACTAAGAAAAGAAATTCAAATTAAATACTGACATATTGGTTTTTAAACATCTATCAGACTGTCAAAGATCAAAGAGAATGATGATATCCAGGGGTGGTTTGGGTGTGGATTTAAATTGCTATTAATTTTCTAGAGAGAAATTTGGCAGTAGGAGAGAAATGTCTGTTAAAAATCCCCTTTGATCCAGGACTTCCTCTTCTACAGGAAAAATATGAATAAGAACTTTCACAGGATTATTGCTTATAACTGCAAAAAAAAAAAAAAGAAAAAGAAGCAACTTAAATGTTAAAATGAGGGATTGGCTAAATAAATTATGTATTTTCACACAGTGAAAAACCATGGAGTTATTAAAAATTCAGATGCTGATGCACATTTATAGTATGGAAAGGTATTTATTCTATGCTTGTTAATTATGAAAGCAAGCTACAAAATAGTATACTATGTGTACCATAAGCTTCTGTTTTGGGGGAAAAACTCAACCCCAAATGTTGAAACCATAAAACCAAGATTGAGAGATTAAACATAAAAATTAAAAGTAAAAATTTTCTGGATTCTGTATTCTCTATACAGAATATAGTGTGTACTATATACTTAGTGTACTATGATTCCCTTTTGGGGTGTATGTGTATTTACAAATATATATATAAATATATGTATTTATAAATATATATAAATATATGTATTTATAAATATATATAAATATATGTATTTATAAATATATATAAATATATGTATTTATAAATATATATAAATATATGTATTTATAAATATATGTATTTATAAATATATATAAATATATATAAATATATGTATTTATAAATATATAAATATATGTATTTATAAATATATATAAATATATGTATTTATAAATATATATAAATATATGTATTTATAAATATATATAAATATATGTGTTTATAAATATATATAAATATATGTATTTATAAATATATATAAATATATGTATTTATAAATATATATAAATATATGTATTTATATATATATAAATATATGTATTTATATATATATATAAATATATGTATTTATATATATATAAATATATGTATTTATAAATATATATAAACATATGTATTTATAAATATATATAAACATATGTATTTATAAATATATATAAACATATGTATTTATAAATATATATAAACATATGTATTTATAAATATATATAAATATATGTATTTATAAATATATATAAGTATATTTATATACACATGTATATTTACATAAGAATAAGCTGGGAAAGAGACATATTAAAATACTAAGTAGATTCTGGTTGATTTAAATTTTTTCACTTCCGTTTATCTGAATTTCTAATTTCGTTCTGTATTTCTATTTACTTGTATAATAAAAAATATTTAAAAACAGCAAGTGGCCGGGTGCAGTAGCTCATGCCTGCCTGTAATCCCAGCAGTTTGGCAGGTTGAGACAGGCAGATCACCTGAGATCAGGAGTTCGAGACCAGCCTGGCCAACATGGTGAAACCCAGTGTTGATGAAATAATCAAACTCCGTAAAATATTTTAAGAGATTAATTCTGAGGCACATGTGACTGACCATGGCCCGTGACACAGACCTCAGGAGGTCCTGAGAACATGTGCCCAAAGTGGTCGGGGTACAGCTTGGTTTTATATATTTTAGAAAGGCATGAGACATCAATCGAATACATTTAAGAAATACATTGGTTTGGTTCAGAAAAGCAGGACAATTCAAACGGGGGTGGATGGGGTGGGGGGGGCTTCCATGCTATAGGTAAATTTAAACATTTTCTGATTGACAATTGGTTGAGTTTATCTGAAGACCTGGGATCAACAGAAAGGAAATGCTCAGGTTTAGATAAAGGACTGTGGAGACCAAGTTTTATTGTGCAGAGGAAGCTCTCAGATAGCAGACTTCAGAGACAGCAGGTTATAAAATGTTTCTTATTGGACCTAAAAGGGTACCTGGCTCTTTTTTGATTATCTCCTGGATCTGGAAGGGAAGGAAGGAAAACAAAGGGAAAAGGGGATTCTTTATAGAATGTGGATTTTTCCCACAAGAGACTTCGCAGGGCAATTTCAAGGTATGGCAAGGAAATACATTTTGGGGTTAAATATTTTGATTTTATTCCTTGTTATGCCAGAGTCAGATTGGAAAGTAAGTCATGATGTACAGCGTTAAATAAAACCCATCAGATGAGAATTTATGGTTTGTAGGGCATGACTCCCCAGACCTCTTAGATAGGAATTTGGGCAAGAGAAAAAAAAAAATCAGAGCTAGTCCTCACCTGTCTTTACTAAAAATACAAAAAATAATTAGCCGGGCATGGTGGTGCTGCACCTGTAGTCCCAGCTGCTCCAGAGGTTGAGGCAGGAAAATCCCTTGAACCTGGGAGGCGGAGGTTGTAGAGCCGAGATTGCGCCACTGCACTCCAGCCTGGGCGACAGAGCAAAACTCCGTCTCAAAAAAAAAAAAAAAAAAGAAAAAAAAGCAAGGACATTTTTGGCATTGGAGAAATCTTAGCCCTGTCACCTGTTGGCTTCAGACTTTTGGCAAATGGATTAATCTCTGCAAGCCGCAGTTTCCATCTCTTTAGTGAGAGAGGGAGACCTACCTCACTTGGTTATACCAAAGGTCACATACACTCGGTTAATAGTAGTTTTATAGCTAGAGACAAACATGTAAAGCAGTTTTTGTATCACTTCGGCTTTTGTAGATTCTCTTAGGTCGACTCTACATTTATTATTATTTTTTCTCCCTGGGGATTCAGAGGTGGAGGCTTCAAAGAAACAAGCAGAACTTGATAGAAAGGCAATGGACGAGCTTCTAAGAGAAAGGGACATACTAAATAAGGTGAGTGTGTTACAGTCACACTGGTAAATAAATGTCTTTCTTCAGCACTGTAATATCTGGCTATAGCCAGTTGGATGGGAAAAGAAAACTCCGAGGCAAACAAAAGTGGATTAGAATAAATAATAGTGCTTAATTTTCCTCTAAGCAGCTGCCTACAGTCTACGATTCACTGGCCATGAATTGCAATTGCATTATCACCTGAGAACGCAAAAAGACTTTGGAGAATTAGCATATAAGCCAGGAGGGGATTTCAGAGTGTTTTGTGGATTCTGTTTTCATTGCTGGTGTGCTATTTGGCATCCTAAGCAGTTTATCAACATTTCTGAATTTAATATCTATAATCGACAACTTGCTAATCCAAAAATTACAAGTGAGTGCTAATTGAATTTTAGCTCTGAGGTGTTAGGTGTAGGAATGGCAGGTCTAAGCTTTCCTCCATCTTTTCAGGGTTGCTGTAGGTTTTGGTTTTTGTTTTCTGTCCTTATCTTGTCTGACCTTCCAGCTCAGTGTGGTCCAAAGCTAAGGGAGGGGTTATGGCAGCTTGAAGGCAGAGATCTGAAGATTCTCCATTAAATGTAGGACCCCTCCTTTTTCCTATCCCACTTCCTGAAGAGTTTTTCCATTGAAAGTCACTTTTAGTTAGCGGGAATTAGGGTAAATTTTCCTGCTCAAGGATTTCTTCCAGGGAGGAAGAAGCCACAGGCCAGGTGTGGATGGCTGGGGGGTTGTGGGGGATGGTGGCAGGGTGCTTCTATAACAGCCGCGGCCAAGACAGTTTCATCTCATCAAAGCAGAAACGGTCTATATTTGTTCATTCTGACTTTCATTATTTCTTTAGGTTTCCCAGAATTGAACAAATGTTAACAAAATACACTATACTTTAGCCTAAAATAGACTATTCAGGGAATCTCAGGAACTTATAGATTAGATCTTCACACACTAAGCACTTTTAAAGAAAATCATTGAAGTGTTTTTTCTTCTTGGACAATCTTGGAAATTGCTTTTTTATTCTATACATTTGTACATATAAACAATAATGTTGGATTTAGATTTTTAAATTTATATTCAACACACATTTAATCTGTTTATATTTTATATGTACTAATAAACAACCAATAGGTTTTCTGCCATGATAAGACATGTAGTGCAATAGTAATTTTACATTTATTTGTTGATTTGATTAATGTCAATTCTTCCTTTAGGGCAGGGTATACTTTTGTATTTTTTATTTCCTGGCCTTTGTATTCTTAGTGCCTAGCACAGCACCCAACTCTGCAGGTATGCAGTGAACTTTAATTGATAATACATTATTTCCCCATTGACTCAGTTGAAATGCCACCTTCATCCAAAGAACGAGTGAAATGGTTTTGACAGGTAGCAACATGAATATATTTTGATTCTTTTAGTGTCATGTGGAAGTGGCTTTATCTTTTATAGAACAAATGTTTAACCCAATACTTGAAAAAAAAGTTGATCTTTTCTGTTTTCTACATTGTCACCCAACCAACATTTAATAGGCCTTTTACCTGAGTATTGTCCAGCAGTTTTCAGACCTATCTGTGGTTCTGTGTTGGTTAGAGATTTGAGAAGGAACTCTAAAGTGCCTCGTGGAACTCAAGGATACAGCTGAGCCTCAGGAACCCATTGGAAACTGGCCTGGCATTCTTTGGATGAAAGCATCTCTCTCTGCCAGTTGACTTCCTGCTGAGTTTTTGCTCCATTCTTCTTTCAGTGAAGATTGTCACTGTCTCTCTCTGTTTTCCAGTCCATATGACAAAAAATGGCTGTCACCAATAGCTCCCAAGGTTATATCTTCTACTGAGTTGCAAAAATCTAAAGGCCCTATTTCAAAACTCTTGGGGAAGGGTCATTTGATCCATTCAGTTGCGGTTAAAGAGGTGAACACTTTTGCATGAGCATGGCTGCCAGATTGCACTGCTACTTACTCTGTGTTTCAGGGGAACTTGGGCAGCCAACCCAAGATGTTTCCTTTTCAGCATCAGAAATCTCCAGTGCAGCTTTAAAAAAAAAAAAAAAAAGTAGGTGTCTGGGTCCTATCCCAGACCCACTGAATCAGAAACTTCGGAGTTGGAACATGAGCATCTGCATTTTTAAAAAACTGAGTTAATTGTTTTTGTTGTGGCTAAATACACACAACACAAAATTTACTATTAGTGACATTTAGTACATTCACAATGTTGGGCAACCGTCACCACAATCTAGTTTGACAATCTCGTCCCCCCAGAAGAAACCCTGTACCTATTCAGCAGCCACTCTCTATCCCCCCCTCCTCCCACCCCTGGCAACTACGAATCTTCTTTCAGTTTTTATGGATCTGACTGTCCTGGATATTTATATAAATGGGATCATACACTATGTGAACTTTAGTATCTGGCATGTTTCATTCAGAACAGTGTTTTCAAAGTTCATCCATTGTAGCATGCATCAGTACTTCATTTCTTTTTACGGCTGAATGCTATTCCACTGTGTGGATATACTATATTTTGCTTATCTGTTTATCAGTTGATGAACATTTGGGTTGTGTCTATCTTTTGGCTTTTGTGAATTATTTTACTATGAATACTCATGTACAAGTTTTTGCTTTCGTTTTGAGTATATATCCAGGAATGAAATTATTGGGTCATATGTTAATTCTAGGTATCTGCATTTTTATTAAGCTGCTTTTTATCTTCCTTTGTAATCAAAGCCCAAGTTATGTGATTAGGTTCAGTTCTAACCTCACAAGATAAAGGCTAGAACTAGACTGGAGGTTAAAGGCATGGACTCTGGGCTTAGCCAGCCATGGATTCACATCTTTGCTCTGCCACTTCCCCATTGTATGAACTTGTGGGCAAATAGCTTAACTCTTCAGTCTCAGTTTCCTACCTCTAAAATGGGGCAATATGGTGCCCATTTCTTAGGGGCGTTGTGGTTGCTTAGTGTATTTATATGTGTGTTTATAGTGCCTTGTGCAAAATTAGCATAACAAACTCTTAATAAGCTGTAGAGAATATGATCATTTTTATTCATCCAAAAGACAAGCTATCTAATTATGTTAGAGATGAGGCAGAGGGTAAACTTAACCCCAAATCCTCGAACATTATGAGTAATGTGACTGTTTTGTGCCCTTACTTTTAGAACATGCTTAAGGCGGTCAATGCGACCCAGAAGCAGACAGACTTGGTAAAGCTCCATGAACAAGCCAAGAGGAACCTGGAGGGAGAAATCCAGAACTACAAGGATGAGGCTCAGAAGCAGAGAAAGATCATCTTTCATCTGGAAAAGGAGCGTGACCGGTACATCAACCAAGCCAGTGACCTTACGCAAAAGGTAAGCCGCTCAGTGATGTTGTGGGTGGAGCAGAGGCACATTCCTTCCTCCGCATTTCTGATGGTCACAAACTGTTGCAAAGAGAATTTATTCAGATTTCTGTTTGTAATTTGTGTGAAGATTTGGGAGGAACAATGTGGACGAAATATAAGCTGTTTCCGAGCTGATTCTGGGCCACATTGTGAAAAGGACAATGTTTATGCTTGGTGCTCTCTCATTTCTACTTTCCAGGGCCCTCTTCCAACTTCTGGGTTCTCCCTCTTCTCTGTTGCCCTGCTGTGCAGCATCCCTGGGCTGGCACCAGGGCTGCCAGCATCATCTCTCAACTCTCCAGTCTCCGCACCCACCCAGCATCTGTCACTGAAACTTTTGTCTCCTCAGGGAAAGGACTCCAACTTGATGTTAGGAGAAAAGCATCTAATTAAATGACCACAAGTTAAGATGTGAGTCACTACTGCATCTGCTAGGTGTGTCAATATTCAAAGAGCATTTTTTATTCTAAAACGATTATGAACTCCTGCAATCTCAGCACTAGGGAAGCTGAGGCAGGATGATTGCTTGAGCCTGGGAGCTTACAAGCAGCCCGGGCAACATGTCGAGACCCTGTCTCTACCAAAATAAAATAAAAAGGAAAAAAACTATTGTGAGCTGGGCACGATGGCTCACATCTGTAATCCCAGCACTCTGGGAGTCCAAGGGGGTGTGGATAGCTTGAGGCCAGGAGTTTGAGACTAGCCTGGACAGCATGGTGAAACCCTGTCTCTACAAAAAATACAAAAATTAGTTGGGCATGGTGGTGTGCTCCTATGGTCCCAACTACTTGGAGGGCTGCGGTGGGAGGAACGCTTGGGAGGAACGCTTGAGCCCGGGAGGTGGAGGCTACAGTGAGCTGTGGTTGCAGCACTGTACTCCAGCCTGGGCAACAGAGTGAGACCCTGTCTCAAAACAAACAAACAAACAAACACCACTGGAGGAAATCCAAACATTGGGGAGCTGAGTTCTAGATCTCTGCTTCTTATAAACTGCTTAGGAGAGAGAAGGCTCGAGGATATATGTCTCCAAGAATGGCTTTGGAGATTTGGATTTCATTTTAGCCAGCTGTCTTAGTGCATTGCCTGCATTAAGCATGAGTGGTTAAAATAGTACTCTCTTTAATGCATTCATAGATGGCATAGAGCAGTGGTCTAGGAATGGGGTGGGAGGCTGGGAAATGGAGAAAAGTTTTAGTTACAAGGCTGATAACAAAGTTTGGGAGAAAAGGCTCATTTAATCACCTTTTCTCCCCCTAGCAAGATGTGATCTGTTATGCAAGGTAAGCCCTCTCTTCCATCTCCTCAATGAAATTCAGGTTACATTCTGCAGTGCTTACCAATGCTCTTGCATGCTTAAATTTTTTTTTTTTTTGGAGTGAAATGTCGAAGAAGGTGACAAGGGACAGCCAATATTTGTATTACAGAAATAAAGAAAGTGGGAAACAAACTTTACTGATAGGAAGTCAGCTTCTTCCCACTTAGACTAAATCAATGCCTTGTAGATGCTTTGGGAAGGGCTACTGGAGGAGCACAGTGCCTTGGCTTTGTCTAACTCTGCAGGACAGTGATCCCCAATGGATTCTCACACCCCTAATTGGGAGCCATTGGAGCAGAGCGTATTTCTCTTCTGACTTAACCATCTTAGAAGCTCCAGTGATTGATTTACTGACTCTGAGGACTCGTTGTCAGTTTAGGCCCTGGTATTATCGAGCTTGGACTCGCACGTTAGCTTCTGTATTCATCAGTTTACACTGCACAAATAACCTTCAAACCTTAGTGGTTCGCAGCAATAAAGATCTATGTTTTGCTCATATAACTGGCCTTTGCAGGTCAGCTGCATCCCTCCTTTTTGTCCTCTTCTTTCCAGGCTGACTCTGTCAGGATGCCCTGGCCTCTGGACAAAGGGAAATGGTGAAACAGTGGACCCTCAGGGAGCTTCTGAGCCTCTGCTGACAAGGGAAGGGCACAGATCCTACCCACTCATATTCCACCGGCCAACCAAGTCACAGGGCTGTGCCGGACATCCTGGGCAGGAGTGTGGTCCTCCTTAGGGAGGGGCCCTGTAGGGTGAGGCAGCAAATATATTTGAACATAAAATGTCATCTGTTGCAGCCTCCAGTTTCTTCTTCCTGATAAGCAATTTCTCTCCATTCCGAGGTGCCATCACACCACCATCAGAGCTAACTCTTAAAAATTCCAGTGTGGTTTTATTATTACTCTGGATATAAACCTCTGTCACCTCTCCCTGGGGCAGGGCTTCTTAACACTTTTCATATCACGGCATATATAAAAAATTACATGTTGATACGGTTTAGCTCTGTGTCTCCACCCACATCTCATCTTGAATTGTAATCCCCGTGTGTCGAGGGAGGGAGGTGATTGGATCATGGAGGAGTTTTCCCCAAGCTGTTCTCATGATGGTGAGTGAGTTCTCATGTGAACTGTTGGTTTTATAAGTGTTTAGAAGTTCCTCCTTCATTCTTTTCTTTCCTGGTGACTTGTGAAGAAGATGCCTGCTTCCCCATCCACCATGATTGTAAGTTTCCTGAGGCTTCCCCAGCCAGTGGAACTGGGAGTCAATTAAACCTCTTTTCTTTATGAATTACCCAGTCACAGGGAAGTTTTTTGTAGCAGTATGAAAATGGACTAATGCACATGTCAGTGGCACATGGGAATAAGGAGATGAAGCTGTTTGGGGCTGGAGGAACCAATCCAGGGATGCCAGCTGCCCAGGTCCCACCTGGCCATCCTGTGGGTATAGTAAAATCAGTATTTTAGCACACATCTGAAACCCATGCAAGGCACAGCAGTTGGGATACTCTGCATTAATGGGATAGAGTCCAAGCTCTTTGTTCTCTGTGGAAAGTTCTGTCCTTTCTCTGCATGGCACATTCCTATTCACCCTTCGAGACCTAACTCAAATGCTCAGGTCAAGCTCCCTCTGATTCCTTATGGGCAGAGCTTGTCACTTCGTACTTTTATGGATTTGTTAATGTCTCTGGAATGATGATTATCAATCTATAGTGTAATTATTTATTTGCATATTTGTTTTATCCACTTTATAGTGAGCTTTTGGGGGCAAGGACTTTATTTCATTCATTTCTTTATTTCTAGCATCCTGGCACATGAGAGACACCAAAAAAGTATTTGTTAAACAAATGGATAGATGATAAGTGGTAAAAAGAATGCTGCCACTGATTTTAATATACAATTGTATATATTTCTTGGCTTCCTTGTAAAAGAGAGATTCGGATACCAAGTTTTTTTGTTAACTGTTTTTCACAAGTCCTGATATTTAACCACACATAATGTCTTACCTAAATAATTTAAACACAAGTTCTTAAAATATTACTTATCACCTACAATTTTTCTGTGTCTTGCTTAACCCCTGACAGCATATATCAGTTGCTACGCAACTTGTGCATCTCTGGACTTCTTAAGGATATGTATGTCTCTTTGTCCTCTTCTCATATTTCTTTCTTTCTTTACTGTCCAACACACACACACACACACACACACACACTCATTCTCACAAATGAAAAGCTCCCTTATGTGCATTCTATTTGTAGAGTATTGAGAAATAATATCAAAGGCTGGGGAAGATGTCATGAAACTGACATTTTCTTCTACTTCTAAAGTGAGTATACATTGTTCCAAGTTTATCTTTTTGACCCAGAATTTTCCTTTTTAAGAAAAAACTGAATCTAATGAAAAATAAGAAATGGAGAGATTTATATGAAAGAATATTTTTTCAAAACATAATTTATAATAATGAGAACTAGGAATCAGCCCCCCGAAAGGTTAAATAAATCGTGTTACATTTATTTGACATAGTATTATGTAGCTGTTAAAATCATGTGTTTGCAAATTATTTTTAAAGATGGGAACATGTTTCTAATATGAATCTGAGAAAGACAATGCAAAATTATTTGTAGAGTTTGTCTCCAGTTTTGTCTGTGTGCATACAAAAAGGACTGGAGACATACCTAATTTGGCTCCTCCAATATCACTAAAGAATATTAGAAATTGGGAGGTGGACTGGGACTTGGCATGTCACTGTGTTTCCAGCTGTAGATTTGAAAGTGGATCTGCCACCACCCTAGGGTACTAAGAGTTGGGCAAAGGTAAACCCCTTCACCTTAGTAGCATTGTTCTTAGGTTGTGGTAAATCCTGTCTTGCTCAAGAACGAATAAAGAAAAAAGCAGCCTAATGGAGCCTATGGGAAAACATGCCTGAGAACCAAAGAAAGAGAATGGCTTCTAGAAGCCCCACAGTAAAGGTCTGGCTCTGAAAATGCTTCTATGGCAAGAACTTTAGGTTGAACTCTTTGAAATTGCCTTTTTGTGGTAAGTAAGAAACAACTGACTATCAGCGATTTCATAAGGTTCTTAACCTAATAGAAGAAAATGCAGAGAAAAGGTTTGGCTTCCTTCAAAGATTGTAAGTACATAAAACCTGGTGCCAAGTTTCCCCTTGTGGGAGGAACAGTCTTTGTTTAGCAAAATACCTTGATATTTGCCTTGGTTTGAAAGGTGAGGCTCCATGAACCAGAGTGAAACAGTCATGTGAGAAAAGTAACAGGAAGTGGGAAAGGAGGAGTGGGTGGTGAGCAGGAAATAGGGAGTAGATAGGGAAGAATGGGAGAGGAGGGCACACAATGTCAGCATCAAGGCAGTAGGCTGGGTGCTGCTGGAAGTGAGGAGTTCCCTAAGACAGGAATGATGGAGGAATTGCAGAAAACAGTGATGTCCAATATTTGATTTTAAGTTCCTCAAACCTCCGGTGGCAAATCTGCTACATCAACCCTGCGTTGTGATTGCACTTTGGTGGCACAGGCATGGGGTGGTGAGGATGTGAGGTGACACATCCCAGAAAAAGGACAGTATGTGCAAGAGACAAGATGCACCCGAGAATCTAGAATGCTATGGCAACAGCAAACCAGAGCCACAGCAAGTAGAAGAAATGCAATTCCTCCAAGAATTCTTGGAGATATTAGAGGGTTTGGGGGCTTCCCAGCACATAGAATGGAAAGTCTAGACTTATTGTTGTTGTAAAGGACAAGGTGACCCCAGTAGAATACAGGACTGTCACCTGAGTTATAAATCCAACATGGCGTTACTGCTAGGAAAAAGCAAAGATGAAATAAAAAGGAAGAGTTGGGCAAAATAAGAATCAATTGTATAAAAACTAAAAAAAAGAAAAAAGAAAAAAGAAAAAAAAGGCAGATTTAAAATCCACACCAAAGTTAGTAAAGAACAGAATTGATTGTTGTGGAAAATGGAATCAGGCCAGGTGTGGTGGCTCATACCTGTAATCTTAGCACTTTGGGAGGCTGAGGCAGGAGGATCCCTTGAGGCCAGGAGTTCAAGACCAGCCTGGGCAACATAGGAGACCTGGTCTCTACAAAAATGATCATAGAGAAGATAAGAGAGAAGAGGGCAGAGAATAGAAACCAGCCTACAGAGAGTTGGTTTCTGATTATGGAAATGAGCCCCTAGTCAAGGATGTAGTGGGAAAATATTTTCTGGAGATGAAGAAAGACCTGTACAGGCTGACCATGTTCCAGGCAAAATCAGTGACAGGAGACTCTCCGTAGACTTGCCCTAGAGGAAAGTCCTTTTGTGTGTGTGTTTCATCTACAATAATGAAGAAAAATTCTCTGTGAGAATTTAGGCAAGAAGAAAAAGCAGATAGATGCCTAGTTACCCTTTTTCGTTTTAATAGGAAAATGAGTGGAAGGAACCATATTAACATATTAATAGTGGTTATCTTTGGGTGATAAGGATACAAATTGTTTAAATTTGTTCCTTTTTTGCTTTTTTTTTTTTTTTTTTTTTAGCTATTCTAAAATGGATGGGCTGGGCATGGTGGCTCATGCCTGTAATCCCAGCACTTTGGGAGGCCAAGGTGGGTGGATCACCTGAGGTCAGGAGTTCAAGTCCAGCCTGGCCAACATGGTGAAACACCGTTTCTACTAAAAATACAAAAATTAGCTGGGAGTGGTGGTGGGCACCTGTAATCCCAGCTACTTGGGAGGCTGAGGCAGGCAAATCGCTTGAACCTGGGAGGTGAGGTTGCAGTGAGCTGAGATTGTGCCATTGCACTCCAGCCTGGGTGACAAGAGTGAAACATCATCTCAAAAAAAAAAAAAATAAATAAATAAATAAATAAAAATAAGAAAAAGTAAAATGGTTATGTATTACTTTAGTATCCTGATTTAAAAAATAAATAAACACTATTAATAACCTTGCCTTTCTTTCAGGGACCAAATAAAATTCCACCTTTCCCAAGAAGCTTTATTAAAAGTGATCTCTAATTCCTCTGTACTTGGCTCCCCTCTGGCAGTTGAGGAGGCCCGTGTGCACGTAACTGTTACTTGCGTATGTCTGCCTCATTCTACACACTGGCTTCTTGGGGGCGAGTCTTATTCAATTTTGAGTTCTTCATATTGCTTATTTACTAAGTAAATACTCAAATATTTTTTGAACTAAGAATGAACGGAAAGCATAATTGGACATCTGAGTTAACTAGTCAGAGGCTCACTTTTAAGTATCTGTATCAAGTTATTTTCTAACAATATATTTACTTATGACTATGGGTCTGCCCTTCCTTTAAATTCATGTGAAACATGTTACCATGATGGATGATTTTATCTGAATTATCATTGGCATTTTTAGCTGTGAGTGACTTCCAGACCTGGTCTCTTCTTCCTTCTGAGCTGCAAAACAGCATCAACATTTGCCTTCGTGTTCTTTCTTGCTTAGAGAAAGAAAAGTGAACTTGAAGA
Source organism: Pan troglodytes (assembly GCF_028858775.2). Classification (NCBI taxonomy): domain Eukaryota; kingdom Metazoa; phylum Chordata; class Mammalia; order Primates; family Hominidae; genus Pan; species Pan troglodytes. The sequence continues at coordinate 116,503,709 of NC_072406.2, forward strand.
TGCTAAACTTCTACATTATATTGTATTCATTTAGCTTGGCATTTGCCAGTGAGGAAGAAGATCCCCTTTTGTGCCTGAACTGGATGGCTCAGAATCCCAAACCTTTTCCTATGTGTTTGTCTCCGTCAACACTTGCAATAATAATAGTGCATGATAAATAGCCACAACATCTCCGTGGGATACAAAAGCAAGCACTTATTTCTTATTCACACACCTGCAGTTGACAGAGGTTCAGCTGACCTAACCTGGGCTTGCCTGGACTTGGCTCTGGGATGTGGATTGGACTCAGTTCTGGACCACATGTTTCTTATCCTCCACGTGCATGTTCTTCTCATGGGGGAAGGAAGGAGAACAAGAGACAAAGCCACCCATACAGGCACATGTCATGTCTCTCTACTTGTCTGATATTCTGACCTCCCATTGGCTATAGCGAGTCACATGGCCAAGGCTAACATCAACAGCAAGGGAAATGCACTTCTCTCTTTAGGTTGTGGGACAAGGGGAGAGAGTGAACATTTGTTAAACCGTAAGATAATCTACCCCAGGATTACAGCAGTTTTTATCCTCATGATTTTCCTTTGCTGCACTCTAAATTTCACTATTCAGATAAATTGAGAGGCATGAGAAATGGCATGGTAAGTTGTGGTCTACCATATTTCCTGCTTTCTGAACTTTTACATGTTCTAGATAAAACCACTCCTAGTAAATTATTAAATCTGCTGAACATTTTTCACATGATGCACTTGCCTCATTTTAGGATCTCCCTCTTTTTTCATTTCAAATATTAAACTTCTGGCAGTCACCTCCCAGACATTTTATATGCCAGAAAACATTCTTTTGCAACAAATCCCTAACAACAAATTTCCTAGCTCTTTGCTCATTTGCCTATAACACTGTCAAGCAAAGCTCTTCAGGACAGAGATTCCAGGAAATGAATAATAATGTGCTTTCAAGGACTTAATGCAAGCAAAGAAACCAAAAATTGATGAAAGAAATATTGTCCACTAGATAGATATCTTCATAATGAAATAAAGCTCCTGTTTCATTGATGTTAATTTGAATTTTATACAGAGCCTCTGTAATTGGGTAGAATCCTGGAGAGAGGAATCAAGGGAACACAAATTATAAGCTTTTTCTATCATAATAAAAGAAGCATGCTTCATATCATTACTTTTCCTGCAGAACAGGATTTGATTCGGAGGAAAATCAAATTAACTTTTTAAAGTACTAGTATTATGTAACGTGACATAGTGTAAACTATCATAATAATTTGTTAACATTTATTAAATGATTAAATTACTATATGCTAAGTACTTATATGCTGGCATAGACGTATATTCTCTCACTTAAATCCTCATAATAGCCCTGTGAGATAGATATTATTATATCCCCCATTCATAATATAATATGTTATGCAATTGAATCAAAGCCATAGATATGCCTCTCTAAATTCAAGATAGAGGGTAAAATAACAAGGCAAGAAAAATAGGGAAGACTCAGCATTTCACAAGCCAGGGCGCATAGTTGTTTTCTATTATTGCAGAGTGAGTTTTTCAGTTTCATTATGAAGGTAAAAGCATTGTCAGCATTCAAACCATTGACATCAAGTCAGAAAAACTTATTTGAGAAGTTTATTGTACTGATATTTCATCAAATGTACATTAAGGGGTTCCAATGCAATGACCTACTTTCTAATCCCACCTTGGTCTCTGTGATGTTCTGGCTATGCTGCAGTTTTCCTGTATGCGTTATTGATTTCTATCTCACTCTTATTTCTATTGGCAGGTTGTTTTAACAGCAACAGAAAAGGTAGGAGTAGGTTATAAACTGAGGCTGTACTTCTGTCATGCACTGTAAGCATTTTCTGGACTCCCCTGAAGCCTAGGAGTGCCAGGAGCACCAATTCTCTGGCTGTAATAAAACTTTCTATATTCGGATGTGATTTATCTCATGAGTTGGTTTGAGGTATCTCAAAGTGTATATTAATTAAGCTCCAGCCCCACAGCTGGCAGCCTGTGTCTCTGACATACCACTTCTAATGGGGACAGCTTGCTGACAAGGGGTTTGGCTACTACTTAACACTCATATACTTTATGAATTTTCAGGATTTGAACTTCTGCATGACTTTGGCCTGAATGATTTCCATAAAAATAAACTGAGTCCCAACACTTAGAAATACATTGCTTGTAAATTGTCTTTTCCGTTCTTTTCAATATTTGTTAATTCCTTTTATCTTCTTGGTGTCCTGACGGGTTCTTATTACTCCAGCTTCAAGAATCCAGAAGCAAGTTTATGACTTTTGTGCATGTTGTCTGCAGAAAGACAGACCATGCTGGTTGGATGCTCAAAAAAGAAATGCCCCTGGTTACCTCTTTCTCTGTGGCATTATTCTGCCTGTGCAAAGAATTATTCCTGTTCTAACATCTCTGAAAGTGACTGAACAAACAATTTTTTTCCTTTCTCTAACGTGCTGCTTGATATTCTGAATGCTGATGATGCTGTTCAAAGTATTTTCAATCTATTAAGCATTAACCTTTCAGTCTTAGATTCTCCCATAACACTTGGTGCATATCTCAGTTTACTGGTTATATCCATTCCTTGATTATCCATTCTATGGTGAAGTCACACCCTACAAGTGAACTTGAGGGTAGAGAATGTGTCTTATTCTTCTTTCTATCATGCGTGCTTTTACAGTGCCTGCCATAGATGGGTCCTCAGTACCTGTTCATGGAGTGAATGAATAAATGGGGGAGTGAATGAATAAGTGAACAATAATGTACTCTGTTCACTTTATGAAACCAACAGAAACCTTGAGATTAAAAAAGAACTAAAAAGAAAGATATAGGCCTAGCTCACTTGGGAAAATGCATGCAGAATCCTAAATGAAATTCCAGCAAACCAAATTCAACAGTACATTAAAAGAATCATCCAGTATGAACAAGGAGGGTTTATCCTGAAGCTGCAAGGATAGTTTTCTATTAAGAAAGCTATTGCTGGTGGTGTGGAAATGTAAAGTGTTACAGCCATTTTGGAAAGCAATCTAGCAATATCTATTAAAGTTGAAAATACATATGTCTTTTGAGCCAGCTATTCTACTCCTGGGAATCCATCCCACAGAAATAAAAGCACAAGTGCATGAGAATACACATACAAAAATGTTTCCTGTAGCATGGTTCAGAGTGGCAAAAAAGTGGAAACAAAGTTAATGCCCATCAGTGGAGAAGAATTAAATTATGATGGCACACCCACTCTATAGGATATTATGCAACCTTTAAAGAGAATGAATTAGAGTGATGATTTCTACAAGGTATTATTTGGTGATAAAAAGGAAAGTGCATTAAGAGTAATTATAAGATCCCATTTGGCCAAAAAGTAAAAACAAACCCCAAAAAGCCAAACAGAAAAAAACAAATCTGTGTAGTTGTCTATTTACTCATTGAATAACTTTGTAAATATTACTTATTTTGATCTGTTTCCTTCTTTGTAAAATTGGGGGCAATAATAGTACATATCTTAGAGGATTTTTGAGAGATTAAAGGAGCTAATACATATAAAATGTCAGGTACATAGAAGGTAACTGATGAATATTAGCTATTATTATTAGGTTGTAGACCTGAATAGAATATGCAGAATCCAATGAAAAATATGGAAGAATACATAGTAGATTGTTAACCTAGTTTTGTTTCGTGTAGAAGAGGGGCTGATGTTGAAGGGAGAAAGTTCAAGTAAATAAGGAAAATAAATGTATATTTCACATTTATGAATTTATTTTAAATTGTGGCACATGGAACTATATATAAAGAAATTAAAATATTTTTAAAAGGAAAAATCTGTTACTAGGTTTATCAAATCAATTGACCCAATAAAAAAGAATAGTACAAAATTATATACATTGAAAGACATTTACTAAAATTCAATCCCATCCCTCCTTAAGCACCTGTAAAAAAATTTTGAAAGGTGCTTATTTAAATATATAAAGGATAAATATTTAAAATCATAGCCATCATTAACTCTGATAGGGAAAGAATAGAACCAGACTTCTCATTTATGTATTTTCTGGGATGGCAATTCTGCAAGTGGAAAAAACGGATTCTTGTAAGTGCAATAATTTGGGAACATGTTGCTCACAAGTAGCCCGCACCTGAGTCATGGTGAATATCAGGATGGCAGAAGTCTAAAAGGTCCTTTTCCACCTTTCGTTCTAGGTAAACTGTCACTTCCTCAGAGATGTGGGCCCAGAGACATGGCCCTGTTTCTTCATATGTGTCCCCTTTTCCTCCATGCTCTGTCACATTGCTCTGTGTCCTCCCATTGCAACCATTAATTAAGGGAACACCAAGAAACACAGCGAAACTTTCTTAAGAATTTTCTCCTTATGTGCTCTAGCTGTTATTTACACTGTAGTTTCCTTGATTTAATCAGATTTCTTCGTGAAAATTTTTCTTCTTAAGGACTTTTTAAAGAAGTTTACCTTTAAAAAAGCAACTTGTGTGGACATTGCAGCAGAGTCATGATGACGTCATTGCTACTGTGTGCATGGCTTGTTGAGAGGTATTGACTCATGGTGGAATTTCAGGTGTTGGTTTTTCATACTTGCAAAAATGAGGCAGTAGTTCTTGCATCCCACCTTTCCTGGAAGTATTTTGTGCACAATAGAATGCATTTTTACGGAGTGCTTTTCAGTTCCCCTGATGGAGTGAGTTTGACATTGGCAAGATAGCGTTATGATTGCTATCAAAGTTCAAAGACCATTTTTCTTTCTCGTGGTTAACTTTATAAGCAGCCAGTGTGGCCAAACAGCTAGGTTATCTCTTATCTTTCTTAGTGCTTTGTGTTAAGATCTGTTTAAGCCTGTGACTATTTTTTTCCCCTTTTTTGGGGGTAGGGTGGTCAGGAGAGGTTTTCAGAATTGAAAGAATTTCTTCTCTTTTTTTTCTTTCTTGTGATCACAAAATAACTGTGTTAAGCTTTATACTTGAGCAGAACTCCAGTATAGATAAAATGTGTATTTGCCCCTAATCAGTTGGGCTGAATTTCTGTGTTGTACTGCAGTGATTATAGCCACTGTCAGATTTTCTGATTACTGGCGTCTCTACCAGCCACCCTTAGATAAAAAACTCCATTTGTCCTGAACCAATAAGCACAGATGGGCTATTTAACCACGTTCATATATGTCTTTCTCCTCCAGGTCCTTATGAACATGGAAGACATAAAAGTTCGTGAAACGCAGATTTTTGACTACAGGAAAAAAATAGCTGAATCAGAGATTAAATTAAAACAGCAACAGAACCTATATGAAGCTGTGAGATCAGACAGAAATCTGTATAGCAAAAATCTGGTTGAGGCTCAGGTAAATAATATATTTATATCCTTACATTTTGATTTATTTTTACCCTGCATTTAAAACAGTTTCTGTTATCCTAATGGCAGAATTTAGAATAGATTAAAAAAAAAACTCATGGAATTCACCTGAAAAGATCAATTTACGCAAAACTATCAGGTTATTTGAAATGGAAATGACACATCTTAATAGGATGTGGAGATCATGGTCCTACTTTTAATTATTATGTAGAATTACTATTCTCGTCTTTCTACTTTTTTTTTTTTTTTTTTTGAGATGGAGCCTCACTCTGTCACCCAGCTGGAGTGCAGTGACGCGATCTCGGCTCACTGCAACCTCTGCCTCCTGGGTTCAAGTGATTCTCCTGCCTCAGTCTCCTGAGTAGCTGGGATTACAGGCACATGCCACCATGCCTGGCTAATTTTTGTATTCTTAGTAGAGACAGGGTTTTCACCATGTTGGCCAGGCTGGTCTCGAACTCCTGACCTCAAGTGATCCACCTGCCTTGGCCTCCCAAAGTGCTGGGATTACAGGCATGAGCCACTGTCCCCAGCTCTCTTTCTAATTTTTAAAACTGCTAATAGCTACCATGACTCAGAGGGCAGCAGCATACTCTTGAATTCCAGAGCTTCACTTCAAAATCTTTTAGTTATATGTTTGTTGTGCTTCCAATTCCTTTTGTAAAAGGAGGAATAAGGTGTGTGCGTGTGACGTTCATTATGCATATTTTGTGTGTATCTCATGAGAATATTTTGAGAGTTAATACAATAAAGTACTTTGAGGTCGATGGGCACTAGAGACAAAGGAATAGTCTAGTTGTAATTGATCAAGAGACCATTGTTTTGAGAGAGCGTCCCTTAAAAGCTCTTAAATATATATTGAACTTCCATAGGGACGATGATGTCTAATTCACTTTCAAACATTTCTCCTTTCATTTGGTTAGGATGAAATAACAGATATGAAGAGAAAGTTAAAAATTATGATCCATCAGGTAGATGAGCTGAAAGAAGACATCTCTGCCAAAGAGTCCGCACTTGTGAAGCTGCACCTGGAACAGCAGCGAATAGAAAAGGAAAAGGAAACATTGAAGGTACTGACCTCATAGTAAAAGCAAAGGACCAACAGTTCATCAGCCCGCTCAGGCGGCCTCCAGTCTCACTGAAGGCAGCCAGGGGCAGGGAGAACAACCACGCCTGCCTGTGGTCACAGTTGCTAGTTACCCAAACCAAGCACACAAGGCACCAGGAGGATGAGCTTTACCATCTCTAGGTCAGGGCTTCTTACAGGTAGTGCTGCTAGGTAGAATGGGGGAAGGGAGCAGTGGAGATGCAAACACACCCCTTTCATTTATGCAGGCTATCATACATCAGTGGGAGAGAACCTAGCAGGTTGGCAGTGCCAAGAAATCCTTGAACTTACAAGCTCGCTACAATCCCTCTGCATTCACAACCAAGTACAACCATTGTGCTCACACCCAACCCTCCCAAACTCCTCCCTGGGCCTTCTATAAGGTGATGCTTTGTACCTCTGTTTTTTACTTTATGTGCATGTGACGTTTCTATCTGCAGTCTTATCAACTGGGTGTTAGAGCTCTGTTCTCACTTGGTTTACCCTTGCCAGGTTTGTAGTTCACTTTACCTCTGCAGGTCTAAGAACTTTGCAGCTGCTCTTCCAGGGATCATCTCTGTCTTCATATATCTTACTAAGACATACCCTTTAAAATCTACTAATTTAGGATATTCTATGTCTACTAACATAAGGACCCTTTCCAAGAATACAAAGCAAATAATTATGCCATTTTAAATCCTCTAACCAAATATGTTTCACTATACACACCACTAAACCTAATGTATTTTTCTTTTTCCTATCCAGTCCAATAGATTTCCCTTCCAATCCAATTGACCAAGGATTAAAAAAGGAACTTCTAAGAAAATAATGCCGCTTTTGTTATGAAAATATATGTGCAGAATACTCATGGGTGCTTAAGAGCCACTTGCAGAAACTGTTTACAACAAATTAGAGACTGGGTACCTTGCTTTCTGCACATATTAGCTTTCAAAGATAGTCACCGTCTTGAAAATTTATATCTAGTGTTGGGCAGGCTCAATGCCATATTTTCTAGATTCTAAGATACCATAGATTGAAATAGGCACTCTCAATTTAATAATGAGTTTTGTCAAGTTAATGATAGGTTTTCATGGAAATAAAATTACTACATTAAATTAACTTAAAGCTCATTTTATTTGAGAAAGATTAAACTGTAAAAAAAGTGCATGTACAAAAAAGATATTGTAACTGATATATTTACCTGTCTCAGACATTCATCTCCCCCACTCTAGCTTATAATAGAAAAAGAGTAGAAGATTCTGCATTGTTTTTTATATATAAAGAAATATACATATATTTTCTAAAACTGGAAAATGTTCTGCGTCTTTGCCCTTGTACTCCCTGTTTGAAACCAGAGTTTTATAGAAAACAGTTTGTTCCACTGTGGAACTTGTAGTGGGATAATGTTTATTTATTGCTGAATGAATCGGAAGAAACTTATTTTAAACATTGCTTCACCCATGAGTGGTATGGACCATGTTAGCAAGGCTCAATGTAATCCATTTGGTGCATCATCTCTTTCCCTTCAAAGGATGGTGTTGGGTCTCATCTCTTACTTTCCCTAGTAATGCTCTATTCAAAAGATTAATTATTACTCCATAATGGGGTCCAAGTTGGAACTAATGTCGTTTACAAAATCCTGCTTTAGAACAAGTGTCCTATACAAAATATCAATTATTCCTAATTCCTCAGAGTTTGACTTTAGCTAATATTTGTTTCATTTATGGCCTCGGCCATCAGGTGTCTACATAAAGCTCAAAAGAAGCATCATAATACAATAAAATACAGGGCAATAAAGTCCTGTATCATTTGGACCTGGGCCAGCAGATTTGGCAGCTGGTGAACATGAAGGATGATTAAAAGGCTTCTGCTCCAGAGACTGCTCCAAATGGAGAATCCCAGGTCTGGATGGCTTTGGGTCATCGATTATAGGAAGATGATTGCTTTGGACTTACTGTTGAACTGGGATGCCCTTTCTCCCTGCATTTCCAATGAAGGCAAGAATGAGGAGCAGAGAGAGAGGCCTGCCTGATTTATTATTTGAGTCTATCCGAGGGTGACTTGCAATGGTGCTCCGACTGGATAATTTTGGCCTATCATTAAGCCCGTTTGACATTCTCTAGAAAAATATGACAGCTCAAATGTTGAGTTTTAGCCTCTTGACTTTTTTAGCCTAAGAATGAATCACATTTCACACAGGTCCCTGGATTTCATGCATCTGAAGTCTGCCAACCAAAACCCTGAGGGAAAGGGCAGATTTTCTAGTAACTTTGCTCCAAGAGACATTTATCTCATTATTGCGAGTTGTACGAAGCTACGCGGGTACATAATCCCTCTCGGAGGGGCAAGCCCTTGCCTGCTAGGTAGCCTGTGAGATACCCTTGGACAGGACAATTCAATTTATGACTTTTCCAAGCCGATAGGCAAATGACTGTCTTTAGTAGGTCATCCTCATCTTCATCCATCCCCTTCAGCAGACAAATCTTGTCCTTCCATGTTTCTTTTACTTTTTCTGTTGCTACCAGGCTCCACTGATGCCTGAGGATCCTGTACACTGTCAGCACATTATGGTTGTGACAGGATGTCCGTAGTTCTCTGCAGATGTTGCTGTGTCTGCATTCATCTGCCCATTGTGTCCCAGGCTTGTTTCATCAGCACTGAAGGAACCATCTCATTTGGAGTGTCTGCCTTCCAGTCCTAACAAGCCCCTGATTCTATCTTGTCTCTTTCCAATCATCCTACATGTATCTGATAGCACTTTGATTCTTGGTGAATAATTCAGCAGCAAATTCTCTGTGTCTAGAGCTCAGCACCACATTAGAGCCTGGCTTCAGGGCACCATATTCTTTTACTCAGTGGACTCTGTAGCCTGCCATGGATAGGGAGCTGTTATCCATGAGAGAGAGAGAGAGAAAGAGAGAGAAAGAAAGAGAAAGAGAGAGAGAGCCTAATTATTCTCATGGCTAGAAGACTTCAGGTGGTACTATTTGTTTTGCTGGATTTAAACAGATGATTTCTATGAAACTCGTGTTGAGATCATGTATGAATGGGAGAAATTCTACAAGTATGACTCTTGAGATATGATTTATGCCCATAGCCAAATCTGGTTACAGATAATCCATAATGCCTTTTGCAAAATTGTATAATTGTGGAAGCAGTGAGTAAAGGCTGTGTCCCGCCATCTCATTATAACTTTTTACCACCAGTAACACTTGGATAGGTGCAGAAACCTCAGGTCCCACCTAGGGCATTGCTTGATGAGCTTTTGAATGCATAGTGGTTGTTGCCATCCTTCCTGGGTGAGATGGCTCAGTTTTATAACTGCTAAATGCATTAGACCCAAGGTATTTTGTTGATGTTAACATTTTCTGCCAATGTCTAATGCCACATCTTGTTTACAGCCCATAAATGTATGACAAAAGGAGACCACTCAGAATTTTGATATATTATGAAAAAAGTACCCAGCAATGTCAAATGCATGAGTGGTTTTACATTTCAGACAGATACTTTTACACACTGTTGATTGCATTTGAATATAACAGGGGTTTCATTTTGTTCTGCTGATGGATTCTGATCAGCTCTTGGCACTTAAGAACAGGGAAGTGAATGTTGCACATCTGGGAAAATAAAAGTTTTATTAAAGAAAGCATGAGCCAAACAGGTATTTTATTGCTGTCTTTGCTGTCACCTTAAATGATTATAGAAACAGAAAGGCTGGTTCTTTGTTCTCTTTCCTAACAGACAATCCCCCCAAGTGGTAAATACTAGATGAGATCTTTTCTCAATAAGTATTTCCTTTTGCTTATCCCTAGACCAAAACATATTTCATGAATGAACAAACAAAATGTCATAAAAGAAACCCTTCGTTTTATAGTACCTGGTTGCATTCAGTTTGTGATGTTACACATCTGTTACAAGGTACACAGTATCTTTTACTGTTTGGATAAGTCTGAGGTGTAGAATTAATGACTTTTGGTTTTCATGGGGCAGAGACAGACCGTAACTAAAGTTGGGTTGGTTCAAAGGCACTTAAAAGTATGAGGTTTCCATCATCTTGGTGTCATTTCTGGGTAGGCGGGGGTCCAAATATTGACTTGAAGGAAAAAATTATTACTCTTTTACTGACATTTGCCAACTTGCAAGCCACTGACAAGTTGAAACCTTAATATTATCTTGTCATCTCCGTTGTGATTCCAGCATGGGGGAAAGCAGAGCTCTTCCTCCTCATTTGCTTCTTCTTGTTCTGACCTGGTCTGTGATATCCATCATCCATCCCAGTTGGGCATGGAACCTCTCAAAGGCATATTCTTCTTTCCTGTAACGTATGTAACTTTGGTTCCCCCACTGCATGCCCTATATAGTGCATGGCACACAAGGCCTTTCCCTGTCTGGCTTAGCTGTTTGTGAGCCTTACCTCCAGCTATTCCCTACCTAACTCTCTAATTCAGCCATACTGGCTGTTCCACTGTCTGGTGAACACACCAGGTACTTTATAGTTTGCATGCCTTTGTTCCCAAAAGCCTGACTGTTGAATGCCCTGCTCTAACACATACCCTTCCATGTTGGCAATATCTGTCAACTGCCAGTGACCTGACTGGTTCTTCCCTCTAAACCCCAGGCAGAAATATAAACTCCTTTATGTGTACACACATGTCCTTTTCACATAGGTAGATAGCATTTTCACACTTGTTGGTTATCCATCATCTTCAATGGATGGCGAATCCCTCAAGTCTTGCTTATCTTCTATATTTAATTTGGAACTCTTGGGTGGTGACAGTAGAAGGAGCACAGGCTTTGGAATCAAAAGATCTGGGTTGGAATCTCAATCTGCTATTTAATAGCTCCATGACCTTGGGCAAGTTGCTTGCTTTTGTCTCTGTAATTGCATTAAATGGAGACAGGAGTAGTTACACAAATGCCTAGTATCATGCCTGGGATATGGTAGGTCACAAACAAACTTGTGGAATAGAAGTGAACATGCACTTTGATGAGACAAAAATTGTCCTGCTGAAACTTAACAGTCCATAGCACCCTTTCTCCATAATTCCTGTGATTTTCATATAAACTTAGGGGCCAGATTCAGGTCTGAGCTCTCTGAGAAAGCAGCCCTGCTACCCCCAGTCTAATGATGATTTTTTCTTTGACCTCCCATAATATCGATTCACTGTCTGTGTGATAATCAAGACGCTGAAAAATTATTGCCTGGACTTCTTAATATTTGCATAATATTTGTCTATCTTATCCTCTCATCTGGGTTGGAAGTGCCATAGAAGTAGGATCTATATATCTTTTTATAAATGACATCCCTTCTGTTTCATCAGGATGTTTTACAAGACAGACAGTTATTATCTTTGACTAGTTTAATTTTGCTTACAAAGGGCTTTACCTTTGCAGTTCGTGTGCTGGTGGTGGTAGGGCCATTACAGGAGCTGGTACACACAGAGGACTCCCCTGTCCTCACCCCCACATCCTGCTCTGCACTATTCTTTGTGAATTCTCCTGGTGTTTAGCTGGTAAGAGATGAAGTGCTGCTGAATACCAATGAAGCCCCTGCTACACATATATGGAAAAATGATAGAAATCCCTCAAGGGCACAACTCAGAATAAACATGATGACTGTAATGTGCATTGCTATTTCTTTATGAGTGTGTGTGTGTGTGTGTGTTGTAAGCTTGTTTTGCTTGTGAGAGTGATCAAACTGTGTTAAATGAAACATCAGAGGAAAGAGTAAGAAGCACAACTGTACATCTAAATCCGGGCCCTGTCGTCCTGGTTTGTGCTGTAACGAATTGAAATTTGCCTGTATCTTCCACTCTTTGTCAGGCTGAGCTGCAGAAGCTGAGACAACAAGCCCTGGAGACAAAACACTTTATTGAAAAGCAAGAAGCTGAAGAGAGAAAACTCCTGCGAATAATTGCTGAGGCTGACGGGGAGAGGTTGAGACAGAAGAAGGAATTAGACCAGGTAGACCAAGTCTCCTTGTCAGACTTGCAGACCTTGTCAACAGACACGAGTATTTAATTCCACCCTTCGAAACTTCCTTCCTCTCTAAGCTCTTCCAACCAGCCCTATTGGAAGAACAGCAGCAGAGACCCATCTTGTGTTGATTAATTATGAAATATTCACTCCTTTATTTGACTTATGAGCACTTCCCACGCCTTAGTCACTCCTCTAGGCACTAGGGACACGTTGGCCACCAAGACAATAAGGTTCATCCTCAAGGAGCTTGCATTCTAGTATAATACAGTTGCTCACATATAATTGCAATTAATAATTACATGATTTGATCTTGACTGGGTGTTCACATGTATGTGTAAGATATGCCTCCCTCAAACCTTATCACAATGTCGGCACATTACCCATCCAACATGAAAAAAAAAAAAAACAATTTGGGAGATAGAAACCCAAATGCATAATTTGGGGGTTAGAAATTTAACTGCTCTGAGGTACCTGGCAGAGAGAAGTTGGTCAGTGCAAGACAGAAGGAAGTAGTGGAACTTGGCAAGAGCTAGCCCACCATGAAGTCATTCAGATTTGAACATTTATAAATATAATGGGTTTGGAAATAAACAAAACGATACACACATGGGCTACAGAATATTAGATAATTGGACTATTATTATTATTTTTGAGACAGAGTCTCTGTCACCCAGGCTGGAGTGTGGTGGTACCATCTTGGCTCACTACAACCTTCTCCTCCCAGGCTCCAGTGATCCTCCCACCTCAGCTTCCCAAGTAGCTGGGACTACAGACATGTGCCACTGCACCTGGCTAATTTTTATGTTTTTAGTAGAGATGGGGTTTCATCATGTTGGCCAGGCTGCTCGCGAACTCCTGGCCTCAAGTGATCTGCCTGCCTTGGCCTCCCAAAGTGCTGGGATTACATGCATGAGCCACTGTACCCAGCCTTGGACTACTATTATTAATATTATTAAGGATTATCTGTTGTGTGGTGTTTTCAAAAACTCTAATGGGAGGGGTCCAGTGTTGATTGTCTAGCCAGCTCTTTCCAGTGCCCAGCCTATGTGGTGCCCAGTACATGTGGGCATTCAATAGATACTCATTGAATGAATGGTGCTGTCACAGTGAAAAGCTAAGGCTCCTCCTTCCCTGGTGACTATGCCCCTCCCTACCTTCCTAGGTCATCAGTGAGAGAGATATCCTGGGGTCTCAGCTTGTTCGGCGCAATGATGAGTTAGCTTTGCTCTATGAGAAGATCAAGATCCAACAGTCTGTGCTGAATAAAGGGGAGAGCCAGTACAACCAGAGGTTGGAGGACATGAGAATCCTCAGACTTGAGATCAAGAAGCTTCGCCGGGAAAAGGGGATTCTTGCCAGGAGTGTGGCTAATGTTGAAGAACTCAGGTAATAGATAATAGAACTCAGGGCTGAAGGCACAGTGCAACGTGGGGAGCTCCTAAAATCACTTCGTAGTCATGCTTGTTGCTCATTGAAGGTCTTTATCGAGTTGTACAAAATGAAGTTTACAGGATGAAATTATTAACAAATAATAAGAGCAGCTTTTCCATAACATCTCCATTGTGCCCATGCTATGTCACAATAATGAACCAGCTTCCTTTCGGGGGGGTATGGGCGAGTGCGAAAAGGTTTTTAAAAAACCGCATTCTGGATTTTACAAAAGAATTTTCAAGGAAATTAGTTACAATTCAGAAATTTTTTCCCCCAGTGGGCTTTCTTGAATTTCTTTAATAAGTTAGTATGCAAGAGAGGGAGCATCAATATTGAAATTTAATCTGGTAACATTTGCACATCTTTTTCTTGGAATTATATACAGGAAGAAAAGAGGTGGAAAATATAATTTTATCACTACTTGAAAACTTCGTTTCCTTAGAAGGCGGCCAAATTTTATATCTCACTTTTGATTTATCTTCTGCAGCTTTCACTTTAGCTTAGTGTGCCTTCTTCTTTCTTTAAATCTTGCATTACACAAGATCTACTTTCCCTTTGGGAAAACGTCACCATGTTTTATATAGGCAATTGCAGGAAACCAAATAAGAGTTCTGGTATTTTCTCAGTAGCTATCCTTATTCCTCACACACTTGTAGATGAACAGTATCCTTGACCATCTTGGAATAAGGACATGGTTTGGATCTGCTTCTCAAATCAATTGGGTTAGAAGATAGTTTGGATATTTAAATGCAATGAATATATTCAGGAATAGCGAGGTTGCCACTATCAAGGATAAATCAATACTTTTTCTTTTTTTTTTCTTTTGGAGTTGCTTGTATTTCAGATGATGAAAGCAGTACAAATTCATTGTAGAAAATGTGAGAAATGCAGAAAAAATATAAAGAAGGGATTAGAAAATCACTCATAACTTTACTACCCAGAGATACCACCACTGACATTTTGGAGACAAATGGATTCATTCTAAGTAGCTATCGAATAGTCTCCAAACCATCACTAAACTTGTCAGCCATGAGTTATTTTTATTACATACACAAAGGACCACATTTTATCCATTCCCATTCAGTATTGCTAGTTTGTTGATAATATGTTTTATTTTTCTTTTCAATGGGAAGACAACTTAATAAAGGTTGGCGGTCAGCTAGTATGAATTCCAATCTGTCTGGCTACCTACAAGCTGTGTGACCTTGGGCAAGTCACTGAACTTCCCTGAGCTTTGGATTTGGCGTCACAATTAAACAGGAAAACAAATCAATGTGCCTAGTATAGAGTCTAGTACAAAGCAGGCCGTCAAATACGGTAGCTAATATTTCTGCCCTCCCCTTCTGATGACATTCTAGAAAATTGAAGTGTTAAAAATATGCTTTTAATTCTAAGCAGCTTGCTCTGAGCGCCCTGTTGAGTGAACATCATGCAGTTAATTCTAATGGTTTGTCTTGCTAATGAGGGGAAGTTGTATTATTGGTTTAAATGAAGCGATTAAGTAAAAGAGATGGCTTAGTATTAGTAATCTGCACCCCTGCAGCAGGCGAGGACAGGTCATAATATCCTTATTGCCCGTGTCAATGCAAGTGCTTGCTTCTTCTCTGCCTCCCAACGTCTCATTCGATAGGGCGACAGCCAGCTCGCAACACTGAGGATGGCTGTCACATATTACCTATCAACTAGAGATTTCTGAAGATTTTAGCAGTGTGTTTCAGCCAGAGCTAGTTATTCAGGACTTTTTCAGCCATCTGTGTAGTTGTGGAACTCAAGATAAAATCTCATTACAACTTCTAACTTGGATTTCTCAATCCGGACTGCATGTGAGAATTGCCAAGACCTCTGAAGCTGGGGACCCATGCTAGACTATTAAACGGAATCCCTGTAAGGATTGGGTCCAGGAGAAGAGGTATTTTTCAAAGCTCCCCAGGGGATTTCAATGTGTAGTGAGGGTAGAGACGTATGCCCTAACTAGTGTTAGGTTATCACCTGAGCCTCAATATATTGCTGTCAGGTGCTGAGTTTGTGGACTGTAGCCTGTTCACTTATTACCACTATAGAGACACTCAGAAACATTAAACAGTATATTGAAACTGTCATAATTCACTGCTGAAATGGTCTGACTCTGTGTCCCCACCCACATCTCACCTTGAATTGTAATAATCCCCACATGTCATGGGTGGGGTCCAGGTGGAGATAATTGAACCATAGGGGTAGTTTCCCCCATGCTGTTCTCGTTGTAGTGATGTAGTGAATAAGTCTCACGAGATCTGATGGTTTTTATAACTGGGAGTTCCCCTAGAGAAGCTCTCTTGCCTGCCACGGTGTAAGATGTTCCTTTGCTCTCCCTTTGTCTTCCTCCATGATTGTGAGGCCTCTCCAGCCATGTGGAACTGTGAGTCCATTAAACCTCTTTCCTTTATAAATTACCCAGTCTTGGGTATGTCTTTATTAGCAGTGTGAGAAAAGACTAATACAATCCCCCTGCCCTTTGTTCTTTTCGTATACTTATAAATTTATTGAGTATCCAGAACCATGACTCTGACTCTGAAGCCCTGGCACTTTTTTTTTTTTTTTTTGGAAAGCTAAGCCAATTCTTGAGCTCTGCAAGAATTAATATCATCTTGCCCAGAATTAGGAGGCTGGTCCCTGTGTTCACAATATTCTCCCTAACTCCAACTTTTTATATAAGACATAGTGTGTATGCAACCAATTAAAGATAGATAGGATATTCAAACAGGTGGATAATTCTTTGCAAAATCAAGTTTGTCTTATTCAGACAGGAGTTTTTTCACATGCAAAGAGAATTGTTGAAGGAGAGGACACGCTGCCGAGCCCTGGAGGAGGAGCTGGAGAATCCCCTGAATGTGCACAGATGGAGGAAGCTCGAGGTAACATCTGGCAGCGTGTTCTCCCCATCCCCAAATCTCTCCTCCTATCCCACGCGAAGCTTCTAACCTAAAGCACAACGAGAAGCGAGGTTTTATTTAATGCTATGCAAATTGTCACCTAAAATGTAAGGCTGTATCTGATGTAAATTGAGTTCTCTCAGAACCAGATGGTTCATTTGGGTTTTGTTTTAAAAGTCTTGCACAAAATTCTTTCTACCTAAAGAAAGCCCAGTGAAAGCTGTGAACCTGCCTCACCAATTGACATTTATTTTTCTGGCTTGGGTAGGTTTTGGTTAACCAGTTATCCTAAGGCTGCCTGTTAGTCTTGGATGTTCATGGCCTTTAATGATATTGGTCACCAGCATCTCCACCATCTTTCAATTGATCTTTGCCTCCTTTTATTACTTACAGAAAATACGGTTTTGTGAACTGCCCTCTTTTTGAAAGCATTGCGTTAGCCAAGCCCTTTCTTTTAGAATCTGGGGATACAGCTGAAGTCCCATTGGTAGGGGATGGATAATCAACTTCATATTTAATTTAATTCTGTGACTTTCTGATAGTCATTACCACCAGCACTGAAAATGACAGTTAAAGACAAACTCTGCTTATTCAAGAAAATCCATCTCTTTAGTTGTAACTAGCAATGTGGATGCTAAAAGGGCCTTCGACTAAATGAATGATCAGGGTATTGGGAGATGTAAGTATGTCATATAAGATAAAGCAGGGCAGGTATAAGAAAGAAAATCAGCCAGGGAGATTTTTGTTTTTGTTTTTCTTTTTTTTTTGAGATGGAGTCTCGCTCTGTCACCCAGGCTGGAGTGCAGTGGCGTGATCTCGGCTCACTGCAAGCTCTGCCTCCCGGGTTCACGCCATTCTCCTGCCTCAGCCTCCCAAGTAGCTGGGACTACAGGCGTCCACCACCATGCCCGGCTAATTTTTTGTATTTTTAGCAGAGACACGGTTTCACCGTGGTCTCAATCTCCTGACCTCGTGATCCGCCCGCTTCAGCCTCCCAAAGTGCTGGGATTACAGGCATGAGCCACCACGCCCAGCCTTTGTTTTTCATTTTAATTTTTTTTCTTTAAGAATGGAAAAGACAATATGTATTTTACATAGGGACCTGTAAGAGAGGAAAAAATAGAAATTCCTTTATTTTTGTTTTTAATTTTTATTTTTTCCTTATAAGAAAGAAAATCAGCCAGGTAGATTCTTGTTTTCCATTTTTATTTTTTCCTTTTAATGAAGAAAGCATTAAGGATAATGCATTATAAATTGTTATGTAAACATGAGGCCTGAATTTTAACAGCATCCAACCCTGCCAGGTGAATGTGTGCCAGATCTAGTCCCAATAGATGGATATCAGTTGGCACTGCTTAGTATTTCTTAAGCAAAGTCAGAGTCAATAGCATCTCTCTTTTTCTTTTCTCTTTTGGACCCTCATTCCTTCCTCTTCAAATGCCAAGAGTGGTGTAGTTTACTAACCCAATAGTAATATGGATATGTCTGCAGAAGTGGAGATGAAGATTTTAAATTCATTTACTGTCACATTAGTTTATTCCATGTGTTTTCATGCAGATCTTTAAAGTTTCCAATTCCACATCAATTTCTGTTAGAAAAATTAGAAAATAGAGACTCTGGGAGGCAGTTGAAAATATTTAGCTGTTAGATTAATTCAAAATGTCAGTACAGTTGAAAGTGAAGCCTTGGCTGAAAGTGTAGAGGACACATTACCAATTTATAACTGTATATCTTGTTTGAATTGTACACAACTAGTGAAGGAACATCAAAGCTTTGTGGATTGATAATTCCATTTCAGAGCTAAATGCCATGGTAGTGTTCTGCTGCCAATAATTAGCAGAAGTCCACATCCTGGAAGCGGTCCCCATCATAGACTGCAGTGAATCTTCCTGTTGACAATTACCAAAGGAGAATCCTAAGGCTGAGTGAATTAGGGAGCCCTGCTTCATTCCATTCAAGAATTCTAGGGGCTGGGCACAGTGGCTCACACCTGTAATCCCAGCACTTTGGGAGGCCAAGGTGGGAGGATTGCCTGAGCCCAGGAGTAAACCTGGGCAGTCTAGTGAGACCCTGTCTTTACAAAAAAATTAACCAGATGTGGTGGCATGTGCCTGTGGTCCCAGCTACTTGGAAACTGAGGCAGGAGGATTGCTCGATCCCCCAGAGTTCAAGGCTGCAGTGAGCCATGATCGCACCACTGCACTCCAGCCTGGGTAACAGAGTGAGACCCTGTCTCAAACAACAACAACAACAAAAAGAATTCTGGAAAATTAAGTAAACAGAGGAGATGGTAGGGTAAGCCTCAGAGCATAGGAATTGAGAACTGTGCCTTTGGAGCTTGGCATATTTGGGCGTGATTCCGGCTCTGAGCCTTGCCAGTCTGGGTAAATGACTTAGTTTCTCTCAGCCTCAGTTGTCCTATCAGTATAAAAGGAGAAGACATACTGTCTCCTAGGGCTGTCCTGCAGCTAAAGTATAATGTTGTATAAAAAGCACTTAGCATAGTACCTGGATGGTGGCAAAGAATCATATATCAAGCATAGTAGCTACCATTATTGTTATTCCCACTGGTGGAATAAACATATTTACTTTGTATTCATGGAATAACTAATGCCATAGAAAAAACATTAGGAAAACTGCAGTCTGCCTTTTTGGGGACAGGAATTTATGATTTTCTCATTTATTATACTTTATTTTTGGTTCTAATTCTCTCTGTATTAGGTCTGCAGGTTTGCAATAGATTTTAATAAGACAATGTGCATTTTACATAGAGGCCTCAGTGCTTTGAAGCTGATGATATCTCAGCTGCTATTGTTGTTCCCCTTGGACAGGCCAGCGACCCCGATGCATATGAGCTGATACAGAAAATTCACACCCTGCAGAAGCGTCTCATCAGCAAGACTGAAGAGGTGGTTGAAAAAGAGCTGCTCCTACAGGTAGCATTTTTGTTTTCTGTACTCATTGTACAAGTGGATTGCCTTAGCACCACCATCTCCAGGACTACGTTCTTAGAATTAGTCAGTTATTTGGCAGCATTGCATGTCCTGTATTTAACTGTAGATGGCAACAGTGACTTACACATAAAGAACAAGCACAGCCTGATTAATTGGTCTTTTACGTTGCGATCACTGATATTTCAAGAATTCTGGAAAATTAAGTTCAAGGCTAGACTTACTGCAATGGGTAATGTGAGCAACCCCCATCCCACTTCTCTACAGTTTTATTTATCAGATTCTTTTAAACATTTTTCTTCATATCTTCATATAATGCAAAATGCTGTGATTTTGATTTTGAAAATAAGCTTTCTCATAGAGCACAAATGATCTGTTCACATGAAGATTTGTGTGAGTGAAATGGAAGAAGAGATTTCTTTTTGAGGATTTTATGCAGTAAATTGTTCTGTAGCAATTAGGCCTATATCTTTGCAAGGGCCAGCTGTCATCATCATCACCATCTTCCTCACTGCCATCATCATCATCATCATCACTTACTGCATGCCAGATATGCTGGTGGCTTTACCTACTTGGTCCCATTTCCTCTTTGCAGTTCAGGAAGCAGGTGTGGTCATCCCCAGCTGATGACCGAGGAAGTCAGGGCCCACGAGTTTAGTGTGGATGAGAATGTCAGCTCTTGAAGTTAGATGGCTTGGTTTGGAATACTGCCAGTTGCTATGTCAGTTTAACTTCATTGCACCTGATGTTCTTAGTCTGTATTATGGGACAATAACAGAACCTGTGAAAATGGATATTGTGAGGATGGAAAGGGTTTAGTATTATCCATGGTAACATGGTGTCTAATAAATATTAGCAATTATTCATGTTACTTTGGATTCCAAAACCCATAATTAATTAATTAATTAATTTTTTGAGACAGTCTTGCCCTGTTGCCCAGGCTGGAGTGCAGTGGTGCCATCTCGGTTCACTGCAGCCTCTGCCTCCCAGGTTCAAGTGATTCTCCTGCCTCAGCCTCCCAAGTAGCTGGGATTACAGGTGTGTGCCACCACGCCTGGCTAATTTTTGTATTTTTAGTAGAGATGGGGTTTCACCATGTTGGCCAGGATGGTCTCAAACTCCTGACCCCAAGTATCTGCCTGCCTTGGCCTCCCAAAGTGCTGGGATTACAGGCGTGAGCCACTGTGCCCAGCCCCAAAGCCCATAATTTTAATCACTAGGTTAATATTAGTAGGAGTAGGAACTTCTATATATGAGTAAGGGACATTTGCTCCTTCTGTTTTACAGTCTACCTTAAGAAAGATATTTACCCTAAAGTTGGGTATACAGTAAATAGCCTTCCAGAATATCGTGACACTGAATGGCCAACAGGGATTTTCCTCTTCTCTTGTAGATTACTGTGTGGTTGAGGGAGTAGACTTTGGAGTCCAGAAAGATCTGGTCTTAAATCAGTTTCAATCCTTGATCATTTCATGACTTTAAGAGAATTACATACGTTGTACAAATCTCAGTTTTCCCATCTGTAAAATGGGGATAATAATACCTGTTTTTTTATAATGGGAGGAGGATACTCTAATCAGAGTACATAGTTTGGATGTCTTGTAAGGATAACCAATTAGTACGTGGCACTGGGCTTTGACAGTCCAGAGTTTGCTGTTCCACTGATGCTGGCCACAAGTCATTTCCCAAGTCTGTGCAGCTGGTTAAGTGCTAGGGTGGGACTTGGTCCCGGCAGTCACTCCAGAGCTCACGCTTTCTACTTCCTTGTCTGTTCTGTTATCACCACTTTGTTAGTTTTAAAAAGAACCAAATCTTATGTTTGCCAAGCATCTGTATTATAAGTTTGTTTTATATTTCATGGACTGCTCTAACTTTATTATTTCCTTCCCTCTATATACTCTGGGTTTACTGGGTTCTTCTACCTTTTTAAGGTTAATGCTCAGCTCATCAATGTTCAGTCTTCTCTTCTAATATAAATATTTCAGTTATAAAATGTCTTTTAAATTATTTATTTAGGGTTGGGTGCAGTGGATCATGCCTATAATCCCAGCGCGTTGGGAGGCCAAGTGGGGGTGGATTGCTTGAGCTCAGGAGTTTGAGACCAGCCTAGATAACATGGCAAAACCTTATCTCTACAAAGAATACAAATATTAGCCAGGCGTGGGGGCGTGCACGTTTAGTCCCCGCTACGCAGGGAGAATTGCTTGAGCCCATGAATTCGAGGCTGTAGTGAGCTGTGATTGTGCCACTGCACTTCAGCCTAGGTGACAGTGTGAGACCCCGTCTCATAAAAAAAAAAATTATTTAGTTCCTTTCCACAGGTTTTGATATGGGGAATTTTCATTTAGTCCTAAATGTTGTATATTTTCAGAATTACTTCTCCTTTGACAGTAAGTCTTAATAAATATTCACTATTTCTCCTAATCATAATTAGGAGATATTTTATGATATTTTAGGATAATTAAAAGTGTATTTTAAATTTTCCAAATATATATGTATTTAAGTTATCTTTTACTTACTGATTGGTCACTTTTCTGCATTGTTGTCTGTATTATACAGATTCTTTGGAATTTGTTGAACTTGATTTGTGACCAACTAAGTGGTCAGTTTTTATACCTGATGCCTGCTGTTTGAAAAACATACATACTCTCTAAATGCTCTGGGTTCAGTGTTCTCTGTTTGTTCGTTAGATCAACCTTGTTAATTGTATTGTCCACATCTGTACTTTTCCTAATTTTCTGTCTGCCTAATCACTGAAAAATGGTTGGAGATTTGTCTTATTTCTCCTTCTCTCTGACATTTTTTGCTTTAAGAACATTTTAGATCATGATAAGGTGAGTAAAAGATTATAATTTTTATTTCTTCCTGCTTGAATTGCTCCTTTCGTATTATGTAAGAACTCTTGTAATAATATTTTTACTTACAAATTTGCCTAGTATTAACATAGCTCAATCAGCTGGATTTTGAAAAGTAGTTTTCCTATATTTTTACTTTTAAACTTTTGGTGTCTTTGTACTTTAGGAATATCTCTTGTAATTAAAAAAAATCTTATCTTTGTCTTTGTGTTTAGTTTGTTTATTGATAATTTTAGGTTTATTTCTACCTTCTCATTTTCCCTGATTTTTTGTAATGCTCAAAAAAATTCTATCAGACTGAGTTTTCTTTATGTTCTGTTTTCCCGTTTACCAGTCTTCCCACTAAACATTACTACCTATTCCCTTTTTACAGTTGTTCTTTTACTCAACAGTTACCACCACTCAGTATAATATTCTCTCTCTGTCTCTGATTCCCTTAAATACATTATCTTAATTCTTTGTTTTTCTCTTTCGTAGATTCCCTTAAAAATTCACCATGCATAGTTGACATCAAATCTGAAGTCTAAAGTTGATCAATATCTTTCTCCTTCTTACAAACAGTGTAAGGATTTGGAATGCTTTAACTGCAGCTACCCTGCTGTTTCCAAAATCAGCCATCACCACTGTTAAGTTATAGAGTCAATTTATTAAGATTTACCAAGATGTTTACTAGTTCTTTTGTTTTCTATTTCTACATATCTCCAATTCCTTACTTCTGGGTTCTGTCTCTTCCTTTTTGAAGTATATCCTTTCATAGTTCTTTAACCAATAGATTTTTCAATGGTTAACTCTCTCCTTTGCTTGTCTAAAAATGTTTTTAATTTGGCCTTATTTGTAAATGATTAACTTGAAATCTTATTTCTATTAGCACTTTGAAGACGTTGGTCCTTTGTGTCCCCAGCTTCCAGTGATGTGACTGAGAAGTCTGCTGTACGTCTAATTGTTTCTGCTCCTTTTTAGGTGACCTGCCTTTTCTTCTGTTTGATAGTTAGATCTTCTCTTTGCCTTTGATGTTTCAGAGTTTCAGCACAACGCATTTGGGTATTAATTTAGTTTTGCTTACTATGTTCAGAACACACTCCATTTCCTGAATCTGAGGGTTCCTGTGTCTTCGAATAGTCTCTTCTTTAGTGTCTTTATTCACTCCTCCTGGAACTCTTATTAGAAGTATGTTGGGTTTTCTTATTCTTTTTTCCTATTTATTCTTTTTTCCTATTTACTGACCTAGTTGATGTTTTTCTTCTCTTTAACTCTTTGTTACATTTTCTTAGCTTTATCTCTATTTATTTATTTATTTATTTATTTATTTATTTATTTATTTTATTTATTTATTTATTTTTTTTTTGAGACGGAGTCTTGCTCTGTCGCCCAGGCTGGAGTGCAGTGGTGCAATCTTGGCGCACTGCAACCTCCGCTTCCCAGGTTCAAGCGATTCTCCTGCCTCAGCCTCCTGAGTAGCTGGGATTACAGGCACCCACCACAATGCCCAGCTAATTTTTGTATTTTTAGTAGAGACGGGGTTTCATCCTGTTGGCTAGGCTGGTCTCGAACTCCTGACCTCAAGTGATCTGCTGGCCTTGGCCTCCCAAAGTGTTAATCTTAATCTTCTTGTTCACCAGTTCTTTCAGTGTGCTTATCTGCTAATAGTCAATCCACTGAGATTTTATTTTCAATTATTTTATTTTTATTTTATAGAGACTCTTCTTCACATATGCCTGGTTTTTGTTGATAGTTTCTTGATCTTTTCTCATGTTTTACATCCTTCCTTTATGTCCCCAATTAATTCAAAAATTTATTTTATAGTCTTAATCTGAGTGTTCTATTATTGAAGTTCTCGAGGGGTTTTCCTGTTTGTTGTGACTGCTGACTTTCACTCACGGTGGATTTTTCCTTTTGTGTTGTGTGATTTTGGATTGTGAACTCATTTTCAGAAAGCCTTTATTTGGGGACTTGGGAATGGTTTAGGTTAAGGGTATGTCCATTCATTTGTTTCTGCCAGGTGCCTTAGAAGCTATCACTTGCTTAGAACAATTTTTTTTTAATGTTAAATTCTCACTTTGGGTTGCTTGGACTACTTGGCTAACATATACTAGAACCTCAAACTCTTGTGACAGAAGATGAATGGATACAAATTCTTAGGGAAGCAACTTTTTTTCTTTCCCCCACCCAGAGCCCAGGAGAGATAGTTAGGTTTCCTTGTGGTCTTCCTGTCCCAGTGGGTAGATTTCTATCTATTGTATCTTTTTGCCAAGGGTAAAACTTTTAAAAGTCACTAACTTTATGCTGAGGAATCTTACTACTAACACCCACTTCACACAGGGCCAGCACCTTATCCTTTGCCTTCTTGTGGCCACTAAAATCCAGGCCCTTTGTTCAGCTATCCCTCAGGGGATAGCTGCAATATATATCTATTCACTGTTCTAACATGCAGTTCAGGCTTTGATTTTGACACTTGAGCAAACTAATTGAAAATTCTGTTTTGTGATTAAAACTCATGCTGAATTGTTTTACTCAGCATGTCTAATGCTTTGTGGACGTTAGTTTTCATGTTATTTAGTCTGACATATTGCCATAAACAGAAATCTCCTATTTGCTTGACTCACTAGTTTCTTCATCCATAAGTTGGGGACAATAATAGTACCCAGAGAATTGTGTTAGTACACATAAAAGTTTAATAGAATTCTTAGTTCTCATTAACAATGCTATTAATAATAGTATTATTATTAATATCATTAATTACCAGCACAGTTTTTCCAGGCCTCCAAAGTTTAATGTCCTGTCTCAATCCCTTTTAATCAATTCCTTATTTAGCGTTTGGAATGGTTGGGCTGCCCTGTGCCTGCTGTGATTTTTCTCAGCAGCTTGCATAACCCCAGACAACAAGCCTTGTTATCTTGCTGAAGCCCCAAGTGTTCCATAGGATTTGACAGTTCCTCAATTTCATCTTTTAAAATTAAAATATTAGAGAAGTTCTCTGTACTCACAATAGAATATTTTGCAATTAGGAAGACTTTGGGTTGAATTCTTCTGAGTATCACAGCAATTTTTAAATAACTGTTTAATCCATTATGTGGTGATAGACAGACCCCATCATTTCCAAGCAGCAGGTATGATGGAAGCCTATGTTCAAGCCCCACTCGCCTGTGAACTCTTTGAGGAGGGGCGCTTCCCAGTTCTCCTCTCTAATCCCAGTGCCTGATACAGTACTGGGCACACAGATGCTCATTATAGACGGACTGGCTCTCTGCCTGGGCAACTCCTGCCTACCCTTTAGGTCTTAGCTTAAATATTTTTTCCTTAGGAAAGCCCCTTTTCCTAGGTTAGGTGTCTTGGTACACGTTCCCGTAACTGAACTTCTTCCTTATACCACTCATCACACTTGTAATTAATGAAATAGTTGTCATTAATATGTGATGGCTCTTTCCTGTTAGACTATAAGCTTCGCAAAGGAGTTCTGGTGTCTGTCTTGTTGATCATCACATCCCTAATTTCTCATCCACAAATATTTGTCTAGCAACTTATTAAAGGTTGAAAGATTTGTGGTCCTTCAGAAAGTGGTATGTTGCACAGTCATTTAAGTTCGTCTTCGAGCTCTGAGAGGTGGCCTTTGCGTTTTTTTATTGACTTCTGACTTTTCAGGAGTCTGGAATTTACTGTGGGTTTATGGATCTGTAAACTTGATGCAACCTCTCAGTGTCCTTTTTGTTTGTGAAGGCAGGCTGATTCACGTGGGTCTGTCAAAGTTCTTCCCTTGCTTGGGATTAATGTGAAAATGGTTCTTGAAACTAACTTTATAGCTTCAGTGGTAAGATGGAGAAGTCTGTATTCTTGCCAGAATTGGAATCTAAGGTATGAACGGGAAGGATTTCTTTTCTTCTGCTCACCAAGCTACTCTCCCCTTCAGAGAAGCAGGCGCAATGGAAACGTACCTGAAGTGTACCTCCTGGTGGCCTCTCCTTGCTATTGTTGCTTCATTTGTTCCTCCTCTCATCTGAATCCTTCAGGATTAATGACTTCTTTTTTCTTTAAAGGCATCTGCGGGATGAGGCAGGCATATATGCCTTGAGTAACTGCTATCCATTACCCGGGTATCATTACATCATCATCATCATCATCATCATCATCATCATCATCAAGATGGCATTTCTAATAATGGGCATAAGGCATGATAGCATTGGAGTAGGAAGCTCTAACCTCTCGCTAGAGGCACTTAAAACATGACGAACACTCAGAGCTACTCAAATTGTTTCTTCCAAATGCTTAAATATGGGGTAACAAGTTCAAATGCACTTACCCTCATGGCCAGGCATGTAACAAGAAAAGAGTGAGGTGGATTTTGCATGCCACGATCAGAAACAGCAACTGGTAGGTGCCTCATAGTCAGAGGCCAAAGGGAGTGGTGGGGATTGCAGCACGTGGCGGGCTATGGGCCCCAGTCCTAGGAAGCATCCCTAGGAAGCAGCTAATCCCACCCCAGCTAATGGCAGGCTGATTTGTCAAATCTTTAATTTTTAAAGAGCTGGAAATGCAGATTTTTATGTTCAATATACTGAGTTTTAAACATTGACAGTCTTAAAAACACTGTATGGGACTCCCAGAAACAAGTTTGCCAACCATCCTTGGCCCACAAGTGGATAGTTTACAACCTCTAGCTTCAAGGCTTGGGGGAGAAGGAGACGTAAAGAAACAGCAGCCACACAGTCGGCTTTACTAGTTTTGATTTCTTTAATCTTGTTCTTTGTTGTGATTCCTTGATAGACGTGCAGAGCCCAAGAATCAAAAGGGAAAGAGGGAGGGAGGAGAAGGTTCAGGCTGTAGGTGCTATGCAGCAGCAATCAGAGGTGAGCAAGGCTGTGTTCTTCTAAGGTTGTGAACAGAGAGGCAGAGAAGCAGGGGCTGTGTTCTGTGGGGCAGGGTGGGTGGGCTTCAGGGAAGATGGGCTTTCTTAAGATGCCTTTTGTCTTGCCGCTAATAACTCTTAATTTAATTTAATTTAATTTTATTTTTATTTTTATTTTTTTGAGACGGATTCTTGCTCTGTCACCCAGGCTGGAGTGCAGTGGCGCAATCTCGGCTCACTGCAAGCTCCGCCTCCCGGGTTCACGCCATTCTCCTGCCTCAGCCTCCGGAGTAGCTGGGACTACAGGCGCCCGCCACCACACCCGGCTAATTTTTTTTGTATTTTTTGGTAGAGACGGGGTTTCACCGAATTTTATTTTATAAACTCTTCGAAAACAGAAAAGGTCTTCTCTGAATTGTTAAAAAGACCAAGGGTTGTCTCTGAACACTCCCCACCCCCGTGAATGGGCAGCAGGAATACCTTGTGTTGCCGGCCTGCCCACCGCAGTCACTGAGCGCCCGGAATTCCGGGGTCAATGACACAGACCTCGTCCCAGCCTTGAAGGACCTCTGAGCTCTGCAACCACAGGGCAGTGTGCCAAGGGCTGTGATACTGTACAGGATGCTATGGGACTCTAAGCAAGGCTCTGGAGTGGGCAGGTGTCTCAGTTTGGGTCTCTTCAAATCAGACACTGAGACACAGATTTGGGGTCTGGGCATTTGGGAGGCAGTTGCAGGAAGCTCGAGTCGGGGAGCAGGAAAGTGAGATGGGGAGGGAGGAAAAGCCAGTGGGTGGAGGGGGAGGGAGCGGGTCATCCCATGGGCGTTGAGCTCTAGTACCGCTGGGATTCCTCTGAGGAACCACACAGGAAAGCGGGTAAAATTGTCCATCGGAGGAAAGAGGACTGGGCATTTGTTCAATGACTCCCATTCCCCACTGGTTGAGAGTTGCCCTGGGGACATTGAGCTGCTTCCAAAGGCAGACTGAGGGAGAGCCCTGGCCTGAGGCAGAAACGCTGACACCCATGCGCCTGAGGTGTAAGCTGCTAGAGCATTCTGGGAACTGTGGGCCCTCCCAGTGTGCCAGGCATGTCACCTCAAAATCATGAAATTTAGGATGGGCTGTGAGGAGGAGGCTCAGGGCACCAAAAACACCTGTTACATGAGATCAGGTCTCCTGGCAGGTCCTGGGGACTACCAACCAGGTAGATCCCTTTACTCACTCAGTGATTCACCTAAGGTATGCATTGCCAATATGACTTTAGAAAAGGAGGGGCATTTTCCCAACCAAGTTCCCATTAGGCCTTCCTCTATTCTACCCGTCTGCTGCCATTTCAGTTACCTGCCAGGAACCAGATGACATGATCATACTGTATGTAGTTCACACCCTGAGTGTGTTCTAATGACAGCCATCCTTTGAGTGCTTACTGTATGCTAGGCACTGTGCTTTCCCTATGCACAGGCAGCAGTGTATGGTGGTGAGTACACAATGACTGTTAGCTTGCCAGATGGTGGGGGTGAAATGATGCGTGCTCTACCTGGGACTCATTTTGGGGAAAGGAAACAAACTTGACCTCCTAGACTGATAGAACTGGATCATCCTGCCCAGAAAATTTTATTAAAATGATGAGAATACTGAGGCATTTTCCCTTCATGTGTGGAAGTAGTGATGTATTACTAGAAGGGTTAATTATGTTAGGGGGGTTTTGATGAGTGGAAGCACACTACCTTATGAACAGTGACACTGAAATGGTTCAGGTGAGAAAACTGCCTTGGTGGAGTTCAGGTTCGTGTTGCTTTAGGAAATTGTCACATGCATTCTCTTACATGCACCTAGAGGCCTAGGTAAGGGGCATATCCCTCAGATAAATAAATCATGAACTGAACTGGAAATCACTGCTTCTTTGCCGGCATCTGAGCCCTGCCCTTTCAAGGTGAACTTTCTCTATAATTTAATTTTATGACTGACTGGATGGAAGTCTGGTTTATTTAACTGTAAAATGGCTTGAATGATAGGAGGGTTTGAATGGATCTGCACGAGTTATTAGCTGTGCAGAGGGAGCAAACCTCATATAGCTCATTTTTAGATAATTCTTTCATAAGGGCTTTCAATTTTCTTGATCTCCTGATTATCTTACATTTGTTTAATGTTTACATTGTGTTAAACAGTGCTCTAAATGCTTGTATAGCTATTATCTCATTTAATTGTCACAACAACCCTGGAAGAGCACACCAGTCCCCTTTACAGACAAGGGAACATGTAGGCCAGGAAAGCTGAGTCTTTCTACCAGGGCCACATAATGGGTACCTGGTGGAGCACTGAGTCTTATCTTAGAATTCTGCTTCCAAAAGTTCTTCCGCAGCATGTGGTGTAAGAACACTGTGGTCATTGAATTTATCATGTATAGATTGCCTTGGTCATTCATGGAGAAACTTCACCTTTCTCACTGCATCTTGAGCCTTGCTACTGCAAGCATGGACTCCAGTGGCACTGGCATCTCTGAGAGCTCTTTAGAAATGCAGGATCCCTGGACCCCCTGAGGCTTAATGAATCAGAATCTGCATTTTAAGCAGATCCCCAGGGATTCAGGTTACTGGTTCAGTCTGAGAAACACTCATGCTCTAGAAGTTGGTTTCTTTCGTGGTAGATCTTCATCCTTCAGAGCAACAGCTGTGGTGCTGGTGGGCCCAGGTTGGAACCCCACACCTCCTGGCGACCAGGCATGTGGCCTGGCATTGTTGCTTAACCTTCCTACGCTTTGCTCTCCTCTGAAATATGGAGCTCATCATTTTATTAGCATCTTTTGGTTACTGTAAAGATTAAGGGAAAGAATGACATAAAGCACTTAGCACAATGCTTGAGATTTGTTCAGTGCTCAAGAAATACCATTATTTGTAGTTTGGAAGATGATAACTTCACCCTCTGGCCCTGGCTCTTAAACTGCAGGGACTGATAATATCTAGGAGTAATCAGACAACTGAATGCATCCAGAATTTGAGGGATGTTTTAGCATCCCACAAACTCTTGAAGGCTATTGACATTCGTATGAAAGTCTAGAGTGTTTCTTTGTTGACAAGAGACATGACAATCCTTGGTCCTGTTTGATGGTAGCACAGATAGATTTGGTGGAAGCTACAGAGAATTTTGAAGAGTAGAGGGAAATGGCAGTCACAGCTCACATCGATTGAATGCTGAGTACATTCAATACTCAATGTACTCTGTGCTGCCCTGTGCTGAGCATCTGCTTTCACTGCAGCCACTGGAAGCCCAGATGAGGCTAATGCTGCTGTTGTTTCATTTCACAGAGAAGGGAACTGAACTTGTTCAAGAGTTCACAGAGGAAGGAAAACAAAGCTTGCCCAAGAGCTTGTGGTTAAGAAATATCAGAGCTGCAGTGATAAACCAGGTTTGGGTAAACTATGGCCCACAGTGGGCTGTATCTGGCCTACCACCTGTTTTTATATGGCCTGCACCAAGAATGGTGTTTATATACTTAAGTGATTAGAAAAAAATCACAAGAATAATATCTCAAGACATATAAAATTGTGATGAAGTTTGAATTTCAGTGTCCATAAATAAAGTTTTATTGGCACAGAGCCAGGCTCATTCATTCACGGAACATCACAGTTGCTTCTGTGCTACAGCAGCACAGTTGAATTGTTGTGAAGGTACTGAATAGCTCACAAAGCTGGCGTTGGTTACTGCCAGGCCCTTTACAGAAAGCATTTGCTGACCCCTCTTAGAAACCTAAGTCATTGGAGGCTGGATGCGGTGGCTCACGCCTGTAATCCCAGCACTTTGGGAGGCCGAGGCAGGTGGATCATGAGGTCAGGAGATGGAGACCATCCTGGCTAACATGGTGAAACCCCATCTCTACTAAAAATACAAAAAATTAGCTGGGCATGTTGGCAGGTGCCTGTAGTCCCAGCTACTCAGGAAGCTGAGGCAGGAGAATGGAGTGAACCCGGGAGGCGGAGCTTGCAGTGAGCCAAGATAGAGCCACTGCAATCCGGCCTGGGCAAAAGAGCGAGACTCCGCCTCAAAACAAAAACAAAAACAAAAAAAAACCTTAGTCATTGGAATCGAGAACAGAGCCCCTCACCACTATTCTTTAGTGCCTCCCAATAGAGCCACTGAACATTCCATTACCATGACTTCTTTGTTCCCCCACTTCAGATACCAAAGTAATTATTCAATTATTAAGGAACTGCTTTAAGATCTGGAAGGCAGAATTCTAATAGCATGGCCCAGTTGCTGGTAGTGTAGCCTACACTAAACGTAATTCTTGCCTGCTTTATTAGTGGATAACTCAGTGGTCATCCTCCCCAAAGCTGGGCTGAAATAGCATTGAAGATGCTCCCTCACTAGACGATGGTGTGGGACTGAGAGGTACAGTGTAAGATGAAACCACTGAACAGAAGCCTGTCTGTGGGTTTTTGCTCTGTTCTAAAATCAAGGGGTAGAAGAATGAGATGCGAGGGGGGAAAATAGCTTCTGCAGAGCCTTGATGCTCTCATTGAAGGACATTTAAAGTGCTGGGAATGGTTGAGGAGGCTGCGTCCCCGTCGTGCTCCTGGGGCCTGTTTCTCGGCTCCCACTTCTTTCTGGGGTTTCTGGGAATGCCTGCTTTCCTGCACATGCTTCTGCATGCCAGGGAGGTTGGAAGGAGCAATTGGAGGCAGGCTGTTCAGAAAACAGAATGCCAATGCTAGCATAGATGTCCTCCCTGTTGCTGTCTGCGGGGCACCATATGCTTCTACCTACTTGGTTTGTCCAAGACAGCCTGAGTATGAACATTCTCGGAGGGTGGGTTCAGGTCACACTACTCATGATCCTGTAACACTCCAGCAACACTTAACCTCCGATGGGCACATTTTCAAAGTGCTTTCCAGGCGTTGTATCTTAGTGGTTCCCAAATGCTGATCTGAGGGCCAGGAGAAATGATACGGTCCCAAACGCAATATTCATTGGTCTGTAAGAAAATGAGCGCAGTAAGAACTGTGTAGCATAAAGCTAATTTTACTTCTCTATTTTAGGGACTGTTCTTTTATCTGTGTCCCTTTTTTTTTTACTTTTGAAAATTCCTTTTTTGAGATGACATTCTCTTATTGTTTGTGTGTTCCTCTCCTTTATGAGATGATGGTAAGAGGCATGATGATTTTCTGTTAGTCAAGAGCATGGATCCTGTGTATGTGGTGACTTCGTTGCTTTGTTAGACAGGGATAATCATGCCTATCTCCTAGAGTTATTGGGGAGATTATATTAACATATATAAAACATTTAGAATAGTCCCTGGCACATAGCAAACACTACATTGTTACCTAAGATTCTTTCTTTTTGGTTTTCGTGTTAAAAATTTAGCATAAGAAGAAGTTGGCAAGACTATGATGGTACCTCCAAGATTTTGGAGGAAATATATAGGTCAAAGAAATCCAAAATCTAGGAACTGGTACTTTCTGTCTTAATCTTTGCAATAACCCTGTTTTGCAGATCAGGAAACTAAAGCTCAGAGAGGTTTATGGGCCCTCAGAAAGTGTAAGAAAAAGGATAATAGTGCAGGATTGTCTAGGACTCTGGTCTCCCTTAAGGGAGCAGACTTTTAATATGCAGATGTTTGGGGCCTTTTTTTTTTTTTTTTTTTTTTTACAATTGTGTTCAGCTTCATTAAGGTGAACAAGTTTCTCAAAGTGTGTCCTTTCAAACTTGCCTGAGTGTACTTAATGACTCAATTATCAAATGCCTTCTCATATTCCCTCTCAGTAGTTCTCTCTAAATGTGCCAGGAATAACTTCCATAGCATTAGAGTACTGCAAGCATTAGGAGTTTCTTAAAAGAGATTGGCGCTGGTAAGCTCGATTAGGCAGATAGAGTTTAAAAACCGGTTTATACCTTAAACTGTAAGTACCTTAAACACTTGTAATTTCAGCCAACCTGAGGAGAGACACAGATGACTGCTGGTGTCCAGATCTTCAATTTGGTTAGCAAGGGTCTTTTTCGTGTTATGTGTTTTGAAACAAGTGGTTTTTATACCTATCAGATACTATGCTTATTACTTGGGAGATGAAACAATCTGTATATCAAACTTCTATGACATACAATTTACCTATGTAACAAATGTGCCCATGTACTCCTACAACTAAAATAAAAGTTAAAAAAAGAAAAAAAAAGTGGTTTTCAAAAGGGGTATCTTGATTGACTTCCTTCTCTACCCTTCCATTTTCTTTTTCTCTTTTAAAACATTTTTCTATTTTTTATTTTTATTTTTATTTTTTTTTTGAGACAGCGTCTCACTCTGGTGTTCAGGCTGGAGTGCAGTGGCATGATCACAGCTCACTGCAGCCTCAAGTTCCTGGGCTCAGGTGATCCTCCCACCTCAGCCTCCTGAGTAGCTGGGACTACAGTCTTGTGCCCCCACACCCGGCTAATTTTTTTGTATTTAGTAGAGATGGGTTTTTGCTATGTTGCTCAGGCTGGTCTTGAACTCCTGGGCTCAAGTGATCCACCAACCTTGGCCTGCCAAAGTGCTGGGATTACACGCATGAGCCACCGCACCTGGCCTCCTCCCTTCCATTTTCATCTCAATTTTAAGAATTAGGATTGAGACATTTTAAACTGTCAGAAGTCCACGAAATAGCAGATCTGACTACAGAGGTTCAATTAATAAAGGGGTGATGTATATTAAGTGAGTAGTAGATATGGAACCTCAGCACTCATCATGTAGAAGCATACACCTTCTACACCTATGACAAGAAATGAATTTCTGTCCAACTTTCCACCTGTTTTACTAGCCCCCTTCTAAGACTCCTTTTCCCTTCCACCTCCCCACTCCCATGAATGGAAAAGGAGGCATTGCTCATCTGGTTAGTCGCAGCCTGAGACTTGAGTCACATATTGCTGATGGCCCAGGCCATTATGTGCTATATATCCCCTGCCTATGTGCTGAAGTTCTCTTGCTCTCCTAGCCTGGGCAAGACCCACTATGTCCACCATCCATTCTAACTCCTCTAAATCTTTGACTGGGTGGGTAAACCTTATTGGGTCTGCTCTTTCTGGCCATCTAAGATTCAAGGAAGAGAGAATAGGTCTCTTGGTACAGAAAATTCCCAGCTCAATAGACTAAAGAAGGCTTACACAAGGTGGTATCCATAGTGATTAGTGGATATGACTCTTGAGCAAATCAGGTTCATGAGTCCAAGCTCACTCATATTGCTGTGTGACCCAGAGGAACTTACTTAACTTCTCTAAGCCTCAGGTTTTGATTAGGAAGGTATAGGTAATAGTAGTGCCTATCACATAAGATTTCAGTGTAAATTAAACAAGATCATCTTTATCAAGCACATAGCTCAAGGATTGCACTTAATAAATGTTAGCTGTTGTTACCATGGTATTTTACTTTAGACTTAAATTTTAGGCCAGGTGTGGTGGCTCACACCTATAATCCTAGCACTTTGGGAGGCCGAGGTGGGTGGGTCACCTGAGGTCAGGAGTTTGAGACCAGCCTGGCCAATGTGATGAAACCCCGTCTCTACTAAAAATACAAAAAATGAGCCAGGTGCGGTGGCACACACCTGTAGTCCCAGCTACTTGGGAGGCTGAGGCACGAGAGAAGGTTGCAGTGAGTTGAGATCACTCCACTGCACTCCAGCCTGGGCGACAGAGTGAGACTCCATCTCAAAATATAAAATAGGATAAAATAAAATAAAATAAAAATTTTAGAAGAGCCTCTAAAGTACATAGTAGCTTATAAATGACATAGCTTGACTCAGCATTTCATATGTGAACTCCCTTTCAGGAGTAATTGCATAGACCCATCCATTCTTAGAGCAGTCTCTCACTTTCCTTCCATGGTGTCTGACCCTTTAGTTACTGTGCCCATGAGTTAGGCCTCTGTGATAGCCTGAGTATCTGTTAGCTTTTTCTGTATAATAAAGCACTCCACAACTTCGTGGCTTAGAACAATAATCATTTATTAGGTGGTGATTCTGTCAGTTGGCAATTTGGGCTGGGCTCAGCTGGCTTGTTTTTCTGTTGGGTTCGCCTGGGCTCACATGTGCTTTTTCAACTGGCTGGTGGATTGGCCCAAAGCTGGTTCATTTGGGTGGGATCATTCACATGTACAGTGGTTGGTGCTGGCAGTTGGCGAGAGGGAAGGAGTGTCTGAACTACCTGTCTCCACCAGCCTAGCCCAGGCTTATTCTCATGGTAACAGCCTTAGAGTCTCCAAGGCAGCAAGAAAGGGCAAGCCTCAAAATGCAAGTACTTTTTTGGGTCTCCATTTGTGTCATACTTACCAATGTCCCATTAGCCAAAGCAAGTCACATGGCCAAGCCCAGAGTAAATATGGGAGAGGACTATCTAGGATCATAGTTACAAGTGGCTCTTGTTCAACACTGTACCACAGTCTCCTTTCTTTGGGGAGATTGAGTGGAGATACTTTGCATTTAATCATCAAGTGGTACAAGATTTCTTAAGTTTTATTTTAATTGACACATAATAATTGTACTAACATTTCTTTTTTTAATCCTTTGTTGGATATGGTACTTTAATATGCTGGCATCTTGTCGCTACCCTTGGATTTTATTGCCGACATGTTTTTCTTTCGTTTAATTTTTTATTCCCTTTATTTAGGAAATTATGGTTTGCTGTAGGACATAGTTATTTTTATAGGAGAAACAGCTGTGATGTCATAACTGAGTACATTTCCTTAGTGATATGCATTTATTCCCATGCATTTGGAAACATGATCCACCATCCATTTGTTCATTTTTATTTTGGTCTCTGACTTCACATTGAATCAGAGCAAATATGTGAACCAAAAATATATTAGTTGATAAATTAGTCTTTTAAAAATGTAACATTTACTATTTTCTTTTGATATTTATAGTTATTGAGCTGTAAGAGGTAAGGGAGTGTTTTAAAATATTTTTTTCTACTACAAGAATCAGTTTGAATTAAGTTGCATAAAACCAAGTGAGATGCAGAATAATATGTTTCTAGTATTAGAAACAATTCAAGCTTTTTATAAGAGTGGTGCTTAAACAGGAGTTTTTTTTTTTTTTTTAGAAACAAATAACAGTAACATGGCCAATAACTGAAAAAGGAAATAAGTAGATTACTTAGTCCAAACGAAACATTTTCAATAAAGAATTTCTCAGTGGAACATTTAGGTTGTTATTGAATCTGTATACAATTATATCTTACTCCCTAAACAAAAGAGATTTTCAGTGATAAATGTTTTTAGGGACAGCAGCAAGATTCAATTCAGTTTATTTCAAGATGAGGATTTATTTATGAAATTAGAAGAAAATAGTTGCCAACAAGGACCCGGGGGAGTCCTATCTATTTTTATCTCCTCTGTTGGTGTTTTACCCAGAAATATCTTAGAAACGGAGATGCTTCTTACAAGGATGAGAAAAATTGCAGGTGGAACAGAAATTAATTTGTATTTATAGTCCAAACACCTACATGAATCCTTAATCTGCTTTTTTATGATATTAGGGGAATTTATAGAATCGTTTAGATTGGAAGAAATCTCCAGTGGGTCATCAAGTTCCCTCTCCTTATAATGGCAGTGCTGATTTTATTATCTTAAAGCAGCTCTGATAGATGGGTGTCAAGTCTGGCTCATGTTTCATGCATTAAAAAATGTATATTCCCTACTCTGCATGTATTTAATGTGTAGGAAACAGCCTGGGAGCTGCCTATATGCCTGGGAGTCCTTTTCTGAGTTCTTGACACACAGTCTTCTCTGGAGCTGGTGCCAAATCTGTAGCATATTAAGTGTTATGTTGATATCATCAGACTCAGTTTGCTTTTGGCTTCTGACAGTTTGGAACACTTTCCTCCAATGTGTGTAGGGGCCAGTGTACTGTCTGTTCTGAGATGATAATAGATCATTCCCTCTTACATCCTTTTGTCCTGCACACCTCCAGATAACTGCCTTCCCCTAAATTAAGACAGCCTGCTTGGAAGACTATGAACCAAAAAGCATTTTGGGGTGTCTATAATATCTATAGAAGTTTGTAAGACACAAAGGAATAGGACATGGTCCTTACCTGCAAGAAATTTATGATCTATTTGAGAAGATTTCTGGGTATTTTTGGGAAGAAATGAGACTGATCTCCGTGAGCAGTGTGTGAAAATCCAGACCATTACTTTACCGTTCCATTCAGTAAACAATACACAATGACACCTAAACACGTCATGTCATTCTGGATACTGACAATAGGGAGTGCCTAATTATGCAGTAGAGCCACTGTCTGGGACGGTATGTAATGAGATGTTGTTGTTTAAAACTGCTGTGCATACCAAAAGAGTAAGAGCAGGGGAGATGAGTAAGAACTGGCTTCCTCAAGGACAAAGAGGGCATGTTTGGACTGGGCCTTGAGGTGTTAAAATGACTCATCAAGTTATTGCCTAAAAACATACATTAAGGCAGGATGGCACAGTGGCTGAGAGCTGAGACCTATTTTGAGTCCTGGTCTTACCAGTGACTACCTCTGACCTTGGGCAAGTAACTAACCCTCTCAAAGCCCCAGTGACTCCAGCTGTAAGGCAGCGAGAGGAACAGCACCTGATTCATAGGGTTGCTGTGCTCATCAGATGAGCTAACTGATTTAAACTGCCTAGGATAGAGCTAGACACACAGGGTAAGAAGAAGAGTAACTACATATGATGGTGGTGGTGTTGGTGTAGAAAAGGCCCATGGAAGCACATGGGCAGAATAATAGAATGCTTTTGAAGAGGGTACATTTGGAAACAAATGAAAAGGGCATTTCAGGCTGAGGACAGATGAAGAGTCAATGTTCTGAGGCAGAGGTGAGCACATCTGGAGTGTGGGGATGTGGTTGAGTAGCAGGAAGATATAGCTGGCTATTTTGTTTTGGAGGGTACCTTTAGATATATTTGGTGGGACCAATTATATGTCTTAGAGACCAAGCATAGGCATTACACTAGCTCCAGGAGACAACTATGCACTCTAACAGTGACAATGACCGTAACTCCCATAGCCGCAGCTAACAGGTCTTGACTGCCTATTATTTTACCATGTGTCCAATCCTTTATGTTATGTATGTTATCCTCATAAGAATTTTTAAGTATTAGACCAGTTTTACAAATGAGGAAGCTGATGCTCAGAGTGATCAAGTAACATGGCTAAGGTCACACAGTATCCCGTGGCAGAGCGGGGGCCCAAACCCGTGCAGTCTGTGGTGAGAAGTGACTCCTGTGTCCTAGCTGAGGTTGGTTGGCTGTCCAGGCCTACATTCTGCAGGACATTAGCCGTTCAAGAGTGTGACTTGGTAAAAGTGACAAGGAAGAAGATTGAGGCCAGAGACTGGGGCTAAAGGAGCAGATAAGGAGTAGCTGTGATTTGGGCCCGAGGTACTGAGGATGTTGGTAAGGGACAGGCTCTAGGGAGGAGAAAGGAGCAAATCCGTGAGATCTTAAAAAGACCAACATAGACTGGGCGCTGGCTCATGCCTATAATCCCAGCACTTTGGGAGGCCGAGGTGGTAGATTGCTTGAGCTCAGGAGTTTGACACCAGCCTGGGCAACATGGCAAAACCCTGTTTCTATAAAAAATACAAAAATTGGCTGGATGTGGCGGTGCTCACCTGTAGTCCCAGCTACTTGGGAGGCTGATATGGGAGGATCACCTGATCACCCTTGACCAGAGGTCGAGGCTGCAGTGAGCTGTGATGGTTCCAGTGCACTCCAGTCTGGGCAGCAGAGTGAGACCCATCCGAAAAACAAAACAAAACAAACAAGACCAATATAGGGGACTTAGAAATTGAATCCTTGTGAAGGTCAAGGGAGGAGAGTCAAAGGTGGCTTTTGGTCTTTCCTCCTGGTCAGTGATAACTCCAAGGTTGACAAAACCAATTCGCTGCCTTGGGGACCATTCACCATACCACACCCCTCCTCCCACACCTCCTTCCCCCTCCTCCCTTCCATCATCCTCTCTCCCTCCCCACTCCCCCCAACTATCCAGGCTGAAGCTTGGACCTTAAGACTGTTTAAACTTTGATTAACCCAGGCTGAAAACAAAACAAAACAAAAAACAAAACAGGGAAAGAAAATCCATGTTACAAAAGGCTGCAAATTTTTTTTTTTTTTAAATCACAGGAAAACTAGAGACTCCAGTAATCCTTTCGTTCCGTTTCACTCTTCCAGATTGTGCCTCTGATAGAGATTGGCAGTTATGAAGAAAGACATTTTCACCCCATTACATGTTCCAGTTGGTTATTGCCGGCATGTTGAGAGCTATTGATTTTTGCATACTTGTTTGTATCCAACCTATCATACTAAATAGTTTCTCAGTTAATTTTCTGGGGTTTCTAGGTATGTAATCATACCTTGTTTAAGAAGTGATTATTTTCCTCTTCCTTTCCAATAATCATTCAATTTGTTTTTATTTCCTCACTTATTGCTTTGTTTACAGTATCAGTTATTTTAAAAAATCAGTTGGAATAATGGAAATGATGTTGGGTTTTTAGAAACCTGAGAGGTTAACAGCAGAGTGAATGGCCAAGAAGCCACTGCAGAGGAAGCTTGCTGTTACAATGCCCAAGGAGATTCAAATGAAGAAAATTAAAATAGTCACAAGAGAAAATTGACCGGCTTTGTTATTGTAGACAGGTACAAAAGATGACTTTGAGGCCTTAAGTCCAAAGTCGGTGGTCTAATTGACAGTCATTAGGAACTTGGCTGGGTTATTAATAGAATTTGAAGTTTATTTCAATCTATTCATCTGAAAAAAGGTGAGAGGATGGAAATTAATTAGAATTCTCAGTTTATAAAAACAGTTCCAAGAATGTGGATTCAAAATAAATTAGCAGGTATATTAATTTTCTTCAATATTGCCATGGTCTGACTCTTAATCTAGTGAGAGGCAAAAATATCACAGAATAATGACAATTTATAAATTTTTTTTTCTAGTTGACAAAGCAATTTTATATATATTGTCTCATTCGGTCTTCCAACAACTCTGTGAGATGGATGTTGATGGAAGGATCTAACATTTGTCTGACAAGTTATATTTCACAAAGCACTCCTACCCACAGCACCTCATTTAGTGCTCACACTGATTAATCTCTAACACACACTCACAACATTTACCTGACTGTGGTTTTCTAATATAGATTTTCTTTTCTGTCTCTGAAAATGAAATTCCCTACAGAGAATGTGCACCCATGCCTTGTCTGTGCTCTAAACCTCTCTTCATTTTTCAAAATTCTGTTCAGCTAGAACATTATCTTTGCCCCTTCCCCAGAAGCACAGAGGTGGAGTAGGGAGAGGCTGAGGAGGGAGGACCCAGCCAGGTGGCCCTTGGCTGGTGTGTATGGAGGTGGGGTGTGAAGAAGCTCCCTCAGCAACATCGAGGGTTATGGAAATTTTGGCGTGACCTTATCGTCTTTGGCTTTTTCCTGAAGTGGGGATCGTAGAGAAACTGGCTGTTGTGTGAGACTGGGTAGTGTGCTGTTGAGGGGATGACATTTCCTATGCAAACACACGTAAGCACATGGAGAGGCTCTGTATTCCTTGCTTAGATAAAATTACCTTTCTGGATTTTAGGAGAAGGAAGAGCAAAGCTTATTTGGTTGTTTGTAGGATCTGGCAGTGGACTGTGTCTGATTTTGCAATGTAACTCAAAGGGTGGTATCACACAGGCCAAGGGAGGAGTGAACTTCCAGGAGGGAGTAGGTCATCACTGTCAGCATCCGCCAGGAGAAGCATAACCGAGGGAAGCATGCCCACAGGGAAGTCGCTCACCGGTGCCCTGTGAGAGTCCTGTTCTGGGAAGTTGTTGGGGATGGAAGTCTGGCAGCCAAGGGCTCCAAAGGGAAGAGATGTGAGACAATGGGGACAGCAG
Organism: Pan troglodytes; assembly: GCF_028858775.2. Classification (NCBI taxonomy): domain Eukaryota; kingdom Metazoa; phylum Chordata; class Mammalia; order Primates; family Hominidae; genus Pan; species Pan troglodytes. Next base: position 116,544,995 of record NC_072406.2, read on the forward strand.
ACTTGGGTTACTTGTAGGAGACATTTGACTGAAACATTGGAGGGAAAAAATGTAAAAACACACATGTAAAACACAAATACATTCTTGTAAAAGATTAAACCAATTTAGAAACACAGAATAAGCCATGCAAGACCTCTGTTCCTTTTTGTCTCAGCCCTACTCCCTGAGTCTAATGGAGTGATGCGTGCTCTTCTCGTCATTGGTAAACATTTTAAAGAGAGGGATGGGATGACAGGCATGAGTGCAAGTTGCAAGCCCAGGAAAGAGAGACAAGGGTGAAGATAGGAATGCATGTTTGTGGATGTGCCTGGGGATAGTATGTGTGGTTTCATGTGCATGGGTGTGTGTCTGCGTATGTTGATTCACATGCACACGCCAGGCAAGAGGATGTGAAGGCTACCAGCTCTTCATGTGAGATGGACAGGAAGGCGGAGAGAGTTTAGGTAGCACTGATGTCTTGCGATGGAGGTTGGGGTCACTTAAGGTATCTTCTGTCTGCTTAGATCAGGCCATCTGCCGAGCAAGTATGTTGGAGGTGAGACTGGGATCCCAAAGACAGTTCTGAAGAGGCTGCTGGAGGAGACACTGTCCAGGTGTTCACAAGAAATGGACATGAGAATTGCTGAGCAGAGAAAAGGAAAGGATCAAGGCACAGAGGATCCATTGATTTTGTTGAATTTGTAGCAGCTCCATTCTGTACAGTTCTGCGTTGCCCTCCAGCAGCACCGTGTGGCCAGGGAGCTGAGTGATTGGCCCCACAGTAGGAGATTGGTAGTGCTGGGAGTGTGCATGGCAGTTGTCACAGAGGCTGGTGATGAGGGGGTGGCAGGTGCTGTGGGGGTCACTCAGAAGCATTTGACTCTGCAGTTGAGGAAGAGAAAGGAGAGCAATGAAATCAGGCAGAGGCTAATGTGCTGGTGGAGTGGGAGTGTTGAGTAGGGTCCTGGTGGCAAGGGCAGAGAGCAAAGGAGTGAGCCAGCCTGCATTCAGACAGGGAGACCATGGAGCTTGAGCATTTCAAAGCCAGCTCTTGAATTAATGACATTCATATTCAACTAGCTGTGGAATTTCAGGGGTAATATGTCAGCCAGATAAAGGCAAAAAAGCATGCCAGTGTCTACTGTGGCATATCAGCTCCTGTCCCCCAAATTTGTTTATCAAAATTTCCTTGTTAAGGATCCGTTAGTAAGCGTCACTTCTGAAATTGATGTGTATTTGGAGAAGCCTCAATTCCTCTTTGATATTGAATATTACTGTGGCTCTCTGATGTGTGAATTCTTTCATTCTGCTAGGTCTCACCCAAATTCGCTTTCTCTTAAGTAAAAAACAACTCAAGGTACATGTTTATACCATCCCTCACTTTTAGTTTTATAAAAACTGATCTTTTCATCTGTTGAGCTACTACCTACCCGGGTTGACTCTTGGGCTAGGCATAGAATCACTACATTTTGCATTTGAGGCTCCAGGCCTTGGCTGACTTGGACAGGACACAAATATAAACTCTTTTTTTTTTTTTTTTTTCCCACAGCCTCTCCTCTTTTGCCTGCTCTGAGGGTTCTGGCTCTCTCACTGACAGCCCCTCCTCCCGCTCGGGGAGGGGTCTGCACCTGCAGAGTCATTCCCTTGGCTTTTCAGGTACATAATCAGGATAGCAGTGAGGGGTGGATAGATGGGCAGCACATGAAAGGAGCTATTCTAGAGCTTTTGAAGTCAAGAATGTGAGGGTGGCTGCACATGGTGAGGGAAGGGGGGTTTTAAGTACTGATGTGGATAATGTATCCCCTTCACAATAGTTAAAAGACACGAATGATGTACTTAAGTTAGCCTGAAGTTACTTGTTGGTCGCTTTCTTTGCCCATGATAGCTCTCTGTGACTGGACCACATGGGTCTTAGTGTCAATGGGGCTATACTAGAATCGTCACTTTCCAGTCAAGAGTAGACAGCATTAAAAAGGGAGCAGCCCCAGGACCACTAAAATCACACAGGCTGATCCAGTGATAGTCCACGGGGCAACAGAAACACTAGGAGCCTGACAACAAAAGGTTGTTTTCTTATGATTTTGCTTTTCACATTACCTTCTCACCTACAGTCTTTTTTTGGAAACGAATCTTCTTTCTATTACAGAGCTTAATACGCAATTTTCCACTTCCCTAAAATTTTATTAAGTGCTTTATGGAACAATTTGCATGAGGTCTAATTTTCCAAGTTGTTGGCTGTGCAGCGTAATGACCTCATACTTTTTCATCTAGTTTCATGCTATTATTTATATAAAGAGGTGATTGGTTTGCATTCAAATTAGGCATATGTGAAACTGGACACATTTTTGCGTCTAAAAAACACCATTGTTGCTCTATTTCAGTGCTGTCCACTAAAAAATAATGTGAGCCATGTGTGTGATTTTAAATTTTCTAGTAGCCACAATAAGAAAATGTAAAAATAATCAGGTAAAATTAATTTTAATAACATTGTTTAGCACAGTTTATGCAAAATAATATCACTTCAACATGAAATGAATTTATTAATGTGATATTTTATATTTTTTGTACTAAGTTTACACTATCTGCCATGTATTAACATTTAAAGCAAATATCAATTCAGACTACATTTCAAGTGCTTGATAGCCACAGGTGGCTAGTGGCTACCACACTGATGAGCACAGTTCTGTTTTATGGTCATGAATAGTTGGGTACCAGTTTGGCTACTAGGTTCTTTCTGATTTACTGAGTGTATTTGATGTAATCTGAATGAGGGCACTACTGGGAGTGGCAGAGAGTTGTTTAGTCAGTTACATTAATCATTCATTCATTCTTCTTTTCATTCACACACTCATTCAACAAACACTGAGTACCAGGTCTTATGCTTATTCTAGGGATACAGAAAGACACAGGAACAGTTCTTATATGTGACAAAGGCAATGTCTAGTGGAAGAGACAAGCATGTAAACAAGTAACTATAACTACAGCACAGTATAATAAAGTACATACAAGAAACATAGACATAGTGTTATGGGATTTATATTTGGAAAAATTAGAGTTCTATTTCTTATCATACACTAAATTTTAAAAACTTCCTAAAAGTTCTAGAATAAACTATAAATATATTTCTACATATTCTTGAGGGTGGGAAAAATCCCCCCCTTTTTTCCCCAAGTTTTAGATAAAATGTTAATGCAGAAAAGTCGAGTATAATAGAACACAACCAGTCTCTATTCACCCAAAATAGTAAATATTAATGTTTTGTCACATTTGTTTCAGATTTTTTAAAAAATGAAGTGAATAGATTTTCAGATTAGATGAAAACTTTGTGTCCCTTCAAAGTCCCATTTCTTTTCTGCCTTTTCCAGAGGCAACTACTGTCATTAATTTGATGTGTATTCCTTCAGTATATTTTTGTGCTTTTACTGCAAATAGATGCATTTACAATGTGTAAAATTACTTGGTACATTTTACATTTATACACATGGTATTATACTGAATGCATTATTATTCATTTTCTTCTTTTTTCCACACTCAACGTTATATTTTTGAGACCTATCCTTGATACACATCAAAGATAAAAATAATTCCATTGTATATCTATTCTATAGCCATTTTTTTAAAGATGATGAACATTTAGGTTTTTTTCTTTCAAATTTTCACTATTGCAAAAGTGTTTCAGGGGCATTCCTGTACAAGTTTCCTGTACACATACATGAGCATCTCTCTAGGGTATGTATCTACAAGTAGAGGAAGTATAATACCAAAGGCAGAAATCATAAAGGAAAAGAGTGATAACTTTGTCTACACAAAAAGTTTAAAACATCATCAGAATAGTAAAAAGCATTTCAAAGGTGGAAAGAAAAAAACTAGGAATAACATTTGTAACAAATATGGCAGAGAAAGTTCACTATCCTTAATATATAAAAAGTTTTCACAAATCAATTTGAAAAAGATATCAGTGAATAAATTGGTAGAGATAATAAGCAAACAGTTCACAAAGGAAGAAATATGAATCAGTAGTGAACATGTGAAAATAAGGTAACCTTATTAGTAATCAAAAGAGTGAAAATTAAAAGAATAATTATCTTTCCTTTTGGCATATCAGACCAGCAAAGACAAGAAAAGAATGATGATATTCAGTGTTAAAATGTGGGTGTAATAGGCACTTTTTTTTTTTTTTTGAGACGGAGTCTCGCTCTGTCACCAGGCTAGAGTGCCATGGTGCGATCTTGGCCCACTACATTCTCCGCCTCATGGGTTCAAACAATTCTCCTGCCTCAGCCTCCTGAGTAGCTGGGAGTACAGGCACACGCCACCATGCCTAGATAATTTTTGTATTTTTAGTAGAGATGGGGTTTTACCATGTTGGCCAGGATGGTCTCTATCTCCTGACCTTGTGATCTGCCTGCCTTGGCCTCCAAAACTGTTGGGATTATAGGCGTGAGCCACCGCGCCCGGCCAGTAGGCACTTTTATATACTGTGGGTAGAGTTTAAATGGATGTAAACTTTCTAGAAGAGAATATGGTAGTATGTATTAAAGGCTTTATAATATAAAAACTCTGACTCAGAAATTCTACTTGAAGGATTAATCCAGAGAACATAAATCAGAATTTTGTGTCAATATGTCTGTGATGAGGATGTTTCTTGTAGTGTTATTTATGCTATAAGGTTAAAGATGGCTTTGCCTAAACCAATGAAGAATATGACTAAATCAACCCAAGGTTAAAAAAACCTAACTTTAACACTAAAGATGCAGTTAATTTTTTTTTTGAGACAGGGTCTCGTTCCATCACCCAGATTGGAGTGCAGTGGTAAAATCATAGCTCACTGCAGCTCCAAACTTCTGGGCTCGAGCCATCCACCTGCCTCAGCCTCCTGAGTAGCTACGATTATAGGCATGTGCCACAGCATGTGCCTAATTTTTGAATTTTTTGTAGAATCTTGCTATGTTGTCCAGGCTGGTCTTGAATTCCTGGCCTTAAGAGATCCTCCCACCTTAGCCTCCCAGAGCACCGGCATTACAGGCAAGATTCAGTTAATTTGAAGAAATTAGAAAGGCCTCCCAAGAGAAGTTACTTTGATCATCAGGGCCTTGAAGGATGGGAATGTGTTTGCCAAGGGGTGGAGGTGGAAACAGGGGAAGGGCATTCTGCAAAAATAAGTGGCCAGTACCAAGGCAAGAAGCCTCAGGAGAACCTGCTCAGATTAGGGAGTGACAGTGATTTTGTGTGATGGCATATAGGGAACATGAAGAGGAGCAGAGCCAGGATGGAGCCCTCTCTGCTCTGAGCCCATCCCATGATGTCATGATCCAGCTATTGCTTGGAGGCTTTTTAGGATTTCATCACAAAGTTCAAATTACTTGGGGTTATTTCAACTTGAGTATTTAATTCCATCAGAATATTTCTTGTTTTCAAATTTTAATTTAGCATACTCTTCCAAAGAATGTTCCGAGTAAGCGAGATTTTGCTGAGTGGCCTTTCATTGCTACATTGCATGTTTTAACAAGTTATTTGCTTAAGATCCTTTCCTTATGCAGCTGTCATTGTCAATGTACAGTTACACGGCTGCTCTGGTCTCTCCAGAACCCTCACTCCCTTGACTGTCCCTCTGGTTTGGCAGGTGACTTCAAATACTTTGCTTTGCAAACTATTTGAAGAAGCCGAGAGTGTGTGACTCTAGGCTTAGAGTCACACTGGCCTGGGTAGGAATCCTAATTCCGCAATTTTAAGTGTGTGATCCTGGGCAAATTACTTAGCCTCACTCAGCCTTTGTTTCCTCTCCTGTGAAATGGAGTTGATGTGTGAGGACCACATGGATAATATCTATAAAGTGGTTTTCAGAGCTTGTAGTATGTGCTAAATAAATGTTAGCTATTATTATAATTACTATTTTATGGGTAACTGGATTCCTTCTGCCTTCTCTTATTAATCCCCAAGGGATTGTTTATAATATAGGCCTAATTAGCTATTTATGGTTCTAGAACTTCTCTTGTGTTTCCTACCTCAGTGGCATGTTGTTGAGAGGAAGCTGAGAATTCATTGTCTAGGCTGACTCTTGATCGCAGGCTTCAATGAGCATAGTGTAGGAGGCCTCAGGTCTCCTTCTAAGTTAGCCAGTTTATACAGGGTCTGAGGAATGAGCCCTTTTAGGACCACCGACTGTGGGTTCGAATGGCACATGCCATTAGGTTATCTATCTGTGGCATCCCAACATTCATGCAGCCTGGTTCATCCCACCCTTCAGCAAATCACCAAGAAGCAGAGATTCTAGAGAGAGAGAGTCAGGGCGAGAAACTCATGGATTCAGCCAGGTGACCTTTGGAGATGAAGCCTCCAAGCATTTGGGAAGTGATAGACCATTACTGGTGATGAAATCCCAGTGGACCTTTCTTTTCAGAAGTGTCCCTTCTCTGATTCTTGTGATATCACTTGTAACTGTCAAGAATTGCTCTTATCACAACATCCTGTTGAGTCACTTGTCTGCCTCTCCCATTAGACTCTAAATTCCTTGAGACCCACACAGTCTCCAGGAAGGAGCATGGTCTTTTGGAATTGAGTCTTCTACACAGCTCTAGGACTTGTGACCTTGGTCAGGTTACTTGTTTCCTCATCTGTAAAATGAAGATACTTACTGATTTATAGACTTATTATAAGGATCAGATATAATTTATGAAAAGTGACTGGCATATAATAGTTGGTTAGTAAATGGTAGCTGGTGACTATGAGAACAACCATGATATCAGCGATGATAATGCCAGAGTAGCACTGTGCCTGATGTGTCTGTCCATCAGCACGTGTTTTGTGGATAGATGGTTGGATGAATGAATGGTCAAATAAATTCATGTTTAAATAGATAAGTAAACAGGCCGGACATGTTGGCTCAAGGCTGTAATCCCAGCACTTTGGGAGGCCGAGGCAGGCAGATCATTTGAGGTCAGGAGTTCAAGACCAGCCTGGCCAGCATGGCAAAACCCCATCTCTACCAAAAATACAAAAATATTAGCCGGGCATGGTGGTGTGTGCCTGTATTCAGCTACTTGGGAGGCTGAGGCAGGAGAATCTCTTGAACCCGGGAGGTGGAGGTTGTAGTGAGCCAAGATTGTGCCACAGCACTCCAGCCTGGGTGACAGAGTGAGACCCTGTCTCTGACATAAATAAACAGATGAGTTAACAATTCCAACAGACTGCAACCCTTGTCCTTTTTAGCCCCAACCACATTTGATGGCATCAAACACACTCACATTTGCCTCCTCTCTCATCTTTTCGGGCTCAGAAGTTTGCAGATTCTCCTCCCTTGTTGACTCTTCTTTCTTGGTCTTTTTTCATTTCTCCTATTCCCTAGAATGTTAACCATTCTCCAGAGCATATTCTTGAACATTGCTTTTACTGCTTTCACTCTCAAGGATTTCATTCTTTATTAAGGCTTCAATTATCACCGTTATGTAGATAAAGTCGAGATGTCTTATATAGACTCTTCTGCATTCTGGGCTTATATTTCTTAAAACTTATTTGTCAAAAGGATGCCCTGTTGACTCTTTAAAATTGAACTTACCATCTTCTGCCTGAAGCCTGCTCCTTCCCTGGCATGAGTATGCACATTCATGGTGTGGCAGCTTTTCCAGGCTCCCAGAGGCTTGACGTGCCAGAGTCATTTCCGACTCCTCCCACCCATGTTCCAGGCAGTCGCTGATCATGTAATTCCATCTCCATATGCTCTTGCATCTGCTTCCAACCTCTTTTTTCCCCCTAGGCACTATTCTGATTCAGGTCCTCTCTATGATCTTAAGCCAGTTCTCTGAAGTGGAACACTTAAACACTGAGTGCTGTAAGAAATATTAGAATTTCCACACATATGTACATTTTAATCTCAATCTTTGAAATGTTCTGTTTTATATATGTTTTATAATGTAAATAATTTATTAGAGTAGTGTATGTATATACAATACAATAGAATAGCATTTTTATTAGTAGAACAATAATCTATTATACACCAAGAAGCCCTCAGTAGCTTCTGTGTTAGGCTGTTCTTGCATTGCTATGAAGAAATACCCAAGACTGGGTAATTTATAAAGACAAGAGTTTTAAGTGTCTCATGGTTCTGTAGACTGTCCAGGAAGCATGGCACTGGCATCTGCTCAGCTTCTGGGGAGGCCTCAGCAAGCTTTTTCTTATGGTGGAAGGTGAAGCGGGAGTAGGCACCGCACATAATGAAAGCAGGAACAGGAGAGAGTGGGAGGGAAGGTGCCACACACCTAAACAACCAGATCTCACTAGTACTCATTCTTGCAAGGACAGCACCAAGCCATGAGGGATCCACCACCAGGACCCAAGCACCTCCCACCAGGACCCACCTCCAGTATTGGGGATTACATTTCAATGTGAGATTGGGTCAGGGACAAATATCCAAACTATATCAGCTTCTAACTGCCTATCATATTGAAAACAAACTCACCTGCCTGTCATTCAAGGCATATATAGTACCTCCTTTCTAGGCTGGTAAGACAGTCCCTGGTGTAGAGTCCCTTGCACACGCTGCAGGCTCTAGCCAAATTGAACTACTTACTGGATGCTTTTAAGCTCTCACTTCTTCACCTTTGTGACTTTGATTGTATTGTTCTCTTCTCTTACTCTCCATTTGCTATAAGTAATATGCATAGTGGTTAAGAGCAAGGAGATTATATATATCCATTTCTATCTCAGTCATCGAAATGTTCTATTTCATATAAGTTCAAATCTTGGCTCTAACACTTTCTAGTTGTTTTATTTGGGCAAGTCACTGACACTTCTGAACCTCAACTTCCTCATCTGGAAAATAGGGATAACAACAATCAGCTCACAGGTTTGTTGTGTGGAGTTATTAAGTAACACATGTGTTGAGCTTAGCACCATGTCTGGCATATTCTTAATACCTGATCTAAAAGTGAGAGCTGCTGCTACTGCTTCTATTACTCCTTTCCAGTATTTTTAGTCCAATTCTCTCAAATGTGAGATTGTGCAGGAAAGTAAAGGTTGTTGTAACATAAAAATATTAACAAACGAGCTTGCCATTTATGTGTCTATTCCTTACTCAGACATCCCTCCAGCATCATATGACTAACCCCTGCCCATCCTGACATCATTGGTCTGTTTCAGTAGAATTGTTAATATTTTTAATACCCCACAGCACAATGCAAATATGATGCAAGGTAACTGTAAAATAAAACTAAACTTTGCAAAAGATGTTAGATACCATGAAGTCAATGCAACTTCATGATATTAGAAAAATGATAATAGAAAAATGCTGGAATCATGTACAAAGGCAATGAGCTAAATTAGGATCTAGTGGAAAAAGAGAAAATTGAACAAGTATAAGTATAGGCACTTCAAAAAAGAGTGTTTTAAATATCAAAGGATTAAGAGGGAATTTGGAAGAAATTAATGAAGCTTTAAAATATTACTGCTAACAGAAATATTTTAAAAATACTTGGTCAGAGTATTTAAATAAAATACAAAAAACATTAACCATAAAAAAATATGTATAAATCTTGCTACATTAAAATTAAGAGTATCTGCTCCCCAAGAGAAATCATAAAAGCACAAACTTTATATGTCTTTCTATATCCAGAATATATAAATAATTACAAATCAGTAAAAAAAAAAAATACTATATGTGAACAGGCATTTCTCAGAGGAGGAAACACAAATGGATAAACTTGGGGAGAAAATAACTCAACCTTATTTTATAAGGAGGGAAATGGAACATTTGATGGGACATATGATAACATTGAGATGCCATTTTACTGTTTCTAGAAGGACAAAAGTTAACATGTCTGTATTAGTTATCTATTGCTCCATTACAAATGACCATGAATTTCACAGCTTAAAACAACACACATTATCTCATAACTTCAGTGGGTTGGGAGTCTGGGCATGGCTTAACTGGGTCCTTTGCTTAGGAATGCCTGACAACACTCAGCAATGGCAAGTATGCAAATCAATGGGAATTTTTATAAAGCACTTTGGAAAATAATTTTCTATTACCTTATAAAGTTGAATGTTCATATAGCTTTAAGATGCAGCACTTCCACTCATAGGTCTATATCCTAGAAAGACTTGGACTTGTGAACTTGGGAACATGCACAAGAATGTTCATAAAAACAAAACCTGGGAAATAACCCAAATACCCACTGACAGATGAATGCAGAGATTGGGAATTCTTACCCAGTGGAATATCAAATCAACTACATGAACAGAAACACACAATAACCATAAGATTTATGGTTCAATAAATCTTAGAACCATATTATTGAGGAAAACAAGCAAGCCAAAGAAAACTAGATACACTCAGATATATTTTCATAAAGCTCAAAGCAAAACTAAGTAACAGATATGTGATAAAACTATATGGAAAAATCAAGGCAATTATGATAATGGGTTTCAGAATGGTGCTTACCTTGGATGATGGTTGTAAGCACAGGGGTGGGTTGGGGAAGGGAGTACGCAGTAGCTTCCTGGTAATGAGAATATTCTATTTCATAAGTTGGGTGATGGGTTTACCCTGAGCATTTATTATCATGCTTTATAGCTATATATGCTATGTATTTTCTTTTGTATGATTTTTACATAATAAAAATTTAAGAAAATGTGCACTATAGTAGTCAGATATATGAAATCAAATTATACTATAATATAATGTTGTCAGTTATGTCAAAAAACCCCAGTCATTTTAATTGGGGTTTACTGGTTATTTGTTCTAATAAGTAGCACATTATTACAATTAAAATGTAAAATTTGTTAATTATAAGACAAAAAACTTATGAGTATTAGATCAGTTTTTCAAGGAAAAAATCTCACTGAAACTTTTATTTTATTGTTTATTTTGAAAATTGGACACCATTTTATTCCATTTCATTTTGGGAGGCTGAAGTAGGAGGATTGCTTGAGCCCAGGAGGTCAGGGCTGCAATGAGTTGTGATTGTGCGACTGCAATCCAGCCTGGATAACAGAGTGAGACTCTGTCTTAACAACAACAACTACAACAACAACATATTTTCAAAGAAAAATAGCAAAAGCCAATTGGAAACCTACTTATTCTTCAACTCCAATTTTCTTTAAATTTGGAAGTGACTTACTGATTTACTATTTTTTTTTTGAGACGGAGTCTCGCTCTGTCGCCCAGGCTGGAGTGCAGTCGCGCGATCTCGGCTCACTGCAAGCTCCGCCTTCCGGGTTCACGCCATTCTCCTGCTTCAGCCTCCTGAGTAGCTGGGACTACAGGCGCCCGCCACCAGGCCCGGCTAATTTTTTGTATCTTTTTTAGTAGAGACGGGGTTTCACCGTGTTAGCCAGGATGGCCTCGATCTCCTGACCTCGTGATCCACCCGCCTGGGCCTCCCAAAGTGCTGGGATTACAGGCGTGAGCCACCGCGCCCGGCCACTGATTTACTATTTTAAACAACTCCTCTTCTTCCCCTTTAAACATTTACCGTCTACTCATGCTAACGTCTCCGGAGGTGACTGCTCTAGCATACATCTATAGGTCCTTGTTTAGCTCCTTTTATCAAAAAATACCAAACACAATTCTATTTTGCATCTGAAGGGCTCTATTCACCAAGAATAGGAAAAAAAAAATTCTTTGGAATAGCCAATTAAGTTGAATTTTAAAAAACCACATGAATGTGATTTGGTTGGGTCAGGAATCCATTCCTGTGTTCCCGGTAATCTGATACCCATCCTTGAATCCTTGTAATTCATCCTCCCTATCCTTGCCAAGTTATGATTTGAATCCAATGATCTAGCTTCAAGGATTGAGCCCTCTCCAGTCCAAACATTTATAACCAGCAAAACCAAAGGAAAGGAGGCAAAATGTAATCAGAAAATGTTTCTAGGGAATGAGGAGTTATGTCTGTTATCCGCTTAACAGATGTACATCAATAACTATCAAATTCCCTCAAACAAATTTCTCCACGGTATTCAGATAAATTTAAGAAATGTAATCATCATAGAGACAATGGATACTATTTAAAATGGATTAACTTCAAGTGGCTTTATCTATTCAATTTGTCCTTTGATAGTGAAGACCTTTTCAGATCCACAAATACAAATATTACTGCTACTTCTTCTCCCACCAAGATGCATCTGAAATATTTCCCTTTCCGTGGCCCACCAAATTGATATCATCTCCACTTTTGAACTTACCTACACATGCATAGTACTCCTAGCACCTCTTTGGGAACCTGGCATGACTGTTTTGTTTTATAATGACTTAGTTATTTGTTTTTCCATAACTGGATACTAAACTCTAGACCTTACTGATTATTTTTTGGTGGGGAGTGGACAGAGTCTCATTCTGTCACCCAGGCTGGAGTGCAGTGGAGCAATCTTGGCTCACTGCAGCCTCTGTCTCCCAGGTTCAAGTGATTCTCCTGCCTCAGCCTCCCAAGTAGCTGGGATTACAGGCGCCTGCCACCATGCCCAGCTAATTTTTGTATTTTTTGTAGAGACGAGATTTTGCCATGTTGGCCAGGCTGGTCTCAAACTCCTGATCTCAAGTGATTTGCCTGCATCGGCCTCCCAAAGTGCTGGGATTACAGGCGTGAGCCACCGTACCCAGCCGACCTTACTGATCTTTGTGTGAACCTAGAACAGTCACACACATAGAGTTATTGCTAAATAAATACTTAGTTGACTTGAATTTCTCTGGACGTGTTTCATTACTGGCTTTAAGAAAAGTCAACACTATCATGATTTTTAATATGTGCAAATTCTTCACATGGATTAAATTGCTAGGAAAGCAAGCAAACAGCCTTGGTAACAATGTTCAGGCTAGCCTAGAGAATTACATACTTTGTAGCAGATTTTACATACATATATTTGCATTTTGGAAATAAAGTCCCTTGCAAAAAGATCTCTCAAGAAAGCTTGTGTTGCTTACATCAGAAAGCACCAGAAGCATTTTTCCTATTGTTACAAAAATGGTGAAGGTTAGTGCGTGCAAATTTCTCATATGCCTCATAAAACACTTACTCATCTACATCTAAAGCCAAGAACCACTGTGTAACCGACTAGTTCCCTGCTCGTAAGGAACTCGGCTGTGTAATTCTGTTTCATCACCAAATGCCAGCATTTCCTGTCCTCTTCAGGGGGCTTTACTACTTCATGACATCATAAACAAGATGGGCCCAGAGTTCAGTTTAGCTGACATCTTCGTTATAAAGCCAATAAACAAGAAAGCCCCAGGGTATTAGGCATTATTTTTTCTTTTCTGAAGCTAGATAGAAATGTAATATGTTTACAGAGTTTCTAATTTATTTTTCTGTTAATGAAAACAGGCATTTCCAGATAAATTAGGCTGTGTTCTAGAGTTGCTTTTATATACAGAGGGAAGTAATTTTGCTTAGAATTTTAAATGTAGCTTTTGTCTTTTGTTAAGAATTACGGATGGTAGTGGGGGGATGGAAAAAGGACTGAAACCAAGCACAGAGGCAAAAATGTATTGCCTTTTTTTTCAATTCTGGAAAAGAGTTATGTGTGCAATTAGGATTTCTGTGTTTAAGGAGGCTGTTTAAAAAGTCAACACATTATTTAGTTGAGGAATGTAGTTTAAGAATTATGCTTACGGCTGGGTGCAGTGGCTCATGCCTGTAATCCCAGCACTTTGGGAGGCTGAGGAGGGCAGATCACGAGGTCAGGAGTTCGAGACCAGCCTGACCGAAATGGTGAAACCCCATCTCTACTGAAAATACAAAAATTAGCTGGGCATGGTGGCATGCATCTGTAATCCCAGCTACTCAGGAGGCTGAGGCAGGATAATCTCTTGAACCCGTGAGGTGGAGGTTGCAGTGAGCCGAGATGGTGCCATTGCACTCCAGGTTAGGTGAGAGAGTGAGACTCCATTTCAAAAAAAAAAAAAAAAAGTTATGCTTACATTTTTATATTTATGTGTATCAGTATGTACATGCACATACAAGTAGTCTTTTCAGAGCCAATTAATTTGAATACATTTGCAAGTCTTATGAATTAAAAAAAAGTTTGAAACTACTTGAACTATCAGAAAACCTCTACAAATATTGAAGAGAACAAGGCAAAGTTGTACCTCAAGTGATTTTCTGAGTTATACACAACATACATAATAAAAAAATATTGCTCAAAGTGATGGAACTCATAGGACCAGCTCAATAAAGTGAATTATGCAAGCTCTGCTAACTGGAAGATGTTATTGAATGGTTTAATTCAAGTAAAAGTTCTCAACACAAATATATCTGTACCTGTATTGATGTATGTTGGTAAAATATGATGGGCATAGTTTGCTGACCTGACCGTGTAATTGCAGTCAATGAAATTATTAAGCTTCCTCAATAGAATGAGGAGAGCACAACAGTAGGTGCGAGTTATATAGAGAGAGATTCACCATGGTTCTGGCCTTAAAGGCTCAAAATTCAGTTGGAGAGAAATAATGGGTTTATAAAGATAAAATATTGTTGGTAGTAACATGATATCTGTTGACATTTTGAGAAAGAGATTTTCTGTATATTCTGTGAAGTAGCTTCTCTCAGAAGCAGTGGTTATTGAATAAAAAAAAATCAACATTATCTTGAACCCATTGGGTAAGGCTGGAGTGAAGGCAAGATGGTATCTCTTTCCTTGGAGTTCTTGGCACTCAAGCATCTGAGTGGGTAGCTTTTGCCCTGGTAGGTGTAGATAAGCATGTGTCTTTGGTCTGGAGGAAAGCTGCCTGTTTCGCTTGAGTCAGCTTGTTCACAGAGTGAGGTGATTGTTCCCAACTCTCACCCAAGCAAATTGATGACTCCAGGGTGAGCAGAATCAATGCACTGGCATTTGCCAAATACAGATTCAGATGAAAATGGAATAAACTAGTTCCTCTCAGTCAGTTATTGCTTCGTGTAGGCGAGCTGAGGAAGAAGGGGTGCTGAGGTGCATGTTGAATGTGAACTACCTTCTGTTTTCAGCTGAAGATATAAACAGACAGTGATTATAAAACTGTAGCTTGGTGGGGAAAGGAGTTCTGTGAGAAACTCAATTTCTCCCTCTGAATTGTACCTGGAGTAGCACTGACTCTTATTTGCATAGGCTGTTCAGAATATGTCTGGAATTTCCATTGTGAGGTTACAGACTGCCACCATGTAATAACAGCATTATTGGAAGCTAATACTGTAATTAATTTCTTACTACCATACTTAGCTGATATTGACAATGAGATGTGCGATTACCCAGCATAACTTGGCAGATTCTTCACAGCAAAAGAATTCATAATCACATCTGATAGCCTGTCCAACGGAGAGAACAGGATGTCTAGGAAGAGGCTATCATTTCAAGGATGGACATAGTATGGTTAGTGCTCTCAAGACATGCTTAGCCAAAGAGAAAGCTAGTATTTTGGTATTAGTAGTTGAGCTTGATTCCAGTACAGCTGTTCATAAAATAGTGAGGCATGCTACAAAGCGATATTGCTGTGCATCACCAGAAAACTCTGAATAAAAGAAATGCCAAACTGAAGATGCAATCTTTTGTTGGTGGGGAAATAATATCCTCTTTATGATATTCTTATGATGTTTCATTGACATATGGTGCTTCTAACCAAGTGACAAATTAATTGACTAAAGAGAAATGGATGTGGCTTAGTAAAGAAGGACAGGATATGTATTATAAGGCAGCTGGTTCTGCCACTGCTGGCTTATGGAGACAATATACATTGGACAGCTAAGGAGTCTCTGTTGCATAAGATAGATTCTCTTTATAATAGAATTGCACGCTTTGTCTCTAAATGGGGTTATTATACACACCATTGCACAATGTTTGAAGAGCTTGGTTGGCCCTTGTAGAGGATTACGAGAGAAATAAATTGGAAGACAATGTACTGAAGACCTTCAATCCATCAAACATTTCATATTTATCTAAATTACTAGCACATTCTCCAAAAATATGAATCTGTATGATACACAAGGCTAGAATGTTAATGCTGAGCAGACTTTGCTTTATCAGACAGGTTTTCCACTGTAAGCATTGACCAAAATTCATGCACAGTGAAGCCGGGCAATACACATTCCAACAACTGCCCCCATTCCATTTGCCTCTGCTCTTCATGTATTCCACTATCTTAGTCCCTGAAGTTTCATTTGTTATTTCTTCTACCCACCATGAACACACAGGGCTCACTTGCCCTGGGTTATTTAATTCTCAGAACTTTTTGACTTTGACTACCCAGACAGTTTTAGTGGTAATTCAGTTTCTTCACTTTTCTCCATACTTGTGGGCCCTCACAGTTCAGTTGCTCGGCTATTCTTTATAATAAATCCATTTCAATTAAGGTTACAGCCTAGAAAGAAATACTAGGCTGGATGTGGTGGCTCAGGCCTGTAATCACAGCACTTTGGGAGGCTGAGGTGAGTGGATAAAATGAGCCCAGGAGTTGGAGACCAGCCTGGGCAACATAGCGAGACCCCGCCTCTACAGAAAGTACAAAAATTAGCCAAGCATGGTGGTGCATGCCTATAGTCCCAGCTACTTGGGAGGCTGAGGTGAGAAGATAGCTTGAGTCCAGGAGGTTGAGGCTGCAGTGAGCTATGATTGTGCCACTGTACTCCAGCCTGGGTGACAGAGTGAGACCCGGTCTCAAAAAACAAAAACAAAAGAACAAAAAGGAAAGAAACAAAATATTGGAAGTGATGAAGAAGACAGGATAAATGACAACATCATTCACTCTGTGTCAGAACACTGTGCTTTCTATTAGAGGACATGGCAGGGCTTATTCAGATGGTGTAGATGGGGAGATGGAGGAGGTGAGTCATGCTCTTACCATCATTACTCTCTAATGTGGCTTTGAACCTGATTCCACTTTCTGGCTTGATTCTTCTATCCATGATATCATGTAGATGGAATTTTATAGCTCAATTTTGCCCAAATATTTTCAGGGTGATACCATGTCTTTGAGCCCCAGGGGAAGTTTTGCACAGGAAAGGTGATTCTTGGGGTATATCATCACTAGGTTTTTGACTTGCCAACGGACTGTGGAGGCACCATTAATTCCTGCTGATGCTGAGATCCTCACCTATGTGGTGAGGTGACAATATTTTGTTTCTTTCAAACTTTCTTCTCTGTGTCTTTCTCCTCTCAACCTACCAAGAGTAATTGAAGAGAATTACACCTGTGAAACATTTCAAGATGCTTGGAGTAAGATGGTCTTTTCAGTTTAAGACATTATTATATTCCAAACCAGATTGCTTTCTCTCTGTCATTGTGAGGTTCTTTCCTTTGCAAGTCTATCTGTACTCTGGTATAAAGAAAGGTGAGCTGAAAGAAATGGACAAAACTGTTTCATGGACTTCTCCACATATTTATTACCCTCTCCAAATTGAATCTTGAAGCCTTGTCAGAAGTGTTATTTTCCCAACAGAGCAGGTGTTAAGTGTCTCTAGAAAATAAACTCACCTCCTGATATCTTTCTCATTGCTTGCTACATCCATTTACTGTGAAGATGATATTGTAAGGTGTGACAGGAGGTGTTGTACAGCAAGGGAAGATCATCACTTTGTAATTTGATTTGTTCAAGTTCTCTTCTTTGGCACGGGCTTTTGGATTTCCTTGTCATTTCTGGAATTATTTCTTAAATGGTGAGTATTTTTTTCATGTGTGTTTTTCCCAGAGCTTATTCCATCCAAATACTTTTTAAGTTGCATACACTCTTCTATAAGTAGAGCTATGTTTTTGTAATGGAGTTTCAATAATTTGGCCAGGGAAAAGGAAAAACCAAAACAAATGGTAACAATGACTAGTTAATGATTTTTCTTTCACCTGATTTTTTATGAGTTTTATATTTTCTGCTAAAAGCAGATTATTTGATAACAATACTAAGAATACTTAGCTGTAGGTAAAAATTAATATCCATTTGACTGAATGTTTCATTTAATGGCAGGGCTTGTACTTACCACAATTATCTTAAGGAAATAAATGTGTACAGAGACTGATGAGTAGACACACTAGACTTTATCAATGTTTATTCAAATTATTGCAGTTTAGTGATTTGGAAATCTAGAATTGAGATGCTTTAGAAATAAATCTTTGCTTATATGTAATTTCTTTAGTTCAAGGGTCGGAAAACACTTTACAAGCAATTAAACTCTAGGATTCAAATGGGGATTTCATATTGTTTATTGTTTAAATAAAGTTACAGAATTATCATTTGCTTAGGGTTTCTAGAAAATCCTTTCTTTTAGGTCTACAAATATGCATACCCAAGTTTCCTTGGATATTTACCTCTTCCCTCAAGACATTTTCAGATTTCTTTTCTTCCCATGCCATCATATTTCTTTTCTTATTTTTTTCAGATGGGGCCTGGAGTGCAGTGGTGCACAGCTCATTGCTCCCTCGATCTCCTGGGCTCAAATGATCTTCTCACCTCAGCCTCCTAAGTAGCTGGGACTACAGGCATGCACCAAAATGTCTGGCTAATTTTTGTATTTTTCTTTTTTTCCTCTCTCTCTCTCTCTCTCTCTCTTTTTTTTCTTAAATAGAACCGGGGTCTCACTATGTTGCCCATGTTCATCTTGAACTCCTGGCCTCAAGCGACCCTCCTGCCTCGGCCTCCCAATGTGCTGGAATCACAGGCACGAGCTACTGCACCAGGCTATTATATTTCTTGAAAAACTCTCTTTTTTACTTCTTCCTGCAACCAACTCCTCCAACCAGAGTCAGTCACTCCCTCCTTTTCTTGGCAAGATCTTGTATCCTGCCCTTGTCTCCCAGTCCTTGTGATCTTATGTTCAGGTAGAGAGGAACTTTCTCTTACTCATTGTCTTATTACTTGTATCCAAATGTTGGGCACATTCCCAGCCCTTCATAAGGATTGTTTCAATGCATGACTGAATGAATCTGTGAGTGAATGTGATCACTGTGGAGCTGTGAAGTAGCTTGAGCCACTCCCAAATTGTGCTGGCCATGCAGTGAAAGGCATTTTCCCTGTTTTGACGGGGCTGTTTATCTCTGCTCCTGGTTCTGCTCTCCACTAGGAAAAGGAGAAACTCTACATGGAACTAAAGCACGTCTTGGCCCGCCAGCCTGGACCTGAGGCTGCGGAACAGCTGAAGCTGTACCGACGCACGCTGCATGACAAGAAGCAGCAGCTGAAAGTAAGTGGTAGCCCCTGTTCCTTCCTGGTTCCAGGGCAGCCACACTCTGGGGAGCACACCTGGACAAGTCCACTGACTCCACACAATGAGCCAGTCTCTCAATGCCACGATCCTCTGAGGTCAGCTCCCTTAGAGCTCTAGTCTAGGATGAGCCAGCAGACCTCAGAGCCATCCTTCTCTTCCTGGACTATTAGACAGCACCATTCTCCATTTCCAGAAAGAGGCAGGTAAGCAAGGGAGGAAAAGATGATGACAACAAAATGGAGATGTGCGGACAGGGTTTGGATGAATGATCTTGAGATGATTTATTAGAGTACTTGAAGGGCAGGGAGGAGCAAAGGAAATATTTTAACACCATTGACCAACTGAAGCAGACCGCCGTGCCACGGTGGGTCCCTGGTATTCCATCCCATCTGAAATAAACATACACAGAAGAAGTCCAGCCACTGCCCAGCCCTGAGGGCCTTGCTTCCTGACCAGCTGTCAAATATGTAACCATGAAAGGAAAATAAAATCAGGCAAGATTTTTTGATAGTGTGATTCCCTTCTAAGTCATATAAGACCCTCAGTTGCAGAGATATGGAGTGTTTTACTTTTATACGTGCCTTTTAAAAGTTTTCTCAAAAGTTGTGCATGTTCACACTATATTTTGAGCTTCACCTTCTAAGCAAGTACTTAGATATTCTTGGCATATCGGGGAAGTTTTACACACACAGCCACAGGATGAAGCATGTGCCAGTTGAATTCTGGCACTTCCTGCCCAATGAGGGTAATAATCGTTGACTTTCTGCCTGGGGTAAAATATATGCCACCCTACTAGTATAGCCCTAACCCCTTCAAAAATAGACACTGTAAAACTGCATCCTTTTATTTTAAAAGGGAAAATGAAACAAGTCTAATTAGAGCATTAATTTTCAATTTGTCACTCTGAGTGTTCATTTCACGTGAGTATCTTGAGACATAATTTGAGTTTTGCATAGGACATAATCTTTTGATTATTTTGTTCCTTTAAACAATTGAATATTGTGAAAAAACACATTATTTTCTTGTTTTCTCAGAGGTAGATATAGATTAGAAAAGCACAGAGCTGTCTTATTCACACAGAGCTCCGGGTTGCCTTCAAAGTCTCACAGGAGCCTTTTGTGAATTTAACCCTTTATCTCAGGAAATCCAGATTTTTTGCTCAAATGAAATGTGACCCCTCATGAAGAGGTTTAGAGGTGGGTGGTACTGAGCATGTCTGCCAGTTTGTCCTTGATACTTACCTACTCTTATAGGAAATTCCACATTCATTGTTTAGAAGGAGGGTCTTTGTTTCTAAGAGTTTAACTATTGAGACAGGTTTTTTTTTTTTTCCCAGCATGAAAATTAAGTTCTTTAGCCCATGATAACCTAATCAAGATCATTTTCACAGCAGTGAAGAAGAAAGAGCTCAGAAGCAGATGAACACTAAGAAGGCTAAGATCTCCCTTTTATGCAAATATTTAAAACAGCAAGCAAGAGGAAAAATAAATCCAACCTATTGCATGCCTGTTAGAACAATACCCTTCCTTTTCTCTTTTTGGTTTTGGTGGGCAGCACACCCCAGCTTTGGCATGCGCTATGTCCTATGCAGATGAGTGAATTCCCACTCTTCTTGTCCAGCCCAAGACCAGCAGCAGCTACCGAACACAGCAATGGAAGGAAGCAGATAGTCAGGCTTTGAAGAGTCCCGAAGAACACAGTAAAGAGGGGATAGGCATTCAGCAGCATCACAACCCTGGAAAACACATAAATTGAATGCTTAGTTAGCAGTGATGGCAGGATGACTTCAGAATAATTTTTTTCATAATCCTCAGATGAATCACACGCTCGGGTGATGTTTTTCTTGAATACTTTCTTTTTTTTTTTTAAGGCTTTAAAAGCAATTTTAGACTGTGTGTCTGGGAGTTTTTCTGTCTCTATTCATGATATTCCTTGAAGCACATTAGACCATTCATCTGTGAGCCTGTTCGAATGTTGTCCAATAGTTCTCGTTTTAAGTAGGGGAATGATATTTTATTTAAAGTTGCAACCTGATGATGCATCTTCAGCCCTCAGCCAGGTTTCTACTCAGATGTGGACCCTGAGCTGGTGGAAGCATGCAGATTAATTGTGAACCTTGGGCATTGTTTTGCACCTCTAGCTCCACTGCGGTAAATGGTAGCAGATTAAAAGATTTCTCAGAAAAGGATATTGTATCTTTTGTTAATGCTGCTTTATTTGCCATGTTAGGTTTTGTCTTCAGAATTGAATATGTATGAAGTACAGAGCAAAGAATATAAATATGAGGTAGAGAAACTTACCAATGAGCTCCAGAATTTAAAGAAGAAATACCTCGCTCAGAAACGTAAAGAACAACTTCAAAAGTAAGAATTAGTCAAACGTCCTAATTTTGTTGTGCCTATTATCTGCACATAAGAAAATATTTGGTGAACAGTCACAGAGTTGCAAGTTTCACTGGGGTAAACTAAATCACAGGGTAAACAAATGACATGCTACAGGTCACTAACTAAGTTTGTATCAGAGCAAGATCAGTGTCTCATCTGATACTGAGTCCCCTCCTTGGGATTCTAACAGGGATCCATTAATATCTGCTCATTGGTGGATCTACCATGGAGCAGAGGAAATGTAATATGACTTTTCTCCCCACACTAGTCTATGGTTTGGAGATAATAATGTCATAACTATGTTTGCAAATGAGGTTCAAAATCAGCCTTGTACAGCATATTCACATTTAAAACCACATGTGCTTTTGCTAAGGGACCAGGGCTTAGTAAAGCTGTTCTTTCTAATGATGCCCCTGTACCACTATAACTACCAGCAGTTCACCTATGTTTTATTTATTTATTTATTTATTTATTTTTGATTTTTTTTATAGCAACAGGGTCTTGGTATGTTGCCCAGGCTGGTCTTGAACTCCTGGCCTCAAACAGTCCTCCTGCCTCAGCCTCCCAAAATGTTGAGATTACAGGGTGAGCCATGGTGTCCTGCCTGCCTAGGTTTTTAGATAGTTATTATCTCTGAACCATCTTCTATGTCTAGTGACTGACTTCAGCATCTGCTGTGGAGGGTTGATGTGACCTATTCTTCTAGGAGATGATAATGAAGAGGTGAGGTTAACATTTTGGGTTTCAGGATGCTCCCATGTTGAAAAACAAAAGTTCTCTTCACATTGTTAGTATTATGTGCCTGATCCCAGGGTGAAAATCGGGGCCCAAATGAATCAGGTTTGAAACGAACTAGTTTTGAAACTTGGTTTGGCTGCGTGACATTGCCAAAATCATCCAGTTAATCTTGTAGTGACTCACGTTATGGGCTGAAATTCATGCTTGGTACTTATCCACATGGACATTTCAGGGACATGGTGAAATATGGCTTGAGTGCATTTGCCTATGATTTGTTAGTAGCAAAGTTATATAAGGTAACTGGATGCAAATTCATTTGCCAGTAAAAGTCTGCCCTTCTTGTAAATCAGAATACTCCCCCGTTCCACATTTAGATGCCAGTTCCATGGTAGAGTAAAATACTGCTATAATTTAGATAAGTCCATCTTAATGTGTAGGTCTACCAGCTATCTGTCTGGTTTGGAATCACTAGTGAGATTTATTAAACATACAGGTTCCCAGGCCATATTTCCAGATACTTGGATTCAGCAGGCTCTGGAAACCTGCAATTTAATAAGCTTCTCAGGTGATTTTCATGCACAGTGAAGCTTCAGAACCACTAATATTAACAATGTAAATTAAATGAATGCTGGAGTGGAAACACTGTATTTTTCTTTTAGGATATCAAGGTTGTGCTCATAAAATGTCAACATGGTTAATTTCCACATGAAGCAGGTGTCTAACTCAATGGTCTTCAAGCTCTTTGATTGTGCACCCTTATCAGTAAAACTCTTTTTTTGAGACAGAGTCTTACTGTGTCACCCAGGCTGGAGTGCAGTGGCACCATCTTGGCTCACTCTGTCTCCGGGGTTCAAGCCATTCTCATGTCTCAGCCTCCCAAATAGCTGGGATGACAAGCATGCACCAACATGCCCAGCTAATTTTTTTTTTTTTTTTTTTTGTATTTTTAGTAGAGACAGTGTTTTGTCATGTTGGCCAGGCTGGTCTCGAATTCCTGGCCCCAAGTGATCTGCTGGCCTTGGCCTCCCAAAGTGCTGGGATTACAGGCATGAGCCACTGTGCCCTGCCAGTAAAACATTTTTGAACTTGCAGATCCCCTCATGCATATGCATATATCTTTTAAATAATTTTAAAATTTCAGAATAGTTTTAGATTTACCTGCAATGTATTTTAATTTATAAATTATATGCAGATACCATTGCCAGTTTGTAACTCTTAGGCATAATTTTTAAATTTTAAAGATAAAAGTATTAATAGATTTATTAATAGATACATAAAATAGTAAGAAATAATAAATTAATAGAATAGAAATGAAAGAAAATAATCAATTAATAAAATTAATAGAATAATATCTTCTTTCTACCCACAATGGATCATCTCATTCATTTTTTAAAGTTCGTACACTCCATTTGGAGACTGATGGTCTAGTTTACACTGTTATAAACAGCTAGCTTGGCTGTTTATTATCTTTCTAGAGCTGATTAATTTTCTTGCCTTGACCCTGGGGTTTGGCCTAGTCTTCTTTGACATTACTGACTGCTAATCTTGCTCCCTCTCCTGCCCCAAAGTTTGATGGACACAGAGAGCATGAGCTGTCCAGATATTGGCTCAGCCCTTCTTGATGGGTCCATCCACTAGCACTGTGCTGCTCAGCAGTGTGCCACTTGTGGCCAATGAGATTTAAACAAATTACTGTGAAATCAGTTCCTCAGTCTCACTAGTCACATTTCAAGTGCTTTAACAGCCACATGTGGCTAGTGGCTGGGTATAACAGAAAGTTCAATTGGGCAGTCCTAGAAAGTTCTAGAAAGCTCTAGAATCTTTGCCTTTACCTGTCCTCTTCTTGTCCTTACACGCTTATTACTAGTAGCCACTCTGACCTAGTTAGGGTTCCATTGGTGGTTCCATCTATGTGGGGATCCATAAACTGGTAGACAGAGATTAGTTCATAGGAGAATAGCAAAAAAGATGCTGAAGAAAAAAATATGAAGAGGCAAGAACAAAAGTGCTGAGATGGTATAGACTGGAAAGAAGAAGGCTGAGGGAGTCATTATAATGGTCTATAAATACATTAAAAAGATAATATAAAGGAGACAGTATTCCCATTAGTCAGCTTAGACCAAGCCAGAAGCATTAAGCGTAAGCTCCTTCAGGAAAAGAAAATTCAGGTTATTTAAGGTGAGAGAGGGCAGGGGGAGGGGGAGTGCTGCCGCCTCTAACACCAGTCAAGAGCCAGACGAGTTGCCAAAGTACAGGAAAGAATTTGTTTTGCTGGATCCACTCAAGGCTAAAGCTTTTGTCCTATTTATGGAGAATGGTTTTTCACAATAATGAAATCAATTCTGCTGAGAGACAGATGGGTTGGTTACCAATCCTCTACAGGTTCTCTCCCAATGGAATAATTTAGAATAATCTCTGTGGATGTTCTCTCCACATATGCCCTTAACAAAATAGCAACTCTTATCATTTTGTACCTTTTACCTTCTTTTGTTTTTCTTAAACACCCCTCTGCTCACACTGTGATCCCAAACTGTACCTGCCACTTCCCCTGTCTACCCTACTCCACATCCCCAGGCTGATCTACAGTCTGCAGTACCAGATTCTTTTCCAAAAGACAGTTTGTTCCCCTAGGGTGAGTCATTCATAATTGTCCAATCTAATTGGTTTTGGTCTTAGCAGTTTGCTTAATTTTTATTGTTTAACAGGGTTTCCAAAGGTGTTTTCTTTAAGACCCCAACTGTATGATAACTTGTGTAGATCTAGGTTACTTCTGCAGGAAACATGAATATGAGTGTGTGTGTGTGTGTGTGTGTGTGTGTATTTAAAGGACATCTATATAGAAGTTACATTGTTGATTTTAGGGCAGAATTCCCTCATCCATTGCCAAAAATACTATTTATCTTCCCCAGCTTTTCTTGTATCTTCAACTATTTCTAGTAATAATGGTTGCTTGTCTAGGGTTACAGGAAAATTTGTGTTTTATAAATGTCCAAGTTTGATGAAGATACCTTCTGTGTAGTAAATATTTATAAGTTTCTACCAGAACTTTGCAATATAAAAGTTGATAAATGATGAATTAGTCATTATAATTGAGCCAAGAAAAAGATTCTTCTGACTGATCTTTGGAGCTAAACAAATGTTTTATGAAACAGGAAGATGCTTCCAAGTCAGAAGTCACCAAATACATAGTGCTTGGGTTATAATGAGGTCTTCTGTTCATATTTAAATAAACATTAGGAGAGCATATTTTGCATTTAATTGTCTTGCCCTAATTTTATGTTTTTTTCAGTGAACACCTAATTAGATTTAAACAACTACCTTGTCTAAAACTAGAAGCTGTAATCAAAGTAGTTTTCAGTGGCTAACACACCCTAGGATTATCAAATGTCAAACTTAGACAAAAAGGATGTTAAGGAAGCTAACTTTCACCTCCTCTCTTACAGAAACAAGGACACAGCACCCATGGATAACACCTTCTTAATGGTCAAACCAAATGGCCCTGGTTTTACTGGGGGCGGATTTCCTCTCAGGTCAACCAAAATGACGTTCTAACCTGAAGCTGCTGGCTGTTTCCAGTTGAACAACTCATGAAATCTGCTCTGGGACATTTTGGGGGAATCTCAAAGTCCTTGGATCATAGAACTGAGTGCTGAGAATCCAGGATGGAAAGAAATGCAGAACTATCATAGTCACATACATATAAGAGGGATGGTGTTTTGTCTGGTCCACGTTGATATTAACAGATCATAATTCTCTCTGTTCAGTTAGGCTGACCTATTGCATGAAGTAAATCTTTTGTTGCTACCCCATTGATTGAAATGTACTAGACCTTAATTTCTTTATTACAGACATTGGTGTACTTGAAGGTTTTGTATTTAAAAGTATTTTTGAAATGCAATGTGTCCCCTCTCACCTTATTAACAATAATCTATTTTAATTATTCCTCATTAACAAGTCATTGCATGAGATGAGAAAGAAGGACAAACTCTTAAGAATTTAAAAAGTGTTTTGAGAATGATTTCTATATGGAATTTCTTTTCAGGCCTGGAATGGGAAAATCTATTCCAAAGAGACACACTAATAAATACTTCATTATAAAAAATAAAAAAGAATCTTTGTAGAGATTTTGATACTTGTTTTGGTAGAGTATGTAATTAAAGTTTAAAGCTACTGTGAGAAATGTTTAACAAGAGCATTTTATTCACAGGAACCGAGACCATGAAATGAGAGACTTGGGCTGGTCTCCTATCCTTTCTAGGCCTCTGTCCTCCTCCTAGACTTGAGAACACAGTTATTTAGCATAGGCATCTGTTTGGTTCCCAGGCTGCCAGCATTTTGAGCCATTGAATCCATTGTGATTTTTTGTTGTTGAAGCCACAGTTATTGGGGCATCCATTCAGAGTTTTCTCATTAAGAGGTTTCATTCAGTTATATTGTGTGAGGACACTCTGACCATCTCTCTCACAATAACTTGACCTCTGTATTTTTAAAAAATTTTTGAGGAGTAGCTCAGGGATGACAATCACAGTGTTAATGGATCATAACATTCCCTTTGTGCCAAGGGACCAAGATTTCCCTTGTGCAGAGCAGGAGTGTTAATGACCTGAGATGTTTGTTTAGACCACACACGGAGGTGGGACTTCAGAGGGACCTTCTGGATGTCCTGCGTCACCTTCAGTTCACTACATGCCAGTCTCCACTCTTAAATGAGGTTCTCCAGAAGCAAAACAAAGACATTGGTGTCAATGAAAGTGATTTATTATGAAGTGATCCGAGGAAAACCAGTAAGAGGATGGTGAAGTAAGACAGGGAAGGGAAGGAGGCTGAGAAGGGTGCAATATTATGTCCAGTTCCATGATAGGAGACTTTGGCTCCATCTTGGAGGAGAGCTCTGGAGACAATGTAATCACATCTCAGAGTTGTCTCCAGGAGGAGTGAGGGGCTGGGATATATCTCCTATGCTGTCTGTCATTGGCCAAAGACTGCTCTGGAGGGACCCCTCTGGTTCTCTGCTTGTAGGCAAAGCAGGCTTTGGCAGCTTGGTGGCAGCCCTCAGACAGAGACCACAGGTGCTGACTCTTGGAGGTGAAAGTGGTTAAGGGCTCAGGGGGAAATGAGTTGGGCAG
Organism: Pan troglodytes; assembly: GCF_028858775.2. NCBI lineage: Eukaryota > Metazoa > Chordata > Mammalia > Primates > Hominidae > Pan > Pan troglodytes. Next base: position 116,572,373 of record NC_072406.2, read on the forward strand.
CGTCATCCTCTGCTTCTCCCAAATGGGCCCAGTGAGAGAACACTTACAGATGGAAAGCAACCTCCAGTGTAGCTGATAATGTTTTGAAGAGGGTGATCATCAGCTCTTTGGGCACCATACAGGGATATAGAGGATGGGACTGTACCCTAGAGAATTTACCAAGAGCATTTTAAACCTAAAAAAATCACAATGGGGCCATTTCTGTTTTTGAAAATCACTGATGATATCTTCCCTCAGAGCCAACCATACTTTGGTTAGACAAAAGACTTTTGCAGGTAAGGTAAAGCAGTTATGACACATATATAACCCTGGAGATTTTCCCATCTATCCTGAGATATTTCGAAGCATAGTCATAGCCCACTTTATTCTGAGTCCTTGGGTGGCTTCATAAGAGGTTCACTTCTATAGGGGAACGGAGTCTGATCTTTGATCTATCCCAGTATGGCAAAGACTCTGGAGACAGATTCTGGGTTCAAATCCTGGCTCATCATAACAACAGGTTGTTTTGAGGATTGAATGAGTTAGTGCATGTAAGCTTAGGACAATGTCAGGCACATAGTATTGTTCAGTAAACATGTGCCATTATTACTATTACGTAAGAGATAACAAATATTTTAGAATTAGAGAAGAAAAGTTGTTACATAATACTTGTTAACTGTAAAGGTGACTCTAATCCTCATTTAAAGGGTGAATGACACTAAAATGAAGCTGGATTTAGTAATGTGATATAAACAGAATATCTTGTAGAAATGCCACATTGCATGCCTCATGAAAACTTCTGTATTTTTTTTTTTATAGTTGCCATCTGGGAACAAGTTGATCCTCCATCTTCAAAGTCAGAGCTTTCAGCCTTCCTCTGTTCACAGGAGGGAAAGACCCTGGTGGTTTCTGGCTGCCGTCTCCTTCCTGTGTCTCTCCATGTAACAGAGCAGGGTGATCAGCAGCTGCTGATGACAGACGTCCCATGAGCCGAGGGGGAAGAGGGCCTTGGGAGCTGACATAGCAGCTCCATCAGACTCAGTATGCTTGTGTTCAGATGGAGGAGTGAATTAGGCTAGAAAAGGTGAAAGATACTGTACTGCCTCTCATTTACTGCACGTCCTGACAGCCCAGGGTATTATAAGCAATAACTATTTAGGCGCAGGTGTTACTACAGTAGCCGCAGCACAAAAATGAGCTGTTAAAAAACACTGAGATTTGCAAATCATTAAAGATAACTGTGAACTCACAGTGGGCTGAGGTGCTTTTAAAATCACAAATTTGAGCTGCATTGTAAAGCAACATTAGGAGACTGTACAGTAGCATAATTTTACCCTGGGGTTTTCAGAGTTTCAGAAAACAGTCCTGTTGCTAAACCATCCGTTGACTCCTGAAACCATCCATTGACTCCCGGCTGGGCTGATGGGGAGCTGGTGCAGTTTCTCTGTTAATAGAGAGAGACATGATGAAGGGGACTCCCTGGTCATTATTTGCTGATCATAGCTTTTCAGCGACTATTCTTATAGCTAGGTTTTTATTGTGCTTACCTCTGAAGAATTGCTGAGGGCAAAGGTTTGTTGCTGTGATGAGCCATACAGACGGTAGTAGTCTTGCTAGGAAGAGATAGCAACAACTCTGCTTGTCATGGGATATAATTTTGCTATCAAAATTTATCCAGGGCTGATAATTATCATTTGATTTCCTGACTTGCTCAGATAGATTCTGAAGTTTGACCTAGACCAAGACACCCATAGGAACATACTGTATAATGCATTTTGAGCAGTATGGCATTTCAGAGCCTAGACAATTTGAGGAAATGATCTCTCTTTTAAAACATAATCAATTATATGGACATCTTGTTGGGACAGGAGCAAAGGGAGAGCATTTTAAAATATTAAAATGGTAAAATAATTTAAAAATATGCCTCACTATTTTCTTTGTAGTAGACAGAAAATATTTTTACAGCATTATCCATTTTTACCTTCTAATTCAATGCTGTTTTAGTATACCATTTCTCATATCTATTATTTAAAAGTTCCATTAGGGTTTTTAGATTCATTAGAATTTTATAACAATATAAAATGTGATTATCAACAGGGTACCATTTTTCTTCTTTATAATTAAAAATAGATTTTGTTCTTATTTTAAAGTATGTGATTGTTACAGAATATTAACAAATGTAGATAAGCAAAAGGAAGAAAAAGGACTTCTATAATCCTACCACTCATTGATAACTATTGTTTTTCTGGGCTAACACTCATCTCATTCACGTGGGTTGGCTGTATCAATGGTTCACACCTACCATTTCTTCTGATTGGTCAATGCTTGTGCTTCCCATCATTAAATATTTTTAATATCACTTTGAAATATTACTGTCCTATACTTTTGAATATATCTTTCTGGACCTTTAAGTGTATACTGCATAAATATATATGCATATATATATGTATATATATATAGATTTTCTTTTTAAAAATCAGCTTTATCAATATATAACCTACATATAAAAGGCACTTATTTTAAGTGTATAGTTTGGTAAGGTTTGACAAATGCATATATTCAAGTAACCACTGCCATAATCACCACCCCTCCAAAATGCCCTTATGCCACTTGGCAAGTCAATATCCCCAGCCATCAACCAGCCCAAGCAACCATGGGTCTGTTTTTTATTGTTATAGATTAGTTTTGTCTTTCTTAGAATTTTATATAAATGGAATTATACACTATATACTCTTTTGTGCCTGGCTTTTATTTTCATGTAGTACGATGTTTTTCGAGATCCATCCATGTTGTTGTGTGATCAATAATTCCTTGATTTCTATTGTGGAGCAATATTGCATTGTATGCAAAAATACAATTGGTTTATTTTACCTGTTGATGGGAATTCAAGTTATTTCTAGTGTTTAACTATTCTGAATAAAGTTGCTATGAACATTCACATACAGATCTCTATGTGGACGTGGTCTCTAGTTGCTCCACATCCTTGTCAATATTGGTATTGCCAGTACTTTTTTAAGCCATTATTTTGGATATATAGTGATACTTCATTATGGTTTATATTTGTATTTCCTGATGACTAAATGTTGAGGATCTTTTCATGTAGCTTTGGCCATCAGTAAATCTTATTTTGTGAAGTGTCTTCAAATATTTAGCCCATTTTAAAATCATCTCATTAGGTTGTAAAAGTTATTTGTGTAGTCTGGATACAAAACCTTCGTCAGATATATGTATTGCAAATATTTTTGTTCAGTCTGTGGCTTACCTTTTCATTTTCTTTTTTTTTCTTTTAATTGTTATTTTTAGTTCTGGGATACATGTGCAGGATGTGCAGGTTTGTTGCATAGGTAAATGTGTGCCATGGTGGTTTGCTGTGCCTATCAACCCATCACCTAGGTATTAAGCTAAGCATGCATTAGCTATTTTTCCTAATGCTCTCCCTTCCCCCACCCCACCCCCTGACAGGCCCCAGTGGTGTTGTTCTCTTTCCTGTGTCCATGTGTTCTCATTGTTCAGCTCCCACTTGTAAGTGAGAACATGCGGTGTTTGGTTTTTTGGTTTTCTGTTCTGTGTTAGTTTGCTGAGGATAATGGCTTCCAGCTTCATCTACGTCCCTGCAAAGGACATGATCTCATTCCTTTTTATGGCTGCATAGTATTCCATGGTGTATATGTGGCACATTCTCTAGTCTATCATTGATGGGCATTTGGGTTGATTCCATGTCGTTGCTATTGTGAATAGTGCTGCAATGAACATACGCCTGCATGTATCTTTGTAATAGAATGATTTATATTCCTTTTGGTGTATACTCAGTAACAGGATTGCTAGACCAAATGGCATTTCTGGTTCTAGATCTTTGAGGAATCGCCACACTGTCTACACAATGGTTGAGCTAATTAATTTACGTTTCCACCAACAGTGTAAAAGTGTTCCTATTTCTCTGCAACCTCACCAGCAACTGTTGTTTCTTGACCTTTTAATCTCCATCCTCACTGGTGTGAGATGGTATCTCATTGTGGTTTTGATTTGCATTTCTCTAATGATTAGTGATGTTGAGCTTTTTTTCATATGTTTGTTGGCTGCATGAATGTCTTATTTTGAGAAGTGTCTGGTCATGTCTTTTGCCTAATTTTAAATGGCATTCTCTGTTTTATTCTTGTGAATTTGTTTGAGTTCCTTGTAGATTCTGGATATTAGATCTTTGTTGGATGGATACATTACAAAAATTTTCTCCCACTCTGTAGGTTGTCTGTTCATTCTGATAATAGTTCCTTTTGCTGTGCAGAAGCTCTTTAGTTTAATTAGATCCCATTTGTAAATTTTTGCTTTTGTTGCAATTGCTTTTGGCCATTTCATCATGAAATCTTTGCCCATGCCTATGTCCTAAATGGTATTACCTAGATTTTCTTCTAGGGTTTTTATAGTTTGGGGTTTTACATTTAAGCCTTTAATCCATCTTGAGTGAATTTTTGTATAAGATGTGAGTAAGGGATCTAGTTTCAATTGTCTGCATATGGATAGCCAGGTTTCCCAGCACCATTTATTAAATAGGGAATCCTTTCCCCATTGCTTGTTTTTATCAGGTTTGTCAAAGATCAGATGGTTGTAGATGTGTGGTCTTATTTCTGAGCTCTCTATTCTGTTCCATTGGTCTATGTGTCTGTTTTTGTATAAGTACCATGCTATTTTGGTTATTGTAGTCTTACAGTACAGTTTGAAGTCCGAGTAGCATGATGCCTCCAGCTTTGTTCTTTTTGCTTAGGATTGTCTTGGCTATATGAGCCCTTTTTTCCATGTGAATTTCCATGTGGTTCCATATGAATTTAAAAAATTTTTTTCTAATTCTGTGATGAATGTCATTGGTAGTTTAATGGGAATAGCATTGAATCTATAAATTACTTTGGGTGGTATGGCCATTTTCACAATATTGATTTTTTCCTATCCATAAGCATGAAACATTTTTCCATTTGTTTGTGTCCTCTTTGGTTTCCTTGAGCAGTGGTTTGTAGTTCTCCTTGAAGAAGTCCTTAACTTCCCTTGTTAGCTCTATTCCTAGGTATTTTATTCTCTTTGTAGCAATTGTGAATGGGAGTTCACTCATGATTTGGCTTTCTGCTTGCCTGTTGTTGGTGCATAGGAATGCTTGTGACTTCTGCACATTGATTTTGTATCCTGAGACTTTGCTGAAGTTGCTTATCAGCTTAAGGAGTTTGGGGCTGAGATAATGGGATTTTCTAGATATAGGATCATGTCATCTGCAAACAAAGACAATTTGACTTCCCCTCTTCCTATTTGAATACACTTTATTTCTTTCTCTTGCCTGACTGCCCTGGCCAGAACTTCCAATACTGTGTTGAATAGGAGTGGTGAGAGAGCGCATCCTTGTCTTGTGCCAGTTTTCAAGGAATACTTCCAGCTTTTGCCCATTCATTATGATATTGGCTGTGGGTTTGTCATAAATGGCTCTTATTATTTTGAGGTATATTCCTTCAATACCTAGTTTATTAAGAGTTTTTAACATGAAGGCATGCTGAATTTTATCAAAGGCCTTTTATGCATCTATTGAGATAATCATGTGGTTTTTGTCTTTAGATCTGTTTATGTGATGAATTATGTTTATTGATTTGCATATGTTGAAACAGCCTTGCATCCCGGGAATGAAGCCAACTTGATCGTGGTGGATAAGCTTTTTGATGTGCTGCTGTATTTGGTTTGCCAGTATTTTATTGAGAATTTTTGCACTGATGTTCATCAGGGAAGTTTTCTTTTTTTGTTGTATCTCTGCCAGGTTTTGGTATCAGGATGATGCTGGCCTCATAGAATGAGTTAGAGAGGAGTCCCTACTTTTCAATTGTTTGGCATAGTTTCAGAAGAAATGGTATCAGCTCCTCTTGGTATTTCTGGTAGAATTCAGCTGTAAATCCATCTGGTCCTGGGCTTTTTTTGGTTGTAGGCTATTTATTACTGCCTTAACTTCAGAACTTGTTATTGGTCTATTCAGGGATTCAACTTCTTCCTAGTTTAGTCTTGGGAAGGTGTGATGGTTAATAGTGAGTGTCAACTTGATTGGATTGAAGGATGCAAAGTATTGATCCTGGGTGTGTCTGTGAGGGTGCTGCCAAAGGAGATTAACATTTAAGTCAGTGAGCTGAAGGCAGACCCACCCTTAATCTGAGTGGGCACCATCTAATCGGCTGTCAACATGGCTAGAATATAAAGCAGGCAGAAAAACGTGAAAAGACTAGACCAGCCTAGCCTTCAAGCCCACATCTTTCTCCTATGCTGGAAGCTTCCTGCCCTTGAACATCAGACTCCAAGTTCTTCAGTTTTGGGACTTGGACTGGCTCTCCTTGCTCCTCAGCTTGCAGATGGCCTATTGTGGGACCTTGGGATCATGTGAGTTAATACTTAATAAACTCCCCTTTATATATCTATCTGTCCTATTAGTTCTGTCTTTCTAGAGAACGCTGACTAATATAGATTTTGATACTAGGAGTGGTTCTAGAGGAACAGAATATTAAGGATAGACTTCTTTTGTTGGTTTTGGGGTTTCTGGAGTTGGCTGCTTAATACAATTAGAACCTAAAATGCTAAGGACTCTACTTCTAATAGTATGGAGAACACTGATTGTCCTTGGCATGTACTGTTTAGAAAGTCATGCAAAATACATGTATTTGACACTCCTGATTCACTTCTTGTGAGAGGCAAGGTGTTTAGTGACTCTATACATAATACCTTTGACCATATGTGGAGAACCAAGGAACATAATGAATGAAGTTCAGTGGACAAAGTGATGAAAGAAAATGATGAACTCAGGGATTCCTACTCCCTGAGTTAGAATAGGGAGTTAAAATAAGAAGCAGATATTGAACCTCAACTCTGCTATGATTACTCTGAGTGAGACTCTTATTTCCTGTAGAGAAAGAGCTGAAATTGTGGAAAAATAAACATAAGCTCTTATCATGCGGGTGGCTGAACTCCAATGAAAAGTGCATGCACAGCTTCACCAGATGTCTACTGTTAAAATGAGGGCATTGATTGGAAAAGAATGGGACCCTGAAACTTGGAATGGGGACATGTGGAAGGACACTGATGAAGCTGGGGACACTGAGTTTGTAAACTCTTCTGAACCTTTTTTGTCAGAAGGAACAGCTTCCCCCATACCCAGTAGTGGCAACTTCCCCTCCCTGACCCATGCTGCCATCAGCCTTTCCACCTTTGTCTGAGGAGATAAAGTGCTGCCTGAGGCAACAGTGATGGCCTCCCCTGAGGCAGTTGCCAGGCAAAATAATATCGATTCTCCTCAGGAGCCACCCCCAACACCCCTGTTTGCTTCTAGACCTGTAACTAGACTAAAGTTTCAGTGGGCCCCTGGAGGTGAGGTTGAGAATGTGACCCATGAGGAGGTGTGCTACACCTGAAAATAACTGTTTCAGTTCTCTAGTTTATATCAACAGCAATCTGGAGAACAGGCATGGGAATGGATATTAAGGGTATGGGATAATGGTGGAAGGAACAGAGAGTTTCGGCCCACCAAGTAAAGAGTCTGCATTTAATGTTGCAGCTTGGGGAGTTAAAAAAGGTTCTAATAGTTTATTTGCTTGGTTAGCTGAAATATGGATTAAAAGATCGCCCACTGTGAGCGAGCTGGAAATGCCTGATCTCCCTTGGTTTAATGTAGAGGAAGGGATCCAAAGGCTTAGGGAGATTGGGATGGTGGAGTGGATTAGTCACTTTGGATCTACTCATCCCAGCTGGGAGGGTCCAGAAGATTTACCCTTGACCAATGCCTTGTGAAATAGATTTGTGAGGGCAGCACCTGCATCTTTGAAGAGCCCTGTAATTGTTCTTCTATGTATGTCAGATCTAACAGTGGGAACCGCAGTCACTCAACTACAAAATTTAAATACAATGGGAATTGGTCCCGAGGTGGCAGGGGCCAAGTGGCGGCACTCAACCATCAAAGGCAAGGTGGGCATAGTTACAGTAATGGACAGTAGAGGCAAAGTGGCAATCAGTATAGTCTGACTTGTGTATAGCTCTGGCATTGGCTAATTAACTATGGTGTTCCTAGAAGTGAAATTGATAGGAAGCTTACTGCATTTCTACTTAATTTATATGAGCAGAAAACTTCTAGGTTGAATGGACAAAAGACTAATTTGAATTATAAAAACAGAGAATCATGGCCCCACAATCAATTTCCAGACTTCAGCCTGTTTGCAGACCCAGAACCCCTTCAATGAAGGAAACGCCAGGTCCCCTTGAGGAAGGACCCCAATACACTGATGACAATTTATGCTGTTAGTCTTTATCCCATCCTTCCCCAAGGAGACCTCTGGCCTTTTACCAGGGTAACTGTGCACTGGGGAAAGGGAAATGATCAGACATTTCGAGGACTAGTGGACACTGGCTCTGAGGTGACGCTGGTTTCAAAACGTCACTGTGGTCCCCCAGTTAAAATAGGGGCTTATGGAGGTCAGGTAATTAATGGAATTTTAGCTCAGGTTTGACTTACAGTGGGTCCAGTGGGACCCCGGACTCATCCTGTGGTCATTTCCCCAGTGCCAGAATGCATAATTTGCATAGGCATACTTAGCAGCTGGTAGTACCCCCACATTGGCTCCCTGACTGGTAGGGTGAAGACTATTATGGTGGGAAAGGCCAAATGGAAGCCATTAGAGCTGCCTCTACCTAGAAAAATAGTAAATCAAAAACAATATCGCATCCCTGGGGGGATTGCAGAGATTAGTGCCACCTTCAGGGACTTGAAGGACACAGGGGTGGTGATTCTCACCACATCTGCACTTAACACTTCCATCTGGCCTGTGCAGAAGACAGATGGATCTTGGAGGATGACAGTGGATTGTCATAAGCTTAACCAAGTGGTGATTCCAATTGCAGCTGCTGTACCAGATGTAGTTTCATTGCTTGAGAAAATTAACACATCTCCTGGAACCTGGTATGCAGCTATTGACTTGGCAAATGCCTTTTTCTCCATTCCTGCCCATATGGCCCACCAGAAGCAATTTGCCTTCAGCTGGCAAGGCCAGCAATATACCTTTACCATCCTACCTCAGGGGTATATCAACTCTCTGGCTTTGTGTCATAATCTTATTCAGAGAGACCTTGATCACCACGCTTCCTCAAGATATCACACTGGTCCATTACATTGATGACATTATGCTGATTGGATCCAGTGAGCAAGAAGAAGCAAACACACTGTACTTATTGGTGAGACATTTGCATGCCAGAGGATGTGAAATAAATGAGACTAAAATTCAGGGACCTTGTACTTCAGTAAAATTTCTAGAGGTCCAGTGGTATGGGGCCTATTGGGATAGTCCTTCTAAGGTGAGGGATAAGTTGCTGCATTTGGCCCCTCCTACAACCAAGAAAGAAGCACAATGCCTAGTGGGCCTATTTGGATTTTGGAGGCAACACATTCGTCATTTAGGGGTGTTAGTCTGGCCCATTTATTGAGTGACCCAAAAGGCTGCCAGTTTTGAGTGGGGTCCAGAACAGGAGAAGGCTCTGCAACAGGTCCAGGCTGCTGTACAAGCTGCTCTGCCACTTGGGCCATGTGACCCAGCAGATCCAATGGTGCTTGAGGTGTCAGTGGCAGATAGGGATGCTATTTGGAGCCTTTGGCAGGCCCTCATAGATGAATCACAGCAGAGGCCTCTAGGATTTTGGAGCAAGGCTCTGCCATCTTCTGCAGATAACTACACTCCTTTTGAGAGACAGCTCTTGGTCTGTTACTGGGCTTTGGTGGAAACTGAACATTTGACTATAGGTCACCAAGTCACCATGCGACCTGAACTGCCTATCATGAACTGGGTGCTTTCTGACCCATCTAGCCATAAAGTGGGTCATGCACAGCAACATTTTATCATCAAATGGAAGTGGTATATATGTGATCAGGTTCAAGCAGGTCTTGAAGGCACAAGTTACAGGAGGAAGTGGCTCAAATGCCGATGGTTTCCACTCCTGCCACCCTGCCTTCTCCAGCCTGCACCAATGGCCTCATGGGGAGTTCCCTATGATCAGTTGACAGAGGAAGAGAAGACCAAGGCCTGGTTCAGAGATGGCTCTGCATGATATGCAGGCACCACCCAAAAGTGGACAGCTGCAGCACTACAGCCCCTTTCTAGGACATACCTGAAGGACAGCGGTGAAGGGAAATCTTCCCAGTGGGCAGAACTTCGAGCAGTGCACCTGGTTGTGCACTTTGCATGGAAGGAGAAATGGCCAGATGTGCAATTATATACTGATTCATGGGCTGTAGCCAATGGTTTGGCTGGATGGTCAGGGGCTCAGAAGAGGCATAATTAGAAAAGTGGTGACAAAGAAATTTGGGGAAGAGGTATGTGGATGGACCTCTCTGAGTGGTCAAATACTGTGAAAATATTTGTGTCCCATGTGAGTGCTCACCAATGGGTGACCTTAGCAGAGGAGGATTTTAATAATCAAGTGGATAGGTTGACCCATTCTTTGGACACCACTCATCCTCTTTCTCCAGCTACCCCTGTCGTTGCCCAGTGGGCCCATGAACAAAGTGGCCATGGTGGCAAGGATAGAGGCAACTCATGGGCTTAGCAACATGGGCTTCCACTCACCAAGGCTGACTTGGCTGTGGCCACTGCTGAGTGCCCAGTTTGCCAGCAGCAGAGACCAACACTGAGCCCTCGATATGGCACCATTCTTCGGGGTGATCAGCCAGCTACCTGGTGACAGGTTAATTATATTGGACCTCTTCCATCATGGAAAGGGCAGACGTTTGTCCTCACTGGAATAGACACTTCCTCTGGATATGGGTTTGCCTATCCTGCATGCAGTACTTCTGCCAAGGCTACCAACCGTGGACTCACGGAATGCCTTATCCACCGTCAAGTTGTTCCACACAGCATTGCCTCTGACCAAGGCACTCACTTTATGGCTAAGGAAGTGTGGCAATGGGCTCATGCTCATGGAATTCACTGGTCTCATTGTGTTCCCCATCATCCTGAAGCAGCTGGATTGATAGAATGGCGGAATGGCCTTTTGAAGTCACAATTACAATGCCAACTAGGTGACAATACTTTGCAGGGCTGGGGCAAAGTTCTCCAGAAGGCCATGTATACTCTGAATCAGCATCCAATATATGGTACTGTTTCTCCCATAGCCAGGATTCAAGGGTCCAGGAATCAGGGGTGGAAGTGGAAGTGGCACCACTCGCCATCACCCCTAGTGATCCACTAGCAAAATTTTTATTTCCTGTTTCGCGACATTATGTTCTGCTGGCCTACAGGTCTTAGTTCCAGAGGGAGGAACACTGCCGCCAGAAGACCTAACAATGATTCCATTAAACTGGATGTTAAGATTGCCACCTGGACACTTTTGGCTTCTCCTACCTTTAAGTCAACAGGCTAAGAAGGGAGTTACAGTGTTGGCTGGGGTGATTGACCCAGACTCTCAAGATAAAATCAGTCTACTACTCTGCAACAGAGGTAAAGAAGAGTGTGCATGGAATACAGGAGATCCATTATGGTGTCTCTTAGTATTCCCATGCCCTGTGATTAAGGTCAATGGGAAACTACAACAGCCCAATCCAGGCAGGACTACAAATGGCCCAGACCCTTCAGGATTGAAGGTTTGGGTACTCCAGCAGAAAAAAAAACCCCCACGACCTGCTGAGGTGCTTGCTGAAGGCAAAGGGTAGTAGAGAGGGTAGTAGAATGGGTAGTAGAAGAAGGTAGTCATCAATAGCAGCTAGGACCACATGACCAGCTGCAGAAACGAGGACTGTAATTGTCTTGAGTATTTCCTCCTCCTTTTGTTAAAAACATGTTTCTGCATGTATACACTTGTACTAAGAAAATATCTTCATTTTATTTCCTTTTCATATCAGCATTTAAGTATTGTTAACTTTATGTAATAGTATTTGGGTTGGGGATTGGTGCGTTTCTGGTTCATAACAGTTCCCACCAAGGACTATCAGTGTTCTCCATACTGTTAGAAGTAGAGTCCTTAGCATTTTGGGGTCTAATCATATTAAGCAGCCAACTCCAGAAACCCCAAAGCCAATGAAAGAACTCCATCCTTAATATTCTGTTCTTCTAGAACCACTCCTAGTATCAAAATCTGTATTAGGGTTCTCTAGAGGGACAGAATTAAGGTGTGTATGTGTGTGTGTATATATATATATATTCCCATTTATATACATATAAATATATATGGCTGGGTGCCGTGGCTCATGCCTGTAATCTCAGCACTTTGGAAGGCCAAGGTGGGTGGATCACAAGGTCAGGAGATTGAGACCATCCTGGCCAACATGGCGAAACCTCATCTCTACTAAAATACAAAAAAATTAGCCAGGCATGGTGGCGTGCGTCTGTAGTCCCAGCCACTTGGGTGGCTGAGACAGGGGAATCACTTGAACCTGGGAAGTGGAGATTGTAGTGAGCCAAGATCGCACCACTGCACTCTAGCCTGGTGACAGAGCAAGACTTCATCTCAAAAAAAAAAAAAAAAAAGTATATAAAGGGGAGTATGTATATAAAGGGGAGTGGGTGTGTCTGTGTGTGTGTATGTATATTCCCATATATATATGGGAGTGTATTAAGTATTAACTTGCACAATCACAAGGTCCCTCAATACGCCATCTGCAAGCTGAGGAGCAAGGAGAGCCAGTCCAAGTCCCAAAACTGAAGAACTTGGAGTCCGATATTCGAGGGCAGGAAACATCCAGCATGGGAGAAAGATGTAGGCTAGGAAGTTAGGCCAGTCTCTCTCCTTTTCACTTTTTCTGCCTGCTTTATATTTGCTGGCAGCTGATTAAGGGTGGATCTGTCTTCCCCAGCCCACTAACTCAAATGTTAATCTCTTTTGGCAACACCCTCACAGACACACCCAGGATCAACATTTTGTGTCCTTCAACCCAATCAAGTTGACACTCAGTATTAACTATCACATTGCACTAGCCAGGACTTCCAGTACAATGCTAAATTAAAATGGTGAGAGCAACATCTCTGCCTTCTTAATGTTAGAAGGAAAAGTATTGCATGTTTCATCATGAATACAATGTTAGCTGTAGGATTTTTATAGATGCCTTTTATTAAGTTGAGGAAGTTCCCTTCTATTTCTTGTTTGCTGAGTTTTAGTCCGACATGGATATTGAATTCCATCAGTACTTTTTCTGCATGTGTTAGGCTAATTGTTTTTTTTCTTTTACTGACATGGTGAATTACTTTGATTTTTAAATGTTAAACCAACTTCACACACTTTGGGTAAACACCATTTGGTCATAATATCATTTTTACATAGTATTGGATTTGATTTAAATCAGATTAGATTTGATATGCTGTTAAGGACTTATACAACTATGTTCCTGAGGGATGTTGTCTGTACTTTTCTCATAATGTATCTGTCTGGTTTCAGTATTAAGGTTTAGCTGGCTTCATAAACTGAATTAAGAAATGCTCCTCCTCTGCTATTTCCTGAGCTACTTTGTGTAAGATTGGTATAATTTCTTCCTTAAATGTTTGATATAATTTGCCAGTAAAGCAATCTGAATTTACATTTTTTCTTATAGAAAGATTTTAAATAGGTATAGAGGCTCTTCAGATTTTCTATTTCCTCTTGTGTCACTTTTGATAGTTTGTGTCTTTCAATGAATTTATCTATTTTATATAAATTGTTGACTTCATTGACATAAAGTTTTAAAAAATACTTATTTTACTACCCTTAACATTAGTAGGATCTGAACAAGTGATTATTTTGTTCTGGATATTGGTAATTTGAATCTTCTCTGCTCTTTTTCTTGATGAATTTAGCTAGGAATTTATCAATACAATTTTATTGATATTTCTAAAGAACCAGCTTTTTCTTTCTTTGATTTTTCTTGTCAGTGTTTTTTTTTTTATTTCATTGATTTCTGCCCTAATACTTAGTGTTTTTTTTTTTTTTTTTTTTTTTTTTTACTTGAGTGTAATTTAATCTTCTTATGGCTTCTTTAGGTAATTGTTTTTAGCCCTTTCTTTTTTTAAAAAAACTTTAGCCTTTAAAACTATATATTTCCCTCTAAGCTCTGCTTTAAATGCATCTCACACATTTAAAAATATTTTTGTTCAGTCTGTGGCTTACCTTTTCATTTTCTTAACAGTGTATTTTGAAGAGCAGACATTTTGAATTTTAATAAGGCCCAACTTGTTCTTCTTTTTCTGATGTGGTTTGTACTTTTCTTGTTTTGTCTAAGTAATTTTTGCCTACTCAGATAGTAAGGAATTTTGCCTGCATTTTTCTGTAGAAGTTTGATTATAGTTTTAGCTTTTATGTTCATATTTATGACCTATTTAGAGTTAATTTTATGTAAGATGTGAGGTTAGAGGTTCATTTAAAAAATTTTTATTTTAAATTTTGAAATATACAATACACTTTTGTTGACTATAGTCACCATGTTGTGTAATAGTTTCAAAAACTTATTCCTCCTGTCTAACTGTAACTTTTTACTTTTTGATCAACATCTTCCCTTACCCTTTCCCCATCCTCCCAGCCTCTGGTAACCACCATTCTACTCTCTACTTCTATAAGTTTAGCTTTTTTAGATTCCACATATAAGTGAGATCATGTGGTATTTGTCTTTCTGTGCCAGGCTTATTTCACTTAGTATAATGTCCTCCACGTTCATCCATGTTGTTGCAAGTGACAGAATTTTCTTCTTATCAAGGCTGAGTAGTATTCCATTGTGTGTATATACCACATTTTCTCTATCCATTTGTTCACTGCTTGATACTTTGGTTGGTTTCATATCTTGGCTATTGTAAATAATGCAGCATTGAACATGGGAGTGCAGCTGTCTCTTAAATTTGAATGCACACTTTTCCTCTTATAGCTGTTTGATCTCAGGCATGTTAAGTAACCTCTCCAGCTTTTGGATGTTCATTAGTAAAATGAGCGTAATAATAGCACCCATCTCACTGAATTCCTATGAGGATTATAGGAGATTGATTACATGTGATGTGTGCATAGTGCCTGGCACATAGTAAGTGCCCAACAATTGTCAGCACTTACCTAAAAATCATCTCTTTGCTCCTAACAATAGCCTGGAAAGTTTTAACATATTGTTCTAAGTGGTCAGTTGAAGGATAATAAACATCACGGAAATTGCTTAACTGTTGTCTGAGTGGATATGGTCAAGGATCTTCAATGGATTATGAGGCCTTATATTATGCTCTTTAAATAGATATTAGGAAGTTGAATGGCTATTAAAGTATATTGTATCAATACTGTCTCTTTCACATAAGTGATTAATCTTTTTTACACTTCATCTGAGACAGAATGCCAGGAACTCTTTCCTCGAGTTCCAAAATAACACTTCTCTTCTGTGGCTTAAACTAAGACAGTTCCTTTTTCTCCTTCCCACTGTGGCAGTGCAAGGGAATTTTTTTTTTTTTTTCCGGAGACAGAGTCTCACACTGCTGCCTGGGCTGGAGTGCAGTGGCGCAGTCTCAGCTCACCGCAACCTCCACCTTCCAGGTTCAAGCAGTTCTCCTGCCTCCACCTCCCAAAGTGCTGGGATTATAGGCGTGAGCCACCATGCCCAGCAGGGAATTTAATAAGCATAACAAAAACAGGAATAGCCTCTGTCAGAAAGGCTTTAAAAAACCCTGATATCTGGCTTCATTGCAGAATCTTTGGAAGAGGACCCTGCATTCTCAAACCTGGTTGTACATGGGAATTACCTGGGGAACTTTTAGTAATATTGATGTCTGGGTCCCTCTCCAGATATTCTGATTTCACTGGCCTTGGTGTGATGTGGGCATCAGGATTTTTTAAAGCTCCCATGTGATTTTGATGCTCAGCTAGGCTTGAGAATAGCTGCTTTATATACAGTATCTCCTCCATGAGAGAAGCCCCCTTCACACACACACATAGCTTCACCAGGGAGAGGAAGCAATTTCCTGGATTGTGGAACTTGATTTCTGGAGGCAAGACTTGAACTGATAAGCCCCTTTGATTAATCCTATCATGCCCCACAGCGTGGTTTACTTCAATCTGTAATCTAATTGGATTTACCCAATCCCCCATCCCTCCTCTACCTTATTGTGCCCTCTGAACTCTTACCTGTGGTTGGCAAACTTCCCTATGTCCTCAACCTTTTCTCTGAATGGAAGTTCCCCTTTCTTTTCTTGCCCTAAAGGAGACCCAGCTTACCCCTTCTACCCTTGTAGCCCTCTTATATGTAGACCTTTTTGTTGTTAAATCTCACATACACCATGCTGTTCAGGTTGAGAATATGGAGCAGGTGTCATCCTTGCTCTGCATTACTGCATTTATTCTTATTTTTTTCTTCTGAATGTCAATGTATTTGAATTTGGACCACCTGGCTCTACCATCCACCAATCCTTCAGATTGCATTCATCTACCTACCCACCTCCTGGTCATGCTCCTCATGCCCCAAGGGCCTTACCCTTTGGCTTAGTGTTTGCTTTTCCATCCCTAAATCTCTTATTGCTTCTGGTGACTTCAGCAACTATGTGGATGACTCACGCAATGCCCCAGGGCTCTCAGTTACTTGAGTTCCTCAGTTCCAACAACTTTTTCTCCCTTCTACCTCATGTCAGCATCCAATTATTTCACCAGTCTTGAAATTTTGGTTTTAAATATTCTGTTGTCTGACAATGGCTTCCTAATCTTCCAGATAATATGGTCTACAATAACCAATACAACTGTTTTCCAACTTTGTTGAGCCCTTCAAAACATCAGCTCCCCTACTTTGTTACTATTTATTTCGTTTTTCCTTTCCCTTCTTATACAGCTTAGATTTTGTGGCTCACAATTGTTATTGTTTCCATGAAAACACTTTCAACTCCCTTGACCCTCCATCTCTGCTGGAATGGACTGGCAACTCTGCTAGTGTGAGTGTGCTTCCACTGCCTTTTTTCTACCACCCTGGGAACCTGCTTTCTGACTTTTAACTCATGGCTTGCTTCATACTTTGAGAATGCCAAAGTCATAATCTTCCCACTGATGCAGGATTTTTTTCCCCTTAGCTCAGCTAGGTCCAGGTTCTTGTCTCATGACCAGGAAAAATTAGGCATGTGGACACTTGAAGAGTAAGTGGAGAAGAATTTATTAAGCAAAAGGAAAGCTCTCAGCAACGAGAAGGGTCCTGAAAGCAGGTTCCCAGTTGCCTCCTTCACAGTGGAATACCAGGGCTTTTATATATCAGCTGATGGGTCTGGGTTCACTATTTGTATAAGGCACAAATTCCTAGTGGCTCCACCCTATTCCCCTAGTGCATATACAGGCCCTTAGTCTGCTGTGGGCATATTTAGGCAAGCACCTTGTGCAAGTTCCCTTATCTGCACAAAACATCTGGTGCAAGCACCTGCAGGGTGGGTTGGAGGCTCTCCAGGGAACTTTCCTTGCCTTACTATTTGCCTAAAGCAAGCTGGCTAACTCCTTTCACCGCCAACAAACCTACAAATCTACTTTCAGTGGTGCCTGTCTTCTCTACTTCCCTATCATTAAGAAGTATGACATGCCCTTACTTCTATTTTTATTTTTTAATTTTTTTTAAATTTTATTTTTGAAACTTTTTTAGAGGCAGGGTCTCACTATATTGCCCAGGCCAGTCTCAAACTCCTGTGCTCAAGTGATCCTCCTGCCTCGGCCTCCCACAGGGCTAGGACTACAGGTATAAGCCAATGTGCCTGGCTTATGCCCCTACTTCTATCAAAAGCCAAACTCTTTCTGTGCTCTGGAACTTATCTCCTCACTTTCTCCAGGGCTTGCTATTTTAGCAAGCTTTATCACCTCTCTCCTGCATTATCGGTTTTTCCTCTACAAGCTCATTACCACTATCTTGCAGATATTTGTACTAGCATGACCCATTAAGAAAACAACAGTCTTTCTTGATTCCATATCCTCTCAGCTCACCCCAATTCTTTCTCTTCTAGAAAATCTTCTTGAACCCATTGTCGCTGCTTGTATCCTTCTCACTTTTTAATTCTCTAGAATTTAGCTTTGATCTCCAACATACTTTTGGAAACATTTAAATCCAGCAGAAATTTTCCTGTCCTAATCTTATACAATCTCTCAACTACATTTGCTCCAACTGACTATTTTCTCCTTGAAACACTGTTCTGTAGAATATCCCCTGAAATAAAATTGTTTTTTTTTAATGATTAGATTGGGTTATGGCCTTCTGGGAAGTATACCACAGAGGCAAAGTCCCTCATATCAGGAGGTATGTGATAGCCACACAACTTCACTGATGATGTTCACTTTCAGCATTTGGTTAAGGTAGTATTGTCAGGTTTCCCACTGTAAAATCACTGTTTCTCTCTTTCTTGACTCTGTCCTTTGGGAGCAAGTCACTAACTCTGGAGCAACCTCAGCCCAGAAAGGATTGGTAGTGATTAAGTTCCACCAAGGAAGATATTTTTTTAAATCCTGTTTTAAGATGAGGAAATGAGGGTTCAGAGATGTTAAATAATCTCTCTGAACCCCAGTTCAGAGATGTTAAATAATGATGTTGGCTTATTACCTAAATAACTTATAACGATCTAACTTGTATTCATACAGGCAACCTTGCATGGGGGATAAGCTTGATTGAAATGCTTTAAAAAAGAAAACCTTCAGGTAAATGCAAATACACGCTCTCATCAAGACACTTAACCATTTCTGCAGGCCAGTGTATAGGAAAATAAAAATTGAAAGAGATCCCAAACATTTGCCATTGTTGTAGAAACCACCACACCTCTAGTTTGGAGAAAATATTTTATTTTTACTTTTAGAGACTGAGTCTTGCTGTGTTGCCCAGGCTAGCGTCAAACTCCAGGGCTCAAGCAATTCTCCTACCTTGGCCTCCTGAGTAGCTGGGACTACAGGCGTGTGCCACCATGCCCGGTCAGAGACGAAAAGATTTTAGAGAAGTGGATTTCAACCTGTGATTGGAATTCTGTGATTTGGATCTGGCTTGGAGATGTGTTTCACTGGGCCTACATGGTGTTTAAAATTATTTTCTGATTTGGTTGTCAACTTTTAAAAACTGAGACATTTCACAAAGCAGTTCAGGTTGAATGCTTCTCTTGGAGATTTGAAAGCTCTGGCAGTGTGGGATCTTCATTTATCTCTGACGACGCTCACATGGTGCCAAATCACAGCTTCTTCCTATGAATGAGCCACTCTCTGGTTCTCTTCAATCCCTTATAACCTACCTGGGATGATTTTTGGTTTTCATAGTTGTCTGAGCTCAACACTCCTGCTGAGAGGAATGAGATCACCGTCCTTTCTTGGTTGAGGGGTCACCAACTCAGAAGCAAGAGTTGACATATTCTTAGAGCTCCTGAAAGTGAAACCAGCATCAAAGACTCAAGTTGTAGGAGACAGTCTCCAGCAATGTAAGGCAGAATGTTCTATAGATTTTCGCCGTCAGGCAACCCAACAGGCTGCCTCAAATATGGTAACCTTCTTGTCACCTGGAGTGTTTAAGCAGAGAAGACGTCATGAATCAGGGCTATCAAAGACAGTATTTGTGTATCACAGAAGCTTGGAGCAAAGACATTGGAAGAAGTGCTTCCAACTCAAATATTATGCAACCCCACTTTCCTGAAGAATTAATAAACTTAATGGAATGGTAATTCTACCCGTAAAGAGGTAATTATACCTAATAACTGATTATATCGAGACAACTGCATTAAAGCACTCAATTTAAAAAAATATGCAAAGACTACAGTGAACTGACTGAAGATGTAAAGCTGCAGGCAATGGTGAGAAATGACCAGAGATGTGGGGAGAAAATTGGTCACAGGAGAAGGTAATGGGAAGACAAGCAGCTCGTGTTTTGTTTCAGATGGAGAGGGTGAAGAGGGGGTGAGGGAATGATGCAGTTAAAGGGGCAGCATGCTCATCATTAGGCAAACTGCATGCCTGGATTTTATCTTGTGGTCGAATGGCCTTGATTTTCTTGAAATAAAAGGAAAGCCAAGTATAGTATAAACAGTGCACAACCTCACCTAAACACAGCCTAGTGAAGATGGTGTTTTAATCTTTTTGTTCTGGGGTGTTATGTAAACTGGTGATAGTATGGTTTTTAGTTTAGGTGGTTAAATACTTGAGCACTCTTTAGTTTGTTACTGGAGAGATTGTTCTAGCTTTGCCCTGAGTTGCAAAGTTTGGGCAGTCTTACTGTTGCGACCCATATTTATGTTTTTACGGAAAGTTAAGTGATTTGGTATAAGGGTGTTTATGTTTACAGATGTGAAAATTTGCCCGAGGAAGCATTTTGTCTCTGCCTTTGTTTTTATCTATGAAGAGGATTTTGGAGATTATTCTGAAATTAGTTTGAGATGTTGTGTGACCAAATTAAGACAAGTAGAACACACCTATCCATCAGGTGGCTTATTACCCTAACAGCAATAGAGATGTTAACCTCCTTGGTGTCAGTGATGGTTGAGAAAGGAATGCTTGTAGCAGCTAATTATATCTCCCTGTATTAATTAACATATTAAGTGACAGTTTTGTTCACATCTTGTTTTCGTTAAGGAAAAAAGAAACGAACAGTTTTGTGCAGTTCTCTGAAGATTTGGAATAGGAATCTTGGCTCTTGTCTTTAACAGATTTCAGGTCAAAATAAGAAAAGGAGAGAACGATTCCACTTGTGCTAGGTGGCTTAATAGAAAAAAAATTAATGACTTTCATATTATTTTGGTTCAGACGCCTACCTGAGATATGATTTGAAATGAGTTTCCTATTCTCGACTCCCCTTGTTGAAGACCTGGAGATTTATCAATATCTCACAACAACAAAGAACATTGCTCAGTGCAATTTGACTCAGGTGCTGCTTTCTTCGCTAAAGAACCATCACGTCTTCTTAACTTCTACAGATTTAAGCAGGATTTATACTTTAGAAACCCAAGTGTGTATCCAAATCCTCTTGTTATTGTAAAGAACAACAACAAAAAGCCATACTCTCAATAAGCCAGTCTTGTTTTCTATAAACCTCTGAAGAAAGATTTGTACATTCCCCAGCCTGAGCATTAGAAGAAATAAACCCAGTTTGGCCGGCACCCCTCCTAGAAAGCGTTGTCTGAGAACAGACCCTGGGGCCCTGTAACTTTCCAAGCACTAATATGAAGGACTTGGCAAAGTGGCTACAGGGAGTTTGTCACTACTTCTTCTTCTTTAAAGTAGGCAGCAACTTACGTTTATGTTTGTCTTTCTGGAACATTGTTGTGTCACGCTGTTATCTAGTCAGAGACATTTTTACTATTTCATATGGGATTTATAACCACAGGGCTTATTTCCCTGCAGATGTTTAGCATTATGTTTAGAATTATGCCCACCTGACACTTCAGGAAATTTCTTCCAGCGAGGTTGTATTTAAGCCAGAAAGGGCCAAGCTGGTTCAGAGCCCACTATTCAGCTGGTACTTTCTATGTAGTGTAAGACGGACTCTTTGAGTTAAATTGATTTAGCTCTTGCAGAGTTAACTGTACCTTCTGTTTTTTTATTTGATATATATTTTTTTCACTTGGCATCCCTTTCCATTGGCCCCATATTAATATGTGGAAGATGCAGAAAATGTGGCCTGCAAACACTGCATGAGTTAATCACATCTGAGATGTCTACAGATGGGCATACTATATGCAGGTATAGTTGGGGTGTTGCTGAGAAGGGTATGTAGGCATGTGGGAAGGATGGGACAGAATCAGACTTGGGTTAAATTCTGGTTCTTCCAATCACTAGTATTATTCATTAACTTCCCATCTTGAAAAATTCTTAGGGTTGTTGTAAGAGACCACTTAAAATAATAGGGATACATCATAGAAGATGAATGGTAAATGTTAGTTTAGTTGTGAATAATAGCTATTTTTCTTGGGAAAAATACCAGGTTTAGGGTCCATGTGAATATTATAAATGTAGCTTGGTGTTTAATCACTTAGTTTCACATCTAAGATGCATCAACGGGCCTGAATAATTTTATTCCTTATTTGGCCAGTAATCCTATCTCTTCCAAGATGAGCCTAGATATAAAAATTTAAAAATACTTTTGACTGAATACATGCGTATCTCCATACCTGTGTGACAAAGGAGTCCATAAAAAGTACTGTATTATGCCAAGGCACTTTGATCCTATTCAAATATTAAGATCTAAGTTTCAGCTATTTCAAAGGTCTGATAATTTCCACCTTTATTCCCAACACAGAAATGACTCTTTATGGAACTCCTGACCCTAGGTGGAACATTTCTGCTGCTTCTCCCAGGAACCGTGCATCCCTTTCATACTCAGTGTGAACTGTCACTGATTATTTCAAGAGCCCACCCCTTCATGTAGATGATAGAAAATGCACTGGCTTTTACTCAGCTGCTAATGAGTAATTGCTCTGTGGTCAGCCACAAATGTGGCCAGCCACAGCAGGGCTATTGTGAGAAGGCACACACTTTTATCCTTCAGGACCTCATGATGCTGCCATCAGATTGGGCCAAGAAGAGGCTGGCTGTTGAGCTGGCACTTTGCGAGCAGGAGATATATATATCCAAGACTTGATACTCAGCATGGTTGAGTATCATTATTAAAAGATATGGCCACTGAGTGTTCTGGATGGTCGGCCCATCTCTCTTTAGTAGCAAAGTTGGCTTTGGAAACCAATTTAGGTCCTCAAAGGGCTGCTTGGTGCATATAGAATCAAAGTAATCAGATCAATAAGTTTTGAGCATTATTTTTTCCTTTTAAAAATTATACAAGCAGGCCGGGCGCGGTGGCTCATGTCTGTAATCCCAGCACTTTGGGAGACTGAGGCGGGCAGATCACGAGGTCAGGAGATCAAGACCATCCTGGCTAACACAGTGAAACCCCGTTTCTACTAAAAATACAAAAAATTAGCCGGGCGTGATGGTGGGCGCCTGCAGTCCCAGCTACTCGGGAAGCTGAGGCAGGAGAATGGCGTGATCCTGGGAGGCGGAGCTTGCAGTGAGCCGAGATCATGCCACTGCACTCCAGCCTGGGTGACAGAGTGAGACTCCGTCTCAAAAAAAAAAAAAAATTATACAAGCAATAAATTTTCATTGCAGAAAGATTAGAAAACGTGATACACAGTAAGGGTAAAAAGAAGTCACACCTAGCATTTAGGCATAAGCATTGTTAATATTTTGGCACATCCTTCCCTACTTTTCCATGCATCCTTATTGAGACTTGCATATTCTAGGGCTTGAGAATAATTCATTATTTTAGGAACTTAGGGCCTTGCAAAAGCAATTGTTATTCAGATTTTATTTTGAGCAGGAGAAAGCAGAAAACCCTGTTCCTGTAAAACCAGGAGTGGGTGGGCAGGGGTGGGCATGTGACCCAGTCTCAGCAAATCAGATAATTACAACCCCTTGGATACAATGATTGGTCTGGAGTAGGCATGTGAACCACACAGGGCTAGCAAGTTTTTTCCTGGAATTGATGAACAGTAGGAGAAAAAGTCCCTCCTTATGCTGAGATAGCTTAATGGGGAAGACAGGCAAGAAGCCTGATGTCTGCTTGACTGCCACGTGGCAGAGAGCGTGCCTGAGAGAAAGGCCCAGCAGGGCAGAGATAGACGGGAAGGGGAGGGGGAGGAGAGAGAGAGAGAGAGAGAGAACAGTTGGCATGGTTTGAGCCCTTGGATCCATCCATCCTTAAGATTCCCAGTTATGTTAGCCAACTAAACTTCACTTTTGCTTAATCTAGTTTAAGTTGGTTTATGCCAAATATAACCAAGAGTCCTGGCTCAACCACTTCCCTAGCTCCTTGGGAATAGGGGCCTGTCTAGCCTGGTCTCTGAGCACACTGCCTGCCCCATGGCCTGCGTGACTCACCGAGTTATCTTCTTCTTGGTGCTCAGGACGTGCTTTTCTCCCTTTCATTCTGCCTTAACAATTTCAGCTTCCAGCTCTGCATTGGTGACAATGGGCTAGTCTCTTCTTGGGAAAAGAAGAGCCCAAAACACCATTTGGCAACCAGCTTAAGGGTGGGACCTGTGACTTCCCTCACAGCTGATGGGGTCAGATGGGTGGGCAGGCCCAGTTTTGATTAATATGCCTATAAAGTGGAATTCTGGGACTGACCTCCACTCAACTCAAGCAACACAAAGATAATTGACCTTTGGAAACTGCCTCTGGCAGTCTTTTTATTATTTTTATAGGAAGTCCTGCAAACCAATTACATCTCACAATGGGCCTTTTATGGTGCTATTAGTTTAATGCAGCTTTCCGAGAAATTAGCCCTCAGGGAGTCTGAAATTCTAGAGGAAAAAAAAGCCCTCCATGGACTTATTTGACTTTTGGATTAGCAGGAAAGATGGATTGGTAGTGCAGTATTCCCTATAGTAACTTTTGGCATTTTGAGCCATCTAACCAAGGTACCAAATTCCCATTTTGGGACCCTGGTGTCTGCCCCAAGCAAAAGGAAAAAATAAATTTGAAAAAGAAGAAGCTGTCTCTTTAAAGAATTCAGTCTACAAATCAAAGAGGGTTTATTCCCCTCTTAGTCTGAGGTTAAAGAAGAATGGGAGTGAGAAGATTGAAATAGCACTTCTGTTTGAAGGTCTGGGTTTTTCTGAATGTGAAATTACAGGTGTCTGTCTCAGATCCTCATGTTGGCTTTGGTACCTCTCACCCAGCCACAGTTATTTGCAGAGTGATGGCTCTGGGGCCTTTGTCACAGGGTCAGCCTGTGGGTCTGGGCTGGAGAGAGAGGAGATATCACCTTAGAAATGTCACGCTGCCCTCACCTAGGGAGCAAGTGCATGGGGTTTCAGGCAGGGCAGAATGGGGGAAGAGAGAGAAGCTAGAAGGTGACAGGAGGACTAAGGACCCTGCCATTTCCTGGAGTCTGACGCCCAGGTTGGTTGTCCAGCTCATCCCTAGGACAGGGAAGGGAACACAGAGCAGGTCCGTGAGGGGCACGGACATGGTATGCCCATGGGAGCTACTTCCTCCTTAGCCCAGCCCTGACCCTGGAAACCCCAGCCCCACCTCCTCTGTGTCATGTGGTCATCAGCCAGGTACACTGGTGAGCTCACAGTCCTTCTGTCCCCTTTGTCACCTTGAGGATTTTAACCGTTTTCTTACACTCTTTCCCTCCCAGTTTCTGTTTGCTCTGTTCTGACCTCAGCAGTTCCTGGGCTCAGCCAACGAGGGGTTTTTCTGCAAGCACCCAAGACTGCCTGCCTGTGGGCTTCCTCTGGCTGCAGGGGGACCCAGTTTCGCCTGAGCAGGTGGGGCAGGCTGAAATGCCTGGAGTTATCACATGTGGAACATCCCTCAGCTATTAATGGGAAGGAGGTAGGAGTAACTACCCCAGCTCCCTGACTCCTCTGGTGGGACAACCCTGAAATATGTTCTACGTGGTCTCCCAGAGTTCCCCAGTGTGAAGGAGTCTCAGTTGTCCCAAATGGTGAACTTCTTATCATACACCCTGTGTTTGCCTCCTTCCTTTCCTTGTCTCAGTTCCCCATCTCCTACTGCTGCTTTGCAGAATCACCTCCCAAAGGAACCACCGACCCCCAAACCTTATCTCAGAGCCTGCTTCTGGGGCCACAAGCTGAGCCAGACCTCACACCTTGTTTCCTGGTTCTGCCCTGAGTGTCCCACCTGGGGTCTAGGCCCAATGTGGCTTGTCTTGCACTGTCATGGGCTCTTTTTGGCTCCCTTCTTTACCTTGGATTTGTATGACTTCTTGGGTCATGTCTGATTCAGGCTCCTCCAGGAAATGACCTGGTTGGACTCCCAGGACCCTCCCCTGGCCCATGTGGCTGGAATTCTTGCTGATTTGGGCCCAGCCCTTGCATGGAAGGAATGGAATCTCATTTTTAAGGGAGACATGAATAGAAAGAAAAAAAAATTTCCCTCTTCAGGCGAAGAGAATATGGAAAGGGCCACATCTTAGGCAGAATATATAGGGCTGTTTCTCTGGAGGATACTGGGACTGGTGAGCTAGGTTCTCCACTTGCTGGGGCTGCTGTGCATCCTTTTTCTGGATCTCTGGTCCTGCTACTAGAAATGGTCAATGGACTGGATTTATTCGGAAGTGGGGCGGGGCTCCCTCTTCTTCATCTCATAACTGTTCCCTGTGGATGCAGTGGTGTCTTCCTTAAGGAGAGGAAAGCTCAGGCTGCAACGACAGCTTGTGCGATGTTGGGCAAGTGGTTTAATCTCACTATAGCTCAGTGTTCTCATCTGAAAAATGAGGCTCATCGTGTAGCACCTCATAGCATAGTTACGAGGAATAAATAAGAAAATGTGATGAAGTGCTTAACAGAATGCCTGGCACGTGGTAATAGCACCACAAACGCTAGCTGTTATTAACCTGGCATGCACTACCTTGTTTTGTTCATTATCTTGCCATAGTTTATCTCCCTGCAGGCAGGAGGCACAAGGTAGCATCTTTCTTTCTCTTGGTGTCTATAGTATGTTCGTATAGCAAGTGCTTAAAAAGATACGTCAGTAGAGAAATATCAGGCAGGTTAACATCCCAGCTGTCTGGTCCTTGCTCCTCCTTCTTGACCTTTCAGGCATGCCAAAACTTGGTCCATTGCAGAATAATTCCAGTTTCAGAGAAGCCATGCTAGTACTAGAGAGTTGTTAAAATACCCACCTATGGTGTGAGGCCACCTGGGGGTCAGGAGGCACGTGAAGTTCCAACTATGGCCAGGTAGTCAGTCCCATCCCTGCATTCCTAAGGGATGCAGCCCTGTTACGCACCAAGCATTTTGCTGGCAGGTTTCCCCACCACTCCTGCCCCTTGATCATACTTAAACTCTAAGACAGCATAGGGGCTGGTCCTCCAGGGAAGACCAGGGCTGCAGTGGGGGTATTTTATGCTCCAGAGGTGCAAAAGTATTTAAGCTGAACAAGTCACTTAAATGACAGCATTATCTGCTGCTTCCCCTTCAGTGTTCCAGACAGATAAAGATAAAACAGCCGAGGTAATTGTGGAGATGGAGTGTCGCTGGCAAATGATCTGAGCACAAAGACCATTTCCAGAGATAGATGGAGTGGAGGCTCCAGTAATTTTTCTTGAATCATGTTTAAAGTGGCACAGTCTGAAAACCAATTCAGCAGGAGTGCTGCTTGGAGGGTCCAGGCCCACCAGAACTTTGAAAATATTACAGTCTAGTGAAGCTTACAGGTGACAAAGAAAGGAAGCTGTTCCTCAAATGACTGGCATAGCAGTGGTTTGGTGAGGGGAGATTGAGGGTCACCCCCTGAGGAATTCCACCCACACAGCACTGGGTGCTCGAATCAGGCAAAACTGCCATCTTGGCCTGACTTGATTCCAGGGCCTGGGGATGGCATTGCACAGATATAGGCGGGATCGGGTGAGTTCCCCAGGAGACCTCTTTGGTTTTCTCACTGGCATCAAGGCAATGGATTCTGGGAACCTAGTACTTTGGAGTTTGAATATGCCGGCAGTGTCCTTGGGCCCAGTGCCAGCTTTGTGGTGGGAGAAAAAGTGGTTGGGGACTTCTCTTAAGTCACTCTCAACCTGCTAATGAAGGAAGTAATGGGCTCTGAAGGTAAAATGACAGCATTTTACAGAACACTCTGTAGCTATTGAAAACCATGTTGTAGAAAAACTAATGACTCGGGAGAAGGTTCATGATATATTGCTAAGGGAAAAAAGTGGCTACAAAACAGCATGCAAGGATGCTCCCAGTTTTTGTTTAAAAAAGTATTTATACACTCATGTATGTAAAGAAAAAAATAACTGAAAAGAGAGAAATATATATTTTTAGATTTTCATCTTTGACACTTTCTACATTTTCCAAATTTTCTACAGTGGGCATGTATTACTTTTGTAATGAGAAGAAAAAGATATTAAAATCATATCTTTCATTCATTTGGTATTTATAATTTTCAAGATTTTTAATATATAGACTTTCATTTGATCCTCATAACAGTTCTGTGAATTGGGTAGGACAATTATTCCAATTTTACAGACGAGGAAATTGAGGTTCAGAGCAAATTAGGGATTTGAATAATGTGTTGCCTGGCTTGTAAGATACTGAGCTGGGGCCAGAACCCAAATCTTGTGTATTCTAGGTTAGTGTTCTTTCCATTGCGTATTAGGGGTATTGAGATAAACCAATCAACATAATCTACTATCTCATAATTGAGGTCCTGACTGTGTCACTTCCCCCAGGAACTTCTTGAGACCAGCTTCCTTGTTATGTGCTCTCTGACACATAGTAGGTTCACAATAGACAATGGCTATTATTGTCAGGAACTCGCAAGCAGTGAGTCTCAGGGTTGAGGGGGAGTAGATTTAAAATCTCAAAATAACTGGCTTTGAGAACTGGGTTCGTTTATTTCTGTGTTGTGCAATAAGGATACTTACTGGCTATTTAAATTAGAATTTAAGCTGAAAAAATTAAGTAAACATTTGGTTCTTCCGTCATCTTAAATCCATTCTAAGTGCTCGCCAGCCACGTGTGGCTATACCATGTTGGACAGCGCAGGCATAGAACATTCCCATCACCACAGAAAGGTCCGAGCAGGGCTGTCTGGATTGTTTCTCTCTCTTTATGATTACAGATGTATTTGTTCGGCATTATTGGATTCACATTTGTTCCCTGCACTAGAATATAAAGTTATGAGGGCAAGGATTGTGTCTGTTTTCCTCCCTATCCACAACACTCAGCCCAGTCTTAACACATAGCAATTGCTTTATAAATATCCATCTGATGTTTCCCACTGCTTTAGGATAAAGTCCGTATGCTTTAGCGTGGCTTCCTAGGCCCTGCGTAAAGTGGCCTGGCCCCTTCACTAAGTTCTCCCCAGACATTCTTCCTTTATCTCCAACAATTCGATTGCCCCACATTTTCGTCAGTTCCTTGGCTACCCCTTTCCCTCTTTCCACAGAGCCTTCACACATGCTGTTCCATCTGCTTGTAGCACTCTTCCTCCACCAAAACTTCTGGCTGACTCTTTTTCATCCTTTATGTCTAAGTGGTAAATGGTAAACCTCCCTCCCTCCAGGCAGTCTTCCCTGGCTCCCCAAGTCTGGGTTAGGTGCTTCTCCTACATGCTTTCATAGCACTCTGTACTTCTCTGAGCCGGTCCTCCGGGCCCACACTTAGCATACTGTAATGTAATGGCTTCTTAAGGAAGGTCTTTATCTCTCCAGCTAGACTGTGAACTCCCTGAGGCAGAGGCTGTGTCTTTTTTACTCATCGTTGGATCTCCTTGTGCTAGATCAGTGCCTGGCATAAAGTGGTTAATGGGTCAAAAATGTTTATTGGGAACCCACTATGTGCCAAGACTATGCCTGGCACAGGGAGTAAATTAGTGGAGAAAAGAGACATGATCCCACCAGTCTGAGGGGTTTCCTTAACCTTCAGTGCCTCACAGAATGTTCGTTGAATGAATAAAGGACAGAAGCTGTGTCTGATGTGATTGGCCTATTTCAGGAGGCGGTGATTTCTCTGACCCTGAAATGAAGTCAGGGAAGATATCAGAGGTGTCTCTGCATTGATAGACTTTAGCCACTAGGGTAGTGGTTTCCATGACAGTGTGTGAGGGACAATGGGGAGAGACATCTCCTAGGGAATGCGTGTTTAAATGACTTGGGAATCACTTTGAGATTTTAAATCTACCCATTCCCCATTGGCCCAGAATCACTGCTAGTGTGTTCCTGACAAAATGGTACGCATTGTTCATTGTACACCTAGTATGTGTCAGGCTGTGTTCTCATGCTTTACACACATGAAACTCATCTTACCCTCTTAACCACCCTATAAGGGTGATGTAATTATCATCCCCATTTTACAGATGAGGACACAGAGAGGTAAAGCAACTTGCCCAAAGTCTCCCAGCTAATGCGTGGTGGAACCAGGATTTGAGCCCAAGCAGTCTGTCTTCCAATGTGTGTTCTTAGTCACTGAGCTAAAGTCTGCAGAGAGAGTGCGTATCTCAGGTGCGTTGGGGCAGAAAAAAAATTGAGAACCACTTGAGTGGAGAGTTGGATGAACCTGGTGATTCCCTCCACCTCTGAGGCTCGTGTTCTTGAGTTTAATTAGCTGGGGAGACACGACTGCTACCCATGAAATCATTCAAGAATGTTCCAAAGTAGGATACAATCCAGTGCTACATTTGGTGGCCCAGACTATATGTGACTCTGGGTAGGGAAAGACCAGGGTAGATGGAAGGACAGGGGGAAGGGTGAATACTCTGGGGCAGGCAGGGGCAGCACGAGGACTAGATACAAGGTAGGTCCACAGCTCGGGGATTGGGCACAAATAAAGTTTCTCTTCGAGTTCTAGAAGAGGCTTGAGCCTGTCATCATTAATTTGTCATGGAGCGATCGATCACCCACTGTATTCCAGGCACTGAGCTGGGTGCTAAGTGTGTTAAAAGCAGAGCATAGCCAATCCCTCACCTCATGGAGTTCACAGTCTTCTGAGGGAAACAGACAGCAGTCAGATAATTACACAAATGAGTAAGTAACCACAAAGGGCAATAAAGGATGGAATGGAAATAAACATAGTTCTTTGGGAACACATAAAGGAATCTTACCTGGGCTTGCTGTGGTTTGGGGAGAGGAGGTCAGGGAAAGCCTCTCTTCCAAGTTAAGCTGAGATATGAGTGATGGGTTGGTGTTACCTGGTTAAAGATGGCCAAAGGGTTTCCAGGTTGGGGGACAAGCATGTGCAAAGGTCCTGTGGTAGGAAAGAGCACAAAGAATTCTGAGGAGTAAAAGAAGGTCAGGATGGCTAGAAAGTGGAGCGAAGCAGGAAAGCAGGCAGAGCTGGAGAGGGAGCCTGGGGCCAGACCATGCAGAGCCTGAATGGTGGGGGACCATACATCTCAGTTTGCCAAGGACAGTCCTGGTTTACTCTTGTTTCCCTAGCAAACTAGGAATAGTGTCTTGGTTTGGATGAAAGAATGTATGGCTACCTTCTTAGGTCACATTAAGGATTTAGTTCTTCTGGAAAATGGGAAGTGGCTACAGGGTTTTTT
Source organism: Pan troglodytes (assembly GCF_028858775.2). Lineage (NCBI taxonomy): Eukaryota > Metazoa > Chordata > Mammalia > Primates > Hominidae > Pan > Pan troglodytes. Next base: position 116,603,321 of record NC_072406.2, read on the forward strand.
AGCAGATGAGATTCTCCCCCGACAGAATCAGATTCAGGTTTCCTTGGCAACTCTGGCTGCAGTGAGGAGGGTGGATTGGAGGGGTCGAGCTTGCAGGTGATTGCTAATGATAAAAAAAAGCCTTTCATTAGCAGTAGAGAGAGTTACTCCCTTCCACTCCACCTTCTCAAAGAAAGTTCCAGAACTCAGGGTTAGAAGAGGACCACTCTCCAGCCATGAGTTGGCTGGGTTTAGATCTCCCTGGTGTCTCTTTGCCAGAGGACTATGTGACATGCAGTCTCAGGGTGAGTGGAGCCCTGGCACGATTTCCCAGGAGACCAGGGCCTTCATACCAGTTCTGGAAAAAACACACATAGGTCTCACCAAAATGTCACCATAGGCCAGCTAGCATATGGCTGTCCCTCAAAGGCACCAGCTGTAGGGATCTGACACCATCCCAGGGCTGCCTTATTGATATTGTTGATGGGCCAGGACATGGCAGTGAGCACTCATTTTCCTAGAGGCTTCTTAGATTTCAGGTAAGTATCAGAGTTTGAGAGGCTGTTCAAAAAACCTACCCTGAGAGGTTGTTCGTTCTCTCTTGTTCTCGTTCTCTCTCTCTCTCCCTCCCCCCTCCCCTGCCCTGCCTCTCTCTCCACCCTCCCCATCTCTGTCCCCTGCCTCTCTGTCTCTCTTTCTGGAGCTTTTACTTTGAGTCTATGTTAAAGCACTCTTATTACCCCACCCGCTAGCCTATTAAAAGTGCCTGGGCTTGGCTGCTTTTTCAAAGCATCTTGGTTCTTTTCTCTTGCTTGGTGAAATGAAAACAGAGTTACTCTAGTGGAACATTTTACATTAGATGCAGTCTAAGAAAATGGCTTGTAGCACCGGGGACTCCTTTGGAAGCAGCCAGGGCTTGGAGTGGGGAGAGACAAACGGGACAGGGGGAGCAAGTTGAGCAGAGTGCACTCTGACAGAGCACGGGGCAGGGAGGGTGAGGCCGAGCCTCTGAATGTCCCCAGGAGCTTGGGTGGCACCAGGATGAGTCACACAAATTGATACCTCTTTTTAGTGCTTTTATTCCCCAGGATTTAATTTTTTTTTTTTTAGTCCAAAATTGTGTAGCTCTTTAACAAGGAGCCTGTCTCTTTTCACCTCCTTTTTCTGCCCCCATCCTTCCTGCTCTTAATGTTTTTTTCTTTTCTTCATGTTTTTACTGCTTTCCTAACCCCAGCCTGAGATTCCATTTTCTCTGACACCCACCTACCATGCATCTTTGGGTTGTAAATGAACCATCTAGCAGCAAGAAACAAAGGTTTCTAGCTAATCTCCCTCTTAATGCTGGGGCTCAGAGGCCTGGGAGTTTTCAGCTCGGCCTGTCTCTAATAGGAAATCAAGGGCATGACCAGCTCTGAACAACAACTGAGGCCCCTGGAGTCATTGTGCAGTTCTATTCCCAACAGAACCAGAGTTACTGACTCTGCCTTATATAAGTTAGCACCAAACTGAGCCTCTGAGTCCCTCTCCTTAAATCTTCCTAATTCACAGGATAGGCCAAAGTTCAGAGAAATGACATGGGGGAGATGAATTCACACACTCTGGGTGCCAGATTCCCAGTCCAGTGCTCCTTTTTTTTTTTTTTTTAGATCTCCCTGGTGTCTGATTGCCAGGGAATTATGCAATGTCCAGTCTCAGGGTGAGTGGAGCCCTAGCATGATTTCCAAGAAGACCAAGGCCTTCATGGCTGGAAAAAACACACATAAATCTCCCCACATGTCACTCATAGGCCAGTGAGAACACGGCTGAGAACTTCTCATCAGGGCCATTCATCTAAGGCACCAGCTGTGGGGATATGATGCCATCTCTCTTGATGAAGAAAGGAGCCCAGAGGGCATAATCATCTTGACTTCTTCTTGTGGCATCATTCTAAGGACTTCAGGGGACCCTATGGGACCCTGCAGGACTCGTTCTGATTGTCTTCTCACAAAATAATGGACCCATGGAGAGAGTAAGCATTTGGCTGGGAAAGTAGCTAAGTATGTGGCTCTAGGCAAAATGTTGCAGATGCCCATGGGGCCAGGCAAGCCATGTACATGAGGGATAGCAATGGGGAATGGTGGGGACTGTGGCAAACTGAACACCGCCTGCCTCAACTAAAAGAGGCATGCACTACTGAGTGCCAGCCTATTTGTTGTTGACACAGAGGAAGGAGGGCCCAGGGTAACCTGATTTGTGACTTTTCAGGAGGGACCAGAAGTCTGGACTTCTTAAAATATAAAATCTGATTTAAAAAGTATTGGCCCTATTAAAATATGAAACCTTGAGTTGGTCAGACCCAATTTCTTGTGTGACTTGCACTCAGGCTGTTCTAGAACTCAATGCAGTTTCTGCTCTGGACACCTGGACAAATCTGGGCAAAGTGATAGGGACAGGGAGCAGGGGCGAAGGATGCTAAGTGCTGACACGCACTCAGCCCATTCCCTGGTGCTTCCTCTTCTGCCTCACCCCTTCAACAACTTTCCCATAAAGGAAAAAAAAATTATACCGGAAGAATGCTGTGGGGTTTCTGTTGTCAGAGTAGAGGGGTACGTTTAATGCTGGTGCAATTAAATCCATCCTACCCAGCTAGCAAAGGGCTAGGAGGCATCATGATGTAGGACCAGACACAGGTCTCTATGTCCAGCTTAATTAAAAAAAAGCTACTCATGCAACCAGAAAAAATGAACAAGCAACCCCACTACAAAGTGGGCAAAGGATCGAAGAGACATTTTTCAAAAGAAGATCTATAAGTGGCCAACAAATATATGAAAAAAATGCTCCTATCACTAATCACAGAAATGCAAATCAAAACCACAATGAGATACTATCTCACACCAGTCAGAATGTCTATTATTAAAAAGTCAAAAAAACCAAACAAACCAGATGTTGGTAAGAATATGGAGAATAGGGAACGTTTATACATGGTTGGTGGGAAGGTAAATTAGTTCAACTCTTATGGAAAATAGTAGGGAGATTTCTCAAAGAACTAACAGTAGAACTACCATGAGATCCAGCAGTCCCACTACTGGGTATCTACCTAAGGGAAAAGAAATCATTATATCAAAAACGTACCTGCATTCGTATGTTTAACACAGCACAACTCACAATAGCAAAGTCATGGAATCAACCTGTGTTCATCAATGGAGGACTGGATTTAAAATGTGGTATATGTACACCTTAGAATGCTATACAGCCATATGAAAGAATGAAATCATGTCTTTTGTAGCAACTTGAATGGAACTAGAGGCCATTATCCTAAGTGTTCTCATTTATAAGTGGGAGCTAAACAATAGGTACACATGGACATATAGAGTAGAATAGTAGACACTGGAGACTCCAAAAGGTGGGAAGGTGGTGGGAGTGGTGAGGGCTGAAATGCTACCTATTGGGTACAATGTGCACTATTTGGGTGACAGGTACCCTGAAAGCCCTGAGTTCACCACTATGCAATATATCCACCTAACACAGGTGCACTTGTATCACCTAAATCTATTTTTTAAAAATGAAAAACATAGAAAAAAGAAAAAGGAAAAAGCAATATGAGAAAAGTAGTTACTGCTTATTGAGTGCTTACTATTATATATTATATAATATATAATATATATAATATATATTATATAATATATAATATATATTATATATTATATAAAATATATAATATATATATAATATATGATATTATATATATATAATATATGATATTATATATATATATAATATATATATAAGCCAGGCATTATATATTAGGTCATTTAAGCCTGGCAATGACCATATGGTATAGATTTTTTTTTCTTTTTTGAGACAGGGTCTGATATGGTTAGGCTTTGTGTCCCCACCCAAATCTCATCTTGAATTATAATCCCCATGTGTCAAGAGAGAGACCAGGTGAAGGTAATTGAATTATGGGGGCAGTTTCTCCCATGTGTTCTCATGACAGTGAGTTCTTATGAGATCTGATGGTTTTATAAGGGGCTCTTCTCCCTTTGCTGGGCACTTCTCCTTACTGCTGCCTTGTGAAGAAGGTGCCTTGCTTCCCCTTCACCTTCCACCGTGATTGTAAGTTTCCTGAGGCCTCCCCAGCCATGCTGAACAGTGAGTCAATTAAACCTCTTCCCTTTATAAATTACCCAGTCTCAGGCAGTTCTTTATAAAGTATGAAAATGGACTAATACAGGGTCTCACTCTGTCACTCACGCTGGAGTGTAGTGGCTCAATCATGGCTCACTGCAGCCTCAACTTCCCAGGCTCAAGTGATTCTCTTGTCTCAGCCTCCCAAGTAGCTGGGACTACAGGTGTATGCTACCCGTATTTTTTTTTTTTTTTGTAAAGACAGGGTTTCACCAGGTTGCCAAGGCAGTCTCGATCTTCTGAGCTCAAGCAATCCACCTGCCTCAGCCTCCCAAGGTGCCGGGATTACAGGTATGAGCCATGGTGTGGGCGTGGCATATATTTTATTATTCTTTTTTTTTTTTTTTTTTTTTTGAGATGGAGTCACTCTGTCACCCAGGCTGGAGTGCAGTGGCACAATCTTGGCTCACTACAAGCTCTGCCTCCTGGGTTCACGCCATTCTCCTGCCTCAGCCTCTTGAGTAGCTGGGACTACAGGTGCCCATCACCACGTCTAGCTAATTTTTTATATTTTTAGTAGAGATAGGGTTTCACCATCTTAGCCAGTATGGTCTCGATCTCCTGACCTCGTGATCGGCCCACCTCGGCCTCCCAAAGTGCTGGGATTACAAGCATGAGGTACCACGCCCAGCTTTATTATTCTTTTTTTTAAAAAAATGGGTAGAGAAATTAAGGCTCAAAGAAGTTAAATAACTTGTTCAAGGACACACAGTAAGTGGCAGATATGCAGGCACACACAAACCACACACACTCTACATACAGACACATCAAACTTTCAAAAGCTGTTCTATTTTGGTTTCCAGGCCTCCTATAAAAAAAGCTATTTTCATGTCTTGCACAGTTTTTCATTAGTGATTACCATCTTGGATGAGCTCACCTTTCCCATGAACTGCAGTTTACTGGCTTGGCAAAGGTATCCGCCAGTTTGGTTGTGGCTTTTCTTCCTGTCTCAGCTCCCAGACAAGAAGTGCTCAGACTGGGAAACAACCCAGCCCGTCTTTGTGGCAGCCAGAAAGCTGGCAGCAAGTGAGGAGTGAACAGGGAACAAAAGTACAAAAGTCTTGTCTTGTCTTTTCTCTTTCTTTCTTTCCTTTCCTTTCATTTCTTTTCTTCTCTTTTCCCTTCTTTCTTTCCTTTTCTTTCTTTCTTTTTCTTTGTCTTTCTGTCTTTCTTCTTTCTCTTTCTTTCCTCTTTCTCTCTCTCTCTCTCTCTCTCTCTTTCTTTCTTTCCTTATTTCTTCCTTTCTTTCTTTTCTTTCTTGGGTCTTGCTGTGTCACCCAGGCTGGATTGCAGTGGCGCGATCTCAGGTCACTGCAGCCTCAACCTCCCTGGCTCAAGCAATCCTCCCACCTCACCCTTCCATGTAGCCGAGACCACAGCTGTGCACCATCATGCCCAGCTAGTTTTTATTTATTTTTTTGTAGAGATGGGGGTCTCATTATATTGCCCAGCATGGTGTTGAACTCATGGGCTCAAGTGATTCTCCCATTTTGAGCCTCCCAAAGTGCTGGGATTGCAGGCATGAGCCACCGCACCCAGATAAGTCATCTCTTCATTTCTGCCCTTTCTTTTGGGCCTAGGCCAGGCCTTCTGCTCTTATTCCTTTCCCTTCCCCCACTGATAAAATGGGATAGGCCTGCTCTGTCCCTTCCTCAGCCTCAGCTGCAAGCCTCTGTGTATGATCTGGAGCTCGAGAGAGAATGTCTGTCATATTTTTGCAAAGGAGATACTTTTTTTAAAAAGCAAAACCAATTTATCTTAGAAATCATGTATTTGCTGGGAACAGAAGTTGCCCAGAGTTAGCCTAGGTAAGGAAGAGTATTCTAAGGTTATGGACCTGCTGGAATCTAAATAAAATCTGGCCATTTAAGCCACAGGAACGATGGGGATCGGGCTACTCCTAGGACAGCAGTAGCAGCAGGGTTCCTGACCTTGGCATTGGAGCTCTGCCATTAACTCCACAGCTAAACTCTACATGTCAATGTTTTATCGGCTCTGCTCCCGTCTCAAAGATTCCATCTCAAATTCCTGGGAGAGGCACATCAAAGGCCATCACATTGGGCCTGATGGCCATCACTGATTGATTGAATTAGCTGTGGACAGGGGCCCCCAAAATGTTTGGTGCTCCTTATCATTTTACTGCAATGTTATTCCTACAGCTAAGAGTAAATCAGAATGCCCAGAATGAGTGAAGGCACCCAGAAACATCAGGCATTTTTTTTTTCCTGATAAAACTTGAATATCTTTGGAGTTTCTTTTTCTAGTGGTTGGACCCAAATGTCTCTGCTCTAAATTTTTTAAAACTTTAAATTTTTTAAGTTTAATTTTTTATCACAATATATACTTGCTTGTGCTGATGGCAAATGATACCCTCTCCTTGGGACAAAATAACAACCGAAAAGAACCTGGGAAGAAATCAGAGGGGAGAGCGTCCGGTTTCTAACCCGTTAAGGATAGAAGACATCAGGGTCTAAATCTCAACTCAGACACTGGACTGTCCTCATTCATTTTGGCAAAAATGATGACAGAGATATAGAATGCAAGACATCTCTGTAGCAAACCTCTGAATCTGGAATAGTAGCACCCTGAAATGAAGTAGGTGAGAGCACCCAGGACAGTGACTGGCACATAATAGAAGCTCAGTTAGTGATAATATTGATTGTGATGTTAACTCCTGAAGGCAGGGATCACCATATACCTAGGCCTAAGTGCAAAATAAGGTTGTTAACTGAATAGCTGATGTTGCACCATGGCCCAGTGAGAGCAGAAAATGCATTGCATAGGAGGGACTTGGTGAAAAAAAGAGAGACAGCCTGGATGGAAAGAAAAAGAGCTGGAGAGAAATGAACTTGGCAGCTTTTAGAAGACACTAGAGATGCCATTGCAGACTAATTACTATTATTACACTGGGGGTGATGTGTGGGCACCTGTTTTTTTTTGGTAACTTAGTTTTTTACTGAGGTAAAATATACATACATGCCATCTTTACTATTTTTCAGTGTACAGTTAATGGTAATATGCACATTTATATTCTATTCTTTCCCTTCACCCCTCCTCCCCTCTACCCTTCCCGGCCTCTAGTACCCACCAGTCTACACACTATCTTCAAGAGATCCACTTTTTATTTTATTTTAATTAATTAATTAATTTAGATAAAGTCTTTCTCTGTCACCCAGGCTGGAGGGCAGCGGTGCAACCTCGGCTCACTGCAGCCTCCGCCTCCTGGGTTCAAGTGATTCTCCTGCCTCAGCCTCCTGAGCAGCTGGGATTACAGGTACCCACCACCATGCCCAGCTAATTTTTGTATTTTTAGTAGAGGTGGGGTTTCACCATGTTGGCCAGTATGGTTTTGAACTCCTGACCTCAGGTGATCTGCCGGCTTCAGCCTCCCAAAGTGCTGGGATTACAGGGGTGAGCCACCATGCCTAGCAAGAGATCCCCTTTTTAAACTCCCACATATGAGTTAGAAAGTGCACTATTTGTCTCTCTGTGCTTAGTTTATTTCACTTAACATAATGACCTTCAGTTCTATCCATGTTACTGCAAATGACAGGATTTCATTCTTTTTTATGGCTGAATAATATTCCATTCTGTATATATACCTCTTTTTTTAATCCATTCATCCATTGATAGGCACTTAGGTTGAATCCATATTTTGGCTATTGTGACTAGAACTGCAATAAACATGGGAGTGCAGATATCTCTTTGATATGCTAATTTCCTGTCTTTTGGATACACAGCCAGTAGTGGAATTGCTGGATCATATAGTAATTCTATTTTTAGCTTTTTGAGGAAATGCCATACTGTTCTCCACAGTGGTTGTACTAATTTACATTTCCACCAACAGTGTATGGGTTCCCCTCTTTCCACATCTTTGCCAGCATCTGTTATTGCCTCTTTTTGATATAAGCCATTTTAACTGGGGTGAGATGATATCTCATTGTGGTTTTGATTTGCATTTCCATGATGATTAGTGATGTTGAGCATTTTTTTCATATGCTTTTTGGCCATTTGTGTATCTTCTTTGGAGAAATGTCTGTTCAGATCTTTTGCCCATTTTTTAATCAGATTATTTGGTTGTTTGCTACTGAATTCTTTGAGCTCCTTATAAATTTTGGATACAGCCATGGATAAGAACCACTGGTTTTAAAAATCATTCTGAATCTGCTCTAATTATGTCCATGAACTTCTAGGGGTTTGTGATTTTCCTGAACCTGGAGGTATTATGAGGAGACCACTTAAATATGGATTTACAAGTTGGCACCATGTAATTGGTCCATCATAATGATCAATGATCAGAAATGTTTTGGGGTGTTTGTGGAGTCCTGATAAGATAAGTAAGCAACAATGAGGAAGGGGACCCAGGTAGGGGGCGGTGGGGAACAATTATTCTGAGAGATGGCTGACCACAAACAACCCACTGGCACAACTTCCTGTTCCCAAATACCTCCCTCCATATGTGGCCCCAGCAGCATGACCTTGTCTGCACATAGCCCCTCCAGTGTGACCCTATTAAACTTCCCTGAAGCTCTTGCCTCTTTGCCAACAGCCCCTTCTCTGCTGTGCTGCCCATTGCTTCCTTGCAATGTACTTTCCCTCTAATAAACTTTCTTTCTTTAACTCACTACTATTTTGGTAAATTCTGTTACCACCCTTGACGCCAGCCCCAGTCAGTTGGCACCCACAACAGTTTCTAGATTCTGAGGGAGATGGGAGAAAGAGTGATGAATGATAGAAGGGCATCACTTATTGAACATGTGCCATGGCCCCAGCTGTGCCAAGGATCCAGTGTCTGTGACTGGTCAGTCCTTGCAACAAGCCTTGAAGTGAGTCCTATTATACAGATGAAAATTATTTATAGATGAGGAAATGGACGCTAATGTGGCTAAGTATGACTTGCAACATTGGCTTAGATCACCCCACCAATGTGGCTCATGTGAGAAGAAGAGAGAGGTGGGGGGCTGTCTTGGGAGTCATTTTAAATGCAAAATAAATGATGATGGTGAGTTTGAAAAACCTCAATGTGTCTCTAAGTCCAGAGCTTAAGAAAAGCCCCAAAAAGTGCAAAATAGCCTTTTACTGTAAGCCAAAAAGTATCTGAGACAGGTCTAAATCAATTGAGAAATTTATTTTGCCAACATTTAGGATCATGACCCATGACACAGCCTCAGGAGGTCCTGAGAACATATGCCCAAGGTGGTTGGGTTACAGGTTGATTTTATAAGTTTTAGGGAGACATAAGACATCAACCAATATATGTGAAGTATACATTGGTTTGGTCCCAAAAGATGAGCTATCTTGAAGGGGGATTGGGGGGAAGTTGAGGGTTGGTGCAGCTTCCTGGTCATAGGTGGATTAAAAGATTTTCTGACTGGCAATTTGTTCAAAGAGTTAGTTTATTATCTAAAGACCTAAAATCAATAGAAAGGAATGTCTGGGTTAAGATAAGGAGTTGTGGAGACCAAGGTTCTTATTACGTAGATGAAGTCTTATAGGTGACTGTCACTTTACAGGCAATAGATAGCAAATGTTTCCTATTCAGATCTTTAAAAGGTGCTAGACTCTCAGCTAATCTCTTCAGGATCAGAAAAAGACCTGGAAAGGTAAGGGGATTCTCTACAGAATGTAAGTTTCCTCCCCCACAAGACAGTGTTGCAGGACCATTTCAAAATACGTCCAGGAAATATATTTTAGGGTATAATACTTTGATTTCTTTCAGGGCCTGATGTATTTAGATTCGAATATTTAGATTATTAGATTTAATTTATTTAGATTATTAGATCATTTAAATTTTTAGATATTATTTAGACTTTGATTTATTTAGATTTGAGAACACAAATTTAGTTTTTATTTTGAAACATAAATAAAGATGAGGTCTCCCTATGTTGCCCAGGCTGGTCTCGGACTCCTGGGCTCAAGTGATCATCCCACTTCTCCCTCCCAAAATGCTGGGATTACAGGCATGAGCCACCATGCCCAGCCTTTTAAGAATACAAATCTATTAAAAAGATTTATTTCATCCAGAGTAGCTATGGGTTGTTAAGTGTTTTTCTTAATCAATGAACAAAGAAGTAGGAGGTTTGTGAAAATTGACTTAGAGGTTAGGAACTTCATCATGTATAAAAATCTGCATATTAATGATAACAATGGAAATACTAATTCGCTGGGTACTCCCACTTTGTGGCAGCACTTCGTGAATCATCTTAGAAGTGTTATGTCACATAATTTTTATCATGATCCTATACTTGACATAGGAAGTAAAAAATTTCCCCTTTTTACAAACAAGGGAAATGAGGCCCAGAGTGATTAAATGGTTTTCCTGGCTGGGCAAGGTGGCTCACACCTGTAATCCCAGCACTATGAGTGGCTGAGGTGGGAGGATCACTTGAGCCCAGAGGTTCAAGACCAGCCTGAACAACATAGCAAGATGCTGTATTTGCAGATAATAATTTTAAAAAGTTAGCCATGTCATGGCCCATGCCTGTAGTCCCAGCTACTTGGGAGGCTGAGGTGGGAGGATCACTTATGCCCATGAGGTTGAGGCTGCAGCGAGCTATGATTGTACCACTGCACTCCAGCTTGGACAGAGTGAGACCCTGGAGTGAGACCCTATCTCAAAAAAAAAAAAAAAAGAAAAGAAAAGAAAAAAGTTCTCGGGTCTGGTCAGGGATGAGGTAGATGGGCTGCGAGGTTTTTGAATGACTCTAAAATACTGGGCAAGGTGGATGGTTGGGGAACCATCACTTATACACTGAGTCCCCAGTAGGCTTAGGCACTGTGCCAGGCATTTTCTGTTACTTGAACTCTTTAATATCCTACAAACATCATCTGGCCCTCCCCCTCTAAAGGACCACAGCCTGGCTGGCTTCTGAGGTGGCATTTGGGAAGAACAGGTTTTTCCTGGGAGCCTGCTTTCCTTTAGATCCTGCCCCTGCAGTCCTTCCTGGCTATGGCTCAGAGTTCCAGGAGAGAGGCCTGGCCACTAACTGGTTTCCTTCAGCTCAGACAGAGCTGGTGGGCGAGAAGGTACAGAGGCATCCTTGAGGGGCCCAGTGGGTATTTGCTCAGCTCCCATGATCCCATCCAGATGTGAGGAGCACAGTTGGCTAATTAAGCTGAAAGCAGCATTAAGAAGCCCAGGGAAGAAATCAAGACATCTGTTCCCCTCAGATCCTCACTTGGCTCCTTTGTGTTGCTGCTTGGTAAGAACGGGGCCCCCTCCTCCCAGCTAAAGGCCAGTAGTTGGGTGGGGGTGAGGGAGATGAAGGGGAGGGGAAGGCAGTTAGGAGGAGCTGCCCAAGAAGCAATGTTTTCCTCCTCCCTTCTGTGTGTGCGCCCCAGGGCTGCGCATTTTACTTAACACCTACATTTAGTGGAACCAGCCCCATTTCTATTTGGGAATAGCTTGCAGACCTGATTTTCTTTTCATGCAATTGACAGAATTGGCAGCATTCCCTACCCCACCCCCCTACACTGATTTTTTTTTTTCCAAGTCATGTCATGTGAGCTACCTCCACTGCCCCATCCACTAGAGAAATAAGGCTATGATCTGAATTATCAAGGTGGATAAACAGAACAAAATTTTAACGAAAGCCCTACATTTGACCTCATGTGCCTGGGTAACTCAGCCCAGAATAATGCAGATGCAAGCACCACTCAGCTCTCCCCGGGTGCAAGTGAGGCAAAAACCAAGGGAAGCTCAAAATCATTTCTTTTTCTCTGGTTTAGAGTGAAACCAGAGATTGGATGCACGTATTCACTACCATGCAGTATGCTCCCAGCCTCCTCTGGCACCCAGGTGAGAACAGGGAAAAGATGTCAGAGGAAGGTAACAGAGGCTTATATATTGAATATTTATTAGATGCCATTCAGGGAATAGTCAGTTCTACATCTTCTTGTTTTTATTACTGTTTATAATAAAAGCTAATATTTATGGAGTGCTTACATTTGCCAGGCATTGTTTTAAGTACCTTTTTATTCTCACCTGTTCTTATATCATCTGCAATTCAAAGGATCACTAACTTGGAGGCCACATCCTCAAACTCAGGTCTCTGATCCCAAGCGCATGTCGTTATCACAGTGCTATGCTGTGTTTCCTCTTTTACATATTTTAAGCTAGTTAGTTGTCATAACCTTCATAATAATGGCTAATTACTCCCATCTTCATTTATAGGCTAGGAAAGTAAGTTAGGCTCAAGAAGGGGAAACAGAATTAAGGTGAAGTAAATTAAGCAGCAGGGTAAGCCCCATCTACTGCCACTGCTGGGGCTGCTACTGTTATTATTAGAGTCATATCAAGTTAGGCATCAGGCTGGGTGTGGTGGCTCAGGCCTGTAATCCCAGCACTTGGGGAGGCCGAGGTGCGCGGATCACTTGAGGTGAGGAGTTCGAGACCAACTGGCCAAGATGGCGAAACTCCGTCTCTACTAAAAATACAAAAATTAGCTAGGCTTGGTGGTGCATGTCTGTAATCCCAGCTACTTGGGAGGCTGAGGCCCGAGAATTTCTTGGATCTGGGAGGTGGAGATTGCAGTTAGCCGAGATCCAGCCATTGCACTCCAGGCTGGGTGACAGAGCAAGACCCTGTCTCAAAACAAAGCAAAACAAAACAAAACAAAAAACTGCATCAGTTCTCCGACACCTTGAAGCACAACCTTTTGACTATTTTGTTCCCTGTTGAATTGGTGAATTCCTAAACAGTCTGCTTTTTTGCTCCTCTGTGTGGATGTAACCTTCAGGCAGGGCTGCCTGGACTAGAAGACTCTGGGTTCTCCAAGGAGGTCTATTGCCAGTGCCTGCCCCCATACCCCTGGGAGAGTCTCCTCACTGGGCAGCCTGAAGCCCTAACTTCCACTGCCTCCCATAGATCTTTCAATTTGGAAGATATGTAAGAAAATTAGTGAGATGAAGAGATGCTAATGAAATAAAAACTCACCCAAGCTTTATATATTTTAATCTTCAGAAATACTTGGAAACCACTATGATTTAATGTTTCCACCAAGGTCCAGAAAGTGTGCAAATGTATTTATTAAATTTAAATCTGTTTTTCACACCTGGTGGGCTTCTGCGATATCCTGAGTCACAAGACATCAAAAGGAAAGTGTATTATAAGAAATGAAAAATTAAGAAACATTTTTTTTCTCTGCATAACCCAGTGTAACCCATAACTACACCTGAGGGACAGGATGATTTTTGTTTATTTTTCCAGGGTTTCCTGATGAGCAGTTCGTGGGGTCAGCTTACACCCTTCCCGGTATGTGGCTCTTGGGACATTGAGGATGACCAGATCCTCTCTGGGCGTGTCCAGGGTCTTTTTCTGGACAGTGATCTCTCTTCACCTGCGAGGGTGCCCTCAGTGCTCTCAGGAAAACCTGGGAAATAATTGAGAAGCCTGGATGCCCTCCTTCTAGATTTTTAAAATTTGTTTTTTAAAGCTTGTTAATTGACAAAAATCATATATATTTATGGTGTACAACATGAAGTATCGACATGTGTATGCATTATGGAATGGCTAAATCAAGCTAATTAAAATATGTATTACCTCACATACTTCTCTTTTTTTGTGGTGAGAACACTAAAAATCTACTTTGTGATTTTCAAGTATAGGCTACATTGTTATTAACTGTAGTTACCATGCTGTACAGTAGATCTCTTGAACTTATTCTCCCTATATAACTAAAATGTTCTATCCCTTGGTCAACATCTCCCCAACTCCACCCTACCCCTCAGCCTCTAGTAACTATCAACCAACTTTTTAAAATTTCACATGTGAGACTATGTGGTTTGTCTTTCTGTGTCTGGCTTATTTCACTTAACATGATGTCTTCCATGTTCATCCATGTTCCTGCAAATGACAGGATCTTCTTTTTTAGGGCTGAATATTATTCCATTGTGTACAGATATCACATTTTCTTTTTTCTCTTTATCCGTTGGTGGATACTTAGGTTGATTCCGTATCTTGACTATTGTGAATAGTGCTCTGATGAACATGGGAGCACAGACATCCCATTGACATATTGATTTCATTTCCCTTGGCTGTATGCCTAGTAGTGGGTATCCTGGATCATATCAACAGGGATTTTAAGTTCTGCCAGCTGCCCTCTCAAATGGGGTGTTGGATTCAGACGTACTTAGTTTATACTTCCTGCTCAGTCGTGAGCTGGGTGAGCAAGTCATTAAGCTATCTCTTCTCTTTTCTTTTCTGAGATTCTGAAATCTAATCCTTAGAGTTGCTAGATGAGAATGAAGAGTAAAGATGTATTTTGGTTTCCAAATGGCATATCCCAAACTTAAGACAACACTGACCATGTGCCCAAAGCAGGTCTTGGAGCATAACCCTAACCCTAAAGCTTTCTGCTCTATCTTAAACATTCCTGCCATTTGTATTTTATTCTATAATATATGCCCATGCTCATTTCCATGTAAATAGTGCTCTCTGCCTCTTACCTCTTTGGCTAGAGAACTGACATTCCAGGATGCCTGTGTATTGTGTGCACCCTGTGATGCCCTGGAGCCCTTGGCATCAGCTACCTGTCACCACCACCCAGTCCCTGAAGCATGGGTGTCTGAGAAAGTGTCAGCACAGTGCTTGGTGCTTGGTAAGGCTCATTTAATCCTGATCCAAAATAATCTCTGGAATAAAGGCTGAAGAGGTCACAGGACAAAGGCTTCTTTGGAGGACACCTGTTTGCCCTTCCCTGCTCCCGGACCTGCTGCTCTTCTGTCTTTATGTGGTTTCAGCTCCCGCTGAGGGACCAAGCACTTGCTGCTCATTGAGTTTGTCAGCATTTCCCCCATGGATCTCAGACTGACTAATTAGCCTTGCCTACCGGATTGCTGAAGCCACAGGGCACTGCCAGGCCAGCACTGTTCCACATGGCATCTGCTGAGACAAGCTGGGCTGGGTCTTTAACCGTATCCTTGTCAACTCTGTGGTCTGTGGGTGGGTCCCTGTTGCGTGGGTGTGTTTGGGTTCACATGTAGGGTACACGCCTGTGTGAGCTTGTGGGATGTGGGCTGTGAGCTCTGTTCATGGAGTTAGCAGCTCTTTCCCCGGATGGTCAGAGCTGGTCAGGACACTCAGAAAGACTGAAGCCAAAGATTCTTATCAATATTGAATACAATTTAGGGGATGTGGCTGGGGAGCTGAAACTGTTGCCCTGATTCTGATGCAAAAAAAATAAATTTTAATGTCTAACTTGGCCTTTTGGTTTGAAAGAATCAGGATAACTTCTTAAAAGGTCAGGCTGGGCAGAAGATTGTTCTTTCTGTCTCTCTCACATGCATTTAACATAAGTTTCTTCAAGCTGTGGCAGTGTGAGGTTAAAAACGAGTCATGCCATCAGTAATCTCCTGTTTCCCTATCTCTCTCAACCCCTCCTGCTACTGCAGGGCTGCCATCCTTGCCCAAAGCCCATCAGGTGTTCTTGGACATACCCAGAGAGTATGCCGTGTGAGCTTACAAGCAAGCCTGGTCGGCTGCTGCAGGTTTCTGCCAGGCACTGCTGCCCTGGCCTGCCACCGGGCCATCTGTGTATTTCTGCCTCTGCTGGATATCACCACATCTGCAGGGCACTGCTCCTTCCCCATACTCCACTGCCATCTCCCACAGAACACCAAGAACTCCCTCCAACAATGCCAGCCCTCCCACTGAGGCATCATGAATGCCCACGAACTTTCCAGGTGCCAGGCATGGTGGTCTGTGGCAATGTTGGGAGGGAATGGCTGTCTCCAGTGTGTGCTTCCCCAAAGCAGTACTGGCTGCAGCTGCTGCCCGAAGTAGTATTCAGGTGTAGAGCTCTTTCAGCTTCCACTTTAGGTCCTCTCTCCCTGGAGGATCAGGGTAGTGTGAGGTTAGATCTGAGTAATGAATTCGAACTGACTTGGATTTGAAGCCCGAATCTCCCAATTGGTAGCATCTGTGCTAGGGAAAGTTCTTCAAAACCTTCATTTGTGAAACAGTACTGAAACAGTACTAAAACAGTAGTACCTAACTCAGGGTTTCATGGAGGCAAAATGAGCTGATGCATACAAAACTCGGTGTACTTGGTAAATGCCCTGTAATGTTGGCTGATATTAATTAGCTAATAGAGTCCAATGATACAGCACAGAGGCTGGGGACAGACAGGGACAAGTGACAGATTCAATGCTATCAACAGAATTGCACCTCCCCTCTCACCCTGAGGACTTGATATTGGGTCAAGTTTTCCCTTATGTATCTCCTTCTTCTCTTAGGAATTTCACTGCCAGGAGGCCCCTCAGGCCTTATAATAATCTCCTAAAGGGAGTCACCAATTCTTCAGACATATCTGAGTCCCAGAGCTGATACAGCTTAGGCTCAACATGGGAACTGCTCCCTCTTGTTCCCTATTCATTTGACTCTATCTGTTTGTCCACCTATGCGTCTAAGCATAGTAGCATTTTTTTTTGCATATGTGTGTGTGTCTGTGTCTTTGTGTGTGTATGTGTACAATGACAACTACTAAGTTCTTTGATATTTACTTAAAATGCCCCCCGTGAGCAGAGACATATAATAGGCTCTATTAGAGGATGCAGATGAAGGATTTAATTTCCCACACTCAAAAAAATGTATCTGAATGGGGCATCAGGAAACCTGGGCTTGCCTCTTGTCTTGGAAGGCCGAGTTGGATAACAAAGGGATGATGTTGCCTGTGTTGGAGGAGAGAGGTTTTCCTGAACAATTTGTGAAAGTCACTATGAATATACTGATGCTCCCTGAAACCAAGAATCCCCAAAGACGCATTATTGGCTCCAGCTTTGTTGGCAATGGGCACACATTTCATTTCCTTCCATCCTTCAGCTCCTCAGAGCATGCAGAACTTTGTACCATTTAAATGACCCTGCTATGTTATTGGAGGAAGCTGGCTCAGGTTAACAGTGAACCCAGACATAATAGGACTTGGTTTCAGGTGTGGGATTTGGGTGTCTTCTGGGGATACCCGGTACGTCGAAGTGTTCAGCAGCACTAGAGTGTCAGGAGTGTAAACACTCTTTTGAATATCTTCCTACATCTTATACTCACACCACCCTTGCCTGAAACCCTGGAGCTGTTCTACTTGCAGAGGCTGATAGTTTGCAGGGTGGTAGAATGGCAGAAGGCTCCAGATAAGAGATCATTTCTTCTGAAATACAGTTCTAGCCACTTTTCCACACCTGATCGATGATGTGTGGATGCTTGACACTCTCTTGTTGTATACGCAGTTCCTTTGATACCACCTGTAATTCTGTGTCTTATTTCCTACTGAAGGAAGCCTGTGGGTAGGCCCCATGAAGGATCCTTGGGAAAAGCCTATAAAGGATTTGAAATCTCTGGCAATGGCCATGTGTGAATTTGTCCTTTGTAAAGGATCCAGAGGATACTAAAGAATTATGACCGTTGTTCTTAAACAAGGTAGGCCAAGGCTACTACTGCATCGTGTAAGTTACATGCATATCTGCTTGGAGGGAGAATAGAGAACTTATGCACATCCCATATCCCATGTTTGGGGTCTCACTGTTCAGGCATATTTACTTACACACACACACACACACACACAAACACACACACACACACACACGCCTTTAAATAGGTTAAGAAAAAATAGTTCCTTTATGTTTTTTAAAACAAAGCAGAGGCCTGGCACAGTGGCTCACGCCTGTAATCCCAGCATTTTGGGAGGCCGAGGTGGGTGGATCACGAGGTCAGGAGATTGAGACCATCCTGGCTAACACGGTGAAACCCCATCTCTACTAAAAATACAAAAAATTAGACGGGCGTAGTGGCACGTGCCTGTAGTCCCAGCTACTCTGGAGGCTGAGGCAGGAGAATGGCGTGAACCCGGGAGGCGAAGCTTGCAGTGAGTCGAGATCACGCCACTGCACTCCAGCCTCGGCGACAGAGCCAGACTCTGTCTCAAAAACAAACAAACAAACAAAACAAACAAAAAGGCAGAGAGAGTATTGTAATGTAACTTCACCATTTGTCAGGGAGAAATTGATTTTTGCTAGAGGCCCATAGTCTTTTCCCAGAGTCCCCAAATTGAATGATTACAGGAGCTGGGCAGATGACCCACGTGTGTTTCAGGCTGTGGTAAGACATTAGGGAACGGTACACATTCCACATCCAAAAACCCAGTCTAAACCAATCCTCAAAAAACTGCTGGCCAAGCATTTATGGATTTTTCTAAGCAGCAAACCACCAGGCTCTTAGACTCCCCTTTGCCCCACTGCAGGGTACCCCTGGCCCCTTCTGCCCTGATCTCTCCCTCCTCTTCTCCCCTAGTGGTGGGTGTCTGTGGTATTCTCCTGCTTCTTTCACCATTTTATCCTGCACGGTTCCCTCATTGTTCAATTAGGCTTTGAACTCTTCAAATGGTGGGGTAGGCAGATGTGGACTTAAGTTTCAGCTCCGCCAATTTCTGGCTGTATGGACTGGCTGTTTAAATTCTTAGAATGTCAGTTTTCTGATTTGTAAAACTGGAATAATGATAATACCTCTTCAGAAGTTGTTTAAAGATACGATCGTAACATTAAGATGCTTAGCACAGCGCCTAGCATATGTTCCATACACGCTAGTTGTTGTTACTGTTGTTATTATTATTTATCATTCATTCATTCATTCATCAGATAAATCCTCTCTGGCTGTACTTCCCTGCCCACTGACACAGAGCAGGAGCACAGCATGCATTAGCTGAATGAATCATGTCAAAGGGAACCAATTCCTCCTTAGGTCACGGGACATGCCAGGAGTCAGCACTCACTTTGTTTGGGTACAGGCAGGACCCTGGCTTGGGGAGTAGAAGAGAGAGCTGTGATTTGGGGTGCAAGCATCTGATAGGGCTAACTAGCTGGGGACCCGGCTTACCTGGGTCCTTGGCCTTGTTCTGAGTTCTGCCTTGGCTACTCTCCAGATCACAGAGTACCCGTCAGATCCATGCACACAATAGAAGGAGTCAGGGAACCTCTGCAGATGTCTGTGCCTGCAGGGAGTGTTTCCATACAACCCCTGGGCTTGGGCATTGGAAGCAGAGGCTGTGGTCATTTAAATGCCTTAAGCATTTCCAACCCCTTGCCTTTTCCATATGGGAGCCCCAGGGTGGGTGTTGCTGCTGACCAGCTCCTCGCCCTCCCTCACATCTCTGGAACTCCTGCCCTGACCCACAATGTTCACTCTTGCTGCACTCCCGACCTCCTCCAGAGCAGCCTTCCCTCACAGCTCAACACCTTTACCTTCAGCCCTCCTTTCCCTTCTTTCCCCGATAATGATTTTTGTAGTTAATGAGGTTCCCCCTCCCAGTTCTCTAATTACATGACTCTGCAGTCAAATTTAGTAACCATCCAGCTATCTATTTATACACCACTGGGCTTCTCAGCTCTTCCTCCTGAGGTTCTTCCATGACCCTGTTATTTCTCACCACTGCAGCAAATGAAGTATGTCTTGGAGAAGATGGTTATTTCCCCTAAAAGGACTCTCGGTATGTGAAGAGACACTGCTGTTGTGAATAATTAGCAGAAACATTGTTGGGATGCTTGGCCTTAAGACCAAGTGTTTGAAAGCTCGGTTAATGCTCGTCTGGAATTGCCTGATGTTCTTATAGGTTTTCTCAGTATTAAAGTGGAACCTCATAATGATGCCCAAAAGGAATTGCCCTTCCTCGTCAATCATATTGATCACAGAACATCTCAATCAACTTATGAAATCCTTCTTGAACATTTGTTGAACCCAGTAATGTGCTGTGAGCTCTAGGGAAATGGCTGGGGTAGCTTTCAAGGAATAGATCCTCAAGCCTCATCCCAGGATTCCTGGGATCAGAAACTATCTGCCAGAGTCTAATATGCAGCCAGGGTGGAAAACAACTCCAGGGCAAGAGTTCCTCAGCCTCTGGAAATTTGGAAGTGTATGCAGAGAGTACCAGCTGTGCATCTGCACAGTGCTGGGCACTCTTGTGGCTATTAGCTCACCTTTCTAGTTCTATTACCTTGACCAAGTTTCTCACACTCCATGAGCACAGGTGCAGATCCACCTCAGAGTCAAAAGGTCACACAACCAATGGGTGGCAGAGCCTAAATCTCTCTGGCTACAAAATCCATGCCTTTTCCACCCCATCAAGGTATTTATGCCAGGAAGAGACACCAGGCCATGCATAATTAAATGGCAAATCCTTGGTTCTGATTCTGTAGGCATTTAGCTGAGACAGTGGGGAGATCCATGGAGTATGGAGAATTCAGCCAAGATTTTGCTGAGGAGGAGAGATTAAAGTGGGACTTGACAGATCCCTGTGATGAGCTTGGAAAACAGAAGCAGATAATGTTTCCTCCATTGCTGGACAAAATGAGAGCATTTCACAGGTTTGGCTGATGATTTCATTGTAAACAGGTGTGTGTGCGGAGAGTGGTGGTATAAGGAAGGTGGTGGTGGATGCAGTTGGCAGTTCACTTCCCAGGCTGGACTTTCTGGAATTTGTGCTCCCCTAGGGGGCCATTGCCTCCTCAGCTTTGTAGGTTTAGAACTTCAGTTTTTTCAATTGGCCAGGCACTGTGGTTCTGGGGAATGGATTCATTGTGGCTAAACAGGACTCTGCTCTCAGGGGAATGAGGTACATAACTGGCGTGGACATTTACAACAGAAGGCTTCTCCAGCAGGAAGTTAGGGGCCAGCCACATGTACCTGCAGAGGAGGGGCACTGCCTCCTGGGGGTGTGGTCAGGAAGGGTGCTTGAGAAGGGTCCCATCCTGAATCAGAATGTTGCCTGAGGAGTGCAGAATTAGAGCAAAAAAGGTTGGATATTCACAAGGAATATTTCCTCCTACTTATCCTGAAGATACTTTTGTCTCATTCAGAAGTGTTTATTATTAGAATCAGACCAACCATTCAACTGGACAGGAGATACTCAAAACATTGTTTCTCCATGGCTTTTGTCTTTCTATACTCCACACAATGTCCAATGTATTATGACAACTTTATCAAGATAACGTATAGTCAATCAGATACAACTTATCTGGTCAGTATACTTTTACCTGTTTAATGGGAATTCATTTTTTATTGCAGTTATATATATAATATATATTATATATTGCATTTATATACATGTCTATATATCATAAAATTTTACCATTTTAACCATTTCCACGTGGACAGTTCAGTGGCATTAAGTACATTCACATCGTTTTGCAACCATCACCACCACCCATCTCCAGAACTTATTAATCTTTCCAAGTGTAAACTGTGTACCCATTAAACATGAACTCCCCCTTTCCCCCTTCCCCAGCCCCTTGTATCCCTGATGGGACTTTAAGACACTCTAGGAAAAAACTCCTCACACGTGTATAAGTCTTACCTGGGGATCATGTTTAAAGAAGGATTCCTAGATCTCCTCTTTAGAGATTCTGATTCCACAGGTCTGGAGTGAGGTCTGGGAGCCTGTTTCTGTGATTCTGATGCACGTGGTCCAGGAACCTTATAGGAAGAAGTTCACTCTATCCAAGTACACCAAACAGTCTGCCAGCCCCACAAGCCCATCTCTACCTAAAAGTCCTCCTTGCTGACAAGTAGTGATTAGTGTTCCCTGGCCAAAGGATTCAGAAGATGTGTGATTCCTCTCCCTTCTCCCTCAACTCTCTGGCTCATTTCCAAACACATGAGGAACACCAATTTCTGAGCCTGTGAAATATTTATCCTCTCCTCTCTGCATCCTTTACAATCACTCTGCTGCAAGCCTGTTTTTCTTTGACAGCCCCTTGAGGGCTGTAGTAGAGGCTGTTTGAAATGATTTATATATTTCCATTGACTAAGAACTGGGACAATTCCAGAAAATTTGGGCTTTCTGTGTGCATGCGTGTCTCTCTATATAAATGTTCATATTTACATTTCTCCTGTGTTACATCAGTGGTTCTCAAAGTGTGGTCCCTGGGCCAGCAGCATTAGTATCATCTGGAAACTTGTTAGAAATGCAAATTCTTGTCCTCATGCCTGGCCCATGGAAACTCTGAAGGTGGGACCCCGCAATCTATGGTTTACCAAGCACTTTGGGTGATTCTGATGCATGTTTGTGTTTGTGAACTGCCGCTTTAAATACAGTGTCTAATTTAACCCTCACAAAAGCTCTGAGAAAACTCTCATTAAGGAGAAGATAAAGAAATCTAGAAAGGCTAAAGAGAGGGGTTGCCTAGGTCTTCTCTAAAGTCCCAGCCTGGACCGATGTGGGGTCCCTGGGCCTGGCTGGCAGGTAGCACTCTCTCACATTTCCCCCTCTTTCTAGCAGCCAGTTGCCACCTATAAAGAAAGGCTTCTCCAGACCTTCACAAACACAGACAAGGAGAATAGGAGGAAGGAGAAAGAGGCCCAGAAGAGCATGTAAATGGGTATGGCCCAGAGAGCATTAAAGAGAGTGTAACCCATGGTTTGGCATTAGGTGTTCGATGAAAAGGCAGCTGGGTAGCATCTTTCTGCACTGCTTCCCTCTGTCCCACATACAGCCAGCTTGCCCACCCCCAGAGGTCTTCCTTCAGCATCAGCAGCTGGCTGTGCTCAGCAGGAGGTGGCAGCCAGGGCTCCTTTTGGGAAGTGTCATGAGTCAGGGTGGGAGTGCTTCATGCGTGGTGGGTGAACAGGAGTGCAGAAGGCCAGATGTTGGTTCTGGGACTGAGAAAGAATTGGCACCAATGCCATTTGGTCTCAGCTGTTGCATCCTGTGACCTCAGGGAACTGCAGCGTTTGCTGCTTGTAAGCCAGCTGTTTATGATGCCTCTGAACAAGGATAAAATCCCTCACTGGCTGTTTTTTTGATCCTTTAAAGTTCACTTTGATCAGTGTAAAGTTTGTTAATGGAAAATCAGTGTGCTTTTAAAATGACTCTGGTTCTGGCCAAGAGGCTGCTGGACATTCGATTATTGTCTTACATCTTTCTTCTGGTCCTGCCTGAGGTTTGGTAGAGCTGGTGGTGAATTCATTCAACCAATATTAGGGAGCTCCTGCTCTGTGCCAGGCAAGGATCTAGGTGTACAGGCTACAGCAATGAGCAGGCTGCCACTGCCTTCACGGAGCTTCCCTTCTAGAGGTAGAGGAGAGATTTTCTTTTTTTCGGTTATCTGTGATAGATGGTATGAAGAAAATGAAATAGAATGATATGGTATTAGGTATCTATTGCTGAATAATAAACCACTCTAAAACTCAGTGGCTTAAATAATAACTGTTCAATTTGTCCACAATTCTACAATCAGGGCTGGGCTCAGCAGGGCTGTTCTTACTAGTCTTGCTGATGGTCACCCATGTGGCTGCATTCTGCTGGCAGGTCACCAGGTGTTGTCTGGGGTCATCTGAGATCAGTGGGGCCTCACTCTCTCTCTCCATATAGTGGCAAGTCTCTCTTCTATGGGGTATGTTCACGAAGTCTCTTTAGGTGAGGACTCTTTAGCAGAAATTCCTGCGCTGGGCCTCTAGGCTTCCATGAGCACAGACATGGAAGCTACTAGGCCTTCTTAATGCACAGCATCACCTCTGCTATATTTTATGGTTAACACAAGTCACCAGACCAGCTCAGATTTAAGGGGACAGGACTATGTATGGTATGAATACTGGAGGCATTGTGTATTGGAGGCCACCAATTAAAACACTATTCTAGATATGGTATTTAGGATAGTTAGACTAATGGGGCGGGCTGCTTGAGGAAGGTTTGCTGAGGCTTGACCGGCAGTGCAGAGCCAGACAGGTGATGATGAGGGGATGGGGAGGGGAGTGTGGGCAATCTAGGTTGGGACAGTGTGATTTTGTCTACTACTATGCCCTCCTTACCTTCTGCTTCCAAGGGGAAGCTGGATGAAGACCTCCTATTTGAAAGGAGTGAGAAAAACAGAAGGAGGAAAATGGAAGGAGGAAAACCAGAAGTAGTCAGTCATTAGTCAACAGAGGGACCAGGAGAACCAGGATTGAAAGAACGGCCTGGGACATTTCCCCAGACTGCTTCATGAGCACCTCTGAAAAATAGCAAGATGCCCAGCCACTGGCCCTTTGCAGGTAATGAGTGCAATTTGGGGCTTCAACTCTAAGGAAGATCTTCTGGGTGGCACCACTGTTGTTATTTTGCTTTTTTTAAAAAAAATTAAAAAAAAATTTTTTAGAGACACAGTTTTACTCTGTCACCCAGGCTGGAGGCAGTGGGATGATCATAGCTCACTGCAGCCTCAACCTCCTGGGCTCAAGTGATCCTTCTGCCTCAGCCTCCCAAGTAGATGGGACTACAGGAGCATGCCACCATGCCCAGTTAATTATTATTATTAGTAGTAGTATTTGTAGAGATGGGGTGTAACTATATTGCCCAGGCTAGTCTTGAACTCCTGGACTGCTTTGCTTCTTGAGAGAGGTACCTATGCAGAAGGTTCTGAAATTGTTCTCAAATGTAAAGCTTCTGAAAGCAGCCCTTGGGACTATGTGTTTGTTGGTAATAATACAGATAGAATCAAGAAGGCTTGAACCACTTCTTTCTTAGAATATGGTTTATTGACCAAATGTCTCAAAATCACCCAGAAGCATGGTAAAATGCAGAATCCCAGGCCCAGTCTGATGGATTAATCAGAGTCTGTAGGACACAAGCCCCAGGAATGAACATTGTAACTGTGGTCTTCAAATGATCCATGTGCTCCTGAAAGATCCTTAAACCTTCTGCGGCCCCAGATGGAGTTATATTTGGAAATGAAGTTATGTTTAGAAATGAAGTGTGGAATCATCCTTTGGGACCCAGTTCAAATGTCACCTCCTCCAAGAAGCCTTCCTGAGTGTTCACCCATGTACTGGAGGATTTAGCATACATTGTTACACATCTGTTGCTCAGCAATGAGAGCTGCTGACAATGGTAATACGTTGTATTTGGGTTTCTGTCCCTGGTGCGAGTGAATAAATTAATAGAAGGAACACCAAGGAACATCTTGTAGATCCCCTTGTTTAGGAATGAAGAACCTGGCACCTATGCAGCGAAGTGACCAGCTCAAGGCCACACGGATGACAGTGCAGAGCTAGGACTAGTATCCAGGCTACTTCTGGACTCCTTGTCCAGTGCCCATTTCTCTCGCTCAGGCCAGCATCCTCGTTCAGGTGACTGGCAAGTCAGTTTCATTTAGAACTTAAATCCTGACAGTTTTCCTGCCCTTTTCCCAACCTCACTGTATAGTGTGAAAGTCGTATCCTATCCAGACCTCTGACATCCTCTGTTGCTACCCCGACTTGGGCCTGAGCTGGGAACAAGGGCAAGATTTTGCTAGGAGGTCTCTGAAGTGTCTTCAGGCCTGGCCTCCAGCTTCAGGTAGGGCATGTGTTTATTCTGTCTCTCTCTGCTTTCCTTCAGTTTGCAG
This sequence comes from Pan troglodytes, assembly GCF_028858775.2. Lineage (NCBI taxonomy): Eukaryota > Metazoa > Chordata > Mammalia > Primates > Hominidae > Pan > Pan troglodytes. The sequence continues at coordinate 116,628,809 of NC_072406.2, forward strand.
CCCGCCAAACCCGTTTGGCGAGCGTCCTCCCAGCTTCCTCTGAATTAATATAAATGGCTGCTGAGGGTGTCTCCCACTTCACTGTGAGCCACTAAGGGCTCAGGGTGCGATTTGCATATTGCTAATTACAGTTGATTCCAACTTTGGAGAAAATCATTGATCCGTTTGTAACTTACAGTAATTTGCAAAGCAATTACCTTCTGGCATCTTCTTTCTTGCTGAAAATGTGTCATTATTTTTCTCTATGTTTCTTTTGAAAGAAAAATGATCTGGGCATTATCACTATGAAGGACCAACTTCTCTGAAAGCCTGGAAGATATAAATAAGTAAAATCATGGAGGGCTGGAACTATGACCTAAGACTCTTTAAATCATACTCATTGCCCGCACATAGTAGGTGTGCAATCCATCTTTGGCTGAAAGAATAAATTGGAAACATCTTACATGGAATGTGTGATTGATACAGACACTGTGGGCACCTTTCTTCTCTGGTGTGGTATGGGGGTGGCCGGCAGGTAGAGCCTCTTGAAGCTGGCCATCCAGGCTGGAATCCTCAACCTTCCTCTTGCTGGCTTTGTGAATTTAAAGAAAGATGCCCTTTTGTACCTCACATGTAAAGTGGAAGGGCAAGCTGTGCCTGCTTCCCTAGGTTTGATATAAAGATCAAACAAGATGATATAGGTAATATGTGGTAGATGTTAAGTTATTGTTAGTGATTAATTTGCACTGATTCTTGGCATTGTTTGTTATGATTCAATAGGCAGATTGTCAATTTCCAGCCAGACGCCTCTAAGCAGTGAAAAAGGGCTCTGTGCTGTGGACTGAGAGGACGCTGATGGTTGACCAGCCTCTGTTAACCTGCTGAAAGGAGTCCTATGAGCAGCAGGAAAACAGGCAGACCAGTCACAATTGGCCCAGAGGGCATTCATATGGGACACAGGGGTTTGGTGGAAAGTCCTTGACTTTCGAGAGCTAAAATTCCTGAGTTTGAGTCATGGCTGTGCATCTACTGTGTGATCTTGGGCAAGTCACTCCACATCTCTGAGCCCCAGAGGGAAGAAAATAGGGATTATTAGGCCAATCTTGCAGCCAGGGCTGGAGTAGTTGAGGAGAGTGAGGCACTCACCTCGGGAGGCACCAAAATCAAAACCAGTGCATCTCATTCCCTCCTTCCTGCTCATTTAGACCCAGCCCTGAGTGGACGGACAGTAGTGAATACGACCCTCACTTGGGCTGCCCCATCTGGAGGTTCTCTTTTAGAGAAGTGGTTCTCAGTGTGGCTCCTACCTGCAGCAGCATCACCTAAGAACTTACTAAAATGTCAATTTGTGGACCCTACCCTAGATCTACTGAGTCAGGAGGTGAAGCCCAGCAAACGACTTAGTGAGAACCATTTCTTGGGGGATGAGGCCATCTCTCTCCAGTTCAGGACCACATCTCTGTATCCTTCTCATCTTTTTGGTGTGTAATAAAAGTGTCAACTTTTTAAAGGTTAGCAAATGACTTTCCCTATACCCTTCTGTCCCTTCCTCACCACTTCCCTCCCCAACCCTGGACCCCCACATTAGTATGTAGATTTTGAATAACCTGGAAATAGAGCTTTTTCTTTCTAACTAGGGGCTACAGAGGGAGAAGGTTTAATGCAAAGGGACCATCTCTGTTTCTACAAGTTTAATGCCCTGCTCCATTGTCTTTCATTTTCTTGTCATAGCAGACAGGTGAAATATCTCATTCGCCCACCGCTAGCACTGCCTTCAGAGTCCTGGCCTGCTAAGCTTGTGCTGTAGTTAAAGACACTTTAGCTGACACTCTTTTGATTCTTTTCTTTTAGAAAGCCAAGTGAGGAATAAACATGTTGTTTTTTCTCTTTTCCATTTAAGTAAATCTCTTTCTTTCATTTTTAAAAAGCTCCTCGCTTCAGTGGGTTTTCATACTTACATTAATCCCATCAACTTTCTACTCGTACATCTTTGGAAGAGACATTAGAAAATAATCTCTCTGCTTATTTCACTCTGCCTGAACTCCCCCCACCCTGCCCCCAGTCTGGTCAAGCTAAAAGCTGTTTCTGCATAAAAACCAAATTATCCTTTGGTCACACGCATTGAAGGGAGAATGTTTGGTTGTTAAAATGTAATTGGTTAATCTGTATTTGCAGGTTTCATTTCTTTCTCTGTTGACAAAGACAGCTATGTCCATGAACAGAGCTGCTCGGTAGGACTTTCTGTGATGACGGAAATGTTCTGTATCTGCCTATCCAACACGGCAGCCACTAGCCACAAGTTGGGTACTTGAAATATGGCTTGTCCAACTGAAGGACTGAATTTTAAATTTTATTTAATTTCAGTGCATTTAAATGTAAAATTTAAGAAGCCAAATGTGGCTGGCTAATGGCCATAGTTGTGGACAATGAAAGTCTATGAACAAGATCACTCCTGGGTAGAAGGAAATGACTCCCAAATGCTGCTCTGCAGAATCCCTGGACACCTGGGAAGTGGGGAGGGCTGGTCGGCTTCTCTGAATCTCCCCCAAGCTGCTCTAAGCCTCATTTCCAACCCCCCACTCCCACCCAACCCTCAGCCCATGTGGCCATTGGGTGCCCAGACACATCTGGAGGGAGGGGCAGTTCCCACAGAGGTGGACAGCCTGAGTCACAGGCGGGAAGCTCTAGGGCTGGCAGCTCAAATCCCTGGGATGAAGAGATATTTGAGCCTTTTTCTTAGTTGCTTGCGGTCTGAGGGTTACTAATCTGGAGCATAGGCCTGTTGAAGAGCTGCATGAAGAGTAATGGACCAAAGGTGATTTGCCTTCCAGGCATGAGATTCTGACATAACCAGGAGAGCTGGTATCAGAAGACAGGATCCAACCAGGAAAACATACAGCACTGTGAGTTTTGACAGCAGGGCATATTTAAAGCAATATGACGGAAAAGTTTCAAGCTGAAAGGAATGAGGCAACCCAGTGATTAGCAACAGCAGGAAGTAGTTGTCACCCCTAGCTAGGCTGGAGAGTCAAAGGGAAGAGATACTGTTACCAGAGCACAGGGGTGGAGGGGCTGAGGTGTCACCTGGAACCATGGGGTAGGTGTTTCTGTTGGGAGCTGGAGCCAATTAGGAGAAGCATCTGTTGCCATAGACACTGCCTCAGACAGGGAAGGAGGAGGAGGACAAACACCTTGGTTTCTCCTGCCTTCCAATCTCTTACTAATGCCTTGCATTGGTCCACTCCAGCCAGAAGTCAGGTGACATAGGAGCCTGGGAAAGGCTGCCTCCCAGGTCCTTTCCTGTGATAGAGCAGGGCAGAGATGAGGACTGGCCGTGTGTGTGTGTTTGTGTGTGTGTGTGTTTAAAATGTGGGTCTCTATTGTTTCCCTAGCACAAAGTTACAGAAGGCAAAAACCATATCTCATCTACCTATGCTTCCTAGGCTTCCCCCTCCTCCAACTGCTGCCTCCCCACCCCAACACCAAGTATGCCCAGTTCAGAGCTCTGCCCTTCTAGGAGGTGTCAGTGGTGTTGATGGAATAGACCTCTTAGAAAGGATGCTGTAGAGTGAAGGAAAGAGACAGTTCCATCTTCTCCATGGAGTGGACAGAAGGTTGTAGATGCCAGAGGAAGAAACTGATCAACAAAAGCTGAGAAATTAGGGAAGGCTTCCCAGAGGATGGGACTTGGGCTGGGTTGGCTTGAGGCCATGGAAGTGGGAGGAAGCTCTAGTGAGACTGTCCTGGCATTTTCTCAAAGACAGAGCCTGTTTTCTCTTTTTCCTTTTGAGATAGAGTCTTGCTCTGTCACCCAGGCTGGAGTGCAGTGGCACGATCTTGGCTTACTGCATCCTCTGCCTCCCGGGTTCAAATCATTCTCCTGCTTCAGCCTCCCAAGTAGCTGGGACTACAGGTGCCCGCCACCAGACCTGGCTAATTTTTTTTTACTTTTAGTAGAGATGGATTTCACCATGTTGTCCAGGCTGGTCTCAAACTCCTGACCTCAAGTGATTGCCCGCCTTGGCCTCCCAAAGTGTTGGGATTACAGGCGTGAGCCACCGCACCTGACTCAGAGCCTGTTTTCTTATATGGGCTTGGTAATGTGTCCCTGGGAATGTGATGGTAATGAATTGCCTCTGACTGAACTTGTCTGAAATGTTTGTATCTCTGGGAGGAAGTCACTGGTTGGGGTTTGATGCAGGCTGCACCAGGCCTGGCATGAGCTGCTGGGGGTTCAGCGGGAGCTCAGGGGGACAGGTTGCTGAGAAACTCCCAGGCAGTGGCATTAATTAGGAGGCTGACAGCACCAGCCGAAATGTTTGAGACATGACACTGAGTTGTTTTTATACTATTTACTTACACCTCATAAGCAAGTGAGAAAACTAATCAGCCTGGCCCTGGAGCTCTTGGGTGCAGCCTGGCTGGAATCACTGAGCCTGTGGAGGAGAAAAGAAGGTAAAAATTCATGGTAAATGTGTAGGAACTAAGGGGCCAGAGAAATCTCTTCAGGACAAGGTCATTCTATCCATCTGTCTGTGCACCCATGCACCCATGCATCCATCCATCCATGCATCCATCCATCCATCCATTACCTGTTTGCATAGGGCGATGGGCAGGCCACATCTTCAGTGCACACTGAGCTGGTCCTTACCTGGCCTGTCAAGCAGACCAAGTTCTCTAGCCCTCAGACCCCTTCTGCCTCCATGATCAGGTGGTGAAGCACTCTTGCTTGAGTTCCCCTGTTGTCCCCTCATGCCAGCCCTGTGCCAGACCTTAGAAGGGATCAACAATAAGCATAAAGACAGCCTGGTCCTCAAGAAACTGCACATTTAGTTGAGGAGACAGCACATCCACTCTGAAAACAGTACGATACAGTATATGAAAATATTCGAAGGCACACTTAAATGTCTGTAGACACTAAGAAGTACTAGTAGGCCACAGGGGGTAGAGGGGTGGCCAGCTAATATTTAAAGAGAGAGGTGAGCTTTCAAAGGGCTTCACAAAGTGAAATGAATGAGACATAAAAAGGGAGAGAAATTATCCGAGTTGAGTATCTGCTATGATGGTTAGGATTCCCATTTTGCTAATGAGGAGACAGGGGCAACCTGAGAGATCCAATAACATGCCTAACACCACACTGCAGGAGCAGAGCTGGCTTTGAGCCCATATATTCTCAGACTCCAAAACTCTTGCTTTTTCTACTCCTTTGCCTCTCTGCTCTGGCTGAGGGTGGCTGAGAGGGCATTGCCACTACCCTGTGCAAATCCCTTCTGATGCTCACTGGGAAGCTTGGCTGCCGTGCACCAAGTGCTGGATAAACGTTTGTTCCACTATGAAATGACTTTCCATTTCTGAGTTGTTTTTGATTTGACCAGTCTCGAATACCCATTGCCTAACACATATCCTTTTCCATTGGAGGAGAAAATGGGGGTAGGGTTATTTATCATTTTTATTGCTATCTGAGAATAAGTAAGATCTTTCAAAGTGTAAGATTGTTTCTGATCACAGCTGAGTCCAACGTGGACTCCATGAAAGCTCTCCTAGGATGTCTGCTGGCATACCAGTTTCACAGGTAGTTAAACTGAACTTTCCAGAGGTTATTTTACTGGCTACTGCCAAGAACCCAGGTTTTCTTTTGGTCTGGCCTCTCCCGGCCGAATCTCAGGAGAACTGGGGGCTGTAAGGAGTTTCTCATGGTCTCTGGACCAAAGTGGTATAAAACAACCTTGCCAAGCAATGCTTTCCTGGGGCCAGGGACCCCAGGGAACCTTTCCTTGCTTTCTCTGGCCCCCATGGCAAGCCCAGTCAGACCTTAGAAGGGAGCGCGTGCCACTGCTGTGTGCATGACTTAAAATAATGAGGCAGTTGTCTTGCAAGAGGAGACAAATCACTAGGAAGGGTTTTTTTTCACAGGTCAGCAGGTTTGGGACTCAGATACATTAATATGGAAAATTACTTTTCCTTCTGAGTGGGGACTTGAGGGTGGGTGGGGGCGCCAGGGCTACGCTTTCTGGTCTGAGATGTGTGGTTCAGTTTCCTTCTGTGGGACAAGTGGGGACTTCAGTGCCCAGTGTCTACAGCCCCTCTTGACCTTGAAGTCCATCACACACCTGCCTCGGAGACCTCCTGCCCCTCCTCGCTGCTCTGGGAGGGGGCTTCCCCTAATTTGTCACACAGCGGTTTCCCTCTCCCCGGACTTTCCCCTCTTCCCTCTGCTCCTTCCAGACATGTCCTCATCTCTCTGCCTTTGCTGGGCTGGTCCCTCCTCTTCTCCTCTCCATCCCAGCAGCCCCCAGAGCTATCTCCTCTGTAAGCTTCTCCCACTCCTCCTTTCTCCTCACCTGTGGACCCTCTTGGGTGCTGCTTCCTTGTTTTTTTTCAGCTGCCCTATCTCCTCAGCTGGGTCTGACTTCCTTCAGGAGAGGAACTGATTCTAATGGCCAACATCAGGGGCTTGGCAGGGGTCAGAAAGACCTGCACTGGTGCTTTCATGACAGCTTTTCTCATGGTCTGCCTTGCGGAGGGATCCTGTGGAAACAGAGAAAGGGCCTTGGATTCCAGCTTTGGACATGTCCTGGATTTAAATCCTGGCTATGTCTCTTCCTGCTTTGGGAACTTGAGGAGGGTGCAGACCTCTCCAAGGCTCCTTTTCCATCGATATGATGGGAGCAGCTAGTCTCCATCTCATGGCGGGCTGTGAGGATGAAGAGCCATGATGCTGGAAAGTACCTCACACAGCAGCTGGCCCAGAGTGGGAGGCTGGAGAAGAAATGTGAGCAGGTGCCTCCTGTCTGCCACAGGGCCTTGCGCGCGCTGGTGAAACCAATTAGTTCAACTGACTCAATGCACCCAGGCCTGTGAGAAGGAATCTCCCCTCTCGGAAGAGCTAAGGCTTGGTTCTTTCAAGACCACCTGCAGGTGAAGCGTCTCCATGTGGGGCAGGGCCAGTGGGCTTCACAGGCAGCTGCTTTTTGTTTCCAGATTCCCCTTCATGAAAGATACCTGCACTCCCATGTGTGTTGCAGCCCTGTTCACAGGAGCCAAGATTTGGAAGCAACCTCAGTGTCCATCAACAGATGAATGCATAAAGCAAATGTGGTGCCTATACACAATGGAGTACTATTCAGTCATAAAAAAGAATGCCATCCGTCATTTGCAATAACATGGATGGAACTGGGGGTCCTTACGTTAAGTAAAATAAGCCAGGCACAGAAAGACCAACATTGCATGTTCTCACTTCACTTATTTGTGGGATCTAGAAACCAAAACAATTGAACCCATGGAGATAGAGTAGAAGGATGGTTACCAGAGGCCTGGAAGGGTAGTAGGGGGTTGGGGGGTAGGGGGGGATGGTTAATGGGTGTAAAAACAGATTGAATGAATAAAAGACCTACAATTTGATAGCACAACAGGGTGACTACAGTCAATAGTGACTTAATTGTACATTTAAAGATAACTGAAAGAGTATAATTGAATTGTTTGCAACACAAAGAATAAATGCTTGAGGGGATGGACACCCCACTTTCCATGATGGGATTATTGTGCATTGCATACCTGTATCAAAACATCGGGGTATGTATATGTACCCCACAAATACATACACTCACTATGTAGTCACAAAAAATAAAAAAACAAAATTATACAACAAAACAAAAAACAAAACCCACAAATTCTCCTTCTGGTTTCTGTACAGTCCAGGCAAGGCTGGATTTCCAAGGCCTTACTAAGTTCTCAGACACAGCAATGAGACAACAGAGGATGGAGTAGTGATAAGAGCAGAGGGATTGGGGCTGGCCATCTGGGTCCAGGGCCCCCAGCACTTTGTACCATGACCACAGATCTTTTCCCAGTCAGCGTTGTGTTGTGTTTGGCAACTGGGCAGAGAGGCCCAAACTGTTCCGGGGTCAAGTTGGGCTGAGATGTGTGGATGCTGTATGGGCTTGGGCAAAAGGTGGCACTGTCGTTTCTTCATGTGCAGACATGGGAGAGTCATCGTGTGTACCTCAGATGGCCAGCGAGGGATTGCAATGAGATGCGGTGAGCATGGTGCTTAGCACTGCCTGGCACAGTGGGAGCCTGCAGTGGTGGACTCATCCATGGTTACGAACACACGGGATCTGGCTCACCCACTTTCAGCGGGTGACCCAGAGACCCCTCTCTTAGCTCCTGGTTCATCTCTCCAAGAAACAACCCCAAAGACATCTCTGCTTCCAGGCTCTTGAAGTGAAGCAACTGAGGCCTCCCGCTGGTGCGCAGTAATCCCTGATCCATGCGTTCATTGAGGGGGGTACTAGGGGAAGAAACAGGGGTCATAATCCTTCTGTGATAATACCAACAACCTCTTCTGCCCTCTGGGAGCCAAAACCACACTCCTTATCAAATAAGAGCATTAATTTCCGGGCTTTCTTTCTCATTTTTGAGTTGGAGTCTTGCTCTGTCACCCATGCTGGAGTGCAGTGGCACAATCTTGTCTTACTGCAACCTCCACCTCCAGGGTTCAAGCCATTCTCCTGCAACCTCTGCCTCCAGGGTTCAAACGATTCTCCTGCCTCAGCCTCCCAAATAGCTGGGATTACAGGCACCCGCCACCACACATGGCTAATTTTTGTATTTCTAGTACAGATGGGGTTTCACCATGTTGTTGGCCAGGCTGGTCTCAAGCTCCTGACTTCAAGTGATCTGCCCACCTCAGCCTCCCAAAGTGCTGGAATTATAGGTGTGAGCCACCGTGCCTGGCCAATTTCTGGGCTTTCTGAAAGAACGGAGACACTCATACCATGTTGTAGCCAAAGGATGACAGCACTCATTTACTGAGCGTCTGTCAAGACCACGTCCGCTTCTGAGTGACTGTCAGTATCCTCACTAGCAACTCCATGCTGTGAGTTCTGTCATCGTTCCTGTTTTTCAGGTGAGGAAACTGAGCCATGAAGAGGTGAAGCAACTTGCCCAGGGTTACACAGCTAGCAAACAGTAGAGTCACTATTTGAACCCAGGCAGCCTGACCCTAGTGACAGCGTTCCACCTCTTTGCCTTCAGGATGGTTACCTATGCCCTTGTTTTAAAGAAAAGGACATCACAGTTCAGAGAGGCAAAGAGACCTGCCTAAGAACACACAGCTAGTGAGGAGCAGGCTGGGTTAACACCCTGGTCACCAGGTCCTAGCTGTGTCTGCTCTGTTTCAGAATCAGAATGGTCCCCCTGCTCCCCGCACTAGCCCATCAATCCTCAGGGACTGGAGCTGGAACAGGTCAAACTTGTCAATTCAGGGCTTGGTCGAAAGCAGGATCTGCCATGAGACCAGGAGACTCTGATCCTGGCAGCCATCACTGCTGCCACTGCTGCTGCTGAAGATTGAAGAGGACGGGATGTGAGGCCAGCTCTGAGCCTGGGCGTCTTGCCAGAGCTGCCAACACGAAGTTGCATTTTGTCGTCTGCTCCCTTTGCCTGATTTAATACAACCTTAAATAATAATGGAGCAGGGAGAAGAGGGGTGAGGGAGAAACAACCCAGCCAAGAATCTGTGTAACAATCTCATCAAACCTGGGGTTTTCCCTTTGCTATTTGAGAAGCAACTTCTCCTCTGATGTAAACATTTTTTTTTTTTAAATGATGATTCTGGGCTGAGTGGCACCGGGAGCCATCGCTTGGTGCTTTTCTCCAGCTCCCTCTGGTCCTCAGAGGAGGCAGAACAGGGCCTGTAACCATGGCAATTCTCTAATGTTCTTTCATAAACCATAAATATAGGGGAAGGCTTCATTACAGTTCCTTCAAGAAGAAAACAAAGCTTTCCCTGAATGGGGCAGGGCAGGGTGGCGGGGGGAGAGGGGAGGAGAAGGGAAGAAGGAAGACTTTAGGCTTTTTTTTTTTTGCCATAAAGACAAACTGCGTCAGAATTGGCTCAGTCCAGAATGTGGCTCCAGCATTTAAGCAAGATGTAGCCCAGGGCCAGGCACAAAGCAGGTGCTCCTTAAGTATTAGTTGAAAGCAGGAAGGGAGAAAAGCAGGGAGGGAGTGATGTGGAGGGGAGAGGATTTGGAATCACACAGAGTAAATGTGAGTGGCCAGATGAGCCCACATTTTGAAAGGGTTTAATGTTCTGCTGACCTGTCTAACAGGCCCCTTGGAAGAGCAAGATGATGTACAGATTGTCCTACCTGAAGACTGTGGAGGAGAGGAGGGTGTCTCATCTCCCCAGTCTCCAAATCGTCAGCATTAAGAAGTGTTTGTTGAATAAACTGAATAAACAAATGAAGAGATGAGTGGACCAAATTTTTCAATGTCTTGGGAAGGGGTCATAATCATATTGAGAATATAAATATAATGAAAACTATGACTTCTTATTCCAAAATTACACTTATGAAAACACATTTTATGTGTCATTTCAGGATGTTTACAGACACTGATGACCATCCCTAGCATTCATATTGAGAATTTCCGTGCCACATTAACTTCCAGATGTCCTTGGGAAAAGTGTCTACTATCCTGCCTTGGTTTCCTCAATGAGAGTGAGCCAACAAATGGATCTGAAGAGGTGATCTTGGCCCTAATTTCCAAGTTCTGGGAAGATAAACAGGGTTTTCTTTTGAATCCTTCGGAGCCTGGGAGCTTCAAGAGAAACTCAACTCCAGGCACTTGAACTGACAGAGAATTTAGATTCTCCTCCAAGGAAAGGGGCAGAGCATGGATCCTGGCTTTGAGCCGCCTCCCAGCTTTTCTGTGGTCCTTGAGGCTGCTACGTTAACACTGTCCTTGCTTTGTGTGGTTTTGCTGTTACTACCTGTCCTGTGGATTTCTGACAATTACAAGCCGTGTACCCCACCACACATGCAAGCATTTCTCATTTATTCTGAGTGCTTTCAGGACTGCCCAGTCTGAATGCAGAGAACTATGTCTCATTCATTTTTGTGTGTCCAGGCCCTCACAGGGTTTGGGGATCCTGATATAGGGTTGGATTCGGTGACCTCTCAAATCCTCTTCAGCACTTTCATGCACAGAAGCCAGCATCCTCTGGACTGTTATTATCCAGTTTTATTAAAGCAGGTTACAATATAAAAGAACCCATCATCAGCCATCATCACTGATCTTGGATAGCTTGCTCTTGGCTGGTGGCCTAAGGATTCCTTTCTTTTTTTACCTATCAAAATCATTCTTGTACATAAGCTGTCCCCTCCCTGCAAAGTATTCCTTGACTATCATAGACAAAATATGTCACTCCCTTCCTTCTTCCTACGATCTTTGCTTTGCATTCAAATGTCACCATTTTATGGATCCATTTGTTTTCTTTATCGGATTGTAAATTCCTTGAGGGTGGAGACTGGATCTAATTCAACATGGTATCCCATGGTTCCTTGCCATGGGATATAGTGAAAACACAGCAAATGTGGGACTTGGTGAATAGCGGATAGTTCACTTGCTGCAGAGGATGGGTTTTTCTTTCTCTACCCATGCCCTTTGACTTTGAGTTTGGCCATTGGACTTGCTTTGGCCAATGGGATGCTCACAGACACCATGCAAGTAGAGGCTTAGAACATGTGTGTGAACTTGACTTGCCCTCTGTGCTGTTAGGTCTCCTGACCTAAGGAGGAGGATGAGAAACACATGGACCAGACCTGCCCCAGCCAATCCGCAAGCCTGTGCGTGACAAATAAATGCATATTATTGGATGTCACTGAGATTTGGAGGTTGTTTGTTAATGCAGCAACTGTTGCTTAATACAATTGTTAACTTAAAACGTAGGCTGAAAAACATAGGAGGCCTTGTGATGTTCATTGTCTTTACGGGTTGAGGTGGACATTTTAGAAAGAATGAAACAATCAGTGACTTGAAGAAGTGGTTGCTTATTCCTCGAATGGAAGACTGAAGGAAGGAAAAAAATATTTTCCCCCAAATCTTTCCTACGAGCCAAGCTTGTTGCTGCTAAAACCTGAAGGATGATGACTTTTGTGGGAAAGAATGAAATGGGGTTTCTTTGAAAAGCAGCACTTTTCCCCCTATAGTTACAAATGGTGTTTTTGTTGTTGTCGTTGTTGTTTTCCCATTGCTGACTTCTGTGAGTAACTCTGCAGCCTAAAATAACGTCTGTGTGTGCATGTGAGGGTGTATGGATTTCAGACAAAGAGTCTGACTTAGATGCCTTTCGGAAAATTGGCCCTTTCCGTCATTCTGTCATGGGGTTCCCTGGCCAGCTCACTGGATTACTGCTGGCATAAGGGATGGGACACAAGAGGTGAGGGAGCCTAATTGGGCTTCCACCCTCGCCTGTGGCGTGAGAGTTTTCACACAGTGCACTCTCTTCAAGACCTGGAGTTGCCAGAGCATGATAGTGGCCAGGCAAGAGGGTGCGTGGTCCTTCTTCAAGCCAAACTTCTCAGCCACTTCTAATCCGCAGCAGTTCCCAAGGAACTGGAGCCCAGTGCTGGGGCCTGAAAGTCATCCCGTGGGGCCTTGTGGTGGCTACAGCTGGGATGGCAGTTTTACTTCGCATCTACTATGTGCCAGGCTCTGCCAGACACAAAAGCAGCCCCCTCATCCTCTGCTCTCAAGGAGATTATGCCTCTGGGGGAAGATGGATATTGATGAGTAGTCACACAAATTAATGTAAATTTGTAACTGTGACAGGTGCTCCACAGGACTCTAAGAGCAAATAAGAGAGCCACTTGCTTTGGGACAGCAAGGCAGGAAGATGGTTTCTGATGCCTCATCTTGCCACTCAAAGCCTTTGTCTTACCAAGGTCATAGCTACTCTGTATGGAGTCGTTGTGCACCCATTCTGCCAGGCACCCAGTCTGCCAGGCCCTCTTATGCCCCCAGTGACCTGCAGGAGCATACCCAGTGGCCCTGTTCCTCAGCCCCACGTCACTTCGTTCCTCCTTGATTCTCAGCCATCTTCTCACAGCTTTGAGACAACAGTCTGGACCTGCCTCCCTGAGTTGCGTGGCCAGTGTTGCTGAGCTGCACGTGTTAGGCACTGAAAGTGGAGTCCTATTCCAAGTGCAGGAGATAAAAAATAATATACAAGGCTGGGCGTGGTGGCTTATGCATGTAATCCCAGCACTTTGGGAGGCTGAGGTGGGCAGATCACCTGAGGTCAGGAGTTCCAGACCAATCTGGCTAACATGGTGAAACCCTGTCTCTACTAAAACTACAAAAAAATTAGCTGGGCATGGTGGCACATGCCTGTAGTCACAACTAGTTGGGAGGCTGAGGCAGGGGAATCGCTTGAACCCTGGAGGCGGAGGTTGCAGTGAGCCAAGATTGTGCCACTGCACTCCAGCCTGGGTGACAGAGTAAGACCCCTCTCAAGAAGAAAAAAAAAATATATGAGCATTTTCTTCTCTTGTACAGAACATGTAAGTTTTGCCCTTTAAGCTGTAATAGATCTGGTGCTCTGATGAGTGAAAGCATGCACTTTATGTGGTCTAATCTGGGCTATTGCTCAGTTTCTCTTATTTCTGCCCCACCCAAACTGTTGTTGGGAAGGGTGGGGGCCTCTCTTAAAGCAATGAGGTGCAGGAGTTCCCAGATCTGCATAGCTCCCAGTGAGATCATCTGTCCATCCAGTCTCTGCTCATTTGCTGGCAATTGAGGAAGAGGACAGAAGTGGTGCAGCTCCCAGACTGGAGTCCAGGAGAGATCCCGACTTGGCCTCCCTTAAGCTCTTCCTACCAGAGCATGCTGTGTTTCTACCATGCCTCTGTCTAGGCCTGGCCCAGCTGACCTATTCCCAGCCTTTGAAGTGGGGTCATTTCACCCCTGCCATGGTGCAGCCCTGCAGAAGGCCAACTGATACTTGACTTAGTGTCTATATCCCTTGTAAACTGAGAGAGGCTAGGGAAGGTGGTGTATATTGGGCTCCTCCAGCTTTGACAGGATGAGCCCATGTTACAGGGCACCCTGCACAGTGGTCTCCCACCAGATTCCCAAACACAGCCCCACTCTATCCTCAGCATTGGTTTTAAGGTACATAACATGGTGCATGTCAAAAGCACAATGGCTCTTCAGCTTGTCTTCCTTCCTCTAATCTCTTCCCTTCGCATCCATCCTTTGCACTGTTGTCACTTTCATTATCTTAAAACAAAGCTCTGACTATGACGTCCCTGCTCAAAAACTTTCAGTGCCTCCCCATTTCTGCCCCAATAAAGCTGAACTCATCAACATGGCAGCCAGCAAGGCCTTCCTTCCTGACCATGGATGAATGGATAATAAACATGTGCTACATACAGACAATGAAATATTAGTCATCTTTACAAAAGATCTGACACATGCTATGATGGATGAACCTCGATGCTAAGTGAAATAAGCTAGACACAGACTGTATGATTCCACTTACATGAGGTACCTACAGTAGTCAGACTCATAGAGACAGAAAGGAGAATGGTAGCTGGCAGGAGTGTGGGAGGAGGTGATGGGGGGTGATTGTTTAATGGGTACAGAGTTTCAGTTTGGGATGATGAAAACATTCTGGAGATGAATAGTAATAATGGTTGCACAACAATGTGAGTATACTTAATGCCATGAACTGCACACTTAGTAATGGATAAAATGGCAAAATTTGCATTATATATATTTTACCACAGTAAAAATATTGAAGATGACAATAACAACAGCAACCGCAAAAACCATCAATGAGTACATATAATGGTCTGTAGGCAAATTGGCTCCGAGGTCAAATGTCTTTGGTTGGGAGTGCTGAGGTAAGAGAGCGGAGGACCAGCAGAAATGTTATGAGCTATTTGGATTCTGCCTAAGGAGGAAGTGGTGAGGGGTCTTCTGGAGTCATTCATGCCTTGGTTGGAGGTCCCCTATCTGAGCCCCAAGGCTCGGCGTCATTGCTGGAGCAGCATCTTCATTTTTTTATCCGTGGAGAAGGAGGACAGGAAGCATTGACATGCTATTTGTGCTGCAGGTCTGCATCAGGAATTGCCTTCACCTGTGAGTTCCAGATGTTTATAAATTAGCGGCTATGCTGTTTATTCTCCACTTATCCATCCATAACCATGCTCTTTCCTCTCTGCCCTGCTCTGAGCCCCCAGTGGCTAACCTCTAAGGACCACTCAGTGCCCTTGTCTTCTGTCTTCCAGGTGAGTATGTCCAATGGGAGGGGCTGGCAGGTGCTAGGAGGGCAAGGGGCAAGTGAGGTCAGGGAGCATCTTCCTGCAGGCTCTGCAGGGGCTCTGGTCCTCTACTGTGGTCACATCTGAACACCTGGCTGCAGATGGGAAGAAGAGAAGGAAAAGGAGAACCTCCTCCCCTCACTTTTTTAATAGAAGACTTAGTGGAAGTTCCTCTGCTTACATTTCCTGTGGTTGGAACCCAGTTTCCTAGGGAGGCCAGGCAACATTGTAGTCTTTATTCCTGGAGAGAGCATGTCAGAAGAAAGCTCAGAGTTTTCTTTCTTTCTCTCTCTTTCTTTCCTTCTTTCTTTCTTTCTTTTTTTTTTAAGTTTTTTTTTCTTTTATTATTATACTTTACGTTTTAGGGTACATGTGCACATTGTGCAGGTTAGTTACATATGTATACATGTGCCATGCTGGTGTGCTGCACCCACTAACTTGTCATCTAGCATTAGGTATATCTCCCAATGCTATCCCTCCCCCCTCCCCCCACCCCACAACAGTCCCCAGAGTGTGATGTTCCCCTTCCTGTGTCCATGTGATCTCATTGTTCAGTTCCCACCTATGAGTGAGAATATGCGGTGTTTGGTTTTTTGTTCTTGCGATAGTTTACTGAGAATGATGATTTCCAATTTCATCCATGTCCCTGCAAAGGACATGAACTCATCATTTTTTATGGCTGCATAGTGTTCCATGGTGTATATGTGCCACATTTTCTTAATCCAGTCTATCATTGTTGGACATTTGGGTTGGTTCCAAGTCTTTGCTATTGTGAATAATGCCGCAATAAACATACGTGTGCATGTGTCTTTATAGCAGCATGATTTATAGTCCTTTGGGTATATACCCAGTAATGGGATGGCTGGGTCAACTGGTATTTCTAGTTCTAGATCCCTGAGGAATCGCCGCACTGACTTCCACAATGGTTGAACTAGTTTACAGTCCCACCAACAGTGTAAAAGTGTTCCTATTTCTCCACATCCTCTCCAGCACCTGTTGTTTCCTGACTTTTTAATGATTGCCATTCTAACTGGTGTGAGATGTTATCTCATTGTGGTTTTGATTTGCATTTCTCTGATGGCCAGTGATGATGAGCATTTTTTCATGTGTTTTTTGGCTGCATAAATGTCTTCTTTTGAGAAGTGTCTGTTCATGTCCTTCGCCCACTTTTTGATGGGGTTATTTGTTTTTTTCTTGTAAATTTGTTTGAGTTCATTGTAGATTCTGGATATTAGCCCTTTGTCAGATGAGTAGGTTGCGAAAATTTTCTCCCATTTTGTAGGTTGCCTGTTCACTCTGATGGTAGTTTCTTTTGCTGTGCAGAAGCTCTTGAGTTTAATTAGATCCCATTTGTCAATTTTGTCTTTTGTTGCCATTGCTTTTGGTGTTTTAGACATGAAATCCTTGCCCATGCCTATGTCCTGAATGGTAATGCTTAGGTTTTCTTCTAGGGTTTTTATGGTTTTAGGTCTAACGTTTAAGTCTTTAATCCATCTTGAATTGATTTTTGTATAAGGTGTAAGGAAGGGATCCAGTTTCAGCTTTCTCCATATGGCTAGCCAATTTTCCCAGCACCATTTATTAAATAGGGAATCCTTTCCCCATTGCTTGTTTTTCTCAGGTTTGTCAAAGATCAGATAGTTATAGATATGTGGCATTATTTCTGAGGGCTCTGTTCTGTTCCATTGATCTATATCTCTGTTTTGGTACCAGTACCATGCTGTTTTGGTTACTGTAGCCTTGTAGTATAGTTTGAAGTCAGGTAGTGTGATGCCTCCAGCTTTGTTCTTTTGGCTTAGGATTGACTTGGCAATGCGGGCTCTTTTTTGGTTCCATATGAACTTTAAAGTAGTTTTTTTCCAATTCTGTGAAGAAATGCATTGGTAGCTTGATGGGGATGGCATTGAATCTGTAAATTACCTTGGGCAGTATGGGCATTTTCACGATATTGATTCTTCCTACCCATGAGCATGGAATGTTCTTCCATTTGTTTGTATCCTCTTTTATTTCCTTGAGCAGTGGTTTGTAGTTCTCCTTGAAGAGGTCCTTCTCATCCCTTGTAAGTTGGATTCCTGAGTATTTTATTCTCTTTGAAGCAATTGTGAACGGGAGTTCACTCATGATTTGGCTCTCTGTTTGTCTGTTGTTGGTGTATAAGAATGCTTGTGATTTTTGTACATTGATTTTGTATCCTGAGACTTTGCTGAAGTTGCTTATCAGCTTAAGGAGATTTTGGGCTGAGACAATGGGGTTTTCTAGATACACAATCATGTCGTCTGCAAACAGGGACAATTTGACTTCCACTTTTCCTAATTGAATACCCTTTATTTCCTTCTCCTGCCTAATTGCCCTGGCCAGAACTTCCAACACTATGTTGAATAGGAGCGGTGAGAGAGGGCATCCCTGTCTTGTGCCAGTTTTCAAAGGGAATGCTTCCAGTTTTTGCCCATTCAGTATGATATTGGCTGTGGGTTTGTCATAGATAGCTCTTATTATTTTGAAATACGTCCCATCAATACCTAATTTATTGAGTGTTTTTAGCATGAAGGGTTGTTGAATTTTGTCAAAGGCCTTTTCTGCATCTATTGAGATAATCATGTGGTTTTTGTCTTTGGCTCTGTTTATATGCTGGATTACATTTATTGATTTGCGTATATTGAACCAGCCTTGCATCCCAGGGATGAAGCCCACTTGATCATGGTGGATAAGCTTTTTGATGTGCTGCTGGATTCGGTTTGCCAGTATTTTATTGAGGATTTTTGCATCAATGTTCATGAAGGATATTGGTCTAAAATTCTCTTTTTTGGTTGTGTCTCTGCCCGGCTTTGGTATCAGAATGATGCTGGCCTCATAAAATGAGTTAGGGAGGAATCCCTCTTTTTCTATTGATTGGAATAGTTTCAGAAGGAATGGTACCAGTTCCTCCTTGTACCTCTGGTAGAATTCGGCTGTGAATCCGTCTGGTCCTGGACTCTTTTTGGTTGGTAAGCTATTGATTATTGCCACAATTTCAGATCCTGTTATTGGTCTATTCAGAGATTCAACTTCTTCCTGGTTTAGTCTTGGGAGAGTGTATGTGTCGAGGAATGTATCCATTTCTTCTAGATTTTCTAGTTTATTTGCGTAGAGGTGTTTGTAGTATTCTCTGATGGTAGTTTGTATTTCTGTGGGATCGGTGATGATATCCCCTTTATCATTTTTTATTGTGTCTATTTGATTCTTCTCTCTTTTTTTCTTTATTAGTCTTGCTAGCGGTCTATCAATTTTGTTGATCCTTTCAAAAAACCAGCTCCTGGAGTCATTAATTTTTTGAAGGGTTTTTTGTGTCTCTATTTCCTTCAGTTCTGCTCTGATTTTAGTTATTTCTTGCCTTCTGCTAGCTTTTGAATGTGTTTGCTCTTGCTTTTCTAGTTCTTTTAATTGTGATGTTAGGGTGTCAATTTTGGATCTTTCCTGCTTTCTCTTGTGGGCATTTAGTGCTATAAATTTCCCTCTACACACTGCTTTGAATGCGTCCCAGAGATTCTGGTATGTTGTGTCTTTGTTCTCGTTGGTTTCAAAGAACATCTTTATTTCTGCCTTCATTTCGTTATGTACCCAGTAGTCATTCAGGAGCAGGTTGTTCAGTTTCCATGCGGTTGAGCGGTTTTGAGTGAGATTCTTAATCCTGAGTTCTAGTTTGATTGCACTGTGGTCTGAGAGATAGTTTGTTATAATTTCTGTTCTTTTACATTTGCTGAGGAGTGCTTTACTTCCAAATATGTGGTCAATTTTCGAATAGGTGTGGTGTGGTGCTGAAAAAAATGTATATTCTGTTGATTTGGGGTGGAGAGTTCTGTAGATGTCTATTAGGTCCGCTTGGTGCAGAGCTGAGTTCAATTCCTGGGTATCCTTGTTGACTTTCTGTCTCGTTGATCTGTCTAATGTTGACAGTGGGGTGTTAAAGTCTCCCATTATTAATGTGTGGGAGTCTAAGTCTCTTTGTAGGTCCCTCAGGACTTGCTTTATGAATCTGGGTGCTCCTGTATTGGGTGCATATATATTTAGGATAGTTAGCTCTTCTTGTTGAATTGATCCCTTTACCATGATGTAATGGCCTTCTTTGTCTCTTTTGATCTTTGTTGGTTTAAAGTCTGTTTTATCAGAGACTAGGATTGAAACCCCTGCCTTTTTTTATTTTCCATTTGCTTGGTAGATTTTCCTCCATCCTTTTATTTTGAGCCTATGTGTGTCTCTGCACATGAGATGGGTTTCCTGAATACAGCACACTGATGGGTCTTGACTCTTTATCCAATTTGCCAGTCTGTGTCTTTTAATTGGAGCATTTAGTCCATTTACATTTAAAGTTAATATTGTTATGTGTGAATTTGATCCTGTCATTATGATGTTAGCTGGTTATTTTGCTCGTTAGTTGATGCAGTTTCTTCCTAGTCTCGATGTTCTTTACATTTTGGCATGATTTTGCAGTGGCTGGTACCGGTTGTTCCTTTCCATGTTTAGCGCTTCCTTCAGGAGCTCTTTTAGGGCAGGCCTGGTGGTGACAAAATCTCTCAGCATTTGCTTGTCTGTAAAGGATTTTATTTCTCCTTCACTTATGAAGCTGAGTTTGGCTGGATATGAAATTCTGGGTTGAAAATTCTTTTCTTTAAGAATGTTGAATATTGGCCCCCACTCTCTTCTGGCTTGTAGGGTTTCTGCTGAGAGATCTGCTGTTAGTCTGATGGGCTTCCCTTTGAGGGTAACCCGACCTTTCTCTCTAGCTGCCCTTAACATTTTTTCCTTCATTTCAACTTTGGTGAATCTGACAATTATGTGTCTTGGAGTTGCTCTTCTTGAGGAGTATCTTTGTGGCATTCTCTGTATTTCCTGAATCTGAACGTTGGCCTGCCTTGCTAGATTGGGGAAGTTCTCCTGAATAATATCCTGCAGAGTGTTTTCCAACTTGGTTCCATTCTCCCCATCACTTTCAGGTACACCAATCAGACGTAGATTTGGTCTTTTCACATAGTCCCATATTTCTTGGAGGCTTTGCTCATTTCTTTTTATTCTTTTTTCTCTAAACTTCCCTTCTCGCTTCATTTCATTCATTTCATCTTCCATTGCTGATACCCTTTCTTCCAGTTGATCTCATCGGCTCCTGAGGCTTCTGCATTCTTCACGTAGTTCTCGAGCCTTGGTTTTCAGCTCCATCAGCAACTTTAAGCACTTCTCTGTATTGGTTATTCTAGTTATACATTCTTCTAAATTTTTTTCAAAGTTTTCAACTTGTTTGCCTTTGGTTTGAATGTCCTCCCGTAGCTCAGAGTAATTTGATCGTCTGAAGCCTTCTTCTCTCAGCTCGTCAAAGTCATTCTCCGTCCAGCTTTGTTCCGTTGCTGGTGAGGAACTGCATTCCTTTGGAGGAGGAGAGGCGCTCTGCTTTTTAGAGTTTCCAGTTTTTCTGTTCTGTTTTTTCCCCATCTTTGTGGTTTTATCTACTTTTGGTCTTTGATGATGGTGATGTACAGATGGGTTTTTGGTGTGGATGTCCTTTCTGTTTGTTAGTTTTCCTTCTAACAGACAGGACCCTCAGCTGCACGTCTGTTGGAGTACCCTGCCGTGTGAGGTGTCAGTGTGCCCCTATTGGGGGCTGCCTCCCAGTTAGGCTGCTCGGGGGTCAGGGGTCAGGCACCCACTTGAGGAGGCAGTCTGCCCGTTCTCAGATCTCCAGCTGTGTACTGGGAGAACCACTGCTCTCTTCAAAGCTGTCAGACAGGGACATTTAAGTCTGCAGAGGTTACTGCTGTCTTTTTGTCTGTGCCCTGCCCGCAGAGGTGGAGCCTACAGAGGCAGGCAGGCCTCCTTGAGCTGTGGTGGGCTCCACCCAGTTGGAGCTTCCCGGCTGCTTTGTTTACCTAAGTAAGCCTGGGCAATGGCGGGCGCCCCTCCCCCAGCCTCGCTGCCACCTTGCAGTTTGATCTCAGACTGCTGTGCTAGCAATCAGTGAGACTCCGTGGGCGTAGGCCCCTCCGAGCCAGGTGCGGGATATAATCTCGTGGTGCGCCGTTTTTTTAAGCCCGTAGGAAAAGCGCAGTATTCCGGTGGGAGTGACCTGATTTTCCAGGTGCCGTCTGTCACCCCTTTCTTTGACTAGGAAAGGGAACTCCCTGACCCCTTGCGCTTCCCGAGTGAGGCAATGCCTCGCCCTGCTTCGGCTCACGCATGGTGCATGCACACACTGACCTGCGCCCACTGTCTGGCACTCCCTAGTGAGATGAACCCGGTACCTCAGATGGAAATGCAGAAATCACCCGTCTTCTGCGACGCTCACGCTGGGAGCTGTAGACCGGAGCTGTTCCTATTCGGCCATCTTGGCTCCTCCCCTCTTTCTTTCTTTCTTTCTTTCTCTTTCTTTCTTTCTTTCTCTTTCTTTCTTTCTTTCTTTCTTTCCTCTTGTCTTTCTCTCCTTTCTTTCTCTCTCTCTCTCCTTCCTTCCTTCCTTACCTTCCTTCCCTCTTTCTTTCTTTCTTTTTCTTTCCTTCCTTCCTTCCTTCTTTCGGAATTTCAGAATTTCGGAATTATTTCAGAATTTCCCTCTTGTTGCCCAGGCTGGAGTGCAATGGCATGATCTCGGCTCACTGCAACCTCTGCTTCCTGGATTCAAGCAATTCTCCTGCCTCAGCGTCCCCCCCCCCCTCCCTTCCCTTCCTCTTTCTTTCTTCCTCTGTCTTTCTTTCTCTTTCTTTCTTTCTTTCTTTTTCCTTCCTTCCTTCCTTCCTTCCGTCCTTCCTTCTTTCCTTCCTTCCTTCCTTCTTTCAGAATTTTGGAATTTCGGAATTATTTCAGAATTTTGCTCTTGTTGCCCAGGCTGGAGTGCAATGGCTTGATCTCGGCTCACTGCAACCTCTGCTTCCTGGATTCAAGCAATTCTCCTGCCTCAGCCTTCAGAGTAGCTGGGATTACAGGCACGCACCACCATGCCCAGATAATTTTTGTATTTTTAGTGGAGATGGGGTTTCATCATGTTGGCCAGGATGGTCTTGAACTCCTGACCTCAGGTGATCTACCTGCCTTGGCTTCCCAAAGTGTTGGGATTATAGGCGTGAGCCATTGTGCTTGGCCTCAGAGTTCTATTTCTGAGGAAGAAGCAGGCAATGAATGCCAGCAGTCCACTGTCAGTCTCTGCCTTGGAGCTGATTAAAGCTTCTTCATGATTGGCAGAGACAGAGTCAACTGTGCCATCTTTCTTATCCCAGTTTGGTGTTCAGGTTTGGTCCTTTACGGGGGTGCTTGGCTGAGTTGGGCCTCTTCCCTATGCTGAGTGTAGAGCAGGGCACCAAGGTACCCATCTCACATGGAAAAGGTGAAGAATCAGGGCAGACCCAAGAACAACATCTTTGGTCAGGAAATGCAAAGTCCACTTCTAAGTGCCTACTCCCATCTCTCTATAAGTTACCATGGGATGTAGGTTGTTTTGGTGATAGGAAAATGAAGGAGTGGATTGTGAGTGCTGAGGCTGCTTAAACCTACACAGAAAACTTTGTAAAAGTTTCCTCTGAGGAGCTGGGCTTGAGATGAAGCAAGGCCCCGGATACCAGAGAGCTTGAAAAACTCAAGAAGTTTTCCCAGGTTTCCATCCACCAGCAGGTCTTGCTAGAGGCCAATGCTATAAACTGGGGGCAGTAACATTCCAGGAAGAGAAATGATTTTGTGCAAGCCCTAAAGCGCTGAGTGAACCAAAAGAGCTATCCTGTTTCACATTTGTGAGTTGGGGCAAGAAGAGGGCTTATTGGCGATGCAGCCCAGGAAGTGACCCCCTCTCCTCTGTGTACATGGACGTCGGCTGCAGGGTGCAGCAGTATAAAAGGCCAGGCTCTGGCATCTCCTGAGTTTGAATCCTTGCTCTGTCACTTCTAGGCATATGACTTTGGGCAAATTTCTTACTGTCTGTCAACCTCTGCATTTTCATCTGTAAAACGGGGATGACACCACGTCCTAGCTCACGAGAGTACAGTGGAATTAAACAAGGGAATGCACGCAGCCTGTTTAGCCCAGTTTTGGGCACATGGCATGGGTCTACAAACATTGATGCTTATCTTAACTGGCATTTCTAAGTGACAGAGTGTATAGATGACTTAGTGCCAGGGAGTTACAGTCATTTCTGGGGAGTTAGGAAGCACCCAGGAGCAAAGGAGAGAGTGAGATGGAGGGGTGTGGGGTGCTGTGACAAGCAGGTATGGAGCTTCAGCTCTGCTGCTCCTGAATTATTCATAGAAACAATCTTTGAATAATTGGAGGCCATTTTTCATTACCATTATTTCCTGGAGAAATGACTCCATTGCTGAAATCTGAGGTGGGGGAAGTACATTCTGTTTATGTTAGATTGCTTCTTAAAAACTTCCCAGGGATGGCCCAAAACAGGCGCCTCGTTTTGGGAGGTGTGACTGCAAGGGCAGAATAATCCCGCCTTGCTAATTACTTCCCAAGGTGAAGGAGGAGAGGAGAGAGGGAGGGAGGGAGGATCCAGAACCAGGGAGAGAAGAGAGAATTGGTGGTGGGCAGGAGGGGGTCTGGAGAGGGCTCTAGAAGGAGCTGGGCTCTAGAAGGCTGACAGATGTGGGGTCAGTCCAGCTGTAGGAATCAGATGTGGGATCAGCGTGGCTGGAGGAGTAGGTTCTGAGTACTGTGTCTGGAGAGTCTCCAAGGAGCATGTCTCCCCGTATTGTCCCAACCCTAACATTTTGTCCTCATTGAGGTATACGGTAGTAAAAAAAAATGGCAGACCCTACTCCACCACTGGAGTGAGTTACCTTGGGCAAGCCCTGGGTTACCTTTGGTAAGGCCTGTTCCTGTCTCCATGCCTCAGTTTCCTTTTCTGATAAATGAGGCTGGGAAATGTGTCTTTTGTAGAATTGTTATGAAGATTGACTGAGATAATGCACATGATTTGCCCAGCACTGTGCATGACTTAGAGGAGACTTTTAAAAGCCGTTAGAAAACCTGTCCTCCCACCCCCTCACTCCCCCTTGGAGACCGAGTCCTAGGGATTAAGTATTGCCCCTTTTCAAAATGCAGAGGCAAATGCTCCTGCTAAGGGGTCCTGCCTTTTATCATCACAACTTGGCTATCTCTCTGTTTCCATGAATTTGACTTTTTTAGATCCCACATATAAGGAAGATCATACAGTAAGGCTGGGATGGGAGGATTAGGGAGATAATGGTCAAAGGACACAAAATTTCAGTGAGACAGGAAGAAGGATATGTTCAAGAGACCTATTGTACATCATGGTGACTGCAGCTAATAACAATGTAATGTACACTTGAAAACTACTAAAACGGTAGATTTTAAATATTCTCACTACAAAAAAAGGATCAGTATTGGAGTCATGCATATGTTTATTAACCTGATTTAGCCCTTCCACAGTGTGGACCTATTTCAAAACATCATGTTGTACAGAATGCACAGATATGATTTTTATCAGTTAAAAAAATAACATAAATGAGTTGGCTCTCTCTGGGGCAGGAGGTGCCACAGGTTCTTATGTGTGTTGTGGGTGGGTAGCAGAGGAAGCAAGGTGAGGAGAAGGTGGTGCTGAGGAAAGGTGGGGAGAGGGCCCTCAAAAGGAAGCAGGGACAAATGTGCCACTTGGCACTTGCCAAAGGCCAGTCTAGAGACATGCACACACCCTCACGCATGCACACACATATACGTGTGTGTCCAGTCTAGGAGTTTTATGAAGCCTTCTGGGACCATTCCCACCCACTGCCTGCACTAGCCCAGCTGACCCAATCAAAGTGGATGCATTTATATCTGGAAGATGAGATGTAAGCAGAGGTTCATGTGTCAGTTTCTGGGAAACTTTCTTAAGACAACTGGCACATGCACTTGGCTGTAATTTGTCATCTGGGAGGTTCGTGGGCATGAATTCTGTCTCTCCCATGAGGTAGAGGCTCTCTTAAGTCAAGAATACCCTTCCATGTCATGCCCCTCCCTCTCACCCAGGGTCAGGCACAGGGCTCTGGATATCATCAGTCTGCAATGATCCATAGGCCATGGCTTGATCAAGTGGTGTAAGCAGATGTCACCTCATAATGTTTTGAAATTGGCTAAGAATTAATTCTGGGCACTGTCTGAGTGAAGACAGCCCCAGTGTTGAGGAAATAAGGATCAAATTTGATAAAGGAAGAAACAAGGTGCCCACACTTACCCCACTCCCAGAAGGAGACTTACCTCTGGGTTCAGCTCCCATTTCTTGGCCAGTTCTCCCCATTCTATTCCATGTGATAACTTTATTTCTAGGTTCTCTGGACCTTCTTCCCCTTCCCCTCAACCCTCTCTAACCAGGAAGAAGGTGAAAAATGTGCCTAGATATTAGTAACACTGGTGTCAGTGGTTACTTAATGTCTTTTCCTTCCGGAGGCCTGTGTAGGGCAATACCTTAACCCAGAAGGATAGGCATGGGGGAGTCTTCAGCCCTGTCTAGAGTCCGGGCTCTGGAAAATCATGCAAGAGCTCTGTCTTCACAGCCCTTCCTATTAAATGCAATCCTCATGGCCTATATCACTGTTTTAATTTTACAGTCAATTGAGTTAATATTCATGAAAACCTGTCTTCTCTACGAGATTCAAGGTCTACAGGGGCAGAACTATGCCTACCTGGGCTTGTCACTTAGCCCAGGGCCTGGCACAGAATAAGTGCTAAGCAAAGGTTTGTTGACTGAAAAATGAGTGAAATAAATGCATTGATGAGAAGAACCTGCTTTAGTGCTCTGTGCAGCGAGGGTACATGATACCCAGGAAAGCAGCCTTTCCCAGCCTCCAAGAAGGCTTATTCCTGCCCCCTCTCTATAACTAAAATGTCTGATGTGCCCAGCCTCTGTGTATGTGTGTGTGTGTGTGTGTGTGTGTGTGTGTGTGTGTGTGTGTTTAAGGAGGGGCCAATAGGAAAAGCAATTAAAAAATTAATACAAGAGTACAGGACTATGCAGTTTGTTCTTTTCCTCGATTGTTCATTCATTTATCAACTAATAAGCACGTGCCATATGCCACAATGTATTGGGCAATGAGAGGGATTCACATATGAACAAGACATTGTCCTGTCCTGAAGGAACTCACAGCATAGTAGGAGGAAAATGTAATTGCAGTAACAACCACCCTAACAGTTATAATACCAATGGTAATTTTTGAACAGCCCCTATTCGCCAGATCTTGGCCATGCACCCTTTAAGATATTGGCCTGTTTATTTTCCTCAACAACTCTTTGAGGAAGAAATATTATTCCTACTTTATGAATTAAGAAATCAAGTCACAGAGAGGTTAAGTCACTTCACAGGGTCACACAGCAAAGCTCTCGACTCTATGCTTTACTCTTGTAATACAAAATAGAACAGGTTGAGTGTTTACAAGTGTACAAACAGTGCCCCAGGAGTTCAGAGAAATAATTCTCATGTGAGCTCCGGAGGGTGAGTGGTTTGATGGGAGTGTCAGAGGGGGCAAAGAAAGGGTAGGGGATATTTAGGGGAATAGGGGGCAGTTCAGTTTGGCTGGATGCAAGGGTATGTGACAAGATGGAAGGCAGAGAAGCCTGGAGAGGTGAATGGGACCAGCCGGGGTAAGATCTCATATGCCATTTCAGCCTCATGGTTGGCTGTGAATAAGTGGCAGATAGAAAGACAATGACTACAGTGATGTGGAGTCCTGGTCTCCCCTGGTCTGTGCTGGTGGTTCGTCTGGCAAGGGGACAGGGGTGCAGCTCTGACTCAGCCAGGTGAGTGCCTGGCCCTGGCATCTGTAAGCCCCAGCCCAGCAGTGAAGCTGCTTATTGAGGGAGATGGGGCAACACCAGCTCGACGGGATGCTCCTAGGCTACCCCAAAGAAGCCCTTGACAAGGCTCATCCCTGATGAGGGGCCCAATAGAGATGGGCAGACATGGTCACTCATCAAACCAAGCAGTTTTCCTGGCCTATGGGGCCACGCCCCCAGAAGGTGGGCAAACCCTGATAAAAGTCCTTGAAGATCCACACATTTCCCTTGCACAGAATTAACCCCAGTCAAGTGATTTCCTTACTAGCTTTGACCAGTAATTTCAGATATTTTCAGATAAGCCTCAGTTAGAGATAGAGATAGAAAAAAGAGCAAGATGAAGGGGGTATGGAGTACATGAACATATTTGTTTTGTGGAGTGATTGCAGGAGAGGTCTTGGGAAGGCATGGGAGGTTGTTGAGAGCAGCTGAGAGAACATACAAATTGTGTCATTGTCAGCGAAGATTAAACAGTAGAAAGAATGAGGCTTTGCTGGCAGCCACTGGATTAACAGCTTGTAGATTTCAATAATCAGTTTAAAGTTGAGTTTATATGCATGCTGAGAAACCTGGCTCCTTAAGATGAGCTATGCTGTTGTTGCTGTAAATGGCTGGAAGTCAGGGAGGGAGATTTACAGCCTGAAGATGTCACCCTTCAGAGAGGAATCACCCACTCCTAGGACAACAGACTGGAAGGCAGCCTGTTGGAAGGAGAGACCTTGTTGATTTCTGAAAAATGTGAATTTCAATTGATATGCCCAAGAAAAAGTGAGCACTATTTATAGGATAGTGACTGAGATGTACTGCTTAAGAATAGACAGCAGGTGGGGCGCGGTGGCTCACGCCTGTAATCCCAGCACTTTGGGAGGCTGAGGTGGGCAGATCACTTGAGGTCAGGAGTTCGAGACCAGCCTGGCCAACATGGTGAAACCCCATCTCTACCAAAAATATAAAAAGTTAGCTGGGCATAGGGGCGAGCACCTGTAATCCCAGCTACTCAGGAGGCTAAGGTAGGAGAATCGCTTGAACCTGAGAGGCAGAGGTTGTAGTGAGCCGAGAGCATGCCACTGCACTCCAGCCTGGGCAACAGAGTGAGACCCCATCTCAATAAGTATAAATAAATAAATAAATAAATAAAAAGAAGAGACAGCAATACCTCACGGCCAACAGAATAAGGGTCTAAATCCTTGGCTCAGAAGCCTCAGCCTTCCTTTGGGAGGCTCCCCACCCCACTTGTACCCCTACTTCCTATGGCCCCCATTATGGGCCTGTCCTCCCTGGACCTCTTTTTTCTGCTTGCCCCATCTCCTTGGGCACCCCTTCTGCCTAAAGAGTTCATCTTTGTTTTCACCTGTCCAAACTATTCCTGCCCAACAACTCCAAATAGATCCACTGACTCCTCCACTAAAAGGCCTCTGACCCACTACTCCCTTCCAGAGTAGATGACATCCTCTCTGCTCCTGTAAGGCTCATCACATTTTCTTTGTGACATAACATTTACACGATTGTCCCATGACTCCTATTAACTCCAGAAGGCAGATAACCCATACCGGGGTCCTCTGCATGTCTCGTAGCTTGGCATCCTGGCAAAGTGCCTTGTAGCCTGCAAAGTGCCTTGCCTGTGGCCGCCATATCAGACACTGTATGTTCATTCTTGGCTTTCCAACCCCATTCTTTCACCCACAGTAGCCAACTCGCTGTCCCCAATGTACTGTGAACTTTCACACCTCCAGGCCTTTCATTCATTCGTTCAACATACATTTAGTGAGTTCCTTCTATGTGCCAGACTACTCTAGCTCCAAGACACAGGGATGAGCATATGACCCCAACCTGGCCAAGCAGAGCATTTCATCCTCCTGGCCACAGAAATGCATTACAGATGGTGGGAAACACAAAGCATGCCATTGAAACTCAAATCTGAGACTTGGGTGGGGACTCTCTGGAAAGCCACACGTACTTTCCTTTGGAGTTGTTTAATAGTAGGTGTCAGCAGGGGCCACTGGGGGCCACCCATGAATGGGAAGAATCAAGTCACCACCAAGGAAAGCAGATCTCAGAGGCAGAGGGCTGGAGATTCCTGGTGACATCATTGACTACCTAGATCCAGCCAAGTCTGAACTACCTCTGAAATTTTCAGTAAATGAGCTTATCAGTTCCCTTCTCTGCTTAAGCCAGTTTAAGCTGGACTTCTGCAATATACAAGCAGTGTTCTCACCAATACGAAGGTAACACATGCCTTCATGGAGGTGAAAACTGATCCTTTGCCCTCTGAGATGCTCTAAACCTGGGTCTATAGCACCCTCACTTTCTTGCTGCCTGGGGTGTAGTGGGGTGATGATTAATTTGTCTGTTACCACCTATGTCTACTCTTCAGGCCCCACTTGGCTGGAGCCTCCTGCTGTGTCTAGGAGCAGGCCTGAGATGAGGCCCCTTTTCCACAACTCCAGGAGTTTATGGGATTAATGACATACATAGATTTAATGATGGGCTCTCGATGGTGGAAGGAAGCTGATTCTGAGGTCATAGTTCATTCTTGCTCAGGTTGATTAATAATTAGGTGTCAATAGTCCATAGGATTTGAGCATGAACGGTTGTTTTTTTCCTATTGGATATGTATTTTTGTCATTATTGATGTTGTTTTTTATATTGGGTCTTACTTTAGTTGCCATTTCTCTTCTGCCCCTTGAGATCTTGAGGTCCCATCATTGCCCCAGGGACTGAGAATGTTCCTGCACATTAATGAAGTCTGCAACGGATGTATTTTTAGTTGGCTTGTTTGCATCTGTTCTTTCCCTATTCCTTGTCTGATTGACACCTGCTGGGAGAGAGGCACTGTAGCAGAGATTTGCTATGGGAGATATTTGGCTACAGTGGCTGGCTTCACAGCATCCCTCTGATTGTTTCTAGCCCATGAGGGGGCATGGAGATTTCCATCTCCTTCAGCTCGCCTTGATTCCATTGTTCAAATGAACTGCAAGGGGGTAAGCTGGGCTTGTTTACCACCTCTACTCGGCTAGTGGATGAAAGAAACAAGAAGCATTGCTGTGCCTATTAAAAGTCTCCCTGGGTTAAAGCTGGAAAGCTTGCCAGAGAGAGGTGTTTCCAGGTATGCAGGTCTCTGGCGGGGAGAGGCTCCTGGCAGCAGAGGTAGTGTTAGAAGACAGCTCTTGCTCTCTGTTGGAGGGCCCAGGGCCCTTTGCCGGCTACAGAGAATGGGGAAGCTGCCCAGGGGCCAGGTAGGAAGCAGGTGGCACACTCAAAAGGGAGGAGAGTTTAATAAGAGAACAGTTCACCAGCATGTAGGGAAGTATAAGGGAACAAGCAAGGGATGGTGAGGCACCTCCAGATTAGTAACAGAAGGAAACTCTTATTTCATATGCTCCGCACCAAGACATGAAGCACTCACCACACCACAAGAAAGCTCAAGCTCAGAAGGGCTTCCCAGCACCATCTGTGGGTTGCAGTAGAGTAACACAGCTATTGCCAACCTGCGGCTGGGCTGGGAGAAAACTAGGGGGAGGAAGACCCTGACCTTTCTCTCCTCCAAGCCTTTTATCTGTTGGATCCTCCTGTTGGCTGAACCTTACCCAGCGAGGGAGTCTTATTGATGCAGTCCATGGATGCCAGCCCTCTGAGCATATCAAGCAGGGTGGAAGAGGATGAAGAGTGGATTTAGAAGGAAAAACAGATAATAACCAGCTCTCTAGTGCTATCTCCCTGTTTCAGAGAGGGCTGTATGGGATGTAGGAAACAGAGAGTCACTTGTGGTTACTTCAAGGAAAAACAAGTGATGGGACCGGAACCTGAAAGGTAGGTGTATTAGTCCGTTCTTGCATTGTTATAAATACATACCTGAGACTGAGTAATTTATGAAGAAAAGATGTTTAATTGGCTCGTGGTTCTGCAGGCTGTACAGGAAGCATGGTGGCTTCTGCTTCTGGGGAGACCTCAGGAAACTTACAATCATGATGGAAGGTGCAGAGGAAGCAGGCACATCTTACATGGCCAGAGCAGGAGAAAGAGAGAACAGGGAGGTGCCATACACTTTTAAACAAGCAGATCTCGTAAGCACTCACGTACTATCATGAGAGCAGCATCAAAGGGGAAATCTTCCCCCATGATTTAGTCACCTCCCACCAGGCCCCAACTCCGACACTGGGGATTACAATTCAGCAAGAGATTTGAATGTGGACACAGATCCAAACCATACTGGTGGGAATGTAGTTGGGTGTGGATTTATGCAGACCCCTTTCAAAGCTCCAGGGAGACTGTGTGGATGCTACTTGGGGTGGCAGGAAGAACAGATGAATGACAAGCCTCCTCTGTGCTAGTCTATTTCATGCTGCTATAGAGGAATGCCTGAAGCTGGGTAATTTATAAAGAAAAAAGGTTTATTTGGCTTATGATTCTGCAGGCTGTACAAGAAGCATGGCACCAGCATCTGCTCAATTCTGGTGAGGCCTCAGGAAGATTTTACTCATGGTGGAAGGCAAAGCTTTAACTCATGTGTCACATAGCAAGAGAGAGAGCAAGACAGGGAGGAAGGAGGTCCCAGACTCTAACAATCAGATCTCATGCAAACTACTAGAACTAGAACTCACTCATTACAGTAGGGAGAGCACCAAACCATTCATGAAGGATCTGCCCCCATTACCGAAACACCTCCCACCAGGTCCCACCATGGACACTGGGGATCACAATTCAACATGAGATTTGGAAGGGACACACATTCAAACCATATCACCCTCCCCACCCTAAGCTTGGCGTTCAGCCCCATGGGGAAAAGGCAATCCTTTTGGGTTACTGCAAAGGTTGACAGAGCTTGACTTTGCACTATTTCTAAGGCTTACTGACTTATCCTAAAAGTAAACAGTGATGCTCTTTCATTTAACAAGCAAACAGCAAACAGACATACAAAGGAAACGCTAGCTCCTTTCTGCATCCCCAACCCCATTCCCCCAATCCAAGAAAACAAGCATGAACAGTTTGGTATATATATCCTTCTTTCCTTTTCTCTGCTTAGCCAAACATATTATTGTCTATAAAATATTCAGAAAGTATTTTTTCTTCAAAAGCAGAACCACATAATGTGCATAACAATCAACTTTTTTTTCCACTAAAAGTGAAATGGATATGTTTCTAGGTCAATCAATCAATATATATATAGCTCCAGTTCACTCTTCTCAATTGCTTCCTGCAATTTCAAAGTATTCATATGTAAAGAGTTTGCTAGAAAATCACATGTCTCTTTCATTGAGCCAACACAGAGTTCTTGATGATGGAACAGGTATAAACTACCTTAAATAAGAGCCACTTTTGGTTTCCAAGTATAGTTAGGCCAGTTAGGGCTATAAGACGTGGGCATGGGACAGGAGGGCTCATTGTTCAAGGTAGCCCAAAAGTGGCACATAAGTGGCCTACACAGTGGATATTTTAGGGAATGTTATGTGGGCTGAGAAGTCCTAGACAGCCTTATGGAAGAAGTATGATTTCAGGTGGACCTTGAAAGAAAGGGAGAGTTACTATTGACATTTTAGGCATGTGCAGCAACGCCAATTAGTGACTAATGAAGTGTTATGAGGCAGAGGGTCTGATGGACGTATGCCAAGCTTAGACAGCAATCAATTGTAAGTGACACAGTCTGGATTTAAATAGAGAGGAGCTAATGTCACTCAAAGTTCTTAAAGTCAGTTGGTTTTCCCCAAGTAGGTTAATTATGCCTCTTGCCCCTAATTCTTTCACACTCTTGATTTGTGTAACAAACTCTATTTTCTCTGAAAGCTCATATGTCAACTTGAGTCTTGTCTATGTCCAAATGATTACAGGTTTGAAATCCGGCATGTTTCTGTTAACAAGCTTTGACATGATGCCCATTACATGGTGAATATCATAGGGCCCCACGGGTCTGTATCAGATCACAAGGGCCATCTCAGCACAGGCTGCAATCAGTCTCTGTGTAGGAGAAAGAGTCCTCGCTATCTGGGTGTTTGGGAGAGCAGGCTTCTCTCCTTCTGGTCCAACAGTGGGTTCATCTGCCTTTGTTCTGGCTTCCCACACACTGTCTTGTTTCCTTGGCCTCCACCCTCTCCTTGTCCCTCACCAGCATCCATGAGGGCATTCCCTCTGCTTCCAGGTGGTCAATCACTCCCTCTCTGCCTCCTCAGTTGTACCTCCTTCCCTGTCATCCTGGGAGATTCTTCTCCATACTTTTTCTTCAGTTTCTGACCACCTTTTGGGGACATGACCCCTTAAAGTTCTTGTCTAAAGTAGCAGCACTATGATCCAGCCTCAACTTATTTCCCAAGATGTACAACTGGAAGACACACCTTTTCATCCTCCGGCCCCCAGCCCTGAACTCTAGTGCTCCAAAATTTGTTACCTCTTTGCTTCTCTGTTGCTGTAACTCTTGACTTTTCCAAGGTTTGGGGACATAAAAATTCACCACCCACCTCAATATAAAGTTAACTTTCTAAACGCTTTACATTTAGAAGACTCCAGGAATCATTAAAATCATGTTAAAGAATGAAAGGGACACACAATTTGATGCAGTCCTCTTTAAATGGGAAAAACTCCCAGTTATGAAACATGTGGGGGAGGCAGATTCTCACCTTAAAGAGGTGGTGCCAGGAATTGCGTTTCCTGTCACGGCACTATCTGAGCCGCTGAAATATCTCCTCTCATTATTAGGAACCTACATAAAAGCTGATAAACTTTTATTGCAGGCATATTATAGCTTTACTTTAAAACACCCCTACCCCACCTTGGCAGTGCTGAGGAATGGATTTCATATGCAGTGTGCAGCTGCCATTCAAGCCCTCTTCGAGTTGAGCGGGGAAAGTGGGATTAGGGGGAAATAACTCTGGGAGCCCCCAGGTCCTCAGATAGCCTCCTCTGTACTATGCCCTTAGGGATCTCACTTTTGCTGGGCCTTGCCTTGTTCAGCGCACTCTATGAGGGTCATGAGCCTCTTGCATGTAAGGAAGAGAAAGAGTCCTCAAGGTAGGAGAGTGGCTCCTAGTGGTTCCCAATGTGAGTAGCTGCAGGGAGAAGACACTAGAGAGAGTGGCCAGAGTAGCCTCAGTTGAAATGCAGGCGTGTTGGAGGAGAGAGGTGCCCGAAGCTCTCTGGACTTGAGTCTCTGAGGAACAAGTGGCTCGGGCCTGTGGGTCTGAAGACAATTGGAGAGTGGGGGTGAGAGGAGCCTGGGCTCTGATATTAAATTCTTTTCCATTTTATCTTGATTTCCCAGATCATTAGCTGCATGGTCCTGGGCAAGTGACTTTGTCCCTGTAGTCCTCAGCTCCCTCATGTTTGAATAGAAGTAATATTCCATTGGAGAGGAGTGGTGAGGATTAAATGCAAGAACATAGACAAATCTCCCTGTTCTGGTCCTAGCAGGAAGTGCCTAATTGATGTGGAGCCTCTCCTTTTTGTATCTGATTTAAGTTGCCTCTGTAGCATCATGGTTTTTCTTTTTTATCCAGTTCTCAGTGTTCTACTCTTATTAATTATTATGAAAATGCTTCTACCAGTTGAAGCACTATGTCTTCTACAAAGCCAACTCTAAAAACTCCATGTGTCCATGATCCTCTCTCCCATTAACCCTTTATAACTGTTTAACAGTTTTTGGCCCTTTTTGGATTTTTTTCCACATTTGCCACTTGTTTGCTGGGACTACCTGAGATTTCCCAAAAGGATATCTCTAATGAAGGCCAAAATTGAGGTTCAGGAGGATAAAGGATGGTTCATACTTCTTAAATGCCCCTTATTGTACAACAATATTGGGTCATGTATTAGGTATTTAGCAGTTCTGCCTAAGATGATCTGCAATGGACCCTCTAGATGAGGGGTCAGTAAGCTACAGCCTGCAGGTCATATTCATCCCACCATTTGTTGTGGTTTTTTAAAAATACTTTATTGGACCACAGTAACACCCATTTTAAAGCATTGGCTATGGATGCTTCTGTGTTATAATGATAGAGTTGAGTATTTGCAACAGACACTGTATGACCTGCAAAGCCTAAAATACTTATTATCTGGCCTTTACAGAAATATTTTGCTGACCCCCTACTCTAGATCTTCTTCCGTTGATGTGTTTCAAGGTCCTTCCTCAGCTCCAAGAAGACACCGAGGAATTAACTCCCCGAATTCCACTAGGTAAGCTCCACAGTTGAGCTACTCATTTCCTGGGAAAACATTGTGCTGCCACATGACATACCTGTTGGGTATCCTTTACAGGCAATCTGGACCTACCCTGATGAATTAGGGTCCTTTAAATCCTAAGAGTTATTTTAGGGATAAGCCCTATCCTGGAAGACTCTTAAGAGCTTGAGAGCTGGAAAATCATTAGCCCAGCTGGCAGCTATCCTTGGTGCTGACCTCAGGCCTGGATTCTCTGATTCTAATAACTTAGTAAGTAGCGTCTTATGTTCGTTAGGCATTTAATTGTTTCCAAGGGCCTCTAAAATGTGTTTTCACTTGTGTTCTGCTATCATTTATGAGAAAGTAGGAGCCAGAAGAAGTTCAGGACTCTTGTACCCCATGCAGCCCTGCCTGCCTTGGCTGTATTTTCATAATTACAGCTTTGATTTCAATCTCTCATTAAGCCTCATTCTGCCCTTCCTTCAGATGCTGCCAGATAGCTTTTGCTGGAATGACAAGATCTTTGGCTTCATTTGGGTAGTCATCTTGCCTAGATCTACACTTGACGCTTTGTACT
The DNA here is from genome assembly GCF_028858775.2 of Pan troglodytes. NCBI lineage: Eukaryota > Metazoa > Chordata > Mammalia > Primates > Hominidae > Pan > Pan troglodytes. The sequence continues at coordinate 116,664,401 of NC_072406.2, forward strand.
CTGTAAGGCCTGCCTGAGCCTAGACCCTTTACCACCGTCTTGCCCCATTTGTTCACCTCCCCAAGAATTTGCCTTTCCAAGCCTCCTGCCCAAATTGCTGACAGTCACTCAACATAAGACAACTTGTTCCTTAGGCAATACCCTCTCTGGGCACTAACTAAAGCCCCAAAGTAATAGAAAAGCATTCATCTTCTTTCACAATAGGTGGCCCTGAGATTAAGGGTATTCCCTTTTGAAGAGAAATAATGTGGTCTTAAAAATAAAAAAACTCCAGCCTCTGACTTCTCATTTTGGGAGATATTTTAAGGTCTTAGATGAAGGTGGATATGTCACTTTTTGCTTCCTGCCCACCCGCTAAGACCAAAGCCATAGCCTCATTCCCAGAACCCGTGGCTTACTCTCAGTATGATGGTTGCATGTTATATTCTGGCACATGCAAGTGCTCAGGTGTGGAATAAGGCAACATGTGATTATATTGTTCCACTTAATAGAGGTAGGTGTACCCTAGTGATGGAGATATAGCTATCTCATAGAGTACCAATACATATTTATTCAGCATAATAGTTTGCAGTAGGGATGGGTCAAAGACATTAAAACCATTAATCACACCCAGTAACCAGAGTATTCCTTGAGTTCTAAAAGTCAGAGAATCATTAGTGACCACATGCCCAAAACTTCATTTTAACAAGGAGAGAGCTGAGACTCAGGGAAGGGAAGTGTCTTGTCTCTGGGAGTTCATGGCATAACAGGTATTAGAATCCATATCTACAAATTTCCATGGAACTGGCTCATCTTCTGCCAATAATTTCCTCTGGTATAGGGGCAGTGTCTCAGAGGACCCTTCGAGAAGAAAGAGGATGATGGGACCATAAAAGTTCCAATTTTATGTTTGGTTTATTTTGAAGAAAAGATTTTGCTTCTTAAAAAGATATGAAAGTCACTGCAGCAAAACATGCTAACTCTTGGTTTGGGGAAATTGAAAACCTTAAAAAACCCTCAAAAGTCATTTTATAATTGGTTTCCATTTACTGCATGTCTACTGTATTCCAGGCACTTGACCCTCAGTGGCTCATTTAATCTTAAGAACATTCCTATGAGTCACATGTTATGAATCTATTTTAAAAGGAAAGACTAAGTACCATACAGTTAAAAAACCTACTCCAAGGATACACAGCAAGTAAGTGGAGGAACTGGAATCCAAACTTACGTCTTTCTGATTTTAAAATTTCTTTCATCATTACGCTTAGCTTTTTCATGTCATTCTGTCTCCTTCCTTGATGGCCAACTACCAAGTGAAATTCCAGCTTTTGCAAATGATAGCTCATTATATCTTTTTTTTTGAGACAGGGTATCACTCTGCCACCCAGGCTGGGATGCAGTGGCATGATCTTGGATCTCTGCAGCCTCAGCCTCCTAGGTTCAAGTGATCCTCCTCCCTCAGCCTTCCAAGTAGCCGAGATCACAAGCATGTGCCACCAAGCCCAGCTAATTTTGTATTTTTTGTAGAGACAGGGTTTTGCCATGTTGCCAAGGGTGGTTCTTGAACTCCTAGGCTCAAGAAACCCTCCCACCTGAGCCTCCCAGTGCTAGGATTACAGGTGTGAGCCATTGTGCCCAGCTTAGTTCTTATATCTGATATCCCTGAAGTCTAAAAAGAATCTCTCATTTTGTTTCATAGGTAGTGTTTAAAGATTGAATAGTGACAGTTTCTTCTAGTTTATCCTCTCGGCCCCACCTGCCTGAGAATGAGATACTCCTGTTTGATAGAAAAGAAAATGAGCAGTACACAGAAGTGACACATTCATCAAGAATGGAGATGATACTGATAAAGGATATCAGTCAGACAATATTTTAATATGAGAATCCATTCTTTTTCTTTCTATATTTCTGATTTTTTCACTGATCAGTCTTGCATTTTTGTAGAACATGTAGAGGGATAAATGTTTAAGCCTGGGGAGACCTAGAGGCTTCCGGCTGCTATTGAGGATGTTTCTTGGCTGAGGGCCTAGAGATCTAGTTGCCCCTGTTATGTGCATCTCTACTTCTCTGCTGGTAGATACAACACTACATCAGTGAAGTTTGAACTGCCAGCCCTGTTCTGGCCAGAGATTTCTAGTAGCATTATTGATATTGGGATAAAGGCTCCTCAACTGGGAGATGACATCTCTAAATGACAAACAAGTCTTTGATTTTGGGGAGAAGATACAGCCAAGAGGGCCAGCCCCATTGTCAAGAGAAGGGAGCAGAGGTTGCACTATAGCAGGAATCATATTGGTAGCAGTACAAAAGCAGGCTGGGATCCTGCACATAACCGAGACTTCATTGTTCCAGAGGCTCAGGATAAAGTCAAGATGGGAAGAACCCTCCAACTGTAGTCTTATCTATATTTTGGATATCTGCTGTCAACCACCACCAGAAATTACCTGTGTGAAGTCACCCAGTAGAGGGGAGCTCTTAGCAGAAGGTAGCAAAAAGGAATTGAGTTCTAGTCCTGACTCAGTTACAGCCTCTCTCTCTGACCTAGGGCAAGAAATGCCCTTTTGCTAAAACTCGGTGTAGTTCTCTGCAAAAAGAGGGAGTTGGCCAGCTGGTCCTTTTTTGATCTTTTTTTTTTTTTTTTTTAGGAGACAGGGTCTTGCTCTGTTGCTCAGGCTGGAGGGCAGTGGCATGATCATAACTCACTGCAGCCTCGGACTCGCGGGCTCAAGTGATCCTTTTGCCTCAGCCTCCTGAGTAGCTGGGACTACAGGCATGCACCACCACACCCAGCTTGCTCATACCTTTTTACTGCAAAGGTGAAATCTACACCATTCAGGGGTGAGAACTTCTGCTGCTGCCCCATGCTGTGCATTTGTTGTGTCTACTATGATTGTCTTGGTTGTGTGTGTTGCATGTAATGTGAAGTTATACGACATGATGAAGGTAGGAAAGTTATACCAAAGCTTCTGGAAGCCAAGTGGGTAGGAAGAGCTAGAAAACAAAGTTCAAGCTCTTCTCTCTGGATGCCTGAAATACCCTTGCATGGGGCCTGAGATGCTGCTTAGAGGTAGAGATAGACATGCAACCATTCCTGTACCATTTTCTCTGGCCTCTTAGGTTTCCTGTACATACATGATCAGCTCTAGAGAAGGAGGCACAACTCTGTTAAGCCTTCCTGCTGTTAGCACCATGTTTCGCTGCACCTGGTTGGAGGATGTTTTCCTTGGATAGAGGTGAGAAAATGGTGGAGATTTCTGCAGGTTTGTGCCTGAAGAGTGCTCAGGAAGGATGAATTCGAGGTTCCTTAGTCCAGTGGGGACCTTGATGTTCAGGGCAGAGGGAGTCCTTGCAGTCTTCAGTTGTAGGATGGGGATGACAGAGATACAGATGTACCTGTATACTCTTACCTTACAAAGAATGACTCCAATTTCAGGAACAGTGAACCAACTAGATCATCCACCTACCTTGAAATTCTTTCTAGAATCTTCTTGCCTTCTTGTATTGAATTAGAAAGAGGATTGTCCATGGTGTTGGGCACTCAGGATTCTCTCCTTATTCAATTTAAAAACACCTAACTGCCTGATCTATAACTCTTCCTGAAATTCCATTGCTGGTGCCTTAATCTCTTTTTGTTGAGGCATTGCTAGCTTTAGGTTCCTTTTTAAAGACCAAATATTCTGTACCTCAAAAGGAATATAGACATTTATAAGTCTATAACACTTCCACATAAATTAGATTATCAAGTACTTTTTTCCGGTTTGCTGAGAATGTGCCCCAAGAGAATAGTAATTGTAAAGAGTCAAATGTCAGAGGGCACCGATTTCTTTGCAGCATGAAATGCTGCTCTGTACCAGGCCTGGTGGTATTCATGGAGAATCTGGGCAACTAGTGGCAACATTAATTGTGTGGGCATGGGGGAGAGATGTGCAGTGCATGGGCCATGAAGGTAAGGTGGGTAATTGCTGACATTTATTGAATATGTAATGTGTCTAGGAACTAAACCACACACTCATATATACATTCGCTCATTTAATTCCCAGAGCACTTCTGTGAGAGAAGCGGTACTACTATTATCTCCGTTTTATTAATGAATATCGTGAGGCATGGAGAAATTAAATAACTTGCTCAAGGTCATACAACTAAAAAGTGCCAGGGTCAGGATTCAAACACAGGCACTGTCACCCCAGAGCCTGCACTCTCTTTTTCTGCAAAGTTCACAAATGCAGGACTGTGTGAATAAATAAATGTATGGAAAACACCTATGACTATAATATTCTATTTGAGGCTTTCCTTCATACAGTAATGATACTTTGCATTGCACATCTCTTTAAAGTATTTTCACATACACTGACTTTGTGGGATGGGCTGGGAGTGGGTAGGGTCTACAGAACTTGCTGGACCCTTTGCATCCTTTGGGCCTTTGAATTCTGTACTATCAGAAGGAACATCTTCACTAAAGGAGAGCTGACCCTCCGGAGGGAGTGTTACCCCTGTCCTATAGCATTTTAGGCAGCCTCCACACCCTTTCCCCAAGCCTCATCATCCATTTCTCTCCCTCTGGGGTTCAGCTATTCATGTGGGCCAGAGCCCAGAGAGTTTCCTTCCAGGATAAAGGGACCCCAGCTGATTAGCAGCCAAGCCAGAGCTGAGGGAGGTTTGGGATTTTAGGTTAAGTGTTCATTTTTAAAAAGTCATATTCTGATCATTTTGGTACCAGCCTAAATTCCACTGGGTCAAGTTGGAGTGGCAGCTTGATGGAGAGGGGCGGAGTGGAGCTGGCCTCTGTGTTCTTACTGCCCTGGCTTCAGTCATTTCTTGCTGAAATCATTCATCACATCAATCACTCATGTATTCAAAAATGTTTTGAGTGGTCCTTACAAGCCTCATCCTGTGTGGATAGGTACAGGAATCAGGACAGGGAGAAGATGCCATTTCTGGCCTCGAAGAGCTTACAGGCCTGTTGGGGAGAGAAGACTCACAGCAGAAGCAATGGATTGATGTCCAAAGCTGTGTCAGGGCAGAGAGTGAGAGACAACAGGCTCTTGGGGTGAGAGAAAGCTGCCGGAGAGTGGCAGGTGCCTTTCTGCCCATTCTACCAGTCTGCTAGGACCTGACCCATAGGCCTCCTGATTTCCAAAGCCTTCTGTGCTTTTGCACGTACGTGGATCTCTCTACTTTCTGGCGGCAGACGTTTCTGTCTCTTACATGCCTTAGCATTGTTCTTTGCTTGATTTCCCCCCATGTATTCCTCATTTGGATTGTGGCAGAGCTTACTGCTGTTCCCATCTTCTGTCTACTTTCTAGCAGCGCTTTTCAAAGTCATTGTAAAAACGAATCACCTGGGGAACTTGTTAAAATGCAGACTTGGATTCAATAAGTCTTGTGTGGAGTCCGAGGTTCTGAATTTCTAACAATATTCCAGCAGATGCTGACCCTGTTGGTCTGTGGACCTCACTTTGAGTGGCAAGGTTCTGTAGTATTAAATGCAAATCAAATCTTCTAAGCTAACTTGCAGATTTATTGAACTGGTTAATGGGCACATCATGTCCTTTCTCTGGGTCTTTTTTTCTCATAGTCCAGATGAGGAAATTTTTTTTAGGATTGACAAATGCTAGGCTTCTGTATCATCATTTCCCTCTTCTTCTCCCTGAGCTAGCATTGATAATTGAGCATGGTATTTTTTCCCACTGAGCTTGGACATGACCTGTTGAGAAGGATTTCTCAATACAGTACCCTGAGGACCCACTTCTGGCCCAACAGAGTTGGCTTGGAGGATGAATCCTATTTGCTACTCTGGACAAAATATACCTTAAGCTCTTTTCTAATGGAATAATTGGGGGGTTGGCAGGGAGCCATCCTTGGCACTGTATAGAGATGCCCCAAAACCTGGCACCTGCCCTGAGAGATGAAGAGTGCCTCCAGAACCTCTCATGCTAGAAAAGCCCCTTGGTCTAGGTCTGGGAAATGAGAGGAGAGGCAGGAAGATTGAGAACAGGCTCTGGAAGGGAGTGATTAGCTCAGTGGTTCTCAACCATGTCTGTGCTTTAGACTTACTAGAAAGTTTTAATGAATAGTAATGCTTGAAGCCACCCCTAGATATTACATTCAAATGGGCTGGGGAATGACCAGGCATTAACATTTAAAAATCTCCCAGGTGAATCTAATGTGCAATTGGGGATGGGAACCAGTCATTAGGCCCGTCCAGACACACTTAGCAAGTGGTGAGGCACTGAGTTGCTTGCTTCATTTTTTAATTCACAGGGCTCAGAGAGAAGCAGAGCCCTGACTCCCTTCCCCTAACTGGCCACTTCCATGGCTGAGATAAGATAAGCACTTGGAAGTAGCTCCTGCTGAAAGAGTTTTCTGGCTAGAACTGATTCTATCTCTAGGGACCAAGTTAAAGGTAGAAGGTTTGAGGAAGGACAGCAACCCCCAGTCATTTTTTGCTCAAAATGGCTTCACCTTAAAAAAAAATAGGTAAGGCAACCTCTTTTTGAGCATGATAATTTCTTGGAGGGATGTTATTGGCTCTGTCAATCTAGATTGGTTTTTTCACATTGTCTAGATTTTGTGTTGGGGGTGCGGGGATCTCCTCTCCTTCCTGGTTGAGGGCTTGGAGCAGGGCAGCAGCCCTGTTCACATTTATGTTCCCTTGATTCTCAATCTTCAATATGGCCCTTCTCCTCTCATTTGCTTTTTTGAAATGCACACCTCCTGCCCTCCAGCTTCCAGTTCTGTAGAGCTCAGCTAGTTCAGACAAAAAGGTTGGATCAAACTGATTACCATTAAGGTGTGGACAACTGACACCTGCCCCTACCCTAGTCCTCTTGGATTTAAAAAGAGGCTGCTTGTTGTCCAAGTATATCTTTAGTGTATAGAATTCCAGGTAATAGATGAAGAGAATTGAACCATTCTCCTGATCACAGCTGGGGGAGTTTGGTGGGGCTTTTTAAAGGGAGAAGGAGGGAAGGAATGGCTATTCCTATGCTCACTTGTAATGTCTCCTCAAACGGTGAGAACAGGGCATTGTTCAAGAACAAGCCAGATACCTGTTGAAGAGCAGTCTATGTCTCTTCCCTCCTAAAAAAAAAGACAAAGGGTAGGGAGAGGGGTCTGCTTTAGGCAGCTTCAGTATATTTCTAATTATAGTGTCCATTTGTAACCAAGACTTTGGCCTTCCAAGAAGGCTTGATTATGACATTCATAATTCATTGGCAGTCAGTCTATTACAGATTCAATGATTTCTCCAGCCAGGGAGAGAATCTTGATCCTTTAAAAACGGATTTTTCACATTAGAATAGCAAAAGCAATTAGTTTTATTTTTAGCTCAGTTAAGCAAGAGCTCTAATGAAGCTGAAAGGAAGGTTTTTCCATCTTTCTTTCTCCCATTCTTTTCCTTGAGAGAATTCGCCCTGAGTGTTTGTCCCCTGCTGCCACTGGGTCTTTGTAGGATGCCTCTGGCTGCTTTAGGAAACCTGCATGATGAGGACTTTGTGAAGGCTGAGGGTGGCTTTCAGAACTTTGTACTTAGCCTTGTATTTCCTGAGGCCTAGACCTTCACTCCAACTCCTGTTATGAAGGTGAGGGTGGAAGTGTGTGCAGGGATGAGCTTGGCAGCCTTAGTCCCTAAACCCCACATTACATCTGGAGTTTCTGGCATGAAAGCAGAGAACAATATTACCTGGCATTGAGGGCCCTTCTTCCCACAGTTTTAGCTCAACTTGCCATTCTCAGCCTTGTCCCCCCAGTTCACCTGCACAAACTCCCACTCTAGCCAGAAAGGTTTACTCATGTGCCCGCGGTAGGACTACACACATTTCTCACTCACTTCCTGAACAGCTTCCTTCCCAATGCCCTGGAGCTCTCTTTCCTCTGGATTCTTGGGTTCCATCTTGTGCCTATACCTGTAAATCTCATGGCAGTGTCGGGCACACGCTGCCTTGGACCACTGGTTAACCTGGTCAGGTTTATTAACCAGCCAGATGCCTACAGGCTCCAGAGAGGTGGCCTAAAGGAGGAAAGCTGGTTATGGTAGGAACTGTGGTGACCAGAGAGCACAGGCCCAGTCTAAAGAATGCAGCCAATCTTCAATGGCGAAAGACTGTTTTCATGTTCAGCTTCTGATCCAGCATTGTCAGATTTTCTGATAGTTTTCAAAGGGAGCTTGACATCTAGATTTTAAAATGTATATAGTATCCTAAGTTGGAATGAATTCAATTTTCTTTAAAACCCTATGTGGGCCAAAACCCATGTCTGGGGGCCACCATTTTGTTTCCTCAGTTGTAGGCTTTGAGAGCTGAACCCACAGACCCCAGCTCAGAAACCTGATTTTAAAGCCTCATGGAGCTCTTGCTGCCTCTCGGGTCCTGATCTGTCAGGTAGAGGAGCCAGCTTTACATGGCACCAGGATCAGAGAGGCCCAGGGGCCTCACAATCACACAGCGACCTAGGAGAGAGCCAGCATGAACTTGTAGCCTCTGGCCCAGAATCCTTTTTGCTAGTTCCACACAATGAATGGTGATACTGACTAAGGGCATGGTGCCAATTTCTATTGATCTTTACTGTTGTCCAAGCTTAATGAAAAATGAGGAAAACACCTTTCCCTTCAGAATGGATTAGATAAGGGAAAAGAATAAAAAAACTTCACTCCTGTTGGTTTCCACATCATTTTTGTATGAAAGATGCTTCCGAAATTTAGCACTGAAAAGACAGTTCTTGAGAAGCTGTATACCAGCCACTGTGGAACCCATGACCTAGTTCCTATCCTTGGTAGGCTTATAGTCACAGGCTCAAGACTATGAGCTCCTAGAGAAGGAACTCAGCCATACTCTGCATTGAGTGTCTCCCAGCCCTCAGCAATCTGCCCAGCATGTAACAGGGACTTAACAAATTGAATATAAACATGGTAAAACAGGTGACACAAAATGAAGGAGAGGCAATACAGACCTTCCAACTAAACCATTCAAATAGTTTCATCTCGATGTAAGAATTTTATTCCTCATATGAATCTCATCTTGCATGTCATGGCATCATTTTCTCTTGGTGAGCATTTTCTCTTGTGACAGAGTAGTATCCTGAACTGATACTAAATAATATACCATTATTCAAGGTGATATTGCCTAGAAACCTGGCATGGGGCTGGGGGGAGTGATGGCATGAGCAAGAATGGTAGAAAATAGGTAAAACACTGTAGTTAATGCATTCCTTCTAAATCCTCCTCTCTGTTTCCCTCTTCTTAGTTTATCCTGCCTCCAACCTCTAAGAAATTCCCAGGAAAAATGGAGCAGTATGGTGTGTCTTCCCATTTTCAGGACCTGAAAGATTGCTTGCTGTTCTCAGAGAGGGTATAAAAATTAGACCCTGGTGGAGGCCAGCTTGGGGTGTTGGATGAGCCTCTGACAGAGGATATGAATCTTGGCTGCAGGTGCTGGTGAAGGATGGTGAGGTTGACAAACCTACATCAAACACACCTCCGTTCTAGGGGAGCCATCACTCACCTCTCTGCACTCTGGTGGCCCATGCTAATGAGATCCCAGCTTATATACAACCCCTGCCCAAAAGCTGGGGCCCAGCCTCTCAGCAGACAGACAGAGTAGTCCTTGGAGGGACTATGAAGGAGACCGCACTCAGCTGTATCTTCTCCCTACTCTCCAGTCCTCATTTGGAGTGGCGTTTCTGCTATCTTCCTCTGCCTCTGTGTCATCTTCTTAATTCCTTGCCTAGGGTATGGACTCTCAAATGACTAAATGAATGTGGTTGAGTATTGCATCATGTGTTCTTCATTCCTCCTGGTGGCTGTTATATTTACAAGGAGACCCCAGGCGTAAGACAAATGCTTAACCTAAGGAATAAATGTTTCATTGTCACATTTCAAGCACCTACTAGGAGGTGGTTTGGAAGGGGTATTGACAGCCCTTTTGAAAATGGAAGTTCCATCACCTATTTACCGATAGGTGGTCTTGACCATCAGCTGAAAGGAAACTGAGTATAGATGATGATGAGGATGATGATGATGATGAAGAAAGAGTGACAGCAATGATGATGACGAGATGATGATACAAGCTAACATCTGACAAGTGCTTGCCAAACACCAGGCACGACATTAAGAGTTTACATCTACATGGGCACAGTGGCTTACCCCTGTAATCCCAGCACTTTGGGAGGCCAAGGCGGGTGGATCATGAGATCAGGAGATTGAGACCATCCTGGCTAACACGGTGAAACCCTGTCTCAACTAAAAATACAAAAAATTAGCCAGGCGTGGTGGTGGGTACCTGTAGTCCCAGCTACTCGGGAGGTTGAGGCAGGAGAATGGCATGAACCCAAGAGGTAGAGCTTGCTGTGAGCTGAGATTGCACCACTGCACTCCAGCCTGGGTGACAGAGTGAGACTCTGTCTCAGAAACAAACAAACAAACAAACAAACAAACAAACAAAAAGGGTTTACATCTACAAGCTCATCTACTCCCATCAGCTCTGTTGGTGGGCACTCTTGTTATTCAGAAATGAAGACACCCAGCCTCAAAGAGGTTCAATAACTTACCTATATTGCTAAGAAATAAGCATTGATGGGAGCTGCCCTAGAAATCCTGCCTTTTCAACAAATAAGAAAAAAACAAGGAGGCTTAGGCTGCCATTTCCTTTGTGACGTATTTTCAAATCCCACCTAATCCTTCAGTGACATGGAGTTAAGAGCAACAACTTAAGTCCCGGGTTTGAATCCTGTCTCTGCCACTTAGAAGCTATGAGATTGAAGGCAGATTCTCTGAGACTGCTTCCCAGTTTATAAAGTGGGATCAGCCTCATGGGTGGCTGTAATGATTCCATGGAGAACGCAGGCAGAGCCCTTTGCACATCCTCTGGCACATGCTGAACACATGGTATCATCACTCACTTCTGTTACACAGTGCATCACAGGCAGCCCCCACTTTCCTCTCCCCAATATTTTATGCATGTATTCATCTTCCCCATAGTCTGTATCTGGGGGAAATTTTCATGTTTTATTCCTCTTTGAAAATACTTCCCTAGGAACTTTAAATATAGTCAATTAGATGGCTAGAATTGGAATAATAATAACAAACATGTATTGAATGCATACAACATGCTATGCACTGTTCTAAGTCCTTCCAACAACTGTGTTGTGTAGGTACTATTTTGCTTGCTTTGCAGTTGAGAGTATCATGGCATAGACAGATTAAGTAACTCTCCTGAGTTCCTGCTACTGGCAAGTAGTGGATTCAGGAGTGGCTCCAGGAGGTCTGGATCCTGAGCCTGTGCCCATGAGCTCTATTCCATAAATATTCTGTTTGCCAATTCTCATTGCCATTTAAATGTTTCAAAGCAGTAGGAGCTTGAGGCTCCCACAGGGTGGGCCACTTGCTCTACGTCACACAGTTAATTTAGTAGTGGAGCTGGGGCTGAAACTGAGCTCCCTGGACTGCCAGCCCGGTGCTCCTGATACGAGGTGTGCCCTGTCATATGGTATGGTGATTCACTGGGAGAGAAGCTGTAGGAGGCTGACATTTTCCCAGCCTCATCTGTGTTTGCTGCCCACACATCAAGCCCTGAATGTCAAAGTCCCCCACGCTGCTATGCTGGAGGGGAGGAGGGAAGCCCACTCACTATTATTAAGCAATTAAAAATATGAGCAGAGCAAATGTGGGACAGTCCCACTTCTCTGACGTGTTGGGCAACAAGGTAGCTGGCTGTGTCCCACTCACACAGAGAAACATTTAAGGGACTAAATGAAAAATAGCTCGTCTTGGCTCTCAGGGAAAGTGGTTTTGAGTACTGTAGATCATCACTGTCCCAGCTCTGCAACCCAAACGGCCAAACGGTCTGGGGGACAGCGGAGGAGTGGGGATGAACGGGTGGTCCATGGCCTCTGAAGCACCGTGGTTATATCACAAAAGTGGGGTGAGATCTGACAGCTTTCTCTGGGTCCATGGGTCTGTCTCTAAGCTGATGTGTTCCTCATTCTTCTCCCCTACAGAAATAAAAAAAAGTTACATGTCAGGTTGGACCCAAATCATTGCTATTTTTAATCTGTACCTATGGATGGGTACAAGATTTACTCTGTTACAGGGAGAAACAGGAACTGAGTATGGTTAGTGAAAAGGCCTCCTTGGTGTCAGATCTGGGGTTCCTGCTGGAATCTGAGCTCAGGTATTTAAAAGCAGGACCAGAGGATGGACTCCATGATTCTTTCCTATTCTCCTTCCAGACACCTTATCTGGAATATCCAATTAATAACCACATGTTTTTGTTCATTCCTTTAAAATCTCTCTGACATCCATCCTAACCTTTGCTCTCCATGTATCTGTGGGTGCACAATAATCCTGTGGGCTGAGAGTAAAACTAGATGCCTTGATGGGTCATGGAATGGCATCAAAGAGGGTTCACTTACTCTGTGCCATAGAAGGCAGGATTGGAAATAAATCATTTGCATTGCTCCACATTGCATAACACACAGAAGTTTTCAATACGTATTTACTAAATGAATGAGATGTGGGAGATAGGAGTTTGTTGGAAGTCCCTTGCTTTTTGCTACCCACAATTAACTTGATTTCAACTTAACAAATATCACCAAAACATTAGCTTGAATATGGCTTGTTGATATAAAAATTCAACAGTCTAAGTAGAAAATTACTTGTATTGGTGCATGCATGCACACACGTGTGCACACACACATGTGGTACACAGAGTACACCACTGCCATCTGGGATGATGGCAGAAAATGTCAAGCTTAAGTTTGGCAGTGTTAGGGTTGGGACAGGAAGGAGGAATAAGTCTTCTGAAACACTAAGAACTGTGTGCCTAGTAGGGCCCCTGCATGCAGAGAGGATGAGTGATTGGCTATGCAGACAGACAGGAGAGCAAGGGCTCCCCATGTGCATGGAGAGTTTGACCAATGAGACCAACTGTCCGTGTTCCTATATCAGGATACAACTAAATCCATGGGAACGTGAATTTCAGCCAACTATTCAAGATGGAGCATCTTGGAATTCCAAGAAGAGCTCACCCTCTGCTGGTCATCTGGCTCTGAGCCCCTAAAGCTACTTGGAGCTGTCCAGATCCACTTTGCTTTAGGGTTGGTTGCTTCTATCTTTGTAACTCTAAAGGAGCTAGAAAGATTCTGTGTCTTTTCCTCTCTCCCTTTCCAGGTAAATAGAGGTGGGGAGAACAAGGAAAACACAACATCATTTTTTTAACCTTTAATTTTAAACTAATTTTAGACTTACAGAAAAAATTACAAAAATAGTAGAGTTTTCCTGTACTCTTATAGTTTTTTTTAATATCAACAACTTTCATAGTCATAGAACAATTATCACAACTAAGAAATTAACATTGGTATAATACTATTAACTAAACTATAGACTTCGAATGTTGTTTTTTTACTAATGTTCTTTCTTTTTTTATTCCCCAACTTTTATTTTAGAATCAGTGGTACATGTGCAGGTTTGTTACAAAGGTATATTGTGTGATGCTCAAGTTTGGAGTACGAATGAATTTTTTATCCAGGTACTGATCATAGAACCTGATAAAGCAGTTTTTCAATCCTTGCCCCCCTCCTTCCTTCCCCCTTTTTGTATCCCTCAGTGTCTATTGTTCCTGTCTTTATGTCCATGTGTACCCAATATTTAACTCCCACTTATAAGTGAGAACATGCAGTATTTGGTTTTCTGTTTCTGTGCTAGTTCGCTTAGCATGATGACCTCTAGCTGCATCCATGTTGGTGCAAAAGACATAATTTCATTCTTTTTTTATAGCTGTGTAGTATTCCATGGTATATATGTCCCACATTTTCTTTATCCAACCCACTGTTGGATAAAGGCACCTGGGTCAATTCCATGTCTTAGCTATTGTGAATAGTGCTGTGATGAAGATATGGGTGCAAGTGACTTTTTAGTAGGACTATTTATTTTCCTTTGGGTACATACCCAGTAATGGCATTGCTGGGTCAAATGGTAGTCCTGCTCTTAGTTCTTTGAGAAATCTGCAAACTGCTTTTCATAGTGGCTGAACTAATTTACATTCCCACTAACAGTATTAATATTCTTTCTCGGTTCCAGCACCCTATCCAGGGTGCCATATTATATTTAGTTGTTATTTCTCCATCTTCTGCAGTCTCTAACAATTCCTTAGTCTTTTCTTGTCTTTTATGACCATGACACTTTTAAAGACTATTGCACTGAGAATACAACTTCACAGCTGTGGTATTTTTCCCCAAAAATGCATAACTTCAGTTCAGTCATGAGAAAACATCAGACAAACCCAAATAGAGGGACATTCAACAAAACGGCTGATCAACCAACATTTTTTGAAGAAAACTCGAGCCTCTGCTTTTGTATTCTATTGTTCCTAAAATAGCTTGGGGAAAACTGCCTGCTGAGGTAGAAAATTAGGGTTTTAAAATGCAACCTCATGAGGGAAAAATGGTGCTTCTCTCTGGCCACGGAGACAGTCTTGAGCAAGCAGTTGAAGATGTGAATTCTGATCTCAGCTCCCTCATGTCACACAGAGGGCTCCCCAATGCCTTCCTGTAAAATGGAATGACCCTTTCTTACGTCTCCCAAAGGATGGCCTAAGGACCTGGTGATGCTGTGTGGAGGGGCTTAGTGATTCTCAAGGGGTGATGCTCATGGAGGGTCTTATCTCTCAACTCCACCAGCGATCCAACAAGATGAGAAGCTGGGAGACCCAGGCAAGCCAGACCCTTGTTGGTCAATCAACTCCCCATCCCTCTTAATTAGCTGTCATCTTCATGAGAAACCAGGAAGGAGAGGAGAGAGAAAAAATGTTCCAGATTTCTACCCCAGCCTTTTCTAAAAGCCTAAAAGAAAAGATCTTGTAGAATTTCATTCAACAAGTATTTTTGACCACCTACTGTGTACCAGGCACATTCAAGGGTTGGGCACCTGTGAGTGAAGGAACAGACTAAAATCTCTGGCCCTTGGAGGTAATATGTTAGTGAAGGAGGCAGACAGTAAACAAAATAAGTACATAAATTAAGTAAATATTTGAAGGTGATGAAATTCCATCTTTGAACTGGTAAAAGTTGAAATGCTTTCGATAAAATCCCTGCTGGGAGGCAGATGGTCTCTGCTGATGAATGGGGATGGTTACAAAATAACACATAGCATACATTAGGGGTGGGAGTATGGGTGTTGCCAAATGTCTCACCCACTTAAGCTTTCTCATTTTAAGTTTCAAATCAAACTCCTACTCTTTGTAATTAGACAATGCATATAGCAGTTGAAATGTCATTCCTTTGACCTGGGAAAATGCCTCTTAATCATTCCCTCTGGCCCCTAGCATCTCAGGGGAGAATATGACAGAGTAAAAACACATGGGAGTAATTCACCTTAGGAAAACTAATTGTGGGATAGTAACCACGAGGTGGATTGCACACATCATTTGGAGGATATTTGAATAAGTATGAAGAAAAGAGGGAAAAGATACACACCAGACTGTTAATCTGTTAATATCGGAACCTCAGTCGTGAGAGTGCAGCGGTGTGGCATTGGGAGTGGAGTGGGCAGTTGGTGGGAATTCTTTGTCTACTTGTCTGCTACTGGCTTGTAGGAAGTAGTGAGCATTGCTTTTCTAGTTGGAAAAAGAAAATCTAAGGAAGCATTTAAAGAAACAATAGGGGCGAATGAAAGATGAGGAAGATCTTCTAGGATTTCTAAATCCCTCAAATTTATATGTAGCTTTTCTTTAGATGTATGGGTTTATTTCTGGATTCTCAATTCTATTCCACTGGCAAGTATGTCTTTCCTTATACAAGTTCCATACTATTCTGATGACTGTACTTTTGTAGCAAGTTTTGAAATTGGAAAATGTGAGTATACCAACTTTGCTCTTGTTTTTCAATATCGTTTTGGCTATTCAAGGACCATGGAAAATTTCATATGAGTTTGAGGATTGGCTTTTTCTTCTCTTTGAGATGGAGTCTCACTCTGTCGCCCAGGCTGCTGGAGTGTGGTGTCATGATCTCAGCTCACTGCAACCTCTGCCTCCCAGTTTCAAGCAATTCTCATGCCTCAGCCTCCCGAGTAGCTGGGACTACAGGCATGCCACCATGGCCAGCTATTTTTTTTTTTTTTTTTTTTGTATTTTTAGTAGAGACAGGGTTTCACCATGTTGCCCAGGCTGTTCTCAAATTCCTGAACTCAGGCAATCCGCTTGCCTTGGGCTCCCAAAGTGTCAGGATTACAGGCGTGAGCCACCATACCCAGCTGACATTTTCATTTCTGTAAAAAAGGCTGTTAGAATTTTGATAAGGTTTGCATTTGTAGATCATTTTGGGTAGGTTATTCATCCATCCAGGCAAACACTATTCATTTTCTGTCTTTATGTGTCATCCTGTGCTAAAGGTCATGGGAGCAAGGGTCTATACGGATGATTGAGATTTGATTTCTATTTCCAGGTAACTTCGTTTTTTAACAAACTTCTTTTTTTTTTTTTTTTAAGTGGCTTTTCTGGTGTATTCTTTCTTTTTAATTGAGATGAAATTCACATGACATAAAATTAACCATTTTAAAGTGAACAATTCACTGGCATTTAGTACATTCACAATGTTGTGTAAACACCGCCTACCTCTACCTACGTCTAAAACATTTGCCTCATACCCTGTGAAAGTAAAGTAAAGAAAGTAGTTACTCCCTATTCCTCCCTCCCCTAGCCCTTGGCAACCACCAATGTGCTTTCTGTTTCTATGGATTTACCTATTCTAGATATTTCATATAAATGGAATCATACAATAAGCTACTGTGCCTGGCCGGCATTTTCATTTCTGTAAAAAAGCTGCTAGAATTTCGATAAGGATTGCATTTGCAGATCACTTCGAGTAGTATTGCCATCTTAACAATATTAAGTTTTCCAGCTCATGAACATGAGGTATCTTAACACTGATTTAGGTCTTTCAACAATGTTTTGTGGTTTTCAGCATACAAGTTATTCGTCCTGGTTAAATTTATTTGTAGGTATTTTATTCTTTTCATGCTATTGTAAATGAAATTGTTTTTCTTAATTCACTTTTCAGATTGTTTATTGCTGGTGTATCAAAGCACAACTGATTTTTGTATCTTATACTTCGAAATTATTGAATTGGTTTATTAGCTCTACTAGTTTATTTTGTGGATTCTCTGAGATTTCTTATATGTAAGATAATGTCACCTGTGAATAGAACTAGGTTTACTTCTTCTTTTCCAATTTGGATACTTTTTTTAAAGATTCAAATTTATCTATTTATTTTAATTGACAAATAAAAATTATATGTATTTATCGTGTACAACATGACATGTAAAAATATATATACAAGGTGGAATGGCTCAATTGAGCTAATTAGTGTATGCAGTACTACACAAACTTATTTTTTTCTGGTAAGAACACCTAAAATTTACTCTCTTGGGAAGTTTCAAGGGTACATTGTTATTCGTTATGGTCACCATGTTGTACAATAAATCTCTTGAACTTATTTCTCCCATCTAACTGACATTTTGTATGTTTTGACCAACATCTCCTCAATCCCTATCCCACAGCACCTGGTAGCTACCATTCTACTCTTTGCTTCTATGAGTTTAACTTTTTTAGATTCTACATGTAAGTGAGATTATGCCGCATTGGTCTTTCTGTGCCTGGCTTATTTCACTTAACATAATATCCTCCAGATTCATTCATGTCATCACAAATGACAGGATTTTTTTCTTTTTAAAGGCTGAATAGTATTCCATCATGTGTATATATACCACATTTTATTTATCCCTTGATGAACATGTAGGTTAATTCCATATCTTGGCTGTTGTGAATAATGCTGCAGTGAACATAGGAGTTCAGATATCTCTTCAACATACTGATTTTATTTCCTTTGGATATATACCTGGCAGTGGAGTGGTTGGATTCTAGAGTAATTGTTTTTAATTTTTTGAGGAATCTCCATACTATTTTCCATAATATCTGTACTAATGTACATTCTTACCAGCAGTATACAGAGGTTTTCTTTTCTCCGCATCCTTGCCAGCACTTGTTATCTTTTATCTTTTTGATATAATCATTCTAACAGGTATGAGATGATATCTCATTGTGGTTTTAATTTGTATTTTGCTGATGCTATGGTCTGAATGTTCATGTGTGCCCCAACATTTATATGTTAGAATCTAAAACCGACTGTGATAGTATTAAGAAGTGGGTTTTTTTGGAAATGAGTAAGTCATGAGGGCTTCACCCTCACGAATGGGATTAATGACCTCATAAAAGAGAATCAAAGGACCGCCCTTACCCCTTTCTTCATGTGAGCACACAGCCATTTTTGAAGCAGAGAACAAGTCTTCATCAGACACAGAATTTGCTGGCACCAGGATTTTGGACTTTCCAGTCTTATGAACTGTGAGCCATACATTTCTGTTGTTTATAAATTATTCAGTCTAAGGTATTCTGTTACAGCAAGAGGAACAGACTAAGACATCTAATGATTACTGAAGTTGAACATTTTTTCATATACCTGTTGACCATTCATATGTCTTATTTTGAGAAATGTCTATTTAGGTCCTTTGGCTCACTTTAAAATCAGTCACTGGTTCTCTTACTGTAGAGTTGTTTGAGTTTTTTATATATTTGGGATATCAATTCCTTATCAGGTGTTTGCAAATACATTCTTCCAATTCGTGGGTTGTCTCATCACTCTGTTTATTGTTTCCTTAGCTGTGCAGAAACTTTTTAGTTTGATGTAGTCTTGTCTATTTTTGCTTTTGTTGCCTGTGCTTTTAGGGTCATGTGTAAAATATAATTGCCCATGCTGATGTCATGAAATTCTACCTCTATGTTTTCATCTAGTAGTCTTACAGTTTCAAGTCTTATGATTAAGTCTTAATCCATTTTGAGTTAGTTTTATATATGATATAAGATAGGATCTAATTTCATTCTTCTGCATGTGGCTATGCTCTTGTGACAACACCACTTATTGAAAGGCCTGTTGTTTCCCCACTGTGTGTTCTTGGCAACTTTGTCAAAAATTAATTGACCATACATATGTGGATTTATTTCTGGATTATCTAATTCTGCTTCAATTATCTATTTGTCAGTTTTTACACTAGTACTATGCTGTTTTGACTACTATCGCTTTGTAGTATATTTTGAAATCAGGTAGTGTGATGCCTCCAGCTTTGTTTATTGTGCTCAATATTGCTTTGGTTATTCAGGCTCTTTTGTGGTTCCATATACATTTTAGGACTTTTTTTTTCCTATTCCTGTGAAGAATGTCATTGGTATTTTGATATGAACTGCACTGAATCTGTAGATTGCTTTGGGTATTACAGTATGAACATTTTAACAATATTAATTCTTCCAATCCATGGACATAGGATATCTTTCCATTTATTTGTGTTTTCTTCAATTTCTTTCATCAATGTTTTATAGTTTTCAGTGAGTAATTCACTTCTTTGGTTAAATATTTTCCTAGGTATTATATTTTATTTTGTAACTATTATAAAGGGGATTGCCCTCTTGATTTATTTCTTGGAAAGTTCATTGTTAGTGTATAGAAATGCTATTGATGGTTATGCTTTATTTCTTTTATAATTGCTTTGTATAGAACTTCCAGTACAATATCGAATAACAGTAGTAAAAGTAGGAGTCTTCGTATTGTTCTTGATCTTAGGAGTAAAGATATCAGTTTTTCATAATTGAGTATGATGTTAGCTGTGGTTTTCTCATAAATGCCCTTTATTATGTGAGGAATTTCTTTCTATTCCTACTTTTCTGTGAGTATTTTCTTAAAAATCATAAAATGTTAGATTTTGTCAACTACTTTTTCTGCATCAGTTAGGATGACTAAGTGGTTCAGTTTTTGTGTTGTTGTTCTATTAATGTGTATTACATTGATTGATTTTCTTATGTTGAATCACCTTTGCATTCCTGGGATAAATCCCATTTGGTCATGGAATTTTTATAATTATTTAAATATGCTATTTGATTCAGTTTGATAGTATCTTAAAGATTTTTGCATCTATGTTCATAAGAGTTATTAGCCTATAGTTTTCTTGTGGTGTCTTTCTGACCTTGGTATAAGGGTAATGCTAGCCTCATAGAATGAGTTAGAAAGTGGTCTCTCCTCTTGTATTTTCTATAGATGTTTGAGAAAGATTGCTGTTAATTCTTTTTTAAATGTTTGATTGAATTGACAAGCAAAGCCCATCTGGTCCTGAATTTTTCTTCTTGGGAGTTTTGTTTTATTTATTCCTTTAAAATTACTGATTCAATTTTTACTTTTTATAGGTCTGATTACATTCTATTTCTTCTGGAGTCAGTTTTGGCAATTTGTGTGTTTCTAAGAATTTGTACTTTATGTTAAGTTTATCTAATTTTTTGGTATCAAATTTTTCATAGTATTTTTTTTATTTCCATAAGGTCTGTGGTAATGTCTTTACTTTCTATTTTCAGTTATTTGGGTCTTCTCTTCTTTCTTTTTAGTTGGTCTAGCTGAAAGATTGTCAATTTTGTTGATGTTTTCAAAAACCAATTTTTGGTTTTGCTGATTCTCTCTAATTTTTCTATTCTCTATGTTATTTATCTTAACTTTAATCTTTATTTACTTCTTTCTGGTTTGGGGTTTAGTATTGTCTTCTTTTTCTAGTTACTTAAAATGTAAATTTAGGTTATTGATTTGAGATGTTTCTTTTTTAATGTAAACACTTACAGCTATAAATTTCCTGTTGAGCACTGCTTAACTATATCCTGTAAGTTTGGGTAAGTTGTCTTTCCATTTTAATTTAACTCTAAGTGTTTTCTAATTTCTCTTGTTATTTCTTCTTTGGCCTATTGGTTAAGAGTATGTTGTTTTCCACGTATTTGTGAATTTTCCAGGTTTCTTTCTGTTATTATAGCATCATTTCATTGTGGTTAGAAACAATATTTTGTATGATTTCAACCCTTATAAATTTATTGAGACTTGTTTTGTGGCCTAACATGTGGTCTATACTTGAGAATTTTCTATGTGCACTTGAGAAGATGATACATTTTGCTGTTGTTGAGGGAAGTGTTCTATCTGTGTCTATTCAGTCGAGCTCTTTGTAGTTTTGTTTAAGCCCCCTATTTTCTTATTGATTTTATGTCTAGCTGTTCCATTCACTACTGAAAATGGTATATTGATGTCTCCTACTATTATTGTAAGATTGTCTATTTCTTCTCATTCTGTCAGTGCTTGGTCATGTATTTTGGAGCTCTGTTGTTTGGTGTGTATATGTTTATAATTGCTACATATTCTTGATGCATCGACTCCTTTGTCAATATATAATGTCCTTCTTTGTCTCTTGTAATAGTTTTTGACTTAAAGTCTATTTTGTTAGATATTAGTATAACCTCCTTAACTTTCTTTTGGTTACTATTTGCTTAAAATATTATTTTTCCATCCTTTCACTTTCAAGCTATTTGTGTCTTTGAATCTAAAGTGAGTCACTTGTAGACAGCATATAGTTGGATTTTAAAAAAAAATCTATTTGGTCAATCTCTGCCTTTTGATTATAGAATGTAATCCATTTATATTTAAAGTAATTAATTACAAGGGAGGACCTACTTCTGCCAATTTGCTATTTTTCTGTATGTCTTATGTCTTTGTGGTTCCTAATTTTCTTTATTACTGTCTTCTTTTGTGTTTAATTGATTCTTTACACTGTAACATTTTGATCCCCTTCACTTCTCTTTTTGTGTATTTTTAAAAAGATATTTTCTTAGTGATTACCAGAGAATTATGATTAACATTATACACTTATAAAAATATAGTAACAGTATAGTTAAAATTGATATCAACTTAGCTTCAATAGAATACAAAATCTCTGCTTCTAAGCATCTCTGTCCCCACTTTATGTTGTTGTTGTCACTAAATACATTTTTTATTCATTACATTCATTTGGAGTGTTCAATAATGTAGATTTATAATTATTGTTTTATGCATTTGTCTTTTAAATTATGTAGCAAATAAAAAGAGGAGTTATAAACCAAAATCCAGTATATTGGCTTTTATATTTACTTTCTAGTTAACTTTTCTGGAGTTCCTTACCTTTTCATATTGCTTTGAGTTACAGTCTAGTGTGCTCTCATTTAAGCCTCAAGATCTACCTTCATCATTTCTTAAAGGGCAACTCTGCTAGCAACAAACCCTCTCAGATTTTGGTTTTCAGAGAATGCCTTAATTTTTCTTTGCTGGATATAGAATTCTTGGTTGATAGGGGATTTTTTTTTTTTTCCTTTCAGCATTAAAAAAAAGTTATTTCATTCCCTTCTGATCTCCCTAGCTTCTAATAAGAAATTAGCTGTTAATTCTACTGAGGATATATTGTACATGATGAGTCACTTTTCTCTTTCTGCTTTTAAGATTCTCTCTTTGTCTTTGGCAATTTGATTATAGTGTATCTTAGTGGGAATCTCTTTGCATTTATCCTTCTTCGATTCACTGTGCTTCTTAAACATGTAGATTTTTGTCTTTTTACCAATTTTGGAATGTTTTGGGATGTTATTTCCTTAAATATACTTTCAGCTGCCTTTTTTTCTCTTTTCTCCTGGAATTTCTATTTTGTGTATATTGTTGCACTTGAATGTTTCTCTTAGGCTCTGTTAATTTTTTTTCCA
Organism: Pan troglodytes; assembly: GCF_028858775.2. NCBI lineage: Eukaryota > Metazoa > Chordata > Mammalia > Primates > Hominidae > Pan > Pan troglodytes. Next base: position 116,687,005 of record NC_072406.2, read on the forward strand.
ATTTTTTTCTTGCTTTTTAAACTAGATAATTTCAAATGATCTATCTTCAAGCTTGCTAATTCTTCCTTTTGCTTGCTGAAACCTGCTATTGAAACCTTCTAGTATGTTTTTTGTTTTAATTATTGCACTTTTCAGCTCCAGAATTTCTTTTAGGTTCCTTTTTATAATTTCTGTCTCTATTGATTTCTCTTTCATGCATTGTTCTCCTAGTTTCTTTTAGCTCTTTGTCTGTTAATTCCTTTAGCTCTTTGAGCATATTTAACACAGTTGCTTTAAAGTCTTTGTCTAATACGTTCAATGTCTTTGCCTCAGGGAAAGTTGCTGCTCATTTCTTCTGTAAGTGGGCCATACTTGTTTCCTTAAATGTCTCATAATTTTTAGTTAAAACTGGAAAATTTGAATACTGTAATCTGGTAATTCTGGAAATCACAATCTAGTTCTCCTTAGAATTTGTTTTTATTGCTTGTTGTAGGCTTTATCTATTTGTTCAGTGATTTTTCTAAACTATTTTTGTAAAGTTTGTATTCTTTGTTATGCATGGTCTCTGAAGTCTTTGCTTGGGTTGAGCTAGTGTTTTGATAAAGATTTCCTCAAATGCCAGGAGCCAAATGGCGTGAAGGGTGGGGCAAGAGAGAAGGAGAGAAAGGGCATGAGGGAGAGACAGGGAGCAGGAGAGAAGAGAAAAGCAAAGAAACAAAAAATAAAAAATATCTCTCCTATTCTTTGCAGATTGTTTCTGTACTAGGACATTCCTTCAATGCTTAGTCAGGCCATTTAAAATTTTACATTAGCCTTAAGTACTTGCCTGCACTGATCTTAAGAGATTGGCCAGAAGTAAAAACTTAGGGTCTTCTCAGGTCTTTTCTGAGCATGAGTTTTACTCTGGGAACGTGTGTGGTTTTCTTAAATACCCAATACGCATGGAGCTTTTGAATGTCCTAATTTCCCAGAGAAATGCTCTCCCCAGCTTTTCTTTCCAGGCTTTAGGCACTCTGTTGTATGCATCAACTGAAATCTTTTGCCCCAGGTGGCTGCAGGTTCTTCATTTGTCTTACAATATTTCCAATAAATGATCACTGTCTTTTCCACCCTGAGTGAGTTCCAAGTTAGGCTAAACAAAGACAAGCACCTTGCTTCAGTCCTTCATGTAGCTCCGAGACAAGATAGAAGAGACAAACACGGTTCTTTGTGAGTAAGGTCTGCTCTCCTCCCTCAGAACCAGGGACTAGGGCCCCATACCAGGAACACAGAACTAATGTCTTCAAGATCGCTGCCAAGCTGGGGAGAGGGTGGAGCAAGCACAAGTAAAAAGTCACAAAGCTGGCTGGGTGCGGTGGCTCATGCCTGTAATCCTAGCACTTTGGGAGGCTGAGGCAGGCACATCACCTGAGGTCAGGAGCTTGAGACCAGCATGGCCAACATGGCGAAACGCTGTCTGTACTAAAAATACAAAAATTAGCCAGGTGTGGTGGTAGGTGCCTGTATTCCCACTACTCAGGAGGCTGAGGCAACAGAATCACTTGAACCCTTCAGCCTGGGCAACGGAGTGAGGCTCCATCTCAAAAAAAAAAAAAAAAGTCACAAAGCCTTTCTGCAACTTTAAAATTGCCTTTCTCTTTATTCCACATTTACCTGATTGCTATAAAGTTTGGATTGTTTTTCAACATTCTAACAAAATAACTCTGATGGTTTTTCCTTGATTTTTTTGATATTTCTGTAGAGGGATGAGCTCTTAGAGATACCTACTCCATCAGTTTTGCTTTTTAATAAATGTTTAAATTGAAGTATAACATGCATTCATAAAGGTATATAATTCATAAGTGTGTAGCTGTATGAATTTCTGCATTTCATAAGGCATACACACCTTTGTGACCACTCTCTAAATATTTTTAATTTTTAAAACATTTGTATCTCATCTCATTTCAAAAATTACTTGTTGTGACTTATAAAAATGCATATTATGCCAATAAGAGAAAAAATATTTTAAGTGAGGAAAGTAGGGGTACGAGGAGGGAAGTAATAAAAGTAAAAAGAAAAACCAGTTTTCTATTTTTGTTACATGGCAATTGCATGGCAGAATGTCTTGCACACTTTGCTAGAAGTGGGATAGAAATTTATCCCTAAGTTTCCTAGCTGCTAATGCAAAAAGGAAAATCTCATCAGTTTTAGGTTTTTGTAATTCTGAAGATAAAAAAGAAACTAATTGCTCAATAGACATGCAGCTATATTAGGTACTGAGGCTGGAAAGAATTTCTCCTGTTCTTACTATAAAGAAGGCCTTATTGAAGTTAGTGGGAGATGTGACTTTTAACTTCTCCTGTAGCAGATAAATCCCACAGCAGAGTCCAGGTCTTCCTATCTGCGTATATCATGGGATGCCACTGCCACAGTGATCCAAATGAAGAGTAGTGACAGCAAGTCTAAGAGTGGCTGAAGCACTGCTGCTTGAGTGGGTCAGGGAGAGGGCTATGAAAATAAGGGTGGATAAATTAACTGCCCTAAACCTCAGTTTTTCTACCTGTAAAATAAGAATAAAAGCAATTACCCTAGGATGCTACCAATAAAGGAGAGATTGTATATGTGTCTCGTGTGTAATAAGTGCTTGCTAAATCTAGTGATTATTATAATTCCAAGGTTTGTATAGAGACTATCGATGGCCTCTAGTTCCTTAGTTGAGTAACCCTGTTTCTTTTTGCCTGTTCTATTTCTAACCCTGGGTCATACCACCAAGGCTTTCAAATGGTTAAAATATACTCACCACATTTTGATCCTGTGGCCCAAGGTGGAGTTGGGGGGGTGGTGTGAAACTTAGGATCTTCCTAGTTCTGGAGAACCCAGGCCTGTGATGGATCGCTCCCAGGACTCACAGGGGGCAATATGCACGCTTGATAGGGAAGAGGAGAAGGTGACTATGTCTGTCCTATTCCACCCTGCTACCCTAACACCAGGCCCAGCTGCTTGAGGTCTGCATCCCATCTAGTATACAAATCAGGCTTAAAACAAAACAGAATGGCAATATATGTACTGAGTGCTGTTACACTAAGAAAGCAGGTCTTTATTCAGCAGCAAAGCCCATGGTTGCTTTCAGGTTTTGATAAATGCACATGGCATTACTTTTCCTTGGATGCTGACCACTGTCCAGATGGTCATGACTTCTGTGGCCCTGATGTGGTATGGCCTGAAGGACAGCAAGGTGCCCTCCGACCTCTGGTAGGATGAGCATCCATCTACAATTACAGTGAAACCCTTGCTGGTGTCTCAGGAAGAAGCACCTCTTTATAGCCAGTCATGAGTCCTTAATATATTACCCTTAAATCATTTAAAACTGGACTAGCCTGAGCAGCAGTGAATATGCCAGTGCAGCTGGGAGCAATCTCAGGCAGGCCTAGTGAAATGGCCAAGATGATCTAATAGATCTTGCTTCATCTCTAGAAGTCTATCACCCTGCCTCTCTCCTCCTTATTAAACCAAAGCTCCCCACTCCCAGGAAATAAAACTCTACCTGATATTTATATATCTTCAGAGAGTAGTGTGATTCTGAAACCAGGGAGAATGGTTTAAAACTATTTATTGAAAAGGAGACTGTTTCTTGCATGGAATAATCTTATTGGAAAAGTTACCTTATTTCTCCTACTGCACTTGAAAAATCTAGATCGTTTGTAAAAAGCAAAGGGCAAAGCAGAAATTGATTTTTGTCAGCATGAGGTCAGTTTTTTGTACTTTGATTAGTGGCTTGAAGCTGGTGGTGAGTCATGTGACAGTGCTGGTGTTTTGGGGCAGGGTATTCAGACTGAGATCATAATAGCTATTTCTGACCTTGACTTTGAGCAGAACATTGCGGGAAGTCTTATGTCACCCTGAAGTCTCCAGCTATTTGCAACCTTCTGATATCTCTGATTGACTGCTTGTATTAAGCAGTCCCCCTCTCCTCCCTCACTGTGCCATCCGTAGATTCTAATGTTCTGAATGTATTAACAATATCTACGTGGTGAAGCCCATGCTCCCTGCTCTAGCATTGGAGGCCTTCTAAGGACTGACCCAATCCAACTTTGCCTCCAGCCAATCTGTCTCCTGCTTCCACCATATGAACGCTTTGCTGCTATCAGTAGCTCTAGCTTCTGAGCACACACACACCTGGGCACATCCCAGGGACTCAATAATTTCTGCTCCTCTATGCACTGTCCACTCTGGTAGGAGGTCTACACCTTTCTCATATGTGCCCTCAGAAGTCACACCTGCCGTTGTGCCTACCAGTCGGCCTTCTCGGTTCTCTGTGTACTCACTGTCCTCTGAATGTGAGCCATTTACCATACCTGCCATCTAGTCAGCATGGGCCTTGTGCCTTAAATTGGCCATATTTTTGGTGTGTGCATTGATCTTTCAGCAATGCAATGCTACGCTACCTACTGGAGAGAGAGAAGAGGGAGAGGGAAGGGGAAAGGGGGAGAGAGAGATTTTTGCCTATCTCCCCAAAATTTGTAAGTTGAAACCCTAACCTCAGTATCTTAGAATGTGACTCTATTTGGAGGCAGGGCCTTTAAAGAGGCAATTCAGTTAAAATGAGGTCCTTAGGGTGAGCTCTAATCCACGCTGACAGGTGCCCTTATAAGAAGAGGATATTTGGACACACAAAGAGATACCAGCGATGCATGTGGACAGATAAAAGACCAGGTGAGCACACAGTGAGAGGGCAGCCATCTGAAAGCCAAGGAGAGAGGCCTTAGGAGAAACAAACCCTGCTGACACCTTTGTCTTAGGCTTCCAGAATGGTGAGAGAAGAGATTTCTGTTGTGTAAGCCACCCAGTCCTGGCATTTTGTGATGACAGCCCAAGCCGATTAATGCACTCACAAAGAATGTACCCTGCCGTGAATGTGAAATCAAAGGTGTGAATCTGCTGTTCCTTGCTCAGGCTTGGTTCCCACAGCCTTCCAGGCGGGGGATCATCTCTCCAAGCTGGGTGAGAACCAAGTGTTGAACCATTAGCTAGCTAGCTTATCTAATCTATATCTTACAACCTCGACCCCAAACACAGCTACCTTAATTGGGGGCTCCATCAAAGAATCAGTGATCGATTCCAATGCTGGCTGGGCTGGGCCTACTGGAGTTGTCACTTTACTGACTTTTAATGGCTAAGGAATTTTTGAGGATAATGTTAATTACGTGTGATTTTCATCTTCAGTGATTACCTAAAAGGCCAGCTCCCAACTCCACTTAATGGTTACATAAATGGAACCCCTGTCCTGGCTGGCCCACATCATTGTGGCCTCTTCCCATCCACTCTCGAAGCAGCAGAGTCATCTTTTCTAAAAACAGTTCTGATTAGGTTACCTCCAATTCCCACTTCTGCACCTTTCCCCCAATAAAAACCTAATGTTATTCGCTTACGAGAGAATCCCCAACTACTTTTACAAGACTTGTGAGGGCCTTCGGGGTCCAGGGTCTCACCAGCTTTCCTTGCCTCACTGGCGGCCCCTGCATAGTGCCCCAGGCTCCGGTGTAGATGGTTCCCCCTGCCTGGAACACCGTCTCCACCCCTCTCACCACATTCTCTCCATTTCATCCTTTAGACCTTTGTTCAAATGTCCTTTGCCTGGGGTTCTGCTGAGAGCCTGGCCAGGCCCCATGTCCGTGTCATGGGCACCTCTTACTGGGCCCCAGCTCCGTGTCATGGACACTTCTTACCTGGCTCCATCTGCCTGTCATGGGTGCTTCTAACCGGGTACATCTGCCTTTTCACATTTTCCTCGGAAGCAGTTTCACAGTTGTCTGTGAGATGAGTGGATTCCTTTGTGTTTCCATAAATTCTAAATTTGATGTGGTAGAGACCGTGTCTGTTTTGTGCCTGGCACACAGCAGATATTCGGTAGGTGCTTTATTGAGCAAATAAACAAACACCCATCTTTTCCATCTCCACCTTAGTTCTTCCAAAGTAGAGACCACCTCCTGTTCATCTTTGTCTTCCTGTCTTAGAGATTTCTTCACTAAATCCCATTCTTTGATAGAAGAAGGAAGTGGAAGAATTACCAGGACTTACACATAGGAGGCTTTCACTCACTGAACCGTTTAATCACAAGGGCGGTGCCAAGACTCCTGCTCCCCACTCTGGGGCCTCAGGGCCACTCAGCCATGTGCAGACAGTGCTTCAGCAACGCCTGTTTTCTTCACTCTTTAGGGAGTTTATGATTGTTTAAGATTGAGTGCTTACAGTGAGTAAAAGCGTTCTGGACAAAAAATCTTCCCATAAAAGAACAGAATGTATGCTGGATTTCTTTCTCTCTTGTTTTATGGGTTAGATTTCTTTTCTTTTTTTATTTTAAAACAGGGTCTCTGTCTCCCAGGCTGGAGTGCAGTGGCACCATCACAACTCACTGTGGCTTTGACCTCCTGGGCTCAAACGATCCTCCCACCTCAGTCTACTGAGTAGTCGGTGTGCACCACCACGCCTGACTAATTTTTGTATTTTTTGAAGAGACAGAGTCTTGACATGTTGCCCAGGCTGGTCTTGAACTCCTGGTTTCAAGCAATCTGCCCTCCTTGGCCTCCCAAAGTGCTGGGATTACAGGTGTGAGCCACCGCGCCCTGCCTGGGTTAGCTTTCTAATGGAGGGTTGCTTATTTGCGATTTGGGAGCTTTGCTACAAATGTTTATTGAGTGTCCTCTATGTGGCAGGCACTTATGAAGGACAGAGGGGGAAAGTAGGTGAGGATAGGGAGTTGAGGGTGAGACAAAGGGAAGTGATGCTTTTTGAAAGTCCAGGCTATTTTGCAGTAGATCTCAGTGATGAGCTCTCAGAAAATCAGGGTTAGTGACTGTAACTTACTTTTCGCTATGGTCAAAACTTTGTCTGAAGGCCTTGCCCTGTGTGGGACACTCAGGCTCAGAGCACTTGCTTGGATCTGGCTGATGCAATCCCAAGAAACTCCAGTCAGCGTTCTCTCCCTTTGAGCCAGTGCCTTCACTTCCCCGAGCCTGTCTCCGTCATGTTTCCATCAGACACAAAGGACCGGTCTGTCGATACTCCTGTCTGTCAGTGACAAGCAATTGGTACCCGAGCCTGGGGTGGGACTTCTGATCTCAGCTTGGGGCTTGTTGATGAAGCGAGGACTGCTGTTCTCTCGGAGCACCATCAGGACGCCTCTCAGATCACTGTTTGAGCACAGTAAAGGGATGAATCGTGCTCATGTTTATTCTGCAATTTCAAAGGCTGCCATCTAATGTTTAAGAGCGCAGAGACTTTAAATGAACAAACGGTTTGGTGGAAAATAAGAGATGCACATTGCCATGATTTGCTACCTGGTAGATGGACTTTATTTTATGTGGTTAAGGTGCAGAGCTTAGAAGGCTCTTCAAGTACAGGTAAGATTTGGAAAGTCACCACTGGGCTCTAAATTTGGGGAGCAGTGCCTTATGCTAATGATGTTTTTGTAAAAAGATGGTCTCCTCTTCATCACCAGATTGTCCCTTAAATTAGCTAAAGCCCCGAGGCCTTAAATTAAAAGCAAGAAATTACAATGTAGCAGATTGAATTTAGGTTTATGTGCCATGTGTGAAATATATGAGTGGCTTTTGAAAGCATAATTGTAAATGAACAGTGGGTTCCTTATGCGCAGGCAGCATCCCCTGAATGTCTGGCTATTTGCATTGAAAGCCCACTTTCCACCCAGTTAGTGCCCCCACACCCACCCTCCCTTTCCCATCGCCATGACGCAAGCCAGACTGCACTGTCACGACCACACTGAAGCCTATGCTGACGCCATCATATCTGCTGGAACCTGCTCCCAAATTGCTGTCTCTGTTCAATCTGGTCAAGGCAGATCCAGCTTTTTGGGGTCCCCTCCCCATCTTGGCCATTAACAAGCAAGATATCCAAGAAGGAGTGAACACCGAACTCTTTATCACTCCTGGGCTTGAGAATCTTCCTTTTTTTCTTTGCTTGGGCCTGAGGGTGCCTAGGAGGCAACATAAAATCTTGCTTTTGTTTCATTTATAATTGGTGAGTCTGTGCTCTCTGGGCAAAGGCCGGTGCATTCTTGGAAGGGGTTTTTAACGCTGGATGCACATTAGAATAAGCTAAGGAGATTTCAAAAATGCCGATGCCCGGGTCCTCAGCCATAGAGATTTCAATTTAATAGGTCTGGGATGGGGCCTGACTGTTGAGGTGTGTGTGTGTGTGTGTATGTGTGTGTGTGTTTATGTGTGTACAAGCTTTCCAGCCCATTGTAATGGTCGGCCAGAGTTAAGAACTACTTATTTGGAAGAAAAAGTTGTCCATTTTCACTGTTACTGTTAGGCAGATTTTCTTTAATCAGATTAAAACCATGTGATAGGCAGACAATGCAAAATTAGCTGTGCAGAGAGAGGGATTTAAAGGCTCCAGGCATTTATGACAAAATCAGCCATGATCCTTTTTTTACTGTACTCAAAATAAGACATGTAGAAAAAGCTGAGCCTTACAGGAGACAGATACAGTGTCCTTGGGCTTGGGTAGGGCTAGAAAGTAAGCAGCTTCAGGGCCAGGTGCAGTAGCTCACGCCTGTAATCCCAGAACTTTGGGAGGCCAAGGCAGGCAGATCACTTCAGGTCAGGAGTTCGAGGCCTGCCTGGCCAACATGGTGAAACCCCATCTCTATTAAAAATACAAAAATTAGCCAGGTGTGGTGGCAAGTGCCTGTAATCCCAGCTTCTTGGGAGGTTAAGGCAGGAGAATTGCTTGAACCCTGGAGCCGGAAGTTGCAGTGAGCTGAGATCATGCCACTGCACTCCAGACTGGGTGACAGAGACTCCAAAAATAAAAAAAGAAAAAGAGAAAAAGAAATAGAAAGCAAGCAAGCAGCTTCAGAGTGGGAGGCTGTAGACATCGCCAACCTTTCCTTGAAATCAGGTTTATGCACTCATTTATTAACTCATTCATTCATACATTGCCTCTTTATTAAGTACCTCTTTGGTACAAACACTTCGGTAGGCTTGGGTGCAAAGGTGAATGTCTTCCAGCTAGAAATTCTAAAAGAGTTGGAAACTCAGGAGATTAGGGTTAATTTTCGTAATCACAGATACTTGACTTTTCACCCGGCCTCCCATTCCTTTGTCAATGCCAGAAGCCAGTGTCTGCTCTCGAGCTTCCCGGCGCGGTGTGAGGGGGGAAGAGATGGCAGCACCCCCACTTTCTGCCTCACCACTTGCCGAGTCTTGCCGCTGACATTTTCTCCGGTACATTTTCGTATGACGCCGAGCAGCATATGGCACCTCTTTGTCAGACACGTTATCTCAAGCACGTCCTCACTCCCATCCTGCCTGACTCATTTGGGGATTACAGAAAGTTCGTAGGAACAGACAAGGGTACAGAGGCAGGAGAAACATTGTAGAATTTGTGAAGATTGAGTACTGGAATACACTTTTTTTTTTTTTTTAAAGCAACAGAAAAAGTACAGATCTCATGGTATAGCTTCACAATACCCTTCCTCGGATGGCTGGGCAGGAATCATTATACTCATTTTAACAATCAGGAATCTGAGACTTAGAGAAGTTGACTGTCAAGCATTTCTACCTGGATGCCTCTTCCTGGGGGTGGAGGATGTACATCTCCAAGATTGGCACCTGGAAAGACTTCTTATTCCAGCTTCAGGCTCCGCTCTGCAGAGACGCCAGAGCAGCCTACAGTCCCGTCTCCGCCGGCTAACCAGACATGGCCACAAGGGGGCACCAAAGAGTTTTCATTACCTCCGCAGGTCTTGCTTTGCCTGCTTTTTCTGCTGTGTGGTGGCACATAGGTGCACAATGAAAAGAAAACAGTGTGAACTTAGAAGAACGGACGATGTTGGAAGACAAAGCTTAAGCCCCAGGTAGAAAACTGTGACTAGCAGTGGTGGCGATGACCCTAATTTTTCCATTGATCAGGGGGGTGGGGAAGTGTCGCAGGGTGGGGTAAACTTCAGATCCCTATCAGGACAACCCTGAGGTGCCATATGAATGTTTTCATTTTTCTTCGAGAAAGCAAAGGAAGATGGAGACTAATGCATACTAAGCAGGCATTTGTTTAATCAGTCCTTCACTGGGTGTGTGGCAGGACATCAAGTCTGGAAGGTAGGCTGAGGCTTAGTAGGACTTCGGTAGGACTGTGGAGGTCACGGAAGGGGGTCTGGCTTTTATTCCAAGTGCCCTGAGGAGTCCAAGCCCGCGGGTAGTGTGACCTGTCTTACCTTGGGATGCTCTGTGAGGAACAGGCCATGGAGCACAGGTGTGGGTGCAGTAGAGGGAGGGGCCATTGCAAAGTCCAGAGAGCCTAGAGTGGCCTTGGTGGAGATGGAACGAAGCAAATGGACTTAGGACATCACTGGAGTTGGGACTGGCAGGGCTACTAGTGGACTGATACCGGCAATGTGGGTGAGAAAGGGGGGAATCAAGAGACCCTCAGGTTTGGGGTGTGGATGGTGGTAAGACTGAATGAGAGGAGAAGGGTTGTGGGAGGACCAGGCTCAGAAGGGAACTGGTATCTCTTTCGGCCATGGCAAGTGTGTGATGCTGCAGGCTCCCACCTGCGGAGGCCTGGCGAGCAGCTGGATTTACAAGTCAGAGCTCAGGGGAGAGGCCAGGGTTACAGGTAGGAATTTGGCACTTTCATTTTTTTTTTTTTTTCATTTAATACTCACATCAGCCCTATGTTTCAGGTATTGTTGCTCCCATTTCATAGACAGGGAAGCTGAGACTTAGGAAAGAGGAGGTAACGCGGCTCGAAAGTAGTAAAGCTGAAATTTAAACTGGGTCTGTGTGATTCAGTCGCTGTTTCCAAGGTGTCTCCCACATTCTTATCTTAACTGATTACCATTAGGGAAAAATCTATGTCTTATCCTGCCTCATACAGGCATTCATTAAGTATTGATCATCCCTGGTTACCCCACTATACTTTAGCCTTCCTTCCCTTAAGAAAAAAAAAAAAAGCATTAGTCAACCCAAATGTCTAGTTCTTTAAAAAAAATCATTTTAACCCAACAGATCTTGTTTTTTTTCCCAACTAAATAATAGATTATCTGAGGGAAGAAAAAAAATCATGCCTTCATATGTGCAGATCCCAGGCAGCATATGGTAGAGCACCTCACACCCAGGCAGGGAGGCCAGTGAGGTCACCTACTGAGTGCCAGCCACCGTCATAGCGGCTGCCAGGAGTGCAGTGCAGGAAAGAATACTGAGCTAGGAGAATGTGCTGAGATCCATGAGTGATGTCTGTTTCAGGCACTGGAGGGGTGAGAGGCAGCCTCTGAATCCTGTATTTGCCATTCCTGAGACAGATCCTTCAGTCAAAGGAGAAATCAGGGCTCCAATAAGAACCTGATCAATAAGACCCTCCCCATTCACAACTCACCAGCCAATGGAGACTCCACAGCAAGGGCTTGAGGTCTTCCTTTCATAATTACTCAGAACCCAATGAAACCAGGGGATTGCAGAGGCTCAATTAGTGGGAGTTATGGGTGAGTCAGCCTCCCCTGCACCTGCTGTGAGGATGGGCCTTCAGGGCAGACCTGTCTTGAGCGATTGCAGGTGCTGGCTACAAACCACTCTCCAGGAGTTGCTGAGGCAGCTGCAGGAACAGACAGCAGCTCCCCAGAAGGGGAGACCCAAGAGGGAGGCAGAGGGCTATGAGTGAGCTGGTCCATGGCTGGCTGGAAGTGGAAGGCATGAGGGAGACTGGTAGGGCATGCTCAGATCACCCTGGGTTTTGTTCCTAAGCTGTTCTGGAGGAGAGCTGAGATGATGAGAGGCTGAAGGAAAACTGCTCACTGTGCTCACTGCTTGTCTCCTGGAATCTGGAACTGACCCCTAGGGGTGGGTGACTGGAGGGCCTCCTCCAGCCTGCTGAGAACCCAGACAGGTACTCCTTGGTGCCACCTGGGTGATGGGGTAATGGGCACACTCTCAACAAGGGTAGGAGCTGTTTTGGACACCTGAACATCAGATGGGGCTGTCATCAGTTTGGAGAAAGCAGGTGATATGGTTTGGCTGTGTCCTCACCCAAATCTCATCTTGAATTGTAGCTCCCATAATTCCCTTGTGTTGTGGGAGGGACCTGGTGAGAGATAATTGCATCATGGGGGCAGTTTCCCCCATACTGTTCTCGTGGTAGTGAATAAATCTCACGAGAGCTGATGGTTTTATAAGGGGAAACCCCTTTCACTTGGTTCTCATTCTCTGCTTGCCTGCCACCAGGTAAAACATTCCTTTCCCTTTCTGCCGTGATTGTCAGGCCTCCCTAGCCATGTGGAACTGTGAGTCCATTAAACCTGTTTTTCTTTATAAATACCCAGTCTCAGGTATGTCTTTATCAGCAGCATGAAAATGGACTAATACAGCAGGGGTGCAGGACTGGCCCCTGGGATTCCAGAGATGGTTGCCATGCCTCCCAGTCAGAGGGTTCTGGGTAATGGGGATGCAGGCATGGAGCTGGAGGTATCAACAAAGGCAGAAAAGCCCTAGTTAGAGGGCACAGAGGCCAGAAACTCCCTAGACACTTAATCTCATTATGGGCTAACAATTAGGAGGAGAGGGGGTTTTTTGGTAAGAGGGCCCTGGCTGGAGGGAGAAGAGGATGATCAGACAGAGGTCTATAGGAGATAGGTGTCCATTCATCAGGAAGTCACCCAGGGAAGGAAACTTTAGACAGACAGAATCTGGGAGAAGTTTCCTAGGCTCTTTCTATTTGCAGTGTTGGGTTGGTGATTTTCCTTCGCCTTGTGTTAAATTTGCTGATGGGGCTGTTAAAAAAAACCCCAGCAAGAAACTACCTTGTTTATCCTGAGAACACTCAGTAGGACACAAGCAAGGAGCAAAGCTGTGGGAAGTGGGAATTGGAGTCCAGGGTACAATTTGAATGCAAGGGAGAGGACCTGTAGTGGGGTTCCAGAGTGGAGAGCAGAGCCATGGGCAGCTTCTAGAAAGGTGAGAAGGTTGGTGTGTCCTCTGCAAATACCTAGGAGGGCTGTCTTCTCTTTCCATTTATGGTCACCTTGATACAAGCTGGTTTGCGCCCACCTCAGTGGGTCAGTGATGGAGACTGAAGAGGGAGCAGAGACACTCTGCACCTGAAAGATGACTTGGGGATGTCAAAGAGCCATCTTGCAGCCACATCCAGATGTCTGCTGCTCTCAAAAGAATGGGAGCAGCAAACATCACAGCAAATGGCATTTTTTTCAAGAGAAAGTCATCTCCATTACTGCTAACTGGGGCCCATTGTGCACCCAAAGAAGAAGCAAGGTGGATAAATATTTTGGAGGAATGAGTGTGTGGGAGATAAGTGGGCAGGTCACACAAACATCGGGTAAAATGGACCTTGTGTTCCTCATGGTTCTCCCCCAACTCAGTAATAAGACCCAAGTCTGAGTTTCATGGAACTCCCCAGCTCATCCATGTCCACTGAGTTCCTTCTCATCAATGTCACCTGGGGAGGGAAAGGTGAGCCAGAGCAGGATAGCAGATTTCCTCTGTTGAGGGAGACGAGGTGGGTCTCCTGCTTTACGAGTCTCAGTGGGCTGTCCCATCTAAGGGACACAGAGCAGAAGGGTTAAGGGAGATAAGCAGACATGTCAGGTGGCCTTTGTAGAAAAGATATGGGCTGGGTGCGGTGGCTCACGCCTGCAATCCCAGCACTTTGGGAGCTGAGGTGGGTGGATCACGAGGTCAGGAGATTGAGACCATCCTGGCTAACACGGTGAAACCCCGTTTCTACTAAAAAAAAAAAAAATTAGCCTGGGAGGTGGAGCTTGCAGTGAGCTGAGATCGTGCCACTGCACTCCAGCCTGGGCGACGGAGTGAGACTCCGTCTCAAAAAAAAAAAGATATGAGAGGAGCAGTCAAGAATGGGGGATTTCAACCCATTTGTTAATTTTTATCAACTAATCTCTTCGAATCTTTGTAACTTTCCCTTTTCGGTTATTCTTTTATTTTTAGTGAGATATACTTCACATACCCATAAAATTCCTCCACTGTGCATGTACGATTCAGCGAGTTTTAGTAAAGGTATAGAATTATACAACCCATGACTCCAATCCTATTTTAGAACTGTTATTATTGTTTCTCTTCTCCAAAAGATTAGCTCAAATTCTTCTTGGAAGGGCTTGCAAGGTTTGCAGGAGGGTGCACAGTCGATCTGGGGAGAGAAGTAAACACAAGCAATGAAGATAGTGGAGTGGCCTGGACGGGAAGCTTCTTTTACAAAGGAAGGAGGACAAGAGCCCACAGTTCTTATTGTGTAGGTAAAATGAGCCAGGGGCCATGCCAACCCCATCACATGGATTATCACCTTGGATTTTAACAGTAAGCCAAAGTGACAGGTAAACAAACATGTTATTCCCATTTTACAGATAGAAAAATGGAAGTTTACAGAGGTGCAGTGGCTTCTACAAGGTCTCACTGAACCCATACCTTTCCAACTGCAGAATTTGCATGCTCAAACCATTACACTAGGATACTTTTGACAACTTTGCTCCAGAGTCTAGACTGTACTGTAAGATGACTTACAATGCAGCAGCTCCTGACTGCATGCTCAAGACCTTGATTTCTGCAACTCTGAATCCATTTGAGTTCATAAAATGAAAAATGAGCCCCTACTCCCTATTGATCCTAATCCTCACTCATCCCTAGTTTCACTCATTTTGGCTTAGGCTCCACCTGGAAAACAAAACATTAACCACTGGGCTTTGTTTGCTCTGATGATCCTGCTCTGACCCTCACATAGCACGAGGCACCAAATGTCTGGTGCCCTCCCTTGTGCAGAGGAATAAAGAAACCTGAAAACACACTATCATTTCAAAAACAGCCTGCCTGCCACGAAAGTAACAGTGTTCGATGATGCCATTGTATTTCTTGCTCCTTTTCAAAATCAATCTTTAGATTTTAGGCCTGATAAGTAGGTGCCACTATCTTCTAATGATCTGCCAGGGGTTAGAAATGGAATGCTACACACCACTTAACATGTGAAATATGATTTATCTGTCGGGGCATATATGAAAAAAATGAAAAGAAATATCTAACAACAACCCTTCTGTTGAGTTTTGAAATGTAAATGTTTGCTAATGCTTTGCTGAAGACAGCTTCACTTGGGCTGAGAGCTATGTGTAAAGAAACATTAAAATGCATCATTTGCTCAGGGCTAAAAGTCATCAGCTTGTGATATTAATGCCCTTTAAAAAATAATTTGACGGCGTGAAATCAGAGCATGCCTTGTGCAAAGGATTGGCTCTTGTCAATTTTCTCGTGGATCTACTGAGCTATAATTGCATTTAGATGTTGCCAAAAATGAAAGTGTTCTTTTTTAAAATTCTCTCCATCTCTCATTTTCTGGAAGAAAGGTAAGGGGGTTAACTTTGATTTCATCTAGTGTGAAAGACCCCTGCCCTATAGGCTGGAACATGCTGGTCAGCTAGAGGTCATGGGTTGTTATTGTTGTCTTTTCCTCCATCCTCAGCTCACAGGCTCCCAGCAGGGCTCATCTGGGTGAGTGCTGAGCTTAGAGGACCTGGGAGAGCCCAGTAACTAGATTAAGGCCACTTTGGCTACAAGTGACAAAACCCTTCTCAAATTGGCTTAAGCAACAAATAGGAAATGGTTAAGGACACAAGGGATATCTTACAGAGTCCGGGGATGGGAATGAGGTCGAGCCTTAGCCCACGTGGAAGCAGGGGCTGCCATGGATGTGTGCCTCCTGGATGTGTCTGGGGTGGGCTGTGGCTGCTAGTGGCTCCTGGGATGGGGCTGAGCCTAGTGGGGAGAGGGGGAAGATGAGGAAGAGGCGGATTCCATCCAGCTCTGGTCTTCCCTTCCTGCCTCATCTGGTGCAAGACCTCACTTTCTCCTGCAGTGGGTGGTGTAAGGGTTCCATTTGAAATAATGGTTCTGTGGTGAAGAAAGAAATTGGAAATAACTAGAAAATTTCTTGGCCTCTTCACAAATTCTATAGCTTTGAGGATTACAACCACTTGATAGTCACAAGTGACAGGAGCGGTGCTTGAAGAATAAGCCATTTCTTCACTCTGCGATCATTTACCCAACAAAGGGGGAGCAGCTGAGGGTCACAAGGGTAACAGATGAGCAAGGTACAGCAATGGCTGTGAAGGTGCCGCCTGTCTGGTTGCTATTCTGGAGGCTGGGTGTTCCAGGATGTGGTTTTTCACTCAAGGTCTCTGTACTTTCCTTTTATCTTTCTATTAAATTTTTTTTGATAGAATCTTTATATATGCACACACACACACACACACACACACATATACATTGATGCATTTATTTCAACGATTTGTTCGACACATACTTATTGAGTGCCTACCAGGGGTTCCAGGCTCTGCAGATAGAGCAGTGAACAAAACAGAATTTGTGCACTGTCCTCCTGGAACTAACTGGTTGGGATGGGGTGTGATTGCTTCTGCTTGATGCTGGTATTCCCACTTTCTCATCAGCAGTAAAGTGCCATGGCCATTTGACTCCTCAACAAGCTTAGCCCTGATCTTTAGCAGGCTTGTCAGTCCTTTAAATTAGTTTGGAAGGTTTCAAGTAGTGATTCTTAAAGTGTGTTCTGGAAACTCACATGGGTTATTTTTTATCATAAAGCTAAAACACTTGTCTTTTTAAGATCTCTGTCATGAGTGAACAGTGGAGTTATCCAAAGTCTACACGATGTGCGAAATCAAAACAGATTGAATGGAGAAGCAGACATATGACTCCAATTGACTTCTATTAAGCCAGCCAATATAGAGATTTGCAAATAACAAAACAATGCTACTCAATTCACTAGTTTTTTAAATTTTTGAAAATATAGTTATTTTTTAAAAAAACACCTAATTTATATTAACATGTTACACGTTTATGTTAAGGTACAATACATTTATTGTTTTTAATGAATTAATGTCTTTTTTAAATGCTTCGGTTTTAATTTCAAATATGGTAAATATCAATAGATATAATCCACACAAAATTCTTTGAGGTTCTTAATTTTTAAGAGTGTAAAGGGGGCTGGGCACAGTAGCTCATGGCTGTGATCCCAGCACTTTGGGAGGCCAAGGCAGGTGGATACCTGAGGTCAGGAGTTTGAAACTAGCCTGGCCAACATGGTGAAACACCGTCTCTACTAAAAAACCAAAAATTAGCCAGTCGTGATGGCGGGTGCCTGTAATCCCAGCTACTCAGGAGGCTGAGGCAGGAGGATCACTTGAAACCAGGAGGTGGAGGTTTCAGTGAGATTGCGCCACTGCACTCCAGCTTGGGCGACACAGCCAGATTATGTCTCAAAAAAACAAGAGTATAAAGGGGTCTTGAGACCAAAAAGTTTGACAACTGCTAATTTAGAGGCAAAGGGTATTGCACGTGATGGGAGTCAGCATTCTCAGTAGCAATGAAATTGATTTAAAGCATATTAGAGAAAGAATTGTAAGGAGGCTCTAGAACCAGTCTCAGAAAGCTACCAGGATCTAGGAAAACTAGGAGGTCAGTTGCTGCCAATGTCACAGAACCAGGCTGGTGAGGACACCACTGTGTACTGCTGAGCACAGGACACCATAGTTTCTCCTCGCTAACCCTGGAGGCACCGCCACCCCGGAAACTAGAGGCTGCTCCTGCCGCCAAACCCTCTGCCATTCCTGATTCTTTTTGTTCCCGGCTCATGTGTGAGGTCTGCGATGGATACATCTCACTGTGGGCCTAGGTCATGGTCCAAGGCCTGGCAGCCACAGAGCCGAGGGAAGTGAGTGTGACTGTGTGGGCTCCCATAGAGGGAGGTGGGCCCAATCTCTCACCCAGAGCCAGGTGTAGAAAGTGATGGGCAGCCGGACAAAGTTCCCTTCAACCTGGTGTGTTTCAGAGAATGTCCTGGGGCTCTGTTTGCCCTCTCTAACCACATCCCTTGAGAAATCAGGGGAGCTAGAGATGGAGGGCAGTCAGTGTTACTGCTTCTGGCTCAGTCTCCTGTGTACTTTTGTTTCTAAGCCTCGGAAGCTTAGGGATCTTTTGTGGCTGGATGATGGCAAGGTGCATGGAATATAGAAAGAGGTCAGGAGAGTCTGTTATACTCCTGGGTCTGCCTCCTTCCTCAGTGAGGGGGAGGATGCAACTTAAGAGTATAGTGCAGCAATTAAGAGCTCAGTTTCTGGAATTAGACAGTTTAGGGGTCCCAATCTTGGAGGTGCCTTCTGCCTCCCTGGAGACAGCTGTTTCTGGACAGGGGCCAGCGGGCCATGTCAGGGAGACATGAGAGAGGGAGGAGGGAGACAGGCGGCAGCAGGAGCAGAGCTGGCTGGACAGGGCTTTGTCCACTTGATAAAGCTGGCATGTTCCTTCCAGCTGTCCCTGTGATGCTCGCTTGTGTCTGGTTTTCTCATGACTCAGAGCCACAGGGCAGGCCTCTCCAGCAGTAGGGAGAATTTGGATTTGGATATGGTTTGAGATGAAATGAGGTAGAAGACTCTCTCCCTTTGCTGCCACCCACCACAACTCCCCAGGCCAGTGCTGGATCCCTTCTGGTGATCAGTGAGCCTGGGGACAGCCTGCCAGTTAGAGCTGGTGACCACTTTGGCTGGAGGTCTGCAGGAGTGTACAGGACCCAAGAGCCAGAGAATCATTCCCTTCTCCTAGGAAGAGGCAATGAGAAGCCAGAGAGAAAAATCATGGACAACAGCATGGGCAATGGGATCCTGGGACCGAACGGCTCCTGACAAGAGTAAGTGAGGCTTTGAGCTCCTGGAGGGCAGGGACAATACTCATCTCTGGCTCATTTCCCTGGCATCTGGTGGACTGCCTCTCAGGATGGGTAACCACAGCTTGCAGGGAGCCCAGTCAGGTTCTGGCTCCCCCTTCCCTTCCCAGTACCCTCTTCCTCACCCAGTGTGCTCCTGCTAACACCTGGACCTCCGATCTGCAAGAAATTGCCTCCTAAACAAGTTCCTATGAAGGTGTCAGGCTGAATGTGCTCCTGTATTAAGGCTACTTGAATTTTAAAGGAAACAATGAAGAGGGCAATGCTTTATCCAAATTGGCAATTCTCTAATGCATGTTTTTACCTGTTTCCCCAAGAGTGTAACAGGTGTTTTCTAAAATTCTTTTATTAAATTCTTTGTCAAGTGAATTTGGGAAATCTTGGATGTTATAGCTCCTCCTCAAAGATTTAAAATGCACAATGTTGGCCAAGCATGGTGGCTCATGCCTGTAATCCCAGCACTTTGGGAGGCTGAAGCAGGCAGATCACTTGAAGTCAGGAGTTCGAGACAATCCTGGCCAACATGGAGAAACCCTGTCTCTACTAAAAATACAAAAATTAGCTGGACGTGGTAGATGCCTGTAGTCCCACCTACTTGGGAGGCTGAAGCATGAGAATCGCTTGAACCTGGGAGGTGGAGGTTGCAGTGAGCCAATCTCATGCCACTGCACTCTAGCCTGGGCAATAGAGTGAGACTCTGTCTCAAAATAAATATAAATGAATAATTAAATAAATAAAATGCGTAATGTCATATTAAAGGCTCTAGGAGGTCCTGTGAGTTTTAACCTGTTGGGTTTTTAAAAAATAAGTCTTATTGAGGTATGGTTTACATACAATAAAGCGTGCTCATTTTAATGGTGCAGTCCAATCAGTTTTGATGTACACACTCAGGTAACCAACATGACAATTGAGGTCTAGGACATTTCCATCAGCTCAAAAACTCCCTCATGACCCTTCATAGTCAATTCTCTTCCTCAACGTGCAACCCCTGGCAGCCACTGATCTGTGTCCTATAACTAGAGTTGAGCCTTTTCTAGAATTTCACAACAATTGGAGTCATCCAGTAAGTTGTCTTTTGTGTCTCTGGTTTCTTTCCTTAGCATGATGTTTTCTGAGGTTGAGCTGTGTTGTGTTTATCAGTAGTTTCTTCCTTTTTATTGCCAAGTAGTATTTCACTGCACAGATGTGTCACTGTGAATCCACTCCCCAAGTCTGAGTGGTTTCCAGTTTTAGGTGATCACGAATAAAACCACTATGAGTATTTGTGTACAAGTGCTTGTGTGGCTGTGTATTTTCATTTCCCTTGGGTAAACAACTATGAGTGGAATTGTTTAATTTTATTTGATCAAGGGACACTTAAACTGAACATCTGTTAATGAATATTCTGAAAAACACAATTTGGAAAACATGGCTAAAATATTGGGCCTGTCAATACCATCCAGGCCGCCACCCTCACTGTCCTTGGGCAAATGCCAAGCTTATGGTGCCAGGCCCCTTGCTCTGCAGACATTTGAAAGGGGGAATGGGGTGGCCATGGCCTTATCAGACAGAGCTCAGCCGGAGAGGGGACTCAGGAGCTGGAGCCAGTGAGTGGAGTTGGCCTCAGAACTGTGGTATCTTTTCTTATCTAATAGCAAAACCCCAGATGCTAGTTGGCCCTGGTCCCCCATGGTGGAGAAGCAGTGAGTCTGGTCTGGAGCCCAGGTCCCAGATCTCCTTCTCATTGGTTTTAAGTAAAGAGGGAAAAGAGGCTCTGTAGCTGCTTTTCACAAATGTCGTCATTCTCATCAGCAGATGGTAGAGGAGAGAGGCTAATTGAGAACTCCTGTAGCATATAAAACAAAAACCAGCCAGAGGAACCCGCAAGGTAAATGATATCATTATAAGGGAAGTAAAGGAAACAGCATCTGTCCCTGCTGTGGCAGGAACCAGAGCTAGGATGCTGGAGAGGTGCCTGCTCCCTGGGCCTTGCAGGGAAGTGGTTCTCACTCAGTGGCAAGGGGAGCTGACGGCTCAGCAAATGCTCTATTAATCCCACCTGAAGAGAAGAACAGTTCGGGAGGGCTGGGCTAGGTCCCGATTTTAAATGTTTAATGCACATCTTGATCTTCCTTTTATTTGTTGTTGGACTGTCTGGACAGACTCTTGTGATTTTCCAGGTTTGTTGATCAATTAAAGTTGGAGAAGACACATGGTTTATCCCACCGCATGCCTTCTGATAGGTCATAGTATGTTGAAACATCCAGGGATAAGTTTATCTGATTGTGGGCTTAGCTGATATAGGGGCTGAGGGTGTGGAAGGTACCTGCCTTTTGCAGCAGCCTGAACAAAGAATTTAAAAACTCCGTTCCTTGCCTTTAGCTCCACTGGGCTCTCAGGCCCCACTGGAGAAGAACAGGGAAGAGACAGCTCTTTTCTGCAGCCACCTTCCTAGGCATTCTGTGGTTTTGCTGAAAGAGCAAAGGCTTCTGGAAACAGACCCATGTTCCCGATCCTGGCTCTGTCACTGACGAGCTAAGGCCAGGCCCTCTCTTATGTCTTAGTCTCCTTGTCTGTAAAATGAGGGCATGTACCTACTTCAGAGGTGTTAGGAGGAGTATATACACATGATGCCTTATGTGGGTACAGTAGTGCCTAGCACAGTATTAGCTGTAGAATAAATGGGAATTCATAACCCCTCATTTCTAGATCAATCCCTGTAAGTCCACCCAAGAACACTGTGTGCCTGAACGAAAGGCAGGTAGGAGGAAGGCAGGGAGGAGAGTGCTTGGGTAAAAAGACACTGTGGTGAAGCATTCCTCTACTGGAGCCCTCTCTCAGAATCCTAGACTCCTAAAATACCAGGATTGGAAGTTTCTTTGGAGGTCTTTTATTCAACTGTTCACTTCATGCAGGAGATGACTTTCCAAAGTCCTTGCCAAATGTCATCCAATTTTCCCTGGAACATCTTCAAAATAGTGTAGTGGGTGCAGAAATAGTCTCCACCACTTCCTAACCCTAACCCTGGGCTAGTTCCTTAGCCTCTCCCTGTCTCAGTTCCCTTAACTGTAAAGTGAGAGCAATAATAGTAGGATTGCTCTAAGGATGAGTTAATACCTGTGCCTAAAGTGGTCTTTGGAAAGCGCAACCTCTCAAAAAATACCAACTTTAAACACGATTATTATTGCTGTAACCTTTTCAGGGTTGAGGACAAAGCTATGGCTGGTTACACCCCAAAACCTCCCTGGCACCTCAGGGCAGCTTTGGTCCAGAAAAGGAAGCTCTCTCTGTCTTCATGAAATTTCCACTTAGGCATCCATTGATTATCCTTCTGTTCAGATTTTAATTTTTTTTTGGAGAGCCATCATCTCTTCCCTGGGTCTCTTCCTCTTTCATACTTAGTGCTTTATACCCAAGAGAATATTATTACATCGAACATGAAATTGTGGTTTTGGAGGTCAAAAACTGTCAGGTGTTTCATACGATTCAACCTGCACAGAAGCAGTGTCATCTTTGGGTCCCTGGAGTCACAATCACCACAGTTACTTTGGGCACCTGATTCCGGGTCCCTAAAGAAGATCTGAAGAGAGTGCCTAGAAATCTGCATTTTTAACAAGGTCTCCACGGACACAGTAGAAAGAACACTGGCCTGGGAACAGGAAACCCAAGTTTGAGGACCAGTCCTGTTTCTAGCTGGCCACATAATCTTGGGAAAGTCACTTCAGTCTCTAGGTCTCTGCTCTCTTTTATCACCACAATGGGAATTGCGAGAAAGTGATCTTTAAGATTACCCCCAAGCCTGAACTTATATGGTTTATAAAACACTTACTGGGTGCCTATTAGGAACTGAAGGTCACAAAAGATATAGTTCAAGCCTGCAAGGAGATTACTCTTGTTGGGAAGATTGAAACCAGATGAAGAGGCAGAGCAAAACAATGTGGAAGATAATACAGTACGGTGGCATCAGTGATATCACCGTGGAGAAAACGGTTACCTGCAAATGTGTATTACTTCTATAGAAGCAGTGACGTGAGGCCTCTGTGGGTAGTGTAAGCTTCCTGAGGGAAAGGCCAAATTTGAGCAGCATCTTAGGTTGAGAGAAGGAAGAGTCAGCTTATCTTCTTTTCTCTTTGATAGTCCCAGCACTGGCTCCTAAAATTTCAGCAGTCTTTAAGGTACTACCTATGTTCATTTGCTCATTCATTCATTCATTCATTATCTATCTATTCATGAATATATATTGGGTGCTTACATATGGTGAACAAGATCAAATTAGTCCCTACTCTTAGAGAGCTTAACATTGTAATGAAGGATATGACAAATATTAAACAGATTAAAAAAGTGGTGTAATGCTATGAAGAGAATTAAAGCAGGATGAAATAGTAACTGTGGTTTCTTCGGTTTGGGGGTAGTGGTCGGAAAAGATCTCTCAGAAGACTGAGAAGCTATGACCTGAAAGTCAAGAAGAAGCCAAACAGGGCACGATCAGGGAAAGAATGCTTCAGGTAGAGGAAACTGCCAGTGCTGAGGATCTACAGTGGGAATTTACAGGAATGAAAGAAATGCAGGAGAAGAGGGGAGAAAGGCAGGAGAGGGTACAAAATATATCTGGTACAGTAGGCAGGGGTAAGATTGTGAAACGCTTCATAAACCAGAATAAGGATTTTATATTTTATGCTTAATTCTATATGCAATAGGGAACCGTTGAATGGCTCTAAGAAGAGGAACAACATGATTTGACTTAGGTTTTTGAGGGATCTCTCCAGCTACAGATTGAAGAATGATTGTAAAGAGGGTGAGTGGAAACAGGAGGCCTGGTGAGGATGTTATTGCAGAGTGGTCCAATGAGAGACAGTGATGGAGCAGACTAGTGAGGGAGCAGGTGGGGAACAGGGCACAGGTGTTTAATCACTCAGGGTAGAGAGGGTAGGGGAGAGGCACATAAGGAGATAAGGGAAGGGCTCAATATTTAAAGCACAGTTTCTTAAACAGTTTTTCCTGCTCTAGTGGGAAAATCATGCACTCGCAAGAACAGTGTATCAATTCAATGGTGATTCTAAATTGGGGTTCCCCTGGAAGATGTGATAGCATATTGTTGCTGGAGGAATGTAGGGGGCATGCCCTACGCCGGCACCCCAGCAATTGCCACATGGTTTATGTCGTGACTGTGACGCAAGTCCTAATTGTGAGAGAGGACCCAGGGTACTGCTCAAAATGATAGGAAACATTGACAAATCCCAGCCCAGTTTGACTTTTTGAAAGCTTGTTCCTTGCTATTTTGACCCCCAAGTACATTTTGATTTCAGGTTTGTAAATAAAATTATTTGTATTAGAATAATAAAAACATTAATTTTTTTGTTAAGATGATTTTATAGGGTAAATTCTAATAAGTAAATTTAATTCTTTGATCATTTTTTATCTGATGCACCTAAAAATTTCCAGCCGAAGCTGGACCTGGTGGCTCATGCCTGCAATCTCAGCACTCTGGGAGGCTGAGATGGGAGAATCTCTTGAGGCCAGGAGTTTGAGACCAGCCTGGGAAACATATTGAGATCCCATGACTACAAAAAGTTTTAAAAATTAGCTGGGTACAGTGGCATTAGCCTGTAGTCCCAGCTACTCAGAAGGCTGAGGTAGAAGGATTGCTTGAGCCCAGAAGTTGGAGGCTACAGTGAGCTATGATTGTGCCACTGCACTCCAGCTTGGGTGACAGAACAAGACCCTGTCTCTTAAAAAAAATCAATCACTTTGGTTTTCATTTCCATTTTCATTATGAGAAATTCTATTCCATATAACCAGTTTTTATTGGAAGAGTTTGAAAGGATTAGTTCCTCAAATTTTTGGTAGAATTCAGTCATCACTCAGGTTGTTTTTTTTTTCCATAATGATGTTTTTAAGTTCAATTTCCTTAGGCTTGATTTCGCAAATTTAAATTTTTTCAAACATATGATTCTTTGCTAAGTTTTAATGATAATGAATATGTTTCAGGTTCATCCTCTCAACTCTCTATTTGTGTCCAGTCAAAATTCGCAATGCCAACATAATAGTTTCTAGTCCCATGATCCACTGAGAAAAACATGGATTCTTTAAAAGGTAAAATACATATTCAACATGATGCTGCACTCTCTTCCCCTCCCCCCTCAAAGGCTGACACTACTAATTCACCACTGGCACTTCCTATGGATTGAGAGACAGCTGTAGCTGATATTGAGCTTAGAATCAGATGGTTCAGACATCGAACCATTTCTGCATCAGCTGGTAAACAGCTGTG
The DNA here is from genome assembly GCF_028858775.2 of Pan troglodytes. Classification (NCBI taxonomy): domain Eukaryota; kingdom Metazoa; phylum Chordata; class Mammalia; order Primates; family Hominidae; genus Pan; species Pan troglodytes. The sequence continues at coordinate 116,711,981 of NC_072406.2, forward strand.
GCCTGGAGGGCTCCTTTTGGACCTCCCTATGCTGACCCAGCAACTAAAGAGTTAACACCCAAACCAGCAGGGCACCTGGAAGATCCCAGAAGGGTTGGGGTGAGGGTGAGGGTTGGGCAGGGCAGGGTTGGCCAGCACTGCAGCTGGCCATTTGTGCTGATTGGTGGATTGTTAACCTTTTTGAATATCACTCTGGGGAATAGTTTAAGAATCTTTCTCAGTACAAGGCTCCAGGCAGACATTACTGAATTGATCAAAGTTGGTACTTTAGATGAAACCTATTTATCACCCCTGGATTAAGGTCTTATCTCCCTTAGGGATATTTGGTTATAAACAGTGTGCTCTGAAGGTTAAAGAACCTCCAAGGCTCCAGGAACTGGACTTCTACTGCTGTACCTTCAAGTACCCTCCTTGGACAGAACTGGGGGCTGAGGCCAAATCACAGTTCCTGATCTGGATTGGCCTGACCTTTGAACATGAGATAGGGCAATCAATGGGGACGGGCACTAAAATGAACCCTAAGACCCTCCCCCCATTGCCAAGGCTTCTAGCACAACAAGAATGGCTTGTTCAGGCCTGCATTCAGTCTTGACATTCTGCAGTGTAGAAGCCAGGGGCATCAATGGTTTCTCTGCTACATGTTTTCATTTTTGTAGAAATCACGTTGCCTATAGATGGCAAAACTAGCTTGGTATAAAAACAGCATGACTTGTGCCCTTAAAAATATTAAGTAAAAATAATTTGCCAGCCAGGTGCTGTGGCTCACTCCTGTAATCCCAGCATTTTTGGAGACCGAGGTGGGTGGATGACCTGAAGTCAGGAGTTTGAGACCAGCCTGGCCAACCATGGCGAAATCCTGTCTCTATTTAAAATACAAAAAAATTAGCCAAGTGTGGTGGTGCATGCCTGTGATCCCAGCTACTTGGGAGGCTGAAGAAGGGGAACTGCTTGAACCTGGGAGGTGGAGGTTGCAGTGAGCCGAGATTGCGCCATTGCACTCCAGCCGGGGCAACAAGAGTGAAACTCTATCTAAAAAAAAAAAAAAAAATTGTCATAGTAATATATATTTTTCCTTTTTAGTAAGTGGCAAAGTACCCCTGATTTTGAAACATGTATGGTCATGATATCAAGAGTGACAACCTGGGCAAAAGAGAGCCATTGCAAAGAAGAACGGCCTTTAGGGAAATGGAGCAGAAAGAGGAAGCAGTAAGATATTGTCTTTAGCGCCTACAACCATATATGGATTGGGTGGTCCAGAAGGAAGAATGTGGCAACCTCCCACAGGGGCTGTCGGCACTGCTGTGGTGGGATGGGCAGGAATGATTTCTCCCTCCAGGATCACTCTGTTTCCAATGAAAGACTTTTAGAGTTGTCACAGCTCTTATTTTTTCAGTGAGGTGATTGAAGTCCAGAGGAATTAACTGACTTGTGCAAGACCACACAGCTAGCCCAAGATCCATTCAGAGCCAAGAAAGAGAGTCCTGACGGCACATTCTAGTTACCTTAGACAACATGTCAGTGCAATTCATCAAGTTCTTCATAATCCAGAAGTATCATTAGAAACACTAACCATATAACACTGTAATATGGGGCTGGGTGAGGATATAGATCTATTTGCTTCTACACTAAGTGGCCTCATTTAGTGCTATTTTGGGGTCTGCTCTTGGTACTTCCTAGGCTGTCTTTATCATCGTCAATCACCTACTGTGCCTGCTTCAAACAAATCTTCCAACATCTGCTTCCCCACACACTGTTGAAAGTACATTAGTAATTTAATTTTATGTAACACTTCTTCCAACTCTCTAGAAATCTTGCCAGTGCAGTCTTGCCCGCTCCCCCTGAGGAGCCACTTTCTCTTCTGCATTCTCTGGGCCTTCTGTATCCCTTGTGGACAATGCATTGTTCTAGGAGGAAGCAACCTACTGTTTTGGGAAGAACAGGGCCCAAATCCTGTTACTAACAGTGTGGCTGTGGACAAAGTCCTTTGCCTCTTTGAGCCTGAGTTAACTCTCTGCGCTAACATGTGTCTTTCAGGGAGAGTGGGAGGCTTAAATGCCTGCATAGAACTGTCTTTTAACAAACGCTAGTTTCCTCTCTTTGTTTAGAGGCATGCTCCACCTTCTGCCTTACATTGTGGTTGGTTCCAGGCATGTTTGTGCTCTTCAGTAGGATCCAGAATCCGTAGTTGGTGACTATGTTTCCTAATTCGGGATCCCCCTGTTCCAGGCATAGGCTTGCTGCAGGCTCTCCATTAGTGCTTGTAGAGTAGATAATATTGTAAGTCATTAAGTTCTGGTCTGAGGCAGGTGTGTAATTGCCATGTACTCTCTTGCAGGTTCAAGGGTACAGGTCCTCAGAGGCCTTTTTTCTTCTGTGTCCTGGGAGGCACAGTGACTGCAGCTCTGACCTCCATACAGGTGGATTTTTTTTTTTTTTTTGAGACAGAGTCTCACTTTGTTGCTCAGGCTGGAGTGCAGTGGCGTGATCTCTGCTCACTGCAACCTCCACCTCCCAGGTTCATGCGATTCTCCTGCCTCAGCCTCCTGAGTAGCTGGGATTACAGGCGCACACCAGCACGCCTGGCTAATTTGCGTGTTTTTAGTAGAGACAGGGTTTCACCATGTTGGCCAGGCTGGTCTCAAATTCCTGACCTCGTGATCCTCTTGCCTCAGCCTCCCAAAGCGCTGGGATTACAGGCATAAGCCACCACGCCTGGCCCGACATTTCTATAAATGATGATCCCTCTTTGGAAAGTAGCCTCTTTGCAGAAGGCCCTTCTCCCAAGAGGGAATAAGATTCAGGGAACCAACTTCAAAGCCCATGCAAAATGAGCCAGTCTGCTCCATCCCTGTGGGCACAGTCAATGGGGCAAGAGCCCCCAGGGCTGCATCTCCTTCCTTCCCAGGGAAGCCATGATTGTGGGTGACTTTTAGTGTTTCTTAGCATTTGGGCAGTCTCTTGATTCCTTTGCAGAAGGTTTTGTTGTCAGATCAAGAGCACCTGCTCCCTTTATGCCCAATTGGTTGTATAGATTCAGAGGGAGCAGGTGGAGGGAGAAAAAGTGGTGAGAGAAGCCTTGAGAATGGAGATGAGGGTGCTCCCAGAGAGAGGGAAAAGTGGATAAAAGGCTGGCTGTGCTCCCTGCACCTAAGTTCCTTAAGATTCTTCCCTTCCTGACAACAAATCTTCTTTCTCCTTGAATCAATTTGGGTGGGCCTTGGTGCCTGTCAATAAATAGGCTCCAACTAACTTCTGTTTTAAATCCATTGGGGTCACATGGTAAGTTTTTTGAGAGTGGAACCACATTTCTGTTCTTATCTTCCCCTGAACACACAAGTAATGCTGGAGGCATAGTATTTGTTGGTTTAATGAATAACGTGCCTGAGTAGTACCACGCTGGGTGCAAGGAGAGTGTCTGCCCCCAGAAATTTCAAGAATTGCCAGAATATTGGAAGCAGGAAGCCTGGTCCTTTAAATATGTCATAAGCCCCATTTATGGTGTGTTCTGCAGCGGTTTTGCAAACACAGGAAAATCCATTTGAATCCAATATTCTCAGATTGCCCTGTTCATTTGGTAGTTAGAATATATTATCCTCATAGATTATTTGAGCTCCTGGTTTTCAGCCCTCTCTGAACCTCCTCCAGATCACTGCTAGTGAGACATTTGGGTAAAGTTGTAAATGCATTTGCTGTATCTTTTAGCCTAAGTATTTCCAGCAGGCTTTATGGAGCTTGTAAATATGAACTGATTTTTTTTACATGTGTGAATCAGCCTTATTTTTGTCTAAAGTGGACTTTATGAACCTGCACGAATTAGAATAAACACTGAACAGAGCAATCAGTTCTATATTTAGTTCTTAATAGCTAGGCCGAGTGTGTGTGTGTGCGTGCACACGCGCATGTGCACGCATACAGAATATTAAGAAAAAAATTAAAGGTGAGTGCTTCTGTGATGTGTGAAGCTGGTTAACCCATATATGTGGCCTGGAGAGAATTCCTGGGCAGGTAGAACTAGGGCCAATGGCTGAGGGATCTCTTTCTCTGCTGAAAGTCACTGTTTCTTTATTTGAATATAGGGGAAAATAATACTACATCTCAGGATAAATGTGCAGATCAAAGGAAGCAGGGAATGTGGAAGGACCCTGCATAGTTACTAGGGTCTAGCTGGTGTTCAGTAGACACGTAGCACTTACAGAATCTCAGCCCTGAATGGACTTTAAGGTTCTAGAAGGCTAAGGTACCTGTCTCCTGCTATGTCCCTGACAATTCCTAGGAAACCATGGGCCAAATAAGCAATAGTATAATAAGAGTTTATTACATTGAATGAAAGACAGTGTCTGCTTGAATGTTAATTTGATCAGAATCCTGCCAGAGAATTCCCAGCCAAACAATGTTGTCTTGGGCCATCATAAGTAACAGAGCAGCAAGGTTGAGAGACAGCAGAAGGGTGGCATAGGATGAGTCTCCAAACCCAATTGCTTGGGTTGGTGTCTCGCTCAGGTATTTAAGAGCTGTGTGATCTTGGACATGTCATTTAGCCTCTCTGAGCTGTGGTCTCTTCACCTGTAAAGGGGGTAGAATGGTAACACTAATGCCCCAGGGACAATATGTAAGTCTATAGAATATATATAAAATGCTTGGAACTGTGCCTGGTGCACAGTGTTTGTTGTTGTTGTTATTGTCATTACCATTTACTTATTATTGCTCTTAGTGGTTAAAAGTGTAGACTTTGGTTTGAGTCTTGGCGTTGCCACTTACCACTAACTTTGTGACCTTGGACAGTTTCTCAACTTTTCAAAGCCTCTATTTCCTCATCTGTTATTTGAGGATGTCTCTTACTTCCTGGGGTTACTGTGAGGATCAAATGAGACAATATGTGCAAAGCACTTAGCATGGTATCCATCACAGAGAAAGCACTTCATTGACGTTATCTATTTTATCATCTTGAGAACACTATTCATTCATCAAATATTTCTGAAGCCTGTGCTGAGTGTAGGCTTGGTACTGTAATAAAATTTCTTCCTTCTTTAATGAGGAAATGTGCACATCTTTTCTGTTTGGGAGGAACATTTACTTCCTCTATCCTAGTCAAAGCATTGTAATATTGTACAAAAATCTGGAGGAGAGTAAGGGGTGGGGGATCCCTTACAGGGATTTGGCTCCAGTAGTCACCATGCTCATGAAGAAGCCCCAGCAACAAAGCATTTGCATACCCAGGACCTGGGACTGCAGCTGATGGACAAGTGGCCACAATCACCTCTGGGGTAGCCACCCATCCCAGTCTTTGAATGCCATCTGGCAATATTCTTAACTGTGCCCCCCTTTCACCTGAAAACTGTCCTGGGCTAGATGTTAAATTATATGGTTCCTGATACTTGATTTCCTTAAGACAAACACTCCCCTCTAGCTCAAAGGGATGTGGCTGCAAGTGCCATTTGGCTACGTCTGGCGTTTGGGAAGGGTGCCTGGCACCTTGTGGATTGAGAGGGCAAGGGGGCCTCTCTGGTGTTGTCAGGGGGTGTCACACAGGGAAGGCCAGGGAGAAAACATCTCCTTCCTTCTCCTGGAAAAGTTATAGGTGTTTATTTCTTTCTGTCTTTTTCCAGGTCATCACACTTTATAGAAACTTTGTCATTTTTGAAGAGTCTGAAAGTGAGTGGCTATTTACTGAGAGAGAGCAGCACAGAGAGGCCAAATTAAAACAACAACAACCACCCCCTGCCACCCCACCCCCCGCCCCAGAAAACAAGCAACCAACCAGTGCCACAGAAAAAACTCTCACTTTAATTTCAATTCTGTTCTCTGTTGGTTGTGTGTGGTTGTTGATGGAGAAGTGTGTATCTGTCCCTGTGTTCTAACTTGTATAACTTTATGACAGCCTGGTGGGAGAGAGCATGGTACTATTGAGAGGAGGTATTGGTTGAATATTTTAGAGCTGTGTTCACTGTAATTCATTAAAAAAACAATTAACTAGAAAGGGAAAGATAGAGATTTCCCAGGATTTCTACAATGCTGATGTGTTACTTTTATTAGCAGGTCAAAAAATATATTTTTAGAAATAATGACTATCACAGTGAAACTTACACAGTGATTATTGCATGCCAGGTTTTTTTTTTTTAAATTCTTTCTACATATTAACTTCTTTAATCCTAACAACCAGCTTCTGGTTAAAAGATACTATCATTATCTCCAGTTTCCAGATATGGATACTGTGGCACAGAAATGTTGACTGTTAATAACTTGGCCAACGTCAATGTCTGGCCAATGGTAGAGATTCTGCCCAAGAAGTCAGGTGCTAGAATCTAATTCTTTTTAGCCAAATTCCATATCACTTTCTAGACTAAAAGCCTGGGATAGGGAGATTGAGACACAGAAAGGTTAAGTAACTTGCTGAAGTCACACAGCTAAGAAGCAAGGGAGCAGGGAATCAAACTCAGCTCTTTCTAGGTCCAACGACCGTACCCTTAGGAGTTATTCATGTTTTTTCTCTTTCCTCATTGAGTTTCCTAAAAGATTATCATGAAGGCTCCGTGAGACAAGGTATGTGGGTATGTTTAGCAAACTATAAAGCACCATACAAGCTGTCGTTTGTAAATTAGATTCAAGAACTAGAGGGGAAACAGGAAGAAACTCACCTTGCATTTGAGGTGCAGAAGACAGACCCACACCCTTGCAGTGAGGAGATAAAATAGTAGAGATGCAAAGGAAAATCAGGTGGGATCTTAAAACCAGACAGAGTGGAAGAAGGGAACATTTCTCTTTTAGTGCTAAATGTGCTAAGTGATAAAAGTAACAGACCCAGCACTTTGTTCTCTGTGACCACGGCTCAGAACCCAATGCTGTTAAAACGTCTTCAGCAACAACAGTAGCAACTTCATTTTAGCCAAAGACATTTTACCTCCTTCCTCTCACCGAACTTTCCTTTCTTCAAACAGTTTCCGAGCATTTCTCCAAGTGATTGGCTCTTTTCAGACACCTCTGCAGAAGGGTTTTAATTTGCATCACCATATGGAAATCTTCATCTTGAGCTACATGGCTCCTCTGGGCTGTAATAAGCCCACAGAATCGCACTTACTGATGATCTGAAAGTGGTACAAAGACTGACAGCTCTTCCCTCCCAATTTTAGCCCCTCTTTCCCAAAATACTGGCATCTGCCAAAGGCCCAGTTGTTTTCCATGGGGGCAAAATTGCCTGTCTCTCTCTTCAAGCTAACTTTAATTGTACATTCCTTTCATCTGTTCAAAATCTGATTTAAATATGAATTCCTAGAACAGAAATATCCAGCACTCAAAAGATTGTAACCTTGTTATAGTTTGTCCAGCTACACTTTGGTCATATTGTTCTCCTCTATTTGGTGATGTCCCGTCAAAAGAGACTAAATGACAATGTTTGGTAAAATAGCAACATTAATCACAGTGAAAGTGATTTATTATTAATCTACCATTCTGTGGCTGTCCCTTGGTTATTTGTGAATATGTATCAAGCCGAAACTTTGAAAATTTGATGATTGGTTTCTTGCAGTTTCATTATTTCTCCCTTCTCTCTGAGTTTGATGTGTGTGGAAAGTTTCTCAAATACGTGTCCAGTAAATGAATCTTGGACTTAAAAACAGGGAGAGCAAGAAAAAAAGTCTGGTTATTAATTTAACAAATAGTTACTGAATGTCTTAACTGTCTTAGGTATAGCCCAATGTGCTGAGAATATAGCAGTGAACAAGGACATAGTCTTTGTCCTCACAAACTTACAGGCTAGTGGGGCAAAAGCCAGTGAAAGAACAAGAAAAGACATATACATTTTATACATTGCAATAAATGCTTAGAATGAAAAAAGCAGGGGTATTGCAAAAGAAAATTATGGAGGAAAAACTTAGAGAATGCTCCATGATGACTCAACTCCAAAACTTAGCGTTGTGGATGAAAGAAAAGGTCAGACATAACGCCCACGTGTTTGGCCAACCCACAGTTGAAGCAGGTGCTGCTTCTTCAACAATATGCTAGTAGATATAGCAGTAAAATATACCGTACTCTTATGGTGAATTTTATGAGAGAATTTGTCTTGAAGATATGTAATATGTATACAGTTAATATGTATACAGAATACATTCCTGGGAAAATGCTAAAAAACATTCTGGTACTCCTCTTTTTTGGATTGCTATGGCCAGGATGCTCTGGAAGCATGCAGTTCTTCTCCCTCCTCCTAGATACTATCTCCGAATTCTTATAGTGAAACTCATTTTCATGCATTGGGTAGGTAAGTCCCCTAAACTTGGGATCTGACGCCTCTTAGACTCAATATCAAGGAGAAGAAATATCAATAGAAGTAGAAAAGTAGGATAGCACGCTCCTGACAAAGTAGGAAGAAGTGCTCCATCACTTTCCTCAGCAGGTACACTAGCCCAGTAACTAGTCTCAATTCACTAGTGAAGACTCACCCACCATTTCCCTATGTTTCCTGTTTCTCCTCATGATTCTCTTTCCATGCGGGAATCCCTAAGGATGGAGCCAACTTCTATTGTCTTTATGGTTTGGTCTTATTTTGCAGGTGGTAGTTTCTAGCAGCTTGTTACAAAACTTTGAGGTGTCATCCCTGAACTGACTCAGGTGCCACAAACCCCTCATAAATCCCATGTTGTATTGTCAGAGTCCTTATCACACAAGATCAATGGTTATTCTCTTACATAAAACCCCACCAAGGGTCTCCTATAACTTGTTATACTAAGATCAAGCTAGATATAACAAGAGTTTCAATTTTCTACTGCTCTGTAACAAACTATCCTAAAACTCAATAACTTAAAATAATGATTTATTATTATATCTCATGATTCTGGAATTGATGGGCTCACCTGGGTGGTTCTTGTTTGTAATCCTTTATATGGATCCACCCAGAAGGTGTCATCTGAAAGCTTCTTCACTCACATGTCTGGTGCCTGGACTAGGATGGCTGGATCATCTGGGGCTGGTCAGACATCAGTTACTTTATGCAGCACCTCTATGTGGCTAGCATAGGCATCCTCATAGCATGGAGGTCATAGTGTAGGCAGGCTTCTAATATGGCCACTGGCTGCATCAGAATTGGTGTTGCCAGTGAATATGGAATATGGAATATGGAAGCTGCCAGTCTCTTAAGGCCTGGGCCTGGAAACTGGCATAAGGTCACTTGTGTCACAGTCTGTTGATCAGAGACCATCCACTTTCAAAGGGAGGGGATATATGTTCTCACCTTTTAAGGGAATGAGTGTCAAAGAATTTGTGGCCATCGTCAATCTGTCACAAATCTATTGCCCCTTTTATACGAGAGCCTTTAATGTATATGAAGAAAGCAAATGTAGACCATTATATTTTTTCTTTACAGGCCATACTCACCAGTTCCTTTAACCTTCAGATCCTTCACATCCTTGCCAACTCCCATATACATTCCAAATTGTCAAAGTCCCACGTAAAACATGGTTTTCAGGTCTTGATTCATTATCCCTGATGTCGTTGTTCCAGTACAGAGGAATGAACTGATCAACATCTCTTTTCTGGAAAATATAATTCTACGTATGCAGCCTAAGTTTGCATTTCTTTTGTTTTTATTAGCTATGTTATACTTTTGATCCATATCAAGCTAAAATGACATTTTAATTATAAAACGTAATTGCAGCAAACATGTAAAATACGAAACAACACAAAGAAAAATAAGATCATCTGTATTCTCACCACTGAGAATTAACCACTGCTACCTTTCTGGCCTTTTTTCCTATTAATATCTGTGCACAAGTGTGTGTATTCTGTGCCCTGGTTGTTATCCACTCAACAAAATAGTATAGGCATTTTCCCCACATGAGTAAACCTACATTGTCCTCTGTAGTGGCGGCATCATATCATATTTTGCAGTCAAGCAAAACACTTACATCTTTTTTGGTTGAAATGCAGTTAATCCAGATTGTCTTCATTCTGTACTTGCGTAGTTTTAAAAATTAACCTAAATGTATGACTTTACCTTTTTTTTGTTAAAAATTATATTACTGCTTTTAAGGTAAATTATTACAGCCAGTTATAACCTTTTAAGTCCTGATTTTATCAACAAAACTTTCCCAGATTTATGTAATTTAAAAATCAGTAAGTATTATAATCACTGCTATATAATTAAAAATAGGATAGAGCCTCCTAGTGTTTCCCTGGAGACTGCCCTCCAAGTTTCATAACTCCATTGATCAAACACTCTTTGGCTCTGATCAATTAATCATCTGAGTAGTACTATCATGTGACCTGTTTCTCCATTTGAAAACGAGAATTTTCAACACTAGGAGAAAATACTGCCAACCATTTTGCCATTTGAATACATTCTATCTGTCACGTTCCCTTTTATGTCCATCTCATAATTTTATTAAAGAAAAGAGATTGGGGTGGTTTGGCCTAACTTCTTTTTGGATCCATGCTGTTGTCTTTTTCCATTGTGTTTAAAAACCAACAGTTTAATTTTTCAATGATTAAATATATATCCTTGGACTATAGATAACAAAACCTATTTTTAAAAATCCAGATGCATTTCCAATTACCCACGATCCTTCAAAGTGTAGCCCCTGTGGCTTGACATTCTCATCCTTAAGTCCTTTAAGTTCACTTCAATGTGGCTCAGTTGGGACAAGCGATTTGGACTCACTCAAAGCAGTGATGAGCTTTCTTCTATCTTATTTATCTCAGATTTCTGAACCCTGCAAAAACATTGTTCTACCCTCTTTGTAGGAAGATTATTTTCCCTGAAAGGGTCAAGGCAAAATACAAGTTGAAGTAGAGTAGTTGTGTTTTCTCTCTATCTCCTGTTCCCATTACACCCTCTGCTTCAAGTAATGGATCCATTTTTTTTCCCTCTCTAAACTACCTGAGAGCTCACACATCTTGAGATTCTCCAGAGTGACTAACATCATGCCTTACTTGTTATAGGTGTATTAGAACTCTTCGTTGCAAGTGACAGAAATCCAACTCAAACTTGCTGAAACCAGAAAACCTTTTAGAAACAGAAGTATACAGCGACTTGATTCAATATCAGACAAGCTTGCAATCCAGCTAGCTGTAGAGATGCAAATAATACCATCAGGACTTAGATTCTCTCTCTCCATCTCTCTAAGGTGCATCTCTCTCTGATTTCACTTGGAGAAAGTCTCCTTCCACATAGGAGCTCCAGAATTACATCTTCACAGTGCCAAGCCCTGGGAAAAACAAAATTATTCTTACTTGGTTGCCCAAGCACAAGTCCCAGGGTCAGCTGTATTTGATTCTGTTGGCTTGAATTATGTCATGTGGCCATTCCTGAGCCAATCACCATGACCCTGAGCTTATTACTCTCTGATTGGCCTGACCTTAGTCACTTGCCTACCATAGTGCTTGGACTACAGTGAACTCTACAATAAAGAACAGTGACAGAGTGAGCTGAATGGACAACAAACAGGAGCTGGATGGACAACAGAAACTGCCTACTGTGAACTAGGACCATGGAGGAGTTGCCAATCAAAGCAGAAATAAGGGAGAAATGCCCTGACTGCTCTCTCTTAGTCCTCCAATCTCCCAATATTGCCTCTCATTGGCTAGTCCAGAAGGCAGCTGTCAAGAAGTCTGGAAAATGTCATTTTCAGTACAAAAGAGAGGAATGTATCTGACACCAAGGAGGCAAATGAATGACACCCTCCTTGTAGCAAGAAATAAAGATTGAGAGTGCTTTCCCATGGAAAATTAACAGCTTCATCTTGATCCTTTTCTTTGCTATAGTAGAAGAATTTGAAGCCTTTCTGCTATTGAGGAAACGGAGGCTCAGTTTTCCAGATTTTGGCCATAGGTCCTAGAGGCTACTGAGACAGCCAGGTGGGAGGGGGTCCCCAGAGAAACTCCAGCCAGCCTGAGCACTGGGGTGGAGCTTCACGAAGTTTGTGCTGTTTGCAGTGGGAAGGAGCATAGCCCCTTCTCTTCCTGTGTGGAACCTGGGATTCGAAAGGCTGGTGGGAAGTGCTCTAGCAGGGTCTCTGGCCTAGTGAGAGTCCCCGTTTCCCCCTTTCATCCTTTTCACCCAGTAAAACCCTGACTTACTCACCATTCAAATTGTCTGAGAGCCTGAATTTTCATGGCTGTGGTACAAAGAACCCCGTCTTTAGCTGAACTAAGGAAAAGTCCTGCAACACTACCAGTGGTCCAGGAGTGACTGTTTTGTTTCTTAGAGCATGGAAAGGTCTGAGGGGTCCTGAAGGAAAGGCCAAGCCAGCTGTGGTGATGGAGGTCTACTTGGGGTGCTCAGGGAAGGGGCATTTTATCTTCCAAAACAGAAGTGCAAGTCTTGACTTGGTTCCTGAGTGTGAATAGTGTGAGTTATATAGTGGGTTCAGGTAACGAGGGGGAACAGAATTGTCTTTTTGATTTTTGAGTGCAGGATAGCAAGAGTCTGAACAGTGAAAGAATTCTGTAATTCAACATTTAAACAGCTGGCATCACCAACCTGGTATGTTTTAATTGAGTGTCAGCTCTGCTCATAACCCTCCTTCTCCAGGAATTCTTCAGACATTTTGGCGACCCACAGACATTTTACTAGATCCAAGGCTGCCCTGTAAAATCACTTGTGTTGGGATTCTTTACTGAGAGTTCGTTATATCTTACCACAGAGCATCCAAAAACCTCTTTCAAGAACACATAGCCAACTCTTTGAGTTCCTTTGCCTCAGGAACTTTTGTGTTGCCAAAATAAAGCAGACTCTTGTATTGGAAAGCCCAGGCTCTCTGAAAGGGGAATGTTAGAGGTGCCTCACACAGGCAGCCCAGGGCTGAAAGCAGAAAAGAGATGTGTCTGGTTTGGTCTGAACAGTATTAGTCAGTACAGAATTTAAGTCTAAATGTTGCTAACATTTAAAAATGAAGACATTCTACAAATAAACCCAGATTTCAGGGTTTTACCAGAAAATTGAATGCTCAGTCAATACTGGTTCCACATTCCAGTGCCAGCAATGGTGTTGTCCCCTTTAGAAAGCATGCATTTGGCCAGGCGTGGTGGCTCACGCCTGTAATTCCAACACTTTGGGAGGCTGAGACCGGCAGATCACGAGGTCAGGAGTTCAAGACCAGCCCGACCAATATGGTGAAACCCCATCTCTACTAAAAATACAAAAATTAGCCAGGCATGGTGGCGTGCACCTGTAGTCCCAGCTACTTAGGAGGCTGAGGCAGGAGAACCACTTGAACCCAGGAGGCAGAGGTTGCAGTGAGCTGAGATTGTGCCACTGCACTCAGCCTGGACAACAGAGCAAGACTCAAAAAAAAAAAAAAAAGCATGCATTTCTGGTTAGCCACAGTCTTTACCACTCCCTCTTGTCTTCCTGACCCACACTTGAGAGTCAGTTGCCATTTAATCATGTTGTCCAGTGGGCAGGTGCCGCTCATTGGCACCACCTGCTGGGCCTCTTAGGTATTTAAGTTTCTGACTCAGGCTAGACACAGCTAGGGAGAAAATAGTTCACATTCTCCAAGCCACTGATTTTTGTGGGCCCTGTGAGGGGAAGAGTCCAACTCCCCACTTTGGGACTTCTGTGACGTGACTTGTGGATGACTGAGAGACCGGATACTGTGCTCTTGGTTGTTGTGATAGAAGATCTCTGGGCTCAAGCCTGGATCGTCTCCCTCAAAGGACCAGACTAGCTTAGACCAGGATCACTCAGCAGTAATAAATGAAGACAGAAGACACAGGGATTTCTCTCTAAAAATTTAGGGTGTGCAAGAACCCTAGTGCTTTTGAACAGCATTAGAAGGCAGGCTTATAGGATTATAGAACTGAATATACCTCCAGCAATGTGGGAGAGAGTTCAGAGAAAAGTATTGATTAAGAGACATAATATTAATATATAGACAGAGTTATATAATAGCTGGAAAGATGTTTGGCTGTGCCTTCAGGTATTAGTCACAGTTCTTCTGGGAAACAGAACCAACAGAATCAGTCAATCTATCTAGGTATCTCTATCTATCTATCTATCTATCTATCTATCTATCTATCTATCTATCTATCGCTCTATCCATCCATCCAATCTTTATGTCTAGAGAGATGCTGGAAACCTGGGAGAGCCAATGAATAACTACTGTCTGAGTCTGAGTTGGAGCTAGAGTCTACAGCCAAAAGCAGAAGACCCATGTCCTATCTCAAAGACCATCAGGCATAGAGAGCGAATTCTTTCTTACTCAGCCTTTTGTTATATTCAGGCCTTCAATGAATTGAATGAGGCCCACCTACTTTAGGGAGGAAACTGCTTTACTCAGTCTACTGATTTAAATGTTAATCTCATCCAGAAACACTCTCACAGACACACCCAGAATAATGCTTCACCACATATCTTGGGCTCCCTGTGGCCCAGTGAAGTTGACATATGAAATTAACCATCACTCCTCATGCCTACCTATAGCGAGAGCTGGGATGAATCCCATCCTCCCATCTGCAGGGCTGGCTGCATGTGTTTGCTTATGTGCTGTCACCAAGGAACAGTTTCTCTTTGTTTTGTCATTGTGTGAAGCTGCATGTCTGAAATGATCTGATGATGATTTTTCAAAAAGCCTCCAGTACAGAGCTGCTTTTTTGTTGTTGTTGTTGTTTTTATGTTTGTTAAGAGCAGATGCTCTAATAGCCTGTCTCTTATTGCATGGGAAAGTACAAAGGAAGTGATGGAGCCACCATATATTTCTAAATTTCTGCTGACATTCCTGGGGGATGCTGCAGTAACTCCTAAGGCTGCCTTTATTTTATCTGCATAGCCCAGCCCATGCACTACCTTCAGAGTTATTTTCCCAGATCCTGAGCCTAATCATGCTTCACTCACTTACAGTCTATCTCTGGGTCCCCATGCCTTCCTCTGGAGCCTGGAATCTTTGACAAGGCATTCTGGCATTCTAGACTCTTCCTGCATTGCCAGCTTCATCTCTCCATCACCATGTGCTCTGCCTAATTTCCCAAATATTCTGTTCCCTGCTTCTTTCCAGGTTTCTGTTTACCCTGCTCCTCCAGCCTGAGTTCCTTTTTTTTCTCCATTCTGCTTGTTGAACTCCTGCCAAACTCCGATTTTGACATCAAAGCCCACCTTGAATGCTGCTTGTCTCTAAAGCCATCGCTGGCATTTCCAGTAGGTATTGCAGTACTTTGGATCTCTATCCTAGCACCTTCCCTGAATTAGTATGTGCATGCTCCACTTCCCTGACTAGAACCAATACTTCTCAAGGGCCACAGAGCCATCCCCTTCAAGAGAATTTGGACAAGAGGAAAATGAGGTGAATCTTCTCAGTGTTAAATTATCAAATCAACTCAATAGGCCAGAAAAGTCATATACAAAGACCACTTAAGTAGTCAAAATAATTCTTGGTTCAGAGTGCAACTTGATTGAAGTTGTTTTTAAAGCAGCATTCATCACCCTGTAATCTAGAGGTGAGGGAGGTGTGTTTGTTTGGAAGAGTTCATTATCCTATCATATTTTCCGGTTGGTGGTTTGCATGATGAGTTAGCATATTCAAGGCTCTGAGAAGTGCTGTAATAATGAGCCCTTTTCACTTTGTTGAATCTAATATTTCTTGAATTTATGACGTTCTTTTATTTTTCATAGAACACTATGAAACTTTTATTTTTTCATAGGACATTGTCAATATCTACTGGACTAAAGAAATTCTCTACTAATCAGAAAAGGAATTGGTCTGTATTGAAGCTGGAAAGAAAATCAGAGGAGCCAATGCTGTCAGAGTCCATCCAAGGGCCATTTAAAGATGTCCTGGCCAGAGGTCTGGGCTGTCAGGTCCTGCCAGCAGGTAGATTCCTTCCAGAGACATTCCTTGACCTGATACCATCAAATCACTTTAGTAGGACAAGTAACTTTCCTTATTCTCATTTCATGCTTGCTAGACAACTGATTATACTTTAGTTTTGGAAGTAAATTTCTTACATGAAGGAAATAATCTGGTCTCAGGATGGGATGTTTAAACCCCTTGCAGTTCTAGTATGGTAATAAATTGGCATTCTGGGCTGTACATCAGTCCCTCATGACCTTGATTAGTGAGACTCCATCCCTAAGATCCTTATTCATTCTTAGTGGAATAAAACAAAATCATATTTCACAACCTGTGAGGCTGTGAATGATATCCTATTACTGTGGTGAATATAATAATGGCAATAACTAGCATTCATAAAACATTGCTTTGGTTATCTGTTGCTGGATAGCAAATCACCACTTAGTGGCCTAAATCAGAAACAATCATTTTATTATTTCCCACTGTTTCTGTGGATCAGGAGTTTTAGGAGGGCTTTGGCTGAGCACTTCTGGCTTGGGTTGCAGTCAGACAATGACTGGAGCAGCTGAGGGCTACTGGCATCTCTCTCTCCATTGCAGACTTGAGGCCTCCATATGTTCCCTCCATGTGAGCTGGTTAGGGCTTCCTCCAAATATGGCGGCCCTAAGACTCCAAAAGCAAGATTCCAAGTGAACCAGGTGTAAGATCTATCAACTTTTCTGGTTTATCCTGAGATTCAAAGGGAAGGGAAATAGACTTCACCTATTGGCAAGAAAATGCCAAAGTTTTAAAGAACATATGGGATGGGAGATAATGTTGTGGAGTTTGGAAATACAACCTGCTGCAAGCACTGCTTATATGCAATGCCTTCACTAAATCTCTCTCTCTCTCTCACGCACACACACACCTCATTAATTCCTCACAACAAATCAATGAGATAAGTCTTGTCATTCCCTGTTTTTACAGATGATGAAACTAAGGCTCAGAGAGGTTATGTCATTTGTCCAGGGACTTGCAGTCCTCTAGTTGTAAGGTTGGGTTTCGAAATCAATGTACATGCTTAAACAGTACACTCCACTGCCTCCTGACACACCGAGGTAAATGCCACCCTGGGAAGTTACTGGAAGCCTGTCAGCCAGTCTTCCTAGTGACTCCCACATTACCATACATAGTAAGTGTGGTGGGAGAATATTTCAAAGTATTAACCAGCATGCCTTCCTCCTTAAACCATCACATTCCTTTACTTGTGCCCTGAGGGTCTTTCCCTCATGGATCCCTTGCCTGCTTCCTGCCTCCTCTGGTCCAGATAATGAGACATGAGCCACCAATTTATAAAACCAGAAAGCAAAGGCCAAAGCTACTTGTTTATTAAGTGTCTAAACTGCTTTTCGACTCCACAAAATTGTCCTAGTGAGACTGACACTCGGACAGGCTCTTGATGCTTTGCCCAGGTGTCCCTGGATCCCTTGTCACCATTGTATGCCCCAACCCCATCAGTGTTCCTGAGCTTCTAACAGGCAGCACCTGTGGCTCCTTTTTGCATATGTTTGAGTCCACTCTGCCCAACCGCACGAGAAGATAAGGAGCCTGGGCACTCAGGCCTCCCTGGCTGGTCCTTAGCCAGTGCGGGAGGGTGTGGGAGTGTGAGGGTTCAGCTGCCTGTCCTCTGGTTGGGACAACTGTGTGGGTGACACCCTCCAGAGCATTCCTGTGGGATTGGGTGAAGTTCCCCTCTGTGGGACTTTTCATGAAACTGCACCTTTGATTGGCTTCCTCCCCCTCCTTCCCCTGATTCCCTGCCTCCCTTATGGGTTTCTCTGGTTGCACCATCTTTGATAAGCCACTTAGAGCCTGCTTCTGAGGAGCCTGAGCTAAGACACCGAGGATGAGAAAATTGAGGAGGGAGGTGCTGGAGAAACTTCTTCAGTATGGGCCAGGTCCTTTGCCAGATCAGGGGGCTACAGGGAAGTCGAGCCAGCCTGGCCATTCTCATTGTGCTTCAGAAAGTAGACCCGCTTCCTGCCCTGATAACAGCAGCTGGCCAGTCACCTGTCAGCCTCAATTGAGGAGCCCCTCTTCAATTTTCAGTCTAACTTTCCTTCTAGGGACACACTTGCCTCCCACCCTGTTAATGGTACCAGCTCCCTGGAATGGAGATTGGACCCAAGCTACTTAAAGGAGGGCGGCGGTCTGAGGGTAAGTCCCCCACAACTTACTCCTCCTAACACTCTCTCATTCATGCCTGACTAAAATGATACTTGATAGAATTCATTCAAAATCTCCCAGAGCAGACGCAGAAGCTCACACCTGTAATCCTAGTGTTTTGGGAGACCATTGCAGGAGGATCACTCCAGACTAGGAGTTCAATACCAGCCTGGGAAACATAATGAGACCCTGTCTCTATCAACAACAACAACAACAACAAAAAGCCAGGCATGGTGGCCTGCACCTGTAGTCCTAACTACTTGGGAGGCTGTGGCAAGAGGATTGCTTGAGCCCAGGAATTTGAGGCTGCAGTGAGCCAGGATTGCACCTCCAGACTGGGCAACAAAACAACACCCTGTCTCTACAAAAATAAAAAAACAAACAAAATGAACAACAACAACAACAATCACAGACCTGGGGCAGGGTTGGAACCCACAATGAACTAAGAGTTAGAATTCTTGAGCACTAGTGCCAGCTTAGCCCCCTGACTAGCTGTGTAACCTGTTTTCTCACCTGCAGTATAGTCTCTGAGATCCCTCCAGCTCTAAATGCCTGTGCTTTCATATGACATGTTCAGTGCCTCCTGAGAGCTTATAATCTTGTTAGGGAGACACGACACAATTAGAAGGCTGTATATGACAGACTGGAGCACAAAGCTGAAATCAGTCCAATTAAGAGAGAAAACACTTGGTGCAGAAAACAAGTACTGTACAGTGGCTGATTAGGATGGGAGGATTTCTGTGGGACAGAGTCTTCAGGAAAGGATTCAAAGAAGTATTTGAGAAGAGCTTTGGAGGATGACTATTGCTTATGGGGAATGGGGAAAGCCACCATAGTCTTGTGCATACAATTGTTACCTGGGCGTGAAATGAGGGCAGAGACAAGGGAGAGCAGAGAATGGAATCCTGGTTATCATTTAATTGCTGTTCTAACTCTAAGTGAATACAAGAGCACACACTGCTCCAGTTATAATATGCTAGTTATTTATAGGGCTGTATTTCTATTCTCCCAGGCTTCACACACATCACTGGAAATCTGACATTCAGAACTAACATTTCCAACCCCCTAAATTTTAATTAAAGTAATTACGTTACTAACAGAAGCTATAATTTATCTTCTCCTTGTGTTCACAAACAGGAAAAGGCAACTTTGGCCAAGCATGTTTTTCCTGACTCTTATTCCTGGTTTGTTTCTTTTGGTGGTGGAGATGGGGGCGTCTTTCTTTGGTCTGGGTGGTCCAGAGATCACACTGCTTATTGCACTGCACTTTCTATAGTGCAGAGAGGCCTGTTCTGGCTATTTGGAATAACTGTGGTACTGAGACCCAAATGGGTTGAGTCTTTTCATTCAGGAGCAGCCATGAGCTAAGGGAAAGTCCTTCTGGCAAAGCTCTTATTGGCATAAGACACTTTGTGTGTGTGTGTGTGTGTGTGTGTGTTTTCCTGGCATTGTTGGGGATAAGAAACTCAGTGATTTAGATGAAAACTTTCCATGCAATTAACTTTCTCCAGACTAAAGCAGGTGCGGAAGGGAGCTACTGGGCCAGTCTGCTTAGTAAATATCTATCCCCAGATGTAGAGCAATTCAATGGAAATAATTACACCAGGTCAATTAAGCAGAACTCAGATCTCCTCCTGTTAGCCCTTTTGAATTTTTTATTTCCATGAGCCAGATTTCCTCAGGATTTAAACTGCTTTACCTCTAGAAAGAGGGTGTCTCTGGGGAAATCTTATTGATTTGTGTGGTGGTGGTTGTTGCTGAAGAAGGTGGCCCCACTCCCCAGGCAAGAGCCCTGGGCTGGGCCTCCAACAGGCCTGGGTTGGAATGCTGGCTCCAACACAGTGTAGCCTTATAACCTTAATCAAGTTATGGAATTCTCTAAACCTTAGTTTTCTCATTAGAAAAATGGGAATAGTGAGAGGGCCTGTATGTCAGCTCTTTCATAACGATTAATTGAGAAAATGCTGGTAAAGCTTTGAAAAAAGGGCCGGTATATAGTAAATGCTCCACAAACAGACACTTTTTTTTATTATTATGATGATAGTTATCAACAGAGAAAAGGGATATTATTATACCTGTGCCACCTACAATGATCCAATGGAAAGCTTGTATAAAATGTAGCATGTAGATGTAAGAGCTAATGGAAAGCTTGTATAAAATGTAGCATATAGATGTAAGAGCTAATTATGCTCAATTCCAAACATGCAGAATTCAAGAAACAAATATGTGAGTTTATAAAATGGAACAATTAGGGGGTGATGTAAGTGCTGAACAAAAGAAGGAACTGCAGAATTCAATGAATTCTAAAGACCCTTAGCTGCACCAACTGCCAGTCCATTTGTAGATTACCAATGGCTTGTCACAAAGGCCGTGAGGAAGGCTGAGAAACTAAGCATTGGGGACCATGCTAAGTTGAAAATGAGTCAGAAATGAAGTGACATCGCCTCTAGAATGATAAGGCAAATCAGTAAGAAATGGAATCCAACTGACAAAAATTCAGCTTTTTGTACAATAATGATATTTATTGAGAGCTTACAACTTGACAGAGGTATTTCTAAGTGCTTATGTGGATTCCTTATTTAATCCTTACCACAACCTATAATGTTGGTTCTATGATTACCTCAACTTGACAGATACACAAATCTTCAGGGATGCACCTGCTACAGAAAATGAAAGTCACTTAATTCTTAAAGGAGCCCCTTTATAGACTAGGAGAGAGCCTAGATCCACCAAAAGCTTACATGTGGAAGAGGCTTACTTAAATCCTGGGAGAAATTGGATTTAGTTGTGTTCATCGATTCTAATGGATCTAACAACTATTTACACAGGGTCTTCTACTCTGCACCAGAAACTTGGTTTGCTGTCGAAGATATAATGGTAAACAAAAATAGATATAATCAGTTCTGGGAAGATGGAATAGATATACTTTTCTTTACTCCTTCTGCTGTGTACAATAAACCCCCTGGACATTGTCTATAAAACAAACATAAAAGGACTCTGAAAAATGGAAAGAAGACAGATTTTCTAGGGACCTTAAGACCCAAGGAAATGACACAGTGGTGAGTTCCCTGAGTTTTCTTAGAGATGAAGAAACCAGTGACCAAGAAATGCCAATGGGTGCAGACAATACAATTCCTGCTGTCTGTAGCCAAAGGACCAGGAAAGAGGCAGCCTAACAAGACAGGGGACTTTCAGATGCTAATGGCTCTACTCTAGCCAAACACCACAGAAAAAACTGTGGCTACCCCCAACCCCCATACTTGCAATGGCTACATGGGAGGCTAGACCTCCACCCTCTTGAGGCTGTAAGGAGGTGCTGCACTCCCCTGCAGGAATGGTGTCAGAGAGGACCAGGTAGAAAGCTGAGACTTTCATCTGCTCCAGGTGGTGATGAGGCATCCATGCCTGCAGTGTCAGTAGAAAGCTCCTGTACTCCCACCCAGCAATAATGAAGCCACCCTGTGCATCCCTGCTGGGGTGGTGTCAGAGGAGGCCTGGTGGAGAGTCAGGACTTTCACACCTGCCCAGTGGTAATGAAACCAACGCCCCCCACCACTTTCTACCCGTTTGTATCAGTGCCCCCCCAGCCCCCACTTTCTACCCATTTGTGTCAGTGGAGGCCAGTTGGGAAGCAGTAATGAGCACCTTTCTACCCCTCCCAGCCAGAAAGGTATGAATGGAGGTTTGGTGGGGACAGAGGACTCTCACCTCTGTCCAGCTCCACCTACCTAGGTGCCAATGGACACCCAGGAGGCAATGTGGACATATACCCCCACCTGGTGGTAACAAGGTGACACGCTCCCCTTCCCCTGCCAGAGCTGAACAGAAGTCAGCTGAAACAGAAGGCTCAAATAAGATCCAGCATCTTATATACTCAATATATCCAGGTTTTAACCAGAACCCATTTGACACACTAAGAGCCAGGAAGATACCTAATCGAATGCAAAAAGACAATTAATAGATGCCAACACCGAGAAGACAGAGATGTTAGAAATACCTGATGAAGAGTTTTAAGCAGTTATTGTAAAAATACTTCAAAGAGTAATTACAAATGTGCTTGAAACAAATGAAAATATAGGAAGTTCAAGCAAGAAAATTGAAGATATAAAGAAGAGCCAAATGGAAGTTTTAGACATGAAAAACATAATCACTGAAAACAAAAATCTCAAAGGATATATTCAACAGCAAAATAGAGGGACAGAGGAAAGATTAATTGAACTTGCAGGTTGAAAAGTAGAAATTACCCAATTTGAACAACAGAGAGAAAGTAGACTGAAAACAATAAAGAGAACAGTCTCAGTGCTTGTGGGATTGTAACAAATGATCTAGTATAAATGTTCTAGGAGTCCCAGAAGAACAGAAGACAAAGGACAGGAATGGAAAAGTACTTGGAAAAATAATGGCTGAAACCTTCCCAAATTTGGCAAACCACATACCTACAAAAAAGAAAGACAGGGGTAACTATCTGAAGTGAGGAATATGTTAATTAGTTTAAGGTGAATTTATATATATACACACATATATATTAAATCATCACGTTATACACCTTAAATGTATACAGTCTTTGTCAAATATACTTCAATTTGAAAAATTAGTTTAAAAAAGACATACTTACATATTCAAGAAGCTGTGTGAATAATACAAATCATCTCCCCCAAAATCCATAAATCTCCAAAATAGAATAATCTCTCCAAAAATCTATAGCAAGGCATGTCACAAGCAAACTTTTGAAAACTTAACACAGAAGATCTCCTTTTTTTGTTTGTTTTTGTTTTGAAGAGACAGAGTCTCACTCTGTTGCCCAGGTTGGAGTACAGTGATGTGATCATAGCTCACTGTAACCTCAAACTCTTGGGCTCAAGCCATCCCCCTGCCCCAGCCTCCTGAGCAGCAAGGACCACAGGCACACACAACTACACCCAGCTGATTTTTTTTTTTTTTTTGCAGATACAGGATCTCACTGCTGGTCTCGAACTCCTGGATGCAAGCAATCTTCCCAACTTGGCCTCCCAAAGTGCTGGGATTATAGCCATGAGCCACCGCACCTGGCCAGAAATATCTTTAAAGCAGGAAGAAGGAAATGATGCATTACCTATAAGAAGAAATGATTACCTATAGAAGAAAATGATTCAAATGACGACTGATTTCTCATTGTCTGCACATAAGAAACCAGCAAAATGTATTTCAGGTGCTGAATATAAAGAAATGCCAAGCTAGAATTCCATCATCAATAAAAATATCCTTCAAGAATGAAGGGGATAAGCCAGGCACAGAAATACAACTACTGCATATTCTCACTTATATGTGGAATCTAAAATAATAGGAATAGAGAGCAGAATGATAGATACCAGAGTCTGGGGTTTGGCAATATGGGAAGATATTGGTTAAAACATACAATGGTTCAGTTAGGAGGAATAAATAGTAAGTATTTGAGGTGATGAATATATTAATTTGCTTAACTCAATCATTCCATATTGTATACATACATCATAGCATCACTTTGTACTTCATAAATATATACAATTATAATTTGTCAATATTCAATTAAAAACAGAATGAAGAGGACATGGAGGCATTTTCAGATGAAGAGAAACTAACAGGATTTTTCAGCAGACTTACTCTAAATGAATGGCTACAGGAAATACTATAAAAATAAAGGAAATGATAAAAGAAGAAACTTTGTAACATCAAGAAAGAAGGAAGAACACCAGTAAACAAAAATATGGGTAAATAAAATAAAAATTTTTTTAACTTCTTTAGTTTTCTCTATTATCTGTGATGGTTGAAACAAAAATTGTAACACTATCTGATGCGGTTCTAAACGTATGTACAGGAAATACTCAAGATAACTATATCATAAGTGGGGGAGGGTAAAAGAACATAAAGGAAAGTAAGGTTTCTGTACTTTACTCAAACTGGTAAATGAAAAACTGGCAGGCTGTGATAAATTACATGCATTTAATGCGATACCTAGAGCAACCACTAAAAAAAAAAAAGCTATGCAAAGGGATACACTCAAATGCTATGGAAAAATAAAAATGAAATTTAAAAAATGTTCAAGAAAGCCACAGGGAGGTAAGAAAAACCAAACAGAAAAATGGAAAGCAAAGAGGATAAACAGAAAACAAAAAAGAAAATGGCAGAATTAAGCTCTAACACATAATTAATTACATTAACTATAAATGGTCTAGATATACAAAATAAAAGAGATTGGCAGTGTTGTTTAACAAACATGACTAAACTATATTCTATCTGAAGGAAACTCACTTCAAATAGAATTATAAATGTATGATAAAGGATATATTATGCAAATATTAACCAAAGAAAACAAGAGTAACTATATTAATGGTAGATAAAGTATGCTTCAGAACAAAGACAATTACCAGAGATAGAGATATTATATAATGACAAAAGGGTCAATCTATTAAGAATAGCAATTTTAAATGTGTATGCATCAAACAAAAAAGCTGCAAAGCATGTGAAGCAAAAACTGATACAATTGAAGGGAGAAATTTAAAAAAGTCTACAAGTATAGTTAGACACATCAACCCCTCTCTTGACAAATAATAGAACAACTAGACAGAAAATTAGCAAGAATATAGAAGAACTCAACAACACCATCAACCAACAGGATCTAGTCAATACTTACAGAATATCCAAACCAACAATAGTAGAATATATATTTTTTCCAAGTGCTCACAGAACATATGCAAGATAGACCATATCCTCAGCTACACAACAAACCTCAACACATTCAAAAAATTGAAAGCATACAAAATGTATTCTCCTATAGCAATGGAATCACACTAGAAATCAATAACAGAAAGACAAAAGGAAAATCTATAAATACTTGGCAACAAAAAGACATACTGCAAAATAATTCATGGCGCAAAGAGGGAGTCTCATGGGAAATTAAAAAAAAGTTTCAGCTGAATGAAAGTGAAAACAACGTATCAAAATTTGTGGGATACAGCTAAAGTAATGATGGGAGGGCAATTTATAGCACAAAATGCATATGTTACAAAAGAGGAAAGGTCTCAAGTCAATAATTTAAGCTCTTACCTTCAGAATCTAGAAAAAGAAGAGCAAAATAAACCTAAAGCAAGCAGGAGGAAAGAAATAATAAAGAAAACAGCTGAAATCAATGAAACTGAAAACAGAAAAACAAATGAGAAAATCATTGAAACGAAGAGCTGGTTCTTTGAAATGAGAAATAAAGTTGACGAACTTCTAGCATGACTGACAAAGTAAAAAGAAGATAGCAATATTTGGAATGGAGGATATCACTGCATATCCTGCAGACATCAAAATGATATTTAGGGCATTTTACACCACAGATTTGACAACATAGACAAAATAGACCAATTTTCTTTTAAAAAAAAAACACCAGTGACTTCAACTTACCCAATATGAAATGGATAATTTGAATAGTAGTATAATTATTAAAAAATTAAATTGATAACTGAAAAAACCCACAAAACAAATTTCCAGGCCCAAATGATTTCACTGGAGAATTTTATAAAATACTTAATGAATTAAGACCAATTCTTTTGGGAGGCTGAGGTGGGCAGATCACAAGGTCAGGAGATCAAGACCATCCTGGCCAACATGGTGAAACCCCGTCTCTACTAAAAAAAAAATACAAAAATTAGCTGGGCGTGGTGGCACGTGCCTGTAATCCCAGATACTTGGGAGGCTGAGGCAGGAGAATCACTTGAACCCGGGAGTCGGAGGTTGCAGTTAGCCAGGATTGCGCCACTGCACTCCAGCCTGGCGACAGAGTGAGACTCTATCTCAAAACAAACAAACAAACAAACAAAAATTCTACACAATCTCTTGCAGATAGAATAAGAGGAGGGAATATAATATAGCCCAATTCATTTTATGATGTTTCAATTATCATAATAGTAAAACTGGATAGATAGGAAAGGAAAGAAAGAAAGAAGGAAAACAAGGAAAGATGGCAGGCAGGCAGGAAGGAAACCACAGGCAAATATTATTCATGAATATAGACACAAAAATCTTTAACAAAATATTAGCAAATAGAATTCAGCAATATATGAAAAGGATTTTATATACCATGACTAAGTGGGGTTCATTGCAGGAATGCAAGGCTGGTGTAATATTAGAAAGCCGATCCATATCAATAAGTTAAAGAATAATAATCAACTGATATGTCAATTGGTGCAGAAAAATAATTTGACAAAATTTAACACCAATTTATGGTAAAAAAAATCAGAAAAATAGGAATAGAGAAGACCTTTATTACTTAGTAAAGAGTACCTACAAAAAAGCAACAATTTACATGATACCTAATGGTGAAAAACTGAGTGCTTTCCTCCTAAGATCAGGAACAATGCAAAGATATCCACTCACTACTTTTATTCAACATATTTTGGAATTTCTTGCCAGTGCAATTTAGAAAGTAAGGTAAATAATACGGATACAGAGTGCTCAATGGCGCCCAGGCTGGAGTGCAGTGGCGTGATCTCGGCTCGCTACAACCACCTCCCAGCCGCCTGCCTTGGCCTCCCTAAGTGCCGAGATTGCAGCCTCTGCCTGGCAGCCACCCCGTCTGGGAAGTGAGGAGCGTCTCCGCCTGACTGCCCATCGTCTGGGATGTGAGGAGCCCCTCTGCCTGGCTGCCCAGTCTGGAAAGTGAGGAGCGTCTCTGCCCGGCCGCCATCCCATCTAGGAAGTGAGGAGCGCCTCCTCCCGGCCGCCATCACATCTGGGAAGTGAGGAGCGTCTCTGCCCGGCCGCCCATCGTCTGAGATGTGGGGAGCACCTCTGCCCTGCCGCCCCGTCCGGGATGTGAGGAGTGTCTCTGCCCGGCCGCCCTGTCTGAGAAGTGAGGAGACCCTCTGCCTGGCAACCGCCCCGTCTGAGAAGTGAGGAGCCCCTCCGCCCGGCAGCCACCCCGTCTGAGAAGTGAGGAGCGTCCTCCCTCCTCGTCTGGGAGGGAGGTGGGGGGGTCAGCCCCCCACCCGGCCAGCCGCCCCGTCCGGGAGGTGAGGGGCACCTCTGCCCGGCCGCCCCTACCGGGAAGTGAGGAGCCCCTCTGCCCGGCCAGCCGCCTCGTCCGGGAGGGAGGTGGGGGGGTCAGCCCCCCGCCTGGCCAGCCGCCCCGTCCGGGAGGCGAGGGGTGCCTCTGCCCGGCCGCCCCTACTGGGAAGTGAGGAGCCCCTCTGCCCGGCCAGCCGCCCCGTCTGGGAGGGAGGTGGGGGGGTCAGCCCCCCTCCCGGCCAGCCGCCCCATCCGGGAGGGAGGTGGGGGGGTCAGCCCCCCACCCGGCCAGCTGCCCCGTCCGGGAGGGAGGTGGGGGGATCAGCCCCCCGCCTGGCCAGCTGCCCCGTCTGGGAGGGAGGTGGGGGGATCAGCCCCCTGCCCGGCCAGCCGCCCTGTCCAGGAGGTGGGGGGGGCGCCTCTGCCCGGCCGCCCCTACTGGGAAGTGAGGAGCCCCTCTGCCCGGCCAGCCGCCCCGTCCGGGAGGGAGGTGGGGGGGTTAGCCCCCCGCCTGGCCAGCCGCCCCATCCGGGAGGTGAGAGGCGCCTCTGCCCGGCTGCCCCTTCTGGGAAGTGAGGAGCCCCTCTGCCCGGCCAGCCACCCCGTCCGGGAGGGAGGTGGGGGGGTCAGCCCCCCGCCCGGCCAGCCGCCCCGTCCGGGAGGGAGGTGGGGGGTCAGCCCCCCGCCCGGCCAGCCGCCCCGTCCGGGAGGGAGGTGGGGGGATCAGCCCCCCGCCCGGCCAGCCGCCCCGTCCGGGAGGGAGGTGGGGGGGTCAGCCCCCCGCCCGGCCAGCCGCCCCGTCCGGGAGGGAGGTGGGGGGGTCAGCCCCCCGCCCGGCCAGCTGCCCCGTCCGGGAGGGAGGTGGGGGGTCAGCCCCCCGCCCGGCCAGCCGCCCCGTCCGGGAGGGAGGTGGGGGGATCAGCCCCCCGCCCGGCCAGCCGCCCCGTCCGGGAGGTGAGGGGCGCCTCTGCCCGGCCGCCCCTACTGGGAAGTGAGGAGCCCCTCTGCCCGGCCAGCCGCCCCCTCCGGGAGGGAGATGGGGGGGTCAGCCCCCCGCCGGGCCAGCCGCCCCGTCGGGGAAGTGAGGGGCGCCTCTGCCCGGCCGCCCCTACTGGGAAGTGAGGAGCCCCTCTGCCCGGCCAGCCGCCCTGTCCGGGAGGGAGGTGGGGGGTCAGCCCCCCGCCCGGCCAGCCGCCCCGTCCGGGAGGGAGGTGGGGGGGGTCAGCCCCCCGCCCGGCCAGCCGCCCCGTCCGGGAGGTGAGGGGCGCTTCTGCCCGGCCGCCCCTACTGGGAAGTGAGGAGCTCCTCTGCCTGGCCACCACCCCATCTGGGAGGTGTACTCAACAGCTCATTGAGAACGGGCCATGAAGACAATGGCGGTTTTGTGGAATAGAAAGGGGTGAAAGGTGGGGAAAAGATTGAGAAATCGGATGGTTGCTGTGTCTGTGTAGAAAGAAGTAGACATGGGAGACTTTTCATTTTGTTCTGTACTAAGAAAAATTCTTCTGCCTTGGGATCCTGTTGATCTGTGACCTTACCCCCAACCCTGTGCTCTCTGAAACATGTGCTGTATCCACTCAGGGTTGAATGGATTAAGGGCGGTGCAAGATGTGCTTTGTTAAACAGATGCTTGAAGGCAGCATGTTCGTTAAGAGTCATCACCACTCCTTAATCTCAAGTACCCAGGGACACAAACACTGCGGAAGGCCGCAGGGTCCTCTGCCTAGGAAAACCAGAGAACTTTGTTCACTTGTTTATCTGCTGACCTTCCCTCCACTATTGTCCTGTGACCCTGCCAAATCCCCCTCTGCGAGAAACACCCAAGAATGATCAATAAAAAAGAAAAAAAAAATAATACGGATACAGTTTGAAAGGGAAGAGATAAAACTGTCCCTATTTGCAAAGGACATGACCGTTACACACAAAATCCCAAAATGTTATACAGAAATAATCCTGGAATAAGTGAGTTCAGCAAGGTCACAGGATACAAGATAAAAAAGACAAATATGTAAAACTCAATTGTATTTCTGTATGCTACTGATGAACTCATGGGCACAAAAATTTAAAACTATAATACCATTTACAATCACTCAAAAAATGAAATGCTTAGGTGTAAATCTAACAAAACATGTATAGGATTTTCATGTTAAAAATCACACCACACTGATAAAAAACACAACAGAGATATATTTAAGAGACATACTTTGTTCATGGAATGGTAGATTCATCATAGTAAATAAGTCAGTTCTCTCCAAATTGATGTACAGGTTCAACACAACTCTTATCAAAACAACAACAAGATTTTCTTTATAGGTATCGACAAGTTTACTCTAAAATTTACATCAGAAGGCAAAACATTTATTTCAAAAGAATTAAAATGGCCAAAAGAGTTTTGAAAAGAGAAACAAAGTGGAAGGAACTAGTCTACCCAATTTCAAGATTTAATATATAGCTACTATAATGAAATCTGTGTTGTATTGGTAGAGGGGCAGAACTATAGATCAAGGCAACAGAAAAGGGAACTCAGGCATAAACTCACACAAAATCATAAATATGTCCAACTGATTATTGATGAAGGTACAAATGTAATTCAATGGAGAAAAGATAGCTTGTTCAACAAATGGTACTGGAGTAATTGGAAATCTATAGGCCAAGAAAATAAACCTTTACCTGACTTACACCTAATATAAAAATTCAGTCCAAATGGTTCATGGGCCTAAATGTAAAATGTAAACTCTAAAACTTATAGAAAAAAATCATAGGTGAAAATTGTCGAGATTTAGAGCTAGGCAAAATGTTTTTGTTTTGTTTTGTTTTGTTTTGTTTGAGACGGAGTCTCCTCTGTTGCCCAGGCTGGAGTGCAGTGGCATGATCTTGGCTCAGTGCAAGCTCTGCCTCCTGGGTTCATGCCATTCTCCTGCCTCAGCCTCCCTAGTAGCTAGGACTACAGGGGCCTGCCACCATGCCCAGCTAATTTTTTTATTTTTTTACTTTTAGTAAAGACGGGGTTTCACCGTGTTAGCCAGGATGGTCTCGATCTCTTGACCTCGTGATCTGCCTGCCTCAGCCTACCAAAGTGCTGGGATTAC
Source organism: Pan troglodytes (assembly GCF_028858775.2). Taxonomy (NCBI): domain Eukaryota; kingdom Metazoa; phylum Chordata; class Mammalia; order Primates; family Hominidae; genus Pan; species Pan troglodytes. The sequence goes on from NC_072406.2 coordinate 116,742,054, forward strand.
AAGTGTGAGCCACCGTGCCAGGCCGCAAAATGTTCTTAATGACACCCAAACATTGATCTATAAAAGGTAAAATTTATAAATTGGACTTCACAATTAAAAAATTCTGCTCTGTGAGAAACCCCATTAAGAGGAAGAAGAAACACGTTACTACCTGGAGAAAATATTTTCAAACCAAAAACCCAACAAGGACTACTTTTTAGAATATATAAAGCACTCTCAAACTCAACAGAAAAAACAACCCAATCAGAACATGGGTCAAATATATGAAGAGGCATTTCACTCTAAGAGGATATATGGATGGCAAATAAGACATGAAAAGACGTTCAACTTCATTAGCCAAGGGACAATGCAAATTAAAGCCACAATGAAATTTCACTACACACCCACGAGAATGGCTAAAATTGAAGAAAAGTAATAACACTAAATTCTGAAGAAGATTCAGAGAAACTTGACCACTCATAGTTTGCTGATGGGAATGCAAAATGGTACAGCCACTCTGAAAAAAATAGTTTGGCAGTTTGTTAAAAAAACTAAACAGGGAACTACCATATCACCTAGCAATTACACTCTTGGACATTTATGCTAGAGAAATAAAAACATATTCATGGAAACACCTGTCTGTAAATGTTTATTGCAACTTTGTTCATAACAGTTAAAAACTGGAAACATCTCAGATGTCCCTCAGCAGGTGAACATCCATACCATAAACTCCAGCTCAGCAATAGCATAGAACAGATTAATGATACATGCAACCTAGATGAATCTCCAGAGAATTATGCTGAGTGAGAAAAGCCAACCCCAAAAGGTTATAAACTGTATGATTCTTTTTATTTAACATTCTTGAAATGGCAAAATTATAGAAATGGAGAAGAGATTAGTGGTTGCCAGAGATTAAGGAGATGGGGACAGGTGGGAAGTGGGCATGGCTATAAAAGGGTCATATGAGGGATTCTTGAAATGATGGGAGGGCTCTGTAGCTTTGTCAATATTCTGGTTGTGATACTGCGCTGTATTTCTGCAAGATGTTACCGCTGGAGGAAATGATAAATGGTATATCTGATCTCTTTGTTTCTTTTCTTTTTCTTTTTTTCTTTTCTTTTCTTTTTTCTTTTCTTTTCCTTTCCTTTCCTTTCTCTCTCTCTCTTTCTTTCTTCTTTCTTTCCTTTCTTTCCCTTTAAGAGACAGGATCTTGCTCTGTTGCTGAGGCTGGAGTGCAGTGGCACCATCATAGCTCATTGCAACCTTGAACTCCTGAGCTCAAGCCATACTCCCACCTAGTCTCCGAGTAGCTAGGACTACAGGCATGCATCAGCACGTCTGGCTAATTTTTTAATTTTATTTTTTGTAGAGATGGGGACTTGCGAGGTTGTCCAGGCTGATCTCCAACTCCTGGACTCAAGCGATCCTCCTGTCTCAGACTCCTGAAGGGCTGAGATTACAGGTGTGAGCCACCATGCCTGGCCTTTTTGTATTTCTTATAACTGCATGTGAATCAACAATTATTTCAGAACAAGAAGTTTAATTAAAATAGGTATGACCTCTTTGCTGATGAAGTTTATAATAGACTGGAGGAGAGAGGCATTAATTAAACCTCTAGGCAAACATATTTAGAAATTCAACTATAAGAATGCTTTTAAGAAGAGGTGTATAGTACCAGGAGAACATATAATAGATGGGGTGATCATATGATTTAGTGCTCAAAATGGGATACTGTTGAGAGTGAAAGGGGATGCTATTAGTAAGTACACTGGGAAAATGAACCTAAACTGGGACATGCCGTCACCTTAATAATAGGGGAGGGAGATGCGTCCTGACTCATTCAGTGGGGCCAAGGGAGGCTCCCTGAAGGAGGTGAAGATAGACTGAGGACCAGAAGGAAGATAACAGTAAATCACGCAAGGTGGAGGAGAAGAGCAATAAGAGCAAAAGTCCCATGCCAGAGGGGCGCCCGGACCTGTGGAAAGAGGAGTTTGGAGTTGGAGCTGCTGATGGATTCTGCCCGACTCCCAGGGCCGAGAAGCCCCTGCGTGGTTTCCAGCAGGAAAGCCCTCATCCGGGATCTGGCTCTGATTCCTGTGACCTGGACGCACTCTCCCTTCTGCTGCCCTGACTGGGGGTGTTCCGTCGTAGACCGCGTGTTTGTTTTGAGGCTATATTTAGTTTCCTCTTTGCTCTCTCTGCCACGCTTGAACAACTTGCCAAGGATGCCTTCTCTCTTACGTCCGCCGTGGTGCTCTGGATTCTGACTCATTCGGACGAACGGGTCGGGGTCGCGGAACCTGCGTGCGCAGGTGGTCACAGACGCGTCCACGGTACATCTCCCTCTCCATCCTGCAGCTGCTGAAGTGGCCTCGGGCCATTCCTGAAGGTTTTGTCCTGTTCCTTTGCCCAGTCCCACGCTTCTTCTGAGCTGCAGACCCATCTTTACTTGGCTGTTCCTGCTCCTCTGGGGAGCTCCTCGTTCCTCTCGGTTTCTCCACCTCGGGTCCTCTTTCTTGCTCTTAGGAACGGCCCCTGCCCCATCATTCGCCCTGGACGGTGGGTTTAACTCTCTGAGCATCAGAGTCTCAGCCTGTAGAACAGAGATACTCGCCCGGGCGCTGGGCTTCTCCAGGACTCTGGGAAGATTAAATGGGGGAGATGGACACATATTCACCTCTTGTTCAGAGCCATAGCATTGAAGCCAGGCATCAAGGCAATTTCTATGAAGTCATTTGCTCTTGAAGTCTAATCTCACCTGGGGAAATTAAAAGGTTTGCTCTCTCATGAAGGAAATCCCGCATCATTGGGCAGAGGAAGATACTTCCTTTGGGGGGGTGGTGGAGTTAGGGATGGACGGTAAAAGGGGGTCTAATAATTATTTATTAAGTCCTTATTATGTATCAGACACTATTCAAACATTCTGTCATTGGATCCTCAAAAGACTCTTTGAGAGAGGGACAACCGATATCTTCATTTTACAGGTGGGGAAACTGATGCTGAGACGGGTTAGACACCAGGTAACATAGCTGGTAAGGCAGAACTAGGATTTGAACGCCACTCTTTCTGAATCCAGAATCTTTGTGTTTGACCACTAGGCTCTGCAGTCTCCCTGGAGATCATGTCTCATTTCTACTCCCTGAAAACACATCTGTCTGCATTTTCTCTCTTCTCCCCAACACAACTATAACCACCACCTAGGCATCTCTACTCTTTCTCCTTCTCTCATCCCTCCCTCTTCTTCCTTTTGCTTTAACCACTTTTCCCCCCAGTTGTATTTTCTTCTCTGTTATGCAGGCCTTAACCTGCCACTGGCACCCGGGGGGAAGAGGTCAATTCTGCTTGGGTCTCACTGTCATTGCTGCCTGGAGTTGCCCATGGTTGTCTAATCTCTTTGTTAAACTTGGTGTAGCAAGTTGGTGATGTCTTTTTAAATGCAAATATTATACTCCTGGGGAAGGGTACATTAAGGCATCACCATTTAGGTATGAATTAGATGCTTCCTTGTCTATGAACTTCGATGGGGAAGCACAGAATAAGGAGTGTGAACAGGAAAGGGAGACCGGGTGCAACAGACTCATTTTCAGCATATACTGGCTTCTAGAAATCAGAACTGTAGCTTGCTTGGGTCAGGAAGATGCCAAATCGAAGGAGATGAAATGTGTAACTATATTGATGGCAACTAAAACAACACACCCATGCCTTCTTTTATGTAGCTCTTTAAAGTTTGCTTAGTGTTTCCTTGTAAACTGCCTCCTTTAATCCTCAAGCCCAGTTATAACCCTGTTACGACAATAAGACTTGTTAGAACCTCTCAAGTAACACCGGTGAAGCCAGGACTAGACTTCCCTATCTTCATATTCACCTCTTCTAGATAACCTCCTGCTTTTTATTAAGGATATTCTAACTAAATTGCCCAAATCTTCTTTCTGTCTTCTGTACAAGTTCATTCTTTCCATTACTCTTTCATTCAGTTGACAAGCACTTATTGAGGATCTGCCATTAGGTTAAGCTTTTGCATATATTCTTTCATTTACTTCTCAAAAACCACATTATGGGGAAGATGTTAAAATACTTTCTTTTAGTATGGGAAAATGGAATAATGTATCTCTCTCTGCCTGACTGACCAATATCTCCCACTGTGAACCTCTGAAGACCATCACCATTAGCATCAAGGCCATGCTTTCCATAGCCAGCAATGGAGTGTACCAGGGATACCAGGAAGGCCCATTCCTGGAGGACAGGGGACTTTTCTGATAGTGACTTTGACTCAGAAGGGGACTCCTTGGATAGTAAATGACTTTGACTCAAGAACTTCCCATTAGCTTTGCCAAACTTTCTTAGAACTTCCTGGGAATCCATGATAATTTAAGAGCCATGCTGTAAAAGACAAACTTTTCTCTAAGAAATGCAGCTTTGCATTGTGAATCATTAGGGAGAAGAATAAGATGAAAACCTATTTGCCTGCAAAACTTCTTTTCCAACTACCTCCACCTCATTATATTGATGTCTTCCTTTTCTTTTGGAGATGTGACTAGAGGGAAAATGTCAACTAAGTTGCTGATGACTTTCGGCAGCTTAGTGAGTATGTTCTTTCCCAGAGCTTGTTAAGTTTCCATTGTTGACTTTACTTCTTTAGCCCAACCTTGCTACTTGAACACAGGCCTGGAATTCACCAACCATAGTTTTCTTTTCTTTAGGAGGTAAATGGCATCTAAAGAGATGGATGTCACCAACTAAATCACCAACCTCTTCCCAAATTGTAAGGCATGTTGTGGAAGCCATGTGCCCAGCGAGGACCAGCCATCAGTATTAGTCCTGGTGATATGTTCCTGGGTGGCAAGACAGAGGATGCAGCAGGAAGAACTCTGACTTCAGAGCCAAATAGACCAAAATGTAAATATTACCTGAGGCATGCTGTGGGATGTAGGTCAGGAAGACAGTGTAGACCACTGTGTGAGAGCTGTCTGGATCAGACAGATCCTTTAGTTTGGTTACTCACAAGCTATGCAATCCAACCTCTCTCACTCAAAGTTTCCTCATCTGTAAAATGGGGACAAAGTACTAGCCTCCACAGGACTGTTCAGGAGAATAAGAACATTTATAGCCAAATTTATCTAGCACTTAATCTTCGCTAGACCTTGTTCCAAGTGCTTTATGCCATTGATTCATTTAATCTTAATTGTGACCCCCTACATTAAGTATTATCACCATCTCCATTTACAGATGAGGAATTGAAGTATAGAGAGATTGATTTATCGAAGGCCACACAAGTGGTAGTTGGTAGGGCTGGAATTGAAACATAGGTAATTTTTCTGTAAAGTATGGACTCTCAGTCACTCCAATAGCATGATGGTGGGTCCTTACCATATTTCTAGTCAAGAGTTAGTGCACAGCATAAATTATCATTCATCATTATCTTCTACATTATCTCCCCTAGCATCACTGCTTCAACTGTATGTATTTGTTTCTTAATCTACTGATTGGAACCAAGAAATGACTTTGTCTGGATTAAGTGAAGCAATGGCCATAGGAGACGTATTGCCTGACTTAAAGGAAGTCCTTATTAAATGCGTTTTCCAGGTAGCTATTTTCTGCTCTCCTCTTCTTTCTGCTGCCTTTTTTTCTTCCACTTTTCCTTCATCATAAAGTATTTGGCGCCTTGTGGACAGGATTCTTAATGTTACTTCCTATACCTATAACCACTGGGCAGATGGTCACCCCTCCTCTATTCTCCCCTTCTCCATGGGAGAAGTGTTTCCCTGGTTAAGCATCCAATTCCACATAGGTGTTGTGTTAAATGTTACCTCGTCAGGATTTTGTTTTAGTTTGGTTTTCTACAAGAAGTTCAAGATGAAGGCAAACAGAGTCACTTTCTTTCTCTAAGAAATGTTTTTTTTGGTGACAGGTGTAGTGGACATTTATCTTGCTTCATCCTGTGGCTGCCCAACATCTGAACTCCCTTCTCTGTGTGTGGGAGACTTTCCCACTTCAGGAGGCAGATCTGCTTCCTCACTGCATCTCTAGAGTAGGGGCTAGTGATCTAGGCTTGGCCAATCAATGCTAGTGATACAAAAAAGCAAGCAGAAGGCTAGCTGGTGACAATGGAGGTGGCAGCAACATTCAGCATTCAACTCTTGTGATGCTTGTTAAAGCTGTAGCATCTAGGCTTATTGATGCTGGTAATAGGGTCCTTATAGGACCAATTCCGTGGTGTGATTTCAGGTGTCATTCTGCCTGCAGAACCCCTGAGCCTAGCTTTCCAGCCCACCCAGCAATTTTGGGAGTTACTCAATATCATTTTCATAAGATAATTTTCTTTTTTTTCTTTTTCTTTTTTTTTTTGACACAGAGTCTCACTCTGTCACCCAGGCTGTAGTGCAATAGTGTGATCTTGGCTCACTGCAGCCTCTGCCTCCTGGGTTCAAGCAATTCTCCTGCCTCACCCTCCTGAGTAGCTGGGATTACAGGCACTCACCACAACATCTGGCTAATTTTTTGTATTTTTAGTAGAGACTGGGTTTCGCCATGTTGGCCAGGCTGGTCTGGAACTCCTGACCTCAAGTGATCTGCCTGCCTTGACCTTCCAAAGTGCTGGGATTACAGGCATAAGCCATCATGCCCGGCTGCTTTTCATAAGATAATTTTCTCCAAATTTGTGTTGGAGAATTGTTTTCTGTGGCTTGCAATAGGAACATTGATACCATGAAATAAGGTGTGGTGGAAAGTACTATCAATCAAGTCCTAGAGCTTTTGCCTCTTTAGAAAGTTGACATGCTAAAAAGAACAGGTGGTTAGTAGCTGCAGTGGAGGTATTATTATTTACATTCATCTGTTTTGTTTTTTATTGCACATTTATTGAGGGTCATTGCTGTGCCAGGCATTGGGCCAGGTGCTAAGGATACAGTATTGAGCAAAACAGACACTTCATGGACACACAGTGACAGGAAGTCCTAATTGCAGTGATCATCTGGCTGGCTTTGTCTGCATTTCAGGTTTTGTTTCATAATCATTTGCCTCCTTAGAAATTCAGAGAGTTACAATGTAGACTGTTGTTTGATGTTAATCAATTAATTAATTTCCTATTTAGTTCTAAAAAGAATGTGAAGTGGCTTATCAAAAATACGCAGATATAGTAAGATCAAAGAGTATCAAACAATAAAAACAGCATTTAGTAAAAAGGGAGCAGAGGATAAAAATCTTGACTGAAGACCATTAGAACAAGTTAACTCGGTACTCAGCGTGACTATTGAGACAAGAGGAAGACAAAGTGAGAAGACAGAGCCAGTTAAAAGAGCCTTTAAGAAAGGATGTCAGTTTCACAGGAGAAATACAAGTTTTAAGAGAAATTTGCTTTTAGGTCCTCATGTAAGAGGTGCTGAACATTTTATAAAATACGGAAATAGGGCTGGGCATGGTGGCTCACGCCTGTAATCCCAGCACTTTGGGAGGCCGAGGGGGTCGGATTATCTGAGATCAGGAGTTTGAGAGCAGCCTGGCCAACATGGGGAAATCCCGCCTTTACTTAAAAAAAAAAAAAAAAAAAAAAATACAAAAATTAGCTGGGCATAGTGGCATGTGCCTGTAATCCCAGCTACTCAGGAGTCTGAGGCAGGAGAATCAATTGAACCTGGGAGGCAGAAGTTGCAGTGAGCCGAGATCACACCACTGCACTCCAGCGTGGGCGACAGAGCAAGACTCCATCTCAAAAAAAAAAAAAAAAAAAAAAAAGAAAAAGAAAAGAAATCGGCATCATTTGAATGCTTCCCTATCTGTGCCTGCTGTGAGTGCTGATGGCAAAATATCTATTAGATTATTGAGGGTCTGGAAGGGTAAGGGTGTGTGTGTGTGTGTGTGTGTGTGTATGTGTCTGTGTGTATTTGTGATGTCAGGGAGAAGAAGCACAGTTTCCCAAAGTGTTATTTCACTGTGATGGTAAAAAACAAGAAACAAAAACCAAAACAAAACAAAAAACCGGAAAGAAGACTTATTTGGGTGACATTTAGTGTAATCTCATGGATAACTTACAGTATACAGTTTGCTTTCTCCAGTTGTTTTTAACAGGGACAGAAGCCCTGGTGAGAAAACGCATTCCAGTGGGCATTTGTTGCCGACCCTATGGGGACTGTGTGAGAGCTAATCCTCACTCTCAACCTGCCTTTCCCAGCTGAAGTAGGTATTATGTCAGCAAGGGAAATGGAAGCCCCCTTTAACCTTTGTCCTTTCTTTTAAATTCCAAATTGATATGGGACAGCTCCTATCTTATAGGAAGACAAAGAATTTGATGATGATGACATGATGATGGTAATAATAATGATATAATAACAAGTACTATGAGGCTGTGGAGGCAAGCTCCATGGAAGAGGATTCTTCCATGAAGAAGGGTTCTTACCATGAAGCCCCTTCCATGTTGAAAACTGTGGCAGAGGACACATTCCAGGCTTAAGGAATACAGTAAGAAAGTTCATGGAGGTGGGGCAAGTACATGGAGCTTTGGATACCATTCTAAGAAGTTTGGATTTTATAAAAATGGTAGGTCGTTGAAAAATTTTGAGGAGGGCAATTCATGATATAATCTTCCTTATGTTTTAAGAGGCTATTTCTGTCAACAGTGTGGAGCTGTGTTGGTTAAAACAGTAGCCACTAGTCACATGTGGTTATGAAATGTGGTAGTGAAAAAATGTGGGTGGTCTGAACGGAAATGTGCTGTAAGTATAAAATACACACTGGATTTTGAAGACTTGGTACCAAAATATGTAAAAATACATCAATAATTTTTATGTTGATTACAAATTGAAACTATTTTTGGTATCTTCAGTTCAATAAAAATTAAAGTTAATTTCATTGGTTCCTTTTTATTTCAATATAGCTACTAGAAAGTTTAAAATTTCCTATGTGGCTTACATTACATTTCTATTTGAAGGTGCCAGTGTGGAGGCTGGCTAGGAGAAGGAAAGAACCGAAGACCAGGAGAAGAGAGGAAACTATTGCAAAACCTTAGGCAAGAGATGTTGAGGGTCAGATATAAGGCAGTGACTCTAGGAATGAACTGGAGAGGAGTGGTAAAAAAAAAAAAAAAAAAAAAAGGCTTTTTAAAATAGGACGAGACAAGAGTTTCTATGGGTGTGGGGATCCAAAAGAGGGAGTCAAGCTTGCAAGTCAAGTGTCTAGTCTAGGTGACTAAGAAGATGTTGGGGTGATGGTTTTAGGTTTTGCTGCATATGGGTTTCAAGGTGAACACATAACACGTATGAAGCAATGAGGAAGTCAGGTGTGAAGCTCAAGAGGGGATGTGGTGAAGTTGTAGATCCAGGAGTCAACACCAGGAAATGGTAGTAGAAGAACAGAAATGGGCCTGATCTCCGGGCTCATTCAGACAAGGAGAAAGGGAAAACAGAATGAGAGCCAAGCACGGAGAATTGGGGAAAATGATGGAGGCTGGGGCTCAGAATTTAAGATGTGGATAAAAGAAGACAAGCTTGACTGAGGCTGGCCAGGGAGGACCCAGAAGATCCTAGTACCATGTAGATCAAAGGAGACCTTTTCAGATGGGACAAGTTTACACATGCGGGAAGAAGAGGTTGTTGAGTGAGGCTGTCAGGCGTGTTGGGGTAGGCCTTTGACTGAGTCGCCTAAAAGCAGATGTCAAATTGCAAAAAGTCCAGGAGTGAGGAAGAGGATACTGTGGGTTCAGGTGAGAACTACTGGGAGAAGTTTGGGCACTAGAGAAGGCTAATGGGGACTCGGAAGCAGGGGGTTGGAGGCAGGGGGCTGGGGGTGGAGGCAGGGGCAGCTCAGGGCTGAGGGCAAGGATTTTCAGGCAAAGGGTGAAGGAGGGAGAGGCTGCAGGTGGAAGAAGACTATAATTGATGGGAGCAAGGCCAAGAAAACGAACTGGTGCAGGAGGCATGTGAAAATGTCACACTTGCGGGAGTCTTTCCTTTTTTGTTTGTTTTCAAACAAAAGCTTTTAAGCTACATCTCCTCAAGCCCATCCCAAGGATCCAACTCTGCCCGGGTTCCATCTGGGTAGGGCCTTCTTCAGACAGGAGAGACAGAAGGAGGCCCCTCTCAGAGCGTCTGCCTCTTTTGCACCCGACTGCTCCTGCTCAGAGGCCGCGGGAAGCTGCGGGGACTGGATGGTGCACCTCCCCAGTGCGCATAGGACTTGGGAGGCCACACTCCTCCGGGCTGTGTGAGCCTCGGGTCCGCCCAGATCTCTTATACTGTGGCACCTCCGCCCAGAGCCTGAAGAGAAGAGCAGCACCGCGTCCCTCCCGAACCCCGAGCTTCGGCTCGGGCTGCAGCGCCGGGCCTCCTCCGGCAGGGGCGCTGGGAACTCGCGGATGGCCGGCTCTCGTCCAGCGCCCGATCCCGCGCCCACCTGGGCCTGCGGCGCTGGAACTTTTCTTGGGAATACCCGCTACTCCCTGTCTTTGGAAACCCACAGATGCCAGGACCCGCACCATTCTGGGCCGGACGCTGTCGCTGGCTTGGTTCTTTGGCCCAGCCTCCCCCGCTGCTAATTGCCATTTTGGCACCGGGTGGAAAGGCAAGTTCAAGAGGGCGGGGGCTCTCGGGAATCGCTGGATGTCTTCTTCCTTGGCCAGCTTAGATTCTCAGGCGCCTCTTCTGCCTCCTCCATCCCTCTTGGCTCTTACCTGGCGCCCTTTCGCCTCCTCTTCTATCTCCCTCTTCCTTTTGCACCATTCTCTCGCCCCTTTTCTCCTTCATCTTGTCTTTCCTCTCTCCCCTTTTCCCTCTATTTTCTCCTTCATTCCTTCCTCTCACCTTTCTTTCCTCTCCGCGCATTCCCCTCCCTCTCGCTCCACTTTAACCATCTTCTAGAGAGGAGGAACTCTATCTACTCCCGAAGGGGAGGAGCAGGGCTGGAGGCTGTCTCGCTCTCCCTAAGCCTCCTCCCTCCTGCCTGCTCCTTTCTTAATAGCTCCTCCTCTAGCTCCTCTAGTCTCAGACTTTTCAACCCCTAGAATCCCAGGGGCTTCTCGGAGGCGGCGAGCTACACCACATGTCCTGGGGCCTGTAAACTGCAGCTGGAGGTCGTCTGTGGGTTTAGCTCATTTCCCTTCAGCCCACCTGAAGTCTCCTTCTTCCTACGGTCACGAAGGATCTCAGCTGCACCAAGCGCGCAGGCTACACTCCTGCAGTAGCGGATTGGGGACCAGATAAGCCCACGCGGCTCCCGCCTGAGTACCCTCTTAACTGGCGGCCGACACTTTGAAACAATTGAGTCCGTTCAGAAACGGACTGGGGAGAGTGAGGGCACGACCTCAAAATCCTAGGCAGCAAAATGAGGTCTGGATCCTCCCTGGAAGAACAGACATCTCGACTACTCTCTCGCCCCACCTCTGGCCGGGAGGTCCGGGCAAGGAGAATCCCTCAACCGAGAAGATCTGGCAAGTCCCCGATCCCACCGGGGTCTTCCGCCTCTTTTCCCTCATCCCCTAGGAGGCTTTATCAGGTTCTAACCGCTAGTAGTGGGGGCCGTGGGTGCTCGGGGCGCCAAGAGGAGGGGGCTGCCGAGAGCGGCCTGCCTAGTTCTCAGCATTGCCTCTTTGACCACACGCAGGCTCCTGGAAATGCAAACACAGCCCGTGCGTGATCCGCGAGCGACCAAAAGCCGAGCGCACACCTCCCGCCCCCGCCCCACTTGCCATCGCTCACACTAACGTGCACACATGCTCGTGCAAACGCGCACGCACGGAACAGCGCGCCCCCTCACACCCAGCCGCGCTCCCGGCCCGGCTCAGCCAGGTGCCCCCACGCGGCAGCGCCCGGTCTGCCCGCCGGCCCCCTGCGAACCCCTCGCCTCACGCCCGCCTGCCTGCGCGCACGCACGCGCACGCACGCATTCCCCACGCCCCCGCGCGGGGGCGCAGGCCTTGGGTGGCGGGGTTTGGCCGGGAGCCGGCCGGGCCAGGGAGCGGCGAGCAGAGTCCAGGGTGCATCCCGCGCTTCGCTTCCGTGCGCAGCCTCCCCGCGCGGAGGCACCTGGCTCCCTCTCGACTCTAGAACGCGAACAGTTGGCGTTGAGCACACAACTCCTCCTCCTTCTCCCCCGAGACCCCTGTACCCTCCCCGCGCGCCATCTCCCGCCCCTCATAACAGGCCCGAAGAGTAAACCCCCAAACGCGTCCAGAAGCGGCTCCCAACTCTTCGCCGGGAGCACGTTGGAGGCTGGATTTCGGAGAGACTCGGGATTGGGGTCTATTGCCGGCCCCTCCTGGATCCGGCTTGATTTTCATATTTTAAGAAGATTTTCTTATTACCTTTGATTACTCCTTTTTACCAAATTTCTGGAGGAGCTCAGTGGGGAGGATTGGGGGGAATCTGATTTTAAGAAAGAAAGCACCGAAGGGGCAATTATTAATTTTCCTCGGGTTTGGAATCACCCTCTGGACGAGAGAACGGGCGAGCGGGAGCTAGGAGGGAAGAGTGGAGAGGACCGGCGAGGCGCGCCAGCCGGAGCCACCTCCTTCCCGGCCGCCCCCTCCCCACTCCCCCTACACACACTCGCTCGCTCGCTCGCCGGCGCGCGCACACCCCCCGCGCCGGACCCGCACCTCGGCGGGCGCCACACACTCGGCAGCCCGAGCCGCGGTAGCCGCAGCGGGATGGAGGCGGCGCGCACGGAGCGCCCCGCAGGCTGGCCGGGGGCGCCGCTTGTCCGGACGGGGCTCCTACTCTTGTCGACGTGGGTCCTGGCCGGCGCCGAGATCACTTGGGACGCGACAGGCGGTCCCGGACGCCCGGCGGCCCCGGCTTCGCGGCCACCGGCGTTGTCTCCACTCTCGCCGCGGGCAGTGGCCAGCCAGTGGCCGGAGGAGCTGGCGTCGGCGCGGAGAGCCGCCGTGCTGGGGCGCCGGGCCGGACCAGAGCTGCTGCCCCAGCAGGGCGGCGGCAGAGGCGGTGAGATGCAGGTGGAAGCCGGAGGGACATCACCGGCAGGCGAGCGGCGGGGCCGGGGCATCCCAGCTCCTGCCAAGCTTGGCGGCGCGAGGAGGAGTCGCCGGGCGCAGCCTCCAATCACCCAGGAACGCGGGGACGCCTGGGCCACTGCTCCGGCCGATGGTTCCAGAGGAAGCCGTCCCCTTGCTAAGGGTTCCCGGGAGGAGGTGAAGGCGCCGCGGGCTGGGGGGTCGGCGGCTGAAGACCTCCGGCTGCCCAGCACCTCCTTCGCGCTGACCGGGGACTCGGCCCACAACCAAGCCATGGTGCACTGGTCGGGACACAACAGCAGCGTGAGTACCCACCCGGCGGCGGGTCCGCCTGTTTCCTGACACCGAAGGGGAATGGGGGGGTGGGTGGGAGCGAGGGACAGATAGTTGCTCGGGGGTCGAGGCGGGGGACGCCTCGACTTTTCGAGATAACAGGTTTGTCCGATTCCCCCCACGCCCCCAACAGGTTAACGGAGTTTGTTGTTAGACGCTGTGTGCGTTTGTTTACTGGAGACCCTAGGCTTCGGGCCGCCGGGAGGGGAGTGGAGGAAGGGGCTTCTTAAAGATGAGTGGGGGAGGGATCTGTGCTCACTTTCTCCAATACTTGGCTTGGAGGGTCAGTTTTCCTCTTTGCGGGGTGCTTGAATTCTTGGATGAGAAGAAGGGCTGACTTGGGGCAGGAGCCGCTGAACAGACCGATTCCTGCGGCTGCCGGGCTCCCCCTACCCCCACCCCACCCCCACCCCCGCTCCCGTCACGCGAAAGGGAACCCGGAAGGCCATTCGGACTCCCAGCCTCCTGCTCGCCTCGGGGTCGCTGCTCTCCGCTCTAGGCGCGCAGTCCTCCAGCCCAAGAGGGAGGCTCGGCCAAGTCGGCCCCCAGCCTTGGCCTTCAGGTAACCCCGGTTCCTCCTTCAAAGTCCAGGGAGCGGCCCTGGAAAGCCGTAGCAGAGGCCGTAAAAAAAAAGTTTAAAGCGTGACGCGAAATTCCACACCCATCCAGCGCCCATGCCACACCGCTCGCCCTCACGCACGCACAGGCACACGGAAGTCGCTCAGCAGAAAACTCTCGACTTCACCATTGCGTCCTGCGCCACAAACGGCTCCCTGAGCGGAGTTGTGTGCCTGAGCTTCCTGCACACCTCTCCACCCGCTTTTCCCCGCCACCGGGTTCTCCTGGACAAGGATGTACCGAGAGGTGGCGTCGTTGAGCCCGGTCTGGCCGACTCCGGCGTTCCGAACTGGGCGCCCGACTGAGCATCGCGCCTGCCTGGCAGCTGCAGCGGCCCGCAGCGCGTGCCCGGAGGGGCTCCCCCTACCTCGCCGGCACCCAGCGCTGTGCAGCCAAGCAAAGAAAAGGCGGGGGACAGGTTCCCACCATCTCCCCGACTTCCCTCCCTCCCGCGGTCCCTACTTGAGCCAGATTTGGAAAATCCTTTCCTCTTCTCTGGCTCCATGGTTCAGATCAGAACCTGGCGTTGGGTAGGGTGCACGCTCCAGGCGGAGGATGACGGGTGTCTGTACAAGCAGCCTTGGGGAATTGATTTGATAGGAACTCACCCCGCAACTCCCTGCCGTTTTGTATTTCTCTTCATGACCGGTGTTTGACAAAATTTCTCTGGGAAATTTTTGCCTTATTTTAACAGAGCCTGGGATGTCCAGGATTGGGTATCTAATAAGAGGAAAGCGAGGGGTCCGCAGAAGGTAGCACATAAGCAATACCAAAGTGCAGATTTCTTGGTTTCTAATGATGCACAGCGCGGGCAGCCCAGCCTGGGTAGCCCATGCTGGTCTTGAAGGACCAGTGAAGTCCAGCTTCTCAGCAGCGCGATGGCGGGCTTCATCTGCCTTGGATGAAGAACCCCGTAGCCTCGGGCTGACACCTCTGGCGAGAGGGGTGGACAATGTGTGCCTTTGCAGGGCTGAGTGATTGAAGACTTCCAAGTCCCTTCCAAGAGGACTTGGATATGTGTGTGCTGGGGGGAGATTCTCTGACCTCAGGGTTGATTCTCTGACAGCAGGGGTTGTGAATCCCAACTTCATTTTAGTTTGATAATTAGGGTGTGTGTGTATGTGTGTGTGTGTGTGTGTGTGTTGGGGTTCTTACTTGGTGAGGAGGATGGATGGATGGATAGGATGTGTGGAAGTAAATATATCCTAGGAAGAGGAGGATGTAATGTCTTTACATCTGTGGCTTCCCTACTGCCACATTAGGACAATATAAATTCACCCTCCCTGAAGAGTTTTTCTGTGTCTCTGCTTTTATTTTAAGGATTATTTTTGAGTATTTACAAAGCCTCTGAAGATGGGACTTTAGAGAAAATGCTTCCTGCAAATAGCAGTTAACTGTGCATGGCCTTCTTTGCTCATCTTCAAAGCAGTTGTGCAGCAGAAGAGGTGAGGGGCAGGTCTGGCCCGTGCTTCCTGGGGGAAATGACTCTTCAGTCAAATGACGGCCAAAGGGGCTTGGGGACCGGAGCAGTTGGGCTTGGAGTCCTTGGTGACAGCAATGAGATTGGACAATGTATGAACAGCCCACAGGGACTTATTGGTTGTGCTCTTGGCCAGCCTTACTGCCCATGCAAGAGCACCACAGGTGGATGTAGGGCCACACACTGTCCTGTCTCTCCAATCTGGGGAAGAACTGCCTCTTTAGCCCCTAGGCTGGACCTGTCTCTTCTGACCACATTTTGTAGGCAATACGAGAGAGACATCCTTAATTATCAAGTCTGTGAGCCTCTGTAAAGAAGATGGAGAAGCATACTCACATGGCCCTGTCTTTGAGACTTTAAGGAAATCTCCTGGAGAGTCACTGGGAAACCAGTTTCAGCAACATTTACCCAGCTGGTTTTTCTCCTGTCCCCCTTTCCTGATGGCAGGAAAAGAAGGTGTTGTAAATAAAAGCCAGGGTGAAGAGTGATGGGGATGAGGACACTTTGGGAAGATTCCTTCATCATTGGTTTCAAAGTGGAGGGAGATGTCTGTAAAACAGAGAACATGGGGCCTAGCTCCAGGCTCTTCTGACATGGAAAGAGAATTTTATCTTTTCTTCTGGCTTCTGGAGTATTAGACATGTCCTTCTTCAGGAGGCCACCAGTTTAATTTTTAACACAATGAGGGTTTCCTTGCTCTTCTTCCAAGTGTCTCTGATGCACCTGATTACTTGATATGAATTCCCTTTTGGGGAGCGTTTTCAGTAATCCTATGAAATTGAAAATTGAACTCCATTCTGACTGAGTTTACAGTCAGGGATGCAGGGTGGGACATGAAGGAGAAGGGCCTTCAGCCCACCCCATTGGTCCAGTGTGTGCCCCAGGTGGTTGAGGGTGCAGGAGGAGACCCTTGACCAAGGCTTGGGCTGGGTATTTGCCTTGGTCCCAGGACTGAGAAGAGATGGCTTTGGGGGCAAAGGAGAAGGAGTGCAACTGGCTTTGGGCAAAGGAATCAGGAGGGCATGGGGTCTGGGCACCACCTCTTGACCATGTTGCCTGCCAGGTGCTCTGGCTGGAAAGTGAGTGGACTTGGCCTTGGAGCCTTTACTCTGGAGGAGCAATTTGCTATTTTTTCTCTCCAGTTGCCTCCAGCTGGAATCCTGGTGATTAATGGGTTAGAGAGTGTTTCAAAAACACCCAGAGGGAGCCCAGTCCCCGTGGCTTACAGGGAAACAGAAAAACACATTATTCTGTCCTTTTCCTTCAAATGAAAGAAGAAGCCTCCCTGCTTGCTCAGTGAGTTGGCAAATGGCTCTGGAGAGTGGAAAGTTGTGAAGGCACAGTCCACTTCTCCACACCCCCTCCTTCTTGGATTAACCCTTCATGGGGCCCCCATTCCTGGTGCCAAGGTGAAAACACTGCATCTGCCCTCACATTGGTCTTCATTTCCTTCCAGCAGCGCACTCGAAGTGGCAGCGATTTGCAGGCTGCTGCCCCTGCAGTGTATCTGCTTGGAATACTTGCCAGGTAGTTCTCAATTAATGTGCCCAACACTGCATCTTGGTGAAGAGAAATGGGGAGATGCTGATATTTCTAGGCCCTCCCAGATCACCCTGCCCTGAGCGTACTAGTAGGTGTAACACAGATTCTCCCAGGCAGGATTTCCTACCCTTAACTAATTCAGCTGGACTGTGTTCTAAAATATTTACTCCTAATGTGCAAAATAGTGACAGATTTGATCAGATTAATTGTATTTCACTCACTGGATCATCTAATTGTGGCTCCCAAACAGATTTTTCAAATAGCTTTTGGCTGGATTGCTTGTCTTCATCCTCCCTGCTCGCAGTTCCTGTGTCACAATATCTTAATGCATTCTGCCTTTTTGGAGGCTTAATAAAGAAGCTTGCCACAGAAGCCATTCTTCAGGGTTTTGCCAAAAAAATTGTTTTCAATTAGTATTACAAGGGGAAACCATCTCAGTTGAGATGTAGCTGGGAAATGCATGGGGACATAACGGTACTAATTGCTCCTGGTCATTGTTGGTCTGAGGGGCCGTAGGGAGAGGAGGAGCTGGGCACAGCCTATTTATCTGCTCTGTGATTTCTCTGATGGCTGGATTACAGGATGTGATTTCCTTCTCAGATCCTTCAGTGATTTCCAAGGTGAGCAGAAGTTGCAGACTCCTTAATTGGGAGGCCTGATTTAATGATTACAGAAATGCAGTGGCTGGAACTTGCTTTGTAGCTGGCAAAGAAGGAATGCCCGGGAGTGGCTTCTCCAGTGGTGTTGGATTTAAGGGAAAGGGAGGGTGACTTCAGTGGCAGGAAGGCTCAGTGGACAGAAGGGAAAATTGCTTTTTCTTTGGGCTGTGTAAATCTATTGTCAGTGAAGGAATCCTGGAACTGGATGATCTGTGGGCCCTGAATCATCTCATAAGGAGCAGAGAGGTGCAACAAAGCAGACACTCTGTGATAGAAAGATTTGGCTGGAGACTAGTGGTTTATCCAAGGCTAGGTATAGATTGGCTAAGTCACTTAAGGCCTGTGGCTTGACCTACCTGTTGATTTCCCGCTTTCTGCCTTCTTTTGGCCTCTTGGCTGGTTTGAGACACTTCCCTTACAGGGAGAAAATGTCAAAGGAGGATTCTGCAGTAAGTTTGAAGGAGAAAAGAGGCCTTGTGGAGGAGGAAGTGGGAGATATAGAATGTGAGTGCCTAGTGGGTCACTAGGCAGTTCTGGTAAGCAGAACTGGCTCTGTGGGATGGATCGAATTTGGCTAACCAAGTTTATTCCCCTGGTGTTGTGGGTAACTGAGAAAAGGCTCTGGATAGGGCTCTGACTTTGTTGGTAGTCAGTGGAGATGAGGGAGCTTTGCCTTACACATGGTTGGCACTTGATAATGTTTGACTGAGTGAATGAAAGACAGTCTCAAGTCTCATCAAGCAGAGGCTATAAAGGAATTAGAAATTGTTGTTTCCTGGGATAGCAATGATTTCAGAACTTGACAGCTACCATAGCCAGGAGTGTTTCATCCAGTGTGTCTACATTCTGGCTTGAGGAACTTCGGTTTCTTAAATTCAGATCCAGAGTCCATTAGCCTGGCATTCAAGGCTATGTATGTCCCGGGTCTACTTCTCCAACTTTGGATTTGACTCGTCCCTGATTGACTCCTGCATTCTGGCCAGGGCAGCGTCTTCATTGTTCCAAGCACCTTGAGGTCTGTTCCACTTGGGGTACCCTTCTTTCTTGATGAAAGGGCACCTGTTATTCATAGCTCAGTTCAACATTCAGACGCAGTGGCTCTGTGAAACTTTCCTTAGAAGCATTTATTTCTCTTTTCCCCTACTTGTTTATAGAATTTGCAGAGTGCACCACACATTTTGTCATATTTAGTTTAGTACTTACTTTAGTCTTATATTATTTGGTGAGTGTTTTGAGGGTGAGAGCTGAAATAATTAAAACAGCACCCCTTCCCTCCAATCACCATCAAGTGCGAGTTCTGTTCTTCTCATCCATGCCTGGCAGCATGTGCCGTAGGGTAGTACATAGCTCAGTAATACTGAACTCACCTGGGGAGTTGGACTGTGCCTTAGCTGCAGGGTAAGAGGAGAGGAAAGAGGATCATTTTGCCCTAAGATAACTAACAGGTTAACACTGTCTCTTAATAACACTGAGTTTAGACAACTGGTGTATTATTTCATGTATGAATGTTAACATAAGATTCAGAGGGGTCTCTACACTACTTAGTAAGAGGATAGAAATAAGGACTAGTTAACAATCCTGGCTTCTCATGGACTTCAGAGATCAGATGGACACCCCCATAAGACATTCATCCATTTTCTGAGTGTTTCCTGTGTATGTGGCATTGTCCTAGAAACTGTGGGGTTGGTAGAAGTGTGATAGAGAGGAGACAAAGAAGGATAAGACAGCATTTGCCTCATGGTCCTGCCGACATGCTTTGGATGTGAGACTGCTCTTCTGTAAAGTTAAATAACACATGACAACAAGACAGATGCCATGGGGTGATACGTGGTTAATTGTCAAGTGATCGTTTCAGGCTATGAGCTCGCAGAAGAGAGGATCCCTGTGGGACATACTAGAGGAATTTGAGACTTGCAGAATGTCAAGACTGGAAGTGCACTTGGGAATTGTCTTCATCAAATCACTCATGATAGAGATGAGGATATGAGGCTCAGACAGAAACATGGCAGCCTACCTTGGACCCTGCTTATTTTTTTTTCTCTTGGAAGAGCCATCCCCTCTTCACACCCATTTTTCTCCTTTCTTCTCAGGTTAACAGAGCATTTTCCTTCTAAGAGGATTTGTGTGTTTTCACTCTGTTGAGGTGCCCATTTTATAGGTAGGGTAGATTGAGGCCCCAGGATGGGTATCCTATGAGGCTAGTTAGAGAGATTTAGGAATAGATTCTTTCCTTCTGTTCTGGGGCCATACTCTATAGTCAACCTGCCCACCCACCACGGTGGCTGCAGACAATGAATAACAAGCTAGTTAATGTTGGACAAGCTGTATCTTACTAACCATTGTTAATGGGGGCCTCTTGTGAGTCACTTTGTTATTTGAGTTAGTGAGTGAATCAAGCCTGGTTACATCACAACCAGGAATATTTTGCTCATTTATTTTGATCAGTGTAGTTTGGATTTAATTATTTATAGAAATACTGTTGTTTATATACACTAATAAATGTTCTATAGTAAATTTGGAAAAAATAATGGAGTCTAAGAACCTCAGGATTGCACAGATTGTTTTCTGCTATTGAGTGCATGCAGGGAATCAGAGGAAGCCATCCCTGCTTGGTTGAGATGAGAGGGACCTGCAGCAGAGTGGGGCCAGCAGGGTTCTTGGTCAGTAAAACTGTGCCCTTGGCTAAGTAGGGGACTGTTACTTGGCATGCATTGGAAAGAGAAAAAACCTTCTTTAAGGGAAAAACTGGAAATAAAGCTATGTAGGATAATCAAGGATTATATTGGGTTGTGGGATTATTTAGTATGGGTATATGGTACAACTTGTGTGAATTCATATTTGTGGAGAGATTTCATCATGAATGCAATCCTCTTCTGGATTTGTTGAGAACAGATAGACTGGGAACCTGAAACAGGCCACATACTAAATAAGATCATGGATTTTGCAGCCAGGTGCCTGGGTTCAAGTCCTGCCTCTGTTTCTTAATAGCTGTGTGACATTGGGCAAGTTGTTACCCTCTCTGCTGTTTCTTCATCTGAAAAAAGGGAGTGATGATATAGTATCTCTACCTTGGGCTGTTGTAAGAATTAAGTGAGACTGTACAGGGCAGAGTGCTTAAAAGAAGTGCCTGACCCATTTGTAGCAAGCACTCAAGATACTTTAGTTTAGTTGTTATTTTTATATCTGGAAGGGGCCTTCCCTTAATTTTCAGATGGAAATGTTGAAGCAGAGGAAGGAGGCACTTGCTCAAGGTTTCCCAGTGAGCTGATGGCAAGGCCTTGGCTAGAACCCAGTTCTCATCAAGATGCTCATTTCAACCACCTCCCATAGTTCATGTCCCCAGTCAATGAGTCTTTGCCATGTCTATCTTTTCTGTCGTGCCAAAGTAGACATTGAAAAGGATCTAGAAGTGAATGACTGGGGACCTGTATTCTTGAAATTCATACTCAGAATTTGTAATAGAAACAGAATAATATTCATTAGATGATTACACTAATAAGCTATGAATAAATTTAACATTATTTCGGGGCTTTTATTGCATGGAGAGTTAAGGGATCCAGAAAGATGAAGAGTAGCTTCTCTCAGATTGGGCATCCATGATACAACTCACAGCTAATCAAGGGAGACTTCTTGAGGGAAGTGAGTAAAGTGTGTAGCTACTAGAACATTGGAGAACACTGGGTTGCTGGGGCTGGTTGACAAGCAGATCCCATTGTGCCAAAGACTCATGTATGCCAAAGTCATGGGCTAGACCTCAATGTTACATTTTTCCTTTCCTCTTCTGTATTTGTGCCTGTTGTGAAATGGGCATATCACATGGATTGGAGCTATCTGTAGAATATCTGCAGCCTGTTCCCCAGAATTATCACACTGGTACAATCCACTACTTTGTGGTGATCTATACCCATAGAGTTGTAGGCTTGAGTTCCCTTTTTGCCTTCACCCTGTGTACCAAGAGTGGAACCTGAGAGCCCTACATAGACACTAGAGGGAGTGTTGCCCTGGGAAAGAAGTGAAAATAAATAGGATGAAATAACAAGACAATGCTGTACCAGGAATTGTTCCGAAGGAGGGAAGATGAAAAGTAGACTGTAAGTGAATTGTGTAGGGGTTGTATGATGATCCATAGATGAATAATCATTTGGCAGCAGGACAGTTTTCAATCCTGGGGGGCTGATCATTCAGCCTCTTCCTACAGAAAAAAGGGGAATAGATACAAACACGTTCATTCAGCAGTTAGATACTCAGACCATTAATGACCAAACTAACACTCTACAAATAGATTCAGCTGGAAGTGATGCTTAGGCTAGGTTCTCCCATTGCTTCTGTATTTCCTTCCTTTTTGCTTCCTTGCTCTCTTGTATCTGGTGGTTAGTCAATAGGTGCTTATTGAGTTGAACAGAATAAATACTTGCTTAAATACTTAAAAGTGCCTGGGTAAAGAACAAGTGTCTTGGGGATGGAGTAGTGTCTGGCCTGCTGTTGCTGGCCTGGGATCTGCACTCTGGGACATTGCGGCTGTCTCTCACAGGCTCTCAGGTCCCACATGCCTGACATCCTCCCAGAAGCCTTTTTGACATCTATGGTGAGGTAGGCAGTTTCTCATTCAGATGGGTAGAATCAGGTTACAGATTACACTGCTGCATAAGAAATAAACTTTTTCTTTTAAAAATCTGTTCTCAGTGGGAGATGAAGAACAATGACTGAGTTGAACATTTTCAAGACTAGAAAAATAGCTCAAGCTGCCATATCTGAATGTGATTACACATAGTGGGGGAACTTGTCTACAATAAGAGTTCTGAGACAATGAAGCTGGTGACACAGAGAAACTTGTTTTCCAGAGTGGTGGTGGAAGAGGAGGGTATCCTTAGTGGTGAAAGAGTTGCTTATCTCACTGTGTTGCTTTCAGTGTTATTCATGCTTGAAAGCAAACTTTTGTTTGAAAGATTTCTCAAAACTCTAAAGCGTCTTTTCTGTCATGAGAAGGTCCCTAAGCCACAGCAATCTTGAACAAGTCTCTAAGCCTTAGTTTCACTGGCTGTAAAATGATGATAATACTGGAATTGCAGGGTTGTTGTGAATCTTAGAGATGATGCCTATAAAGGGCCTAGCATAATAGGCTATTTTAACATAAGAATGTTAATTTTTGTAATTCCAGTACTTTGGGAGGCTGAGGCGGGCAGATCACTTGAGGTCAGGAGTTCGAGACCAGCCTGGCCAACATAGTGAAACCTCCAGGCTCTACTAAAAAAAAAAAAAAAAAAAAAAAAAAAAAAATACAAAAATTAGCTGGTGGCACATGCCTTTAATCCCAGCTACACGGGAGGCTGAGGCTGGAGAATCTCTTGAACTCAGGAGGCAGAGGTTGCAGTGAGCCAAGATGGTGCCACTGCATTCCCCAGCCTGGGTGACAGAGTGAGACTCCGTCTCAAAAAAAAAAAGAATGTTAATTCTCATTTGGAGATCTGTTGGTACTCTACCCGTATTCCCGGGGTGTTCCTTTGCTCTGCATGCTGGCCTGATTTCCAACCACCAGCACCAGGGACCAGCTTTCCCTGATCACTGTAGCTTGCTTTGATCACACAAGGTACAGGCTGGAAGAGTCAAGGAATTAATGCCTGTGAGGGAGCAGAGAGCAGCCACTACCAATGACTGGTAGGAGTTGATGGATAAATATCTAGCCCCCTTGACTACTGGGGTTGGCTAACTCTGAGACATGTTTCTTTCATGGTTTCCCAGAGCTCCCTGTGGGATTAAACCCCAGTTTTAAATATATTTTAAATGTGTGTGTGTGTGTGTGTGTGTGTGTGTTTTAAATGGGTGCATTATTAGTAAGGAGAGAGCCTGCAAGTATGATTTAAAAAAATGGAAAATGCTTCTTTCAAGCATGCCTAGATTTGGTCTTACTTCAAGCAGATATATTTTCATTCATTCTTTCACTCATTCATTCAATAATTTTTTTGCTTAGTATGATGCCAGTTAAGTTATTTGAATTTTCTGGGATTCAGTTTTCTCACCTATAAAATGAAAAAGTTGCAAAAATTGGTGCAGCCCATCTCACCACAAAGTAGATGTGATATTAGGTCAGTCATTTCTTGATGGGTAAAATGGGCACAATCCTGTTTACTCCCTTTATGTCACAGTTAAAAAATGAGATGGTGCACATGGAAGCATTTTGAAAAGAATAGGGGGTGATATGAACTCAAGTTGTTAGTTTACCTCACCTCTCCTTCATTCCTTAAGGAGCTAGAGACCCTTTGACAACAGATTTGAGACCAGATGCAGCTCTTGCCTTCTTCTGCCTTCTCTCAGTACAAATGAACACTTCCATTAACACGCACACCATGGTAGTAAAAACCCCAAGATTCTTATTCCAGGCGTGATGTACAATTTATTTCAAGTCACGTCTGATAATAATAAAATTCTCAGATGGGAGTGTAATTTGGATGTTTTAACAAAACATTTGCCCCAGGTCGTGACCTGTATTGATTGCTCTGCCTTACTCTTTTCAGATCATGTGAAGTGTTTAGAGAGCACCTAGTATATGCCTAGTGAGGCAGCATGTGCAAAAAAATCTATGTGATGCAGACTGGACACCCAAGAAAACTTACAATTTTGTGTGTGGTAAACATATGTTGGACAGATATTGCAGAGAACAGTGTGAGATAGCATAAGACATGTACTAATTGGAGCATGCTTAGGAAATAACTTGAACATAATCAAGACCACAGTGAATGAAAATTAATGAAATTATTAAAAAATTCTGGTTGTTTTTATTATCTGCAACAAAATCTACTAGCACAATAAGAAATGGATGCTATCACCAAACCTGGGTCACTTGACAAGGAGTGTCCTGAGCTTTGAGGTCAAATAGATTACCTGTTGTTCTGACAGTTGTTCAGAATTCTGCCATGTCAGTGTGGTGTATAAATTGCTTACAGAGAACTCTGTTTTACCGTGTGTTTCTACTTGTTTTATTTTCTTTATAGGAAGATAAAGAATATGCTATTTCACCATAGTACTATGATATTCCAACTTTTTAGTTGTATTATTATTAGATATTCTAATTTGTACTGATTTCTTTCTTTCTAGGCCTGTTTCCCTTCTGTCATCTTGAGATTTCTATTTATTTTACTCTTGGATTAGTGCCTCTGTTTTTTGGATCCCATTCCTCTGTTGTGGGCTGCTTTTCATTTTTCTGTGGCATATCCTCAAGTAATCTTTTTCAGAGAATGCATGGGAATGTCTTGGTTTATACCTCTTGTCCTGATAGAATATGAATAGATGTATTTTGACTCTCAAAAGATCCAGGCTTAGATGATGAATCATATGGTCACCCAGTGCTTGGGAGATATTAATGCTTTAAAAATTTTTAATTTAAAAATTTTTTTGTGGGTACATAGTAGGCGTATATATTTATGGGATACGTGAGATGTTTTGGTACAGATATGCATTGCATAATAATCACATCATGGAAGATGGGATATCTATCCATTCAAGCAGTTATCATTTGTGTTACAAATAATCCAGATTATACTCTTTTAGTTATTTTAAAATGTACAATTAAAATTATTATTGACTCTAGTCACCCTTTTGTGCTATCAAATACTAGGCCTTATTCATTCATTTTATTTTTTGTACCCATTAATAATCCCCACCTCCCCCTCTCCCCCACTACCCTTCCTGCCTCTGGTAATCATTCTTCTACTCTATGCCCATGGGTTCAGTTGTTTTCATTTTTAGACGCCACAAATAAGTGAGAATATGCCATGTGTGTCTTTTGGTGCCTGGCTTATTTCACTTAACATAATGACCTCTACTTCCATCCATGTTTTTGCAAATGACTGAATCTCATTCATTTTTATGGCTGAATAGTACTCCATTGTGTATATGTACCATGTTTTCTTTATCCATTCATCTGTTGATGGACAGTCAGGTTGCTTCCAAATCTTGGCTATTGTGAATAGTGCTGCAGCAAACATGGGAGTGCAGATATCTCTTTGATATATTGATTTCCTTTCTTTTGAGTATATAACCAGCAGCGGGATTGCTGGATTGTATGATACCTCTATTTTTAGTTTTTTGAGAAACCTCCAAACTGTTCTCCATAGTAGTTGCACTAATTTACATTCCCACCAACAGTGTACAAGGGTTCCCTTTTCTCCATGTCCTCACCAGCATTTGTTATTGCCTGTCTTTTGGATATAAGCCATTTTAACTGGGGTGAGATGTTATGTTATTGTAGTTTTGATGTGCATTTCTCTGATGATCAGGAGATCCACTTTTAAAAAAGATTCTTGGCATGTCTAAAATTTTGTTTTGCTCTCACATTGGCTTGGTGGTTCCTCTGGATATAGAAATCTAGGGTCAAAAAAGTTTTTCTTGGATTTGGGAAGTACTTAGGTTACTTGATGCTTTTGTATCATGTGCTATTTGGCATTATATGTGTCTCCCCTTCTACTCATGGACTGATGAAGGTGGGAAAAGGAGGTACATAACATAAGATACCTGTGACTTTGTTCAAATTAGTGATGTGCAACCCTTGAGGAAGCCTGATGCATTAAAACTGGATTTACACAAAATCGGTAGTATAAGGTGGGGGATTAAACACTCTGCAGAGCCATTTGCTATTTACACTCATTATCCAAATACCTTCAGTGTAAAACTCAACCAAAAGAAGTAGTTTTAGGCAGGGTGCATTGGCTCATGCCTGTAATCCCAGCAGTTTGGGAGACCAAGGCAGACAGATTACCTGAGATCGGGAGTTTTAGACCAGCCTGGCCAACATGGTGAAACCTTGTCTCTAGTAAAAATTCAAAAATTAGCCAGGTGTGGTGGCACACACCTGTAGTCCCAGCTACTTGGGAGGCTGAGGCAGGAGAATCACTTGAACCGGGGAGGCGGAGGTTGCAGTGAGCAGAGATCACATCACTGCACTCCAGCTTGGGTAACAGAGCTCCGTCTCAAAAAAAAAAAGAAAAAGGAGTAGTTTTATTTATTTAATTTTAGCTTCGGGGGTACATGTGAAGGTTTGTTATGTAGGTAAACTCATTTCATGGGGGCTTGTTGTACAGATTATTTTGTCATGCAGGTATTTAAGCCTAGTACTCAATAGTTATTTTTTCTGCTCCTGCAGAAAAAATAGCCAGCATTGTCTGTTGTTCCTTCCTTTGTGTTCATGAGTTCTCATCATTTAGCTCCCACTTGTAAGTGAGGACATGTGGTATTTGGTTTCTTTTTATTTAAAAAAATTTAAAATCATTTTTAAAAACCACAGCAATAGCCAATTAATATGGTTTGGAACTGTGTTCTTGCCCAAATCTCATGTTAAATTGTAATCCCCATTGTTGGAGGTGGGGCTTGGTGGGAGGTGATTGGATCATGGAGACAGATTTCTCATGAATGGTTTAGCACCATCCTCTTGGTACTGTCCTTGTGACAGTGAGTGAGTTCTCATAAGATCTGGTTGGTTAAAAGTGTGCAGTGCCTCCTGCCCCCACCCCGCCTTGCTCCTGCTTCTTCCGTGTAAGACATCTGCTCCCCCTTTGCCTTCTGCCATGATTGGAAGTTTCCTGAGGTCTCCCCAGAAGCAGAAGCCAATGTGTTTCCTGTACAGCCTGCAGAACCATGAGCCAATTAAACTTCTTTTATTAAATATAAAATACACAGTCCTAGATGTTTCTTTATAGCAATGTGAGAATGGACTAACACATCAATATTCAATACATATTTGTGGAGTCCCCTCTATGTGCCAGGTGCTACTGGATTCTGAGTCTGTAATGGTGAGCAGTGCTCTGATTGAGAGGTACATGACAACACTAGGGACATTTAACTTAGGAAGGGCAGAGAGGGAGATGCAGATGAGTGGAGATTGCAAAGATGTGCAGGGTGGATTAGGTGCAGAGGTGAGGGCATAGTGTTCTGGGCATATGGCTTCTGTGGCAGGGAGGAGCAAGGTATTTGAAGGGGAAAGGAAGGATAGTGTGGCTGGAGCAGAGGGGCTGGGGGATGGTGAGAGATGAGATGAAGCTAGACAGGCAGGCATGGGCAGGACTAAGCAAGGGTTTAGTTCTTTATCCCAACAGCAAAGGGGTGGCCTGGCATGGTGGCTTATGCGTGCAATTCTAGCACTTTGGGAGGCTGAGGAAGGGAGATCCCTGAGCCCAGGAGTTTGAGAGGCAACGTGGAGAAACTCTGTCTCTGCAAAAAATACACACACAAACAAAATTAGCTGGGCATGGTGGAATGCACTTGTGGTCCCAGCTACTCAGGTGGCTGAGGCTGAGGTGGGAGGATCACTTGAGCCCAGGAGGTTGAGGCTGCAGTGAGCTGTGATCATGCCACTGCACTCTAATCTGGATGACAGAGTGAGACCTTGTTAAAAAAAAAAAGAGGAAAAGAAAAAAAGTAAAGAGGTGAGCCATGAAAAGGTTTATAGTAGGAGAGTGATAAAATGATAAAATTAAATGTACATTAAAAAATCACTCTGATCACCCTGTGGGTTAGAGGGAAAAAAGGATGAATGCTAAGAGGATGTAGCTGAAGAGGTTGATGGCTTGGATGGTGGTAGTGGGGGTAGATAAGAAGGAGTCCACTGAAGAAATATTTGGCAGATGTAGTTGATTGTGTCATTAGCTCCAATTCTTCACTTCTCTTTATAACTCCCTTTGTATGGGACCTTTGCAGTGCCCTCTCTCTGAATGGGACCTTCTTCCCCATCTTCTAACTTTTGGTTTGGCCTCGTGACTTGCTTTGGCCAATAGAGAGTTGGAAGTGATAGTGTGCCAGTTCTAAGCTCAGTTATCAAGAAGCATGTGTGTTTCTACCTGTTTTTTTGTGCCTTTGGGGTGGCCATGAGAAAAACATAGCCTGTTGGTCTCAGGAGGAGGATGAGAGACAACTAGTACATAGCCATTCCCAGCCAAGCCCACGCTAGATCAGCCCAGCCCAGTCCAGCTAGAACCACGTAGCTGAGCCCAGTTATGATCAGCCAACCCCAAGCTGCCCTGAATATTTCTGAGAATAAAGTGATTGATTGTTGTGAGAATAAGTGATTGAGATTTAGGTGGTTTATTTTGCAGCGTTTTTGCAGCAGGTAAAATCAATAGAACTTGAGAGATTGGATGTAGCAAATGTGTGGGAACATAATTACAGTATAAAGTGAGGTTCACCTGTATTTCGAGATCGTTAGCCTGCTACATACATGCTCAGGGATGGACTTAGGAGTGTTTTTTTGGTGGTTGCCTGCCCCTTGCCTCTCTTTACAATTCATGGTTTCTTTTTCTGGAGCTGAATGCGGTAGGCCAGATTTATAGTCCAAAAGAATTAATTGTCTACTCTTTTTCCTTCTCACTCTCCTTCTGGCAGGCTAATCAGATTCCAGCAGAGCCTGAGAGCTGAGTAATCCTCAGTTCCCTCAATAGGGGCCTTCAGACCCTAACATTTAGTGTATTCTTGTTGGAGTTGAAATCAATTTTAGCTCTGACTGTGAAGATAGAATTTCACTTGAAGGGGTGAGAAATACAGGGCCAGGGATTTTCTTGGTTTTGACTGATTATTTAAAATATATTAGTTCTGATAAAATATTTAGCTTTTAAACAACAAATTTAATATAGGGAATTGTACTTTATTTGTTAATGGAAGTTGCAGAGAGATTGGTAGGAGTTGTGCTAAAGTGCACTGTTGTGATTTTGCAAAGTATAGTAATTACTGTAATATTTGGTTGAATTATTAATATCTACTATGCCTACAGGAACATAAGCTTCTGCAGCTGAATTCATTTTAAAATTGCCTTTCTCCCTTCTGGTTTTGTTTTGTGTTTTCTTTCTTGTGCACTTACTAATTTTTAAAGAAATGGGGTAGGGCAGTGTTAATTATATTGTATGAAACACTGTTGTCACATGCTAACTGAATATATGCTTCTTCCAAACCGGTTTGCAGTGGCAGATTGAGGGATGCTGAAAGAATCATGTCTGGGGAGAAAGGGCTCATCCATGTGTTTTTTTCAGGAGCTGAGATGAGGAGAGAAAATAGCAGAGAGGTCACATGTATGCACATGAGTATTATGTCTGCATGCTTCTAAGCAGAGCTGGTCCTACCTGTAGATGAAATTGGTAGGTGTTTAGGCATGTGTGATGAAACAGCACAAGTCTCCTTTTTTATTTTGAGATGGAGTTCGCTCTTGTTGCTCAGGCTGGAGTATGCAATGGCATGATCTTGGCTCACTTGGCTCAGTTTGTGTTTGTATTTTTAGTATAGGCAACAGTTCATTATGTTGGCCATGGTGGTCTCGAACTCCTGACTTCAGGTGATCCACCCACCTTGGCCTCCCAAAGTGGTGGGATTACAGGTGTGAGCCACAGCGCCTGGCCTCAAGTCCCCTTTCTTAATTGCCTTAACAGTGGTTACTTAGTGTCTATTATGTGCTCAAATGAGATTATTGTGCATGATGATGATGATGATGGTGATGATGGTGATAGCTTACAGTTGTTACCTGAGTGGGCTCATGCCACAATAGGACTCTGGATGGAGTGCAGGGTTATAAATAAGCACTTTTTTTTTGTCTTTTTTTTTTGTTTTTTGTTTTTGTTTTTGTTTTTTTTTGGTTGTGACTAAACTGAAATTGGAGGACTAGCCTTCACATGAATATCTGCCAGCTTTATGAAATGGTGTAAGTCGGTCAACATCTGAGACTCAAGTTTCCTCATCTGTTTAATAGTTGCAAGGATCAAAATGAAATCATGTATTTGAAAGGGCATTATAAACTATAAATGTACAGATATTTTTAAGGAAATATCACAACATGGTATTAAATTGTGGAAGAAGTTGCTCATACTCATGTTGTGATTTTGAAGGGGAGCAAGGAGGACTTTTTTGCTTGATTTTATTTTTTCCTTTCCAGAATCTTCACAATTAGAGGACCATTTTTCATGTTGAACATTGTTCCCTCTAAGGTCCTCTTAAAATATAAATAATTCAGAGACAATATTTAGAGCTGGAAAGAACACATAATGACCTAACTACATCTTTTTTCTGACATAGAAAATGTGGGCAAGAGAGATTGTATAGTGCCCAAATTCATCCAGATAGTAGAAACTCCCACATCAATGTCCAGTTCTCTGACTTTTAGTCCAGTGCTCTTTCTGTAACACTCTGATGCCCATTAGTATTCCATTAAGTTTTTAGTCCAGAGAATTTCCCCCCAGAATGTAGCCTTGGGAAGAATAAATAAATACATGACTAGTGGGGAGATATCAGGTTTGGGATTCCTTTAGGTGGAAGAGTAGTGCTTGGGTCGGAAGGACCTGATCTTGAATCTTAGCTCCACCCCTGACTAGGTAGCTGTGACCTGGGCAAGTTACTTTTCTGAGACCTACTTCTCTCCTTTATAAAATCAGGATATAATCCCATTTTGCCTGGTCTTTGTAAGGATTTAGTGAGTTTAAAGGGCTTGCCAAGGTGCCTGCCCTGTGGTAGAAGATACTCTAAAATGAGTAGGAAATGGTTATTGTTAGATAAGAGGTCCTGGAGATTAGCTTGATCTCCCTCACAGTTGGTCTGCCTTTTGCCAGCCATTCTTTCACTCCCCTGTGAGGGTGTGTATTTTTTAAGAGGAGAGGAAACTGCACCCTCCAACATTGCTGGTTCCCTTCCCCAGGATGGGGGAGGGAGGACTATGTGAAAGGCCCCTGCAGAGATGCCTGCACAGTGGGGGACACTCCTGCACTGGCCAGAGGATGAGCTGGGACTTAGCAATAGCCCTTCCTTTCTCTTTTTTCTCAGACAGCAGCAGCTCCAGCCCGATTTAAATTTCCTTTAAAGGAGCTGAGGATGATAGGAGGGTGGAGATGTGCATCTTGAAAGAACGGCAGGTGACTCTAAAAATGAGACAAATCAAAGCTCCTGCATCTATAGCTGCACATCGCTGTGTCTTAGGTGGCTCTGCTTCTTATTTTAAGTTACCAAGGTGGCTTCCTGAAAAGTGGGTTTCAGTTTTTTAACTGAGAGTTTATTATCCTGCATCTAACTGTGCATCCTGCCGATCTGTGAGCTGGGTAGGACCTGTTGTTTCTAGTGAACTTACAGCATGTAAAGCATGACCACCTATGGGTTAACATTTAGGTAGAGGAGGAACTTCTAGGGACAGAAGAAAACAGGAAACACCTCAGAGTCTGAGTCCCTTCTCAGGTATGGGGGCTGGGTCAGCCTTTACCTGAAATAAAATAAGAGCAAGGGATGCAGGGAAGTGAGCTCCTGTGGCCCTCACCCTCCCCTCTACCCAGCACCCTCCACTTTCCTTCTGACCTAGGGAAAATGGTCTAATACTGGTCCTTTGTGTCTTCACTTTTTTTTTCTGAGCCCTTCACATTTTAAATCTGATATCCTAATGGTGAATGAGTTGGGGATGGTTTGGGAAGGCGTTTTAGGGATGGTGACTCTTGAAATCAGAGCCTGTGCTATTTGCCTAATTTTTCCAATTTTTAGGGCTGGCATCAGGGAGAGGTAGGACAGTCCAGACATCTTTCTGGTCCAGAGACGCCTATTTCCTGTCTGACTCATGCCTGAGCCTCAAAAAGCTCCCATGAGAGGAGAGCCATGGGCTCTGGCCAAAGACTGGCTCTTCTCTCTGTGTTGGTCAAGTACTTACAATGATGGATTTTTCTTGGTTTAAGCGGAGGGGCAATTGGGGAGAGCTTTGCTCAGTACCTTTTTTTCCTTTTTAAATTTTATTTATTTATTTAAAATACATATGACATAAAATTTGCCATTAGAATCATTTTTACTGCTACAACTCAGTGCCTATTAATGAAGAACCACTTAAACAGTGACTTCCTCTTGCTCTGTTCTTCACACAATTAAATTCTCTTCTTCAGCATCTGAGCAAATATGGGGATTTCTAGTTTATTCCCCTCTTCTGCCTTCTCCTGTTCTGTCTCTAACCATTTTCTCTTCTTTCTTCCCAGAACAGGGGCCCATGGAGTTGGGAATGAGGACGAGTCTTGTAATATTCAGGGATAAGAAATAGGGGAGTATTTTTCATCTCCCCCTTGACAGCTATGTTATTTATTTATTTATAAAGATAATCATACCTGCTATCACCCAGAGAAAGATATGTGTCTTGCTCTACCACCCTAACTTGTTCTCCTGAAGCAGGGATGGTAATGCCAAATTATCTGCTCCTTGACCATCATGGGCATCCTAGCAATCAGTGACATACCTCAACAGGCAAGCTGCCCTTGTCCAATGCAGTCTTGACATTGTGACTTAGTCTTGGCTAAGCCTTTTTAAGAGGACACTTGCTTGTACATAGCTGAGATCAAACACACTTCATAGTTGAGTTATTACCTATATATTTATTAGTATCATTGTTATTTAAGGTAGTATGATTTGGGAATATAGATAGATAGATAGACAGACAGACAGACAGACAGATAGATAGATAGATACATATCATCCTGCAATAAATAGTTTTTAAAATATCTTGAACAAATTCCTAATTGCACTTCAGTACTGTGATCGATGATGAACAAGAAACAGTTCAGACTTGATCTCGGCCTTCTGGGAACTTAAAATCTAAGAGAAGTATGTGTAGGTGGAAGGATGGAAATCCAAATCAATATTGGAATCAAAAGTGAAGCATCTGGGGATGGGATCCAGCATTTACTGAAGGTCTGCTGTGGGCCGGGTGCCAGTCTTGGGTGCTTTATTTGTGTCAGTTCATTTTTCCCTCATAACTTTATGAGTTGGAGGTTATTACTATCTCTCTTTAACAGAAAACTGTGATGAAGAGAAGTTAGATTATCAAGCTCACATGGCTAATAAGCTTCAGAGTGGGTAATGAAATAGAGGAAAATACAGATGTAAGGTAGTTGAGTCTACTGTATTATTGATGTTGAAATCAGGATATTACAGAGTTTGTGAGTGCGGATAGGCTGAGAGTATCAGAGCAAAAGGGTGGGAGAAGGTAAAGACATCAGCTTTTATTTCATTTTAAAATGACATAATTTTGCAAAAATGATAGACCACAATTAGGATACTCTTACTGTGTGCCAAACATTGAGCTGTAACTTTTGCATTCAGCATCTTGTTTAATCTTCATGGTGACTCGGTGAAGTTTCTACTATTATGAGCCACATTGTAAAGATGAGTAAATAAAAGCATGGTGGGGCTCAATACCTGACCCAGCTCACAAAGCTGGTGAGTGACAGAGCTGCAAGTCCCACGTGGACCATCTGACTTGAGAGCTCCTTACTTGATGAGTTACAGAGCCCACTTCTCCAATTCATACCAGCAAGGGAAGCAAGGCCTCAGCAATGCAAGGTTGAACTGCTGACCCCATGAGGGCTAAGATGGGTTTTCAGCTCCTGGGCCTTTTTTCAATTAGGCTGGCACGTTCTTTTCTAGAAGCCTTCATTGAATATTTGTACTTAAGCTCTGGTGTTTCCAGGCAAAGAGCAAGATGAGTAAAGGCTTGGAGGTGAGAAGTAATAGGGTGTTTTTGGGAACTAGGAGAGGCAGGAAGAGATGGGTCCAGATCCACACAGGCATTGCATAGCCCACTGGCAAACTTGCATGTTATTTTTATAGGCACTGGGAACTCTTAGTAATTTTGAACAAGGGAAACATGTAATTAGCAGTGGCATCAATTGTCCTCAAAACACCACAAAATTCATTCTCCCTACTTCATGGGAGGAAAAAGAAAGGCTCAGAGAGGCTGAGTTTTTGCCTGGAGTCAGTCAGCAACTTGTTAGTGGAAGGAGCAGCAGAAGCCCACACTGCCGTCTCTCCTTCCAGCTCTGGGAGCTGCCGGCTGCCTTCCTTTCACTCTGCCTGTTCCCTTCCCACCTCTTGCCCGCTCCCTCCTGGCACAGTGGAGTCCTCTCCATCATTACAGCAGCCAGTGGGGTTCTGTTGTAATTAAAGGAAGCCAACAGGGAGAAGCAAAGCAGAGCAAGGGAAAAAAGCAACCACCAACACCACACAAACTCCGTAACAACTGCTGTCTATCGCCTTTCATGGGCACTTGCTTGCTTTAAGTACAGCAGAGGGAAACCCCATAGGATGGTGTGGGAAAGCAGGTTATTAAGTTGCCTCCAGGCTGGCAGAGGGGGGATTTACTCCTTTTCTTGTCCTCCTTACCCTGCAGTGCAAAACTGATCAAATATTAAAAGTTGAAAGAGACTTCGAAGGCCATTTAGTTCAACTTCTCCTCCAAGGCAGGGCTTCCTCCATTGCTTTCCTCTCTCCGCATAGCATCTCTGATATGTTGTTATGTGGTGGCTCCCTCGCTCCCCAGCTCCCCACATTTTCTGGATCAAAGCTTAGGTAGGGATGGGAAGACATTTTCACTAGCAAAATACTGGCCACACAAGCCTGTTGTCATTTACGGCAATGACTTCAGAAATGTTTAATTAATTCATTTATCCAATTAGCCTCTTGCTCTCTGAAATGCTTTTGCTAGGTTGCTGAGCAACTAGGACAGACTTTGAACACATGCATGCTGCTGCTGAATGAACCAGGAGCTTTTTCCTTCACCCTGGCAGCCCCCCACTCCTCTTCTTTTATTTTTCTGATGCGCAGTAAAGAACATCTCTATCATCCCCCATCCTTCTCGCCTTCCCCACCCTGGCCTCTCTGAATGTGCACGCTGCCTGCCTTAACACATTTCCAAAGGTAACTTTTATGCCAAGCATTTGTCATGGACAAGGAGACTGACAGGATATATGGGCACACAGAGATGCCTCTGTAAAATAATGAAATTATCTGGGCTCAGGCATGACTTGGGAAGAGCTTTGCTGGTTGTTGGGGGAGGCGAGGGTGAAGGCTGGCTAAGGGTAGGCTCAGATGCATTGGGGAAGAAGGTGCAGTCTGTCTTGGGGTGATGTTGCATTAAGTGCAGCTTGACTAGGCAGCAGTTCCATCTGTCTTTACAGTGTGTCCTTCATGGGGGAATTGTCAGCCATCCCCAGTCTGGAGTGCATTGTGAGCAATAAACAGGAGCGGGGCTTAAGGTGAAAATGAAAGGAAAAATATCAACCCAGGAGGGCAGCAAAATGCCTTGAGGAATCATCCTTGACGTGTAACACATTTCCGTTTAAGGATGTGAAAATGCCACAGGCTGCTTCACTGAGTTAGAATGTTAGAGATGGACTTTGAGCTCAAATTGCCATCATTCTTCGTTTTTACAGATGAGAAAATCGAAGCTCAGGGAGGATAAACTGTTTGCTCAGTGTCTCACAGCCCTGTCCTGCTTATGTCACCACATTCCTCCTCTTAGATTTCATTAAGGGGCCCTTGTCCATAAAATTAGTCACTTGAGTCATCAAAGCTTACTTTTAAAATTTTGACTTTATTTTGGAGTAGTTGAAGTTGGCAGTGAAGATTTGCAGCGCTCAAGGATCTTGGCATCTATCTCCCCATTCACCTTGACATGTGTGTATTGCAGATGCTAGGGGCGCGTGCTTGGGCCCAGTATTCAAATATGAATGAGGAAGGGTCCCTTGTCTTCAAAGAGCTCCCCCAAACCCCTCATGTGGTGGAAGAGATGGACAGTAAAGGAGGAAGGAACTCCTTCTCAGAGACATTAAAGAAGCATTCAGAGAAGAGGAGCTGGGCAATTTGCTGGGCCCAGATCTTACAGTGAAGGGGGCTATGGGGATGGGATGGGGGTGGAGGACATTCCTGGTCAAGGGGACAGCATGGGCCCAGTAAGGAGGCATGAGAGATGGTGACATGTTTGAGGACTGGAGAGTGGCCTGGGAATAGAGCCTTCCAGCTCTCTGGCTTTTCTCTGATACATGGTGGATGGTTTGGTGCTGCCCACACCGACTTCTGGAAGACACCGCCTCTTGCTCTCTGGAATAATAAGAAAGCACAGTTATCTCTATGCATGTATCAGTATGAAAAAGCATATGCCAGGATTCCCGGATAGAAATGACTTCCCTTTGAAGTTAGTTCATAAATAATGATGAAGACCATAAAAGTACACATGCACTGCACACATTTAGCTACTGCTGTGGACTGTGCTTGCTGGGAGCAGAACCTTCAGGAAAACCAGCTGCCCAGAGAAAGAATGAGGGACTATACATTCGCTAAAGCACGGGCTCCCAGAGCCTCCTGTAGGACCAAGGGAGACCTTTTATGGAACAGGGTCTATTCCACGGCACTCACAATTGTAGCAATCACTTAGTCACTCTGAAATTCCAAGAGACAGTCAGAGAAAAAAAGTGGCCTGTGACAATGATTGCCCTGACCAAACCTTTCCAAGGCAGCAGATGCTTCTTTACTTCCAAGCATTGCCCGTCATGATCAAGTTCTTCCTCGAGCAGTGCAGCCACGTTTCCCTGGTGGCAGACATTCCTTTTCCAAGGTTGGGCTTGCTTTTAGAGGGCCCAGAGATGGCAAACAGCATTGTGTAGTGCTCCTTAGTATAAACTCTCCTCTGGGATTGTTCTTAACAAGGTGGTTTGAGTTTCTCTAGGAATTAAGCTGGGGCTGGCTATTATTTTTCTGGTAAGACTTGTTACTCTAAAATGCATATGGGGCCAAAATCACAATAGTCTGTCTTTGGAGCAATCAGACGCACATGGCAATCTAAGGCTCTGGTTAGGAAGAGTCCGTGGGTTCTTATTCAATAAATATTTAATACTTTGGGCTTTGATGGCTGTAGACACTGTCTGCTTGGGTTTTCCTACACCAAAAGGTGAAGTCTCTGGTGGTCACTGCCTCTTGTTTGTTTCTTTGATTTCCTTTGACGAAAAACAATTCTTGTCTTGGTGAGGTCTATTAAATCTGTTCTTTTCCAAAATGGGGCTGGTAGTGCATGGTGGACAGAACTGGAACTTTCCCTCTGGTCATTCCTTGCCATCCCCTGGGTGATTCGGTTTCCCATTTTCTGGGATGTGCTGATAGGGCTTGTCTCCCGCCCCCTCTTATATAAGGAGGCAGGGTGCATCTAGTGCCAGATTTTATTCAACCCTGTAACAATCCCCCCTTTATGACATCACTGCTCATCACCATGGAAACATTTCCTCCGAGTCACAGAGACTGGATTGTGGCATCATAGCATCAGGCAGGAGGAGGAGAAGAGGAAAGGGGAGAGGATTGAAACTGCCTGGAGGGATGAAATGCCAATAAAATAGGACGCAGTCACAGAAATAGGATTTTTCTGTCCGGATCCTTGAATGGAGAATCTAACCATGAGCCGCAGGAATAAACCTTATCTAGCATAAGGAGGAAGAGCTTTTGTGGAATGCAGACCTGGGACCTTTTGTTCCTGTGCAGTATTTCTTCAGGGAAATGGAATAATTTTAATGAGAGCTATCCTGTATTTTGTTTTATTTTAGAGACAGGGTCTTGCTCTGTTGCCCAGACTGGAGTGCAGTGATGTGATCATAGCTCACTGTAACCTCAAACTCCTGGGCTCAAGTGATCCTCCTGCCTCAGTTTCCCAAGTAGCTGGGACTATAGGTGCATGCCTCCATACCCAACTATTTTTTTTTTTTTATTTTTGATAGAGATGGGGTCTCTCTGTGTTTCTCAGGCTGGTCTATCCTGTATTTTATATGCATTTCTTATTTGATCCTCACAAAGTCTCTTTGGACTATTGGATCAGAGAGGTTAAATAACCTGCCTAAGGTAACACGGCTAGAAAATGGCAGAGCTGAAAATTATTAGGGGCATAAGATGTAAACTGTGTTCCCATGCAGCTTAGTGTTGGGAGAGAGAGAGAAGAGAGAAGAGAGAGAATATGTTGGAGACAATTATCAAGTTAATAACATATACATAGTTAAAATTGTGGTAGGTGTCATGAAGAGAACAGACATGATGCTTTCAGTGAGGAGATACTGGAGTGTGCATAGGAACTACTTATGTTTGTATGTTATTAAATTTGGGACAAGGCTTTGAACCTAGTTGGTATGGACTTAGACGTGCAAGGCACTGTGCTGACATATGTACTGACTTTCCCGAGCTCACCTGCTGGGCCCCACAACCAATACACTTCTCCTCAGCTGCTTTTCTCTGCCTATGCCCCATCTTCTTGCTTCTCCATTTGTCTTCTCCCTTCTCCTGAGATCTTCCTGCCTGCCCTCCTCTCTTGATCCTGTTTCTTCCTACTGATCTCTGATCTTCTCTTTCTCTAGACTATAAACTCCTCGAGAGAGAAAACTGTTCCCCTGTTTTATATCTTGGTTTACCCAAGGATCAGGCTCTAGCCTGATCTAGGTCTGCTTCTATGGTCTTCTACAGAAATAAATGAGCAATGTCCCTTTTTAAAGAAAAAAAATGACTACATTTTTCACAGTTAAAAAATATTGTCTAGTAGACTTTTCTTAACAAACGCTGGCTGATAAATGAATGAACAAGTAACAAGTGAGCATTAAAAGGGAACAAAACCCCAGAGTAAATGGCCAATCCTGTGTTGTTCTACAGCTTGTTTGTCATTGTTGTTTGCATAGGTTCATTATGATTGTGATTTTAAGTTGTATTCATGTGATCTAGCCACCTTTTCTCTTAATACAACTGGTCCAAGTCTGTAGGATGGTGTCAGCTTAGTGCTTCACAGGGTTCTAAGAGCTGGGGGTGCTTTGCCATGGACCTCCTCTGGGAGCTGCTGTCCTGGTGCCCCATGTGGCAATAGATGGATGTAAGGAGGCCTCATACTTTCCATTTGTGTCACCTTGCTGAGCTTTCCTTGATTCATCTGAGTTTCAGGAGTGTTTGCCACTTGAGTTCAAGGCGCCTTCGTGGCACTCCTAGGATTTAAAGTGGGCAGGTTGGTCTCAGTTTGGTCTCCAGTGTCTGGGTTACCCAACTCAGATGAGCACCTTGCTGGTTGGAGGTCTGCAATTAGACTTTATTGCAACAGCTGTGTGTGTGTGTGCACGCGCGTGTGTGTGCACGCGCATTAGTAAACCATATTAAGTGCCTTTACTATCCAACCTTGTTCTTTCCAGGGCCTACAGTAACTTGGTCTGACTTCTAAGGGGGCCCTTCTGGGCCTGCTTTATTGATTCTATCAGAACCATTTATGACGGGCACATGTAGAACTACTAAGTGCCTTTTTTTCCTCTTTTTCTTTGTTAAGTGTTACATGGGGAGTGAATAGTGAATTAATTAAGATCACAGGGTTTGGAGTGAGAGAGACAAGAGTTTGATCCTGGTTTAGCCTCTTACCAGCTATATGGTCTTGGGCAAGTTACCTATATTCTCTACATTTAAATGTCTTCATATACAAAATAGGCATGAATATATATTAGTACCTACTTCATA
This sequence comes from Pan troglodytes, assembly GCF_028858775.2. Lineage (NCBI taxonomy): Eukaryota > Metazoa > Chordata > Mammalia > Primates > Hominidae > Pan > Pan troglodytes. The sequence goes on from NC_072406.2 coordinate 116,781,895, forward strand.
ATGTTGATATTCAGATTCAGTGAGATACACTTGTATTGTCTTACCATGATGTCTGTCTCATCAAAATTAACTGTATTTAAGTGGGTCAAATGTACCATTTGCATATTTTCCCCAAAAATTATGCAAATACTTTTTGAACTCAGAATAAAACTTGAACTATAGCACAGATCATATCTAGACTTTCTCAAGTTTGAATTAGAAGGGTCAGAATAATTGGCATTTTAATTGTTCACCATTTACAGGCACCATAGGTGAAGGGAGTCTAGGAAGAATAACTCTTAGTTGGAACTAATTCCCGAGAGCCTTATCAGATATTAGAGATATTTTCCCCAAGTGCGATTCTGACATTAGGACTGTTAAAGCAAATTAAACAGGTGCAGTCCCCTCCCTCTGAGAGCAAAGAGTTATCTTCCAGCGGGGAAGTTAGTTCAGCTGGACATGTGTCTGTGTTGATATGCACATACACTTCAGCAGAGAGAAGTGTTAAGAACAAGCACTGCCACTCAAAAGTGGCTCTGTGACTTTAGGAAGTCAGTTCATCTTTCTGGGCCTCCAAATCTTCAGTATAGAAGGGGAAAGGGTAGTAGCTACTATATGCTTTTTCCCTTCAGCATGTTTATTGATGTATAATATACATGTACTAGAGTGCACAGGTTTAAAACATTTATTATTTTTATTGTGGCAAAATACACATAACATAAAAGTTTACCATCTTAACCATTTTAAAGTGTATAGTTCAGTAGCGTTAAGTACATTCATAATGTTGTACCAGCGTCACTGCCATTCATCTCTAGAACGCTTTTCATCTTGCAAAACGAACTCCATACACATTAAATAATTAGTCCCCATTCTACCCTACTTCCAGCCCTGACAACCATCATTCTACTTTGTGTCTCTATGATGTTGATTACTCTAGCTACCTTAATAAGTGGAATCATATAGCATTTGCCTTTGGAATATTTCACTTAGCATGATGCCCTCAAGGTTCATCCATGTTGTAATATGTGTCAGAATGTCCTCCCTTTTTAAAGCTGAATAATATTCCATTGTATGTATTTACCATGTTTTGTTTATCCATTCACCTGTTGATGAACACTTGGGTTGCTTTCATATTTCAGCTATTGGGAATAATGTTGCTATGAACATGGGTATATGGTATACCAGTATCTCTTTGAGATCCTGCTTTCACTTCTTTTGGGGAAATGCCCATAAGTGGAATTGCTATATTATATTGTAGTTCTACATTTAGTTTTTTGAGGAACCATCACACTGTTTTCAATAGTAGCTGTACCAATAGAACACAAGTCTTCCAATTTCTCCACGTCCTCACCAACACTTTCTGTTTTTTTTTATAGTAGTCATCTGAATGGAAGAAGTAGTAGCTCATTGTAGTTTTTATTTTTATTTCTCTAATGATTAGTGATATTGAACATCTTTTCATGTGCTTATTAGTCATTTGTGTATCTCCTTTGGAGAAATGTCTATTCAAGTCCTTTGCCCATTTTTGAAATTGAGTTGCTTGTTTTGTTGTTGAGTTTTGGGAGTTCTCTATATATTCTGCATGCCAACCCCTTATCAGATGTATGATTTGCAAATATTTTCTTCCATTCTGCAGGTTGCCTTTTTACTCTGCTGATGGCATCTTTTGATATATAAAATTTTTTAATTTTCATAAACTCCAATTTTTCTCTTTTGTTGGCTATGCCTTTGGTGTTGTATCTAAGAAATCCAATGTAGTGAAACTTTTCCCATAAATTTTCTTCTAAGAGCATTATGGTTTTAGGTCTTACATTTAGGTCTTTTATTCATTTTGAGTTAATTTTTATATATGGTGTTAGGTATTTAATTGTTTTCTATCAAGTTTTCTCAGCACCGTTTATTGAAAAGACTGTCCTTTCCCCATTGAATGGCCTTTGCACCTTTCTCAAAAATCATTTGACCATTTATATGAAGGTTTATTTCTGGGCTCTATTCTACTGGTTTATGTATCTGTCTTTATGCTAGTGCCACACTGTTTTGATTACTGTAGCTTTGTAGTAAGATTTTATTCAGGAAGTATAAGTCTTCTAGATTTGTTTTGCTTTTTCAGGACCGTTTTAGCTATCCAGGCTCCCTTGAGATTCCATATGAATTTTAGGATGGGCCTTTCTATTTCTGCAAAAAACATCATTGGGATTTTGATAGAGATTGCATTGGATCTGTAGATTGCTTTGGATAGTATTGACATTTTGACAATATTAAGTCTCTTGTTCATGAACATGGGGTTTTTCCATTTATTTATGTCTTTAATTTCTTTCAGCAGTATTTTATAATTTTCATTGACAACTCTTTTCTGTCCTTTGATAATTCCTAAGTATTTTATTATTTTTACTGCTATTATAAATGAAATTGTTTTCATAATTTTCTTTTCCAATTGTTCCTTGTTAATGTAATGATATGCAATTGATTATTGTCTGTATCCTGCTACTTTGCTGAATTTATTAGTTCCAATCTTTTTTTAAACTTTAAGTGTTCTACATACTATATCATATCGTCTGTAAACAGAGATAATTTTACTTCTTTCTTTCCAATTCGTACGCCTTTTTTTTTCTTGCCTAATTGCTCTGGTTAGAACTTTCAGTACTGTGTTGAACAGTATTGGTAAAAGCCAGCTTCCTTGACTTGTTCCTGATCCTAGAGGAAAAGTTTTCAGTCTTTTATGATTGAGTATGATGTTAACTGTGTTTTTTTTTTTAATATGGCTCCTATTATGTTAAGGTAGTTTCATTCTTTTACTTTTTTTTTTATTTATTTATTTATTTTGGCGACAGAGTCTTGTTCTGTTGCCCAGGCTGGAGTACAGTGGCACAATCTGAGCTCATTGCAACCTCTGCCTTCCAGGTTCAAGAAATCCTCCTACCTCAGTCTCCCAAGTATCTGGGACTACAGGTGTGTGCCACCATGCTTGGCTAACTTAAATATTTTTTTTTTCTTTTGTAGAGATGAGGTCTTACTATATTGCCCAGGATCTTGAACTCCTGGGCTCATTTTTTTCTGCCTCAGGCTCTCAAAGTGCTGGGATCACAGGTGTGAGCCACCATGCCTGGCTGGGGTAGTTTCCTTCTATTCCTAGTTTGTTGAGTGTTTTTATCATGAAAGGGTTGGTGGATTTTGTCAAATGCTTTTTCTGCATCAACTAAGGTGATCGTGTGTTTTTTTCCGTTTCATTCTGTTAATGTGGTATACTGGTCAATTTTCATATGTTGAACCATCCTTGTATTCCAGGAATAAATACCACTTGTCATGGCGTATAATCCTGCTAAGATGCTGCCACATTTGGTTTACTAGTATTTTGTTGAGGATTTTTCCAGCTGTGTCAATAAGGGATACTGGTCTATAGTTTTCTTTTCTTATAGTGTCTTTGACTGGCTTTGGTATCAGGGTAATTAATGCTGGCTTCATAGAATGAGTTAAAGAGCTTCCCCTCCTCTTCAGTTTTTTGGAAAAGTTTAAGAAGGATTGGTGATAGTTCTTTAAATATTTGGTAGAATTCACTGGTGAAACCATCAGGTCCAGGGTTTTTATTTTTTGGAAGATTTTCGGCTACTTAATTTCCTTACTGTTATAGGTCTATTCTGATTATCTACTTCTTCATCATTTAGTGTTGGTAGGTTTTGTGTTTCTAGGAATTTGTCCATTTTATCTAAGTTTTCCAATTTGTTGGCATACAATTGTTCATAGTACTCATTTATAGTCCTTTCTGTTTCTGTAGAATCAATAGTAATGTTTCCAGTTTCATTTTTTATTTTAGTGATTTGAGTCTTCTCTCTTTTTTTCTTAGTCTAGTGAGGTAAATATTTGTCAATCTCACTGATCTTTTCAAATAACCAACTTTTGGTTTCGTTGATTTTCTCTAGTGTTTTTCTGTTCTCTGATCTCTGTTCTGACCTTTATTTTTCCTGTCTGCTAGCTTTGGGTTTAGTTTTCTTCTTTTTCTAGATTCTTAAGTTAGGTTATTGATTTGAGATCTTTCCTGTTTTTTAATTGTAAGTGTTTATAGCTATAAATTTCCCCCTTAGGACTGCTTTTGCTGCATCCCATAAGATTTGGTATTTTGTGTTTTTGTTTTCATTCATCTCTAAGTATTTTCTAATTTCTGTTTTGATGTTTTCTTTGCTGCATTGTTTGTTTAAGAGTGTGTTGTTTAATTTTCATTGCTGCTGAATAGAATGTTCTGTATATGTTTATATCTAAGTGGTTTATTGTATTCTTTCATTTCCTTATATTTGGTCTAGTTGTTTTATCTATTTTTTGAGGGTAAAGTATTAAAATCTTCAACTGTTATTATAAAGCTATTTCTCCCTTCAATTTTGTAATGCTTTTACTTGATATATTTTCATGGTCTGTCATTAAGTATTCATAACTGTTGCATTTTCCTGCTGTTCTGAACCTTTTATTAATGTATATTGTCCTTCTTTGTCTCTTGTTTACAACTTTTTTTGATTTAAAGTCGATTTTGTTAGATATTAGTATAGTCACCTTTGTTCGCTTTTGGTTAATGTTTGCATGGAATTTTTTTCTCATCTTTTCACTTCCAATGTGTTTGCATGTTTGGATCTAAACTGAGTCTCTTATAGACAGCATATAATTGGATCATGTCTTAACAACCCATTCTTCCAATCTCTGCTTTTGATTGGAGAATTTAGTCCATTTACATTTATAGTTAATTACTGATAAGGAGGTACTTACTTCTGACATGTTGATATTTGTTTTCTATATATGCCTTACAGCTTTTTTGCCCCCCATTTCCTGCATTACTATTTTCTTTTGTGTGTGTTTAGTTGATATTTTTTGTAGTAAAAAAAGTAAGTTTATTTCTTATTTCCGTGTGTGTGTGTGTGTGTGTGTGTGTGTGTATTTTTTGATGTTGTTGTTTGTTCATTTGTTTTTGAGGCAGAGTCTCACTCTGTTGCCCAGGCTGGAGTGCAGTGGTGTGATCATAGCTCACTGCAGCCTTGAATTCCTGGGGACAAGTGATCCTCCTGCCTCAACCTCCTAGGTGCATGCCACCATGCCCAGCTAATTTTTAAATTTTTTTTGGTAGAGACAGGGTCTTGCTATGTTGCCCAGGCTGATCTCAAATTCCTGGGCTCAAGCAGTCCTCCTGCCTTGGCCTCCTATAGTGTTGAGACTACAGGCATGAGCCACTGCACCCAGTCTCCTTTTGTATATATTCTATAGCTATTTTCTTTGTGGTTACCATAGGGATTATATTTAACATCTTAAAGTTATAACAACTAACTTAAATTTATACCAGCCTAACTCCAATAACATAAAAAACTCTCCTCCTTTAACAGCTCTATCTTCACCCCTTTTGGTTGGTGATGCCATAATTACATCTTTATACATCATGTGCCCAAAAATGTAAATTAATAATTCTTTGAAATACATTAGCTAGCTAGCATACATTTTGAGTGTCCATTTCAATGAAGTTTCAACACCTGATTACGCTGATGTTACTCACCACCCAAACAAGATCAAGACATAGAACAATTTATAGCACTGCAGAAAGCTCCTTTATGTTTGCTGTAGACCAGTAGTCTCTCCCCCTGGGAATAATCAATGTTCTTTCTTCTATTAAGTTTTGTCTGTTCTTGAAAATCATATAAATGGAATAAGACAGCATGGTAGATGGCCACTATATGCAGCTCTAATGTGGTTCTAACAGCCTTTGCCTTCTAATATTCCTATCCTTGTACAGACTCCTCCCCTGGGGTGTGGACTGGACTCAGTAACTTGCTTGTAGTGAATAGTATTTGGCAAAAGTGATGGGGTATCACTTCTGAGATTAGGTTACAAAAGACTTTGGCTTTCATTTTGATTTTGTGGTCTCTGGCTCTCCTCATTTGCTCTGATGAAAAGCCTTTGTGTTTTTAGCTGCCTTATTAGCAACAACCAATGAAGAATTAAGGCCCTTGGCCCTATATCCATAGTGAGTGAGGGAAGCAAATCTTCCCTCAGTTGAGCCTTGAGATTACGGTAGCCTGGCTGACATCTTTCGTAATGCCTTGTGAAAAATTGTGAGCTGGAAGACCCAGGTAAGATGTACCTGCATTCCTGACCCACAAAAATTGTGAGACAATAAATATCTGTTGTTTTAAACTGTTCAGTTTTGGAATAATTTGTTACACAGCAATAGATAGCTAATATGTATAATCCTTGTATTCTCTTTTTTGTTAAGGGTTTTTTTTCAATTAACATTATGTCTGTGAGATTTAACCCTGTGGATATATATAACTTTAGTTTGTTCTTTTTATTTCTCCATAGTATAGGAATATATCCAAATTATCTATCTATTCTGTAATTCATGGACATCTGACTTGTTTCCAATTTTTGGCTATATGAACATTCCTGTACATTTTTTGGACATCTGTACTCATTTCTTTGGCATATATACCCAAGGGTAGACTAGCTGGGTCATAAAGTAGATTTTAGTAGATACCACCAAGTAATTTTCCAGAGTGGTTGTACCGATTCTACTCCCTCCAGCAATGGATGAGATTTCTAATCATTTCACTTCCTTGCCAATGCCTAATTTTTTTTAACGTTTTTCATTTTAGTCATTCTGTTGGGTATGGTGATAAATCCCATTGTGGTTTTTAATTCAATTACTGAGATGTTGAGCATTTTTCATATGCCTAATGGCCATTTGGATATATTCTTTAGTAAAATGCCTGTTCAAGTATTTTGTCCATTTTATATTGCATTGTCTATTTTTAAGTTAGATTTGTAAGTTCCTTATTTTCTGGACTTGACTTCTTTGTCAGATATATTTATTGTAGATATCTTCTTACAGTCTGTTCTTAATTTTAATGAAATACAATTGAGTATTTTTTTCTTTTAAGGTTATAAAATCTTTGTCTATTCCAAGGTCAGGGAGATAGTCTCCTATGTTTTATTCTAGAAGTTTTATTGTTTTAATGTTCACATTTAGGCTCGTGATTCTTCCAGAACTTGTTTTATGTGTTGAGTGTCTGATGTGACGAAGGGGGCCAATTTCATTTTCTTTTCTCATATAGAACTCCAGATGGCCCAGCACCATTTACTGGAAAGATGTCTTTGTTGCAAATCAGGCGTCTTACTTGTGTGTCCATTTGTGAACTTTCTATTTGGTTCCATTGCTCTATTTTCCTATCCTAATACCAACATCACACTGTGTTAATACTGTAGCTTTATAATCAATCTTATTATTTGGTAATCTAAGTTTGCCAATCTTATCTTTTTTTCCTTCATAATTGTCTTGGCTGTTTTGGACTGTTTGTGTTTTCATAAACATTTTAGAATCACTTGCCAATTTCCACAAAAAAATCCTGCTAGGATTTTAGGGTAGGATTATATCAGTCAGTAAGCTTGGGGAAGAGGAACCTTTTTAAATTTTCCTTAATTTCTCTCAGCAGTGTTTCATACTTTTCAGTTGAAAGGTCTTGTACATCTTTCAATAGATTTATTCCCAGGGATCTGATGCTTTGTGATACCTTAAGTGGGAATTTAAAATTTTTCATTTTCTAATTTTTGTTCCTAGTATAATCTTTAAATTGGATTTTCATTATGTCATCTGTGAACAAAGGTGTTTTGTGTCTTCATATCTTTTATTTATACCTTTTATTTCATTTTCTTGCCTTATTGAACAGGTTATGACCTACCCACAGTGTTGAATAGAAGTGGTGGTAGACATAATTCTCTTGTTCCTGAGTTCAGGGGAAAACATTCAATATTTCCCTATGAATCATCGTGTTTGCTATAGGTGGTTATGGATACTTTTTACTAGGTTATGGATAAAAGCCTCTTTTTCAAGTCTAAGTTTTGTTGACATCATCTAATTGTATGGAAAAAAGGAAAAGCTAATATATAGAAGGAATAATGATGATAACATGGGTAAGAACAAGAGAAGCAAGAGAGAAAATGAGGTAATGGAGTATGTAAAATAGGAGAATAAAAGAAGAATTTTTGGGGTGCCTCCTATGTTCCAGGTGCTCTGAGAGCCAAGTTAACTTGTGATAGGACATAGGGCTAGTGAGGACTGGAGGCTGGAGGAGAACCCAGATCTTCTGAGAATCAGAGCTTATTCTTTCTACTGCACTCAGAGGAAGAGTAAACAAAGGGGAAGATTTGTAAGGAAGAGAACAGTTACTCCCAAATCCTCCTGTAAGCCTAGGGCATTGTGTCTTTTTTCTGTCTCTTTCATCTCTTTTTTTTCTGTTTCTTTCTCAGTCATGTGATTTCTAGGTCTTGACCTTGATCTTGAATTTTAACTTGATTTCATTCTGTCTCCAGTGGTCGAATGGTAGTGTGTGCCTTCTCTCCACTTCCATCCAGATCATATGAGGTTCTTGTGTTCTGAGACATCTCTTATTTTAATTCAGCTTTTGAGACACCCATTACATAATGCCAGTTCACCCTGGTCACTCAGATCACAATGGCTGGGGCATGAGATTAATGGTCATGTCTGGATCCTCTTTGGTGTCATTGTCAGCACTCTGCAAATCATGGTTATCCAGTGCACTGGGACACACAGAATAAGCGGGTTGAGCAAGGTTCAGGCTGCAGTGAAGGCTGTAACTACCCCTGAGAAGTCCAACCTTTTGTGGTAACAGTCACGTTTATCTCCTGTGGCTGTGGACTCCATTTCAAACCCAATCTGGGCATGTTTGGGAGAGAGGCTGCTCCCCTGTTGCCTGAGCTTTTGGCAGCTGGGCCAGCTCCCCTGTCGGTTTGCTTTCTCTTTTGCAAAGTCTATCCTGAGGCTATTATTTGGTTTTCTAGCCTTGACTGAATTAGGATGGTTCCATTTAAAGTGAAAACAATATAACACAACCTTAAAAAAGGACTGAAGAAGAAACAGAATAAAGAGAGGTTGAATGCAAATGTGTTTTGCAGTGTTTTAATGTATTCGGGATGTTCCTCTAACATTAGCCAGCCTGTTGCAGCCTGCCCAGGAACCTGGTGCATTTGTTGTGTGGCAGAAAAGGTTGCTGAACAAGAGGCTGAGGTTTGGGCTGAGAAGTTGCCTGAGGCCTCCTGAACCATCATCTTCATTACTGAAACATTAAACACCCTTTGGTCCCCAGGGCTTGCTATCAGAGCAGTTGGCTCAGAGGACGAAATGTGGCAGGAATGAGGCCATTATCTGCCATTATCCTGTTGTTCTGTAAGATATCCCTATATCCCACCTATATCCCACCCCAGTAGCCAGTTGTTTCTCAGTGTGACTTTCTGGAGAAAGTGTGGATAAATCAAGATCATCCATCTTCATTCCTGGAAACATAGGGGGTGAAGAGAGAGAGAGAGAGACTGACTGCATATGCTTAGCAAAGAGGACCAATCTCATTATTACATTTAAAATATTTGTTTCCTCCCTTTTGCAGTGTTTTAAAGTATGAAGGATGATGACCAGACATTTGTTTAAAGCAGGAGGCACACCCACTTCCCAGGAGCTTGCATTCTAGTAATGACAGAATCCATGTCAATGTTAGACACATGTGTGCATGGTCTGGCCTTCAAACAATTAAACAATTGTGAGGTTGCCGAAGTTAAATTTCTTACCTGGGCATAGACCCATTGAAGCAACAATAAAGGGAGTGTACTTTAAGAATACACATGGAAGACATCTTTAGGCTTTAGTAATAAAAAGCCCTGTTTGATCAAGGAGGTTCTCGTTATTTGGGATAGACTGGTTGGGTGAACTAGACCCAGTTCACACAAGTGACTTATAGAGAGTTCAGAGCTGAGAAAGCAGCTGTTAAGTGTGTTCCTATGTGTAAGCACGTACACATCCCTGGCACATAGTAAGTGTTCTGTCAATATTAGTGAATATGACTATTATTGATGAAACAGAAGTAAAGATTAAAAACCATCTGAGTCTGGTAACCAAATCCCTAGGGTCAGAGTTTCTTTCATTTAGGGTAAAAGACACTGGCCAGTGCTGGAAAGTGAGTTAGACTGGATGTGTCCACATGTTTGTAAATGTTTTACCTGCCTCTTTGATGATTCTTCTTGGCCTAACCTAATAGGGCATGTGCTCAGGACTTGCTGCCCCTACTGTTAGCCTCCTGAGGGCAGGGACCACATCTGTCCCAGTAGTTCCTAGCCAGTAGAGTATGATATGCTCAAAATATATTGTTGCAATAATTGAATGATATTTTCAAAATGAGTCAGCAACATCTGTGGTATCCCTCAAAGTTGATACTATGGAGGTTTAAAGAAATAATAGGAACATGCCCATCACAAAGCCCTGCTCTGTTTCCTCCCCTCCCAGTGTTATGTTCAGCTCTTGGAGCCCAAGCCAAACAACAGAATCATTCACTGAGGGAAAGCAGGACAGGGAAGGATACTGGCACCCTATTGTAAAATAAACCATTACAAATATAGGTTCATTTACTCTGGAGGAGAGAAGACTTTGGGAATGAAAGTTCTAAACATTTGAAGGGCTTTTATACAGAAGAAGGATAAGAATTGTTCTCTGTGGCCTCAGAGGACAAAAGTTAGAATGTGGATGAGAAGTTGCAAGGAGGTAGACTTTCTTGCACCATAAAGAGGAACTATGCCATGGAGAGAAGTGGTTGGCAGAGTCCTGGGATCTGTTTGGGTACCTGCTGAGTGGTTAATGTGTGTGCAAGATTTTGGAATCTACCTTCAGAATTTCTTATAAAGTAGAAATTAAATAAGATGAGAACTGGGGTCTCTTTCTTGTGGGGAGGGAAGTAAAAGCTGTTGTAGTGGCCCAGGTAGACCAATTAGGGCTGCTGAGAACGTTGTCTACCTTGAAAGAGAAATGAAGGGACCCACCAGTTACTATGAATCAGGAATATTACCAGATGCTTTCTTTACATAGAGTTACTTGTCTCATAACACTGGGAGGTTAGTATTGAAGGAAACATACTCACCGAGGTAGAGTAACCAGTCCAGGGCTCACTTTTCCTGTCTTAATCCTCTCCTGGAATACTGTGTTGTCAACTGGATCCCCTTTACACCAAATCCACTTTTTCTTCATCTAAATAAATGACTCCTGGGTAGAATATCCCTGCCTCAAACTGTTCTGGAACTTTCTTCAGGGACTTGGATGGCCTTCTAAGCACTGGATTTTGCCTTGTCAGTCAAGACCTTCTTCTCTTTCCTGCAGAGTCCTTGCCGAGGGCTCTTGATTGCAGCATTCCATTTCTTTCCCTCTGCCTTGGTGGAGGGTTTCAGAGAGGGTTCTGTTGACCTTCTTTTAATTGCTAATAATTATTCAATTTTATATAGCCCACAGTGATAAATATTCATGAAAAGCACAGTGTATCAAGATCCAACACTTTAAGCTATTGTGTTTTTTAAATTAAACTGAAACATGGGATTAAATGCAATAAAACGAAAAAAAGAGAGCATATATTGTTATCTATTTCAGTCCTGCTGTGAGACTGCATGGGAGGCCTATAGGAAACCTTGACCTGGGTGCTGCAGTGTTCTGTCCTAAAGTATGTAAGGGAGACCTCTAAAACATCTGGACCGGCTGGATTCATTCATTCATTCACACATTTATTCATTAATTCACTCAGCACACATTTACTGATTGCTACCATGAGCCTTCCTAGTGCCTCTCAGAGGGATACAAATAGACTAGAACAGGGACCCCAAGGAGCTCACTGTTGAGTCCTAGATGAGGCAGCTGCATGAATCAGCCATGCCAGAGTTGCATAGTAAATACAAGTAAGCACATAAAACAGCATTCACACGGGGGCAGTGAGCAGCTGCCTGGGGTGGTAGATGTGGTGTTGTAGAGGAGGTGGTCCCCATCAGGACTTAATACTTTATTAGTCCTGCCTTCAGTGCATCTTTTCTCAACCTAGTGAGTCTCATCTCCAGGCATGTGCCAGAAGCAGGCCACCGACCTTCTCCTCTTTCCCTGGAGAGGCTGTCCCCCGTGTGGACTCTGAAGTCAGGCTGCATGGGTTCACATCCCAGCTCTGCCACTTCCCAACTGCATAACCGTGGGTGAGTCATTTGACCTCCCCATGCCTTAGTTTCCTTATCTGTAAAATGGGGATAATTCATAGAACCTACTGTACAGGATTGTTGTGAGGGCTAAACTAGTAACTGCACGTGAGGGGCACAGACCAGTGTCTGGCACACTCGAAGTGCCAAAATGCTGACACGCTTTATTATTATTTGTGCCGAGGCCTTGGCCCATGACTTCCAGGTTCTCTGGGGGGCTCTTGTGAGGTTTTGCTCTGTAGGAAGCAGGCAAGCTGCAGGTGCGCCCTTGTGGAGAGTTCTGAATCGCTCCTGAGAGCTTCTCTCAAGCACCAGCAAGAAGGAGGCAACGAAAAGCCTTAGCAAATACCTCCCAGACCACCAGCCTTCAGAAGGAGCAGGAGGCCAGGCAGGCCCTGCGGGGAACAGAGAGCAGGAGGGACAGGCGCCAGGGCAGAGAGCAAACTCCCTAGGACCCCACCTGCCGCAGAGCTCCGCCTCGGTTGCCTTCTCTCCCGGGAAGAGGACCAGCTTGCGCATGCGCTTGGGCGTAACGCATGCCGGTCTCCCTGCTTTCCCACTTTAAAACGGGAAATGTACGTTATTTATTTGCAGCGCAGGCATGGGGAGACGCTCATGAATCAGCATGGGGATTTTCTCCAAGTAAACAAACCCACTTTCTGGAGAGGCGGTTGCTTTTTCCAGCCTGAGAGATGAGAGAGCTGGAGAGCGCAGCAGCGCCGCAGGCTTCCTGGCACCCTGGAGTCCTTTCCCGGGCCGACTCCGTCATCCTCCCCCGCCCCTGCCTGCAGTGTGGGGGCTGCTGAGCGAACCCAGGCCCCAGCCCTCCCACGGAACACCACCAGGCTCGTCTTTTTGCGTCAATTCACCCAATAGCTGTTTGAAGTCCAAGATGGGCTGCCAGGGGCTGTGGGCTGAGGAAGAGGCTCTGGGGCACTGCTTGGTGGGATGAACAGTTCAGATTGATTTTGCTTAGGGGCCTTGGTTTGCACTCTAGCCCTGTGTGGCTTTTAGGGAATCGCCAACCCTCTCTGAGCCTAGGTTCTTTCTCCATCACTAGGGGATTGATCAGAATTGAAGCCAGAGTCTTTCCCATGGCCAGTTGCACCCTCACCTCATTCCTGTCTGCTCCTCTAGCTTCCTGGGTCCATCTACACTAGCCTCTCTGTTCTCCAATACCCCAGTAAAGCTCCTGCCCCAGGGCCTTTGCATGGACGGCTCCCTTTCTCGGAATGCTCTGTCCCCTGATAGCTGCATGGTTCATTCTCTCCTCTTCTGGTTTTTACTTAAATGTGTCTTCTCAGTCCTGTCCTGGCCACCCAGTCTAATACTGTGTTCCCCTCCACATATTTCCCTTTTTTTCCTGCCTTAGTTTTCCTCATGTAAATGTCCTGCATATTGTATATTTTAATGATTTATCTATTGATTGCCTGTCCTCTGGTGGGAATGCAGTCTCCATGAAGACAGATTTTGTCTGTTTTGTTTCCAGGCTGCCATGTGATACTGTGAAGGGGCTGGTGGGGGGAGTATTACAGAGGTGGGGAAACTTAGCAAGGCAAGGTGGTAGAAACATTTTGCGATTGTGTGCTTTCTGGCTCTCTTTTATTTCCAGAGCTGTGAAATTTAGTGGCCTCTCCAGAAAGCAGTTTGTTTACTTGGAAAAAATCTTCATGCTAGTTCATGAGCATCTCACCTGGCACACCTGGCCCAAAGTAGGTGTCTAATAGTTGGTGAATGAATGAATATGAGGCCAGGTCCTGGGGCTGCATGGCCTGGACTCTTGCACGTATCACCTTTGTGAAGCTGGGCCAGTTTCTTAGCCTCTCTGGCTTTGGCTCCCTTTCCTGTAGAAAGGGGTTAATGATGTAACTACCTTGTAAGGTTGTTGGAGGACTCTGTGTGAATCTGAATAAGGCCTGAACCTTATAAGTCCTCAGCAGGTTAGCTTTTATTTTTAAAAGTACTTTCAGCTCTAACATTCTAATTCCAGGCAGAGGGGTGCCTCCTATGGAACTTGGGTCAAGTCCTTAAGGAATAACTTATGTAGGCAATAGTATGGTTAATGCATCCTGCCTCCCAGGCTGCTCTGGAAGAGGTTGGGGGCTGCTGGTCAAATTGCAGGAGATGCAGCTTTCTCCAGCATATTTATTTTGCTAAAATCATTGAAGAAACACATCTAGGCAGAAAAGTATTCCAAAATGACACCTGCGTTAGGAAACTTGGAGGCTGTGGGTCGGGTACCAGGAGGAAGGTTGGGATGGAGGGGTCTGGCCCTGGCTCCTGAAGCAAACCATGAACTGCTCTTGAGGGCAGATGCAGCAGCCCCTGAAGCTCTCTGCTTTCTGCTCCTGAGTCTTGCTCAGGCCTGGTCCAGGATTTTATCTAGTTGTTCAGTTCTTCCCTGGCATCATGGCCATTGTGGGGGCCATTGGCTTTTAGCCAGTACTCTGGGATCTCTACCCACCCTTGACATCTAAGCATGCTTTGGCTCAGGGCCTCACAGACCACAGAAGCAGGCCCTAAATGTCCTAGGAGTAGGGACACTTGTCCTCAACCTGGTGCATCCCCAGCCAACTTTACAGTGGACCATTCAAGTCAAGGTAACATTGGACCTGGGTCATGAAGAGTCCAGGGAACAAAAGAAGACTTTGAGAAGGAGAAAGCCTTTTTAAATTTGGGGCACAGTACTCAAATAGGAAGTTTGAGTACAAGTCTGTGTTTGCCTCTTGGTCTTAGAGACAGGATACACTTCTCAGGGCTAAAGTGCCCAAGACTCCACGTACTTTGGATTCAGATAGAGCAGATGCTTGGAAATGAATCCTCACTGCCCACTTCTGTTCCTCATAATTGTTCTTTATGGGGAAGATAAAAGAAGTGGCCAGCTAAGACCTATCTGGTGAGTCAGTATATCTTCCAGGATGATTTTTGCCCTCAGCATGAAGCCTTGAGTAAGAGAGGAGTGAGCAGGAGAGAAAGGTATTTTTACCCTTTTGCCTTGATGCTATCATGATGGCTCATTGTATAGATGCCGTGGGTAATTTTTAGTGCCAGGTGGTATTTGTCACCTGATTTTTGTCCCAGCCAAACAGCAGCTTGGAGAGGGGAAGCTAGGTATGGGAGGGATTGGCCTTAGGACTTAGAAGTGACAGGCTCGCCAGTTGGCTCACTGGCAGCACCAGTGGCTGGCAAGGTCTGGAATGGGTCCCTCCACATCCATGAAAAGTCTTATTGTCCAGCCAAACAAACAATTTGCTTATTCCTGCTGCATGTGTTTGGTAAGCATCTTCTATATGCTGGGCTCAGGGCTCTATGCTGGGGATACAAGATAGTAAGACCAAGGCCCTCTCATTGAGTTATAACCATCTCAGAGGAGAGCCTTAGAAAGCCTGCAAAGCTCTCTAATAGGGGTCTATAGAAAGCTCTATAGTAACAGAGAATGTTGTCTACATTTACATGCTATCACCTCCACCAGGAGAGTTCACAGAAGTGACACAGTTACTGTATCTTGAAGGTTCCAGGAATCAAGGTGGTAATTCCGCTGTGGCTCAGGGATGGCTCTGGCATGAGGCACCCCTGGTCTTGACACTCTCCAGGGATGTGACCCTGGACTGGTAAAGGGCTGTGAGTCTCAGCTTCCTCAGCTGTAACCCAGGAAGCATGGTACCACCTTATAGGGTGGCTGCGAGGATTAAAGGAGGTGCCATTCATAAAGCATGCCTGGCATGTGGCAGGGAATGGAGCTGTTATCATTCTGTAAGCACTATGGTGCTTTGCTTCATTTCTTGTTCCTATCTTTAGTTGGTGATTTGGTTGCATTCTCTGGAATAGTGACATACAGAATAGGGGAAGCCCATTCATTCATTCAGTTAATTCCTCCAATTTTTCAACATTTTTTGAGCACCCACTGTGTGCCCGGCACGGGAGCCACCCCTGGGACACAGATGTAGGTAAGGCTGACTCCTTGCCCTTGAACATTGGCAGGGGCTACGGTGTGTTTGTGGCTCCTCAGTGGACCCTGCTGCTGCTCAGCCCTCTTCCACCACTGGCCACTCGTGGGATCTGTGGGCAGTTTTTTTTCACTGCTTCTGTTCTTCAGATATCTCAACTGAAGAATGAGGATAGTGATAATATCAATTTTATGATATAGTTGAGGGGATTAAATGAGCTACTAAATATAAAGAACACAATGTCAGGTATTGGTTGGAAAGTCCTCAGTGTTTTTTTTTTTTTTTTTTTTTTTTTTTTTTTTTTTTTTTTTTTTGTGAGACAGAGTCTCACTCTGTCACCCAGGCTGGAGTGCAGTGGCATGATCTCAGCTCACTGCAACCTCTGCCTCCCGGGTTTCAGCAATTCTCCTGCCTCAGCCTCCTGAGTAGCTGGAACTACAGGTGACTATCACCACACCTGGCTAATTTTTGTATTTTTAGTAGAGACAGGGTTTTGTCATATTGGCAAGGCTGGTCTCGAGCTCCTGGCCTCAAGTGATCCACCTGCCTTGGCCTCCAAAAGTGCTGGGATTATAGGTGTGTACCACCAAGCCTGGCCTGAAAGTACTCAATAGATATTGATGTTGACGAATAGCTGGAATATAGACAAATAAATAGATAGCAGACATGCAATGCAAAAAGCCCTGAAAGAAGACTGAACTAAGCATTGTAGGAGCACAGAGGAAGCACAGACTCTGCCTACAAGGCAAAGAGAAAGGATGCTGCTCTGTGTCCAAGAATAAGCTCACTGGTCACCCTGGGTTGCTTCTAACACCCAGGCTGCTACTCCCTGGTTCCACTGGAATCCTATAGTGGGCAAGAGCTTCTGGGACCATCTACCAGTGTTCTTCTGGAGTGAGATCATGGGGCCATGAACCTGGGATCAGCTCTCCCTGCCCACCCAGGAGGAAGAGGCAGCAGCTGCAAAGGTTGCCTGCATGAGGTGCACTAGCACATCCTGACCTAGGTCACATCCCTCCTGTCTGTTTGAACAGTTTCTAAACCCCTCAGCCAAGCAGTGCCTCTCCCAGTTTATTGAATTGCATTAGTTTTCTAGCCTAAGCCCTGGCCCACCTTCCCCATCTTTAAGCCCTTAAAAAAACTTACATATGCTTGGAAATAAGGCCCAGTTCTGTATAGTGATTTCCAGTAGGAGCAACGATTAGTGTTTTGGGAAGGTAGAACTTTCTTTGTGGTGCAGGACTATCATGTGCATTGTAGGACTTAGCAGCCCTAGTTCTACCCTTTAAATGTCATTGGTTCCCTCTTCCCTTTGTCCCCACAAATGTTTTCTAGGGAGTGGAACATCCCCTAGTGAGACCCAGTAGAGCTGAGATAGAATAAGTTTTTGCTTCTATTCTGGGCTTCTTTGCTGACATTCCTTTGACTTTGGGATTGCCCGGCTCCCTCTTGCCTGACCCTTTTGTCTGTGCCTTACTGGCAGTGAGATCCTACAGCCCTGGGGTGGGAGAGAGGGAGCTCCTGGGAGGAATGGTGTGGTGGGGGAAGTGGATGAAGTGGAATGAAAGTAGGTAGCACAGGCATCTCTTTAGGGACATCTACTCTAATTTCTCTTGCAGGCCACCATCACTATCTCTGCGGTGGGAGAAGGTCAGGTTGGAGGGTATGGCCTGTTCTTTGGAAGTGAGGCTCTGAGCAGGGGCCTGGCTTTCCTTGAGGCAACCAGGGGCTCTGTAGGTATGTTCTCTGGTCTTGGTTTTGGGAGGGTGGTAATTTTTGTTGGGGGAGTGGGACAACAGGAGCAGTGGTGACCAGCTGGGGCATGGGGGCAGGAGCACAGGGAATGGTGGAAGGGAGTCACCAACTGCTGCAGGCTTAGACTGGAGTGACTTCAGCTTCCTGACTCACCCCTGCACCAGCCTCCTGGATAAATAAAGTAACAAATAACCAATCGTTGTGAGCTCTGGACACCCACAGTTGGTAAATTGCAGAGATGAAAAGCCAGGGTCCCTGTGAGACCAGTTCTACTCTGAGGTAATAGCCAGGAAGACTCAGGAAACCTGGGGGAGAGCCATTTGGATTCAGAAGGCCGCACAACTCTTCCCTCTCCCCCATTTTTTCCTCCTTTGTTCTTTCTCCTTACGCATTCCTATCTGTCCAGTACCCATCCTTCCCTCTTCCCTCCTTGTCATCAAAACCTCTCACTGCACATGATGGAAAATATCCAGGATCCTGGGAGGAGCCCTGTGTAGTTGGTGGTCCCTCTTAGAACCACAAACCCACCCCTTCTCAGGATCCTCATACATCTGTTTGTCCATGTATCCATTCATTCATCCACGTACCCATCCATGCATCCATCTGTCAGTCCACCCATGCATCCATGCATCCGTCTTTCTATCTATCAATCCATCTATCCATCCATCCATCCATCCATGTATCCATGCATTCATCTTTCCATTCATCTATCCATCCATCCATGTACCCATCCTTCCATCTATCTATTCATCCATCCATGTATGCATCCATCCAGTCATCCATCCATGCATCCATGCATTAATCTTTCCATCCATTTATCCACCCATCCATACATCCATGCATTCATCCATGCATCCATCCATTCCAGCCCTGCCTTACATCCCCTGTCCACCAAGGTGGCCTTGTCTTTCCAACTGGACAGTAAGCTCCTTAGATGAGGGCTCATGACTCAGACTTTTAAAAAATCATCCAACCAATCTGGCTTGGAGAATGGGGTGCTGCCTAATATACTTTGATGCTTTCTGAGCTCCTTACCTCTTGCAGCTGCCTCCATGTAGAAGGCAACTGGATGAATGGAAAAACCCTTTCCTGATACCAAATACCAGTGGCTGAGCTTCCTTTAATGAGGAGCAACATCTTTATTCTCCAAAATGAGACAACCCCACATTCAAATGCCTAGGAGAGGCCACCCCAAACATAAATGCACACTAAGGTGTAAATGATCTATGTGAATTTCTTCCCTGAGTGTGTTTGTGCACTGGGGGTAGGGGATAGGAGACAGCCTGAAGTGTGGGTGGGTACCATGCAGGAGCAGGGCAGAAGAGAAGAAGCCCTCAGGTTTCAAGCTGAAGGGCAATAATTTGAGCATGAGAACTCTGTTGGACTGGTATGTCTGGATCCACTGCCTGTCAAGAGGGTGGTGGGGAGTGGAGGGCTGGAAGGCATAGGCTCTGGAGTCTGACTCTGGTGGTTCCAGTCTCAGTCCCTGCTTCCTAGCTGTGTGCCCTAAGTTCTAAGCCTCAACTTCTTCATCTGTAAAGGGGGGACAATAATAGTACTGAAAACATGTGGTTTTCACGAGGATTTGCTGAAATAAAGCCTGTGCTTTGCTTTCACAGTGCCTGGCACATAACAGCCCAAGAATTTAGTGATCATCATCATCCACATCTCTAGCTTTGGGAGAAGGATTTGGAGCAAAAAGGAGGGATTTTCATACTTCGACCATAAATCATAGCATTGTCAGATTTAGTAAATGAAAATACAAATACATTTATGTGTTGTTTATCTGAAATTCAAATTTAACTGGGTCTCCTGTACTTAGTATGGCAACCCTATCGAGTCTCCCAGAAGCGGGTCTGGATTGCCTCCTCCATCTTGGTCCCAAACTAGAACAGTTGCAGGGTCAGGGAGGTCTCCAACGAAGCAGCGTTGTGGGGGCAAGGAAGCCCTGCACCCTGACTGGCCACTCATCCAGCAGCCTGGAGGCTGAAAGCTCTGAAGGAGGGACGATTCGGGTGAAGGGAGCTGCCCAGGCAGAGGCTGCGTGTGTGTGGGGGCAGTTGGAGGGGGGCACCCAGCCGTGGCGCAGAAGCTTTGAGCTTTGTGGATGCAGAGGGTGTTGTGAATCAGAGCACGTTGACTCCAGCGCCTGCCAGCCAGCCGTGGGCAGAGAGTAGCAGCGTGTGTGGATACGTGCAGGAGTGCAGCGGTGGGGACCGCTTCTGTTTTCTTTTTGAAAGAAGCAGCCTGCGGAGCTCTGAGCGTTCTCACCCCAATGGGTGGATTGTTTGGCCTCAACTCCAGTTTTCTCCCTTTCTTGTTCTTTTTCTCTACTCTCTTTCCTCTTTTCTTCCTCCCCTATCATTTTCTTCTCTTCTTTTCACCCTCTCTCTCAGATTCCCTCCACACCAGCCATTCAGGAAGTACCTCTGTGGGTGGGATTCTGACGCATCCTTAGTTACCTGCTGTTCCATACCCACAGACTCTATTCCCTCCACGTGCCAACTCCCAGGAACCTGCCCAACGTGGCCAGTTATTGGCAGCAAGTCCTTGAGTCCTCACTGACAAGGAGATGCCCAGGGCAGGTTCTGTGTGACCCATGGGAGATCAGCCCTGGCCCCTTCAGATGGGCATGCATGCCAAGGAAGTGAGAATGTGCCACCCAGAAGTGCCTGAGGTAGAGTATAGCTCAGAGTGGCCTCTTACTCAGTTAACACCCTGCTGCTCCACCTACTTAGGGCACTCACACTTTGGCTCCTGTTCTTGCCTCGGCATATGAGGCCCTGCATGACTTGCCCTCTTTAGGCATTCTTGCTTCATTTTCCATCACTCCTGTCCTCCCACCTGGAGCTCCAGGTAAATAAAACTGCTTGTAGTTCCAAGAAAGCCCTGTGCCCTTTGCACCTCCAGGACTGTGTACCTTCTGTGTCTCTCCTGACTCAGCAAGATCCACTCATCCTTCAGTGTTCAGCTCAGATACCTCTTCCTCCAGGAAGCCCTCCTGACAGCCACTGGCCAACTTGGCCTTCAGGGCTCTTACTCTTAAGTTCTGCTTACGTTGTCCATGTTGCCATCCACATTCCACAATGTGTGGACTTGTGGTTGTTTGTTTGCATGTCTGTCTCTTCATGTAGACTGGAAGTTCCATGAATTATATCTTTTAATCATTCATGCCTCAGGGCCTTTGCACAAGCTGTTGGTGCTACTTGGGACACTTTCATCTTCTCACTGTTCATGAGATCTCAGCTTAAATGTCACCTTTTCAGAGTAGCCCTCCCTGACTCCCCTTACACTGGAAAACTACTTTATTTATATTAGCACCTGTTTTATCTCTCAGTGGTTTATTACAACTTGACCTTTTTTTTTCATTTTGTCAGTCTTCACCACTGGATGATAACATCTTGCAGGGCAGGTGGCTTATCAGCTGCTTCACCATCATATACCCAACACCTGGCCCAGTGCCATTTGCTGATGGGCTGGACAGTGAGGCATGGAGAACAGAAACACCGAAGGCCTAGAGAAAAGGAATTCCAGCTCGAGATTTTCTGAACTTGCAGACTGATTTCTCTGTAAACCGTTCCATCCCATCTTGTCTGTGGCTAACTGGTTAATTCCAGAGCAGGTACTTCCATTGTGTAGCATCATCAGCCTCTCTTTTGGCATGCTTTAATCTTAATGTATGTTTATATTTGAAATTCTTCAGTTTGGTTGCTGTCCAACCAACAGGAGGGGTCATTTTCTGGAAGCATGAGGGATGTTTAAGGGAGAGTGGCTGCAGTGCCTGGGTCAGCTCTGGGTCTGGCTCACTGAGGAATTGAAGTTTCCTTTATCCCTTGCCTGTAGCTGGGAAGCTGGGAGACCCCCTTATGCATAGATCTGGCCTGCATGGCAGTACCTGCAAAGGCATAATTCTTGGGGTTGAAGCACTTCTCTGGACCCTGGGACTCCTCAAGGTGGGGGTGTGGGATGTGGATTTGACGGGTCAGTCCTCAGTAACCCATATTCTGCTGCCGTGCTCCTCTCAGGAGTGATGACTCAGAAGTCCCCATCTCTGGAGTCTCCCACTGAGCGGTGAAGAATGTCAGTTTGGAAACAGCCTGGAGAGATGATCTTCTCAGAGCCCCATACTTTACAGATGAGGAAACCAAAGCTCATGGAGAAGAAATGCTTTGCCCAAAGTCACAGGGTTGAGGCAAGACTGGAACCCAGGTTTCCTACCACTTCACCTGGAGTGCTTCACCCTCAGGCATAGGCAGACCTTCATGTAATCCAGAATGTAGATTCAGAGGTGTGGGCTTTTGTGTTGCAGGAACCTTTATATTTATATTCACTGTACAAACAGAAGCCCTCTTTTTTTTCACTTCCTACTTTTCCCTCCTTGTTCATCATCATGAGAACATTGAGTTGATGAGGACAAGGTCTTGGGTTTCAGGATAGTGGACAACAGGCATTCTCCTATGGATTCGTGATCCAAAGAAGGTCTGCTGACCCCTGACTCTGCATCGAGGGACCAGGCAAGACCCTGATAGCAATAACTCAATGCTTCCTTTATGGAAGAGAGCCCCCATGTGTGTTCAGAGCACTTTGTGTTTGGATACAGATTTTACAAAGCTGTTTCTATGTGTTTCACCTTTTGAAGGGTCCACTGGAAAACTCTTCTGCAGCTTGGCTTAGTTCAGGTGTGTGATTACAGCTGGCTCAGGCTCAGACCATTGCATACTTTAGGACAGTGTCCAGGGGGATGGGCTTTGCCAGCACCCGTGGGCAGCTTGTCCTGCAGTGCTGTTGCCCTCCTGACATGCAATAAAAGATGGGGAAGGAAGGATTCCATGGTAACAAGGCTGAAGAGCTCTAGCACCATGGTGTCATAGCAACCAAATGGAGGAATTCCATCCACATGGTGACAAGGAGACCCCTGGACCTATCAGACTCAGACCAGCCCACTGCATTAGCAACCAGGCTGGGCACCCTATGATGGGGGTGAGGGTGGGAGGAAAATGAAAAAGACTACAGTGGGAGGATTGGAAGAAGTTGTTTGTGTGGGTTTAGAAAACTAAAAAACAAAATTATTAAAAGAGACAGAAATAGAGAAGTCTTTGCTGGATTAGCACCAACTAAAGAGAAAAAAAATCAGGCCAAGCTTTAAATCACCTCTTCTGGGAAGTGTTTCCGGATTCATTCGCCCAATGTGGGCCATTTAGTTTTCATCTTCCCTGTCTGGTCTGGACCATTTGACCCTGGCTCTGGGGATGACATTCACTTCCAGTTCTCCTCCTTTGTTTTTCTCTGTTCCTTTTGCTAACTCAAGACATGGAGCAGATGCTAAAATAATAATTGGCTGCTCTGTCCCTCCCTTACCATCTATATTCTTATTGTGTGGCATGTAATTGTTTATATGTCCATTTTGGTTAATTAAATGAACTATATAATGTGTGTTTGATTTCCTTTTTTCTTTTTCTTTTTTGAGGCAGGGTCTTGCTCTGCCACCCAGGCTGGAGTGCAATGGTGTGATCATAGCTCACCATAACTTCAAACTCCTGGGCTCAAGTGATCCTCCCACCTCAGCCTCCTGAGTAGCTAGGACTATAGGTGTGGACCACCACACCTGGCTAATTTTTTGTTATTGTTGAGGTGAGATCTTGCTATGTTGTCCAAGCTTGATTTCCTTTTATACTTTACCTTCCACCCCAGACAAGGGTCTGTTTTTTTTTACCCTGCAATGTGGACACATACAGGTATTCATGAGCTGATCAGGACTTGATTTGGGGTTAGGTAACTGTCTATAGGCTCTTGTGGCTGGTGTCTGTCAGCAACCTGGCAGCCTTTCTGAGATGGGATCATCTCAACAAGGATCTGGGGAAGGGATTGAGCCTTTTTCCTCCTCCCTTCTCAGTTGGGGAAGGGGAGTGGGGATGCAGAGTGTGGGAGGCCTTGGGGAGAAATAACAGAGGGAAGAATGGATAAGGGAGATCCGTGCCTGCAGCAGCAGAGGAAGGAAACTGACTGTCAGCCTTCCCGTCATGTGTCTGTGCCACAGTGCCTCAGTGGTCAAGGGCAGCTTTAGATGCAGAATGTCTCTGAGGCTTTGGGGCACGAGATGGACTGAGTTTTCTGTATATACACAATCAGTTCCTACAAAGTTGGACCATGGCTTATATTACTTTCAATGGCAAAAACTGCAATTACTCTTGCACCAACCTAATACTTCTCTGTTCTCCATGGTGCCTGCACTGGGATGGGCATACAGTAGGTACTCCATATTTGTTGAATGAGTCATCATTCTTGTCTTTGTCCAGCTTACACTCTAACTGGGAAAATGAAACATTTCTCCATGGATCACCAAACTTCAGAGACATTAATAGACTACACATTTTCAAGTGTTAAATAAGAATTTGTTGACCATTGAGTAAATATTTGGCAGTAGGGCTTGGGGTTGGGGAAGTTCAGAAACAATTCATGGTAGCTAAGGCTGGTGGTCTAGGCTATAAAGAAAAAGCATGTCTCTCTTCTCTAAGCAGGGCTGTCATTGCAACCCAGTGAGAAAACTCTGTATCTCTGGGGGCCTCAAACTTCAGTTGAATCAGAATCATCTGGAAATCTGTTTAAATCTGCAGCTGCTGAGGGCTGGCCCAAAGATCTGATTCAGCAGTCCTGGGAATCTGCATTTTTAACAAGCTACCCATTTACTTTTGATGGGAGTCCCTTGGGGACTACACACTTAGAAACACTAGTCTACCCCAGGGGCATTCCTCATACAGTGAAGCCTCTTTGAGCCACATAAGCTTCAGGGATTGCAATTCTTAGGGGATTCACAAATAGTTTTAATAGCAGTAAGGTAGCCTCTGTGGGGCTGGCAGATCCAGGAACCTTGCTTTCCCCAGCAGAGGAGAAAGCATCAATCTAGTCTTTTGTTATCCTTCACTTGTGCAGCCAGGAGACAGATTGGCTGAGCTCCAGTGTATGGAATGGAAAGTGAGGATGCCCTCACGGATGTGTGAGGTTTACACACAGGTGATGAGGGTGAGCTGGCATTTCAGCAAGCCACACCATGGGAGCTGTGAAATGCACCAGAGGATAGAGAGTATCCGAGAGATGACTTGCCATGTTAGGGGATGTCTTTAAAGACAGAAAAGCAAAACTAATTATAAGCCAACATACTTTGCCGAGAATTCAGAAAAACCCAACCAATATACTGCACTTTCTTTCATTCTGACTTTTCCTGCCGCATTTTGGCTCTTGGGTGGGTGTTGAGGATTATGACCGCAACCTTGACAGTAATAACCAAGAGCTGACTCCATACGGACACAGTGCTAAGCCCTGAATACTCCTTGTCTCATCTAATCTTCGCAATGACCCTGTGATGTCTGTGTACCACCACTCTCCATTTAACAATTGAGGAAACTGAGGCTTCAGGAATAACATGTCCAGGGATCTATAGCTGGTAATTGATGGATCCAAGATTTGCTGTCAGTCCCTAGGTTGGAAACATTATCCAAGGAGGAGATTCTTTTATTTACCTTTCTTCTCTCTCTCTTGTTCTCTTCCCCCATGTGCCAAAATGTGCATTCCTCTCCCATCCGATTTATCCTATATAGCTTCTATTTTTGGTAGTTTATTATAGGACATGGGGAGTGGAAATGTAATAGAAAATAGATTTTTTTAAAGCATCCATTTGAAACCAAACTTCTCTTCAGCAAGACACACAGGATGAGTACAGGTTTCTATGCAGGACACTTGATAGCTGAAATCATTACAGAACAACAGAGCCTTGATTTGCGTGGTTGTTAGCAAAGCCCCTCTCCTGTGATTGTGACAGATGTCTTCTGCTTGATAGATTGCTTTTCACGTTAGATTCAAGGATTCTTTTCTCCCCTTCTTCTTGGTGGGCAGAAGGACATGCTTACCAACATAAAATTCAGCCCAAGTTTTAAAGGTGAGTTGCAGAGCCGGAAACTGCCCTTCTCTGAGACAGGCCCCTGAGTGAGCTGTTGTTGGTTTGGGGAAGTGACAGGGTATTAGGGAAGGAGCTTTGGAAGCAGATGGTTCAAATCCTACCTCTCCAGCTCACCTTGGACCAGTTACTTTATTTCTCTCAGTTGCTGTGTCCTGATCCCTAGAACATGGATATTAGGGTTTTGAAGGTAGTGGATGCTGAGGTACATCCCCAGGATCCCTTCCTCAGGACAAGCCTTCATTCCCCAGCTGCTTTAAGTATTGGCAGCTAAGCTTCTCCCTAGGAACTGCACTCAGATATAAAGGATTGCATAGCTCAAAGTTATCCCACTCCCTGGGGGCAGCCTGTGTCCATGTCAAGGGTGAAAAGGCCTGGCCATCTTGTCTCAAGGAAGGATGGATGCAGAGCTCCCCATAGGTGGGCATGTGCCTGTTATGGCTGCAGTATAGCTTAACTCCTTCTGCCTAGCCTTCATTCCCACACAGGAGTTTGTCCTTCAGATACTCCCACGCTAATTTACCTCCTACATGCACATTTCTGTCTCAGAGTCCTGCATATGCAACTGAAGACACCTCACTTACAGGGTTTTGTGATGATTATATGAGATTATTGATATAAGTGCCTACTCTAGGTCTTGGAAAACAGTAGGTCCTCTGAAAATGTAGGTTGTATTTTATTAGTTTTAAAATTTCATAGAAACTCTTAGACCAAACAGCTTTTCTGTATTTTGGAAAAGTATTGAGTGTGCAGTCATGATCAGGGCTCGATAAATTTCAGCGAAAATAGGAATCCTTTGGAGCTATGAAGGAAGGCCTCGTGTCGATTCATGTCAAACTTCATTATCAGAAGTGGTTTGGGACAGTCAGATCAGCTTTGTATAATGGAATTTTATTGTGATGATTTTTTTCTATTTTACAAGAAATCATATACTCTCTGAAGGAGAATCTTCCCAGACATATTTTCACTTATAGGAAGAGATTTGGCAAACTCAATCTTTTAGTGAGGAATTAATGGGGAGAAGAAGTGTTGTAAATCCAGTAGCTGGGAGGGGTGTGTGTGTGTCCCTAAGGATGTATTGGTGGTTTGTTATTTGCTGGGGGGTTAGGAAACTTAGTCGATGGTTACCAGTGGGAATGGTCAGGATATTGGAGGCTCTGTGGAGGGAAGAGGATCTAGTATACCATTTAAAAAGAACATTTCTTGTAGGTGGTTATAAAAGAAGTAGAAAAGAAATGGGAAGAAATGCACATATTACTGAAATGGATAAGTTAAAAAAATGAAAGACCATTCTTTATCCCTGCCTCCCAACATGAGTTCCATTCCTCAGAGGTAACCACCCTCACAAGTTTAGTCCTTATCTCCCTCAGCTTTCCTCTCTACATGTGTGATCATATGCATGCAAATTTGTAATATGGGTATGTACATATTATCTTTTTGAAAATAAATGGGTTCCATCATGCATTCTACTGTGTAATTTGCTTTTTTTTCCACTCACTGTATTGGATATTTTTCTAGATCCGTATATATAGATCGACTTCATCCTTTTTAATATTTGTGCATAATACTCCATTAAATAGCTGCACTAAAATTTATTCAAAATGACCACCATTGCATTAATTCACAATAGTCAAAATATTGAAACAGCTTAAGTGTCCAATGGTGGCTGAATGGATAAAGAAATTGTGATGTATATATATTATATATATATTATATACATATATATAATATATATATATAATCTATATATATATAATGGAATATTATTCAGCCATAAAATGGAAGGAAATCCTGCTATTTGTGACAACATGGATAACCTGGAGGACATTATGCCAAGTGAAATAAGCCAGACACAGAAAGACAAATACTGCATAATCTCACTTACATGTGGAATCTAAAAAAGTTGAACTCATAGAAGCAGGGAGTACCAGGGACTGGCGGGTGGAGGATATGGAGATATGTTGTACAATGGATATAAAATTTCAGTTATAAGCTGAACCAGTTCTGGGGATCTAATGTCCAGCATGGGTGGTGATGGATATATTAATTTGATTTTGGTAATCATCACATTGAACACCTTGAAAATATTCAATTTTTGTTTGACAAGTATTTTAAAATAAATAGATGAATAAATAAATAAACTATCCCTGATAGATATCCATGTTGTTTCCAGCTGTTTGATGTTGTAAACAATGCTGCAAGTGAATATCCTTGTTCACACATCCATGATACCATTTAAACATATGACCGTGACTTCCATAGGGTTGGATGCACAGTAGGTATGGAGTCAATAATTGTTAAATTGGATTGAAGGCGATGTGCATGCAGCTTGCTGAGAGAGCAGAGGGGCATAGCTCTGCTTAGCACACCACTAGAGGCTGATTTTTCAGGAGAGATTGGCTATCATGTAGATTTGGACGAGGAAAGGGTCTGGTGCACTGAAGTTCTCCTGGGCGAGAAATTGCTTAGGTCTGATGGTGTATTTACTGGGTCTTCTTGTCATTCTTCATGTCACAGAAAACCTTTTCTTTACATCAAAGTTAGCCTGTGCACTGATGCTAGGAGAGTTGGTGTTTTCTTCCTTTGTAGTTTTGGGGCATGGGCTTTGATCTGAGTGCATTTATGGATGATCACAGGGCTGTCACCCAAGCCTGTTAAAATGTTCACAGGTGCTTCTGGCTTTACATGACAAGGGGGCCTATTCAAAGATAACAGTTGGCCGGTGCTGAGCCTCCAACATGTAAATAAGCATTGAATGTGATCACTTATGAATAGTTAATTTTATGTTGCATCCAGAACATGCTCTATAACATAGTAGTTGATCCACAGACCCATTAATGCATCTAAGTGAGGGGTCTGGTTTAATGAGGCTATTCAGCATATTCATGGTCCTGCCTCTGGTTTAATTCTGTCACTCAGGAATCCAAGCAAGCCCAGCACCATGGATGCTGCCTGCACCTGTTGTGCTTTATCAAAGAGTGACTTTTAAGTTTTTTGTACTATATTACCAAATGTTTAGAGAAGGAAGTTTTCATGAGGGCCGTGAAATAATTGGAACAACTCTTTCTAGGAAGTCATGGACCATGTGAGTTCATTCTGTAGCATTCTTATTTTTTCAAAGCACTCTGTCATTTCTTTTGTATTGCATTCTTGTGAAGTAAGGAAGGCAGGCATTCCCAGCCCCATTTTACAGATGTGGAATCTGAGAGTCAGAGTTTAGTGGCTTGTACAGAGTCACATGGGCCCTGAGACCCAAGGCCTGAGACCCAAGCCCAGACTTCCTGTTTTGTGGTCATTGCACTCTTTTTCACAAATAACAATTCAACGGACATGTCAAAGTGGTGTACACACAGACGGAGTACACTTACATATAGCACACTGAGCACACAATGAGTTTAATATGTGCAAATTCCTGAGTAAGAGTTGTTAGGATTTAATTTTGATTTGATACTCAACAGCCCCTCTTTACTGCCACACCCATGTTTCAACCTGTTGCTGACCATTCTGTTTAACAGAGGCACACACACACAAATATGCATTTAAGGATGATCACAGCCTCCCACAAATTAAATAAAAAGTTATTTTGGAAGAAAGACGGATGATGTCATTCATAATTAGACCCATTATTGAACAAATGGCTATCCTGAGTAACTCTAGGCTGGACATAGAGGAGGACAGAACTTTGCAAAAGAATTGTCCCTACCCTGAGAAGCTGGCATTATAGTTGGGGAGAAGAGAAGATGCAATTAGATAACACAGGGAAGTGTAATCAGTTGTCCATCATGAGCTATGAAAACCTTTATTTCCCTAGGATTTTGGGGAATGTAGGGTCACTGCGGGATGGAGGAGTCAAGGAAGCAGCATGGGTCCTTAAATTCTCGTAACAAAGGATCTTAGGTGCTAGGTGGAATTTGGATGAAGGGAATGGGAAAAGGAAGACGATTCTATCACACTATAAGCTTCAAAAATTTGGGGTTCAGAGAGGAAACATCAGATAGCTGTAAAGAGAAGGGATCCATCGTCTTCTGATTATATTTGTTAGTTTCCAGAGGAACTTACAGAGTGCCCAAATCACTGATTCCTGGGACGTTTTGCAAATAAAAGTCCCAAGGGTTTAGGTATAAAAGGATAAAAGCCTGGACCACCAAATGTCTTGCAGACTCAATACTTTAGACGGTAGCTGTGGGTGTCCCAGATTTCCTAGTTGTCATTGCTATGTCATCACCATCATCATTATCTCCATGTGACATGTTTGCAGAGCTCTTGATGGGGGAGGTTCTGGTAGTATTAGAAAACTTGTTTCCCTGGAGTCTCCTTAAGTATATAAAACTGATCCTAAATATGAATCAGTATTTTACCAAGTAATTGCCAAACAGCAAACAAGTATGAGCTCAGAGGGAAGAGTTAACTTTGGGCTAAGATATCTAGGATGGTTTCAAAGATGAGATGGGACCCAACTGGCTCTTGACAAGTATGTGAGCTCAGCATGTTAGATGAATGAGTAGAAGATGAATGGCAAGATCATTGCAGATCTTTGAAAAGACCTTAGAAAACTACCTTTGGAGACGTGTGGAAGTAGGAATATGATGGCATGTTTGGGAAAGAGTAGACCAGCTTTTTTGAAGAGCCGGGTCCTTGTCGGATATTAGGTAAAAGGAGGAGAAAGGGGCTATGATATGGGGTCTTTAATGTCAGTTTGAAATGTCTAAGAATTTAGATACAAAGTATTAAAAAACCACAAAGGTAATCAGGAAATTCTAGATTGTTGGAAAATCATAGGAGCTAATAGATTTTGAAAAATATGAATGATTCTAAAAGATGGATGATTTGCTCTTACCTGTTATGGTAACTGCATCTGGATGCAATGTGAGCTTTGTTCTAGTAGCAATTCATTATGAGATACTTACAGATTATTTTCTCACCTAGTCTTGAATAAAAATGTAATAAATACCCATCCAAGGGGCTGTTGACAAATTGCAAACATAATATGCCACAGACCAGAATTAAGTCAAAGCATTGCCTAAGGTTGGGCTTCAGAGTCACAAGTGGTTGCTTGGACGCTGAGCTGTGATTTTAGGAGTGGGTGGTTTGCCCTGAGCCATCGGCATTCTGCTTCCTGATCACTTTGTGTAGGAAAATAAGGTGGCCTGAGGTGTGCATTCCCTGTACTGGTCAGGAAGCTTTGAGTGACAAGTGAAAGAAATGAAACTCAAACCTTAACCAAATGAAAAACTTAACTAAAAATCCAGCATGGAAGTAGCTTCAGTCATGGCTGGAGCCAGAGGCTCAGTGTGGTTATGAGTCTGGCTTTTTCTCTCTCTGTTTCCAATGCTGCTTTCCTCATTGTTAGATTCATGTTCCAGCAGACTCCATGTGATGGGAAACGTGTGTTCTGGCAGTTTAGAGCTTGCATTGACCAAAGGAGAGTAGGTATATATTCTCTTTCTCTTCCTTTCTTCATTTTATCCCTGAAATTGTTGACCCCGCTTGGATCATGTGTCTACCCCACCTCTGGACCAATTACTGGTCAGCTTGAGGAGGCAGAACTCTCTAATTGACAGCCTCATCAGAATAAAATGGAGTCGGGAGAGCAGTTTCCGAAGGAAGGGACATGGGCCAGACTAAAGTGGGGGTGGGTAGGGAGGGAGAGATCAAAGTGATACCAACTGATGCTGACTGTCACGGGGTGGGGCTTTATGGTCTTTTGGCTTTAGGTGCTCTCCGGTCCACACAGCCAGCCTCATGCCTAGAATAAAAGGCAGGGGCTCAGCCTTAGCCTGGAGTACAACAAAGGATGTGAATATCAGAGACAGGGACCTATTGGATCTCACAGCCAACCACAGCCCAAGCTTTTTAAGTCTGTAGAAAGTGACTTACCTCTTTGAATTTTTATTCCGAATTCCAGTTAAAGTTATTCATACTGATAGAAGACTATTATTGCTTAGCCTTCAGAAGAAGAAGAGGTTGAAGTTCTTCCCTTAGAAGTTACCAGAATTTAATTCGTGGAAAGTTTTCCATCTTGCATTTGCTGTACTTGGACTAAGGCTCTTGTAGGAGATAAAATCCCTGGCTTTTGTTCCTATTTACTGTGAGTTCTACCTCTCTGGAAAACAATCTGGGCTTGGAGAAAATATACATAAGCAATGTTTAGCATTTACCTGTTAGGGTCTTATAAAAATCTCATAGCAAGTGCGGTTAATACATCCTTTCCAAACCATTTGTTTGGAGAAAGAGGACAAGGGGTAGGAGACGGATCCGATTTTCTCCATTTGGTTGATACAGGAAGTAGTACATAGGAGGGTTAAGAGATTTTCACAGGAATATTAGTGGGAAAACTGAAAGACAGAAAATGGCACTCTTAATTACAAATACGTTTTCTTAACAGTCGGTCTTTGTCTTTTCTGATTCTAGTATGTTATTTCCTTTCAAAAGGGTAGCACCTTCAACAGTCACTTTCACTGGAGAGCCCATTCAAATCCATTGGTGAGCCCAACGGATCGTGGCCAAGAAATCATTTAATGAGATCTAGACCATTTTACAAGGCATGCTGAGTTTCCATTTATTGTAGCACTGCATTCAATGTGTGCATTTCTCTGATTTTTCTTTCAAAATAGAGTGAAAAAACTTTGTTTTCTGTAGCTTTCTCACTGATTGCTAATCCTAAGTGCAGTGGTAATGAAGGGTGTAGCTGTCTGGTTCAAGAGTTCAGGCAAGAGTAGATATTATTGACAAGAGGCTTCTAGGCAGGTATCAAGTATTGAATAAATTTGTTTTGTGATTTTTTTTTTCGGTATTGGGTAGAAAAATTATCCTTTCCAGCACTCTGAACATCAGTAATATTTTATTTAATTTTGGCTGCTATTGTTGATGCTCATGTTGTTATTATGTGAGTTTGTGTGAGGAGCTGGTAAATTTCTTTTGTAAAAGGGCATATTGTAAATATTTTGGTTTTGTGGGCCAGCGGGTGAGCTACTGGACTCTGCTATTGTGTGAAAGCAACCATACACAATGCATACATGAATGGGTGGGCCTGTGTTCCAATAAAGCTTTATTTACTGAAACAGATGGAGGATCAGACTTGGCTCATGGGCAGTAGTGTGCAGACTGCTGGTGTATACAGTCTATTGGATTCTGTCTATGCGGACTGCTCTGTTTGAGCACAATGGAAACACACTGTGTTTTCATATGGTTTCTGCAGCTGCCATCCAGTTCCCTTCCTTTTCCCTTCAGAACTGTGTTACAGGATACAATTAGTATCACTATTACTTTTTGAGACCTAGTCTCTCTTTGTCACCCAGGCTGGAGTTCAGTGGCACGATTTCAGCTCACTGCAACCTCTGCCTCCCAAGTTAAAGTGATTCTGCTGCCTCAGCCTCCTGAGTAGCTGGGAATACAGGTACCTGCCCACCACCATGACTGGAAAATTTTTATGTTTTCAGTAGAGACAGGGTTTCACCATGTTGGCCAGGCTGGTCTTAAACTCCTGACCTCAAGTGATCCGCTTGCCTTGGCCTTCCAAAGTGCTGGAATTACAGGCGTGAGCCACCGTGCCTGGCAGGATACAGTTTTTAAGTGATATTTCCAAGAGCTCCATTTCCAGTGTTTGCATTTTCATCTTAAGAGCTATGAACCTTGGACTGTACTCAGGGGCCTGATTTTAGTTCTTCAGAAGCAAAGACTGTAAAAATCTTCCTGTTCTGGTGCTGGGGTTCAGGTACATGGTCTAGTGAAATCGCACTAGGCAAATGATAAGAGTGCTAGACTGGGTGACCCTGAGCAAACCACTTAATCTCACTGAGTCTGGTCTCAACTATACGAATATCTAGCTTGCTCATTCCACAGGGTTGTTGTGAGGATCATTCATTCATTCAGTTTCTCTTTAGTGAGCACATACTTCCTGCCCTGGCTTTTGCTAGGCATTGGAGAAATAATGGCAAACAAAACAGGGAAAGGCCTACCCTTGTAGAGCTTACTTTCAAGTGATCAAATTTGTTGATGTAAGGGAGAGAACACTTCAAATCGATTGATTATACAAGAAGTTAGATTTTCCTGACCATTTTAAACAAATAGCATCCCAAAGTCCAAGGGAAATTTTGGTCATTTTATTAAGAAGTTGAAGTCTCAAGAAAGCCAGTTGGATGGCAGTTTAGATAAAATGATTCGGGTTGAGGGCCAGGGCAGGGAAAGAATGAAAAACAAGTTTAAAAGTGGCCTGATAGGTCAAATGGTATTTCTGGTTCTAGATCCTCGAGGAATTGCCATACTGTCTTGCACAATGGTTGAACTAATTTACATTCCCAACAACAGTGTACAAGCATTCCTATTTCTGCACAGCCTCGCCAGCATCTATTGTTTCCTGAATTTTTAATAATTGCCATTCTGACTGGTGTGAGATGGTATGTCATTGTGGTTTTGATTTGCATTTCTCTGATGATCAGTGCCATCATCCTCAGCAAACTAACACAGGAACAGAAAACCAAACACCGCATGTTCTCACTCATAAGTAGGAGTTGAACATTGAAAACACATGGAAACAGAGAGGGTAACAATACACCGGGGCCTGCTGGAGGGTGGGGGGTGAGGGGAGGGAACTTAGAGGATGGGTAAATAGGTGCATCAAACCACCATGGCACACGTATACCTATGTAACAAACCTGCACATTCTGCACATGTATCCTGTTTTTTTTGTTTTTTAAGAAGAAATGAAGAAAAAAAAGTGGTCTTATAGAGCTGCTTTCTACTAAAGTTCACTTCTGAAAGAAATCAGAGAGGTTTTCGACTCCATCAGGGTTCCAAACCTGAGGAGATTACCATTAAAGTCAGCTAGTCAAGGGTAAAAATTAGAGTGTAGGAGGATTCATTTTGAAACATTGTCAGCAACCAGCTGGAAAAAAATAGCAGCGACTGTGATTACTAGGAAATTTCTTGGAGGGTGTAGAAGTGTATCAGGTAATCTAATCTGTCACTTACTTCAGTGGCCTTTGGGTGGTTGGATAAGCATTTCAGTTTAGAAGTAAATATCACTGAACAGGAGGGAGAATAACATGGTTATTTAAAACTCTGAGGCCTTTTGGCCAGTTTTGGATTTGTTGTCAGCCAGACCTGATAGCTCATCCAAGTTTCCTTCTATGACTTTTTTTTTTTTTTTTTTTTTTTAGACAGGGTCTCTCACTGTCGCCCAGGCTGGAGTGCAGTGGCACGATCATGGCTTAGTGCAGCCTTGACTTCCTAGACTCAAGTGATCCTCCCACCTCAGCTTACTGAGTTGCTGGGACTACAGGTGTGCACCACCATGCCCAGCTATTTTTGTTTGTTTGTTTTAATTTTTGTAGGGACGATATCTCCCTATGTTGCCCAGGCTAGTCTCAAACTCCTGGGCTTAAGCAATCCTCTGGCTTCAGCCTCCCAAAAAGCTGGGATTACAGGAATGAGTCACCATGCCCCAGCTGACTTCTACAGGTTCAACTACAATATTTACAGAGGGAGATCTTTGGGTCCTGGGTGAGGAGGGAAACTGGGGATGGGGTAGGGATGGGTAAAGGGGTCAACAAATCAGAGGCAGACCTGCTTACAGCCTTCTGAAGATAGACTTTCTGCAGAATGAATGTGAAAAGGTTTTGTAAAGTGTAATGGACCAATTTTTCCCTAGTACTCTAGGGAATGTGTGTTCCATCCATGCAGATCCTTGCATCGTGCCTGTAAAATAGCAAACATGCAAGCAACTGTGGAAAGGATCATCTTTGCCATCGTATGTTCAGTGTTCCAGCCATACCAACTCATTTGCAGATCCCCAAATGCACTATGTGCCTTTATAGATGCTGTTTTGGTGCTTGGCCTACTCTCCCCCTCTACTTTGCCTTGCTAGCTCTTGCATCCTCTTTAAGAGTGTACACAGGTGCCCTTTCCTTCCTGGAGGTTTTCTTCTCTCCTCCTCCACCACAAGTCTGGTTCAAATGCTCCACCTTAACCCCCTCTTCCCTCATTTCCCAACCCCAGATATGTCTATTATAGCCCATGTCTCAATAAATTGTAGTCATTTGTATTTTATGATGGAGACCAATTCTTGGTAATTGAAAAATTTGTCTGAACTTTAGGGGAATCATTAAAAAATACACAATGCCCTGGACATATTATTTTAACTTAAAGTTTAGAGATGTGTATTTATTTGCTCATCTTTTGATATGGGCAGGCCCT
Organism: Pan troglodytes; assembly: GCF_028858775.2. Taxonomy (NCBI): domain Eukaryota; kingdom Metazoa; phylum Chordata; class Mammalia; order Primates; family Hominidae; genus Pan; species Pan troglodytes. Next base: position 116,817,751 of record NC_072406.2, read on the forward strand.
CGTTTTTTTTTTTTTTTTTTTTTTTTTTATTGGTCTGCTGATTAGAGTTCCGGATTATCTTTCTTGTTTAACTCACATCCATAATACATCATCTATGATTTCCAGTGCCCGATTTTTTTTTCATGGAGTAGAAACCAACTGGGAAAGCAATTTAAAGACTCTAGATTCTCCCTACTCCCAGTATTTTATACTTTTCCCACTCACACCGAATTAGGTTCAACTACATTTTTAAGTGACTTACCTTTATCAGGTCTTTGCAAAACATTTAACTAAACTTTGACAGAAGCTTTTTTTGGTACTCATCTTCTGTTGATTTACATATTACTTAATTAAACAATGTAATTATAATGACATGTAATGACAATGATAAATGGTTTTGAGAATGGACACGGTTGGCTCCTGTAAACACATACCTCAGTTGTGGGAGAAGCAGTGCTTGTGTATATGAGAATGGAATAACAGGTGACCCGACTGGTAGGAGTAGCATGAAGTAGGCATCAGAAGCAATGGAGAATCCCAGTTAATCCAGCAGCTCAGTGGAGCACAAGTTAAGGGAGCAACATAGATTGAGCTAGCCCAGTGCCTGTTCGAGTGGATGTTCAATAATTTGTTAAATAAATGTGAGAATGATCCAGGAAGTTGAGAACTTTTGGGGATATGAGCTTCAGGACCACTGGATTTGAACTCGTAATTGGCCATCTCCTCTACCTTAGAGGGGTGCTGGGCCTGAGTCAAAAGCCTAGAACTTAACCACTGTCTGCAAAATGAGACTGTGAAGAGAAATCTCTCTCCAATAACAGGGTGCAGATTTCTTGCCGAGGCTGCTAGCTGTTGCTGATGAGTGAGTATGAAAGTCTCCCTCCTTGCTCCCTGGATGACCTCTTTGCCATTCCTTCTTGTTTAAGCTCCTCTTCTTTGGCTCTGAAACCTGTGAAATGTTTGGAGACTAGAGTTTCTTTTGTTTGTTTGTTTCTTTTCTTCTTCTTCTTCTTTTTTTTTTTTTTTGAGAAGGAGTCTTGCTCTGTGGCCAGGCTGGAGTGCAGTGGCACCATCTCAGCTCACTGCACCCTCTGCCTCCCGGGTTCAAGCGATTCTCCTGTCTCAGCCTCCGGAGTAGCTGGGACTACAGGCGTGCACCACCACGCCCGGTGATTTTTGTATTTTTAGTAGAGACGGGCTTTCACCATGTTGGCCAGGATGGTCTCCATCTCTTGACCTCGTGATCCGCCCACCTTGGCCTCCCAAAGTGCTGGGATTATAGGCGTGAGCCACTGTGCCCGGGCCAGAGACTAGAGTTTCTTGAGAGATATGCTACTGAAAGAAGCTATCTGTATTAAAATTCAGTATGTGTAAACTACTTTAATGAACCTGGTTCCACCGTAGCATATGGGAAGTCAGATGGTAAGGGGTGTGATGTATGCATCAGTGTCCGTCTCCTGGTATAGTCCCACTTCCCTGTGGATAATTTTACCTTACCTATAGGGAGGCACTCACAAGAAGCTTATACACACACACATACACATATGTACATTTATGTGTTTTATTTATACCTACATAAACATGTATATGCACACATACATAATGTATACATGTACATCTATAAGCTATAGGTCTATAATGACTTTTTCTTCTAAACGTGAGAAGAAAAATGATTTTTTCTTTTAAACGTAAGTGTGGGGTGGAAGATTGCTGTGGTTGCAAGGTCAGCTCTTGCAATCTAGGGACTGTGGAGAGAGACAGAGACTAAAGTTTTTCATGTGTGTGTGGTATTGGAGTGGGGGTTGCTTAAATTAATAAGTTAATGGAGAGAAGTGTGAGCTATCTGAGGCATTGCATAGAGACAGGGCAGTCAGGCTTATCCACAAGAAGGAGCAGTGAGAATTGAGTCCAAGAGCCAGAAAAACATACTGATGTAGGGGCTAAGAGCACATTTCCTAGTTTCAAATAGTTCTGGGTACAAAATCTGGCTCTGCTACTTACTAGCTGTGTATCTAGGCAACTTACCTTAGTGCTTCATGGTTTAGTCCATAAGAAAGAGAATAATACGACTTCCTTCACAGAGCTGGTATGATAATTAGATTTTATATGTAAAGTAATATACATAGTGCCAGCCATTCAGTAAGATACTTAAAAATGTGATAGTCTTATAAATATTAATTGTATCTGGGGACGGCACAGGAACCTGCTATGGGGGCACTTTTTGGTACTAATTGAGATCTAAAGACCTTCACTGAACCAGACTCTCTGATTAACACTGAGTAGTAAAGTGTAGTTCCAGGTACTTTGGGGCTAGGGGGAATCAACGAAGTAGATTTCAGGACCACCACAATGCAGGTTTGCATATAATAGGAGAGAGGTGGCCAACATCCATAGAAGGAGGACCTGAATCACATTCAAGGAAAATATATAAATGAATATCAACGATGAGATCCTATCCCATGCAGGGGTTGAGATACCCTGGGCAGTTTGTTTCACCTGCCTTTAATCACTGAGATTAACACTCAAAGTCTGAGAGCTAGTTAAAATGTATCTGCCTCCTGCCTATTTCGGAAACCGGAATAGAATGCCTGTTGCTTCCCTTCCCCCATCCCCAGCCCACTCCAAGCCTGTTCTTTATCCCTTATATTAGGAAGGATTTGCCCATGACAGTCTTGAGACCTAATGTCAGATACACTTGGGATGCAGATCTTTTATTGAAGAGAAGGTTGGACTTGACAGTGAGAGGGGTTGAGATGAATGAGTTTCCATTGTATTTATAGAAACTCAGTGCAATATCTCTCAAGGTATAAATAGAACAATGGAGTGTTGACAAAGGGGCTGGTTTTCTGTAACTGTGGAAACCCTGCAATTATTCCTGGAACTACACTCATTGTTTATCTGCATCTGAATTTTAATAAACAGGGCTCTTGCTGCTTATTCATGAATTTTCAAATGGAAATATCTCTCCCATTATTATCCCCTTCTTGTGAGTCAGGCCCCATCTTGCAAATTTGCAGCTGAGTAAATATACGGAACATTAGCAGCAATTAGATAATTGGTGCCCCGGATCAGCCCACCCACAGCTGTGAATGAATATGGGCTGCATGAGTGTCACCTGGTGCAGCCTTCCTGATGGCACTGCATGCCACCACAGTCTTGCAATTAAGCGCAGAATTTTACCAGCCCTAGTCCTGGCCCTCCTTTCTCCCAAGAGACCCAGACTAGCAAGGTAAGTGAGGTTCCCTGTTCTTCCAGCTGTCATCATACAATGAGAGATGTTAGGCCAAAGAAGTTGGTAAAGAAGAGAAAGTCCATGTATCTTCGCTTAGCTGATTGCTAAATTGCTTCTGATAACTTGTTTGGTGCATATAGCCAGCAAAAATTCATGTTTGGATCTGGGCTGGGGAGTTGGGTCATAAATCCTGTTTTTCTGTAAATCTCCCAAAACTTGCTAACTCTGGGCTGGCCACATTTTTTTCCCCCCATCATCAGTTTTTTGGCCTCCGGCATTAACTTGGGATTCCTTTTAGCAGCCATATTTTAATTTCTCTTTCCTCTGGATAATATTTCTTCCAGGCCTCAGGCTGCATTGGGTGCCTTTGCCAGCTCATGCTTTGCTCCTGTTCCTCAGGCAATCACAAAGCCCTTTTGAGGCATATAGATTTTGTTTTTTAATTGCTAGAGACTTCAGGAAAACAGAGTACTATTGCAAAAGGGAAAGTGGCAAGAGGGCTGCGCCTGCTATTATGCCATTATGATGGAGGCTCATTAGCGTGCAGTGGAGCCACTTCTTTTCCTCCTCTGCCTTGGCCACCTGGCCCATCTCCTCGCTTTTGCTTTTGGTTAGACAGCAATTCTGTCTAGCCCTCCAGTCTCTCACACTCATTCTCCAGCCTCACACTCCCTGGAAGCTTTCCCAGGTTACTTCTTTCCTTTTTTATTGCATCCACCTTCTGTGTGTTTGGGAGGAGGCGGGTAGAGAGGGAGTTGGAAATAGTGAGGTAGAGGGGGAGATTTGGGTTGGGTGTTTGGATCTGGGAATGCGTCACATGGAATTCATTCATCTCCTAGAGATCCTTCCAGGCCACCTCACTGTGTCCCTGCAAAGCAGGAATGTCATATTGGGCAATGAACAGTGGTCTCCAAGGAAAGCTCCAGAAGAAGTTGAAATCTGGGTGGGATTTTGTGCCAATTCTCCCCTGTTTTTTTAATATGTACCATCCCTTTATAGGCATGGGATACATTATCTTTTGTTTCTTATTAGAATTTTTTTACATTGCTAATATTTAACATCATTCATGTAATACTAAAAGTACATTTCCTGTACTGAGCACCTACTCTGTTTTATGTACAATTATATATCTTTTCAGCACCCCATGAGATTAATCTTATGATGTCCATTTGACAGATGAGGAACTCAGATTCAGAGAAGTTTAGGAAACATTACAAGGTCACAACAGCTAGTATGTGGCAAAGATGGAGTCCACACCTAGGCTTAACTAATTGCAAAGCCCATACTCTGAAACTGTGCTAAATTGCAGGACTCAAGTCATTTTGGGATACAATTAATGTCTGACTTGTTCTTTGCTTGAGAGTGAGATGTTATCTGTATAGCCTGCATTTTGGTTCCTTAAATAATGTGTCCAATTTGGTGAAGTCATTAAAAACACAAACTCAGGCAGTGGTGTTGGTTTTTTTTTTTTTTTAATTAAAAAAAATTTTTTTAACCTTTGCTGAATTTTCCCTTCTAGCTAGAAACTAGTTTTTCCCAGTACTCTCTTGGTTCTTACTGCTGCCAATACATCAGATGTATCAACCACCTGAAATTGGGCTGCAGGGGTAGAATTTATTTGCAAACATTTTAATTTCCCTGGTGATAAGCAAATTAATTTTGTTGCAACTCTTTAACATTCTAATTGAATGATGGAATGTCACTGAATGCATTTTACAGATCAAAGACAGCCAACGTCTTCCCATCTTTCAGAAAAAACAGAGCTGAGACCTGAGTCTGCATTTTCCTTTGCCCTATAGCCCACCCCAGCTCATCCTCCTGAGCTTGAGAAAAGTCATTTGGCTGAGGCTGTCAAATCTGCAATCCAGCCAAAGTGCTGGCAGTCGCCTGTGCTGGGGAAGGACCTTTGCTTCATTTATTCATGTATCACATATTTCTTAGGTGTCTACTATGTATGTACCAGGCACTGTTCTGGCTCAGTAGTGAAAATAACGGGCAAGTCTCTTTGCTGTTCTCTCAGAGGAGGCAGAGGATAAACTAATGAACAAATGCAATGTACAATCCTATGAAGAAGAGCAAAGCAACATAATACATACAGAATGCTGGGGTTGCTGTTTGAGAGGGCTTCTCTGGGGAGGTGATATTTGACAAAAGCCAGAATGAAGTGACGAAGAACATTTCAGCCAGAGGGAACAGCACATCCATGAGGTTTATGCTCATCTTCAGATCAAACCCCCACCCCCACCTCATCCAGAGCAATGAATTGTCCTGAACTGAATATTCTGTAGTTGTCCATTCTTGTGGCTCATAGGAGCTTTCTCCAGACCAACTCCTTTGGAAAATGCTTATTTCATCTGAGTTCCTCTCTCATTAAGAAGTTTAGGGAAAAGTAGACAGCATCACCATAAAAAGGCAACATGTGAAGCATGAGGAGGAGGGGACAGTAACATGGATTTGCGATTTCTGCCTCTGTTGGCCAAGCAGTGGCATTTGTGAGTAGATGGAACAAAATGTTGGGAGATTAGATGGACGTTTCCAGGATCATCCATTGCAAATATTTATCAATTTCTTATTATGTGCTAGAGCTTGTGAGATGAGGTGGAACCACTTTGGTATGCAAGTCCCTTCATCAATAATTTATTATTGTTATTAATTTATTTTTATTGAACAAATCTTAGCTGTCATTATTCTTGAGCACTTACACAATATGCCAGGTACTGTTCTAACCACTTTACATGAATTAACTAATTTAGTCCTCACAACAGGCCTAGGTTCTTTTATTGTCCATGTTTTATGATTGAGAAAAAGGAAGCACAGAGAGGTTGATAATTGCCCAGGGTTGCACACTGACATCTGATCCAGGTTTTAAACTTGCACAGTCTGGGAATGAACATCTGTAATTTACTGCAGGCCATGCACTGTGGTGAGAGCTGTTAGCTTAGTGCTTTTAAGTGGTGAGAGCTGTCAGCTTAGTGCTCTTATCTTTACATGAGAAAACCGAGGCTGGAAAGGTCTAGCGTCTTACTGGAGGCCACATAGTTGGGCAGCTGCAGAATCCAGAATCTAACATGAAATCTAATCTTTCTGGCCGTAAGGCTGTGTTTTAAGGGCTCTGTTAAGCTACCCTTCCTAGCAATCCAGCTCAGGCCACACTCACTTTCTGGGAGTGCAGGGAGGACCAGAGCTAGCTCCTGCCTTGGGCAATTTCCCAGCACCAAGTTGTGGCCCCTCCTCTACCTTGCATTTCTGCATAGAGACAGATTCAAGGTGAGAACTGGCCTCTGGGGATTATGGTGAAGTTGTACTGGAAGGACTTTTGGAAGCATCACAGGCTACTGAGTCCAGGGTATTGTGGCTCTGGGACACCTTGAGGAAAGTTCAGAGTTGGGGATATTTGAGCTAAGGGTGTTGTCCTGTGAGTTCTGTGCCTGGAGGACATAGGAAGGGAAGGGAAGGGAAGTGAAGGAGGATGGAACTAGTTTATGCCAAGTTAATCACCACTGCCTGCCCCGCTTTTCCATATCTCTCATGATGTTTCTATGGCACCCTTCCAATAACCAAGTTACCATTAGTTTTTAGGTTTTTGTTCTTATTGTACTGGATCCTCAGCACATAAGTTTCTCCCCTTTCCTACTCTCGTGATTCTTCCAGATAATAACAACAATCAAAAGTAGCAACAAATAATTTGGCTCATTCTTCCCACTTTACAAAGTACTTTATGTATGCATCATCTCCTTGAATCCGGTTAACAACCTTGTGAAATATCATTATTTCAGACCTGTACCAGTATGAGGAAATGGGGATTCAGAAAGGTTCCTTGACCTGCCTGTTGCCACACAGCTACTAAGTAACTGCCAGAGCCCAATTCTTGTTGCTTAACTCTTCCCCTCTCTGCCACGCAGCCTCTCCAAATAATTTCCTAATTAGTCTATTTAACGATTCTCTGTCAAGCTGCCTTCAGTTGCCCTTGCAAAGACAAGCTTGAGTGAAATCAAATGATTTCACTGCTGAATGAAAACATTTGCATGATGCTATTTTCTAAGCCATCCTCACATGTGAGTCTCTTGGCTCAGGAAGCCAATCCAGGTTGGGGGAGAGCTGTAGAGGCTGAGGAGGGATAGGATTCCTTTCTTGTCATAGGTGAGCTAGTTAGAATTCCCAGAGCCTGGCAGCGTGTTCCTTGAAGGGCCAGTATGTCTAGGGAAGGAAGAGACAGAGGAGGCCTCCATCTTGTAACAACAGTAAGTGTCCCTCTTGCTGAGAAAATGCTCACAGCTGAAGGATAGCTATGGACCTGCTGCTTCCAACATAGGAACCCTCTTTCCAAGTGGTCTTGGCCCCTAAGTAACCCAGATGAGGACAAACTGGATAATTCAGTCAAGGAAAATTAACAAGCACCTACTGTGTGATGGGGATATAGCAATTTATAACCCATGGTCTTAAGGGGTTTGCTTTCCAGTGGGTGATAGTCAGTAAACAAAATAAATTATTCCGTATGTTAGAAAATGCTATGGAAAAAAATAAAGCAGGGTATGGTATGTGCTATGGGTGGGATTTCAGATAAACAGGATTTAAAGTAACTGGGCAGGTTTTATTTATTTTCAAGAAGTGCATTCAGTTTATTAAAAAACCCCAAACACGAAAATTTGCACAGGGCCAGGCAGTGCAATATACCAGCCTTTCTCAAGTGTGTGTGCATGTGTGTGTGTGTGTGTGTAGTGTGTGTGCATGCATGCCTATAAAATGAAACTTCAAAGTGACAAGAAAGCTTTTACTGCAGGCAGGTGCTATGTCACCTTTCCTCATCTGTGCTCTTCCCAACACAAGGTTGTCATCTTTGTTGCATGTGGGTGGTGGTAACAAAGAAGAAGTCCCAACCCTCCTCAGCCTCAGCAGACTCCTGTAAACCTGAGGGAAAAATCAGCTTTCACCTTTTGTCCTTTTCTGTGGGATGTTTCTCTTTTTCTTAGCTCATGTCATCGTGCTAGCTGTACGTTTTGGGTAGATATTCTTTACCAAACTGAGGAAGTTCCCCGCTGTTTCTAGTTTGCTGAGAGTTTTTATCATGGTAGATGTTGGATTTTGTCAAGTCCTTTTCCCACATTGATTGATGTGATCGCAGGGTTTTTCTTCTATACTCTGTTGATGTAGTGGCTTACATTGGTTGATTTTCATATTGAACCAACCTTGCATATCTGGGATAAATCCCATTTGGTTGCATTATATAATTCTTTTTATATATTGTTGGGTTGATTTGCTAATATTGGTTGGGGATTTTTACATGTGTGTTCATGAGAGATAATTCGTCTGTAGTGTTCCTGTCTTACAATGCTGTTATCTGGTTTGGGGGTATTATAGAATGCTTCTGTTTTCTAGAAGAGATTGTAGAAAATTGGAATCATTTCTTTCTTCAGTGATTGGTAGAATTCATAGGTGAAAGCATCAGGCCTGATGATTTCTTTTTTGGAAGGTTTATTATTGACTCAATTTCTTTAACAGAAATAGGGATATTCAAGTTATTTATTTCTCATTGTGTGAGTTATGCTAGTTTGTGTCTTTCAATGAATTGGTCCATTTTATATGAAGTATCAAATTTGTAAGCATAGTGATCTGTAGTAGTAATTTATTATCCTTGTAATGTCAGCAGAATCCATAATGATGACTAGTCTTTTATTTCTGATATTGGTAATTTGTGTCTTTTTTCTTTTTTTCCTGGTTATCTTCGTGAGATATTTGTCATTTTTACTGATCTTTTCAAAGAACCAGCATTAGGTTTAATTAATTTTCTCTATTGTTTTTCTGTTTTCAAGTTCACTGAATTTTGCTCAAATTTTTCTTCTTTCTTTTTTTCTCACCTGCTTTAAGCTTAAATTACTATTTTTCTCTAGTTTCCTAAGGTGTAATCTTAGGTTTATTGATTTTATAGCTTTCTTGTTTTCTAACATATGCACTTAATGCTATATTTTTCCTGTTAGGCACTACTTTTTCTGCATCTGACATATTTTGATAAGTTGTATTTTAATTTTAATTTTGTTAGAAATATTTAAAAACTTGTCTTCATTTTTGACCCAAAGTTATTTAGAAATGTGTTGTTTAATTTCCAAATATTTGGGAATTTTTACAACTATCTTTTTGTGGTTATTGGTTTCTAGTCTAATTCCACTGTGGTCTGAGGACATACTTTGAAGGATTTCTATTCTTTTAAACTTGTTAAGATGTATTTTATTGCTCCAAATATGGTGTATCTTGGTGAATATTCCATGCCAGCTTGAGAAGAAACACATATTCTGCTGTTGTTAGATGGTAGATTTTGGAGTTTCATGCCAGTTTTAGATTCAGATCAAGACCACAGACTTCCCTGCCTTTCTCTCTGAGCCCATACAATGCTGCCTTCCCAGTAGGGAAGCTCCCAGCATGGCTGAAAGTTAAATGAGGGTAACTTTCAATCAGACAAGCAACCAAGTCACAGGCATTATTAGGAAGACCAGAGTCAAGAGGACAGGGAGGAGCTGGGTGATGGGTCATAGGCTAAATTATATGTGGGGTTGGGAGGAATGAGTATAATTTAAGCTCGTGTTGTATTACCACCTGTGCTTGGTACTCCATACCAATTATTTTGTGTAAGCTACCTTAGTACTCTCCAAAGTAGGTGGGATGGCTAATTTTGTGTGTCAACTTGACTGGGTTAAGGGATGCCCAGATAGCTGGGAAAACATTATTTCTGGGTGTGTCTGTGAGGGTGTTTCTGGAAGGGACCAGCATTTGAATCAGTAGACTGAGTAAGGAAGATTCCACCCTCACCACGGTGGGTGGGCATCATCCAATCTGTTGCAGGCCCAAATAGAACAAAAAGGAGGAGAAAGGGAGAATTCACTCTCTCTCTTCTTAAGTTGGGACATCCATCTTCTCCTGTCTTTGGATGTTGGAGTTTCTGGTTCTTGAGCCTTTGGATTCCAGGAGTTACACCATCAGCTCCCCTGGTTATCAGGCCATCAGACTTGGACTGAATTACCTATTGGCTTTCCTGGTTCTTCATCTTGCAGACGGCAGATCATGGGACTTCTCAGCCTCCATAATTGCGTGAGCCAATTCTCATAATAAATCTCTTCGTATGTATCTGTATATCCTGTTGTTTCTGTTTGTCTGGAGAACTCTAATACAGTACAGTACATCGAAGGGGTAGGTGAAACACTAGATCTTCTGTTTTTGTTTTTGAATCTCATTGTTTTACTATTTCTATTTCTAGGTGTATTTTAAAATGTATGGAACATAGTAGTAGAAAACTATAAAGCAGATAAGGACTAGTTCTTATCACCTCCACTGGCAAAACCCTGGTGTAGTCACCTTGATCTCTCACTAGGATTATTGCAGTAGCCTTAGATCTATTCTCCCTGATTTCAGCCTTCTTGCAGTGTGATCACACCAGGTGATTCTCTTACACACAGGTCAGGCCATGCCACCCTCTTCTCTGGCTTTCTGGTGTATGCCAAGTAGAGCCAAAGTTCTTAGTGCTTATCTTCTCCCGTGCTGCTCTCACCTCTCTCCTGACCACCCATTTACAGGAGTCTCCTTGCTGCTTCCACCTCAGAGCTCTTGCAGTGGAGTTCCCTCTGCCTGAATCCTCTTTCCCCAAATCTATTCAACTTGCTTCCTCAATTTCTTTAAGTCTTTTAAATTTGTACCCTGCTGCATTTCCCAGTCCCCCTTCCTGCATTATTTTTTTCTCATAACATTTTCACTGTCGGACAGGTAATTTACTTATTTATTTTATGTATTGATTATCTTTCCCAAACTAGAATATAAGATACACGAGGACAAGGTTTTTGTTTTGGTACTGCTGCATTTCTGGAGTCTGATATCTACACGGAAGGTCCTCAGTGAACATTTGTTGACTACGTGAAAGAATAAATATTGCAGGAGATGTTAAACTTTGTTGAGTGATGGGGTGCATAATGAAAACATTAGGTAGCCTCAGAGAAGTAAGGCTGAGTTCATGCTGCTGCTAGAAAGAGGGAGAGCTGAGTTTCAAATTCAGGGCTTCCTGATGCCAATGCTCACACTAACCCAAGATGCCATGGGGGTGAGGGGGGGGCAAGAGAGAGAGAGACAGGGAGACAGGGAGAGTGGGAGAGAGAAGAATGAGGATGAGAATATGAATGAGAGTAAGAATTGAACTTAAAAGAAATCATTAGGACCAAGGAGAGCAAATAGGACCCACGTTTAGTCAGCAGGCAGTTCTTTTGGGACAAGAAATCATCTTAATTCCTCCAGGACCTTTAAGATCTGGTTGTCTGCAGAATGTTTTGGGGTTGGGGGAGAGTTTCTTTATCTCCCGCAAGTTCCCTGAAGTTGAGTCTCAGGTCAGTGGAGACAGATCTCCCTCCATGGTGGACCATTGTCATCTCTATTTGTAGGGTTTCACTTAGTGAGTTAGATGTCAGCTGGCACTGCAGTTCTGACTGGAAGAGAGAAAGCACTTGAAGAGCTTCCCTACCATTGAGGGAGAAGTCATCTTTCTAATTGTCTTCTCCACCAAAAAAGAAGTATATTCTAGCCTTGAAAATGGCAGCATGGGCCAGGCACAGTGGCTCATGCCTGTAATTCCCGCCTTTGGAAGGCCAAGGCAGAAGAATATCTTGAGACCAGGATTTCAGGACCAGCCCAGGTGGCATAGCAAGGCCTCTTCTCTATAAAAAACAAATTAGTCAGGCATGGTGGCTCACACTTGTAATCCCAGTTTCTTGGAAGGCTGAGATGGGAGTATCACTTGAGCCTAGGAGTTTGAGGCTGCAGTGAATTATGGTTGTACCACGGCACTCCAGCCTGGGTGACAGAGGGGAGACCCTATCTCTAAGAAAAGAAAATGTAAAAAAAAAAAAAAAAAGGAAAAAGAAAATGTCAGCATGCAGTAAAACAAAAAGAAAGAGATGTTCTGTTTTGACCTCCTTCAGGTTTCCTTCTGTTCTCCAGTTCCTTTTCCTACTCAGAGCATTATTTCTTCCTTTCCAGTCCTGGACACCTAGAGCTCACCCACAAGGCGCCCAGCATTGTTGCCTGCTGTCTGTGTGAGCTGGTCTTCTCCACTGGGCTCTTTGTGGGTCCTTCTCTTTTTCCCTTTCAGTTGCTACCTTTGTTTATGAGTGTCTTCTCCCTGATGATCACATACAAAACCCTGGGGCAGTGACAAGTAGGAGACCTCTGAGGGCACCACCTGCATATTGTGCTTGTGAGATAGTCACACCATCCAAGGAAAACAATTACAGCAGAAAACTGAGGGTCAGAGCTGGGCAGTTTGATGAAATTTAAGATTTAAAAAGCCTCACGATACTGAATTGTGTTAATCATAAGTCTTAGTCCATTTGGGCTGCTATAACAGTATACCACAGACTGAGTAATTTATAAATAAGCAAAAAAAGTGTATTTGGGCCAGGCATGGTGGCTCACGCCTGTAATCCCAGCACTTTGAGAGGCCGAGGCAGGTGGATCATTTGAGGTCAGGAGTTGGAAACTAACCTGTCCAACATGGTGAAACCCCATCTCTACTAAAAATACAAAAATAAAATTAGCCAGGCATGGTGGCAGTTGCCTGTAATCCCAGCTACTCAGGAGACTGCGGCAGGAGAATCGCTTGAACCTGGGAGGCGGAGGTTGTGGTGAGCTGAGATTGCACCACTGCATTCCAGCCTGAGCGACAGAGTGAGACGCCGTCCTCAAAATAAATAAATAAGAGAAAGAAGTGTATTTGGCTCAAGTTTTGGAGGCTGAAAAGCTCAAGATCAAGGGGCCCCTACCTGGTGTGGGCCTTTTTGCTGTGTCATCCCATGGCAGAAGGTAGAAAGGCAGGATAGCATGAGAGAGCAAGAGAGGGCGAAACTTGCTTTTATAACAAACTCACCCTTACAGTGATGAACCCGTTCCCTCCATTACGACATTCATCCATTCATGAGGGCTCTGACCTTCATGACATAATCACCTCTTAAAGGTAACCACCTCTCAACACTGTTGCATTGGGGGTTAAGTTTCCAACACATGTGCTTTGGGAGACACGTTCAAACTGCAGCACTGTAGAAGAAGGGTTTGTGTAGGGGGGTGCCTCTGAAGTATAATTAGAGTCTGAAAAATCTGATCCCACCCTGACCCTTCCCTATGGTATCTACTGCAGGAAATAAATCTGGAGCCTATCCAAGGAGGAATAGATTGCAGTAATGGGCCCCTGCTTTGAGGAATTAGGTGTGTTGAGTGTGAGAATTTCAGTAAAGACCATAACAGAAGGAAACTCAGTTCTGAGGTCAATGTGATGAACAAAGTAGGCCCGAGGAACTGGAGGAAGTCCAGGAAAGTGGGAGAAATGTTAGTAATATGCCATTATGGAAATGACTGTTTGTCTACAGTTATTAAGAATGTTGGAAAAAAGAAAAATTCTGGTTTTATTTCATAAAAATAAAGAAAGAAACTGTCTAAGACAGTGCTGTCCAATTGAAATATAACATGAGCCACATCTGCAATTTAAATTTTCTCATAGCCAAGTTAAAAAAGGAAAAAGAAACAAGTGAAATTAATTTGAATGATATATTTTAATTTATTCAATATATCCAAATCTTATTTGAATGTGTAATTACTATAAAAATATTAATTTTATATATATTTTTCTTACTAAGTATTTGAAATCCTGTATTTGACACCTAAGCCCATCTCAATTCTGACTAGCCACCTTCCAAGTGCTCCGTAATTACATGTAGCTAATGGCTGCCGTATTGGACAGCACGGGTCTAGAAGGTCCTCTTTTCTTTTCTAAAATCCTGATTATTTTATTCCTTCCTCATTATAAGCATACCCTGGTTTTGCTTGTCCTTCGTGCTTCAGTGTCTAGCGTGTGTGTGCTGCATGTGGCTTTGGTTAATGGTTTCAGGGGTATAGGTTTGTCAATGTGATTGAATATAAGTAATTCGAGAATGGAGCTATGTCTTTTTACTTCCGTATTCCTTGACTCTGAAAGAATTCCTCGACTTCTGTATTCCTCTGAAAGAATGGAAAGCTTGTGGAGAATGGATGGTGGATGCCCAGGGAAAGACATTACTCCGTATCTCTATCTGATCTTAGACTAAATTGCTTCGCTTCTCTGCTCTTCTCCTTCTCCGTTAAATGGGGATGGTGGGATCATTTATACCTGCCTCCAGGATTGTTTTGAGGCGAAAGGAACACTGAATATAAAAGACACTTGGAAAAACACCATGCATGTATGTGAGGGTGTATTTATTACTTTAAGATCATTGAAATCAGCTGGTTTGTCTCTCTCTCTTCATGTGACGGTAATTTCTTTGCCAGCAGGAAACCATGAGAATTATGTGAATGAGAATTATGCTCTTGCCGAGATTGGAAGTGTGTGAGTGTATGTGTTGGGGTGAGGGGGAACAAATGGATATGGATCTGAAAGTTGTCTGATGAAAGATTTCCCCACTTTGTGGTAAGTCCATGTTAGAAAGCTAATTAGAAAGCCAGGTGAGCTTTCTGCTCATAGGTTTTTTTTTTTTTATACTTTAAGTTTTAGGGTACATGTGCACAACGTGCAGGTTTGTTACATATGTATACATGTGCCATGTTGATGTGCTGCACCAATTAACTGGTCATTTAACAATAGGTATATCTCCTAATCCTATCCCTCCCCCTTCCCCTGACCCCACAACAGGCCCCGGTGTGTCATGTTCCCCTTCCTGTGTCCATGTGTTCTCATTGTTCAGTTCCCACCTATGAGTGAGAAAATGCGGTGTTTGGTTTTTTGTCTTTGCGATAGTTTGCTGAGAATGATGATTTCCAGCTTCATCCATGTCCCTACAAAGGATGTGACCTCATCATTTTTTATGGCTGCATAGTATTCCATGGTGTATATGTGCCACATTTTCTTAATCCAATCTATCATTGTTGGACATTTGGGTTGGTTCCAAGTCTTTGCTATTGTGAATAGTGCTGCAATAAACATACGTGTGCATGTGTCTTTATAGAAGCATGTTTATAATCCTTTGGATATATACCCAGTAATGGGATGGCTGGGTTAAATGGTATTTCTAGTTCTAGATCCCTGAGGAATCGCCACACTGACTTCCACAATGGTTGAACTAGTTTACAGTCCCACTAACAGTGTAAAAGTGTTCCTATTTCTCCACATCCTCTCCAGCACCTGTTGTTTCCTGACTTTTTAATAATCGCCCTTCTAACTGGTGTGAGATGGTATCTCATTGTGGTTTTGATTTGCATTTCTCTGATGGCCAGTGATGATGAGCATTTTTCCATGTGTCTGTTGGCTGCATAAATGTCTTCTTTTGAGAAGTGTCTGTTCATATCCTTTGCCCACTTTTTGATGGGGTTGTTTGTTTTTTTCTTGTAAATTTGTTTGAGTTCATTGTAGATTCTGGATATTAGCCCTTTGTCAGATGTATAGATTGCAAAAATTTTCTCCCATTCTGTAGGTTGCCTGTTCACTCTGATGGTGGTTTCTTTTGCTATACAGAAGCTCTTGAGTTTAATTAGATCCCATTTGTCAATTTTGGCTTTTGTTGCCATGGCTTTTGGTGTTTTAGACATGAAGTCCTTGCCCATGCCTATGTCCTGAATGGTATTGCCTAGGTTTTCTTCTAGGGTTTTGATGGTTTTCGGTCTAACATTTAAGTCTTTAATCCATCTTGAATTAATTTTTGTATAAGGTGTAAGGAAGGGATCCAGTTTCAGCTTTCTACATATGGCTAGCCAGTTTTCCCGGCACCATTTATTAAATAGGGAATCCTTTTCCCATTGCTTGTTTTTGTCAGGTTTGTCAAAGATCAGATAGTTGTAGATATGCAGCATTATTTCTGAGTGCTCTGTTCTGTTCCATTGATCTATATCTCTGTTTTGGTACCAGTACCATGCTGTTTTGGTTACTGCAGTCTTGTAGTATAGTTTGAAGTCAGGTAGCGTGATGCATCCAGCTTTGTTCTTTTTGCTTAGGATTGACTTGGCAATGCGGGCTCTTTTTTGGTTCCATATGAACTTTAAAGTAGTTTTTTCCAATTCTGTGAAGAAAGTCATTGGTAGCTTGATGGGGATGGCATTGAATCTATAAATTACCTTGGGCAGTATGGCCATTTTCACGATATTGATTCTTCCTACCCATGAGCATGGAATGTTCTTCCATTTGTTTGTATTCTCTTTTATTTTATTGAGCAGTGGTTTGTAGTTTTCCTTGAAGAGGTCCTTCATGTCCCTTATAAGTTGGATTCCTAGGTATTTTATTCTCTTTGAAGCAATTGTGAATGGGAGTTCACTCATGATTTGGCTCTCTGTTTGTCTGTTATTGGTGTATAAGAATGCTTGTGATTTTTGCACATTGATTTTGTATCCTGAGACTTCACTGAAGTTGCCTATCAGCTTAAGGAGATTTTGGGCTGAGATGATGGGGTTTTCTAGACATACAGTCATGTCATCTGCAAACAGGAACAATTTGACTTCCTCTTTTCCTAATTGAATACACTTTATTTCCTTCTCCTGCCTGATTGCCCTGGCCAGAACTTCCAACACTATGTTGAATAGGAGTGATGAGAGAGGGCATCGTGTCTTGTGCCAGTTTTCAAAGGGAATGCTTCCAGTTTTTGCCCATTCAGTATGATATTGGCTGTGGGTTTGTCATAGATAGCTCTTATTATTTGGAGATTCATCCCATCAATACCTAATTTATTGAGAGTTTTTAGCATGAAGTGTTGTTGAATTTTGTCAAAGGCCTTTTCTGCATCTATTGAGATAATCATTTGGTTTTTGTCTTTGGTTCTGTTTATATGCTGGATTATGTTTATTGATTTGCATATGTTGAACCAGCCTTGCATCCCAGGGATGAAGCCCACTTGATCGTGGTGGATAAGCTTTTTGATGTGCTGCTGGATTCGGTTTGCCAGTATTTTATTGAGGATTTTTGCATCGATGTTCATCAGGGATATTGGTCTAAACTTCTCTTTTTTTGTTGTGTCTCAGCCTGGCTTTGGTATCAGAATGATGCTGGCCTCATAAAATGAGTTAGGGAGGATTCCCTCTTTTTCTATTGATTGGAAAAGTTTCAGAAGGAATGGTACCAGCTCCTCCATGTACCTCTGGTAGAATTCGGCTGTGAATCCAACTGGTCCTGGACTTTTTTTGGTTGGTAAGCTATTAATTATTGTCTCAATTTCAGAGCCTGTTATTGGTCTATTCAGACATTCAACTTCTTCCTGGTTTAGTCTTGAGAGGGTGTATGTGTTGAGGAATTTATCCATTTCTTCTAGATTTTCTGGTTTATTTGCATAGAGGTGTTTATAGTATTCTCTGATGGTAGTTTGTGTTTCTGTGGGATCGGTGGTGATATCCCCTTTATCATTTTTTATTGCGTCTATTTGATTCTTCTCTCTTTTCTTCTTTATTAGTCTTGCTAGCAGTCTATCAATTTTGTTGATTTTTTCAAAAAACCAGCTCCTGGATTCATTAATTTTTTGAAGGGTTTTTTGTGTCTCTATTTCCTTCAGTTCTGCTCTGATCTTAGTTATTTCTTGCCTTCTGCTAGCTTTTGAATGTGATTGCTCTTGCTTCTCTAGTTCTTTTAATGGTGATGTTAGGGTGTCAATTTTAGATCTTTCCTGCTTTCTCTTGTGGGCATTCAGTGCTATAAATTTCCCTCTATACACTGCTTTGAATGTGTCCCAGAGATTCTGGTATGTTGTGTCTTTGTTCTCGTTGATTTCAAAGAACATCTTTATTTCTGCCTTCATTTCATTATGTATCCAGTAGTCATTCAGGAGCAGGTTGTTCAGTTTCCATGTAGTTGAGCAGTTTTGAGTGAGTTTCTTAATCCTGAGTTCCAGTTTGATTGCACAGTGGTCTGAGAGACAGTTTGTTATAATTTCTGTTCTTTTACATTTGCTGAGGAGTGTTTTACTTCCCACTATGTGGTCAATTTTGGAATAGGTGTGGTGTGGTGCTGAAAAGAATTTATATTCTTTTGATTTGGGGTGGAGAGTTCTGTAGATGTCTATTAGGTCTGCTTGATGCAGAGCTGAGTTCAATTCCTGGATATCCTTGTTAACTCTCTGTCTCGTTGATCTGTCTAATGTTGACAGTGGGGTGTTAAAGTCTCCCATTATTATTGTGTGGGAGTCTAAGTCTCTTTGTAGGTCTCTAAGGACTTGCTTTATGAATCTGGGTGCTCCTGTATTGGGTGCATATATATTTAGGATAGTTAGCTCTTCTTGTTGAATTGATCCCTTTCCATTGTGTAATGGCCTTTGTCTCTTTTGATCTTTGTTGTTTTGAAGTCTGTTTTATCAGAGACTAGGATTGCAACCCCTGCCTTTTTTTGTTTTCCATTTGCTTGGTAGATCTTCCTCCATCCCTTTATTTTGAGCCTATGTGTGTCTCTGCACGTGAGATGGGTTTCCTGAATACAGCACACTGATGGGTCTTGACTCTTTATCCAATTTGCCAGTCTGTGTCTTTTAATTGGAGCATTTAGCCCATTTACATTTAAGGTTAATATTGTTATGTGTGAATTTGATCCTGTCATTATGATGTTAGCTGGTTATTTTGCTCATTAGTTGATGCAGTTTCTTCCTAGCCTCAATGGTCTTTACCATTTGGCATGTTTTTGCAGTGGCTGGTACCGGTTGTTCCTTTCCATGTTTAATGCTTCCTTCAGGAGCCCTTTTAGGGCAGTCCTGGTGGTGACAAAATCTCTCAGCATTTGCTTGTCTGTAAAGGATTTTATTTCTCCTTCACTTATGAAGATTAGTTTGGATGGATATGAAATTCCAGGTTGAAAATTCTTTTCTTTAAGAATGTTGAATATTGGCCCCCACTCTCTTCTGGCTTGTAGAGTTTCTGCCGAGAGATCCGCTGTTAGTCTGATGGGCTTTCCTTTGTGGCTAACCCGACCTTTCTCTCTGGCTGCCCTTAACTCTTTTTCCTTCATTACAACTTTGGTGAATCTGACAATTATGTGTCTTGGAGTTGCTCTTCTTGAGGAGTATCTTTGTGGTGTTCTCTGTATTTCCTGAATCTGAATGTTGGCCTGCCTTACTAGATTGAGGAAGTTCTCCTGGATAATATCCTGCAGAGTGTTTTCCAACTTGTTTGCATTCTCCCCATCACTTTCAGGTACACCAATCAGACATAGATTTGGTCTTTTCACATAGTCCCATATTTCTTGGAGGCTTTGTTCATTTCTTTTTATTCTTTTTTCTCTAAACTTCTCTTCTGGCTTCATTTCATTCATTTGATCTCCCATCACTGATACCCTTTCTTCCAGTTGGTTGAATTGGCTACTGAGGCTTGTGCATTCATCACGTAGTTCTCGTGCTGTGGTTTTCAGCTCCATCAGGTCCTTTAAGGACTTCTCTGCATTGGTTATTCTAGTTAGCCATTCGTCTAATTTTTTTCAAGGTATTTAACTTCTTTGCCATGAGTTCGAACTTCCTCCTTCAGCTCGGAGTAGTTTGATAATCTGAAGCCATCTTCTCTCAACTCTTCAAAGTCATTCTCCATCCAGCTTTGTTCTGTTGCTGGTGAGGAGCTGAGTTCCTTTGGAGGAGGAGAGGTGCTCTCATTTTGAGAGTTTCGTTTTTCTGCTCTGTTTTTTCCCCATCTTTGTGGTTTTATCTACCTTTGGTGTTTGAGGATGGTGACGTACAGATGGGGTTTTGTTGTGCTTGTCCTTTCTGTTTGTTAGTTTTCCTTCTAACAGTCAGGACCCTCAGATGCAGGTCTGTTGGAGTTTGCTGGAGGTCCACTCCAGACCCTGTTTGCCTGGGTATCAGCAGCGGAGGCTGCAGAACAGTGGATGTTGGTGAACAGCAAATGTTGCTGCCTGATCATTCCTGTGGAAGTTTTGTCTCAGAGGAGTACCCAGGCATGTGAGGTGTCAGTCTGCCCCTACTGGGGGTTGCCTCCCAGTTAGGCTACTCGGGGATCAGGGACCCACTTGAGGAGGCAGTCTGTCCGTTCTCAGATCTCCAGCTGCATGCTGGGAGTTCCACTACTCTCTTCAAAGCTGTCAGACAGGGACATTTAAGTCTGCAGAGGTTTCTGCTGCCTTTTGTTTGTCTATGCCCTGCCCCTAGAGGTGGAGTCTACAGAGGCAGGCAGGCCTCCTTGAGCCGAGGTGGGCTCCACCCAGTTCGAGCTTCCTGGCTGCTTTGTTTACCTACTCAAGCCTCGGCAATGGCGGGTGACCCTCCCCCAGCCTCACTGCCACCTTGCAGTTTGATCTCAGACTGCTGTGCTAGCAATGAGTGAGGCTCCGTGGGCATAGGACCCTCTGAGCCAGGCGTGGGATATAATCTCCTGGTGTGCCGTTTGCTAAGACCTTTGGAAAAGCGCAGTATTAGGGTGGGAGTGACCCGGTTTTCCAGGTGCTGTCTGTCACCCCTTTCTTTGAGTAGGAAAGGGAATTCCCTGACCCCTTGTGCTTCCCGGGTGAGGCGATGCCTCGCCCTGCTTCGGCTCATGCTCAGTGCGCTGCACCCACTGTCCTGTACCCACTGTCCAACACTCCCCAGTGAGATGAACCCGGTACCTCAGTTGGAAATGCAGAAATCACCTGTCTTCTCCATCGCTCACGCTGGGTGCTGTAGACTGGAGCTGTTCCTATTCTGCCATCTTTGATCCACCCCCCTCTGCTCATAGGTCTTTAAAGTAAACAAGTCTGTCATCAGAGGCAAATTCCCCTTATCCAAGTGTTCAGTGGCTCTGAATTCCAAGAGCTCACGGCATTGTGTTTCTAACCTGTACCCAGGAGAACGGACACCTTCCCCTCTGGGAGCCTTAGAGGAACATCTGGTCTTGTCTTGTCCTGAGTGTTCGTACTTGGCCTTTCTTCCTATGAGGGCACTTGTTTGTAAATGGTTTTACACTTTATTAAGCAATCAGTTTTTGCTTGGAACTAAACTCGTGCTAATTTACCTGGATTAATGCTGTAGGCCAACGTGGTGAGTGATGAGGGTTGGGTAGAGCCTGCGTGTGCCATGAGAGTGGGGAAGTCTGACCTAAACCCCAGGACCAACCCAAGCTTCTCATGTCTCATGCATGTTCCATGTGGAAGGCATTTGTGCCATCCCACCATATGACAGCCCCCAGGGGGCTCTCCGTTAGACACCCCTTTATTCCTTTTCTCCCCATCTAGTTTGCTCAATTGCTGTTCCAAAGTTGCTCCTCCTCTGAAATCTTCAATTGCTCTCTGTTGTCACTGGGACTTCAGAGGCATCTGCAATCTGGTTCCTATTTATACATCCTGTGGGTAAAAAACTGCCCTCTTCCTACTGAATGAGCCTTGCCTGCCCCATCTCCATTCCTCTGCCCTTTTTCCTCCAGAGCTTCTCCCCCAGAATAGGACCAGCAGTCCCAGTTGACCTGGGACTAGGGCTACTTGGGATGCAAGACTTCCAGTGTTCAATCTGGTATGTTCCCCACTCCAATACCATCTCTAGTTATTGACGTTTGCCTGTTTTTAGGGTACTGCTGAATTCCCTGTTGGGCCTCTGTGGTTTAGCTCTGATTGTCCGTCCATCCATATGGTGCAGGCATTGCCTTTTGCCATAAGTATTTGTGTTCACTTATTGTCTCCCAATCTGAACTGTAATTAATTTGAGGATGAGGATCATGTCATATTCTTTGGATCCTTTCAAGCACCTAGCACAGGACTTTCATGTGGTAGATGTTGAGATATTATTTGCTGCATGAAGGAATGGTGAATAAATTACCATTGAATAAATTATGTAGTTGTAATGAGAGAATGTATTGTAACTATGTTGATGGATTTTTATTGTTTTGTTGATTGCAAAAGAATATATATTCATTGTACTTTTGTGGAAAGTTTGGGAAAAATAGAAAAGCATACATATATCTCTTGTAAACCCACTATCCAGAAATACATAACTACTATTAATATCTTTGTGTGCATCCCTCCAACATCTTCCCTCCTTCCTATCCGTCTGTCTGTCCAGTCATCATCTGCATATTTCCATGTCTTTAAAAAAAACTTGGATCTTATAGTACATATAGTTTTGTATATTCTTAGAAGGGATATATGTGTGTGTGTGTATATATATATATATGTATAAGATGCACACATGCTTACCTATATATTCATATACTTATATATATACATATATCCCTTCTAAGAATATATGTGTGTGTGTGCATCTCCTTTTTAGGGGTCCCCAACCCCTGGGCTGTAGACCAGTATCAGTCTGTGGCCTGTTAGGAACTGGGCCAGGTAGCAGGAGGTAGGTGAGCAGTGTGCAAGAGAGCATTACTGCCTGAGCTATGCCTTCACTCAGATCAGCAGTGGCATTAGATTATTATAGGAGCATGAACCTTACTGTGAACTGTGCAGGCAAGGGATCTAGGTTGCATCCTTCTTATGAGAATCTAATGCTTAATGATCTGAGATGGAATAGTTTCATCCTGAAACCATCCCCCACCCCACCTTCCCATCGATGGAAAAATTGTCTTCCACAAAACCGGTCCCTGGTGCCAAAAAGGTTGGGGACCACTGCTTTATATATATAACAGTTCTATCTATCTATCTATCTATCTATCTATCTATCTATCTATCTATCTAATCTATCTGTCATCTCTTTTGTTCCATTTGTGTCCATACCATCAGGTTTTTTTTCTTTTTTAACCAATCCACCATTGTTGAACATTTAAGTTTGTTTCAGAAATTTTGCTCTTATGGCTCTTTGTTCCATCCCTCATTATTTCCTTAAGATAAATTCTTAGAAGTAGAATTTCTGCTTCTAAGATTAAAGGCTTCTGAGTGATTTTTAAGAATCAGGGTGCTGCTTGTAGTTTGCAGGTCAGCTTAACCTGTGATCTTGCAATTCTAGTGCTGTTCTAAGATTTGGGCAGTGGAGGTTTGAGGAGACTTAGTTCTACTGCAGGGCTGAGAAAACCTAGGCAAGACTGAGAATTAACTTGGTTTATGGTTGATCTGGATTCTGGGAGTTTGTGTGTGTCAGGGATGATAATAGGAAGTTGACTGAAGCCAAGAAAATGGTTGGAAACCAGGTTAGGGCAGTGAGAGTAGAAAGATTAGGTGATGTCAGGACAAAGACCTGGGGATATACTGCACTAAATATGAGGACCTTGAAGCTGGGATAAATCCTGCCTCAGGCTCAAGGCCTTTTACACGTGACCTACCAGAAATCAGAGGATAATTTCTGTGATGGGGCTCTCCTAGGGCCTGCAGACCCAAAGAGCATCTGTATATAACCCCTGGAAAAATCCTAGTATCTGGCTGATCTTTTCTAGCTCTAGATTTTCTGAGCTCAGCAAATGATGGTGGAAGTCCAGGCTCACTGAGAGACTAGTCCTATAAGTCACAAACCTGGGGTAGATTAGGAATAATGAGTACAAATGACCAGTTCTGGTGACCCAGTTATAAGAGGACTCCATCTGCCTTAAGTCTCTTAATCTCAACAATTACATCCCAGGCCAGATGTCACACTATAATGTAATATAATATTGCTAGTAATATTTCAGGAAATCATTGCAGAGTGGGAATGTTCTGAAAGACTGGAGACAAGCAATTATTCCTATTTTCAAAATAGTTTTATGAACTCAGATTCATGAGCTAGTTTAAAATCCTAGGCAAAAGATTTTATAATAGATTATTTAAAAAATGGTATGTGTAACTTGGGAAAAGCAAATAGTAGTCACTAGGAATCATCATGGGATAAACAAGAAGCACATGTTGTTCAGCTAACCTCATTTTCTGTTTTATGGTACACGTGTATATCCTACTTTCAGCAAGGCATTTGAAAAGTCTCTCTAGATTACCCCAGGCTCAAGACTGAGACCTTTGGGCTGGATCAGTTATTCATGGAATGATATGCCCAGAGTACATTTTTAATGAAGCAATCTTAAGCCAGATACAGGTTTCCAGAGTTATAAAGTTCTATTCTTGATCCTGCATTGTTAACATTTCCTTTAATCAATGACAAAGAAAGAAATATGTAGGTGACATGAAGATGGGAGACACAATGGATATGTTGGATGAAAGACTTCAGATCCAAAATGATTAGTTCAGGCTTGAAGAAATGAACTTAATTTATCAAAATGATGGTTAATAGGGTCATAAGCTAGGTTTTATCCTTGCATTAAAAAAGTAAAACAACTGCACAAATGTGTGATAGGGAGGTTTGGCGTATCCATATTTCAGAAGGTATTAGGTGTCAAGTGCTGTATGTGTCAGGCTGCATGAGTGGAACTACAGAACCTGTCATGATAGAGAGTCCTGCCCTGGAACTGCTTCTACTGCGCCTGTCAGGAGGTGACTCGTTTTGGGCCCAGAACTTGGAGATAAAACAAAAGGCAGACAGTGTGCTGTAGGGGAAAGCACATGACAACTTCCAAATCTGCCAACAGACTATGTGTAGCTTGGGGAGTGAGTGTACTTAATCTCTCTGAGCCTCAGTTTTCTTATCAGTAAAATGGGCCAAGAGAACTTGACCTTATCAAGTTTTCTGAGAATTATGTAATTTATGAGCATTGCTTAGAAAATCACCTTGCTCAGACTTGGTACTCAGCAAATCTTGAATTTCTTTTGGTTGTCCCTGCTATTGGGAATGAACAAAATTCTAAGAGTCAAAATTCATGTTAAGTGAAGGTTTGCAGTCTGGAGAAGAGTGGACGTCAGAGCATGTGAGATGTTTGCATATACTCTGCCAGACATTATTCTGAACAATTTATATGATTCTCTCATTTACCTTTCTGAATAGTCCAATGAAGTATATACTGTTTGTATTCACATTTTACAGATTAGGAAACTGAGGCCCAGGGAATATGTGTTTAGAACAAGGTGCCACAGCGAATCAGGGACACAGCTGAGACCAGAACCTGATCTTCTGCCTCCCCATCTGTACTACTATGCTGCATCTCTTGCATTCTAGAAGAATATTGAAAATTGGCAAGTGTTAGAGGAGGTGTTTGTGGTGAATGGAGGGCTCCATCTGGGTTGGTTCCTAGGAGCTGTCAGTGTAAGTCCTATACCAGCCACTGACCAGATGGGACATCTCTTTTCATTCCCTGCTTCTACCTCCCACTTTTCTCTCCATGTTTTCCTCTGCTGGGCCCTTAGGGCATTTTTGTGAACAACTGCTATATTAGTCTTTTCTCACGCTGCTATGAAGAAATACCCAAGACTGAGTAATTTATACAGAAAAGAGGTTTAATTGACTCACAGTTCCACATGGCTGGGGAGGCCTCAGGAAACTTATAATCATGTTAGAAGGCACCTCTTCACAGGGCAGGCAGGAGAGATAATGAGAGCCAAGCAAAGGAGGAATCCCCCTATAAAACCACCAGATCTCTTGAGAACTCACTCACTATTGCCAGAACAGTTTGGGGGAAACCAACCCCATGATTCCATTATCTCCACCTGGTCCTGCCCTTGACACATGGAGATTATTACAATTCAAGGTGAGGTTTGGGTGGGGACACAGAGCCAAATGCTGAGTTTAGGCTTTCTGTTCTACCCTGTGGATCACCCTATGGTCTGGGGCCAGGGGGCCAAGGTTGAATTGGATGCAAAGTGTATTTATCATGGTTGGAAGGGCAGGGACTGAGTAGGGTTTAACTGTGTGAGTGAATGCATTCCCAAAGAGAGCCAGAATCTTTCTGGTTGTCTGGTATCTCCGCTGAGCCCACATTCCCTTGCCTAGTTTCTGCTGACATGACCTTCTTGTGAGGACCCTGGAGGGAGCTTTTGAGAAACACCATCACCCTCCATTCATTCACATATGCTCCAGACGGCTACTTCTCTGGCATGGGGCAAAATAAATGATCTTTGGGGATATCATGGCTATCTTTTCGAAGATTTTTCTTAGATCCCAGCCTGAGGCAGAGATGCAAATTGATGTGTCTTCTTAATCTGCATCTTCATTTACTGAGTCATGTTCCTTCTGGGAGAAAGAGCAGGGCTTGTGATTTAACTCTAAATCATCTCTATCTCAGAAGTCACTGCCGGGGACACTTCCAGAAGAGGCTACCTAATCCCTGACTGTCCCAACTCTGACATTCCCCTTCAACTTTCTTGGGAGGCTCAGTTTCCCTGTCACCTTTAGTCTACCTTTCAGACTCTAGGCTTTGGATCACACTGCCTTGCCCACTGTGATGTGTCTCTATGTCCTCTGTACATCTGGAACTTACATGCTTTTCCAGTTTACAAATCAACCCTGCTCCATGGAGCTGCCCAGGTTATTGAGCCTGTGTAGATTTACCAAGCTGTGAGTAACTTAAGGACAGGAACACTCATCCCTGTATCTAGAATTTGCCTGATGCTCAGTAGACACTGTTCAAAGCATGAGTGAGGACAAATGAAGGGAGGAACATCAATTGGCACCATTTATTCCTTCATTCATCTCTGGTTGTTTCATGGTGGTGACTTATTGATCCCACCTTCCAGCTATGGGCTCAGAAGTCAGAGGCCTGGTTCCAAATCTCAGCCCTTCCAGTAACTTGGGAACATTTGGTAAATTCTCTAAACCTCAGTTTCTTTAACACTGGGGAATATCTTATAGGGTTAGAAGGAATAAACGAGATTATGGACACAATACCCTTACTGATCACAACAAACATTCCAGAAATATGCGTTAGCTCTCGTGTAAATATCTGGAGGACAGAACATCATCTTATATTACTGCTGCTGGTTTGGTGTTTAATTGGCCCTCAGTTAAGTCCATCTTGAGTGCTTATTGGATAAGAGCTCCAACATGTGCAAAGTAAGCAAGAAAGGGCTTAGGCAAGGGGGCTGCCACATTTATAATATAACAGGATTGTGCTAGCTTGGAGGCTTAATAGCAGACATTTTGTGTACAAAATGAGAAACAGAAGCATGAGGTCAGGGCCATTGTTACATCAGTGTTCTCTGTTGTCTTTGAACACGATGTTCCTAAACCGTGGTGCTTGCATTTGAAAGGCAGGTCACTCTAGGACGACACTGCTTTTAAAGATTATAATAGATGCTGGCAAGAGAAGAACACTCAGAACCAGGCTCTGCTGCAGGAAGTTAAAAATGCCAAATGCCAGTGCCTTTGCTGTGCCCCCAAGGGGGTGGGGGCAGTATGAAATTTACTAGAAAGACGAACTCCCATGTCAGTCTCCTTAAATGGGATGAGCCTCTGCTCTTGCACGCGTGCATGCTGCTGCTGCTGTTTAAAAGCCTTTATCTTGGGCTAAAATGTGCATATTGTGGGCAGAGCTATCTCTCCACTTCGCTGAAAAAAATCACCATGCTAACAGGCAGGGATGGGAAAGGGGTCTGCCACAGCAGTGCTTTAACATCTAGATGGCCTATTTAGCTGGGGAGCTTGTGTAGGTGTGCTGGGTATAGCCTGGTGTATGTAGAATGAGGGTCAGCCTAGGGGTGGGGGTAGCTGGACCCATGTAGGCTCAGTCCTCAGGGGAGAAGGAGGGCCTCTTTCAGGCCACATTCATGGTCTCTGGTATCTGAAGGTCAAGGGGCTGAGCAAACAGTGGAGGTGGGAGCACAGAGGCAGAGTCGGGGCAATCAGCTTACAGTACATAAGCTGATAAATCAGTGATAGATTTGATTTCCATGCAAGAACTGATGTAGATTGTCATGGGCATAAGCAAAAAAATAATAACCCGTGAACTTACAGAATGCTTTATGCTGCTGAAAATGCTTTGGGGCCCATGAGCTCCTCTGATGCCCCCAGGAGCCCTGAGAAGTGGGGAAGGCAGGTACTACTCTCCCTTAGCAGAGGTGCAGAGAGGGTCAAGGGACCTGCACAAGGCCACCAAGCTAGTTCTCAAATAGCTAGACCTGATGTCCATACTAATTTCTGTGATTTCTTCATTTGTGCATTCACTCATTCATCAAATCTTTGATAATTTTTTTTTATTTTTTAGAGACAGGGTCTTGCTCTTGCCCAGACTAGAGTACAGTGGCAAGATCAGAGCTCACTGCAGCCTTGAACTCCTAGGTTGAAGTGGTCTTCCTGCCACAGCATCCCAAGTAGTTGGGACTACAGATGTGCACCACCATGCCCTGATGATTAATTTTTTTTTTTTTGTAGAAATAAGGTCCCGCTATGTTGACCAAACGCTTTGAGCCATTATTTTTGGTGCCAAGCACTGAGTTAGGTTTAAGAAATACAGAGATCAGAGACTTGCCTTCAAAGTGATCCCTATAGTTTATGTGTTTAAATAAAGCAGCTTTGGAGTGTTTTTCCCTCAGCTTTCCTCTGGGAAGCTCCAAGTTTGGTGCTTTGCTGTGACGCCCAAAGATTTCATTTTCTTTTTTCTCAATCCCCTGTTTTGTGGTGGAGGAGAAGGCCAGGAGCCCTCTTGTTGAGAAAACCTGCAAACCTAACCCAATTTATATAAGGCTGTTCTTTTTTCAGCATCCCCTCGGAACGAAAAGATTGGGGTTATGATGTTTCCCAGTGATGCCTTTAGATGCATGGTGGTGCCTGGACAGATCATAAGCTTCATAAGGGTCCTGATGTCCTGTTTGTTTTAGCAATCCGCCCTCATGCAATAGGAGGCATTCAGCAGACAATAACTGGATTGAGGTGGTTGAGATATTACTATTTTAAGTTATTTATGTCTCTGTGTGTGTGAGTAGATGTATGTTGGGTTGGCTTAATCTAAGATGTAAACAAAATTTGTCACTTTTGTGGTTTGTTTTTAGGGATGCTAGGAAGATCTCGTCCCTAGAAATATATCCCATTACCTAGCTCAGTGTGCTCTAATTTTTACCATTAGAAATGCAATTCTTTATTGTAAGGGTGAATATCTGTAGTCGCGCACATGTTAGTATGAATTAGTCAGTGGTCTTTCCTTTTAGCTCTAGAAGAAATTACAGTAGTAAGAGGGCCTGGAGCTCTAGAAGAGAGCAAAGGGCAGAGAAAGCAACAGCAAAGCTCAGGTGCCAAAGGCAAACTGCTGCTTTTGTAATTTGGCTGAGAGAGGACCTTAGTCCTGTCTTAAGAAGATTGAAAGAGCTTCAGAGACCAAGTATGTGTTTCTCCCTGAGAACTAATTACCAAGTACCAAGAGCACAGACGACACTGTGCTGGTGCACAGGACTTTGCATGCTATTGTTACTCAGGCTGTGGGTCCTAGCCTTGTGCAGGCATGATGGCTTTATCAATCATCATAGTGAGAGTGAGTCATGAGGGATCCACACTTGGACCGAAGGGTTTAGCCCTCTCCATAGCTTGCACTGATAGTGTTCTCTTTTAATGGGAGAGACCATGTTTTGCAATGAAAATACATCTGCAGGCTTTGGGTGGAGCTAGTCAGACCTGGGTTTGATCCTAGCTAAGGAACTTTATAGCTTTGTGATCTTGACTGAAAGATTTAATCTCTCTGATCACCAGAGATAAAATTAACACTGACCTCCTACATGTGATGGGAGTATTAAATGAGATGAAGTATGTGCAGGGCCTGTTATTAACTTATTACTAATACATCTAACAAGTTAGGTATCTCTTTTTTTAAAAAACCATTTTTTATTGCAGTTAATTAAAAAAAATCTACCCTTTAATGTATTTGGTTTAGAAATTATTTCCCCAGAATGGGTAGAGTGTAAATTCAAGAGTCAGTAAAGCACATCAAGAAAGAGAAGGGCTCCCAGAGGGGGCTGTTCCCTGCCGCTTGCCTTTCACGTGGCTCTCCTGCCTGGTGACTGTCGGCTGGGCAGGGGGCCGGGCTGCTCCCAGGGAAGCTGTGCTGCTGCATTGTTCTTGGCACTTATGCCAGCCATTCAGGGCTGTCAAAAAATTGGCTTAGAAAATAGTTGGAAAGTTATTACTTGGGATTCAGGAAACTCCAGGTGGCTTTTGAGAGCTGCCCCCAAATGCAGCCGGAGATGCGTCCTCAGCTGTTCACTTTCAGGACTTTCATTACTTTTCATGTTTATTTCGGGCTGGAGCCAGAGCTGCGGTATTCATGAGCTCTCACCGTCCGGTTTTTTATTTTTTTTATCAATCCCTTTGTTTCTTTAGGAGAGAAAGAAGCTCGCTCCCCAATCCCCTCTGCCCCACCATAGGGTTCAAGGAAACTGGCCCTCGTAATTGTAAATTACCTATGAAAAAGACAGAGCCCTTGGCTCCCTTCCTGGTGAAAGCTTCAAGATCAGCAGTGATAGCGGAAATTAATGAAAGCGGCTGCTGAGCCCCTGGCCTGTTGGTGGCTGCTGAGATGAAAAGGCAGCAATCGAAGTCGGCTTTGGGGATGAGCATTCCGATAAGGATTTTTGTTTGGGATACGGTTATTACCTGTAGCATGGGCTCCAGCCAGGACTTAGGTTTCTTGGAACCGGTTCTGATTTGCTCACTAACAACAGTCTGCTTTTCTTTCAAAATATAACCTCTTTCCCTCTAATCTGACCACCTCATCCCCCAAGAAAAGAAATGCAGCCCTCCAAACACAATACAGTAGTAGCCCAAGGTGACGCCAAAAGTCTGAATCTCTCCCTCTTTTCTTTTTCTTCTTCTTTTTAGTAGCAGAATGAGGCTCAGTTGAACTCATTTTCTCTTTCATCTCGGCTCATCCCCCTTGGGCTGGTGTTAAACAGCTGTCATACAAGGGCTGCCCAGGAATCCAGTTATGAAACAAACCAGCCAGCGTTCTTAATTGTCCTCCTGCAACTGGACTAAATTTGTCATCCTAATTCTTGAGCACTTGAGTTCCTGGGCTGCAGGCTTGAGTGTCATTCCTGAACTTGGCCAGTTGTTTGCCCTCCGTGAGACCCTCTTGTAAACTGATTAGATGGCACTCAGGAGGCCACGGTGGGGCGGGGTGAGGGGGGCAGGACTGAGCTTGTTATAAACAGAGATTTCTTATTTAGGTGGAAGGCAAAGTTTTCTCCTTAGTGTTCCACTGTCTTCCTGAGAGAAATTAACACTCAAGTGGAAAGAACACATTCCACATGGTACACGGACACATGTGTTTTGTTGCACATGAGGGCTGGGTTTTTGACTGTAAGTGACACTTCATTCTGTCAAGATTTAGAAGTATATTTTAAATTGACATCAATGAATTTAACAGTCATGGTTTTGGATATTATTGTCAGCATCCCCCAACATCTATGGCATTATAGTAATTTTTTGCAGTATATTGTACTAAATGGTTTTTCTGTTGTCTTTTTGGGAAGTGAGTCCTTCTGAAATCTGTTTCCTTTATATTCTCAGCAGGTGAACTTTTTCTTTTCTTTTCAAAATACTTCAATCTCAGAGTCTTTCTTTGACTTTTTCTTTTCTTTCAAAGGCATGTTTTCTTTTTTTTTTTATCATTATTATACTTAAAGTTTTCGGGTACATGTGCACAATGTGCAGGTTAGTTACATATGTATACATGTGCCATGCTGGTGTGCTGCACCCATTAACTCGTCATTTAGCATTAGGTTTATCTCCTAATGCTATCCCTCCCCCTTCCCCCACCCCACAACAGTCCCCAGAGTGTGATGTTCCCCTTCCTGTGTCCATGTGTTCTCATTGTTCATTCCCATCTATGACTGAGAACATGCAGTGTTTGGTTTTTTGTCCTTGCGATAGTTTACTGAGAATGATGATTTCCAATTTCATCCATGTCCCTACAAAGGACATGAACTCATCATTTTTTATGGCTGCATAGTATTCCATGGTGTATATGTGCCACATTTTCTTAATCCAGTCTATCCCTGTTGGACATTTGGGTTGGTTCCAAGTCTTTGCTATTGTGAATAGTGCTGCAATAAACATACGTGTGCATGTGTCTTTATAGTAGCATGATTTATAGTCCTTTGGGTATATACCCAGTAATGGGATGGCTGGGTCAAATGGTATTTCTAGTTCTAGATCCCTGAGGAATCGCCGCACTGACTTCCACAATGGTTGAACTAGTTTACAGTCCCACCAACAGTGTAAAAGTGTTCCTATTTCTCCACATCCTCTCCAGCACCTGTTGTTTCCTGACTTTTTACTGATGGCCATTCTAACTGGTGTGAGATGTTATCTCATTGTAGTTTTGATTTGCATTTCTCTGATGGCCAGTGATGGTGAGCATTTTTTCATGTGTCTTTTGGCTGCATAAATGTCTTCTTTTGAGAAGTGTCTGTTCATATCCTTTGCCCACTTTTTGATGGGGTTGTTTGTTTTTTTCTTGTAAATTTGAGTTCATTGTAGATTCTGGATATTAGTCCTTTGTCAGATGAGTAGGTTGCGAAAATTTTCTCCCATTTTGTAGGTTGCCTGTTCACTCTGATGGTAGTTTCTTTTGCTGTGCAGAAGCTCTTGAGTTTAATTAGATCCGATTTGTCAATTTTGGCTTTTGTTGCCATTACTTTTGGTGTTTTAGACATGAAGTCCTTGTCCATGCCTATGTCCTGAATGGTAATATTAGCCTAGGTTTTCTTCTAGGGTTTTTATGGTTTTAGGTCTAACGTTTAAGTCTTTAATCCATCTTGAATTGATTTTTGTATAAGGTGTAAGGAAGGGATCCAGTTTCAGCTTTCTACATATGGCTAGCCAATTTTCCCAGCACCATTTATTAAATAGGGAATCCTTTCCCCATTGCTTGTTTTTCTCAGGTTTGTCAAAGATCAGATAGTTGTAGATATGCGGCGTTATTTCTGAGTGCTCTGTTCTGTTCCATTGATCTATATCTCTGTTTTGGTACCAGTACCATGTTGTTTTGGTTACTGTAGCCTTGTAGTATAGTTTGAAGTCAGGTAGTGTAATGCCTCCAGCTTTGTTCTTTTGGCTTAGGATTGACTTGGTGATGCGGGCTCTTTTTTGGTTCCATATAAACTTTAAAGTAGTTTTTTTCCCTTTCTTACTTGATAGTTCAGATTTTAAATGTGATCATTTTTTCTTTGTTCACAACTCACCCACATATCCATGACATTTTATATCGATCCAGCCGAGGCACTTTCCAGAAACAGGTTCTTGATTCATCTTGAAGGAGCAGTTTATGGATGTAGCCTCTTAGAAATACCTGGTAATATCAGAAGATCCTGGAAGTAAATGAACCAGTGGTCTTCTCCCATTTGCCGTTTCTTTCTTTATAGTTGGCATATCGTCTTTAGGGGACTGTGGCAGAATTGCAGTATCTGTAGCTGCTTTGGGACAGATCTTTATGGGTTCTGTGTTCCCTCCTGGCATCTCAAGGCAGAAGAATGGACGCACGGGCTTTGAGGCAGACACGTGTGACTGTATATAGAAGGAAACCAACAGACCTTGGGAAATGAAATGGCTTTCAGGTCACAGACAAAGTTGGGTTCATATGGAGAACAATTCATTGTTGAGAACTGATAGCAACTTAATATTTTCCCTTGAGACGCAAGGGCTTCCCAGTACTCAAGGTCTGAAGATATAGGAGACATTCCTTGACAATATACAGATTCCCTGCCAATACCCACAGGTGAGTCAGCTAACTCTCTTAATCCTACCTCCTCCCAACTGTGGCAGCTGGAAGGAAAGCCAGAGGAACCCAGGACATGAGCTGCAGAGATGAATGTTTCAAGGTTTTCTCTGGTGGTCTCTTTGAGGCATTTGTGCATCTGATGCTCTGCAAGTCATTAGAAAACGCAAGGAAGCCATTGGCTATGGCTGGATCCAGACTCAAACATACACAAACCTCAGCCTCCAGCAGCGCCTGCCCAGCACAGGTATCATCACTTTCATCTCTGCTGCCAGCTGCCTCAGGGCCATGCTGATCTGGACTGTCTGTGTCTGAGCGATGTCAAGACACTGGAGACAAATGAAAAGACCATCTTGGTTCACTCTCTCCAAATGCCGGAGACAAGAGAAACAGAAGTTGTATTTGCAGAATAGTAAATAGGGATCTTCAAAATAGGTCAGGCAAATGGGTCAATTTCTTTCTGAGTTTTTTTCTGCTATTGTCACATAGAAGTTCACCACCTCAGGACAAATTCAGGCCTGTGTTCATGACTGCTCCAGCTCTCTGATAAGTCTGACCATGTTGCCCAGTGCCAGGTTTTCCTGAATCTGTTTCTCCCAGGAGTACTGAAAGCACTCGGGAGAGGTGATAACCCTGTTATCTGTCTTCATCACCAACGAGTCAAGACACTTTAGACAGAGGCCATGTCTACATCTCATAGAGTAGGGTTCTTCACAGTAGTCCCTGCAACAGGGGGAGGTCAACAGGGCTTTCTGGAGTTCAGTCTCAGATGCTCTTAAATTGAGATCCTCTCCTCAGGCTTCTGGCTCTGAAGATCCCCAGCATGTCTGAAGGATCTGGAGTCACTGCTGTGCTTTTAGTGGGGCAAGTGAAATCACACATGTCCCCACATCCTTCTATACCCATTTCACCTACTCAGTCATTTGATTGGATTTCCATTAGAAAGCCAAGCAAAATAAGACAAGGAATTCACCCGCCTTTGTAGGATGGGAGGATTTCTGGGTGCTAATTTTCAGGTTCTGTGTGTATTCAACCACCAAACAGAATTGTACTTGGTACCTCTTTTGTGTAGTAAGTATGCAAGGAGATATGGTACGTTTAATGGTGAACAGGAAAGACCTGGACCACAAAATATTAGCTGGTCTTTCCTTTTACAAATGGGAAGAATTTTCTTTATTTTGTTCATAGAACGTATTTCTTGGCATGATTAAAACATGCAAAAAGGTATGCATTTACAATTTTGCAGTGCGTACTAACAAAGGCAAACTCAGTGATATTTTTATTACATAAAACTGAAACAGTCAAAATTAATTATTTATGACAAATTCCTTCAAAAAATCTGCCTGTACTGTGTAGTCCTAGAAATTTGTGGCTCCCTTTCTCCTCACTCATGTACTACCGAGTTAAATAATTAATTTGCAGTTTTGTATCCCTTGATAAAATGAAGGCTTCTCAAAAGTAGGAAATTATCTGGATCAGATTGTGATCAAAATATGTAGAATACATGTGAGTCTCTGCTGTCGTCTCACTTACTCCTCCTTCTGTGTACTGTTTCGATGCACCTCCTCTGGGAAGTCTTATCTGATCTTCCAGGTTAAGGATCCCCTTGTTTATGTTCTCATAGTCTGGCTTTGTCCTTCACAGCACATATTAAATTGTTGCTTTCTTAGTGTCTATCTTCCAGATAACCTCCATAATGGCATGAACTCCTTGTTTGCTTCTCAGGAAGGGATTCCAGCTTCAGGGTGGCACCTAATGCATTGCTCAATGAAAGGTTAATGGATTAACATTCATTGCACAGAGGTTTTATAAAAGACGCTTATTTTTTTGTTTGTTTGTTTCCTTGCTTCTGTGTGTCAAGGCAAGGAAAGTGGTTTGTATGTATGTATGGAGAAATAATAATGTAGAAGGGGTGAGATTCTGGGGATTTGAGGGCTTAATTTTCTTCTAGGATCTTGTCTATTAGTTGGCCTTATTAGGTTAACATAAAGTTAATCTTTCCATTAGCAATCATTGTAGCTTCTCATCTTGGAAATCTCAGTTTTAAAGAGTAAATTAAGGCCTTTCCTCTCCCTTTTATTATTATTATTATTTTTTTGGAGACAGGGTCTCCCTCTGTCACCCAGGCTAGAATGCAATGGTCCTATCATAGCTCATTGTAACCTTGAACTCTTGGGCTCAAGGGATTCTCCCACATCAGCCTCCCAAGTAGCTGGTACTACAGGTGCATTCCACTACACCTGGATAATTTAAATTTTTTTTTTTTTTGCTAGGGTCTTGCTATGTTGCCCAGGTTGTTCTCAAACTCTTGGCCTTAATCAATCCTCCTGCCTCAGCCTCCCAGAGTACTGGGATTATAGGCACAAGCCACCAGGGACAATCAGACCTTTTCTTTTTAATCACCAGAAGGCAATGCTGACATTCGTTGCCCAACCATCATAACAGCACACTTGGCCATTGTGGTCCTGGCAGGCCTATCTGTCTCATTAGATATTCACAGTTACTCGGAGCAGAGGCCTCCAAGAACTGATGTGCATTTCTTGGGTTTATCCTGTATGGAGTTTGTCAAGCTGCTTGAATCTTTAGGGTTGTGTCTTTTGTCAAATTTGGGGAAATATTAGTTATTGTTTCTTCACTCTACTTTCTTTTTCTCTCCTTCCGGAAATCCTAGGACATAAATGTTAAAGCTTTGTGTAGTTCCCTGATGCTCTTTTTTTTTCAGTCCATTTTCTCTCTGTTGCTCAGAAAAATAATTTCTATTTTTCTGTCTTCAAGTTTATTGTTTCTTTCCTCTTTCCTTTCCATTCTGGTTTTTTTTTTTTTTTTTTTTTGCCTAGCCTTTGAGTTTTTAATTTTGGTTATTTTATTTTTCAGTTCTAAAATTGCCAGATGGTTCTTTTTTTATATCTCCCATTTCTTTGCTGAGACTTTCTATTTTTTCATGTGTTTCAAGCGTATGCATAATTGCTCATTGAGACATTTTTATGACGGCTACTTTAAACTCCTTATCAGAAAATTCCAACATCTGTGTCCTCTCAGTGTTGGCACGTATTGTCTTTTCTCATTCAAGTTGGGATTTTCCTTGTTCTTGGTATCAGTGTTTTTTTAAAAAATTGTATCCTGGACATTTGGGTACTATATGACTCTGGATCTTATTTTGACCTTCTGTTTTAGCAGGCTTTCTCTTATATCATGATAGTGGTGGGGGACAGGGGAGGGGAGGTGCTACCTTGTTACTGCCAGGTGAGGGTGGAAGTTAGTTTAGATTGACACCCTAAGAGGTACCTTGTTACTGCTGGACAGTGGCACATGCAGAAAGGCTGAAACCATCATCTCTTGAAGTTTCCCAGAAAATTGTTTTTGTTCATCTCCTTAGCAGAAAAGATGTGCAAAGTTTTGCATTTGTAATCCATTTGGTGCTGGGTGACAAGTCATAACCTTAGTAGTGTGCTGTGTGGAAGCCAGAGGGGCAGCATAGAAGGGGGTCTCTGAGAAGTGTGACCAGCCTCCTGAATCACAGTGTTTAAGGATCTATGGAAAAGTAAGGTCCTGTTTGTCCTGACAGTGACCTCTAAGGAGCTTGGGTAGAGGAGGATACCAGTAGGTAGTGGCCACACTCATTGTCCAGTGGGTAGTGGTAACATGACTCCAGAAATTTGACTCAGTTTGATGCAGGCCCAAATTTGGGCCTCAGTCAACAACATTGGGCTGCAGACCTTGGACAGCTGGGCCTGGGGCCTCAAGAGGTATTAACATCAGAGCCAGGTCTGGGCCCCATCCAGCAGACCTCTGGACACTAAAAATAAGGGCAAACATCTTGACAACTGAACCAGTCAAAGAGTAAGTGTAGCACAGTAAGCGCAGGGAGACTCAGGGCAGTCAGTGGTCCTAAATCTATTGGATGGAACAGGGCTCCATGTTCCATTGGTTGGAACTGCACTGCCATGATTGACTTAGGGCTGAGACTCCGTAAGACTGGCCACAAAGAGACCAGGAGCACTTATTATTATTATTGTTTATTACTTAGTTCACATTCTAGGAATGCCCTGTGTGTAAGAAGCTTGGATATAAATAAGCATTAATAATTCTTGAAATCAGAATGGAAAGCATTTTATATGCATTACCTTTTAAAAAATTTCATAATAATCCTGTGGGGTGGATAGAACATGTATTGTTATTCCATTTCCTGAGGAAAAATCTGGAGCTCAAAGAGATGAAAATGCACTATACAATTGAGTTAGGGAACTTGGCTCTTCAGACTCTAAAGTCTAGGGCTGTAGAGGGATATGCTGAGTGTCAGTCTCTGCAGCTTCCAGTAAGTGCCAGGTGTTTGCATAACTCAGTCTTTGCATCTGTAGACTAGAGCAACCATGACCTAGAGGACTATCTCTGCCATAGCGGGGTGAAGTTGCACCTAGTTTTACATGTCTCAGAAAACTCACTGATGCTCCTACAAGCTGCTAACAATCATTCAGGAAACATTTATTAAGCATTCACTGTACGCTAATAACTGATGTTGGGAATGCAAAAGTCTTCTTTGTCCACATGGTTTCTCGGCTCAATGGTCTCATGGTCCAGTGCAGGGAGGCCAAGTTTAATGCGTTCCTAATGTAGTAGAAGGCAGTGGGGGAGATGTGCCTTGGGAGGCATTCACCTTCTGCTAGGGTTCCTGGACCAGATGGATAGTCTTGGGGGTAAAGGAGGTGAACTTCTGGGTCCCTTTTAACCACGCCTAAGAAGTTCCCTTCTATTAGTGGGTGTTACTGACCCACTCTCAGGACAGCCTGTGGACTGAGTTCTTGTCTCCATATTCTCCCCTAAGCCCCCTGTGAACCTGTACGTGCTGCTGTGAGATACTAGGCTGGAGCTGGAAACACAGGAATCCGCCTTGTCTGTACCGATGTGGATATGAGGACTTGGAAGCGAGGTTAGGAACAGGAAATTAAAAGCATCCTTTTATTCAGGCATCCGCTTAAAGGCTAAAGCTACAATAAAAAGGCTTCAGAATGGGCCTCCCTAAATCTTCATTCATTAATAACGATTATGATCATTATTCTAACAACAATAATAATACTAAACTCTGATAATGATCTTTTTGCATTTACCCAGTTCATCACCTCATTTGATCTTCACAACACTGTGAGATGGACGTTATCATCTCCATATTGCAGATGAAGAAATCAACCCTTAAAAACTTGGTGGGCTTGCCCATGGTGGCTGGCAGGAGAATGATGGAGCAGACTTCTCATTCTAGAGCTCTTCTCCTTTGCCTCTGTCATCATCTTCCCTTTGAACCCCGTCCTCTAAAACAGCTGCTTAAAAAACAATAATGAAGAACAAAGAACTGACAATGAATAGACTGTCAGAAGACACCTTTGTTCTGCCTTCCCTCCCCTATGGTGCTCTGGGAACTTTTGACATGCTGGGCCTCCTTGATTTATACCAGTGAATCTGTTGAATGAGATTTCCAGTTGTAATAGTAATTTTTCTATTATAATAATGGTGATTATTATTAATTGTAATGCTATTTTTATTAAAGCACAGGCCATATGTCAGCAATAGAAAAGCATTTGATTTTTCTTGTATAATCCTCACAACAATCCTATGGAGAACCTGTTATTATCTCCACTGTTACAATGAAGTATCTAAAGGTTATAGGCATTTGAAACTTGCTTAAAACAAAATAGTTAATAAGGGGCAGAACTAGAGTTTGAAATTAGGTCTGTCTGTTTCTAAAGCACATGCTTTTAACCCCAAAACCTAATTTCCTCCCACACTGTTGCTAGGTTTGCAGAATCTGGACTCCGCCTCCACACCCAGAATGTGTCACGAACACTAAGAAGTAAAGGACATGCTGAATCTTCTCCCTTCAGTTTCCCTCTTGCCTTTGCTTCTCTGCAGGTTGCTGGTTGGGTGTTGTATACCTGGGACCCATTTTAAGTCTGTGCTGTCTAAGATATGAGTGGTGTATTAAAAGTGAAGACACGTTGTTTGCTTCACAGGCGTTAATCAATGGCAAATTAGAATGCAATTGATATATGCATAAGACATGCACACTAATTCCAAATGTGTTTATCGTAATTAGTGCTGTTACAAAGAATACCAAAGGAATCAGGGAATGATTAGCTACACTTAGTATTTGTTATGGTTTGTTTAAAAAAGTTAAACATACAATTAGTTGAGGTTTGAGGAGCGATGTTCCATTTGCATGGTGAACGTGGCTACAAGCCTTGGGTCTTTGCGAGTTTGAAGGTTTGAAGGGGGTTTCCCACTCAAGATTTTACCAAAAAAACTGAGTTAATGAGGCTATCATCCTCAATTAATGCTGTGGTTTTCCTTTCTTAATCATTTGTATCTTACAGCTGTTCTCTACTGTCACATCTACATCAAAAAGCCTATCAATTGAGAAAGATGAACAGAGGGGATAGAAAAGTAGACCAAAACATCTAAAAGGATCTATTAGTATATACTTATATAGAAGTATACTTTTGAAGAAACTAACAAGTTATGGCTGACATACAAAAAGCTGTACATATTTTAAGTATGTGAAATATTTAATGACAAGTTAGGAAATAGTGTACACCCTTGAAACCATCACCATAATCTATGCTATAAACCTATCCAGCACCTCCAAAAGTTTCCTCCTACCCTTTTTATTAGTTATTATTATTTTGTAATGAGAACTCTTAACACAAGATCTGCCTTTTTAGCAGATGTTTAAGTATATAATAGAGAATTGTTGACCACAGGCACTATGCTGCGCTGTCCATCTCTAGGATTTATTCATCTTGTATCACTGAAACGTTGTATCATTTGACTGATACCTCCCACTTGCCCCCTCATCCCAGCCCCCAGAAACCAGCATTTCACTCTCTGCTTTTATAAGTTTGACTATTTTAGGTTCATTATATAAATGAGATCATGTAGTATTTGTCCTTCTGTGTCTGGCTTATTTCACTCAGCATAATGTCCTCCAGGTTCTTGTATGTTGTCACAAATGGCAGGGTTTCCTCTTTTTTAGGGGTGAATAATACTCCATTGGATGCATATACCACATTTTCTTTATCCATTCAGCCATGGATGGACACTTAGGTTGCATCCATATCAAAAGGATAAGTACATACTTATTTGGGGTAAGAAATTATGACCCAATTTATTTTGAAGGTGGTGTTTTGACAAATAATAATTGTATATATTTATGGGTACGATGTGTTGTTTTGATAAATTTTTTTTTTTTTTTTTTAAGATGGAGTCTCACTCTGTCACCCAGGTTGGAGTGCAGTGGCGTGATCTCGGCTCACTGCAAGCTCCGCCTCCCGGGTTCACGCCATTCTCCTGCCTCAGCCTCCCGAGTAGCTGGGACTACAGGTGCCCACCACTACGCCCGGCTAATTTTTTGTAATTTTAGTAGAGACGGGGTTTCACCATGTTAGCCAGGATGGTCTCGATCTCCTGACCTCGTGATCCACCCGCCTTGGCCTCCCAAAGTGCTGGGATTACAGGCGTGAGCCACCGCACCAGCAATAAATGTTTTCAATGTGAAGTGATTAAATAAGGCTAATGAACAAATCCATCATCTCACATACTTACCATTTTTTGTGGTAAAAGCATTTGAAATCTATTTTATCAATTTTGAAATATACAGTGCATTATTATTTATTATAGTCACCATTCTGTATAAAAATCACTAAGGCTTATTCCTCCAGTCTAGCTGAAACTTTGTACCCTTTGATCACCATCTCTCTTTTCCTCATCCACCCGCTCCCCCAGGTTCTGTAACCCTCATTCTACTCTCTGTTTCTATGAGCTCAACTTTTTTAGATTCCACGTAAAAGTGAGATAATGTGATATTTGTCTTTCTGTGCCTGGCTTATTTCACTTAGCATAATGTCCTTCAGGCTCAAGGATCAGTATATACTTTTAAAGGACATATGCTGCATTAGCCAGGGGTAGGATATTCATATGTATTGATATTGACTATGTCCTGGCATCTAATTTATGTGATCTTCATTTAATCTTCAGAATGACTATGAGAAACAAGTATTAAAATGAGAAGACTGAGGCTCAGAGAGGTTTATTTGCTCAGTTACACAACTACTGGGTTGAGGGCAGGGATTCAACTCCAAGTCTGTGTGAATCCAAGTTCACGCTTGCTCTACTAAGGGTGGCTCACTTCCTTCAAGTGGCTGAATGCCTAGACTAATGATGCCAATTCCAGGGAACGTTGATCCATTGTTCTGTGGTCAGTCTGAACCTCCCCCATCTGGCTGGTCACCTCTAGGATGGATGGAAAATAACATGGTTTAGCACAAACCCAACTCTGCTGATGAACCAGCTGCTCAAAGTGTTTGTCCTACCATGATTTCTGTTTTTTGAGGATGGGCCTCTAGGGAAGTAATCAGTCACATTAAGGAGTCCATTCAACAAACATTTGTTGAGCATATTGGGAATGCTGAACAACATGGGTAGAATGAAGGTCTACCCATGTTGAGAATGCTTCTCAGCTCTAGTGAGGTAGATGAACAGTACAGTCACCCACATGAATTCTTATAATTAAAGGGGAGTGGATAGACATACCGATACTTCCAATACGCTGAGAAATCTATGACAGATGCATGGAGTTCCTGGAGAGTTAATGAGAGGCTAACCTAACCTGTAGATTGCAAGGAGGCAAGAAATGCTTCCCATATGTGGTGTATAGGTTGAATTTTGATTATCGAATGCCTGCTTGATACTGTGCTATGCTCTGTGCATTATCCTGTAACTCTGGGGAGTCATGTTCTTTAAAAGAGACACTGCTCGGACCATTCTCAGCACCTAGCACAGTTCCTGGCATGTAGGAGGCATCAGTATAAAATATGTAACAACTCCTGGAAGGCAGTCTCCTGCCTCTGCCTTAGCACTTCCACACTGAGCATGTCAGCTGGAACAGGAGACCAGCTGTGCACTGAACAGCACTGGGTTTAAAGCCTGGATCTAACCCCTTGCTAGCCATGAAACCTTGGGAAAGTTCTTCCTTTATTCCCTGAGTTTCTTCATCTTTAAGTGGGAATAATAGTAGCCCAACATGACATGGTTGTTGTGAGGATTAAATGAGTTAATGCGTGTAAATGCCCTTAGAGCAGTAGCTAGCATGTAGTAAGCACAATAACCAATATTGGCTAAGTTTGTCATGAGGTCTCAATGAATCTTCTCAGAAAAGTCTCTGTTTTGGCAAATTCTGGCTTTCCTATGATGTCATGTGGTCTGAATCTAAAATCCATTCTCTTTTTATAGATCTGGATGGTATATTTTGATGGCATGATTCTATAATCTCTTTCTTAGAGAACTTTACTGAGTCCCGTTCAGTTTGTTCTAGCAAATAATAAACTATTAGATCTTATTTTGGTTATTTATATCAGCCACAGCAGTTGTAGCAATGGACAGAACCAGCCCGATAAAATCAGTATTATTGTTTTCCATTATTATCAGTATATCAGTTCAGTTTATTTTCCTTTCTTTTAAAATTAAAAGCAATGGGAACCGTCTGGAATCCACTTAAGGAAGAAAAGAAAATTTAATGGAAAGATACTGTAGGTATTTCAGGAAAAAACTGAGCCTCAAAATGGTAGGGATCAGGAAAAATCCAGGCCTCAGGGATAGGATTCTCTAGACTCCTGCTGGGTGCAGTGGCTCACACCTGTAATCCCAGCACTTTGGGAGGCCAGGGAAGGTGGATCATCTGAGGTCAGGAGTTTGAAGCCAGCCTGGCCAACTTGGTGAAACCCCGTCTCTACTAAAAATACAAAAATTTGCTGGGTGTGGTGGCGGGTGCCTGTAATCCCAGCTACTTGGGAGGCTTAGGCAGGAGAATTGCTTGAACCCATGAGGCAGAGGTTGCAGTGAGCTGAGATCGTGCCATTGCACTCCAGCCTGGGCAAGGGAGCAAGACTCCATCTGTGAAAAAATAAAAAGAATTCTTTAGACTCTCCTTCCGGGTCTCTACCAATAGTGTAACTAGGTTTCCAGCAGATTCCCAGAAGAGGGAATCCAGTTTTCCCAGCTGTGGTCAGGTGTCCACCATTAAGCCAATCTGCTGAGACCAATGGGCAGAGTCCTGAAGCAGGAGCATGGCTATGAGAAGGTCACCACTCCATGGGGGGCAGGCAATTCCAAGGGAAGGGGCTTTTGGGTAACCTGCTTCATGTCTACTGCAGTTAATTTTTGTGTAGCGTGGAGAGTTGTGATTTTACTTCTTGTTTTCCAACTCTGAGGATTAATCAAGTGTGGTTATTGAGCAGTGACCATGTACCTTGTTCTGTGCAAAGTATAGGGTGTGTGTGTGTGTGTGTGTGTGTAAATGGTTACAATGAAACAATTTGAAGGATCTTGTCCTTAGAAGTGCAAGCCCAGAACCAGACCAAGGAATGCTTTATCACTTTGAACATGATTGTGACTTCTGCATCAGCTGTTTTCCTAGTTCCTTTTCTCTTTAAATCTTTATGTCTTCTTCATATTTCATGCTTCTTAAAAATTGGGGCATCTTTGGCTCAAGTGTTCAATATAAAGGGTGGATTTTAAAGGGAAGCATGTAAAATACTATCAAGTTTAGTGTGTTCTTATTGTATGTCAATAACTGTACAAATTCATTATTTTCTCTTTGAATATTCCCAGCCCCCTCAGCAGAGGCACTAGGATAATCCATATCTCACAAATGAGGGAGATGGGCCTTGAAAAGAGGAGGTAACTTCCTCAAGGTTACACAACTAGTATGAACTGAACAAAAGCTTCTGAATTCAACTTTGCTGACTCCAAAGCCAGTGCAATGGACAGGGCGTCATGTCACTTTTCATTTTGTTTAGTAAATTATTTTTCATATTTTGCATACATTTAATATTTTTCATTTTATTTCTTTGATTTCCTTATGGAAAGATTTTTATTTTTTAAAGCCGCGATCTCCCTGATATTTCCTGAGTCTGTACTATTTAATTATATAATAGATTCCTTGCAAAAACAATGAAAATGAGCATTATTCTTTGAAAACCAACAAATGATA
Organism: Pan troglodytes; assembly: GCF_028858775.2. NCBI lineage: Eukaryota > Metazoa > Chordata > Mammalia > Primates > Hominidae > Pan > Pan troglodytes. The sequence goes on from NC_072406.2 coordinate 116,862,417, forward strand.
AAAATTAAATTATTAAATGGCTATATAACTAATTTTTTGATCAGCATCAGACACATTTTAAAAGCAATTTGTTTGAAAACATGTGCAAAGACAAGGTGTGTGCAGTATCAGTTAGTGGGTAGTACTAACTTATATTACATACTATGATGTTTGCCATGATCCTGGAATGGTGGGCTTGAAAATGACCCAGGGAAAGATTATAGAAGGGGCTACTAAGATAATGAAGAGGAGGTGATGATCACTGGCATTGCAATGAGGGCTTGATGCAAGCAATTCATGCTAGCATAAATCTTACTGCTTTCGTAAGGGTCACAGACTTATTAGGTAGAAAAAAAAATAAGCAGAATGGACCTCGGCAACATATCTGAACAACTTCCTTGTGGTATCTTTGTGGCCAATATGGAATGTATTTGTATGTAAGGAAAACTGATGGATTAATAATTGGCCAAATGATTATACTCAAAGTATACTGACCAGTGGTTGAAAGTTAACCTGAAGATAGTGTTCCAAGTAGCCAACTTTAGGGCCCTGTCCTTGGTCCTGCCCTCCAGTCTACCTAAGAGATGCAGGCTTCACTTTTCTCAGGTTGGTGAAGATACTGATGGCAAATTGTACCCAGTGTGCAAATAATACGAAGACAGGATGGGACAGTGAATACTAAGACAGAAACAGGATATAAAATGATATTTATAGACTAGAGATCTGGGCCAAGTCTAACAGAACAAAATGTAGCAGGGATAAGTGTAAAGTTCTACAAATCCCAAAATTAAACTGCACAAAATAGGATGAGGTAGATGTTTCAGAGAATTAGTAGCATGAGTAAAATATTAAATAGCTTGGGAACCAGTAAGCTCAAGGTTCACTATGAGTCAATTCTGTGATACAATAAGCAAAAAAACTCACAAAGCCTTAATCTATTTTAATAGACCTATATTCTAGAATGAGAATGGGGATAATTTCTTGGAACTATGCATTTCTTAGTTTGGAATATCATGTCTGTAATATTTTAATTTAGAATAATTTTTCTGCCTTGGTGGGTACATAATGAGATATGGACAAATTGGAAGACATACAAGAGAGGGAGAAGCACACAGCAAGAAAGAGAGGGCAAAAAAGAGACATTATAGCAGCCTTTAGATGCAGGAAGGGGTGTCAAGTACAGGAGATATTAGTATTGTTTAATGCAGTATGAGATTGTGGAATTGGTGCTAATCTGTAGCAGCCACAGAGAGATAGATTTGGGGTCGAAATAAGGAATACATTTCTAATAGGAATGCCTGGTTATAAGTTTTCCTGGGAGGTACTGGACTCTCTCTTATGGGAGATTAAAAATCCTAGGTTGGAATGTAATGTAGGATTGGTCTCAAATGGCATTACTACAGATTATAGGTGTGTCCTGAAATGGGGATACTCTAAACATTTTGAGCAGATGAGTGACAGGATTCTGACCATCCTGCAAGAGATGGGCCAGCCTGAAGTCAGGGAGACTAGTTAGGAGGCAATTGCTCTCATCCAGATGAAACAAAACTTGATTGGAGGTAAGGGTTAAGTAGACACTGGAGAGTTTAGGATAGTTCCATTGCTCCAAAGCCCTTGCAAGGCACGGTGAGTGAATGAGAGATAGCTAAAGCTTGCTGTGCATCTGGGGCAATCATTTAATGTCTGGGGTCTGTATTCACTCAGCTGTGAAATGAGAGGCTAAAATCAGGATCCCTTTCATTCATGACATTCTGTGATGAAAACAAGCTATAATAATCCCATCGCCGGGAAGGTGCATTTATAGCTCTGTGTCTGCTCACTTAAGTAGTCTGATATGAGGAGGGAAATGGAGGTGGTTCCTACCCAGAGATACTCTCCCACAATGACCTTGTACTGTGGCTGGGATTTTGTCACTGGGGTTTTTATTCAATTAAGTTCTTATATGCTCACTTAAAAAATGTAAATGCTAATGGGAAGGATATATATATATATATATATATATAAAAAAAATAGTTTAGCAGCAGGAATGAGATTTTCTGATTAGTTTCCTTTAAAAGCTCTAGTTAAGCACAGTCTTAAAACATTTTTTTTTTGAGGCAGAGTCTTGCTTTGTCATCCAGGCTGGGGTGCAGTGGTGTGATCTCAGCTCACTGTAACCTCCGCTTCCCAGGTTTAAGTGATTCTCCTGCCTCAGCCTCCCCAGTAGCTGGGATTACAGGTGCCTGCCACCATGCTTGGCTATTTTTTTTGTATTTTTAGTAGAGATGGGGGTTTCACCACGTTGGCCAGGCTGGTCTTGAACTCCTGGCCTCAAGTGATTCGCCTGCCTCAGCCTCCCAAAGTGCTAGGATTACAGGCATGAGCCACCGCACCTGGCTAAAACATTATTTTTTTGTGATAAGGAAAAGAGAGAGATCATTTTGGAGCATGGGACACTGCTTGGATTGCAAAGCCAAGTAAGGTGCTACAGTTGGCAAACTTGGCAAGGGAGGGGAATCACCACTGAGGGTAAGCCTTGCTTGTAAAAGAGTGGAGAGACTTCAAGGCAAATTTAAGTCACTTCACAGTTTTACTGTGGGCTGGGCCAGCTCAGAGGCTGGACCACAGATATATTTAGCCTCCCTCTTCCATTTATTTGAGAAGATGATCTTAGGGATGTTAGGCTTGTCCCATTGTGATTGTTGTTATATCTGTGCAGTGATTAAAATATAACTTCCTTTCATCAGCACTTGATTCCTTTAAATGGAATTCATTACTCTCATCTGAACATTTTATGTTAAAAACAAAAGATCATAGAGCAGTCTGAGGAGGTATATAATAATGAAGTTACTGTTGAGGTTCTGATAGTTACTATCAACTTAAAATAGAGAGTTTAAGTATTTTCTATATATCCTAAATGCCTGTAGACAGATTTTTATCGTTGGTTATTCAACAACCTTGGAAAGGGTTTGTTGGAATTCATGGGGCTTTTGAAGAAAAACCAAACCAAGCCAACCAACCAACCAACCAACCAACCAAACAAACAAATGAACAAATGAACAAACAAACTTTCATGGAAACTGGGACTTTGGCTTCAAAAGTAATTTTGAACTCAACTCTTCTAGTAATTTATCACTGAAGTAGGAGTATGTTCACTCTATTGACTGACCTTTTAATTAAATGTTGTACCTGGCTAGCTATATTTTAAGAATTTGGCATTGACTTTGGACAACCATGCGCAATCTATCCAAATGAGATTTACTTGGGTCTTCCCCACAGAAGAAGGTTTAGGGCACCTTCTAATTTGTTAAATTATGAGTAAGGAATCCATTTGATGGGTGGAACCAGGGCCACCTTCACTGTTTGAGAAAGGTTAAGTGATATTTACCAGCACATTTTCTTGAATGTTCGTGTCAAGAAATATAAAAGGAAAAGTGATCTACATTCATGTAGAGTGATTGGGCCAGGTTATGTCAAGAGGAGAATGAATGCACTAAAGACCCGAATGAAAGTTTCCCTTAAGGCTGGATTCTGAAAGATGCACTGAATATAAAATGTTTGAATAAAGGAAGAACAGGAAGAGTGTTAAGTATTTACTGCTAGCAACACTTAGCTTTTAATCAAGAGCTCTTTTCCTAATACTATACGAATGATTAACTTTGATAATAGAAGTGTAAGGATCCTAATTTGTGACTTTGTTGATGGTTTTTCCCTCGTTTCTAAATGTAGTTTTAAAATACACTAACTTTCATTACCTTATAGTAGGCTTTTTCAAAGGACTTCCTTATCCTCAATCTTATTTACTAGTGTGACATTGTCCTTGGGGTTTATGTTATGGCACCATGTTATGAATGAGGCAGCATTATTGTGACATTCTTCAGAGATCAATGACCAAAAAGTCCAAGGCTGACCTATAGCTACAGAATTTTGGGCTATCATTATGCTGACCATATTTTCAGAAGCCTCAAATGTACTATTTATTTTCCTAGTTGAGAATGTATTTATCTGGAAGGTTTAAATCATAGTTACATCCTGTAAAGAGTCTTAATTTGGTAGACCTAATATAATTTAGTGAAATTTGCACTGGGCCAGGCAGTCTGAGAGGTAGAGTTCAGGGGCCCTATTTGGGCTGGTTCTACTTACTAAAATTCTGCTATGTGCTAGGCACTGCGCTACTAATTTTGTGAATGTTTGGTGCTTAGATCGAGGTTAAGCAGCTTACCCATTTGTCGTAAGTGACAGGGCTGGGATTTCATCCCAGGCCTGCCTGTGTCAAAATCACATGCTGTTTCCATCACACTGAGTTTCTCTGCTCTCTACCAGTTTGTCATATGGGTCTGCTACATCAAAATCATCCGGGGCCCCTGTTAAACATCACATTGTCAGACCCCACGCAGGGCCTCCAGAATCTCTCCAGCTGTAGCTAGCCAGCTCTCCAGGTGATTGGATTGTAGGGCCAGGTTTGGGAATCATGGGCACCTTTGAGTATCATTGCTTGCCCTTATACTGTAACCTTTAGAGGGCAACACTTTTGCTGCATACCCATAGGTATGGCAGATGTTAGACACAAAGTCCAGAATAGTGGGGGAAAAACTTTACCCCCCTGGCGTTTTTGGTTTTAGGTGCTATTAAGGGAGAAGTCGAGAGAGACATAGATTGAAAGATAGATAAGCTACCCTGAGACTTGGAGTTGAGAGCAGTGTTTGGGCTTGGGGCCTTGCTTCCTGTTCTAGGACATGGAAATTCATTTAGGAAATGATTCTCATCAAGCTTGTTTGTAACTTGGGATATTCATCAATAAATGAAAGCTGATTATAGAAATCAGTCCCTGCTGGGGCCCTGCTAGGCTACGCCCTGACCTCTGTGTCCATATATTGACATCTTGTTTACTTGCATCGATAAAGATTTATTCCAGTCATTAGGGGATGGCAATTTGAACTCTAGAATTACACACTATTCCTGCCAGCTGATTTATGTGTTTTCTCCTTTTCACCAAGCACAAAAATAATCCAGATGGAGTCAGGGTGGGTTGGAGGGGGATGCCAAAGAAGAAATTAAATTAGAAAAGGTGCAATTGAAATAACCCAGCTAATCTTAGCAGAGCTCTGTGGCTAATGCATTACCGGTGAATTCCTTCTGGTCGACTGAAAATAGTATTAATAGTGTATAAATATATGTGTGTTAGTTTGTAATAGGGAGGAGAGGAGGCAGGCAGAGGATAGATTTTGTTTGGAATTATTGACTAACAGTTGAAACCTGACCAATGATTTGGTACATTCATTCATTCCTTTATTCAATGATTCATACAGCTGTTCTGCAAGGAGATATTCATTCATTCAATCATTCATACATTCATTCCACAAAAACCTATTCAGTCACTCATTCATACATTCATTTTGCAGGGAGATATAACTGAGCACTCACTATGTACCTGAGACTTATCCATATGTGAATTTTCTTGAGAAGAGAACTTGGGACTTAACATTAAGGAATTTAAAATTTAGATCAGTAATAAGATTGCATGAGAGTTGAATAAGGACATAAGAATTGAACAGGAAATATCATAAGAGACAAACTAAGTGTTGCAGAATGGAAGTGGCAGAGTAGTTAAGGAAAACCTAGATGAAAAGAATAATCCTGAATAATTTAGGATTCAATTTGATACTTGAGTTTCTAAGATGGGATAGATTTACATAGGAGTGAGGACATTCCAGGTGGGGAGAATGGTGTGAGCAAAAACCTAGAAGCAGAGGTATGCTGGGGGCATTGACATTCAGGCCAGTCAAGTTTTGATCACAGGAAACATGTTTGTGAGGCAGGAGAGCAATATGAGTTTCATGTGATGATGTAGAATAATACCATTTTTGCCTTTCCTCATCACAGTTATCACACAGAATCATAATGATCAATGTTCCTGTCTGTTTTCTCCATTAGATTGAAAGTCCTTAAGTTCAAGGACTGAGTATTTTTTTGTGGGGGCTTTTAAGTACCCTTAATTACACAAAGCTGTGCACCCAGTTATTGAGTGGAGACTGACTAGGGACATGTCTGGAATGAGGCAGTGGGGAGCCAGCCCCTGCTTCCCTTTCTTGCTGCCTGTTACATGTTGAACATCAGCCAAAGTGGTTTTCTCATTTATAAAATCATTAAGTTATTATGTGGCTCCTCATCCATGTGGTTAGAGGAAGTCGAGGTCACTCTGAGCCTTGCAACACTATTATTAGAGTTAGGCCATCAGTGAACTGTGAGTAAGAGGACGTGTGGTGGTGAACTAATGGACAGCTGTTTACCAAGGATTTACTTCTCTCCACACCTATGTTAAATACTATGGGGGCATATAAAAAGTGCATATAGGATCACATGAGAGCACTGTCCTTCAGAAGTATAAAGCATACTGGACTGATGAGGTTCCTCTACACGCAATAGAAATGAAAGAATGTCTGAATAGTCCATGGAACCTGCCTTGGTTTATTTTTATCTATAAAGTTGGACTGGATGATCTCTAAGGATCCTTTGAGTTTGAAGCTGATGGAGAGCTCAAAGAGTTCAGGAGGGGTAAATAACTAGGAAGGGCAGGCAATGCTTATTCAGCACCTTCTTCATAAACAGAGTTTGTAGGCAGGGTAAGGGTGGGTAAAAGGTGGAGCTGGGAATCTATCAGCTGGGGTTTGAATGGGAGTGGAGAAAGCATCCCAAGAGTGGAGAAAGCCACAGCAAGGGGCAGAACCTGGAAGAGCATGCAGAATGGAGGCTGCCTGTGGCATCCAGGCGGGCCTCAGATGGCACCGATCCTCAGACAGTGGTCAGGGTAACACTTTCAAGACAGCTCCCTTGTGAGCTTTAGTACCTCTCTTTAGAAGTTGCTGGCAGTGCATTGGCTGGGATCCTGAAAGTTCATGCTCTGTGCTAGTGTATGGGGAACATTCTGATACTTGGATTAGTGATTTCTGGGACTGAATATTAAGGACTTGATCTTCTGTCCGTTCCACCTGCTTTCAGGACCACTGGAGATAGTCCCTTGGCTTCTACTGAAGCTGGAAGATCTGTGTCCATGTACAAGATCAACAACCATTATCTCCTTGGACTTCTAACTCACTCCAGCATTGAACAGCTGCTGTTTTCCAAGTTAAGGGTTTTTTTTTTTTTTTTTTTTTTTTTTAGCCAATTACAGCTCACAAAAGTTTGTGCTTGCTCTGTCCAGGTGGGTCTGCCAGAAGCCCCCTGACCCAAATGTTCTGTCCCCACATCATGTGGCAGCACAACCCAATTAGAGGTGATCAGGGCAGCCGTCCACATAATTGTATGCAGTTAACATCTAACCCTTGGCTTTCTTGGCAAAGCAAAGGCATTGGCCTTTTGGCTTCTGCTGGTCCGGTCAGCAATTACCCAGTTATTAAAACTAAATAATTGCCATTAACTCTTGTCCTCAGTGCATCCTGAGTCTCACTGCAGGTGGATCTTCATCTCATTTGCAAAGCTCTCCAATGCAAGGCAAGGGATACTTGTCCTTCAGACACTAGGCAGGTACAACAGCAGAGCAGTCTCCCTGTGTGCCACAGTTTCCAGCTGCTTTTGCGTTTCGAGGTGTTACTGTGAATTTTGCGCTTCTGCCACAGAGCCGATGCCTTGTGTGTCTGTGTGCTTGTGTATTCAGAGGGCTGCTGTTTTATTGTTGGGTTGGGGGGATTTTCCTTTGCTTTTTCTTAGCTGGATATTGCCTTTTGGTGGTGGCTTGAAATTCAGTTCGGGGGTGTGAACTTTCTCTTCATTTTTTTCTCCTTTTCTTTCTTTCGAGTTCTCATTTCTGAAGAGATTTCTGTTCTTAAATCCTAGCATTAAATGGAGGTGTTTTCATTTTCTCTGGGAGAAGTTTCACAGCACAGGTGTGTGCTTGATTCTCTACTTGCGGTTCCCCACTGCCACCACCCCCCCACCCACTGCCTTGATGCTGATAGTGGCTGTCTAAAGTACAAAGGGAAAGTTAAGCTTACAGGTTGTCCTTCTCTTTGATGGTATTCTTGGCTGTAGCTTCTCAGCCCTTTGCAGGAGGAACTCACATCAGGCTGGAACATAAAAACAGGAGAATTTTCAGCCCTGGAAATAATTGCTTCTTGGAGTAGATCCTTTGGGAGCCTCCACACTGAGGAATGAAGTTTGACTAAGCCCCAGCAATGAATAGGACTTGGATGAGGAGAAAGGGTCTGAGATCTGTGTTTCGAGGCAAGGAAAATTCTGGCAGGATCCGTTTGCATATATATTGAGGCCTAATTAGGCCCTCGGTGTGTTTGGACTACTTTGTTGCGGTGGGTATGATATTATTCCATTTTAAGTACTTCCAGAGGGCAATGATCTTTAACTCAGATTCATTCCTGGACTTTATTTTTGCAGGGGTGGGTGGAGTGTAACCATAATGAGGGTTACTGCATTTTATGGCTATAATCTCGCTCATTTATTCCTTTCTTCAACTATTTGATACATGTTTATCAAGTGGCCACCCAGTATAAAGTATGGCACAGCCTTGAACCATAGATTAAGGTGGTAGGGAGAGTCTGTAGGGGCCATTGTCTAACTTCTCATTTTGCAGAGGGGGAAACTTTGTCTCCATTTTTCTCATCTGTTTAGTGTCTCTCCAAGATCCCGGGCCTTTGAACATTCTAGCTTTGGGATGTCTCCTTTCCTGGATGCCCTACACTTCATCACTTTAAAATGACAGCTGAGACCTTGCAGGGTCATTGAGGTGATTAGGTGATCTAGCTGGTACTTTGGGATATTGTGGCTCCTCGCCAAGTAGGAATGGGCTCACATCTCTCTTTTAGTCCTTCTCCCAAGCAGCTTCTCCAGCCCCAGAGTTCATTCTTTCTGGGCTCCCTTTTTAGCGGCCGGACAGGGCTGATATGCCTCCACAGTTCTGAGTTGACCCAGACATGACTTCACTCTGAAGAAGTAGATCCTGTTAGGGAAACCGGTTTCAAACATGAGGTCTTGTATGGCTTGAATTGTGTCTCCCTAGAATTTACATGTTGAAATCCTAATCCCTGGCACCTGAGAATGTGATTGTATTTGGGACTAGGGTTGTTGCAGATGGGATTAGTTAAGAGAATGTCATGCTGGAGTAGGGTGGGCCCTGATCCAGTAGGACTGATGTCCTTATAAAAGGGGGAAATTTGGACACAGACACATATAGGGAGGATGCCATGTGAACATTAAGGCAGAGATCAGGGTGATGCAGCTGGAATGCCAGAGGTTGCCATCAAACAACTAGAAGCTGGTCAGAGGCTGGAAAAGATAATTTATTAAAAGATAATCCCTTAAAAGGAAGCAACTCTGTCCACACCTTAATCTTGGACCTCATCCTCCAGAACTGTGATAAGATAAATATCTGTTGTTTAGGCCACCCAAACTGAGTGGTACTTTGTTACAGTAGTCTTAGCAAACTCATACACAGAGGATTTGAGAGTGTTTTCTGGAATCTGCAGAGGGCCAAATAATCCCCTGGGGAGGGGAGATGACTGAAGAGGGACTTGTCTCTCTCTCACTGCCATTCCAACAGAGCAGGGGATTCTTGGATAATATTCTGCTGAGATTGTGTGAAGGTTACTTTAGTATATAGTTTCAGCATATTGATTATATGTGACCTTTTATCTGGAATACCCTCTGACTTTTTTTGCCCAAGTTTTATTTTTCTCAAGTCACTGTTTCAGATCCGGCTCAGTCCTCACCTCCTTGAGATATCTTTTTCTACACCCAGGCTTGGGTAGGTGTTTTCTGCTCTCCTTTGCCGTAACTTACCTCGTTGTATTCTATTTATGCTGATTTGCTGATTCACCAGGTGTTCTGTCGAGGATCTGTCACGGCCTGGTGATGTCCTGTTGGTTCTGGGTCAGTGGCTGACACAGAGGAGGTCCCTGTGCTTGGGGAGCTTGTACAGAACTGGGGTGAATGGATGGTAAACACGCTAGTGGACAGAATAATTTCAGATTCTGGAAGGTTCTAGAGAAAAAACAAAACAAAGTAATGTACCGAGGGGAAGCAAGGGACAGCTAGAGATACGGGGCCCAGGGGGGCAATAGCTGAGCTGAGATCTGAAAGAACAGGAATCGGTCATGCAAAGATCTGCAGAAGAAAATCCCAGGTGGGGGAAGAGCAAAGTGCAAAGGCCCAGAGGAGGGACCTGTCCTGGTGTGTTCAGGATGGTGTGCTTGGAGAATGGCAGCTGAGCAGGAGAGTCAGTGGTGAGGTGGAAGAGATTAGCAGGAGTGGGGTCTTGTGTGCCTTGTCTCAGGGCCAGACTGTGAACTTAGCATGGAAAGGATTTTGTAACTTTTGTCACTACAGCACCTGGCACACAGTCAGTGCTTAATATATGTATGAATAACCATAAACACTTGTATGTATACCTGTTAATCAAACATTATTAAACAATACCTCATTTATCTAAGAATTGCTTCTTAGGCAACCTCTGCTAGCCAGGGTGCATCAAGAAGCAACAAAGAAACAAACACAATTCAGAGACACCAAGTCAAGATGTCAAGAGTTTTATGTACTCCAAGTTGAACATTTTTCTCAGAGAATACTGACTTTGGTCCTTGTTCAGAGCCCAGTAACTATTTCTTTATATACTATTATAGTACTTTCTTTGCATATTATTGTAATAACTTTGAGTGTTAATTTTCTCAGTTCCTAGCAAATTTAGAGCAAGAAGTTATCATTGGGAAGGAAGTAGGAATTGGAAAATTGACATGAGAGGCAGACACTGTGATGGCAATATGACGTGACGACAGACAGACTGTAGATAGGAAGGAAACAGCTAGGACTTCAGAAAGCTCATCAGTATGAGTCTCTTGATTCAGAGACAAGCAGTCTTAAATATCACAGTAAGCCTGAGACATCATGTATGATAGCTTGGTAAAAATACATGCTCTTAACAATGAGGATTCTGAAGTACTGCAGAACAGATTATGTTTTTTTTTTCTCCATTTGTTTTATCGAAGAAAACAGGGAAGTAGAGACCATTCTAGAATAATTTCCATTTGAAATGGTTAAAATTCAAAAGCAGATCTGGTGCTTAAGGATAAGCTTCATTTATCTGGAAAATGTACTTCTATGGAAATCCTACCTCCTTGAATGATGCCAAATAAATGAAAATGTGATTGTTTAGCGCTTTGATCTTCAAAAGCCTTAGTACAAGTGGTAGATGATTTCCTGTGACCTCCCAATCAGACCAAGGAATTATTATTTCTGTTTTTTCTCCTTCCTAAGAGCAAGGTAGAAAATGACGAGCAAACAATGACATTATTACAGTGGCATTTTAATGGGTGTTCAGGGAACTAAAAAGTCAGCAGAGGCACTGTATGAAATATTCATGGGTATTTTTCTATTTTCTTGCCTCTTCTCGCTCCAGATACAGGAATGAAGTGTATCTGGAGAGAGAAGATACATACCATATCTGGAGAGAGAAGAGGCAAGAAAATAGATACAGGCCAAGTGTTCTGAGTACAGGAAGCATGCAGAAATGGCTCCTGCAGGCCTATCTTTGACCTTTCATGGGAGGGATAGACAAGGCTCTTCCATCCCCCACCCCAAACCTTAATTTTTATTTTCCTGAAATCTTGTTTTTCCAGTAAGCTGAGATCCCTCTGCTTCTTGCAGAGTATCCAAGATCCTGAATGGATATTGACAGTCTGATCTCCCCTTGGGAATTAGAGGAGGATTTTGAAGATGCAAATTTCCCCACTAAAGGCTTCTGGGAGAGGGTGAATGTGATCAAACAGATTAGTGTCATTGAAGTGAGAAAATGGGGGCTGGATGGACTGGTCTGGGGTACCTCTTAGGTACTGCCTGCAAGGCGTTGACATGATACAAAGTCAGGAGATCCCTAGGAAGCACTTTCAGGGTTGGGGTGGTATCTTATCAGCAAGCTGCAGTTGCAACATTGCCCGCTTTTGCCTGTTAATGATTCTTAAATATAAGCTTGGCCACTATATGGGCCTACACTGCTTGTGTGTGCTTTTCTATGGAGACACATTATGTGAAATTCTAAACTTCCGAAACCGAATTTCATGGAAACACTCCTCTACCACAAGAATCCTTCTCTTAAGCACGTGCAGTCCCCTCACTGTTCCCACCTCTGAACATGAACTCATGTTTTCACCCAGGTGGATAGCTTTCATTCTCCACAGGTCCTATTCATTCTTTTGGTCCATCTCTGGCCCCATCTCCTCCAGTAAGTCCTCCCTGTTCACCCCAGTTTAGTGGGATTTCATCTCCTCATCTTTTGTGGCACATGTTGCCTGACCATTTGTGGTGTGCTGGTCAATGTTCTCTAGGTGGAGGGGGAGAGTCCTGATTTGTAGCATTTACCAATTTCTGTAGTGTAAATACTTCTGCCATGGGTTATTTCAAGCTAACAATGTGGTGTTAGTGAATGCAGAGCTGGGAAGCAGGAAACGCATTTGCTTTTCTCCAACGATGCCAGCTGGCTGCGGCATACTACTGCGTGGAGGGCCCTGGAACTGTCTTTGCATGTCTTTCTTATCTCTTCAACCAAAACCTAAGCCTCAGTGTTGCTTAACTCTGACTTCACATTAGAAATGCTTGGTGATATGGTTTGGCTCTGTGTCCCTGCCCAAATCTCATCTCAAATTGTAATCCTAATGTGTCGAGGGAAGGACCTGATGGGAGGTGATCAGATTATGGGGGCAGTTTCCCCCATGCTATTCTCATGATAGTGAGTTTTCGAGAGATGTGATGGTTTTAAAAGTGTGGCACTTCCCCTTCACTTGCTCGCTCTCCTGGTGCCATGTAAGACATCCTTGCTTCTCCTGTACCTTCCATCATGATTGTAAGTTTCCTGAGGCTTCTCTAGCCATGCGGAACTTAGTCAATGAAACCTACTTTCTTTATAAATTGCCCAGTCTCAGGTAGTATCTTTATAGCAATGTGAAAATAGACAAATACACCTGGGAATCTGTGACAAATACTAGTGCTCAGACTCCATTCCCAGAGTTTCTGAGTCATTGGTTGTGGTAGGGACCCAGGCGTAAGTATTTTTAAGCAGCTTTCCAGTTGAGTGTGATGTACAGCCAGAAGTGAGAACTGCTGCCTTAAATGCAGGGAGGATATTTTTTTCAGTGTTTCTCAAAGTGTGGTCCCTGGCACGTGATAGAAATGCTAATTTTTGGTTCATACCCCAAACCTGCTGAATGAGAAACTCAGGGTGGGAGATTAGACCAGTATTCTGCGGTTTAATAAGCCCTCCAGGTGATTCTTACGCATGCTAGATTTGAGAACCACTGTCTTCTATCTTCTGAATACTTATGAAAACTAAAGACAGTTATAGGCACACAGCTGTGCCCAATCAACACTTGTTGATTAAAATCTATCAGGGAGTACATTTTCATGAAGCAAGCTATTTTTTCCTCTTTGTGAGAAGATTTAGTACAGAGTACCTTAAAATAGAGATTTCTTTTTGCAGATTGAATCATGTGGCTTACAAATAGTCAAGGATCTAGGATTTACTGTTCATTCAGCTATGTGGAAACACACCTATTATATTAAACAAAGTAGAGTTTATTCATTCAACAAATATGTATTGATAGCTGGGAATAATTTGTTATTAGTCCATCCTCCCTTATGATGGCCACTCTCCATCAGAGCAGAACAGGCGTGGACTTCTATGCTCCACTTGTTACTTACAAGCTAGATGATCTTGTGGCCAACGCTTCTTTAGACCATATTTTTTCAGAGTTATTAATTGATATTGTTTGGCTGTGTCTCCACCCAAAATCTCATTTTGAATTGTAATCCCCATAATCTTCACATGTCAAGGAAGGTAATTGAGTCATGGGGGTGGTTCCCCGCATGCTGTTCTCCTAATAGTAAGTGAGCTCTCATGAAATCTGATGGTTTTATAAGTGGTTGGTAGTTCCTCCTGCATTCATTCTCTCTCCTGCCACCTCGTGAGGAAGGTGCCTTGCTTCCCTTTTGCCTTCCACCATGATTGTAAGTTTCCTGAGGCCTCCCCAGCCATGCAGAACTATGAGTCAATTAAACCTTTTTTTTTTTTTAATGAATTACCAGTGGAAGGTACTGGTAATTCATTAAAATGAAAATGGACTAATACATTAATTTTACATAGTTTTCTGTTTTGGCTTGATGCAGGATATCTAAAAAACTTATAATAAACTTCATAATGATGAAAATAGTGATACATTCTTATTACATTCAGAGCAAAAAAACCTGATACCTTTACTACTTCTGCTTTTCAACAGTAGCAGTGCTATGTTTATCAAACTTTAATGTGCATGTGAACTCCTGGGGATCCTGTTGAACTGTAGATTCTGATGAAGCGGTCTGAGGTGGGGCTTCAGATTATGTATTTCTAGCCAGCTTCCAGGTGATGCCAATGCTGCTGGCTCATAGACCACATACTGAGTAGTGAGGCTTTGAGATTCTAGCTGATGCAATAAAATAAGGAAAAGGAAGAAAGGGTATGAGAACTGCAAAGGAAAATTATTTGCAAAAATGATTGCCTACAGAAAAGATTTACAAACCATTAAAATTAATAAGAATTTTATGCTTTACACATTCTGAGGTGCCCAGCTGCCTGGTGAGGTAGTTGTAGGGTCAAGTGATAGTAATTTGTAAATCATAAAGTATTCTAGATGCTTGAGCCAAGAAGGTAATGAAGTATTAGCTTCTCAAAGCATGGTTAATTGCACTGCATTGCCTGGTCCATAGTACTGGGGTAATGTTTTTTTCAGAATGCTTAACTATGGTTCACCCAGCAGGCTCTAGGAATATATTTTTCACCTGTTTCCTGTGTCATATGAATCAGTTCCCTAAGTAGATTATTCCAGTTTTCAGAGACAGGGAGTTTCTTAAACTCCCTTTGGCAACGTGGTGAAGTGAAGAAATGACAGATAGGTTTTATCTGGTAGTCAACTCTGATGGATTGTCTAGGATTTCTGGAGTCTAAATGCTGAGATTATTTGTGCCTGAAGGCATGAGTGCTGTGATGGATCAGTGATGTCTGCCATCACAGAGGTCAGGGAAGGTGGTGGGCTGGTCCCTAGAGCTGGACTAACTTAGGTTTGAATCTCTACCAACAGCCAGAGACTCCTATTATTAAGCTCTGAGACCTCTTTTTAGGTCTGTGGGAGCGCCCTATATTTACCTTTCTTTCCTTTGGACCCCGTGGAACCTAGTCTTTTCTCTCTACCTTAACCATACTTCCTCTGTCCCCTGTAATTTCTCTCTCCTTGGGTGTGATGAGACAGGAAAACAGTTTCCTCAACTCTCCTTTTCCTCATAAGCCCCTTGCCCTTATGCGCCTGACTCCCAGTCTTTTGTAGAAACAAACAAATACCAACATGAAGAAATGAGGAGGTTTATGGAGCCTTACAAAGCTGTATGGTCGTGGAGCTAGTCTCCAACTCCTAAGTAGGTTAGGGGAATTTCTGAGTCCCTGTCTCCTTATCTGTAAAATGGGAGGTAATTATTTTGACCTCTCAGGGTTGTTGAGAGATTAAGTGATGTATAATGTACATGAAAACACCCAGTGGCTGGTACACAGCAGGTATTCAGTCACTGTTGGTTCCTTCTTCCAGCCAGCCCCCTGTGCACTTTGTCAACAAGGCTGACGTAGAGTGGACGTTGTGACTAGATAGCTTTCTTGGCATAGAATCTAGATGACCTTCCTACATGCCATTGGATGGGGAGAAATAACAATTATTTTTATTTAATAAAAACTCCCAAAGCTCCCGCACTATGCCGGGAATAGTTCAAAGTGCATTGTACATATTAGCTCATTTAATTTTTTTAATAACTATAAATTGGGTGCTATTTCACAGATGAGGAAACTGAGCCAATGAGAAATTAAGTGCAGTTCCCAAGGTCACTCAGCTAATAAGTGTCAGACCTGGGATTCCCACCCAGTGAGTCTGGCTCCAGGGTCTGTGTTTTTAGCTGCCTTACTATGTTCCCACATCTAGGCCTGTGTGGGGAACATCTTGGTATCCACAGCTACTAACTTGCCCTTTGGGGCTAGAGAGGTTAGGGATTTGCTTTGTTTCTTGGGGGATTCCTTATCTTCTGGACTTTCTTGAAACAATACTTCTTCTTGACTCTGGCATTATTCTGCTGCATTCAGCAGGGTTCCCCAAATGACCCAGGAAAAATGTCAGCATGGGAGAGAGGGGAGTTGGGACTAAGTCTGGGACAGACCCAGTGAATCTGTTAAATCAGACCAGAGTGAACTGCCAATGTGAGGCCATGGTCTGACTGCTGTGGTATTCATGAGCAGAGCTGAGAAAGTGATTGAGGAGAGTCTTGGTGGAACAGAGACAGTCACCACGTCTGTATTTGTCTCTTTGGCCAGTACTGAAGCCTTCACTCTCACTCCCACGTGTGGGGTTGTGAGAGGAACCATTGCATGGAGCAAATAGTGGCATCTGTACTTACCTCTGTCCAGGCACATTGCATTCACAGTGCTTGTTTGCTTGTCTGTGTCTCATGTGAGCTTTGTGGGAAGAGGAGGGGCTGTGTCTTTGTGTTCACTCTTGTATCGCAGGCACTGGCACAGTGCCTAGCACAGAGCAGTAAATGAAACATGAATGAATGACTCATTCAAGAAAAGGCCCTCCATACTGCTGACTGTTGGAGGATGCTGTCCTCCTTCACAGTGGCCAGTCGAGCATTCACATTGACTTTCTGTTGCTGCCACTGTATGGGCCATGTTGGAGATAGGATTTGGAAAAGTGGTAGATGGAAGGAAAAGCAGAGAGCACACACTGGGTCCAAGAAGATGTGGGGCCACGGTACCTCTGAATGTGCTGTGTGTGGTGGAGTATAATTCTCCATTGTAACTTGAATTGTTTTTGAGAAAATGGCAACTTCCTTTCTGTGTCCACCCAAAGGGTGCATATTGGCCTTCTGTGACATATTGTCCCATTATCTTCTCCCCCATGACTATGTGGTTTGATTTAACATAAATATTATCTGCATTCCAGTATTATAGACAAGGTTCATTTATCCCTGGGTAATGATCTTTTAGGTTTCTAATGTTTCAGGGGTTAGAGGAAGGATGGGGAAAGTGGTTGTTCTCAGATTCACATTCCTTCAATACTTCTGGTGACTAGCCTCACATCCCCAAGTTCTCCTTGCCTTCTGATTAAATGTGGTTCTGACTCTCAACATCTTGTTTTCCCAGCTTAAGTGTAAGCCCTCTGAGAGCTGATTCTGTGACTTGTGCTGACACAGCTCAGGATTTACATAGAGAAAATGATCAGTAAATACTTGAGTAGTGGGCAGTGTTTGTCCACTTAATCTGTGCTGCAGCAATGGAAAAAATGACCTTCTCAAGAGGGTGGCAAGTCCTGCTTTGCAAATCACTGAGTAAAGGAAAAGCCCCGAGGAGCCTTGGGACTGCTAGCCTACCTGCTCAATAAAGTTCCACCTTAAGATACAGGCTAAGCCTTACCTCCTGGGCCTGCAGTAACAACATATTTTGTAATGCTGATTCCAGAGGACTTGACTGTGGCAAGCTTGGGTAAGTTAGGTATCAATACATCTCTTTGGAAATTGCAGCCTTCTCCCCCTTCCCCCTTTCCCTTCCTCTCCCTTTCCTGCTCCTTGTTTTTATTCCTCCCCCTTCCCCCTTCCCCTTTTCCTTCCCCCTTCCCCTCCCCCTTCCACTCCCCGTTCCCCTTCCCCTTCTCCACCCCCTTCCCCTTCCCCTCCCATTTCCCTTCCTCTCCCCCTCCGCCTCCCCTCCCCTTTCCTCTCCTCGCTCTCTTTCTGCTTCTCCTTCCCTTTCCCCTTTCCCTTCCCTCCCTTTTCCCTTCTCCCTTCCCCTCCCTCTTCTTCCCCCCCCTCCTCCCCTTCCTCCTACTCTTGGTTTTTGATAAATTTATAAGTCTATTAGAGCTTGCTGGTAGTATAAAAGATGGTCAATAGGTGCCACTCTTTGAATAGTTTTACTATAGGCATTGCTCATCATACTCCAGTACAGTGCATACTAAGGGATCTAGAACCCAGATGTTTAACAGAATAAGCAGAATTGGCACTTGAGTCAAATGTTTTCTGAAAATAAACCTCTAAATATATTCTTCTTGACCTGGGTCAGAACTGTAGAGCAGAGCTTCTAAAGGTATGGTTCACAGGAGAACTGCCTTAGAATTACAATTACCTGTCTTACTTGTTTAAAGTACAGCTTCTTGAGCTCCAAAGTAAATGCACAGAATCTAACTCCATAGGGAAGGCACCATGAATCTGCACTGTTCTGGGAGCTCCCCAGGTGATTCTTACATGCACTGAAGTTTGAGAATCATTTAGAGCAGTCACTTTTCCTTCTTTAGAGGGAGATAAGTAGGCACATTGGATTGGAATTCAGTATTAAGGAGGTGAACAACAGATAGTTTTTGACAAATCTGAGAGTTTGTTATACTGAAAAAACTGTGTCCTACTTTTTTTTTCTAAATTGTATTTTATAACACAAAGTATATTTAAGGAGAAGTTGTGGTTGAGATGGGGCCAGGGAGAATGGGAGAAAGGAAACAAAAAACTAGATAAGCAAAAAGATTTTTTTCTGTCTATTGTTTTCTTCAATGGTGTGGTATCCATTACCATCAAACAGAGCACCTGTAATAAGTCACCAGGGCTCTTGAAGAAATTGGTGAAGCTTCATTCTCTTGCAGTGCTTATTAGTCATTCAGTGTTTGTTCAGCTTCTGCTGATGGAGAATTTTCTCTTCAGAAGCTTCACAAGTCAGAGGTTACCGCTTGCTCCCTCCAACCCAATTTTCTATGCAAGAAGCATCTACTTTCTCTGCCTAATTAGAGACACTCCTCCTCCTGAATGACACTGGAGTGACCTGTCATGGAGGCAAAATGAGAGCACATAGAGAGTGTGGGTAAGTATGTAAAGACCTGGGCCCAGAGGGAGGTACAGAGGGCAGGGGCAAAGTGTGGAGCTGGCTATGCAGACCGAATCCAAATGGCCTTAGAGAGTAGCTCCACTTTCCAGCACCCTCTCTGCAGAATATTGACACAGGCTTCACTTTGTTTCTTCCTTGCTTCTGTGTCTCCCCTCTCCCACCACTCTATCTTCCAAACCTTCCACCTCTCCTGTTTTCATGAGTGGAAGAAGAGAGGGTCAAAGAACTGCCAACTTACTTGCATTTAAGAAAGTGGAGCCATCATGTAGTGTGAGAAATGTGTGGGCTCTTCACAATTGCACAGGGAAGAGCAGAGATTCAGGAGAAATGACACTCCCTCCAGGGGCTCTAGACTGCTGCATGTTAGGTCCCTACCAGCCAACAGCCAGAGGAAAAGCCAGGGTGAGGCCACTTCACAGGGCTGGCTCTGGAGGCCATCCCAGGTGCTGTGCCCACGGGGGTGTTGTGGGCTGTTTCTGTTTCTGGAAACAGTTTCAGAACCTGAGTATCTGAGGAGATATCCGGAGGACCACAGTGAACATTCCTACTCCTTGAATGGAGGCTGGCCATGGTCCTTGCTTTGGGGAATGTGCCTAGGTTTGGGGAGATGCCTGCTGAGGAGCTTGGGACCCAGGTGTAAGATTCAGCATCTGATGGAAGAAGTTGGCAAGCATTACCTGCATCCTGTTCTGGTACCTAAAGGGAGGGGGGAGTTTTCAAGACTTGTTAGAGCCAGGGGAGATCCACCAAGAATTAATGCCCAGCCTCCAGGAAGTCTGAGACATCTGCTTGGAGCCAGGGACATTAAGCTGCTGGTGTCTAGGGTGATGCTGTCAGGAGTGAGCACTGACTCTGAGGCTTAAGTGTCCTCTCTCTGTGTGTGCGACCTTGAATAGGACTTTCCCTGTATGTGTCAGCTCCTTATCTGCAAAATGAAGGGTTTAGGCATGCTGAGCCCTAAGTCTTGGCTTAGTCTTATAAATTATACACTTTTGTCAGATGACTTTTCTTTTGGGGGCCATTTGGGATAATGATAATGATGACTGTTATGGCAGTGTTGGCTGCCCGTGAGTGAAACAGGCTCCCTATGAGGTCATGAGCCCTTTGTCACTAGGGGTATTCATGTAGTCATCAAAGAGCACTTATGAGTGATTTCAAGACAATTTCATCAGGAATATCCAACTATTAAAAAGTTAGATTCCTGGGCTGCAACCTACTCGCAAGGACTCCAGTTCGGCAGGCTTGGGATGGGACCTGGGAATTTATGTGAGGAACAAATCTGGATCAATGTGCTGCTGTAGGGAGGACATGCAAGATTGGGAGCCCTGTCCACTGTACCCCTCAGTGCAGGTTCACAAAGTGCAGGAGCTGAATAAAGGTTTTGGGAAACCTCATAGAGATGGAATCTGTTTGCTTTTGATTATCTCAGTGTTTCCAGAATTGACTGTGGGACTTTTGTGTATAAGTGGAAAAGGGGACTCCTATTTCGAGGCCACAGAAGCACTTCCATGGTATCTGTGGGGATGCCAGTTTTGTGGGTTTTACTGTATTTCATGGGAGGATCTGTGGCAGCACTGCTTGATAGAAGTACAATGAGTCACATATGAAATGTAAAGCTTTCTAGTCATCACATTAAAGTGAAAAGAACACTGGGCATAGGGGTTCACACCTGGAATCCCAGCACTTTGGGAGGCCATAGTGGGCAGATTGCTTGAGCCCAGGAGTTCAAGACCAGCTTTGGCAACATAGCAAAACCCCATCTCTACCAAAAAAAAAAAAAAAAAATATATATATATATATATATATATATATATATATATATATGCTGGGTGTGGTGGCACACACCTGTAGTCCCAGCTACTCATGAAGCTGAGGCCGGTAGATGATTTGAGCCTGGGAGGTTGAGGCTGCAGTGAGCTGTGATCCAGCCTCTGCACTCCAGCCTGGGTGACAGGAAGAAGCCCCATCTCAAAAAAACAAAACAAAGAAGAAATGAAAACAGTTGAAATTATTTTTAATAATTTACTTAACCTGGTATATCCAAAATACTATTTTAATGTATAATCAATATAAAATTATTGTCATCTTTAACATTTTTTTCCCACTATGCCTTCTAAACTGCCACTATGCCTTCTAAACTGGTGCATATTTTGCACTTGCAGTTCATCTCAGTTCAGACTGGCCACAATCCAAATGCTTGATAGCCACGTGGGCTGATGGTTGCCATGTTGGACAGTGTAGGTCTATGAGATGCTTTTTGCTCAATGTGTGGTCCAAAACCCAGCAGTGTCAGCATCACCTGGGAGCTTGTTGGAAAGGCAGACTCTCAGGCCCCACTCCTATCTACTGAATCAGAATTTGCATTTAGCACTATTCCAGGGGATTCTGCACATGAAATTGAGAAGCGCTGTGTCAGATGCTCTCTTTTCCAGTTTCAAGATTTTCTGTTCCTTGAATTCTGTGTGGATGTTGTTAGCTAATAAGCAGTGCTGATGTGAGAAAGATGGGCCCCTGTGTGCAAGAGTAGAGGTGGCTCATGGAATCTCTGCTTGGCCCCTGACCCTCTAAAAGGGCCCTGGGATCCCTGGGCAGAAGATGTGCACATCACAGTGTAATGAATTCTAATTTGAATCTTGGCCAGGGTTCATCCTCGGGACCTCAGTGTGCTGAACTTTTGGGGTGGCAGGCTATCACTGAGACAGCCTAGCCAGGCAGCAGGAGGACCTTGAGCATGAGATGATGTTTGCACAGGCATGGCCTCTCCTTGCTCACTATGCCGTGAAGGTAAAATATCCTACTTCTCAGATAGAGGGTGCAAAGTTTGGTACAAGTGCCAATGCACTCAAAGGATAAGGAGTAGTCCAGGACCACAACAGGGATTTTAGACAGTTTCTCATGCATGCCACTGGTGCCGGTTGACCCCTTCGAGCAACCTGCATCACACTAGATACAATGAGAAGGACGATGGGGGAGGGAAAGTGAGTTGACCAAGGCTGACTCCAGGAGGTTCTCCTCTTCTCCTCTGAGAGCCCTAGCCTTGGCTTCCTCTTGGATCATGTGTTCCGACTGTTGTCTTTTTCCAATTGGCCTCCTTGAAAGGTTTTTTGGGGATGCTCAGATTCATTCTCTGAGTTAGGAATGTGTATCTGGGTGCAGGGAGGGGCCAATGCTTAGGCTAAGACTTGTGTTTCGATAGGTGGGGCTTGGGTGTGGGGATGACCCCAGGATGGGCGTCTTGGGTGTTGCAAGCTGGACAGGAACACTCCCTGCCTGTCATCTCCACCTCCTTTCCAGAATCCTCTGTCATTGTTTCTTAGGGAGCTTCTTAGAAACTCTGCTTCTAGGGGACTGGTGGGGTGGTGGCAGGGGATTGTGCAGCAGGGGTGGGTGGGCAAGGATCTGCATCTGCAGGTCTCCCTGGACCTCACCTGTCCACTGCCCTGGCCCTTCTCACACTCCCAGCTGCTTGCTCTCCCACAACAGGGACCCTGTGTCTCACAGTTTTGGCATTGATCCTAGGGGCCAGCTTCCTTGCTTCTCTGGTGTCTCTGATTAAGTTCAGGAAAGGAGCCTCAGCAATTCCACCAGGTTGGCCGCAGCCCAAATCTCTGTCATTTTCTTGTCATTCTTAACAATGTCTGCTGGGTACTTTGGGCACTGTGGGGTTTCATTCATCAGCCCAGATCAAGCCGTTTTTCCTCTTGGATTCACTTATTGTCTCACATGACGTTATTCCCCCGCTTTCCCTTGCATTCACCCTCTGTTCTTCTTTGATCCAGCCTCTCCTAGTCTTCAAAAGATGCCATGATCTTTGCCATCACAGTACCTTTGTTCTCTGCCAGGAAAGACCTCTTTCCTCCATTTCTCCAAATCCTGCTTGTCCTTGAAGACTCAGATTCTCACCTTTTCCTGGAAGCCTTTTCTGATCATTCCTGGCCTTGCCAATCTCTTTTTATACCAGACTTCTGTTGCATGTATGGTCAGTCAATTCATCAAAAAGCACATATTGGCACATGAGTCAAGGGAGATGCCAAGGACACAGAGATGAACTAGACCTGACCTCTGCCTTATGGTTTAGGGAGGAAGACATATTCAGTAAACCATTACCAATAATTAGTAAATTACTTGCAAATGTGAATGGGCTGGAAGAAGGCGTGCTGGGTACTGTAGGGGTATCTCATGGGGAGATATAGTATGAGGCAAGGCTTCCCTGAAGAAGCAGCATTTAACATGAGCATTGAAGGAGTGGGTATCTAAAGCAGGGGAGCAGCACACATGTGAGTCCCGAGGAGGTCAGTGAGGCTGGAGAGGTGACAGTCATGCAGCAGGGACAGGTGCACGAGTATCTGAGACCACAGAGGCATGGCCTTTCCTTGCAGCATGCTAGCATGTGTGTTAATCTTTCCTAGTCCTTCTAGTTAGGCTATGAGTTCCTTGTAGGCAAGGGCTGCACCAAGAGCCCTTGGAAACTCGGATTCATTCCCAGCTGCAGTGGTATGCTGTTGCCTAGTGACTTTTAGAGCTGATTGATAAATTGTCAGAAATTCTATGAGCTGTTTAATGCACATCAGTTGCTAGAAATTGGCCATGATGAGAATATTTACACTATGGAAATTGGTAAATGCTATAAATCTGGGCTCTTTTATTTTTCCTTTCAGTGAGCTGGTGTTTAAACATTTACCAGCACACCACTGCCAGCTGATGCAGGGCTAAGCATACAGAGCAGAAGGCAGCAGGGTGGAGGAGGAGGAACTCAGAATAGGGAGGCAGACACTGCTGTGTGTTGTTGGGAAAGTTAGTCAACTTCTCTGAGCTTCAGTTTCCTCATCTACCAAATGAGACATTGGGATATATGTGAAAGGATGTATATGAGAAAGAAGTGATAAGAACTGCTCAAACTAGAAGCCCCAGCTTAGGTCAGCAGAATCAGTCCAGGCTGGTTTCCTCCACCTCTGTTACTCAAGTGTCCTCAAGAACTGGACAGTGCAGGTCTCTGAGATGTTTGTTGCTCAATGTGTGGTCCAAAACCCAGCAGTGTCAGCATCACCTGGGAGCTTGTTGGAAAGGTAGACTCTCCCACCCTATTCCTATCTACTGAATCAGAATTTGCATTTAGCACCATTCCAGGGGATTCTGCACCTATCCTCTGTTCCTTCTGGATTGTTTTTGAGTATCGTTTTAAATTTTACCTTAAAAAGTGTAATATTCTCAGTTGTGTTTAATTTCACAAGCCATCTCCCATCCTTTCTGGATGAAGATGGGATACATGCCTTCCTATAAAACATAAATTGTGCATATCCTGTTTACTTGCAGTCATCACCCCTGACTTCCTACCCCAAATCTCGCAGCTGTCAGTGGGACATCAGTCTTTACTTTTGCCTGAATGTTCTATCCCAGCCCTTCCCTGGGACAGCAGGAAGAGGGCTTTCCTCCTTCTAGAGGCTCTCTGAGATTCATGACTCAACTTTGCAAGGCCATGTTGTTAACCCCCATGCCTCAGAGGTATTCAGCTGCACCACAGCCCCTTCTTTCTCTGCAACCTGTGTCGACGCTGCCATTTCCCCGGGGAAAGGGGAAACAGTGTTGTCCCTTGCAGGGTGTCTGCCATGTGTTGATTACTTAAGGGTAATATTTCTGGCAGTGGAGAAAACGAGGTGGGAAATGGCTTTCGCGGGTGATTAATTGTTGAGATGATGTGGCAGCTTCTGTCTGTGGCCATGAGTCCCAATTACCTGACAAGAAAGATAGATTTGACCAAGAGTTCCTCTTCGAGCCTTGTTTCTGAGGGCTGCAGGTAGTGAGAAATAACACCCAGGACATTTAGAACTGGAATCTGAAAAGAAAAAGGGGTCATGGAGTGATCAGTGTGGAATCTGGCCCTGTCATTGATAAAACTTGACGTGCAAACTTGACCAAGTCATTTTCCATCTGCACCTTAGTTTACCTCTCTAGTAAAAGGATGGGCTTGAATTAGATGATTTCCAGAGTCCCTCTGAGCACTGAGATTCCGTGATTTTATGAACTTCACCAGCGAGCTGAGACATTGCTATTTAGGCTTGTTTTATGTTCTAATTCCCAAGGACATATTTCTCATGGACTGTACTCCAGAGACTCTAATTATTTCTTGTTAGTCAAGAATAATTTTACCAAGCATCTGTAAGCTATGAGGAGCCTGGGATGTGTGTGTGTTCAGTTTTGGAGTGTTCTGGGAATTCAGTTTAACTCAAGCATTTATTGAGTGTTCACTCTTGGGATGAAATATGGTATGCAACATGGGATTTGCAGTTGGAAACCTGAGTTTCAGTCTGAGATTTGCTGTTAGCTTTGGCCTTGGGCGCACAGCAATTTAAGTTCTCTGAGTGTTAGTTTCTTCACCTGTATTTTATAGGTGAAGGCACAGAGCCTCTTCATTGAGGAATAAATGAGAGAATGTTTACAGAGCACACAGCACAGTGTTTGAAGCAAGTAAGTGCTCAGTAAGTGTTATTTCTTTTTCTACACTCCATGCCAAGTCTTTGTTAGGTGTTAGGAATGCAAAGATGTATATAAGTATATAAGTCAGGGGCTTCCTGCTTACAAGACATCTGTTGACTTTAGGCACACAGACACCCAGTGATGATGATCAGTACTAGCAGTAAGAAAATGATGATTTGGTGCATAAGAGATGAGATGTTCAGCTCACAGAGTACTGAACTAGAAAGCCAATGGCCAGTGTGCTCCTGTTGACAATCAGGACAGAAAAATACAGTGCAGCTGGGGCCGTTCTATAAAGACAGAATGACAGACTCCAGCACGGCTTTCAGTTTGGGGATGGCATTTAGACAGTCCCTCTTGGCAGCACCATAGTTGAAATTCTCCAGAAAGAACATCATTGGCATTTATGTTTCTAGAGCTGGACTCACACCATGGGGGTGGGATTCTAAAGCTTAGAAGAAACAGCCCTTGAAAGCCAGGGGTTTCTTGCTTTTCTGGAAGACAAAGCATGCTTACTTGAATAGCAAGAAGGTAGAAGCAGAGAGGCATAGCTACATCTGACCCCTGGCAAGTGCTTGATGATGTGAACTTTTCCATCCTGCCCGTATTTCTTTCCTATTCTTTTATTAAAGAGGCAGAAATTGAACACTTGTTGGTGTTGAGCACTAAGGGTCTAGAAGTGAATGAACCTGGTATTTGCCTCTGGAAGATTCCAATGTGACTGGGGAGACAGACATGTAGGCAAGTATACTCAGCAAAGTATCATAGGTGCTAAGGACGCTGGGAGAGGGTACACTGGGCAGGGGGAGGGAGGTGAAAGGTACTAATATTCCACCTGGAGGTGAGGAACATGTGGTTGTATGAAGGTATCTACAGAAAGAGTTTCTGTGGGTCCATGGTGGTCTGGGGAGGTTTTCTGGAAGAAGCAAGCTCTGAGCTATTTACTAACATCTCCC
The DNA here is from genome assembly GCF_028858775.2 of Pan troglodytes. Classification (NCBI taxonomy): domain Eukaryota; kingdom Metazoa; phylum Chordata; class Mammalia; order Primates; family Hominidae; genus Pan; species Pan troglodytes. Next base: position 116,888,739 of record NC_072406.2, read on the forward strand.
TTCATGTCACAGAGCTATTCCCTAAAGCTCCCCAAGGTTGGGGAATTCTTATGTGTATTTTGAGTTCTTTCTGCTAGGCCAGCTCAAATGTTGCCAGACATTGCAAGGGTAGTTGGGGCTGGCGGGAAGCCCTCATCTAAAAGTCAATTACATTTGCCTTTGGAAAATGGGACAAGACATTTATGCTTAATATTTGGGTGTTTTTGTTGTTGGCTTTAAACAATTTCTTTTTCAGGTCACACTCTGCTAGTGAAATACCATTAATTTCTAATGGAATTAAATGTCTGTTCTGTGTAGAGCACCCTTGCCAAATAATTACATCAAATATATAGTTTGCAAGGAAGATTGTCTTTTTATCTTTTCTTAAAGGGCAGTCCAGAATCCAGACATACTGCATGGCCCCCTCCGAGAGCCACCCACGGCCTTTTCTTTAGTCTTTTACCCAAGATCGCTGTATCACCTCATCCTTCTCCAAGAACCTGGGTCAGGAAAGATTGTAATACTCAGAGAACTTTTCTGTATTATCTTCACTAACGGTATCAGCTTTAATAAAAATACAAGTACCCAAGCTTATTCAGCAGCAGGGAAAAAAAAATAAAACCTCACAAAGCCCCTCATAGTTTTACTTTGTTAAGTGATGACAGGCAGACAGGCAGAGAGAACAAAAAAGGTACATAAGGGGGAGATAGAGTTGCTTCTAGAGTGAGGGAGATGGGGGTGGTGGGGGGTGGAGGCTTTGGGGGCATCCTACATGCCCAGGTCACAGTGGTACCTCTTGCGTTGCAGGTATCTGTGGCTATTCCCTCCTTCTGGGATCCCAGAATTAAGCATCCCTTTGGCCTCACCTTCTCATAGTTGGGAGAGTTGGCTGGAAATAGTGAACTTGGAACTTGAGGTGACTCTGAAGATATTCCTGTTTAATGTCATCATTTTGCAAATAAGGAAACCGAGACCCAGACAAGGGAAATTCAGACCTTGCTCACAGTTTACTGACAAGTGCATGAGTGAATGAGAACCTGGCTGTCCTCCGGGAGTAGCTGCACAGTTACACACTGAGCTGCAGGCAAGGGGGATGAGACCCCAACATGCTTAATTCCCAGGCTGTGCACTTCCCTCTGCCCCATTCCAACCTGCTGTAGCTCAGTGAGGGGTGTGAGCAGAGCAAAGACTGGGACTGCAGCAGGCAATGCCTTTGCCCTCGCAACCTATTCTTTCCTACCTCCCATCTGGGTGGTTTTTCACCAGGGGCAAATTTTGCCTTGCAGGGGATATTCAGAAATGTCTGAAGACATTTGTCACAACTGGGGGGAGAGTGCTACTGGCATCTAGTGGTTAGAGGCCAGGGATGCTGCTGCACATCCTGCAATGCACAGGACAACCCTCACAACAAAGTTATCAGCCCCTAAATGCCAATAATGCTGCTGTTGCAAAACTGCCTGATTTTGTGTGTGAGTGTGTGTCGGGGGGTAGTGTATTTGAAAGAGATTAGGGCTCAGTGTGACTGCAGTGAGGATACTGATATCATTTTAAGGGTGATGGATTAGGTTCCTGTTTTACAAACTTGCCCACGCATTTGAGTTATACAGATAGCTTGTTAAAAAAGTATCAATTTTTACTGGGGTGAGATTATATCTCATAGAGGTAGAGAGTGAAATGGTGGTTACCAGAGACTGGGAAGGTCTAGGGGAGGGAGGGTTGAAGGTAAGCTCATTATTGAGTATGAAAATACAGTTAGATAGAAGGAATAAGGTCTAGCATTTGTATAACAGGGAAATTATAGTTAACAGTAATATATGGTATATTTCAAAGTAGCTAGAAGAGAAGAATTGGAGTGTTCCCAACACAAAAGGACAAATGTCTTAGACGATGGATATCCCAATTACCCTGATTTGATCATTGTATACATGTATCAAGATGTCATATGTACACTCAAAGTTTGTACAACCATTGTATACCAATTAATAAATTCTAGGCCCGGTTCCATACATGCATCTCCAGGGGTGGGCCTGGGAATTGGTATTGTTACTCTGCTTCAAAGGTGCTTCTGACATTGGGCCTATTTGGGGAAATAGTGGATTCAGGCGCAGTGTTGGTTGAACATTTGTTATTTGCCTATTCAGATAAATCTGGATTTCAACGTCAGCTCTGTCATTTATCAACTGTGTGACCTTGGGCAAGTCACTTATTCTTCCAGCCTGCATTGTCTCATTCTCAAAGAGGAATGATCACATCCACTTCATGGTTTGCAGTGAGCATACAATGAGATAACATGCATCAAAGCACCAGCTCAGTTCCTGGTTGGCAGTAGGTGTTCATTCCTGTCAGATGAGTCTGGTAGTGTGTTAAGTTAACAATAATAATGAGACCCAACGGTCGTCAACCACTAATATCCCAGGCACCGTGTTAAATGCTTTTATAATATCTTTTCTCCTTAGCTTCACAGCAACCTTGTTTTATAGCTGGGGCATATTGTAGGTACTTGGCCTGTGGTAGGCTGAGTAATGCACATCTCCAGGCATTACTGGCCTTACAGATGTGGACCTGCAAAAGGTCCACATCTCCACTCCTGGAACCTGTGGATGTTACCCTATGTGGCAAAAGGGACTTCCTGTGGATGTTACCCTATATGGCAAAAGGGACTTTGCATACATGATTAAGCCAAGGATCTTGAGGGGCGATCATTTTGGATTATCTGTGTGGGCCTGATTTAATCACAGGGGTCTTCATAAGGGGAGGCAAGTGATGAGAGGAGGCAGAAGATTTAACAATGGAAGCCAGTCATTGGGTGGCACAAGGAAGGAATCATGAGTCAAGGAATGTCACCAGCCTCCAGAATTGAGAATAGGCAAAGAAAGGAATTCTTCCCTGGAGCCTCCAGACAGAGCCAGCCTTACTGACATCTCAATGTTAGTTCTCTGCAAGACCCATTCTGGACTTTTGACTTCTAGAACTGGAAGAAAATAAGGTTGCGTTGTCTTTAAGCTCCATGCTGTGGTCTTTTGTTGTAGCAGCCATAGGAAAGGAATACTCTTCCTCTGGCCTCATATCCAGAGATGCTGAGCTCTGTGCCAGGCATTGCAGAGTGGCACAAGGAAGTTGGACACCTACCACCTGACTGATGAGAGGACACGTACACACAACTGAAAAAGGCCAGGGAATTTGCAGCAAGGAACAAATGAAAATATACGAGAGAAAATGTTGAGAGTAAGAAGATCTTCCACACCAGGACTTGCAGTGTGGACATCCAGGGGGACTCCACGGAGGAAGTGTGAAGGCTGCCGGCCCCTGAAGTATGCAGTTCATGCCTTGTAAAGACAGCTTGGTGCCCTGGAAACAATGACTTCTCTCCTGCCCAGTGATCCATTGGCCCCTTAGATGTTGATCCTGCACCTGGTCTCCTGCCCTCTCCTTTTCCACGTGGTGCAGTGGCTTCTGCTGCTGATCAACATATTCCCAGAGCTGCCTGTACCTCCCGGTGACTATGAGGATGGCAGGTGAGGGCCTCTTCATTCCCCATCTCCACTAACCACACAAGTCTCTACTCTGCCCTGCCTCACCCCGCGCGCTCCGCCATGTCGATTGGTGAGGGCGGTGTATGTCAGTGCTGAGTAACGTGGTTATTAGAAGTATGAATTATTTAAGGAGACGTGCACATCATTAACCTGTCATTCATCTGAGGGAGGCTTGACATGTGAATTAGCCATGCACATTGCTATTTTGCTTATGGGGAGGGGAAGGGAGGTGGAAGGTGGGGCAGCGGGGCAGGAGTAGGGGTGACGGGTGGTACAAATAATCGAATTGGCTGCACTTGTGAAGGATTGGGAAGAATTGCCCTGAGAGGAGGCAGTTTTTTTTTTTTTTTTAAGCCACAACAGAGCAATTTGATGGCAGAGTATTTTTGGCTTCAAGACACTGTGAATTGGAAATGCAGGAGAACTAGCACGCCACACGCTCAGCGGCATCTGTGAGCATACATACCAATATGATCACTGTAATTATAATAATAATAAATGTTCTCTTGTGGTGTGACTTGTGGAGGTCACCCTGAGATGAGAAAGTGAAGAGGAAGGGAGGTGGAAAGGGAAGCTATTAATAAACCTTAGACACAGCCTTCAGCTTTCCCTTACCCCTCTCCTACACTGAACCACGCATACTCGGCCCCCTGGCCCAGACTTTGGTGACATATGAGCCCACCTGGTCTGGCATCATGACCCCTTGGTAGCTGTTCACTCTTCCAAATGGGCTGCTTTGTTAGATGAACAGGTCAGTTCTGGTTCTTGCCCCTGTTTGGATCTGCAGGGGCCTCTGCTCCAAAAGCAGATGCTCCTTTTGTGAGCTGCTGAGGTGTGAAACCAGATCTCTGGGTGGGATGGGAGATAAGGACCATTTCTGCTAGAATATGCTGAATTATGGCTCTGAAACCAATTACCTTTAGAGGGAGACCAGCCCTAGAGTTGTTCACAACTGGGAATTGCCTGTGTCTTCTGACAATCATCAAATATTTGTTTAGTGTCTGCCAGATGATCCTCTTCTTTCAGGGGACATGGAAGTGTCAGAGAAAATCTCTCCTGAGAAGTTTACCATCTTCTTAGGGAAAGACTAATAACACACAGGTACTAACTGTAGAATATTGTTATTATTACTATTTCCAGCACAGCTAGGAATAATATTCTCTAATATCAGAGAGTCATATTTTTATAAGATGCTTTATATTGCTTTATTGGCTACTGGTGGTAATAGATGGAAAGTATTGCCATACCAGTATGGATGTGTTTTGCACAGAAAATGAGTATCACTGGTGATTAGATGATAGACAACTCTGTAGGCAGGTGTAGTAGTAATGCTGATATCTGACATCTGCAGAACGCTTTATAGCTCAGATCTCACCTTTGCATCTCATTTGATCTTTACAACAGTTGACAGCAAGTCATCTGAAGCCAGAGAAGTTAAGGAGCTTGTTTATGTCATATAGCTGGTAGGTAGAAGGGCTGGGATTGGAGCCCCTTGTGATGCCATGGCCAGGACTTGTCCCACCCCACCACAGCTGCTAGCATCACAGAATGTTATGTATTTGTATGTGGTATGTGTGTCACAGTGCTCTATGGTTTCAAAGTCTTTTCACATCAATCACCTCCTTTGATTCTCACAGAGGTTGAGTGCATGAGGTAGGTTCAGGTTTATTCTGGCCATTTCAGGGGCAGTGGATTTGTGGAGGATTAGCCTTGAACCATCTGCTAGCTGATGTGTTAGTAGAGCATGTTGACTCCTGGAGAAAACACACACAAATATGTGTACACACACACACTTTTCAAGAAACAAAATCACACAGAACAAACAAAAAATGATAATAGAAAGCTGCAAGTGTAAACTATATTAAGTATATTTACTGTATCGTTGTGCCTTGCTAATTACCAGATAACAGTTATCCTTTCTTGGATTCCATAATGTAACAGCACAAGATGGGCAGGTGCCCCCATATCCTGCTGCTGCTCATCAGGCCTGATTTGGGTATTTATGGTTGTCCTGGCCTTTTGGCATCAGGGTGAGTCTTCCTGCTCTTCGGCTCTGGACACCTCTTGGTCTGCCCTATTGTTCTGCCATCATTTGCTCACTGTGTTCTCCTTTAGATAAAAGAATGGAGATGGAATTAAGATGGAGTTACGGAGCTTTACAGCTTTACACACTGCTGGTTTTTGTATCTACTTATAGAACGGGGTGCATGTGTGTGTGTTTTGGTGTGCATGTGTACCCACAGACACACTCACAAATGTGCTTGCGCTGAAGTTTTCCTCCACACCTAATAACTTGGAGCAGGATCATGCCATTGTGTGCATGGATCATTTGTATTACCGGTTCTAAGGCAGCATTATTATTTCAAACCTCACTTATGATGTTTCCAGTGACTGACAGGCACTGTCATAAATCTACCTGATACTCCTGAGCCTGGAGTTGTTGACATGGCTTAGGATGTATCTCCTGGTTGTCTAGCATTGCTCACCCATGCTGAGCCTGCTGTTCATTTCAGCTGACCTGCTTCCACCAAGAGAAGGCAGGGAGCTTGGGAACCAGGTGAAATGGGCAGTGGTCTGCCCTTTGTTGAGGCTGTGTTGCTTCCTAGAGCAGGCTTCCCTGAGCATCCTGTCACTGGAACCTGGGAGGATGACACAGTACTGCTAGCAAGATGTGCAATAAGAGTGCAAAGATGTGTAGTCTGGTTCATCTTTCTTATCAGTGCAGTAACTACACCTTACAAAGGTCATCAGCCTGTTCTTGGATACCTACAGAATGAGGAGATCACTCCTATTCCAAGGGAACTCATTCTGTTGTAGAGTTAGAACACTCTTCTTATGTTTGGCCAACACGTGGTGAGATAGGAAGTGCCCTGGGCCAAGAGTCAGGCATGAGCTCATTCTTCTCCTGACTCCCTTATTGATAAACTATGGGATCTCGGGAAAATCACATTATCTTTCTGAGCCCCAGTTTCTTCTGACCGTGAAATGGATAAATTGGGTTTCAAATACAGCTCTGAGATGCTTGGGGTTTCTGGAAGATTCCTCAGGTGTTGCAAAGAAGATTAAGGTGATGGTCAAGTGTTGGGCATGAATCCAGCCATACTGAATGAGAATTATTATGATTTTGTGTTTTACATATGCAGTTTTGAGTCAATGATTTTTGTAGCTAAACAAGTTTAAAAAACAAGACTAGATCCTTCAAGATTCTTTCCAGGTCTCATATTTTATGATCTTTGAAATCTGTAGAAATTACAACGATCTACTTAGTATTATAGAATAATACTATTTTAAATTCACTTTGCGTGGAATGATTCTAATTCCTCTTATAAGACAGCCTTCCTAATATCCTTGACCATCCTAATGTCCATATGTGCGGATTGTGATGTGAATATTAAGACAGGTCTGTTTTGGTGTCCTCTTTCCTTACTTCCTCTCCTGTATTACTCTCTTTTCTACTCCAAGTGCTTTTGCTGTTTCCTGTTCTCAATAGACTATTGGACCTGGCCAGCTCTCATAGGAGAAATTGTCTGATCACCTTACCCTGGAAGAAGTGTTTGCTGATGGTGATTTAGAGTTTTGATATCTTCCAAAATATTTGGGACTTCTGAAGCCTGAAAGTCTAAACCTCTTCTCAAAAAATGAATCTTGGGGCCGGGCATCGTGGCTCACACCTGTAATCCCAGCACGTTGGGAGGCCGAGGTGGGTGGATCACCTGAGGTCAGTAGTTCAGCCTGGCCAACATGATGAAGCCCCGTCTCTGCAAAAATTCAAAAATTAGCCGGGCATGATGGCAGGTTCTTGTAATCCCAGCTACTCAGAAGGCTGAGGTGGAAGAATTGCTTGAACCCAGGAGGTGGAGGTTGCAGTGAACCAAGATTGCGCCATTGCACTCCATCCTGGGCAACAGTGCGAGACTCCGTCTCAAAAAAGAGAGAGAGAGAGAAAAAAAGGATCTAGGATGATGAAGTTGGAGGCTCAAAGATGAATTGTGTATGGGCTGTTCTCTTACATCCTTCAGCTGATTCTTCTTCATCCCTTCCTCAGGATGTGTTTGCCCTGGAGGTGTATTTGTAATTTTGCCTTACACAAGTGTTTCCAAAAGTTAATCCTGTGGAATACTAATCCTAAATGCTCTGAGATAAAAGGATTCTGTGGCCAGATGCCTTTGGGAAAATACTGTGTATTATGTTTTCCTCTTGGAGATTCACAATGCACCTTGATCTGTTTCAGGATCTGAGGAATCCATCAGGGAAGAGTCCTGTTTATCTTTGTTTAATTCCAGGTTTCACAAACTATTTGACCACAGTTATCTTGTTTTTCTCTAGGTAATAACTAGAAAAGACCCCAGAACTGGTGTTCCCCAGAGCATAGTTGGGAAACTCTAGAGCAGTGGTTCTCACCTCGGGTGATTTTGTCCCCCAGGGGACTTTTGGCAAAGTCTGGAGACATTTTTGGTGGTCACAACTTGGTGGTGGGGTGGGAGGGTGCTCCTGGTATCTAGTGAGTAGAGGCCAGGGAGGCTGCTATTCACCCTGCAATACCCAGGACAGTCACCTCCAACCAAGAATTATCTGGCCTCAAATGTCAATAGTGCCAAGATTGAGAAACTGTTCTAGAAATAGGCAGGTACAAGGTGTGTTTTCAAACATCCCTTGAGCCGTTTGTAACAGCCCTTCAAAATCAAGCTTTGAAGGCAATTCTTTTGTGACCAGGAGTGTTTTCCGGACAATGCAGAAGGAGATGCACCCAGATAGTAATTCCCTGAACATAACCATGACAAATTCAGAACTGAGTTCTCCTTCAAGTGCAGAGGCAGCAGTCAGCTCCCTGACTCTGCATGATGTGGGCTGGGATGAAAGGCCCCTTCTCAGTGCAGAGCGTCTGGAATCAAGGCTGACATAGCTTATCACCTTGTTCTTGTCCTCCCTTCCTGGAATCAAGTGGTTTAGCACCATTATAGGAGGAACCTGTTTTCCTAGCTTGTAGATTGGGCCTTATTTCTTTCTTTAATCTTGCCTCAAGCCTCTTTTCTTTTTCTTGGGCTGACAGGGCTTTGCAGCTCATTCTGGAGATGATGTTGACTTGGTGAAAAAAAATGTGCTTGCTGTCAAGCACAAGAGTGTTTCTGGGATAGGGATTCTTTAAGTCTTGGTGATTTCTCTGTTTCCATAAAGCAGAGCAGTGATGCTTGTTAGTCACCAGAACTCACACCTGCAGTTTTCTCCATTCAATCCCATTCCATCTCAGGGAGGGCAGTGGGGATTGTTCTAGTTCTTGGGTGTTCTGATTTTCTAAGTTAGTGAACGTGAAGTTCCTTGGAGGCATGGATCCCTTTGAGAATCTGGTGAAAGTGGTCAATCTTCTTACAGAAAAATGCATACTGATGCATGCACACGATTTTACATAAGAGAGGTAGCGCATGGACCTGTGGTGTTAGTAATCTCAGAGTTTGACATGATGAGTTTACAGGACACTTCTTGGAGGCTGTAATTGCTTTTGTGAATCTATACTGAATATCAACATTAGGGTGCGTGAGGGGAGGATCCTCTTTAGTCCCTGATCTCTGAGCACTGCTATTCTTGGAGATTCACAACACAATGAATTACTACTTTCTTGTGTTTTGGCTCATTCATTCATTCATTTATTTAGCGCTTATTTAGTTTCTATATGTCAAGTTCTGTTTTAACCACTGGGGAGTCAAAGGTAGACAGTCTTCCTTGATCTTGATGATAAACTATATAGGAATTGGAAGCCAAAAAAAAAAAAAAAAAAAGTGCAGTGGCTCTTGCCTGTAATCCTAGCACTTTGGGAGGCCAAGGAAGGCAGATCACCTGAGGTCAGAAGTTCGAGACCAGCCTGGCTAACAAAACCCTGTTTCTACTAAAAATACAAAAAATTAGCCAGGTGTGGTGGCATGTGCCTGTAATCCCAGCTACTCGGGATGCTGAGGCAGGAGAATCGCTTGGACCCGGGAGGTGGAGGTTGCAGTGAGCCAAGATGGCACCATTGCACTCCAGCTTGGGCTACAAGTATGAAACTCCATCTAAAATAATAATAATAATAATAATAATAATAATAATAATAAAAGAAGAAAGAAAAGAAAAAAAAAGACAATTAAATCCTGAAGGCAGAAGCTGAGAGGAATGGCTTCAGGTTCAGGTGCAGAGCATGTGCTGGGTGAGAACAAGCCATTCGAGACCAGGTCCTTGCCTCTGTGGGTACTGGCTCCCTTGGTCTGTGACCCACCTCCTGGAATTGAAGAATTGTGCAGGATCAGGCAGAGTTTTCTTTGTAATCTCAGAGTTTGACATGATGTGTTTACAGGACATCATGTGCTAGGATCTGGCACTTGGTTCTGGACTGAAGCTTGGCTTAAGAAGTATTTTAAGAACACTGTAGGAAACCATTCAGAACCTTCCACCACCCCAAGGCAGCACTGCCCAGTCCTGCTTTTCAGTGCCCTCTGCAGAATGCTATGGAAACTACACCTGCCCATCCTGCCCCACCAAAAGCATCAGATGGCTAAGCTAGACTTGTAGCTAGGCTCAAAGTACTCACCAGTGCAAACCAACAGAGCAGCACAGTCATGGACAGTCACCAAGAATGATGGCCACTTTGGTGACATCCCATAGATGTTATATGCAAGGAGCAGGAGCACACAGAGTCCTCACCTTGGGATTTTAGGATTTGACTCATCAGTTGTGATCTGTTTCGCCAAAGGAGGAGGATGTGAGGCAGCTGGGGGTGGGATTGGGGAGGATAATCATATTCTTGGCTCATGGCTATACCTGGTAGGGGGTAAGGTTGACTTTTCTGATCCCAGTATTCTTATTGATGGGTGCTCACTGATGCTGGAGTCTCTGTTGAGGGCATAATAATAATTTTGCAGAATGATGAAGACCTTTGCAATGAATCATGTTAATGCCACAGTTACTTCTGTTAGGTCTGCATTGTTGAGCTCCATAAGGAATCATAATGAATCCACTGAAACAACTAGATATCTCCTTTATAGTTAGGACTAACATTTTAGGCAACCTGGGGAGAGCATGAGCTGGTCTGTTAGTTTGTGCTGGTGAGTACTTTGAACTTAGCTGCAAGTCCAGCCTAACCATCTGATGCTCTTGGTGGAGCAGGGTGGGCAAGTGGGATTTTTTTTTCCAGAAAGAATTTTTGCCTGTACAACATCATGATGTTCTCCCATGAAAAGGGACAATGATGTCCATAGCAGTTGGATTCAAAAGAAGAAATCACTTTTCCATAATTGGTACCTTTTTCATTCCCTCTTAAAAAATACCCAGCCCGCTACCCTGGCCCCGAATCCCCAGTGAACTTCAGTGCAGGGAAACAGAAATGCAGAGAAATTACAATTGTAACCAGGTAATGAGAGTCAGCTACAAGCAGACGGCTCTCTGCCTGTGAAAACAGGGCTTACAATTGCAGATTTATATGACTCCATTTTCTGCTTTCAACATAGCCTGTCGACATCTCAAATTGAGAAGCCCATCAATGTGGCCTGGGCAGCCTCCTTCCAGCTCCTGTGTCAGGAGAGATTTATTATTCTTATAGACTCTACTTGGAGCCACTTCTTCCAGATTGGCCTAGAGAGGGAGGCTTTTACTTAATTTAGTTTTGCTGAGAACTACAACTCTGCAGAGATGCATGTTCTTTCTCCTGAGGTAGGTTTCTGAGTCTAGGTGAGGAAGGTGGAGTAATTGAATCAGGCAATGGTTGAGTTGAAAGAAAACTAAAACGGAGCCAAAAGGCCATTTATTGTTGCATTGTGGGTTCTGAGGAGTAGAAAGATAACTGTAATGTCTGTCAGTGGGAAACTGGTTAAATCAGTTATGGTGCATTTATAGAATGGAATACTATGCAGCTGTGAAGAGGAATGCAAAAGATTTATTTCCCCTGATCAGGACTGATCTCCATCAGTCCTTAATGTAAAAGAAGGAAAAAAAATACAGTGCAGTATATATAGTATGAATCCACTTGCATAAAAGTGATGTGTAAATACATACTTTGCATCTACAAGGATGATCTCTGGGAGAGTTCATAAGAAACCTGTAATCCTGTTTGCTACTAAGGAAGCTGTTGTTGAGGGAAAGGGGAGCCAGAAAAGCTTTTCATAGAAAACCCTTTAGTGCTTCTGGATTTGTGTTTTGTTTTCTATTATGTGTTTGTATTACTTTCTCAAATCACTTAATGTTAAAAATGAATTTCAGATCTAATAGTGGCTAGCAAGGCTTGCTTTTGGAAAGATGAGCAAATTGTGGTTTGAATGTGAGTAACTGAAGCTACCCAGAAATGAAAAGTGTCTCCAGGAACTCTCATTATTATGTGGGATTTATCACTGCTAATGATAAGTAAGAACTAGAACCTGTCGGCTGAGGTACAGTTTTACCTTCATTTATGGGGATGAATTGAGTACATTATGGGCCACATAAATTGCATTTACACCACACCGATTTGTTATGTGCCATCTGTTAGAAGCTGGAACTTCCCTCCTAATGACATCTTTATCTTCCCCCACCTGGGCTCCTAGCTTCCTCTTCCAGTGGCTGGTTATTCTTCAGCAGGGTGAGGGGGGCAGGGGTCAAAGAGATAATCTCTGTGTGTGGAATGGCCAAGTGGGAGCAAGTGAGAAGTGGTGAGGCCTTTGATGACTAGTGTGGTGTGTCCCTTTTGAAAACAGTCAAATTCAGCTTAAAAAAATACCTGCAGTTCATACCTTGTTCAAGGTCCAGGCTTCTAAATGCCTTTCTTGAACATTTCCAAGAGGTCCTGTCCTCCTTCTGTAATGCCCAGCCTTGGGCATCTGATAGGTGCCTTGTGAGTCAGAAAGCACTCTCCTGGGCATTGGTGCTGGGAGTCTATGGGAGGAAAATTGACCGGATAGCCAGAGGCAGCTCAGCTCTTTGCGTCTGAGTGCATTTAGCCTCAAGGTCCTTAAAAGGCATCTTATCTCCTGTTTTGGACATCAGATTCCTGGAGGGCAGGGATTTATTCATCTCTCCACTCAGGGCAGAGGTTAACACATCTCGCCCTGGGCTTTTCTTGGAAAACCCAAGTCAGGCAGGGTGTTACTGGGTTCTAACATTACAACTGGGAGACCCTCTTCTCAGGACGTAGTTCTCTGACAGGAAATGTAAAAACTACAATTGCTAAGAAAAGTAAATGAATGGATGAATTCAAAGATAAATGAATGGATGCAATGGATGAACAATGTCTAGTCAGAAAAAAAACTTGATATGCATTCAGTGAAAAATTGTTGTTCTTTGAAAGTGTAGCTGTATGTGGGGATGGGCTCTGTCTGTCCTACTTCCAAACCCTCTGCCACCACCCACCCTCACATAAAGAACCTCTGGCTGTGTGATCCTGGGGGCACTGTTTCCCCTGCCTGGTTTTTCTGGCTGGCTGGGATGTTGGCTGTCCCAGTGTGCAACTTTGTTGGATAATTCAGGACTTTCTCTTTCTCAGCCTGTCTTTTCTTAATGGTGTGGAATGACTCAGGATTCTGTGCCAATGCCTCCATAACTCTTCTCAGTAACTAATCTGTACAGGGGTGTCTTCCCCAGGACAAAAGCAGGAGAGCCTGTCCAGGATCTATAACTGTTTCTCTCCCCGTGCAGAAGCACCAAGGTGCAGACCATATCTAAAAGCCACCACAGTACTAAATAACATGATGCAGCAGACCCTGGTTCCTATAAATTACTGAAAACAGTGCTGAAAAGATAATGTAAGGTGCATAAATTCAAGTATTTAGCCAGAAGCGCATTAACTTAGGGCAGACAAAAGGAAAGGAAGAACATTAACAAACCACTTCCTGGTAAGAGTTTTCAGTAGATGGAGAAGTAAGAGAAGAGGGGAAACAAAAAGTCAGCCATATTGGAAAGGTGGTTAGAGAAAAGGAAGAAAAAGTGTAGAGATCCTTTTCCAGATGGTGGCAGAAAACCTTCTGGTCCTGAGTTGGAGCTTCCAGGTGGATTGATTACCATTGGAAGGTCCCATCTCTGCAGTTTAGCAGTTTTCTCATCTAGTGGCTCAAATATCACCTTTTCCCTGAAGTCTTCTCCAATGCTCCGGATGAAAACAAATCTCTCTCCAAGATTTATTCTGTTGCATTGTTTGTCTCTTAGTGCTGACTTTCTATTCTGGTGATGATTATTTGTGTCCATGTTTTTTTTCCCCCTAAAAATGTGTAAGCTCTCTGAAGGCAGAGATTGTGAGTTGGTGATTGACAATTCAGCAGCTATTCTACTGTTTAGTATATGCCAAGCTCAGTGCTAAAGGGACATAATGAAATGAGCAAAACATGGTCTCAACGCTAATGACATTTACCTTTAGCAGAATTGAGTACAGTTCTTTGCGTAGTATATGAGCAATCACTATTGAATGAAGCTGGCTCAACCCTCTCTTCTTTGTTTTAAGGATGAAGAAATTGAAGTCCGTGACTACTTGAACTTTATAAGATAACACTCCTGCTTTGCATAAGGACTAAAACTGGCAACACTTTTTTTTCCTCTCTCTATTTGATAGTCTACAAGCAGCATCATTCCCTTGGCCAGTTGTTTCACAGATGAATAAGTGGGGCTGGGAGAACCTGGAAGTAGCCTTAATCCCATAGTTGGGAATGCAACTTCCAGGGTTCACTGAGAGCTAAAGAAAGAACGTGAAAGAATGATCAAAGCAAGGCCAGTGGGGGTGTGTATGTCTGAGAAAGGCTAGAAAAGCCGAGGATGGGGCCTGTGGTGGAATGGGAGGCTAGATCTTGGGGCAGGCTGACCCTGGGCTCAGATGGCTGGAGGTGCTATGGATTCAGAGCCCTGTAAACAAACATATCAGTTGAAACTTAGCTTAAGTCAGTCCTTTGTTGAACTCGACAAACAGCCTTTCCTTTTCCTGGTTGCTGTGCAGGTTGGTTAGAGCTGGAAGATAACTTAGGAAGCCATCGGGTTCAGCCTTTATGCAAGTAAGATATTGCCTGTGTTTAACAGATGACTTAAAAGAGGCTCGGTGAGGTTCAAGGATCTAAGACCACTCAGGAGAGCTCTCTAGTTGATGGCAGCCCAGTGGTGATGAGTGGAGTGTAAACTTATAAACCATTGTGAACATTCTTTCTGATTAAATTTCAGCAGAATCAGGCTATGTATTCAAGTGAAGCTCAGGCTCTGCAGGGACTAAGGATGCCTTTAGCCCTCAGCTTGGAGCATGGGAATGCTGATGTCTGACACCTTTTCACTTTGGCTGCAGTGTGGATGACTGAGGATGACTTAAGGTGCCTGTGCTTCTCTGAGATGGTCTAGAGCTGGAGCAGCCACAGGCACACAGAATCATGGGGCCTGTCTCCTCAGTGCTTCTCCATTCATAAGCAGATTAGTTATGAATGAAGAGAGTTCATTCTCAACAGAAAAATTAGTTCTTCTGTTGACCCCTAAGGATCATCTAGGGTTCTCTGCAACTCTGGGAAATTGGGAGCTCATTTTAATTGGGAATCTTTAGATAGGGTGGTCATAGCTGATATTTATGTTTTATGTACCTCTTTTTTTTCCCCTAACAAAGTCAGTAGTTAAAAATCTTTTGCCAAGATCAGAGTTGTTATATTTCTATTTTGGAAAAAATCAGAAAGAAAAGAAGGGGTTAGATTGGAGGCATAAGTATAGAGGGAAGCCTGGGCCAGTGTCTACCTTCTTTGCAAGAGAAACTCATGTTTTTGGGGTGGTTCTGGTCTGAATTCAAAACTCAGGGCCTGGGAAAGACAGTTATCTGACAAACTCCTACAACACCATGCATCTCTATCCTGGTAGATGTCTCTGGGCAGTAGGGCTTGGTAGGGAGATGGTGGAAGATCTGTAGTAGGGCTTCCACACTAACCTGGCTCACTGCTGCCTATTTGTCCAGTGCAGCTTTGAGGCCATTTACAGTCTCATTCTTCAGAACCACATTGTTGGTCCCTCTTTGAGGCCGTATCCCATTCTGCTTTGCTTCACTAGCTAAGCATGTTAATGACTTTGTAAGACCATTTGGTCCTTCAAGGCAATGAGTGTTTTATTCCCCTTGGATTGCTCATAGCGCTTGCACTATTTATGGCAGTTAGAAGAAATGCAATGAACATTTATCCTTATGGTCTTTGGAACATTTCCTGCTTCGGGAAGTAAAATTGTAAGTTTTCTTGGTATCAAGGTGGCTAAAATTCTTCTACTTTACTATCATTATTTTCTTTGAAAGATTTTTTGAAAGAAGCCTGTTTCATAAAACTTATGACTTGGATTTACGTGGGTTTACTTTCTCTAACTTCTTACATTTTTGTAGGTTGTATATCAGACTTATTTTTTTTCACATTCTTCCTCCCCAGGAAGACTGTGGGAGTGTCATTCTTCCTCCCCAGGAAGACTCCTTGAGTCTCACACAATGTCTGTGTTCTTACTTTAAGATTAAGTTATTTTGGGGTCATGGATTTCCCAAGTTTATCCCTTGATAAGTGGTCTCACTGCACCAATATTATGGTTGGGCAAAGAAGGAGAGGAGCCTTGGAATGTGAATCAGGCAAGTATGATTCCCATTTTCATCATGACAACAAACCTGGGATAAGCATTGTTATCTCAATTTTTGAGAAAAAGAGATTCTTGTCACTTTAAAATTGAGTCATTTTGAATGTCAGATAACACAACCCGATCTCAGAGGTGATTATTTTTTTTTCACTTAGAGTAGCAGAATAGGAAGTTGAACTCTGTAAAATACACAGACTCTACAATTAGGGTAATTAAAATAATGAGTCTATATTCTTCCTTTTGCCCAAGGTCATACAGCCAGTAACCCGTGAACCTATAATTCAATCCCAGGTCTGCTGGATTAAAATACTTCTAGTTTTTTATGGTTGAAAGAAAATAATAGAATTTATGCATTATGCGTGACTATTGAAAGCTTGTTGGGGAGCTAAAATGAAATTTGACAATATGTGTCTTAATAGGGTGACATTGGTAGGATGTTGGGGAGGGTGGGTGCTGTGAGAAGGAAAGAATAAGTTGAGGTCTGTGGTATTACAATATTCCAGGAAGAAGATTATGGAAATCTGGACTGAAGTTGTGGGAATACAGGGGATGGGATTGTTAGGACTTAGCAATGATTGAATGAGTTGGCAAACAATGAGGTCAGTAATATGGCTTTTAGTATTTTTCTCTACATGCTGGGAAGCACAGTGACACCATGAACCAGGACAGTGACACAGACAGAGCAGCAAGTGTATTATTTAGCAAGCTGAAAGGAAGAAGAATGAGTATGATTTTGACATATGATTGAAGTATACCTGTAGTTCTAAAGGTTGGTGTCTTCCAGGAGGCGAATGGATTTATAGGTCTGAAGGTGAAGAAGGACATCTGGATGGCAGGTGGAAATTGTGGATCTACTAGCATTTAGGTGGCAATGAAACCGTCAGAGTCAACAAAATTTCTCAGGAATGGAATGGGGTGGGAGGCTAAAATGGAATTTCGGGAATGACCAAAATTTAAGAGGCAGAGTGTGGCAGGTCAGTGATGGCAAAGCTGAGAAAAGGCCAGCAGATTTTTAGGAGAATAGGGACTGGCCTTTCTCTCATCTCAGTTTTCATGGCAGAGAAAAGTCGCAGGCGGCTGCTGTTGTCTTTGGTGGCTTCCTCTGAAGAGTTTCTAAGATCTCCCCAACAGGGTCATTCATCTTTGAATTTCTGGAGCAGTCACGATTCCAAATACTTTGTACTATTGTCAGACTCTATACCCGTATTTTTGTCAGGCCTCGTGTCCAGGTTTTTGGTTTGGAAAATATGGCATGTGTGTCACTCTTCAGCTCTCTGGAATGAAGAATGAGATACTCCCCAGTGAGCCTGTTTTCCTTCAAGAGTTGATGACTGGGGCTTTTTCTATTATGAAGCCAAAGTGATGAAGAGCCAAGTGGCCGCTGTGGATGGGAAAGACAAACAGCAATACAGGGAGTGCTGGGGCCCAGAGCAGATGCCTGTGGAATGGAGCAGAGAGTGTTTCAGGATCCCAGAGGAAGAAGAGCTACAGTAATCCAGGGGAAATGGACCAGAAGAGCCTCCATCAGAAGGATTTAAACAGACAATCAAGGAGGGATATCAAGGTAGATAGGGTGTGTGTGTGTGAGAGAGAGAGAGAGAGAGAGGGAGGGAGGGAGAGAGAGAGAGAGAGAGAGAGAAAATATTATCCAGCATAGCAGAAAAGGAAGAGATTTAGAAGGTTACTTCAGTGGAAACATAGCATATGCCTTCTCACAGGTTTTGCTGCCACAGCAAAGAGACTACTTTGGTAGCAAGAAGATTTAGGAGGAAGCACATCAGAAACAAATTCCTTGGCGTAAACACCCTTTCCCTCGGGATAGTGTAGCCCAACACTCACTTAAAGCTTGTAGAGGAGGAGTAGCCTGCTTTCCTCTACCCTAAGAAAAGCCATAGATGGTCTCAGTGTGGTAAATGGAGATGAGTAAGAACCAGCACAATAGGAGCTGGTCTCTTTAGCATTCTATTCTTAGGTATACCAGACCCAGTTTCCCGTTTTTATAACAAATATTTTGAAACACTCACTTGACAATACTGAAATGACATTCAAAGACAATGTAACTTTCCTACACACACAATTAAGATCAGCATAATGCCCTAACTATAATATGAAGCAGAAATAAAAGGGGAGTAATTTATAACAAAATAGTATACATTTCAATAAATACTCGGGTATGGCTACACTTGAAGATATAACGAAGTCATCAGATGGTTCCTCCTATATATAGAATCACCATGAATAAGAGCTATAAAGGCAGACTGATCAGATGTGTGCTATTGGCAGTTCAAACACTATGAATGGCATTTACATTTATTATGTAATTTAAAAAAATGGTGAATAGTTTTTTGTAAAGTTCTTCATAGAATAAGTCAATCTTCCTTTAATCTACATAGTATTTGTATTCCTAGAAAATTCAGTCCATTAACACTATACAAAAATATTTTTTGCTTTATATGTAAAATGAATTTAGGTCATAGGCTTGGTTCATGACAAACAGGTTCTTCCCTACAAGAATGTATTGTGGGATATTTTCAAGCTGTGTGGAATGTCAGACAATTTTTCATGGTACAACATGGTGTAGAATGATCGGCATTCCTGCCTTGTCACTAAATCCGGTATTTCAGCACCCCGTCAGATTTTTCACATGCCCCCTAAGGGGCAGTAGCTTTCTTGTTGATAACCGCTAAGTTGGAGTTGGTGGTGGCCAGAAGAGACCAGAGATGCTGGGAGCTGAAGAGCTGCAGTTATCCTCTATGATCAATTCTTGGTACCCTATCAGGGAGCTATCCTGGTGCTGGTTAGACTTTGGTACAATCTAATTTGATTCCTACTGACTTGACCAATTCCATGTTCCACCTGCAACCAAGATTCTTTGATCTTGGCTTTCTGATCTAAAACTCTAGTTACCAACTTTAGCCTTCTCCATACTGTGAGTCATATGCCCCCTAGCGGAGCGCTTTGCCCTGCTTTGGACCCAGGAACCTTCCTGAGCTGTCATGTGTCTTTGGCTGCACCTTCATGTTGGGATCAAAAGGAGAAAAGGATCATGACTTCTAAGTAACTTCATATGAAAGTCCTCAAAGAGGGATTGCATGAGTTGTCTCCCAGATGAGTAGAGCACAGTTGTGTTCTCACATTTGGGTTTAATAGGTAGGGCCTGGGAGTTCCATAGTTTGCTCCGGATTTGTGAAAGCCTGTCCATGCTTTACATTCTGTAGCCAGAACTCTAAGTGGTATTTTCCAGAGTGTAAGAATTGTTCATCTAGAACATGGATATGATAATAAATAGCACTGGCTCATTTGATGAGCAAATTCATCTTTTTTCAGTTTGCTTTTAATCCCTTTAGGATATCAAGGAGAAAATTTGAGTTTAGGGTAGAGTGTCTTTAACACATTCCTAAGTTGATAATCTCCTTTTTTTTTTTCCAGAAAGAAAAGAGCAGACTTCAGGCTCAGAGTCCATAGCAGGGAGCAGTATTGACTAGACCTTAATGGCTTAATTTCCCTGCTTCACAATTATTTTTATGATTACTCTGCATTTATGGCAGGTGATACTGTTTTTCCATTTTGTTGGAAATATACAGTTTTCTTTTAAAGTCAATTAATTATAGTTAAAAAAGAATAGCCAATTTAAATAAGTACATCAAATTTAGTATACATGTTACATAAATGTAGCTTGTGAAGAAGGTGGCACATGAATAATTTAAGTTTTGGAAACATTGCCATTTTGTATCATTCAAGAGGCAGGTTCCTGGGTGTAAAACAAGTTCTGGGGCAGAGGCAGACCACACTTTCAGGGTATTGGCTGGTTGTCAGTTCATTAAATTATTAGTTTTTTGCACAGACACACTCCAGACTATTTACTATTCTTGTTGAAGTCTTTGTCCCTGGATAGGAAAGCGGCATGTAAATGCCTCATATAATCAGTGATGGATGGCCCTTGCCTGTCAGCCTCTGACACTTTGAGTGTTCAGTAATTTCATTATCTACCCATTTCTCTACTCTTTGCAGCCTAGCACTTACAACAAGGTGGCATTCATCCCTAATGACATGGCATGGGCCAGGATTCTCAAGAATCATTCTGCTTTTAAGAAGGATGAAATTCCTTGAAAGATGACATTTCCCATTTTTTTCCTCCTTAGTTTAGAACAATGCAAGACTCGGGGCTAAGAATATTTGCAGTTTTAAAAATTGACAGAAAAGAATAATTAGCCTAGGTAAGAGGTCTATAAAATGAAACATTTAGTGACTAATGATAGTACTTGAGGTAAATGTTTTTAAAATCAAAATGGAGTAAGTATTTTTTCCAAATACGGTTTTTACAACGAGCTTTGATATGGCTTGGATGCCCACCAAATAAATAGATAGGAGCCACATTTGCCATTGGTTTGATGAAGCCAAGCTGTTTGCTCAGCCAACCTCGGCCAGTTTTGCTGCTTGGAGAGTAGCAAAACCTTGAATCTGAATCAAGGCTGATTTTTTTTTTTTTTAAAGAGACAGTTCATAAATGTGCTTGATACTTACAATATTGTTTGTAATTGTTTGACTACTATGTGCCTCACACATTTATTTCATCTAATCTTTAGAGCAATGTCTAAGGTAGCTTTGGAGAAGTTAAGTAAACTGCCTAAAGTCACACAGTAGGTAAGGTGGGACCAGGCTTTGAATTTCACATCTCAAGACTGATCTCTATATATCCAAAGTCCATGCTTAGCTAACTTTTTCTTGAAAAATCCATCTAGCCTGAGTTGAAATATTGTCCCCCTCCCTTGTAATTGCAAGACACTTCCAAAGATAAGAATCTTGGGAGATTAGAGAAAAAAAGTATCTTGGGTGCTGAAAACAAAACAAAATAAAGAAAAACACATACTCACATGCAGTTTTCTGGGTCCCAGCTCAGAGCTACTGAATTAGCATTTTTGAGAGTGAGGCCTCATCATAAGTCTAACAAGCCCAGAAGTGTTGATAGTCATCAGGGAAGGTTGGGAGATGGTGCATAATCCCATAAGGTAATTTCAGGGGTGATTTTCAAAATATTTAATAACTAGTAAGGACTCAGGCACTCATCAATTAGAAAGGGCTCTGGCTGTAGCTGGAGCAGGTCCTGAGACTCTCTCAGTGCCAAGCCTTAGCTCCTTTGATACAGGATATTAGGAAAGCTGGGAGCTCTAAGGTACAGGTCTGGGGTGCCTGGGTGGTGGTAGGATACATGCAGAACTTGGAGGAATGGCTTGTTACTAATGAGCCTTGGAGCATGTCAGTATCTTAACTCATGTGGCCGTATAAGTGAGTACCAGTTGACTATCAGTCCTGGTAACATTCATGTAAGAAACTGGAAGCTGGTGTGAAGGGTGGGTTTTTTTTCTTCTATAAACCCCATATTTCTCAAAGCCTCAAGTCATCTGCATAACAATCACAGAGAAGCTCTTTTTAAAAATGCAAATTTGATAGCACAACATACTTATTAGGATTGTGACAATCCAAAAGAATGACAGCACTAAATGCTGATGAAGATATGGAGCAACAGGACCTCTTATTTGTTGCTGGTGGGAATGCAAAATGGCATAGCCACCTTGGGAAACAGTTTGGTAGCTTCTTACAAAACTAAGTATCCGCTCACCATATAATCTAGTGCTCATGCTCCTTGGTATTTACCCAAACACATTGAAAATGGGATCTAATTAAACTAAAGAGCTTCTGCACAGCAAAAGAAACTATCATTAGAGTGAACAGGCAACCTACAGAATGGGAGAAAATTTTTGCAATCTATCCATCTGACAAAGGGCTAATATCCAGAATCTACAAAGAGCTTAAACAAATTTACAAGAAAAAAACAACCCCATTAAAAAATGGATAAAGGGTATGAATAGACACTTCTCAAAAGAAGACATTTATGCAGCCAACAGACATATGAAAAAATGCTCATCATCACTGGTCATTAGAGAAATAAAAACCACAGTGAGATACTATCTCACGGTCAGTTAGAATGGCAATCATTCATTAAAAAGTCAGGAAACAACAGATGCTAGAGAGGTTGTGGAGAAATAGGAACGCTTTTACACTGTTGGTGGGAGTGTAAATTAGTTCAACCACTGTGGAAGATAGTGTGGCGATTCCTCAAGGATCTAGAACTAGAATTACCATTTGACCCAGCAATCCCATTACTGGGCATATACCCAAAGGATTATAAATCATTCTACAATAAAGACACATGCACACATATGTTTATTGCGGCACTATTCACAATAACAAAGACTTGGAACCAACCCAAATGTCCATCAATGATAGACTGGATTAAGAAAATGTGGCATATATACACCATGGAATACTATGCAGCCATAAAAAAGGATGAGTTCATGTCCTTTGCAGGGACATGGATGATGCTGGAAACCATCAGTCTCAGCAAGCTATCACAAGATCAGAAAAGCAAACACCACATGTTCTCACTCATAAGTGGGAGTTGAACAATGAAAACACATGGACACAGGGAGGGGAACATCACACACCAGGGCCTGTTGGGGGTTGGGGGGCTAGGGGAGGGATAACATCAGGAGAGATACCTAATGTAGGTGATGGGTTGTTGGCTGCAACAAACCACCAGGGCACGTGTATACCTATGTAACAAAACTGCACGTTCTGCACATGTAACCCAGAACTTTTTTTTTTTTTTTTGAGATGGAGTCTCGCTCTGTTGCCCAGGCTGGAGTGCAGTGGCGCGATCTTGGCTCACTGCAAGCTCTGCCTCCCGGGTTCACGCTATTCTCCTGCCTCAGCCTCCTGAGTAGCTGGGACTACAGGTGCCCACCACCACGCCTGCCTAATTTTTTTGTATTTTTAGTAGAGGCGAGGTTTCACCATGTTAGCCAGGATGGTCTTGATCTCCTGACCTCGGGATCTGCCCGCCTCAGCCTCTCAAAGTGCTGGGATTACAGGCATGAGCCACCGTGCCTGGCCCAGAATTTAAAGTATAATAATAAAAAAAGAAAATGTATGTCTACACAAAAAAAGTACATGGATGTTAATAACAACTTTATACATAATTGCCAAAACTTGGAAGCAACCAAGATTCCTGTCAGTAGGTGAATGGATAAACTGTGATACATCCAGACGATGGAAGCCTTAAGAAATGCACTATTAAGCCATGAAAATATATGTAGAAACTTTAAATAGATATTACTAAATGAAAAAGCCAATCTGAAGAGGCTACATACCATATGATTTCATATATATATATATATATATATATATATATATATATATATATGTAAAACATTCTGGAAAAGGCAAAACTTTGGAGACAGTAAAAAGATCTATGGTTAACAGTAGTTAGCGAGGAGAGGGGAATGAATGGGCAGACCACAGAGTATTTTTAAGGCAGTGAAACTATTCTGTACGATTCTACAATGGTAAGTGTCATTATACTTTTGTCAAAACCAAAAGAATGCACACCTCTAAGGGTGACCCCTAATGTAAACTGTGGACTTTGGGTATAGTGATGTGTCAGTGTAGGTTCATTGATTGTCACAAATGTGCCACCCTGGTGCTGCTGGGATACTGAAAGTGAGGGAGGGTGTGTGTGTGTTGGGGAGGCGGGTAGATGGGATATCTCTGTACCATCCTTTCAATGTTGCTGTGAACCTAAAACTCTGCTGAAAATACAATTTATCTGAAAATAGTAATAAAAATTCAGCTTCCATAGTTTAGCCCTAGTCCTAGAGAATCCAAATATGGGTGGAGTGAGAAAAGGGTGATAGGAACCTGCATCTGAAACAATAGCTCCCCAGGATTCCTAAACACATGGATGGCTAAGAGCTGTTGTGTGAGAAGATTCAGTCACTGGCAGATCAGTGAGCAAACACATTTCCTTCCCATCCCACCTTCTCCATTTCTGGTTTCCCTGATGGTTGGGCTGATCCTCTCTGTATATCACTGGTTTTAAAAACTGCTGCTTCTATGAAGTGTTTTATTATTTAGCTAGTCAGCACTGAGTCTTCCTTCTCCTAAATTTGTAGAAATCAGTCACTATTTTATTGCTCTTTTTCCATGTGTGTATGTTCACTTTTTCTAGCATAGACAGGCAGCTTTATTGTAAATGGTAAGGGGCACAGTCAGATGGCCTGGGATCAAATCCCATTTCTGCCACTCATTGTTGGTGTGACTTAGGGAATGTCACTTAATCTCTCTGTGCCCAGACTCCCTCATCTGTGAAAATGGGGGAATCAAGAGGGCCTATTTCATATGGAAGTTTGGGCTACTAAGTTAGGGCACAGTCACTTCTATTAGTTTTCTGCTTTCTCTTTTCTCTTAGAGGAAGGCAGCGTAGGGGAGTGGGCAGGCTCTGCAGCCCAACAGATCTTTGATTATAACCTCGGAAAAATTATTAAACCTTTTAGAACTATAATTTCCTCACTTGTAAAATGGGAGTAAGAATGTCTACTTATCAGTATAATTTTGAGGAATGTAAAAATATCACCCCTGTTAAAGGGCCAGCTCCCCACCAGCCAAAGATGAATGCTCAATTGAAGTGAATATCCCTTTTGTGCCTGTCACTCATGCTGCTGTGAACATAGTGAGGACTGGATGAGTGTGGGAATGAATGATGTATTGCGGTTCGGTGTAGATGGGATCTTTGAAGGTAAGATATGGATCTGTTGCTGACATGATTTTTACATCTTAGGACTTTCATCTAGGGATGTATGTTTTGAAGCAGGGCCCGAAAGAAGGAACTGAAGCATTGAGGGATGCATTTAATTCTTTCACCAAAATCTTACATGAATTTACAGATATGTAAACGCTTACAGTGTCGTAGTACACAGCAAGGGCAAGCTTCAGATCTGTTAAAAAATTGGAAATTTCTACCACTTTTGAAGGTCTTAAGTTTAAGCACTGATAAGAATAGAACTTAAATGATTCTGAAAGATCCTGGCTTCTTTGATGTTAAAATGGGAATTGTATTCTCTGAGACCTACTTCCCATTGCCAGCTCACTAAGCAATTGCTCACATTTTCTCTTTTTACTTTATTATATTTTAAGACATTTAAAATATTTTGGTGAGTCATTCTTCTTGGTAATTAGTTGTAGTGATTAGAATAGCTTTTATATTCTAAGGCATTAAGTTTATTTTATACACCTCAACATTATTTTCGGTAATGACCTAGAATTTAACAACGGTTTTGCAAAGATTCTGGCTCTCTGAAGCCAAGAGATGGGGAGACTGTCAGGTGATAGGAAGGGAGGGCCTAAAATCTCCATATTCTGCTTTTATTAGGCAATCAAGATGAGAAAATAGCAAGAAAGAAAAGTTGAAAAGCAGCCACAACAAAGATGAGATTTTATAGGGTTTATACAAAGTTGATTTTTCAAAATCTTGTAATAGTTTTTGGAATTGAGATAATACTTTTAAACCTGAACTGATGGATCTCTTTGGAATTTACAGAAAGAGGTGCTAGGCTATGATTTCCCCAAAAAAGTAATTGACTTATCCTGGGAATAGCCAGGAAGCAGCAAAGCTGGGAAAGTGGGGAGTGTGTAGGACCATGAAATCTGGCTTCCTGATTGGATGGAGCAAAAACAAAGGGAGGAAAGATACTCAGTTTCATCACTGTGTGGTTCAAGAGTCCATTTAAGACCTATTGAGCATCTACAGAATCTGGTTCCCTGAAAAATGAAACATAAACAGAATTTGTTGCTATTAAATACTATGGACAACTTTTGGACATCAAAGAGGTCACCATTCTGGTCGTGGGGCCTGGAGTCATGTGCTCAGAGATCTTGGAGAGAGAGCGTAGAGAGTAGGAGACACCAAATTGAGTTTTTTCACTCTTTCTCTTTCCCTCCTATGGCCCTGATTAGTTTGGAGCATAGGCGAGGCTTCTGTTATCATGAAACCCAGAATGCTGAAGCTTGAACAATATGGAGATTTCTTTCTCTCCAATGTCCAGGTGTAGCTGGGTGGTCCAGAGAGGGGAGATAGTTCTGCTTCACAAGGTCATCCAGAGACCCAGGTTTCATCCACCTTGTTGCTCTACCACCCTCTAAGTTTGTCCTTTTCACATAGTTGAAGCTACTCGTTGTCACATGCATGCTGATAGAGAGACAGAAATTTCTTTTAATGAAGTGACTCAGAAATTGCATGTGTCACTTTCACTCACATTTCACTGGATAAAAAGCAAAACAAACAAAAACTTAGACTCATGGTCACTTCTAGCTACAAGGAAAGTAGAGAAGTCTGTAGCTGTATGGAGACTGAAATTTGGTAGAAGTGGTTCTGTTTCTAAAAGAAAGAGAGGGGATGGGTGAGGGAGGCGAGTTGGTAGTCTCTGTTACAGATCCCAAGACTCTGTTAAGTCAGTGGCTTTCTGATTCTGCTGTGAGGTCCCTTAGGGTTCCTCAGATTTCTCTCAGGAGCTGCCTGTAGGGGAATGGAGAGGCTGTGGGCTGAGCACTGAGCATTGGGATTCCAAACCTCTCCTCAACCAGCTCACCTTGATTTTACCTGTATTATGCATTGGGTTTTCACATAACTTTCCCTTAAAGAAGGTTTTCCTGGGCTGAAATATTTTTGAAAATCACTTCTGTAAGCACTTTCTATAATCCTGTGTGTTGCCCATCACTAGCACTTTTTCCCTTCTCCCTTATTGCCACTCTCCCTTTCTGGCAATCTCTGGGTTGCTGTTTATAGGGAATGCGTTTAATGTTTCTATGTGAGTCCCCAGGCTCATTTATTCACTCAAGCTCTCACTGCAGGTGAGTGACCCCATTTTTTACTTCTGGGTTCTCATGAAAGGCAGTATTATTTTTCTGATCATTTTCTCCTCCAGCTCTTCCTTGGAGAGTTCTCTGCCTCCTCCAGGGCCCAAGGTTTCCTTTCTTGACTAAATTTACTGCTGTCACAGGGATTTCCAGCTCCCTACTAAAGGCTGTTTCAAGCTCCAGAGAAAGACCAGCCCCATCCTCTTTTACCACACAAGACTGAGACCCAAGTCAGCCCTGGAGAACTGTTTTGGGGTTTCTATTCACAAGTTTGTGGAGCTATATCATCCTTTGCCTCCTCTAATTACCTTGTTGGCATAAACGGTTCTATTATTTTAATAATACCTTGAAATTTCTTAGGGCTTTTCAGTTTCCACAGCTTTTTCACATGGATCATCTGACTTGATTCTGACAAGTGTCTAGAAGATGAGCATCTCTAGAATGCGAATTTTGAAGATGAGGAGGCAGGTGCTTTGCAAAGATGAAGGAACCTGGCCCAAGGCCATATGAGCACTAAGTGGCCAAATTAGGATTTGAATTTCGTTCTTCCAGCCTTACATTTCATGTTCAGAAACTCTTGACTATATGAATTGTAGAGAGCATGAAACAGGTTGTTGAAAGTTTCATGATTTTTGCTTCACAGGAGGGGCCCAAAGCAAATGTTAGTTTTCTTCCTTCCTTATTCTAACTGATACTTTGGTAAGGTGCCCTCACTTGCATGATTTTATATATTCTTCACAGTAGTCCTGGGAGTAGGCAGGGTGGCTATGGTTATCTGCATTGTACAGGTAAAGATACAGAGGCCACGATAGAGGAAGTGACTCTACCACTGTCACACAGTTAGCAGTAAAACCCATCAACCAGGGCATAGTGCAGTCCTGTTCCATGAGCTGAGCTGCATCGTGGAAGTAGGATCTTAATGCATTTATTTTGAAAGTTGATATTCAATCTTCAGAAGTCAACAAAACTCCTGGCAGAGATAGAATAAGATTTGGAGATTTGATACCATTTAGGAAACCAGAATAGATGCCACATTATCTGGCATGAGTTGGGCAAACTTACTTGATTTCAACTGGAAAGACTGGTGATGGACTGGCTGGTTGGTGTGAGCCTCCTGTGTGCCTTAGGAAAGGGTGGACTCTAGATACTCTGAGGTTTCATTCATTCACTTGTGCATTGATGTTATCTAGTCACTCAAATAAGTGGAGTTTAGATAAGTAGATCCATGAGAGAAGACAAATCATGAGTGTCACCCTTAGTTGATTCTCAGATATTGCATAGAACTGACTCAGCTTTCTAATACACCTCACTCACACATAATGAACACCCATCTGTCACTCAGTGAGTCATCAAGGGGCCATAAGCCATGGACCCTGCACTTCAGTTGCTTACCCTTGAGTAGAAGGAAGGAGACATGTACACAAATAACTAATACAATGAGAATGTTATTGGGGTTATAGGAGAGATGCAGATGCAAATTGTCTTGAGAACACAGAGGATGGGAGTAATTCCAGTTGAAGGGCCTGGGAAGCTTTCATGGAGGAGGAACCACATGAAATAGCTTGACTAATTTTGAGAGGGTGACCGAAAGTCATCCAAGCCTCAAGAAGGAACATGAGCAAAGGCTCAGAAATGGAAAAATGCAAGGAATAGTTAGGAAATCTCAAATTTTCACATGTTGTTTGAAAGTGGTTTTGGCTAGAAGAGTGTGGAAGATATTTTTTTTTAAAAGGTGGGTTGGAGTCAATTTCATGAAATTGGAGGTGGGGCCAAAGAGTCACCCTGAGGAGTCAGGATTTACCATGGGAGGTAGTAGGGAGAAATGTCAGTTTCCAAGTGGTGGGTGATAGAATTTGACAAGGCTTGAGGATGGATACCAGTTGTAACTACTCTTCTTGATGTTGGGATCTAGGGACATCCAGAGTAGGGAAGGGACCTGATGCAAGTAAAAGCCACAGCACCCACTCTCACATTTCCCCTGCCTTCAATTCCTGTCATTTCCCAGCCTTCTCATGTTCTTCATGCTTCAGTTTGTGGTTCCAGGTTTCCTCTCTTCATACCTCACACTCTCTACCCTTGCACAAACTCTCTTCTTCCTGTTCTTACTTTCCCCTCTTTACTTATTCTTT
Source organism: Pan troglodytes (assembly GCF_028858775.2). NCBI lineage: Eukaryota > Metazoa > Chordata > Mammalia > Primates > Hominidae > Pan > Pan troglodytes. The sequence goes on from NC_072406.2 coordinate 116,917,681, forward strand.
TCTTTCTTTTTCTCTTTTTCTCTCTTGCATGTGTAAGTCTTAGTATTTTGTAAACCCCTATGTCAGATATCCTGCTTCTCTTCCTACAGATTATCCTGGTCTGCATTATGAGGCCCATGGAATGGAGCAAGTGTTGGGAGATAAGTTTGGAATATTTGGGGGTTAATATTTTTGGCCACTTTTTTACTTTTTGTAAAGTAAGCCAAGTTATCCTTAGCTTACAGATGAGAAAGCAGAAGCACAGAGAGGCCAAGTGTCCTTCCTAAGACCACAAGGCTAGTAATTTAGAAAGCCAGGAATCTAAACAGGATATTCCTGACTAAACACCTATACTACATCTTTCCACCATTCTAGCTGTCTCCTCTGAGTGTCCTTCCTTTGTGCCCAGAGGGTAAGTTTAGGCATAGAGAAGTTTGAAGACCAGTTACAGGTGACACAATAGGATTATGGATAGTGGCTTCAAAAAAACAGCAGCATAATGTCTCTGAATGTGACTTATGATGCTGTAAGTTCTAGAACCCTCTTCAGTTGGGGTGACATGAGAGTAATCATGGTAGTGGCATTGTAAATCAAAACAATTGCTTTGGAAGCCAACGTTGCAAGATGTACCCAAAGCCACAACATTGTTTATTACCTTTGACTAAGTAATATTACACCTTGGAATTTATCCTAGGGACTTGTTCAAAACTGAAAATATGCTAAATGCATAAAAACACATTAAAAGGGAAATAACGTAAGTTTTGTTTCATAATAACAATAATGACTGCTTTGAAGGCTTTGTGGAAAAATGAGAATATATTAATAGGTTAGTTGTCAACAAAAAAGTAGTTTAAAATGGTATATGTACTTGATCCTAACTCTGTACAAAGGTCTACATTTTGTCCAACTACAAAGAAATCATAAAGATAGGAACAGTTGTAAGAGGCTAGTGTGATTATGGGTGACCTTTTCTTTCTCCTACAAATTATCTTGGATGTTTTGTGGTTTTCATAATGAAACACATGGAAGAGAACTAAGGGGTGTTTGCCATTTTAGGGTTTACTCTGAGCTGTTGAGATCTCCCTTTCCATTTTGGATGGTGACACATTCTGGAAAACTTTCTGGACCTTGGGGAATTTTTGGGAAGAACCAGATTCTTTAGAGTACATCCTAACGTAGCCCAAATGTTTTCTTCTTGCATTCAGAATGCCTCTGGGCTAGGATGTGGATTCCCAGGAAGCGTTTTCAGACCCTTGTGGACTGTTGCTTTTAAGAAATGGTCTGCTCTTTATAATCTCTTCACTAAGCTCCTTGCTCTGTGTGTGTGTGTGTGCGCGCATGTGTATGTGTGCATGTGTGTGCATGCATGTGTGTGCATGCACATGCATTTTGTACGAAAACATACCACTTTTTATTCCATTTTCAGCTGAGTGACAATATGGTACATTCTGTTTGGGGATTCCTTGGCCCATGGAGAGGTCTTGAGGAATTCATGAACACCCGGATATGAAGTGGAAATTTTTATGTGAATACGTTATATATTTCTTTGGAGAGAGTATCTGCCATTTAATCATTTCCTTTAAGAGTTCTTAAAACCTCTAAATTTAAGACAAACATGAACTATCAGGGCAAGGTAAAAAATAGAGGTTACTAAACTGGAGGACATTGGAAGAAGAAAGAGATGAGTGGCTTTCTAGAAGTCTAAGAATCCTACGTTTAGAGCGTCTCAGGTTGTGGGGGAGGGTGGAGCAGCATCCATTCTCCAAGTGCTTTCTTCACCTCTTTTCTCTTTATTTTTTTGAAACGTGAGGCTGATTTTTGTAGTTGAACTTCTTGAATATGAGGGTGACAGCTCAAAAGCTAAAATCATTCTGTGGCTTCCAACACTTGCTGCTCTCCCAGCTTGTAACAGATGGATTCATAGCGATGATTCCATAGAATGTGATGCATGAGGGAGTTGTCCTCACACCAGAAAAAAAGGCTTCGTAATTTACTTTCAAATCTGGTTTTGAGTGAGGGCTGGAAGGCCTGCCTCTGCCATGATACGAAATGGATTCCCAGGAAGGGGTATGGCTCAGTTGTCTGACCTTTACAGCATATTTAAATGTATATTATGGTGTTCACAGTCGTAAATAATATAGCTAAGGTTATGCACAGGGGAGAGCTGAGGGAAACATTTGCAGTAAAGCTGTGGGCTGCCCTGGCGGGAAGACAGGCACTTGGCTTTGAACTGGAATTTGGAATCTGGGTGGGGGGAGTGAGAGCAAATATTTTCCAAATGGTTGCCAGTTGCTTTGGCACCAACAGAACTAGGACTTCTGAAGCAGAAGAAGCAGGATACGTTCTGCTTTTGTGAGTTGGTGAAGGACATCAGAGTGGATCTTCATTTATCCATTTACCAAGGATTTATTTAGCAAGTACTATATTCTGGACACTAGGGGCTGAGGATGTAAAGACAGGGCTTTTGCTTCAAATAGTAAACAAGAAAATAGTGGATAGAAATAAATAAATTAGGATAATGTGTAATACAGGAGAAGCATGCATAGAGCACAGAGATAGCATGAAAAGGAATGGCTGACTCTAAATGGGGGCAACAGGGAACAATGAAAATATGGAGGTAAATGTATGATTTGGGTTTTGAAGGATAGGCATTCACCTGTAATGGATGATGGGAAGGACATTCAGATGGAGGGAAAAACATGTGTGAAGGCCTGGAATCAAAAAAGAGAATGAGGCATTGAGTAAAGGCAATTTGCAGTTGTTTCCATGTAAATGAGATGGTGGAAACCATCAGTAGATAAGGAGACTGGAGCCCATCATAAAGAAGCTCTATCAGCCATCTTATGAAGGTAAATTAACTAACATCTACTGAGTATTTACATCAGTTATTCTACTGAATACTTTGATGTGCACAATCCTATGAAGCAGATACTAGAATTATCCCATTTTACAGTTGAGGAAGTGGAGGCTCAGAGAACAGAGAATGAAGTAACCTGTCAAAAGTCACACAGCAGAAATGGACTGCTGGTAACTTGAAGACGTGCTGGTGATAGAAATAGAAGTAAATGGATTTGAGAAATATTTCGACGGCAAAATCAACCCATTGATTGCGTTGGCTATAGTAAAATGAGGGAGAAAGCAAGGAAAGATTTAAGAATGATTTTTCATTTTTTGTCATATGAAATGGGAAGGATAGTCATGCCATTCACAGAACAGTAGAGGTTTTGGGAGGTAGAACATGGGTTCAGTTTCAAATGTCTTGAGTTTTAGATACCTTTAGGATATACAAATAGGATTTAAAAGCTGAAATAGTAGCCTATTTGTCATTCATCTCCCAAGACTTAGTGTCTTAATTAGTTGCCTAAGAGTTCTGTGAGTTGGCAATTTTGGCTGGGCTCAGCTGATCAGTTGTTCTGGTCTTGGTTGGGATTCCTCATACATTTGTAGTCATGCCCATGCCAGCTAACTGGCCCTGCTCCTGGGGGTTGGCTGGCTGTCAGCTGGGGTGCTAGGGAAGCCAGACATGTGTCTCATCCTCCAGCAGGCTAGCCCAGGCTTGTTCTTGTGGCTAGGCATGGTTCTCAAGGAGCAAGTAGAAACATGCAATGTCTCTGGAGACCTGGACTCAGAACTGTAACACCATTGTTTCTGTCATATTGTTTTGGGCAAAACAAGTAAAACGCCAACCTATATTTAAAGCCTGGGGTGATTGACTCTTGATGGAAGCTCAAGTCACAACAGGAAATGAGTGTGGTTGCAGGAATGTGTGACATCATGGCCACTGCTGCAGTTGGCCACACCTGTTCTCCAAGCGGGACTGCTTTATAGTTTAGAGCACATCTTGTACCACCTTCCAGCTCTTACTCATGACGTCTCCATCCTCATTTAATGAGCATTATTTGGTCGTCTGTTGTGTGGGATAGCTACTCTACTAGTTGCTTGGGGATACAGAAATGAATAAAACGTACTCCCAGCATATGAAGTTAAGGATGGTCATGTAGCCTGTTAGTGGTGAAAGTGAAGTTGCTCATCGAGCCACAGACTGTACACAGTGTCCTTTATTTGACGTTCTCCTGATGTAACCATGTTGAAGCCTCAGCCCCCTGGGATAGGGGCGGCTTCCTGGAGCTTTGCATGAAATGTGTCACCCACCAGTGGGATGGACTATTTCTGAACATGCTTCCGACAGAAAGCATGTTCTTGTTTAAGCAGAGCCATATGCCACATCTTGAATGTTAAAATTTAGCCACCACTGAGTCATCTAGAGATGAAATAAAGGTTATGAGATTTTAAAAGCAGAAATAAAGGATTTTCACCTCTATTTTTATAATAGTTTTTTTCTGAATATAAAAGAAATAGGAGTATCTGTTGTAAGAAATTAGAAAATCTGAAAACATATAGTGAGGGAAACAGAAATGGCCTGTCACGCACTGGTGATTATGTTAACATACGTGTACATTTATTTTGTAAAATTAGATGAACACTTTATATAAAGATTTATATTTAACATTGTCATCATATAGTGTGTATATTTTTTAAACACTTGTTAATGGTATATGTACTGTTTTATGGATTGCATTTTACACTTAACATTATACAAGTAGACATTTCAATATTGTAAAGTAAAATGTAGAAATATAATTTCAGTCTCATCATATTAAGTAGTACAGTTTAATTATACGATTATTTGGCTGTTTATGTTGTTTCTGATAATGTGCTATTATAAATAATGCTTTATGACCTTCCTGAAACCTAAATCATGTGGGCATCTGATTATTTCTGCTGTACATAGTCTTAGAAGTGGAAATACTGGGCCAGAGGGTGTAAGTGTTTTTAAAAGATTTCCGATAGCTATTGGGAATTTACTTTGCTGAAAGGTGGTATAGCAGTTACATACTTGTCATCTGATTTTCTTTGCCTTGAGAACTATCTGGGTGGCTATTGTGGAAACTTTCCTAGCAAATATTTGTTTATTTATTGTTTGCTTCATTCACTTATTCATTTATTCAGTAAACATTTATAGAGCGATAGTGCCTAGGGAGAAATTAAAATGTCTAATTACACAATATTATGCATTTTTCAAAACTCATAGAGATGTATACCACAAAGAGTGAATTGTACTGTATGTAAATTTAAAAAACAAAATTCTAAAAATGATTAAGAAAAGCCCATTGCTTCAAGGAACTTAAAATCCAGGGAAAGAGATAAGACATGCACGTAATAATTATAACACAAAACAACATATTAAAAGTACCATATAGGAAGGGAAAATATTTACTGGTACATTTCGTGTGCCAGGAACTGGACCAGATATTTTACACATTCATTCATTTGTTCATTTCCTGGGAATACAAAGATGAAAAACCTGAGTGCCTGTTCTCAAAGAGGTCCCAGCTTCATGGGAGTGGGACCTGCAAACAATCAACCACCACCATGATAATTACTCTAAGTTGCACATGCAAGAGAACAGAACTTGCCTGAGGGAGTTGAGGCTGGTTTCTGAGAAGAGAGGGAACTTGCCAGGAGACATGAAGGAACACAGTGCTTTGCCTCATTTACTCCTCACAGTTGCCTGGTGAGGCAGAGCTTCCACACTTATTTTACACAGGAGGAAATGGAAGCTATAGAGCTTAAGTGAAGTGTCTTGCCGAAGGTCACACAGCAGAAAAGTGGCAGAGCCACAAATTTTGCCTAGATATGTGCTTTCTGTCCTAGTCACTAGATCCCTAGAGAGGGACTGGAATTTAGGATAAGCATTGCAGGATGGGGAGGAAGTAGCTCTGGAGTAACCCAAGACCAGCATCTCATGGGGAGAGGTTCATACGCAGGGAGTCAGGTCAGAGACCAGAGGCTCATTTAGCGGAGCGGTGCAGGGTAGATGATGGTGGCAGCCAGATAGCAGACAGCCTTACATTCTCGGCTGAAGGCTATGGACTTTTGCAGGCAGGGAAATGATTGATGTTTTGAGAACAAAGGAATGGCCTGCCAAGAGATGTGCATCAGAAAACATCAATCTGGTCTCAATATATGTTATTTGGGTGATGGATACCCTGAAAGCCCTGCTTGACTATTATGCAATCTATGCATCTAATGAAATTATACGTGTGCCCCATACATTTATATAAACAAAAATAAAAGGAATTGACAACCTAGAAAAAACAAAGAGGAATGAATAAATGGAAATGCCAAAGAGAAAAAAAATAACTTGGTAGTAGCACCCTGAAAGGATCCAGATGAAGGGTAGACAGAGATTTCCATCTCTCTTGGAGAACTCTCCTGTTCAGTGGTAGCACACCTAGAATGTCAGAGTAAGGACACAGTGCATCTTAGTCCAGTGATCACTTCCCCACTAACTAGGCCCCATCCTTAGTTATTCCCAGGATTTTGTTTCCTTATTCCAGCAGTTGCGTATCTAAAATGTCAGAGTAAGGACGCAGTACACCTTAGCCCAGTGATCACTTCCTCACTAGTTAGGTCCATCCTTAGTTATTTCCAAGATTTTGTTTCCTTTATGAATCCTGTCAAAATAGTAGACAAACTGAGACCTAGCTTTTGTTGTATTATTTCAGTTAAAGCAAATAAACAAAACCTCTTCTACTCAAATATCATTTCCTTTGCCTTTTCTACCTCTACTTCCAGCTGGCGATTCCAAAAATAAAAAGCTTTGTTTCCTCAAATAATAACAATGCACAATGTTGGAATATTCCAGTGAGTCATACATTGGTAGTCACACACAGGGATGGGGGCGACTTTAACCTGAAAACTCCAGCCCCTAATGGGCCTTTCCCATTGGAACCAGGTTTTACTCTTAAGGGCCTGGGTGGAGCTTGGGCCCTAAGCGTGGGCTATAAGCAGGGGCTGGATGAGTAGACCGCAAGGCAGTGCTGTGGAGTCTAGCTTGGAAAGGTAAACATCCAGAGCCAGTAGAGCTCAAAAGCTCTCAAAGGGTAACCAGAGCAGTATTTGGAGGAAGTATGCACCAGTTTCATCCCCATGTCCTTCTTGAAGGGGATGCTGTGGGTGGATCATGGGTATATGGATTTTAAGTCTTTAAGAATCAGAATGTAGAGCCCACCTATTTCTTTTCTGTGGCACTGCAATTTGCCCCCAGCTCTAACTTCAAAACACAGGGCCTTGGTCTTTAGTTCCAAAATCATCTTAGGATAGTTTTCTTACTCCATGGCCTACTGGGCCCTGGCCTGCTTCACCATTTTTTCAACTTCATCTCAGATTTATCCACCACCCTCCAGGCTCCCTGACTTTCCTTTGGTCTCTTAAATGTGCCAAAGTATTTTCAGCTTCAGGGCCTTCACTGCTGCTATTCCCTGTGAGCACAGTGCCTTTCCTTTTGCTCTTCCTCAAGTGACCAGACAGTTCCCACAACCCGTTCACCATCTGCTAAGGGTGTTTGTGACTTCACATTGTGAAAGGTATCCTCACTTTATTATTCTCTAATTCAGGAAACTTCATTGCAATTAGAGATCATATATTTATTTTTTTGTTTAGTTTACAAGACTCAGTCACCCCTACGACTAGATTTTATGCTCCATGAATTTAGGGCTGGCCTATTTTATGTACTAATATACTAATCTACATACTCAGTTCAGTGATGAGATCACAGAAGGGGCTTTAGTAACATTTGTGGAAGGATTGAACCTGGGTCATTTCCTTACCGTAGCCTTAGCAACTCATTTCCAGTGTGCTGGGTGCATGTATAGGACAGAACAGGGTGGCTCTCTGCTCTACAGCGTTGGGTCTAATGGCCTGTCCCACACCCCTTAGCCTCTCTTCATGGGTTGGTTGGAGCTGATGGCGCCAAATGAGAAGATCCCACTGAAGATGCTCCAGGGGCTGGCAAGAATCACTTTAAAGAAAAATAATCTATCTCTTCCATGAAATGAAAATAGTAACCAGGACGATAATGTTTTCATGGGTTTGAGAAAAAAAAAATTTCTTCCACCATTGTCGTGATCATTTTGGAAATTCTAAAATCTGTTTCTCTGGGCAAAGAAAAAATTTATCTCACTGATGAAGTATATTTAAGGGAGTTTTCTTTTCTTTTTTTTTTTTTTTTGCCAGGGGGTGTGGTCTTTAAGAATAGTTTAGGAAGACTTATGTTTTTTTCCCCCTATTCCAGAGTCACTTTGCAACTTAAGTAGAAATTCCTATATGTTCTCTCATCTCTTAATCATGCACAGACTCTTCTAGAATATCTCTTATCTGAATAGCTTCTAAGGGGCTAGTCACTCACAGCAGTGGAATGGGCAGTGTTTGGAGTCTCAAGACACAAGGGGGGAGTTAAATCAGCTTTTCTTTTTGTGGAAAATGGGGTTCAGTGACCTGCCTTCTGTTTCCTCTCTCTCTTCCTACCTGCAGTGAGTAGTATTACTAGCCTTTTCTATATTCTTTCCCTCCGATCTTCCTGCTCTTCTTTCCCACTCCAAAGGCACATGCCATGCAAAATATTTGAACTAGACCCTCCTCCAAAGCCCAGCTTTTACACTGACTCACCCTCAGCAACCCTGAACTAAGACTCCATGTTTCAACTGTCTTTGTCATTCCTGATCAGCATGCCTCTGTGCCTTCATAGACGTTGTCCCCTTTCCCTGGAATTTTGCTCCATTCCTATCTCCCGCCAATGCCTGTCTCTATGTGTCAGACCCCTATTCATCCTCTAGAACTCAACTTGGACATCACTTTCTCCTCCTGGAAGCCTGCCCTGATTGTCAAATTCTGTTCACTGACAGTACCTCACGCTTTCCCAGACACTCTCATTATATTGTCATAATATGTTTACACATCTAACTGACTAAATGTGAAATACTCTGGAGGTTGGGCAGGACTGGGTCAAATTTATCATTTGCATCATTAGGACATAGTAGATACCACTTATTAATTAATGGATGTGGAGAGCATTTTATTTGCTTCAAGACGTATGCCAAAATAAAACACAGCAAGCTAGTTATTTGTACTTCAGCTCCCATTTTTAAGTCTTCTCACATTATTATATATTACAAATATAATTGGTAGTTAGGATCCTTCCTTTCTGTTTATCTTTATTGTCAAGTCCTAACTGAGCCCCAGTGTGTGAATGAGAGCCTCAAAGATGCTCTCTGTGGATAGAAGTGGAGGAAGAGGGAAGACACAATCCCTGTTCTCAAGAAGCTTGCAGTCTGAAGGAGGAGAAAAGACAAACAGCACTGATGGAAGGAGGACACCTGTGCCTGATTACTGCTGTTCTGTCAGTGAAACCCCAGAGATTTACAGTCACTTATCACCACTGTAAAGAACAATGTGAAAGTCAGGGCCAGGTGCGATGGCTGATGCCTCTAATCCCAGTACTTCAGGAGACCGAGGCCAGTGGATCCCTTGAGCCCAGAAGTTTCAGACCAGCCTGGACAACATGGTGAAACCCTGTCTCTACTGAAAATACAAAAGTGGTGGCACACGCCTGTAGTTCCAGCTACTAGGAAGGCTGAGGAGGTGGGATAACTTGAGCCCAGGAGACGAAGGTGGCAGTGAGCCAAGATCACACCACTGCACTCCAGGCTAGGTGACAGAGCCAGACCCTGTCTCTCAAAAAAAAAAAAAAAAAAAAGTCACCCACTGGGTATCTTGGAGCATAACATTATCGGGCACATTTAAATATAAATAAAGATTTGACATTGAGATACAAATTCACCACACTCCTAATTATTCAAAAATATTATTCTATCTTGATTGTCACCCATATACTTTTGTGCACATGGGAAATGCACCCATGTGCATTTCCACAATGACATACTAAATAGACACACTTTTTTTTAAGGTAGGCTTCAGGCAAAATCAATACATAAAACAAAAACAGTTTTTCATGATGCATTTAACTTTATAAGATATAATCTCATTAATACCAAGTGCCAGTTTATCAGTGGACACGTATGTATTATTTCTATATAGCTGTAATAAGAATGAGCATACTTTTTGCTGTAATTAATAACTTCTGTATATTCATACATTTTTTTCCCCATAAGACCATGTAGTTCCAGTTTTCAATTTGTAGTAATGATGTAGAATCTATCATAGAATATGCTATTAATTGCTTGAATATGTCCCTGCTATTGGTTATTTAGGTTGCTTAATTGCTTTTTCTCCCTGTGAGGGATAGCACTGTTATAAATATTTCCATACAAATAGCTTTTTTTCTTTTTCGCTTTTGAATTATTTCCATGGAATATAAGAGTATATTACCTAAAGTGGAATTAGCAGGTTAATGGGCATAAATAGCTTTGTCATTCTGCCAGAATGCTCCCTGGCAGGTCTAGGCCAGCATACAGTATTCCCAGGAGGATATGGGAATATCTGTTTCTTTATAATATCCTTAAATTTCATAACTTTGAAATGAATTTTCACTAATTCAAATGGCATTTTGGCATTTCAGAAATGATTTAATTTGCTTTTCTTTAATCTGCTGAAAGCAAGATGCCAGGCCTTTTTTCAGCATTGGTTCACTCTCTACATTTCTTCATGTATAAACTCCCTGTCCTTGTATTTCAGAGATCATCCTGCTTTGGTGGGTCTTAGACTAACAAATGGTTATCTTTTCTGATATAAGGAAAAATAGAATGTGCCTTATCACTTTGCTAATTATTTTTCTTTGTCCTGCAGCATATTTTCACATTACACAAATTACACCTATCACAGGTACACCCAAGTGCAGGAAGTTGGTGGTTTTAGTGAATTAGTAGCTATTCCCATGGAGCCAGTCAGGGGCTGGCGTCTGTTCAGCGCACCTTCCAGACTCATCAGACTTTTAAAAACCACTTTGTGGTGAGGAAAGAGGGAGGGCTTAGAGGTCCCAGCTCTGCTGCTGTGTGACTGGGGAGGTTCCTTAGCCTCTTTGAGCCTGAGCTTCCTCAGCTGAATCATTGGAAACAAAACCTAGCTTGCAGAATCATTTGGAACATAAGTTGGTGCTGCTTAGAGTGGTCTCTCCTTACTTTCACTTCCTTCTACTTGTTCCATCCTTCTCTTCTCTCTCTTTAAGACCAACAGGGAATACAGCTGCTAGAGTTTGGAGGGAGGCCAAGCCTTCAGCCCAGGCACCCAAGAGTTCACCATGCCCAGAGCCTGTATCCACCTTCGTGGACCCAGCTTCCTGGCTTCTGGGGCAGCACAGTGTCTGTTCCCCTCAAGCCCAAAGGAAGTTTGTTGTTTCCAACACCCAGACAGCCTCAGTACTTTCACCAACTTGGAAGCGGTGGATCTACAGTCATCTTGAAGGGGCCCACACTACTTATGAGCACATTTCATGAGAGACCTGGCCAAGGAGGAAGATATGGCCCATGGATTTCCTTTCCAGGAAATTAAGGGAAACTACCCCTTATTTAGTACCTAATAAGGGCTGCTGACACATTATCTCAATTTTCAATTGGCAATCATAGGAGTCACTGTTTTTTTCCTTTTCTCCTCCCTTCCCTGCCTCCCTCCTCCCCCCTTTTCCCCCTTCTCCCCTTCCTCCCCCCTCCTCTTCCTCCTTCCCCCTCCTCCTCCCCCTTCCCCCTCCTCCTCCTCTTCCTCCTCCCCCTTCTCCTTCTTCCTCCTCTCCTTCTCCCTCCTCTCGCTTCTCCCTCCCCCTCCTCTTCCCCTTCCCCCTCCTCCTCTCCTTTCCCCCTCCTCTCCCTTCTCCCCTCCCCCCTCCCCCCTCCTCCTATCCCCTTCCCTTCTTCCTCCTCTCCCTCCTTTTCTCCCCTCCCCCTCCTCCTTCTCTCCCCTCCCCCCTCCCCCTCTTCCCCTTTCTTTTCCCTTTTTTCCCTCTTATTTTCCCTCCCCTCCTCCTCTTCCCCTTTTTTGTTGGCAGGCAAGTGAGTAAGGGGGTGAGCAGATGAAGAAATCAGTCAGGGGGGATCAGTGTTTTTGCTCATGGTCACACAATAGGAAGTACAGAGCTAAGATTTGAACTGAAATCTGTCTGAACTCAAAGTCCACGTTCTTTCTGCCAAGCATGCTGGCCCTGAGATTATCCCTTTCCACCTCTTAGAAGCTTTCCCTGAGCTTTCTACCACACATTACCTTCCTTCGCGTCCGTCTTTCTTTGAGATTTACCAATCATGTCACCAATTGAACACTTCTCATTTAATGCCTTGAATGATTAAACATATTTGGCCTGCAGGTTGCCCTATCTACGTAGGTCTGTATACACACACACCTGTGCACACTTGGTTAGTCAGGACACTGCTGTGTGTTCTGCTCCAGGAAACTTTCCTACTGGCTCACCTCCCCTCACTTCTTTCTGTAATTCATGTACTGAGCTGGTGGCAGTTGTTTGTAAATGTGACCCAACCTCTTGACAAAAGTGCATGTCTCCAAGAGTGTGTGTCTGACCCAAGTTAAGCCAATTGGAATCCCTTCCTAGGAATTGGAGGTTAGGAACAAGAGAGAGCACAATTTTTCTTCTCTTTCTTTCTTCTCCTCCCTCCCTCCCTCCCTCCCTTCCTTCCTTCCTTCCTTCTTTCTCTCTTTTTTTTTTGGAGCTGGTCCTCTAGCATGTGAATCTTAAGAGGTGGGGAGGGCCCAAGGGGTGCCAGGTAGACTCGGGGAGAGGTGGGTGGAGCCTCCCTTCAAAAGAAGAGATATGAAGAGGGTCCTGTAGGCTCCCAGTCCTGCATTAGTCCTTTCCTGAGTCACAGCTGCAGCCCTGTCCTTGGCTACTACAGGATCCCCTGCTTTTCTGTGCCTCCCTCTACTCTGAGCTTATGTCAGTTCCACAGGGCCCCTTGCTTGTCTTCAGAAAGATTCCAACCCCTGTTGCCCTGGGTTCTGCCAGCTGAATGTGGGATTTTCTGATTATTATCAACCTACCTGAAGAGTAATCGTGGGTTCCAATTGAGAAATTTGCAGAGGTGTGAACTTGAACCATACCTGCTTCTAAGCTGGTGTGTAGGGATGAGTGCACTTCTCAGTGGGCCTAGCTAAGTACGGCATTCATGTCCGTGTGGGACTTTTTGTTTTTTCTGCTACTTTTTTACATGGTAGCTTTTTGCCTTATGATAAAAACAAAATGAAGTGAAACAAAACTAAATTCAGACTTAATAATATCCATCCAAGCTGGAGATAAAATGAGTGAAAATGGAAAAGGTTAATAACTAGGTCATGTTTCATGATGGAAATGTGATTGGAGAAAAGGCCAGGGGGGTGACAGACTTTTTTGTATTTGAGGTTTTGTGGATTTGCAGGAATCTCAATGTCACTTGAGAACTCTGAGGGGGTGCACGTCAGTGTGTACAAGATTCACCTGGATAGCCTATAAAATGCAGATTTCCAGGCCCTGCTCCCAGAGTGTACATAATGCATGAAAGCTAGGGACCAGGGTCTGTGTTTTTAAGTAAGTTTCTCAGATGAGTCTGGCTCAAGGGGTCTGTGAGTCACACTTTGACAGATTCTTACCTGTTGTATATTACATTGATCTGTATCTGTTTGTCTGTCTATAGGTTCCCATGTATCTTCATCTCTTTCTCTCTCTCTCTCACTCTCCCACCCACACACATATCCACTCTTTCAGTAAGCTCCTCACATCTCCTCCTCTCATATGCCCACAATACCCGATAAATCCTTTGCACATTTCATGTGCCAGGTAAATGCTTGCTGGTTCTATTATTCCTCAGCTGTTATTCTGGGATGAACTTTTCCTTGGAGCAGGGCCACACCCAATACTATCCACTTGGACCCTTCCATGTGCTGGGCAGTGGGAGGCAGGTGCGCCCTTTCCCTTTCCCCAGATCTACCTCCTACTCACATGCAACCTACTCATTTGAGTCAAAATTCTAATTTTAGAAGAAAACTAGGGCCTGACATCTAAGCCTTGCCAGGTGCATGGCCTGGAGGAAGAGAAGTTGAGGGCTGGAGAGTAGCTCAACAGCTGGGATGTGGAACTCAGGTTTTAGGAGGGTGGAGAGGCAGGAGGGAAATGCAGAAGGCAGTGATGTGGCCTTCACTTCCAGAGCCAAGATTGCTCATGCAGCTATGAAATCAAACCTGCAGTTTATTGTGTTTTCCTTAACCACTGGGTTTAGAATGGAAAGTTGGCTTGAGGTTGAGTCTCTGATCCTATCTTGAGGATGTTGGGTTTACTTTAAACTTAGTCTTAAGGAGATTCTAGTGGAGGTTCTCATATGCACCAAGCTGTCATGGTAACTTCAGGGGTGCCAAAATTGCTGCCTTAATTGACACCCTCTAATCAGTAAGGAGGTGGAATTTGAAACATTAGGAGGGAACAGATTTTTTAGGGTAAGAATATATTAGGTGCTGCCATTTATGTGTCGTGGGATTTTGCTTGGTTACCTAATCTAAGTCTCTATTTCATCCTTGAATAAAATGGGAATAATAGTAATCATAGGATTGTTGCAAGGGTTAAATGAGAAAATAGATGTAAATATTGACTTCTGGTACTGCTTCCATTATTGTCATTAACTGGAATTTATCAACTGGCTAACATTTATCCTATAAATATTTACTTATTAACAGATGTTTATAAACATCTACTATGTATCAAGTAGGGTTTTATTTATTTATGGGTTTACCAATTCATAACAAAGATCAAGAGGCAAGAAAAAACAGTAGGTCATTCATTCTGAAGATACTTTTTGAACACCTACTGTGGATTAGGTGTTTGAAGCACCTACTGTGAACAAAATGCTCTGCTTTTCTGAAGCCCTGTGTTCTGTTTGGTCATGCCTAATTACTCTTTTAATTGTAAAGGATTGAGTTTGTCAATGTTTTATTTAGAATATTTGCATCAAAATTAAATGTGACCTATTTTTGACTCCCCCTAAAATAAAGAGACTCAACACTTGCTCTTAAATATCTCACAATGTAGTGAGAGAAGATAAAATATTAGTATTACAATGCAATAAGAAGTTGCTGTAATGTTAGGATGCATCAACAATCATATATATAAAAGAAGGAGCAACAGAATCTGTCTTGAGAAGTCATGATAGGCCTTGTAGAAGTGATTTTGATCTGAGGCTTAAATGGTGGGAGAAGTATTTTAAGCACAACAGGAACACAAATGGGTTGAAACAGAAGAAAGATTGATTGACTGATTGAACAGAAAGGACTAGATGTTTATGGCTTCATGGCAGGCTTGATCCAACAGCTCAAATGATGATGTCGTCAAAGACTTAGATTTTCTTAGTGTTTGTACTCCGGCTTGTGCATTCTTGGCTGCATCTTCGGGTTCCACACTGTGTACCTTCAGCAACTTCAGGCATTCTCTATACTCTGTTGGTTGAAGCAGTCACAACATTTTGAAGGGAGGAACATAGACCCCACTTCTCAATAGAGGGTGCATCAGGGTCAAATTGTAAGGTAAGCATGTGGAATGGGAGATACCAGAAAATATAATGGGCCACAGATGGAGAGATGAGTGTGGACTGTGGTCATGAGGGATAACTCCCTGCTGGGGACAGGGCTTGAGCTGATGCTTAAAGAGTGGATAGCTGGAAGCTGGCAGGCAGAGAAGGGCAGGAAGAGAACGTGTGCACATTCCTGGGGACACTGGTGAGGGTTTGTGTTCCTTTTTGGGTCTTCTAGATGCCTCCTTACTGCCTAGAGCAACTAAATAGGCTAAAAATGGAGTCTGTTGCTACCATCTATCTGTAGAAGACCAAAGCATTCAGCAATTTCAAAGCACATGGCTCATTTTTGGTGTCTTACATATTCAACCTCAGGTTTAAAGTCCCCTGTGCCCAGTAAGTTGATCAGGCTTGATAAAATGCAAAGCCATTTCTCCTGACTTCTGCCTTTGTTTTCTGTTCTGTTCTGGGATAGGAGGAGCCTCTGTACCATGGGATTGGAAGACTCACCAATGTCCTCGAGTTGGCACAATAAGTGCCCTTGTTAGCGCAGAAATCACATTAAATCAGTTATGTGCTTACTTGCCTGTCTCTCCACCATTATGCTGAGAGTCTTGGGAGCGAAGAAACTGTGTCTAACACATTCCAGATTCTGAAGCAGAGCCAGGTACATAGTAGGTGCTGTGTACAAGGTTATTGGAATAAAATAACCTTGAATGAAACTTCAAGGTTGAATGACAGCGGTGTTCAACACACCTGGGCACTTTCATACCATCTCAGCCTACTGCAAGGTCCACATTTGTTTCCACCCCTTATTTTTTATTCCTTCTCTTAGTCCTGGAGTCTGACCAGCTCCTCTGTGATTCTTATTTCTCTAGATCAGGAATCTGATCTGTCCTCAGTTTCTGTATCTGTATCTGACAGTCAGGTCTCAGAACTGAGGCCTTAATTCCCAAGCACACGTTGTCTGTTTCTTATCATGGAGGGAGACTGTTTAGACCAGAGTCAACACACAAGAAGGACTGCTGTGTCCCTTTACCCTTTTCCTTGGCAAGTTTTCCTGGCATGAACTCTTGCTGTAACTAAGATATGTGAGGAACTTACTTTTACAGAGATATTTTGCCAAAGATAAATTTCTCAGGACTGTGGCCATGGATTCTTAGCAAAAGGAAGGACAAGGAGATATGATCAAATATGTGCTGGTGAATCAATACAAATAAATTATGTGTTCTTTGTTATCATGTCCTAGGCTACATGAGAGAGGGCTCTTAATCATCCACCATCAGCCGCTGGAGGTTCTGCTCCTTTCTCAGGAGTTATGTGGAGACAAACCCAGGCATATGTTATTTTAGGCAACCCAGATCACTTTCTGGTGGGAATATTGGTGAGGCTGCTAGAGGAATGCTAGCCTCTGCAAAAGACTGGAGGAGAGCATTTCCTCTCAGAGTCTGGCACGGCCCTCAATACGCTCTAAGTTTTTCTACCTCTAATGTCCCTGGGATTTATCAGCACTTTCCTGCTTGAATGAATGGTCATTCTGCTGTGATATATGGGACCAATCTCTGGCGATTTTAATCAAGTATGTGACTAAGAGCTTGGACAGATTAAAATCTACACCTACCCCAACTTCCCACCATATAAATGAGGTGGCTCTTTATCTCTTATATCTTGGGATGTGGCTGCCATGGCCCTGTTATCTGCCATTCTGGGCTAGGACCTAGACCAAGGCCAACTCAGGAAGTACATGCATTCTGGGCAAGGTGAGATCCAGGTAAGCAGTTTGTAAAAGGAGCTAAAGAGGTGACAAGACATGGGGGTGAGGCTAGGAGATAATAATCTAGGAAAGGAGCCTCTCCAAAGGCACTGGACAGGCAGTAACAAACATGCCTGCAGGGCCAATAGGCAGATGAGTAAGGACAAAATAGGGCACAGGGAGAACCTAGGCCATGAGCAGGTTTCCAAGACAGGGAGGATGCACAAGTTTGGGGAAATAAGTTGGAAACCACCGCAACCAACCTGGAACATGAAATGAGGTTTAGGCCATGGGAACACTTAGATGGTCCTCCCCTATGTGTTGGATTGGAGCTGGATCTCAAACCTAGACTTGTGATTAAAATGAATTATATTAACTTCTTGGATATCTCTGAGACACCTTTTTTTTTTCCTATTCTGTTCCATTTGCAGTTTTTAGTGACAACTTTTTCGTAAGGGATTCCCTCCCACCTCCCTTCTCTCCTTTCCCACTGCCATTGCCTCAGTTCAGATTTCCTACCTCTTATGTTTGGACCATTGCAGTATCCTTCTCACTAGGCTTTCTGCTTTTCATCTTCACTGATCCACCCTTCATACTCCTGGCCATTTCATTTCCAAAGTGCAGGTCCTAAAATGTCACTGACTTATTCAAGCTCATTAGACATCTTCATGGTATTTAATAAGTCAAGTCAAAACTCTTTAACTTGGTGTAGTTGGCAGAATAGTGGCCTCCCAAAGATACCCATGCCCTGATCTCTAGAACCTGTGGATGTGTTAGGTCACATGACAAAGGGAAATTAAGACAGTAGGTGGAAATAAGGTAGCGGTCAGCTGAGTTTAAGATAAAGCGATTGTCTTGAATTATTTGGCTGGGTACAATGTAATCATGAGGGTCCTTAAATGGGGAAGAGGGAGGAAGAAAAGTCAGTTTTCAGAATGATGCCATATGAGAAAGACCTGACCAGCCATTGTTGGCTTTGAAGACTGAAGGGGACCATGAGTCAAGGAATGGGGGAAGCCTGTAGAAGCTGGGAAAAGAAAAACAACAGATTTTCCCCTAGAGCCCCCACAAGGAATGTAGAACACAACCCTACCAACACCTTGATTATAGCCAGTAAAACCCATTTTGGACTTCTGGCCCCCAGAACTGTGAAATGATACATTTGTGTTATTTTAAATTCGTGGTAATCTGTTACAACAGCAATAGAAAATTTACACACCTGGTATTTAAAACCACTGTTATTTGGCCCCAGTAGATATCTCCATCTTCTTCTCTATGTATGTGAAGCTCTAGCCTCAGAAGACAATGGGTAGAGTGTCTCCAACCTAGTGTAAGTCAGACCAGTTTCAAATTTTTTTTGCAGGAAGTTGTATAAGCATGTATCTCCCTTCTTGCACTGAAAGTGCCTTAGGTCAGGAACTTTGTGTCTCTCATCCCTACATCCCCTTAGTACCAAGCATGATGTGTTGCCTGTAAGAGAGACTCTGTTGTAATTTGTAGGATTGAATAGGAGGTGAGTTGTGATGAATGCCCAATCATGAGTTGGTGATAGGGTATTCACTTCATTATTATTTACAGCAGTGGTGCTGAACGCTGTCCCAGGTGCTGGAGGTGCTGAGCGCTGTCCCAGGTGCTGGAGATATAACTGCAAATAAAACAGATGTGTTGATACTGAAGCATCTTAACAGTCTAGCCAAGCTCCTGCCTTTGCCCTCATCCGAAGCAGCTGAGGCTAGTGGCTGCTTCCAGTCTGGAGAGATGCTGATCCCCAGGAAATTCACTGGAGTCAGCAGCTGAAATTGTTTGTCTGGGAGCTCTTTTAGCTCCTGAGACCCAAGAGGGAGCCCTGCCCCTGACAGAAGCTCCAGAAGAAAGGGAAGTGTGTGTGCCTGCAGGCGGAACCAGCAGAGACAGCCCCTGAAATGAAAAGAGACAAGAGGGTTGGATCGCACACCAGGCAAAATGGACTTGGATGGACCTGTGATCTTCCCATCGCGGAGGCTGTCAGTGCGTGTCCACACAAAGCAAGCATTGGCATGCAGGGAGTTTCAGGCTTTTATCTCTGCATCAGTGAGAGGCCTGATGAGGTTGCTCTTTATTTTGTGAGCTTCAAGTTGTCACCACTAAAGTGACATGCCCCTTCTTGAGGACATGGCATTTCCTCACTCAAATGGCAAATGACCTGGTTTGCTCAGAGACAGGGAAAAAGGAAGGAACCTAATGCATGCTGACGGCTTACTGTGTGCCTGGAAGTACAATACCCTTTAGCTGATCCTCACAACAACCGAATGAAGGGTGTGATCTTGGCTAACTTTAGTATGAGGACACTGAGGCTCAATAGGGTAAGCCCCTTTCCTAAGGTCACACGAAATAAGTGGCAGACCCTGGATTCTACACTAAAACTTTCTGGTTTAATGCTTTCACTTTTTCTCAAAGAAACAGATCGCTTATATTAATATTTTCATTTGTGTTAATGATCATCTCTGGAGGTTTCACATTAGTGGCATTGCAGCCAGTTTCCTCTTCCATCAGCTCACATCCATTTCTGCCCTTGGCTGCCTTCTCAGGGTGGTTTTGATGGTGGTTGGATGGATGGAGTAATGGACAGGCAGAAAGGTATGAGCTCAGACTCCCACCTAATGGTACACCTTTGGAGAGAATTAAGCCATGGTCTGATGAGATGTTATTATGGAATACAGAAATTGGCAAGGAATTGTGTGGTCATTTAGCCCCACCCCTGTTGCTGCGCTGCATGCTACCTAAATCATTTCCAAGAATGGCCATCTCATTTTCAAAGTCCCTTAGGGAATGAGAGTGAATGGATTTTTAATTCATTTTTAATGGCTCGTTACACAAAACCAGAACAACCCCCCACTATTCAACAGCCATTTTTCACAGTCTCCTTGTTTCAACAGCATTGCGTTTTCATTTCCTTGATTTGTCACTTGCCTTATTCAGTTACCAAATTCTGCAAAGTACTTTCTTAACAATGGCTCATTTTTAAGTCAGGATAACTAATGCTTGTTAATTTCTATGTATCTTATCTCTCCCTTGGATCACCTTGGAATAGAGAAACCTGTGTTTGGGTGCTGACTCCTGCCTCTTCCTACTTGCATGAGCGGTACAGTTTCCTTATCTAGGCAATGGGGATAATGCTATCTCCCTTTTGTCATAGTTATGCTCATTATCTGTGTAATACATGTCAAGCATCAAGTACAGTGGTTGGCACTTAGTAGGTCCTCAGTAAATGTTAGCATGCTCACCTTGGCCCTTCCTGTATTTGTTCCTCTCTTGTATAAACTACTGTAGTTTAATTAAGTTGTGATTTTTTCTGGAAATTTAGTGTTTTCTTTCATCTACACCCCATTAGGTACAGGAGTATACACACATATACCTCAGAGATACTGTGTGTTACAGTCCACCACAATAAGGTGAATATCACAATAAAGCAAGTCACACAAGTTTTTTGGTTGCCCCATGCACATAAATGTTATGATTACATTATACTGTCATCTATTAAGTGTTAAGTAGCATCATGTCTAAAAAAATACATACTTCAAGTAAAAATATTTTATTGCTAAAAATACTAATGATTACCTGAGCCTTTAGCGAGAAATCATCTTTTTTGCTGGTAGAGGGTCTTGCCTCAATGTCAATGGCTGCTGACTGATCAGGTTTGTGGTTGGTGAAGATTGGGATGGCTGTGGCAATTTCAGAAAATGAGACAACAATGAAGTTTGCTGCATTGGTCGACTCTTCTTTCATGAAAGATTTCTCTGTAGAATGTGATGCTGTCTGATAGCATTTTACCCACAGTAAACTTCTTTCAGAATTGAAGTCAGTCTTCTCAAGCCCTGCCACTGCTTTATCCACTAAGTTTATGGAATAGTCTAAATCTTCTGTTGTCATTTCAATAATGTTTGCAGCATTTTCACCAGGAATAGATTCCATCTCAAGAAACTGCTTTCTTTTCTCATCTGTTTAAGTTTAATCATGAGATTGCAGAAATTCAGACACATCTTCAGGGTCCACTTGTAATGCTAGTTCTCTTGCTATTTCGACCATATCTGCAGTTACTTTGTCCACTGAAGTCTTAAACCCCTCAAACTTATCTATGAGAGTTGAAATCAATCTATTCCAGACTCCTATTCATGTTGATATTTTGATCTCCTCCCATGAATCATAAATGTTCTTCATGACATATGGAATGGTGAATGCTTTCCAGGTGGTTTTCAATTTACTTTGCTGAGATTCATCAGAGGAATCACTGTTTATGGCAACATAGTTTTATGAAATGTATTTTTTAAAAAACTAAGTCTTGGAAGTGAAATTACTCCTTGACTCACGGGTACATGATGGATGTTGTGATAGCAGGCATAAAAACAACATTAATATCTTTGTACATCTCCATCGCAGGTCTTGGGAGACCAGGTGCATTGTCAGTAAGCAGTAATATTTTGAAAGAAATATTTTTATTGGAACAGTAGGTCTCAACAGTGGGCTTAAAATTTTCAGTAAACTGTGCTGTAAAAAGATGTGCTGTCATCCAAGCTTTGTTATTCCATTTATAGAACACAGGCAGAGGAGATTAAGCATAATTCTTAAGGGCCCTAGGATTTTTGGAATGGTAAGTGAGCACTGGCTTTAGCCTAGATGAGTTATCCTGTCTTTTGAAGCTTTGAAGCCAGGCATTGACTTCTCCTCTCTTACTATGAAAGTCCCAGATGGCATCTTCTTCCAACAGAAGGCTGTTGGTTTACATTGAAAATCGATTATATAGTGTAGCTACCTTCATTAATGATGCAAGATAGATTTTCTGATAACTTGCTGCAGCTTCTCCATCAGAACTTGCTGCTTCACTTTGTACTTGTATGTTATGGACATCCCTTCTTTTCTTAAACTTCATGAACCAACCTCTGCTAGCTTCAAACTTTTCTTCTGAAGCTTACCTCTCTTAGCCTTCATGGAACTGAAGAGCGTTAGGGCCTTGATCTGGATTAGGCTTTGGCTTAAATGAGTGTTGTGGCTGGTTTGATCTTCTGTCACTAAACCTTTTTCCCTATCAGCAATAAGGCTGTTTTTCTTTTCACGTGTATGTTCACTGGAAAAGTGTTTAAAATGTCCTTCAAGGACTTTTCCTTTGCATTCAGAGTTTGGCAAACTTTGGCACAAGAGACCTAGCTTTCAGTCTATTTTGGCTTTTAATGGGCCTTCTTTGCTAAGCTTAACCATTTTTACTTTTGATTTAAAGTGTGAGATGTGTGACTCTTCCTTTTACTCAAACACTTAGAGGCCATTGTAGGGTTGATATTTGGCCTAAATTCAGTATTGTTATGTCTCAGAGAATGGGGGCATGTGGGCTGAGGAGAAGGAGAGTGATGGGGAACAACCGATCAGTGGAGCAGTCAAAACTTGCACATTTGTCAATTAAGTTCACTGTTTTATATGGGCATGGTTCATGGTGCCCAAAAAGCAATTACAAAGTAACATCAAAGATCACTCATCACAGGTCATCATAACAGATATAATAATAACAAAAAAGCTTGAAATGTTGTGAGAATTTCCAAAATGTGATGCAGGGACACACGGTGGGCACATGCTGTTGGAAACATGGTTCCAACAGGCTTGCTCGACATGGGGTTGCCACAAGCCTTCCATTTGGAAAAATTAAAAAGAAAACCACAGTATCTGTGAAGTGCAATCAAGTGAAACACAGTAAAACAAGGTACCTTTGTCTTCTCTAGTGGCCCTTAGAGAATGATAACTCTTTAAAACTTAATATGGTCTGATTTCGGGAGATTGCTTTCATTATCTTCCCGCCCTGCTCCTGTGTCCCTTTCTCCTTACCCTGTTGTGGACATTCTCAAAGTTATTTCAAAGCCACCTTGAGCTCTCCCTTCTGGAGAGGCTTGGCAGACTAGCTTATCTAGGGAAAAGAAATCCTTGAAAGACATTGCTCCCAGAAAGGAGAGGGCTGAGAGTTTAAACTTTTTCCATCTCTTATGATCTCATCAAAGCCTCTCATCCACTGTGAGGATGTCCTGACCACCTCAGCTCAGATTCATCTTCTCCTCCTTTGAACACCTCTGGTAATACTTTAAACTCAAGAAGTGTGTTATATCTCTGTTGATTAATAGATGCCATATCAAAGAAACATTTAATAATACTTTCATAGTACAATGATGAGAAAATCAGGGTTCCTGTCCTGAGGAAGCATATAACCTAGTGTCAGAGATGCATGTGCAGATAGAAAATTATAGTCTGGTGAGTAGCAAAATTGGAGGTATGTACAACAAGTTAGGGGAACATAGATTAAGGGAAAATCAGTTCTGTCTTTGAGAACAGCTGAGACATCAGAGTGTTGATATTTGAGCTGAATCTGGAAGCATGAGAAGGAAGGAGAGCATCAGGTAGAGAACAGGAGAAGGGCTTTCAGAGGAGGGAGAAGAGCATATGGAAAGGTACGGGAAAATTGAATGGGAGAAGGGGTATTCTAGTATGGCTAAAATTCAGCAGTCATTTGGGAAAGTGACTCTAGAAGAGGTTTAAACTGCCATTTGGGGCCAGGTTGAGAAAGACCTTTTATGCCATGAGGAATTTGGATTGATTCTAAAGGCAGTGAGAAGCCACTAGAGAATTTTTGTAAGAAATTAAGTAAATGAGTTAGTTTGAAGGCCTTTGAGGCCATCTAGTAGCCAAATCCAATGGTTGATTTTTGATCTTTCTTGTAAATAAACTGTCAGCAGTATTTCACTTTACGGGGAGCTGGTCACCCTCTTCCTTGAAATGCTTTCCTCACTCGGTTTCCAGAACCCATGTTCTCCTTGATATCCTTGTATCTCCCAGCCTGTTCTGTGTCAGCCAGGGCCTCTAACTCGAGATATTTTTTGATTTTAATTTTATTTTAAGTTCTGGGTTACATGTGCAGAACATGAAGACTTGTTACATAGGTATACATGTGCCATGGTGGTTTGCTGCACCTGTCAACCCATCATCTAGGTTTTAAGCCCCACATGTATTAGGTATTCATCCTAATGTTCTCCTTTGCCTAGCCCCCCAACCCCCGACAGGCCCTGGTGTGTGTTGTTCCTCTACTTGTGTCCATGTGTTCTCATTGTTCATCTCCCACTTATGAGTGAGAACATGCAGTGTTTGGTTTTCTCTTCCTGTGTTATTTTGCTGAGGATGATGGCTTCCAGCTTCATCCATGTCCCTGCAAAGGACACGATCTCATTCTTTTTTATGGCTGCATAGTATTTCTAAAAGAAGAGATTGAATGCAGGAATTGATTACAAGAGTGCTGGAAAGGCTGGAAGAGCAAGAAAGAGGAAAGGCAAGGCTGCTCAAAGATTGGTCACTGCAGGAACCATCACATGACTGCCCAGGAGGAGAGGAAGCAGTACTAGAGGCCAAGGGTCTCTCCCACCTAGGTTCCTGCTGTGTGTGCTGAGGTGCATCAGAAGAACCCAGGAGCCTGTGCTGCTGGTTACTGAGACCCGTCCCCATTGCTTCCACCACCTCTGTTGCTGCTGATGTGTTGTCACATCAGAAGCCAGATATGTGGAGAGGGCTGCTTCTCCCTCCTCTGCCAGTCCCCACTCATGCTTTCCATTGGCTGAACTAATCTTGAAGAGAGCTCACAGGAGAGTTTTAGAAATGTAATTTGCAGGGCCCTGGTTACCTGCCATACATAGGCAGGATTGTGGGGTGAGAGTAAACAGCACAGCCTACTTCTTTGGCTATTGTGAGTGTTCTTTTCCACCCTCCTGTTTGTATTTAACCTTGTGATTCTGCCTAATATAATGCAATGACTTCTTTTTTTTTCTTTTGAGGCAAGGTCTTTGTCACCCAGGCTGGAGTGCAGTGGTGCGAATGCAGCTCACTACAGCCTTGACCTCCTGGGCTCCAGTGTTCCTCCTGCCTCAGCCTCCCGAGTAGTTGGGACCACAGATGTGTGCCACCATGCCCAGCTAATTTTTTTTAAATATTATTATTTTTTTTGGTAGAGGCAAGGTCTTGCCATGTTGCCCAGGCTGATCTTGAACTCCTAGGCTCAAATGACACTCTCACCTCGGCCTCCTAAAGTGTTGGGATTATAGATTATAGGCATGAGCCACTGCACCAAGCCACGACAAACTATACCATGAGGATACTGTCACTCTCTATCAAGAAAGAGATTCATGAAGTTCCATTAGTTGCTAAACCTTCTCTGGGTAATGTTAATTGCTTTGTAGACTTATTACAATCCTGTGTGGATATCTTATAACCCAAAGTAGTTGTGAAGCTAACCAACACTAACGTTCTTTGTATAAAAGAAAAGAAACAGAGAGAGAGTAGGAGAAAAGAGAGTAACTTATGGGCACCATCTATTTATCTGTTTTGCCCTGCTGAACCTGTGGCTGGAATTACCCCAAAAGTGACGGAAGGGAAGTTCCCACAAGGGAGTGCCCCAAACGGTACCAAGATAGGGCCAGTTGCAATTCCAAAGAAAGAAGCACTAAATGCCAGGGTGATCAGTGCAAAGCATTTATTAGGGGAACTTAGTATAGTGCTGCAGCAATCCTCATGACAGACAGCAAGAGAAAAGGGGTGATCTACCTAGATCTGTCCAAGCAACGTGGTCAGGGAAAGGAGTTTATTAGACGGTTTAAGGCATTTAGCTCAGGGCCAGGACGTCTTTCTTTCAGTGTTTTGGGCAACAACCTAGATACCTTTAACAGTTCCTGGGAATGTTCAAAAGACCAGTGTAGGTTCAAGCCTGCTGGGGAAAACCTGCAGCTTGCTGGGTCACAGAACAGTCAAGCACTCTGATTTTTCACTCAGAACACAGAAAGCAAGGAGGTGATGGTTGGGGGGGTGGGGTGGAATGGGGAATCCTGCATTCTCACTCATCTCTGTGCACATACATTCTGAGCCTTCTCTCATCTCTGTGTATGTGCACATAAATCAGGCAAGGAGAAATATGCATAATTGCTATTATATTCATTTCTGTTACTAGTCCTGAGGCATAGTTGATAGGCCATGTCTTTTTCAGCTACCCATTTTGTATTTCCTTTGCCCTTAGCAAATACCTCAGAGGGTTAAGGATTTCTACCTCATAGTGTGATAGAATAATTCAAACCGTCATTTCTGAAGAATCTTAGTCCTTAATAGTTCTGCCTTTACCACTGTAGTCTTCCGTTAACTTGTACTTCAGGACTTGAAGACAATAGGGACACTTGAAATTAATAAGAGGCATAATAATAATAATAGGTTTCAGACATCATTCTCTTTGTCCTCATTATAAAACATCATCTCTGTTTCTCCTTGACAATAGGAACAAATCATCCCAGCTGGTAAGTAACCCCTTCATTACCTGTTTGTTCAGTGATAGCATGAGAAGCTCAAAACAGATGGATATTCCTTTCAGCTTCCAGTTCAATAGAACAGGTGTGACTGGGCACAGTGGCACACACCTGTAATCCCAGCACTTTGGGAGGCCAAGGTGGGCAGACTGCCTGTGGTTAGGAGTTTGAGACCAGCCTTGCCAACATGGTGATACCCCGTCTCTACTAAAAATACAAAAATTAGCCAGGCATGGTGACACGTGCTTGTAATTCCAGCTACTCAGGAGGCTGAGGCAGGAGAACCGTTTGAACCCAGGAGGCAGAGGTTGCAGTGAGCCAAGACAGGGCCATTGCCCTCCAGCCTGGGCAACAAGAGTGAAACTCCATCTCAAATAAATAAATAAATAAATAAACGAACGAACAGGTGTTTTGCCTCTTGGTGACAGTTCCCTCCTTGGGAAGCAATACTTCTCTGCTAACAGAGCCCCAAGTTGTGGGGACATGATTTAAATATTCTGTGGTGTCCTCCTGGATATGATAAGGAGAGACATCACTCACACTTTTCATTGTTGATGTTCAGACCTTGGTATTTGGACCATATTTTGGTGGGACCCACATCCTAGAGGATAAGCACCACAGCCTCACATGGGTGTCAGCTCCCAGATGGTGGTCATTGAGTTTTCACAAGTCCACTCAAGCATTGTATCAGTCCAGGTGCTCTGGGTGATCATGTTTATGGTAAGACCAGTGAATTCCACGGACATGCCCATGACTGTATTTCATCTGCTGTGAAATGAGTTCCTTTGTTAGAAGTCATGTTGTATGGGACACCATGACAGTGAATAACGCAATCTGAAATTGAAATGTTTGATTCTAGCATAATCACTACAGGAAAGGAAAGCAATTCCAGTGAGAAGAAATTGCCTTCTCTGAGATTAGAGGGGTGCTGTGCAATCAACCTGCCACCATGCACGATGTTGAGACTCAGCACTGGTTTCTTATGTTGGTAGATTGGGAACTCAGCAGTGATTATTTCCACATCAGCCTTGGTGGGGGAGATTCCATGGTGAGCCTAGGGGAAGCCTCAATCTCTGCCACAATGGCCATTCTATACAGGAGACCACAGAGCAGACACAGGGGTAACTGGGGAAGAGGCTCATTGATCTCAACAGAAGACACCATCCTGTCCATCTGATGCTTGAAAGTCTCTATAGTAAACACCACGTGGTGAGCATTCATACAGGACACAAATATCCCCTGTGCCAATTTCGAGAGGTCCAAACAAACTGGTTTTTCTGCCTCGTTTCACTGATCTCTAAATGCTGACATGCCCCAGCTGTCAATCCTTATAGCTTTAGTCAATCCACACTTGGTCTCTTAGTGACTGGACCTAGACTCATGTCTTACAAGTCCATCCAATCACTGACAGCTCCCAAATTGATATTTGTAGCCTAAACTCTCTTCTCTGAACCCCAGACTCATTTATCCAGCTCAGTGTTTGATTTCTCCATTTGAATGTCTCTTAGGCATTTCAAAATTAATGTCTAAAGCTCAACTTTTAATCTTTCCTCCAAACCTTCTTCTCTCACAGTCCTCGTCTCATAAGACAGCAATTTCATGCTTCCAGTCACTTAGGCTCAAATGCTGAGGGTTGTCCTTGACTATTCTCTTTTGTTCACACCTCGTATCTAATTTGTCAGCAAATCTCCTTGGCTCTATCTTTAAAATATATTTAGATCCTGCCCCTCTTCACCTGTCTCCCCAGTCCACTGCTGTTACTCTGGTCCAGTCTACACTGCATTTCCCCTGGATGATTACAGTAGGCTCCTCATCCACTCTCGTCCCCTCACTGCCTTTCTAAACACAGCAACCAGAGTGATCTTGTTAAAACCTAAGTCCTCCATGTAAATCCTCCGGTGGTTTCCCATCTCACTCGGAGTAAGAACCAAGATTCTTACAGTGCTTCTCAAGGCCCAGTGAGATCTCAGCCTCCCAATATCTCCCTCACCTCCCCTCCAGCTTCATTAACTTGTTGTTCCTTGGCTACGCTGGGCACATTCCTGCCTTTGGATCTTTGCATCTGCTGCTGCTTCTGCCTGACATGTTTATTACCAAGAGCACCATGTGACTTCTTCCTGCACCTCATTCAGGACTTTAAGTGTCAGTTTCTCATAGAGGCCTCTTCTGAACTCCTTATTTACTTTTGCAACCTTCATTCCCCACCTGCCACCCCCCCAGCCCACCCTGGAACCACCCCTGTGTGTTTGCACTTTTTAATGTATTTCTCTTATTTCTTATTTCCTGCTTATTTTTTCCCCATAGCACTCACTGCCATTTGACTACTGCATTTGTTACTTTTTTTTTTTTTTTTTTTTCCTCTGCTAGGATATTATCTTAGCGGGGGCAAAGAGGCTGGTTTGTTTTCTTTACTGCTGATTCAGCACTTGGCAAAAAGGAAGCATGCTATACATATTAGTTTGGTGAATGAATGGAAAAATTATAAGGACCTGAAATTGGTCAATGTAGTACACCCCAACACATTTCAGGAGACTCGGTGTTTGCTTGCTATGGGCAAGATGAGAAAGGAATCATGCTGAGCCACAGAGTTGGTAATGCTCCCTTAAAAAAAAAACAGAGAAAGGGGTTAACAGTTTTGTAAAATTTCTTGCATCAGTCACTGACAAGTTGGTGTCTCTTGTACTATTAATAATTCCTTGTCTTCCCAACTAGATTGTAAACTCATGCTGTGCAATGGGCACTGTTTGTCTTATTCTGGACACCCAGTTGGTGTCCAGACATTCTCGTACTGTGGGTCAGTTGGGTTCTGGACTCTAGATGTTTAATTTCTACTCCCTGCAGGGGAGGCTCCTCTAGGTGGGAGGAAGATGCCAAGACTCACAAGACTATGCTGAGACTTAAAATACACTCCTGCAGGCAGTCCCCGAAGTGTATGTTTTAGCAACTTTCTTATGTTACCATTGTCTACCACTCCTGGTAAAGAAAGTCAGTGAGTCCTATTCCACTTGGCTGAAAGCAAAGAATTATCAGGTCTAGGCAGGAGTGAGGTCATAAGAGTGAGGGGACCTAGAGGTGGATATGCAGAGAGCCCCATGGATTTAAAGGCACCAAGATTTTAGGAAGGTTTAATGAACTAAAGTAATTTTCCTTCAGAGTAAAATTTTACAGGCATTAAAGGTCCTCACTTCACTGAATGTGCTCACGGGCCAGAGCGTCCTAGTGATTTATGAATTTGCAGATTACGCATTTCCTTTCTGAGAACAGGAATCCCCTGGGGCTTTCTGCCTGGCTTCCAAAGCTGAGTGGAGGTGCCAGGTGAGAGAACACTGGCTCTGATTTGCGGCCTCCTGCATTGCAGTTAGGGTCTAGAATGGATGAGCATTTTTTTAGAAGGAGCTCAGCAACTCTAGAATCTGAAACCTTTCCACCAAATATGAGTAACTAGAAGCTCTTGTCTTCTAAAGAATAATTGTCACACTTATAACTCATGTTTGCACAGTACAGCTTATAAAGCAAGCTGGCCTCCCTTATTTGATTTGAATCAGCAACCCTGTGAGCATGGCAGGGAAAGTGTACCATTACCCCATTTTAGTAAAACACAGCCAACTCCGAAAACATACATGAGTTGTTCGGGCACATGCAGGAGTGTGCGTCAAGGCTGGGTCTTGAGTTCAGCCCTCTGGTTTCAGGTGCTGCATTCTTTCCATGTGGCCTTGCAAGCTCCATCCAGGAGGCAGAGGGCTGGATCCAACTGGGCAAGTGAATTTAGACCAGGAGATATTTAGGATTTTTGGGTGGAATAGGGACTGAAACTTCAGAGTGTGGGCACTTCCTCTCACATAGAAAATGGGATGTGTAGAGTCACACCAAATATCACTCTCCCCAACCCTGTCAGGGACTTGGACTTGTTAGTTCAAATACAGATAATCTTGGAAGGCAGCAGGTTAAGGAGGGCTACACATTTAAAGACCACAGCAACCATTAAAAAAATCACTTTACTACCAAAATTCTTATACTGTGCTTGGCATTGGGCAGGAATAGATGAATGAAAGAAGTGAGGAATAAAGGCATTAGTTGCTGGTGTTGCGTGTGTCTGAAGCTGGCTTGAGCATTTGGGGACAACAGAAGATACTAGCTGCTTGGGGACAAGAAAATTGGAGGTGGATACTCAACAAAGACAGCACCAACTGATTTTGTAAGAAGTCAGCTATGTCCCTTATTGTCACCTTATTTATGGTGACATAAATTATTATAATCTTCTATTGTCACCGCCCTCTTCACTCTTGTAGAGCTTTTAATCAAATCATTACTGACTACACCAAGTGCAATTCCACTCTCCTTCTTGCACCCTTCCCTTGTCCTTTGTGCCTTGTTTCCCACCTTGGCACAGCCTTGCCGTGTCTCTGAGTGGATCCTGCGTATATCATGGTGCACTCAACACAGCCCATACTGCTCCATCTCCATGCTGCTTTTCTCATAACTAGAATGCTGCCCCTACCTCCTGCTCTTTTCTATCTACCCCTGTCCAATTTAAAAAGAAAAAAAAGAAATAAAGCAGACAAGCTCCATTTCAGTGTATAGAAATTCCTACCATGCTGTAAGACCCAGCTCATATAACCCCTCCTTCATGAAGACTTTGTTAATCACATTTTCTGGACTTAATTGCTTCCTCTTCTCAAATCTTATAGCACATTTTCCATACCTCTCTCCTACATTTATCATCTCATCCCTTCTTTTACTGCCATATATTTATAATTCATCCAAAGGACCTTGTATAGTACCTGCCATGTGTCAGCCGTTGTGCTTGGTGGTGGGAATACAGAGCTAAATGAGACCTGATTTCTGACCTCAAGGAGGTCACAGTCTAACAGGGAAGACAGACATACAGAGAAATCATATTATCCCAGTATGACAGAAGCTATAAGAGATGTATGAACAGTGTTATTTCAAATAAGATGTCAGATGCCAATTTAAAATAGTTATATGTACCTATATGTACTTCCATAAATGTAATTTTCCAGCTATACACACACACATATAGAGACAGACTTCTCTGCTATTCTCTGTGTGTATGTCTGTATATAGCTTGTAAGAAGAGAGAAGTGCTATTACTCATGAATTATTCCAATTTATTTTCATTTCTCCTGCTGTCTAAAATCCCCCCAGGATTATAGCCAGTTAGGTCAAAAAGGTACTTATTTGACAAAGCTTATTTGGTAAACCTGGCTCTCCCAACAATTTGCCTAGTTCTTTTCTCATTACACATCTCTGTTTCCTATTTTTCTCTCCAAGAACAAAGAAAACAAAAGTTATCTTTACCCCTGGGCCTTGAGCTCTAGATCTCTCTCCCTGATTTGCAGAGTTTAGCAGGTGTATTTCTAGTTCACATAGGAGGTACTCAGTAAATATTTGTGGAATTCATGAATGAATGATAAACTCCTTGAGGGCAAGGGTGCGTTTTTCTCTTCTCTGCATTCCTATTCATTGCCTTGCACAGAAGCCCACATAAACACTTACTGAGTAGAGGAGCATCACGTTAGAGCAGAACAAGCATGGTTGAGTCAGACAGGCATGGGCAGAAATGCTGGTTCTGTCTCTTGCTGGTTGTGTGCTGTGGGGGCAATTTGCTTAACCCTTGGGACTCTGTTTCTTTATCTGTAAAATGGGCGATATTATATAATACCTGCTCTGTTTCAAAGGTTTTTTGTGAAGATTGAGAATTGCCCAGTGTAGTACTTAGCACATAGTAGGAGTGCAATTAATGTTAGCTCCTGCTTATGCTTCCTTGAGTTTGAGTCCCATTCTCATTCTGGGGCCATCAGCTGGAGGGGATTCAAGTCAGGTTTTGCTGTAGATCCGGAACTACCCTCTCCACCATCCTGCCTGCCATATCCACCGACTGGGTTTCCGGAGCCACACTCTCATCTCTTTCTGGTCCGAGTACTTGCCTAACAGCCCCGAGCTTGTTAGGTGAGTTTATTGCATCTACTTTCAATGTTCTTCCCTGGAAATTTACTCCTCCCCAGTGGCCTTTGGAAGGCTGTGAGTGGTGGGAGAGGTCAGGGTGGGCAGGCTTTCTCTTGCTCTTGGTTTTGTTTGCTTGGCATAGAATGTCTTAAGCCTGAAGGTTACATTATCATCTCTTCATGGCTCTATTAATATCCTTCTGGGCTGGGCTCCAGGGGAAAAGGAATTTCCATCCTATAATTCTCAGTGTTTTGACTTTTCCTCTGGGGAATGCTGGTGTGACCACGCTGAGGTATCCTCCTCATACGTGTCCCACTCCCTGCTTTATCTGTAAGGTTAAATTCAATGTAAAGGAAGCAGTGTTTTGCTAGATTAGAATCTCACCATGGTGGGGTGGGTAGTGTCACTGTAGCATAGAGGTGGGAAAGGAACCATGATGTGATGGAGCCTTTCTGGAAATGTGGTCCTCTGGTTGCCACAGAAGATTTTCGAATCCTACTCAGGGTCCATCGAGTCAGACTTACTGGGGGTGGGCCATGGAATCAGCATTTAACAGGCTCCCCAGTGGCTCTTAGGCTCCGGCTTTATTCATGGAATGGGAGGAGCACTACCTTGGGGGTACTTGGTCAAGGTCAGACATTGCCAAGGCTTAACCTTGAGTCATGTTCCCCTTTCTGGGGCTCCATTTTTTCATCTATAAAATGAGAGCAATAGACTGGCTTAATAGCATCTCCTGCTGAAGTCTGTGATTTACCAACACAATATCAATATCTTTCATTTACTCAAAAGTGATTATTGTATAAGAACCTTCAATATGCTGAGCCTGTGAAGGAGACAGAAGTACTAAACACAATCCCTACCTTAAGTTGTTTAGACTTTAGTTGAGAAGGCCACTCATGTAACATTCAGAAACTATCAATATAGTGTTTGTGATAAATTGCATGACTCAATTTTAAGCAAAATAGGACTTCACAGGAGAGAACATTTTTGATGTCTGGGATAATCCTGGGAGGCCACCTGAAAGGGGTGGGCTTTTGACTGTTGCTCCAACATCAGGCAGGCAAGTACAGGGGATAATGAAAGGATGGGGCACAGGCAGTGATACAATGATAGAGCATGAAAGAAAGCAGAGATGTGAGGATGTGTTTGTCTTACCTCAGGTATCTTGAAAAACTCAGATTGTTTAAAACAGAGGACAGGTTTTTGCAAACTAGAAAAAATGGTTGGAAGAGTATGCATGGGCCAGACTGTGGAGTCTAAGTGTGCCAGTCTAAGGAGTATGAATTTCATCCATTGGCAGAGGAAGCCAGTAAAGGTTTCTGATCAAGGAAGTGCATGAATTAAGAGGTAAAATTGAAACCATCTACCATGAAGGCAGAAGTAATATTCACAGAAGTGTGGAAGGATATGTGAGTCTGGATTCTCTAAGAAGCAGACGTAAAGATGAAATGAGATCTCTGAGAAACTTATCAGGAAAAATGCCCGTGAGAGAAAGTGGGAAAGGAGCCAGAGCAGATTGGGACAACTGCTGGGCTAAGATGGAGATTTGACCCCCCGGTGAAGGAGATGGGTAAGGAAGGAAGACAGGCAGGTAGGCTGGCTGGGAGCATCTCAGACTGTAGTGAGGTTCTGTGGAAAGTTCAGCAAGTCTGTTAGGGGATCTTAGCATCAATGTCACCCATCAAGGAGTCCTGTCACCCAGGAATGTGTCTGCCTAGTAGTCCTGTTGCTTGTAACCATTGGCCAGGAGCAGCTTTCGTGGGGTGTGGGCTTGGCAAGAGGTAGCAATGGATTTCAGAGCACAACAGCTGGAGTGCTTAGTCAATTATGCTTCCTGCAGGTGGAGATCTGAGAGGCATGTTCTCATGGCAGCTACTGAGAGGAAGGAGAAACTAAGGAGAGTCTAATAATATTCTCTTGAGTGGTTTATCTGCAGAACGCCTGCGTCTTTGCTCATGATGCTTCCTCCATGTAGAAACACTTCAGCATTCCCTTTAGCTAGTTAGTTTCTACTCTTTCTAGGTATTAGTTTGGGTTTCACCCTTAGGAATCCTTCCCTGACCTCTATCTAGTTTCTGTTTTTGGTGCTTCAACATTCCCCGGTTTTCTCTGCATTCCCCACCACAGCACCTATCAGTCTATATAGGAATTGCCTGCTCATTTCTTAGGTTTCTCCCCTACTAGACTAGACTGTGAGCTACTAGAAGGAAGAATCTGGATCTTTTATTTCTGTATCCCCCATGTATAGCCCAGTGGCCAGAATATCATAGTCATTTAATAGAGGAAGAAAGGAAATGATGGAAGGAGGGAGGGAAAAAGCGGAGTGGTCCAAGCTTTGAGTAAGGAGAAGGGTTTTCCAGATCTAGTGGTTAGAAGCTCTGCTGATTAAGTGAAACTCTTACCCTCAGCATCTCTTTCTTCATTCTATGTAGATTTTGCACTTTTTAGAGGCATGTGCCCTGAAGGCTTGATGTTGGGGAAAAATGATTTTGGAGGCATGTCCTCTGAAGGCTTGATGTTGGGGAAAAAATGAAATGGTCTGACTTGCTCCTGCAGAGCCTGAGGTGGTCATTCTGACTCATTCCTAGTAGATCAGTTTTGAGCTTTTTTACTTTTTCCAGAATTTGGCATGGCCTGCACATAGCCTCCCATGCTTTTACACGGTGACTTTAAGAAGGACTTGGTACATGAAATAAGGTCAAATGAAGAACAGAAGAACTTTGGGGTGTGTGTGTGTGTATGTGTGTGTGTGTACCATATATACTGATTCAACAAACAGAAATTATCTGGCAACTTGCTAGACACTTGGTGAGGCTATGGATAAGTTTATTTCTCTGTTAGTCTCTGGCTTTAATAAATGAGGAAACTAGTTATGAATGGGAGGGGCAAAGACCTCTAAGTGACTGTAGAGAACAATTCTTTGCATGGGTTCCTCACTCCTTGCTGTTGTGCTGTGGTAATAAGACAGGTAGCTTGGTAGAGTCTACTGTTCTACAAATAGCCATGCCACTGGTGTGTGCTATTAATACATACTCTTTGATTTGTGCTGTGGTAGGTAGTAGGACAGGTAGCTTGGTAAATTCTACTATTCTACAAATGGCCATGCCATTGATGATGTTTCTTGCCAACCTGCCATTCCTCATCGCAGAGAAATTGAATATTCCCATCACCTTTGGCACAAAATGGATCATATCCCTTGCCTTTAATTTTTTTCTTGGTTTATATAGAAGAAATGGAAATGGGGCTGATTGACCCCATAGAGTGCTGGATGAGAATAAATCTCAAAGTGAGCATTTTGTTGTTAGTTAAGTGCCATAAAAATGTGCAATATAATGGCTGATTATTTTTCTTTAATCTTAAATGGATACCTAGAATGGGAAAGTCCCATCTCGGTAGCAGAAATTCATTATCTCGGAAAGAATTTAATGGTTGCTGTGAAAATGAACTGGAGGAAGTTAAATTGTGGAATGGGAAGGAGCTGAAAAAAGTGAAATGAGTTGTGCATTAAATTTGGATAAACACAATTATGTGTAACTGGATTATCACGCGTGCAGGCAGGCAATGTGTATTATGCACCTGCGTTTTGATTAAAATCGATTCAGGTGCACGCGCTTAGCATCCTTTTAAATGTGGAGCTGTGCCTAAGCCACTGCCCAGATGCATGAGAGGCAGGTAGGGCAACATCTGACAGCCAAGTCCCCAGCTAGAGAAAGCGCATGGGAACAGACTGGTCAGCCCAAGATTGGTTAAGAAAACCACCAACTGGATTACTGGTAGCCTCAGCTCTCTGATACGTCCAGCTTCCTTTTGGGTTACTTAACATCAACTGATGTCAAGAAAGTGGTCGTGGAGTCCAGTGGGGTTCAATGATCTGCTTACTCCATAGTAGTGGGGGCAGGTGATACATGGTCGAAGGCAGATGGTATCAGGGGATGTTAGGGAAGTAGGCCTGTCTGCATTCAGGTATTTATGCCTGCCAAGGCCCTGTTGATGGAAACACAAAATCTCTTTGAACCCCTTTTACAGACAGAATCAGGACCACTTCCCTTTTACCCTTTTAGTTC
The DNA here is from genome assembly GCF_028858775.2 of Pan troglodytes. Taxonomy (NCBI): domain Eukaryota; kingdom Metazoa; phylum Chordata; class Mammalia; order Primates; family Hominidae; genus Pan; species Pan troglodytes. Next base: position 116,954,120 of record NC_072406.2, read on the forward strand.
CAATTCTGTAAATCAGAGTCATCTCTGGATCAAAAGCAAGCCTATCATCTGATCTCTGGGTGGCCTTGGTGGTGAACAAAGCCAGCTGGCCTGCATCTGACCTTGAAGGAGGACAGATGTGGAGAAACAGCTGTCAATAGCCAATTAATTCCTGTTGGCATGTTTTATTTCAAATGCAAGCACTGTCAGGATTAAAATAAATGCTACCAGTTACAGGGATGCATTAAATTAATAACTTTTCCCCCTTGCTTGATCCTATAATACCCCGCAACTCAATGGATAAATACTAAGCCCTCCTCTGGGTGATAGGAGATGCATTATATATTGTTACACAAACTAAAGTAAGCTTCCTTTTTTCCCTCCCTTTGTTCCTCTCCTTTGCCCTTATCCCCAACCCCTTGCAGGTCATACTTATCCTGACGAAGCTGTATGACTTCAACCTGGGCAGCGTGACTGAGAGTTCACTTTGGAGGTAAGCAGATTAGAGATTCTTAAGGAGCCACCCTGGCTTGGCTCACATGAGAAACACAAGCTAAGCAGTTGGGAAGTGTAGACTGGAAGGAGCAGAAGATAGTCCTCTTCCTGGAAGCTCATGTTAATGCTCCGGGTGGAACTGATGGCCCCCACCTGTGAATTCCTTTCCTGCTCTGCTTATCTCTTTTGGGACCTGTTGCAAATACACCTTGGCCCTCTCATTGCTTCTGTGCTTTTGGGGTGTCTCATTCTACTTGAAGAAGGTGGGGCCTGGCTAGAGAGATCAGATAAACATGCACGAGTAGAGGTTCTTGATTAGGAAGCCTGCTGTAGGAGAGATTCTTGTCCTGGATGTGTGTCTTGGCCAAAGGACTGCCTCCAGCCCTTTGCATCTGCTAGATGCTGTGGTTCTTGAGAAGGCAGTATCATGGGGACAGATACACATGGGAAGAGATACAGATACAAGTCCGCATGATGATGTTCTGATCCCCAGGCAATTTTGCCTTCAGGGGCCCCTTGCCCCATAAAATAATATTAAAAGGTCTGTTTTACCACTGCATTGGTATAAAGACAACTACATTAATATCATATATTAAAACACTTGTTTCAGCCCAGTTTATTCTTTTGATTTTAAAATAAAACACTTTTGGGGCCTCTAAGACTATTGTGAGCCTAGCTGCTGTACCTCTTGTGCCTAGTGGATAAGTTTGCCCTGTTAACAATGATTGTGCACACAGGACGAGGGAGAAGAGGGATGTGGGTGAGTGAAGTTAGAGAGAACCTTAATAAAGCCATGAAACCAGGAGTTTCTCAGGACAGGGAATGCCCGTGTGTTACACACACTGACGCCTATACCTCCTCACGTACATATGCACATCCATATGACCACATTGACGTGCAGTCACACTGGTCGACAGCGGGTCTTATCAGTCACTGGGACTTGGTGCTTCACCCTCTCTGCTAGGTCCATGAGACTTGAGGTGTTGTGTGTTTTCTCCCATTTACCTTGTGATGTGTCAATACTGGGCAGGAAGCTGTCACAAAAAGCCATGTATCTGGCTGCATCATCATCCCTACTAAGTCCTGACCTGAGGGTTTCCTGGGGTTTTGGAGCAGAGGGGACTGGGGTGTGAAATGCTTCTTCATCTGACCTGTTTGTTTGCAGAGAACTAGGCAGCTTCTCTCCAGGGAAGAGGGAGCAGTCACAGTATCTATTAAATATTTAGGGGTTAATTGCTCATGTCGACTGAGGCCTGCCTCCATTTTCACAGGATGTCTAAAACCTAATTTTGCTGCTCAGTGAAAATTGGCAGAGGCATAAGTAACTAGCATGCCTCGAACAAATGAAAGCATGACTATTTCCACTCACACGGTACTTTCCAGGAAATTAGAACCTCAGAAACCTCCCTTCAAGCCCAAGCACAATGATGCTGTGTGATACTTTAAGCCTCATTCCTGTGGTGTCTGCTTGGTCAAATCATGAAACAAGCCAGAAAATTCTATGTTTATATTGAAGAACAGCTATTCCTGCTACTCCATGTTGCAGAAAAGGTTTGGCTATTTCTAGGAGCAGGCTAGGCAAGTATAGGAACCTAGGCCAGTTGCTTAATGCTAGAGGCCTTCAAGTTATGAAGGGTGTTTCTCACAATTTCAAGAGTCAGTGTATTCCTCAGTATGTACCAAGAGACACTATATAGTTTGGTGTCTGTAAGGGTACCCTGGTGTTCAATTGCCAGGATTGAAGTCCCAGTTTGTCCACCACCAAGCTGTGTTATTTTGGGCATTTTACTTAATCTCTGTCTATTAGTTCCCCAGGGCTGCCATAACAATTACTACAAACTGAGTGGCTTAAAGCAACAGAAATGTCTTCTCTCACAGTTCTGGAGCCCAGAAGTCTGAAATCAAGGTGTCGTCAGGGCCGTGTTCCTTCTGAAGGATCTAGGGTTCTCCTGGATAAACCAGGATGACCTCATCTTGAGATCCTTAACTTAATGACATCTGCAAAGACTCTTTTTTCAAATAAGGTTCCATTATAGATTCTGGGGGTTAGGATGGGGACATATCTTTTAAGGGAGTTTATCATTCAATCCACTTCACTAAGTCTGTTTCCCTGCATATAAATTGGGGTTAGCACAGAACATGTCTTTGCTCTAGCCTCATTTTTCTTGCTATTCCTCCAACGTACCAACCACGCTTTTCCTGAGAGCCTTTACACTCAGATTTTCCCTCTGCCTAGTGCTCCCAGGTGACAGGGCAGACACCTTACTTCCTTCCTCTCTCTGGTCATAGGTCACCTAATCATGAGGTCCTTCCCCAGGATTCCAAATTCCATCACTTGGCTACATTTTTTTTTTCTTGGTCCTTATCACCAGCTGGCATATGCTAAATGTTTACTTGCTGGTTTGTTTATTGTCTTCCCACACCCACTCACATCTAAGCTTGTAGACAGAGGGAATTTTTTTCACTTTAATTCAGTGCTGTATTCTCGGCATCTAGAAGATTATTTGGCACACAAGAGGTGCTTAATAAATGTTTACTTAGTGAATAAATTAATGAATGGACTGTTTTAAGGATTAAGTGAAACAAATATAAAAACATTTAGTCCAGTAACTCACATGTAGGAAGTGCTTACTTAACTGTAATTGTTAATGATTGTCATAGCCCTGTGTTTGGATAGCATTTTCATTCCATTGTTGACTTTGTTTTTAAGGATTCCTTGCTGCAGAGGTGCATGTGAGGGAATTTATAAGACACCAAGCGGGTGTAGTCTGTATTCTCTAGGAATTAGCAGAGATCTTTGAGGTTGAAGGTTGGGGGTTAGGGAGGGGAGAAGAGTGATTTAGAATGTTGTCCCTTGTGCTAGTTGGGAGGAATTGAAATACCAATTTCTATCTAGTCAAAGATATTCTTTATAGAAAAGATTCTCCAAGCTGGGTGGTGGCATGAAGGGAGGGATGCAGTCTGGCAAGTGGAGAAATGTCCCTACCACAGGGCAAAGTCCAGGTGAGGCTGGTCTGCGGAAGAGAATGGAGCCAGACAGGAGGCACAGGGAGCAGCTGAGTGCTGGACCAGGTCCGGAGGGTGTGGAGATTGACCAGGTTCACAGAAGGGGCCCAAGCAAAGGGAGTTACTCAGAGCGAATTTACAGATCACAGATTCCATATGGTGTGACCTTATGGGGATTTGGAAAGCTGGTGAATATTATGGGCTTTCCGTGTTGACCAATATCACATATGAGTATATTTTTGTGTTAGGTTTCAGGAGGTTCATGGACCTGATAAAGCCCCAGCTTAGGAACCGCTGGATAGAGTGTGACTGAGGAGAGGGACTGCTCCTAAACTTTCTGGGGGTTTCCCGGTTTGCTGGGACCTCATCGGGAGTCTTCTAACTTTTTACTGTCTTTCTCACGTATCTTCTAAAGATCTGTATCTCCCATTCTCTTTTCCTATGCTGATAATGATGTATTTTATAGTTAGAGCCTAGAGCAGTATGATTTCCCTTCCTAATACAGTGTGCAGACCAAAGAAACTAAATTAAACGTGCACCCTTTCAGCTTCATGATTCGGCCTAACATGCTTAACCAAGTTGAAATTGAATTCAGTGATCTTCTTCAGTGTTCTGTACCATCAAGAAGCCTGGAACAGCAGCTGTCATGACAAGATGACACCCCCTGTCAGGTTGCAATGTGATATAATTATTTGCCTCACTGGATTAATAATTCAGAGGCCATCTACTTCTAAATAGACAAAAGACTGTTTAAAAGCATTAATTTGTGTAGCAGTATCTTGTGCCCTTGTGACATTCTTTCCGGAATACCTTGGTGCTCTTCTACTGGTGGTGGCCAAGGTTATTTCTTCACCACCACCAGAGTAGTTATGTAAATTTGTCGTTTAGCACAACCATCTGTTGGTATCCCTTAGTCAAAAAACACTTTACCTGTAAGATATCATGTGTAGAGAGTTAATGAGGTTGGGGACTGACTTGTTTAAAGGACCCAGGGCTTTCCCTGAGTTACCTGGGTCATAAGGCTGAGATTAGGAGCACTCCCTGGTTCTTCATCTGAGCCTCCTTCCGCAGTGTCATATATCCATCTTCAAAAATGGAAACTCTGCAGCTAGACAGACATAACCCTCCTATTTATGTCTCTTCCATTCCTAACAAATATAGGCCATTGTCATGTGGTAGGGTGGTGCTATGGACTCAAAGGGAGGACCACATCTTTCTCATTTCCATGAGAACTGCATATGGTGCATGCCTTGGTGCCATATTTATGCCCTCTGCACTCGTGGATGCGCGTGCATCTCTGCCTCAGTTGGTGGCATTCATGGTCCTCAATTAGGGAGGAAGGATGTCACTTTTCTCTGGAAGTGGAAACTCTGATAGTGCCAATTAATCCACTGCTCGAGGTTATTAAATCTTTACTTTTGAACATATGTCCTGGTGAGGATTTATGTTTCTGATTGGCAGATCGTTTCTTGGACTCATTTCTGTATGTCTTGGACATGAGCCCTTGGACTGATAAACAAAAACTTTAAAGAAGTTTAAGTTACCCCCTTCTGGAGGGAAATGAGTTAGCAAGCAATTCTCCAGCTTCTGCCTGTCCATCCTAAGCATGACTGTTCATCAAGGGTCGCTGACTGATCAGCTTCAGAACAAAATATACATGGTAAAGGAACTTCAGGTGTGAGGTCACCACAGGTATGCGGTCCCCACAGGTGCAAGGTGTCCACAGGTGTGAGGTCTGCTGGTCTAGGGTCTTCACAGAGCTAAATGAATTTGCAGTTGTCTAGGCATGAGAGGAAACAGGAATCATTTGCAAAGAATGATCCCTTCAATTGGTAGACCTTGGTTCTTCACCTCTCTCCTCTCTTGCTTTATTGCACCCACCCTTAGCCTTGCTTTATTGCACCCACCCTAGTAGTATGGGAGCCATTCTACTATTAGAAAAGCAACCAGACTGCACAGCCATTCTTCCTGTATGCCTGGCTTCAGGATGCACCATAATTGATTATGATATATATGGAGAGTACGGATTCCCAGGCACTTCCTGCTGGAGACCTTTCATGACCCTCCTCTCTGGGTGGGAGGCTCCTCTTCTGCTTATGGGTAGCTTTATATCCTTACACCATACTGGTGATTTGTTCCTAGCCTGTGAACTTCTCAAGGGCAGGGACCGCGTGCCTTAGTTGTTTCTGGATCATTGACAATGCTTAGCATTTCAACTATACTAAATAAGGATTTGGAGACCTGACGAAAGTTTTCAATAGCCCCAAACCAATCCCAGCACCAGCCCCACCTTGCCGTGTCCCTTTCCATGTATTGAGTTGTCTCATACTCCTGCCACTTGGGGATTCTGTGACTTTTCATCTGGTTCACAAGCTGTTGTCTGGACCACTTATTTCCTCCTTAATTGTTCTGTCAGTGACCTTTCTCGGGGATGCTGCTTTTTTAAAATAGAAAATGGAGACCTTTTGAATTTATTAATTTTTTGTTTGCCAAGAAAACCCTGATAATAATTGCTAAGACTTCCCAGAAGTTATTAGTTTACAAATTTTAATGACACTCATGATTTATTTATGCACTTCCCTCCCTCTACAGCTGCTCACCCCAATTCCTTGGTGGAATTCCTTCTGAATCTGAGTGAATTAGTGGAAACAAAACTGCAGATTGGAATGACATTTTTTGCTAGGCTGTTAATTAAAAGCCTTCCACCCCATTCGCTAGGCTCTTTATATGTGAGGTCCCGAAGGCTGGGCTGATATAAGCTGTGAAATCCTCCGTCTAAAACTGGGACGGTCTCCTATGTGTTTGCTGTGGTAATCAATCTGGTGGAAACTCCTGAATGGGTCACAGAACTTTCAACTGAACCTATATTAATCGAGCACCCATTATGTAAGCAGCCCTGCGCTCACTGCTGGGAGATACAAGGTATGTTATGCTTGCTATCCTCAAGGAATGTTTCATTTGGTTGGAAGATAAGATGAATGTACATGGGAAACAACAGCAGGCATATGCAAGAATATATACATATCCACAAAATACAGTGCATTTTGCAATGACTGGCTGTGCTCTAGAAATACTTGTATGTTTATTATTACCACCCCACTTCATTCCATAAAAAATACAAAACAATTCTAGGAATGAATTGGAGAAGAGAGCAATATAGCAAATATATTTTGTTTTGCTATTTAATATATTATATCCTATTTTTCCATTGGGACGTGTGAGCTTCTTAAAAAGAAAAACAGCCAGGCCTGGTGGCTCATGCCTGAAATCCCAGCACTTTGGGAGGCTCAGGCGGGCGGATTACCTGAGGTCAGGGGTTCACGACCAGCCTGGCCAACATGGTGAAACCGTGTCTCTACTAAAAAATACAAAAATTAGCTAGGCGTGGTGGTGGGTGCCTGTAATTCCAGCTACTCAGGAGGCTGAGGCAGGAGAATCACTTGAACACGGGAAGCGGAGGTTGTAGTGAGCTGAGTTGATGCCACTGCACTCCAGCCTAGGCAACAGAGCGAGACTCCATCTCAAAAAAAAAAAAAAAAAAAAAAAGGAAAGACTATTTCAGGTATTGGTAGTTCCCATGGTTCCTAGAAACACCTGGTGACAGTGGGTGGCATATATAGTGTTTAAAGGGAGTAGGTCTTGGATTCAAACAGCCTGGATGTGAACCCGAGCTCTATTGCTTACTAGCTATAACACCTTGAGCAATGTTTTCATCTCTTTGAGCCTCAGTTTACTTTTCCATAAAAATAGAATGATAATAAAGTCTATCTCATATAGGTTTTGTGGAAATTCAGTGAAATAATGCATGGAATGCAAAAGTTGTCAATGTAATCAGTATTTAATATAATAATTCTGGTTTGTTCATACCCTGTTAGCTCAGCAGCCTCAGCCAGGCTCCAGATGACAACTGTGCTAATACCTTTAGGAGGATGGGGTACAGAACAAATCTAGACTCCTAGGCACATCATGCCTGGAAATTGTGCATTTCTATTGAGAGAGGATATTCCTGTCTTCCCCTTTATGTTCTCATCTGTGTTTGGCAAAAGGTGAAAGTTAACGTATTTCTTGGTTTTCATACACCAGATGCTGCTGCTGCTGCTGATTTGGGGCACAGGATGCAAAGTACAATCTGATTTTCAATTTCTTCAACACAGTGTTAACTCGGTCTTTATTGGTTTCCTTTTCATATAACTTTTGGAGGGCCTAAGCCCATTGAAGAGCTTTGCTATCTCCCACATAATTAACATGGAAGGCAGGGTGGGGCCATGCATGTTTCTCAAACTTGTTGCATCCTCAGAATTACTTGTAGAACGTGTTAAACATCTAAATTTATGGGCCCTACCCAAGAGATTTCAATTTAGTAAGGCTGGTCATTACTCAGGAATTTATTATTTCAAAAGCTTCAGCCAGGTGCGGTGACTCGCACCTATAATCCTAGCATTTTGGGAGGCTGAGGCAGGCAGATGGCTTGAGCTCATGAGTTCGAGACCAGCCAGGGAAACATGGTAAAATCCCGTTTCTACAAAAAACGTTAAAAAATTAGCCAGGCATGGTGGCATGTGCCTGTAGGCCCAGCTACTGGGGGACTGAGGCGGGAGGATCTCTTGAACCTCAGGAGGTCGAGGCTACAGTGAGCTGAGATCAGCTACTGCACTCCAACCTGGGTGACAAAGTGAGACCCTGTCTCAAAAAGAAAATAAAAGCTCCTTGGTTGATTCTGATCCTAGGTAGGATTGGGAACCACTGAACTCACCCGAGGAAGCTTGGGTTCTAGGCCCACCTCTGTTACTAATTAATCAGATTACTCATGCCGTCCTTCTGTTTCTTCACAAATAAAGGTATTAGACGAAATGATCTTTTGAAACTCTTTCAACTCTTAGTCCACAGTCTCTGCCATACTGGGAAGTCAAACAGGAAGCACACACAGGATTTATGACACCCAAAAGATACCTTTCCTGAGCTAACAGCACTGCTTCTGAGCACAACCACCTTCTTTCATAAAATCTGCTGGTGAAGTTGCAATCCAAGTGTCAATAAAATAACTTACTCTGCTAACTTGCTGTTCACTGATGGATATTATCCAGTTGGCAGACATTAGCCAGAACACCTGTCTAAACTACTTAGTTTGAATTCATTAAACATAGGGAGCATCATGCAATCTATGAAAGTCTTTGTTCTGAGAAAAAAAAAATAGAATGAGAAATGAGTTTGCTCTAAATATTGGGCCCTCAGACATCTTTCTTTGCTAGAGAATTGAGAAATGAGAACACTGGAGAAGTAGATCTGGATTACAGATTTAATATTTTCCTATTTATTATGGGAAAGAGGGCTTCTTTTTATGCCTCTTTTTTCTTCCACTAGGCAGGACCGCAGCGTGCATAAATCTTGATTTTTGGCCAGTGGCTGAGAGAATGTAACACTTTTCTATGGATTGTGTCTGTGGATTGTTATTTTATGTTGTTTTCCCTTTCCTCCAAATGCAACACCATTTTATCACAATCTTAAATAACCCTGCCATTTGGATAAAAGGTGTGAAATTCTGCCCATCCCTGTCCACAGCCTGAGCTCTCTCTCATTTTCTCAGCAGTCAATTCATTAGCCTTCTAATGAAGTTAATAAGTGAACAGGATCAGACAGTCTCTTCTAAAATAACATTTATAGGTGGATGCATTTCCTTGCTCTCTAAGGTAGGCCTTAATTTATTTCCCTGCCAGATGTCCATGTGTGTAAAACTGTGATAGGTGGGCCCTTGGAATATGGTTTGAAGCCAAAAGAAAAAGAAAAAAATTCAACTCACACAGAGCCTATTTTCAAGTTTATAGGAGAGTGATTTGATATACCCCATTCCTGCTTATATATATAATGACTATAAAGATTAGGTAGTCAAACTTTCAAAGTTACTTTCTCATTGTTTAGTGGCCAATTACTTTATTGGACATAGTCTATAAATGTCATTAGGAGGTTTCTGGCAAATTCCCTTGTAAGACCACTGCCCTAGACATTATTTGGGTGAAAATATGTAAACTGGTAAAAGACCTCTCCTCCCTGTTACACGTCTGTGAGATTTCTTTATAAGAATCACTGAACTTAGGAAGTTTTTTTATCTTAATGTTGCTTCCAAATGTTTTGTGCCCAAGTTAAAGCTAAAGCTGAGCTGTCTTCCAATACATAAGGTTTATCTTGTAAAAGATTCCCCCCTTCACTGCTGTTATTCTCTTAAACTTGTATACTATTTTTAGTCATTGTCCACATGAATACGGGACAGTTCTAATATTTCTGGGAGGAATGTAAGGCCTGTGTGATTGAACATTCCATTTTGCAGACAGATCTGTGGTCCCTAGTGGGTTGGTGGTCAGTGATTTCAGATCTGGGACCCCAATCTTGATCTTCCAGTTCTCAGCAGCCCCTTGTTCTTGCTGTCATGTTGGTAAGCATGCTTTCCTGGCCTTACAGATTTGGCAACCATTCATGTTTCATGTGAGATCTATGGCCGAGGGACTATTTTGGGACTAGTAATTTCCTTGGATATTTGCCTAAGTGATTTTCAATTCACGTGGATTATGAGAATCACCTGGGAAATTTAAGAAAAGTCAGTTTCCTGGGCCTTATTCTAATCCCACTGAATCAACTTCTGGGGTCAGGATCTATGAACTTATAGTTTTAAAGAACTCGCCTCTTGATTCTGATGTGCCACTGATACAAGGCACTTTATGTCCATCTTTGCTTCTAAAATGTCATTTGCTTCTAAAGTTGTTTTGGGTAACTCACCCACAGCATACCACCTTTCCCTCTACCCATCTTTCTTCCTTCTGGCTCAGAGTGATGAGCGTAATCATTCATGCAGAAATCCATAGTTGCTCCCTTCTCTTTATAATGACAACCATAAAGGTTAATAATTGGAATGTGCTCTGGCACTTACTAATGAGCTTACATTCTGTCAGCATCAGGGCTGTTTAACTGGGCAATTAACATTGATCTTAGAGAGTTGTTCCACAAGAGAGTGGTCATGAGGTGCTGCTTCCCTGGAGTTGTGCTTGAGATAAGCCTTATGAGGGTCAGTTGGCCGTCAGGAATCTAGGTTCTGGTGGGGATCAGAGGACACAAAAACTGAGGAATAGGCCGGGCACGGTGGCTCATACCTGTAATCCCAGCACTTTGGGAGGCCAAGGCGGGCAGATCACAAAGTCAGGAGTTCGAGACCAGCCTGACCAACATGGTGAAACCTCATCTCTACTAAAAATACAAAAAGTTAGGCAGCCATGGTGGTGGGCACCTGTAGTCCCAGCTACTCAGGAGGCTGACGCAGGAGAGTTGCTTGAACCTAGGAGGTGGAGGTTGCAGTGAGCCAAGATTGCACCACTGCACTCCAGCCTGGATGACAGAACGAGACTGCGTCTCAAAAAACCAAACCAAACAAAACAAAAGCTGGGGAACAGTTTCCAGGTGCCTTTTGAAGGCTTTCTATTCATAAAGGTTTTTGGTTGCAAGTAACAGAAACCATTGCTAACTTAAGCAAGATATAGGATTTGTTGGAAGGATACTGGAATTGCCCAACATTTGGAAGAAGAGATGAGCAAAAGAATCCCAGTAGTGACAAAATTCTAGGAATCTCCAGCAACCATAGCAGCTGGATGTCATGGATTTACACTCCATTAAGCTGCTATCAGATGACAACTGCCTCCTTTGAGGTTTAAATTCCTGGAAGAGAAAATGGAAGAGACCTCTTGGGTCAAGGAGTCAAAACTTTAACTGTATTTAGTAGGTAAGAGTTTCCTGGCCCAGCTGGCCCTGTTGTTCATATCTATGCATAGAGAGACTGGGATGATCAGCGGCAGGGCGGGACATGGTTCTGGGAATACCAGACATCACAGATACCACATGCTTCCTGATGGATTCTAGTGTACAGATAAATATGTACAATTTTAAAGAACATCCCTCCAATTATAATATTTATTTAAGAGGCCATCAGTTATTATGTGTCAGAGAATGTGCCAGGAGCTTTAACCATAAAAATGCCACTTATAAAAACCTTGCAAGGGTTTTACCCCATATTGGTGGATGATGAACCCGAGATTCATGCTGTCAGTGGGCAAAAGAGATGAAGTTTGACCTCAGGTCTGTAAAATGCCAAAATCCATTCTTGTCTCACTTGCCCCTTGCTGTCTCCCCGAATAGCTTTTAACTCCCAGTTTAGTTCGTGAACATTGTCTCAGCCCTGGACACTCATTTCCACATCTGTTCTCCTGAACCTTAGACAATGTACCAGAGTTTTAACAGTAGTGTCTTCATAAATGAAGGTGATATGATTGGTCAGATAATATCTCTGCAATTTTTATTTCTTGTAATGCCTCCCTCCCAACCCATCCCCACACTAAGAGATGCAAGTAGAATGCTCTTAGTCATTCACAAATTCTCCATTCTTCACAGGAGAGGTGGTGGGTGATTATAGAAAATTGTCTGGGATGAGTGTGCCATTTGTGTTCACACATTTTTAATGCAAATTTTATTGATATAACTGAATATTCACAGGCAGTTCTAAGAAATAATACAGAGAGATATTGTGTATACTTTACTCAGTCCCCCTCGATATTTTGCAAAGCTACAATATAATATCTCTAGGATATTGACATTGATATAATCCACCAACATTATACAGATACTCTAAGGTTTAGTTGTACCCATTTTTTCATGTGAGTTTGTGTGGGGGTGTGGGGAAGGTAGGTTTGTCTATCTGCCCTCATAGTTATTATGCTGAACTGTTCCATCACTACAGGAATCTCTCATCTTGCCATTTTATAATCACACCTACCTCCCTCACCCAAAACCCCTAATCGCTAAACCCTGGCAACCACTAATCTGTTCTCCATTTCTAAAATTCTATTATTTCAAAAATGTTATAGGGTCATACAGTATATAACCTTTTGATGCTTTTCTCACTTTTCTTCATTTAGCATAATCCCCTGGAGATTCATGCACTTTTTTGTGTATCAATACTTCCCTTTTATTGACAAGTAGTAGTCTAGGGTATGAATGTACGTCAATTTGTTTAACCATTTACCTGTTGAAGGGCATTTGGGTTGTTTCTAGTTTTTGGCTATGGAAAATAATGCTGTTCTGAACATTTGAATACAGGTTTTCGTGCAAACATGTTTTCATTTTTCTGGGATAAATACATATGAGTGCAGTTTATCCTACCCTCCTTGAATTGCTTTTGCCCCTTTGTCAAAAATCAGTTGTATATATTTATATGGGACTATTTTTTGCTCTCCATTCTGTTGCATTGGGATGTGTCCATTCCTCTGCCAGTACCATCCTCTTCATATTATAGTGATATGGTAAGCCTTAATGTCAGGCAGAATGATTACTCTCACTTTATTCTTCTTTGTTTTAGCTGTTCTAGGGCCTGTGCTTTTCTGTATATATTTTGGAAGTACCTTGTCTCTGTTTGCCAAAATCAAAACCCTGGTGGGGTTTTGATAGGAGTTTTGTTAAACCTATAAGTGAATTTGTGGACTACTGACATCTTTAGTATATTGAGCCTTTGAATCCATGAACATGGTGGTACATCTTTTAGGTCTATGATTTCTTTCATCAGCATTTTATAGTTTTCACCATATAAAATCTGTGTGTATTTTGTTAAGTGTACACTTATTTAAGTATTTCACTTTCTTTGGAGTGATTGTAAAATATATTGTTTGTTTAATGTCAGTTTTCACGTATTTATTGCAATTGACCAGAAAATGAAATGGGATTGTCTTTTGTGTGTTGACATTATTTCCCCAAGACCTTGCTCAACTTATTTGGTATTTGCTTTTGAGTGTGTGTGTGTATGTGTGTGTGTGTGTGTGTGTTTTGAGACAGGGTCTTACTCTATCACCCAAGCTGGAGTGCAGTGGTGTGAACATGGCTCACCACAGCCTTGAACTCCTAGGCTCAAGTGGTCCTCCTTCCTCAGCCTCCTGAGTAGCTAGGACCACAGGCATGTGCCACCATACCTGGCTGATTTCTAATTTTTTTTGTAGAGATGGAGCCTTGCCATGTTGTCCAGGCTGGTCTTGTACTCCTAGGCTCAAGTGATCCTCCTACCTTGGCCTCTTAAGTGCTGGGATTACAGGCATGAGCCACCATGTCCAGCCATGCTTTTGAATGTTTACTGTGAACTCAGCACGGTGCTAGGCGTTTTCTGAATGCATCAGGAAACAGAGTGAAGTTCTCTAATGAGGTATAAGCCTACTTGGCTCTACTCAGACCCTGTATTAGTATAATTCATTTAATGAGACCTACTGTGTACAATATCTTTCCTAGGCACTGTGGGCCATATGAGAATGTAGAAAAGATTTTCCCTTCCAGGTGCCCCTAATTGGTTGGTCTCTCTCTCTCTCTCTCTACATATATATATATAATCAATTAGAGGCATATATATATAAATTAGAGGTATATATTTATATATATAGAGAGAAAGATAAAGGAAGAGAGAAAGCTATAGAAAGGGAGAGAGAGAGACCGCTGTTATGTGATATTATGATATTATGTTATATGATTATATGCTATTCTGTAATAACTAATTTATATATGTGCCTCTAATTGATTATATTTATGTGTATATATAAATATATACATAGAAATGTATGTATTTATGTGTATTCACATGTATATATAAATATATACATATAAATGTATTGATATGTATATTTATAAATATAAACAATTAGAGGCATATATATAAATTATTTCTTGCAGAATATCATATAACAGTGGTCTCTGCCTTTCTATTGCTTTCTCTTTTCCTGTATCTCTATCTCTCTCTATAGATCTCTAATTAGATATATATATAATATATAATATACATATAATATATAAAAATATATTAGTATATATAAATATATATTAATTATATAAATGTATAATATATATCAATATATAAATAATATATATTTATATATAAATAAATTAGAGGTATATATAGAGAGAAAGATAAAGGAAGAGAGTGATAGAAAGGGAGAGAGAGACCACTGTTATATGATATTCTGTAAGAAATAATAACAGAATTTTAAAACAAAGGCGTGTGAGAGAGAGAGAGATATTAATTCTAGCTTTGGAGGATCAGAGGATGCTGATGCCAGGAGCAGAATATGAGCTAGGCTTTGGAGGGAGAGAAAAACTTTGATGAGTGGTGTGAGGGGATGGGCATGCTAGATAAGGAGTATAGTCAGATTAAATTCAGGAGGAGAGAATGTTCAGGGAAAATCTGGCAAATGGTTAGGAGGCAGTGGAGTGAAATTGTGAAAGCAGTTCAGGGAAGGTGACCCAAGGAGGAAGCTGGCCAGACAGTGAAAGCCACATAGTGGAAGACTTTGGTGCCAGACTGAGCAGTTTGGAATCTTTTCTGTGGAGTAGAGAGGAAGGAGTAAAGGTTGTAAACAGATATCATAAACAGATATTATAGAATAATTGCTGTGTTTTAGCAAGATGTGTTTAGCAAGGGTGATTTAGTATGGGGAGAAATTGTAAGCAAGGAGGAATAGTTTGCACAATGTTATGATGTTCTTATTGCTTTTTCCCATTCATTTATTCCTTAATTAATTTATGCATTTACGTATTTGTTTACTTGTGTGCTTATTCATCTGCCAGCCCCTGTAGAATGTCCAATGATCTGATGTTCAATGAATCCAAAATGAGGAAGGCAGGAAGTCAAAGTTCAGAGCCTCCTTGTTTGAAGGGAAACAAAAACTTTTCCCCCCAGAATCTCTGGCTTTCCTTTGTATAAACATGGATTCTACAACATTGGGGTTAGATGTGCTGGCTGGTGTCATTGAGTCTTACATGGTGAGGGGCTATGAGGTACCAGGCTTTACTGGCTTACTGTACCCAGAGAAAGTTCAGACATTCTGAAAATGCAGAGTCTCCCTAGGGAAACCGGGCCTCTTGTAATGGTGGGGCAGAGGATAAAGGAAGTGACGTGACTTCTTAAACTTATCCCATTTCATTCCTCGGTGAGGATCTGGGCGGTCGGTAGGGGAGGACTGTAACAATGCAAACGGAAGAATTTGGAACTGGACCTAATTCTGATTTACTTTGAAACTTTGATGCTTCATATTGGCATCCTCTTCAAACACATCTGCCTGAATGCTCTAAGCCATGAAAATTGAGATGCTTTAAAGAGTTCATCTGTGAAATGAGACAATGAGTTTCCAAAGCTCTAAATTTTTCTCTTTTGTGAATATTTAAATTCTTGTGTAATAATTTTACTAATAAAAAATGTTTTTCCAAAGCTTGAAAAACAAAGAGTACTGTTAAAATATACCAATCATCTAAATTCCGTTCAAAATCATTGTTATGTTTTGGCATATGCATACTTAATACATATATGTATTTTTACCCATATATCTTTACATAATTGAGATCCTCTTGTATAAACAGGTTTTTTCCTATTTTTATATAATGTTTGACTAAAAGTTTGTATGTTATCAAAATATTTGGCAAAAATAATTTTAATGTTTGCATGATAGTGTATTGTTCCATAATTTACTCAAGTATTCATCTGTTTTGGAGATTTAGATTGTTTTACAGTTTTTCACTCCTTAAAAAATGTTCTGGTGCATATCTCGATACTTAAATCTTTGTTTTTACATGCATTTTAGAGTTTTTTCCTTAAGATAGACTTCCAGGGGATGAATTTTAAGACTCTTAGCATACATTGTCAGATTTGTTAAGAGAAGTGTACTTTTTTTTTTTTTTTTGAGACGGAGTCTCGCTCTGTCGCCCAGGCTGGAGTGCAATGGCGTGATCTCGGCTCACTGAAAGCTCTGCCTCCCGGGTTCAAGCCATTCTCCTGCCTCAGCCTCCTGAGTAGCTGAGAGTACAGGTACCCGCCACCACGCCTGGCTAATTTTTTGTGTTTTTAGTAGAGACGGGGTTTCTCCATGTTAGCCAGGATGGTCTTGATCTCCTGATCTCGTGATCCGCCCCCCTCAGCCTCCCAAAGTGCTGGGATTACAGGTGTGAGCCACCGCGCCTGGCCTGAGAAGTGTACATTTATTAAAAAAAACAACAACAACAACAACAAAAAAGAAGTGTACATTTCTTAGACTCTTATGCTGGAAAAGCCAAACTCTGAAATTAAACGAGAAATATTCACTTAGTTGCAGCTTGTATGTGTGTATGTGTGGTGTGTGTATGTTGCATACATGCATTTACATGCTTTAGGGTGTTAGTATGCCTAAATTTATTGTAAAATTATGAGAATAAGACTTGGATAATGAAATCTCTGGAAATCATGCATCTCCAGACTCAAAGAAGAATGTGTCTCTCCTGCTGCCGGAAAATGTCCAGGCCCATCTGATCTGATAGAGCCTTCAGAAATAATGCCGCATATCTACAACTATCTGATCTTTGACAAACCTGAGAAAAACAAGCAATGGGGAAAGGATTCCCTATTTAATAAATGGTGCTGGGAAAACTGGCTAGCCATATGTAGAAAGCTGAAACTGGATCCCTTGCTTACACCTTATACAAAAATTAATTCAAGATGGATTAAAGACTTAAATGTTAGACCTAAAACCATAAAAACCCTAGAAGAAAACCTAGGCTAATATTACCATTCAGGACATAGGCATGGACAAGGACTTCATGTCTAAAACACCAAAAGCAATGGCAACAAAAGCCAAAATTGACAAATGGGATCTAATTAAACTCAAGAGCTTCTGCACAGCAAAAGAAACTACCATCAGAGTGAACAGGCAACCTACAAAATGGGAGAAAATTTTCACAACCTACTCATCTGACAAAGGGCTAATATCCAGAATCTACAATGAACTCAAACAAATTTACAAGAAAAAAGCAAACAACCCCATCAAAAAGTGGGCAAAGGATATGAACAGACACTTCTCAAAAGAAGACGTTTATGCAGCCAAAAGACACATGAAAAAATGCTCATCATCACTGGCCATCAGAGAAATGCAAATCAAAACCACAATGAGATACCATCTCACACCAGTTAGAATGGCAATCATTAAAAAGTTAGGAAACAACAGGTGCTGGAGAGGATGTAGAGAAATAGGAACACTTTTACACTGTTGGTGGGACTGTAAACTAGTTCAACCATTGTGGAAGTCAGTGTGGCGATTCCTCAGGGATCTAGAACTAGAAATACCGTTTGACCCAGCCATCCCATTACTGGGTATATACCCAAAGGACTATAAATCATGCTGCTATAAAGACACATGCACACATATGTTTATTGCGGCACTATTCACAATAGCAAAGACTTGGAACCAATCCAAATGTCCAACAGTGATAGACTGGATTAAGAAAATGTGGCACATATACACCATGGAATACTATGCAGCCATAAAAAATGATGAGTTCATGTCCTTTGTAGGGACATGGACGAAATTGGAAATCATCATTCTCAGTAAACTATCGCAAGAACAAAAAACCAAACACCGCGTTTGCTCACTCATAGGTGGGAATTGAACAGTGAGAACACATGGACACAGGAAGGGGAACATCACACTCTGGGGACTGTTGTGAGGTGGGGGGAGGGGGGAGGGGTAGCATTAGGAGATATACCTAATGCTAAATGACGAGTTAATGGGTGCAGCACACCAGCATGGCACATGTATACATATGTAACTAACCTGCACATTGTACACATATATCCTAAAACTTAAAGTATAATAATAATAAAAAACAAAAAAGAAAAAAAAAGAAAACAACAACAGCAGCATCAATAATAATGCTTGCTTACATTTACCAAGTACCATGTGCTGGACAATGATCGAAGTGCTTTACATATGTTTAACTCATTGCTATAATAAACCAGGTAAAAATAGGTAAACACTGTTATCCCCATTTTACAGCTGAAAAATCTGAGGGGCAGAGAGCTTCAGTAACTTTCCTGGCATGCTTACTAGGTGTTTGAGCTGTGATTTGGATCTAAGCCCTCTGATTCTAGAGCCTGTGCGCTTGACCCTCTGCAAGATAGTCCCTGAATAAGACCTGGCCTCAGTTGGAGGTTGTCACTGGGGTTCCCAACAGTCTCAAATCTACAGTCCCCTCAGTGGAAGACCCAGGTGCAATGGCTTAAGTGAAGGATGAAGAGTAGGATTCCCTTCCTCCTGGGTGAGACCCAAGACTCTTCCAAATGCACTGCCTGTTATGGTTTCATCAAGGAGAGGTGTGTGGAAGGGTCCAGTCTCTTTCCTTCCTGTAAAGATTTGGAACAGGTCTCAACTCCCCCTCAGTTCAGTTCCCTTAATAACTACTGAGGGACTTGTCAAACAGAAGCTTACCTGTTCTGTACCTGTCGTACCTGTTACCTGTACCTGCTTAATGTGCACACCCTTGGGAGTCTCTGTACAGAGAAGTGAAAAGCATGCTCTCTGGCCCATACCACCTGGATTTGAATCCCAGTTATGCCACTTTCTAGCTGTGCACTTGAGGCAGTAACTCCTCTGGGCCTCACTTTCTCATGTCTAAAGTACAAGTGAAAACAGCTGGGCAGCTGAGTGGACGTCCTGAGTTAATAATGGTAAAGTGTTGGAACAGTGATGACTCCCTTAAGCACATGTTCTGCCTATGAGGGCTTGCTTCAATTTCTGTCAGGATTGCTCTGCCTTTTGCCCTAATCCCTCAGGACTCCAGTAAGGTCTCATGACTTTGGGCACTCATTCTCGTGTTTCCCCACACCCTCAACACACACCTCCCCCAAGCCTACTTCTTTGGTGCTTGCCCCGGTGTAGAGGCAGCTTCTGATCAAGTTCTCCCTGAAGTGTCAAAGGGAAAGCATGGAGAGTGACATGGCAGGACGTCACCCAGTGGGAGGATCAGGGAGGAGGTTCCCAGGGGTGTCAGCCTGATAGGGCCACCATAACACAGTAACACTGGGTGCTTCAACAACAGAAATGTCCCACCGTCCTGGAGGCTGAGTCTGAGATCGAGGTGTTGGCATGGTTAGTTCCCTCTGAGCATGCATCTCCCCCAGCTCCTGGTGGTTTGCTGGCAATCTTTGGTGCACCTTGGCTTGTAGAATCATCACCTTACCTCTGCCTTTATCTCCGCATATGTGCCTGTGTCCAAATTTCCACTTTATGAGACTACCAATCCTATTGGATCAGGAGCCCATCCTACTGCAGTATGCCCTCATCATAACTAATACATCTGCAACAACTTTGTTTCCAAATAAGGTCACATTCTGAGGTCCCAGGGTGAGTTCTTCAACAGGTGAATTTTGAGGGGGTGGACACAATTCAAGTCATAACATTGGGGAAGTGCCCATAGCTGAGGCTGAAGGATGGGGAAGAGTTAACCAGGAGCTCAAGATTTGGGGAAAAGAGAGTCCCTAATGGTACATGGACCACAGGATCTTTGCACAGGTCTGACTGGAATCTTTCAATGGTCCACATTACCATTAGTGTGGCTTTTCAAGGAGCCAGAGTAAGTCAAGAGTGGCCCAGAGCGTGGGAGGTGGCAGAGGACAAGCCCTGTGGAGTCTTGTCAGCAATTTTTAACAGTTTAGGTTTTACTCTGGGCACAATGGGAAAGCATTTTAAGCAGATATGTGACATTTAATGAATGTTTCACAAGTTTATTATACAATTTTTACTTTATTCCTGATTTTTTTTTTGAGAATAAAACTTTTTTCTTCCAGTTTGTTCTCCACTTGTATTTCTTCATATGGACTTTTCATATATTTTGTAGTTAATCTGTTGGGGACTTGTTTTATCATTTGTATGTGTTTTTAAATATAATGTATAAACTGAATTGTATGTGTTTTTAAATATAATGTGTAAACTGAATTGTATGTGTTTTTAAATATAATGCATTGTTGAATCAGATGCCAATATTCCCCTCATTCAGTTTTTTTTACCTGTTATCATAGTATTGTTTTTCATAAAGTAAGGGATCAGGAAGTATTATTTATATTTTGTAAATCAAATCTGCAAAAATCTTAATTTGTAAAAGTTACATTCCTTCTTAGATTTATTTTTTAAGATTGAAGAGTTCCCACCTTTTAAATCTATTCTTACACTGCAGCAAATTCATCCTTGAGATGGGAAATGTGTGCTAAAAATTGTTGAGGAAGCTGTGACATTCATTTGGGGAAACATCTGCTTGTTTTGTGCTCAATTATCTCATCAAATCCTCCCCAAGTAGGTACGTTATACTCTTCCTTTTTGCAGAGGGGGAAGCTGAGGCTTTAATAAAATGGGTAAAATCTGCTGCGAGACATACAGGTGGATTTGGATGATAAACACAAATGGGCAGGCCCTGTTCATAACCAAGGAGTTTCTCAGCTGGAAGCTTTGAGTGGTTTCTTGGGTGGCTTCCACCTTCTCACTTCAGAGTTTGGAACCCAGTTCTCAGAGGCAAACTAGGGATATCCCTAGCAGAACACATGCCTCTATGGAGCTGTTCTAGCCAGGCTACTGCCTCGCTTTCAAACATCCCTGCCTTTACTGATGCCATGTCTTGTTCTGGAATTTCTTCTTCTCTCCTCTTACGCATTTTTAGGACCTAGGATGTGTTCTGTTTTCTCCCATAGCTGTTCTTGAGCATCCTAGCCCAGCATCCTCTCACTTCTTCCTTTTGAGTCCCTTAGAATCTGCTTTTCTACCCACTCATCTGCTACCTGGTCTTACTGTGCATGGCTTCTTGAGGTTACCCATAGCACCTGGCTGTGTTGTATGTGCTCAGTAAGTGTCTGTTGGGTAGACAGAGGAGCAGGATCCGTTTAAGTCTCCTTGATCTTGAGGTTAGGAGTCTGTTGAAAGCCTGCCTGGGTCTAGCAGCTGTGGGTCTTCCAAGCATCAGGTAGCTTCATATGGACACTTGGTTGTTGGTACCCTGTCTGCTCCTATCCCTAGCTTTGCAGTGGTGGTGTTTTCTGCTCTGTAGCATATCTTACATCACAGCTAGATGGTATAGGATGGAGAGATGGATATTTTGGAGTGAGGGCATGTGCTAGAGTCCAGCCAGCAGATGACTGAGAATGGCATACATAGAATGCCACAGTTGTCAAAACTCACTGGCTATTTTGAGGCAGTTGCCAGATTGCCTATCAGGGTTGTCAAAAGGGACATTTCCAGGAGATCTGAGGACAAGTGAGGGCAATATGTGCTCAGGGGCAGTTATCATAACTGCTAGCATATATTGAATAGCTACTGTGTGCCAGGAATGGGTATTTTTTAATATTATCCTAATTTAAAACTCTTGATGGCAAGATGTTTAGAAAGTGTGGGGTATGAAATGAGCTGAATATGATACTTTGAGTACATAAGGATGTAGTATGGTTTTCTGGCTTTGCTATCTTGCCCAGAGGTGTCAGAAATTGTTAAATGTTTATAAAAGCCTTAAAAAATTTTTTTAAAAGATTTTTCTCTGCTAGGAACCCATGGGAGTAGGGAGAGCTTAGTGTTATTGCAACCACAGCCCTGGATCTCCAATGCGCATGACCTCCCTGGGGTGACTGGATGAATATGGTCTCAGGGGCCCCATCCAGCCTTAGGCATCTTAGGAATCCTCAGTGACCTTTTTATGTGCACTGGCACCAAAACTACATTCAGTCCCTTCAGGGTTCAGCTCCCTGCCATTGCCAGTGTATACCTGAAGTGGTACCTGGTTAACAAAGCTTGTCCATAGGGTCTCACTGGGTGATATTCTCTCTCTTTCGTGGCCTCTTGGTGTGCTGTGATGGGCAGTATCAGCCAGTGAGTGCTGGTCCAGTTGGGTGCTCCAAGGTCTTTTCATCAGAGACATGCTTGGACCTATTAAACACAATTTAACACTATTAAAGCTTGAGTGTTAAGGTGAATATACCAAGTTTATATAGAGAGCAAGGAGAGCAAGTAGTGGGGTGATAATGTGAGATACTGCAAGAGGACCCAAATCACCAAAGGCAAACTGGTGTTCTTTCAATCTCTAGAACAAACCAAGCTTTTCCTGCCTGGGGGCTTCACACCTGTCTGAAATATTCTCATTCTTCTCCCTACCTTCCCCTGGTGCCCCCAGCCAATCACATTTTTCACAGATCTGGTCTTTTTTATCTTTTGTCTCTTCAATTTAAGTATCTCTTCCCCAGAGAGGTGTTACCTGGCCATCCTATCTAAGAGAGGTTTCCAGGCTGGTCAGTCTCTCAGTCCCTTGTTGAGCACTTGTTATAATAGTACCACTTGCAGCCATTTTATTTTACATCTTATGTAGGGGTTATTTATTTATTTCACTACTGTTTCCCCTTCCCCATGAAACAGAGATTTATTGAGAGAAGGGATTGTGTTTTTCTCACACAGCATGGTTCCTCACTACCTAGTGCTGTGTTTGGCACATAGGAGGATCTCTGTGAAAGAAGGAAAGAGGGAAGGAAGGAAGACAGGAAAGCAGGAAGGCAGGCCGGAATCCACAGCAGAAGCCAGGGCAGACAGGAGGACTCGAGATGTTCACTTCTCTTGGATGGCAAATCTTGACCTGATCCCTTGTCAATCTCTTCCTTTTTAAACTTTCTCAGTTAGATCACTGACATTTCATGCTATAAGTCATCAAGTCTCCTCTACAAATTTTAGGGATGAAGAAAGTGAGATTCTGAGAAGGGAAATGACTTGTTTAACCATCCTTTATTAGGGAAAGAGGTTGGACCAGAACTAAAACCAGCGCACTTTCAGACAGGAAAGCAGACACCCTCAAAAGATCCCAAGAGTCCAGTATTTAGTGGTTTGTGAGTAGGTGCTTCGCTTTTATTGATGAAGCATAGAGAAGTAGGAAAGTTAAGACAGAAAGACAGTCAAATGCTGGGCTTTCACCCAGGAGAAACCCGTGAGTCTGAAAAGCCATTCTCCAAAAGGGACCTTAAAGAAACATGAAAGAAACATGGAATTTTTTCTTGACATGAAGCTAGAAGCTGAGCACAATGCATCTGACAATGAAAAACCAGGCTGTGCCTTAGAACAGGCTTGGGGGTGGGAGGCTCATGCTTTCTTTGCGAGATAGTACTTCACTCACAGAGGCTGTTTGCAGTACTCTGTCCTTGGTGATGAGTCTTCATGGGAAGGAGGCATGTAGGGGTCAGAGAATAGTTCTCTATCTGTTCCCCATATTCGTCAGCTGTGGTTGATGTATTATCCTTGAAATTGGAAAAGAAAAGGAGAGAAGAAATGCACATAGAACAGAGCTGAAAAGTGAACCAAAGACGAAAAAGGTCTGAGAGAGAGAAGGGGCATGATTGAGGTGGTTCTTTTGAGGAAGCGAAGTGATGTTTGACTTAGTTTTCATGTTCAGGTACTTGAGAGTTTGAAGTCTGAACAAGAAGAAATGGACAAAGATTAAGGCATGGGAGATGAGGTTTATGTAACAGAATTTAATGACTATTATGTTGGAAAGCTAGCAGGGTGGATATGTAAAAGACATGTAAAGAGATATGCATTTCTGAAAAACAAATCATCTATGTTGACTATCCTTAAAGAACAGAGTTACCAGATTTGTAGGTCTAGGAATTTTTTTTTAGAAAAGCCAGAGTTGGAAACTATTCATCAGGACCATCAGTAACTATTATGTTTATACTTTGAGTCCTTCAAGTTAAAAAAAACCTAGGTACTTCCTTAGGCTGTGTGAAAAAGTAATTTTGGTGCTTGGAGAAATCTGATTTTGAAAACTAGATGCCTCAGTTATCAGCTGTAATTCATATGCAAATTATGTAACCTCTTTCATCCTCACATTAATGTCCTCCATCTGGAAAGTGGGGACAAAGTTTACCACAGGGGGTTAATTTGGACATTCATTGAAATTTAAGTGTCTCTTATTTGTAAAGCATTCATTCATTGTTCATTTCCATTTTTTCTCTCAACAGTTTGGAAAAGGTGGCCTTAATACTGGTGGAGTTCATATTTTATGGTTCACTTTTTACTAACTCAGGTACTTTTATTTTTTGCCCATAATCTCTTTTGGGGTATGTCAGTTTTGAACAGTCACCCATCACGCTGGTTCTGTATACTTTTTAATACGAACAGGAAGAATTAGAGTTTAGGAAGATTTTCTTGGGTTGTCTAGAGTCACTGAATACCATTATCATAAGATGCTCTCACATCCTTGTTTTATTCTCATTAAACAGATTCATTCCTAGAAGCCTACTGTGGCCTAGACACCACATGAGGAACTAGGGATTCCTGGGGTGGGGACAAGATAGACCATGTCTCTGCTCTCGTGGAGTGGACAGACTAATGGGGACAACAGACAGTAGATAAGTACACAATAAGCCAGGTAATAACTAAATGTGGCTAGTGCTGCAGGGTGGTGTGAAAGGAACTGGATGGGCTTGGGAGAGGAGAGGAGGGGGTGCTTTTTTTAAAGTGTTCAGGGGAGAACTCACTGGAAGCAGGGCTGGGATTAGGGTGAGGAAAGTGAGATTCCCAGTGTACAATTTTTTTTTTTTTTTTTTTTGAGACGAAGTCTCGCTCTGTCACCCAGGCTGGAGTGCAGTGGCGCGATCTCGGCTCATTGCAAGCTCCGCCTCCTGGGTTCACGCCATTCTCCTGCCTCAGCCTCCCGAGTAGTTGGGACTACAGGTGCCCACCACCACGCCCGGCTAATTTTTTGTATTTTTAGTAGAGACAGGGTTTCACCATGTTAACCAGGATGGTCTCGATCTCCTGACCTCGTGATCTGCCCGCCTAGGCCTCCCAAAGTACTGAGATTACAGGCATGAGCCACTGCACCTGGCCCAGTGTACAATATTTAAGGAAGCATACACTCTTAGGGTCCTGCAAGTGCCTTCATAAAATTTTGCACCCTACATGCCCTGCTTGCTTGCCTCATCCTAGTCCCAGGCCTGCCTAGGAGGTGACATGAGTTGAAACCTCAAAGATAATGAGGATACAGGCCTTCAAAGGCATGCATGATCATCAGCTAAACAAGTGAGTGAAGATAGTGTTTGCTGTGGCTCATTTCAATGTGGTACAGAGATATCTGTGTAAATCCTGTAATTGCCAAAATTGACCCATCAATGTTAAAGACCCTTTTTAAGTGGATCATTTTCTTCCTTTTACACAGCCATCAAATGCAGCACTAATGAGAGGTGGTATTCATCTTGTTTACAACCCTGAGCTTCTCTGTATTCATTAGCATGCAGGAATCTGACTCCCTGTGGTTCCTAGAAACAGGAGCCCCTATCCTTGCTTCATATTTTCATATACGATTGTTTTTAATTGCTGAGGAGCCTCATGGCTTAGCCCAGGTGGTTACATTTCCACCTTCACTCTGACTTCAGAATGCTTCAGGGGTCTGCTCTCTGACTAAGGGATAATGTCTTGGCTGCCATCTTGGGGAAATGTCTCTTTATAAATAACGTGTGCAGCTATAGACTATTAATTAAAAACACATCAACAATATTAACACATCATTGAGAAACACCACATGGCAAAGTTCCAAAACTATGAGCAAAGTTCTAACCCCTGAGCAATGCATGATATATTGCTCTTTCTAATGTGGTCTGTAAGACAGCTTCCTTGACAGAATCTCACACTATTGAAAAGCTGTGTTCTCATGGGACTACTCGCCTGCCACGCTTCATGTAGTTTTTCAGAGATGCTCACTTACATATTCCATTTCAGATAGAGACCGCTTTAATCAAGCTAGTCCATACTCATGGCTTCCAGGCCAGACTTTGTCCAACTAGTCCAGTGATAGTTCCCCTGGCTCTGTTTTCCTGATGGCATCTCAGCCAGTGGCAGGGTGAGATTCTATGTTTGATATTCAGCAGGCTCAGCCCTGTGACTACAGGAGATAAGGGCTTCCTTCAGGGCACACATAGACACCTTCAAGTCATTTATATGGAGCTCGATGCTGGGAATTTGAGTCCCTGAGCTCAGCTTTTTCTTTTACCATTTTGTCTAGCAACATTGGAGCAACTAGCCAATCTCATTATATTTGTTAGTTTTCTAAAAATGCTTGAAAATATCATATACCCAGTCACACAACTTTTGCTTTGTATAAGTTGTTGATTAGGTGTATCCAATGCAAATATTTTTCATGTTTCTATTACCAGTTCAGTTCATGCCATGGACTATATCAATGCTCTCTTCACTACTGGAAAGCATCATTTGCACCTTTAAATCTAATCAGATTACAGAGCCCATTCCAGAAACACCAGAACCAATTCAGAAAACTCATTCTCTAGAACCACTGCATTTCTGCTACTAAAATCTATATTAAGGTTCTCTAGAGAAATAGAACCAATATGATGGATATGTGTGTATGTGTGAAATATAATATACAAATATATATTTATATACATATATTACATATATTTATATGTATTCAAAATTGGATTATGTGATTTTAGAGGCTGAAAAGTTTCACAATGTGTAAATTTCAGTCAGGGTCCAAAAGCCAGAGTGTCCAAACCAAGAGTGTCAGTGGTGTGAGTTCTAGTCCAAGGACAGGAGAAGACTAATGTTGAAGATCAAACAGTCAGGAAGAGAGACAGCATTCAACCTTCCTCTGCCTTTTTGTTGTGTTCAGGCCTTCAATGAGTTGGATGATGCTCACTCACATTGAAGAGGGCCATGTGCCTGACTTAGTTTACCAATTCAAATGCTAATCTCTTCTGGGAATTCCCTTACAGACACACTCAGAAATAATGTTTAACCAGATATCTGAGCATCATGTGGCCCAGTAAAATTAACACATAAAACTAAGCATCACAGCATCTTTCGGATGGACCCTCTAGGCACTATCACCAACCATTTCTTCTGAAACCATAAGCAGAACACACCATGAGCCATGTTTAAATGTGCTAGCTTGAATGTTTGAAGTCAGGACTCTGTTGGAATATCAGGATGCGTAATTACTACACATATTATGTAGTCCTGACTACCTGAGTTCTCCCTACCTGAGACATCCTTCTGGCTAGGTTGTCAACCATTCTTTCAAACATCTTTTATAGTAGAGGCCAAAAGACTGCAAGCTGCTAGCCCTGAAGAGCTTAGAGTCTAGAGCATCATCATTATTAGCTACTGCAAGTAATTTTCCATCATTGTACCTTGGTTTCCTCATTGTCAGAATGGACAGAATGATGGCATCTATCACGTAGAGTTGCCCTGAGGAGTAAATGAATGAGTAGATACATGGAAAGTTGTTGGAATAATGCCTGGCATAGCATAAGAGCTCTAGAAATGCTCTCTATTGCTGTCATTATCATTATTTCTGTTCTCACAGAATTGATGCATATTATAAGTGTCAACAATTCTCTTAGGATGGTACACATTTTACCATATTTTTTATCATGCAGATGAAATACATGTAAATAAAAGCACACATTTAAATTAATATTTCTTTCTTTCATTAGTGGTTTTATATATTGGTCCTGCACCTCTCAGCCAATCTTAATCTTTAGGAAAGAGAAACACTGATCCACCTTTAGTAAATGACAATGAGTGGAGAGTCATTCATTCATTCATGCATGCATTTATGCAACAGGTATTTATTGAGCCCTTTGTGCCAGAGTCTATGCTAGCCCGTTAATGAAAATGACAGATCATTATTTGTTTAATGTTTTTTTTTCTTGTTAAAAACTATTGTATTACTTCAAAAAAAGGTAACACCTAAAACTGCCATCCACCCCTTGCACCTCAGCGTGAGGGAAGGTTTGGAGAGAGACTTTTGAGGGAAGACTAGGGAAAGGATTATGGATCAGGTTGCTTTAGGTCTGAGGACAGCAAAGAACAAAGGGCATGTATCTGAGAGGGTAGACCTCAGGGTAACCAGGGGAGTGGAGGGAAGGAGAAATGGCTCACTTGGAAAGGGAGAGCCTGGCTGTGA
Organism: Pan troglodytes; assembly: GCF_028858775.2. Lineage (NCBI taxonomy): Eukaryota > Metazoa > Chordata > Mammalia > Primates > Hominidae > Pan > Pan troglodytes. Next base: position 116,982,407 of record NC_072406.2, read on the forward strand.
TACGGTCATTTTCCCATGTTGAGTGTGACCTCGCAGGGCTGTGCCCATCCTGATTTGAATGGGATGAGGCATCCCACACTCTCTTATTCTCTTATCCTACTACCTGACTTCAGTGTCCCTCTCGGAAGGAATTTTCCAATGGACCCACCTCTGAGGCATTCTTCTGACTAGGTTGTCAACCATTCTCTTGAACATCTTTTATAGTGGAGGTCAAAGGACTTAAGGTGACCAGCCCTTAGGAGCCTAGAGACTACAGCCACACAAAGCACAGGAGTGAGCAGAAAGCACAGTGGGCAGAGCAGCCCTCCATACTCATGGGGGCAGGGATGACCCTCTGTGCTTCAGGATACGAGTAGTTGGAGAAGAACCAAACCCCTGCTGCCCAGAGGAACCACGGGATGAAGTCATATGAGAGATGACAGTGTGTCATACACTATCTGAAAATTACACGTGGGTTAACTTTTTAAATTCTCACAGTAATCCAAGAGGTGAACACTTGAACTATATCTGTTTTACAGACAAAGAAACCAATGCACAGGGAACAGAGGCTTCTGTTGTGACTTAGACCTTGAAGGATGAGTAGGATTTAGTTACACAAAGGGAAAAGAGGGAGCTTTCCAGAAAAGTGGAAAGTCCTCTCCTAAACTAAACTAGGAGTGGAAACCAATTTTAAGAGTCAGAATTCGTCAGTGGTGCAGTGTCCTTTTAAGAATTCTGCTACTTTAGAAAATTTTGAGCCCTTGGCTTTCGGCCCCACTGTGTGCACCAGCTCTGGGCCTTTGGCAATGCAGGTGGACCCTCAAATGCAAATTGCCAGAAAGATAAATGAGAATTGGTGGCTGTATTTAATTATGCAGCCTTCTGCAATGTGTCTACAACAGACATTTTTTCTTATGGAGAGTAATTATTCTTAGTGTTCCCATCTGAGTGAGATTATGCTTTGGTAATTGGTTTTGAATCCTTGATCCATTTTTATTTGAGCCACCTTGCTAGAATCCTTTCTATCAATATTTGTGAATTGAGCCTGAGGTACACGTACCCCTGAGACACAACTTAAAGGTGATCTTGTTTTTGCCCTTCCCAGAAACCTGTCAAGGTGAGGGCAGGGAGTTCCTGGGGTGATAGGCAGATCCTGGATTGTGAGATGCGCTTGCTTAGTACTCTGAATTCCTGCTGAGAGGACTCAGTTTTACCCCTTTGCATCTTATTTCTAGTGATAGTCTTAACTGATTGGAACACAGTTGTACTTTAGGCAAGGAGGTGACTTCTGCTTTCTCACACCCTGAGACTACTCTGCTCACACTGACCCATTGATTCACAAATGTAGCCCAATACTCATCTACCTGACTGAATAAAGTACACAAAGTATACATACCCTTTGTCAACCAAATCCTACTCCAAGTCTGTCTACCCACAACTGTAATATAAATATGATAATAGCGGCCACATGAAACTTATAATGTACCATGAGGGATGCGTGTAATCATAATTGGGAAAGTACTTCTCAATTGTACATTAAATCATAAATGGCAGGCATTGTCTTCAGCCTGGACTGAACTCCAGCAGTGACTCCCCTGTGACCTTGGCAAGTCAGTTTTCATTCCTGGGCTTTTCATTGTTAAGAAAATGAGGGGTTTGTGTCTGATACTCCTGATTAAGTATTTTTGAGAATCTATTTGCATGCTGAAGTCTTTGGCCCAGGGAAGAAAATAGAGGACTCAGTCTCAATGTGAGTGTGCATCAGCATTACCGGTCTGCAACAATTTACAGTCCTGCTAACATGTCAGCTTCTGGGTCCCATCCTCCAGGGCTTTTTATTCAGAAAGTTGGAGATGGGACCTAGGGATCCTCATTTTGATTTTTTTTTTTTTGCAAACATCCCAAGAATTCTGATGTAGTTAGTCCATGAGCCAACTTAGGAATCTCTGAAATAGAGGGTGAATAACAAAGGCAAGTGAAGGAGAAAGTTCTTGCAATGATATCTCCTCTGGGGATGTCTGGGTTTCCACTGAGATTCCTTTCTTTAGCTCTATCTCCTCTGTGTCTGGTGTGCTTGCCCAAATGTGCACGCTCGTGTCCACTCCCACGCACCATTACAAACAATATGGGTTGAAAAGTTTGTTTTCTGAAAAGCACAATATGCTGAAGTCTTGGCAGAAGGAAAATTGTGTTATGTGCTGAAAGCATCATCATTTGCCATGCGTGAAAGCTTATGGCTGGAAGGACTGATATGCCATTTGCAGAGTATGATTTACAATCATGTACACACACATACACACAAGCACACAGACAAACATACACATTTGAGTAAGCTCCCACACAGTAAATGTGTCAAGAAAAGAGCAAGGAAAGATAGGAAGAATCTTTGCCCTTTCTGCAGCAGAGAGCTGGTCACACGAATGTGTCAGTCATTTTCACAAGAAGGGCTTTTGTTTCTTGTTTTCAAAGCTGGCAGAAAATAGAAACATAGCAAGGGTTTCTGATGCAGAAATGCAGTAAGGAATGCAGAATGCTGAATTTCTTCATCCAGGACCCATTTTTCCTCAGTGGGATAAAACCCTTGGTTTTCATTCTTCCTTACTGGCTGACCAGATCATCCTTGCTGGAAATCCATTCATTCCTAAATGGGCTTGACAGCTTCCACTTAGACCAAAGTGCTCCTCTTGGAATGTGTACAGTTGTTAAGCAGTGGGAGCCAGTTCTGAGCACTGAACACAGGCAATCAACAGCCCCATTTAGCTTTGAGCTGACTACCGTCAGAAGAAGGACTGTTATACCTGTTGAGAAGGAAAGTGTGCATGAAAAGTAATTTCCTTCTCCTTTTTTATAGTGGAAACAATTGCCTTTTGGGGGCAGAGCACCAGCATTCTCTTTTGGATGCAGTAGTCATACAGTCACCATTTGGAGATATGCAATCTCTCATTTTTATTATAATTGTGGCATATCTTTAATTTGCTTGGCATAATGCACTTAATCCATAATTATAAAATATGCAACTAGCCCTTGGCCTCATTCTGCTCTCCCACCACAGAGGCAGTTTGGTGTTTTTATTAATTTAACTTTGTACAAGCTAACAGATTGTCATAAAGGAAAACAGAATTTCTCAACCAGTTCGGCTAATAGCTGAGCTTCAGCAAAGGGCCCTGTGGTATGTGTTGAACAATAACTACCTCTCTCCAGCACTACTTGCAGTTTTTAATTGAATTTCTATCCCATGGATATCATGTTGGAACTATTCATCTGCTCCACTAAGTCTTCTGATATTAAACAAGTTCTTTCAGGTTATTATTGTAATACAAATACGGTTAGACAGTTGATTTCCATTAAAAAATCACTGCCATGGTAAGGCTAACACAGTGAAGGGAGCTTATCCTGAACATGGCCAAGCAAAGAAATCACATTAATAAGGGTGAAAATGCAGTGTGCTTATCTTGTTTGCTTCCTTCTCACACCCTCCTCTTTGTTTAAGAGGATTTGGTCATGCTGACATATTTTGACAAATGACAAAATACTGGGCATTTTCAGATAGTTTCTAGTTTGGTTTTAGATATCTGCCATTTGGATCTGCCAATAAGAAAACATGTCCATTCCTCTGGGTTTCTCTTCTACCTCCATTTTTCCTTTGCTATCTTGTCTCTAGCACACATTGTCATTCCAGTTGACATTACGAATATCTGCTGCCAAGAGCTATTCTTACTGTTATAATAAACATCTTATAGGCCTTATTGCCCTCTGAATTGTGTATACTGATGCCTTTCCAACGTGTACTACTTACACTTTCTGATGTTTGTATACTGACTAGTTCACCAAAATTTCAGAATATCAAAACTATAGGGGCCCTCTGGAAACCCTTAAATGGTAGGGTTTTATTAAAAAAAACAAATGGAAGTAAACCTTATATGTAATTGGGATGGGTAGAGTTAGGAATGGCTACTATATATTCCAGCTTTGTGAAGGTGTCATAATGGAGGAAGGTTATTGTCCTCCCTACTGTTACTCCTTTAACTTGCACACCTAACCTTGAGTACATCTCATCATATTCTTTACCATATCCCTGGCTTGCAGCTCTCTTCTGCATCACATCCTGGGAAATCCTTCTTGATGACTTCTCTATCAATATTAGAAAACACCTTTGGGTCTCTGACCTCATACCCTTCAGCTCTCTTCTGCAGCCGCCTACCAGCACCACCAAATCTTGGTTTTCATCATCATTTGGAACTACCTTACTATAATAACTTGAATCCTTGAATTACACTATGTGACCACAGTCTCCTATTTATCCAGTTTTCTTACACTCCTACATTCACTGAATTTGTGTTTTCATTTGAATACATGATGTCTTCCATTTTCTCAACTCTCCCTTACTCTCCTCGAGTCACATGTCTTATCTTCCTTAAAAGATTATATGCTCTTCAAAGAAAGGAATCAAGCCTTCTACCTACTCATTACTTTGCATGGAATCATGTTTGTCAGTTGGTAGATATTTCCAAGTCAAGGGTGTTGTTTGACCAATCAAGAAAACAATTATACCCTGACTTCTGAAGTGGGATATGCATTGCATCAAGGATGCCATCGTGGGACATATGCATTTATTTGCATTTTGGTTTTACAGTAGTGGGTTATATGAGCAGTCTCTCTTGAATTCAAATCCTGACTGTGCCATTAAATAGCTGTGTGACCATGGACAAGTTACTTGTCTTAGCTTCAATTTTCTCATCTGCACAATGAGGCACAATGATAGGGTCTACTGTATGAAGTAACTGTGATAATTAAATTAGTTAATGTTTGTAAAGTGATGAGTGTATGTAGTCTCTGAACTTAGTAGACTATTAAAAGATAGTTGGTATTTCATTACTGGGAGCTTCAGATCAATGTTTACTTAAGATAAACCTTTGAAATGTCAGCATTGAAATGTTGAAGACTTTTGAGTCTATAAGTTGTGAGTGAGACCCAGCTGCTCTAATGAAATTCCTAGTTAGTTATTGCCGCTGGCCTGCCCATGTCTACAAAAAAATAGATGGTCTCATGGGCTCAATGGTGCATATTAGAAGTGTTTCTAAATTGTAAAACCTGTATGCCTGTCTGATTGAATAAGTGCTAGGCTGATGGCTAGTGCAAAGCTTCAAATTGGGCATAATTATTTGTGGTTTTGAATCTCTAGACACTATAACATGAAGGTGAAGCCTTAGAATAGCTAAATAGACTCACATGGCAGAAGGAAAATGGCTGTTTTTAAAATAATACAGCCAAACATAAACCCACAGGCTCTTAAAGTTTATCTGAGAGTTTCTGAACCATGTCTTTTTTCCCTAGTTACTATTACTCCATACATCAAGGTCAAATGCCAATAAAGTAGCAAATTGTATTTTTCACCTTGACATGGTTATTAGATCTGACATTCCTTGAGAAAAACAGTGAAGCCTGCTGACAAAAAGGACTGTGACTTCAACTGTTGTAAGTCACTAAGTGCAATAAACATTCCTGAAAGAGATTTATTCTAAGGATTGTAATCATTTCCTGTTATAGCCAGTTTGTGTTGGATAAACGTGTCATCAGGTGCTAATTACTTGCCTTGATTTTTCTGGCTGATGGAGGATGGTACTTATTTTAATACCGTCACCCTGATCTTTGGGTTTCTGCCTTTTCATTTGGCTATTAACAAAGCAAGTTAGATTCCAAAATATTTTCTAGATATGCACTCTTCACATTAATCTGTAGAAGCACAGAGGTTGTCTGGCACTTATAAATCTGTTTCCACAGGCACAATATCAAAGACCCAGAAAAGCTTTCTGATCCTTCCAGAAAATAGTAATATCTCAGGATGCCGTGAAAGAGAGAGCCTGGGTTGGAAGTTAGAAGCCTGGATAGGGTTTTTCATGGCTCTGACCCTTGTTGACTGTAGAATTAGGAGTATTCCTCTTTCATATGCCCCCAAAACTCCACACCATGGTCAGATGCTGTCACATTGCACATGCAATGAACTGGTCCTGGTTTTCCTTCCTTCCTTCCTTCCTTCCTTCCTTCCTTCCTTCCTTCCTTCCTTGCTTCCTTCCTTTCTTTCTTTCTCTTCCTTCCTTCCCTTCTTTTCTTTTCTTTTTTCTTTCTCTCTTTCTCTTTCTCTTTCTTTCTTTCTTTCTTTCTTCTTTCTCTGCTTTTCTTTTTTCTCTTTTCTTTTCTTTCTTTCAACAGGATCTTGCTTTGTCACTCAGGGTGGAGTATAGCAAAGCAATCACAGCTCACTGCAGCCTCAGCCTTCCAGGCCCAAGCCTCCTAAGTAGCTGGGACCACAAGTACATGTCACCATGCCTGGCTAAGATTTATATTTATTTTTTCCTTTTTTTTGGAGACAAGGTCTCCCTATATTGCCCAGGTTGGTCTTGAACTTCTGGGCTCAAGTAATCCTCCTGCTTTGGCCTCTCAAAGTGTTGAGATTACAACTGTGAGTCACAGCACCCAGCCAGGTCTTCCTCTTTTAATCACAACACCTACTGTTTCCTAGTAATTCTTAACCCATATTTCACCTAGTCCAGTCGCCATTATCCAGCATGCCTTCTGGTTATCCACATTATTATTTCGTCTTAAATGTCTTTCTTTCCACCCTTTCTTTGCCTTTTCACTTTCTCCATCTTTCATTGCCCAGCCCCAGTTCCTTCCAATCCACAGTGATCAATGTTTCTTGTTTAAAAAATTTATTTGCCCCTCAGAACCTGCATCCTCTTATGTAAAGTGGATACACTTACAGTGCCTCTCATGAAGATTAAGTGCACAGATATTTGACCCATAAAATATTTTCAACAAATATAATCCCTACCCCAGTAATGTATCTTGCTGTCTGCTATTCCTTCAAGCCCTGTGTGTCTGGGCCTGAACTGGTCATAGGAGTAAAAAAAAAAAATAGATGCTGGTCACATTCTCAATAGGCTCAGAATTAAATAAGGAAAGACGTATACAAATCATTTCAATGCAAGGCCATTTAAGGGAATACCATATAAGGACAGAAAACAGGCTAAGAGAAGACAGGAAGGGAAATTGTACCAGGTGATAAGAAAAAGATTTCCTGAGAAGGAGTCAGATACCACATAGAGTATTTCTTCTCTACGGTTTTCTGCATTTTCCTAAGTTTTAAAACATAGGAAACTGTATATTTAACATTATGATGGTTTTCAAAGTCTTCTCTATTCTATAAATTATAAAACTAGTTTTCTTATGAGGTCACTTTAGGAATAATACTTATATTTTGAAAATCTGTTTACTTATTTATACATACATACCTCACCATTTTCCAGAAGGGATTTCAGATGCGCCTGTACTGAATATCTTGACCATCATCTCAGTGCATATGTGGCATGCAACTTTTGGGAAATATACACAGATTCTTCAATTGCATTTGTTTATGAAATTCTTTTTTTTCCCATTAGCTCAGGAACAAGAATGTAACCATAGAGATTTTCACAAAGAACTGTATTTATTCAATCACTTGGCCAATATCTGTTGAACCCATACTTCATTCCAGAGCAGTGCCATTTCCTTGGGATACAGATGTGGACAAGACATTCATGGACCCTAACTCTTGACAAGTTGACATGCTTATAGGGAAGCAGACAACAAGCAATGAGATAAATTAATGAAACAACATAATTAGAGCTAGTAATACATTCTGCGAGGGAAATAAAAGGTTCTATGATGAGCAAAGGAGGGTGATAGGGGTGGGGCTATGGAGAATTTCATTATATAAGCATTTTGGGCAAAGGGCTCACTTTATTATAGAAGGTACTTGATGTTCAAGAAGATTTACTCAAAATCTGCAAAAAAATTGAGCTATTGCCTTCTGTGTTTATTATCTTTAATTGTGTGTGCACACAAGCTGTATGTATTATTTATGAAAAGATATCTGTAAGATAAAAAGCAGAATCTCCCAATTAGAATAAGGGTTAGGTATTTTATATGATGAAATACAATGTGACCATTTAAAATATTTTATAAGGCCTTTAAAAAAACATAATCCAATATTAGCATGAAAAAATAATATGTGGTTTGGAATGTAAGTACATAAAATTATGCCATTATCAGTCATGTTTCAGTCTGAATGCACTGTATGTATTCCAAGTATGGAGGGCTTAAATACAGAGAATTAGAGGGATTTGCTTGATGTGTTGGATGTTCTAGGAAACATAGGCATAGATGCGACCATTGACCCCAGCCAGCAGTGCCACAGTGGTTGTTTTTGAAGGGCTCACCCTGAAGGTATCACAAATCTCCAGGAACCTCTGGTAAGCCCCAGCCTACTCCATCAGCAAATTCGGTGGTTCTCAGGGTCAGATTTGTGTTAGAAAAGACTGCAGCATGTCTTTCCTGAGACTTGCTACAAGTTAGGATTCAACTTTGGAGCACTTCAGGATGGACAGATTATGATGGATCAGCATATGTTAGTTTTCTATTAAAACTATTGTAACAAATTACCAACATGTAGTGGCATAAAATAACAGAAGTTTATTATTTTGTAGTTTTGTAAGTTAGAAGTCCAGTACAAGTCTCACTGGGCTAAAATCAAGGTGAAGTAGGCTGTGTTCCTTTCTGGAGAATCTAGGGGAGAATCTACTTCCTTGCTTTTTTCAGCTGTTATAGGCTGCTTATATCCCTTGGCTCATGGTCCCTGTCTCCATCTTCAAAGGCAACAATAACAGGCCAAGTCCTTCTCACCTCACCACTCTCTGACCCACTGCAGCTGAAAAAATTCTCCTCTTGTATAGACTCATATGATTAGATTAGGCCCACCTGGATAACCCAGGATAATCTCCTGATCTCAATATCTTTACTCTCAACTATATATGCTAAGTCCCTTTTGCAAGAGCATATTGGCAGGCCCCAGAGATTAGGGCTTGGACATCTTCAGGGGCTATTATTCTGAGCACCAGCATGCTAATGAAAAAGATGGTGGGGCTAGACATTATGAGCCCATTGACTGCCTTTGTGCAAGCCAGACAAAGATGCCTCCCCTAGTTGGAGAGGGCCACTTGATGAGCAAAAGGGGTTTCCGCTGAATTTAGAAAAGGCATCCTTTCTTCTAGACAGGTGCTGCCCTGAGCCAGGGCTCACGGCTTGCATAACAGAGCACAGGCTGGGTTTCAGACCCACACTTCCCCTTGATGGGATGCCTTAACCTGCACAAAACTATACAGAGGCCCTGGGTAGAATCAATGGGTGGCAATAGCTAGAAGAGAGGTGATGAAATCCGGTGAATTTAATCCGCCACCTCTTTCTCAGGATGGGATTGGAGTGGTGGAGGTGTTAAGCCTTGGAGCTGCTAGGGATTCCACAGCTCTAATCCTTTCTCTCAGGACCCAATCCACTTTGATTCACTTCCTCATCATTTCATTTATATTTTAAATAACCATGTACCACCTGTCCAACCAGGCTATAACTTCCTGGAGGGCGGCAAGCCTACATTATCTTCCTCTTATATTCCTTATTATACTTCCTTATTAGATATTTAACACATGTGGCATAAATGAACCAATGACTGAAATAAAATGTAATGAGAGTTGTAAAAGACCTTTAGGATTTAACAATAAAAGCCATTGTTATCATCTTTTTAAAAATAGAAATACAGAGAAAAAGTATTGGACAGCAAAGTTTCCCTTCCCTCCTCAGTCTTTCCATTCCTTGAACAATCCTTTCCCCCAATGGGACCTTTCTTTTGTCCATTGGCTGTTCTATACTCCCTGCCTTTCCTTTTCTCTTTCAAAATCTGCTAGTTGGTATTGATGCTCAGGCATGATTGAGTTTATCACTGTCGTCTGCCCTTAAGGAATACATGTGTTTGATGCCTAATTATAGGATTAAAAGTCTGCTTTGTGTTAAAAGAATTGTCAGAGCAGGTGGGAGAAGCATTTTGGGGGCAGGGGCTTCCTTGGTACCTCTAACATCTTATCCCGTAGGTTGCTACTTCTTCTGCCAATGCCTCCAGCAGGCCCTCCCCCGTCTGCTGGAGAAAGGAAACATTCTTGCAGAACATTTCAAGTACATTATCCAGCCCTCTATTAGAAACCCTGCTTTCTCTCATCCTGACCCCCTGCCTTACTCTGTAATATTACAATGCAGATAAGCACAGAGGTAGCACGTGTTGATGTGGTCATTACTGAGCTGATCCTGCTTCACAAGCTATCCATTTTGCAGTGGGAATGTCACAACGTGAGTCACAATGGGACTTCAAAACCGTGTGTTTCTCACTCTGTATCCAGGGGAGAAAGACACTAATATTTCAAATTTCCTGAGATTTTTCTGCATATCTGACTTGTTAAAACATATAATCTCTGAAATCTGAGAGATAATGCATTGGAGTCAAAACTATGATTATTTATTTGCTCCAACTTCAGCATCATCATTTATGCAGCAAAGTATGAAAAAGGAATTACATTCCCTGATAACATCAGGAAACCCATATTTAATGCAGATTTAAAAGGACAGATGCTAGCTTACTGGTTCCACTGATCATTACAAACACACAGAGGTTTAGCAGCTGTCTGATAGCTACGTGCACAGTACAATGAGAGATACAAATATGGGTGAGTGCATATAGATTGTAGTTTAATCTCCTGAAATATTTCTACCGATCAATGACTGTAGCTTCGTGGTGTGCAATTGTCCTCTTTAAATCAAAATGGCCTGTCTATTTGTGAACTCTAGCTCAGTGCTTTGCTGAAGGGAAAAAGTTGGGAAAGAAGCCTGTTAGTAATGCATAGAGTGATACTTTTTAATCAGAATATTAACATTTTGATTGAACCGATGGAACATTTAAATGGAAATATTCAATTGCAAAGACCAAACTTGTGAGGGAGCCTACAACGTGCACAGGGTCTGTGCCTTTTTCCTTGATTAAAGAGAATTCTTTTAATAGAGAAAAAAGTAACAGATTAAAGAATCTTATATTAAGAATGGAAGGGTGGGTATTGTTCCCTTTTCAATTGCTTCTATTTAAATATAGACAAGCACACACATGGGCAGCTATAAAGGCAGAGACTTTGATCTACGGATGATTGAAGAAGTGTGTAGTAACTTGCATCAAAAACCAAGCAAAGCAGAAAGACTATGAAATGAGGTGTAACATCAGACTGCGATGCTAGCACCAGCTCCATCCCTAACTGGCCATGTGACCTTGGAGAAGCCACTTTACTCTCTGGGCTCAGTTTTTCACACTGGTCAAATGGAGACAACAATACTTAAGGAATTCACACAGTTTTCATGTGGATTGAAAGGGATTTAAAAACTCTTTGCATCTTCAGCAGTTGGTAAGCATCCCTATTTCCCACTGGGAAAATGCAAATCCCCAAATAGGGTATGAAGCTAGAGGTGACGAGCTGCTCAGTGGATGCACAGTGAAATTTAGGAGGCAGAGTCTCCTTTAAAGGGTTTTGACCCTTTGACTGATCTGCCACTGATTAATACCCCAGTTTTCTAGAGTAAAGTAAATATCTGGATTTTCTTTTCACAACAAATTGTGGGTAGAGATCCACCTGATTCACCTAATACCTCTGCTTTGTTCTTAATCCATCTTGGAATGAAACATCTGACTGCTTCTGAAATGCCCAGATTTATTGCAAAGGTGGTTCCCAAGTCACTTATTATTTTTTTGTTTGGCTTTGAAGCATGATCAAAAGTGTGAGTATTTCTTTGGTCAAAAGAAATCTCCTGGCTTCAGATATTCTTATAGCAGAGCTTAGTGTTTGGAATGAGAAAGGAAAAAATGACTATCAGAGCATCAGCTTATGAAGCAAGTATCCTTAGAATGCTTAAGGTTTTGAAGGGCAATTCTGATAAATACAGTCTCATTGTTTGTGCTGGGGAAGGAGCATGGCCTCCTAGAACTGTAGAATTCTACAGAATCATTTTACAAGTGAAGAACCTGAGGCCCACAGAGAGAGAAAGCATTGGGAAATATGTTTATGGATTTGACCCAACACTCCTGTTTAGGGAAGATACATCCAGATGGCCACTCCTATACCCATAACATACACTATGATTTTTTATTTCCTTGGTCAACCTTCCAATTTGATACAGCCCAGTCCTCTTGCTTATTCCCATCTTCCCACCCAGTGCCACTCCTGGCCACAGACTGGGATGATAGCATCTTTGCAGATATCAGAAAAGCTAGTGAACATTTGTACTAGAAAAAGGAATGCTAATTCATTATTTCATTAGTACATAATATTTCCTCTCTTGACTCCTCTCTTCCACTTCAAAGAGAATGCTGCTGATTTTTGGTGAAGTGTGGAAGAAATCATTCTGCTTTCCAGGAGACTAACATTATGGAATCACAGGGAGGAAGGACACACATTTTAAGGTTACAGGTGGCTGTGCCACCTGCCAGTCAATTCTCAACAGATGGAGTAGGAGCTTCATTTTTTTTATTCCAGAGCAGAGCAGTGGATGTGGGGAAGATTCCTGAACTTCACTGAAGCTGTTTGCCACGGGGTCTGGTAAGCCAAGGAGTTTCCACACTGGGGTGAGTGGATTTGACAGCAGAGGTGGAAGGAATCTACAGGAAAGAGCTGCCTAATTAATCACAAGCTATCAGAGCCTTTCAGCAGTGAGAGTCTCTGAGGTCTTAACAACACCCCTCAGTAAAGTTAAAAACCATCTTGGTATGACTTCATTTTCTTAGAGACACATGATCGATCTGGCTATTGGTGAATGGAGACACTGCGGCTTCTTTCTGTAGATGGTGTCATTAGATGAGAAGATTAAGTGCCTTTGAGCAAAGGCTATGTGAAGACTGTGAGTGATTCACTGGGAATGGAACAAAGATAAAGAAAACTCTGAAATATGTACTTTTAAAGGCAAAACCTTAGACTTTACCTCATTTATTAGCATCATAAAAAGCTTGGTGGAGAGTCTCAGCTAAGAAAAATGCCTCCTTTGGGGCAAGTCTTTAGGGATATCACTCAAAGCAGCTAACTGGGGCTGGTATCTATGAGGAATATCTTATTTTTTATTGTTGGTCCTACTCTATTCCCCTTTTAAGCTTTTGAATGCTCTGAAAGGAGATGGGGGTCTTTTCATTTGGAGCCTCTTAAGTATTAGGAAGCCAGGCTGGGCCAATTCAACTTCTTTTCCTCTAAGGAGGCTGGGAGGTAGGTTTGTCAGAGCTTATGATTAATTAGGAAGCTCTTTCCCATAGACTCCTTCTGCCTTTGCTGTCAAATCTGCTCACTCCAGTGTGGTGACTCCTGGGTTTTCTTTTTCCTGTGGCAAACAGCTTCAGTGAGGTTCAGGAAACTTGCCTACATCCACTGTTCTGCTGTGGAATGGGGGGGAAAAAGTGCCCTACCCTATCTGTTGAGAACTGACCAAACAGATGGTACAGCCACCTGTAGCAAACCAGGGCAGGCAATAGAGAAGGGTTATCAATGCCTATGGTCAACAGAAGATTTGTTTACCCTTCTGAAATCATTCAAGTTTAAATTTCTAAAAACTTCTTGGCAGGCCAAGTCAAACATTTTTAGAAGGACTTAGCCCATGAGTTTCCAGTTTGCAACCCTGCAGGTGATATATATCTTTAAAGGAGAGAGGAGACATTTAATGTAAGTATGCTTTTGTCACTCAGTTCACTCATTCATTTATTCATTCCTCAACCACGTTGAGACTGCTCATTGCTGGCTTACCCTGGAGGAGACAGAAAAGTAAGATCTAACCACTGATATAAAGCAATCCAACATCTAGGATCTATGATATAAAAATTCATATGTTATGTCAGAGACTTTTAGCGTTATATACAGTACTGTAAAGTTCAGAGAAAACACAGGATAGTGAGCTTTAGGTGCCAGGGAAAGGATGCAGTCAGCAGACCATGGGGAGCTATTGAAGGTTTTCAACTGGATGAGTATTTGAGATGGAATTTAGGAAGAATAATCATGTTGTACTGTATGGGAAGTGTGTGAAAGTTTGTTCTTAGAGAAGGTAGGATCAGGTTCCATTGGGTATAGGAAGGAGGTGACCTTTTTGAGAGGTAATTTGGGTACAAAATTCAACACACTTAACAGAACATTTGGGTTCAAGGGAAAAAAAGACATTTCTAAAATAGTTTTGAATTCTTATAGATAGCTATTTGGGTAGAAAAGCAGGTACCCATCAGCAAAGCTCTCCATAATCTGATCTCATGTATTTTTCTAGCTTTTTTTTCCCTCCTATGTCCCTCCAGGGGTGCTTGCTACCAATCCTAGTGGACCTAGACTAGTTATTCTGCCCAGAGCATCTCTTTCATTTTTTGCTTCTAGATTGTTTTTCTCACACTATTTATTCTGCTTCTTTGAAGATGGTAGGAGGTCAGGAGAGTGTGAGTGAACTAAACTTTAAATTCAGTATTTTAACAGAGTTCCTGAGAATCTATCAAGTAGCAGGCACCATGCCAGGAGTAAAGTGGACGGGCAGATCTTTGTCCAGAAGCTGGGCTGATGACAAGGAGACTGGGCTGCTGCTCACCCACACAGGGAGCACTGTCTCAGGTCTTCTTGTAGATTCTCATGGGCACAGCCTGGTGGAACACTGACGCCTCTGTCAAAAGTTTCTGTCTACTGGACATTTTGGAATCACAAGCCATGCCCTTTTCAGGATCTTAACAACAAAGATCTCAAGGACAGCAGATTTTAGTTTGTGCTGCCAGGAAGACTTAGTAGATTTAAGAGAGCATACACACTTGTGTTTCAAGTGAGCAAGACACACTTTTAAAATGTTCAAAATATTCCTTTCCTTCTCAGAGATCCTTTGTGTAGGTGGCCCTTGTGGCAATAAGGTATTAAGTACTCAGCAGGACTTTTAAAGTACATCTTTATGTACTTTAATTTTGTTAGGACCGGAACAGTGTTAATGGTCATCATCTTTTTAAATGCTTGCAGAGTATTAATGCTTAGGAGAAAAACTTTTTCCCTCAAATATAGAATGCATAACCATGAAACAATATTTTTCGTTCTGCGTCTTTCCCATTCTCATGCCATCCTACTTATGTGAATATGTGATGTCAAGCAGATGGCTGTATCAAACTAGCTGGAACATACACATGATGACTATCCCATTATTCTTGGAAAGGTCTGAGTGCACCTCAGCACTACGAAGGATTTTGACATTTTTCCTTAATAGTTCTGAGAATTTCTCTTAGCTTTCATAATCTGAAGCTGAATAGTTGAAACAGTGATATGAGAATATTTTGAGGGGAGAGCAAGAAAGAAAAGAAGAATATAGTTATATCTGTTTTCTGTGACTGATGACTTAACAATCCTCAAAGTCAAGCAGGAACACTAGAGATGGAAAATACATTTTATATAGATAAAAGATAGCCCATTTAACAGCTGAAAAAACTGAGGAACCATAAATATCAGGTGATAGTCTCAGACACCCTGCTGTTAATAGATAGCAGCTGCAGGAGGATTAGAATTTCTCTGTTGGCTCCATGCTCCATAGTCCTTAAATGCATCTTTAATACTTTTTTTCTAGTAAGACTGACTTGATTTGTGGTTTTATGCAATGAGGTGGAGGTGGAGGCTTTTATTTTGGGGTACATGATGCATAATGATTGGTTAGCCCTGTATGTGAGCAGCCAAATCTATTTGCATTCCTTTACTCTTAGTAGCCTTTCTAAAATTCTCTTATTTAAGTGGTGTTTCTCTCTTTACAGTATTCCTGAAAATTGCATTTGAATATCTTTATAACAGGGATAATGGTGAATTATTCCATTTACTTTATGAACTTAGTTTCATATATGTTTATGTGTGTTCAGAATAGGCAGATACACAGAATATGTCCAGATACCACATATGTTATTTATATGTATATATATAATACATTACGTAAAATATATACAGTTGTGTATATAATATATAACTCTATCATCTATCTATCTATCTATCTATCTATCTACATTCCCCCCTAAACCTAGATGTAGAATTAAAATATTTCTTTAGGTGGGAGCCCAAAACAGCAGCCATTGATGGGAAATGACTTGCAAGGCAGAATCTACTTGCCATCTTTTTATGTTTAATTTAACATTTGAAAGAAGGTGGGGAAAATATTTGTTCCTAGACTTCCTAAATAAAATGTTTTTCCTTTATTGATGGGGACAATTTTGAGGTTTGCTTGAGGTTTTCTTTCCACAATTTACCCACTACCTTCTTGGTCCAACTTTCTGATTAGAACATATGCAGGTTATTCACTTTCCTGCCTGTGAGCTTAATTGCAGTGCTGGCTGCAGGAAAGTGTTCTAAAAGTAATATTTATGTGGGAGTATTTGGTAATCCTAGTGATTCAAATTTTTTCATTCAGCAAGTAATTTAGTGAATATCTTGCTAAAGTATAGTAGGGAAAATAATTCATTGTAGAGTGTCTCTTTTACATGGATTTATGATTTAGTTGGGGAGACAAAAGATTCACATGCAGTGATTATATGAAAATTTAAAACCTTCTGTGAACACATGGCATAGACACTTTGCAGTTCATAAATGCTAAAGGACTTCAGGATAAAAAATGATAATTGTGGACTGCAGTGGTTGGGAAGGCTTTTTGGGTGCGAGTAGCTTAAGCTAAGGCTGAAAGGATGGATAAGAAAGAGCTGGGCAGAGAGGAGGCACAGAGGACATACTAGAAAGAGGAATGGCATGAGCAAAATCTTGGGATTGGAAACAAATATGGATCTGGGGGAGACCTGGAGTCATTCAGTATTGCTGACATGGAGTGGGAGTGCATAAGAATAACTAAAGATATAGTTACTGATATGGAGGAAAGAAGAAGGGATGTTAGAAGGCTGTAAAGGCTCCAGTGAGGAGTTTAGACTTCCTCCTGGTGGCTTGTTACTTAGAATGCAGCTTCTAGACAAGAGTCCGGTTATAGGAAGGGGTGGAATTGTCACTCTGGGTCAGGTTGTTGGGTGCTCACCCTGCGATCTTGTCTGCCTCAAGATCCCCAATTGGTGATGTTGGTGGTTGTAGTTCTCATCCAGAATTTTGTTTAGATCGCATGTGAACTGGATTGTTTTCAGCTAGTACCACTTCTGAGAGTTGTGCTCACTTATTCTCACCTCTATGACTTTGTTGTTCTACTTATGCTTCTCTGGATGTTTTAAGTTCTGTATCTGTCATACATGATCTACTGCATCTGTCAGATCTGGCAGTGGCTGGATCTGCATGAGGTGTCTAAGTACAGATGCTTGCACATTTAGTATAAGACCAGGTATCTCTCTTATCTTCCATACCTTCCCAGCAACGTGGTGGTGGGGGGGCGTGCGCGGAGCAAGCCCATGAAGACAGCATGAGACCAATGAGAGTGCTTCTAAGAGTTTGGGTTTATGGTGTGTTTTTCTGAAGGCAGTTGGGAAGCTGTGCTCTCCCCTAGGACCTCTTTTCCTTTTGCTTGCAGCATTGAGACATCATAGATTTCTTTTAGTGAGCATTGTAAAAATAATTCCCCTTACTTTTACTTTTTAGAGTCTCATACAATTGTAACAGTTAACCTCTTTTAAACGATTTTACTTTTTTATTCCCCTGCTTCTGAGAATAAAACTGAAAATTAAATGTTAAAATCAAATCCATAAATCCCTAGCTACCACCAGAGCAAAGTGTGACTGGCTAAGTAGTTGGACCAGGAGACTCAAATGCTGGCCGATCCAAGAAATTGGGCTTCATTCTATTTTCCTGTTAAGGATCAGACCTTATGGTACTCAGTGGAAAATGTGAAGTGGCCCAGTAGGAGAGTCCGTTGTTTTCCATGTTTCTAAAAACATGTGATCTACATGTGCTACCAATGCAAAGTGAAGATGTTGTCCATTCTTATTTCACTACTTTTAACTACCTCTCCAGTACTCACCTTTTTTTTCCTATGTTGACTCAAATAAAGGCAAGAATGAAACCTTGGAAATGGCAGGAAATTTGTAGATTACCTCCATCTAAGCCCAGAGGTTACATTTTAAATACTTAACAATTGGTATGACAGGACACCAATCAATCACATAGAGAAAAACAAAATCAGTCAGAGTAGAGAAAGACAAATAGGGTCAGGAGGATCCATGTTATACAGGTGTTAGCTGGGAGGATCTATGTTACACAGGTGTTATAGCCTTTCAGTTTGTGAGTTGTGGGAAGATCCTTGGGGAGTGACTGAGTTGGCTGGAAGACATTTGGGGGCCTTGAGGGCAACAGCCATTTACAAAATCCAATTGTTTTAAAATTATTACCGTTGAATATTAGCCCTACCTATTCCCTACTTTAGGTCATATATTTTGGAGTTGTTAGTGGATGCATAAACATTAGGATTGTTATGTCTTCTGGAAAGATTGATTACTTTATCATTATAAAATATTTCTCTTTATCTGTGGTAGTTGTTTTTTTGGCTCTGAAATCTACTTTTCTTGGTATTCATATAGCTCTTTAAGCTTTTTTTTATTGGTATATTTTTTTTACCCCATCTTTTTGCTTTTAACTTATTTGTGTCTTTATATTTAAAGTGCATTTCTTTTAGACACCATCTAGTTGAGACTCTAAAGGCTCCAGTGAGGAGTGTAGACATTTTATATTTGTGGTAGATTTCCTGTGCTTTTTTTTTTTTTTTTTAAATCCGATCTGACAATCTTTGCTTTTTAATTAAAGTTCTAGATCATTTACATTTAATGTAATTATTGATGTTTTAGGTTTAAATCTGTTGCCTTACTCTTTATTTTCGATCTGTCCTATTGTTATTTGTTCCATTTTCCCTCCTTTTGGATGGTATTTTTTTTTTTTTTTTTTTTTTTGCTATCCCATTTTATCTTCTTTTCGACTTGCTGTGTATAACTATTTGTTGTGTCAGGTTAGGGGTTGCTTTTGGGTTTATAGTACACATCTTTAATTTATCACAGGCTAGATTCAAGTGACATTTTACCATCTCACAAAAGGCACAAGAACCCTAAAACAGTATACTCTCCTTCCAGCCCTTGGACATTTAGAGGCATACATTTTATTTCTATGCATGTTATAAACCTCACAATACATTATTATTTTTTATTTAAATAGTTTATTCTTGAAAGATATTTGAATATTAAGAAAGAGTTATATTTATCCATGTAGTCACCATTTCTGGTGCTCTTTGTTTTGTGTAGATACATATTTCCATCTGGTATCATTCTAATAATTCTGCCTAAAGGACTTCCTTTACATTTTCTTGTGGTACCAGTATACAGATGATAATTCTTTCATCTGTTTTAGAAAACCTTTATTTTGCTTTTGTTTTTCAAAGAAATGTAATTTAATTGGCTTATTTTTCCTTTCAGAACTTTAAAAATGTACTTTCTTATCATTTACATTGTTTCTATAAAATAATCTTCTGTCATCCATAGCTTTGTTCCATTCCATATATCTTTTTTTCTATATTCTTATGCTTCTATCACTGATGTTAAGCAATTGAGTACGACGTGCTTTGATGTTGTTTTATTCATGATTCTTGTGGTTGGAAGTTTTTGTGCTTCTCGGATATCGACTTATAGTTTTCACCAGGTTTTGAAAATATTCAGCCATTATTTCTTAAAATATTTTTCTGTGCCCCACCCCCACACCTCCTTCTCCTTTTAGAGACTCTGATTACAATTGATGTTGTCCTGCAGCACACTGATTTTCTGTTCATTTTTTCCTCAGTTTTTTCCTGTGTTTCATTTCGGTATGCAAATGAATAGAAAAAACTTATTTTTTCTATGTTTCATTCACTTTCTATTGCTGTGTTTTCAATTTCATTTACCTTTTCCTTGTAATGTCTAATCTGTCATTAATCCCTTTTAGTGTACTTTTCATCTCATTCATTATAATTTTCATATCTGAAAGTTTGATTTGTGTCTTCTTATATCTTTCATGTCTCTACTTGCATGTACACTTTTTTCTCTTGCTTCTTGAACTTGTGGAATAAAGTTAAAATAACTGGTTTAATGTCCTTATTTACTAATTCTGTCACCTGTGTCATTTCTGACCTGGTTTTCAGTAAGTTTTGTCAACATTGGTAATATTGACATTTTTCAGTGGCTAATAGTTTTTGTAGGGGATTTCCTGTGCATCATAGGATATTTAGCAGAATTCCTGTCCTCCACCTACTAGATGCCAGTCCCATCTTCAGTCACGACAATTAAACATTTCTCCAGACATTGACTAATGCTCCCAGGATGCAGACAGTGAGAAGTCACCCCAAGTTGAGAACTACTGATTTAGATTAATTGATTTTTCTTCTTTTTGTGGGTTGTAGATATCTGCTTCTACGCATGCCAAATAATTTTTTATCTGATACCAGATACTGTGATTTTTATCTTATTGGGTGCTGGATATTTTAAAATTCCTGTAAATTTTATTGAGCTTTGTTCTGGGACATGATTATGTTG
Organism: Pan troglodytes; assembly: GCF_028858775.2. Taxonomy (NCBI): domain Eukaryota; kingdom Metazoa; phylum Chordata; class Mammalia; order Primates; family Hominidae; genus Pan; species Pan troglodytes. The sequence continues at coordinate 117,002,781 of NC_072406.2, forward strand.
TTTGGAAACAGTTGAATTCTTACACGTGTTTTGTTTAGGGTTTACAAGTGTTTTGCCCCACTACTGAGGCGGGAAGTTTTCTGAGGTATTCTACCTGATTCTCCATGACTTATGAGGGTTGCCACTCTGGCTTATGGTAACAGTAACTGTTATTGGCCTTGTGTGAACTTCTGGAATTGTTCCTTCTAATTCTTTCAGGCAGTTCTTTTTCTGATGTTGGGTATTTTTCACATAGATGCACTGATCAATACTCAGCTGAAGACTTAGTAGGATAGGGAGTCCGCTCTGTATATCCAGATTTCTCTCTACTTGTGCAGCTGTCCGTTTTTCAGTACTGCTTCTTGCAAACTCTAGCTACTTTGCCTTAGGCTTTCCTGTTCTGTCTGCTGAACTCAGGGAGATCACTGGGCTTCACCTAAGTTACTTTTCCCTAATGTAGCCTGAAAACTCTGTCCATGCAGTGGTAAGGGGCAATTACAAGGCTTACTGAATTTGTTTACTGTCTCTTAGGGATGCTTCTCCTTCATTGTCTTGGTGTCCAGTGACATGAAAATTGTTGTTTTATATGTTTTATTAGTTTTTAAATTGTTTCATGTGAGAGGGTAAATTCACTCTCTGTTACTCCCTCTTGTCCAGAATCAGACGTACCTATGCTTTATTTTATATCTGATAAAACTGAGGTCCAAAAAAGTGAGTTGTTGCCTAAGGTTTGCTGAACCAGATTAGTGGCAGAGCTAGCATTGGATCCAGATTTCTTTCTTCCAGGTTGGTGCTTTTTCAGTCATAACACACACTATGACTGGCAACTCCGAAGGTAGTGAATTGGCTCCTGGATCTTCAAAGACAAGATTTAAATCACAAAGAGAATGAACTTCATGGAGTTGCTGCTCTTCTTTGATCCTTATTTGTTAAACATATTTTTCTCTAAATAGGTTTGTGACCCCTCAGTGAAGATGTAGACTGTCAGCGTGAATATTTTGTGAAGATTCTCATTTTAAGTTTTACAACTTTATACTGCTGGAAGTTGTAAAAACATGTGGCCCTTAAAAATTCCAGCTTGATGGTTAAAATGTCCATTCAGGGTCTGTTCCTCTTTCTTGTTAGGAAACCTAGATTGTAAGTATACTAATAACTTAATAGTAATGGACTAGCTCAGTGCTGTGTTTAGGGAGATGCACTAAGCTAGTTGGGATTAGGTATTATTTTGGCCGAGGGTGGAAATGAGATTTTTACCTTACTCACAGTTCTTACCACACCAAGACCAATAAAAACATCTGCCGCATGACTGACTATTCTGTTTCACATATGTTGCTTGTCTGTAAGCTTCTATAGGTAAAGGCAAAGGCCATGGTTAAATAGTATCTGGCCGGGAGCAGTGTATCACACCTGTAATCCCAGCACTTTGGGAGGCTGAGGTGGGCAGATCACCTGAGGTCAGGAGTTGAAAACCAGCCTGGCCAACATGGTGAAACCCCATCTCTACTAAAAATACAAAAAATTAGCAGGGCGTGGTGGCGTGTGCCTGTAGTCCCAGCTGCTTGGGAGGCTGAGACATGAGAATCACTCGTACCCGGGAGGCGGAGGTTGCAGTAGCCGAGATCGTGCCACTGCACTCCAGCCTGGGCAACAGAGTGAGATTCTGCCTCAAAAAAAAAAATTTTTTTTTTCTCCTATTGCTTGAGACACAAGGTACTTAATACATGTGAGTTCTTTCCTCCCACTTTATGTCTTCCCAGTGTGAAACTAGGAGGCTGTAACACATAGTGTGTTCTCATTGCGTGCCTCTCTCTCTCTTGCTCACTGTATTTCAGCCTTACTGCCTTTCTGTAATTCCTTAAAAAGGTCAATCTCTTTCTTCCCCAGGATCCTCATACATGCCATTCTCACTGCAAAGCTCTTTATTTAACTCTTTGCCTGACTCAATTTTTCAGGTTTAGCCTAAATGGAATCTCCTTTTAGAAGGAGCTGCCCTCTCTCAGTCTCTGTCATGGTCCCCGTTTGTTTCCATTGTGCGTCATAGTTTCAGGTTTTGAACTTACTTATTAGCACACTAGTTCATTGTCTACCTCCCACTCTAGATTGTGAGCTTCATGAGAGCCAGGACTTCGTTTGCTTTATTACTTATAATTGACTTGAGTCTCAAGGAAAATGGGCAGGTATTTGGTTTATACTTGTTGGGATTTGTGTTTATAAAAGAGTAACGTAATGCAAGGCTGATGTAGATACTCAGCAGGGACTTGTGGAATTAAATCTCCAAGGGTAGTCGGTCTCCCAGGTATCGCCATATGCAAAGCATAACCTCATTCTGAGTATAGAATGACCAAGAACAATGGCCTCTTCTGTCCACTCCCCACACTGTCTGCCTTGTCAGCTTTGGTAATCAGAGCAAGGTAAGGTGCAGTTCACTCCAGTTTGATTTCACTTGTAGAGAGATTTTCTATCAGTGGCATGTACTGGCTGTTTTCAATGTTTCTGACAGATGACAAGCCTTTTGTCCCACTTGTCCCCCTTTATGCCTTGACTGACTTTGGCCACCCAGTCCCCTGGTGCGAGACCTTTAACTGGTCCTTTGTAGAGTCTGTTTCTATGAATTAGGGCTCGTTTCCTTCCAAATGCCCAAGATGCCTTGCCGTATCTGCTCTGCATGTCGAAAAGAATCTAGCAATCTCAATGGCGAAGTGAACAGCTCCTTGCTTTTGCAATTATTTCCTTCTCAGGCAAGCACTGCCATGCTTAGTAGTCTGGTCAGCTTTCTGCTCTTCCGAGACTCTCCTTCACCCATTCTGATAAGGACCTCGGGTTTTCTCCTGTGACAAATTTATGGCTCTCTCCAGCACCTGTTCCATCCTCCCTTTCTGCAACACTCCCAACCGTCAAATTCATTTCATTGTTTAGCTATGTCTACTCCCTGTCAATAAATTACTTCTTCCTGGCTTGCCCAGGCCTTTCTATTTTTTTCACAGACCTTTTGGGGGCTTGTTCTTAATTATTCCAGCTACTCACTGACCAGGCTTCCTCTCTGTTATTTGTCGTGAACTCTTGTGTAATCTCCTTTCTTCTCTCCACCCTTTGCTTTCTTATCATTGTTTTACACACATGTAACTGTCAAATCATGTCAGTTTTATAAGCCCATAGGTCCTCTCAACTGCAGCGTTTCTCTCAAATAGCGTTAGAGGAGGGAAAAAGGCATTGCTCTTTTCAGTATTCTTCATCTAACAACATTTAATCACCAAGCAATTGCTGAGATTCAACTGTGTGCAACACCCTGGATTGGAATGAGCAGTGGTGGTGATGGTGAGTGGAGACAGGGTATTGAATACCAGAGTTATATTTCACAGCAAATATTGAATCATGAAGGCTCTTGAGCTGGAAAATGACTTTGTGCTCCTTAGCTGTGCTTTAGCAAGGCAAATTTGACACCACTCTGAAACCTGGACTGAGGAGGAGGAGGTTCAGAAGTGGAGCAATATAAGCTAGGGGAGTCTTAGAGAATCCCAGGCAGCCTGGCAGGCAGCTGATCATGTTGAATTTGGATTGTACAGAAGGAGAGACCAAGAAGGACCCATGCACGAGGTATTTCTGAGCTAGCAAAACTTGGCAGCAATTAGAGGTGAGGGATGGAAGAACAGTCATGATGATTCGAATGTTTTGGACCAGGAAGAGTTGTAGGATTTGGTCCTATTACCAAATTGGGGAATGGAAAAGGAGAAGGAGGGAGGAAGTGGGGGAGGAGAGGTAGGTGCAGGAGAATGATGATGGGAGAAGTGACGAGCTCAGTTTTAGCATCCTGGAATTGAAATGGCAACGGTTCATTGCACAGCATTTGGAAATGTGGGACAGGCACTCATGGGAGAGGCTAGAGCTGGATAAAGTTTGGGAGTCATCCAAATAGAAGTGGGAAGTGAACCAGAGGAGCAGCCATATGCATATTAAAAAGCAGCTAATACTGCAGGCAGCAGGTGTGGGGCTCCAGTGTGGTATGAACAGGCCCTGTGGGCTGTGGACACTCAGGGGATGGTGGAGTACCATGACAGGAGCTGTCAGGGAGGACTTCCTCAAAGAGGTGAGGCTGGAGCTGAGGCTTTCCTCTGCCTTCACCCAGCATGCCGTTTTTGTTTTTACCTATTTCAATCCCTTTCCACATCTGGGCATGATTTTCATTTGCACTTATAATCTTCAACCCCAAATATTTTCCTTCCTCTCCATTTGTGATTAATCTGAAAGTAGAGGGTAGACAGCAGAGGAAAGATGCCCTCAGGTGCAAACTCGTGCCCCATCCCTTAAAGGTAGTGAGTGATAGCCTCTTTTTGGAAAGCACGTTGGGCAGCAGAGACTGAATCAGAAACTTCTTATGTCCCACTAACAACAGGGAGAAAAAAAGTGTTGTAGAGACTTGCATGCACTTTGCCTTCCTAAGAACTCTCATGTACTGTATATCTTCTTTCTTTGTCCAGAAACTGGCTGCTCCAGCATCCCTCAGCCCACACTCTCCTTTCCTTTCCTTTTCACAGCATCTGTGTCTCAGGGATGTGCAAGAATATAATGATTCCTGCTTCCTCAGCTGGTCTCATCAGCTGTTCTCATCCACTACACTGAGTTCTGGCTTTGATGGCAAGGAAAGGGCTCCCTCTGCTCCCTGAATGTCTGTCTCCATGCCTGTACACGCTTACATGTATGATGGGGGAAGAGTTTTGGATGCTCTCCCTGCCTGCTAGCTTTGCCAAAGCTATTGAATTAAGCAGGCAATTTCCTCTCACTTTGTTTCTCTGTAAATTTCCCAACCATATGGTATGAGGAGAGTTCTTGGATTATAAATAAACAACACTGCTCATAAATCTCAGGATTTTTGTTTTTCCCTCCAGTGGGAATAAATAGAAAGCATATATTTGTAACTTCAGAAAAATGTGTTGGAGGAGAAGATAATGTCTCCCTTTATATACATATATAAATATTTTTCTTCCATTTCTCCTTATGCAGAGTCCCTTTTTCCTGGGAGTTTTCTGGCCAGAGTCCATTTGTTTTTTATTACTGCCATTTTCCAACCTGGAGGTAAATTGTTGCTCTAAGGCAATGTGATAATAGCCACATGGGCCTGGCCAGATTGCACTGACCAGATGGGTTTGGTGCATCTTTTCTGCTGCTGGAGATGTCAGTTCCCCTCTTTGCAGGACACAGACTTCCTCACTGGTCATATGGCAAAGGAATTCAGGGAATGGGAAGGATCCACAAGACCTTGGCCTTAATAAAGAATCACAATATTTGGCAGCCATTTTACCTGATTTCCTGCCACTAAAGCTACAGCGAATCAGCTGGGCATGCTAGCCACCAAGGACAAATGCCAGGATAGGGGCCTGGGACTGGAATGGTTGAGGCCAGGGGCAACTCAAAGAAGGCATAATTTAAAGTGTGAGTGCAGCTTTCGATCTGAGGGAAAAGCGGAGTGTTGGTGCTGCAAGGTCAGTGAGAGCAGTTGTGTGATTCAAGAAGTAATGAGAGACCACAGTAGGGATGGGGCAAGTGGGCAGGGGTCAGCCAGTGGTGGCCCACAGGCCAAATGTAGCCCACTTCTTGTTTATGTATTGCTTATGAGCTAAAAACAGTTTTCACATTTTTAAATGGTTGAAAAAAATCAAAAGGATACTACATTGTAATACCTTAGAAATAAGGTGAACTCAAAGTTTAGTGTCCAGAAATAACATTTGACTGGCACGCAACTGTACTCATTTACTTACATATTGTCTATAGCTGCTTTTGTGCTATAATGGCAGAGTTGAGTAGCTGTTACAGAGACCATATGCCTCAGAGAGTCTAAAATATTTGCTTTCTGGCCCTGTACAGAAAAAGTTTACTGTCCCCTGGTCTAGAGTACCAGGAATTATGATGGGAATTATGGAGAGCAAGCTTAGGGCAGGTGATGGGTTTAAAACTAGGTGCTGGACTCTAGCATGCTGGGCTCACTCTTTTGGATGCTGCTCATACAGTGAAACTCATTAGGGGCAGGTCAGTTCATTTAATGTGCAAAACTGAGGCAAAAACTCATCCCTGAGAATGTCAAAGCAATAATACTTTCAGCTTTGTTAAGCTTTGGGAGACAGGGATTTACTCTCTCAGTCTGTACAAATGGTAACAGTCTGTGGGCCTATCATGTTTTCACCCCGTCCTAGGGCCCTGTCCTCACACAAAACAATTATCTGATAATATAATTCACATGAAGTCATTGACTATTTAATACCTTTCCCAGAATTTTGTCTTTTCCAACAATGATCTCAAACCCAAAGGAATGAATATTTAAAGACAGACTTTTGGGCACCGGACAGATTGTTGCGGAACATTTACGAGATGGGAGGCTTCTTGCATCACAGTATATACAGCCTCTAAGAGCAGTTCCACTAAAATGCATAAGATGCTTCAAAAGACAATTTTATAGATAGTTGAAGTTATCAATGTACTTCTCTTTAAAAGCAGGATAATTTTCACATTGAAAAGCTGTATGTTCATCTAAGATTTTAATTTTGTTGGTACGATTCCCCTGCATCCAACCCTGACTTTCTCTTACATTTATAGTTTGGTAAACTATGGAATGGTAGAGGAATTTTAGAGATCAATGATAGAAACTGGAGAGAAAGTTTGATTTCATTTTTCCTTTGTGAGTGCAGAATATAGTCTTTCTTGCAAGTGAAGCAGTTGTTGGGTGGTCCTGGGAATGGAATGCTTTGAGCAAGTCCTGCTCTGGTCGCTAATGAGTTGAATGGGTTGCCTGGGAGTAGTCCCACGTATGCTTGCCAGCCAGCCTTTGAGAACACACATTCAGATATCTGCAGCCCATACTGACTTCTCACATTCACTTAGTCCAGCTCATTCATTCTAGTGGAGGTGGAAAATAGAGTGTTAAATCTCCATGATTGCACATCTGTTCCTTTGCACCCTTGACAGAATGGCTTAGGGTAGGTTTGTGGTGGCTTCTCTGTAAGGCTTCCAGTTTCTTTATGGAGTATTGTCTGAGAGCCAGTGTGGTATCTGAAGAACGTGAGTTCTAAAGTCAGGACGACCTGTTTTCAGACACCCACTTTGCCACTTACCACATCAGGGAATTTTAGAAAATCTCTTGGTCTCTCTAAGTCTAGTTTCTTTATTTGAAATATTGGGATAAAAGTAAAAATATCTATCTTATTATACAGTGCCTAACACAATAGTTTGTTTGTTTCCTTTCATTGTGGTATTCTGAGCATCTAGAATAGTGTCAGGCCAGTTATAGGCACTGCATGAATATTTGGAAAATGAATGAAGAATAAGGACTCAGCAAATTGTATTTCTTTTTCTTTTGGTAGGTACGGTATGTTTCCGGGTATCTCAGGTTAGCTTAAAGTTTCCTTGGGGGCCATAAGTAATTAACTGCTTTTTTATGTGTGAGATAAAATGCTAATTTCAAAACCCTGGAACCTCACTGTTATATTCCTGTGGCAGGGACTGATTAGATATTCACTAAACCTGTTTCCTCTTCATCCAGGGCAAGAAACTAGACTACATTTGTCAGCCTTTATTCATTGACTGAAATCTGGCCCCTGGAAAGAGGCTAGTAGTGATAGATGCCACTTTCATACCTGGCAAAAACACTTCCCACATTTTTCTTCATGCTTATTCATTTTCGGACTCACCAATTCAATTGAGATTTCCAAGATCTACAGGAGAGCAGAACCCTAATGTGAAAGGAGCCTGGGTCTCGAAAGCACTGCATAGAACAGAGCCCCTATTTCCCCCCCCCATCACGCTGCTGGCTCATGTTGGGCTATGATATGAGTGAGAAATACACTAACATAGTGTTAAGTCACTGAAATGTTGGTATTGTTTGCTGTTGCAGTTAGTTGCTTCAATGCATACAATCTCCAAGATGCGTGTCCAGCCCTCCCATTCCTACACTCACTTTATTCTCTAGCCTGAATGCCTATTTACTATTCCCAAGATATGCTGTGTTTTTCTAGCATCTAGCATAGCTCTCTTTACACCATAGGCACTCAGTAAACATCTGTTGATTGATTTCTGGGCCAAAGAATGAAACAGCAGCTTCCTATAAAATGTAAGCATGTTTTACATCAGACAGACTTGATATTTCAGAGGAAATATTCATTTAAGTGTTCTTCTCTACTATGGGACTTAGTATATAGTTTTTAAACAGAGAATTCAGCTTATCTGGCACATTAAAACTTACAGACTCACACACATCCTTTCAGGGAGATTCCTGCCATATAAAAGGAAAATTCAGCTGTATGGAGTTCTAGATGTGTTAGAATAACATCGCAGGTAGGCTGCATCCAGGAGAGAGGGTTTCAGGCCAGGGATGTATGAGCTAGCAGTCAATGTCAGGAGCCTTGGAGAAATGGAGCATCCATGCCAAGTTTTCCTACCTACATCCAGTGCTTCATATGCAAACAGCCTAACTTTCCCCATTTGTAGAAAGCTGCACCTAACTTTTCTTTTGTGCTCTCACACCTTGGATGAATTGCATGGCCAATGTTGATAACCCAGAAAATAACAACTACTTAGCTTTCTGTCACTTCCACAAAGTAGGTCAGGAAATGGAGGGGAAGTGAATTACTCTCCCAGACAGGGGTTATACCAGGCAGATAACTGTACTTGCTCAAAATTGTTTTCTTTTATCCATCAGATATCTTGAACATCTTGCCATCATCCTAATGCTAAGATAATAATAATAGAGGCATTTATTGAGCTGAATGTGCCAAGCATTAGGTCAACATTTCCTTTACCCATCCATCAGCTGCCATTGAGTGCTGTGACCATCTCCAGAGGTTACCATTTTCCTACATCTAGGATGGCCAATGCCTAGCTGATATGGGGCACAAAAGCCCAGCTCTCTTGCCTTACAATGGGACACATATGTGGTGAGGTGTCTGCCCCAGAGCCTCCCTGGGGATTAAGCTTCACAGGAAACCACATCCTTGTTTGTCTTCTGCTTCTTTCCAGTCTTGCTTCCCTTTCTCCCATTAGGTTTTGCCTCAAAGCACTCCCACCATAGTTCTTGAGCTTCCAAATCCCAGACTTGGGCTCTGATTTTAGGGAACCCAGCTTAGGATGTTTTCCTTTTTCCTCAAAGTTGGTTTATAATGTGCTACAGAGGTGCTGGCTCTGCTGGTTTCTGTCAATGATAACAGAATTCTCTCAGGCACTCAGGTTTGGTATCTTTAAGATATCTTTAGCTGTTCCTTCTTCTTCACCTCTGACCATGCCAGTAAACAGATTATGCTTCTTCTACCTGTCTTTTATTGCTTGCAACCTACAGTCATCCAGGATAGTGAGATGGATTCCTGACAAGTCTTTCTACCTCTGGAGCATATGCTTCGCCAAACCATCATATAAATCACTAACAGCTTAGTCCTTTCAAACAGGCTTTATATTCCTATCTCATTTCTTGTAAGACAAGTTCAAGCTTCTTAGCAGATATGTAGGAGCCTCCACATAATCTTATTCTACTGATCTGAACTTATCCCCTCTTATGCCCGTGTAAGAACATTTTATGGCCTGGTGCGGACGCTCACGCCTGTAATCCCAGAACTTTGGGAGGCCGAGGTGGGCGGATCATGAGGTCAGGAGTTCAAGACCAGCCTGGCCAACATGGTGAAACCCCATCTCTACTAAAAATGCAAAAATTAATTACCCAGGTGTGGTGGCACGCACCTGTAATCCCAGCTACTCGGGAGGCTGAGGCAGGAGAATTGCTTAAACCTGGGAGGTGGAGGTTGCAGTGAGCTGAGATGGTGCCACTGTACTCCAGCGTGGGCGACAGAGCAAGACTCTATCTTGGGGTGGGGGGAGGGGGGCGGGGAAAGAACATTTTATTATCTACCCAGTCTCCTTAATTACCTTCTGAAAATACTTGCATTTTTCAGGTTCCAAGCCTTTGAGCATACTCTTTGTCTTCTGTTGACCTTCCAATACTCAACCCTCTTTCAAAGCCTACTTTTTTCATGAAGTCTTCCTTCCTTTACTTTGAGCTCCTCTATCACTAATAAATGTCATTGTCTTCTTCATTGACATTGTCACCATCATCATCATATTAATAATGGCCACCATTTATTAAGAGCCTATAATATGCATGACATTGTGATAAATACTTCATGTGCATTGCCTGCTTGAGTTATCAAACAACCCTGGAAAAACTTTTTAGATGGTCTTGCCCATTTTATAGATGAGAAAACTGAAGTTCAAAGAGGGTAAGTGACCTGGTCAAGATCACACAACTATCTAGTGGTGGAACCAGGCATTGAAACCATGTCTGTGACTTCGAAGTTTGTGTACTTAACCGCTCTGGTAATATATTCCATTTGGCTTAATTGCTTCCTACTCATTTGTCCCTTATTTATTTATTTATTCATTAAAGGTACTTATTGAGTTCCTGCAACGTATCAGGGAGTGTGCCCTGGAGACTTAGTAGGGTCCTTGTCCTCAGAGTTTTATCTAATAGCACTCTTGAGCCCCTTTCCTAACTACCATCTCCCCCTCAAACCTTCCCCTCACCTACAGTCTCTCCAGGAGAGGACTATCTCTGAATTTCACCAATGTGCTATGTCGTCTTGCCCAGCCTTTCCTGGTGGTCTTGTTATTAGATTTAAAATGATGTTTTTCAGCCCTTGGCTTTCAGGCCTTGCTCATGCCTTGCTTTCTAGCTATCTAGTGAGAGACGGTCTTGTCTCCCTAACACCATATTATTCTTTCTGACAGTGTTCCCATTGGTGCCTAGATTAGGTGATGCAGAGGCTGGCAAACCTTTGAACAGCTGAATGCTTACTCCAGAGACATTGCCCTCACTTAGGCAGTTTTTGCAGGACCTCAGTGGCCTCTCAGTGGTGACAGATCTGCATCTTTGGAGCATAGATCTGCATTTTGGAAGGAGCCAGAAGCCATTTGGAGCTTGATCAGATGCATAGAATGTTGGGGATGGCAGGGACTTTTGAGATCATTGATTCCAACCATCTCATTTTACAGAGAAAGAGAGTAATCAAACTGTGAAGCATTGTTTTTGGTTGGAAACAAAGAGTGTCTGTAACAACAAGACTAGAAACCCAATCAACCATAACTCATGGGGCTTGCTGAATGCTTAAGTGTGAGCCACTGAAGATGGCTGATAGGACCATGTTGCTGCCAGTCCTGATGATTGTTAACTGCCTGAGATACATTCTGTTTCTGACTGGGACTCTGGCTCCTGTGAGCACCTTGACTTGCCCAGTTGAGCACTCTCTTTACCCAAGGGAGCACCCATCTCTGGAAAAGTGCTGAATTCCAGTGACTCTGAGAGGTCATGGACTTGAGGAATGTTTGTGTATGTTGAGGGGAGTGGGCTGTGAGGGACAGGGTCCTTGAGCCAAGGCCCTTGCAGGCTTTTGCATGGATTGACCATGAAAATTGCTGTCTTCTCTTTCCAGTTATACTTTTTTCCTTGGCTTCTGCAACCTTCTTGTTCCAAAGACTCCAGAACCAGTTATCTGAGATAAAATATGTTTTTCTGTTCAATAGTCAGATCACTCAGATGATAGGAAGTGGCTGTCTTCATCTTGTGAAGTCATTGTTATTTTCTAGAGGAGAAACAGGGAATGGTGATAAGACAGTTGTAGGAAGGAATGAAAGCCTGTCAAGAAACTAAGCTGATTCTTGCCCTGTGCTTTATGTAGGTTTTCTCACTGAATCCTCCTAATAACACTGCTTGATGGCAACTATTATGCCCATGTTAGATATGGGGAAACTGAGGCATGGAAAGGTTAGGCAGTGTTTTTGGTGTTGTGTTGCTAGTAGGTAGGAGAGCAGGAATTCTAACCTAATTTTGACTCCAAGCATTCTCCTTTTTATACTTGTATAGCTTTCCAATAGGAAACGACCATGGAGACCCCCTGAGCAGGTGAATCAGTGAAACCCTTCCCATGTGATACTTTGTGAAGCAGATGCTCAATTACCGTTGTTTAAATAAATGGTCGGGCATTGAAGTAGAGCGCATAGAACTTGGAATCATATGACCTGGGTTCAAGTTCCAGGATTGTCATTTAGTCAGTCACTTAACGTCTCTGAGTCTGTTTCCTCATTTTTATGACAGAGATAAAATATCTATGTCAGAGGGTCATAGTGAGGATTCAGTGAACTGCTTTAAGAGGAAGTGTTTTGTATAAAGCACTATGCAAATGTTAGTTACTTAATGCCACAGTGATTTAGGGTGACAGTCTTCCGAGAAATTAATTACAGAGTCTAAGTGTCTGCCAGAGTCTTGATCCCTGACCTCAAGAAGCTTATAGTTGTGGTGAGGTCAAGAGACTATGGAAATCAGAGGGGACAGGGCAAATTGTGCTGTAGATATATAAAAACAATAGAAAACCAGAGAAAGGAAAGATAACAAAAGAGCACGGTAGATGAGAGGGCTTTACACAGGAGCCTGGAGTTGAACTGTAAAGGTTTGAAGTGAGAGGAGATTTGCGACTGGGCATAGATTTAATAATAATAAAAAAAGGCATGTTGTAAGTTACAGTCCTCTTGGGACCCAGGAGTTGTTTGGCATAGAGCAGCAGTTCTCAAAGTATGACCCAGTGACCCCTGGGAGCCTCCACGACTCTCTTCAGAGGATGGATAGAGTCAAAACTATTCTCTAATAATAATAAAATGTTATCTGCTTTTTAAACTCTTATTTTCTTATGAGTGTACAGTGGAGTTTACTAGAGGCTACCTGGCATATTTGATATTATCACAGATTGAATGTAGAAACAGATAAAAGAATCCATGTATCTTCTATTAAACCAGATATTAAAGAGCTTTGAAAGAAAAATTTGAAAAGTAAAAGAATGCTAGTTTTGTCATGAAATTGTTTTGTTTTGGAAACTATAGTTTTTTAAATAAAATTATGTTATTTATATTAACATGTAACAGGGTTATTGTTATTTTAAAATAAGTCAATATTGTAAATTTTTCTCAGATGTAATTTCTGTTGTAATATGTATTGCTAGATATTACACACTTGAATTAAATATCTTGGGGTCCTTAGTAACTTTTAAAAGTATAAAGGAGTCCTGAGTCATAAAAGTTTGAGAACCAACCACTGTTAAAGACATTCTGGTATGGAGATACAGTAAAGGTCTCAGATTTTTATCACACTTTGGCGTCAATGTGTATGTCCTTTGGTATCTTAGAACATCTATGTACAGGAATTTCAAGATGATAATGCCCAATGTTGCAAGCATGCAGTGAAACTGGTACTTTTATACATTGTTAATAGAAGTGCAGATTGGCCAGAGTATGTCTGTAAGGCACTTTATAGCAAGAGCTTTAATGATAATTTTTATCCTTTGAACTAGTAATTGCACTTACATGAATCTATTCTAGGGAAACAAATAATGATACATACAAATATTTATGTCTGACAACACACATTCAAGTTATTTAATACAAGATTTTGGCTAGAAACTGACCAACTGGCCAGAGAAGATAGTTAAAGTAAATTATGATGCATTCATACACTGGAATGTTGTAAGGCTTTAAAATAAAATGATTTTTTGAAAAATATGTAACAATATGTGGAAATGCTTACAATATTATGTTAAATGGAAAATCAGGACCCAAACTCTATAAATAATGACCCCAAATTTTGTAAACACACAAGAGTTAAAGAAAAACACACCAAATTGTTAACTGAGTTTTTCTATATGATGTGGCTATCTTGTGTGTTATTTTTTTTTTAATTTAAGGGTATTTCTACCATAAATTTTCAGTATTTTTTTTAAAAGACTCTAGGGTGTGACATTCCTTTTATCCAAGGCTGTGGTAACCAATCTACTGAGCCAGCCCATGTCATGTGGGTTCAGGCGCACGCTGCCTCAGATCTTGAAAGGGACACTTCTCTAAGAGTCACTGTGATAGTTTAAGGCATATTCTGTGACTTGACAATACATCCGACTTCTAGCTAATTGCTTTTTCCTGCTTAGCCATTCAAAAGAAAGCTTAAAAAATACTGAGATTGTTTTTCATGCCCTACTACTCGGGTCTGTTGTCAAGAAGTCAGTGTAGAATGTAGGATCCAATAGGCAATTGTTTTAAATGATGTGCATGTAACACAGCACAGAGAGCAGAGCAATCACTCCATAATTTTTACAAAGGAAGAGATAAATGAAGTTTTAGGTTTCTGGACCCAAAACGAGATGAAGTTACTATAGTGTTAGAGGCTCAAAAAGGAGAGCTGTAATTCACTCCTTGGAAACTGGGAATTTCCTCTTCTTCTTGCCTGCGTTGGAAGACACCATGTATTGGAAGACTTTAGCCCTCTTTCTATTCTGGATGGCCAGTAGGACAACTGGTAAAACTGGTCCAGCACAAAGGAGCATCTGCTTTGCTATTAGTTTCTCACAGCAGAACAGTTTCAGTCAGAAGGGAATCTGTCTGAATGTGACTATTTCAGTCCCTGGGACATATTTTCTCAGTTTGAGGATTTACCCTGCATGGCATTATTCAGCATGATTTAGGGGTTAAAAGAGACGTCCAAGGTAGTCCCTTGACTTCAAAGACCTTATTCTGTCTGGAGAAAGAAGTGTCATGCACACAAAGTTAAATAATGGCATAAAACAACAGCAGAAAAGAGAAAAAGATGTGGTCCCAGAAAGCCGATACGATGCTCTCTGAGAGTGACAAAGATGCTGAGCACTGGGAAAGCAGAGGCAGGTGAGATGAGAGGCTCCGTCGGGGAGGATGGCAGCAGAAGGAGACACTCTCTTCTCTCCCGGGCTGAAGACTCTGGGAGGGGAGGTATTTGCATTTATTGAAAAGTGATTAATGAAAGCATTGAGTGCCTTCCATGTGCAAGGCATTGTGCTTATTACAGAAAAGGAAAATATTTAAAGATGAGTGGGACACAGAATTTAGTTTCTTGAGGGTAGGAAGGTGGTCTGAAGGCTCTCTATTTATTCATGTTCCTTCATTGGGCGGCTGCACATTTTATCCTGGAGGTTTCTGGATGTGCCCAAACAGACATAATTGTGCACATGTCACAGGGCCCCGACTGGCTCTATGTAATTTTAAAGAGAAATGATAAACATATTTATTTTTTAGACAGTGATGCCTTGCTAAAACTGTCCAGCACCTGCTAGTGTAGGCCTCATTATTTTTTTCCCCAGGAAAACTTAGTGGAAAAGTTGGGTTCGTTTTCCCTGGACTTTAATTTGTTAAGTGTTGGCCACCTGCTGGAGGCTATCTTTGATTACATGTAGCAGGCCCCCCATCCTCCCATGTGTCTTTTGGTAGCTTACTGCTGATATGGTGGGAATGAGATGGCGTTAGCCTGTCCACTGGGGGTTATGTAGCTATAACACAGCTGCTGTTTGCCCAGAAATGTGTGAGGCAGTTTCTCCTCCTGTGATAATATTATTGGTCTACCGTGGTGTTGCCCAACAACAGACAGTGAAGTGAACCCTCTGATAGTAGGGCTATATAAGCTTCACAAAAGCCCTGAGAAGACAACATTTAGATTCCCATTGAGCAGATATGAAACATGAGTTTAAATAATTAGTCTGAGGCTCCACAGACTGGATTTGAATCCAAATCTCCTTGACTCTGAAATGAATCCTCTTGTGATTCTTTTGGTCTGCCTTTTTGAATGCAGAAGCTTATCTGTAACTGGGTTCTCCTACAGATGTGTTAATTTGTTGATTAACATTGTAACTGTTTGGTAACAATCACTTTATTGCTATAATTTTTAACTACATGAGTCATACTTGGATGCACTTTTGTTTGAAAACATCTCAACATTACAAGTAAATTCAAGTGCTTCTAGCTACCTAACCCCAGCCCACCCCGGTTCCCTACCCAGTGGTAACTTCTATTAGTAGTTTTATATATTTTCCATTAGATTTTATATGTATTTGTTTACACACTTATAAACTTAATGGAAATGTATTGCCTTGTTGTGTCTGGATATACTGTGTGTGCAATATATTTAGTATTATGTCTTAGAGACTTTTCAGGTCAATATCTCTGGTATCTGTCTTACTCTTGAATGCTGCTGTATAGTACTGTGTGTGTGTGTGTGTGTGTGTGTGTGTGTGTGTGTGTGTGTGTGTGTGTAATACGCTCTATTTAGCCTTTCCCTGATAATTGTTATTCAGTTATGTTCATATCAACAGAGATGCAGTGAATTATGGGCTGTCATACCTTCTCATGGGCCTGTTTGTGCACTTTCTTTTCCCTGGAGGGCTTCTTTCCTTCCCTTACGTGCATGATACAAATAGGTCTTTTGCTTGATAGGTTAGAGTTTTTGGCATTTTAAAACCTAAATATAACAACTCACCATCCTATTATCTGAACTGAAGGTCTTCAGTGAGAACTAATGTGTTCACACCAAAGAAAGAAAGGAAAAGAAAGAAACTGAAGATCTGAATATTGGCCCAACCCCATATACTTCAGCCTCTGTCCTACCTGAGACGTGTGCTGGGAAGCTGCTGCTGGTGGGTCTACAACTTATCTGATCTGAACCATGAATTCTGCATGACTGGTCTCCAAAGACAGCAAACCTCCAATTTTCCGCATTTAGAACCTGTGATGGCTCTCATTCAAATAGTGGGGGCAGGAGGAAATAGAGATGAATTAATTATCCTGTATCATTGTGCCTCTCTTTGTGAGACTAAACAATGCAGCCACGAGTCAGGTAAAAAGAGGTCAGGGAGAGCTGTGTAAGCTTCTGCATTGGCATCAACCTTCCTGTGGAGTTTCTGAAGCAGAGGGTGGGGCAATACCCACTTGGAGAATGAAGCTATTTAAATGACTTACTTTTGGCTTGAGGTCTGAAATTAGTTATCTGGATGGTTATTTGTGGTCAGGCTGGGCTTCTGCCATTGCAAAGATACAGATTAATGTGACTTTGGGCACTGGCCCTAAAATGAGGAGTGGAATAGGCCAGAGGGGAACATTAATGCTTTTCCATCACAACTCTCTGAGAAGTCTTTGGTCTGGAGCTGTGCTGTGGGAACTCCTGACCCTGACCTTGGAATGGGCTGCGGTTCACCACACACCAGAGCACCTAATAGCCTATGGTCTTTGATTGTTGACAATCCTCAGTGTATCTCAGTGGAGTACACCTGAAGGAGCTGCTAGTGGGTGCTCCCCAAGGCCTGGCACTTGGAAACATAGTTCTATCTTTTGATTCTCCAGGCAACTGGGTCTTATCATACACTTATGGTGACAATTGGAAACAGTGTCCACAGATCCTTTAATGATTTATTGGGTATCCGTGTGCCTCACCCCTGTTAAGTGTAAGTAGTGCAAATCAAGAAAAAGAAAACAAGGTGATTTCCCTTGAGGACAATACAATCAGGGGTATTCATAAAAATGACAGCCATAAGCATTTATGGAACAAGGGCTTTTAGCAGATGCTAAGCTAGGTATCTTATTACTCTTCATTGAATCTGAATAACAACAACCCTATTGTCTGAGCTGAGGTTCAGAGACATGAAAAGCTTGCACAGCTAGATCTGGCTCTGAGTCTAGTTGTCTTTGTACTACTCCAGTCTTCTTGTTTTCTTTATGTAGAACTGTGTTCTGCACTTTCAGAAATTAAAAAAAATTCATTTGTGATTGTTCTTTTAAGAAGCTTTTAGCAATTGCTGAAAATATCAAAAGCACATATGTATATTCAGAGAATAAATAGGGAGCTCTTAGGTGCAATTAGTGTAAATGCAGAGGAGGGTGTGGGTGGGAATTATAGGAAAGATCTTTGTAGTACAATGAGTACTGGAGCTGGGAGTCAAAAAGGAGACAATCTGAACATTGGAGGCAATGGTAAAGCAAAGCAGGTAAACTACGAAGGCCTTGAATGCCAGACAGAGGCAGGTGTTTGACCTGATGCGGCAGCCAGGCAGGGAAGGATGCTCTAGGGTATCAGAGATCCAGGCAGAAATCTTGAGAAGTTGTCGTAGAGACAAAAGCAGGGTGAGAACATGACTCGGGGGTGGGATAGAGGTAGAGGCTGATATTCTCTACCTCTAGCTGATACCAGCTAGAGCAGCACCACCAAATCATACCCCTCCTGCTTTTGCAAAAGCACCCTTTCATTTTGCTATTGTGCTTGGCTTGTTTGGAGCTGCAAAAGGGCAGAGTTGAGTAGTTGTGGCGGAGGTCCACAAAACCCAAAATATTTACTATCTGGTTGTTTTACAGGAAAAAAAAGTTTGCCAACCTGAGCCAGAGCTACTTTAAATGGCCGGAAAGGGGAAGCAAAGCACAGTGTGCCTAGCCCATGTCAGATGCCATGGTTGATAAATATATGCAAAGGAATGAGCCAAACATGGCAACACAGAAGTTGCTGAGAGGAAAGGAACAACTACAACTGTGGTTGTTTGCCAATTTTAGATTGTATCCCTCAGACGGCAGGCCACTGAGGAGATGACTTCTGACTGGTGAAAGATGCCAGGGTTAATGATCCTTAATTTTGCAGAGCTCAGGGGCAAGAAGAGGAGAAGAAATGAGGAGAGGACTGAGGACCAGGGTGGTAAACACCAGGAGAGGGTGCTGACTGGATAAGGAAAGCCATGTGCTCACCCAGATTGAGAACATCAGATGGCCCCGTGAGAGCTGGCAGAGTGTCTGTCTCTGGCCAGAACGAGGCATTAGGACAGGGAGGTTGAGCTGCAGTTCAGCTCTACTGAGAGGCTGACTTGGCTGCATCGACTGGATGTCTTTTCTGTTTTTTTTTTTTTTCCTTTAAAATAGCCCATATTCTTATTGCCACCAGCCTCTCCCCGAGAAGATCACTAGAGGAGTAGTGAACTTGCTGGGTAGGTAAAAAGCATACGGTAACTCACACCTCCACTCCTGACTGAAATTGTCAGTGGGAGAGTGGCCCTGTGGGAATGACCAAGTGTATGGCAGGTCAGACGGGGGGTTCCTCCCACAATGTACCAGTCCGCACTAAGTCCTTCGGAATGCCTCTGGATGAGACGAGAACTCAGTGAACAGTTTCAGGACTCAGACTAGGAGTTGATGTCATAGAATAGTCCCAAGCACCTCTAGGAAGTTGAAGAGGGAGGATGTCCAGTCTGCCAGTCAGCATCAGGTA
Source organism: Pan troglodytes (assembly GCF_028858775.2). Lineage (NCBI taxonomy): Eukaryota > Metazoa > Chordata > Mammalia > Primates > Hominidae > Pan > Pan troglodytes. Next base: position 117,021,865 of record NC_072406.2, read on the forward strand.
CCTGGAGAGTAGAGTGAGTGACAGGTAGCTGGCAGGACCTGCCAGATGATGAGCAAGTGCCTGAGCAGGCGGTGAAACCAAGGAGCAGTGTCTCTTTGGAGGTACAGCCTCCTTGGAGAAGATGTTGTCCATAGCCAGTGAAGTAGAAGTTATGCCCTGAGGTGACCCACACAGAGACGTCACCCCAGAAAAACTTTTCTTCACAAATACACAAGAAGCCACGCATAAGAATGTTTGTTGTAACATTGTTTATAATAGCAAATTTTAAAAAAATACTTCTCAGTGGTTTGAAAGGATAAACAGTGGTTTATTCATAAGCTGAAACACTAGATAGCAGTTAAAGTGAATGAATGACCACTAGGTTTGTAACACGGATACATCTCACAAGCTGAATATTGGGTGAAATAAGCAAGCTGCTGAACATATATCCTATGTGATAACACTTATATACATGTAGAAACACTCAAAAAGGTTATGTGTTGTTTATGCACACAAACACTTGTTAAATCTAATAGTGGCCAAATGATGGGCATTGCATTGTGTTTTTCTATGTGCTGGAAATAATTAATAAGAAAAAAAGAACAAGGGATAGAGACACACATGTGTGTGCACACACATGTGACAGTGGAGTGGGGTTGGGGTAACTGGAGCCAGGGTACAGGAGCCAGAGCCCCGTGGCTACACTGACCTCATGCGCCACCTTCCAGGTTAGTTGTGTGCACTGAACAATTCAGAATGGTAACTGGCAGAGTGCCAGGCCCATGCCTGGCTCAGGGCACTGGTGTCATGGCTCCAGTGTTCTGAACATTTCAGTCTTATGAACCTAGTGTCAAGATTTGGGAGGTTAGCTTTAAAATTGATGAGATGAGCCTGTTTTCTCTAAGTGACCCCACTGGCTGATGTCTGGAATCACAAAGTAGAGAGGATGGTTTGCTTTCTTGTAAGAGCAAGTTCTGCCAGCATAAATGTCTCTGGCAATGGGGCTGAGACCTCTCTACCATTTGCCCCTCACCCCAGGCCAAGTGGGCCCACAGAATGCTATGGTCAGGGCAGTGTGCAGTGGCCATCCTGAAAAGGACAGAGTCGAGGGCACTGTTGGTTCCATAGGCTCCCAGGCTCCCTGAGGTATCTTCATCAAATAGGACTTGTTCCTCTGAGACCAAATGAGCAGAACCTGCCAGAGGCATGGAGGAGACTGAGACATAGAGGGTGTCCTTTGTTGGGAAGTCCCTCTTTTCAGCAGCCACTTTTGGAAAATAGCAAAGTCAGTGTTAATCTGTCATGCAGGTTGTGAAAGTGAGACCATGTGTGATGATCAGCGTACTATCTTTTGTGAGAGTTATTTGGATTCGGGAAGGAAGTTTGTTGTGACTTCCATCAGTCCTGCAGGGAGCCCTGAGAATTTAGCTTTTCTAAGACTTTTGCTATAGATAGTATGAGGAAAAGATGATAGTTGGAAAACAACTTAGCATTGTGTTGGTGGTTTAATAAAATTTAAGATCCCATAAGGGACCTTAGGATTATGTAAGTAAACCTCTTGTGTTAATGATGGAATGGAGCTTGACAAAGATGCTTTCCTTAACCAAACTTGAGTTAGGATCCTCTGAGCTCTTTTTTTAACTAGGCTCCCCTGCTTGGGCATGTTCTCAAGAGTCCAATTTTTTAACAAGAATCCGTCTAAGTCAGGTTAGCCAGAATCTCCCAGCCTCTGTTGCTAATCAAAGTCCTCATCCTCCACTATAATCTAGGTAATATCTGATCACCCTGGCCTGCATTCAGCAAGAAACTTGTTAGATTAGTAACAAAGAATTACCCTCCCCTGTTAGCAATTTTTCATCCACTGACCTCTCCTCTGCCTCTGATAAAAAATTCCCACTTTTCCTTGTTCTATTTGGAGTTGAGCCCTGTCTTTCCCCTACTGCAAAATCCCTTTGCAGTAGTCTCTCTACATATTGCAGTAGTCCTGAATAAAGTTTACTTAATCATTTTAACCAGTGTCAGAATAATTTTTTGACAGCCTTCAAAAAGTGGCTTGTCCAGGGTAACACGTTGAGTGCATTTGAAAATCAGCTCTACAGTCTCGACTTCTAGGCTCCAGCTTCAATATTCTTTCTCCACACCATGCTGCCTTTATGCCTTCAAGAGTGTAGAATTAAGAAGTAATTAACTCTGTAAAATATTTTACTTGGATTAATAAAAATGCAAATGACAGCCTCTAGAGATCACGGTCTATCTCCAGTCTTGCACTGCCTAGGATAGTTGCTCAGGGTGATTTGTCATTTAACCTTAATTCTACTACAAGTGAATTACAGACCCTTCCCTAGGACAGACCTTGCTAGACTGTACCGTCTGCACTGTTGTGCTAGCATCCAAAGCCTCAAGCGTGTTTTCTAGGCATTGTTTGCTGTGTGTTGAATTACCACTAGACATCAGTAGTTGGTTAAAAACTTGTGAGTAGGTTTGGACAATCTCATTCATCCATTCATTCTTACAAATAAAGACAAATTAAAACAATACAAAAACTATTACTTTCAGCAGTTGCTTTGTACCAGGCATGGTGCAAGACACTGGAGCTGTTAAAAACATGGTTCTAGTCTTCAAGGAGTTACAGCCAAGGAAGAGATCCCAGAATAAGGACAGTGTAGCCAAACCAATAGGATAAATGCTTAAATAGAAATGCGTACAAGATAGTACGGGACCACAAAGGAGATTGTGATTAATTCCCCCTGGGAAAGCTGGAAAAGGGTGATGTTGGAATTAGATGTTGAGGGTTGGAGGAAAATTTGCCAAGTAGAGGAAACAGGGATGGATAGTTCGGACAAGGAGATGATGCGTACAGCAGCAGAGGGCAGTGAGAATGTAGGACATGCTCAGGAAAGTTTAGCGAGGCTGGAGAGAAAGGGCCAGAGGAGCAAGTGGCTGGGAATGGGTCCAGAAAGGGACGTTGAAGCCAGATTTCACAAGACTTAAGCTTGGAAGATTCAGCTTGACAGTGTGCATTGGGCAATTACTACCAAGGAGTGAGGTGGACAGATCTGGGGTAGAAAAATAGCCTGGTAACAGCATGGAGGATGAATGGGGGAGGGAGAAGACTGGAAGAAGAGCATCAAATTGGGGGATCGTTGAAACATGATGATGTATGAGCCACAGCATTGGTGTGACGATGGAAAGGATACCAGGGGTCTAAGTTTTTTAGGAAATAGCATTATTAAGACTTGAAGAGTGATCTGCATTGTAGAAAGGCAAGGAGAAAGATTGGGAGTGATTCCCAGAGCTTCTGTGCCTGCAGTAGACAAGAGTCAGAGAATAAGTCAGCTTTTGGGGGACTGATGATTAAAGTTAGTATAACTCATGACCATGTGGAGCCAGTAGCCTAGGGAGGGGTTTGAAATATTGATATTTGTTTATTCAGTAAACGTGAAACGTGCTGAGTGTGCATAATGTGTAAAACTTTGTGCTGTACATTTTGGAGAAAGGAGAAATGAATGAATGCCTCTTCACTTTTGTTTATTTTTTTTAACATTTTAGTATACCTGCATTCTGTTAGGAGGTTTCCCATGTCTTATATTTTTGTAACCTCACAAATGCCTCATGAGACTAAATTATCCCCATTCTTTTTTTTTTTTTTCGATACGGAGTCTCACTCTGTCACTCAGGCTGGAGTACAGTGGTGCGATCTCAGCTCACTGCAACCTCTGCCTCCTGGGTTCAAGCAATTCTTCTGCCTTAGCCTCCCAGAGCTGGGACTACAGGTGTGTGCCACCATGCCCAGCTAATTTTTATATTTTTAGTAGAGACGGGGTTTCACCATCTTGGCCAGGCTGGTCTCAAACTCCTGACCTCAGGTGATCCACCCACCTCGGCCTCCCAAAGTGCTGGGATTGCAGGCGTGAGTCACCACACCCGGAATCTTCATTCCTCAGATAAGGAACCTGAGGCTCCAGTGGTGCAAATAACTTGCACATGGTCATGCAACCAGAGAGCTATGGATGTAGAATGAAACAGAGATTTTGCTACACCCAAAATTCATGTTCTTTCCTCTTATGAAGGGAGTTTTGTGATGTTCTTTAATTCTTTGAGGAGCCTACATTGTGCTTGGGGAAACAGAGCATAAAGAAATCAATCGTGGCACTATTGAAGAGTTAGAGAAGAGGCATGTACAGTGTGCCTTGGGTGCCTAAGGATGGGGAAATCTGTTCTGGTGCAGAAAAGAGAGGAGCGGTGATTGGAAGGAGGGCTAGAGAAGCTTTTACAGAGGAGGTGCAGGTGGGTGTTTACACTGGGCCCAGGGACCAGGAATCTGTCAGCTTGGATGAGGGTGGGGGTGACTGTTAAGGGTCATCACATTGGGAAGGAGGCTGAGGTGGGAGGATGGCTTAAGCCCAGGAATTTGAGGCACAAGCCATCGGGCTGATGTGATGCTATGATTGTGCCACTACACTCCATCCAGGCTAGGCAACAGAGTGAGCACCTGTCTCTTAAAAAAAAGACAAAGGTTATATAGTTTTAAGTACTAAGCTTCTGAAGCTAAGCTGTTGGCCAGGGAAGCACTGATTAGCATTAGAAGGTGGATAAAGGCTCAAAGCAAGGGCTGGGGGTGGTGGTTACTAGGGCATCAAATGCCAGTTCAAAGCAAGGCTCAGAGCCAGAGTTGAGAACTGAGATTGTGGCGGATTTCAGGCCCCTATAAGGTCAGTTGAGTACAGAGAAAATGCATTGACCTCTGTGCCCTTCTAAAGCTTGAGTTGGAGAAGTTTTGTAAGTCTAGCCAAGGACAGTGATGACAGGAAGAGGAGGTGAGAACTGATGATACAGGTGGTGGAAAAAGGGAGGGAGGTCTCTGTGGGCCAGGGTTTGGGGACAGGTGAACAGTATGGCAGGGAGGTCAACTACTTGAATCCCACTGTTTGGCACCCTCTCTCCCTCCTCCACCATGGAAGGCAGGATGGAAAGAAAGGAGCCTCTACTTCTGGTTTTGGCATAGGTCAGTGTGCTGGAAAGGAGGAGCAGGTAGCCAGCAGGATCACTGGAGTGATGAACCCCTCCCCTGTAAGCAGCCCAGTGCCATAGGCTTTTCACCCTGGACACACCCACATCATTGTCCCTGTGTAAAGCATCCAACCCTCTGCCTGGTGTGGTCTCATTTAGCCATTGGACCCCATAAGTTTTCTGGGCACTTCCTACCCCTCCAAGGGTCCCTTGCTTCAGGCTCAATGGAGTGGGTTGAAGTTGGTTGTACCCTGGTGATGACCTCAGGAGACAGCTGACCATGCTCCCATGGCCTCCACACACAACTCCCATATAGAGGGTCTGCTGGTGGGAACTTGTGTGCTTCCACAACTCCACACAGAGCTGGGGTGGGGTGGGGCGGGGCTGAGCAGCATGAGAGTCAGGCAATCTCCAGCAGCTCCTTTCACCAAACAACTTCACAAAGGGCAAAAAAGTAGGTCCTGAGAAAGGCTGGGAGCAAAGGGGAGCACGCTTAGGTAGTAAGCAGATGCATTAGTCTAATTGCTCTTCTAAAATTAATGGGGCTTTTTATCTCTGAAGCACTCATATGATTCAGGAAGAAAGATGCTGGTCAGTCGAGGGAGAGCCTGGCTTCCCTTTGGACATAGCTGCCCATTGGTAAAATGATCTCTCCCTCTCTGTTTTCTCTTTTACCTGCAGGTCGACAGATTATGGCACCACCTATGAAAAGCTGAATGATAAAGTGGGTTTGAAGACTGTCCTCAGTTACCTCTATGTCAATCCAACCAACAAAAGGAAGGTAAGAGGCTGGGTCAGTAGGTCCTGAGCACTCCTGCTGGGTAGGTGTGCTGATTAGGGCCAGAGGTTAAGGAAAAAACTCAGTTGTCATGGAATCATTTACAGAGGTCTGGTTTATATGCTGGGAACTTCATAAACGCTGTTTGTAATTCTAACAACAAGCTTGATAGTAATAATAATAATAGTGACAGCAGCAGTGATAGTAATGCCACCAGTAAAACTATGTACCTATGTCTTATCTCAGTTATCCTTACAATGAATCTATGGGATAGAAACTATTATGGTCCCCATTTTGCAAGAGAAGCTCAGAGAGATGAAGTAACTTTCTACCCTGAATCAGATGGTGGTAAGTAACAGATCTAGAATGTAAGCATGGGTTTGCTCAGCTTCAGAGTTGAGTCTTTCCACAGCCTTCCTCTTGCTGGTACATTTTTTGAGAACCCCTTACTCCCAGGGAGATTGTTTCTCCCACGTGAAGGAAAGAAAGGCAGCTCCTGGCTTCTTAAACTTGATCCTGAGCTGCTTCTGAGGCAGAGGGCAGACCAGACTCCTGTGGCACCTCTGCTTCTCTGCTTTCCTCTTGATTTAGCAGCCAGGATGAAATCATATAAGGTCAGACCTTGGCCATGGAAATCTACTGAGAGGAGGAGGCCTGGATTCTATGGAACAATGGGCAGTTTTAGAAAACAAATACTGCACCATGTATTATCTTTGGGGAGATGTGCTCTTTCTCCAGCTAAGAAAGCACTGCTATTTAGAAACGTAGGCAGACATGATTCAAATACATGCACCAAAATGACCATATTAAAGGTCATTTTAATATTTCTAAAAGGCTAAAAAAAAATGGCACCACCAAGCTCTCCTCTTGCAATCTGATTTGCATTCCCCCGTGGTTTTGCCAGTGCTTTCTTCCTCAAGGTAAGCTCAGGAGCGAGCTTCAAACCATTGTGCGGATGTCTCTGATTTCTAACATGGTAGAGTCCAAACTGTGGCTGAGAATTATGACTGTTTATGCTGCTCAGAGCAGAACAGCTTTTACCTGAGCCACTAGCAGAATAATGTGCATCCATAGACTTTCTCCTCACCTCCACCTCCAGTGCCCCTAAGTACACCCAGCAAAGGGAGGGAGCAGAATTGTTGACTTATGGTTCAGCATTGGTGATAGATAGCCAAAGGATCCAGTTAGCTCTAGGGACTCTCAGGCCCTAGACTGTGCCCACTAGCCAAGTGCCAAAGCTTTGATCATCAGGCTGGCTGTTTAGGCACCTGTTATTGATTTTATTTGAGTAGTTTCTTTTTTCTTTGTCCCAAAGCATTGCCATTTTCACATCTTTCAGTATCATTATTTAAATTATTGGATTTTAGAGCTAGAAGAAAGCACAGATTTCACCTAGACAAGTGGTTATTAATAGTTTCTTTTAATTTGTTTATTTTAAAATTAACATATAACATTGTATGTATTTATATTGTACAACATACTGTTTTGAAGTACATATGCATTGTGGAATGGTTAAATCTAGCTAATTAACAAATGCAGTAACTCACAGTTACTTTGTGGTGATAATACTTAATATCTACTCTTATCATTTTTCAAGAAAACAATATATTGCCATTAACTATAGTCATCATGCTCTACAATAGATATCTTGAACTTATTCCTCTTATATAACTGTAATTATGTATTTTTTGACCAATGTCTCCCAAACATGCCTCCCCTTTAACCATTCGACCCCTGTTAACCACCATTCTATTATCTAATTCTGAGATTAACTCTTTTAGATTCCACATATGCGTGAGATCAAATGGTATTTGTCTGTCTGTGTCTGGCTTATTTAACTTAGCATAATGTCTTCAGGTTCATCCATGTTGTCACAAAAGACAAGATTTCCTTTTTTATGGATGAATGGTATTTTATTGTGTCTACGTACCACATTTTCTTCATTCATCCATTGATAGACACTTAGGTTGATCTTATATCATGGCTGTTGTGAGTAGTGCTGCAATAAACATGAGAGTGCAGAAATCTCTTGGACATACTGGTTTCATTTTCTTTGGATATATACCCAGTAGTCGAATTGCTTGTTCATATGGTAGCTCTATTTTTAATTTTTGAGGAACTCCATACTGTTTTCTATAATAGCCGTACTAATTTACATTCCCACCAACAGTGTGCCTAACAGTTTTTGGACTGCAAGTCTTTTACACATGTGATTAAAGTTCTAGGCGGCCTCTCTAGAAATAGGCCTATGCCACAAAAATTTTCATACATTTTGAGGACTTCGTGGACACCTCAGATCCCACTCATGAACCCAAGATGTCCATGGAGTCTCGGTTAGAAATCATTTTTCCATGCCAACAACATTTTACAGATGAGAAAATTGAAGCCAAAAAAACTCACGTAGCCAGATAGAAAAAGGAGCCAGGATTAGAACCCAGGACTCTTGATTGTCAGGCCAGATGTATTTGCATCAGCTCATCTTTTGCAGCTTTTCTTCTTGTACAGTGATAGCGTAGGGGTTCAAAATTGCTTTATGATCTTGAATTAAAGCTTGGTGCCATGTCCTTGATGGGCACATGATGAAAGTTGACTGAATCAAGCCAGCAGTGATGGTTTTCAGTTCTTCTCCTGCCCTTCTCCCTTCTTGAGAAGGAAGCAGAGGCCCACAGAGGACAACTGCCCCACCCAGCCAACTCAACAGGTTAGGAGCAGCCTTGTCAGTTGGTCTGATGACTCCTAATTTAGTGCTCCTCCCATCCCACACAAGTGCCTTGAGCATATTGGATCTCAGTGGGCATATGCACTTTGGGCGAAGCAAGAACTGGATATTTGGCACATGAAAAGTGCCCTACAGCACTGATCTCTGTCTTGTATCTGGGCCACAACAGAATTAATCGTATTTTCATGTAGATGATTGATAGGCCATTTTTGTGAGGATTTTCCTAAGTGGCTCGTGAAGGTTTGTACCTGTTTGTATCTGTTTTGGAATTCATCTGTCATGTATGTTTCCTCTTCGAAAATATCATAATGATGTTTCTTTTTGTCTTTTGCTGTTTTTTTCTACTCCTGACAGTCTGAACTCTCCTTAGTGCAACTAAGAAGTTCTTAGAAGTGATAGAGACAAGGGATGGATTAAGGCAGATTCTGTGGGTTGGAAGGAACGTAGAGTTGAGATTTGGCTCTCACTGGCACGGGGATACCACCTCCATTTATCCTTCCTCATGGTGACATTCAGGCAGTGGGCTCTCAGGAGCCATTTCTCACAGAAACTAGTGCTCAATAAACAGAAGTTAGGCCTATTTTGTTGTCTGGTCTGAGAAACATCACCAAAGTGTAGTTAACTCCCATCTGGGAGGCACTGCCACCCAGAAAGTTAAACATACAGACATTTTCTTCACTCAGATTGGGGAAAAATAAGCAACAGGCCAATGGCATGGATTTTTTTTTTTAGAAAATAGCAATAGAAATTAACGTTTGTAGCCAGGCACAGTGGCTCATGCCTGTAATCCCAGCACTTTGGGAGACTGAGGTGGGCAGATCACCTGAGGTCGGGAGTTCGAGACCAGCCTGACCAACATGGAGAAACCCTGTCTCTGCTAAAAATACAAAATTACCCAGGCGTGGTGGTACATGCCATAATCCCAGCTACTCAGGAGGCTGAGGCAGGAGAATCGCTTGAACCCAGGAGGTGGAGGTTGCGGTGAGCAGAGGTCATACCATTGCACTCCAGCCTGGGCAACAAGAGTGAAACTCCGTCTGAAGGAAAAGAAAAAGAAATTAATGTTCATAAGGGTCCTACATGATCTAAAGTGCTTTCCTCATCATCCAAGAAAAAATGAAATTGGATTCATTTTCATTTTACTAAGTGGTATGTATTGTAATCTGAGCCTCTTGATGTTGACAGTGCACACGTAGTCTACATTCTAACTTTCTCGTAACCAGTATATTCAGCTTAGCAGAAATCCCCCTTCTCCAGCCACTTAGGCAAAATGAAAATTTGATATAAATAAAAATACTCTTATTTGTTTCTTTATTAGTCTAGAGCTCTGGAATCATGTAATGCAACTTCGTTTTTAAGTTTCCTTCTTTACGTCTTCAAGTTTAAACTTATGGTAATATGGATACTCATCTCAGCTTGTGTTAGGGAAGATGGTTTAGATTTGGTTAGTACCCAAATTATCTGTAGCAACCCATTTCATCAGTCAGCCAATGGCAGTAGTCTCTCGTGGATTTTTGAGTTCATCTTGTAGAAGCACTTGCTTTTCACCTAATGAGTTATTTATTTAACAGATGGCTGCTGCTTTCCTTGGAGGCTATGAATACATCAAATGAGATCTGTTGCCCCTGGCAAAACAGTAAATTGAGTTTGTATTTATGTAGTTGCTCCCAAAGCTAATTGTTGATTTTTTAAACATTTTTGAACAACATAAAATTATCCAAATACTGATAGTTAATTAACCATTAAGTTGGAAGGAAGCAGAGGTGTTAACCTGTGTATAGTTTCCTTCTACCAGTAATCATCCCAGGTAGCACTAACTGAGCAGCTACTATCCTAAACTCCCTTTTAAGAGTTTTATCCACATGATCTCTAATCCTCCCAGCCACTTTGAAAGTAGGCAGGGTAAGAAAATAGACTTTGATAAATTACCCCAAGACTATATTGCTATAAATGGTAGATCTACAGCAGCTTTCCCAATGGGTTTATTTTGAGGACAAATTAGTCATTCAGCAATTCTGGGCTTCCTGGAGGTAGCTGAGATTTAGACTGGGAGTACTGTCTTTATCACAGGCTGTGAGCAGGGTATAATCATTTCATCTAGCGGGTTTTATAATTCCCTGTCTAAATGAGAGTATTGATATGAAATGCACGAAGCTGCTTCAGTCGAAGTTGTCCTAGACTGCTGTTCTGTGGCATGGTGGCATCAGCATTATTTTAATGACCTTGACCCACTCTGACTATTTGATGTGAATTTTGTATACCCGGTTGTTTGCCTTTCTCCAGCCATTGGCCAATTAACTCATTGCCCAGGTTTGAGCCCAACTTCCTTATGGGAGCCCAGAATTGCTGAATGTGTCTGGTTGGTACTTGAAGATGAGGAATAGTATATTAGCTCTGGAAGCAGGAGAGTGTATGGTTTGCCTCCCAGAGGAGTGGCTCCATTATGGTGGGGCTAGTAAGCTCTAGCTCACAGCTTCTCCTTCCCCTTGCATGAGATAAACATCCCTGGGTTCCCAGAACTCATTACTGTCAGTTGTTTCTTGTCCTCAGGCCCATGCAGGATGGCAAGTGCCAAGGTCAAGTCTGCTGTGCTTTGTAAAAACAGGCTGAAGGCTTTGTGCCTTAACTAGAGAGGAGCCTGACTCCCATGGGCGAGCTTATTTGAGAATGAATCTTTGAGTGGACAGAGAAATGCAGGCATGTTATTGTCTAATTACTCTGGCTCCAAAGTGACTGCCACCTGCAACTTTGGAGACAGTGCATTGGAAATGGCAGAGAGCACACACTGGTCTAACAGCCAGAGAATCGGACCAAATTACTATAGTTAGAGGTACATGTCTCTCTCTCTCTCTCTCTCTGTGTGTGTGTGTGTGTGTGTGTGTGTGTGTGTGTGTGTGTGTGATGAAAACTATAAGGTCTGACATCAGTATAGGCTAATGAGTTCTTTCTATTGAGCTTCTAATAAGTTCTAGGCACTGGGCTAAGTTCCTTACTACACTTTATTCTAAGTTTTACTATTAATCTCCTGAGCGTGGTAGTTTTATCCTCATTTGACAGACGAAGAAACTGAGGCTCAAGCAGATGGACACTTAATTTTGGAAAATAGCTAATAAGAGGGGGTCCAGGATTCCTGTTCACCTCTATCTGCCCACAGGGTTGGTGCCACTACCACAGGTATAAAGACCAGGTGAGTTGTAATCATCACTCTATTAGTGGTAACCCTGTTGCCTGGGGTTTTCTGTTCATTAGTGTTAGAGGATTAGCAGTTTCTTGGAGGAGGAGGGGAATATTACATCCTGCATTCCTAATTGATTTACCAGTGAGAAGGATAATTACTTTCAGGCTACCCTGCAGAAATATAGTGGGAATTACCAGTGAGATTCTTACAGTGAGCAAGCTGCTTTTGTCAAGCTGTTCGAGAGGCACCACGTGTGTGGTCGGAGGCTGGTTATGCCAATGTCGCTCTCTGGATACAACACATAACCCTGAACTATCTTTAAAATGCTGGAAGACCTTTAACCAAAACATAGCACAGAATTTTAAAATACCAGACTCCTAAGATAGTTGGAGGGTCAGGGAAAGTAAGTGGCAGGGTAACACATTTTCAGTCCACAAATATTAAAGTCTCTTACACTAAAGTAAGGCCAAAAAGGTGGAAAGGTAATTTTAGGCTGTTGAACAATCTTTTAAAAATGTCTACCTCTGAGTAAAGTATGTTGTGAGGGAAGGAGTTTCCTGCTTTCAGAAATGTGCAATTCACCTGGGCAGACAAGATGCACCGAAGAAAATGACTGCTACGTAGACCTAGGTCTCAAATTCGGATGCATGCAGGGGCCAGAAGATAATGGCAAGGAAGATGTGGGCCAGGTAGAGACTTGGAAGCCCCTCTGTAAAGGGCCTTTTGCCATTAGGCTCCAAATGACTGTTGTCATGTGAAAATGAGGGCCCAGCATAGCCAGTTATTGTTAACATCCTTGCTATTATGTTCTGAGTTTTAAAGAGATTTTTCTATATAGATTTTAATATGAAACATCCGTGTTTTGAAATATTTAGGAGGTGGAGTTCAGGGTTTGGGGGCTAACAGGCTGTACCAAATCTACTGTTATCCCTGTTTCCAATTGGCAGCATGTGGCATATTCAGAGTGGTAACTAAGTCTACAGGTGAAAAGTTGGTATTTGCAAAGTGGTCTTTAGATTCACAGGAGAACACTTCGTAGACTCTCTTGCTGGGGACCTGCACTGATACCCTTATATGTGTGAGAGATAAACTAAGTCAAGTGTGGCTTACAAAGATTTCCCTTTGACTCAGAGGAAGCACATGGTTGATCCTTCAGTGCAAAGGGACTTTTTGTGTCATTGTAGGGTAAGACCACTAGAGTAGGAGTAGGGGGCAGATGTCTGCTTTCTGCTTCTGGTTTTGCCCCTGAGCAACTCAGTGTCTTTATATAGGCCACTTCCCTCCCAGGGCTTTCATTTCTCTATTTGTATAATGGCAAGTTTATGTTCTATGCTTTTCGAAGCCCCTTCCAGCTCAGGTCGTCTGGATGGCCACCATTTAGACAGTGTTTTTCAGAGGGCTTTGCAGTACCATGTGATGATCCACATTTAATTTCTGTGGCTCATTGGATAGCCAGTTGGGAATTCCTTAGGAAGTGTAATCCTCATAGCTCTTAGTTATATGACTACATGTTGGCTGGCCAAGCCCTTAGGAAGTGTAATCCTCATAGCTCTTAGTTATATGACTACATGTTGGCTGGCCAAGCCCTTAGGAAGTGTAATCCTCATAGCTCTTAGTTATATGACTACATGTTGGCTGGCCAAGCCCTTAGGAAGTGTAATCCTCATAGCTCTTAGTTATATGACTACATGTTGGCTGGCCAAGCCCTGTTACCCGGGCTATCTTTTCTGAAGTTACAGTTCCTTGGTCAAAAGGTGGGTCCCTGAAACACACTGGCTCTGCTGGTAGAAGTCAGAGCAGCAGCACTACTTGCTGGCACAATTAAGGGGTTCTATCAGCATGAGCCAATGCAACTTCATAGGAGCATCACACGTATTACCCAGGGACGCTTAGCCCTCCTCCTGCAGGCAAGGGAGTTAGAGATGCTGCCTGTTCTGGTAACCCAGAATAGAGGACACCAAGTGTTGCAATAGGGAGTGGGAGCTTAGCTCTGCTGTACCACACTCCCTCCTTCATGGCCATTGACTTAATGACACATCAACCAGACATCTCTCCTCTGTGAGCCTTTCTTTTTCTCTTCATAACATGTGCATAATAACCTGTCTGTTAAGGAGCAAAGAAGTCTCTGTTAGTGCTAGTATCTGTTTCTATTCATAAAGGCAACAAGTGTCTATGATAATAATGACAATGACAGTAAAAATAATAATACAAGAAGGAGCTAGAGTTTTTTGAGAGTTTGCTATGTGCTGAAAATTATCCTAAATGCTTCCAATGAATTAACTCATTTAATACTTCAACAGAAACTCTATGATGTTGGCACGATCATCATGCAATTTGCAGATGATGGATATTTGGTACTGAGATGTTAGCCATTTGCTCAGATTTGTTGCTGATGGTCATGTGCCTTGGTCTAATATGCTCATTTGACTCGTTTCCATTCATATTTAATTCTTAGACTCACTGCATATTGGAGCTTAAAGGGCTCTCGGAGACTGTGCAGACCCTCATTGAACAGAAGAGGCCACTCAGGGACTTGTCTGAGGTCATAGAGTCACTTGCCTCAGAGCTGGGGCTGGAGCAGTTTACTGACTCCTAGTCTAGTATTCTCTGCCAAGCCCATAAGGCTGGTGACAGCTGGAGAATTCTGATCTGATAGAGAACCTTGACTGAGAATAAGGTGAGCACAAATATGAAGTGGTAGGAAAATAGCATTCCACGTCGGTCCTGCTGAATGTCAGTTGTGTCTCTACGGCTTACAGAGATATCCACAGCCTCTCAGTACTCCACTCTCAAAGCCCAAAGGGTATTGCAGCTGGAATCTCATTTCAAATGAACCTGGGTGGGAAACCAAGGACTTGCATTCAAAACTACCCAGAATGGTTGAGCAGCATGACAAAGGCCAAATGGCTTGATAAAGGAACAAGAGGCTGGGTCCCTGGGAGGTGAGCTATCTGGGAAAAGAATCAGGATTTCTGTTTTAAGCCTTTCTGTTAACTAGCTGTATGGCACTGAGAAGTCATTTAAATTCTCTGATCCTCACCTTCTCAATTTGTAAAATGGGGATAAAAGATCACTTACCTGTCCCCTTCTTTCAGAAGCATAACTAGCATGTTAGATATATTGTGTGGGAGGGTTGTTAGCATTTTTTTATGAATTGTTCTTAATACTGTCCACTAGCTCCCATGCCTGGCCAGAAAAATGCTTTAATTTTTTTAAAAAAATTTACTTTAAGTTCTGGGATACATGTGCAGAACGTGCAGGTTTTTTACATAGGTATACATGTGCCATGGTGATTTGCTGTACCTATCAACCCGTCATCTAGGTTTTAAGCCCTGGCTGCATTAGATATTTTTCCTAATGCTCTCCCTCCCCTTTCCCCTGACAGGCCCCGGTGTGTGATGTTCCCCTCCCTGTGTTCATGTGTTCTCATTATTTAACTCCCACTATGAGTGAGAACATGCGATGTTTGATTTTCTGTTCCTGTGTTAGTGTGCTGAGAATGATGGTTTCCAGCTTCATCCATGTCCTTGCAAAGAAAATGAACTCAAAATGCTTTAATTTTTAACTGTAGAACACATGACTCGGTTGTCTGTTTCTCTTTTTTAAGAAAAGTAAATGCCGAATTAGGGGAATTAACATAGGCATGTTGCCTTATGTTAGAATGACCAGGTTAAACCACTTAATTTTTTTGTCCAAGGCAAACATGATATAAGGAATATGCACTACCAGAATAACTCCCCCTGGTGGCAGAAACCATGCTCCAAGCCCATCTGAGGCGCTGACTGCTTTTTGCCCCTTTTCAATGGGCATTGCCCTGATAGTGTGAATCCCATCAATTCAGCAGATGAGTGGGGAAATGAATATTTTCCCCCAAACCTTTAGGCAAAAGTAGGTTTTTGTTTGTTTGGGGCTTTGGGGTTTCTTTTTCCTCTTTTGTTTTTCATTTTTAAATCTTGAATGTTATTATTGAAGGCTGCAGGTATGGCAGGCAATGAGCAGGTGAAGAACCAATGGAAAAGTGTCCCAAAACTGACATGTTAGCTAACAGGCTTCTGAATGAATTGCTGTGGTCCACAGAGGAGGCTGGAGAAGGTAGCAAGGAGATGCTGTATCAGTTACTACAGCCTTAAAACAAAGTTGGTGTCTCTTTGGACTTTCAAATTGCTCCTATGCAGCTTATTTTATTTTTGTTTAATCAAATAAGAGAGCCTTTCCATGGCAAAAAATAAAGAACATATCTAGGAAAAAATGAGAGTTGTAATTTTGTTTGAAAGAAATGAGCTACAGAAACAGAAAGATTGTTACTACTGGGATGGAGCTGGCATCAAGATTGCAGACTGGAAGCCAGGGTCCGGCTACCTGGCTGTGCCTTTAGTGCTGACCGCAGTGGCTGCTGGGCCTCCCCTCCTGAGCTGTGAGCTGCCTGCTTTCAGGCTTCCTTGGAGAGGATGCAGCTCCCAGAGGCTTGGATTTTTAAAGAGCCTCATGTCCTGCCTTATCCAGGAGGCATGCTGCCACTTTGTCTTTCCCCATCTTCCTTGTCTCTTAAAACCAGACTTGCTGACTGCCTGAGAAAGACTGATTGTTCTGCTCATGGAGAGAAATGTTCCCACTTTTGTTAATTCACAGCCATCTCATTTTTTCCTGCTTCATAAATTAACATAGTTACCAAGCGGCTAGAGCAGTGTTTTGGAGATGGGTTTAGGGGAAAAATGTATGAAAGGAAGAAGTAAAAAAAAAAGGAAAAGAACAAAACATGAACCAAACCTCCCTCATTTACTGATTCCACGTCCAAATGTTTTTCTTCTTGGTGTATCCAGAAAAAGAACCAGAAAAGACCCCTTGCACCCCAAAAGGGAAAGTATCAGATCCCATTAGGGCTAAGAAAGCAGAAAGGAGAATCAATGAGGGGACAGACACCGGTCTAGGAGTTTCCATCTGCCTTCGCAAGTGTGACCCAGCAATGGAATGGCTGCGAATGTGCTTCCATTCACACTCATCACTTAAAGGAAAAAGAATCTAGAGTAATTCTTGGAAATTCAGTCTTAAGTCACAAAGTCCCTTTCTCAGCAAATATAGGTATATGGTTCTTTGTATAAATTACTGCAGTGTGCTCTGGCCAAGAATTTATTTAAAGGCTCATTAAAATGATTACTAGTTTTTTCTTTTGCATTTTATTTGAAAATGGGAAGAATATAAACCTATAGCCTGGCTCTTCTCCAAAGTGCCCTTTAGGGTTTGCATCGAGTATATCATAATTTTTTTAAAAATAAAGATAATAATGATTTGCATTAAGATTATCCAGACATTTTAGAGGAATAATAAAAATTAGTCACTTAGTGTACTTTTTAGGTGCTTATGTTTGCTCAATATCTTTTAAAATTTTTATTTCTATTGTTGAAGTTTTTATGTGTCTGTATGTGTGTATATGTGCATCTAGGTGTGTATAAAACATTTTTCACAAAGTATTATGAAAACTTGAGAGTTAAGAAATATGAAAAAATGTCTGTTCCTCTTCCATGTGAACTCTGATTTGGGCTGAACCAAGGATTTAAGGAAGCTTATATTCCTGGATGGCCACATACAATGCTGGTTCCATTTCACTGCCTGGCTCATTTAGCCATCATAGTTGCTCAATAAAGCCTCTGAGAAGGGATTGCATTCGAGGTTAAATGGCAGCCAAGGACACACAGTAATTGTTTAGGCAGAGCCAGTGATAGGAGCAGGAAAATCAAGGGTGCAACCCAAATGAGAGGTCATTGATCTGTATCTTGTGAGAGTCAGGCTGGATAAGAGAAAATAACAACACAGTGAACATTGATGGGGGCTTCTAAGCCAGGCCTGAAGGACCAGTGGAGATCATGGGAGTTTTACACTTTGAAAGCCTTTAAAAAGAAGACAGCAAGCTGAGCACGGTGGCTCACACCTGTAATCCCAGCACTTTGGGAGGCCGAGGCAGGTGGATCACCTGAGGTCAGGAGTTCAAGACTAGCCTGGCCAACATGGTGAAACCAAGTCTCTACTAAAAGTACAAAAATTAGCCAGGTGTGGTGGCGGGTGTCTGTAATCCTAGCTACTCGGGAGGCTGAGGCAGGAGAATCGCTTGAACCCGGGAGGTGGAGGTTGTGGTGAGCCGAGATCGTACCATTGCACTCCAGCCTGGGCAACAGAGCAAGACTCCGTCTGAAAAAAAAAAAAAGAAGACAGTGTGTATCCAAGTCTAGAAGAGTGAATGCAGCACCAAGCTTGAAGAAGGATGTCATGCTGTGGCATAATCAAAGCTGGTAAAAGGTAGAGGCAAAAATCAGGCAGAATTTGGAAGAAATTTTGGGATTTGGAAAAGGAGGGAAAGGAAAGGGCAATCTGATAAGGTAATGAGAGTATAGAGGTTTTAAGCATGGGGTTTTAGCAGTTTCAAGTTGGGAGAGAGAATAGGGTACGACTAGATATTATAGACTCCCAAAAGCCCAGGGATGGAGTTAGGACTCAGGGCAGAAGGACCTGGGGAGCCATAGCAGGCTTCTGAGCAGGGGCTTGAAAGCATGAGACCTGTGTCTCAGGAAGGCTGGCGACCAGCCTCTCAGACTGATGAGATGCCTGTGTTAAGCATCCCACTCTGTCCTCTCTTCTCGCATGCACTGCCCTCACTAGACCTTCTGGGTGTGTTTTCTGAACATCACAAGCAAGAGCAATTTTAGCAAAGTGCTTGGGAAGGCAGGGTGATGTGTTCTTCCTAATGTTCCAATGCACAGCCATATAGCAAATGGATCTCACTGCCCCTGAGGTAGAGATATCTGTAACAAATACAATCACCACCACTGGTGAAAGAAATGACTCGATTTTTTTTTCTTCAACCAAGCAGAGAGATTGCTACTGGCACGCATGCCTCCTCGCCCCCAGTTCGTGCCCCCATTACCAGCCCAAGGTCAGAATGACAGACCTCAGCACTTGGTACACACTCTGCTGGTGAGCGTGTCTGGGCAGTGAGGGCCAAGTGTCCTGGGATCCTCGGGTCTGCCAGATGGCTCAGGGGTGGGTTTGAAGCCAGCAAGTCTCTGTCCCCACATGTTGGGGTCTGAGCTGGCAGGGAAGTCTGAGACATTGGCCTCAGTGACAAATGAAGGCCTCGGTCAGTGCTGCAGCCCTATGTCGAGGGCCTCCTGAGAGCAGATGCAGACAGTCAGCCCTGTCATCCCACAGCATGAATCTAACTCTGAGAAATGGCTTGGGCTGTCTTATGATGACCAAACAGAGGAAAGAAATGAATCAGAGAGGACAGAAGTGTGAGAAATGCATGTGATTATCTCCTTGGCAGGGCGGCCAGAGGTAGGAAAAGTGCTGGTCAGTTTAGAGCTCCTTAATTATTCCTGGTTTCCCCCAGGGCCCAACGAAGTAGTGTGATGTGCAGGAAAGAGCGTGCAGCTCATGCTTGAGTTGCTGTGTGACCTTGAATGTATTACTTGACTTCTCTAAGCCTTAGTTGTTTAATCTGTCAATGGGGCTCACAATGGTATTTTATAAAACAAAACAGCTTTAATAATTAAATAGCATAATGTATATGGAATACCTGGCAGAGAGTAGGTACGACTGGCTTTTCACCAGTTAAATGAGCCTCTCTTCGGCTTTCCCCCCTGCTCAGTGACACCTCCCAGTTCCTAGGCACTCCATATCAATGTAGCTGGCTTTTCTATTCTGGGAGAAGGAATCTATACTTCTTTATATCAGCAAATATATAGAAAAAGTTCTTTCAACTTCCAAAATGAAAACAATAACAAACTCCTCCTGCATCCCTCCTGTTTCATCATTTATTTACCCATCTGCCTGTGTGCTCTGTAGCAGGCAGGGCCCAGTGGCCCTGAGCTTCAGGTGCATCCCAACACTGAGTTGGTCCCAAAGGTTCCAAGCCCTAGACAGCCCTCAGCAACAGGCCAGCCCCATTGTCTCTGGGCTTCAAGCTGGCCCCTGGGGACACAGGCTCTAAGCCTATCCCAGCAGACTCAACCAACAGGTCCATCAATGTGGATCCAGGCTGCAGGCCTGCCAGCCTAAGGACTCCAACAGCAAGCCCACCCATGGACCATGCTAACCAGTCTGCCCAGAATCTCTGGATGGCATGACTGCTAAGGGAATTTCCCCGACAAAGCCAGCGTGCAAAAACTGGAATAAGTACCTATTTTTTTCAGTTACACAGACACCAGAATATAGCCACAAGCATCAAGAACAAACAGGGAAACATGAAATCACCTCATTAAAGGAACAAAATAAAGGACAGTGACTGATCCTAAAGAAACGGACATGTATGAATTGCCTGACAAAGAATTAAAAATAGCTGCTTTAAGGAAGTTCCATAAATGTCCAGAAAATGGCAGAGAAATAATTCAATGAAATGAAGAAAACGATAAACGATCAGAATGGGACATTTAACAGAGTGATTGAAATAATAAAAAAATCAACCAGAAAGAACAATAATTGCTAACATTGTGCATTGTTCTAATAAAAAAAGAGGTATAAGGTAAATAGTTATTCTTAATTTGAGAGAGGACACATTGCAGCAAAAAGACTAAAGCTTTCCAGTTGGGCAGTGGCCAAGTCAGGTTTTGAAACCAGATTGTCAACTTTTAAGCATATGCTTCATAGTAATAATAAAAATAAAAGAAAAATTAATACTGTGTGTTATTTGTCTCTCCTGGCTTAGATGGGTACCATGACCCTCTAGAATATCTCTTTATAAATCCACGAAAAGGAATATAGATGTGGAAAGGGATGTGTTTCCTTCTAGTCCAGCAATGCCATGGCTCCATGCTGAGAAGTTCTGAAAAATATTCCCTGCCGAGAGAAGAAGTCACGGGAGTTGCTGAGTTTTCTGAAACATAGGACAAACAATACACCGGGGTTGATGGGGGCAGTAAATAGCCTTTGGAAAATGCCTTAGTGTTCAATAATTCATAAGAGTAAGCATCAGTGCCAAGCACTGGCATTCCCACTTGGAAGCCCCCATAGGGCAGGGGCTGGCTGGGTTGCTGAGGGCCTCTTTTCACTTGGCCAAGAAGCTACTTTGTTGATATCCTCACTCTACCTCTTAGCAGCTGGGGGCTTAGGCACATCATTAAATACTTATAAGCTTCTCTTTCCTCGTCTGTGTAATCGGGATGATACTAGTAGCCATCTCCTTAGCTGATAGAAGGATTAAATGAGAAATCTTTGCAAATACTTAGTGAGTGACCAACCCGTGGTACCCGTAAGTAAATACTATTTATTATTACTCTTGTCATCATTGTAATCTCAGGACAATGGGCCCTTGAAAACAGGGGATAATTCCATGTTTGATCTACCCATTTATGATGGACACTCAGCCTGGGCAATTATTGCTCTTATTCAGGCATCTGGTGAGCCTTTGGAGAAATGTGGAGCTGGCAAGTGACTGAAAGTTTGTCTGCTTTAAAGCTCTCATTAAATTGATGAAGAAACTGAGTTTCAGTGGGGGGAGTCCCTTATTCAAAGTTACACAGCCACTTGATGGCAGAACTATGATTTTGGAGATCAGGTGTCTGGCTTCAAGCCCAGTATCTTCCTATTAGATTACACAGAAAGACACTGCACAATACAGGCAGAGCTGGGCAGCTAGGTAGCTACAGAAGACCCTGGCATTAGGGCGCTTTGAGATTCTCTTATCTTTGTTCAGTAAACCTAGGGTTTCCAGGGCACTGGCAGCAGAAACGGCCAGGTCAGGCTTTCAAATCATGTGACTCTGGTGGGGAAACTGCCCAAGGGCATAAATAAGGTCTTAAATAAGACCTTTAAGGCTAAGTTGTACTCAGAGCAACCAAAGGCAGCAACATCAAAGGAGAGTCTGAGTCAGGGTTGAATAAAGAGAGAAAAAGTCCAAATTGGAGAATGTCTGTTGATACGCAAAGGCTGAGAAAAGACTCCAAACAGAAATCTCAACCTCTAGAAAGGCTCCAGAAAGACTGGAACCAACTTAGGTGATAGACTGTAAGACAGGCCTGAGAATAGTGTTCAGGACTGAGACTAGGAGGCTATTGACAGCCTGTTTTTATAGGGCAACTTTTGCTTATGCAGGGACAGTAGCAGGAGAGGCACTTGACTGATTAAAGCAGTTAGGCCAGGCCAGACAAGGAGGACAGTCACAAAAGAAGAGTAGCACGAAGATAGGATGCAATTATCCAAAGTGGTCTTTGGCCTGAACCTCAAGTCTTAAATCATCCCAGGGGAGGCAGTGGCAGCATAGATATGCATGAGAGATTTCCTGACTCCACTCTGGACCTTTGGAGAGGAGTGAGCTGATGTCAGAGCAGAAACTTAGTGTGCACGTTAGCTCTGGAAACTCAGCTTGAAATAATGAACTGCTGGCTTCCTGGTCTCAGCTGCCCTGCCTTGATCCCAAATCACAGAACATCAGCATTCTATAGCTCAAAGGAGATCAGCCTTGCAGACCCAAGCTTGTAAAAAGTTATTTTTCTTGGAAGATTTTCTTGGCATTAATAGTTTCTAGAGAACCCGTCTTGCCTCAGCTGGACCCTAAGCAAATTGTAAATGATTTGGAGCATTCCCTACCACTCTCTTCTCTGAAGTAGCTATAAAGATTGTTTCTCTTTAGTCTCACGGCTGCTTGCATGTGAATGTATGCATGCTGAGTGTACCCTGAAGTCAGGGCTGGCACATGGGCCTGAACTATCAACCCCTGGAAGTGAGGGAGAAAGAAGTGGTGAGGAAGTAGGCTGTACCACAGTTATCCCCTCAAAAAGTGACACAGTTAGAACTTTCTATATATCTTCAGGAATCACCACTTTGATCTTGCCAATCCTTACTCAGAAACTTTCAGCAGCTTCCAGGTGTCCACAGGAGAACATCTACCTCATTAGTCTGGTGTTCATGTGGTTCTGTCTACGTTGTGTGATTCTCAGCTTACGTGTTCAGCCTTTTCTTTGTCCTGCTCTATAGTGTTAGTTCTATGCTTTGAACAAGTTTCATTTTAACTTTTAATTTTTATTTTTTAGAAATGAGGTCTGTCTTTGTTGTCAAGCCTAGAGTGCAGTAGAGTGACCATAGCTCACTGCAGCCTTGAATTCCTGGGTTCAAGCAATCCTCCTACCTCAGAGTCAAGAGTAGCTGGGACTACAGGTGCACTTACCACTCCCAGCTATTCTTTTTAATTTTCTTTTTCTTTTGTTCTTTTCTTTCTTTCTTTTTAAAATAGAGACAGGGTCTTGCTTTGTTCCCCAGGCTGGTCTTGAACTCCTGGCTTCAAGTAATCCTCCTGTGTTGGCCTCACAAAGTGATAGGATTACAGACATGAGCCACTGTGCTGGCCCCCTTGGACAAGTTTTAATTATTCCATACCTCAGGCTACTTTCCATAAAATAGGAATCATAATACTTCCCTAGATCAGCAGTGATGCTTTGGCTCTACAAGATACAGAAAACTCTGCCTGAAATGGAAGCATAGGAAACATATGAGTTCATGTGATAGAGTCTCAGGGTAGGTAGCTCCAGGTTGTTAATTCTTTGGTTCAGTGACATCATGGAGGACAAAGTCCTTTCTATCTTGCTGCTCTGCCTTCTAGAGCATTGGTCTTTGTCCTCTGGCTATTTTTTTTTTTTTTATAATGGATGACAAGATGGTTACAGAGGTTCTAGCATCACACCCAGACAGACAGTAAAATGTACAGAAGACGAATAGGAGACAACACATTTTCAGATGGAGGGAACTGCTTCCAGAAGCTCAGAGCTCCCAGCAGAGTACCATGTGTGCATCATGTCAGGACAGGGTAAACCAGGGGAGACAGAGTGGGGCCCAGCCTCCTCTAAGCACAGGCCCACACTGAGAGGGATACTGTAACAAAATACAAGTTCTGTTAGGAAGGTAGAAAGAGGTGCATTGATGGAAGTTATATAGGCAACCACCAATGCCTGCTGCACTGCCTCATAAGGTTCATTTGAGAATCAAGTGACACGAGCCGTGTAAATCATGTAAATGTTAACATCTCTGCTATTTATTATCATTCCCATCTTTATGCTGGGTCTCCCACTGATGTGTGTCCACTCCACCTATCAAAATCTTATTCCTCTTTCAGTGTTCAGCTTAAATCTTCCTTCCTTTTTTGTCTTACTCTGTCGCCCAGGCTGGAGTGCAATGGTGCAATCTTGGCTCACTGCAACCTCCACAACCCGGGTTCAAGAGATTCTCTTGCCTCATCCTCTCTAGTAGTTGGGACTACAGGCATGTACCACCATGCCTGGCTAATTTTTGTACTTTTAGTAGAGATGGGGTTTCACCACGTTGGCCAGGCTGGTCTCGAACTGACCTCAGGTGAGCTGCCTGCCTCGGCCTCCCAAAGTGCTGGGATTACAAGCATGAGCCACTGTGCTCGGCCTTCCTTCCTTTTTGAAATTTTCCCAGACACCCCACTATTTCACTCCTATTTTTAACCCCAGATGAAACTTCTGTCCCTAATTCCCAAAGCTCTATGGCAGCCAATGGATTGATTGCATCAAATAACATAAAGGAACTTGAGTAATATTGAATCCCAGACCTCATCTGCCATGGAGATTCTGATTCTACAGGTCTGGGAAAGGTTAAGGCTATGTATGAGACAATAGGTCTAGGCATTAGTGATGTATAATCAGGTTTGGAATAATTTTTGAACTTAGTATCTGGGCTTTATGGACTGCAAAGGTAGCAGATAACTTTTCAAGTTTGGTGTTTAAAGAGCAGGGACAGTGTCTTGTATGTTTTTGTGTCCCTGAGTGTTGCTTAACACACAGCCTGGGCACATTTGTACAGTGTCAATAATTTTAAAAGTTGTGTATTTACTGAACCTTTTGAGTGAGAGGATTTAAAATTATTTTTCAGACTCTTTCTGGATGTGCACATAAGTGCACTCATTTTATGCATACCTCTTGTATTCTAAGACTTACAACCAAGAAATGTTTACTGGTTTACTCCTTTACCACTTCTTGCCAAAGAGGTAGACCAGCCTGCCTCCTTATGCTCAGATTCGGTCTTTCTGTCAAGAGTTTCCATCCTCCTTTTGGAATTATAACCAAGTTAAAAGGTCTGACTGTGATTTCCTTTAAGATTGCAGAGGTGGACGAAGTCAAAATCGACTTAATACTATCTGTGAAAACAGTCAAGGCTGGGAAGGGGCATTTTTTGCACTGCTTTCCTTTAGCAGTGGTGATTTTAGCAGTGAGTTATAGTACCTGCAATTGGAGTTGAAGGACATTGAGAGAGATTCTGAGCAGCAGAACATTCAGTTGGTCCATGAGTATTTTCTAAATGTCCGTGGGGATTGTTGGCTTGTTT
The DNA here is from genome assembly GCF_028858775.2 of Pan troglodytes. Lineage (NCBI taxonomy): Eukaryota > Metazoa > Chordata > Mammalia > Primates > Hominidae > Pan > Pan troglodytes. The sequence continues at coordinate 117,046,855 of NC_072406.2, forward strand.
GGGTACTGAGGAGGATTATTAAGCAATAGTAAATAATAGCCCATGGCATTCTTACTGTGTGCCAGAGACAGGGCCAATCATCGTATGATTAATTCTCAGAGCAGTCCTTTGACCCTTGTGAGTTAGGTATTATAATTATCCCCATTTTGCACCTGTTCAACTGAGGCTAAGAGGTTAAAAACTGACCTCACTAGGAAGCTGATGACCTAGGTTATGAACTCAGATTTGATTGACTCAGGATTTCAGGCTCCGACCCACTGAACTCTATTGAGTTCTAGAAAGCATGTATCACTGCTTTCAGCAGATTTGGAGTCTATTTCATTAGATCTCAACTCTGGCTGCTCTTTAGGATTACCTGGAAGAGCTTTAAAACATACCCATGCTCAGGCCTCAGCCAAGGAGATGTTTAAATACATCTAGGGTGGGGTCCAGGGCTGGCAATTTATAAAGCTTTTGAGGTAATTCTATTGTACTTCCAGCATCAAGAACCATGGGTCTAGTTGGAGTGAAAAAAATTCATTCATCCATCAAATTTTATTTAGTGACTTTTGTGTCCCGGGTCTTTGCTTTTCTGGAGTCATTCCCAGGAGAGTGATAAGCGTTGCAAGTCACAAGAGGAAAGAGGCACTGATTCTGCCCGGCAGGTCTAGGAAGCTCAGAAGGAAGCTACATTGAAGCAGAGTCAACACATCAGTAGAGGTTTGCTGAGGACTAACGGTGGGGTGGGTTGGGGAGGGTTTTCTGGCAGAGGAAATAGCACATGCTGTAGCATAGAGTTGTGAGAAGGTAAGGTGTGTTCAGGAAGCTGCAACAGGCTTGGTTTGGGTGGAGTGAAAGCACCTGTGATGTGGTGGCAGAGGAGGAGGGAAAGTGGTTAGGGACCATGTGAGCAAAGGTGTTGGGCTCAGTACAGGGCTCAGGAGTTGAGATTTTGTTTCTTGAGAGGAGTCATTGCATCAGGTCTGTGTCCTAGAAAGTCCCTTGGGAAACAGGGCGAAGGCTGGATTTAAGGGAAAGGTAAGACTGATAGAGTCCAATATGACATTACTTTGCAAAAGCAAAAAATATTTTTTGCCACCTGAAGGCCTAATCATGACAGTTTTACCAGTAAATTAATCTATTATACATTCATATGATGGAACATGATAGAATGATTAAAGATTGTGTGTATTGATATGGAAAGCTATTCATTATATGTATGTTTAAAAAGACAGGTTATAGAACTGTATGTCTGAAATGGAGCAAGAAAAAAAAATGGCTAACATTGTGTTGTAGGGAAGAGATGGATGACAAGGATCTGGACTCCTGCAGTGTAGAAGGAAGGTATGGAGGGGCCAGCTGTGAAAATGCTAGAAAAGTGGGATCAACCCAAATTAGTGTTTGGATGTTGGGATAAGAAAAGAAAATTTTAAGGTGGGGTTCCGAGGATTTCAACTTGAGTGGCTGGGTAAATGAATGAGAGCTGGGGAACTGGGCATATTAACAAAACATAGATGGACTGCAGAGAGACAGGTGGGTGAATGATAATCAGTTCGATTGGGGCATGCTGAGTTTGATACTGTGGGACATCCAGGGGAAAAGGCTGTTAAGCTGTTGGACTTATGTGTCGGGATGTTAGGAAACAGTCTTGAGCTTAAGAGCACAGATAAGTCCCTTGGCAAACAAAGACGAATTTAACAATAAAAGCTGTTTGGGATTCTTGTTGTTGAACATAGGATCAAATGCAAGTAAACCTAAACTGCTATCAATGCAGCAAACAGTTTTTGAAAACTTTCTCAGTGATCAACATGGTGCCAGGTACAGGGATCACCAAATGAACAGACTTGGTCTCTGTCCAAGGAAACATATCATCTATCAAGTGCTTTGGTAACACAAAGGAGGGACTGATTAATCTACCATGAATGTTTAGAGGAAGATGTGGCAGAGGTCACATTTGACTAGGCTTCAAAACAGTGGTCCCCAACCTTTTTGGTACCAGGGACCAGTTTTGTGAAAGACAATTTTTCCACAGATGGGGGCACAGGGGGATGGTTTCCAGATGAAACTATTCTATCTCAGATCATCAGGCATTAGTTAGATTCTCATAAGTGTGCAACCTAGATCCCTTGTATGTGCAGTTCACAGGAGGGTTCATGCTCCTATGAGAACCTAATGCCTGATGATCTGACAGGAGGTGGAGCTCAGGCAGTAATGTTGGCCTGCCCTCCACTCACCTCCTGTTGTGCAGCCCAGTTCCTAACAGGCCACTGACCAGTATAGGGGTTGAGGACCCTTGCTTCAAAAGGTAAGTTAGAGTTTGCCACGTGGATCAATGGTTTTTATGCATTCCCATTGCAATTGGACTTCACTTTAGAAATTAAGCAGATTCTAGAAAATGTAGGTGTTAATTTGAATGCCAGGATGCCAAATATATAAATTCATTTGGAGAGTTCACTATAAAATCTGAGTTTTATTTTAAAAGATAACTAACATAGAATAAGTGTTTTCAAGTCAGTTTAAGTTCTCTTTCATCATGGCCAAAAGCTCACATTACTTTCGCTTACCACGAGGCAAAACAACATTAAATATCTGAGTCAAGAAGGATGGTGCATATGATACGTTTTCCTTCAGTCTAGAGCAAAGTAAGTTCGGGTCTTGGAAGGGCAACCCTTCCCCACTCCAGCCAGATGCCTCATTCTCCATGGCTGAGTCAATACAAAAAGAATGAGTGAGTTAATTCTTGCTCACCTCAAGGGAGCTTGTTGAAGGTCACTCAGCAAAGTGGTGGCAGAATGCCATTGCTTTATGGACCTTGCCACACTAATGGGCACTTCCAAATGATGCTTCCCCACATGTTTGGCCTCTCTCCTCTGGCAGTGCATGTGTGTGCTTTTACCTTTAATTACAAGGCACAGCAGCGCACAGTGGTTTGGATGCAGGTGCCGGTGGAGATGGAAGCCAGCCAAGTAGTAGACGCTTGACCTGGTGAAGGATGACAGATTGACAGAGTTTAGACTCTGGTATTACCCTTTGATTTTGCTGAAGTTTAATGTGTTTTCGGCACTTCCAGGCCTCCCTATGCATCACGAGCCCATTCAGCCTCAGCTTGCTTCTTTCTTTATTGTCGTTAGTGCCTTAAATTTTTGACTGGGAAATAAATACATCGGAGAGACCCAAACTTTCTCAAGCTGATGTGGTTCTCAGTAGTTAGCTGGTAAATTTATAACCTGGAATGAGGCTGGGCTTTGACATCTTCCAAGTGAATGGCCTTCATTGGTCAGGGAGGAATGTTTTTCAGGGGGAAGTGTTATGTGACAGAATTTGTTTTTATTCAGTCCCTACTCTGATCAAAATCTGCCAGTGACTCCTCATTGCCTGTAGGATTCAGGCCAAACTCCATAGCATGGGGTTAAAGCTCCTTCGTAATGTACACCCAATATTTTTGCTTGCCTTATCTCACTCATACTCTTCGACCTTTTTTGAATTTAGATTCCCCATGTTTCCTTTACACTCCCCCAGTAGCACCAGTGCTTATGCCCATAGTATCCTCTTAAAATGATCCTCCCTAACTTTTTTCCACTTACTTGAATTCTAACCATCTTCAGGGCCCTGTGCAGAAGTCAGTTCCAAGGGGGCCCTTCCTGATCACCTTGGCCCAGTGTTTACTCCCACATTTCCACCAACATATTATCTTTTAATGTTTCCATCTATATAAATATGGCTAGTTCTGTTATGGCAGGCACTGAGTTTTCCCCATTCTTGTATGCATCATAGTGCCTGGCATAATGTCTTGCAGGCTGTCAGAGTGCAACATCTTTCTTGCTGCCTTGCGGGGGAAGCCGTGATGCAGGTGAAGGCAGTTCCAGGGTAGCTGGATTGCAGCCACTTGTCAATGGTTCTCAATCTTTCCCTGGACAAGGCCTGTGGAGGGCTAACTAACGAAGAGGTCTTTTGCTTCAGGTTTTATCCCAGCTTCCCAGATCTGCTTTCCTGGTCCAGATGGCACCTGAACTTGGCTACTGCATTCTGGACCCACCTTCTGTGTTCAGCATTCTGCTGGCCTCTGCTGTCACTGCTATAGGATTAATGGCTTCCAGCTGTGATAGTTATACTCTTCCTCTAGCACCCTCTGCCAGAATCCAGAGTCTAGTACCTCTGGCTGGAGGAGACGAGGAAGGAGGAGTAAAGGAGACATTTATGGTGGAATTGATTACTCCCTTTTTGATGCTTTCATCGCACTCTTGTTTACCTCCCTAGCATGTATCTTCCTGTAGCTCAGCCATTCGTCTTTGTGTCTCCTGCTAAGTCGTAAATGCCCCAAGGCCAGAACCATGCATTATCTGTCCCTGCTTACTGGTACCTAACACAGTGCCTGGCACTGGGTTGACATTCATTTCAACTAAGCTGAAATCAGTAAGCAATTACGAAGTCAGTATAACCCACAAAATGTCCAATCAAAGCAGGTGTACTCTCTGCACTCCATAGTGAATTCCCGTGGCTCCTCTTATGACAGTCCTTTTAAGAGAACGTCCAATGGGTCTGAAACTCCTGAACACTGGAGCTTGGAGAGACATTTTTTATCCTTTGGGTGGAATTACCACTGGGGAAGAGGGAGGTCAAGGCCAGCCAAACTGTCCCTGAGACCGTGAAGTAACTGCCCTCACCAAAAACCTACTCAGAAAATGAATTTCTTGATGGGTCTCCAAACTGACTCTGGTCCAAATAGCCCAAGGGCAAGACTAGAAGGGATTTGGGCATGGATTTGTCTTGCTCCACAACACTCGGGTGGGTAAAAGATAAGCCATATTAAACAATCTTTCCATTGAAAAATGAAATCAGGAGCTCGAGCCCTTAATCACTAGACTTATTGATTTATTTCATCTCAGTGATTCTTTTTGGCTCTCTCCCCCATGCCTTTGTTACCGGAAAGGGGTCTGGATCCAGACACCAAGGGAGGGTTCTTGGATGTCATGCAAGAAATAATTTTGGGGTGAGTTCACAGAGTAAAGTGAAAGCAGGTTTAAGGAAGTAAAAAACCAAAAGAATGGCTACTCCATAGGCAGAGCAGCAGCAAGGGCTGCTGGTTGGCTATTTTTATGGTTATGTCTTGATCATATGCTAAACAAGGGGTGGATTATTTATGACTTTTCCAGGAAAGGGGCAGGGAATTTCCAGAACTGAGAGTTCCTCTTCCTTTTCTTTTATATATATATATATATATTTTTTTTTTTATTATACTTTAAGTTCTAGGGTACATGTGCACAATGTGCAGGTTTGTTACATATGTATACATGTGCCATGTTGGTGTGCCGCACCCATTAACTCGTCATTTACATTAGGTTTATCTCCTAATGCTATCCCTCCCCCCTCCCCCCACCCCACAACAGGCCCCGGTGTGTGATGTTCCCCTTCCTGTGTCCAAGTGCTCTCATTGTTCAATTCCCACCTATGAGTGAGAACATGCGGTGTTCGCTTTTTTTGTCCTTGTGATAGTTTGCTGAGAATGATGGTTTCCAGCTTCATCCATGTCCCTACAAAGGACATGAATTCATCACTTTTTATGGCTGCATAGTATTCCATGGTATATATGTGCCACATTTTCTTAATCCACCCTATCATTGATGGACATTTGGATTGGTTCCAAGTCTTTGCTGTTGTGAATAGTGCCGCAGTAAACATACGTGTGCATGTGTCTTTTCAATGAAATAAAAGAGGACACAAACAAATGGAAGAACATTCCATGCTCATGGATAAGAAGAATCAATATCATGAAAACGGCCATACTGCCCAAGGTAATTTATAGATTCAGTGCCATCTCCATCAAGCTACCAATGACTTTCTTCACAGAATTGGAAAAAACTACTTTAAAGTTCATATGGAACCAAAAAAGAGCCCTCATTGCCAAGTCAGTCCTAAGCCAAAAGAAAAAAGCTGGAGGCATCATGCTACCTGACTTCAAACTATCCTCTTCCTTTTCGATCATATAGGGTAACTTTCAGGTGTTGCCATGGCATTTGTAAACTGCCATGGCACTGGTGAGAATGTCTCTTAGCATGCTAATGCATTATAATTAGCAAATATTGAGCAGTGAGTACACTAGAGGTCACTTTTGGCACATCTTGGTTTTGGCAGGTTTTGACCAGCTTCTTTATTGCATCCTGCTTTATCAGCGGGACTTTGTGACCTGTATCTTTGTGACCTCCTGTCTCATTTTGTGACTAAGAATGCCTAACCTCCTGGGATGCAGCTCAACAGGTCTTGGCCTCATTTTACTCAGCCCCTATTCACGATATAGCTGCTGTGATTTGCACACCTCTGATACCGTTGGGCCATGTAAAAATGCTTGATTTTATAATATAAGGAAGAATAGAAAATGTCTTTCACTTCATTTGGGAATGGTCTTCACTACACCTGGCCCTTGTTTGTGTGGTCTCTTCAGAGGAGGCTAACTCTGAAGGTGTTTTTACTGTCTCTGTGTTGAGTTAGGCTGTGCACATCTTCTTTAGGGTTCTCAAGGCCACCAGCTTTGTTCCCAGTTTATACAGGCACTCCCATTAGAGTTTCTGCCACTCCGCTATTGCTTATCAGGCTGTACCACTCTCGTTACTACTATCCAATTAAAACTTTCAGGATTTGGACTCTTCTCTTGTCAACAAGAACACCAAAACTTGGACAACCTGGCTTAATTCCCTGGGTAGGTCTAGATTATAGAGAAGCAAAAATGATTGTAGCATTGGCTTCCAGGAATAAGCCTCTTTCTCTTCTTGCTCTGGCTCCAAAGCAAAGTAAAAAAAAAAAAGCTGTCAACTCCCCACTAGGGGAAAGAGTCCAGGCCTTGGAAACAAAGGCCTGGCTGGATGTCTGGAAGGGCTTATATGGGGAATTGAGACTTAGCTTTTGTTTTAGCCTGATGAGTCTGGAGTATTGAGAAAAAAAGACACAATTTAATCTTAATAGATTATCCTGTGTATTAAATTCTCAATAAATCTCCCTGCTATAAGGACAGGGATTATCTTTATTCTCTCTTTTTAAATGATAAAAATATCTTGTATTCACTGGAGAGGTCGTGCCTAGACAGTATGAGGATCAAAGAGATCTTACTTTAAAAGGCCAGTGCTCTGGAAGGAGAATCATAGATGGAATCTGACCAGTGAAACATTTCACACATTTTCCCAGGACTTCTAGGAGTCAAACGTTACCATTTCCTAGAGCAACTGCTGAAATATTTTGGAATATTGAAAATTTGAAGAGTTCAGTATTAATCAGATGAAAGGAATCTGTAATTAAATGTCTTCCCACCAAGAAGTCACCAGGCCCAGATGGCCTCACCAGTGAATTATTTCAAATGTTAAGGAAAACTAGATCTTACAGAAATTCTGTTAGACAATAGGAGAAGAAAGAAGACTTTCCAGCTTATTGTGAGGGCAGCATCATTTTGATACAAAACTTGAGAATGACATTATAAGAAATAAGAATTACAGATTAATCCTTTTTATGAACATAGATGCAAAAGTCCCTAAGACATTAGCTAATTAAATCCAACAAAATATAAAGATAACATATTACAACCAAATTGGGTTTATTTTAGGAATGCAAGGTCACTTTAACATTCAAAAATCAAATGTAATTTGCCACAATTACATAATAAAGGAGAAAATCATGTGATAATCTTAAGCAATGCAGAGCAAGTATTTGATAACACTCAATACCCATTCATGATAATAACTCTTATCCAACTAGAGGAGAACTTCCTTAATGAGATAAAGTGTAGTTTTTAAGAAGCCAAAAAGCTACAGCAAACCTCAAACTAAATGGCGAAATCTTGAAAGTTTCCCTCCTAAGATTAGCAATCTAAGATTAGATAAGGATGCCCACTAACACCTCTTTTATTCAGCATTATAATGGAGGTTCTAGTCAGTGCAAAATGCAAGAAATAAATAAAATGTATAAGGATTGGAGGGAAAAGAAATAACAACTGTGGAAAATTCAAAAGAATCTGTAAATAAACCCTTAGAATTAATAAGTGAATATGGCAAGGTCACTGGATATAATGTCAATGTATAAAAGTATTATTTTTAGACAATGCAACAGAAAATAAATATAAAATATTTTTTTTTAAGAGACGGAGTTTTGCTCTGTTGCCCAGGCTGGAGTGCAGTGGTGCATTCTTGGCTCACTGCAACATCCGCCTCTTAAGTTCAAGCAATTCTCCTGCCTCAGCCTCCTCAGTAGCTGGGAGTACAGGTTCATGCTGCCATGCCCAGCTAACGTTTTGTATTTTAGTAGAGACGGGGTTCCACCATGTTGCCCAGGTCTCGAACTCCTGAGCTAAGGCAATCCACCTGCCTCGGCCTCCCAAAGTGCTATGATTACAGGCATAAGCCACTGTGCCCGGCCAAATGTAAAAAGAGTTCTATGTATATAGCATCAAGTAATATGTGATAAATATGTTAATAATATAGTAATACAATGAATCAAGTCATGAATGCTGAGTGGAGCCTCAATATAGAAGACTAAAAAATATTCTTGAAAACATTTCAAGGTGGCCTAAGTAAAGAGAAAACCATGTTTATGGTTTATAGAATTAATTTTATAAACATCCTTGTTTTCCCCCACTCTCGTCTATTGATTCAAAACAATCTCAACGGAAATTCTAATGGACTTTTTCTGTGGAATTTAACAAGCTGATTCTAAAATTTATAAACAAATTTAAAGGGTGAAGAATAGGTAAGAGAATCTTGGAAAAAATAGTTGGAGATATTACTAGACATAAGACTTATTTAAAGCTGCAGTAATTAAGAAAGTTTGGTATTAGCGCAAAGATAGAAAAATAGACCAATAGGACAGAATAAAAGTCCAGGAGTAGATCCATATATATATAGTTGCTTGATTTTTTTGCTTTTCTTTTGAGATGGGGTCTTGCTCTGTTGCCTAGGGTGGAGTGAAGTGGCACGGTCATAGCTCACTGCAATTTCAACCTCACAGGATCAAGCAGTCCTCCCACCTCAGCCTCCCAAGTGCATGCCACCACACCCAGCTATGTTTGGTTGCTTGATTTATAACAAAGGGTAACACTGAAATGCAGTGATGAAAATATGATCTTTTAAAAGATATAACTAGGTCTATTAGATATCCTAATATTAAAAAATAATAATCTTGACTCCTCTTACTTCGACAAAAAACATTTCTTCTGGATTGCAGATATGACTATTAAACTTAAAACTATAAAGCTTTTCAAGAAAAGCATAAGATATTATCTTCATGACTTCTGTATGGGCAAAGATTTCTTATATAGGCTTCTAAAAACTTTCGACTATAGAAGAAAAGATTGATATGTTGGACTTAAATGAAATAAAGAATTATTTAAGAAAAGCATTATATAAGAGTGAAAGTCATAGCATTTAATAAGAGAAGATGGTTGCAGTGTGTGTATCTGGCAGAGTACTCATATCTAGACTACATAAATAATGCCTATAAATCATTAAGAGAAAGACTGACGACTTAAAAAAAATGGGCGGAAGACTTAACGGACATTTCACCACAGAAGGTATCTTAATGAGCAATAAACATTTGAAAACTAGCTCAGTTTCCTTTGTCATCAGGAAATACAAAATTATACTACTTGAGATATCTTTTTATAACCAATGTATTAGCTAAAATGAAAAGATAATATCAAGTGTTGGCAAGAAGGTGAGGCAACTGGAACTTTCATACAGTACTGAGAAGATGTAACTTGTTATAACCACTTTAGAAAACCGCTAGTGTCTCCTAAAGCTGAATATATACACACCCTGTGACCCAGCAATTGTACTCTTAGGTATAATATCATAAGAACTACATATGTATGTGAGCCAAAAGACATGTACAAGAAAGGTCATAGCAATAAAAGCCACAATCTGGAACCAACTCACATATTTGTCAACAGCAAAATGGACTAATAATTGTGGAATAATTCATCCAATGTAATACCATACAGTAATGAGAGTGAATGAATTACTGCTATAAGCAAGCAACAACATGGATTAATCTCATAGAGTATTGAGCCATAAAACGTCATAGAGTGTTGAGATAAAAAAGAATACGTATCGTGTGACCCTGTTTATATAACATTTAAAAATAGAACTAATCAATGTTAAATAGAAGAGCATTGTGGTTACTTTTGGGAGAGAGGACATACCAGGAGGGTTTCTGAGGTGTTGCTAATTTTCTGTGTTTTTTTTTGTTTTGTTTTGTTTTTGTTTTGAGATGGAGTCTTGCTCTGTCAGGCTGGAGTGCAGTTGCATGATCTTGGCTCAGGCTCACTGCAACCTCCACCTCCCAGGTTTAAGTGATTCTCCTGCCTCAGCCTCCTGAGTAGCTGGGATTATAGGAGTGCGCCACCACCCCTAGCTAATTTTTTGTATTTTTAGTAGAGATGAGTTTTCACCATGTTGGGCAGGCTGGTCTCGAACTCCTGAATTCGAGTCATCCACCTGCCTCAGCCTCCCAAAGTGCTGGAATTACAGATGTGAACCACTGTGCCCAGCCTAATGTTCTTTTTTTTTTTTTTTTAAATCATGGAAGTGAATACATAGGCACACTCACTCATCTTTGAAAGTTTATCAAGCTGTACCATTATGATTTTTGAACCTTATGTATGTTGACTTTAATGCAAGGTTTACTTTAAACTATTTTGTAATGTTAAGGAGGAGGCACCTCAATCCACCCGGATACACTTTTTCGTAAAATTAAGCATGCACACACATACACAATACCAACTTTTTTTTTTTAAACTGTGTTTGCTCCATCACATATTTTGTCTTGAGTCACACTGGAGAAGCTGAGATGGCTTAGTTAACACTTCCAGGTGCTGTGGGAATGGGCTTGGACAAAGGCGGCTGTTATTTTCAAGACATTTGATATGATTTTAAGAGCTGCCACCCTGGCTTCAGGAAGACCTGAGTTCTAGTCCTGGCTCCACCTCTTATTAATGGTGTTATTTTGGTTGAGTTCTGGAAATGTCAGTTTCCATATCTGTAAAATGGGGATAATATTAATTCTGACTCTGGTAGGGTACTGTTGAGTATCAAATGAGATAATCAATGAAAGTGCTTAGTGCAGTGTCTGGCACATCGAGTATGCACAATAAATGACAGGTGGTGGTGATGACAGCTATGACTACTAGATAAGGAGGGGATGTAAGGCTGTTTAAGACACCTGTGGGGGTTGAGAATAAAGAGTTGCAAATACAGGACGGCTGTTCTTGTTTCTGCTTTGGTGCTTAGTCTCCTGTCATTTCATTTGGGACCCCTCTGCACCCTCCTCCTCTGCTGTTGTCCCAGTTGGGTCAGTGAGTCCCAGCAGATTGCCTTCTCTGCCTGGCTCATGTCCTTTCTCTCTTTCTCTCTGCATGCCGTGTGTGGGTATGCTGGAGCTAGCCTATTTCCCTGCTATCAGAAGACAAAATTGTTCGATAAGCACTTTGTCGTAGTCAGACCATCACAGGAGCTTTCATGAGGAGACAGGGCACACAAAACTCTTTGTAAACAATACAACCCATCTCCTGCTTTGACATGAAGTTGCCTGTAGGTTGGTAGTCTTGCTGATTCCATGGTTTCAAACAAAACCAGAAGCTGCTTCCACTGGCAGAGCGTATTTCCATGTCTCAGAGTCTCATTTCTGTGCCTCTCCCCACCTCCCTGTGGGTATGAAGTTAACTGAACATTATCTTTCTCCTCTTCTTCTGCCTAAGAACCCATCACATGTGGCCCAAGGGATCAAAGGCATCAGAGCATGCTTCTTTTTATATGGAATTAATAGGTTTATGTTTCTTTAGTGGAATTTCTAAGTCCTAGAGGAATAGAAGGCCTTGCTCCCTCTGAACTCTGAGGTCATTTGGTGTGGTGATATGGGAGGGCAGATGTAGCAGGAATGGGGACAGCAGGGTGGATGAAACTGTGCTGAGGTTCAACTTACCTCTGGGAGGTGGTAGCCTGAGATTGTCTGCGGTCCCTGGCATGGAAGATTGAGAGAGTAGATGGCAGCTCATGTTCTAGAAAAAGCAGGGGATGACTTGTACAAATCTGCACCGATATGTGGCCTAATGTGCTACCCTTATCCTCACTGCCCCATCAATTTTTCTTTGACTCACCTATAAAGAGCTCTTCCATTTCTCCTTCCAGGAGGGAATGTGATTGGCCAAGGAAGGGCTCTGTTGGTAGACATTCACATTTTTTAAAAAAAGCTTCTATGGCAGTGAAAGGCAGCAGGGTCCATGCATTCTGTAGTTTATGCGGATTGAGGGGAAATTTCGCCTCTCTCTGGGTATCAGAAAGAAGGGCTGATAGCACTAGGAACCTATCCTCCAACTGTGGCAGAGGGAGGCTTAGGAAATGTTGGGATTTAGAAGAGCTTCATTCTCTTTCCTCTTGGGGGAGGCACAATAAATTCAAAAGCACAAAGGCTCTCTGAACACGGAGGCGGGGTCCTTTCACGGGCTGCGAGGCTGACCGGTGCTGCAGTGATACATCATCCGCGCAGGCTCAGAGAATGGCAGTACTTACAAGGGCCTGCTTCATGACCTAGCACTGGATGTTGAATTTTTGGTTTGTTTGTTTTGTTGTTGTTGTTTTGAGATGGGGTCTTTCTGTGTCACCGAGGCTGGAGTGCAGTGGTGCAATCTTGGCTCAGTGCAATCTCTGCCTCCCAGGTTCAAGCTGTTCTCCTGCCTCAGCCTCCCGAGTAGCTGGGACTGCAGGCACGTGGCACCATGCCCGGCTAATTTTTGTATTTTTAGTAGAGTCAGGGTTTCACCATGTTGGCTGGACTGGTCTTGACCTCAAGTGATCCTCCCGCCTCGGCCTCCCAAAGTGCTGGGATTATAGGTGTGAGCCACTGTGCCCGGCCTAGATGTTACGGTTTTTAAAGACGTTGGGCATAGGTACTCAAAAAACAAAACTCCTTTTGTCTGGACGCCAGCACTATTTTTGTCATTGTAAAAATTAATGAGAATGTACTCCTTATAAGTTGACTGGCAACAGGCTAAGAGTCGTTTTGGGATTGAGGAGCAAATAACACATAGACAACTATCATGCTTTTTCCAACTGCATATTGTCCACCTCTTCTGCCTGACTCAGGTTCCCTGGACACCAATCCCTGCCTGGTCCTGTCTTAAGTGCCCCTGAGCCCTGCTTATTTCCTAGGGAGCATTACCTATGCTTGACCTCACCTGTATAAGTCTGTCCACGGGGTTATGCTGTGCCAGACAGAAGTTGCAAAGGGTACTGTGCAAAGCATGGAAATGAGGGCTTTGCCAAATTAGTGGGTCATTACCAGTAAAATCAGATGTTGATGCATCATGGAAAAAAGTCAACACAAAGGGGCTTAGAAGCCAGATTTTAGAAAAATGGGCAAGGACTCTCAGCGTGGAGGTAAGTGGAATAGAATGAGGAATTTATCAAGACAGAGATGGTTCAGCTGGGAACTGAGTTTGCAAATGAATTAATTTGATTCACAGCATTTTATGGATGCCAGGCCCTGGAAAGATAGTAGCTAAACCTTGATATAGCTCTGCCCTCATGGCGTTAACTTTCCGGTTCGATGTCTGCCCATGTCTTCTTTTACTTTGACCCTAACATGCCTTATGGGTTGAACAGAAGTGCTTTAAAGGGAAGGAACCTCTGCAAGAGGAAGATTACTGCGGATCTGAAGGAGTGAAGATTTGATGTGCCTTTTCTCAGGGGTTATCAAACAGGTCAGATTACTCCACATCCAGGATGCCCTTTTTTATTCCAGCATTGATTATTCACAGTGAGGTCTCCATGGGAAGTATTTTATTATAGGTCACTGTTCTCCCAGTTCCTTTTGCCATTACCCTCATTCCGCCCAGCTACCCACTAAATGTTACTTATTTTGTCAAGGAGTACAAATTAATGCTACAGTAGCCCAAGCCAATTCAAGCCAATTTGTTGCAGAAAAGTCCACCATCCAGAATATGTAGAAAACATGCTTTGATTAGTCATCATTTGGGATCACACATCCATCCAGGTCTTCTCCATTGTATGAATGACCAAGCTTTGGCAATAACCACAATTTTTTTTTTCATGCTTAAAAAAATCAATAGGTCCCATCAGCACACATAATCACCACCCCACTCCAGAGGCAGAAAATTGAGAGTTAGTTTTATTTAAAATTGCTATGTTTGCTTTGTCTTTAAATTGCTATGTTTCCCACAGATACTATGTTTGCATTTGAGCATCAGTGAGGAGACATGAGTGGTGGAAGGAACTTTTGCCTATATGCCATGGGGAAAGAGAAATAGTTTTGAATGTAGCTTGAGTCTGGGCAGTCAGGCTTTCAGTTTAAATTGGCTGTTCAAGAGAATGATAGATGAACTGAATTATTTTTCCCAGTAAGAAAGTGAAACACTTTAACAGAGAAGGCATTCTCTTAGGGGTTCAAAGTGTGTAGTATTAAGAAAAGAAGTTAAATGTAACTTCCCTCTTCTACTTCTTAAGAAATTTCATGCCCTCTTTGGAACCCCTTGTAGCATTTCATAAATACATTCTATTTTTCTTAAGACAAGATAGGTAATAAGGAGAATCTTACAGCAGCAGTCTGGCTTAGACTAGGTTTTGCATCTTTGTTCATTGTGGCCGTTTGAGTAGAACCAAGTGCATGCTTAAGTTAGTGTTCCTTTTAAGAAAACCCACTACATAAACATTTTGATGTAGAAAATCTGTATGCTTTGAGTTTCTGTGTGCATAAAGGAAGGAAAGGTGGGGAAAATGGTGAATTTATTTCCTTAGTGTATTTTACTATTCAGTTGCAGATTATTAGCCACTTGGCAGATGACTGAGAGAAGGGAAACTTTAGATTGCACATTGAATATCAATTTAAAGTGAAATGGTAATGAGTTAAGAGAGTAATAAGATTTGATTTACAATAAGTTTAATTTGTAATCAGTTTTGGCTTAAGCTGCATAAGTCTACCTGTAAGTTGTCAGGTGAATCATGGGCAGCATTGATCTGAGATGTAGAGGCAGAAGTCAGGACAATAAGAGATAAGATGAGGTTGTGCAAAAAGAAAGTACAGCAGCAAGAAGAGCAAACAGGCCTCTTCTGAGCTTCCCCATCTTTATGCCTCTGCTCTCCTCTTAATCCTTTACTTCACTCAAGATCCTTTTCAAAATGTTATCCTCAGAAATAAAGCCATGTGTGATCACTACCCACAACCAATGAGATACTGCCTATTGCCTGTTTGGACAAAAAATAGCTAATTTTAGGTCAGTAAGTTTGGGGGTTAGAAAGGTTGGATGCTAGTTCCTGCAACATTACTTACTATTATATAATGTGACCGTGTAATCTAGGGTATGTTGCTTAACCTTACCAGACTTTTCTCTGAAAATTGTGGTTAATAAAAAGTCCTAATTCATAGGGTCCATGGGAAAGTTAAAGGAAGCATTGCGTGTAAATAAGATTTCTTAGTTTACAGCTTGGCACATAGCAAGTGGAAGGAGTACTAGTATGATTGCGATTATAATTTTAAGGCTGTTTTTATAGATCTGGTTTAGTTACAAAAATATTTTATAAGTTGGTTTTGGAGAAAATCTACTGGAAAATTTCATTTGAATAGAAGGGCTAGCACAAGTGGCTTGGGGAAAAGCCACACTTTCACCTGACTCAGACCCGGGGAAATTCTGTCTTAAAAAGGAAGGCAGGAGTAGGTTTCTAGTCTAATCTCAGAACTTCAGAATCAGCATCTCTGGAGCATGTGGCCAAGATTTTGAATGTTCAACGAAGATTCCGGTTGATTCCTATACACAAGAACATTGAAACACACAAGCTTATATACAAATGGCTGTTTCCTCAGTACTCTCTAACTAAGAGGCTGGCTTCTAAATATACATTATTTCAGCAAAGTGATTTTATTAGCGGGAGCATATTTAATTGATTGTTGTTTTGAAGTAAGGCTACTTTTTGACCTGCACATCTACAGAGGAATAATTATTCCTATACAGACCCTTTTAGACGTCTATAGGAGGCACTGGCAATATTTTTAATTTTCTGGTTATTTTTACTATTTATGGATAATTTCCTTCTTAGTCTTCACTAGTGCTTCTTACCATATTTTCTATCTTATATGTTCCCTATAAGTTTTTAGCACATAACAGGCCCTTTAATGCATGTTCTTTTGGACTGAATTTTTTCTTCTCTATTAGACTGTAAATTTCTTGAGGACAGAAATCATCTTGCTTAATATCCAGTTCCAGTCACACCTTCAACACTGCCTTACTTGGTACGAGACTTGATTTTTTAAAATTTATTTTTATTTTTTTCTTAGGGTCAGTGTCTTGCTCTGTTGCCCAGGCTGGAGTACAGTGGTGTGATTATAGCTCACTATAACCTCTAGCTCCTGGGCCCAAGTGATCCTTAAGAAAGGATCAGTAGCTGGGACTACAGGCACATGCCACCATGCCCAGTGAATTTTTAATTTTTTTGTTTTTGTTTTTGTTTTTAGAGATGAGGGTCTCACTATGTTGCCCAGCCTGGTCTCAAACTCCTTACCTCAAGCAGTCCTCTCACCTCAACCTCCCAAACTACCGGGATTACAGGTGTGAGCCACCATGGTTAAATACAAACCAACCTATTAGGATTACATAACAGTCTGTATGTCAGAGGTAGATCACAGGTGGCAAGACAAAGAGGCCCAATGCAGTTTCATGATTATTTTGAACCCTGGAGAAAACTGGCTTTTGATGTGAAGCCTTTTACAGAGAAGTCACATCCCAGGATATTCTTATAATTCAGCCATTCTCCATCTGGCTAATCTTAACCATAGGAAGGGAGTTCAATAGTGTCCACTTTTGTGGGCTTAGCAAATTGTGCTATGTATGTCATATACATTATCTCATTTAACCCTTACCAAAACCAGTGAACCCACCAATAGATACCATTATCCCCATTTATGTCTAGTGATATGAAGGGGCTTGCCAAAGTCACTAAGCAAGTTAGCACCAGCACGGCAATTTGAATCGTTCCCCCGATTCCAAATCTAGTGTCCGTCTCCTACACCAGTGGTTTTCAAGTGTGGTTCTTGAACCAGTAGCATTGACATCACCCGAGAGCTTATTAGAAATGCACATGCTCAGGCTCCTTCTAGATTTCCTAAATTGGACACTCTTTGTCGGACCCAAATCTGTGGTTAAGCATACTCTCCAGGTGATTCTGGTGCACATGAATGTTTGGGAAAAAAAAAAAAAATCACAGCATGACACCAGCTGTTCCTAATAGTCCTTACTTACCCTGAGCCCTTGCTACTCAAAGTCTGGTCCACAGACCAGCAGCATTGGCTTAACTTCTAAGCATGTTAGAAGTGTAGAATCTCACACTCTTCTACATACCTACTGAATCAGAATTTGTATTTTAGTAAGATATTTGGTGATTCATGAGCATATTAAAGTTTGAAAAGCACTACTCGAAATTATGTATTTTCTCTCTGTAGTCTTATATTGGCTTTTCTTAGTCTCAGTGTCCAAGATTCTTGGGGTTTTTGTTCACCCATGTACAGGAACAAATGAAAGTTCTTCCATTTTCTGCCTTGTGACCAAATTGAGAGCTGTGCTTACTCTTTTCTGATAAAAGTCCACTTTTCCTTTCTATATCCCTGCTCCTCCAGCCTAAATGCATGCACACACAGACAGCAAATGTTTTTGTTTCCCTTTGATGTCACCTTAAGCTAGGCACAACAGCAAGGGAGTAGCTAGAGTTGTGTTAACATGTTATAAATTAACAGGAATGGGAATTGTTGCCCATTAATTGGGAAAGAGATGGCTAATTTCTTGCTATTTTCTATTTCAGAAACTATATGTAGAACCTGAAAGCAGCAGCTCATTGCTCCACAGTTGATGCTAATTATTTCCCAACCATGTTTTGAGCAAACAGGTAGTGTTTAGAAAGCCTAAAACATAGGCTCTTCAGAGGAAAAGACACGCACCTTCTGGGGCTTATTGTGTAGTGAAGTTACAATAAGAATAATTGGAAACCCCACTCTCTGACAGAGCAGTGGGGAATCAAAGATTATTCAGAGGAGGATAGCTAACCAAATAATGTCCCAATTCCCAAATGATTAGTTCTGCCTCAATGCCACATAGTTTTCTTCTGTAGTGTTTAACTTCACACTGGGTCTAAGGAACTGACCCATCATGGTGAAGGCTCTGCTGAATTACATATTCCATTTTGTATACTGTGAGTCTTCCACACTCTCTGTGGTCATACCCTTGATGGGGGGCTACCAGGCACTGGCAGTTTCCTCCATTCTGCAAGGAACTGGAAGCAAGAAAAATGATGTCCTTGCTGTAGGTATTCTAAAACGGTGATGCTCAACCTCATGTATATATTAGAATAATTGGTGTGGTTGTTAAAAGGTAGATTCAGGACTTTGCTCTCAGAGTTAGAAATTCCTATTTAAGATGTCTAAGGTAGGATCCAGGAAAATGCAATGTTTCACAAGCACTTCAGACAGTGCTGATGGCATTTTCCAGGTGCCACCATTGGCTAACAATTATACCATTGGTACCTATGAGATTTTAGAAAGGGGACTGCATTTGTTACATGTCCTCCACTGTGTGTTGGGATAGTTGAGAAAGATGATCTTAGACTTCCCTTTCTGCTCTGTAATAGTTTTCCCAGAGTTGGTTAACTATTACTGCATTTAGACATATCTATTAACATCTGCAATGTACCAGACATTGTGCTGGATGCCAGAGATAAAAAAAGATAAATCAGGCTAATTACTGTTCTCAGAGATATCATAGTCTGATGCAGTCATAGACATACAGAGCAATAAATGGCACAAAAGCATATTAGCTGGTAAAACAGCAACCTAACACAGGACCCAGTGGGGACTCAGCATTGGAAACAGTGACATGGAGTAAATTCCCAGTGTGTGCTAATAGCTGTCTGTATTGGGCAAGGCCAGGAAAATTGGGGGACTCTTGGTCACATGGGAAGTTCAAGGTTGTCCTAAAAAGTTTCAGTTGAATGGAGGAGGCAGATATGTATATATATATTTGACCAACTGACTTTCCTTCAACTGATAGGGGGTTTGGTTACAAATAAGTAAAATTTTTAAGAAAATTTATGCATCCAAGAGGGAATCTCAAAAGGGACACTGGAGATCTGTGTAATTTCTAGGAAGAAACTTGTGGTCCTATTATTAAAAGCTTAGAAAAGATATGGTTCACTCCATTGCCTGGAGTTTTGAAGGCTCTCTGTTCCATTTTTCATTATCCAATAATAAATATCATAGTGAAAGCCACCTTTAGCACTTAAATATTGCTGGGATTTTATGGGATTGAATTGAAGGGTATTAAAAAGCCGGGTGGGTGAGATACTTTTATAACACATGCTTCATAAAGCTGTGTATAGTAAGTGCCTGTATACCAACTTTTTAAATGAGAGCATTCGGGCATAGCATTTGAGCATGAGGGGGCCTCTGCTTGTTAATTAAACTTGTTGATAATACTAATTGTTAAGAAATAGGAAGAAGCAGCTTGTGGCAAGTAGAATAGGATTTGTTTCTGAGAAGAGTAGTCCACTTGGAACTGTCATGTACATCAGCAGGACCCAGCCTGAGCTGGAACTGGGCATCGCGGAAAGGAAGCAGACCTGCAACAAGTTTCACTAGCCAGTAGCTGGCTATGGGGTCAGTGTAGCTGTTCACCTGGTGGTGGTGGCCTGTGCTACCTGTTTAGATTGACTGTTATTATTATTTTCCATTAAGCAGAGGGATTTCATTAGGAGACTTAACAAGCTAGGTGGGAGTTAGTTTTGTGCTTACTGCTATTTTTTACTTAACGTTATCATCCTAGTTTTTCTGGATAGGTGAGAAAGGCTGAAACCAATGAGTCCCGGACCCAGTTCTTTTATTTATATAGATTTTTTGAAGTGAAATTCACATAAAATTAACTAAAATTAACTATTAACTAAATAACTAAATAATTAACTATTAACTAAAATTAACTATTTTTAAAGTGAACAATTTAGTGGCATTTAGTACATGCCCGATGTGGTGTAATCACTACTATCTAGTTCCAGAGCATTTTATCACCCCCAAAAGAAGCCCTGTGACCATTAAGTAGTCGTTTCCCATTCTCCTATATCCCTAGTCTCTGGCAATCACCCGTCGGCATTTTCTTCCTGCAGATTTCCCTATTCTGCATATTTTATATAAATGGAGACATACAATATGTGACCTTTTGTTTCTGCTGCTTCTTACCTGCCATAGTGTTTTCGAAGTTTTTTTCATATTGTAGCATGTATCACTACTTCCTTTCTTTATATGGCTGAAAATATTGAGTGTTTACCAAAACTAGTTTATCCATTCATTCATTAATGAACATTTAGATTGTTTCCACATGTTTTGGCCACATTTTGTGAATAGAGCTGCTATGAACAGGCATGCACATGTATTTGTTTATCTGTTTTTCATTCCTTTGGGTATATACTTAGGAGTTAAATTTGTATTATTTGTACAAAATATTCCATGCTACTGGGTGTCTCCCTTTGGGTGGATTAGATACCTCACCCTCAATGAGAACAGGCTTGGCTCCATAACTTACTTTGGCCCATGAATGCAATGAGAGTGGAGATGAGTACTGCTGAATGGAATAAGAACAATCTCAAGATTCTGCCTTCACTCCTTTCCTTCATCCAAGACTCCTGCAGGGATGACCTGGGGGCTTCTTCTGGCTGGGTTCATAAATGCAGGCACCATGGAGCAGAGCAGTCCATCTTTTGAGCCCTCCCTGAAAGACAATAAATTGGGCTCTGAGAAGGATAAAAAGATGAGAAAAAGTTCTTCTTGCCACAAAAGAGCTTACAGTTTTGCTGTAACTTAAGCAGGTAATTTTAAGGTCTACAAAGTACTACAGAGGGCTGAGGAAGAATCCACAGAGCTTTCTTAGAAGTGGTGGCATTTGGATATGGCCTTGAGGGAGTGACAGGATTTACGGGTATGGAGTGTAAAAAAGAGCCTTCCAGGACAAAGAATAACCACAGCAATGACATCACAATGGTAACGTGGGATATTTGGGGAACTGTGATTTAGGTGATTCCTTTCAGGAATATAAGCACTCTGGGGACATGGGACTGGAACATTCTATTGGAACCAGTGAGTGAACTATGTGACCTCCAGTCTAAAGAGTTGGCTCTCTATAATCTGACATTACAAATGACAAGTTTGTCTCAGTAATGGATTACTGTCCCACTCTTCCTTTCTCGTTCTTCAGGATGTCACATCCGTCTGCAACAGTGTTTATCAGCCTTTACATTGTTATTTTTACTTCATACATCTCAGCTGTGCAACCCAAGGGACTCTTGTCCTTACACAAACTGATTCTCTGTGTTTGCGCTCATCTCATTTGAAAGTAACTGTTCGGAAACACCATGGGACATGGAAGGGAAAGAAAGCCCCAACATTTGTTGAACGTATTATGTGACAAGAGTTTTCCAAATGCTATTTCTCCTTCTCATCATCTTCTCTCAACCCACCATGGTGGTGGTGGTGGAAGTGATTTTTTTTTTTTAATTTTACAGTTGAGTAGAACTGAAGCCTTGAAGTCAAGGAGTTAATAGATGATGGAGGTGGGGTTTGACTGTGTCTTTCTCATCTGTGTGTTCCCTGTTTACTGTAGAATCTAGCCCATAGTTAGAGCCTCAATAAATGAATGTGAGGGAATGATTGACCACGTAACTGAATGACCAAATGAAAAAGCAAGGTCTGTTTGATTCTAAACCCAAAGGTGATGAGATTCCATTAAGACCACTGACTTATTCTGTGTAATTTTGTTACCCCCACAGACACCAAAATAAATACCCTGGAGCTATAGTGAGTGTGGCTGGGATCCGATGACACAGCTCTGGTTGAAGAGTGTAGGGTGCCCTGAGGGGTTCCTAGATAATTTGGCTCTGCTAAGAGAATATGCTCAATTATCTCTTGTCCACCTTCTCTGGACAGAATGCTGGGTGCATGGACATTCATTGGGTGATCCTTCTCAGGTACATCATTCAGGACATTTTCTGGCCCTTTGCTTTGGGATTAGAGCATTTCTAAAACCCTAGCTCAAAATGGGCTGAGTGCGGGAAGTGAAGAAAGCAAGGTGAAATGTAATTTCCTCTTTAATATAGACTGTCATTTAATCTAATATTATAGAAAATGATTCGATCTTAAAAACCTATAAATTACACTTGACAACTCTCTGGTGTTCCTCTGCTTTCCCTTTCGGCAATTATAAATGGCAACAGTGGGCTGTGGCAGAAAGGAGCGTTCTGAATGCGGTTTGTTTATTGGCTCTTAATGAGAAGCGATTAATCTAAATCACCATAGGGGTGGATCCTTTGTGGAGCTTTGAAGTCAGAAGTGGCAGTTGGACCTTTTGACAAATGTGCTGTTCTGTCCTTAACAACAACAAAAAGTTTGCGAGGGTTTGTGTGGTATTGTTTTCTTTCTTTCTGCAATAAGGAAAGAAAACACACACACACACACACACACACACACACACACACACTCAGACCTGTCACTGGGACAAAATACAAAACCATCACATTTGGGCTCCTCTGTTTCTTACCTCTTCAGTCCTTCCTCTCCTACCTCTTCCCACCCTCTCTGGCTGAGGCAGCTGGGGCTCCTCATTATGTAGTTATCTGGAAGACCCTTTTCTCTGTTTATTACTGTTATTGTGTTTTTCTTTTCCCTGCCTGTCTGGGGACCACCTGGCACAGGATGATGGATCATTACAGAGACTACCTGCCTGGCAAAATTGCTACCTTGGTCCCCTCCTCTTCTGCTTCACGTTGAGAAGGGAAGAAAAACCAAACAACCAAAACACCCTAAAAAACCCAAACGCCTGTGATCACAAGCTCTTTTGTTTTGAGATAATGGGGTCAAATTTGCAGCCGAAGGGATGATCCCATAAAAGTAGGATGATGGTGGGTAGGGCAGGATGAGAGAATACCATGGTGAAGACCTGTTAGGTTAAAAAAAGAAAAAAATCTCATTTTTCCTCCTGCTTTCTATTTGGTTCTTTTCTGCCTTTGTTTGCACTAATTCTTTGTCATTGCCTTGCTGTGCCCTCTGTCTCCTTTGCTATGTCACCAATACAGAGTACAACAAGAAGGATAAAACACTCAACTTGGGAGGGAGAGTTCTGAATTTGAACCTGTCTTAATACTTAGTAATCAATTGTTACTGAGTAGCCAATTGTCAATAAGTAGCCACTTGTCACTGAGTAGCAAGTCACTGAGCCCTGGCATTACTTTTCCTGTAGAATGGGTGTGATAGGCAGAATAACCACCTCCCTAAAATGCCCCGCTCCCCAGAATTTGTAAACATGTTCAGTTATATGGCAAGAGGGAATTAAAGTTCTAGATTGAATTAAGAATGCTAATCAGCTGATCTTAAAATAAGGAGAGTACCCTGGATTATCAGGTCGGCCATTGTAATCTAGAGAATGGGAAAGTGGGAGGAAGAAGAACCAGAGTGATGTGGTATGACAAAGGCTGGACTAGCTGCTGCTGGCTTTGAAGATGGAAGGGGCCAGGAGCCAAGGAAAGTGAGCAGCCTTTGGAAGCTGCAAAAGGCAAAGAAAACAGATCCTCCCAATATTAGTCTGTTTTCACACGGCTATAAAAAACTACCAGTAATTTATAAATTACTGAGTAATTTATAAAGCAAAAATGTTTAACTGACTCATAGTTCCACATGGCTGAGGAGGCTTCAGGGAACTTACAATGATGGTGGAAGGTGAAGAGGAAGCAAGGCACATCTTACATGGTGGCAGGAGAGAGAGAGAGGGAGGAAGTGCCACACTTTTAAAACCATCAGATCTTGTGAGAATGAACTCACTGTCACAAGAACAGCATGGGAGAAACTGCCTCCATGATCCAATCACCTCCCACCAGGTTCCTCCCTGAACACGTGGGGATTACAATTTGAGATGAGATTTGGATGGGGCATGGAGACAAACCATATCACTCCCCTAGAGCCTCCAGAAAGGAAAACAGCCCTGCAGACGCCTGGATTTTAGCCAGTGAGACTCATTTTGGGCTTCTGACTTGCAGATAGGTAAGATAATAAAGTTATATTGTTTAAGTCACCAAGTCTGGGATGATTTGTAAGAGCAGCAACAGGAAATTAATAGAGGGGATACTATGGAACTGAATGCTATTCACCCCTACACATACCAAATTCATACGAATCGTAGGATTCATATGAAATTTTAACCACCCCCAGTGTGAGGGTATTTGGATGTCGGGCATTGAGGAGGTGGTTATGTCATGGGAAGAGCCCTCATGAATGGATTAGTGTCCTTATAAAAGGGACCTCAGAGAACTCTCTCTCCTCATTACATCACATGAGGACACAGTGAGAAAGCACTAGTTATGAACAAGGAAGCAGGCTCTCATCAGATGCTGAATCTGCCAGTGCCTTGGTATTGGACTTTCCAGCCTCCAGAGCTGTGAGAAAGAAGTGATGGGTATGCATAAGCCACCCAGGGTATGATATTCTTTTATAGGAGCCCCAGTGGACTAAAACAGGGGTAACAATACCTGCGTTGCATTCCTCGCAGGGTAGAGCGAGGATCAAGGAGACAAGAGCTGTGGAAGAACTTGGCAAGCTGTAAAATGCAATGCATTCTGAAGACTTTGGTAGGAATTAACTCTGCCTGTGGGTGAAGGCATGCAGCACAGGTGTCTTGAGCTGGGGGTAAAAGCACAGACCAACCAAGTGCTTTGAACATCTACCAACTCCTTGCACAGCCTGACTCCTTATTGTTTTCATTTTTTTCTGGGAGCTAAATATCTCTCCTCTGGGTGAACAGGATCAGTCCCTCTTGTCCTTTCCTCAGGACAGTTCCTGCATGGGTGAACGGACTCTAAGGCACCATTGGTTATTACAGCCTGGTCTCTTATGTGGTCCATTGTCTCAAAGGGTTGTTGCAGCAGCAAGTTGCCTTTGTTTTGTGTTGATCACACCTAGCATTTAGATGTTTGAGGGCCCGGCCCGTCAGTTGAGTTCTAAGGAATGTTCATGTGATACGATACTTACTGGGCAATGCAATGTTCCCAGATGTACTGATGTTGTTACCAATGCTGATGAAGCTCTTGGCTGTTTAGGCTCTTTCAGCTAGACCAGGATATAGGATATTTCTAAGTATATTTACTCCCAAGATTGTTTTCCTCACGATAACTTGAAGGTTATCTTCCTTCTCCTAAATATAATAATCCTCCCCAGATATCTAGGTTTAGGTTCCTGTTTTAGTTCATTATCTGTTGCTTGTAACAGAATACATGAAACTGGGTTATTTATAAGAAACAGGATTCATTTCTCATAGTTCTGGAAGCTGGGAAGTCCAAGGTCAAGGGGGTACATCTGGTGAGTGTCTTCTTGCTGGTGGGTACCCTAAGCAGAGTCCCAAGGTGGCACAGGGTATCACATGGCAAGGGGGACTGAGCACACCAACATGCTATGCTCAGATCCCTCTTCCTCTTCTGCGCCCATAATAATTCATTAATCCATTAACCATTTAATCCATGAATCCATGAGTGGATTTGATACATTAGTAAGGACAGAAAACCTTTATGATCCAATCACCTCTTAAAGGCTCCACGTCTCAAAACTGCCACGTAGGATATTAAATTTCAACATGAGTTTTGGAGGGGACAAATATCTAAACCATAGCAATCCTTTAAAATATCCTAAGTTTGAGGCTTCCTATAGGAAGAATTTAAGGTCCAATGGAAAAAATAGGGTTAGCAGGTGAACATATGAAAACCCCCCCTTTTTTGATGTTCACTGGAAGAAATACTAAAGATAATACAATAAATAATAAGTATTAGTGACAGTCTGCAGTTCTTAAATTAGCCATAATGGATGCTGTGCAATTAATTTCCATTTACCATCTCTTGTGCACTTGAATTTTTTCAGGCTTTTCCTCCTACGCAGCTTCAACAAGATGCTTATAAATTATGTTTGTTTTGTGGTAGATAATAGGCATGTTGGTGGGCATTTTTTGCTTTATCTTTTCATATAGTCATTGCCTTTGTGATTTTAGGCTTTGGAACAGTGATTCTTAATTCTGGGGTCCCACTGTGGTCCCAGATGTGCACAGTAGCAACTTGGATGCTTGAAGCAACAAACGCCTTGGATGATTTTGATTTAACTCATTAGATATTTCTGAAAACCAAACACACCTGGTTATGTATCTATGCCTGTGACAACATTGTGCCAACTCACATGTCTTCATCCTATTTAACCTGCGCCTTAGTCCATCTGATCTTAGAAATCCATGTCTGGGTTTACATCTTCCTTTAATGCTCCTAATGTGGAGAAAAGAAACAAAGAAAAGCCCCAAATCAAAACATCAAAAATAAGCAAAATGACTTCAAGACCAATCCTGTATCCTGCATTTTTTTGAATTATGAAACTTCTTTATACTTCTCTCCTGGTGTTAGATTTGCTTTTTAAAATTACTGGAAATAAATATCTGGTTAAAAAATAATGTGGCCACCAATTTGTTAAATTTGTCTGTATCCAACTTCTACAAAAGAATAATATGAAGTAGCAGAGGAATACTGACCTGAATGCCAATTACTGCATATGCAACTGGTAATGCCTTGGCTGGCAGAGGGACAGTGCCTCAGGTAAAGGTTTTGCTGACTGCCCTTATTGAGATGAAGCTAGCTTCTCTGTCTAGTAGGGCACTGATGAGCCCCAAATACAATGCACTGAATATTTGGTCAAGCAAACTGAGAAACCTTTGAGTGACCTTCACTCAATCATGCATCACATGATTTATTGAGCACGTTCTTCAGGCAGTGCAGCAAAGAAGACCAGAGAACATTGTTTAACCAAAGCTCCCTGCCTTTAAGGAACATAATATCAAGGTGGCAAAGTGAGGTAAATACAAGTAAAACGTAAAATAACCAATATTTTAAAATATATTAATATATTTATAAATTTCAAATATATTTAAACATAAAATCGCAGTTCAATGTGATTATGAATTTGCTGATGGAGTTCTTGGAAGACAGAGATCATTCAGCTGGAGCACTCAGGAGGCTTCATGGAAGGGATTGAGTTAAAATGGGACTTGAAGGAAGGCAGGGAGGATGCTGGGCTTTCTAGGTAGGGGAGTAGCATGGGCAAAGATAGGAATGTTGCAGTAAGCACAGTGACTTGAAAAAACTCTGAGGCACAGCTTGGCTTGAGCAAGTGGTTATGTTGAAGAGGTCAAGCCTGAAAACAGCATGGGAGCCCACTAAATGCCTGAGATGCTGGGTATGTTTTTAAAGACATGTAGAGAGTATTGGTGTTTCTTGTGGAGGGGAGATTCCATGATCAGAGCTGGGCTGGGGGAAATCCATTCAGTGTATGGTGTGTGGGATAGTTTGGGGCAGCAGATTCTTACTCCATAGGGGAGGTCAGTAACACCACTCCCTGAATTGGGAGATGCTGTTTTTCCTGTCCACACTGAGTCTTCTTCACTACCCCACCCTCATGACACACCTGTCCTGCACCACGAATTGTGCTCACCATGTGGATAGATATTTACTAGCTTTTCAAATTTTCCAAGAGCAGGCAATGCGTAGCACGTTTTATCAAGAAGGTATATGTATGTGTATATGTGTGTGTGTAGACAGATAATGTTTTATGATTGTAAAGGAAATGTGTGCTCACTGCCGAAAATTTGGGGAAAATAGAAAAGTATAGAGAAGAAAATAAAAAATACTCATAATCTTGCCACTTAGGAATAACCACTGTTAACGTGAATGTTTGTTTCAAGTCATCTACTATGGATAAGTACAGACAAGAAATATAAGCAATGTTTAACAAAATTGAGATGATGCTTCGTGTGTGTCCAGCCTGCATTTTATGCACTGTTTAAATATATGGTTGTTTTTCATATGTCATAAAAGTATTTGAATTCATTTTAATGGCTGCATAATATTCCATTGAATGGCTTTAGCTCACTTTAGTCATTGTCCTATCAAATACAGTCATTATTTCTAATTTTGTATTATTATAAAAACATTGCATTGAACCTACAGGTGCATAAACCTTTTATTGGGTTTCTGATGGTTTCCTTAGATAGTTTGCTAGAAGAGAATTTACAGGGTTAAAGTTATGAATATTTATAAGAGTCTCGTTCCATATTGCCACATTGGTTTTCAGAGTGGTCATGGCAATTTATGCTTGCATCAACATTGACAGTCTGCCTAGCTCACTCCACTGGCTTTGCCATGGTCACCAATACCCTCCCTGTTGCTACATTCAGTAGCCAATTCTCAGTACTCTTTATACCTGACCATCAGTTGCATTTGACACAGCTGGACACTCTTCCCTAATATACTTTCTTTCCTTGATTTTAAGAGTATCTCACTCTCTGAGTTTTCCTTCTCCCTCTCAGGCTCCTTTCCTGGTCTGTCCCTATCTTTTTGACCCTAAACATACTATAGAGCTCAGTTCTCCAGACTCTCTTTTATCTGTATTTGCTGTCACGGTATCTCCAGATTCATGTCTTTAAGTGTTATTCAGACTCTGATGTCTCCTAGATTCTTATCTGCAGGCCAGCCCTCTCCCCGGAGTATAAACCTTGTACATTGTTCTTCTACTTAACATCTCTGTTTGGATGTGTATTAAGCATTTCAAAACCACATTCTTTATTTTTAAAGCCCTGAACCTGTTTTTCTATCCATAAA
The DNA here is from genome assembly GCF_028858775.2 of Pan troglodytes. NCBI lineage: Eukaryota > Metazoa > Chordata > Mammalia > Primates > Hominidae > Pan > Pan troglodytes. Next base: position 117,075,573 of record NC_072406.2, read on the forward strand.
TGTTAATTCCACTTTCCCAGTTGTTCAGACCCCAAATCTATCAGATAATTTGAGTTAGTTCCAATTTGTAATTATTAGAAACATTGAGATGAATGTACAGTTTAAAAATCTTTTAAGGGGTCACCTCACTTTCTCTGAAACTCTACATCTAATCTGTAAGCAGACCTTTTTAACTTTTTTCCAAAAATACACCCAGAAACTGACCACCTCTCAGCACCTCAGTGCTCCAGCTTGGTGCAGGCCATTCATCTGTCCCTTCTGGTCATTACAGAACCTCTCCCTGGTCTCTTTGATTTTTTTCCCCACATCCTCCAATGCTCTATTCAACTTGGTAGCCAGAGTGAGAGGATTAAGAAACAAGCCCTAGCCTATCACAGCCATGCTCATTGTATGTGTATCATATGCTTTCTACGTAACTTGCAATAAAGCCAGAGTCCTTATATCAATGCCTGGGTCTGCGTTTCCTTGCTGACCTCATTTCCAACACTCTACCTTGTTCATTCTGTTCCAGCCTACTGGGCTCCTACGTCCTTTTGCAAATGCTACTTTCCCAATGAGGCCTTTCCTGACCACATGATTTAAAACTACACAGCCTCTCTTTCAGCACCTCCCCTTACCTTTTCTGCTTTCTTTCACTCTAAAGGCCTTATCACCATCTGATATGCCACATGTTTTACTTATTTGTCTGTCTGTTGTTTATTCTTCCTTCAACAGAATGTAAGCTCTATGAGGGAAAGGATTTTCATTCTGGTTTGATTACTGCTCTGATCTAGGTCCTTAGAATAGAGCCTGGCATGGAGTAAGGCCTCAGTCAATAGGTTGGATGAATAAATGGTGTGTATGTGTTTGTTTGATTAAAGTGTTCATTAGCCTGTTACTTTAGTCTCGTGTCTTATTTTTATATTTATTTTTTACTTTAAAAAATTGTAGGGATATACAAATAATATGCAATTTGCCATCTTCCCATTTTTAAGTGTACAGTTTAGTAATGTTAAGTACACATTGTTTTACAACCAATCTCCAAATTTCTTTTCATCTTGCAAAACTAAAACTCTATACCAACTAAACAACAACTCCTCATTTCTCTCTCTGCCTAGCCTTAGTATCTACCATTCTACTTTTTGTCATTATGATTTTGACTATCTTAGGTACCCCATATAAGTGCAATCATATAGTATTTTTTCTTTATGACTGGCATATTTCACTTTGCATAATGTCTTCAAGTTTCATCCATGTAGCATGTGTCAGAATTTCCTTCCTTCCTAAGGCTGAATAATATTCCATTGTAGTGTATACCACATTTTGTTTATCCATTCATTCATTGATAGACACTTGGGTTGCTTTCACCTTTTGGCTATTGTAAATAATGCTGCTATGAGCACTGGGTGAACGTATCTCTCTTTGAGACCTTGCTTTCAATTGCAAGAGTCTTGTTTCATGTTGCCACATTGCATTTTAGAATAGTCACGCCAATTTATACTTGCCTCAACACTGACTGTCTGCCTACTTCACTCCACTGTCTTGGCCATGGTCACCAATACCCTCCACAATGCTACATTCAATGGTCAGTTCTTGGTACTCATCTTTCTTGACCATCAATTGCAATTGACACAGCTGGACACTTTCACTTTTGGGTATTACCCAGATGTGGAATAGCTGGATCATATGATAATTCTATTTTTAATTATTTGTTGAACCACCATACTGTTTTCTGTAGTGGCTGCACCATTTTTTGTTCCCACCAACAGTTCACAAGGGTTCCAACTTTTCACATCCCTGCCAACACTTGTTATTTTCTGATTTTTTATTTTTTATTTTTAAACAGTAGCCATGGGTGTGAGGTTGTATCTCATTGTGGTTTGATTTGCATTTCTTTAATGATTAGTGATTTTGAACATCTTTTTATTTGCTCACTGGTCATTGTATAGCTTTGGAGAAATGTCTATTCAAGTCCTTTGCCTATTTTTAAAATAGGATTGTTTTCTTGTTATTTTTGTACTTTAATTTTATTTCTTGAATAGCCTAAATGACTGCAGTTTTGTTGGTGTGCTTATGTTAAATCCTGAGGAACAAGTGGAAATAAGCTTAATATAATGGATTAGGGTGGAAAGGTGGGGAGTCTAATTTTGGCAAAGAGAATGGCATGTATTGTGGCCATAGGTGAGACAGGATATGTATAAGCATACATGCATATTGGTGCTCCGTGACATTTATATGTAGTTTACATATTTTACGTGTAATAATCCCAACTGCAGTATCATTGACATTTTGCGTTGGATAATTCTTTGTTGTGAGTCACTGTCCTGTGTTTTGTCACATGTTTTACAGCATCCCTCGCCTCTGCCCACTAGATACCGGAACTCTCTCCCCTGCCCCCAGCTGTGATAATTAACATATCTCCATATGTTTCAAAATGTCCCCTTGGCATGACCCCTTCTTTCCCCTCAGTTGAGAACCACTGTTCGAAGAATGAATGCTGGTATATTGTGAGTAAAAGCCGTATCTACAGTAGGCTCTGTTTGTATGGAAGTCAATATTCACCAACTTATCAATTATATCAGTGGGTTTAGCGGATAGCTATGCTGTCATTGTTTTATACTCTAAGAGCTCATATTGATATTATTGTTATTTCTTATTGAACACTAACTTTGCTAAAAGTCTACCATTAGGACTCAATTATACAGTAAATTATAGCCTTTCTTTTTTTATATTTAGAGAAAAGTCTATTTGCTCCTATTCTGAGAACGTGCCCAAAACATTGAACTAGAGTGTTTTCCTTGACTTTCTGGATCTCTGGCAGAGTGAGAGAGAGACTGAGAAACGTTTAGCTTTCACTTGATTTTAATAGACTGCACAAAGGAAATAGAATAGGCAACTGAATAAAGTGACATATTCATCAATGATATTGTAAGACTCACTCAGCAGCAAGAAAGGGTGCATTGTGGAAAGATTTCTGGGGAGGATTTTGACATCTCCAATACTAATGTTGACTGGTTCAGACATAGATAAGCTGACAGGCTTTTGAGAGTATAAGCTGACTAAGCATAGCCCCTGCCTGACTCCTGACTTCCCTGAGTGTCCTTTGCAATTTGCAATATACCATTAAAATTAAAACCACTATTATTCAACATTCTCAGGAATTTCCTTCAGAAAGCATTACAAGTTTTTTTTTTTTTTTCAAAAGATACTGCACCATTTGTATGTTGGTAATCTCTAAAGATTACCAACTCTAATTTTAGACACAGACAATTCATTTACAGTGAATGGCTAAATCACAGGAACTTGATTGTATGCAGTTCTCACCCTAAGGCAGTGGCATGTTTAGTTTCCTCATGGGGTATAGTCATCCAATGAAGAGATGAGAGTGTTCATTCAAAGCAGCAATTGTATTTAGCAAATTGACAATTATCTACCAATTGGTGTTTACTCTGGCCATATTCATGTTGGTTAATAGGGTGTGTTTTCTTAAAATATTACCAGAAATGCAAAATGCATGTAAAGTGAATGTAATATATAAAACACTAAAATATGTTGTTTTTCTCCCTGACACTTTTCTGTGTTTTAAATTATGGCAAACAAACACACGTACAGACAACATGAGATTTACCCTCTTAACCCACTTCCACATGTACAATAGAGTGTTAACTATATGCACATTGTACAGCATATGTCTAGAATTATTTCATCTTGTGTGACTGAAATTTTATAACCATTGAACAGCAACTCCTCAGTCCCCTTTATGCCCACCTCTTACAATTTTCTCCACAAAGTTCAGGAATAATGGGAGTCAAGAGGGAGGCAAATAATCCCCACGTCACCTCTATTTGTCTCCAACCTGCTTGGCATCACTTCTGACTTCAGTTGTGCTCTTATCCTAGATAATTTTTTTTTGGTTGGGGGGATGGGGTCTGGCTCTGTTGCCCAGGCTGGAGTGTAGTGGTGTGATCTCAACTGCCCGGGCTCAAGCCATCCTCCCACCTCAGCCTCCTGAGTAGCTGGGGCCATAAGTGCACGCCACCACACCAGACTAATTTTTTTTTTTTTTGATAGAGTTGAGGTTTCACCAAATTGCCTAGGCTGGTTCTGAACTCCTGAGCTCAAACAATCTGCCCACCTCAGGCTCCCAAAGTGCTGGGATTACTAGTGTGAGCCACCATACCTGGCCTTATCCTGGGTAATTTAAAGATAAAGGTTAACATTTATTTAGTACTTATGTGCCTGGTAGTGTGCTAAGCCTCTTTAATCATTATCTCATTTAATCCTTTCAATAGTACTAAGAGGTAGGTACAATTACTATCTCCTTTTTTCTCTAGATGAGATAACAGACTTGGGATAATTGCGACGGAGTTTCACTCTTGTTGCCCAAGCTGGAGTGTAATGGTGCAATCTCAGCTCACTGCAATCTCTGCCTCCCAGGTTCAAGCAATTCTCCTGTCTCAGCCTCCTGAATAGCTGGGATTACAGGCACATGCCACCACACCCGGCTAATTTTTGTATTTTTAGTAGAGACAGGGTTTCATCATATTGGTCAGGCTGGTCTCGAACTCCTGACCTCAGGTGATCTACCCGCCTGGGCCTCCCAAAGTACTGGGGTTACAGGCATGAGCCACCGCGCCCGGCCTTGAGCAACTTTCTGTTTACACATGAAATATCAGTCTGAGGAGCCTGGTCTAAAGACATCTGCACTGAGAGCCTATAACCTTAACAATCTGCGAAACCATATTTGAAAAACCCCTCTTCCCCTTCCAGCACACGTATACCCACTGCAGGTCTCATGTCAGGACAAACTGCTTTATAAAGAATCAAAGCAGAATGATGAACAAAACAAAATTAAAATCTCTAGTGGGATCTCTGTCCTGTTCGTATTGCCAAAATCACATAAATGCAGAACTCATGATATCTAAACAGCCATTGCCACAAATTATACACTAGATACCTATAATTATACATTGAAAGGTAAGCTTGTGAATGTCTTTGTTTTTGTAGAAACATGCTATCACAGCTTTAGCAAGAGTCACATGTCTCATCCATAAATTCAGTCCACAGATATATTTAATTTGGGCACAATGTTTTTTAAAAACCCAATTTTAAATATTTTGAGGGAATGATGTGTACTTTCCGATTTGACACAGTCCTCACCAGTCCCTGTCTTGGCTTGTCTGCTTCACTTGCTCACTTTACCTGCTTTGCCCTCACAGGCATTGGGATTTGAAATCCATGTGTAACAAGAAAAATTTGGGTGGACATGGGATGATTTTCTTTATAGATTTGGTACGTGAATATACAATACACGTATTTTACCTTGAGGCTTAACTTCTGACAAAATATTTGCTCTCTGATTATATAAATAATATGGCCTCCTCCTTTTTTATTTTTGAGCACCTACAACTAACCTATATCTTCCTCTTAGATTCCTACTCTCTTAATGCTTGATGCTCCTGTGGTCAGAAATTGAGATGAGTGAAGCTGCATTTTGGGCGGGTTTCTCAGAGATGCTTTCAAAAAGGATTGTGTGTGTGTGTGTGTGTGTGTGTGTGTGTGTGTGTGTGTGTGTACAGAGCATGGAAGGTGTGGGTTTTGAGGCAATTAGAGGAGTAATAGGCAAGTTGCTTTTCTCCTGAGCCTCAGTTTCCTTATCTGTAAAATATAACTCATGATACCTATATCACGTGATTTGTATGAGATTTTAATAAAAAATCAGGTAAAATGCCCAGCATAGGTTAGAAATCCAGAATATGTCAGTGTCTATTTCCCTTCCTTTCATTCTTCTCAAAAAGTTGAATTGAATAGAGACACTACCAGTGATATCAAAGTATATCAAATAATTTCTGATGAGAATGTCAGAGAAAGGTAGTAATAAAAATGTACTCTCACCAACAAAAGCTCCATAAAACTGCCACTCAATGTCAATATGCTTTATTATATATAAATTTCTTTATGTGTGTGTGCACATAAATGCAGCATCTCTGTATATGTTAGTGTATGTGTGCTCACACGTATGTGTTGTATGTGGATTAATGTGCATTTGGGTATGCAAGTGGGCTTGTGTGTGTCTCTGTGTGCATGTGTGCACAGAAAGAAACAGAGCTAGGGGAAGAAAATACATTGCACAAGATATTCAATGGTAACCCTCATTTAGTATATTGTAACTCACGGTATATAAAATAAAGTTCATTTATGGTGTTGGTCTTATCTTCTAATTAAAATCATAGGCATGAAGCTTTTTTATACCTGCATAAAATAAGCAGTTTAATTTTTCTGCACCAGGGGAAAAATGACTTCATTGCCTGTTATGTAGACCATTGGTACATGATATGGAGCAAGTGAGGCTGGTTATGAAAGCTTTTTTTTCTTTTTTTGTTTTGAGACAGAGTCTCACTCTGCCTGCCACCCGGGCTGGAGTGCAGTGGCGTGATCTTGGCTCACTGCAACCTCCACCTCTAGGGTTCAAGTGATTCTCGTGCCTCAGCCTCCTGAGTAGCGGGGATTACAGGTGTGTACCTCCACGCCCAGCTAATTTTTGTATTTTTGGTAGAGATGGGGTTTCACAATGTTGGCCAAGCTGGTCTTGAACTCCTGACCTGAAGTGATTCACCCACCTTGGCCTCCCAAAGAGCTGGGATTACAGGCATAAGCCAAAAAGCCTCCTTCTTACGCATTATATTCGTCCTTTCAAACTCTGCGAGCACCACAGATGCTTCCTCAGAGGTTTTCTTAAGGGCAGCTTGAGTGCTTTGACCCGTTTCCCCTACCCCTACCCCTTCATAGTGCCATGGGAAGAGGAAGTTATTTGGTCTATGATTACTCTAAGAGTATTTCCCTGCATTATTCACACATGAGTGAAAAAAAGTTATTATACTGCTCCATTTCTTAAAAATTTGCTGATAACTAGTGATGACTTATTTCAATGAAGCCAAAGCAAATATTTGAGAAAAGAAAGTAAGCTTGTCTTAGAAGCTGTAAAGGAATAAAAGAGGGAAAGGACTGTGAATCTTAGCACTTAAAAGACCTAAATTTGTTTTAAAGCTTATTTTATAATACTAATATATGCTCTGGGTAACATTTTAAAAATCCTGCTAGTTAACACTTTTATTTTATAAGGTATGGAAATTTGGGGGGCTATATTTTATACTCTGGGCCTTATGGTTTAGACTACGTGATAGAAAATTGGTGGCAACATAAGCAAAGATAAGAAAAACTCTAAGAGGGAATAAATTCACTTGCTTATTTAGGAACTCAGAGAAGTTGAGTTGAGCTGGATAATAAATTCCAAAAGAGTTGTGCTGCTGATGAAGCCAGAGACATAAACAGGGGTGCAGATTTTGCTAAGATGTTTTAAGGATTTTGGAATATAGGAATATTGATTATGCCATGGAATGGTTTTAAGTGAGAGAATGTCAGAATCAGATTTATATTACAGGTTGATTGTTCTGGCCACAGTGTGAAACATGGATTGGAAGGGACAAGGCTAACATGGTAAGACTGGCTAGAGTTGTCTTACAGTAATCCAGGAGAGAGATTTGCATGTTTTGGACTAAGACGATCGCAATAGGTAGGGAGATAATGGATTTTGTGTTAAGAGTTAATTGAAAAGTAAAATACACTGTCCTCACAGACTTATTCTTTCAGAAGGTGAGAAAGCAGAGTCAAGGATGCATCTCGGGCTTTTTGCTAAACATGGATGTTGGTGGAAATGCTCATGGGGCTAGGGTATACCAGAGAAGCAGTAGGGCTGGAATCAGGTACCACTGTGGGGCATCTGGAGCTCAAGGTGCTTGTGGGGCATCTAAATAGAAGCATCTTCCAGGCAGCTCAGCTTCCAAATCTGTGACTGAGACTCAGAGATTTAGGAGTTTTCCCAAGGAGGTGATGATTTTCAAAAGGAAAAGGAAAAGAATCAGGAATGGAAGATGTCACTGAGTAATAGTATATTGAGTGCAAAAGAAGAAAGTCAAAATGGAGGGTTAAGGAGTGGTCACAGTTAAAGGATAATAAGAGAAAATTGAATATCCAAATGAAATGAAAAGGAAAAATAGATGAACATGGTGTTATGGAAGCCCCTGGAAGAGAATGTTTCAAAAAAGACGGAATTGTTGTGGTATCAAAGGCTGCTATGAGTTTAAATAATGGAAAAGTCTGAGTGTCTAAGTATTTATTGGTTTAAATACTGAAAAGTTTGTCTATCTTTAGTGAGATCAATGTAATTGTGGCACTAGGGGTAGAAGCCAGATTGCACTGGCTGGAGGGGCAGTTTACTAGTAATAATAGCTATGACTGTTAAGAATGTACAGTATGTTGGGAAGTGGAGGCAGGCAGATCACTTGAGGCCAGGAGTTCGAGACCAGCCTGGCCAACGTGGCAAAACCCCATCTCTACTAAAAAACAACAAAAAAAGAATATACATTATGCCCTATGCTCAAAGCCAGTTTGGATATTATCAGAGTCAGGTTATTATTGAGGAAACTGAGGTTAGGTAACTTTCTCAAGATGATACAATATCAACAGAGAACTGTTGAGATTTGAACCTGGTCTCTATGATGCCAAAGACTTTTCATTACAATATTTCTGTCCACTTGACTGGAAGATGATAAAGCTTCTGTGGGAGAAATATTTGCTCAAGGACCTTTGGGGCTGTATGCTTTGGAAAATATCTCTAACAAAGGAATCCTAAAAGCACTTAATTAAATGCATAAAACAATTCAGAAGGAACAAAACAAACAATGGGATCATGGCAGCATGGCAGTGGGGGAGGGAGCTTCTCACAACTAAAGAACAATATAGGAAAAATGCTGTGATTAACAATGACATGGAGAATGGGATGGGGGAGAGAGAGAGAGAGAGACAGAGAGAGAGAGATGACCTGTCCCAAGGTCAGGAGACAGAAGACCACAAAAAATGTTCCCGGAACTTCCAACACTATGTTGAATAGGAGTGTTGAGAGAGGGCATCCCTGTCTTGTACCAGTTTTCAAAGGGAATGCTTCCAGTTTTTGCCCATTCAGTATGATATTGGCTGTGGGTTTGTCATAGATAGCTCTTATTATTTTGAGATACGTCCCATCAATACCTAATTTCTTGAGAGTTTTTAGCATGAAGTGTTGCTGAATTTTGTCAAAGGCCTTTTCTGCATCTATTGAGATAATCATGTGGTTTTGGTCTTTGGTTCTGTTTATATGCTGGATTATATTTACTGATTTGCGTATATTGAACCAGCCTTGCATCCCAGGGATGAAGCCCACTTGATCATGGTGGATAAGCTTTTTGATGTGCTGCTGGATTCGTTTTGCCAGTATTTTAGTGAGGATTTTTGCATCAACGTTCATCAAGGATATTGGTCTAAAATTCTCTTTTTTGGTTGTGTCTCTGCCCAGCTTTGGTATGAGGATGATGCTGGCCTCATAAAATGAGTTAGGGAGGATTCCCTCTTTTTCTATTGATTGGAATAGTTTCAGAAGGAATGGTACCAGTTCCTCCTTGTACCTCTGGTAGAATTCGGCTGTGAATCCATCTGGTCCTGGACTCTTTTTGGTTGGTAAGCTATTGATTATTGCCACAATTTCAGCTCCTGTTATTGGTCTATTCAGAGATTCAACTTCTTCCTGGTTTAGTCTTGGGAGGGTGTATATGTCGAGGAATTTATCCATTTCTTCTAGATTTTCTAGTTTATTTGCGTAGAGGTGTTTGTAGTATTCTCTGATGGTAGTTTGTATTTCTGTGGGATTGGTGGTGATATCCCCTTTATCATTTTTTATTGTGTCTATTTGATTCTTTTTTTTTCTTTATTAGTCTCGCTAGCAGTCTATCAATTTTGTTGATCCTTTCAAAAAACCAGCTCCTGGATTCATTAATTTTTTGAAGGGTTTTTTGTGTCTCTATTTCCTTCAGTTCTGCTCTGATTTTGGTTATTTCTTGCCTTCTGCTAGCTTTTGAATGTGTTTGCTCTGGCATTTTTAGTTCTTTTAATTGTGATGTTAGGGTGTCAATTTTGGATCTTTCCTGCTTTCTCTTGTGGGCATTTAGTGCTATAAATTTCCCTCTACACACTGCTTTGAATGTGTCCCAGAGATTCTGGTATGTTGTGTCTTTGTTCTCGTTGGTTTCAAAGAACATCTTTATTTCTGCCTTCATTTCATTATGTACCCAGTAGTCATTCAGGAGCAGGTTGTTCAGTTTCCATGTAGTTGAGCAGTTTTGAGTGAGATTCTTAATCCTGAGTTCTAGTTTGATTGCACAGTGGTCTGAGAGACAGTTTGTTATAATTTCTGTTCTTTTACATTTGCTGAGGAGTGTTTTACTTCCCACTATGTGGTCAGTTTTGGAATAGGTGTGGTGTGGTGCTGAAAAGAATGTATATTCTTTTGATTTGGGGTGGAGATTTCTGTAGATGTCTATTAGGTCTGCTTGTTGCAGAGCTGAGTTCAATTCCTGGGTATCCTTGTTAACTTTCTGTCTCATTGCTCTGTCTAATGTTGACAGTGGGGTGTTAAAGTCTCCCATTATTAATGTGTGGGAGTCTAAGTCTCTTTGTAAGTCACTCAGGACTTGCTTTATGAACCTGGGTGCTCCCGTATTGGGTGCATGTATATTTAGGATAGTTAGCTCTTCTTGTTGAATTGATCCCTTTACCATGATGTAATGGCCTTCTTTGTCTCTTTTGATCTTTGTTGTTTTGAAGTCTGTTTTATCAGAGACTAGGATTGCAACCCCTGCCTTTTGTTGTTTTCCATTTGCTTGGTAGATCTTCCTCCATCCTTTTATTTTGAGCCTATGTGTGTCTCTGCACATGAGATGGGTTTCCTGAATACAGCACACTGATGGGTCTTGACTCTTTATCCAATTTGCCAGTCTGTGTCTTTTAATTGGAGCATTTAGTCCATTTACATTTAAAGTTAATATTGTGATGTGTGAATTTGATCCTGTCATTATGATGTTAGCTGGTTATTTTGCTTGTTAGTTGATGCAGTTTCTTCCTAGCCTCGATGGTCTTTATAATTTGGCATGATTTTGCAGTGGCTGGTACCGGTTTTTCCTTTCCATGTTTAGTGCTTCCTTCAGGAGCTCTTTTAGAGCAGGCCTGGTGGTGACAAAATCTCTCAGCATTTGCTTGTCTGTAAAGTATTTTATTTCTCCTTCATTTATGAAGCTTAGTTTGGCTGGATATGAAATTCTGGGTTGAAAATTCTTTTCTTTAAGAATGTTGAATATTGGCCCCCACTCTCTTCTGGCTTGTAGAGCTTCTGCCAAGAGATCCCCTGTTAGGAGAAGGAAATAAAGGGTATTCAATTAGGAAAAGAGGAAGTCAAATTGTCCTTGTTTGCAGATGACATGATTGTATATCTAGAAAACCCCATTGTCTCAGCCCAAAATCTCCTTAAGCTGATAAGCAACTTCAGCAAAGTCTCAGGATACAAAATCAGTGTACAAAAATCACAAGCATTCTTATACACCAGTAACAGACAAGCAGAGAGCCAAATCATGAGTGAACTCCCATTCACAATTGCTTCAAAGAGAATAAAATACCTAGGAATCCAACTTACAAGGGACGTGAAGGACCTCTTCAAGGAGAACTACAAACCACTACTCAATGAAATAAAAGAGGATACAAACAAATGGAAGAACATTCCATGCTCATGGGTAGGAAGAATCAGTATCATGAAAATGGCCGTACTGCCCAAGGTAATTTATAGATTCAATGCCATCCCCATCAAGCTACCAATGACTTTCTTCACAGAATTGGAAAAAACTACTTTAAAGTTCATATGGAACCAAAAAAGAGCCTGCATCGCCAAGTCAATCCTAAGCCAAAAGAACAAAGCTAGAGGCATCGTGCTACCTGACTTCAAACTATACTACAAGGCTACAGTAACCAAAACATCATGGTACTGGTACCAAAACAGAGATATAGATCAATGGAACAGAACAGAGCCCTCAGAAATAACGCCACATATCTACAACTATCTGATTTTTGACAAACCTGAGAAAAACAAGCAATGGGGAAAGGATTCCCTATTTAATAAATGGTGCTGGGAAAACTGGCTAGCCATATGTAGAAAGCTGAAACTGGATCCCTTCCTTACACCTTATACAAAAATTAATTCAAGATGGATTAAAGACTTAAACGTTAGACCTAAAACCATAAAAACCCTAGAAGAAAACCTAGGCATTACCATTCAGTACATAGGCATGGGCAAGGACTTCATGTCTAAAACACCAAAAGCAATGGCAACAGAAGCCAAAATTGACAAATGGGATCTAATTAAACTCAAGAGCTTCTGCACAGCAAAAGAAACTACCATCAGAGTGAACAGGCAACCCACAAAATGGGAGAAAATTTCGCAACCTACTCATCTGACAAAGGGCTAATATCCAGAATCTACAAAGAACTCAAACAAATTTACAAGAAAAAAACAAACAACTCCATCAAAAAGTGGGCAAAGGACATGAACAGACACTTCTCAAAAGAAGACATTTATGCAGCCAAAAAACACATGAAAAAATGCTCACCATCACTGGCCATCAGAGAAATGCAAATCAAAACCATGAGATACCATCTCACACCAGTTAGAATGGCAATCATTAAAAAGTCAGGAAACAACAGGTGCTGGAGAGGATGTGGAGAAATGGGAGCACTTTTACACTGTTGGTGGGACTGTAAACTAGTTCAACCATTGTGGAAGTCAGTGTGGCGATTCCTCAGGGATCTAGAACTAGAAATACCATTTGACCCAGCAATCCCATTACTGGGTATATACCCAAAGGACTATAAATCATGCTGCTATAAAGACACATGCACACGTATGTTTATTGCGGCACTATTCACAATAGCAAAGACTTGGAACCAACCCAAATGTCCAACAATGATAGACTGGATTAAGAAAATGTGGCACATATACACCATGGAATACTATGCAGCCATAAAAATGATGAGTTCATGTCCTTTGTAGGGACATGGATGAAAGTGGAAATCATCATTCTCAGTAAACTATCACAAGAACAAAAAACCAAACACTGCATATTCTCACTCATAGGTGGGAATCGAACAGTGAGAACACATGGACACAGGAAGGGGAACATCACACTCTGGGGACTGTTGTGGGGTGGGGGGAGGGGGGAGGGATAGGATTAGGAGATATACCTAATGCTAAATGACGAGTTAATGGGTGCAGCACACCAGCATGGCACATGTATACATATGTAACTAACCTGCACATTGTGCACATATACCCTAAAACTTAAAGTATAATAATAAAAAAAATGTTCCTGGTGCTTAAAAGATGGACATCAAAAATGAAACCTCCTTCTATATGCTTCTAGCCTTGCCCCCTATTTTTACCTCAATTCGACAATGAGAGACTAAATCAGGAGAAAAGTTAATACAAGTATTTTTTACAGAGGCCCAGATGCCCCTTTATATGCTATGGTGTACAAATACAGATGACTTATTTATGATTAAAGTTATTATATTTATTATTTCCTACTAACTCTGTCTGTATTTGTCCCTGTGTCCTTTCTTTAGATTATGCTTCTCAGTGATCCTGAGATGGAGAGCAGCATATTGATCAGCTCAGACGAAGGGGCGACCTATCAGAAGTATCGGCTCACCTTCTATATCCAGAGCCTGCTCTTTCATCCCAAGCAAGAGGACTGGGTGCTGGCCTACAGTTTGGATCAAAAGGTGAATAAATACTATTTTCATTTACTTCTTGTCATCCAGGTACCACCATGTGAAAATCACTTGCTTAATCCAGATTTTGGAGGGAGTTCAGTGACATTTCATCATTCCAACCCAAATCATTTCATCATTGATTTTGTCTGCAGCAACTAACTTTCCTTTCTGCTCTTAAGTATCAAAATATATAGACAGGTATATTTCACTTATTGACAATGCTATTATTTCCTTTTCTTTTTTTTTTTTTTTTTTTTTTTTTTTTTGAGACAGAGTCTCGCTCTTTCACCAGGCTGGAGTGCAGTGGCGCGATCTTGGCTCACTGTAACCTCCGCCTCCTGGGTTCAAGCGATTCTCCTGCCTCAGCCTCCTGAGTGGCTCGGATTACAGTTGCCCACCACCATGCCCCGCTAATTTTTGTATTTTTAGTAGAGACGGGGTTTCAACAAGTTGGCCAGGATGGTCTCAATTTCTTAACCTCGTGATCCGCCCGCCTCGGCCTCCCAAAGTGCTGGGATTACAGGCGTGAGTCACCGTATTTCACATTTTAAAAATGACTTTCTTTATAATTTTACTCATTTGACCTTATTCAAAACAACCCTGTGAAATAAGTAAGACATACATAATATTTTATAGTGACATAGTAAACAAAAGTACAGAAAAGCTAAGGCTTATTCAAACCCTCCAAGCTAGAAGCTGAGGAGCCAGGGCTTAAGTACATGTTATCATATTCCACCTCGAGGCATATTCCATCACACTATGCCACCTTGATTTGGTGACATTGGAATATACCATTGCTCTTAGTTGAGTTATAGAAGGGAAGCTTCAAACAAAGTCCATTTTGTTATTTTCTAAAAATACATTAAAGATCTAGTGACCCCAATAAGACCTCCTTCTTGAGCTCCAAATACATATATTCAGCTGCATACATAGCATTGTCTGTCTCTTGTATGCCTCAAAACCTCTCAACTCAATGTATTCTAGAAATGAACTGGAGATCTCGCCCCAGCATAGCTGGCTCTCTTCCAGTATTCCCTATCTCTAGCCATTTAATTGCAAAATTAGAAACCTAGGGAGTATCTTTAATATTTCCTTGTTCTAAACCCACCATCTGTGATCAATCATGGGATCTAATACCTTTTTATTCCATCCACTTCTTTCTGTTACCACTTCTAAATATCTTTTGATTCCATCCTCTTCTTTCTGTTACCACCACTACTCAAATATAAGTTTTGTTTGTCATCTGAACGATTGCTAGAGTCTCTTCCAGTATGTTAATACTACAACCTGAAAAAATATTTCCCAAATATAATGATTGTATGCCTTTGCTTAAACCCTTCTCACATTTCCTCTTTGTTCACAAACTAAAGACCACAGTCCCCAGTAGATATTACCAGCCCCTGCCTGGTCTGGTCCCTCCTTCTCTCTCCTGGCTCACTGTTATCACTTCCCCTTGAATCTTTCAGTTGCTTGCCTTACCTCTCCCCCTTGCTCCCTTCCCTGTGCCTGGAATTCTCTTCTTTAATGTAAGTCTCATCATCGTCAGATCTCAGATCCAGCATCACTTCCTCAGGATACCTTCCGTAAACTCCCTGACGAAATCAAATCCCTTTTGATGTTCTTTTACATAGCACTATGTATCCCTCATTCAGAACACTTGTCACAAATGAGATTTTGTGTTGATTTTGGGGGTCATCTGCATTCCTCACTAGATTACAAGCTCTATCTTGTAATCAGTCCTCAGTGTCTATCCGTTAGATGAATGAATTAGTGGATGAATGCTTAAATTCTGTAGTTCTCTATATTTGATCAACTTATACTTAAGAAAAGAGATTTTAGATGATTTCCTCTTTGTATTTCCTGACATCTCCAGAATCGTACTACAGTGCTTGATGCCAAACTATTATGTAATAATGTTGTGGAATCAATCAGTGAAAGGAAACAGATAATTCTGAGCACTGTCTTACATAGAGATATCCACAGAACAACCTTGGTTGAAATAGCTTCTTCACTCTGCTCTCTTAAATACTGAAACTGTTGCTCCTCAGTGTATATTTGAATATGTGATTGTGAATTTGTGTGTGTGTGTGTGCATGCGATCATGTGATGTCAGCACCTTTAAACAATAATTTCAACATAACCTTTCTATGTCTCGTTAACCAAGCCTCATGGTGGGTGCCAGGTGCTTAATGCAATCCCCTAAGGACACCCACATGACATTTGCAGAGGAAAAGCCACTGCAAATATATTTCTTTCATGGCATCAAGTGGATATTGTATGAAAGACTTAGCCAAATGTCAGATAGTCTGTGACTTTAGAGGCTTAGTATAGCCAGAAATTTTGAAACAGTATTGAAAAAAGTAAATTATTCAGATGTCATTAAATGGTTGGATGGTAATTTATTTATAAGAAGCTCAGACCTCTTAAAGCTTATTTTTATTTCTACAGAGGCAAGCTAGGTTAGAGGCAACAGACTTCTCATACCAAGAGGTTGATAAACCAAATGCAATATGTCTCCTGTGTATCTAAGAGTATCCTTTTCCTCCATCTCCACAGCACTGAGAACATCTGGGGCATTGCTCATGAAGTACCCTTATGGATATAATGCATTCACAATACTTTCAGACTTGGTGGCTGCTCTTTCACTTGCTAAAAATATTTGAAAATGTGGCAGTGGGTGTTGATGGATTTTTCTAATCACACTGCACATTTCTAGATATATTATTCCTTAGGTACTCTTTCTTGTTGACATCTTTTGCGTAAAGTGGCTGAATGTTCTTCAGGCCCATAAAGTTTCTAACCAGTGCTTGGCCATTCTTCTTTTAAATAAATGATGTGTGAAAGCAGATGATGCCCCTGGCAACACTTGCAGAGATGGCATAAAACACCTAGCCCCAGTTATCCAGGTTGCAGAAGAGTTTTTCTTTATTTTGGGGGTAATTTAGTAGTTTAGAGTCAAGGAGAGTGATGCTGTGCAGCAGCAAATGAAAATGCAAGTGTAGTTGAGATTGATATACAAATGTGTTATTTCAGACTAGAGCCTTCTCTGATGTGCATGCATGAAGGCAGCTGTTTCCTTCTAGAGAAAATGAAAAGTGCTAGTATTAAGGTAACTGCAGCATCAAAGAGAGATGTTTGTGGTGAGGAGTGAATCGATGTTTCCATTATTGTGCCTTTGATGAAATGCACTAGAAATTTCTTTAGAGTTGGCAAGGCTATCTCGTTATTGTTGTATGTATTACAGAAGACCTAATTGAATGATATTTTAAAGGGACAGTATCCAATTGCTTTACTTTCCCAAATGCTACCCCAAAGCTACAGAAGACTTGCCAGTAGATCTCACTCAGTAAAGGCACTGCTGGAGAATTAAGGAAATACCTTCTGGATAAAACAAAATTGCATCTAGAAATCGAGAGATGCACATCACACTCTGCTAGTGATATGTGGATGTTGGGTTGTGAGTTAACTGGGAAACATGTCTACCTGATACTGGCCAAGGCCTGGGTGTGGGGAAGATCTTCTGAGTCCTCCAAAGCTGCAAAGGGGTGGGGGGCAAATGTACCTTCCATTTGACCTTGCTGGAGGGTCATACCTCTGCAATCCTGATGCACCCCAGTCTACTAAAGTCCTTTCTGATTTCTGGTCAGCTTAATTTGGGCATTTGATCAATTCCTTCTATTCTGACCACCTTATGAGCTTCCCCACTCCTTCTGCCTCCCATGCCAGCTCCTTCTCTGGCCTATAGATTCTCCTGCCATCTTGCATTTTAATTTAAAAGGACTCAGTAAAGACAAGAGATTCATTCTTGGGTATCTTTGTAGATATTTTATAAGAATTTCTGAAGTTTAAAAAAGCAGTGGAAGTAATAGGTTATGGTTGACCAAATTGGAAATGACAAAAGAAAAGCTACTCCCCTCCCTCCATCTTAGAACAAAAGCTCTATAACTTCTTTTGAGGGCTGTGTCTTTGTCAGTTATTTAAGCGGTAGGATTCTCTTTTGTTTCCATCAGGCTATTTCCTCACTGATGACTGAAACAGCTTACACTGTGATGTGTTTAGATTAGCTGGAGGGCTCAATAATCTTATTAAAACTGAGACTTTTGGAAAGATTTTGAGATAGGTTTTGAAGACAGTGCAATCCTAGAAATATAGCTGCTGTTCTCATTGCTGTACAGAGCTGAATGTTTAAACACTCCTCATTTTGACAAGAGACTGCAGTTTTTTAAAAAATGGGCACATGCTCATGTATTCACAGATGCATACATCCTGGCACAGGGGGCCTTCCGTAGGAGATGGAGAGCTGAAAATAGCTATTTTTTTTCTGCGTGAGAGGTAGGATTGCAAAGCTCTCTAATACCATTTATATTCTTGGCAAAATGAAACTTTAACAAATACAGCTGGGTTTGGAGATCAGAGATGAACTCAATGGGATTGCAGACTCCATTGTTTTCAGACACTTCTGGGCCACAGTGGTCTAGAATTGCCCGTAATTTTGATGTAAAAAGCACTTTCTGAAACGCCAGCACACATAATGAAGGGTTGCTGTTATAGTATTAATAGTTGGGGAGTGGGCATGCAGCTAAGGATTTTTGTTGATCACCTCCTATCCGACAAGTTCAATAGTAGCTGACAGATTGACAGACTGGTTAAGCAGCTGATGCAGTGTTAGGCGTGGTAGCTGGCAACACAGGACCCAGTACAGAGGAGGTGCTTGTCCCATGCAGGCTTTGCCAATTGGACTGTAACTGGGGCAGGTGCTGGAGTGTATCTGGATTGCAGAGGGCCTAAAAATTCAAAAGGAAATGTAAACTTGACTTCTGGAATGCTGGATCCAAAGAAACTGTGACTTTCATTTATATCCTCATTTAAAACCCTCAGATTAAAAATGTAATTGTGTTGAGATCCTCCAGGATTAGTAGGTGATGATAACTTTCTCAGTAGCTATTGGCAGAAACAGGCTTCCTGTCTCCTCACCCGGTGGAGATAAAGCTGCTGGGGATTAACTAGGGATGACCATGGCTTTGAAGCTTTTCCTCTGAGGAATATGAGTGGGACTAAAGGGCACTTTTCACTTAAAGAAAAACATTGCATTTTTATTAGGTCCTTTTCCATTCTTATAAAAATGATTTATATATAATTTAAGAGAAATATCTCTAGCTCTGCTCACCTACAGCAAGTGGCCACTGCTCTTACAGATGTCTCATTAGTACAATGGAGGTGTGCTATCTTCATCACCATAGAAACACCAGGAGGTGGAGCAACCACCTAATGGGTGTGGCCCATAATCAGAGATACCCTGTGATACTGGAATGTTACCACTGATCTATTTGAGCAGAGTTCTGAATGACAAAACTGGTTTAATGTTAGCTATGAACTTGTATTCAGTGAGAGAAGGGCAGTAAGGATCTCCATTCATGTCAGTGTTGCTTTCAAGAACATTCATTCGAATGAACAACCTTTAGCAAAACTGTGGCTCTGGTGGCCTATGTCACCCCAAGCATGCTTTTTCTTTTCTTTTTTAATTTTTCGAAATGGAGTCTTGCTCTGTTACCCATGCTGGAGTAAAGTGATGCAATATTGGCTCACTGCAACCTCCATCTCCTGGATTCAAGCGATTCTTGGGTTCAAGCCTCCTGAGTAGCTGGGATTACAGGCACCTGCCACCAGACCCGGCTAATTTTTGTATTTTTATGTAGAGATGAGGTTTTGCCATGTTAGCCAGGCTGGTCTCAAGCTCTTGACCTCAGGTGATCTGCCCTCCTCGGCCTCCCAAAATATTTGAATTTACAGGTGTGAACCATGCACCGCACCCAGCCCCAAGCATGCTTTTTCTATATGATGTCCTAGACTTTCTGGTCTCTTCTTCACCTTCTTGGTGTCCATTTTAGTAACCTGATACATTTATTAGAGGGAAAACCACATTTGCTGAAATAACGAATGGAAGATACGGCATCTATATGCTTTAAGAAGGGTACTCAGGCAGGCAACAGTACCTTTCCCAAAGCAATTATGTTCCCATGGTAGAAATTCAGCCATGGCAGTGTTTTAGTTAAGATAGGTGGCTCCAGCCACAGGTGCTCCAGAAGGTAGAGCAATGCAGCCTCAGGTTTCCCTGTGTACTTTCATCTGCTTCCTCTATGGGCTGACCTTGTCTTCATGTACGTGCTGATTTTTTGTGTTAATAACACTGCCCTAGTGCTGACTACTTTGCTTGAATCCAGATCCTAGATTTCTCGTTTTCCAGTTGGACTCAGGAATTCTTCTGCTTGTCCCTTCCTTTGCAAGTCCCTATGACCTTAAGCTCTTGTCTGCCCGACCAGGCCAGGCCACTTATGCTCCCTTCATTCTCTGCCTATATCTTGACCACTCACTGTGGTATGAAGGCACCTGGCCTTTTAAACTCTGGGTCATTCTTTCAATTTTAAAAATGGGATTTTAACATACATACCGAAAAGCATACATCTCATGAGTCTGATGAATTTTCATTAACTGAATACACTCATGAAACCAGCAACCTGATCAAGAAACACCACTGGCATCTGAGAATTACTTGCATGCTTTTTCAGCCACTACCTTCCACCCTCAGTGGAGCCACTCTCCGTCAAGGTCATTTTTTATTTCATGCAGACAGCTAAACTAGGAAAGCAACAGATAGAAAATAAGTTTTCTCAAAAGAAATGTTAGAAGGTAGCAAGGGAGGTAAACAATAGAGAAGAAGAAATACTTTAAATGTTAATATTAGAGAACTAGACTAAACCAAATAGAAGAATTTATTGACATTCAGTAATCCCAGTTAATCAAGAAAATTCATAAGGACAATTTGAAAAAATTTTCATTTAAAATTAACAGGTTTCAGTTTTTAAAATGTACCACTTTCTGTACGATAATTATAATACCCAGTGTCGGGTATTATATTTTGAAATAGTATTGATGGGTGTGCAAATGAATTTTCCTTCCTGGAAAATATCTTGGCAATATATATCAGAAAACATACACATATTCATAACTTTAACCCAATGGTTCAGTTCAGAAGCTCTAGGCATAACAGTGCTTATCAAAGTCATTTATAATGGGAAAAACTAGGAAGAAACTTACTGCCTAACATTAAGGGACTTTAAATTATGGTATATACATTTACTGGGGTATTATGCAGCCATTAAAATAGTGACCATAATATCCATGTAGCGACATAGGTATATATTAATACCTATTAAATACATATAGGCATATCTTGGAGATATTGTGGGTTCAGTTCCAGGCCACTAAAATGAAGCAAATATCACAATAAAGCAAGTCACATGAACTTTTTGGTTTCCCCATGCGTATAAAAGTTATTTTTATGCTATACTGTAGTCTATTAAGTGTATAATTGCATTACGTCTAAAAAATGTACATATCTCAACTTAAAAATACCTTATTGTTAAAAAATGCTGATGATCATCTGAGCCTTAAGCAAATTATAATCTTTTTGCTGCTGGAGGATCTTACCTTGTTATAGATGACTGCTAAGGGTGGTGGTTGCTGAAGACGGGGGTGGCTGTGGCGATTTCTTAAAATGAGGTAACAGTGAAGTTTGCTGCACTGACAACTCTTCGTTTCAGGAAAGATTTTTCTGTAACATGCAATGCTGTTTGACAGTTTTTTACCCACAGTATAACTTCTTTCAAAATTGGAGTCAATCCTCTCCAGCCCTGCAACCCTGATAAATCCTGCTTTATCAACTATGTTTATGGAATATTTAAAATTCTTTCTTGTCATTTCAACAATGTTTACAGCATCTTTACTGAGAGTAGATTCCATCTCAAGAAACCACTTTCTTGGCTCATCTGTAAGTAGCAACTCCTTATCTGTTCAAGTTTTATTATGAGATTGCAGCAATTTAGTCACTTCTTCAGGCTCCACTTATAATTCTACTATTCTTGCTATTTCTACTGTGTCTGCAGTTACTTCCCCCACTGAAG
This sequence comes from Pan troglodytes, assembly GCF_028858775.2. Taxonomy (NCBI): domain Eukaryota; kingdom Metazoa; phylum Chordata; class Mammalia; order Primates; family Hominidae; genus Pan; species Pan troglodytes. The sequence continues at coordinate 117,097,199 of NC_072406.2, forward strand.
TCTTGAACCTCTCAAAGTCATCCGTGAGAGTTGGAATCAACTTCTTTCAAACTCCTGTTCATGTTGATATTTTGATCTCCTCCCATGAATGTTCTTAAAGGCATCTAGAATGATGAATGCTTTCCAGGAGGTTTTCAATTTACTTTGCCCAGATCCATCAGAGAAATCACTGTCTATGGCAGCTATAGTCTTATGAAATGTATTTCTTAAAATAATAAGACTTGAAAGTTGAAATTTCTATTTGATCCATGGTCTGCACAGTGGATATTATGTTAACAGGCATAAAAATAACAATCTATTTGTTTATCTCCATCAGAGCTCTTGAGTGACCAGGTGCATTGTTAATAAGCAGTAATAGTTTGGGAGGAATCTTTTTTTCTTAGTAGTAGGTCTCAACAGTGGGCTTAAAATATTCAGTAAACCATACTGTAAACAGATGTGCTGTCATGCAGGCTTTGCTGGTCCATTTATAGAGCACAGGCAGAGGAGATTTAGCATAATTTTTAAGGGCCCTAGGATTTTTCAAATCATAAGTGAGCATTGACTTCAACTTAAAGTTGTCAGCAGCGTTAGCCTGGGTGAGTCTTCCTGTCCTTTGAAGCTTTGAAGCCAGGCATTGACTTCTCCTCTCTAGCTGTGAAAGTCCTAGATGACACTGTCTTCCAATAGAAGGCTGCTCATTGACAATCTTGTTTTGTGTATCCACCATCATCCATGATCTTTGCTAGATCTTCTGGATAACTTGCTGCAACTTTTCCATCAGCACTTGCTGCTTTACCTTTCACTTGTATGTTATGGAGATGGCTTATTTCCTTCAACCTCATGAACCAGCTTCTGCTACTTCAAACTTTTCTTCTGTAGCTTCTTCACCTCTCTCAGCCTTCATAGAATTGAAGAGAGGGCTTTGTTCCAGATTAGGCTTTAGCTTAATGGAATGTTGTGGGTGGTTTGATCTTGTATCTAGACCACTAAAACTTTCTTTATATCAGCAATAAGGCTGTTTAATTTTCTTATCATTTGTGTGTTCACTGGAGTAGGACTTGTAATTTCCTTCAAAAACTTTTCCTTTGCATTCACAATGTGGCTGTTTGGCGCAAGAGACTTCACTCTCAGCCTCCTGGCTTTCAACGTGCCTTCCTTACTGAGCTTAATCATCCCTAGCTTTTGATTTAAAGTGAGAAACATGCAACTCTTTCACATGAACACTTAGAAGCCATTGTAGGGCTATAAATTGGCCTGATTTGAATGTTGTTATGTCTTAGGGAATAGGGGTGCCTGAAGACAGGGAGAGAGATAGGAGAATTGTCAGTAGATGGAGCAGTCAGGACACACACATTTATGGATTAAGTGAACCATTTTCTATAGGTGTAATTTGTGGTGCACCTATACAAAACAATTACAATGATAACATCAAAGAACACTGATCACAGATCATCATAACAGATATAATAATAATGGAAAAGTTTGCAATGTTGTGAGAATTCCAAAAATGTGATGTACAAACACAAAGTAGGCACATACTCTTGGAAAAATGGTGCTGATAGACTTGCTTGATGTAGTTGCCACAAACTTTAAATTTGTAAAAAACCCAATATCTGTGAAGCACAATGAAATGAAGTATGCCTGTACGCATTACATATTACATATATAAATATATACAACTGTGTACATAATATATATTAAGACATACTTTTAAATACAAGTATGCAAAAAATAAGGTAAGGTAAAGAAAGGAAGGAATGAAAGACGGAACGAAGGAAGGACGGAATGAATGTAGGAAGGGAGAAAAAAGGAATGAAGGAGAAAAATTATTTTAAAGAATGGAAGGAAATATTCCCAAATACTAGCTAGGTCCGTTAAGATGATGGAACTATGTTTGTGGGGCTTTTTTTTTGCATACCATTTCTTTTCCAAATTTTTTATTATTTCATTACATTGCTTTCATAATTAAAAATTCTTTAAAGTAATATGCCATGACTAGTTTATGTTTATCCTAGTTATAAGGCAGTGCTCTTAAAAAATGCTTGAGATGTAAATGGGGCTGATTTAGTAAAACCCTTTCAAATCCTTATTTAATCCCTTTTCAAGAAGGAGTATGTTGTAGAAGAAAATTTCCCTGAACTAAAATATGCAGCCTGAGATTTCTCTTTTCTTCAGCGTTATTTTCACTGTCGTCCTTTTAGAACTCTGAAATTCTAGGAATATTTTTTTTTCTCCTAACAAAAAGTGTACTCTTGTTGGATGTAACCTCAATCTATATTATTTACAACTTAGCAACAAATGTAGGGTTTATTATTTAAAAGGCACCCACCATAGGTAGATGTTAAGGAAGTGATTTATTCTGGTAGTTTTTCAGATGAATTTTCCGGCTCCATCCCAAAATTGAATTAGTATTTGCTTATTTGCTTTGACAGCTGTAATGGAAATAAATGCTTCTGGAGCCAAGGGGTGTAGACAATTCTAATGAATTGAGCTTTGAGCCTAGGAACTCTTACATGCCCCATGTTACTTTACTCAGAGTTGGATGTATAGCTGCTCCTTGGAAATAGAGATACATGTCCTGAAGTACCACCTTCCCATGTGTGGCACTGACAAATTCTCTCATATATGTGATTATGTTGAATTTTCATAAGCAGCTGCCAGGTAGATATTATTTCCAAGATACAGAGGAGCATATGACTCTTGAAGGGCATTCTAACTTGTTCAAGGTCACACAGCCAGTGAGGGGACTGCCTGCTCTCTATCCTAGGCCTGGCTGAGGTACAGCCACCACACCCCACTCTTCCTGGTTGATAGGTGGGCTTTCCCTTGCCTTAAGACAGAACTGCATATGGGCCACTTTTACGCTGAACCCCAGCTCCAGAGAGCACAATAGAGTAAGACAACAAAATCAGCCATGTGGAAACCAAACCTTCAAATGAATCCAGTGGTTCTTATGGCATATTTCTCAGCTGGTGGCAGTTTCTGGAGTGGGACTTTGAGGGTAGAAGCCATCAGACTGCTTGCTGATGATAAGACATAGGACTAATTAATTCTGCCTCAAGCAAAAAATAAACAACAACAAGGCAGTTGTGTTTTAAGGGGATTTTGTCCAGTTTTGTTCGCTTTTCCCATTAATTTATTCAAATCTTTGAGTTAATATATAGATTAAACCAAGGTGTTTGTCATTTAAATAGGTAATACTATGATCTCAAATTTTTAAAGGAAGCTTTTGGAGACAACATCTTTAATATGGTAATGAAGAGAGAAGTTGAAATCATGTAACTTCATTTACAAATCATGAATATGTATTATGCTTTAAATGAAAAGAAGGACTAAAACAGATATAGTGTTTGTTCAATTTGCTAAAGAGAAGACAATTTGTCAAGATTCTTTCCCCAAAACTCAAGCAATATGCAAATGTAGGAAAATCAGACCCCCGTGTTAATTCCATGGCATGATGAATATTTTTATAATCCTAATTAGTACCAGTCATTTAGTCTAGCAATTTCCCCCAATCTAGCCAATTTGAAATTAAAATAGATGCCTTGATTACAAAACTCATTAGCAAAGAAGCACCCTTCTCACTAACCAGTTCATTTAAAATGCACAAACTGAATGAAGTGTGGAACACTTGTGTTGTCAATTGGCATAAGTGAAGTGAGTCTTAATTGGAAGCATTGTGAAGTATTTGTATTGCTGCGTGTTTCATTGCCGTATAATATATCATTCATTACATGTAACAAAAGCAACTTTTAAATGGTTTAATTAAACGGAGTTTGTGCACTTGGTAATTTTTATAAAGTCAAATGTCACAATTGTTTGCATTTGGAGTACTGACGGGTATTAATGTCAGGAAGATGAAGTCTGACTCTGCATTTATCACTCAGATTATGCGAAGAATGGCAGGTTTAATGTGAGAGGAGAAAATTAATTATAGAACATTGACTTCTTACTTAAAAGTACCAACGTGCATATTGTCCTTGTGAATTTGGGCGTAGGAATTTCAGAACTACCTGATTTATGGCTGGAAATGGAGTGGAAGGGCCTGGCAGAGGACTAGGAGTGGAATATAAGGAGAAAATAACACTCTGGAATTTTTCTTTTGTAATTTCATGTTTAATCAAGGGAGGAAGTAGTAGGTGGAGAGAAATGCTATCCTGTGTATTTTCATCCACTCCAAAGAGCAATAGAGATGTGTAGCAATGCAGACTGATGTTCTGTCTAAGCAGAATGTGATGCAAGTGGGATGGGGGAGGAAATTGGCTTCAGACCAGGGAAATGCTGCAGATGGGGACTCCACAGAAGTCCCGAACTGAGGCCAGAGAGCAAGGAGTTCAAGGATGATTTTCCAGTGGAAGAGGAGGCAGAATGGGCTGTAATAGTGGCAGTTCTGTAGGCATAAAGTGTAAGGCAAATATAGAAGCTGAGGTTCCCCTGATGTTTCTTCTCTGTGTAATGCAGGTGTCAGCTGTTGCCTCATATTTATGTTATTTCAACCCACTTCAACAAGGAGGCAAAACTCAGCCATGTCACTGATTTCTGTGAGAAATCCCATGTTAGCAGACACTGTTGATGTCCTGCCTATACCCACTAGATATTTCTATTCTAGTGTGCTCCTGCTGATTTCTGACTGCCAATATTTGCCTTTCTTTGCCTGAGGGCTTTCTCTGAGGCCTCTGGAGGCTACTCTACCCCTCTGTGCAGAAAGCTATAGAAGTACCTGAGAATTAGGAGCAGCCTTAGCCAAAGATAGCAGAATTTGGTGTATAGATACCTCAGCTCTCTCACTGTCATGTGTGGTAACTCTGAGACATGTGTCTTATACTTTTTATCTAGAATTTCCCAATGGAATGAAACTCTAGTTGCCCACAAAGTTGGCCGGCTTCGTAGCACCACATATTGACTGCGTTCTCTTACTTGGGTAATTCTCTACTTTAATACCAATGGGTTTTATTTTTTCATCTCCCAAATAAACTACTTACACTCTAGTCCTTGGCTTGGGGCCTGCTCCTGGGGAGACTCTAACCAGTTGTGCCAAATATTATGTGATCTTGGTGGTGGTAGCGGAAGATTTGTGAGGTCAAGGATGGGGATCACAAAACCTAGGTTTCCACCCAGGAATTACCCTTTGACATTTCTATGTTCCTAATCTCTCCTGAACCCCTCCAACTCCCCAGGCTGTCCACCTGGGACACCTGTGAATATGTTACTCTAGGGAAAAAGGGACTTTATAGATGTGATTAAGTTTTATCCCAGATTATCTTGAGGGACCCAATATAGTCATAAGGGTCCTTTTAAGAGGGAGGCAGGAGAGTTAGAGTCACAGAAAGATGTTACACGGAAGCAGAGGTTGCTCTGAGCTCTTTGAAGATGAGGACTGGCTGGAAAAGGCAAGGAAATGGTTTTTCCCCTGGAGCCTCCAGAAGGAATGCAGTCTGGCTACCTTGATTTTAACCTCATAAGCCTCATTTCAGACTTCTCACTTCCAGAGCTGTTCTAGAATAAATCTGTGTTGTCTTAACCACTAAGTTAGTGGAAATTTGTTACAGTAGCAATAGGAAATTAATACACTTACCAGCCCTTTCCTTGGCTTCACTGGACCTCCTGTCCCAGAGCAAGCAAAATCAACTGCTTGTCTCCACCAGCTTCTTGAAAGCCCAGGCATTCACTGACCCAGATACGGTGCATCCAGGACATACTTTTGACTCCAGTTTCCATTGATCCCTGTGGTCCTGAAATAAGAAAAGTTTCTTCTTGCGGGTGGAAAAAAAAATGTTCTCTATATTGTTTACTTATTGTAGCAGTTTGTTTGGGGTGCTATAGCAAAGTACCACAGACTGAGTGGCTTAAACAATAGAAATAGACTGAGTGGCTTAAACAATAGAAATGTATGGTCTCATGGTTCTGGAGGCCATACATTTCTGAGATCAAGGTGTTGGCAGGGTTGATTTCTTCTGAAGCCTCTGTCTTTGGCTTGAGCATGGCCAGCTTCTCCCTGCGTCTTCATAAGATCTTTCCTCTATGTTTGTCTTTCCTCTACGTGATCTTTCCTCTACGTCTTTCTATGTCCTGATTTCCTCCTCTTCTTTTTTTTTTTTTTTTTTTTTGAGACAGAGTCTTGTTCTGTTGCCCAGGCTGGAGTGCAGTGGTGCGATCTTGGCTCACTGCAACCTCTGCCTCCTGGGTTCAAGCAATTATTCTGCCTCAGCCTCCCGAGTGGCTGGGACTGCAGGTGCGTGCCACCATACCCAGCTAATTTTGTATTTTTAGTAGAGACAAGGTTTCGCTATATTGGCCAGGCTGGTCTCGAACTCCTGACCTTGTGATCCGCCCACCTTGGCCTCCCAAAGTGCTGGGATTATAGGCATGAGCCACTGCACCTGGCCGATTTCTTCTTCTTACGTGAACATCGCTTATATTGGATTAGGGCCTGCTCTAATAACCTCATTTGAACTTATTTACGTCTTTAAAGACCCAGTCTCCATATATAGTAACATTCTGAGGTACTGGGGGTTAGGACTTCAACCTGTGGATTTGTGGGGATGCATTTCAGCCCATAAGACATATGCATGTCAAGGTTGCTGAATAATGAAAGTCTTATTGCCCTTTGTGTCCCTGCTGCCCTGTGTGAGGGGGACAGTAGAAGTCTCTTCCTGCTGTGTAGCATGAGATATTCCCGAGACATATGGAATGGAGCCAACCACCAGGAAAATTGGCAGTAGAGTGTGGGGGAGAGAACAGGGGGTAGGGCTTATTCCTGAGATGGAAACCAGATCCATGTGAGAGGCCCTGAGCCTGGTCAGGAGGATTCCAAGCTGGTCTTTGGCCTTGACCCTGGACAAGATTAGGAAATCTTGGAAGACACAAGAAAAAAGATGGTGCCCAGACCATGAGGACCACTTGGAAGAACATCGAGGGATCAGAGTCTAAAAGAAGTCTCAGATGGAAACTCGTATTTTAGAACCATGGCTATTTGTTGTATAAGCTAGATGTGTTTTGTTTCAGTTTTGGCATTTTGTTTTTGTTCTGCCTTTGTATTTGAAAATGTCAGCAGATCTCAGATGTGCCAGAAGTTACAGAAAGTTTGGTTGACCCGAATGTGTTGCAAATCTTCCTGAAGTTTATCATTGGCTTCCCCTTAGCTTGGAGGATAAAGTGAAAGCCTTTAGCTCAGCACATGAAGCCTTTTAACGTGGATCCTAACTTTCTACCTCCTCTTTTTAAGCACTCCATTCACTCATGCAACAGGAAATGTGTCTTCCTATTTCACACCAAAGTGCCCTGGCACACATGCTTTCTTCTAGGAGTCCTTTACTTCCCCACTTCATCTAGCTAGTCCTGAGTCCTGCTCATCTTTCAAAACTCAAAGAAAACAAAACTTTCTGGAGAAAGCTTTGCCTAGACAGACTTTACCTATGAAACCCTAACTAATCTAGGTTTTTAAGAAAAGTGTAGAAAGAAACCTTTTTTATTTAATGGTTTTACATTTATTAGGTATGTTTTTTTTTTCTCTGTGTTTAGGACATTTAAAGACCTGAATGAGAGTTAAAGAGGACCTGTATAAAGGTTATAATTGTGGGGTTGGAAAGAAAGGGAAAAATTATCAAGTGATTTGAAAATAGAATCAAAATTTGTGACTGCCTAGAAGTCACAGGGGAGAGGGTGCCTGATAACACTGACCATGACAAGAATCAAAGGACATCATAGATCTGATGGTCTGATTGCCTACAAAAATATCTAAGGCCAAGGGCTATGCCTGCTCATGGCACACTTCTTTCCTGACAAAGGAGATGCTCGTTTCCCAAATGCACTTAGTGGAAGAGGGGAGCGTCTGGTCGGCGCTGTTGCCGAGGTGCACTGTAGAGGGGATAATGACCTTCCTTTGTGGTTGTTCTTCCCTGTAGTTGCTTTTCTGACATTTTGCCTCGTGCCTCCCTTGGCTGCTCTCAGAGCCGGAGGCAGGATCTACCAGTAGCTGTCTGAGTAAGTTATTGAAACAGGCTTTTTAAAATGGAGACTTTAATTTGAAGTGTTTGGTAGAGATACCAGGGTTGTAATCTAGAAGCTTTCTAATAGGCAGCTAGGGAATGAATGACGGGAAAAAAGATACGTTAGCTTTTATTTCTTCAAATATGATCATGTCAATATTGGGCATGAATGTTTTCATAATTGAAATGCTGAAAGGTGGCTGGGAAATTCACTCTCCCTTGAGTCTATCTCAGGCATAGATGGTCTCTTGAACTTTCTAGCCCAGAGGCTTCAGTCCCTGAAGGGAGCTTTAAGATTTCATTAGTAGATCATTACTCTTGATATAATCTGCCTACCCTTAGGTTTGCACAATGTCTTTCCCTTTTTTTGATGCTGAAAATGCCAGTTTAATAATCAGGGAAAAAGCTCATTTAATCTCCATTATAGGTATCATGACTTAATCATTAAAGATACTGAAAAGTATGCCCCAACATTTGTCTTTTTTCCTCCAAAGTAGCTTACTACTCAATAGCAGAGTCTGACAAATGCTAACAAATATCCATTTTTAAATCTCAAAGAAATTTTCTCATAGTGAATACTGGTAAAAAGGAAAATGAAGAAAAGAAGCAGAGACAGCAAAATCCATCTGTTCCCTTCCAGCACATGTCTTTGAGAGTATCAGTACCCTACTGTCTATTACCCAGATACCAAATGAAGTACATGATACTCAACAAATACTTATTGAGCACTTACCATGTACCAAGACCTAGAGATGCAATAATGGATTTTGTTACCATCTTTGCTATCATACAGAGAGAACTGCTGATCAAATAAGTAACTGATGGCAATTGCAATAAGTGCTGTAAAATAGAAGCATGGATGGTTAGAGTATATATTAGGGAGGAGGTCTGACCTATCTACAAAAATGTTTGATATGATTTCTGTATTGAAGAGTTAAGGTGTTCACTGAGAGTGAAATCTTTTTAGATGCTCATAAACGTTATTTAACATAAAACTAGGGTCACTCTGTGAGTTGCCTTCAGATTTTTTAAACAACTTTATTGAGGTATAATTGACACTCAGTAACTGCACAAATTAAAATATATAAACTTGATAAAATTTTGATATGAATACACCCATGCAGTCATCACTACAGTCAAGAATCTGAGCAAATCCGTCACTTTCAAAAGTTTCCTTGTGCTCCTTTGTAATTCTTTTCTTCCATCCTTTTTCATCCCCTCACCATATTCACAATTGGTGGTACTCTTTATATCACTAGAGATTAGTTTGCATTCTCTAGAATTTCATATAAAGGGAATCATAAAGAATGAACCCTTTTTTGCACAGCCTGTTTCTCTCATAATTATTTTGTGATTGATTTATGTTGTATGTTTCAACAGTTTCCTCTTTTATTGTTTCGCTGATAATATTATGTGGACATAGCACAATTAGTTTATCCATCCACATGTTAACGGGCATTTGGATTGAACCTAGGAAAATAAAGTTGCAATGAGAATTCATGTATAAGTGTGTTTATGAACATTTCTCTTGATTTCTCTTGGGCAAATAGTAGTGGAATGGCTGGATCATATGATAGAGGTAGTTTCAAATTTTTAAGAAAATGTCAAACCATTTCCTAAAGTGTTTGTGCTATTTTTTCATTTCCACTAATAATTCATGAGATTTACAGTTTCTTTATATTCTTAGTAACACTTGGAATAGCCAGTCTTTTTAATTTTGGCTTTTCTTTTTTCATTTTCTTTTCTTTCTTTCTTTCTTTTTTTTTTTTTTTTTTTTTTTTTGAGACGGAGTCTTGCTCTGTCGTCCAGGCTGGAGTACAGTGGCATGATCTCGGCTTACTGAAAACTTTGCCTCCCGGGTTCAAGCAATTCTCCTGCCTCAGCCTCCTGAGTAGCTGGGATCACAGGTGCACGCCACCACGACCGGCTAACTTTTGTATTTTTAACAGAGACAGAGTTTCACCATGTTGGTCAGGCTGGTCTCAAACTCCTGACTTCGTGATCTGCACACCTCTGCCTCCCAAAGTACTAGGATTACAGGCGTGAGCCACCACACCCAGCTAATTTTAGCTTTTCTAGTAGATGTGTATTGATAGCTCATTGTGGTTGTAATTTCCATTCTTTTAGTGACTAAGGATGTTGAACATCTTTTCATACACTTATTTTCTATCTATATGTTTTCTATGGTTTTTGCCTATTTTAAAATGGGCAACTTGTGTTCTTACTATTGAATATTGAGAGTGTTTCTATATTCTGGATAAAAGTCCTTTTTCAAATGCGTGATTTACAGTGCTTTCTCCCATGTCATAGCTTATCTTTTAATTCTCTTGACGGTGTCTCTCAATGAAGAGAAGTACAATTTATCAATTTTTTGGATCATATTATTTGAGTCATATCCAAGAAATATTTGCCTAAGTCAGTGTTACAATTATCTTTTTATTTTGCCTTTTACTAGCTGCTATTATAGTTTTAAGTTTTATGTTTAGGCCAATAATCAACTTTGAGTTAAATTTTTTATACGGTGCAAGGTATAGATCAAAGTTTATGATTGTTGCATATGGATACCAAATTATTCTAACACAGTTTATGGAAAAGACTATTCTTTCTCCATTGAATAGCCTGTACAGTTTTGTCAAAAATTAATTGGCCATATATGTGTGGGCTCTATTCTATGTCTGGACTCTATTCTGTTCCATTGATCTATTTGCTTATCTTGACACCAGTACTACATTATCTGGATTTCTTGGTCACTGTGGTACTTCACATTTTCGTATGAATTTGAGAATCAATTTGTTTATTTCTACCCCCTACCTCCAAAAAAATGGCTTTTGGAATTTTGGTTGGGATTGCATAAAGTCCAGTAGACTAATTTGAGGAGAATTGGCCTTTTAAACATATTGAGTCTTCTGATTTGTGAACACAGCCATCTCTTTATTTGTTTTGGTTTCCTTTTAATTTGATTCAGTGATGTTTTATACTTTTTAGCTTATAGATCTTGCACCTCTTTTTTAATCAGATTTATTCCTAAACATTGCGTAAACTTGACTTTTTAAATGGCATTTAAAAAAATTTCTGCTGTTTTTGTTGCCAGTACATAGAACAAATGGAAAAATCAGTAAGAACATAAAAGAACTGAACAATTCAACCAACTAACTTAACTTTATTGACATCTCTAGAGCACTTCATCTAACGCAAGTAGAGCACACACTCAAGTGCCCATGGAACATTTATCAAGATAGGCCATATTCTGGTCATTTGTGACTGAGTACAAATATTGTAACTTTAATCTGGAAAATGGTACTATTTTACTAGTTTCTGAGAAATATGAAAATTACTTAATGTGTGAGAAAGCATTTTGAAACAATTAGAGGGATTTTCAGAGCTAAGACTTAATAATAGAAAAAAAAATTTTACTACCAAAATGTGTCTTCAAATGTCAAGCAAGTACAAACTTCTGCCCTCACCTGTCACTGAAGAAGGAAAGTTAGCATCTCAAGAGTTCAGTGGAGGGAGATCCAGCGGGGATGTGTGGATGTTGAGAAGAGTGGCATTTATTTTTTCGATGATCCCTGGAAGAGGTGTGAGATTTGCACATGGAGAGGATATTCTAGATAGTGCAAACAGCCCAAATAAACTTGTGAAGGTGGAGAAAGGGGGCTATAGCTAAGATTAGCAAGGGGAATAATAGGGGAATGTGATGGAGAATAATAGGAAATGTGATCAGAAAGTTACTCTGAGGTCAGAGAGTGAGGTATTTGGGTGCTAATCTGGGAAACTTATGCTTTATTATGTAGACAGGAAACTATTTCTTTTAACACAGTTCACATGGAAGTTGGGAACTGTCTATATTAAAGTAACAAAGGCTATTTCAGTAGGTAATTTCTTTCGTATGAACTAACCATTGAAAACCTAAAGGAAATCTTCAGTTTTGCCTTTCATCAATTTCATATGAACCCCTAATTTGTGTCATAACTTTAGACATGAACATTTCTGATTGTGTTTCTTTTGTTTTGAGACTTAACATTTCCATCAATAATCTGATCCCATCTAGGAAATCAAGTCTAGATCAGGCAATACCCTGACTCTAAACCTCTGCTGTTATAATCATTGGAAAAAGCCCACTGTAGATGCTTCCAGTCTTGGGAGAAGAAGAAGGTACATCAGGGATTGAGGGTGAGGAAGATGCATATATGTGCTTTTTGTTTTCTTGGGGTCTGTCCCTTGGGGATTATCTCTACAGCCTTTAGAATCTGGGATTCACAGTCGAGCACTTACAGATCTCCTCTTCTTCAATGTCTGTGTCATGTGTGTATCTTAGCTCTGTAACATGGCTAATTTTCTCATGCCAGAGCCTCCTTTTTCATTCAGCAAATCTTTACTGAGGACTTGATGGATTTAAATAATTGTACACAATGCTTGTGTGGATATAATGATGAATCAATGAAGTGTCTCCATCTGGTAGAATGGAAAAAGTAATGAACTGTTAATCACATATGGTGCTATTGGAACCTTAGGGACCCAGTAAAGTTCTGAGATGATCAGCAGGAAATGGCCTTTGTAGACTGTACAGAATGGGAAAGGCAGAATGCTGAATGTTGGAGGATGAGGGGGATTTTACCAGTGAAAGGAACCTACCAGGTGTTTATTAGGTGCTCAATACATACCTGATGACAGGTCAGTTATGGAAAAAGAGGTTCAGTTGGGAAGAACATATAATTTGGTGGAAATCTCATAGTTTATTCCCAGTTGAAAGTAGACTTCCTTGAAAGAGACAGTGCAAGGCTCTGGAAAGAGAATTGGACTTGGATTCTAAAGGCCTGGATTTAATTCCCTGATTCTCTTTTTCCCAGATGTGTTATGTGGGGTGGATGGCTTAACCTCTCTGAACCTGCCTCATTTTCTGTACATTGAAAATAATGATGGAAAGATGACAGGTGTGCTGTGAGAATCAAGCAGGAGAAATTATACAGATGTGCTAAGCACTGTTTTGTTGAGAGATCTCTGCTTGTCATAAACCAGCTCTGCAGAATTCTCCTCCAGGCCTCACAGCTGAGCAGAGGACATCAATTTTCATATGATTTGAAATTTTCATATGGTTAACCCAACTCAGAATTCCTTCTCCTTCAGGGCAGTTATTTTTTTGTATCTCTTCTTCTTTGCTACTTTGAATTTTAACCTTTCTAAGACTTCAGGGGTTGCTTTCTCTGGACTGAAGTCATCTGCTAAGATTCTTTGAACCCTCAGTCTCCTTAATGCTTAGTTTTTCAGATTCAGAACTAGAAAGGCCAGAGGTCTCAGGCAGAGGAGGTCGGCTGGGTAATAGTTGGCTAATGGGACCGTACATCACTGAGGACAGTTTCCCAGTGGAGAATCATCGGCCCTTGAGTAATATGAAGTGTGGACATCTGTGACTGGCTTATCTTTACTGGTTAAGTCACAAGCTGGGGTTCGGACTCCATTTGCAATTCATCAAGGCTCATGTTCTCTAATTACAGAATTAAAGACAGGAATACTCAGATGATCCAGGTCTTTGTCTTTATCGTGGAAGTATACACAAAGGGGGAAGTTATGATGATGTGTGAACGATGACATTTTCAGCATTTCAGCAGTGCCAGTGTCACTTGGTGGCAAACCTTCGTATTACTGGTGTAGATGCATGCCCTCATGCTCCGTTGTAAAAGTGGAAAAGGAGAGAAAAAAATACATCATTTATTTTAAAACCGTCCCTTTTTTGTTTTTACTAATACTTCTAGGTATAAAATTTATTTTATATACTCTCATTGGTAAATTATTTTTAGTCATTTTTGCTGCTGTTTTATCCTCTACTTTTTCTTAACTGGTTCATACAGAATCTTTGAGCTAGATAGGTCCAACCCTGAAAACGTTTGTATATTGGCTCTGACCAGCTGCCACGTAGTTTTGATTTACATACTTCCAGTTTGAGGGAGCTCAATCCCTCAGAAAGCAGACAATTCCAGTTTTAGAAAACTCTAGTTATTAGCCAAGGGTTTACGGCATTAAAATAAAATCTGCTTCATCTAAATTTCTGCCTGTTGGAAATAGTTTTCCCTTATTCACTACCTTGTTCAAATATTGTCCTGTGCTCTGAAATCCATAAGCAAGTCCTCCCCACTCCCTGCACAACTTCAAATAGATGTCCTTAATACCTGTTCCTTTACCCTTGTCTTATGTAGGTTGAGCATCTCTTGCTCCACAGGATCACTTCTGAAAACCCTGATCTACACCCCATCATATAAGGGTGAGGCAGAAGGGTTTATTCCCCGGGAGGCCACCCTTGGCCATTCAGACACATGCAAAGAGTTTGGAAGAATGCTTTATGATCCTTTACTCTGGGATCATCGTGGTCCAGCCCATTAGTTCACAAGTGGGACTCAGACTCCAAAGTGGTTTCTCTGCTCCATCCCACTAGCTCCTTCTCCTGTGATTATTTTATCCCAGGGGTTTTCATATGGCCACCTTCTTGTGATGGGCAGATGAGTTTCCTTTCTCTGTGACTACCTGCCTTTTACTTGGCCCCTGGTCCTCCAAAAACTTTTTTTTCAATAATGAACAATTCAGTATGGTGGTAGCATAAAGTACAGTCTTCCTAAAGCTCAGCTCTGGTCATGCATTCACCTGCTGAATGACTGAATGAATGAATGAATGAACAAAATACAACAAAATTAAAAATAGATGTCCCAAGCCAACAAAAAGACAAGGACAGAATCCTAGAACCAATATTTAGGGTATAGAAGAAAACAGAGTGGGAATAGAAACTATTAAGTACCTAATCTATATCAAGCACTGTGCTAAGTGTATTACTCTGCTATCTAATTGTAATATTCTAGCCTCTATTTGTCCATTAATCCCAAGCCTCATGGTACTTATTTTTGTGTGGGTATACGTGTGTTCATGTGTGTGTGTGTGCGTGTAGCTATGTGTGTTTTAAATATTAGCCCATTTTCACATGGACTTGTCTATGCTGCTTTATTATAAGGTGCCCTGGATTGTAAAATATCCCCCACCGGTGGTGGTGGTAGTGGTGTTTGTTTTTTGTTGTTGTTGTTTTGTTTTGTTTTTTGCTTCTGTGTGAGCCATAGAAGTATCAATGGACATAGACAGTTTTATGTATATTTATCTACTAGGAATTCCGGCATCTATTGTGCAGATTTTGTGAGTACAAATCATATTCATAGCTACAGCTAGCTTGGGGTTTTATTTTCTTTTGTGTGTCAATTCCTATGCTACCACCAACCCCTGCACCCTAATCCAAGGCACTGATCAGAAGACAGTTTGCTGCTGCATGCTCAGATAGTGGCCAACATATTGGAGGGCACCATATCATGTATCAGATAACACTTCAAACTTTGTATATTGGGCTCATTTCCCATTGTTTACCACATAAGGCATAAAGATAAGTGTCTTTTCCTTATGTAGGTATTATCACTCACCCATCAGTTCCCAGAACATAGGTGTCTTTCCCAAAACACCATGGGTCATTATTGAGTCAGATACTGCTTTATTTTTGAGGTCTTAGTTTGATTTTGACACTCAGCAATTTAATTCGAGGCTCAGAAATTATTTAAGATTTTTGAATTATACTTTATCTATTAGATCAAAATGTTTGTTGGGAGATGGAGTTCTATCCAGTTGGAAATGTGGCTTTTCTATTTCTCCTAGATAATTTTCAGACTAACCATGTAAGGTAGGTATCATTAACTCAGCTTTACAGATAATGTTGTGAAGGTTCAGGATAGTTAAGTAAGTTTTTGGAGGTCACATAGCCAGTAAGTGACAGAGCAGAGACATTCAGGAGCCAGCAAAGGAGAGAGAAGAAGAATGTTTCTGGAAGCAGGAAGAAAACCAGGAGTGAGCAGTGCCTTTGAATTCCCGGAAGGAGAATGGTGTAAAGTTTGGAGAAGAATCAAATACTGTAGAGGGGCAAGGGCTGAGAAAATCATTGGATTTGGCAGTTTTCTAGAGAGAACAGATTGTGTCTAAGTGGTTCTTTGAAGTGTACCTGGAGGGCAGGGATTGTGTTGTCCTGTATGCTTCCTTCAGCTCCACTTGAAAATGTGCACTTAAATGTTTTTTGATGGTGATGTTGATTATCCAAAACATTTCCTTGAAATAGCACTTTCCATTGCAAAACTTATGCAAGGATGTGGGGTCAGGTTCAGCTTCATGCTTACCCTTTGAATATACTTGTTCTCTGGGAGGATGCCTATGGAACCCCTTTAAGGGAAAAAGATGGAGAGGAAGGATCAGTTAGTCAATTAAAAGAAGCAGTTTCGCTAACTCTAGCCTTGAAAGCAGAGGTGGAACATTCTTTCATGAACACAGACAAGTTATTTTGTAGTATGCTAAGCTCTTCAGGCACAATATGTCTTTCAATCCTTTGGAAAAGGACACAACTGTTCCCATTTTAGAGATGAGGAAACTAGGGTTTTAGAGCATCCAAGTGACTCAAATTATCAGAGCTAGAAATGACAGAATTGAGATTCACAGACATGTCTGACTTCATAGCAAAGCATCTTAATTCTTCAGGTCCCACAGTGGGATCTGTTTTAAGTGGTTCTTGAAATTTCCCTGGACACGTGGGGAATGTGACTGCCAAAATCAAAATGAGAGAGATCAATAGGTTTCAAATTATCTTTCAGACACTAAGATGTGTGCCCAGGTAGGCCCCAGGTGATGGATGATTAAGGACCTTCATAGCCTCTGATTTTGGCCCACTGGTCTCTCCTGAAGAGCAGTTAAAAGAGTGTTGCAGGCTGGAGAAGGGGTGCCTGCATCGTGACAAAGGAGGGGAGACCAAGAGATTCACCCTGCTTCATATGAAGCCGTTTCTCAACCTAGCTGGAGGTGACAGGTTCATGCATTTAATTATTCATTCTTCCTACAAACATTTATGGGTTCATTTTCGCAGAATAACCTTTTATTGAAGACTGACTTGTGATGGCAGTAACCTCAGATAGGTAGGAATAAGGATTTATATCCTAGAGAGTAACATGAAATGCCTACCCTGCATCAGGCACTGAGCCGGGGTATAAGGGCCACAGAATGAATAAGGTAGTGAAGAGGTGAGCTGTCCAATACAGAAACCTCTAGACACATGTGGCTGTAAATTAAATTGAATTAATTATGAATAAATAAAGCAATTCCATTTCTCAACGGCACTAACCACATTTCAAGTATTCGGTAGCCCCATGTGACTGGTACCTACCCTCTTGGGTAACGCAGATGTAGAACTTTTGCATCATTGCAGAAAGTTCTACTG
Source organism: Pan troglodytes (assembly GCF_028858775.2). Classification (NCBI taxonomy): domain Eukaryota; kingdom Metazoa; phylum Chordata; class Mammalia; order Primates; family Hominidae; genus Pan; species Pan troglodytes. The sequence goes on from NC_072406.2 coordinate 117,114,449, forward strand.
GACAGTGTCAGTGAGAGCGAGTGTTGGCTCTGGAGTCAGAAGGCCTGGATTGGAACCTGGCTCTGTTCCTTAGCATCTGTGTATTTGTATGTACTTGAGTGCGTTCCTTAATATTTCTGCTTTTCTTCCTTTACCTGCAAAATAGGGAGCACAATTGGAACAGCAAAATAAGGAATATCATATAGAGTACTCGCTGTGTTCCAGGCACCACTGTAATGGCTTTATTTGTATTAAGTAATGTAATACTGACAACTACCCTACTAGGTAAGTGCTGTTACTATCCCCGTTTCATAGATATAAATGCAGGCACAGAAAAGTTCATGCAGCTCATGCATGGTGGCACTGGGAAGTAAACCCTGACAGCTGGGATCTGGAATCAGGGCTTTCCATCTTTGTTATAATTCCTAACAATGGCATCGCTCTCATAGTGATGGTGGGAGAATTAAATCATTTACCCCACTAAGACTGTAATATCCGCCTGGCATGGAGTGAAAGCTGAGGAAATGTTAGTTATTATAATATTATTCTGGCCTTCAAGGAATTTAGAGAAACTCTACTTTTTATTCTGTTTAGGAGTCTAGGAGGGGTGGACAGCCTGTTCCTCTTGTTAGTAGAAAATAGCAAAACATGGCAGATAAAGGAGCTTAGTGGGAGACACAGCCCTTAGCCTTGCTCTTGCCTACCCTAGATGTGTCACTGCCCTTCTCTGCCTCAGTTTCCTCATCTGTAATATGGGGATTGAACTAGAATGTCCCTGAACTCTGCTTGCTTTTTCCAAACTCTCTGATTCCATGATTAAATGGAGCCTAATTTGTGTGGTGCAATTCGAAGTTATGTATAAATATTAGCTTATGCAACTGGTTAATCACTTAGTGTCAGATAAATATACAGAGCAAGGTGTTTAATATGTTTACATAAACTGTACAAACCACTTTTCATTAATTGTGCTTTTCCAGCGTCCTAGCAGGAGCATGTTGAAGCAGGGAACTTGACGTGGGCGCCTGTCCCCCTAACTTTTCATCTGGACCTCGCTTTGATTTATTCCATGGGCTCCTTCCTGTGCACTTGGGAACTGGGGCTTTGAAAATGTTTATGCCAACAGTTCAGCCCTTAGAACTGGCAGCACACAAGGTGTTATCTCTGTCTTCAGACAGGCTATGCTTCTTGTGGGCACTTCATTTTTCATCCAGTCAGGGAAAAGATGGGAATTACCACTAGTTTACACCTGGATGCCAAACCTCCTTGTTTCCTCTTATCCCTTTCCCCTCCTTTTTTTCTCTTCTCTCTCTTTTTTTTTTTTTTTTTTTACCAGAGAAGATCCAGGATAATTTCAGGGCAGTTATGGGAAGTTTCTCAGGTATGATAAAAGTTCTCTGAGTTTTTGTTCCATTGATTTTTTTGGGACTGTGGGTGGCTATAAAATCAGAGTGGGTACAGTGCAGCTGTCTGCCTGACAGCATGGACTATGTAGGAAGCCTGGCGGGGTTGGGGCCAGAGCAGGATGGACAGAGAAGGGATGGGCTTTGATGCTGTACCAGCCAGGCTCTGCCTGGGAGCAGAAGGTTGACCTTGGCTGGAATTCCAGTAAGAACTGAGTGAAGGGACTCTCTACGGAGGGATGTGCAGGGTTTAAGGAAGCAACATGGCATGGCAAGGCACCCAGGAACTAGCAGCAGTAGGAGGCTTTTGAACCTGGGCCTGAAGGGGCAAGGACAGGAAATCATGTTACTGAATTTCTGGACAGAGCTGGAATTAAGTGGTAGGGGGTACCGAACAGCTGAAGTCAAAGGGATTGGAGCTTCTGCCAGAAACTTGGGGACTAGGCAGGGTAGGAAGTGGAGCAGATAAACTCTAACCTCTCCTTTCCTCTTCTTAACTACCAGATCCCTGCTGTTTGTTTTTGGTTTTGGTTGAATGCAACAGGATGTCAAAACGCAAGGAAGCCAGGTGGGCTAATGCAGCCATATGGGTGCGCCCTGTGGGGGTTCAATAGAGTAGAATAGAGTAGAAGAGGTCAGAAAATGACTTTGGGGTGAGGGCAAATGGAGAATAATCAGCACAGGCAGATGTGGAGAGCTGTGTGTGAATGTGAGGTAATAGAGTGAGGTGGGGGGGAAGTGAGGGGCGGGGGGAGTGCATCGAGAATGCAACGTTCAGTCTTATCAAGTCTCCCCTTCCCTTCCACCATTCATAATCAGCTCCTCTCTAAACAGGCCAGCATGAAATACTTACTGAACTATAACCATGGAGAGGCAACCATGAATATGGAAAGGGCATTTGATGTGAATTAGATAGATCTGAGTTTTCTTTGTAATCGTGATATAGTTCCTTATTAGCTAAGTAGCCTTTGACCAGTTACTCAAACTTTCTCATTCTCAGTTTTCATATCTGTAAATTATATGAATACCACAAGATTGCTAATTATATGAATACCACCGGATTGCTGTTAAGTTGAAATTGGTTAATGAATATAATACACCTAGCCCAGGACCTGGTGTTTAGTCTCACATTCATTCAACAAATGCACCCTTGGGTGAGTAGAATTAGCCAGGGCTTTTGCATTCAGGTAGCCAACAGGTTGGTTAAAGGTGGATATTCATTGTATATACATAGAAACAAACATGGAATTACACAAATTTTTGTGTAAAATTATATTCATTACAGACATATATGCATAGATTCATACCCAAAGTGTTAAGAAGGCAAAGACCAGGGTGATATAAGATAAAGGGAGGAAAGCTTATATTGGGGATTAGGGAAATCCTCTCTGAGGAAGAAATACAAAGGCTGAGACTTGGAGGATGAGTAGTTGCTAGCCAGTGAAGTGTTCAGTGTAGTAGGGGGAGGAGGAATAATAGCAGGAGTAGAATTATATACAAGATGGAACACCGTTCTCCTTTAGATCTTCTCCTTCACTGGCTATTCCTTCCAGAAGACTTTCATGGTTCTGCCTTATCTTTGTAACCTCTCTAAATAAAGAAGAGCCCTTGAGCACAGTTCTCAGACCTCTTTTATCTCTGCCCTCACTCACTCCCTTCATGATCTCATCCAGCTCTCAGTTATACATACCACTTATTTGTCCTAATTATCAGCCCGGATCTCTCCCCTAAATGCCAGACTTGTTCATTTAACTAGCTACTTGATATCTCAACATGGATATCTTATAAATATGCCAAATAATCCACTCTAAAATTTAGCACCAGGTTTCTATTCATTTCCTTTCACTAAGTTTCCTCTTCTTGCAGTTTAATTCTTCAATTTCTTTTCTTTTCTTTTTTTTTTTTAAGATGGAGTCTTGCTCTGTCGCCCAGGCTTGAGTGCAGTGGCGCCATCTCGGCTCACAACTTCCGTCCCTTGGGTTCAAGCGATTCTCCTGCCTCAGCCTCCCAAATAGCTGGGATTACAGGCGTATGCCATCACGCCCAGCTAATTTTTGTGTTTTTAGTAGAGACAAGGTTTCACCATGTTGGCAAGGCTGGTCTTGAACTCCTGACCTCAGGTGATCCACCCATCTCTGCCTTTCAAATTGCTGGGATTACAGGCATGAGCCACCACGCCTGGCCAATTCTTCTAATTTCTCAGGGCAAATACTTTGGAGTCTTGGCTCTTTTCTTCATTTCATACCCTGCAATCAGTCCCTAAGCAAATTGTCTTGACCTACTTTTAAAATACAAACAGAATCACAACACTCTTTACTTCCTCCTCCTCTACTCACTTCTGGTTCATGTCACCTTCATCCCTCTCTCACATGGATTATTGTAACAACCTCTTCCTCCCTAATCCACATACCCCCATCTACTCTCCATAAAGCAGCCAGACTGATCCACTAAAATGTAAGTGGTATTATGTCATCCTTGCTCAAAAATCTCCAGTGGCTCTCATCTCACTCAGTATACTTTAGGTCTTCCATGGCTCATAAGATTATACATAATTTCCACTTCTCTCTGCTGTTGCCACTTCTCTGACCTTATCTCTCTGTGCCCCAACCACTTAATTTTCTTTGCTCTTCTTCCAGTTGACAAACACAGTCCTGTCTTGCACTGTTTGGGATATGATTATCCACTTGGTTCAAGTTCTCACTACCTCCAGGTTTCTGCTGAAATCACATCTTTTTGGAAATGCCTTCCCCAACCATCCTATGTAAAATCTAACTTCTTCTCAACTTACAACAGGCACCCCTTATCCTGCTTTATTTTTCTTCATAATAGTTTGGCATCATTCAGCATGTTAATTCTTATCTGTGGCATGTCTGTTACTCCCGGTAGAATTAGAGCTCTAGAAAGGAAAAGACTTGGTCTCCTTTGACCCAGGCTGCATAGGATGGGTGATCTAGACTTACCTGTTGACCAACTGGGTAAGTGAGTGTGAGAAAGTCCCAGCACAAGATCTTCACTCTAGTGACAGCTCACATTCTAGTGAAAGCTCCTTCCCCAAAGAAGAAAAGGAAGTTATTCTAATCTAGTGTTAGTGACTTCCTTTCATCCTGAAGTTCTACCTAGTGGCTGGGCATTTTAACCAGTTGGTTAATTAATATTTATGAGGAATCTACTTATTGTGCAGCCCTGTGTTCAGTGTTATGAGAGATACAGAAAAATATGTGATATAATTTCTGCTCCCAAGGATCTTTACAGTTTAGTTGAGGTGAAAATACACACAACAACAACAACAATTAATACCAGGCAGTGGTATTAATATGAATAGCTATATTCCAGGCAGTGCACCAAACTCTTACATTCAGAATCTCATTTAATTCTTATAACAAGATACCATTGTTATAGCCATCACTCATCCTCCTCCCAGAGAAACAAACAAACATAAGAAAACAGAATCCTAGAAAGCAGAAGTAACTTTTCCAAGATGAATGTGTGAGTGTGAGTTTGTGAGAGGGAAGAAAGTGAGTGAAACAACAGAAGCTGGGTTCAGATCCACCTGCCTGACATTCAGAGCCATAATTGCAGACCGTTTTTTCTGAACCCCCTCCCCCAACCCCCCAAAAAATCTGGCCACAAGGTCAGTTCATGACATGAACATTTATTGTCATGTCTTGAAATAGGTAGTCATTGGTCAGTTATTTATAGGAGTGCTTACTAGGTACCAAGCAGGGTTGTTTGTGCTGGGCATAAAATGATAAGTAACCCATGGCCTGGTCCTGCCTTCAAAGAGCTCAGAAGGCAGGACAGAAATTTGAAATCAGGACATAAGCTAGAACTCCAGAAATATGGGGACCTCTTTCCTGGGAAGAAGTCCCCTCTGGGCTGTATAACTGGACTTATCACAATAAAGAAGGGACTTAAGGTTGACCTAAAAGATGGGGTGGGGTGGGGATGTGTAGCTGCAGAGGAATGGAGAAGCAAGAACAAAGAAATTGCTGGCCTGGCATGATTCTGATTGCATGGTGTGATTTCTATTTAGCATTTCTGATTCAGCTTGAGTAACTCTGGGAAGCTTTTTTGATCTCTACCAAGCTGCCTTAGGTCCTTTACAGTTGCTGCAGACATATCTCCATCTTAGCATTAACCACTTCATATTATAACCACCCCATTTTGCACAAGACTGTGAGCAATAGTGAACAAGACACCTTGTCTTTTCTTCTGGGAATCCCTAGTAGTCATCCTATAGTAAATACTTAATAGTCTGTTCTTGGATGAAGGTATGCATTTCACTGATGTCTCATGAAAACTCCCTATGAAGAGATCTCCTTCTTCACTTTAACAGCCTCTGACCAAGGAAATGTATTCAAACCTGGCTGAAATTGAAGGCTGTGACACCATTCTGGATGCATCTATCATTCTGATGTGGCTTTAAGCTGTCATTTGGTACCTGCTATGGTTTTTGTTGCATTGACTCATGAGAAGTCCACGGTGAGGTGCTTCATAGGCACAATGTTGTTAGAGGATGCTGTCCACTCTACTGAATATTACTGAAACTATAATGAAAGGTAGTTTTGAGAAGGTAAGATCAAGCTGAGGTTTTTTGTTTTCGTTTTTTCTTTTTCTGAGACAGAGTCTCATTCTGTTGCCCTGGCTAGAGTGCAGTGGCGCCATCTCAACTCACTGCAACCTCCTCCTCGGGGGTTCAAGCGATTCTCCTGCCTCAACCTCCTGAGTAGCTGGGATTACAGGCATATGCCATCGCTGCTGGCTAATTTTTGTATTTTTAGTAGAGACAGGGTTTCACCATGTTTCCCAGGCTGGTCTCGAACTCATGAGCTCAAGCCATCTGCCTGCCTTGGCCTCTCAAAGTGCTGCGATTACAGGCATGAGCCACTGTGACCAGCCTGAGCTGAGTTTTGGCTGCATGTTTTCTTTTTCTCTTTCCCCCTTTAGCCTAAGGAGAACTATGAATACAGACAAATACTGTTTTAGATTCTCAGATCTAACGCATAGTTATTGAGCAGTTACTATATGTCAGTCATGTGCTAAGTGCTTCCATGTGAATTATCGTTTTTTATATCATAATAACCTGGCAAATTTGGTTCTTATTTTCTTATTTCCAAGTTGAAGAATTTAAAACAGGGCATAGAGAAGTCAGTGATTTAAGACTAATAGGAGGAGCTAGTGCATGTCAGAGCCAAAGGAGAAACTAATTTTTTAGGAGAATCTGGAAAAGTGCAGAGCTTAAATTGTGGAAGAAAGAATTCAAGAAACAGAGGAAACATACTTCCAATGTAATTGTATCCTAGGTGTAAATGCTAAATGCTGAGGCGGCACATCCAAAGGGGTATTATGTAGGTTTCTGCCCTCAAGAAGCTTATAATTTAGTTGAGGAGAAAAGGTATTCAGGAGATACAATTTTTGCTGCAGAGAATAAAAGGATAGATCAATAGATCTTCTTCCCTGTAAAAAACAAACAAACAAACAAACAAAAACCCCAAAAACTGTAGTGAGAGGATATGATTTTGTGTTGGCAAGGCCAGTCAGAAACTGTAGGGAAAGGAAAACAGTTAATCTGTTAGAGTTATTGATTAATGTTTGATTGTGTTTTGAGTGTTTTTTATGACTTTTTCAATAGTTTTCATATAATTCAAATTTTTCAATAATTTTTTTCACTTTTTCACTTTTTTTTCATTTTTTTCAATAATTTTCAAAAACTGAAGGAAAACCTAGCTTTTCTTTGTAGTACAACAGGGCCCTGGCTGGGAAGAAAACTTGCCATTCTTTTAGAAGATCATGGGACAAAACTCCCTTTCTCCCTGACTTCCCATTTCTCAGTTTGTGGAAACAGAGAGAGACTTAGAATTTAATAATTGAAAGGCTATTGAAATATTCCCTCTTTATACAGATGAGGAGATAAAAACCCAAACATAATCTAAGATTTGTCCCAAAGTCAATCAAACCCTGAGGCACAATCAGAACAGAAATCTGACTCCCAGCTCTGGGGTAGCAGAAAGAGCACAGGACCCAGATTCAGGGGTGTGGCTCAAGTGCACCTCTGCTCTTTCCTGTGCACCTTAACTATCTCACTATGCTGTGAGTCTCAGTTGAGGTAATGATATGTACTCCACAAGATCCGTAAGAGGAGCTCATGAAGAAACATGAAAGTACTTTGTAAACTGTAAGGTAACATGAATAGCAGGGATTGTTGATAATTCTACTTCCCTATACTACTTTTGCAAACCCTCTAGTAACTGGATGTTCTTCTGGTTCTATGCTTCTGCTAGAGACGAAGGATGGAATCTCAGTTAGACAAAAAGGCAAAGTCAAACATGATCTTTGAGAAATAATTGTTTTTCTCAGACAAGACCGACTCAAATTGACAGAAGGCATCTTATCACACTGGCCATTAACCAAGATCATTCTGAAGATTATATACCTTTTAGAAGCTTAGAAGATCAGGGAACTATAGCTTTAAGTTGTGCTCTAGCTAATAAGTGAGTTTCCACTGCATTACCCCAGCTACTCTTGCATTCAATAAACATGAGAGATGGCACTGTAATAGCAACCAGTGCACACAGACACACACTTTAATTAAAGGAATACATCACACAGTGAAGTGCATTTAAATGAAAAATCTTTCCATTGGAAGCATAGTTTCTTTTTTTTTTCTCTCTTTCAGTGGTACTTTTCTGATGTTTAAACACTTCTAAGAGTATGGAGGGGCAGGCTAGGGTCAAGGTGAGATTCTCCAGGGAGACGCTCAGGGTTACGGCTGCCTTGGCTCTGACAGAGTGTTAGCTAAACCTCATATAGTGGTATAGTGACAGGTGATATAAACAGTATCTGGTGTGATTATACAGTGAGGCTGGTGAAGGGAGCTGGTGCATATATGAGTTACTGTTAGAGGATTTCTTAGTCTCAGGAGGAGGAGTGATGGCTGGAGGAAGGGGAAGAGCAGAGAAAATCATCATACTTCCTGGCTGATGTTACACTTTGTGGATGTCCAGCCTGATGACTTTGTATGAAAAGCCGGACTGCTGTTGTTCTTTAGATAGGAAACCAGGCTAAAAAGCCCATGTGCTCCTCTCTGTGCCTGTTACAATATTTTATCCCTTACAACTTTATTGAAAAATAATTTATGTCTAATAAACTACATTAACTTAAAGTATCTAGTTCAATGAGTTTTGAGAGTCATAAGCATTAGTGAAACCACCATGATGATATGGAACATGTCTATCACCTTCACCAAAGATTCCTCATTCCTTTGTAGTCCTTCTCTCCTTCCTCCTCTGACCCCAGAAAAACAGTGATATGCTTTTTGTTTATTTGCATTGTATGCACATAGAGCATACAATATGCATTTCTTTCGTGTATCTGACTTCTTTCACTGAGCAGTGATTCTCAGATTCCTCTATGTTGGTGTGTGTATCAGCAGTTCATTCCTTTTTATTGCTGAGTAGGTTATGATGTTTTAAGGTAAACGCAGTTATTTATCTTAATTACATGGCTCCTATTGCTGATTCCAGTACCAAAGAAACTCCCTATGTGTATCTGAGGTGAGGTAGTGTGTCACCACATTTTGAAAGCATAGGGCCTACTCTAGTAGCCAACAGTGGTGAGAAGTATTTCCCAGTCTAGATTGCATAGTGAGAGATGGCCTCCCCTCTTTCCAACTGTCCTTTCACATTTCCATTCCTCTTTCCACCAGTGTTTATTGAACACTGACTATGTCCCAAGCACTGCTCTTGGCACTTGGGTATATCATGAAACAGAACCAGAAACCCTTCCCATTGTGAAGCTTCTTACGTCTGTAAAATTTTAAAAAGTTATAGAATTTATTGTTATAGTTGGCCTAACAACATATATTGTTAGTTGGTCATAAATGCTATAAGGAAAATAAAGCAAGAAAGGAGCATAGAGGACGTTAGGATAAAAGAGCTGCAGCTTACATAGGGTGTTCAGGGAAGGTCTCATCAAGGCAGTGACATTTGAGAAAGCATAAGTTTCAGAGCATTCTTCAGCCAGTTCTCTGGGTCTCCAGCATAGCATTGACATCTAGAGCATGATCTCCTGAATGTGGGCAGATTTTTAAGCGCATAGAAGGGATGAAGCATCATGGCACCCATACTTGTGTTTCCAAAAGCTTCTGTCTCCCTAATGCTAGGTATTCTCCCTGGTTCATCTGAGTTCTTTATGATGTTTGACTCTGGCTACTATTCTTAGCAAAGAATGTGAGGAAACTGGAGCAGGTCAAGAAAAAAATGCATGTTCAAAGTGAAGGAAAATCACGGTAAGGAGGAAATATGATTGGATTCTTTTGACATTGGATGGTTTGTCAAGGTCTTGCCATTTTTTTTTTCCTGGTGAATGTTCTCTTTTCCTGAAGTTCAGTATGGTTGATAATGTTGAAGGTTCTGACAAGAAAGTCTGGATGGAAAAGAGTTAAGGAGGCCTTCTTAACTATTAAGATAGTAACTTGAGACTCCTCTAGTCATTCCCCGTAATAACATGCCTAAAGTCTTGATTCACACTCCACCCTCTGGTTTTTAAACATTTTAATGCCAGGAGTTCCACCTTTCGTTTTCTCCCTCCACACACATATCTATGAGGTTGACTTCAAAGGTCCACCAGTCAAGCGTAAGTAAATTATCATCTCAAGAACAAAAGAACTGGATTAGATAGATGCCTAGTGGACACTATGAAAATATTGTACGTTGAAGCATTCTCGTGAGTTGTTAACTTCAGAGCATCCAGAGAAGCATGACAGACGATTAAAATCTTGGGCTTTAAAGTCAGACAGACCTGAGGCCAAGTTTTACCTTTATTCATGGTCATATCATTACTAAATAACAAGCTGTAAGAAAAGATTGTAAAGCACCTACCTCATAATGTGAAGGTTGAATGAGATAACAAACTGAACCCAGCAGTGTATACAAAAGGGAATGCGTTATGATTGAGGGTGGTTTATTTCTAGAATGTAAGATGTTAATGTTAGAAAAATCTAAAAGTGGAATTTAGTATACTAAAGGTTTAAGGAGAAAAACTACATCAGTCTCTCAATTGACTCATGAAAATTATTGAATAAAATGGAACACTCATTAATGATTTACAAAAGAAAAACAAGAAAGCAAAACAAAGGAGTAAACAAAAAATTATTAGCAAACTAGGAGATGAGTACTTCTTTAACCTAATAAAGATTATCCACCAAAAACATATAACATATTATTTTTAATAGTAAAACATTACAAACTCTTTTAAAATCAGGACTAAGACATGGATACTCAGAACCACAGCTTGAAATCAGCAATGTACTGGGAGGCTTATTCATCACAATAAAATAAGAAAAAGGAAAAAGGTCATCTTCTATACATAATATGATTCTCTACATTTAAGACTCAAAAGAAACTGTAGGCAAATTATTAAACTTAATAATTTTAAGTTATTTCAAGCAAAATCAAATGGATTTTTATTCCCCAGCAATAATGAGTTAGAAAACACAATTAAAATATAATATACACAGTATATCTTGTTTCAATATCCAACAAGAATAGGTAAAACAAAAGTTGGGCAAGGTTTTTATTGAAAAAATCTTAAAACTCTTAAAAGATACTAAGGAAAAACAATTTGAATGAATTAAATACACCATATACATTTACTGGAATCCTCAATAGCATGAAAACATAAAATCTCTGGAAGTTTCTCTGTTTCAGTACAAATCAATCAAAATTGCAACAGGTGCTTATAGGAACTTATCAAACTGATTTTCTAATGCACAGAAAATAGCAAAGGTCCAAGAGCAAACCAGACTCACCTGAAGAGGAATAAAGGGTGTGTGGTTGGAGTGGGTTGCTAACTTAAGAGATATCAGAAGTTATTGTTCTGTACTGCTACTTAGTTTGTGTAGACACACAGACACACACACACACACAGGCATGGGAAAATTGACAAATGGTACAGAATAGAGACCCCAGCACAGATCTAAATATATATATTTATTAATTATATATATATTTATTTATTATATATATTTATATATTATATATTATATATATTTATATATTATATAATTTATATATATAATAAATATATATATTTGTTATATATTTATATATATATAAAACAACGTAATATAAAAAAATTCCCATAGCAAAAAAAATGGTTATCGAGTAGGCTATTTAATTATTATTCTGGGACAACTGGGTATTCATAGGAAAGAAATTTGGATTGGAACCTGTTAACAGATGTAAAAAGCAAAATTTCAGATGGACTTAAGACTTAACTGTGTAAGACAAATGTCAACATTTAAGAAGAAAATTTTGGAAACTATCTTTTATACCTTATGACAGGTAGAGGTTTCTGAATTAAGATGCAAAAATGCTAGCCATAAGATGAATGTATATAATGCTGTTAATTAAAGTTTATTATAATGAAGAATGGTAGCTCATTAAAAGATTCCAAAAATGGTATGTGAAAAGATAAGCCATAAGCTTGGAAAAGATTCTTGCTGCACATAATCCTATCAAAGGATAAGTATCTATTTTGTATAAAGAAATATTATAAGTTTATAAGCAAAAGATAGACAAGCCAACAAAATGATTGCCAAAGGAGTGAATAGCCATACCATTTATAGGAAACACTAACAAAAAATGCTGTGGTCTGAATGTTTGCGTTCCCCCAAAATTTATATGTTGAAACTTAATCTCCAAGGTGATGATATTTAGGAGGTGGGACCTTTGGAAAGTGATTAGGTCATGAATGTGATTAACACACCTATAAGGGGCTGAAGAGATCAAAGTTCTCCTCTTTTACCATCTGAGAACAGAGCTAGAAGGTGCCATCTATGAACCATCAAATGGGCCCTCACTAGACACCGTATCTGCTGGTATCTTGATCTGGGGCTACCCAGCCTCCATAACTGTGAGAAGTAAATCTCTGTTGTTTATAAGCTACCCAGTTTATGGTATTTTGCTACAGCAGTCTAAATGGACTACAACAGAAAATTAACATGAAAAAAGGCATAACCACATTAGTAATCAATGCAATGCAAATTAAGACTATAGTAAGGGACTATTTATTACCCACAAGACTTGCAAAATTAAGAACATTGTAATTTCAGTATGGGTGAGGTTGAGGTTCAGTGGGAACCCTAGTATGTCCTGGGTAGCAGTGTAGATTTGAACAACTACTTTGGAAAACAAGCTGGCAGTACATTTGAAGCCAAATAAGTGTAAATTCTGCAACTGAACAACCTACTCCTGGAACAACCCTGGAGAAACACTTGCCAGGAGACACATGCATGAATGTTTACACACAATTTCTTGTTATAGCAAAAAGGCTGGAAGTAACTCAAATGCCCATAGATCGAAGAATGGATAAATTATATTGACACAGTGGAATATTATTTGGCCATGAAAATTGATGAACTAAGTCTACATTTAACCACATGGATAGATCTTAGAAAAACAATCCTGAATGGAAAAAAAATCACATCAAAGTAGGCTTTATACAGGATGATGCCATTTTCATAAATTTCAGAAACAAGCAATGCCTGACAATATCATGTTTCAAGATACATACCTATGGGGTAGAATTATTTTTAAAAGCAAAGAGACGATGGGGACAATAAAGCCCAGATTCTGGCAAATACTTACCTTTTGGGTTCAGGAAGAATCATGGGGATAGCTTCAATGGAAGAAGTAAGGTTCTACTTCTTTTTTTCTTTTTTCTTTTTGAGACACAGTCTTACTCTGTCACCCAGGCTGGCATGCAGTGGCGTGATCTCAGCTCACTACAACCTCCACCTCCCGGGTTTAAGCGATTCTCCTGCTTCAGCCTCCTGAGTAGCTGGGATTACAGGCGCCCACCAACATGCCTGGCTAATTTTTATGTTTTTAGTAGAGATGGGGTTTCACCATGTTGGTCAGGCTGGCCTCAAACTCCTGACTTCGTGATCTGCCCCCCTCAGCCTCCCAAAGTGCTGGGATTACAGGAGTGAGCCACTGCACCCAGCTGTAAGGTTCTACTTCTTAACTTTTGGTGGTAGGATCACAAGTGTTAGTATTGTTTGTTTCATAACTTAAATTTATGTTATGTATTACATATTAGAAATATTATATAACTATATAACTATATATATATATATATATATATTTTTTTTTGAGATGGAGTCTCGCTCTGTCACCAGGCTGGACTGCAGTGGCATGATCTCGCCTCACTGCAACCTCCACCTTCCAGGTTAAAGCAATTCTCCTGCCTCACCCTCCTGAGTAGCTGGACTCCAGGCACACACCACCACGCCCAGCTAATCTTTGTATTTGTAGTAAAGATAAAGTTTCACCATGTTGGCCAGGATGGTCTCAATCTCTTGTCCTCATGATCCACCCACCTCAGCTTCCCAAAGTGCTGGGATTACAGGTGTGAGCCACTGTGCCTGGCCTTATAAATATGTATTTTATAAACCTAAAATATTACATGATTTTTAGCGAGCAGACACATAACACTGAAGAAATTGTAGAGCTGAAAGGGCTCAGAACCATGTCTGTAGTCTAAAAGCAGTAACAACAACAACAACAACAAAAAATAGCTGTCAATTTTATAACAGTATCTATTTCTTTCAAATGGTGATGACTTTTTTTGTGTTCCCTCTTATATGAATTATTATAGAAGATGAAGATTGCTGAAGGCTCTATCATGCTGGCTGGAAGGTGGACCCTACAGCCAATGTAGACAGTGTTATTTCTGTCTGCCACTTCAATCTCTTGACCTGGCAGAGATTGCATTATCTCTCTACTCATTGTGTCTATGGGGAATGGAGGGCTGGCCTACTCAAAACTCACAAAATAAATGTTACTCTGAGCTGAAGTTTAAAAAACAGTTTCCTAAAACAACATATGCAATGTTGTTAATCTTGAAAATTGCCTGGGGGAAAGATGTATTTAAACTGATTTGACTCTTGGAATCAAGAGAGCAGTGTACTCATTTGGAGGACAGCATTTTTAACAATGACTTTGATGCAATACAAGAGACTCCATTACATCTCACTTAAAGATCAAGTTTTACTTATTCTCCCATGCTAGTAATATTTCCTTCTGCCACTTTGGGTAATTATCAAAGTTATTCGTTATAATGAAGGGGATTTTTTTTTTTTGAGGGAACCATCTGCTTCTGCTGGTCTCTGCATGAAATGATTATACAATGGGGGTTTGTAGCTGGGGTGGAGATGGAGGTCCCCACACAGGAAGTGGTGGTGGTACCAGTAGAAAGGCCTTGCCTTAGGGGGGCAGTTGTGTTTAAGTGACTCACAGGACTCCAAGATGCAGTGAAAGAATAGGAAGGTGGTTTCCCACTTCCAACTGGTGCTGACAAATAAAGAGTCTTCTCTGCTGATTCGGAGATGAGAAAGAGGATCAATTAACCACAAAGTCTGGTTGGATTAGCCAGTCTGCAAGGGTTTGCTAGCAGCATAGGATATGGTTAAAGTATGGACTTTTAGATGGCACAGTCCAGTCTAAAAAAATGGGGAGGCACTCATGGGCTTTATGGCTTCTATTATTATTATTATTATTATTATTATTATTGGAAATAGAATATGGAGATAGAGATGTGAGAAGTCCTAGCACATAAAATGTTGCTCAATAAATGCTGCATTCTAAAGTGCCATGGTCTTCCTTAAGTTTCATTTGTTTCACAAGGGTGGATCCTTGTCTGTTATGATCCACTCCTTATCCCTTAAACTTTGCTCACATTTTTGTTGGGTCTAAACATGCAGTTGTTTACCACTTGAAATCATGAGGTCCTTGATTAGAAGGAACTCACTGAGATCATTTTTTATATTCCCTGTAGTGGAATAAGAATTGTATCAGCCAAAGCACAATGGACCAGCCTCTAAGACTTGGCCTCTTTCATGGGGTGTTTTCTGGCTGATGTAATCTATGGAATGCATTTCTTTCTCTGGACCTAGTTTCTAAGTTTTACATGTGGTTGTATGCTGTGTAGAGTAGGGAATGGTAGTTGAAAGTGACAGGATACCTCCACTGAATTAGCCAAAGGTGAATTTATGGGCTAAGTTAGCTGTGATGTTCAAGAGAAGACCTGGCTTCAAGTTTAGCCAGGTCTAAGAGCAAATATTGTGCCGGTGTTGCTGTCTTGTTTTGATCTTTCAATGCTTTGCTTCTCTTTTCTGGTGGTGTTTTTGTTCTCAGGCAACGTTCCCCTCAGAGGGGCAAGATGGCTGCTATCAACTCCATGCTTCTGTCCTAGTCTCTCAGTAACTCTGGTGGAAAGAGAGCTCCTTCCTCTAGCACAAAGTCTTGGGATTGGCTCTGACTGCCTCTCATTGTGTGGCATGCCCACCCTAAACTAATGGCCAAGGCCACTGCAGTTGGATTGGACCTGGATCGTGTGCTAATCCAGATCTCAAGGTCGGGGAGAGTTTTATGCAAATCTCATGAACTAATTGGAGGAGGAGTGGTCCCAGGGCAATTAGGGTTGCTGGTAAATGCAGAAGTTGGCATAGGGCAGGAAAACAACAAATATAAAACATAGATATCTTATGTTGCTCCATGTAGAAACGTGGATTTGACATTTTTCTGAATTAAATTGTAAGGTTATTACATATGAGCTTATGTTTTTCTTCTTCCCTAACTTTTGAAAACAATATATAGCAATAATTCTACAGGCTCAACAAAATTGAATTGAATTGTCTCCCTCAGGAGAGGCTAGAAGAGGCCATACATATAGTTGCTCCTTCAAATTCTCCCTTGACTAATTATAGTTATATACTCTAAGTGAATCTCTCTCTCACTTTCTATTACCTCTCTCTCTCTCTCTCAAACTTATATTATTGGTTACACTTATGAAATATTTAAAAATCATCCACATCATCTGCCAAACTCCAATCTGATTTTTTTTCCTCATCTCCCCTAGTTGTATCAATGCTCCATCCATTCGTCCTGTCACTATCTTGGGACTTCCCCCTCTTCCTTGTCCTCCATGTTGAAATTATTATATCTGGCTGTCCTATCACTGTCTTCACTTCCTTTTTATTTTCATTGTTATCACCTCATTTTTTATCTTTGACAATACCTGTAGTGGCTTACTAATTCTTCAGATGTCCCTCTTTGCCTCTTCCATTTAAGCTTCTTTATGTACTGACACCAGATTAAAATTTCTACAAAACTACATATCTGACCCTTCTTCAGAAGCCATTTCTACTCTTTGTTCATTTTACAGATGAAAAAACTGAAGGAAGAATATGACCATTACTTAATGTCATTAAATCAGTTTGTGCTACTCTATATTTTATAGTATGTCATTCCACATAGGAGAATGGCCAGTTGTTCTCCATTGCCCACACTTCAGGTTGGCATTTGAGTCTTTCAGTCTAGATCCCACCTAGCATTTCTACTTCTCTTCATATACTTCATGTTTTAGACATGTTTGAGTTGCATTATTTTCTGTAAACATTTGCTAGCCTTCCTCTTTCCATCTCTTCTCTTACCTCTGCAACTCACTTGCTAATATATTTCCATGATCAAGTGCCACTTTTCCATGAGGCTTCCTTCAGTCACCAATGAAATTGATCACACCCCTCTGAAGCTGAACATTCCTCTCTTCCTTTCATCTAATCAATGTTAAGCATGGCTATTTATCAAGTGTCTCCTATGTGCCACAAATATTTTGGTAGGCAATTATTCTACCCTGTTCCATGATGCACATTTTGTATTTTCACATAAGAATCATGTTGAAGAGAATTTGTCTTATCATCATTGTGACTCTTCCATCACAATACCTTGCACATAGAAGACCATCAATAGGCATTTGTTAAATGAGTGAATAAGTGAATAAATAAAGAAAATGTAATTATTGCTGAATTAAAGATTAGCTTGTTGCAGGGGCTCATTTTTCTGGACTGAGGTTGTAGATGATTCTCTTCTGTATTAAAAGGGCATTGATTACCATAGAAATACATTCACTTCTCTTTCCTTCCATTCCATGAATTTTGCAGCAGTAGCAGCTACTTACAATTGAATTTTAAGGCCTTAGAGCTCCAATGCTTTACGGCTTTACTTAAACCAAGTGACTAAACCAGAGCCTAAGTTTTCACTCGCTAGGAAATCCACTGTCTCATTTCCAAGCCCTAGTGGCCGTGGTCTTGTTTCAGCATCAGGAACCTTTTTGGCTCTGTTATTGGTATCCATAGGGCTGTCCATATACCTGTCACTGGCCATCCAAGACATGGGACTCTTTCTTTATGGAAAGAAAGTCTTTTAAATTAAGGGCCTTGTAAATACCACATAAAATAGTTTCTTCCAAATGAAGTTACCGAGTCTTCATTGGCTCTCCTTTGCTGTCAGGATGAACTACAAGCTTATATACTTACAATTTCATCTATTCACAGTTTGCATCATAGAAGTGTCACTCATCTATATGACATAGGTGTGTCATCGTATTCTCTGTGCAAACCCTCTACCCCAGGTTTATGTCAGATGAATATTGGGGACAGTAAGACCATATAGGTAGGAATAGTTTTACACTATGGTAAATTAGAGAGCACATATTCTGCCTAAAGATATTCAAACTCATTAAAATACTACTTCAGCAAAATAAAAATAAATAAACCAAAACAACTCTCCTTTCTCCAAAAAACTTATCACAGACAAATAATAAAAACTATGTTTGGCCCATGGATCACAGTATTGAGAATTCTGTACCAATTAATCAATAAACAAATAAGGTACCTGATTCTCACCGTCACCTCCATTTACCTTATGCTGTGCTGTTACTGTGCCATTGTTTATGAAGGACTTTCTGCCATTCGTGGAGGGATACCACATCACATGTCACCCAGCCAGAAAGATTTCCCTTCCTTGTCTGAGTTCGTATGATACTCATCATCTATATCCTTGGCCACAGTACATAATGTCTAACTTTGTAGTAATTATTGCAAGCATCACCCTCTTCTTGGAGATCATATACTGCAATGTTCAGAGTGTGTGTCTTAGGCATCCCCATGCCCAAATGCATTGCACAAAGCCTAGCCATTGCTAGATTCTCAGATGGCACCCATTGACTGGCACTTGAGCCATCAGCATGTCTGTACACTTTCTTAGTTTGTTTTGTGCTGCTATGACAGAATACCTGAGGCTGGGTATTTTATTATAAACAAATTTATTGTCTCATGGTTCTAGCTGCTGGAAAGTCCAAGACTGAGGGGCCAGCATTGGGAGAGGGTCTTCTTGTGGTGTCATCTCATGGTGGAAGGGCAGAGAGAGGGCAAGAGAGGGCAAGAAATCAAACTCTCAGCCTCAAGCCCTTGTATGATCTATATTAATCCATTCATGAGAGTGGAACCCTTATGAACCCAAAACTTCCCATTAGGCCCCACCTCCCAATAATGTTGCACTGGGGATTAAGTTTCCAACACATGTTTTCTGAGGGACACATTCAAACCATAGCATAAACTAAAATGTTATTAACCAGTCAACAGAATGTTTATCTTTTCTTTGCTGTTTTAGAATTCAAGCACTCTTTTCCTCTACCTGAACTCTGACACATTCCAATTTTGATAATGAATAATTCGAAGAACTAGTAATTGTAATAATGTTCCCTGAGATGGGATAATTTTGGGTGACTCACATGACCCATTTATAAGTACATATTGCATAATATAACATCCATCTCTGTGGTTTTGCCCTTACAAGTACCAGGAAGCCGCCAGCTTTCATCTGTTTTCTCATGGTGTCTCCATTCTGCTTTAGAGCTTGCAGTTAAGAGAGGAGAAAGTTGAGAGAGAAATTTCATAATTTTAAAAGCTGCTACTTCCAGCCCTGTGCTTACAAGCTTCCTATTCTAGCAACCAACCAAACAAAAAGCAGTTCTTCCATGGAAAGACCCAAAGGAAACTTAAAATGCGTATTGCTAAGTGAAAGAAGTCAATCTGAAACTGCTACATAATGTATGATTCCAACTATGACATTTTGGAAAAGGCAAACCTGTGGATACAGTAAGAAGATCAGTAGCTGCCAGAGGTTGTGGGGAAAGAGGGATAAATAGGCAGAGCACAGAAGATTTTTGGGGCAGTGAAACAATTCTACATTATAGTACAGTGGCGGCTACTTGTCATCCCTTTATCAAAACCTGTATGAATGCACAAGGCAAAAAGTAAACCCTAATGCAAACTATAGACTTTTAGTTAGTAATGTATCAATGTTGGCTCATCAATTTTACAAATCTGTGGGGTGACAGGGCATATGGGAACTATCTGTTTACTTTCCATTCATTTTTCTTTTCTTTTTTTTTTTTTTTTCGAGACGGAGTTTCGTTCTTGTTGCCCAAGCTGGAGTGCAATGGGGCAATCTCGGCTCATTGCGCCCTCTGCCCCCTAGGTTCAAGCGATTCTACTGCCTCAGCTCCCCGAGTAGCTGTGATTACAGGTGCCCACCACCACGCCCAGCTAATTTTTTGTAATTTTTTTAGTAGAGACAGGGTTTCACTATGATGGCCAGGCTGGTCTCGAACTCCTGACCTCAGGTACTTTCCACTCATTTTTCTGTAAGCCTAAAATGTCTCTAAAAATATTAATTTTTTAGAAGCAATTCTCAATTTAAGTCATTAAGACAATAAAAATGTATCCCAATTGTCAAGAAATGACTTCTTAGAAATTTTATCCAGAATGTCATTGTGGGACACACTGGGAGTGTGGGGAAAGGACATTGTTATTGTGACTGTGGGCACCTTGATTTGGAAGTACACCCAGTAAGCCCAAAATGAGTTACATCCTCTAAGCACCTCTTCCAAACATGGAGTTTTAAAACAGGACTTTCTAAGGTGCCTTGATGATCACTGAGGCTGTGATATAATAAAAAGGACTTGAGAAGAAATAGGATTTAAAAAAAAATAAGAGTGGGAGGTCCGCAGAGGGTACTTCAAGGGTGGCCTGGTTTTAATATGCTCCCCCATCTACCAGCTAATGACCCACATTAAGGTACCTTTTCCACTACCTGCCTCTTCTCAGGCTCACCTTCTGATAGGAGAATGTGGCTATATGCCACTAGTGTAAGCTGTTCCCACAAACTCTCCTATTTGGTGAGATGGCACAATTTTGGAGTTCTCACCATTCTCAAATCAACAGAATTAAGTGAAACCAAAGCCCACACATATATGGATCTATTTATTTTCATTCAGTTACTGGCTTCATTTTTTTATTACTATGTGTAAACAAGGTCTGGAAATAGAAGCACATATGCAGATTTATTTTTTAATCCCCCAATTCCTGTCTGCTGGCTGCTGCTCCTGAAATTGCTTGGCCCATGACAATGACTGCCTCTAAGCTCCCAGCCAGAAGAAAGAGAGCAGAGAGTTCCCGATGGTTGGAGGGTGGAGAACTGTGGGGGGAGCCTCCTTTCTGAGTTAGGAAAACATCTCCTGGTCTTCCCATCTTTGGCACTGATGGATTGAGTGATTGTTCTTGGCAGAGAAGTGGTTTTATTTGTTTTTTGCTTGGGGCTATCAGCAGTAAGCTGTTTGAGTTGCAGGCTGTGCACCATGCCATCTTGGCAATTCTGTATTTTCAGCATTTTAGTCAATGCAAAGAGTAAGAGAAATTGTAATTGAGGCTGCCTTTCTATAAATTATGCCACAGAGAGTGAGCACATCCAAATGATGGGTCCAATAGAAACTTGTGTTCCTCGCCTGGGGACAATGGTGGGGGGTGTTGCAAAATCAGTCCAAGGCGTCTCTGTGGTTGCTGAGCAATGC
The DNA here is from genome assembly GCF_028858775.2 of Pan troglodytes. NCBI lineage: Eukaryota > Metazoa > Chordata > Mammalia > Primates > Hominidae > Pan > Pan troglodytes. Next base: position 117,135,583 of record NC_072406.2, read on the forward strand.
AGTGAGGAAGAAATGGAAAATAAATTCTAAGTTTCCTGGCAAATTATGAACTCTGGATAGGGATAGGATGGTGGGGAGACAAATAGTATGAAATTATCAAACCGTAAAATCCAGTTGGAAACAGGAGGGCAAGCTCACATGCAGAGTAGTTCCAATTCACTTACTCATGCAGGCAAGGAGATGGGAAGGCACTGGCCCAAGGAGAAGCCAGCCTCTCCTGTCCCAGCCGAATTATGTTTATCTTTGTAATTTGATTTTGTCATGGAAACACTGTCAGTGTTCAGTGTTCTTTGTGCAATAATGTTCATGTCAAATAAGAAAGCAAAGTGATGGGAGGAGGCATCTGTAGCTATGTGTTCTTCACACTGTATTGTTTGTGATATTCAATAACACAAAAGTAAACTGTGAGTGAGAGTAAATTCCATGGACCCTACTGTGATTTTGTGGGTGTCCTTACTGGTTTTCCTCAAAAGGTGGCACACTCTTTTTGTTGTTGTTGTTTGTTTTGTTCTCATGTCCATTAAAATAGCTGCCTTTGACTTTTGTCTCTCACTGTTCTTTGAGGTGTATGTTGCCAACATTGGAGAGGTGTGGGGTCACTGTGCAGTCAGACAAGGATGTAGGCCCATCTGTCAGGGTTATTAGTTTTAGAAAAGGACTCCAGCATTGATTTCATGGGAACCCACAGCCCTGAAATAAGAAGAGAATGGGGCAGGAGAAATGGAGAAGAGAAGATCAGATCTTTGCCTAACCTGTGTCTTTACTGTTACGTGTTTGAAGGCATATGCGTTTTGCATTTTTGTTTGCCAAGGGAGGCTTCAACAGCCCCAATCCCCATTCCCCACTCATTACCCTGCAAATAGTCACTGGATTGGAGTTTCCACTTCAGGCATCATCCAAAATGGAGACAGCAAAGCAAGCCTCATTATTTTTTATATATAAATGTATGCATGTGCACCAACTACCTGCCTAAGAATTAAACAAAGGTGTTTTCTGGGTTTGAAGCTTTCAGACCGAACGTGTAACAAAACAGGCCTGTGTGCCTGGTAAGTAACATTTCTTAGCTATTGTAAGGTCAGGAATTTCTGCTTTGTTAAGTGCAATGATTTTACAGATTTTATACTTTCTTTATTTCCCTCTTGAATTTCTATAGTGAGTTCTTTTTGAAAATGCTGGCCTCTAGCTGCTGTACCAAGAGAACTAAGGAAAAGGATTTTGTCTCATTTTTCCATTTCATCTCTGCCGGTGCTGGGACCAGACGGAAGGGTATAAACAAACTCAGAGGAAAAAGTACCCTTCCTTCAACAGAGATATTCCTCAAGAGAGCTGTTTTCCCCTTGCTCAAACCTTGGAGGAATTTGTGTTTTGTTTGTGGAGGCAATTCCCTTGCATAAGGGCTTTTAGCTCTGTTGGTGTCTCTCCCTGAGAATGGCCCTTTACACTTTAAAAGCAACAAGCACATCTGGAAGCAAGATCAGCTGGTAGAATGAATGAATATGGGGAGGAGAGCCAGGTCCTGATAGCTGTGGGCTGTCCTTTGAGCAACAAGTCATGTCTATGGCACTACATTTACGGTGGCTATGGGCCTGCCTGGTTAGGTTTCTCATAACCCTTTCTTCCCAAGGAGATTCTAGAAGCAATTTAATCATCAGCTGAACCACCTGAGCTGAAAATTTTTGACTGTGTGTTTGAGGCCAGCAAAATTGTACTTTCTCATGTCTTTCTTCAGATAAATTGGAGTTTCTATACACTGGGATTTTTGAATCTCACTCCAGTGCTCTTTCTGTGCGGCCTCGAGCATTGCCTGGCATTTTCTAGCTTCGGAACTTGTATTGAGAGCTTTTTCTTTTAATAGTCACCTGTTTGGTTGTTTCCCCAAATAGACTTCAGGTTCCTCCAGGGCGGTTGTGTTTTGTTTCTGCCTTATCCCCAGCCCTTAGCAGAGCACACACAATAGACAATTTATAAGTACTGGATGAATATCCGATGCCTGTACTGCTTTATAATTATGTCTTCTCAAACACACACACACACACACACACACACACACACACACCTGAAGAACAAGTTAATGCATGCAAATCTTGACACCCGCACAACTCATTACTTTCCTAAATTTAAGTTACAGTAAGTGACACCCCTTTCTGTGGGCTCAAAATCAGGAAGTCATCTTTGACTCTTTCTCTCAAACCCAGCTTCAGTACAGCAGCAAATTGTCACTTCTGCCTTTAAAAAATATCCCGGATGTGATCAGTTCTCCTATCCTCCTCCACTACTTAGTCAATGGGGCCCACAGTCTCAGAGCTGTGACTCCTCTTTTTCCCTCAGACCTCACAGTCATTCTGTTACACATCTTATCGGTGTTACCTCCAGAATATTTTGCAAATCCCTCCACATCCCTACCTCCATGCCTAACACACTAGTCCAAGCCACCAGCCCTCTCCCCTGGACAGCCACAGTCTTCTCTAGACTCGCCGCTCCACTCTGTGGGTTCCCCACTTTCTGCTCCACAGAGTTGCCCGTGATCTTTACAGGTCACTAAATCAGATTGTGGGCAGTCTTCTCTTTAAATGCATCAGTAGACTTCCCTGATGCATGAAAGGAAGCAAAATAGAATCATCATTCAACCAGCAATCCCATTATTAGGTAAGTACCCAAAGGAAAATAAGTTGTTCTACCAAAAGGACACATGCACTTGTATGTTCATGACAGCACAATTCACAATATCACAGACATGGAATCAACCTAGATGCCCATCAACTGTGGACTGGATAAAGAAAATGTGGTTCATATACACCATGGAATACGACACAGCTGTAAAAAAGAAGTTAATAATGTCCTTTGCAGCCACATGGAATGCAGCTGGAGACCATTATCCTAAGTGAATTAAGGCAGAAACACAAAACCAAATACCACGTGTTCTCACTTATAAATGGGAGCTAAACATTGGGTACACATGGACACAAAGATGGGAACAATATATACTGCGGACTACAAGAGGTGGGGGGGGCGGAAAGGGGACCAAGGGGTGAAAAACCACCTATTGGGTGCTATGCTCACTGCTTGGGTGATGGCTTCAATTGTACCCCAAACCTCAGCATCACACAGTATACCCCTTTAAATCTGCACATGTACCTCCTGAATCTAAAAGAAAAGTTGAAATTAAGCAAACAGAAACGCCAAGACCCTGTCCAGGTAAAACCTGCCTTTGACGTGATCTTGTCCCCAGCTTTCTCTCTAACCTAACCTCTGTTACTTCCCTCCTGCTTGCTCTGCTCCAGCCACACTGGCCCATACTGTTCCTCAAGACGCTGTGGGTCTGTATCCTTCCCATCCTTCCATCCTAGGTGACTTCTTCAGATGTCCACATCACCTGCCCTTTCATTTCCTTCAGGTTTCTGCTCAAATGATAGCTCCTCAGAGAGGTCTCCTCTGGCTTGTTTAAAAATGATGCCACTGGACTGTATGAAAATTAGCTTGATTTAATTCTTCCACATTGTGTTCACGGATCATAATATCACTTTGTACTCCATAAACTTATGCAAGTACAAATTGTCAATGTACAATAAAAAAAGTACCACTGACATGCTCTATCCACTTTCTCTGCTTTAATTTTCTTTGTAGCACCTACTGCTTCATGACACTATATAATAATGAATGGATCCTCATTATTTGCAATTCCCTATTTATGACTTTGCCTACCTGCTGCAGTTTATTTGTAAGCCTAAAATCTATACTCACCATGTTTTTTTTTCATGGTCATTCACAGACATGCAGAGAGTGGCAAAAAATGTGAGCCACATGACAGGCACATACTCAGCTGAGGTTCAACAAGCAACACTCTGCCTTCTGGTTCCAGCTCTGATGCTGTCCACAAGTGTCCTTTCTGTGGTCTATTTTGTGCCACATATTTTGCACTTTTGTGCTTTGGTTGGTAATCTCCCTGTTTAAAATGGCCCAGGACATGGTGTTGAAGGGCTTCCTAGTGCTCCTGAGCACAAGGAGACTGTGATGTCCCTTGTGGAGAAACATATGTGGTAGAGCAGCTTCCTTGCTGTTGGCCATGAGTTCAATGTTAATGAATCACTATATATATTTAAAAAGTTATCTTTACACAGAAAACACCTAAAACAATGTCTCATATTGATTGCTTTTATAAAAATATTGTGACCAGAGACACATAGATACTTAACCTTGTATTTCCCCTAGGAACTATAGTCAGTATTCACTAAATCAGGTTTTGCAGTGGCTTTATAGATCATAACTACCACAAATAATGAGACTCAATTGTGTGTGTGTATTTGCTTACTTACGTATATATAAGTAGGTTTTCTTATTGCCCATTTCTCTCATTACCATGTAAACTCCATGGAGTCAGGGGTCAGTACCCTGTGTTTTCCCAGATTCTTATTCTCTGAATCTAGAACCTGTTTTCTCAGAATCTAGAACCATGCCCGGCTCATGGAAGGTGCTCACTCAATTACTGAATGGTTAAATGGTTGAACAAATGAATGAAATGTAGTCAAGAATGTCTCAGGGAAAGAAACTCTGACAAAATAACAGTTTCTTGGGACTTTATTAGGCATCATGCTGATCTCCAGTCTTGCCATGTCTTTGCAAAGTAAGTATTATTAGCAGCTTCTCCACTACCTCCCCGTGAAATGGCCCACCCAGGATCACAGGACAGTCTGGCTCAGGCACTCCATATATCCACCTTGTGAATCTTGGTGGGTGTGGTGTTTGAGCACAAGGGCCATGAAATCAAACAGCCTGGTTTGAATCCAACTTCCACCCTTAGTCTGTGTATTTGGAATTAATCCTCTCCAAAACTTTATTTTTTTGTACCATAAAATGAGGATAATCAAACGTCCTCCACAGGGTGGTCGTGGGGATTAACTGGGATGATGCAACCACTTAACCTAGCACCTGACACATAATAAGTATTTCTTAGACATTAGTTCTTATTGTGATGTGCTTTGGGCCCCTGGTGTTAGAGGTCAAAGAGATGCAAAACCAAGCCAGGAGGCACTCAGGATAAAGTTCCACTGTCAGCAGCCCTTAACAAGTTCTCAAGATTGGTACCTAAGAGCAGGGGTCAGCAAACTTTTTCGTAAAGGACTGAATAAGTGAATATTTTAGGCTTCATTGGCCATCGGATCTCTGCCACAACAGCTCAACTCTAATGAAAGTGTGGCTATGTTCCAATCAAACTATCTTTACAAAAACACGTGGGTCATAGTTGGCCAACCTCTGCTTTAGATCAAGGCTACTCAACTCTGCCTCTGCATTAGAATCACCTGGGGAACTTTAAAACTACCTCTGTCCAGGTATTCTATTCCCAGAGATTCTGATTTAATTTTTCTGGGGTGGGGCCCAGGTATCAATATGATTTACAAGTCCCAGGTAACTCTAACGCAGAGTTGAGAACCACTGATTTGGATCATTAAAGCCATGGGTAGAAGAGTCTCAAAGCAGATGAGACTTGTCTTCCTGCCTCCACCCAAGTTTCTTTCTCACCCCGTTTTAAAATCCAAGGACAAGCATTGTTTGAGGGCTTTGGGTAGGAATTGGCCAGTCTCAGTAAATCTTCTTTGCTTAATGCACAGACCATATCCCTTTTGTATCTAGAGGGAAACCTAATTATCTGTCTAATAAATGAATTGTACTTTCAGGGAATACAGTCCAGCTGTTACTCTGCATTTTAGCTGAGGCTGTGCTTTTTGCTGTCTAATTGTCTTTCAGCATTGGCAGTTAGAATGGTTTTGAGTGGAAACAGTCTTCCAATCTTCTTTGTCAAAGCCGTGGCTTCTCTGATGGAGCTGGGAGTGGGCTCCCAGGAGTCAAAAGATCTCTGTCTTAAGGCCAAGGTACTCTTCTTTAATGAGTCCTAGAAGAAGCTTATGACATTCCCTTCTTTAAGAAGCTTCAAATACTCAGCTAGTTGTCATCCCCCATTTGATATAGGGGTAGAGGTTAGCTGAAGACAGGGGGATGAACTTAGTCATAAATATCCAAGCTTCCTCAAGAATTACCTGAACAGAGTTTCTCCCTTCTTCCCCATTTGCATTAAAATCATCTGGGAGCTTGTTAAAACGCAGACATCTGGGTTCTATTCCTGACCCACTGAATTGGATTTTCTGGAGGGGATACTGGAATGTACGTTTTTAACAAGGTATCTGGATAACTTTGAAATTTGAGAGCTGCTATTCTGGAGTGAGCCCTTCACCCTAATTACGTAAGACTGAGATTGAGGAATTTAAAGTCTTCTTCAAAACAGCCCAGTTAGTTCATTGCTGAAGCTAGGAGTTGGATCTGACTCTGTGTATTAGCTAGTTAATGCTATGTAACCATCTCCCCCAAAACTTAATGATTTTAAAACAGTAAACATTCATTATTGCTCACATATATATGGGTGATGTTTCTGGTCTCAGCGAGATTCACTTCTGCGCTTATTGTTAACTGTGGTTGAGTAGGCAGTTCTGCTGATCTTGGCTGGGCTCTCTTACATTTGGGTAGGTTGGCTGCATGCTGGTCTGAGATGGTCTCAGCTGGGATGTCTGGATTCTCTTCTATATGGTCTGTTACCTCCAGCAGGCTAGCATGGCTGTGCTCACCTAATGGTCACAACATTCTGAGAGATTGGAAGTGTCCAAGGCTCCTGCACAAAACTGGGAAACTGTCATTTACATTGAATTCTGATACCAAAACAAGGAACAAGGACAATCTAGACTTAGGGGGTGAGGAAAGAAATCCTAGCTCTCCAAAGAAGATGCTGAAGATCCTTTTTTTTTTTTTTTTTTTTTTTGAGACAGAGCTTTGCTCTTGTTGCCCAGGCTGGAGTGCAATGGTGGGATCTTGGCTCACTGCAACCTCCACCTCCTGGGTTCAAGCGATTTTCCTGCCTTAGCCTCCCACGTAGCTGGGATTACAGGCATGTGCCACTATGCCTAGCTAATTTTTGTATTTTTAGTAGAGTTGAGGTTTTACCATGTTGGTCAGGCTGGTCTTGAACTCCTGACCTCAGGTGATCTGCCCACTTCAGCCTCCCAAAGTGTTGGGATTACAGGTGTGAGCCACTGCACCTGGCCTGTGGATCCTTTTTACAAAGGTCTTAGATACAGGGAGGCTGAATGAATCTACCAGAGACTGTTACACAGAGTCCTGGGCCTTTTCCACCACATTCAAGTACCTTTAAAACATGTATGTTTGGCCATGTGTAGTGGCTCATGCCTGTAATCCCAGCACTTTGGGAGGCCGAGGTGGGCGGATCACCTGAGGTCAGGAGTTTGAGACCAGCCTGGCCAACATGGTAAACCCCCGTCTCTAGTAAAAACACATGAAAAAATTAGCCAGGGTTGGTGGTGGGTGCCTGTAATCCCAGCTACTCTGGAGGCTGAGGCAGGAGAATTGCTTGAACCCAGGAGTTGGAGGTTGCAGTGAGCCGAGATCACGCCACTGCCCTCCCATCTGGGCAACAAGGGTGAGACTTAGTCTCAAAAAAACAAACAAACAACACACACACACACACACACACAAAACATGTATGTTTGTTTTACAAATGTTTAGGGAGCATCAGTAGTGAACATTCCCTTGGGTTCTATTTCTAGAATTATTGCTTTTGGATGAAGAATAAAAAATTATATATCTAAAGGAACCTAAGAATTCATTGTTTTAAACCCTAGCAGATACTTTAATTTCCTGTTAATGTCCCCTTAATCAAAGTGTTCATCCATCTTCTGCTGAAACACATCACATTACTCCCTGGAGAACTTGCTGCTGTGTGAGGCAGCTCCTTCCAGCCTCAGGAAATTCTTACCAAGAGGATATTATTTCTTACATCAAGTAAACATTTGCTTCTGCCTAGATTTCACCTTTTGTTTCTGCTTCTGCCCTCCAATGCTACATGGAAGAATGTCTCATTGTCCTCCCAACCTTTGCCTGCACCTGAAAACAGTTATAAACATCTTTCCTTATTGTTCAGTCTTCTCTACCAGCTAATCCAAGTTTCTACAGTTTTTCCCTGGCGTATAGTTTTGAGCTTTCTCAACAATTCAGGTTGTTTCCTTGAAAATGTTTCTCAGGGCCAGGTGCAGTGGCTCATACCTGTAATCCCAGCACTTTGGAAGGCCGAGGCAGGCAGATCACTTGAGGTCAGGAGTTCAAGACCAGCCTGATCAACATGGAGAAACCCCGTCTGTACTAAAAATACAAAATGAGCCAGGTGTGGTAGCAGGCTTCTGTAATCCAAGCTACTCGGGAGGCTGAGGCAGGAGAACCGCTTGAAACCGGAAGACAGAGGTTGCAGTGAGCCACGATTGCGCCACTGCACTCCAGCCTGGGCAACAAGAGCGAAACTCCATTTTAAAAAAAGAAAGAAAGAAAACATTTCTCAGTGCCAGCCAAGGATTTTGGGATGAGCGTTGGTTTTAGAATCAGATACCCTGAAATTTACTTTGAGATTTTGAGCAAGTTCCTAAAACCCTTGGAACCTCAGTATCCTCCTTCAGGAAGTGTGGACGGAAATCACCATCAGTATGTATTTTGTGTCAATTAACCACTACAACATACATAGAAATGCCTGTCAGGGAAATCCTCCATATATATGAGTTTCTTTCCTTTTTTACTCCTCTGAAAGAATAGCCTTTGAAGTACAAGTTTTTTTCCTATAATATTTTGAATTTGAATGAACTCAGATTTTCTGAGCTGCTACTAGTACTAAAATTATGAGGATATTTAAATGTCCTCCTGGAATTATGTTTCAAATGGCATTTCATGTGGTAGGAATAGCAAGGTTTTCATTTCTTCCAAGTTGAAGGTAGCTATTATTATTCTGATACTTAGAGATAGTAATTTAAATTAAATAAATGACCTAAAACTAAGAGATTTAAGTTCTTCTCACTTCTTTTAGATTCAGGCCTTTGGGAAGGAAAAACAAATCTGAACCTGGAAAATAATTAAGGACAAATTGAACACAGTGAGGAGGCCAGGAAAGCAGGCAATAAAGTAGATATTAACAATAGGATGTGATGTGAAACTAAAACCCTTAGAGAAAGAGAAAACATAGGTAGAGGGTGGGGCGGGAATGTGGGCCCATCATCTCATGGAGGAGTATCAGTTTTTGTTCAAAGGGTATGGCTTAATATGAGACATTTCTGAATTGCAACATGTAAAATGAGTAAAATCTGATTACAGCGGAAAATGGTTGAGGGAATTGGACTGTGGAGACAAAAGAATGGACTTCAGTAAATACTGTGTCAATTGTAAGGTTGTCTTATGTGACTATTAGCTCAGAAAATACTCTTCAGTATAAAGAGGATAAAAGGAATTGTGGAAATGATTTGTAAATAAAGGTGCTAGATAAATTCAAGGTACACTGCCATTCATGCACAGCATACTCAAATGAGACATTAGTCCTGTGAGGTTATATTAATTTGTTTTTCTTTCAACAGCAAGAAGGTAACATAAAAGATAGTATGGTGTAGTAAAAAGAGCATTGAGTGAAGTCAGGACCTCTGGGTTCGAATTCCAGCTCTACAGCTGACTAGCTGTGTGACCCTAGGCAAGTCTCTTAGGTTCTCTGAGTTTTAGAGTCTCCATGTGTGAAAAGAACTGTCCAGGTTATCTCTAAGGCCATGTTTATGATTCTCTGATCCTATGTTGTTAAGCAGCCCAGTGGCAGTTTCTATGGGGAGATTAAGATTTCAGATGGGATTCCTCTCATCTAGGAACTTCTATTCTACTTGAAGAGACAGCCTGGAGTTTTGATGCATAAGTGAATGAATGAGTAAGTTGATGTTTGGATGAGTTACATAGAAACAATTAGAGAGCTATAAGAGAAGCCTGTTATTAGAAGCTAGTTGGACACTGTCATTAAATATCAAAAAAGAGAGATGGTGTTTATAGGATACTGTTTCTTCCTCACCGACTTCCTATGGTTTTATAATTTTTCTGAACTAGTTCATAATTTTTGGTATTGTACTCTTACCTGTTTTGGCCAAGGATGGCTTCATGGAAAACAGAGAATTAGAACTAATTTTGAGAGAAGGATAGAATTTTTACAAATTCGGAAAAGGAAGGAGGATTTTTTTCAGGTAGAAAGAATAGACCTTTAAAAGATCTGAAAAGGGATATTCATGTGTTCATTCAGCAAATAGTCATTGAACATCTGCTCTCCCCATACCTGGCACAGTATTAAGCACTTGGGGTTATTAAGGAAGGAATTCCCACTATCTAGAAAGGAAGATATACATTGATCATGAAATTATACAAATACATGTTTTCATGCTTTGATGAATGTTGTGGAATAAGAGAACGGAGAGCTATGAGAACAGATGACAGTGGACCTGGTGCTGTCTGGGGTGGGAAGTGACCAAAGAGGACTTCCCTTAGGAAGTGTTATTTCCGATGACGCCTGACATATGAGTAGGAGTTCAGTACACCAAATGGAAATAGGAAGAAGTCCAAGTGGAAGAAGGATGTTCTAGATAGAGGGAGTAGCATGTGCAAAAGCCCTGAGACTAGAGAGTTCATGGCATGTTTGAGAAACTAAATGGGAACCAATGTGGCTGGAACTTGGAAGATAAGTCAGGGAGGGGAAAATACTGGAGGAAAAGGCAAGTGGGAGATGAGCATGATGTCACCCATTTGACAGAGGGTAAACATCAGTGTCAGTATAAGCCAGTTTCTGCATGCTTGACTGAAGGAAATCACTCTATTTCATAGGGTAGGCACTGGGGTATATATATGGGGCAAGCCTCATCTATGATCTCAAATGGATTTTGAGGTGCATAAGCACGTCTTCCAGAGAGGAGGATACTGACTTGGGAAACAGAAGGTTTGATCATCCAAAGATACAAATGTCCTTTGAAATTGGAGGCAAAGTCAGAAGGATAAGCCTGAAGAATCATGCAAAGCCATGGCAAAAATAAGGCTGCCGTATTAACTGGCACAGTCTGCTAGAATTGCTTTCTTGGAAGTATGACACTGCCTAAGACTCCATGTTTCTTTCCCTCCCCCTTGTTCATATAATTAAGGAGACTTAAGTGGAAACCCTGCCCATACAGTATATCTTCATATTCAAGTCTAGGATTCTAATTGCCATAGGCACTAAGGAATGACCCTAGTCCCCTCTTGTAGTCACCCTGCACAAAACACACTTGAGACAATTAAATGAGTCAACCCAAGCATTAGCACCTGCTCCCTATCATGAGGATATCACTGCTCCCTAATCACATGTCAGCAATCTTGTTGTCACTGGCCCTATCCTCCTCAAACTGGGGCTCAAAAACATACCCCTGGGGGACAGTGGCAAAAAGGGAGTATGATAGACACAGTGTTTTTCTGGAGGGTCTGCTTTAACTGGAGATTTATGAAGAAATGTATTCTGAGCATGGGTACAGTATAGAACAGATTACAAAATACCCATGGAATTTTAAGGTGAGAATTATTAGAGAACTAAATATATTTGCACTTGTGTTTAAGATCAAGTCTCCAGATTCTCTGGGGGATGCTGTATTCGTTTGGCTTTTGGAGATGCTTTGATGGAAAACTTTGGGAAGCTGTGATCCTTAAACTATCTTTTTAAATTTAGTCTTGTTTTGATACTGTTTATAAAATACCCTGCCCTTCTCACCAAGTTTTTTTTTTTTTTTCTTTTTGAGATGGAGTCTGGCTCTGTCGCCCAGGCTGGAGTGCAGTGGTGCAATCTCGGCTCACTGCAACCTCCGCCTCCCGGATTCAAGTGATTCTCCTGCCTCAGCCTCCTGAGTAGCTGGGACTACAGGTGCCCGCCACCAGGCCTGGCTAATTTTTGTATTTTTAGTAGAGACGGGGTTTCACCATGTTGGCCAGGCTGGTCTCGAACTCCTGACCTTGTGATCCACCTGCCTCGGTCTCCCAAAGTGTTGGGATTACCAGTGTGAGCTACTACACCCGGCCATCAAGTGCTTATAGTAATTTTTGTGAATTTGCTTGAAAAGTACTTTTTCATTTTTGGTGCTATAATATTGCCTCTTTCAGGCTTCAAGGGGAGATGTGTTGAAATTTGAAAACCAGGTGTGCATCTGCCTACATTGTTCCTCTTTTATAGCCTTTGCTGTCACAGCTCATTTTAAAGTCCTCATTTTGTCCTTAACATATACATTCTTGTGGAGTTGTCTCTTTCCCTTCTACTTGAATCCTTTAGATGACCTTGTTTGGATCCTTTTCCACTTCTGCTCTTTTTCTCTTTAAGATGTGGCACTTAGACCAATGCACACTGATCCAGGGCCAAGTGAATGGTACTTTTGTAGGAAGATGAGATCATGTTTCTGTCAGGTTTCCAAACTTTTTCCTAATGACCAGAATTTTAGCCACAATTTTTGGGGAAGGACATATCCTTCAGGCCAACTCTGGCTCATCCATCATGACTCAGCTTATGGACCTGCGCCCAACCCAGCAGAACTGATCACTCCTTCCTTTGAGTTCTCAGTGGTCTTCTACCTCCGTTGGCACGAGCCTCACTGTGCTGCACTTACCTGTTGATGTGTGTTTCTTCCCATCTAAGTTTTGAGTTTCTGGAGATCAGGGAACCTTGTGCTATTCACCTTTGTATCACCATACTTTGGCACTGAGCCTTGCACATGCTGGGTGCTTAATTAATATGAAACTAGCTGGGAGCAGTGGCTCACACCTGTAAACCCAGCACTTTGGGAGGCCAAGGCTGGTGGATCACCTGAGGTCAGGTGACAGCTGGAGATGGAAGCTCTTGTCTGGGTACCCAGAGCTTAGAAATGTTCCCACCAGTTATCAAGATCTGTTGAAGACTTTCTGAGGAAGGAACTGAAGACGCAGGTTGGAAAGGACTCCCTGCTGCTGTGAGACTCTGGTTTCTTTCCTGTCTATTACAAATGCCACCACAAACTAAGGGATTCTCCCTGCAGCTCCGTATAGCCCAGCCAAGCTTTCCTACTCTACACTTGTGCCTCCAGGGAAAGAGAGGCAGAGACCTCATTTCTAAGAGAACCAGCCTCATTTTATTTGAAAGACAAAAGACCATCATGAACACAATACAGCAGAATGCTACCTAAACTCCACAAGTTTTGAGTAAAGAATCAGCACAGTTATACATTAAGTTTAACTTTCCTATGAGGAAAGTTTATTTCAGCCCATCCTTTCACTTCTACCTGGGAGATACCCTGGCTTAAGAGAAACTGACCTGAACACTGAAAGATCCCATGAAGTCACATTTTGTTGCCTCTTCTGACTAAGTCTGGTCCACCCTCATATGATCATTATAAATTCACATTTCTTAGAAAGTATCCTGGGGGTGGAGGCATGATGAAGATGCACAGTACAAAGAAATGTAGGCAAATGAGGGTTTAACTTCCAGCCACAGATGTAAAAATCTGGCCTCACAACTAAATGCCTAGGTGGTGACAGGGAAGCCACAGAGAAATGTAGCGTCTCTGTCATTGCTGTCTCTCTCCAGACTGCCTAGTCCTGGCAGGGGGTGTGAGATGCCCATGTTAGTTTCCTAGAGCTGCTGTGACAAAGCCCCATGAACTTGGTGACCTGAAGCAACAGAAATATATTATCTCACATAGAATTCCAAAATCAAGATGTTGGCAGGTGGGGGCTATGCTCCCTGTGAAACGTTTAGGGGAAACCTTCCTTGCCTTTTTCTAGCTTCTGGTGGTTGCTGGTTTAGAAAACATGTCTTAAGCCATCCTTGGCTTGTAGATGTGTCACTCTAATCCTCCATCTTCTCATGGAGTTCTCCTTATGTGTCTTTACGTAGGATTCCCTGCCTGCCTGTCTGCTTATGAGCCTACATTTCTCCTTATGAGAACACCAGTCATACTGGATTAGGGCCCACCCTAACACCCTCATTTTAACTTGATTACATCTGCAAAGAATTATTTCCAAGTAAGGTCACATTCTGAGATGCTGGAGGCTGGGACTTTATCTTTCTTGAGGGACACAAATTCAACCCATAACAATGCCTGTGACTCTCCTATGATCTCATATTATTCTTTGAACAGGCTTTCCGGGTACAGTCTTTTGTTCTTCCTGTGGAATATTCTATTGATTAAATTGCCTCTTTAGTTCTTCAGCTATCAGATGCTTTTCTCTGGCAGGCCAATGTAATTAGGGAACTAATAACGGAATCAATAAGGAAAAGAGTATGTTCTTTCATATTTTCCAGCTGTTCCAGTGATTCATTTAGTCCTCGCTCTGTGTTTGTTGCTGCTGAATTTGTGCTTGTTAAAAGATACGTGGCCATGACATACAGTGGAAAGAAGGGAAGGGAGATGATCTCGATTGGTCTCTGGTAATGTCCAGGAGGGACATGTTTGCTGGGAGAGGGTATCATGTGGCAGGATATGGAAGAGAACATGGCCTCATTTATGTAACTGTATAAACAAGGAAAGTTTTTAAAGATGTTTATTGTTTGGAAAACACACTTTATTTTAATGTTGCATGAAACATGTTGAGTTGAAGCCATGCAGGACTGTATAAACATCCTGTGAGCTGATGCATTGCCTGTATAAGGAAGGATTCAACACTAACTGTGATAATTTCTGGGACATTGTCCTATTTTTGGAAAATTCAATATTGCTTTATCTAATTCCAGTTTCCTCATGAAAAAAATAGAACTTTAATTCATGGCCTTTTAAAAGGTAGTTTGAGAGATAAATATACACATGGTAATTAGAAATTTACTGTAACAAAAATATAAATAGAATAAAATGTAGGCTTAAGTTACTATTGAAATATAATACACATTTATTGTTCAAACATCTAAAAATGATGGAAACTTCAAAAATATATAAATTACCCGTAATCTCACAATTCAGAAGCGACCACTGCTAAAATTTTGGCATATTTCCTTCTAATATGTTTCAAGTTTTTGTAATACTTTAACATCGATATCAATAAATGCATGTTTTATAACATATTTTTAAATTAATAATGTCATGAGAATTTTAATATCCTTAAATAATCTTCTAAAACTTACTATTAAATGTTGACATATGTGTTTTATTTCTATTTTAATGTTAGACCTATAATTTTGTAATCACAAAAGTAATATTTATTTATAATAATTTAAAGAAACCTAGAGGACAAAAAGAAGAACATACTAATTGCCCACAGTCTTGCCATTGCAGAGATAACTAGTATCAATACCAAGGCATACTTTGCATGGCAGTATAATTGCATGCATTTCTGTTTCCACTGATCGTGGCATTTTTGACCTTTGTAACCCCAGCTCTTAGTTCAGTTCCTAGAGCATAGTAGTTGTTTGATACACTTTTAGTGACTGAATGAATAAGTGATTAAATGAAGAAGTAGATGTGTAAGTGGAGAGGTTTTCAAGATCCAACTCGTGGTAGAATAAAATATGTTTCAGACTCAGCAACTTACTGCAGATTGAGAGACAAGGTAGCTAACTCAAAGCCCTTAATGAATAGGAGCCTGCTCTTTCTGTTCATCTCAATCAGCCTCCAGGAGGATAATTCAATCTAATTTTTTTTCCATCAGTCAAACTGAAGAGCTGAAAAAGCAAAACCAGAGATAGGCAAGGCAGGAAGTGAAACAGGCCTGAGTGAGAAGGTCAGCAGTGGCTCTCTCGCTCTCTTTTTTTTTTTTTTTTTTTTGAGATGGAGTCTTGCTCTGTCACCCAGGCTGGAGTGCAGTGGTGTGATCTTGGCTCACTGCAGCCTCCGCCTCCCAGGTTCAAGCAATTCTCCTGCCTCAGCCTCCCAAGTAGCTGGGACTACAAGCACCTGCTGCCATGCCCAGCTAATTTTTGTATTTTTAGTAGAGATGGGGTTTCACCACGTTGGCCAGGATGGTCTTGATCTCCTGACCTTGGGATCCACCTGCCTCAGCCTCCCAAAGTGCTGGGATTACAGGCATGAGCCACTGCGCCCAGGTCCTCACTCTCTTTATGTTAGAAAGAGTGTGAGAGGACAGGAGCCATGCTGCTCTCAAGGGTGACCCAGCAAGAGCTCTGCCACCACCAGGTCGTCTGTGATGGAACTGATGATTTCTCTGAGGATGGAGACTCTAACAGTGTCAGTGTGACCCTCATGGTTTTTACCTGGCCTGTTTCAAGTGTTTGCAGCAGAGGAAGACACAATCATGTTGGGTTTTGTTGAAAGAATTTGGTACTTTGCTATGTTTGGAATCAGGGCTGGCAGATTTTGAACTTTGGGTTATAGAAGGTTCCATCCAAAGTCTCTTTTATATTTAATTGGAAAACATGTCTTAAGTCTAAGCATCTGTCCCTCAGGTACCTGCCATAGGAAGGAGAGTGATCCATTTTTTAAAACCCTACATGAAAAACTTAGTCTTTGCAATAAAATATATGGATATATTCTCCCCAATGGGATGGTCTGGTCCTTAAAAACCTGCTGCTTTTCCCCACCTCTCAATATAAATATACATACAGATAGATATAGAAATATCCACAAATAGATAGGCAGAGGGATAGAAAGAGAGACAGGGAGATGGAAGGACAGACAGACAAACAGTGTCCACCACTTTTGGCCAACAACAGTCATCATATCCCTTCTTTTTCTTAAAGGTGCTCGTAGAGCTAACCTCGAACACTAGGCCATATTGGCACCTTTGCTCCTGTTGTCTCAAGGCCTGGCTCAAAACATATTTTTCCAGGAGGTCTCATTGTTTAATTTCTACCCCGGTTAATCTTTCCCATCTTTCAACCTCTAGAGCTTTAGCCCTTGCCCCAATTTTCCCTTTGACATGGTGTGTCTGTAAGTGTATATGAAGATCAGGGAGAAGCTACTCTGTTTGCTTCCTAAACAATTGAATGGGTTTTGTGTACTATGTAATTTAGTGGTTGTAGAGCTTTGTAGTGTTTTATTCACCAAGTTGGTGAATAAAGAAAGTGACTAGAGGGTGGTAAGATATTTCTTGCATGCATAATTGAACATATATTGTAGTTAGTACTTACTCATGTACTGAGAGCCCAGTTTAGATAAATACTGTGAGAGTTAGTGTAAAGTCAGTGTGGTATAGTAGAAACTTGTGATCAGCCAAATCATGTATATATTTTCTGTATAGTTGATGTAGTCACTATGCAGCACCAAGCATCAGTACCTTCATCTATAAAATGAATATGCTAAATATATATATTTAGCATATATAAATATATATATTTGTATATATATTTAGCATATATAAATATATATATTTGTATATATATTAGCATATATAAATATATATATTTGTATACATATTTAGCATATTCATTTTATATACATTTTTAGCATATATATAAGAAATATATAAATATATATGTGTGTATATATGTATGTATATATATTTACATATATATATAAAATGGGTTCAAGATCTTTTATTTTCAGAGCTTGCAACAGTTGGTTAGCAATGCTAGCTAAGCTGATATAATCTGAAGGCCATCCAACCTTTCTCTTTAGGCACTCCACCAACAGAATCTCTTTCTTGCAAACAGGATCATAGACCAATTGGGATCTGTCTCCATGTGTGTGTGGGAAGAGGTCCTCTCCCCCACACTTTTCCCAACAAATTGTTTTATAACCAAATGCAACTCAAACCTATAACACAGCTAGTAGTCAGCTGTATATATCTGACAACATTACAGGCTATTTTGAGGATTAAAAAATATATATATATACACACACACATATATATAACTATATATATACATATAACTATATGTACATATATAACTATATATACATATATACCTACATACATACACATTTAATTATATGTGTGTATATATACATATATAAAACTGTCTCTACTAGACAAAAATAGTTTTATGGCTCCGTTGTTCAATAAATATTTGCTGAATTAAATTGAAATGAGTCAAAACTTTTCTGAGCCCCACAAAACTTTTTTGAGATTACTGGAAGTTTATACAAAAAATTATTTCTGTATGAGTTGTAACATTATCGACTTAGAACTTTCCAGATGGTGAAGTTATCCAACTGTGGTGTACTGGAAAGAACAGCCCTATAGGAGAGCAGATATTGGGGATGTGATCACAGGAATATACTTCGTGTGGTCCAATTTCTATAAACTTGAGAGCCACTCTGGCTTCCTCAATGTTCCCATCTGTAAAAGTTTTTGGGAAAAACATAAGGATGGTGGAATTCTCATGATAAACTTGGGTCATGATTCCGTGGAAGGAGACTTGAGCCAGGCATCAGAAAACTCAAATCCTAGTTTCTTTGACCAAGACTTATCTTCTCCAAGATTGTTTTGTTAATTGTGAAATAGGAGGTTTATGTTCTCACCTGTTAGAGGTGTTTATGTTCTCACATGGCATTGTAAAACTACTGATGCACAAAGGTGACTAAGGCATGATCCCTGCCCCCTTATGACTCGTAATCTAGCAGGGTAGAGACATGCCAACCAGCAATGGATTACTATGAACAGCTTCTTAGAGGCAGGCTGTAAATACAGTGGTGGCACCGTGGAAGCTTAGTAACTAACTCTGCCGGGGCAGATTGCAGAATGCTTAAGAGCAGGGATTTAAGTTAGTAATAACTGTCCTACCTTCCTTTCAGGATTGTGGTAAGGCTTAAATGTATATGAAAGAACAACATGGTAGAATTATTATTATTATCATTATTATTATTATTCCATTGGCAGTTAGAATCAGATGTTTTACTTCTAGACTTTCAGTTGAAAATATACCCAATACTCCTAGTTAGTCACTTATAGGGATGCTGGCTTATCCCTAAGGTGTTATAAAGGGGTCAGACTCTACATTCAAAAAGTAAGCGAACATGGAATAATAAGAAGAGTGGCCTAGCCTTGCCATCTTGCAAAAACATAGGAGTGTGAATGAGCCTGGTCTTTTTGGTGACAATGAAGAGCTCCATTTCATTTAGATGATCTATAGAGCAGTAAGAAATGAAAGTAAAAGCACAATATTTTGCATGTAATATTGGCTCATATATCAGCTGATGAGCATTTTTGTATGTAGTCTTATTTTTCCTGGGAGCACAGAATCTGCCTCTTCTTGTCTACATGACAATGGAGACAGTGATGGCCATCAGAAGTGTATTTATACTCTCCTCAAAAGTATCAGTTGATTGGATGTATATTGAGAACCCACGTAATGCTAGAAGATACCGTGATAAGCAGTCATATTCCTACCTTTTTATCTGGATAAAATAAATGCCTACTTGGGTGTGTTGGGCACTCTGGTGTTGGGATGCTGCAGGGAAAACATCTGTATTCATGCCCAGCAGTGGTTCTTTGAGACTTACATTCTCACTTCATTGTTTTGCAGCTCTACAGCTCCATGGACTTTGGAAGACGGTGGCAACTCATGCATGAACGCATCACACCCAACAGGTTTTATTGGTAAGCCCTATCCACACACTCATTACTTCTTAGATAAAGAATTATCAAACAGCATAGCACTCTAGACAGCTCTGGACAGTTGCAGCTCTTGCAGACAAATGTGTTCCAGTCCTTTGCTACACAGAGTGGTTTGTAGAATAGCAGCATCAGCATCACCTGGGGACTTGTTAGAAATGCAGAATCTCAGGCCCTATTAAGACTTACGAAACTGGGATTTGCATTTAACATGATCCTTTGCTGACTCATGTGCACATGAAAGTTTGAGAGGCACTGGGCTTAAAGAGCTCTGTGAGAAGGGTCATGATCAGGTGCTCTTTGCTATGTACTAACCCCCTCTTTTTGGAAAAGTGCATATATTTTATGTACATATTCTAAAAAGCAGTATTTTCCCAAAATGTACTCTGGAGAACAGCAGTTCCACAAAATGCTTCTTCTTTCGTAAGAGTTTCTGTGGTCAAATAAATTCAGGTTATGATAATTCAATTTTATACTCCTGGAAACTCAGGATTCATGTTATGATATTAAAGACTCTGGAGAAGCGCTGAATGAAGAATTCTGCCAAACTGGAAGTCACTGATTCCCAAACTTATTTCACTACAGAATCCTTTTCTCATGTCACATGTGATAAATCCTTCAGAACTACCTCTGTAGGGCATATTTTGAAAAACCTTTTATGGGAATGAATACATGTTTCAAATGGAATATAAGCCCTTCCTCCTAATCAGGAAGTGTTTTATTAATTAGTATTCCTTTATGCATGCATACTATTTTTATCTTGGTTGTAACAAGTTTTGTACAAATTTGCCTTTTACACTTGCTTGCTATAACATGAAAATGCTTCTTACTTTTATCTTGCTTTCATTTTAGCAGAAGTGATGGCTAAAGGAAGGGAGATTAAGAGGCATACACCAAAGTATATTAGCATGCTTAATTATATGCTTAATGAAAAACAAAGATTTGGTTAGGCACAGTGGCTCATGTCTGTAATCTCAGTACTTTGAGAGGCTGAGGTGGGAGGATTGCTTGAGGCCAGGAGTTCAAGACCAGCCTGGTCATTATAGTGATACCCTGTCTCTACAAATAAATAAAAAATGAGCTGGCCATCAGTGTCATGCCCCTGTAGTCCCAGCTACTCAGGAGGCTGAGACGCAGTGATCACTTGAGCTCAGGAGTTCAAGGCTGCAGTGTACTCTAGCTTGGGTGACAGAGAATAGGCTACTGCCATCATAGAGATTAGGCCACCGTACTCTAGCTTGGGTGACAGAGCGAGACTCTGTCTCAAAAAAAAATTTTTGTTGGAAGTTGTACTCATTCCGTATCTCTTATAAATATCTTATGAACACTCCCTTAAAAACTCATGTGATAGCCGTTTATGCCTTACACAACTTAGGGATGTGCTGTGTGTGTGTTGAAGATGGTGGTAACAAATACCTTGTACATACACACATTCATACCAACATCTTTGGAAGCAATGGCTTCAACCCATTCCATCTGCATCCACAAAACTATGTTTAGATTTTAAATGAAGATTGCCTAAGCATTCTATGAAAAATCAACTGTTTTTTTTTTGTTTTGTTGTTTTGTGTTGTTTTGTTCTTTGTACATGGTTTGGAGTAGTTGGGAGAGAAAAGGGAGTTGGCAGTATTGCTCTTGACTCAACACCTGGGCTATCTCCAGCATGTTTGCCCCTTACAGGCCTACTATTATTTCATCTGTAGCTGTTATTGCAACTATTATTTTGCCTGTATTTGGAACTATGGAGGTTTTTCAATAGACTGAGGCAGAAAAAGGAAATATTTGTTTTTCTGCTATTTCACTTATAGAACTACAGCCTTTACTGAGCTGAGATAGTCCAGTTTCTCAGTATGCCACCACTCAGAAGTCCAGAATTCGAAAAAAAAAAAAAAGAAAGAAAGAAAGAAAGGAAGGAAGCGAAAGAAAGAGCCCTCTGCTGTTTCTGGAACAAACTCTTGAGATGATAAGGCAGTTGGCCAACTAGAAAGTCAGGTTAGTAGAGGAGGAAAGCACACTGGGCTAGATGAACCATGCCACTGTGTCTGAATGAAATTAAGTGCCTAAGAAGCAACATTTTCCTATATTTTGCAAAGAGCAAGAGGAGAAGGTTCTAGCTTCTGTCATCCACCCTCTTCCTTTATGCAGTAAAAAAGAACAAGTCCCTAGGTCCTGATAATTGTGTTTTGTCTCTTCTCCACTCTGTGCTTCTTCATATATGCTCCCAAGGGGAAATATAACAGTTTGTGCCTGTGCTGGATAGTCAAGTGGTAGTTTTGAATATTCAATTTTTGTAATTATCACTTCTCCATTTCTGATATATAATTACCGCGATTATTCTTTTAGGTGTCATGTGAGTCATGGCAAAAGAGCTTATTTTACATAGACATTTTTTTTAATCCAAAGACAGAATTCAGGGTTTTCTAAAGCTCTAAACCGCTTATATTGAAAATATATGTCTTGTATAGGTTAGGGATGTAAATATTAACTTGTTATCTCCTTGAGAAAAGACAAAATATGCATTTCTCTGGGTATAGAACAAACCTTGGCTTAAGTGGGACCCCTTTAACCTATGGTTCCCTCATCCATCTAATGGGAACAGTATTTTTGTTGTCAATTTCATAAGGTTATTGAAAGGAGCAGATGTATCAAGTGGACACTTGGCTATTTCACTTCTCCATTGATTTAAGTACTATGTTTATTACTAGTACTCAAGAACATGTCACATAAGTGAATTGTCATTTTGCTGGGCACAAATGTGAATCTTGTGTACAGTAAGGCTGGTGCCCATGGGCATGTGATAACAACTGAATGGGTCTGATTTATTGCCAAGAATCCACATCTCAGCTGAACATTATTGTTCTCTACTTTTTGTTGAGTCATAATTCTTATAATTCTTATGAAGTGATCAACCAAAACAAAACAATAACATGCATGAAAATGATTTCTTTGGGAGAGAGGGTGTAGAGGGAAGAGGTATTGAGGGTGGTTGGGGAACGCTGAGTGGAAAGCAGGCATGGTAAAAACAAGACATTGAAATGAGAGACGATGTTAAAAAGACTTTTAACTTGTCGTATGTAGACAAATAGAGTGAACATGGGATTCAGAAGAAATATTACAAATAACAATATTTGATTGTTGTGATTCATAGCTTTGCTCCTGTGACCCTGCGCAAATATTGTTATTTATAAGCTCCACATTTGCAAGTGTCTAAAGGATAGATCCTTCATGAGTGTCCGGTTTCTTCTCCCATGCTACTCGCAGTTGTTGGCAAGTAGCAGCTTAGAGGGGGATTTGTGCAGAAGAACACTGTGCTCCAGAAGTGATTTCTGACGAGGACACAGCAGAAAGAACGAACCCCGTGCATGTCTCTCGTCTGTTCCGTCATCTACAGTGATGATTGTTGTAATGGTTGTTAGAATACATTGGAAATTGTAAGGAGTTATCATTATTATCCGCTTCTTCATTAGTGCCCCACCCTTCTTGTGGGTTAGGCAGAGCATGGAACATAATATTCATTAGCATCAATACTAAGAGCTTCACCTGGAAATATTTTTATGAATTCTGGATGTTCTAATCCAATCAAGATAGGTCACCTAGGAATCTTACACCATGGAGTGACTCAGCCATCAATCTCAGGCTACAAGAAGAAAGACAACTGACATGAACATTCCTTGTTTATATGTGACCCTACCACTCACTTGATACCTGGTCACCAGGTAATCACCAGGGCTGTCTAATGCTTCCCCCACTTTTTTAACCTCAGCTGCTTCCGAAATTGTAATTTGCATGGAGAGCAGATAAATGGAATAAGTGTCCTTAACATATTCCCTTCATTCTTCCTAGGCTCTGCTATGGCAGAGTTGTTGTCATGGGGGAAAAGCTTTTCTGTTTTTTTTAATATTAAAAAAAATATATCCTACTGAGCTACAGATGAATAGTATTCCACTCTTCCCTTGGGAGATATTTAACAAGCAGGCATATTCTGCAGTGGGAAGATTTTTTTTTCCTTTGCACATCCAATGTGAATACTTGTTGTGATTCACAGCTTTGCTCCTGTGACTCTGCACTCTCCTAACATGCTCAGCCTCTTTGGGCATCTTTTCCAATGAAGTCACAGGTGTGCTAGGCCTTCCAGAATTCTCTGTGTAACTAGAATGACCTCAAAGTGCCTCTGGTCTCTGATGGCATTCACTTGTATGGTATCCTAAAACACGGAAGGAATGTCTCCAATGCATCCTCTTTACTGATTTCCCTCCTCCCCTCCTTAATTATTCTTTCTCTTGAAAGAATTAGGTCCCTTTTTTGTCCCTCTTCTTTATCATTGCTGCAGGAAATTGTGCTGATAAAGTAATGTACTCTAAGGTATCAGGAACTTCAATTCTTACCCCTTTTCTGAGATATTTGGATTGCAACATGGACTGGCTTGAGCATTAGGAAACCTTTAAGAAGACAACAGACATACTATAAGTTCTATATCAGGCCATGTTAGGCAATGCAGGGAATGTGTATCTTGAAGACTGCTGTATCTGCTATGATGCCTGGTTTAGGATGAAAAGTGGCTGGTGTGTAAAGGTAGGTAGGTTGGGCTCTAGGTCTTTATTGTACTTTGCTTAAGGCCGGCTTACACACTATGGGTTTCTAGTGGTGTTTGTGCCAGCAGCTTCTCATCTGCTTTTTCAGAAAGGCCATGAGGGAAGGGAGGAAGAATGGAAAAACAAAGTGTGTCCCTCCTGGTGTGTGTAGACAAGAGGTCCTAGGGAAATGCCCTTTAAAAGAGACACATGAAAAAATGCTCATCATCACTGGCCATCAGAGAAATGCAAATCAAAACCACAATGAGATACCATCTCACACCAGTTAGAATGGCGATCATGAAAAAGTCAGGAAACAACAGGTGCTAGAGAGGATGTGGAGAAATAGGAACACTTTTACACTGTTGGTGGGACTGTAAACTAGTTCAACCATTGTGGAAGTCAGTGTGGCGATTCCTCAGGGATCTAGAACTAGAAATACCATTTGACCCAGCAATCCCATTACTGGGTATATACCCAAAGGATTATAAATCATGCTTCTATAAAGACACATGCACATGTGTGTTTATTGTGGCACTATTCACAATAGCAAAGACTTGGAACCAACCCAAATGTCCAACAATGATAGACTGGATTAAGAAAATGTGGCACATATACACCATGGAATACTATGCAGCCATAAAAAATGATGAATTCATGTCCTTTGTAGGGACATGGATGAAGCTAGAAACCATCATTCTCAGCAAACTATTGCAAGGACAAAAAAACCAAACACCGCATGTTCTCACTCACAGGTGGGAATTGAACAATGAGAACACATGGACACAGGAAGGGGAACATCACACACCGGGGCCTGTTGTGGGGTGGGGGGAGGGGGGAGGGATAGCATTAGGAGATATACCTAATGTTAAATGACGAGTTAATGGGTGCAGCACACCAACATGGCACATGTATACATATGTAACTAACCTGCACGTTGTGCACATGTACCCTAAAACTTAAAGTATAATTTAAAAAAAGAGAAAGTGGTGATAACGAAAAAGAAGACAGACTAAAAACCGTTTCAAGACAGTCTTTCCTTTCCAATCTTTCATGTTCTTAGTTTTCCGGGTCTCTTTTTGTATGCATATGTTCTTTTATATGTAGCCTAAATATATACATGTGAGTGTGTATAATCTGCCTTTCTCTTCTTAATGTTCTATCCTTACAATTTTTGTGTCATTATAAAATCTTTATAACCATTTTTAATTTGTGCAATATCTTATTACACAAAGATACATGCTTTATTCTATTTTATTTTTTATCAGACATTGAAAATTTTCACATTTTTGATGATCTTAAGTAATGGTTTTATTGACATTTGTATGCATAGGTCTTTAACATCAAGAATTATTTTCTTGGACCAGTGTTTTAGGTAGCCCAAGTAAAGACTTGACTGCATTTTTTTGCAGTGTCACATTTCAATAATAAGACCCCAATTCAACACTAAAAGTATTTCAGCAAAGTAGCTTTTTACTGAACCTTTTCTTGAAGAGGGTTACAAAGAAGCATTACATCAGCCAACACACGAGTCTTCCTAAAACTCCTCTGTTCATATCTGTCCTGACCATCATGGGAGTTACTTTCTCATCCTCTCCTTCCCTTTCATGGACTCTAAAGCTATTCTGTCACAGTGATTTATTGTCCACAGTCCATCCCCTTCCAGAACTCCCCTTACACCCACACACTTCTCCCTAAGTATCATAGCTTTTCTTATGTAAAACAATCTACCCTCTCTCCTTAACCCTCCATCTATCACCCTCACCCACCCCAGAAATTAAATGTAATATCCCTTAGGTGCACATTCCTTACAACACAGAGGAGGGAGAATTGGTAATAGTTAGGGTTTAATATTAGTTAAGGTTTAGTATTTTTGGTTTAATCACTACTATAAGAAGAAGTTTATCATATCAAAATATACACATTTTGAAGACTAAAATCATGTCCTTTGCAGCAAAATGGATGGAGCTAGAGGCCATAATTCTAAGTGAATTAACATAGGAACAGAAGACCAAATAGCACATGTTCTCACTTATAAGCAGGAGCTAAACCTTGGATATGGACATAAAGGTGGGTACAATAGACACTGGAGACTACCAGAAGGGTGCGAGGAGGGCAAGGGCTGAATAACTACCTATTGGGTACTATGCTTACTACCTGGGTTACAGGTTCAGTCGTATCTCAAATTTCAACATCACACAATATACCTTTGTAGGAAACCTGCACATGTACCCATTGATTCTAAAGTAAAAGTTGACATTAAAAATAAATAGAACACTAGAAAAACTATATATATGTATATATGTGTATATGTGTATGTGTATATATATACATACGTACACACACACACACACACACACACACACATTTTGAACATCTTAAAACCTGTCATTCAAAATATTACCCAAACTGTGTTCTGTTGTATATTCCCACCTGTAACATATGGCAGTATCAGTCTATTTAGTTAATATTTACTTCTTCCTTTTGGGAGACAGCCTCCAAGTGGGCTCCACTGATCTCTGCCTTCTGGAAATCCTGCCAGTCTATGGTGTTCTCTTCTTGAGTATAGACTGGATTAGTGGCTTGCTTCTAGTGAATGGAATATGGCAGAGGTAACGAGCTTTTTTGGGGAGTAGGTTACCAAAAGACAATGTTTTCATCTTGGGTGCATTCTCATGCTTACTTGCTCAAAGCAAGCTACCATGTTGTTAGCTGCCTTATTGAGAGCCCCATGTGTCAAGGAATGGAGGGAGATCTCCAGCCAAAAGCCAATGAGAAACTAATGGCCCGACAGCTTAGTTCTAGTGTGGAAATGAATCCTATCACCAGTCACATGAGTGAGTTCAAAAGCAGATCCTTCTCCAGTCAAGCCTTCATATGAGACTTCAGCCCTGGCAAACACTTTGATAGAAGCCTTGTAAGAGACCTTCTCAGACAGAGGCACCTAGCTGAGTTGTGCCTGGATTCCTGACCAACAGAAACAGTGAGACAATACGTATTTGTTGTTTTTAGCTCCTAAGTTTTGTAGTAATCTGTTACACAGAATTATTAAGAGATAACCAATATGCTTTTCTCTGATTCTTATTCTTTGCTTGTTTATTTTATAACATAAGGTTCTACTTCTGTCTACACGTAGCCTCCTGTCTACATACAACTACTTCTGTCTTGGACTACTTCCTCTGTTTTCTCTTCATTGTTATCAACCTTAGATATTTCATTTTGCCCATTGTTTGGGTGTGTCCTTGAAATAGAAAAATATCACCATGTTCTGGTATTCCTGACACCTATGCCCAGACTCTATGGGATTTGACAGTTGATCAACAAACCTCAGAGCCCTATCCTCAACATGAGTGAGGCTTACTTAATATCATGAGATTGCCTGACTTTGTTATACTTTATTATTTTATAGTTTGATGGCAGGATTGCATTTTCTAAGAATATTGTTTATTGTAAATATCTGTGTATGTACATATACACACACAAGGCATGTATGTACATGCTCATTTAGAGAAGTGTTAATTTCATTAGTACAAATACTTCACTAGAAGTACTAATATAAATCACATTGTCTGGATTTTAGACACCCGTGTCAGCCTAATAGCAGCTGTGGGTGGAGGATGAAGGGCAGAGAAGCAGGAAGTGAAAATTGGGGATGGTTACCTTGAGATAATGTGGTTGGAGTGAATACTCTTGCACCTCTTCCCTGAATTTGAGCTCTATAGATCTCACCTGTTTTGGAATATATCCTATAATTTGCTTCAAAAGTGGGCTCCTTCTATTCATTTAGGAACTTCTTTTGACCCTGGACCATGGTTCTTTAAGACTCAGCTGCCAAGTCATTTTTAGGCTATTAATATATTATCCATGACAGAGCCAGAGTTAAGGAACAGACAGAATAGCTTGAGATGGCTTCCTGGAAAATCAAGATCTTTTCAAACAAAGTTAACATTATGGGCTGAATTTTTGAAGCTGCCTGTAAATGTGCATCTACAATTTTGCAAACACAGTCATTTGCAATCTCAAGTAATGGGATTTAGGCATCAACCTGATATAAGGGATCAGATTTTAAGGCTATTGCAAACCAGGGTATGCCACAAATAATATTTAATTCAGCTCTCCTTTACATTTTTAAAATGGTGCAGCAATTTAAAAATACATTACATTTAAAATAATACATGCAAGGTCTGGAGGGGAAATGTGAAAGCTCAGCTTGCAAGCAGAAATCAGTTTCTACTTTGCTGATGGGGGCTACCCATGCTGTATGTCTGGTTGCATCTTGGCTGTGGAAGAGCTGTCTTAATGCTAAGACTAAAATGCAGTGTTCATATGGTGCACGTGGTAGTTAGCCATGGCACTGAGCAAGACAGAATGGTCAACTCTTTGGAAGAAGTCAAGACATGCCGGACCCTTGATGATTATGCTGAGTACATGTGAGTTATGTGAGGTAGGAGGCATATGTAGCTAATGACTTCTTTGCTATGAAAAGTGGGAGTCATGTTTGGTCCTGCCTTGGGAGATCTGAAAAGATTTGTGTGCATTAAACATGGAATTCAAAGACAACCACATCCACTCACCTAATCCAGTGTAGCAAAAATTCCATAGTGCACATGGAAACACCGGAAACACTGTTGTTTTCTCTTTCTCTGGCTTTGTGGCCAGTGATTCCTTAGTTAGAGGCACATGGCTTCCAAATACTTATTCCACCCAGATGATTATGCAAAGGGCATGAGAAATACTCATTTCGCTCAGAAATAGTGAAATCTAACTTTATTTTCACTCACTGATAATAAACTTGCAGAGGGGAGCAAACTTTACTTTTGTCACAGTGGGTGAGATTTCAGGGCCTTATTGTCTATGAGGGTGGTGGGTCAGAAAAACCCCCACATAAAGAGACTTTGACTACTGCCATCTTCCTGGAACTCAGACTGCCTTCAGTACTTGCATGTTACATTAAAAAATGGGGAGAGTTGAATAGGTTGGTGGTGATGAGTTGTTCACTTCCATGAGCAGGAATAGGAGAATTGGAGGGCTAGGGAGAGGCCTAGAGAGAGAAGAGGTCAATGTTGAGCTCGGCGCCCAAGGAGAAAGTACCAAATTGAAGACTTGGAGGCTGTTTAAAATGCAGGTTGGATACTTGGTTGCACGGAGGAGAAACCAGCCTTTCTTCCCTGTTGAGGAAATCTGTTATTGTTCTGCTCCAGTTTGGTCTGGGGCTGTGCATTAGTCAGTGCTGGCTGCCAAAACAAAATACCACAGACTGGTTCCAGGCTTAAGCAACAGAAATTTGCAGTTCTGGAATCTGGAAGTGTGCGATCAGGGTGCCAGCATGGTTGGTTTCTGGTGAGGGCCCTCTTCCAGGTTGCAGAGGGCCACCTTCTGGATGTATCATCCCATGGTAGAGCGAGAGAGGGCAAGCTCTCTGGTGCACTTTCTTGTAAGGGCACTAATCACATTATGAGAGCCCCACCCTCATCCAAACCTAATCACTTCCCAAAGGCCTTATCTTCAGATACCATCAATTTGGAGGTTAGAGCTTCAACATATTTTTTTTTTGGAGAGATACAATTCAGTCCATAGCAGGATGTAAAACAGGGAACAACTTGGGAAGGAATGCAAAATTTCTAGAGACACTTCCACCAAGAGGTGTCCTGGAGCAGAAGTGGCTAAGGCTTGTGGGGGAAGTGGAGAGGCAATGCCAGAAATACAAATGTATTGTTTAAAAGACACAGACACACACTAGCCATTTTTTTTTTCTGGTTGGAAACACAATATATCTCATAATCATTCAAGGGAAGGCAAGAAAATAAAAAGAAAACAATTACCTATAATTTTACTGCCCAGAAAATACATCTTAAAAAATCAAGTACGTCTTCATAGCCTTTTTTCCCTATTATAATATAGTATAATTTTAAACATATATTTAAATTTTTATCATTCAGATCATATTGTTGATAAAATTTTATATCTTTTAAAAATGAAATTGAACATTCTCCTGTGCCATCCTCTACTCTTTCTAAACATTTTAAAGCTTGTATTGAATTGTATTCTAATCTATGGATATATAATAAATGTAATCATTCTTTTGTTATTTGATATTGATCTTCTGAAATTTTACTATTAAAGTAAACATTATAATGTTGTTTTAGAAACATTTAAGTAATTATTTGTTCAAGGTCTGATTATTATGATTTGTTTAGGATAGACTACCAAACTATATATATAAAAATATTGTCGTGTCAAATCCAAAGAGTTTACACCTGTTTCCACTACAACTAAAATACCATTTCACTATACCACATAAAAATTTAATTTAAAGAAGTAGTCCATTTTAATATGCAAAAATGGGTTTTCCTTGTTTTAATTTGCATTTCTTATCAGACCAGTGAGTTTAGACATGCTTTCGTGTATTTATTAACCATTGTATTTTCTTTTATGTGACCATCTGTTTTTGTTTCTTCTTCATTATGGGTTCTTTATATTGTCTCTCATTTTGTTTCAATATTATAACGTTTATTCTTTGGTTTTTAATTGCATTATGCTTTTTAGCATACTTTGTACTTACAAAAATTTATGTTATCGAATCTTTCATTTTCCCTTTATAATTTTTTTATTATTTTATGTTTATCAAACACCCATAGCCTGTGATCATGTAAATACAAACAACTTTTTTATTTGAAATGCTGCCTTATTCAATCATATATATTAGATATTAGATATATATAAAAGGCATAAAAATATTTAGTATTTTCCAACAATATATTTTAGAAATCTCATATTAATAGTTATCTATTTCATCTAGTGACTATATAACAATTTAATCATTTTAATAATTTAATAATTTTCCATACCAATGGATATTTTTAAGATTTATAGGATTTCTATTTTTTTTTTAAGTAAAATGAAATGCAGTGAACATCTTTTCACTTAATTCTGTGCCCATATTTTGGACTGGTTTCCTCTGACGGTTTTTTACATAAGATAAACTCTGGTCAGAGGTTAGGAGCCCTCGAGGTCTCAAGGTCGGTGGCATTTCGCAGCTTTTGTTTTACTGGATTGGTCAGTCTTCTGTGCCCTGTGGCCAGAACACATTGTGTTTAATCGTTGTTTATAACACAATAGAGTGTCTGGCTGGGTAAGTCTCCTCTCTGCAAAATACAACCAAATAAAACAAAAATAGAACTCTTCTTTTTCAAAATATTCTTGGCTTATTTTACTTATTGATTCATCCAAATGAATTTAGAATCACCTTGTCATGTTTCAAAATATCTTCCTCCCCATAAAGCAACTAATTAGACTATTGATTAGAATCGCAGCCAAGCTATACATTCATTTGAAAATAATGGAATTTTTTTCAATATCCAGTTTTGAGTATTGGCCACATGGTTTGTCTCTCTTTTTATTCCATTCTGTGAGTTCCTTAGTAAAGTTTTCTTCATATTAGCTCTACATGTTTTTAATTAATGTTATTCCTATGAATGTTCAGTTTTGGTGCTATTGTAAGTAAAGACATGTTGCACACAGCATCTCTCTTCAGATTGGCATGACTGAACAGGGTAACCTTGAGATACATATGTAATTTGCCTAAGGACACATATAGTTGCTAGTCGATACCCTTAAATTCTTCAGACTACAGAGAGAATATGCTTTATAAACTTCAAGTTATTAGAAGAGTGTGATGTGAGTAAGGATAAACACCTGCGGGGATATTTGGGCTCTAAATAAAAAGCTCTGCCCTTAATAGTTTTATGTGGCTTTTGGCAGTTGCATTTAACCTTTGTGACCAGTGCTCCACCAGTCAGAAAGGATACCAGATGCTACATCCTGGCTTTGCCTCCTGGCTGAATGTCATTCTTCTTAGCCTGGAGCACAGTAAGTGCTTAACAAATACCAGCTATAAAATTAATAATAAAACAGCTTATAATAAGAGGAGATAATTGGAATAAATGACTATCCTTGTTAATTTGGTAGCAAGTGGCACATAGCATCACTTTGAAACTAAGCAAGTTAGAAAGCATCTGCACTTTTTTTCAACATTCAAATCCCATTGCCTCATAGTCAGAGTTCATATTTCTGACCTGTTTTTCCAGCAATCAGCATATGGCTTATTATTATACTTGCTAAAACTACTATTTTTAGAGGAAAAAGATTTCTGGCTTGATGTTAACAAAATTAAATAAAATTCAAAAGTCATCAAACTAAAGATTGTGTTGTATCAGATCATATGTACTTTAGCAGATGTGATGCAAATGTTGAGACAAATTCTTGCACGTCTCAGAGGGACCATGGCCAGAAATGGAAAGCACCAGAAGAGTATTGAAGGAAGTATTAGGACTGCTCAGAAGGTAAAGGTCTCACATCATCCTGGTGTTCCCAGAAAAGGGTTCCTGGAGGAGATAGGATGGAAGAATCTTGAAGAATGGTTTGAATTGGCAAGTAAGAAAGTGAAACAGATCCTTCTGGAAGGAAGAACAATTGGATCAAAGCTGAGGTCATATGTCTGGAGAGTAGTTAGTTAGTTGATCCGCTAGAATAGCGTTTCTCAACCTCTATGTTTTTGACATTTTGGGCTGGATAATTGTCATTTGCATTCTAAGATGTTGACCAGATCCCTGGTTTCTACTCAGTGAGTGCCTTCTGCACCCCTCTAGTTGTGCAGAATGTTCACTGAGGCACAAAATATTTTGCCCCTCACTCCCAGCAACTGTGTTAGGAAAAAAAAGTTTGTGTCGAGGAGCAATGAGAAATAAAGCAGGGATATAGACCAGATTCAGATTGTGAAGCACCTCACATGCCAGATAAGTGGTTTGGACTTGTCTATCTTGGTAATAGAGGACATTCATCTTTTGTGCAAGAGAATGGCATGATATTCATGTTTTATGAAGATTTATTAACATTTGGCACTTTCTTGTGATGCTTAAGTGCATTTATATGCCACTCTCTGTCAATAGATGAGCTACTGACTTATGACAGATGCAAATCTTCTAAAGCATCCTGATCTCAAGTTCCTTTCTCCGGTGAAAAATTATACAGTTGTACACTTTAAATGCGTGTACCAAATGTACATTTTTTGAAACCATACATTTTTGTTTAATTGAAAACAGCATTAAACATTTTTAAAAACTAAACTGAAGATAATCATTTTAACACAATACTTTCTTCCTTTCTTGCTCTCTTTTAAGTTTTGTACACATGAAAATAATTTCTCACAAAATTTCAGTTAGATTGTATGACTATTTTACATCTTTTAAAAAAACTTACACCTAACATTAACAGTTTGCTGCATATGTACATAGTATTCATAAGGATCATTTTGGTAGTGGCAGAATATTCCACTGAATTGATATACTCTCATTTATACTAAAGAGTTATAGAAAAGTTAGAGTGGGAAGAACCATGAGAGATTATGTGGTCTAGTGATTTCTCCAACAGTGCTCTTGGAAGCCTTATGGGTAGTATGATGCATTGCCTAAGGGACTACATTAGGTATAGAGAAGGCTTGGGATGCTTAGTGATCAAGTTCTTACACCCTTCATTTTTGCTCCAGCCAGAAGTACTCAGATTCTTAATTCGCTTTGTATATTGGACTTCTGTATAAGTTTTTTTTAATGACAGAAGACCATTCATTAAAGAAGCAAATGAAAATGTTTAGAAAATCATTGATCTAGAATGGTCTTTTCATTTCACACAAGCTACATATGGGTATAACAGTCTCCAGGTTATCTTTCCTTAGTGCCCACACCACCCTGAAGTGTCTAATTCCATAGCGTAGACACTGCTTGAATGGTTAAAGTCTTTGCTAAACTACCCAAACCATTGTTTTAGGAGGATGCCACCTGGTGACCCATTGCTCTATCAATGGACTCACCCTGATTTGGCGAGAAGAAAACTGGCCACACTCACATGGACATGATTTTGGCAAGTTTGGTGCTAATGCACTGGATTGGAAGAAATAGACCCCTTCATTTACTTGGTGGCGAATGGCACTGAGGATCATCCACTCCCACCCTAGCCTGTTTTGTTCTCAAAGAGATGCCTAAAATAGATTCTTCAAGCAATTAGGCTTTTTCAGCTGTCAGTGTATTGCTTGTCAAAGGCACTGGCCTTCTTCCTGTATACATGTCTGTATTTCTGAATGTAGCGTATTCTACCATTTCAATCCTCATTGCTTACAAATACAATGAGGGACAAAATTCTCATTTAGGAATCCTGAAATCTTTCCAAATCAGGACACGTTCTCCCCTTTTAGGCATCTCACCTGCTTCTGCTGTTTGAAAAGACAATCTGGATGATGGATTAGGGGCTTGTCCCACCTCCTCTCATCTCCCCGCTGGACAGCCATGTCATATTCCGAAATTCTCCAACCTTTTCCCCTAACAGTGTGTTGAAGAGAGCTGTCAAGTAATTTGGGCAGAACTGTGCACAATGGAGGCAGAGAGAGATGGAACCCCTGGGGGATCCCAGCTCTGCAGACTTAGCATTTTGGATGGATGCAAGGAGACTGAAGCATTGAAAAGGTCAGACCCTGGAACCAGTCTGATCTATAAAAGGCACCACAGTGTGCAATAATTGTCAATGAGTGGGCTAAAAGCACTGGGGGATTTAAAATGGGATGGCCTTGCGCTTCTCCAAGTGATACTGGGAATGAGAGGTCTGAGATCCCATCCTGCTTCCTAACATTTCTTAACATTGCTATCTTCATTTAACGAGTGTCATGGAAGGATGTGACAGTGAAATAGAACAAATGGAGTTGGGTTATATGATTGTTTTCCACTTTTAAAGAAAGGGAAATTTAGAACATGAGTTACATTATTGAGGGAAACATACCTTCATCCATTTTTTAAAATGAGATTTGTTAGGATTTTTCCAGAGCTGAAAGAAACTCAACAGGTTAGGGAGAAGAAAACAGTTCGTGGACTCTGCAGTGTAATGGAAAGAGCACTGGAGTAGGAGACAGGACTTCTAGTTGCTAATTCTACTCCTGCCACTGGGCAGCCAGGCCTTGGGGCACTAGTAGGATTTCTCTGGCTTTCTGCATCCTCATCTGTAAAATTCAAAGGGGTGATGACCAAGGGAGAACCGGCAGTGAATACCTGAGGTGCTTGCTAAAAATGCAGACTCTAGATAGAAGGAATAAATGCAATGTTCAATAGAATAGAGTAGAATAACTATGCTTAAAAAATATATTGTACTTGGGTGAGGGATGCCCTAAATATCCTCAGTCACTATGCATCATATACATGTAAAAATTATGTACCCCACAACTTTGCACAAATAAAAAGAAATTTTAAAAATGCCAATAGTTTCTTCGGCCCCACCTGGAAATCCCTGCTCTGGATCTCTGGACCTGGGCCTCAGGAATCTCCATCTGAACAAGCTCTCCTGGCAATGCCTTTGTACACTAGATTTTGAGAACCAGAGGAGGTAGTTAAGAGGTCATTTTGAAAACCAGGGAGACAAATTAGTGGAGTCCCAGGTGTTCCCCTTTGAGTAGTACAAACTGGTTTCCCCTTATCAAAAACCCCCTCTTTTCTCCACCGTGCTTGAAATACACAGTGGAAAGGGTTGTTCCAACCAATGAAGACATTGCCACCTCCAGGCATCTTTTCAAAATACATACACTCCCTGCTAAATGAGATAATATACTTCCGTGTGCTTTGCAGGCTGCAAAGAATCTTTAAAATGCTTCATAACTGTAAAATGCTATATTGTTTTAGACTTTATTAAAATAATGCCTATAGTTTTTATTAACATTATGACATGAATGAGGTTACTGATTTTATCTATGCCTGTTTAGATGTACTTAGGAATTCCATTGAAAAGACACTTTTGAGTCCCCACTCTTTGAACAGTGTATATACATAGAAAGGGATATGAAGGACGGTAGGTAGGGGTTTTTCCAATTTCTGACTCTCTCTAAGGTAATAAATTATGCATTCAAGCCCATTGCCATGGGACTCTCAGTGTTTTTCCACTGTATGCAGTGAGCATTTCCCCAATCCCTTGGCTTGGGATAATCCATGTGACTTGCTTTGGCTGAGTTTAGCAAATGTGACACAAGCGGAAGCTCTGTCATTGCACTGTAGCTGTGGCCCCTCACCCCAGGCCTCATCACAAACCCACAGAGCAACCTGAGCCTTCCCCTCTATGGGATGCCAAGCTCTGCTGGATTCATAGCATGAAGCAGAGCCTCGCATTGAGCCCAGCCTAGAAAAGCTGATCCCAGCTGGCCTTAGATGTACCAGCAAAATACATAACTGTTGGTTTAAGCTGCTGAATGTTGAGGTAGTTTATTATGCAGCAAAAGCTAAGCTGATACAGTAGGACAAAGACAAGTTGAGACAACTGGACAAATGGCTGATACAAAGGATTGTTAGGTACCAGGAGACAGATACAGCCTGTGATAGAGGTGTCAGAGGAGTGGCATCAGTAATGTGTTCATGGAGGAGTTGGAATTTGAGGGGGGTTTGAAAGATGGTTTCAATTTCAACAGGCAAGCTTGTGTGCGTGCTTGTGGATCCTCTGGCATGGTGGGTAATGGCGGACATTTCAGTCACAGGAAGGAGAAAGAAGAGAAACAGAAAAGCATGAGGTGTGTTTAGGAAATTGTTAGTAGGTCAGTCTGTCAAGAAGTTCGGATTCTATGCTTGGAGAGAGAGAGAGAGGCCGATAAGCCTAGAAAAGAAGATTAAAGTGATAACTTAGAGGCTTTAAATGCCAGGCTAAAGATTTTGCAGTTAATACAGTGCACCTTTAAAGGGTTCCACTCAGGGGCAGAGCATGCTCAGGACTGGTCTTTAGGAAGCTCATTTTTACAGCAGGGTGAAGGGCAAATTACACAAGGAAGAGCTGGGGACGAGGTGGCCAATTAAAAGGCTATTCATTACTGGGGGCAGTGAGTCCTGGAAAGAGAAGATGGAAATCCAGGGAATTCCAGAAGATGTGGTTTGCAATTTAAAAAAGTTAAAAAGTCTGGGCGCGGTGGCTCAAACCTGTAATCCTAGCACTTTGGGATGCTGAGGCAGGCGGATCACCTAGGTCAGGAGTTCAAGACCAGCCTGACCAACATGGAGAAACCCCGTCTCTATTAAAAATATAAAATTAGCTGGGCATGGTGGCACATGCCTATAATCCCAGCTACTCGGGAGCCTGAGACAGGAGAATCCCTTCAACCCGGGAGGCGGAGGTTGTGGTGAGCTGAGATCACACCATTGCACTCCAGCCTGGGCAACAAGAGTGAAACTCCGTCTCAAAACAAAAAAAAAAAACAAACAAAAAAGTTAAAAACAATTTAAGTATAGAAAATAAATTCAAATTCGTTTGCAGTCTTAAAATGTTTCCTGTAATGTGTAACATCTAGAAACTGGAGTTCTACTTGGAAACAAATTCACAAGTTATGGTGGCCACCAATTTATAGACTTTACAAATAATTTTTTTAACAAGGGCTCAAATTCAGCATAATATTTACACATTTGTTGGAAAGCTGTGCTCTGGACTTAGGTATCATTTCTCCCAGGGTAAGAAAGCACTGAAGAAAGTTCTCTGAGTAGTTTTTTGTTTGTTTTGTGGGGGTGAGGTAGGGTGGGAGAGATGTTTTAAGTGGTGTTCCTTTTTTTTTTTTTTGAGGTGGAGTCTCGCTCTGTCACCCAGGCTGGAGTGCAGTGGTACAATCTTGGCTCACTACAAGCTCCACCTCCCAGGTTCATGCCATTCTTCTGCCTCAGCCTCCCGAGTAGCTGAGACTACAGGCGCCCGCCACCACACCTGGCTAATTTTTTGTATTTCTTAGTAGAGACAGGGTTTCACCGTGTTAGCCAGGATGCTCTCGATCTCCTGACCTCGTGATCCACCTGCCTCGGCCTCCCAAAGTGCTTGGATTAAAGGCATGAGTCACTGCGCCTGGCCCCCCTTTTTTAAATAGACCTCCAAATAGAGAGTGGGTGACAGAGCGAGACCCTATCTCAAAAAAAAAAAAAAAGTTGTGTTCAGGAGGTTTAGGAGCTCTCAGGAACACCACCACCTTTGAGGAATGAGGGATATGGCATGGGTGGAGAAAGAGGCTGCCTGTGATACAGGCGCAGCAGCTGATCCTATAGCACTTGTGTAGCTGGGATGGCCCTTCAGAAATGTCCAGCCTTGAACCAAAGGATTGGGTCTTTATATCTCCACAGTGACTGGCCATGAGATGTGGGCTGCCACCAGGGGAGGGGTGTGACCCTAATGAGGTGGCTGTCATCAGCTGTGGAAAATTCCCAGAGAGTGACCCAGCTGAGAGCCATGAGCCACCCACACCTCAACACTTAGGATAAATTCCTGGGACAGAGGGGGATTCAGGTGGCATCCACCTTTGGAGAGAGTTATTTATTCCAAATTCTTGTTATTTTCCTAAGAGGCAAAATTAATTTTGATAATAATGGTGGTAAATAACAATGAAATAATACATGAATAGCAATAACAATAAGACATTATTTTTATTGAGGGCTTATGTGATGTCAAGCAATGTGCTAAGTCCACAGCATGCATTACTGCACTTATGTTTTTAAGAAGCATGCAGGTGGAATAATGTAGTGGCCCAGTGTATGGGGTTGGCCGCAGACTGTGTAGGTTTAAACTGCTAATTAGCTGTGTGTCTTGGGCACCCAGGGCCTCAGTTTCTTCACTGAAAAAACGGTATTCTAATAACAACAGCAATCTGTCTCCTAGGGTTGTGGTGTTATACGAATCAGAAAATAGTGGAGCTGGTTTGTGAGCTAGAAAGTGGGAGAACTGTTCTTTCTGGGTTCAAAGCCCATGTTGTCAAATTTAACTTTTGGTGTTTGTGGGAGGGTAGATCAGAGCAGGTGCCACGATAGGGACCCGGTGTAGTGGGACGGTGTCGAGTATTTCAGCGGTTGGAGAGGTCAAGGTTAAAAGTGCAGTGAAGGACAGAAGGGTAAGAGGCAGAAGGGTGTGGAAGACCGTCAAGCTCACAGTGTTTACCTGTCTTTCCCAGCAAGGGCTAGCCCCATTATAAAAAGAACAAAACCCAAAGACTCAAAACTTCATTCCTTTCTGTACTGAACCCCACCCTTGATTGTTTGTCCAAGGAAGTGCCCAGTTTCTTGACTGTCCTCCATGGCCTGGATCATGCTTGTGAGGCACTTTCATTTAGCCCCACCGCAGTGCCAGGCTCCATCAGACACCTTTTGGTGGAGGTGATGGTCTTTTAGGCTCAGAAATCTACTCTGGTTATATAAGGAGGCTTGTCACCTCACGTATGGTTGCTGAACTGGGAAGTGGGTGGAACGAAAGAAACAGCAGCCGGGGGAAGTGACCATGAAGAAACTTACTGTTGTATGTCATTAATCGCTAATTGCTGAATGATTTTATTATATGGCAGCCATAAAATATCACTTGAGGTTTTACAGCCTGTGCTAGCTTTAAGAAAACAATTCCTTATGTCAAAATGACTATTAAATTAACTGATTCCATATTAAACATCCTATGGACTCCCGATGATTTATGAGGCTGTGTAATGACTAAGAATCCTTCCTTTCTGCTGCTCTCAGGAAACCAGCAGCCATTTTTGGAACAGCTACTGACCTTGGCAACCTGAGAGATGTGCTGGTTTCTAAGACATCTGGACAATTGGAGTTAAAACACTCTCATTTTACAGATAAGGAAACTGAACCCCAGGGAGGTAAAGTGACTTAACCGGAATCACTGTGTAGACAAAGTGGCCACACTGTATCTGTTGTGCTGATGTTACTAATAATTATTTATTTGTCCTGTTATTCCCAGCCATCCCTACTGTCTCTCTTTAATAAAAGGCAAATTGAATCTTGGAAAACTCTTTTGTATATAACTTCAAATATAATCACTTGTGAGATAAGGTGTGATGCCTTTCGGTCACACCTATTTGCATTGTTGCCCTGAATTTGCTTTTACATGTTTTTGGTGGAGGTAGACCCAGTAAATTGACTGAAAATAATTGTTTGGGCCTTGCAAGGTATTTCCACCAGAGCATTTGCACCTTCACACTTGGAGCACTGTGGGGATGCTGAATAGACACCAGCCATGTCCCCTCCTTCAAAGAGCTCAGAATCCAGCCAGGAGACCTGATCCTCGGGTGTCACATGCTGTATTGATAAAAGACTATTGAAAGAAGCCTGGAGAAGTAGTTAGCCTAAAGTTACTGAGCTAGAGAAAGCTGAACAAGTCAGCCAGTAGCCTATGCAGCCAGTCGCAGCTCTGCGGTGTTCCTGTAGTCCTCTCTATGGTAGCAGCTCTGAGCATGCTGCTAGTTCCCCATAGTGCCTGCAGATGGCCCCAGAGTGCTGCCGGAGCATGACTTCACCACTCATTAATTGATTACTTCAAGCAACATTTGTTGAACATCTGCTAGGAGTCAGGCACTGAACTAGGCATTAGGAAACAATGGTGGGTGAAACAGACACCGTCTCTGCCCTCTTAGCACTTATGGTGTAGCAAGGAAACAGGAAGAAATCAAATAATCAGACAATTAAAGTTGTGATTACTAATTGTGGTAAGAGCAATTTAAGATGATTAAAGGTTGCCATGGTGAGTGTAAAACCAAGGGATCTAGTGTAGACTGGAACTCCGAAAGGCCTTCCTTAATCGTCTGTGAATTAGTCAGGGCTCTCCAGAGAGAGAACCAATAGGAGATAGATAGATGCAAAGCTGGATGGATGATTGATAGATAGATATAGATGGATGAGAGGGGATTTATTAGGGGAATTGGCTCGTGCAATTATAGAGGTTGAAAAGTACCCCAATAGGTCTTCTGTAAGCTGGAGACCCAGGGAAGCTGCTGGCATGGCTCAGTCCAAGTCCAACAGTCTCAGAATCAGTGAAGCTGAGGGTATGAATCTCAGTCTGAGGCCGAAGGCTTGAGAACCTGGTGGGGGGGGGGGGGGTTGCTGGTTGAAGTCCAGGAGTCCAAAGTCCAGAGATTCTGGAGTTCTGATGTTCAAGGGTGGGAGAAGAAGGGTATCTCAGCTTTGGGGGAGGGAGGGAGATAGCTGCAGAGAAAGAGGTAGGGAAGGAGATAAAAAGGGAGAGAGAAAGAATTCACCTTTCCTCTTTTTGTTCTCTCCAGGCCCCCAGCCCACTGAGTGATGCCTGCCCATAGTGAGGGCAGATCTTCCCCACCCAGTCCACTGGCTCACACGCCAATCTCCTTTGGAAACACCCTCACAGATATACCCAGAAATAATAGTTTACCAATTCTCTAGGTATTCCTTAGTCCAATCAAGTTGACAAGTAAAATTAAACATCATAGTGTATATATGACAGGGAATCGGAACCTAACCTAGTCAGATATATAAACATACTTAACAAAACTAAATCACGTAGGGTGCAGGTAATGAGTCTTTTTTGGGGGTGGGCATCCATCTCTCTTGATCTGTGTGAGTGAATATGGGGAGATTCAGTCATTGTGGCTGACATCAGTAGCCCTGGTTAGCAGCCTAACTGACCTACTAGGAAATGATGTGCTTGTGGTTAATTGCCTCCTCCTTGTGCACTTCAGCTTCCTTACCTAAAGGGTGAGAAGTTTGCACCAGAATCATACCTACTCAGTGTGTGGTCAGGAAACTGGGTGCTGGTTCACAAACTGCTACTAGTCTATGATGAGATAAGTGCACAGATAAGTATATCTATTGAGAGTGTGGAAACTCGTGTAGCAATTTGACGTTCTTTAATATTTTATTGCATTTACAAAAAAAAATCAGTCTGGGAAAATGAATTCATCCCAGGTAACTTGAGAACCAGCTGCACGCGATGACCTCTGAGAACCCTTCCAGTGCTAAAAGCCTTATACTCTAATTGGATGGGGGTAGAAACTTCTAGATCAGCATTGTAAAATACTCAGTGTAAGTTCTAGAGGCTGGAGTTGAGTGGTTATGAGTGAGACGATGTGATTTTAGAAAGAACATGTTCTTAGCCTGGGTCTAGAACACAGAAGTCATAATACCAGCAGAGTCAGAAGTTAGTCATTCTAAGAAGACAGCCACACCATGTCATTTACTGGCAATACACCTAATCTCCAGGCTAAAGCTTAAAAGACCAGACCTAACTTGGAGCATTTGTAAAAGAGGAAGAAGAAAAAAGAAAGAAAAATCCAATAAACTCAAATAACCAAATATATATATTTGATGTTTGTTCTTTCCTAATCCATTTAAGTCCCATCAAATTGCTCAAAAGCTCCTTTGATTTATAAATGGAATTTAGGTAGTGAGTCATCTAAAATAAAAACGATTTAAACTTTGAAAAGTAGCTCCCATGAAGCAGAATAAAGGTACTTAAAGGATTTCTATTTCCCAAGACCCTAGAAATACCATGAATTGGAGTATCTCTGTTTAACTGCTGTTATGGATGGTCCCTTGGGTAAACACTGTGCTTTATAAAAAGCTAATACTCAGAAAGAGTTTTTAAAAATTAATATTCGTGCATGGGCTCATCTGGTGGAAAAATGCATGGTTGACATTTTGTGACCACGTTGCACAAAAGGCCTGCATTAACAGTAAGAAGCACGCCTTCCCCTGTCCCATCCCTACTGAAATATTTCCCTGTGAACCTTGATTTCTTAGCTCTCTCTTCTTCAACATTCAGGGCAGGAGCATCTATTCTAGACCTGTGATCTTACTGGGAAACAGTAGACTTGAGGAGGCAGAGATGAACGGGGTGAGAAAGATCTGGGTTTAGAGGTTGAGAGTTGGTTTTGGAAAAGCTGAACATGAATCAGGAACAGGCTGGGGCACCCCCTTCACTGGCCACAAAAGGCTGCTTTTTCCTTGCCAGGAGCAGAGCTGGTGTGGGGTCTTGGATTTGCTGCCTCACATTTGGATTGTTACATCTAGAGACCTTACTATATTTGACACTATTGCCTGCCATGTGTGTGTTAGGCACCCTCAGCATGTCATGTCATTCTGGAAGAAAGAGAGTCATAATAGCCCAGCACCAGTCAAGACTGCTCCCTTCCACTCTTCTTATTTGATTAGCCAAGTAGCCTTTGCTCTAGCTACCTGGTGTTGTTCTCTAATTGGCTTCCCCTCCTATTCCTCCTATTTGGAGGAGTCAGGCTCCTCCAAATCATGACCATTTCTTTACTACTCACCTTAGCCCCCAGTCCTTCCCTTCATCTTCCTCCCAGGAATCATTGAGCCTTCTCTCTCACCAAAAAAGTAGAGCCTACAAGACGTAAATGTACCAGCTTTCCTTTGCCCCTGAACTGCCCTCCAGAGTTCTTGCTCTTTCCCCCTATTTCTCTGAGGTGTTGAAAGAATAGCTGTACCTTCTTTATGAATTTAAATTTCCAGGTACACTTTTAATCCTGTCTCTTCCCAGATGTTAGGGGTTTTGCTTCATCCATTAACTCTCTCTTGGTTCACTATCTTCAAATTTCTTATTCTCTGCCACTGAAAACCTCATTATTTCTCTTCCATCTTGAAAAAGAGACAAAAAGAAACCATTCCACTGTGCATCTATATTTCAAAACATCATATTATATATGATAAATATGTTCAACTCTATCTGTCAATTTAAAAGAATAAACAAGGCCAGGCACGGTGGCTCAAGCCTGTAATCCCAACACTTGGGGAGGCCAAGGCAGGCAGATCACCTGAGGTCAGGAGTTCAGGACCAGCCTGACCAATATGTTGAAACCCCATGTCTACTAAAAATACAAAAATTAGCCAGATGTGGTGGCAGGCGCCGGTATTCCCAGGTACTCAGGAGGTTGAGACAGGAGAATTGCTTGAACTCGGGAGGCGGAGGTTGCAGTGAGTTGAGAGTGTGCCACTGCACTCCTGCCTGGGCGACAGACTGAGACTCCGTCTCAAATAAATAATAAACCTCAATTTTTTCCTTTTCCACCCAGGTGACTTTCCTGTTTGCCTCCTTTTCTTCATTGCTAAATTGTATGAAATTAGTTGTAATGAATGTGCTTCCTTACCTTCAAATCACCTTTAAACCCACTCCCATCTGGTTCCTCCACCACTACTTCCTTTACTGCAACCATCAGGCACCTCCTAATGGCCAAATCCCATGCTTTCCTTTAATTTCTCATCCTACTTGACTTCAGCAGATGTTAACACGGTTGTCTACTTCCTTCAGGAGTCTTTGTCCTTCCTTGATCATGATTTTCTTGTTTTTCTTTTTACCTTCCTGACCATCCTCTGCTGCATCTTTGCTTGCTTCTCTTGGGTTGGAGATCTTATACATGTCAGTGTTTCCAGGATGCTCTCTTCATTGTTTCATTTGCTTGCAAAGAGACACATTTCCCCACTCTCATCAATGCTTCCAGTCCCTCTAAAGATTACCAAACCCTATCTCACACCCTACTCTCTCCAGAATTTCAGACACACACTTCTCATGCCCCTCGCAACATCTCTACCCTGATATGGCTCTAATACTGCCAGATAGCTCTACTGTATACCTCAAAACCCAACTGTCCATAACAGAACATATTGCCATTCCCCAAATGTAGAAGAACTGCATCTCCTCCTTTCCCCAACTTGGTTAAATGAGTTCTCCTGATTTCTCAGATTATTTTAGTT
Organism: Pan troglodytes; assembly: GCF_028858775.2. NCBI lineage: Eukaryota > Metazoa > Chordata > Mammalia > Primates > Hominidae > Pan > Pan troglodytes. The sequence continues at coordinate 117,180,095 of NC_072406.2, forward strand.
AACAATATCGCTATCCATCAAATTGTCTGACCTAGAAATCTCAAATAACTCCAGACTGCCTTTATTCACTGCATCAGTCCCTCTGAACAGCAGGGTCCAGCCGCCCACACCCTCTTGGCCCCCTTGTTGAATTTATTACACCTTCAAACCCCTTCCCTAGATGCATCTGCTTTTTCCCTGTTGGCACTTCCTTCAGCCAGGTCCTCCTCTTCTTTTGCCTGGACCAGCTTCCTCTCTGTTTCTCTGCCTTCAGTTTTACTGCCAAAACTTGAGTCAGTCCTTTATGGCTTCTTGTTGTTTCCTAAAACACCGGCTAAATGAGGTTATCATTTGGTTAAAAACTTCTGCTGCTGAAGTCAAGAGAGAATTATTTAAAAAAAATTAAAGCGTAATGACACATTAGTGAGTCATGATTCCTTGTGAAGTGTGTCACAAAAATTTTGTGGCCAGTAATAAAGAACTGATGTTGATGAGTTATCACCCTCATTTTCTTTTTGAAAATTTGAGGCAATTCAAGGTTATCAGTAAAATGATGTCATTCTCACATACTTGCATTCCTAAATGAATAGAAATCAATGGAATGACAACTAATGTGTCAGCTTCTTTAATATTTCTTACTGACCATAGTAAGATGCCTTTATAGATCATAAAGAGATATATTGAATATAAATCATTGTTTTTGCTATGCAGGATTTCATTAAAGATTATTTGAGATTTGCTCAAAATCAGAATATGCTCACCTGATTTTCTTACATGTGAACAGCATCTACCATAGATCGTTTTGGAAATCAAGATAGACAAAAACTAGTCTCAATATTATACAAATCCTTTAGCATGACACAGAATGCCTTCCCATAACAAATTTCTGGAACATCTTTCCAAACTCATAGTCATGTACTATCCTAATCTCTCCACCCATACCCCACACCAATCACTGTTATGCTTACATGCCATAAGATTGTATGCCTTCAAGTCTTTTGGCAAGCCTTCCTTTTGCCAGGCCAATGAAGGCAGGGAATGTAATTCTAGGCAAATCCAGGAAATCCACTTATCTTGTAAAGTTCTGCTCAAAACTTTTGAAACTCCCTGAACCCTCTCTAACACCTTTTCACTGTGGCTAAGAGCATGTTTCTGGGACAAACCTCTTGGCTTCTCTATTGAAAGCTCTAATATTTGGGTCAGATTTTCTAAGCTTCAGTTTCCTCGTCAGCCTAATGTCGATAATAATGCCATCTACCTCATAGAGTTGCTGTAAAGATTTCATAAGATTATTAACCATGCCTAGGGAGTTCTTCTGCAGCTCTTCCTGAGTTTAGATCTGTTAATATCCGCAACTCCTTCAGACAGCGCTTGGCTCTGCCACGCTCAGCTGGAGTCAACTTCACTTTGCATCTTTCTGAAGCATCTAATACTGTGGAGTAAATTAATTTTCAATGACTTTGATGTTGTCCCAAGGTAATTCTCTGTGATACTTTCCAGCAGGGAGCCTTTGAAATGTCGTCCCTCTTATAATTAATACATTGTACTGTGCTGCACCTATCAACAGATGGATTTATCATTACACATTCAGACTTGACAGAGGTCAGCCATCATCTCTCTCCATGTGTCCTTGCATACTCCTGGCAAGTTGGTCTCTTTCCCTTTTTTCTTTCCAAGTCCCCCCCGCCCCGATCCCAACCTATCCCCCAGTCTAGCCAGATCCATAGCTTTCTGGCTGAAAGTAATTATGGTATCAGGCTGAAGTTTTGAGGCTTGGAAGGGCTCTACTGTGTTCAGATTTCACTTCTGACTGGAGTCAGTGAGCTACCACATTATCGAACATGTATATATACTCCTTCTAAATAATGGAGGACGTAGGAACTGGGCTTCTCCCAATGTCTCTTCTCTCCGCTCCTGAGATTGATTCCCGAGTTCTGCTCCATTTAAATTCCCTCAAATGTAATTAGGAAAAAAGGTATGGACATTTATCAATATCATCAGCATCTTTACCTTTCATGTCTTACTAGACCTATATCATAGTTGAGGAAACTAAGGTTGAGAGTGGTTATCAGTCCAAGTTAATTAGTAGGTGGTACAGCCAGGATCCAATGCAGGCTTACTCTAAAGCTGAGATTTTAATTCTGATTTTATACCACCTCGGTGTCTCCAGTGAGTGTCTCCTTCAAGGCTATTTTCAGATTCACCACCAGGGAGGTTTCTGGATCAAGTAGATCTGAATCAGATATATGTGACATCTTCAGAGAAAGGGAGAAATCCTAGGTTCTTTCTTTTAGAGCAGCTTCCCAGCCTGTGATCAAGGAACCTCACATCATCTCTTGCAATGGAACCAATGTCCCAGCCCTTTTAAGAACTCTACATGGGAGAGAGGTAGTTCATATTTTCTCTACAAATCACAGGACCCTCCCTTGATAGTTAAATAGGATGATCTCAGCAAAGCTGACAAGATGTTTCCATGTTTGTTAAACAAGAACCATTTGTTTAGCTCAGGAGCATCTGTTGAATAAACAAGATATCTGATGTGCCATTTGCTCATTGGAAATTAACAAACCCTTTAAAAATGGCAATTTGTCAGGAGTTATATGAAGCAGAATTCATTCTCAGCAAGTGAACAAATTGAAACTTCCTTCCCAGGCTTTCTAGAATCCCCCAGAGCCAGTTGTACAGAAAAAGTTCAGTTTAATTTGCCATCATTAAGGAAAATATGCAGACAGTGATGGGAGAAGAGAAGCAAGTATCCTGCTAGGGAAATCGAAGAGTCCTGGGAGAGGTATTGTCCAGTCCAGTTGGGATGAGCTATTCCCCTTCTGGGCTGTGTTTCCATTTGGAGAGTGTAGGACTCCTGGAAGGGATCAGCTTTTTCTTCTTTCATCCTGTTACCAGGAATCATGTGGTATAATAAAACTGTCATCAGTCAGCATCATTCCTGTCTGTGCCTCCCCATGGGGAGGGAATCAAATGGAGGGTTAATTTACTCCAAGAGTAAAGGCAACAAAGAAAAGCATAAAATGAATGAAAGGCTGTCACTACTCTCATGTGATGGAACAGCTATTAGAATCCTGACTAAAAGGAAGTCTGTGTGTAGTTCTGTTTTCCTCATGAAACACACGAGCTTCCTGGTATTGGTCCATCTTGACCTGCTCCTTGGAGGAGTACAGTGTGCTGGCACCAGGTGGACTAAGCATATTGGGCAGTGAATCTAGCATTTAGTAAGTCCAGATACCATGCTAAGCACATTGCTGACATCAATTAAACGCTCACAAAGCTCTCGTTTGTTAAATTTTTTTATTTTTATTTTTTGTGGGCTTATAGTAAGTGTATATATTTATGGGGCACGTGAGATGTTTTGATACAGGCCTGCGATGTGAAATAAGCACATTATAGAGAAAAGGGTATCCATCCCCTCAAGCATTTATCCTTTGAGTTATATACAATCCAGTTATACTCCTTAAGTTATTTTAAACTTTACAATTAGTTATTATTGACCATAGTCACCCTGTTGTGCTATCAAATAGTAGGTCTTATTTATTCTTTCTAACTATTTTTTTGTACCCACAAAGCTCTCTTTTATCCCCATCTATAGATGAGGAAACGAAGGCTTAAGTTTGCGTAATTTTTCCAAAGTCACACAGGTAGAAAGACATAGAAATGAGATTTAAACTAATGCAGCTTGAAAGTTCATTGGTTTTATTTTCATGTTGCATCACTTCAGATAGCCCTTGAAGATGCAAGGTTCCTGGGTCTCTTGGTGTAAAGACTGAGAAGAGCAGCCTCTGAATTCACGAGCACTACTTTGGGCAGAAGTATCAGCATTTTAAGCAGGATATTACTGAGATTCCTGGGAAGTGCTGGCTGGCTGGAGGTTGATATGCTATTCTTGCTCGGTTGCAATTCAAATTCTTTATTTAGAGAGAGTTTGGGATGGGAGGTGGTGAGCTCTCGGACTTTATATAAGCGGGTCCCTGTGGGCTCTAATTAGAAGCTAAGGAGTTAGCTGACTCTGGGCCCTGAGCAACTTGCTGCCTCATCTTCTCACATTAGCCCTTTTAGCAATTGATCTTGTAAACTTTCTGAATCAGAGAAATTAAAGATGAAAAAGCGCCTATTAAGTGATCTTGCCCCAGCCCCAGACTAGGCAGAATGACTCCAAAGAGAGGATTCCTGAGTGTCTAGTTCATTTTAATTTTAATTGTCCCAGAGGTTGTGACTTCTTGATCTTCCCCTGAGCAGCCCTTCCCAGGCTGATGGATACGAGCATGAGCAGTATCTCACAGGAGGCTAACCGCTCTGTGCCAGGGCTATGCGTGTGCTATGCATGCTCATTTTGCCCTGTTTTCCAGGGCCTAGACTTTTTCACATATTGCCACTGGAATGTGCTGGGGCTTAGGAGGAAACCTTTTCTTTCTTTCTCTCTCTTTTTTTTTTTTTTTTTTGGTGGTGAGGAGGTAGATTAAATAGTCTCGTGTGTAAATAGGATCTGGCAATTTTGCCTGTTTCTCCCCGTAGCCAGATGATGTGTCTACAGCAGGATTTATGCAGGCAAAATGGGGTTGAGGATACATGACAATAATTGGGATCAAGGACTGATGATCCCTTGGGAAGACCACAAACACTGATGGCAGGCACGTGGTGAGTACTCCTAAGCCTATGCTAAGGGTGTCACAGTATTATCTGGTTTAACTTTCACCATAACCCTGCGAGGTAAATATTGCTGTTATTCCCTCTTCAGAGACAAGGATTCTGAGGCCCAGAGAGGTTGGAAGCATGTCAAGGTCATATAGCTATTGGGTAGTGGGGCCAGGATTTAAACCCAGTTCTCTCTGTGTAAACTACATACTTTACCCTACTATACGGTGTTAACTACCTCATAATAAAATGTACTGAACAAGGTCACACTGAGGAAGAGACAGGAAAGGACCAGTGATGATTAATTGGAGCTGGCTGTTGTTCAGATCAGCCAGGTTTAGCTTTCTACACCAGGAAGACTGGGCTTGTGACATGAGTTCTATGTGCAGGTTCCAGGTGCGGAGATCTTGCAGGGGGATTTGGATACCTATGTTCACTTAGATTGTGACCCCTTCCAGGCCTAGGCAAAGGGGATATTTCACCCTTGTTTCTCCTGCTTAGAGAATGACGCTGGACACAGGGTGTTCAGTCTGGTACACACGTAGAGGGTCTAACTGATTAATGCTGGTGTGCTCTGCAGCCCCGCCCAAGATGCCCTTGCTTGTTGCTGAAGATCTTTTTATTTATTCCACTTCTTTCCTTGGGCTGTTTTTGGCTGTGGGCTTGGGCCTTTCCATGAGGCTACTGGTAGTTGATTTTAGAGCACAGAATGTTAGGCAGCAAGGGCAGTCCTAAGTGGGGAACTATCTTCAGTTCTGCGGCAGGGAGTGGAGGCATGAGCGTGGGAGGCATGGGGGTGAGAAGCATGGAGCCACTGGATGTAGAGGTCAGAGGGAAGAGTTCTGCCAGGGGAGCTGGTACCTCGGACTGGGTGGGGGTGTGGCATCAGAAAAGAATTACTCGTGTCACAGTTTGTTCCCAGGTGGTCCCTAAAGGATTTGTTTGAAGGAACAGGGAACCACAGACGTTTATTTTCTTTCCCTCGGTGTTTTGTGATTTCAGGATGCAGTTTGATCTGTGTGTGTGTAACTGTCTGAGAAGCCATGAAGTAAAGGGAAGTCTCCTGAGGTTAGGTTGTGGAATCATTTCAATCCTCCCACTTTTCCTCTGCTGCCTGAGGAATCTTGGGAAAATCACTTAAACTGTCCTTCAGTAAAGACCTCATTTTCCACATTTTCAACTTGTGGGAAATACATACTTTATAGGTTACTTCTTCACATTAAATGATATAAAGAAATAAGGTGCCTGCCACAGAGTAGCTCATTCATACATGCCAGGCATTTTCTTTGCTCTCTTTTTGTCTTGTCCAGACAAGCCTGCACGGTGCATCACCAGATGTGCTGTGGAGCCAAGTCCGTGTGAGCTGTGTTTGAATTGGGAGCTGTCATTTATCAGCTGCGGTGACTTAGACAAGTCCCTAGCTCATCTGAGTCTCTAGTCTCTCATTGATAAAATGCAGACAAACATAGTACATTCCTTGTCGGAATTTTGATCATTTGTTCAACAATATAATTGAGTGCCAGTTTCGTGCTACGAGGTGAAGTTATCATGGTGGGCACAGCAGCCAAGATTCCTCCCTTCAAGAAACGTGTAGTCTAGAGGGGAGGCAGGCAGTATTCAAATCATGAATTCAGTGAGATAACACACACAGAGCATTATGTTGTCGCAGGAACATGTCTCTCATAAGATAGTGCACAAATCTCTAGCTATCGTTACATTACCCTTGGGGCTACTATGGTTATTGTCTTCTTCCTGGGGGTCCCCATATGGTTACAACCTCTTCCCTGTTGTCTTCCCACTTATACTATGAACACGTAAAGCAGATGCCCATTTTCTACCATTGATTCCAACCTCAGTCTGGGTCTGGGATAGCTGTAAGTAAGGCTTTCCCAGGAAGTGGGCTGTCAGTGTAGACTCTGGTCAGGTCTGTCTACACCGATATCATGTACCAAAATGCATGCCCCTAGCAGTCCCGAGGCAAAGACTAGGAAATTCTGATTTTATTCTCTTCAGAGCTGAGATACAATTAAAAATGTTACCACAGTAATTGGCAACATCCATTAACTTGATGAAAATTGCCCAAGGCAGCACATTTTTCCCCCTTGTGCACATTATTAGCCTATAAATACACCTGGTTCCTTTTTCTTTCTTCTCCAGAACTTCCACAAAACATCCTCTCATCCTCCCAAGCTGTCTCCTTAATGCCCTTTGCCTTTTTATAATTAACTCCCTGAATTCCTCCAGCACTTCCAGTCAGTAGCACATAATCTTGCATCTAATTACATGTGGCATGGTGGGTCATCTGAGAGGTAGCATGGAAAGCCCACATTACTGAAAGGAGAGCACTGACTCAGTCAGCAGAGCCCAGGGTGAGTCTCAGCTCTGCCTTCGCCTGGCTTAGGATCTTAAGTGACTCAGCTTTCTGAGTTTGCTCATCTATGGAATGGGAGCAATGATGTCTACCTCCTAAGATGAAGGCTATTAACATTAGATAATGTGAACATGCTCTGTGAAATACCAAGTGCTGGGAGCTCCTATGCATTGATCCCAGCATCTCCTTCATCTGCCCATGCCCTCCCTGTTCCATCCTCTGGTCCCTGCTTAGGGGTAGGTGCAGGTGGGTTCTGGCAGCACAGGGATGTTCACAGAAGCCCTCTCCTAATGGGTGTGGTCCTTGCTGATGGGGAGTGACACCTTGGGGACCTCACCAGCAGGAAATTCCTTTTCCTTTTAATATACTCGCTTCATTAGTTTCCCTATAAAGAAGGGGGGCGAGAAGGGGTGGAGCAGAACAGGAGGCTTTCTAACAATCAGCAGTGTAACAGCTGTCAGTGCAGAGGGGAAAATCATAATGCCCCCTTCCTCCTGAGCTGTGGAGTCACTGAACACCAGAGACCACAGAGGGAAGGGATCCCTAGTCTCCTTAAAGCTCCCAGCCCCAGCAACCTCTTCAATTTGCAGAGGAAGAGACTGTACCCAAAGAGATCAGTAACTTAGTCAAAACTACACAGCTGGTCAGTGTGACCGTGGTCAGAATCAAGGTCTTTATACCAGTCCAGTGCTCTTTCCATTACGTTCCAACACAAGTTTTTATTAGTCACTTTCTACATAATCAGGAAGTGTGGAAATGAGTGTGTGTGCACATGTGTGCCTGTGTGTCTCTGTGTGTTCCATAAAGTGCTTGGAACCTGGTGTACATGTTCATTAATGTGTTCTTGCATCATTTCATTTCATCATTTCCAAGACCAAATCAGGAAGATTTTTGATTGTTATATCAATTTGAAGGTTCAGAGAGGTTAACTATAACTTGCCCAAGGTAACACAATTAATAAATGTAGAGTTGAGATTAGAATCTAGGACCTATGATACCAAAGCTCCTCTCTGAACCACTGGACTATAGAAGAGACGAACTTTTGTCTAAAAATGCACGTGAGTTAGAAATGATGCCCAGTGTGTAAGCGAAATCTCCACAAGTACCCTGTTATCCTGAGCTTGAGACTGAGAATTGCAGGGCGGTGAGATTTTTGTTCATTCCTAATTGTTTTCCTTTAAGTCGTCTCTATGGCCTTTATAAACCTGTTTCTCTCTCAACTTGCATACTCTCCACTTTACCAACCCCACCATCCACCCTGGCCTCCTGACCTTCACATCATCACTGGACTCCATGCTGGGTGCACAGGCAGCCCTCGGGAAGTACTTGCTTTAGGAGACACAGGGCCAACTCGTGGGCCAGCAGGACGATTTGTGCCTCATGTAGATGTTCCTCTCTTTTATACCCACTTTTGAAGCCCCAACCCTTTGTGGAACTGTTCGTTGGAGCTATGCTAGGCTGTAACTCACACATATGCTGTAAACAAATGGGCCATGTGGTAGGCTGTGTAACAGTTCCCAGAGTGCTTACACACAGTAGGTATTCAGTAAGTATTTGCCAAGCGACTGTTTGTCCTATTCCTAGTAGAGCAGTTGTCCAGCTGTCTTTAGGTAAATTTTCGTGGATTTTCACTACTTTAACACAATCATAAAATCCCAGGGACCAAATCTCCATTTAAAATGGCTACCGCCAGCATATGACATGGTGGTGGCTACAGTTCACTGAGATTCTTTAATCAAATTGAATTTCTCTACCTGTGGGGATTGGCCTCTTGACATGCATATGCTTTGCCCTGAAAGTATTTCATGTGGCTGCTGCATTTGGTTCCAGCCATATAGAATGTATAAAGATATCAGATTAAATTAGACCATATAGTTTTCCACCCTTCCTTCTTTCCTAGTAGGAATTGTGTCATATTTGTGACCCAATATAAACTTATGTGTTTTTATCATGTAAGCAAAAGTTACATGAAAAGTACTTAGTCTACCACATGAGATGCACTCTAATATTTTCTATTCCAGTCTCTTCTATTTTATGAAACATTATTTGTGTTGTGATTCACTAAGTGTATTTCGTGACCCACTAATAAGTCCCAACCCTATGGTATGAAGAACACTAATCTAGTCAGTGAACTTTTTAATTTGCTGGGGAAACCAGAAGGATGAAGGGGCAATAGCTATCCAGGTGTCATTAAGATCGTGCATATTCTGAGCAACTTCCTAGGGGATGTATCGGTAATGACTCTCTGGTTGCACGAAACTGACTAAATTAAACACACACACACACACACACACACACACACACACACACACACACACACAGAGGGATGGTATTAGGATCCAAGTAATAAATACATATAGTTAGACTTTAGGCAGAACCCTATCCTAGGACCTCACAGAGTGATCTCTTTTTGTCTCTTGTCTCTGCTTCGCTCTTCTATCTGGAAGACCAGCTTAAGATATCCAAGACTAATTGCTTCAAGTCTCATGTTATGGTCTCGTAAACCAACCCGAAAGTCTGGGAAAAGAATTCTTTGATGCAGCTTGGTGTGTGGGTGTAGCCTGATCTACTCAGCTGCTGACAAGTGGCAGGACCTCATGGTACAGACATGGGTGTCCGTGTCTGCACCTAAAAATCTGTGAATCTGGGGCTAGGGAGCAGTTGACAGAGGCAGGGGGAATATCTATAATTTGGGAGGAAATCTTCCAAAGTGCCCACGAGAGAAGCCGTGTTCATTTGAGCTGGATGAGATCCCTGAGTTCTTGCTGCCCCAGCGTTTTCACAGGACGATCACATTTGTCAAGCAAATCACAGATGACTGTGTTTGACAGCTCCAATATTGCTTTGAGGATAAATGGTGAAAATAGCAGCATAATAATATAAAATGAAGACTTTATTCAGTTAATTGCCTAGAGATTAATTAAATGAATGAAATCTGTTTCACCATATTATGGGACTCTTTTCAACATTTATCCTAAACATACTGCTGGGGTTATTGTTCCCATTCATGTATTTATTCATCTACTTAACAGATATTTAAGAAATGCACAGGGAGGCACGGTGCTAGGCACTAGAAGAAAATGCAATTTAGTCAGATCTAGAGCCTGTCTTTAAGAAGAATGAAATCAAGAAGGAGACAAAAATCAGGTATACAAATAACTGAAGGTGGCGTGAGATAGACTATGCTTGAATCCAGGCTCCATCTCTGTTTCTCACTCTGTGTCAATAGTTACACAACTGGAAATTTCAAAATCTCCATTTCCTCATCTGAAAAAAAAGAAAAAAAGATTATATTACTATCTCAAAGTTTGTTTAAAGATTGAGGTCATATATCTAAATTAATAGTAAAATTCTTGGTACGTTAAAGGTGTTCTATAAATATTAGTTGCACTTACGATATTTTGAGCACTATCATACTAAGTGTTACATACTGCAAAGTGTTAACATGTGCCTCTCTTTCTTCCAAATGTTTTACATACATTTAATCAATTAGTTCTCATAAAAACAATGACAAGGGTGCCATTATTACCTCCCCATTGTGCCGATGAAAAAAATTTGAGGCATAGAAAAGTTAAGCAAATTGCCTAGAATCCCCCAGTGACTGAGTGATGGAGCCAAGACTCTAACCCAGGGTCTGGCTCTGGAATTTATGCTCTGAGCTGCATTAGTGATCTGTGAAAAGGAGCACCTGTTACAGTCTGAGATTGTATCTTGGGCTCTAATAAATGATTCTCAGCTCTGACTTCACATTCCTATCACCCAAGAGCATCTAAAAGCTATTGATTCCTGGACTTGACTCCTGGTTAGTGATTCTCAAAGTGTGAATCTTGACCATCATCATCATGTCATCTATGTATTTCTTAAAATTCTTGGGCCCCACCCAGACCTCCAGAATCAGAAACTCTGAGGGTGGAGCCCAGCATCGGTGTTCCAACAAGCCCACCAGAAGATTCTGATGCTAGCTGCTACAATCAGAATCAGAATGAGAGGACTATTGCTCCAGACCAATTACTCCAGAATTTCTGGAAGCAGGGCCTATGCATTTGTATTTAATATTTTTGGAAAGTTCCTCAAGTGATTCTAATATTCAGCCCGGGTCATGAGCTTTCACAGAAGCTAAATATTGAGCTGGGCCATAAGCAGGGAATATGTAGAGTGGACTAGAATGAATATTTCAGGTGGAAAGGCAGCTTGAACAAAGACATAAAGGAGGAGAAAGTTTGTGATGTGAATTGGGGAAATATCTTGAGATACGGCAGGGTGATGATAGTCAATAGTAACATATTGTATATTTCTTTTTTAATTGGTCTCAATGTGCCTTTATTTTTTTGAACTTTTATGTTTGGTTCAGGGGTACATGTGCAGGGTTGTTTTACAGGTAAACTCATGTCATGGGGGTTTGATGTACAGATTATTTTGTCACTCAGATACTAAGCCTAGTACCCTATAGTTATGTTTTCTGCTCCTCTCCTTCCTCCCACTCTCCACCCTCTGGTAGGCCCCAGTGTTTGTTGTTCCCCTCTTTGTGTCATTTAGCTCCCACTTAGAAGTGAGAACATGTGGCATTTGTTTTTCTGTTGTTGCATTAGTTTGCTAAGAAGAATGGCCTCTAGCTCCATCCATGTTCTGGCAAAGGACCTGATCTTGTTCTTTTTTATGGCTGCATGGTGTACCATGGTGTATATGTACCATATTTTCTTTATCCAGTCTTCCATTGATGGGCATTTAGGTTGATTCCATATCTTTGCTATTGTGAATAGTGCTGCAATGAACATTCACGTGCATGTGTCTTTATGATAGAATGATTTATATTCCTTTGGGTATATACCCACAAATTGGACTACTGTTTCAAAAGGTAGTTCTGTTTCTAGCTCTTTGAGGAATCACCACACTACTTCCCACAGCAGCTGAACTAATTTACACTCATACCAACGTGCATAGGTATTCTATTTTCACCTCAACCTCACCAGCATCTATTATTTTTTGACTTTTTAATAATCATCATTCTGACTGGCATGAGATGGTATCTCACAGTGGTTCTGATTTGCATTTCTCTAATGATCAATGATGTTGAGCTGTTTTTCATATGCTTGCTGGCCATATATATATCTTCTTTTGAAAAGTATCTGTTCATGTCTTTTGCCCACTTTTTAATGGTTTTTTTTTTTTTCTTGTAAATTTAAGTTCCTTGTAGATGCTGGACTTTTGTCAGATGCATAGTTTGCAAATATTTTCTCCCATTCTGTAGGTTGTCTGTTTATTCTATTGATAGATTTTTTGCTGTGCAGAAGCTCTTTAGTTTAATTAGATTCCATTTGTCATTTTCTGCTTTTGTTGCAATTGCTTTTGGCATCTTCATTGTGAAATCTTCCAGTTCCTATGTCCAGAATTATATTTCCTAGGTTGTCTTCCAGGATTTTTTTTATAGTTTTGGGTTTTACATTTAAGTCTTTAATCCATCTTGAGTTGATTTTTGTATATGATATAAGGAAGGGGTCCAGTTTCAATCTTCTGCATTTGGCTAGCCAGTTATCCCAGCACCAAAACAGCATGATACTGGTACAAAAACAGACATAGACCAATGAAACAGAATAGAGAGCATGGAAATGAGGCCACACATCTACAACTATCTGATCTTCAATGAAGCTGACAAAAACAAGCAATGGGAAAAGGACTCCCTGTTCAACAAATGGTGTATTGTATATTTCAAAATTATAAAGTATATTTCAAATTTATTTACCACAAAAGATGACAAATAAATGAGGTAATGGATATGTTAATTAACTTGACTTAATCATTCTACAGCATATACATACAGTATATCAAAACTTCACATTGTACCCCGTAAATGTATACAACTATGATTTGTCGGTTAAAATAATATTAATAAAATTATCATTTTTAAATTTAAAATCTAGCTAATCAGTTTATAAAGCATCCATACTTTGACCTTATCAGTATTTTACCCTTAATATTTCCCTCATGCATACCCCAATATTCAGTGTTTTTAATTCCTGGGGAAGTTTTTGCCCTGGAAATAATACTCACAAAGAAGAAAAACACAAAGGATCTTGGTCCTGCCACTCCCTTCCAAGACCAAGAGCTAAGTGTGTTATGAAGAGGCTGGTACTAATGTTCCAAGTTGGATTCTAGGGCCACTGACACAAGCTCTAGCTGTGTCTTTGCAAAGGGTTGGTTTCTGGTCTATGGCATGAATGGGGTTGGACAGGATTGTGATGTTTCTGAGGTTGTAGCGTCCAGCTCTCTTGAGGACTGTCGTGGCTGGGTGAGCGGTTATGGTTCCCAAGAAGTTCCTGTCTGACCTATTTTATATGGTAGGATTTGGAGACTGTTTGCACAAAGGGTTAAGTTGCTAAAAATAAGTTTGAAGCCACTTGACCTTTTCTGGCACTTCTATTAGTAGCACCTGTGAGTCTGTGGTTCTAGGAGCTGATTCCATTTCTTCCCTGGAGTTTTGGCTGTGGCTTCCTATTTCCTTTTGTTCCCTGCATCCTTTCTTGGTCTTTGGTCAGAACTCAGAAGGGCTCCCAATTATGGAGATTTTCAGATGATTCTTGTGCTATTATTGAGCTCATTAATTGTTATCCAATTAATGACAATACCCTCAGGAAGGCGAACAATCTACAAGGTAAACATGACATGGGACACAGGCAGGAAAGTGAGACCTCTTTTGGCCATAAGACAGTTTGTCTTTGAGATGCAAACACCATGCTTATGAAGTTTATCTAACAGAATGAAAGTGTTATAACCGTTCATTCAACAAATATTTACTGATGATCTACCATGTGCCAAGTGCTATAATAGGATCAATTGATACACTATCCAGTAAAAGCCTGTGAGGTCAAGCATTGTGTCTAATAAGGAGGAATAAAGGTAATTTCAAGTCAGTACAAAGATTTCTCCACTGGGGAGGAGACCAGATTGTTACAGGAGCCTTGTGAAGAGTTGGTTCCAAGGATTTGTGATGTACACTCAATCTAGAGAGGGAGAAGGTGCCTAAACTGAACTTCTTAGTAGCAGGGGCTTCTTATATCTAGTGCCTTGAAAAACACTACCATTACTAGTTACTTAACAAATGTAGAAGTATCAGTCGGGGAGTTGGGGGAAGAAGACAGGCAGGAAAGTATATTAGTTTATCCTGTCCTTCAAATAGAAAATAATATTGTCATAGCTAAAATGTAACGACTGCATTATATGTGTCAGACACTGTTCTCAGGGATTACTACTTAGCTCATTTTAATTCTTCTAACTCTATGAAGTAGGTATTATGAACTTCCATTTTATAGATGTGGAAACTAAAAATCATTATTTGCACACATGTGATGAAGAGTTTACACAGAGGGCCTGATCCTAGTTCCCTTCTTGAAGAAGACTGGAAAAATCTACTGGAAAACGTTAGTTTTTCCCCAGTCATTAATGTTAGTCTTCAGAAAATCCCTGTGGTAGAATTCATGATTGAGTAATTTTTAAAAATTATTTATTTATTTTTAGACAGAGTCTCACCCTGTCACCCAGGCTGGAGTGCAATGGTGCGATCTTGGCTCACTGCAACTCCTGCCTCCCAGGTTCAAGTGATTCTCCTGCCTCAGCCTCCTGAGTAGCTGGGATTACATGTACACACCACCACACCCAGCTAATTTTGTATTTTTAGTAGAGACAGGGTTTCACCATGTTGGTCAGGCTGGTCTCAAACTCCTGACCTCGTGATCTGCCTGCCTTGGCCTCCCAAAGTGCTCCCAAAGTGCTGGGATTACAGGCGTGAGCCACTACGCCCAGCCTATGAACTTTTTAAATGTTCTTAGGATTTTCATAAATTCATACCTGATCTTCACATCTTTATTTTGTCCTATAAAATTTTGTTTTATAGTCATTTAATTAAAAGTAGGAATACAGCATACTCAAATAAAGGCATTATTGATTACTTGTTTACATTAGCAATAATAATATATACTGAAACAATTTATCTTTACTATCTGATGCTTTCTAGAAACTTTCTAGGAGTTTTTTTTTTCAGGCAGTTTTAATAGGATGCTTGAAAATTCATCTTTACTCTTTTGCAGACATTAAGCACAGGGAGCTTTATGTGTCCTGAGGCTAGTTCTGCACTGAATACTGCTCATGGCCTTCTGGTCTATCCTGGCCTAAATTTGGTCCTAGAAATGTGAAGGAACTTGGATGCTTGAGAGGGAAGAGGTGCCAGGGGCAATTATTAACCTGCTTGGCATATCTGAGCAGGCATGCCTCTCCTCCCCTCCCTAATACCTGTGGCAATGTCACGGCCCCTCTTACACATGCCTCACCTCATTCTATCATCACAGACCTCAAAAAAGTGAAGCCCAAGCCCCAAGTTTTCTTTTCTTCAGCCATGTTTAATCCTTCTTAAGGTTTCTTTGCAAAAATCTTCACTCACTACTCCTCTACTGTTGGCCCAACCTCCTTTTTCTATTCTCAACTTTTCCTTCTTACCAATTACCTTCAATATGAGTGACTTCCAGTTCATGTAGTCTAGAACCAAAATTTTCTGCAATATTGAAAATGTATACAGAATGCATTCGTATTTCCTAAATGCTGCTTTAAAGAGACTTACATGTTGGAGAAAGGGAGGCAATGAGGCATGATGTTTATGATTCTTACTCTAGGAGAGATGGATGGGCACAAATCCCATTCTTCTCACCAGCTAGGAGAGGCAGCTTACAGGAGAAGTTAAGCTTATGGCTCAAAGCCACCTGCCTGGTTTGAGTCTGAGTTTTGTTGCTTCGTGGCTACATGTCTTTGGGCAAGTTATTTAAGCTCTTATGACTAATTGTGCCTTTTTAAGTAGAGAAAAAATCATTCCTAACTCATAGAGTTGATGAGAGGATTAAACAAAATCAACATTTACATTTTAAATATAGCTAACACATAGTGTACTCTCAATATCAATGAATTGTTATTATGTGATATTCTCATTTTACTGAAGAGAAAAATTAGATAAATGATACCTTCCTTAAAAGTTCATTTTGAGGATTAATGAAGATAATGCTACATTTTCTTAATCTTATAAACACCGAACACAATGCCTGACACAGGAATGGTCTCAATACCCATTAGCATTTATCACCATTATTATATATACTTTCCCAAACATTTCCACAAGTTTAACCCTTATGATTTTCACTTTTCCTTAAAGAAGAAAACTCTGAATGTTTGCATCATGTATTTCTTTGCTTGGTGTATTTGTGCGTACTTCCCTTGCACTGAGTTTCTGGAAGTGGAGACTTGGGACTTTAAGACGAGGGACCTGATTGCTTACACCCAATGAATGTCAGATAGTTTCCTGGTGAGTTGTTATGGTTCTAAATAACAGTAAGTTCATGGGCTTCTCCGCAGTTTGTGTTAGGTGAGGAAGTGCAGTTCTTGAATGCCTATTTGTGCTGCCTTGTTACTAGGGGAGGCGCAGAGTGCAAGCAGCAATTAAGCGTGTCCAGCTAAGGCAGTGCTGCTGCTGCTTTTTTTTTTTTTTTGAGATGGAGTCTCGCTCTGTTGCCCAGGCTGAAGTGCAGTGGCTCCATCTCGGCTCACTACAAGCTCCACCTCCCGGGTTCATGCCATTCTCCTGCCTTAGCCTCCCGAGTAGCTGGGACTACAGGCGCCCACCACCATGCCTGGCTGTTTTGGTATTTTTTTAGTAGAGACGGGGTTTCACCATGTTAGCCAGGATGGTCTCGATCTCCTGACCTCGTGATCCGCCCGACTCGGCCTCCCAAAGTGCTGGGATTACAGGCGTGAGCCACCGCGCCCGGCCAAGGCAGTGCTTCTTAACGGGGTGTGATTCTGCCACCCATCCCCACCAGGCGATATTTAGCAGTCCCTAGAGACATTTTTGGTTGCCACAACTGTGTGAGAGTGTTACTGCATCTGGTAGAGGCCAGGGATGCTGCTAAATATTCTGCAATGAGTAGGACATCTTCCACAACAAAGAATTATCCAGCTCAAAATGTCAACAGTGCCAACATTGAAAAGCCCTAGGCTAACGCCATCAACATGGCAGAAGGTGGGCGGCGGCTTCCCTCTGTGGGCTGGAGGAGGGCCTCAGGCCACAGCTCAGATTGTGGTGAAGAATGTTCTTCTTACCCTCAGCATCCAAGTTATTTTACTATACCTCTGGCCAGCTGAGCAGCTTAATTTCCTCCCCTGTGGACCTGGGGACAGAGCAGTTTTGAAGTACAAATCTCTTACCCCTATCATTTCACCCAAAGGGGAGCCTAATCCTGAGCAGTGCTGGAGCTTAGGAGAAATATTGAAGAAAGATAATTAGGGTCTCTGGCCTTAGGAAGTTTACTGTCTGGTGAGTTGCATATATTTATAAAAATCATTCTATTTCTAATTGATAGCTTAAGCAAATAAACATACACACACCTTCACAAACAAAGGCACCCTATGGGCTTGTATGTATCAAGAAACTGCAAACCTGAGATAGAACTAAGAAATGGATTCAGATTTAAGGACCTTTAGCTGTGTCTAGTGGTCTGTCTGTCTCTTAGTGCATTTCCCTGTTTGTGTGAACCTCTGACTCTCTGATTCTCTAGATGTATGTGTGTGTGGGAGGGGAGGGTGGTGAATGTATGTGAAGCTGCACACATGTGCATGAACTGTCTCTGTCTCTCTCTGTTTCTTTCTCTATCTCTGTGTGTTTCTGTTTCTCTCTGTCTTTTGGCTATTGTCTTCATATTACCACCTCTCTCTCTATTTCTCTGTCACACTGTCAATTTTTTTTTTCTCTCTGTATATGTACATCGTTTTTATAGACCTGATATTCCTATCAGGCAAGGAATATTTCTCCTGGTGACAAGATTTGAGAGACAATTCTTTCCTAACAGCTTCAGTAAGAGAAATCTTGAGGATGTCTTCTAAGTTGTGATCACCTGATCACCATAGCCAAGATGTCTCATGACCCTACTGGATCACGTGACATTCCAGGGCTTCAGAGGCATGGGCTGCTGTGATTGACCAGCCTGGCCAAAAGCACATAGCTGGAGTCAGGTAGACAGCTCCATAAAGGATGACAGGAAAGGGTACTGAGCAGACCCAAACCACAGGTGTCCACTCTAGTGAGCCAAGAGCAACTCAAGAGAACAACTTAATAACGCAAGTGCTGGAGGATGTGTGATCTACATTCTGGGTTCTCTAGAAGTATAAAGGAGAGAGATCAGTGTGAGCTGGCGTGACGAGGGAAGGCTTCCAGGAGGACTTGATTCTTGCTTTCAACCTTGAAAGATGTGTGAGATTTTAACTAGATGGAAGGAAGTAAGCCTTCCTGATGAGGGAAGAGTTTCTTTGCATGTTTTATTGGTTTTGTTGCCTTGTTTTAAGCTCCCAAGAGGCAGAGACTTTTCTTTCTTTGTTAGTAGAGCATAGTATTCATTGACCACAATCAGGCTTCGTCAGTATGGTGCCAATTCTCTGAATGCTACTCTGCCAGTAACCGTAGGGAGAGAATGGAAGAATAACAACTGAGAAACTTCTAAACCTGAGAGTACCAGCATGATATAAAGAAACAGGGAGTTGCTTGTAGATTCTTGATATTAGACCTTTGTCAGATGGATAGATTGCAGAATTTTTCTCCCGTTCTGTAGGTTGCCTGTTCACTCTGATGATAGTTTCTTTTGCTGCGTAGAAGCTCTTTAGGTTAATTAGATCCCATTTGTCAATTTGGGCTTTTGTTGCAATTGCTTTTGGTGTTTTAGTCATGAAGTCTTTGCCCATGCCTATGTCCTGAATGGTGTTGCCTAGACTTTCTTCTAGGGTTTTTATGGTTTTAGGTTTTATGTTTAAGTCTTTAATCCATCTTGAGTTAATTTTTGTATAAGGTGTAAGGAAGGGGTTCAGTTTCTGTTTTCTGCATGTGGCTCGCCTGTTTTCCCAGCACAATTTATTAAATAGGGAATCCTTTGTCCATTGCTTGTTTTTGTCAGGTTTGTTGAAGATCAGATGGTTGTAGATGTGTGGTGTTATTTCTGAGGCCTCTCTTCTGTTCCATTGTTCTATATATCTGTTTTGGTACCAGTAGCATGTTGTTTGGTTACTGTAGCCTTGTAGTATGGTTTGAAGTCAGGTATACCTATGTAACAAACCTGCGCATTCTGCACCTGTATCTCAGAACTTAAAGTAAAAATTTTAAAAATATTACAGTGGTCAGATATATTTGGGATACGTTGGGTTAACAAAATGAGACATTTCTCTTTTGGGAAAAAAAAAAAAGAAAGAAAGAAACCGGGTGGCTTCAGACCAAATAAAGTATCCATATAGTCCCTTGTGGTACCCTCAGTCCTCTGCGTGTCTGGCCTCAAGTGTTTTACATTGAAATTTTGGCATTAACACAGGTAGATCAGATTGTTTATTAATTCAGTAAACACTTCAGTATCACCTAATATGTACTACACACATAGGTCCCAATGGTTCAAAAATAAATAAGACAGGATCCTACTTTAAAGTTTATATCCAAATAGAGAAGACACAGAAATGAATTAGCAATTGCGTACATGATTTGATTGTGCTGTGCAAAGCAGTGGTCCTCAAACATGGCTGCACATGGAAATCACCTGCGACCTTTAAAAAATACTGACACCTTGGTCCCATCTGTGAAAGTTTTTATTTCATTGGTCTGGCGAAGAGGACACAGGCATCTGTATATTTCAGAGTTACCTCCCAGGGCTGTCATTAGCAGTAAAGTCTGAGAACCACTGGGATAAGGATGCTTTGGGAGCAGGGAAAGGGCTCTGCAGTGATACTAGGGAAGGAAGGACTGCTGGAGGGGCAAGGCCCAGTGAGCTTGGAAAGAGGAATGAGAGTTCACTAGGGAAGGAGAGGGGCAGGGAGATGAGTGGATAAGGACGTTGGAACTCTTCCTGCTGGAAGTCAGGAAGTCTTTCTAATTTTGGCCTAGTCCCTGTGTGGCCTTAGGCAGACATCCATTTTTTTCTGTGCCTCAATTTCTCCTTCAGTCAAACATGACTAATGATGCCTGCTTTCCTTACCTTAGGGGTCTGCTGTTAGGATAAAATGAGGTAAAGAAAAAGGAAACGATAGAATGTCAATGATCACTGGGAAAAATAACCCATTAGAGTAAAGCCTCATTTATTCAGCCTCTTTGGGGAAAGAAGTGTTTTACATAAATGAACTTTCAGATGACTAAATTTCGACCTTTCAAGAAGTAATAATTTTATTTTAACCAATAAAAATCATTTTAGTTTTTCTAAAACATACCACTTGCAGCCTTAATTTCTTAAACAGAGTACCCTGGATGCCATCAGCCCCTGTTTCTTTTCTTCTGTGCCTTCAGCCCCGCAACATAGATGTCAGCACTGAACTGTGCTGTGTTACAGTAATGCCCCCAGGGCTGTTGAGAAGTGTAGGGATTTGTGTCATGGAAGATTGGGTTTTGAGTTCTTAGGTCTTTTTCATAAGTTTTCCATTTCTCTTGCTATCCAAGTATCAGCTCTTGGTTCTCACCATTTTCAATTCTACTTTCCGTTTCTAACTTGCTGCTGCTTCTCTGCTGAAGACTGGAAAACCGGAATACAAATCTTAGAATAGTGTATAAACTCTGAGTCGTTAGACTATAAGTAAGAGCTTGCCAGAGAGAGTGGATTGTGTGATCTTTAGTAAATGAGTTTTTAATGTGTGTGTCAGCTCTTTTCAGTGGACTTTTGGGGCCTTACTCTGGCCTAGGTCTCTAATTTAGGAGACAGCTGACTGGGCTTTATGTGTGGAAGGTCAGAGGTCCACGAGGATTATTTGTAGGGATTCTCAGGCCTCCATCTTCTAGGTGTTGGCCAGAGAGACCTTTAATGTTTTCCACCTTGCTCACCAGGAGAATTTTGTCCGTGTCAGACCAGATTTTGAATGTCTATTGCCAAACTTCTGTTATTTTCAAGGCAGGAATAAAGAAGGAGACCTAGGATTAAACTCAGGAAGGAAGGAATATCTTGAAGCAAACAGCCCAAACTGAGGCAATACCATGTTCCCCATCGGGTAGAACAGGCAGGTAAAGTGGGAGGGCAGAGGAGGAGGAAGTGGTGGAAGGAGTCAAGAAAGTTAAGACAGAGGAGATAGATGGAAGATGCTGGGGAAGGGAGAACTTCTGGGAAGGTGCAAGGTGGAGAAGGCCAGGAGCAAGGTGTAGACCAGCATGACTATGCACTCTGTATTCTTCTCTGTTTTCTTTGAATCGTTGACTTATTGACCATTCAGTACTCATGTCTCATGACCCTTACAGATGACAGTTCCTAGGAGCAGCCACACTGTGGGGACTGCCAGTGGCCACATTCTGCTGGTTCCCATACTGCAGGATGGTCCTCTTTGAGAAAGTGGATTTCTGAGTAGCAGTTGGCCCTGAGTGCATCCCACTTTGCTGTCTGCTATCGGTGTTGTCACTGAGCTTCTGTCTCTCCCTTCCTTTCCCAGGTCGGTGGCCGGATTGGATAAGGAGGCGGACCTGGTGCACATGGAGGTGCGGACCACGGATGGATGTGAGTTCTGCTACAGCCAGGCTAGGCCCAGGGAGATCTGCCTGCAGGTCTCTGTCCTCCCCCAATTTGCATTTTAATATCTTGGGAAGATGAAAAGCTCTGAGCTCCATTACAGCCACATCCATCCTTAATTCCCAGAGTAAGGGTGAGAAGTCCTTTCCTAAGGGAGACTTTTCATTGAAACAAACTCTTGGGAATGAATTGTCTGGGGATATGAGTTAATGCAATGAATTTTGAGGCTCCTGTTTGTAATTTCTTTGGCATCTTCAGAGTAATTTGAAGAGGAATGTCCATAACTCATCATGGTATTTTACATTCACATGGCGAATTGCAAGGGCTGCCTGCTTCAAAGTATGAACCCTTTATATAGGCAACCTTACCAAAAAATGTAATGGGGCATTATTTACAAAACTGTTTATTCATCCATTCGAGATATTTAGGGATGGCCTGCTAAGTGTCAGACATAATTTTAAGCCCTAGAGAGAGAGAAAGTGATGAGCAAGTTCTATACTATCCCTACAAACAAGGGACTCTTCTAGCAGTGCAATTGCAGGATTTTAAACACATGACCTGCTGTGTACCTTGTTCAGCTGTGTACTTCTTACACAAAATTGGACTGAAAAAGCATCATTTTGTAACAATTTAAGCATTTTATTCTTCTCAGAGTTGTTTATACTTAAAGGGCTCTTCTCCATCCAGGAAAAATAAAATCAGCTTAAACAAAAATATATAAAAAATATAATTAGCATAGATTGAGAACAGAGCCAAATAATCTACTAGTGGTGAGGCAGAGGTGCAGCAGAACAAGCACCTGTCTGTGAGTTGGGGTACTCGGCTCTGTTACCCTCCGGCCTTGATACCAGGAAAAACTCCTTAACCTCTCTGGGCTGTAACTTCCTCTGTGACCTGAGAATACTCATCCTTGCCCGGAGCACCTCCCAGGATTATAGGTTAATCAAATAGAAGATGAATATTAGAGAAACTGAAAAATGTTGTATAAATGGAAGGCGATTCTGTTTTGACCTGGCTGTTGGCATTGTGGTATCGTTCAGAGTTTAAGTAAAACTGCATGTGCTTTCTGCAGGAGAAATCTACTGTTGGAGGCCAACCGTAGATGCATGCCAGAAATATGCATTTGGGGGAATATGTTTTATATGATTTATTTTTATTTTTAAAAGAGTTAGAAGGTAATCAGAATTTGTTACTATATTTCTGCCACTCTGTACTCCTCCCTCCCTCCTTCCTTCCCTCCCTCCTGTCCTCCCTCCCTTTTTCCTTCCCTCCCTCCTTCCCTCCTTCCTTTCCTTGCCCCTTCCCTTCCCTTCCCTTCCTTTCCTCCTTCCTTCATCCTTCCTTCCTTCCTTCCCTCCTTCCTTCCTTCCTTGCTTCCTTCCTTCCTTCCTTCATTCCTTCCTTCCTTCCTCCCTCCCTCCCTCCTTCCCTCCTTCCTTCCCTTCCTCCTTCCTTACTTTTCATCTCATTTGATCCTTAAATAGATGTAAATCGGTGAGACAGCCAGGGATGACCTACACTCTTTTTAATGTATTTTTTAACTGAAGAGCTATTGGGAATTTAAGAAGATACTGTCACACACTTAAATTACTGATCATAAGGGTGGTGGAGCCTGGATTCAAAATTATATTATCCAATTCTTATGGCTGAGAAAGAAACTGGGAGAAGAATGAGATGTAGGGGTTTCAGGGAGCATAGAAGGACAGGAGGAGGACAGCAAATAGCCAGTCTCAGAAAATGACCCACAGGCCAGTTTTCAGGACAACTCTCGCGTGGGTTTTGCCTCCTAAGTCAACCTGTTTAGGCCATATTTGTGATCTGTCATGGTCATGGTATTTCAGAGTTGGAGGATGGTCTGAGTTCTGACCTGGTGTAGGAATCCCTTCTCCCAAAACTCTAACAGTACATTCTCAGGCTTCGTGAGCTCAGGCTTAAGACACATTATTTTCTGATGCTGGACAGCTTCTTTAAAAAAATGTAGTTTCTTACATTAAGCTAAAATTTATTTTATGAAAGTTCAAGAATTCTGGTCCAAATTGGGATGAGGCCTATGGTGCAGGGCTTCCGTGAAATTTTATGAGATTACAAATGCAAAACACATAGAACAGTTTCTGGCCTATTGCCAGAATTCAATAATTGAATAAAGGCAGGCAGAAATATAACAGAGATAAATGTCATGTGCTGTACTTAGGTTAAAGTATAGAATATATTAGTTCTGTTCCATCTTCTAGGTTTTTTATTTTATTTTATTTTTTCATTATAAATCCTCCACTGGAATTCTAGGGTTTTAAAATCAATTTTTAATAGCTAAAATAATGCTTTTTCAATCTAGTAAATTGTCCCTAACTCAACTTTATTTAGAAAGTACACATAGCAAAACTGCCTTAGTCTGGGCATGTTTTATTTACATACCCTAACAAAATGCATAATGCCTTTCCTTTGTGGTATGCAATGAGTGCTCCCTCACACTTGTGCATTCACAAACACACACACACACACGTCTCTACCATCATTTGAGCATCATCAAAAATACAAAAATGTTTTATTTACTGTTTTTCCTGACATGGTAGTTTAACTCAAATTTGCCCAGATTCACATAGCTAATTGGCGATAGGAAAAAACAAACAAACAAACAAAAAAGCAAGTTAGAACAAAAACCTCCCAATGGACTAGTGGGAAGGAAACTTCTGATAAAGGACATCTACAAAAAACCTAAAATTAACATCATCTTGATGATGAGATACTGAATGCTTTCTCCCCGAAGAGCAGTAAAATGGCAGGAATATTTACTCTTAACACTTTTATTCAACATTATGCTGAAAGTCCTAGGCAGTGCAATAAAGCAAGAAAAATGAAACACAATTCATATAGACTGCAAAGAAGAAAATAAAACTTGTTATTCTCATTGACATGATTGCCTATGTAGAAAATCCTAAGGTATCCATAAGAAAATCTCCTAGAACTAATATGTGAGTTGAGCAAGGTTGCAGGATATAACACATTCGGTGTAGAAAGGATATTATTTTCAATCAATGGTATTGGATCAATTGGGCAGTAATCTGGGGGAAAATTAACTTCAACCTATGATTCACAACTTATACAATGATTCACAACTTATACAAAATTTAACTCCAAATAGATCATAGATCTAAATATAAAACATAGATTTATAAAACTTTTAAAAGAAAACATAGGGGAAAATTTTTATGACCTTGGGATGGACAGAGTTTTTTAAAATTACACTAACAGCAAAATTGATAAAATAAATAATTGATAAATTGAGCTTCATCAAAATTTACAACTTTTGCTCTTCAAAAGATACTGTTAAAACACTGGGAGAAAATACATGCAAATCAATATCCAAGAAAGGACTTGTAGCCAGAACATATAAAGAATGCTTAAAACATAGCAATAAAAAACAGCTCTTTAAATAAAAGTTTGAATAGATCATTTAGCAAAGAAAATATAAAGATTACAAAGAAACACATGAAACAGTGCTCAACATTATTAGACATTGGGGAAATGCAAATTAAAACCATAGTGATATATCACTATATATCTATTGTTATCACCAAAATAAACAAAAATGACAATATCAAGTGCTGGCACAGAAGTAAAGCAATAGAACTCTCATACATTGCTGGTGGGAATGCAAAATGGTACAGCTACTCTGAAAAGATATTTTGGTAGTTTGTTATAAAGTTATACACATCTTAAAACCCAGCAATCCCACTTCTGCTATATATTTAGCCTAGAAAAATGAAAAATTTATATTCACATTAAAACCTGTACACAAATTCTGTAGAGATTTATTAATAATCACCAAAAACTGGAAACAAATATCTTTGAATGAGTGAATGTATTAACAAGCTGTGGCACATCTACAAAATAGGATACTACTCGGTATTACTCATATTTGAAACAACACATGAATTTTAAAGGTGTTATGTTGAGTGAAATAAGCTAATCTCAAAAGGTTACATGCTGTATTATTCCATTTATGTGATCTTATGGGAAAGACAAACTATATAGATAGAGAATTTACTGGTAGTTTCCAGAGTAGGGAAAGTATTTGACATGAAAAGCTGCATGAAATATTTTTTAGGATGATGTCATTGTTCTGTAACCTGATTGTGGTGGTGGTTACATAAGTCTATATATCTGTTCAAACTTACAGAACTCTATGCCAAAAACTCACTGTGTGTACATTGAAAAATATGTTTGTATTAAAAATACTAAAATTAATATTTTTGGTTAATAAAAGCTAGGAGGCATAGTTTCTGACTTCTAGTTCTATAGCAATTCCTGCTTTTCTCATTCATTCATTTATTCATTCACTTACTTATGCTTTTACCCAATCAACATCTACTTAAAATCTATGTATACTGTGCACTGAGGGGACACACAGGTGAATGTGATATCATCCTTACCATCAAGGAGCTTCTAGACTTGTATTTGAATGATGGACTATTCAAATGATGGAGAAGTATTAGAATGTTGCTAGCACACTTTGACAAGGACTTTAATGGAGTTGGGAATATATTGTGTTGAATCATAAATGAGATTGAGACTAATGACCTAAGCAAGTTAGGGGAACCATCTCAGAAACAGAATGTTTGATTTGGTACTAGGGATTAGTAGGAAATTATCTGAGCATTCTGGATAGAGAGAAGAAACTTGCAAGTTCCCAGAATTGTGAAAGGTGGTATGTGCAAGGCTGTAAGTTATAATCTGGAAAAGAATGAATGGAGATAGGTTGGTGAAGGTGGGTTGAAGAGGACCTATGAGGGAACAGGTAGGTAGCTTCCTGAGCCACAGTTCATGTTGCACACCAAGCCATCTATGGCCATCCTTGCCTGTTTATAATGATAAAGCTTCATGAAGCAATTATATTTCCCCCAGCTGCAGTCTCACATATGGATGGTACCAATCAATCTCTGGTCACTTCACCTTCCGTTCTACCTGCCTCTTTTATCTGCTTGTTTCACATTTAAGATACAGGAAGAGATAGATGAAAAGCTAGGACTCATTTCAGCTCATTCAGACCCCAGCCTCCATCTCTGGAGCACAAGGCAGCTTTTGCTCTGTTTCCCTGGTCCCCGATCCAGACTAACTTGGCTCATAATTTAGGAATGATTCTGAGAAATGGAGAAGTCAAGTGGCTTGTCTAGTGGCCCCGGACAAGTGGTGGAGGAGCAGACTGTAACTGTGGTGGTAGAGCAGACCAGAGACTAGCATCAGTGATGAGGTCAGGTAACATCCTGTACCCTGCTTCTCAGGGACTGTACTCTGAGCAGACAGACTTATCCAGTACCCTCAGCACTGCATCCAGGTCTTTTCTTGCTTGATGACACTGGACTTGCCAAGCCTGCCTGCAGTATCTGCCCAGGCAGATAGGTGGGCCTGGGGAGGGTGTTGAAATGAATGACTCTCCAAGCCCTGGTAGAGGGTTGCACTGCCCTGGCTGAAGTGTGGGCACCAGCAGCCATTAGGTACCACTCTTTCTGCTCAATCTCCATGGGAGCCATGTTTGCAATTTGTGTTTATCTTTTTGAGCAATAAAGAGATATGGTCTTTTAGCTATTCACAGACAGGCAGACGTGGAGAGTAGACACCTAAATTCTAATTCCGGTTTTTCCACTGAGAGGCTGTGTGATCTAGGGAAACAAGTAAACCTCTCTTGGTTCTTTTTTCCTAATTATAAAATGAAGCAGAATTAATGATTTATTTATTCATTCAGGGAACAGAAGCAAGATCTGCTCATGAAACATCAATTAAATATTGCTCTATGTAGTTCCCAGAGTAAGATGGGGATACTGGCATCTACGCAAATATTAATATAGAAATTTGTGCTTTTCTTATGTTTGTTCATTGGTTCACAATCCACTCCTCTGTAATGGAACACTCTTCAGGTATAGAAGACAAGTGGTCCTCAAACCAAGCATTATAATCACCTCATGAATAAACACACACACACACACACACACACAGACACAAACAAACAAGCATGCACACACACACCCTTACCTGGGCCCCACCACAAATCAATCAATGAAGTATCTCCTGGGAAAGGTCCTGGGCATTGGCCTTTTATAAAGTTGTCCTGCTGATTTTAGGACATGTAGGACTGAGAACCAACGCACTAGATCTGAGCTGGTTGAACTTTAACATGCATGTGCACCATCTGGAGAGCTTGTTAAAATATATACTCCCCATTTCTGACAAGCTCTCAGCTGCTGCTTCTGGTCTGGGGACTGCACTTTGATTAAAACTGCACTGCACTGAGCTGCCGGGTATATACAGATAAAAAGGACACAATCAGCACCAAGTAGCTCACAGGCTAATGGGAGAGGCAGATATGCACACAGATCATTGTTGCAACGCATTATGCTAAAGGCCACGGAGATTCTGCTGTAAGTATCATGGAAAAAGTGCTGTGGGGACCAAAAGGAAGGGTTGCGCAACTGCTGAGGAGTGACCGAAGGCTGCACAGAAGAGGCCATAGCTAAGCCTCATCTTGTGGGATGAATTGGATGAGTTTCCACCATCCAAAGGGATGGTAGAAATGGGGTGTGGGAAAGTTATGCTAGAGCTGTGCTGTCCATTATGGTAGTCATTTAGTCACAGTGGTTATTGAGTCCTTGAAATGTGCTGTCCAAATCAAGCTGTGCTTTAAGTATAAAATACATACCAGGTTCCAAATATTTATTATACTATGAATGAAAAATTGTTCCTTGATAATTTTTATATTGATGACATGATGAAATGATAATATTTTGGGCTAAATAAAACATATAAATGAACTTCACTTTTCTATTTACTTTTAAAACATGATTACTGAAAAATTTAAAAGGTCATTTGTGGCTTTCTTTTTTAATATATACTGGATGGTGCTGCTCTAGACTGAAGGAGCCCCAGAGAAGCAGCACAGAGCATGGCTTTTTCAGTTGTGTAGTGTGGCATTGACAATTCTGACTTTGACGCTGACTCCAACACTCTGGATCTAACCCAACATAAGCTGGTCTCTTTTCTTGTTTATATATCGGAATCTCTCCTCTGGCCTAGTCCTAGTCTCCCTCTATAGGAGTCAGACTTCCTGAATTAAGCTGAAAGCATTAAATTATTTTTTTTTTGCCCTGGCAAGGTTTAAACAGGGCAAAGCCAACCAGTTTGGTTAACAACTGTGTGAATAATCCTATTTCTGTCATGAGATTCAGGATTCAAATGGCTTTTCCTCCCATTCGCTTCTGGAATTCATCTTTCTCTGAATGTCCCTGCACATGCTTTCTCTCTGACACAGTTACTCAGTCACAGACCGACAGAAGGACACACACACCCTCCATTTAAGAGGCAACTGAGTGTCAATAGAGAGAGTATTAACTTGATGACATAAAAGTTGGAGAACTAACTGTCATTTAGACCTTGGACAAATTTCTTAGCCTTCCTGTGATCCCTCATCTGGTGTTTTACCTATTTGAAAATACTAACAAACGTAAGAAGTATTTTTATAATTTATTTTTTTCATCAGTTTACTAATGATGATCTTATTATAGAGTAAAATTGTCAACAAGGGAGATTTCAGTTCAATGAACAAAGCAGTAACAACAGAGAGTACCCAAAGATGACCTGACCTGGGCTGCTTTGTGAAGTAGTGAGCTCCTCTGCATGAAATTCCCAAGTATGGTGTCCCATGGGGCACTGTGATAAGTGAACCTGAACATGGGCAAAACATTTGAAGTATCTAGACATTCTAGAAATGTGCAGAATCAAAACCCATAGAACATATGCCACCGTCCTTTGTTTTCTTCTCATCATCATCCCTCATTAAGCAATCACGGCACTTCTTCTAAGGCAAGATAAAGCCTAATACTTCTTAACAGAAATTCCAGGCATACATAAGTAATCAAATGAGCTTGGCACACAAGTGAAACTATTAGCTTTGAAGACTAAACTCTAGGCTCTAGATACATATATTATTGGTTCTTTAAAATATTGATTAATTCAGTAACTTAGGAATTGTGTAAACTCAGAGCTCTAGCAGCTCTTTAAGACTTCAGAGGCCAAAACGAGGACAAAGTGGGGGCTAAGGCAATGGGACTGCAGACTGCTTGCCTTCTGTTCAACCATAGAAGGCAGAGTAAAACTTACTTTATGGATTGAGATATAGGATTGTCTTTGATAGAAGGATTCCATAATCAAAAAGTCAGAACATATAAGAGATTCCCACATTATATTACATTCCAAACGGCATCAAATTGTATAACAACTTGCCCAAGGTCACATAGACGGCCAGTGACAGGGAGTGACCCAGTATGTAGATTCTAGTCAAATACCTAGCCCAGTTTCCTTTCCATGTTTAAAATACATAAAGGTTAGAATCACAGGTACTGGTGTAAAATCACCTGGGTTCAAATTCTAGCTCTGTCACTTCCTAGAGCTGTGGAACTTAGGCAAATTACTTAATCATCCTGTGCCTCAGTTTCCTCTGCTGTAACAGGGAAATGATGATAATTGTAACTCCCTGGGTTGTTACAAGAATGAAATTAGTTAATGCATATAGTTCCTAGAACACCAAACAACACAGAATGAGCAGTCAAAAATGCTACTGTTGTCATCGTCATTGTCATCGTCATCATGATCTTCATATAATCATCCTATTCAGGGTCAGTTTATTTAGCAGGTACAGTGGAAAGAGCCCTGAATGGGATGGTAGGACTGCTGAGATATTCAGTGTCACTTTGGTTTCTAAATATCTGTAACTGCCAGATTGCCTCCTGTGCCATCAAGAAGGCAGATAATGCTGGGATTCTCCTATGGGAGATGAGAAGTTTCACCAAAGCTCAAAATCCATGAACTCAGTAGAAGGAATGGAAACTTCCTTTTATTGTTTTTTGCCTTTGTTTGTTTTTAGAATCGATTATGCTTCAAGCTCTGTATTAGGTATTTGCAGCAATATTACTTCCTTCCTTGTCTTTACAGATAGGTTAGTTGCACTCCCTAGTCAAGAAAAAGGATGCTGATGGAAGCTAAATAACTTTTCAGAGTTACCTTGAATCTGCTTGTTTTCACTTATTTTCATTTGAGAGTTAATGTTACATAAAATAAACAGCTCACGGGTATTTCTCTAAGAGAAGGCCTAAAGAGCTGAATTTGCTGTTTGTTCACAATTTTAATTCACTTTTTCAATTTGTGACAATAGTATATTATTACCCAAAGGAATGGAAGTTGAGTAAATCACAGAAAGTTTTTCCTCTGAGATGACAAGAGGCTTGATGTCTAGGAAGTTTGAATGCTTAGTAATTCTCAAAGGCAAAACATAATCACGGGACACCATGTAATTAAACATAACAAAATGTAGAGGCTTTTAATGTCATTCAGTTCAGTTTAACCAGCATTCACTGAAGCTTTATAAAGTCAGCCCAGGAAGAGAAAAGTGGCTAAGATTTTATTTCTGCTGGTAAAGAGGTGATCCTTTTGGAAAGGTATGGCAGAACCAGAACTGGACTTTACAGTGAAATTTGTTGACGTAGATGAGGGGCTTGTCTTGCTGAATAGAGAAAGGCTGTGGCTGCCTGCCTGAGTCCTGTGAAACTTTGAGCAGAAATACAGCCTCTTAGGAAGAAAAGAAGGCTAAGGGCGTCAGATTGTCTCCATCTCTCCTCCCACATTCACCAGTTCTCTAAGCATCCTAAGGCGTATTCATTTGTGAACGTTCTGTCTCCATCACTGGCATAGGAATCTTCTGAGGGCAAGAGCCTGTCTGATGTTCTCTGCTTCCTGGAACCTCAGGATGTGTCTGACACCTGCAGCTTCTCTATACACCTTGAGCCAATACAAAAGGAATGAATCAGTCAGTGTAAGGCAGCCCTTCTCACCATGTGAGATCCTTGGTCCCACATCTGTATGGTGAGAAGACATGGATGCTGGCTCCATTTAAATGATGTTACAATGCTCCCTAAAGGGCCTGCTAGCTGTAGAGCTAGTTTGAAATAGGGGTGCATATTTCCAAATAGCAGAATAATCTTCTATTCCTGGTGCAGGGAACAAAGCCTTTGACTTTTCGTTTTTGTAACTGGAGCAGTGACCACACCAGCTCTTAGAAATATATTAGGAAGACATTTTACATTTAGAAGTGTATTAAGCATGAAGATTATTTAGGAAATCACTCTCTGGTTTTTACATAGGGATATCCAAATGAGATCTTTCTACTGTCTGTTCTTTCTAGTTTTTCATTTGAGGATATTTCAAAGGAGAGGATAGAAAATAGAAGTTCAAGAATAAGAATTAATCAAAGTCAATTCATTAACATGCAAGTATGTCACGTATTTCATGAGCTTTGCTTACATAAAAGTCCATGTGCATTTTTAACTCCCTCATTCAAGAATTTCCTTTCACATAGCACAATTTCACATCCAGGTTAAACTCAAGGGCTGCCTCCTCTTTGAAGTTCTCCTTGATTTGTCCAGCCCATATACTTTTTTTCTTGTCCAAACATCCATTGCACTTAAGGTAAACGATGATTTAAATTCAGAATATGACTTCACTGTAGAACCTGTGATATCATGGTCTTTCAATTCTCCACAACAAAATAGGACATTTATTATAAATTGAATCTATAAAAGATGCTGAGAGTTGGATTCCTTTCCCTTTCTCTTCATAATAAAAAATAACTAACATTTATTGATCTTTTAAAATGTATCCACAATGTGCTAAGCAATTTTCATGCATAATCTTGTTTAATCCTGATGACAGTCCTCAGAGGCACATACCAAATTGTCTGTGCCTCACAGCTGAAAAGCCATGCTGCTACTTGGCCAAGGCCAGTCTGCACATAGTAAGTCCCGGATTTGATCTCAGCACTTTCTAGCTTCGGAGTCCTTGCTTTCAGAACCACTGGAGTATGCTCAAGAGATCTGGACCACTTTCATTTTATCTGGTATCTGGCGTTATTAAAAAACAAATAAGAAGGCCACACTTGTTGGAAGCCTATTTGGGGATTTTAAATTACGTCATAAATACCTTTGTGAATTTCATCATAGAATCTCTATAACTGTATTCAGCCTCATTTGGAAGTAATGTCTAGAATTCTAATTTGAGACATTTTGCATATGTGAGGTTTGAACCAAATGATATTCCCTGCTCACCCTTGACAGCCACAGTTCCTCCACGACCCTGAGTCACTTCTGTTTGACCGCCAGGCCTGCCTGACAATTTAGTTTCCCCATGCCCCTACTTTGGTTCTCTCCTGGCAGAGGGCACTGCGGCACTTATCCAATCTCTATGTTTTGAAAAATAAAAGCATTGAGACTTCCAATATTTGAGTCCAGCTAAGACGGCCAGGCCACCACATTTTCAGTGATTTTCAAAAACTCATTTCAGTGCTGTCTTCCTGTTAAATTGGACCTTTCATTCCATACTGAGCAGTGGCAAGTAGAGAGCGAGCCAAGAAGTAGGACAAGCTTGGCACAACATTATACCTGCTATGGGCCAAGGTTTAGGTAGGTTTTGATTTTGTTTCTGGTGGCCTCGAATACACTTGCTTCTTTTTTCAAAGTGTCCAAATGAGAGAGTGAATAGTAAATAGCCAGAGGGAAATGAACCAGTGTGTGGGAATAAGAAGGTGTCCCCCTGTGTGTACCTTTGATTACCAGTGCAAAGGGCTTTCTGAGACACTGGCTGGTAAGAAGGAAGCAGGTTGCCATATCAACACCTGTGGTTTCTTTACATGTTTTTACTGCAGGTTTTCATTGTTTTAGTGCTTTATTCTAGGAGTAAATTACTAAGACTGTATGGTTCCAAGAATATTCCTGGTGGGCTAGCAGCAATGTGCTCCAAAGCACAGCCTGGGCTCCCTGCCTTCCCCTCTCCTCTCAGCCAGAAGTGGAAATCCATCCAGGCCACTCTTGGCTTTCTCTGTGAACCAAGACAAAAAGGAAGGGGCATACAGGCTGTCCTTAAAGCATGTTGGACAAGCTGTTGCTACAGGGTCAGGGAATGAGGGTAAGAAAGCCTGTCTCTTTCCTTATAAGGAAGGTCATGACCAAATTGCAGAGCAGAAAGGAATATAAATCATTGAACATGCACACATGTGTTCATTACAGCACTATTCACAATAGCAAAAACATGCCATCAACCTAAATGCCCATCTACAGTGGACTGGATAAATAAAATGTAGTACATATACACCATGGAATATCATGCAACCATAAAAAAGAATGAGATCATGTCCTTTGCAGCAACATGGATGGAGCTGGAGGCCATTATCCTAAGCAAACTAACACTGGAACAGAAAAACAAATACCACATGTTCTCATTTATAAGTGGGAGCTAAACATTGAGTACATACAGACACAAAAAAGGGAGCAACAGACACCAGGGCCTACTTTTGAGGGAAGAGGTTGGGAGGAGGATGAAAATAGAAAAACTATCGCGTGCTATGCTTATTACCTGGGTGATGAAATAATCTGTACACCAAATCCCCACAACATGCGATTTGCCTATGCACATGTGCATCCTGGATCTAAAATAGAAGTTGGAAAGGAAAAGAAAAAAAACAGTGGCTCCTGGGTTTCATTTGGAGTGTTGGCCTCAAGGTGTTTGGCCTGTACCATCTTTTATATTTAAATTACCTCTCAACTTTTTTTTTTTTTTTTTTTTTTTGTGAGATGGAGTTTTGCTCTGTCACCAGGCTGGAGTACCGTGGCGCGATCTCGGCTCAGTGCAACCTCTGACTCCCTGGTTCAAGCAATTCTCCTGCCTCAGCCTCCCGAGTAGCTGGGATTACAGGCACATGCTACCACACCCAGCTAGTATTTTGCATTTGTGGTAGAGATGGGATTTCACCATGTTAGCCAGGGTGGTCTGATCTCCTGACCTCGTGATCCACCCACCTCGGCCTCCCAATAGCTCTCAATTATAAAAATAAGGAAATTTAACATTTAAAAAATAGAGGCATTTAGCTTTTCTTAGAGACTCAGAATGTCTTCTTTTTGCATATGAATTCTGTGTGGAGGAGCAGTTCCCCCTTAAAATAGGCGAATGTTTGCATCTGAGTGTAGTCTCCGCTGCTCCTCAGAGATCCCTGACACTGAGACCTTGTGCCAGCCACCATTTATCATCTACCCCCGCTAGTTTTACTCTCATACATAATTTGCATGGCCCCTTAAGCGTTTGAGTTTATTAGGATAGTTGTAAAGGCCTGCGCTGTCATACAAAGTTATTCAGGCTATATCCTAAGGCATTCAGCAGTAGTGGTTGTTTTGAGGCTGGGAGGTATTAGCCCAGGCTTAGGCTTTAGAGATGCCTTTGGCTACTTGTTTCAAGTCCATCCAGTTGCCAATTCATCATCCACATGGACCCTAGATGTGAAATGAGTGCAGAAGGAACACAGATGACAAGAAAGTGTCCCAGGCAAAGAGCACAGGTAATGGAGGGAAGAGAAGAAACTCTGGAAACACTTCAGAGGCAGAATTGTCAAGGATTGGGAACCAAATGGGATGCAGAAGAAAGAAAAGTTTAGAGGCTGGAGCTACTGTGCAGATGATGACTGTTGATGGGGCAAATGGAATCAATACTAGACCTAGTCAGATTATAGTTACCAAAGCAAACAGACATTGCTCAAATTTGAACATTCAAGAAGTAGTTATATACAGCATGTAATGAATACATTTCCCATTAAAATATTTCTTTCTTAAAGTAGCATCATGTTTCTAAATTAATATGTGTAGTAACTAGCTACATATATGAGTAAACCCCTTCCTAGACAGAAGGTTCTTTTAGAAAGGAAAATCTCTAATTGACTGCCTTATTCCTAGTACCCAAACAATACCCAATATGTAGTGTGTGCATGAGAAATATTTGCTGAATCCATCCATAATTACTTAAACAGAGATCATTTAAAGTACCCATAGTTTAATCTCAGTTGTTACACATTTTTTTCTGTAAGTCTTTTGCTTTTATTTATCTGCTGCCTACCACTTCCTTCTCTGTAGCCCCTGACACCTCTGCACACATATGTGCACATACAAGGAAACAATTGCATTAGATAGGCATATGTCATAATGCATGTGGTTTTAGATAATAAGATTTCTCTACTTTTAATCTTAAAGTGATTTCTACTTTCCATTTTGATCATTTATTTTTAAATTTCATTAAATGAATAACCTTTTTTAAAGCAAATTTTTTTGGTGGATTCTTCACAGAGACTCACCTGTAGTTTTTCCTTAATTAAAGAGCAAAAAAACCGAATGGATTCCCTTTCCTTGGATAACCTTCTAGTCATAATCAGAAAGCCTTTTGGAGCCAAAGATTTCCCATTCAGCTACAGCTGGTACCATGCATTTTTTGGGTTGCTTGAGGCGAGGGAGGAGGGTTCAGCTGTTGAGATCTCTAGAAGATTTTTACAAGTAATTATGTAAGTTTTGTACATGTTATGTAAGAAGTGAATGCATTCTTGTTGTAAAAATAATAAAAATGTATCTAATGTAAAAAGCAGAGGTCTCACTTGAATTCTGTCTACTTCCTTGAGTCCATTTCTTTGCCTAAAAGTAATCATAGCTAATTTTCATATGTATCCTTTAAACATTGTTCTGTGCAGTATGGCACAAGCCTAATTGGATCATACTACACATGATGCTAACTAATTTTTGAAAGATTGCAGAACAGTGCGTTTTGGAGAAATTACCATGTTGAAGCATATGTATCCACCGAATTCTTCTAATTGCAGCATAGTACTCTGTCATATGCATATATCATAGTTTATTTAGGTGATCATTAATTCATGGGCATTGAGCCTATTTCTAATTTTTCACTACTATGAACAATGCCACTGTGAATATCGTTGCCCTTGCCTCTGTGGAAATATGAGTCCTTCTCTAGAAAACATCTAGAGAATTAGAATTCTCTAATTAGAAAATTAGAGAGAACAGATTCTCCTTGAATTAGAATTACTGATGTAAGATACGTACCTTTAAAATTCTGATACATATTTCAAATTTGTTCTTCCAAAAAGCTATACCAAATTACTCTTTCAGCAGTCTGATATGAGATGAACAATTTTTCCACTTCTCTGCCCAAATTAGATATTACGATTTTTTGGGAATTATTATAAATTCTGTGGACAAAAGCATGAAATCTCACTGTTATTTTAAATTACCTTGTTGATTCCCCCATGAAGTAGAGTTTTGTATGCTACCTGGGGCTCCCTCATGATTTTCACTTGTATCTAAGCATCACTCTACCCTCCTATTTCAGATGCTCACTACCTCACCTGCAGGATCCAGGAATGTGCCGAGACAACTAGAAGTGGGCCTTTTGCCCGCTCCATTGACATCAGTTCCCTGGTTGTCCAGGATGAATATATCTTCATTCAGGTGAGTACAGAAAGTGCAGTTGGTGGTAGGAGGATGCATCGTTGAAGTTGGCTACCTGCTAGGAAAAGGAGGGTGGCTTTCCCAAGGTTGTGAAGATGTGGAGTTGAGACACTGTCCCTCCTTTGCTTCAGGGACCCAGTCCTCTGGGGAGAGCCCAGACTTCTACTGGTTTTAGTGATGCACTGAATCCTTCCATTGGATTGCCATTTTATAGCACAGGAGCTGTCTGAATTGGCTAGTCTTGGGCTGGATTTGAAGTAACTTAGTCAAATTTCTAATGGGATTTGACTTTAAGTAATTTATCAAAGCCACATTCTATTTCTACCCAAAGTGACTTGTTTAACTTGGCAATGAAAATCCCCTGTAAATTAAGCATCTTTAGGATTCTTTTTCTGGAAATATCTACTACTCGCTAAACTTTCCCCTTCTTTCCAGTGCTGACTACCTTCTCAATGTCCGTGTCCCAAAGCGTTTACTCCCAGAACTGAGTCTTAGGAAAAATTAGATGGGACTCATATTTAGGCAGAGCAGGGAAGCCTTCTTTTACATTTTCGGTCTTGTTATCTCTATTGTGTACTATAAGGAGGTACAAAACAGGACAAAAATAAGGGGAACAAAAGGTAGTGCTCCACCAGATGACTGACAGAGGATGCATGTGATAAATCAAACATGGTATTTGATCGCAACCTTGATTTCCCACACTCTGCCTTTCCATCCTTCTATTCTCAGTTGTTTTGCAAACTATTCCCACAGGAAAGTTGAACTTTGAAAACTCCCTGAGTTGGCTCAGACCTAAGCACCTGAATGACCTTCTCTACCTGACCCCTGGTAGTTCAGTCCAGATCAATCCCATCTCTTCTAGGAGACTTTCTATGAACTTCCAAGCTCAGTGTGACTCTCCATCCTCTGAACCCTTGCAACTTTATGGTCTATACCGTTCCTCTAGCACACAGGCTATCAATGGATTTGTCTTCTCTCCAAATTGCATTTTACACTCTCTGAGAATGGCGATGATATTTTATACACACAGTTGACCCCTCTCCCTTGGCCCTAACAAGATGTCTTTGCATATCAGGGGTGCTCAGTCAATATTTGTTGTATTGAACTGATTGTAGGCATCGCAGTTACTTCTATCTATCCCTTAGTTACATAGATTTTTGAGGTCTAGTAAAATACAGGAAAAGTAGCTAGCCACTCAAAAACCATCTTGGATGAGGGAGTGAAACAGGAAGGTTCTGTGGCTTCAAAAATCCCTGTTTTTTAGCTTGACTGAAATGCAGAATCTCAGAATTGTATTTCTAAGTCTTGGCAGGCCAACGGCACTCTCATTCTCTTATTCATAAGTGTTTGTTTATTGAACACATACATTGCAAAATACATAGCACCAGTCACTACTCTAGAGTTCCTCAAGTTTCTGCCCTTGACCTGCTTCTCTACCCAGTACTCGCTGCCTGAGCAATCCCCTGGTTTTAAGGACTATTTCCAAGGTTTGATGGCTTTCAAGTCAGTGAGCTGTGACCTCATGTACTGCAGCCTTCCATACCAAATAACCAACTCAGGATCCCAACATAGACATTCCACAAGTAAAACAGAACCAACAGGTCACCCTTGACCTTGACCCTTACACAGTTTGTGGCACAACCCCCTACCGGGTCAGTCAAAGTCAGTCTGTGTTGCCAAATTAAATGAACCCACAGCCTCTGTTAATATCACTCTTTGTGATTTCTGTAGTGTTTCCTTTTATTCCATTCTCATTGTTATGGTCCCCATTTAAGGCCTTTATCTCTTTCTATTTAGATTTTTTTTTTTTTTTTTTTTTTTTTTTTTTTACAGTGGAAGCACAGGAGTGAGTTATGAATTTACCAGTCGGATTTCCCTTCCCTTAATGCTAAATATGCTAGAATTGTTTCTCGGAAACATGACTTAGAATGTAAAATGTTCAGACTTTTTTCATTTTTCCTTGTGTTCCATAAAGTTTGCTGTAACTCCGCAGACAGATACACAGATTTTTTAAAAAATTATTCTGAAACATTCCTTTTTTATTATACTGGAAGCAGATGGAAGTTTTGTCTTTAATTAGCATCAATTTTTATTTTCCTTGAAAAGATATGCGGTTTCATTATTCAATAAAGTTTTACTCATTGCCAAGTATATGTGAGGTCCCCTGTTCTAGGTGCTAGGAGCTGGGGTTAGGATAGTGAACACAACAAAGTTTCTGCCTTAGTGGTATTTAATTCTAGTGGAAGATAGGAAAAAATATGTGTATGATATAAACATCCATATATACATAGATGAAAAGTTATAAAGAGTAATGGTTAAGAACATATAATTTAGAGTCCAAAACCTGGCATTTGTTGAAACTGTGGCATTCCACACTTAGCTGTGTGACCTTGAGCTGTGCATCATTTGACTTATCTATAAAAAGAAGATAATTGTAGTACCTACTTCTTGGGTTGCTGGGTGGATTATATTTATTAACACTATCTGTAAAGCAGCAAAACGATGCCCTAGAAACAGTGTTATATGAATATTTGCTTTCTATCTTTCTATTTATCTTTTACTATTATCTATCTACAAAATGTATCAGATAATGACAAGTCCTATGAATAAAAATAAATCAGGGACTGTGAATATTGAAGCTATAAAGGTATTGCTGTTTTATTTAGGGAGACTTAGGAAGGCCTCATTGAGTGGTGAACTAGGAACACGGTGGCAGAAGATAGTGCAGTCAGAGAGGAGCGTGGAGCCAGGTTGTCAGGCCTTGGCTTCCTTGAGCCCACATGAAGATGGGGAGTGGGCAGTTAGAGATTTGAGTCTGGGTTCAGGAGCGGGGGTGCGTCATGGAGCAGTTGCAGCTGAGTGTATCCATTGTAAAGTCTACAGTATATTGGTGGCGTTTTTAGACCACAGAATTGCCAGTCGCAGCTGAGTTGATCTACTGTAAAGTTGCCAGTATATTGATGGCATTTCTTAGACCACTAAGAAATAAGTATTGATAGAAAAGAGAAACCATCCAAAGACTGAGCCTCAGGCTACTCCAATATTCAGAGTTCAATGAGATGAGCAGGAACCTGCAATGAGACCTAGATAGACAATTTAGAGATAAGGCCGGAAAGGTGGAGGTGCTAGATCCCACTGGGCCTTGAAGGCTTTATTTTTACTATCAATGATGTGGGAACCAATGGATTAACAATGCCCCAAATAATGTGAAAGGCCAATAAACTTGAGAAAAACATTGGATTTCATTAATCATCAACTAAACACAGATTACATGGTATCATTTGCAACTATCAATTAGCTAAGATTGAAATATGGTAAAAGAATGCCAATGAGTTGCAGGTAGACAACTACATATAGTGTAGGTACAAATATAAATCAGTGGATCATCAGCATTTAATCCACCTTTTTCTTCTCACAGGTGAGTTTGGCCATTTGCATTGACAGATATGACATATATGTCTTAGTTCTGACAGTATATGCTTTGTGTTTAATTATGATTACTTTAAAACTCCCATTATATGGTCTGTTTGCTTTCCTGTGTGTCTGATAATTTTGAGTATTTGTATTTTTGTTCTAAGTGCTTAGCTTTATGAATAGAAATTTATATAACATACTGAATCTTCTATTTCTGGACAATATCTATTGATTTCCTATTGGCAGGAATTACAAAATCAGTGTATTTCCTTGAATTTCTAATTTTCTCCCTCTCTTTAATTCTTCCACTACCTAATTTTGAATAATTATTTTCTAATGTTTGTCTTACTGCCTTAAAATATAATTCTGTTAGACTTAAATATTTTATGAAGCACTACAGAAGAAAGGTGAAAAAAATAGTATGTGTTTATGACCTCTTGTCAGATTCCTTTTTCCAACCCCAGTTTGTTGACGTCATCATTTTAGAGCATGAACATTCTACTCTGCACTGTAATTCCTGCATTTATTTTGATTTTAGTCTTATAGGTAAATGTATTCAGTTGTCCCCAGAAGTCTTTTTCCTATAGTTTTTCCCATTTATCTCTTGGTTATCTGAAATTTTGTCTTCCAAGAAAGGCTAATTCTTGAATGCTGAAAATATGTTTGTCTGTATCTTTTTATATTTTAATATCATTTCTCAGGGTATAAAATGTATGTGTCATCCTCTTTCCATGAGAATTTTTACTCCAATAATTTGTTACTATTCAGACCAGTCTCATATTTTTCGTTAAGGCATCTTGTTGTTGTTTTATTTTATTTTTTAACTTCAATACTTAAAGCCTTTAAAAAATATTTTGGCCAATATATTGTTATCAAATATATTGATACAATATATTATATCAAAATAAAAAGTATTTTGATACCAATTACTTATTAGTTAGCATATGCCTTGTGGTTGGCCATAATGTACTGATTCTTCTGGAATATTAATTTTTTTGTTAAATAGATTGAATTTTTTCTTTATTTTTTAATTTCTCGGGAATTTCTGTGGCATATCTTGAAATATATTTTCTATTTCAGTTTTATAGTTTTGGTTCCTTTCTTCCAGGACATCTAGGATGTGTACACTAGACAGGAAAGACAAAGGAGAGCCATAATTTCTCCCATCCCAACCCTTTTTTACTCCCTGAGCAAACTGAGGAAAATGAGATTAAAAACAATCTTACATTATTTTCTAGGCTCTTTGTGCTTTATTGCTTTTTTTTTCTTTTTCCTGTTTTTGTTTAACTTCTTTTCTGAGCTTTGCCAGTTTATATTGTGTCTCTTTCTCTCGTCTCAACATACCTTCCCTGAGCTCTTGTATTTCTGCTTCAAACCCTTCTCTTATAGAGGTGAGCTCTTCATCATACAGGTTATTTTAAATTATAGCAGTGTGTTTGCAATTTTTATTTGCTCTATGGAAGCATATTTTATTCCATATCTGTTATTTGTTTTTCCTGTCCCTTTCTGTCTTTTATTTTCCTATATTATTTTATCATTATTATGCTATTTTCTTTTATCTTTATATGTTTAACTATTGCTTATTTTTTAATGCTGTGAGTTCTTCCCAGAAAAAGTATTTGAGGAGGTTCATTTTAGCAACAGATTAGGGCTCTGTTTCAGCTTAACAAGAATCCTTCTTGGTTCTCACTGAGGTTCTGTATGACTCAAGATTGTTTTCTCTGTGAGTGGGTCCTTCTGATAAGACAGAACCACCTGGAACACAATATATATGACTCCTTTCCCACGTATATTGTGTTTCAGAGTTAGATTTTCATTACGGATAGAGTTTGCATTTCCCTTTCTTATTTTTCTTATTGCTTTAGGGTGATTTATAATAGGAAAAGGGAGAAGCATCATTATGATTTGGCTATTTAAAACCATTTATAAATCCTTATTATATATTTTCTGAAATGTTACAAGAGCTTACTAATTGATTTTCTTCTCCCAGATCAACACCAACCTTCCCCACCAGCCAGTCACAGGGCTAAATCAATATTTCTACATTCAGTGGCAGCTCATCACCTATAGGGTGAAATCCAATTTCCTTACCATTGTCTACAAAGACCTCTGTGACCTGGATCCTACCTACTCCATCAGTCACATATGAATTCCTTACCCACCACTGCTCTTCACATTCCTTCCTTGTTTCATTGTAACCTTCAATAAACATAAACCTCTTTAGTCTCCATGCACAAACTGTGCCATTTCTTACTGTATATGCCTTTCTTATATATTTTTTTCCTGCCTGGGATGTCCCTTTACCAGACAAATTTATTATTTAAATTTAGGACAGACAGCACCTCCTGTAGGAAGTCTTCCCTGACATCCTCAATCGGGATTGGACTAAGTTCCAATGCAGTTCTTACCCATTTGCATTATGTTTCCCCAGCCAGGTCTCTGAAAGGAATAGGACTGTGTGTTATTCGTCATTGCTTCTCTTGCTTCTCCTGCTCTTAGCATAATTACTGGTACTCAATAAATGTTTGCTGAACTGAACTGAACTGAGAAGATAAGACACCATCCTATTCTCAGGAAATGTAGTTAGTTATCTTTTTCAAGCAGGGGAATCTTGCTTCTGCAGCTAACAATACAGGACAACTTAGCCTAATTGACAATTGCTCAATGCGTAAGAAATGACCATGCAATGTGCAATGTCTCTGCGTTTTTATAAAACTGCTGTCCAGGAATTACCCAATATATTATTCATTGTCCTTTTTATATTCATTCATTTAAATGTATTAAAATACATCCAGCCCAGTGAGAAATGCACATAACTAAACAAATATAATGTAATATGATGAGAGCTGTATTAGTGCAAAGCACATGTTGCTCTTGGAGAAAGAGCCTTTCACCTGACCCTAGAAGAGGGTCAGTACAAGCTTTCTCAAAAGAAGGCTATGAGTACGAGTTAAGTAGGTGAAGGAGAAAGAGCATTCTGCCCAGAGGAGAAGGCCTGGGTAAAGTTAAGGAAATAAGAGAACACAATGTACCAGGACCTCTTATATAAGGGGCAGTTGTAATTGTGGGAGGGAGTGGAGTGGTAGAAAAAGAAGTTGGAAAATTGAACTGAACATTTTCTGTTTTCTTTAATTAAATCTAGATAATGTTGTGTTCCCGTCTTTATAGTTGCTAGAAAGCACAGAACTAATTTTTGTGTGAATTTTAGCAGCTTCCCCACATAAAGCTTATGGTATTGTTATTTTTCATATCACTTTATGCTTTGCCATTGGCCATTTTTTATTCCTTGGCTGCTTTCTTATATTCTTTTTGTTTGTTTGTTTGTTTTATTTTGTGTGTGTATTGCTTTTAAAAAATTATTAGAAACCATCTCAAATGATTTTCTGAAACCAGTATCATTTAAAAATCTTTTTTGGGGTGGGGGGTATAAATTTTGAAAATTGAAATGAGGATTAGGACGGGCTTTATGGAGAAGGTAAGATTTGTATCGATAGTAATCAATATCTGCCTGTGGCCTAGAAAAGGGCGAGCTTTTTCATTCTGTTCATTGAAATAAGGTTGCCTCTGCAGGTTTTGTCAAAGCAGAAAACCCACAGACCAACAGAGTAGCTTTTCCTACTCTATTGGAGAAGCTACACAGATGCTATATGAGCACAGTATCAGGGCATCAGAGGAGGTGGTGTTCTACCTATTCCTGCCTACCAGTCTGTCAAAGAATGGCCTTGGTACAAGAAGTCATAGAGCAGTGAGGCTTGAGTCCCTTCAAGGTGGCATTCCCAGGGAGTAGCGCCAAGGCAGAACTGGACATTGAGGATTGTGCATTCCACTGACAGATGCTTACTGGTTTGGCTTTTAAAGGGGATCCGTGTAAAGGCAGATTATTTTTTATTCCTACTATTTAAGCAGTTAAATAACAACAAGATGAGGACGAGAGACTTTGGTGGGTTTGGTTTTTCATGACTATAGAGATTTGTCTACTTAAATTTCGAACTTTTAAAAGTATTGATGTCTTATATTTGGTTTTAGTGCTAACAGAGACATATAACTGAGAAAGAAGAAACAACCTCACAAACAAAGGAGACCAGCCTTTCCCTTTGTCCTTTCCCACCCTTATGTGCCAAATGGAGGACGCCTGGAAAGGCTGGGCTTTGGGCTTCCCAGCACCTCCTCAAACGGAGCAACTCTGCTTTTGTTTGCTCTGTATATTAGATTTCCTAATACTCCTTCATTTGAAAAAAGGATCCTGCTGCTAAAAAATGTTTGAAAATCACTGACTTTTTGCAGCCCTGTTGGCTGCATTGGTCAAAGGTGAGGCTTTTCCATGTGTGGACAGCTGAACCGTGTGGAATGCAGTTGAGATCCAGGCTCAAATCTTTTCTCTGCATATTAGTAAATGTGATGCACATATTTAATGTGCAATTTTTTACACATGAGTGAGAGATTATATAC
Source organism: Pan troglodytes (assembly GCF_028858775.2). Lineage (NCBI taxonomy): Eukaryota > Metazoa > Chordata > Mammalia > Primates > Hominidae > Pan > Pan troglodytes. The sequence continues at coordinate 117,224,866 of NC_072406.2, forward strand.
AAATGTACAGTATATGCATTTGAGAGTACAGTTTAAATAATGAAAAACCTTGGTAACCTCTTTATAATGATATTCATTCATTAAATTAAACCTCTTCCCATGACATTAAAAATTTTATCCTCTCCTGGTTGCCCCTATAAAGGAATGTGCCTCATGCCCAATCATAATTTTATTTCTCTTGACATATTGTTTTTAATTCTGTGTCTTATGTGCAGTAGAAGGGTCCATAAACCACCCACACAGCTCCTACTATTTAGAGAGACCTGGAAGGTCTCTACTTCACCTTTTATTTTCCTATTGACTAGGAGGTAAAGGTAGCCATCCTGATGGTTTTGCTTGGGGGAACCCAGTGTTTGATCTCCTGCTGTTGGACAAGCTGAGCTGGAGATATACAGAAAGCTGTGAAATTTGTTAATCTGTCAGTTCCTTTTCTGTGTAGGGGACCTGGGGTTTTGTAGCAAAATCAAAAGAAGCTGATCCTTCCCAGAAGAGCCCTTGTTTTAATAGGGAAGAGTCTGCCTGAAATGCCTCCGTTCCACTTGGATAAAAGAGAAATCGGCTTTCCTCTGTAGGGGCAGGGGAAAGTGTTCTGAGCCAAGCTGGTTGAAAATCCTGTCTTTTCTCCTTATGGAGTAGCGTTTCTAGTGATTATCCTGGAGAATCTGTATTTTAGCAGCAGTTGCAATAAAATTCCTTTAGTAATAAGATTCATACCCTGGCTACCCTTGCTACTAGGGAATGTGATGAAGAAACAAGAACAGTCCCTTAGTAACCTGTCACCAGCAATGTGTATATTATGTCTGCAGTGGATTGTGTGAAACCCTGCCCTATACTCTGTTCATGGCACAGAGGGTGGCCTTCAATGTGGTAAGAGTTCATTTCATTAAAGAGGTATAATACTGACAAGTCTTCAAAAATTTAAAACACAAGAGGAAAAAAAAGTCCATAATTAAGATACAAATAAAGTACTCTAGAGGTAGGAAGAAAGCAGAAAATTTGAAAGAGGGACGGTCATCTTGCCTCTGCCAGGTCTTTCTCCACATCCCTAATGTCTTTGTTGCCTTAGCACAGAATGAAACTTTTCCCTCGCTGTTTTAAGTGAGCCTGTAGTACCCTGTGAGATGAGGTGCTGCAACTTGAACATTCTGGAAAAGGGCATGGTTTTTAGGAACTGAGCACAGGGAAAGGGTAGGAACCCTAAAGATACAGTTGGCCACTTGAGCCTGGGAGGGTTTGTGCTGATTCAGGCCAGGAGAAGAGAGTGGCTTCCTGAACCTGTGGCACCCACAACCACTCATGCAAACCCAGAACAGCTAGCTACTCCCTGAACCTTTGTAAAGATGCCAAGCGGACAGGTAACACTGTGTAGATCCATCTACTACCCAGTGGTATTTTCAACGCTCAGTAATATTCTCTAGACGTGGCGAAGAAAAAAGAAACCTTATGTAACAAAGAATTCTGAGGTGGAGCAATAACATGTATCAGACTGTTTCTAGGATGATACCAGTACTACAATGAAGTCAATTGGTAGCTTGGATACATGTTGCTGTTAGTTTTAAGAGTTCTATGTATAAACATAGAAAAACAGTACTGTTATAAAGTGTTGGGAGATGTTCCAGAAGTACTAGCAATTAACAAGTATTGGTAGCCAATTAACAGATACTTGTTGAGCCCTAGAAGTATGCCAGGTGCAATGGAGCATTGCCCTGGTCTCCATCAGTTTATGATTCAAATAGCTAGTGGTCTGATGTGGAGAAAACAGCCCTGACTTTAAAGACCTGGGTTGTAATCAGGAATCTGCCACCTACCAGCCAGGAAATACGACACAAGTCACTTAAACTCTCAGAGTACTAATTTTCTCATCTCTGTAGAATGGAATCATGCTACTTGCCCTTTCTAAATTGGAAGGTTGTTGTGAGGATCAAGGGAGATAATAATGGCTTTGAAATGCTTTGAACGCTACAAAGCCCTACAAAATGCAAGAATTGAGAGACTAACCCACATGCAAAAATCAGCCTCACTGTTTAGTGTATGCATATCCTCTTTTAAGGATTTTTATAAGCCGATCACATAAAAGATTACTAGATCTTTTCTCCAAATTCGTTTTTAAATTACTCATAGATTCAATTCATGTATCAACATATGTGCATGATAAAACCTTCCCACATAGCTTCCATGGTGTTGGTTTCTTTGATAACCAACTTTTAATGATATATATGAGATGTAACTATTCTGGGATTTAATTAACTTTCAAGACTGTTTTTGTATCTTGGTCTCAGCTCACCTGGATTTTGGTACTTCATCTAAGATCCTGATTTATATACCCATCATGGAAGGTAGACAAGCCTCTATGATGTGGCTACTGTATCCCCAGTAAATTACTATCTTTCTGGAAAAAACCCTGAGGCAGAAATTAATAGAGTGTAATTATTCAAAGAAAAGCTATTTGGAGATGTTTTAAATGATGTTAATTTGGTCTTAATGGGAGAGATTTTGAATGTTAAATAAATAGCAATTACATCATTAGGGACACATTTACAACACGGGAGTTTAAAGCAAAATGAAAGAGTTACAGAGACAGTCTTCAAAAGAAATCCAATAAAGACATCTTCAGGTGAATATTCTTGAAGTGCTTTCAGAATCTTAAGTAAAAGTGTTTTCAACAGCCAGCCCAAATGGAGGTTCTTTAAATAGCTTGGATGCATCTCCTATATGTATAATGATTATAGTGGTTTGCTGTTAGTATTTGAAATACTTCTATGAATAAACACAAATTAGTGATCTGATTGCAAAGTAATGATATTTAGTTGACCTTTGTATGGAGCATACTCCATCTCACATCCTTCCAGCTACGTTTGCCTCAGCTACTAGCTTTGCGCAGAGGTGACCTGCTATCACCTTGCCTCACCTGCACTGTGGATCCCCTGTTCCAGGGCTGATTTATTCCCAAGTAGGATGCTTGCAAGAGACTCGTTACCTATTCTGGTGCAGATACAAGTCTTGAAGGTGCCAAGAATCTGGGACAACTTTAGCAACAGGAATCCAGAGCTGGTGGATCAGTGCTGGTGGGAATGTAAATTAGTTCAGTCATTGTGAAAAGCAGTTTGGCAATTTCTCAAAGAACTTAAAACAGGATTACCATTCGACCCAGCAATGCCATTATTGGGTATATGCCCAAAGGAAAATAAATTGTTCTGTTGTAAAGACACATGCACACATGTGTTCATCACAGCTTTGTTCACAGTAGTAAAGACATGGAATCAACCTAAATGCCCATCAATGGTAGACTAGATTAAAAAAAAATGGCACATATACACAGTGGAATACTATGCAGCCATAAAAAGGAACAAGATCATGTCCTTTGCAGCAACATGGATGGAGCTGGAGGCCATTATCCTAAGCAAACTAACACAGAAATAGAAAACCATATACCTCACGTTCTCACTTGTAAGTGGGAGTTAAACTTTGAGTACATATGGACACAAAGAAGGGAATGGTAGACCCCGAGGCCTACTTAAAGGTGGAGGGTGGGAGGAGGAAGAGGAGCAGAAAACTATCTATTGGGTACTATACTTATTACCTGGGTGACAAAATAATCTGTACACCAAATACCCATGACATACAATATGCCTATATAACAAACCTGTGCATGTACCCTGAACCTAAAATAGAAGTTAAAAAAAAAACAAAACTAGTGGATCAGTACTCTTCTCTTATGTCAGGTAGGCAAGTCTGAGCCTCATTCTACATGAATTTTCATAGGCTGTGTAGTGGGATTGAGCCCTAATTGCTGACAATAATAACCAGTTTAGTAATGCACCCTGGAGTGGCCTTCTCTCCCTCCCTGTTTCCTGCTTCCTAGTTTCACCACTCCTGTCCCCAGATCATTCCTCAACAAACAAAAACGATAAACTACATAAAAGTCCCTGACTCAGGCTTTACTTTTGGGGGTAACTTAATGCAAGGCAATCTTGAATGACTCTCAAATATTTCTTGGATCCCTGCTATGTATCCAGTTATTGTAGGTAGAGTGAACTGTTTAAGTGAAGTAGAAGGCATTGTTCTCATCCCCATATAAATGAGATTCCTCAATCTAAACATCCATTTCCATCCCTCTTCTCAAGGACCTGGCACTACTGATCACTCTCCTTTCCCCTGTCTTTAGCTTACTCATCCCTATGTTAGACTTTCCATCAATATTTAAATATTTTTAAAATATCCACCATCCTGACATAACAAAACAAAGTAGGGTAAAACTTTCTTTGAACCTACACCCCTCTGTAAGTCTCCCATGTTTCATTCACAATCAAATTTCTTGAGCACTAGCTGTATTCATAATCCTATCTTCTCATTTCCCTGTCTCTGTAACTCACTTGAGACTGACTTCTGCCTCTGCCACTGCATTGAAATTGCTTTTGCCATGTTCTTCAAAGATATCTTTGAAGTATATCTAGACTATGCCTCTCAATAATTAACATAGTTGAATTGTCTAGAGAATTTGAACCTCTTGACTGCTCCTTCTTTCTTGAAGCATTCTCATTGCTTCCTCGATAAGGTACAGTTCAGGGTCCCCTCTCATCTCTCCATCTTTCCAATATCATCTTACTTTCCAACACAGATGCCTCTTCCTCTGCCCACTCTTTAAATATGGGTTTTTCCTCAGTGTTCTTTCTAGGTTCCTTTTCTCTGTTTACTTCCTACCCTCTCTGTTATGGTTTGGCTGTGTCCCCAGCCAAATCTCATCTTGAATTATAGTTCTCATAATCCCCAATGTGTCGTGGGAGGGACCCAGTGGGAGGTAATTGAATTATGGGGGCGGTTATCCCCGTGCTGTTCTTGTAAAAGTGAGTGAGCTCTCACGAGATCTGATGGTTTTTTAAGGGGCTTTTTTCCCCTTTGCTCAGCACTTCTTCCTGCCCCCGCTGTGAAGAAGGTGCCTTTCTTCCCCTTCTCCTTCTGTCATGATTGTAAGTTTCCTGAGGCCTTCCCAGCCCTTCCAAAGTGGAATTGTGAGTCAATTAAACCTCTTTTCTTTATAAATTATCCAGTCATGGGCAGTTCTTTATAGCAGTGTGAGAACAGACTAATATAGTAAATTGGTACTATAGAGAGTGGGGTGCTGCTATAAAGATACCCCAAAATTTGGAAGTTATTTTGGAACTGGGTAACAGGCAGAGGTTGGAACAGTTTGGCAGGCTCAGAAGAAGAAAGAAGACGTGGAAAAGTTTTGAGCTTCCTAGAGACTTGTTGAATGGCTTTGACCAAATTGCTGATAGTGATATGGACAATGAAGTCCAGGCTGAGGTGGTGTCAGATGGAGATGAGAAGCTTCTTGGGAACTGGAGTAAAGGTCACTCTTGTTATGCTTTAGCAAAGAGACTTGTGGGTTTTTGCCCTTGCCCTGGAGATCTGTGGAACTTTGAATTTGAGAGAGATGATTTAGGGTATCTGGTGGAAGGAACTTCTAAGAGGCAAAACGTTCAAGAGAAAGCAGATCATAAAAGTCTGGAAAATATGCAGTCTGATGATGTGAGAGAAGAGAAAAGTTCATTTTCTGGGAAGAAATTCGAGCCAGCTGCATAAATTTGCGTAAGTAATGAGCCAAATGTTAATCATCAAGACAATGGGGAAAATGTCTCCAGGGCACATCAGAGGTCATCACAGAAGCCCCTCTCATCACAGTCCCGAGGCCTAGGAGGAAAAATTGTTTTCATGGGCTGGGCCTAGGGTCCCCCTGCTGTGTGCAGCCTGGAAACTTGGTACCCCGCATCCCAGCCTCTCCAGCCATGGCTGAAAGGGACCAACGTACAGCTCAGGCTGTTGCTTCAGAGGGTGCAAGTCTCAAGCCTTGGTGGCTAACATGAGATGTTGGATCTACAGGTGCACAGAAGTCAAGAATTGAGGTTTGGGGATGTTCACTTAGATTTCAGAGGATGTAGGGAAATGCCTGGATGTCCAGGCAGAGTTGTGCTGCAGGAGTGAAGCCCTCATAGAGAACCTCTGCTAGGGTAGTGAGGAAGGGAAATGTGGGGTGCGAGCCTCCACATAGAGTCCCTACTGGGGCACTGCCTAGTGGAGCACTGAGAAGAGGGCCACCATCCTCCAGACCTCAGAATGATAGATCTACCAACAACTTGCACTGTGTGCCTGGAAAAGTCACAGACACTCAATGCCTGCCTGTGAAAACAGTTGGAAGGGGGCCATACCCTGCAAAGCCACAGGGGCAGAGCTACCCAAGGCCATGGGAGCCCACCTCCTGCATCAACATGATCTGCATGTGAGACATGGAGTCAAAGGAGATCATTTTGGAACTTTAAGGTTTAATGGCTGCCCTATTGGATTTCGGACTTGCATGGGGCCTGTGGTGCCTTTGTTCTGGCCAATTTCTCCCATTTGGAATGGGTGTATTTACCCAATGCCTATACCCCCATTGTATCTAGGAAGTAACTAACTTGTTTTAGACGATTTTGCAGGCTTATAGGTAGAAGGGACTTGCCTTGTCTCAGATGAGACTTTGGACTTGGACTTCTGGGTTAATTCTGGAATGAGCTAAAACTTTGGGGAACTTTTGGAAAGGCATTATTGTGTTTTGAAATGTGAGGACATGAGATTTGGGAGGGGCCAGGGTCAGAATGATGTGGTTCGACTGTGTCTTCATCCAAATTTCATCTTGAATTATAGTTTCCATAATCCGCATGTATTATGGTGGAGACCTGGTGGGAGGTAATTGAATCACGGGGGCGGTTGCCCTCATACTGTTCTTGTGAGAGTGAGTTCTCACAAGATCTGATGGTTTTATAGAGGCTTTTCCTCCTTTACTTAGCACTTCTCCTTCCAGCCGCCCTGTGAAGAAGGTGCTGTTCCTCCCCTTCACCTTCTGCTGTGATTGTAAGTTTCCTGAGGCCTTTCCAGCCATGTAGAACTGTGAGTCAATTAAACCCCTTTTCTCCTTTCTTAAGAAGTTTAATTACCCAGTCTTGGGTATTTCCTCATAGCAGTGTGAGAACAGACTAATACACTTTCTCTTTGAGTAAGTCCATCCCATCCACTTTTACAGTGTCAGTTACTATGCAAATGCCAATGACCCCAATGTTCCCTGCTCCTCTCAGCATAATGCAGAGACTGGGAGGCTCTAGCAAGGGGTCGTTCTTTACAGGATGCCCATCAATCCCTTAAGCATGGCAATCTCCTTGCTCCATTCAGAACTCTACTGTGCATGCCCCTTATAAATTACTAAGACTTGTTTCTTCCCAAGAGATCTAATGAGGCTCCATGGAAGTTACAATACCTGTTGCTTGCTAGGTCAATTTGGCAAAGAATATTTTCCTTTAATCTCAGAGAACGGTTCTGTAATTTGCTGCATATTATAAAGTAACTACTTGCCTTTATAATAAAATATGAATGGGTCATGTCTAGCACAGGAGTATTAAATTGTTTTCATTTTGTGTATCACTCCTGAGTTATTGGTAGTAGCTCCATAGAAGGCTGTGTTATTGTGGTTTGGTAGAAAAGCTTCTATTACTATTAGCGTCTCCATGGGCATGAGAAGTAAGGGTGGTGGTAAGCGTGCTGTGCAGTTCATTTTGCAAGAAGGGTGGCACTCATGGTGTTTAATTATTCAGGATGCTTATATGGAGGGAGCCAGCCTGTGAGTTCTGGTCAGGAAGGCAGATGTGTTATCCAGGAGACTACAAGAGTTTCTATCATCAGCTCAAAGGAGTGAGATCAGCTATATACTCTCAATCTCTTTCACTATTTGGAAATCAATTTCCTACCTCCAAAGCAATGGTTATTTAGAGTGTTCTTTCTACCTAGCTTCACCACCAATTTTACTCACCAATCAACAAACAGAAAGAATTGTTGTTATAGTGGAAAACGGACCTTGCAATTATTTCACATCAAATTTATGTCCAGCATGTGTGCATTTTGTTTTGTTTAATAAAACTTTAATCTTCACAGGATCTCAATATGACAGATATTATCTTTATTTTTCTATGGAGGAAACCAAGTTTCAGTGAAATATAGGTAATCACCCATGGTTGTATAGCTCAGGAAATGGCAAGGTCAAGGATATGACCTCAGGGCTGTCTGGGTTTATAAAGGATGACACAAGAGGACAATGATTGATTTCTCATTTCATTTTTCTCTGCATTAGCACCTAATAATTGGTATTCCCAGATACTTTTCTAGATGACTGTGAAAGTGAAATAAGCAGATATTGCCCCCATCTTGGTAGATGTTAGTGGCTGCAAAGACTTGCTCCATTCCCTATTCAGTGGACTCTTTCTCAGGATCTGTTTCAATTTTGTTTCATATCAGAAACTTTCTGCATCATTAACCAAAGAAAGGCTTAATGGGATTCAATACAATGTATTCATGCCTGAGCCTCTGAGAGCTGTCCCTCAGATATACTTGGGGGATTTACTCAAACACCCATCCCTGGGACTTCCCGTGGGGACTGGGTGGCAGCGTGGAGAATCATCATGACATCCACAGCTCTGCTCTTCTCCAGCCCTTTCCTCCTCCCTGTGTACGTCTTGCCATGCATTATGCATTCGGAGTGGGAGGAGGGGCTGCCTTTGGGTTCCATTCCAGGACTCAGAGGAGCTGTTGAGTCATGACCTCACTGAGTCTCCCCATTGCCCTTCCCTTCCACATGCCAGCAAGTTTTCCACACCCCCTCTGCTAAGCCCAGCTCCCTGGAGAATTCCTTGTCTGGGTCCTTCTCCTATTAAAGATAATTACACTGCTGTAAAAACAGCAGTGCTGATAATGAAGGCAGTTGGGCTGTTGACTGAAAAGTAGACTATTTAGTCCAGTTCTCTTCCCATTACCGTTCTAATTAGAGTATATCTCTATGATTTCAGAGTTTCAGCTTTAAAAAATTTTAATCACTCTGCCTATAACTCTATGACCAGCTAATGGAGTAAATAATCATTTTGAATTTCTGCAAGCAGCCTTTAATAATCTGAATCAGAATCCTTTAAGAATTCTGAAACCCCTCATGGTCAGACAGAATAAGGACTTCTTGGAGTTTCAGAGCAGCAGAGACAGATGTTAACCAATCAGCTTGATGTGATTGAGGATCTACTATGTACCCAGTACTGTGACTGGTTCTCTCTGTGACAGAGGTATTGATTGACCAACCGATTCATTCATTCATCCATTCATTTAATAATCTTGTATTGAGCGCTTAATATGCTCCTGATACTGTTCTAAATGAAGGGCCTGTGATAGTCACAAGACTGAGAACGTGTCAGTCCTCATTTTGCATTGTCTTGGTGAGGAGATAAAGCTGTTTGACCAGACAGTGTTCATAAACAATGCTGAAAAGCATTTAAGAAATTGCTAGACTCTCCAGGACAGTGCTTCCCAGCATGAGGGAGATCTACAATTAAAGAAGATATCCTGGAGGAGGCAAGGATCATGGTAGTTTTCATAGCAGCTAATTTACTTGAGGGGCTCAACTTGAGGACCATTCAGTGCCCCAAGGGGAAGTGACTCTTGGAAGGAGACAGTGCAGTTGGATGGATGCGCAGGTGAAGGGAGTTGGCGTTCCTGGGTTTAAGTCTGGCCTCATCATTAACTCATTGGGTGATCTTGGGCCATCACCTTTCCTCCCTGAAGCTCAGTTTCCTTGTGGCAAAATGAAAAGATTACATTAAAGAAGGGCTTCCAAATCTTCTGTTGTTGTTCTTGGAGAACTGCCTTCCAGGCAAAACTGTTGAAGACATTCCAATATATAAAATAGATACAGTTAGAAGACATATATATTAAAGAGGGTGAGGGGCTGTATGAGCTTCACCACCCACCCAGACTCTTCATCCCTTTGGGGACACCCCAAGGCATCTTTGCAGAACTTAGAACAGCATAGAAAGTTTCAAAGCAGCGGACTGTATGACACCAGAAGTTCTCTTCTAACCCTAAAACTCCACAAGTTGTCTTGCTCTACAGGTCGCTCCATTTAGTCAGACATAGGAAGGGGATTGCTGTTCAGAGGTATTGCCTCAGTTCATTTTTCCAATGTCAGTATCAAACAAAAAAGATACTTGGGATGTAGTTAATTCCTCAAGCAAGTTGCTGAATCTTTCCTTCCTTTCTTCATTCCATTTACATCTACTTGGGGTATAATATGGAGATAATGCAGTAAAAAAGAAATAAAAATCCAAAAAGTAAATAAGAAAGTTATGTTCCCTGGAGATTATGCTATATATAAGAAATAAATATGTAAATAAGAAAACCACATTTCCTGCCATAACAGGGTTTATAGTCGAGGGAGGGAGAGATACTACATAAGCAAACCAATAAATAAGAATGGTAATTACCCACTATGATAAATCTATGAAGAAATAAACATAATTGTGAGAGACAATAATAGGAGGGAGGGCACTTCATTTATTCACTTATTCTGTCAGTCTCCCAACAAATATTTCTCGAGCTACTGCTATCCAGAAAGCAAGGGGCCTCATTTTGGAGATTTTGGAGATCAAGGCAAACACTAGTATTTTTCTCCTGGGAGCTTGCAATTTAGATGGATTTTCATCTTTTATAGTTATTAGGAAACAAAAATAAAAGAATATAAAAACATAAAAGACAATTATGTGTGTGAGTATATAAAATATCCCTAGATTTTGCTTTTGAGACTGAGTCCTATTAAGCGATCTCATGACTGGCAGATCCATGCATACTCTTCCTTCCCCCTTTCTAAACTGGGAGTCAGAAGGTCTGGATAGAAATCAATCCCTGCAATTTATTTTTAACTTCTTTCTCCTTAGCCAGGATTGATTTTTGTCTTTGTGATCAATGGCACAGAGAATAGCTCCACAGCCCAAGCTGCTGTTCAAGCACTTGGTCTGGTCGGCTCCATGTCTATTGAACAGAACATTATAAGCTGATTATGAAAGTGATATAATGAAGATGTTTAAAGGATGGGCCTGATTACCCCTACTTTCCTGGGGTGGAATGCTTACAGACAGGGGGCTGCTGTGAGCAAGAACCTAGAACTGTCAGGAAGGCAATGTGGCAGGGCATACGGCCTGCACCCAACAGACAGAGCCTGGTGAAGCAGGGAAGAAGGAAGGGCATTGGAATTAGCTTCTTGTTTGCCAGCCTGACTCCCTTTCTCTCTTTTTAGCTTTTCTTTTTCTTCCTTCTACTGTTTCATCTTTACTATACCAACTGCTATTAGATTTGGAACTGCAAGCAAACATCTGTTACAAAAAAATACATTAAAAAGATCAGCTTTTCCCTCTCTGCATTTCTTGGGGTTTAAAATTGTCTGATTCTTTAATCTCCATGCTTTCCTCCTTCTCTTCTCTTGTTTTCTTATAATCCAGCTTGTGTTTGATGGGAACATGAAATTAGCCACTTCCCACCTCTCCCTCTAGCCTTGTAACCTCTCGAGGCCAGGCAAGATTGCTTCATGTTTCTTCTGAGAAAAATGTTCTCGGAAGAGACGCACACCTTGTAATAATGTGCAGGGGTAATTCCACGGAATGCAATTAGAACAGAAAGTCAGCTGTACCCAAGGCCTTCTGTCTGATTCTCTGGAATAAACGCTTTCAGTTTTACTGCCTGCCCAGGTAGCAACTATTTCCAGATTGCATCAGGAAGAAATGATCAAAGTGCTCTTAATATGATTGTATTCATTATTTCATTGTGCTACATAGTTTCTTCTTAGGTGTTCTTTGTGTACGGGGTCAGGAAGGGGTGGAAGAGATGGCTTCCTTACTTCCTCTGACATATCTGCCACAAGTACTTGTGAAGTTGATTGAATGTAGCTATCCTGTACAAGAAACACTCTCATTCTCACTATAGTTATTTTTAAAGATTTGTCATAAACCTTCTTCCCTGGTTTTTACCTCCTGGCTAATTTTCTTTATTATTGAATAACCTGTAATTCTTAGAGATTCAATTACGTTAGTAGTAACAACTGACACGAATTAAGTGGTCAGCATGAGCTAGGCTTATGAATTAGTGAATTTAATTGTTATTACAGCTTATGTGGTAAGTACAACTCTTCTGTTTCACAGAAGAGGCACTGAAAGGTTAAGCCATTTTCCCAAGACGACACAGCCAGTAAACAATGGAGTGGAGATTTTGATGTAACCATTTTGGCACCAGAGCCTTCTTTCTCTGTCACTGCATGATTCTCCTCCTTAAACAAGAAAGATTCAGAACAACCTACACTTTCTTATTTGCTGGAGGCAAGTTGGGTCAGGAACTGTGTAAGGGACAATGAGTAAGTACATAGAGCTTTAACACAAAGTAGCTGCTTAAAACATGCATGTTGCATCACTGAATATCCACACACACACACACACAAAACAGGCAGCTTAGAATCTGAAGATACTGCTTGAAGAAGACCTTCGGCTTAGGAAACCAGGACCAAGGAAGTGAGTGGTTGTGGACCTCAAGCGATGTGACGTTTCTGAGTCCCTACTTTGTGACAGCAGATGTTGGACCTCACATCGTGAGTGTGGCTGTCTGTTTCAAGGTCCAGAAGCATTTAAATGATTGTCCCAAAGACACATCATAACCAATAGGTGAGGGTGGGGGTTGGAATCCAAGTCTAGGCTTGGTTGCTGTGTTCCTTGTTAGTTTTCACAACGAAGGACAAAATAAATAACTTTAAAGATGCATAAAAATAAAATTTCTGGTAGCTCAGCTATAACTCTTGGGCATTTTCTTCCTGCAAAACTTCATTCCTGCTATGAACTGCCTCTGCAAAGATAAACCAATAAATAAAATTATACTAATAAGAGTATTGAGCAGTGTCATATACTTTTTGTTAAATATGTCAAATAGAAATGAAGTAGAGTGTTTGTGTCATGTAACACACAGCAAACAAACAAAAGTCGACACACACTCACTGTTTCTTTCCATTCCCCCAAAACTACCTCTCCTGGTACCAACAACTCACCTTGGCACTTCTGCCCTGCAACCTCTCCGGCTTGACTGGTAATCTTTTCTTCCTTCAAGTTCCCTCCCTACCTTTTCTCTCTGACTCTCCATTTGTTATGTAGAACAATTCAGCCAGGTCCTGGTTTCTCAAATCTTCCAAACTCAAATCCATCATCACATCCAGCAAATAAAATGTCCTTCAGTGTTTAGAACCTACTCTACTCTTAAGGCAGTGGGAGTATAAGTCACACTTATTTATAGATTACATACAACACTGTGGGTACGTGCACACATATGTGCATGTGTGTATGAATGTCGCATTGTGGAGGGTGGTCTAAGAGAATCGTTATGCCTGCAGTATCTGGAATCTGGCAAACATGAGTTTAAATTTCAGTTCAGCCGTCTGCTAGCTGTGTGACTTTGCTGTCTTAGTTGTCCCTTACTTTGTTGTCCCCTTGTGTCTTAGTTGTCCATCTACAAAATGGAGATAGGATGAGGGTGGATTTTATTGTAATTGTAGAAGGAGCATGAGAACACACTGAGTAAATTGTTGTGCTTCTGAGGAAAGGATTTTTGTAGCATCTGATCTTCACTGTGCTGAGTACCATGGCATTATTACTGGCCTTATATTGTCATTTGTACATCTTGTATGTTGTTTGCTTTCCCAAAGAGATGGTGAACTCCATGAGGTGACAGCTCCATGACCCATGGTACTTAATACAGTCTGGTCACAAAGGTGCTGAACAAGTACTCGCTGATTGACAAATGTAAGACATAGTGGAATGGTGGCCGGTATCCATAATGAGATTTTTAAACATGATTAACGTTCAAGGAATGATCTAAATTTGGCCAGACCCTTAATTATTACGTGGATTCAGCAGTGGGTGGGGAAGAACATCTTGTACTCTGCTTCCCTGTTTCCTGCAGGAAAGCAAGCTCTTTTATAGCCCCTGATTTTCGAAGGCATGTTGTTGTCAACCACGCAAAGGAGTATTTGATGTAAAATTACTACCCATTTGTAAAAGTTCATGCAATTGTCTTTTCTTTGTATTTTACTTATTCTGACTCTGGAAACACAGATTTTAGAAGCCTAGCAAAGTGAAAAGAGCCTGGGGTTGCAAGTCAGAAGCTTTGAGCTTGGCTTTAAGTCTTATCTTTTAGTACCAAGATGACCTAAAGCAGCCTGCCTAGGCCTCAGGCTCCTTAATTTTAAAATGAAGGTGTAATTAGACCTCACCTGCAGGGTTGTGCTCAGATCAAATGAGATTCAGTACAATAATGAAAACTAATAGCACAGAGTACTCAACAAATATTAGTTGCTACGACCTGAGTACTAGGTACTAAGAGACTATTATAGATGAGTAAGAACATTATCTACCCTCAAAGATATTACAGTACAGCAAGAGACCCCAAAAGGACCTGCTTCCCTCTAATTTGGGACAACAGCTGGTAAGTGCAACAAGCAAGCCACAAACAAAGAGCCCTGGGAATCAGAGGAAGAAAAGATGAACTCCAACTGGGAAATTGGGGTTAGGGGAGCTTAGTTAAGGAGAAAGCTTTTGACACAAGCCACTGTGAAATTCACTGATGCTGAAGTGATCTGAGTCAGGCTAAGTCCCTCAAATAACTTCTCCTATACTAGCCATTCTTTGGAAAGGCTCTGGCATAGACACTTTAGGCTCATTCAGGGCTGCACCATGTAGTGGTCATTGTCAGGGTTTAGAGACACAAGTTCAAATCCAGGCTCTGCCACCTTGGAGCTGAATACCCGATGCATGTCAGTTAAATTATCAGTAAAGCAGGTTTCTTGGTATTTCCTTCATGGGGTCATTGTGTGCAAGAGCAGACAGTGCATATTACATGGTAAGCATAGAGCCTGGCCCTCCAACAACGTTGCTTGTGCTGGCAGAGGACAGGAGAGGCATGACACGGAGAGCATGATGGGGAAGCTCCAAGAAGTAGCAGTTGGCATTTCACAAATATTCGTGGCTCTTGGGGAGGCAGCAGTGTTTTCTGAGAAACAGCTTGACAGATGGCTTAAATCCGTCTACTGTTGTCCCGAAATTCACTCATGAGACATGCAAATCCCATGTTGGTGAAACTTTGCTGTTGTATCTAGCAGCTCACGTGTATCTCCAAGCCTTCCAGAAATCCCATGCCCCAAAGAAGCGTCCCTAATTCTCTAGAAAATGAATGATTTTGTTTGCCTTGCCCTTTCAGGATATTTAATGTATTTTGAACATGTCAATAAAATTAATTATTCTCTAAGCAGCTATATGCACCTGTCCTTCATCCCCTGTGGCTGAAGATGTTTCTGTTCTATAGCTGTGGCCATCATTTTCTGCTTCTCCTTCTCATATTATGTATTGCCTCTAGCCCTTCCTTCTGTGCATAGTTGAAGCTACATCGGCAAATTTCAGTGCCCCACGCAATCATTAGGATGGGAATTTATGGATCAACAGCATAATTTGTCAGTGAATACACTTCTAAAAGCTTGTGTTCCTGGGAACATACCATAGGTCTATTATAACAATCTAATCATTGTGTTTGTAGAGCATTTTCTGGTTACATGAAAGCATTTTATTATGTTGTTTATTCACAAGAATCTTGTGAGAGAAAGATAACTACAACTAGTTCCTTTTTTATCTGAAAATAACCCCCAAACTGCAGGAGATGGGTTACAATGCCTAAAATTGCACATCTAATAAATGATGGAGCTGAAAATAAAATCACAGATGTTACAATGTGAAGGAACAGGACCTTCCACCTTTTCCCTTCTCCTCTCTCACCATTTTGATTTTATTTTCTGAAGTACTGGGATACTATAGAAAACAAAGAGGCTAGTACCTAGTTTGAGTATATTTCATTTAAATAATTGACCTCATAGTGTCCACCCATAAAAAGGAATTAGGCCATTTGATGTGTCAAGTTGAATGAAAAACTTATACAAGTATTGGACAACCATATAAGCTAGATCTCTTGCAATATCTTCTTTAACCTCCTCTCAGCTCCATTTTCTTTCTTTCTTTCTTTTTTTTTTTTTTTTTTTTTACAAAACCCTACCAATCCACAGTCCACAAGGAACAGAACCATTTTTGAGCACAGAGAGGGGGCAATGTTTTGATAGCAAGTTTGAAGATTTCTCTTTAGAGGTTTCATGGGCAGTGCCTTCCTTTTCTTTCGCCTGAAGCTCTGGCGTCCTTATCTATAACACTGAAAGTATTAGCTCTTATTACATTATTTGGGAGTCTTCAAATGCTCCTGAATTTTGGACACTAGGATGATAATGATAATTCAAGTTCGTATCTGTCCTTTTGTATTTCTGCCCTTATCTTTGCTTTTTTACCCACTCAAATACACACACACACACACACACACACACACACACAAATAGGAAAGAGAAAGTGCAAAGGACTTCCATTTTGAAAGCTCAGGTGAGCATCCTAAGAACTTCTTCCCCTCCATCTAAATCATGAAAGCCAGAACACAAAGATAAGTCTCGAAGCCATTAATAGTCAAGTCTCTTGGAGATCTCTATCTGTGGTTTCCTCTAGGAATTCATCTTGGCTGAGGGCAAGGAGAATTTCTATCCTTTATCCCTGATCAACTGGGATCAGGTGGCACACATGGCTACCCCAGCACCTCTTGAAGCCTCCAGGTTGCATACATAAACTGCCACCATAGTCAGTCTCCAGAAGGCCTCTAAGATGTTAGACTGGTGCAGGCATTTTTGCCTCCAGTTCTGCTGGCTCAGATAATATGCATTGAGTACGTGCTATGTGCCAGATGCAAGGCTAAAGCTCTTTCTATATTGAATTATATTTGATCCTCATGATAACTTGTCAGTTGATAGTACTAATATCTGTGTTTTCCATGAGAGAAAATTAGGAAGGTTAAATTACTTGTACAAGGTCACCAAACCAGAAAGTGGTATGAGCGGGATTTAAACACAGGTCTGAGATCCCAACTAATGTGCTCTGTTACTTACTATGCAATTGGAAACTGATTGAGTCCAGACCCTTTATTGTATTTGAAGGAACAGTGTCAGAGGGTCAGGCATGCTAATTCTTCTTCTAGTCTTGTGTGTGGTCTAGACCCAAACTCTTTGTCCCATGCTTTCCTAACCCACCCTCTTTCTCTGCCATACTAGCATTAACAAAAGGCAGTGAAGGGTACAAGAAGTTGCTCGGCAGGGCTGCTGAAAGTGGCAGTTGTGCTGTCAGTATTTATTGACCAGTGAGTGTGCTGACAACCTCAGCATGCATCTTCCTTTCAGCATCTCCCCTACACACACACACCCAGAGCAATATTGGCTTCAGTGTCAACTATCTTATTATCTCATGTCTATTCTTGGTGAAACTATTTGGGGGCTATTATGTTAGGGCACCAATAAAAGATTTTATGTGCAAATCTGTTTCAAAGGAGGCTCAGCCATAGTGTGATGTTGGGTAATAGACCCAGTCTTTCTAGGCAGATAAAACTGCATCAATATTGCAGAGCCTCAAGGACATAAAATGAGCAAACACCAGTTAGACAAACACTAAATTCAAAGTCAAACAGTCTAACAGAGGAGATGACATGCTGATAGGATGCCATGTTGTTCCAAATGCTGTACCACACTTTTTATTCTGACTCATAGTGTGGTCCCTAGGAAAGCAGTGTTGGAAAATCAGCTCAAGATGGCAGAAGCAACTAATTCATCCACGCATAAGACTCTAGGGCCAGACTGACATGTATTGCAACTTCCTGATGAAACTTGTGGCTGTTTATAGACTCCTATGGTCCAATATTTGGAAGCCTGTTTTGTTTTATTTTGTTCTTAAGATAAATATAATCTTTGAAGGAATTACGGAAGTGGAGAGAGAAAAGCCCCAAAAAGTCAAGATTTATTATAAATAATATGAACTGAATTAATGAGCAAAGGAATTAGAAAAGTCAATTGTGCATCATAACATCTTGGCTGATCCTTTTGTTTCTTTAAAGAGGAGGAAACACTGCAGAGGCAGTGTGAGAAGTAACTAAGATGTACCCTTAGAGGTGGTCATTTCTCTTGGCTTAGACAGATTAATCACATAATATTCGATACAGCACAATCCTCTAACTGGAAAAGCTTCCACATGTCATTTCTTATTAATACGACAGCTCTCGTGTAAGCCCAATTATGGTTCTTATTCACAAATTCCCATAGCAGCACCAAGCACTTCTGTGCGACAATGTAGCATTGATTTCTCAGAACTTGGAAATTGATAGGAACCCTCACATAGAAACATCTGCCTTGGCCGTGGGTGCATTAGTCTGTTCTTGCATTGTTATAAATACCTGAGACTGGGGAATTTATAAAGAAAAGAGGTTTGATTCGTTCATGGTTTTGCAGGCTGTATGGGAAGCATGATGCTTGGCTTCTAGGGAGACCTCAGGAAACTTACAATTACGGCGGAAGGTAAAGGAGGAGCAGACACATAATATGGCCAGAGGAGAAGCAAGAGAAGAGAGGGGAGGTGCTACACACTTTTAAACAACCAGCTATCACGAGAACTCACTGTCGCACGGACAGTACCAAGGGAAATGGTACTAAACCATTCATGAGACATCTGCCCCCATGATCCAATCACCTCCCACCAGGCCCCACCTCCAACATTGGGGATTATACTTCAATCTGATATTTGGGTGTGGACACACATCCAAACTATATCAGTGAACATATTTTCTGGGAATTGGAAATTAAGTGACATGGGACCCATTCCCCTCCACATAGAGGTTTGGAAATTTCACATAGCCTGAAGGACCAGCAAAACCTTTAAAAGTCAGATAAACTTGGGTTCAAATTCCAGCTCCACCATTTATTTGTTGTGTGTCTTTGAGTATGTTATATGATTTTCCTACACCTGTTTCCCCACCTGTACATAAAATAGAAGGCTAATGTGTACACAGGAATGGTTGGCATATAATAAATGCTCAAAAATATTATTAATATCTTTACCATGTATGGTACTGGTAATGCTATTAACAATAATGATAGTAATAATAATTATTATTGTGGATATTAAATAATATCATGAAAGTAAAGCACCCAATATAGAATAGATACTCAAAAATATTTGCTTCTGACTCTCTTCTAAGATTACCTATGTCTACTTATAAATTCTAGAAACAGTTTAAGTTTTCTCCTGTGACAGAAATAGGCTCAACTTCTAAATTCCCAACGGGAGCTAGGAAATGACTCAAGGCCCTTTGGTTCTAATTTTTGGGGGCAGATTTCTGTCTTTCCTCCAGGGCAAGCCATCATCCAGAAACAAGGATAAATGAAAAAATAAAGGATCTGTCAGGTTAGGCTTGGTCACAGCAAGAGCGGGAACAAGTCAGAAGAGATAGATGTGTTTAATAGCCAATGCATTTGTCCAAAGGAATCATTTTCACTGGCCAGGAGCCCAATTAAACCTGTAAAATGGAAATCCAGAAAATCAGATTAACGAGCCAGTCATTAGTAAGGAAAAGACCCAGCTAATTCTGTGTTTAGCATGACGGATGGGCCCAGAGCAAATAATTGGATGACATTCATCAAATATAAAATAAAAGGTGTCACCGAAAGGAAAAGTGGTAATAATCTTTGGGATTTACAATGCCAGCAAATTTGCTAGTAAAGAAGAGAAAAGTTCATCAAAACAGATTAATAGTCACTAAACTTTATTTCTTTCTTGTGTGCCAGAGAGCCACAGGATCACAGAGAAGCAGCAAATGCATGCATCAGCCTGCTTTTACCCTAACATTGTGAAGCAGCAAATGCATCAGCCGGCTTTTGTGAGGACTCTGCCCCTGAAGGGGTGTGCGATCTTTTGAAAATAAATTCCTGCTTTTGTGAGGACTCTGCCCTGAAGGGGTGTGCGATGTATCTGAAAATAAATTCCTTTGACCATCCAGGAACCAGGCAGGAGTTGAGAGTTCTTCACTACATCTGTGTTTTAGTCAGTATCCAATGGAGGAAACCAAACTCAAAGTCTTTCTGCTTAAGCAGATTAATTCCAACAATCTGTTATTCAGTGAGTGAATAAATATTGACCCCCTGCTTCATACCTGCCTCTATGAGGTGTGCTCACTCCTGGTTAAGGTTTCAGGTACAGACTAGAGTTGGAGAGCCCAGGTTTATAAGGGTTCAGATGTAGGCGAGGGTTAGAACGCCCAGGTTTATATTCTGGCTGTAACAATGAAAGGCTATATGATGTTGGGCAAATTAGTTGCTCTCTCTCAGCTTCAGTTTTCTGACCTGTATGAAATATTCTTTACATGATAGTTATTATTACTGTTAGTTTTATTACCTTACTTCTGCTCTCCTAAGAAGATATTATTTTAAAAATATAGCACCAGACTAGATGCAGTGGCTCATATCTACAATTCTAGCACTTTGGGAGGCTGAGGCAGAAGGCTGCTTGAGCCCAGGAGTGGCTTTGGTCACTTTGAGACCAGCCTGGGCAATAGAGGGAGACCCAGTCTCTACAAAACATAAAAAAATAAAATTAGTCAGGTATGGTGGTTTTGCCTGTAGTCCCAGCTACTTGGGAGGCTGAGGTGGGAGGATTGCTTGAGCTGGGCAGGTCAAGGCTTCAGTGAACCATGATTGTACCACTGCACTCTAGCCTGGGTGACAGAGTGAGACCCTGTCTCACAAAATAAAATTTAAAAATACAGCCCGAGTGTCAAAACAGATTTTCCGGAAATGCAAGGTAACAAAACCATAGACATGCATGTCAATTACAGAGATTTTTAAAAAGTTTTTCACAAAAGATGTTGGAATCAAGATAATCTATTGTGTTATTGCAGTGAAATAAGAAAGATGGACAGAGGATTCTTCTTAGTCACAGAAGGAGGAGCATAGGCTTAGAGCCAAACTTTCTGAGGTTCAGATCTGGCTTATCTGGGACAAGTCACTCAAAACCTCTGTAGGGTTGTTATGAGGATTAAATTAGGTAATTTTCATAAAGGCTATGTGCAGTTCTGGAGTGTGGTAGATGTGCTCAATTAATGACTGTCTTATTATTTTTATTATTATGTATCCACTGGTCATCTGCCAGAAGACCAGCTCTCTCAGTCCCTTTCTGCTTATAAACAATGGAAATTTATTTTTCACAGTTCTAAAGGCTGGAAAGCCCAAGATTAAGGCACCAGCATGTTAGATATCTAGTGAAGGCCCGGTGTCTGCTTCCAAGATAATGCCATGAATACTGAGTCTTTACATGGCAGAAGGATAGAAGGGACAAAAAGGAAAAAAAAAAAAAAAAGAAGCCTAGCTAGTTTTCTCCAGCCCTTTTATGAAGCACTTTTCCTTTCCTGAGGAAGAAGCCTTCATGGCCTAATCACCTCTTGAACGGCCCCAACTCTTAATACTGTTGCATTGGGGATTAAGTTTCAACAGGAATTTAGGAGAGGACAGAAACAATCGGCCCATAGCATTCCATCCATGGCCCCACAAATTTATGTCCTTCTCACATGCAAAATACGTTCATTTCATCCCAATAGCTTCAAATGTGTTAATTTGTTCCAGCATCAACTTTAAAATCTAGGTCCAAAGTCTCATCTGCGTATCATCTTAATAAGATGCGGGTGAGACTCAAGGAGATTCATCCTGAGGCAGATTCCCCTCCAGCTGCAAGCCTGTGAAATCAAACAAGTTATGTGCCTCTGAAATACAATGGTGGGACAGGTATGGGACAGTCATTCCAATTTCAAAAGCAAGCAAAGGAAGGAAGGAATGAGTAACAAGTCTCAGTGAAGTCCAAAACCCAACAGGGTAAACAACCTTAAATCTTGAGGCTTAAGAATAATTTTCTTCACTCCATGTCCCACCTTCCAGACCATGGGGTGAGGATTGGGTCTCCAAGGCTCTAGGGGACCCTGCACCCATGGTTTTGGGTAGGTATAGCACATGTAGTAGCTGTGACAGATTAGAGTCCATGCAGCTGCACCAGAATGTGGCGATCAGAGACTTGAGGTAGTACTGGACAGACAGCCCCAACATTCCATGGGAGCCTGGCTCCTCCCTTCAAATTGTTTTCCCCTCAAGGCCCTGGCACTCTGGGCCTGTGATGAGCATGGCAGCCTGGAAGATCTCTGGTATGCCTTCTGGGCCATTGTTTCATTGATCTGATGAGTAGCATCTGGCTGCCTTCTAGCTGTACTAATTTTATCAATGGTCCCTTGGCCACACCCTTGGTGTTCTCTCTCAAACTTGCCTTTTTAAACTTTACATGGCCAGGCTGAGAATTTTCTAAATCTTTAAGTTCTGTTTCCCTTTCAATTGTAAGCTGCCTTTAATTCATGTCTCTCTTCTTGCGTTTTACTATAAATGGTCAAAAAAAGCCATGCAGCACTCTCCACATTTGCATTGATAGTTCTTCCAGATATCCTTGTACACCGCTTACAATTTCTGCCTTCTACAAATCTTTAGACACAGGCATGATTAAGCCAAGTTTTTTGCCGCTTTATAGCAAGGATGACCTTTCCTCTAATTTCCAATACCTTACTCCTCATTTCCATCTAAGACTTCAACAGCATTACCTTTACCGTCTATATTTCTACAAGTATTCTGTTCATGACCAGGTAAGTAATTTCTAAGGATACTTAAGTTCTTTCTACAGCTCCCCACTTCTTCTGAAGAAGGGTCCTCACCAGAATTGCCCTTAATGCGCTGTTTAATGCAATATAGGGTATTTTTCTAGTATTCACTTCAAAACTGTTCATACACCTATTCATTACCTGGTTCCAAAACCACTGTCATATTTTTAGGTATTTGTTATAGCAATACCAATACCAATTCAGTACCAATTTCTGTCTCAGACCATTTCTGCTACTATAGCAAAATTATTTAGACGACATAGTTTATTTCTTACATCTGTAGAGGCTGGGAAGTCCATGACAAAGACCCCTGCAGGTTTGATGTCTGATGAGGGCTTGGTCTTTGTTTCTAAGATGGTGCCTTGAACACTGTGTCCTCACATGGCAGAAGTGATGAAAGGGAAAAAAGAGGGTTAGCTAATTTTCTCTAGCCCTCCTATAAAGCACTGATCCCTTCATGATGGCATAGTCCTCATGTCCCAGTCATGTCCTCAAGGCCCCACCTCTTAATACTGTTGCATTGAGGAGTAATTTTCAACGTTCATTTTGGAAGGGACACAAACATTCAAACCACAGAACCAGCATTGTCTAGGAATGAAGTAGGTCACAACCTTGTAATAAACTATAGAAGAATAATTATAGGAATGTGTGTGCCATGAGAGTGAATGTTGAAAGTGCTATAGAAATGAAAAGAACAAAGTTCAGTAATTGAGAGATAGGAGAAATTAGAATGAATTGGTAGCATTCAAAAACCCTTCCATGAACTCATAGGATTTACACGGAGGTTTAATGCATCAGTTGGATTTTGGCAAGTACGGAGAAGGACACAGTCAGGACAAAGGGAGATTGGCAGGATGAAGCTTGGTATCTCTGGGAGATACTACAGTATCAGAGGTACTTGGAGACCCCAGGGCTCTGTGGCCTTCATATAGCCCCTTTATGTTTTGGACCATTGGACAATGCATTTAAACATTTAAAGTATAATTTCTATCTTCATTATTTACTCAAGCACAAACTTTCCTGGGTTGTGTGTGAGCTTGTAAGAGAGTCTGTGATTGTGCAGGGCTCTAATAGACATGGGAGGATGAGTTCTCAAGGCTGCGGGGCTGATCACGCTGTCAAAGGGACCACTCTATTCTCTTTTGGCCGTTGGTGACTTGGAAACCCCAATGCTCCCAGCCTTGCCCTGGACTTCTGATAGGAGGTGGAGTGTGCTATCATTGTGTTCCCTGTTGAGGCAGCTGGATCTTCCAAGGAGAAGCCCCTTTTAATTGATGATCTCTGGCCAGCATTCAGGAATGGGACTTGCCTTCTCGGATGCCGGTCTGCTTTCCCATGAATGTGTTTGGTTCAGGGTAAGGTTCAGGGTGACCTATAGAGAGGTGGTTATTAAACATATGATAGGTGACCAGATGATATATTTTGGGAGTATAAAAGCTTTGTCATCAGGTATAAGGACTCCTTTGGGGGTGATGAAAATGTTTTAGAACTAAATAGAGGGTCTGGCTGGATCACACACTGTGAATGTCCTAAAAGACACCGAATTGTACACTTTAAAATTATTAGAGTATGTGAATTTCACCTCAAATTAAAAAAAACCCCACCTTTCTCATCATTGTGAACACAGAATTCAGGAACATATCTACATCTGAGAGGCAGGGGGTCAGGGCAGGTGAGGAGCACAGAGGTCTATGCAAATTGTTGTTAAAAGTCTAGTTATGAGGTGTTCAAAGTGTGGTTCCCAGACCAGCAGCATTGGCATCACCTGGAAATTTATTAGAAAATTCTTGATCCCCAACTCAGATCTATTGAATCAGAGACTCTGCAGATGGACCTCAGTAGTCTGTGTTTTCACAAGCTTTCCAGGTGATTCTGATGCATGCTGAAGTTTAAAAACTATTGATCTAGTTTCTGGGTTAGCAGGTATGTTTACATGTGTTGGTTTTCTAATTAAATGTAAAACCAAATTAAATACATACAATCATGTGAGAACTAATGGTGACTATGTGTTCAGATCTAAGGATGATATTTTATGCACTTGAGACTTATTTGGAAATGGAAAAAGGCTTCAGAGCAACCTATTGATCTTAATATAGCAACACCCACCTCTAAGCCAACACACAACAATATAGATTAAGAACAGATGTTGTATCAAAATAAAAAAGTTTTAAAGTCCTGAAATACAAGGCAAGAATGATGGTAATTAGATGTAGATGTTTCTCCCTGAAGATCAGGGTGAAAACCAGTCTCTCTTCTTGGTTCACAGCATAAGCCTTTGCACCAAGTTTTTCCAAGTCTCTGCGTTCATGCTGACTCTGACATCTGCTCTACCTGGCAGCGTGTGGTGCCTGCTTTGTGGACTTCCGATCTGTGCAGAGCAAGGGGTAGCCGTGGGAGAGTCATCTCCCTCCCCGAATGAGGAGAGATGGGTGGCTTCAGTAGAGATGTTACAGCTCTTCTGCTCCCAGTAGGGCCTGTGGATGGCTGTCAGATTTGGATCAGACTGGGAGGACTGGCCTGTCTCCAGCCTGTGCTTGGACCTTAGTGAGAATGAAGCATGTGCCTCGGGTAATTGCCTCCTCAGCGCAGCAGCCTGGTTGCTATTGTTGTCCTGCTATTTTCTCTGAACAAGCCATGTTATCTTCTCCTGTGAATATTAATTTCCCCTGAGTTAGGATAATTGGGCCGAGAGCAGCCATCTGCAGAGCTGTGCCATGTTGGCAGGGCTTTTCAGCAGGCCCTGGCCAGAGGATCATTTCTTGGCGTGGTTTCCACTTTCCTCCCATTAAGAATCTATCCTTTCACAAGTGAGGTTACAGGGCTTGTCCCTGAGCCTTCTAGCCAGAGATAACAGAGTTCAGACTCAAACCCAGGACTTCTGAATTTCAAATTTGGAGTTCTTCCTCTAACTTTTGATGTTTTTAAGTATCTTGTACGTGGAAAGAGTCAATAAATATCTGCTCAATACATGGATTTGTAAATATGAAGGAAAGAAATCTGTGCTTAGATCAGAAGTGAGATTATGTTTCAAAATAATGAGAGCTTTGAACAATAGTAATTATTCAGATCCAGGAAAAATACATTTGACAATTATGTTATGGTTGGAATGAATTAATAAACAATTAAAAAAGAATAAATAGATCATGGGTGTAGCCCACATTGGTAGCTTCTCTGTTTTTAGTTGAAAATACTTACTAGGTATGTGCCATGTGCAGAGCACAGTGACCAAATAGAGTCAGTCTCTGTTCTGAGGGAGAATCTGCCAGTGGGAAAGATTGTTGTAATTGCCCACCTGTGATCTAAGCACTGTGCAGTGGGAGCAACTCAGAGTGCCATGGGATTAGAGACCCAAAGCCAGCAAGGAATATTCTCTAAAAGGTAATTACAAACCCATTGTGGTTGTTGATAGAAGAGCTAATACTTTCCAACTTGTGCATGATCTGTGGCCTCATCTGATCTCTTTGTGTTTCCCCCACAATCTAGGTAACAACTAGTGGAAGAGCCAGCTACTACGTGTCTTATCGAAGAGAGGCCTTTGCTCAGATAAAGCTGCCTAAGTACTCGTTGCCAAAGGTACTGCATGCACCACTAGCGGTCCTGGGTCCCTCTAGGCAAAGGGAGGGTTGGAGAGGCTGCTTTGTTGGGCTACTGGGAGGTTTTATCTGTTTGGAAGGACTGCTGGCATTTAGACTCACTCACCACCAAGTCGTTTGGCCTCCCTTAATGGTGCACAACCTGGATTCTGTATTCCTGTCTCAGCTGGGTACCAGCCAAGAGCTTTGATTTCCTGTAACTCAAAGGTCTGGTATAACCTTGGGTCATTTCCCAGGGGCAGTAATGAAAGGAACACTAGCTTTGGAATCTCCTCTGAGGGGCTCTCCCTTTTGCAAAGGGCTTTATCACCAAATAGAAGGCCAAACTCAGCAGGAGGACAGATGCTATATGAGTGTGCATAAAAGTGCACAGATAAGTCTGGTGGTTTTATTGCTTCTTTCTACATTTTAAGGCTAAATAAAAATGTATTGCCTATGTTTCTACTCCCCCTGCCGCCATGAGTAATTAAAAAGGGGTAAATTAATAGAATGTTAATATCAAATGTTGGCATTTTAACTCTTCTATTGAAAAATCATAAAGCTTAGTTTGGGGACCCCATTCCTTGTGAACATTGGCTTGTGGAGGGAGATGGACCTTAGAACCTCAGTGTGAAAATGGACAGGTTATAATTGCATCACTTAATGAGGCTACAAAGGAGTAAAATCTCAGGTTGGACACATATCAGGTGTAATGTTGCAAAGACTTGGGTCTCTAAGCTGGTACTAAGGAACATATTATGAAAGACTAAATGAGTACAGAGGTGGAGGAATTATGGCATGAGAAAGTGGATAATTTCCTACCCCCAGTTGTTATTATTCATTCATTAATTTATGCATGCGTGTATTCATTCATTTACTCTTTTATGCATCCGTTCAACTATTCTTTCTCCATTTAACTTTTCCTCTGTGAACTAAACTCTACGAATAGAGTAGTGAATAAGGCACAAATGGTCCCTGTCTTCATGGATGTTATGTTCTGGAAAAAAAAGATACTGAATAAGCAACGATAGGTATGAGAGTGTTATAGAAGTTCAAGGGCCATCTTGGCATAAAAGGTGGTTTTAGTCAACTATGGGTAGTGAGGGCAGTTTCCTAGAAAAAGTGATGTTTAAGTTGATACAAGAAAAATAAAGGAGTTAATTCTGCAAACAAAGATGGGGAGAAGCTGATAGAAAATATATGCATAGGCTCGATTTTAAGAGACAGCACCGTTCATTCAACAAACTAGGAAGCCACCTTGAGAGACTGGGTTGCAGAGAGGCTGATAAGGTCAGTAGAGACCACTTTAAGTAGCTTCAGGGGCCATGGGAACCCATTTCCCATTTTCTCTACCCTCTCTCTGATAAGCTTTATGGGACCATTGTATAGTATTGTGTTTGCAGGATGTACCCATCAGATATTCTAAACCCAAACAGGAAAGAGATATTCCAGCGTGGAGAAGGTTAGAAAGGGGAAATTCACAGTTATGCTCTTTCTAAAGGAGAATGCCCCGTTACAGTAACCGGAAGGTCTCCCATGTTTCTAAGCCTAGGAAATGAGTTTAGGGAACTTTCCAAGCCATCTCCCTGAGGTAGGGATTATTTTGTTTCTGTATTTGTGCATCTTTTATGTATTTTTAACCTTCTCAGGAAAACCAACCATTCACTCCCCTGGACAGTGTGGCTGCAGGTGGGGACAAATGAGGCCCTGAATTGATCACAACCCTAGAACACTCTGTTAATGATTAGCAACCCCGAGGCAATTTATTGTGGTGGAATGCCATCCGCTTAGTCCCTTTTATAGAGCCTCATCCAGAGCAGCTTCTCATTAATATGAGGGCTGCTGTGAAAATAGCTGGATGGTTATCGATCCCCTTTATTAGCCAGTGCTGGCCCAAGTTTTCATAGTGAAAGCTGAAGAGGTGGGGACAGAGAGGGTGGAGGGAGATTGGTTCTTTCCATTGTTTAAAAATGAAAATGGCTTTTAAGCAAGTTTTGCTGTTCCATGCAGTGCCGTGGATGCTTTTAGGTGGCTTGCTTAGAAACAAAGGCATGAAAAGCTCCCTATCATCATTGCCCTCGCACCTCTGCTCCCAGCTTACATGTTCAGAGTATGCTCTCCTGGGGTACTCCATAGCTTTGTAGTGTTTGGCAGAGAATGAAATGAGTGCCATTAACAATGAGGAGCATTATTAGGAGCCACAGCCTTGTGCTGAGCCCTCCATAACTCAGTCCCTGGGCATCAGGTTGGTGCTCCTAGTCCAACAGGCATGAAAAGCACACAGCAGCAGAGGGCATGGGGCAGGTGATAGGGAGCAGGTAACCTAGGGAAAAGACAGGCGAGCTTATGAGCAGAGACCCTGAGCTTTCATTCCAGCTCTACCACTTACTTATCCATGAGCCCAGGTCTTCACATCTGTCAAATGGGGTTAATATTGTTTGACAGAGTTGTGAGGATTTAATGAATGGCTCATTGTTAGTCAAGTGTAAAGTGTTCGACAAATCTAAGGAATGGTTTTGGTCTGGGCGGAAATAATACTGAGGCTCTTAACCTGTCCTACATGGAGATCAGTGTTCATAATGGGATCACATTCCAGACTGACCTTGGACTCAATATTGCCTTAAACCCTCACTTTACCACGCTGAGCCTGATATACCCTCTTTTGTCTCTTAGATTCTGGACTTATTCTTAACTTACTACTCTAATAAATTGTTTCTACAAGAGAAAATATTTTTGTTTCTTTCTGTATGGGATTCAGGTTGGAAGTAAAAATGTTGATCTTTGCCTGAGCCCTGTGCTCCTGGAAAACAGCCAAGGTTAAGAAATTCTGCACCCTTTCGTGTTTGGGAAATGGCTTATTGCAGACCCCCTCTCTCCATATGACTTGATAAGACTTAGACGTCTGTCTTGTTTACCTATAATAAGACCAGATTCCCATTCTTTTTCTCATACATGATTTGCTAAAATGTTGTCCTGCTGGCCAATCTGGACAAAATGCCTGCTAATTTGACTTGCTCAAACTTAAAACCAGCTTTTCTCTTTCCTCAAGCCCCTGAACTTTGACCCACTCTTGAGCTTGTGTAACCAACGGGAGCTGAAGCAAGCATGGCAATGAGGAACAGCCCCCCTTAACAGCCCTTCTGAGAATCAGCTGACCCCAAAGAAAATTTCCTGTTCAATTGCTCGATCATGCCACCTGCACACCCTACTTTTCACACCCAGTTATTTCTAGTTTTCTTTTACTTTTTCCCATAAAAGTCATTCTTTTCTGCCTTCACTTCAAGGTGCTTGCAGGTATTGCAAGTCTTTTCAAATAAAATCTCTTCTTACCTAAGTCTGGGTTCATTTTTTATTTGACAGTAGAATATGGTTAATTCTGTTTTGAATAATAAAAGAGAGGAAAGGGAAATATGTCTTAGAAAATTCATTATAATGATAATAACAATGATATTAACCTTTTGTTTCCTTAGTTTTTACATTTCCCCAAATACTGATTTATCCTTCACTGCTGTGTCACGGCCACACTTCTCAAAAGAGTTATCTGTAATTCTAACCTCTTTTCTTACTCCCTATTCTCTCTTCAGCCTACTGCTGTATATTCTTTGCCTGTACATCCATCTATCCACTATTTCACTAAAAATCCTAGCCATTGCTACAGTGGCCACCTGCATGCCAAATCAAATAGATGCCTCTACATCTTTATTGCTTTTCACCATTCTGGAACATTTGATACTGATGAAAATAATCCATACTTGATACTCTTCCCTTTGGTAGTTTTTTTTTATGATTTGTTTTTGTGGATCCCCTTCTTACCACTCTCTAAATGTTGGTGTTCCTAAGTTCTTCTTGTATTCTGCATGGCTCCTAGGTGACTTCATCCCTCACTTTTTTTCAATAGTGGTGACTCCTATATCTACAACCCCAGCCCATATCTCTCCATTGAACTCTAGACCACATATCCAACTGCCTATTTGATGTAGATCCTCTTAAAGATATCCCATTTAACCAAGGTTGGAAACTAAGTTTCTAGTCTGCACTTTATAGTCCTTATATCCCGTCTTTCAACTATGTTTACTTATACACTCCATTTATTTCTTCAATAGTCTTTTGTTGGATGTCTACCATGTGCCAGACACTCTGGTGAGTATTAGAGATAAAGTGATACATCAGAGAACATAGTTTATGCTCTTCGGGATCTTATAATCTAATGAAACAGACAGACATCAAACAAATAATTACATAAGATACTATTTAATTATAATTGTAATGAGTGCTATAAAGGAAAAGAGGAGTTTCATAAATCACGTTATCTGAAGCATTATATATTTGTCCTACTCCCTTCTCCCGCTGTAGATTTTACCTCCTTACTATCTCACCAGTCTGTCTCCTGGGGACCTCATGGAGAACCGGCTTCCTTGGTTCAGGCCCTCCTGAGTTATTATCTGAACTGTTGCTGGGGCCTTTTAAGCCTTTCTCCCTGCCTCTAGCATTGCCCCTCTTAAGTCTTCTCTTCACAATGCTTCCGCAATTAATTTGATCGTGCAAGGATCCCTATCCTCTCTAACTAAATCTCTGTATATATCAATTCTAATCATGCCTTTCTCTTGCTTAAAATCTTGTGATAATTTTGTGCTATTCTTTGGGCAAAAGTTAGGTGTGCCATAGCACCCCTTATGATGTTACCCACTGTCTGCCTCACCTCCTCCAGAGGGAAACTGCTTTTATGCGATACAGATTCCCACACATTTCCTTGACTGTTCCATCCTCATTGTCACCTCTAAGCATTTGTACTCCAGTCACCATTTTTAGCACCTCTATCATAGCACTTAGTCAAATTTGAGAAAGGCCACTAGAGTATGTGATGTCTCCACCATCAGAAGACAACTTCTTGAGGGCAGGTTTTACTTTTTCTCTATTTCCGTTGTCTGACACATGGCAGATGCTTAATAACACGGGTATTTATATAATGAATAAAGTTACATTAGGCCTAGATTATAAGAGAATGTTTCAACATCAGTGAAGTATTTTCACCATTGTTCACCTAGGAAGTCACAGGTTTTAGTTTTCAAAAGCAATCATAACTCTCCCAAATTATTGTCTTGGCAGGGCAGACATGGAATGTTATTTATAATTGCTTTCCAAATATAAATATGTATGTGATTATGTCTGATGCTTTTCAAGTTCCAAGTTTAGTAAAGTCCCAGTCTAAATTTACTCTTATTGCATTTTCCCTCCTTGGATTTCTCTCTTTAACACCAAAGTTTTCCCTGCATGTTCTCAGGACCAACAAGTAAGGCAATGACATATGCTATGGAGCTAAACTGAGGTAACTCAGTTTAAGAAATAAGCTTCATTATTGTTCAGGTCTCTATTGGACCAATTTTAGCTAATTATTCTTTTCTTTTTCTTGAAGACTGAATGTTCTAATTATTATTGGTTGACCCCATTCAACCATAAAGACCTATTTAGACAAAGGTTATATATTTCAGAGTGTTTCAAAGAGTGATTCCCTGAACTTAGATGCACCAGAATCATCTGGAGGGCTTGTTCAGATGGAAGAATCTAAGGGTCTACTCCAGACATACTGAATTATAATTTCAGGCGGTGGTCAGGATCAGAGGCAGCCAGGTTTGCTGTATGTACATTTTAGGTTAATGTTCTTAGTACAAGTCTGCATGCTATTAAGATTGCTAGGTCATTTTGATGCACACCAAAGTTGTATCCCCACTGATACAGTGTTTAAAAGTTAGCTTCTTGGTTAAGATTAGGTTTAAATTAAGATAAAATTATAGGTTTATATCTTAGTAATGTCATTTATTAGCTTTGGCAAATTAAGGAATTATCAAACAGATATCTCAGAATTCTGGGTACCAGAGAGCAGTCTTACTCCAGAGCCTGGAGCACTTGTTCACCAGGTGACACAGCCCCGGGACAGCATTAACCTAATATGCACTCACAGCAAACCTGGCTGCCTCTAATCCTGACCATGCCCTGGTGTTTTAAGTTGTTCTTTTCCCATTTCTTTTACATTAGTTTAGTCTAAAATAACTTAGCTCATTCATTTTTATGACCAAAACATCTGGGAAAAACCAGGCATTTCTATTGCATTTTTAACAGGGTAAGTGAATTTAATTCGTATTTCCTGCAGCTGTGATTTCCCCTCCTACTGGGTTCTTCGGCATTCATTCCACACCAACACAACACGACTTCATCACACGGTTTTTAAGAGTAAGCTTTTTTTCCCATTTTCAAGCAGCTCAGCAGGAACCTGTAATTCTACAAGGTGTGTAAGCACAAATGAGCAAGTGAGGTCTTAGTGAAGGTGACCCAGACAGTTCAAGGCCAGAGGCTGAGATTTGACAAAGAATCTTCAATAAAAAGATCCAGAACTTGCTTTTCTACTTCTCTCACCTCCAGGTTGTCCAAATCAAATGGGTTTACTCCTTTATAAATCATCTTGGAGGAGCTCTCTGTGGTGCTGACATTACAGACATTGCTGTTTCTTTTTACTTGAAACGGTTTCTAGGAAAGGTTGGTCAAACACAGTAAAGGCTAGACCCTGCCTGATTATTAAGTTACAGTCAGCTCCACTCCCCCATCATCCTTTTACCAGTGCTTTCCATCACAGCAACACAGTTGCCTTTCCTTCTGCTATCTATTACTCTTTGGCATATACACCAGTATGTTTATGCAGTTTTTAACTCCTTCCATTTTTTGGCAAATGATTATCCATGTCCTCCTGACTGTGTAAGTTCTCTAGGTAAGGGCTTAAATTTGTGATAATCTTTGTACAGTGCCTACCTACACAGGCAAATGGGCTTCTATAAATTATTTGGCATTGTAAACTACTAGGTGTGATTTTAGAAATGATCCAGACAGAGCAAGACCCTGTCTTTAAATTTTTTTTTAATTAAAAAAATAAAAATGATCCAGTCCGGGATTAAAACTAAAGTGATGTCAGGACCCAGGAAGTTAACATCAGTATGTAAGTGGCGGACCGTAAGAACATATGGATATAGAGGGCTGAGACCCTAACTTGGGGTCCTGACTCCATCTGAAAGACCAGAGACTCTGGTTTTTGGTACAGAATATGGCCAAGCTAAACATTTGTGATTCATATTTACTTCATGAGTCATCAGTTTGAAATCTCTAATCTAGAGGTGATATATCCAGTGACTGGAAACCATCCATTATGTTGGAGTCAGACCACAGAGGTTTAAAACCTGGTTCTGCCATCTGATAGCCATATAATCTGAAACAGATTGGTAAACTTCTGTGTGCCTGAGTTTGCTCTTCAGTAAAATGGGAATAATCATACCACCTCCCTCACAAAATTATTTTCATTTTTAATTGAAAAAATACATTTAGATGGCATAGAATAGTCCCCAAAGAAATCCAACCTCTTCACTAGGTGAGAAAATTGAAGTTCAGAGAGACTGACACATTCAGCATCATGCAGCTTACTTACAGCAGTGCTTGTATTTTGACCCAGAACATTAAATTCCAGGTTGAGTATCCTTTTCTCTATATCAGTGATCTTCAACATAATTTCATTGGCAGCAGAACCTCCCTTACCTTTTGTTCCTAAAATATTACACAGAATTCCACTGTATACAACAGATGCAAATTTTTTCTGCTCTGATTGAAACAGGATTGCAGGTCTAGAGCCCCACTCATTGGTTATACCTCCATGCCACATTTCTGGCAATCCTCATGACTCTGAAGATTTTAAAGAAAAGTGTGTAAACCACCATACTACAGAATTTAAAAACATAAATGAATATCTAATGACAAGTTAGGCTCTGTCTTCATTGCATGTGTGAGCTTCCTTTAGCAAGGGTGTCTGTCTCTGTTGGCACTAACTCTTAAATTTTAGGTATAACAATAAAAAATGAAAGTAGATGAATCCTTGAAAGCCGTGGGAAACGATATCAACCAAAGCCCCTAACACCCATTTTGCTGTCACTTAGCAAGGAACAGAAATCATGAAGCTTATAATTTATAGCCTTGGTTCAACATGGAATTGTTTGACATTGCCTATAACTCAAGCTTTTTCTCAGCAATTTCATAAGTCATAGTAATTACTTGGCATCCCAAAGGGCAGAGAGATATGGAGATCTGCTGCCTTACAAGCCTTCCATCTTCTTTCAGGACATGCACATCATCAGTACAGATGAGAACCAAGTATTTGCTGCGGTCCAAGAATGGAACCAGAACGACACGTACAACCTCTACATCTCAGACACGCGTGGGATTTACTTCACTCTGGCCATGGAGAACATCAAGAGCAGCAGAGGTCTAATGGGGAACATCATTATTGAATTGTATGAGGTATGTAGCCAAAATTCTCCTTCCCTTGGGTCTGTCTCTCTTTTTCATGAGTTTTAATGGTATAAACACAAGCACTGGAGTTCTGGGTTCAGATTCCAGCTGTACCACTTAGCAATTGTATGACTTTGGGCAAGGGACTTCTATATGCCTCAATTCTAGTAAAATAGAGATAAAATATTTACCAAGGAGATTATTGTGAGATGAGAGATTATGGATATACTGCATCTAGTGTAGTGGCTGACTCAACAAAGTTAGTATTCTTGTATGTATAAACAATTGATTACCAGACAGAAATTAAGGTATTTGGCCTAGGTGATTTTTTAAGTAGCTTTGTAAACTCTGTGTTGCTTTTGTGGACCCTGAATGGAGAGAGTGGTGCTACTTATGTGCCTTAAATTATTTGGAAAGTCCTGTTTTATGAACAAATTTTATGGGAAAATAAAAGCGAATATCAGTGGTGGGAATGAGAGTTTTTCTAAGATTCCACCAGATGCCAACATCTATGCAGGGTAAAAAACTGGCCTTGACATAAGTGTGTCACTTATATTAAGCTTGTTAAAAAGTGTGATAACTAATTAAAGAATAATTTACTAAGAAACCAAGTGACTCCATGTAGTAACTGTAGAGAGAAAGAGAGAAAAAAAGAAACCATTTTCAGTGACCTAAAAGATATGGTACCTTTTATAGTGACAGTGTGTGGCCTTTGACAGTCCTGGACCCAGTGAAGGAACTTGACTGACCACCTGGATATGAAGGATTGAGTTGAGCAATGAAGGTGTGTCTCATTATCCAATATTCACCAGTAACCGGTGGCCACACCCATACAGACTGTGATGGTTGAGATCATTCACAGAAAGAGATACGTTGTCTATTCTGGGTGGTGGCCTCAGAGCTGGGTGAGCTGTTCCCTTGTGGGTTTTCCTATTGAGGAGTGGGAGTGGCTACATGCATGGGTTTCTACTTTATAGTGGTCTCTTCTAAGCAGTGCCTGTCAAAGTCCCAGCAGCCCTAAATTGGTATCTAAGTTGGCTACTCAGTTACTGAGTGATAAGGTTTGGTTCTGTGTCCCTACCCAAATCCCATCTGGAATTGTAGTCCCCACGTGTTGAGGGAGGGACCTAGTGGGAGGTGATTGGATCATAGGGGTGGTTTTCACATGCTGTTCTCATGATAGTGAGTGAGTTCTCACAAGAGCTGATGGTTTTAGAGTGTGGAACTTCCTCACTTCCTCTCTCTCTCATGCCACTATATAAGACATACCTTGCTTCCCATTTGCTTTCCACTGTGATTGTAAGTTTCCTGAGACTTTCCCAGCCATGCGGAACTGTGAGTCAATCAAACCTCTTTTCTTCATAAATTACCCAGTCTCATAGTATCTTTGTAGCAGTGTGAGAATGGACTAATACACTGAGAGTGGCAGAAATATTTAAGATTGCACCTGTTCTGTTAGGCAGAGAGATGATAACATAAAGGCATGGGGCAAATGAATGTACATTTTAAAAGAAGGAGTGAATGTCATAGGGTAGAAAACAAAATCAGTAGAAATACACTGATTTCCTAGAGAGTAACTGACAAGTGCTGAAATAATTCCCTTAAACAACAAGGTCCCAGTTTTGGAAATGTTCCAGATTGTTTTACAGAGGTGTGGAGACTAGTAGAGATGACTAAGGGGAGTAAATACCTTTGGGAAGCTTACATTTCTATGCCTCTAACCATACCAGGAGGCAGAAATATAACTTTGTTATTGGACAATAAGTCACATCTTGTGGGAGGGTTTGGATTAATGTTCCCAGGACTGAGGCCATTCCAAGTTCCTGTTTGTACAAGTAAAGCCATAGAGATAAGACTGTGATTCATGTCCCTGTGACCAGACCCAAATAGGGGTGGGTGGGCATTGCTGCAGATGACCTTGCAGTCAAGAAATTCTTGTGTCTCTGATCCTCTTGGTACAGTGGGTGAGTTTGCCACTATGCTGCTCTTATTCTAAGAAGGGGTGCCTGAAACTCCTTGGTCATTTACAACAGTGTGACACAGTGATATGGAATGAGGCATGAATCAAAATGAAGAATGTGCCCAGATACATGCAATTTTTTTCTTTCCGCTTAAGTTGGTCTTGTGTTTTCAGTCTTATTGAAGAAAAAAATGCATGGTGTCACCGCATCTATAGAGAAGACATAACAGACAGGGCAACTTTAAAAATAAAACAGCTTTCTTGATCTTGTTTTCCATTCAATTTTAGCAGGATTGATCGCACCCCTGCTTTGTGTTCAAGCTCATGAGGAAGGCAGGAGAGTTATGACTTAGTTTTTACCTTCAGAGAGTTTGCAATCTAGTTTGTTGGGTTTTGAGGGGGTCCATAAACAAAGTTCCTTATTTACCTGGCCAATGCTGGAACCGATTAGGACAGCAACAAAGGGCAAGACAAATGGATATCAAACACAGCTTTATTGCTTTTAAAAATTATGCACAAGGAAGTGGGATTGATAATGCTGTACCCCAGAATTGAATTCATCCATTCAGTCCCAGACAGAAATGATAAATCAAAGACTGTCTTATGGAAGCCTGTTCCTATGATACCGCAGCACTGATGTAAAAAGGATGTGATCTGTGCAGGCAGATCCTTAAAAGAGGGGCAGGGGGATGGGGATGAGCTGTACATGCGCAGTTCTTCTTCTCAACGTTACCACTCTGACTATCAGTCCTTTTGCCCTGGGGAGGAAATAGTGAAGAAGAAGGAGGCATTCCAAACGTAGGAATGGAATGAGCCGAGGACTGAATGGATGGTGCTGATTTGTGAGAAAGTAAGCTAGCCAGGCTAATTGTGTGGAATAGATGCTTGTCAGGGACAAGAATGAGGGCTGGATAAATAGCTGAATTTCAGATTCTAGAAAACATGTAATACCAAGTGAATAAATTGGAACCTGACATTATCTAGACCATGACCATACTGAAGATTTTTAGAGGGTAATGCTGTTTTGCACCTGGAGATACATTCTGTGGTTTGGAGATAAAGCTCAATTTAATTGGTCTCTAGGGGTCATTAGAATTTAACCTTCTTTACTGGAAATTCTCACAGAAACTGTGATTATGTACCATATGGCCAGTTAGCAAAGAGACTACAACTTTTCTGGACTCCAAGTGCCCTTGAGTAATGCAACTGAGAAAAC
Source organism: Pan troglodytes (assembly GCF_028858775.2). Lineage (NCBI taxonomy): Eukaryota > Metazoa > Chordata > Mammalia > Primates > Hominidae > Pan > Pan troglodytes. The sequence continues at coordinate 117,262,445 of NC_072406.2, forward strand.
CAGTAAGTTTTCACATTCAATTCAGCTAAATTAGCACACTTTTATGGAGTGTATTTTGTTTGATGATGTTAGGACTGGTGCATGAGATTCATAATTACTGGAATGATACAAGTGACTCTATTAGGGTAATTATCACAGTCTAACTTGTATTAGAGGTGTGATTCCACCAGGTTGTGGAGTCACAAAAGAATAATTCTAACTTGAGTAATTTGGAGAGACTTATAGATGAGTTTGGCTTAATTATAGACAAATTGTTGGAAATAAGAAGAGAACCAGAGTCGAATGAGTAGGGATCCTATTTTATGAAATGTTGAGTGGCCTTGTGGAGCAGTGGGGATGAGGATTGTAAATATACTGGTAAAAAGCTGACTGAAGATTCAGGCATTTATGCTATGGGCTAGTATTTCTTTATCTTTTTTCCCCTCATATTTACATACCCAGAAAATATTCGCACGTGTGATGTAGTCCCTTGTGCCAGGTTAATTTGTAACTTTATATTAGAATAGGACATTACACCTGTTTCCCCTTGACTCAAAGGTTCAGAGATGTCTTTAGGTAATTTTCAGATATCAGGTAGCTTGGGCTGACCTTGCCCACTTAAGCCACAGGTATATCATTCCATCTTCTGCATGGACCTCTGAAGCCTCTTCTTGGTAATGGAGAGGAGACAAAGAAAGCAAGAACTTATTTGGAAATTCCCCTTGCAAGCCTTGGCACTGAAAAATCCTTGGACCAATGGAGATCAACCCCACTGAACTCCCCAAAATCTAACAAGGCTGAGATAATTTCCATTTCAAATCCGTTGGAGTTGTCTCCTGCTGTAGAGAGATTCTCCTGCTTGTTCTTTCTCAAATTCCTGCTTCAAAGTACAATGTTGTCATGACTATAATTACATAATTAGGGGAGAAAATAACACTTGAAGGCCAAGTAATAATCGATCTCTTCTTTGAGATGTCAAGCCGACTCCTTCAAAACAAGGCTGGTATTGACAGTGAATGTAGCCTATTGTGTGTACTTACCATTATTCTCGTAACACTCTTTTCATATAGAGCTCTATTGCAGTGTCTTCACATCCCCAGCTATAAACTACATTTCTTTTTAATTACTCTCCCTAATAAATCAAGAAACAAATATTCTTTCCAACACCCGCAGTTATACTATGGCAGCATTCTCTGAGCTGCCGGTGTGATACATTTTCTTCAATGCTCTCCTGGATATTTTGCATCTAACTTATAACTCCTTACAATAATAACCACAGCATACCTGGCAATGCTTTAGACCAGCACTGACAAATACATACATAAGGTGAGCTACATACACACTTCCACATTTCTGCTTCCCACATTTTATAAAGTAAAAAACAAACAGACAAAATTAATTTTAATAATATTTTTTATTTAAACAAAGTGTCTAAAATGTCATTTCAGTATACGTTCAATGTAAACAATTATTTAGTTATTTTATATTTTTCCATACTAATTTTCATAATAAGTCTGCAAAATCCTGGATGTATTTTACATGTCCCATGAATCTCAATTTATATGCTAAATTTTCACCAGAAATACTCGATCGGTATTTAACATTTCATAAATTTACAGTAAAAAAAGAAGATTCACATACCCAAGTTATTCTCAACAAACTTAAAAGTTTGCCAATAACTGAAATGGGTATCAGTTCTTCAATTCAAATTTCTATTGGTTAAAATGAAATAAAATTAAAAATTAGTTTCTTTGTTCCCGTAGCCACATTTCAAGCCATATGTGGCCAGTGGCTACTGTTTTGGATTGCACAGTCGTAAACAACTTATATATTTTTTTTCTTATTTATCTCTCACAATATCACATTCTTCATTGTGCCTGTGAGATTACAGAGATGCAGAGAATTTAGTGGCTTGGCTCTGATCACACAGCTAGTGGCGCTGCATTTTCAAGAAATCCACGTCTGCTTGACAAACCACTTAGGCTTTTCTCACTATTAATTTTTTTTTGCATTTTTATGGAGGTATAATTTATGTATAGTAAAATTTACCCTTTTAGTATAAGTTCTGTGAGTTTTGATTTGTGCATTCTGGTGTGTAAATTGTGCACAAATCACAATCAAGACATAGAACAGTTCCATTACCCCAAATATTCCCTTATTGCCCTTTTGTAGTCCACCTTTCTCTACCCCAAAGTCACTGACAAACACATACCTGACCTCTCTTTGTCTTTAGTTTTGCCTTTTCTAGAGGGTGAGTAAATGGAGTTATACAGTAGGTAACCTTTTCAGTCTGACTTTTTTTCGCTTAGAATAATGCATTTGAGATTCACCCACATTGTTGAATACATTGGTTCCTTCTGTTTCTGAGCAGCATTCTGTTGTGTGATGTGACAGAGGTTGTTTTTCAATCACCAGCTGAAGACCGTTTAGGTTACTTTTTAAAATTTTGTGTGATTATGAATAAAATATCTATAAACATTCTCTTGACCATAAATTTTTATTTCTCATGGGTAAATACTTAGGAGTAGGATTGCTGAGTTGAATGTTAAGTATATGTTTATAAGAAGCCACCAAATTATTCCAAAAGTGGCTGTGGGATTTTGCATTTCCACCAGCAAGGTATGAGAGTAGCAGTTGCTTCATATCTTCAGAAACACTTGCTTGGTTTGACAGAGAGAGAGAGGAGAGAGAGAGAGAGAGAGAGAGAGTGTGTGTGTGTGTGTGTGTGTGTGTGTGTGTGTGTGTTTGTAGCTGTTCCGATGGGGATTTAGTGGTAACTCATCGCAGGTGTGATTTGCTTTTCTTCAGTGACTAAATAGCTGGACCCAGTATACCTGGATGGATAAAATGAAACTTCCAGGCCGGGCGCGGTGGCTCACACCTGTAATCCCAGCACTTTGGGAGACTGAGGCGGGCGAATCACGAGGTCAGGATTTTGAGACCAGCCTGGCCAACATGGTGAAACCCCATCTCTACTAAAAATACAAAAAAATAACTGGGCATAGTGACAGTCACCTATAATCCCAGCCACTCAGGAGGCTGAGGCAGGAGAATTGCCTGAACCCAGGAGGCAGAGGTTGCAATGAGCTGAGATGGTGCCACTGCACTCTAGCCCAGGTGACTGAGTGAGACTCCATCTGGAAAAAAAAAAAAAAAAGAAAGAAACTTCCCAGCCAGCCTCAGTATTCTGGTCTCTTTGCCCATCTTATTGATGTTTCCTTGCGTTTCCTCTCCCTAGAGCCTGTCATCTTCCCTCTGCTTTATCATGACCTTCAGTGACCTTTATCGGGCCAGAAGGACAGCTGCTTAGAGACTCCACAGGGTCTTTTTTTCCCTGAACCAACCTTCCTCAGCCCCTCACCACAGGTGGGACTCTAGGGACAGCCCAAGGCAGATCATGGTAATTGCTTTTCTCAGCAGAGCCCTGGCTTTTTGGCCTGAGGTCTCTGGGAGGTGACCAACAGATGACCATGCCACCTGGACTCAGCATTCCGCCAAGGGGCCTGCTGTCAGTTTCCCTCTGCACTCAAATTGATTCCCAGAGGGAAAGTGGGCCACACAGGCTAGACACCTTGTATTGTCCTCTTCCGTGGGCACCATCACAAGCTGTTACCCTTCTCCCTGGACTGCTGAAATAATCAGCAGCAGCCAAACATCTGATTTCAAACAACAGTGGGTGGAAGTATGTTTAAAGTTAATTCAATGTTTTGTAGCTCCTTGGATGAGGACGAGTAAAAACGCATGTCTCATTCTCCAATTCCTTTACATTGCATTTAGTGAGGGTGCGTAGTCTTCATAATACTTTTGTCTTAGAAATATATGTGTACATGCATGTGTACACATACATGCATATATGGGTATGAGTCTACTGGGTTGCAACATAAATGTATTTCTTACTTGGGTTTCAGTCAAAAAGTGTGAAAGCTGTTGGCTTAGGACACACAAAAGCCAAGTGCCTTCCAAACTCGCAGTCCATTTATACAAGACATGAAGCCAAAAAAGTGATTCAGTAATAATGTAAGGGCTTTGAACTATCCAAACACAAGTGGGAAATGTTCCGTTTCTTTCAGACGGGAAGGAGATTGCTGCGGCATTATGTACAACTGCAGGAGAAGCATCCTCACAGCTGCAAGTGGGTTCCCTGGGAGTCTGTCCTTTCTACATCTTTTTAGTCCCCATTCCCCTGGTTTTGTTCTCAGAATATGTGGGACACACAGAAAATGCCCGTCCAAATGGTGAAGTGCTCAGTTGGAAAACATGGTAATGGTAATGGTAATGATTCTTTAATTTGTTAACCTGCTCACCTGGAAGATCACAAGAGGTTGCTGAGTGGCTGGAATTCTTTCTGTGATGCATTGAGCTGGGGGCATCAGAGGGGGCCACAGCTGCTCCCCAGGAAAAACTGAACCGGGGTCAAGGTGTCTGAGTCTGATCCAAATATTTTCATCCAAGAAGTGGATAGCAAGGCCCTGGGTACTTGTGGGAGAGGGTAACTGGTTTAGGGGAGTGAGTCCTCTGGAATCATTAGCTGGTGGTCTAGCAGAAAAGGCACCAGCTCTGTGGCTAAACAGAACACTGAAAGGCCTCCATCAGGTAGAAGGTTCTAGAGAATCCAAGATTCTATTCTCTGTGAGGAATGATTAGTAGTCAGGTTTAGGAGATGCACCTTTGCAGTTGGTTTTAAAGACTGAGGTGAACTGAGGGGCTCATAGTCCCTAGATGAGCATTCGAGATGCTGTCCTTCCTGAAATGGCCCTGACTTTAAGCCATTAGGGCAGAGAGGAGGTCTCTAGGGAGGGCATGGCTCAGACATCATGCCCCTCCCCTACCTTGGTTTCTCTGCTTACCTACCCACTGTTCCAGGTAGCAATCTAATCAATTCCATTGTTGGCCCTTTGTCAAATTCCCCTGGTGGTGTCCTTCCAGTTAATTCTATTCTCCTCCTGAGATTCTCTGTCCATTTGTTTGTTTGTTTATTCTTATTTGGGCTGGCATTCTCTTTCAAGGCCAATCAGGTTACTTAAAAAAAGAAAAGAAGACTTTTTATTTCATCAATTAAATTATGTCATTTGAAAACAAAAAAATAAGCTCACTTCTGTGAAACTCTTACCATTTTCTCCCACTGGCATTCTCTCCGAAGTGAGTAAACCTCAGTTAACCATGATACTGGAAGAATGGGGGATAAATACAATTAAAACTTTAAGATATCTGAGTATCACCCACAAAACCTGCCATTGAACCTATTGTTTATATATATTTAAACTAATTTAATTGCCTTTGGCAATATGCTATTTGCTATTTGCCTTTGAAACATGCTATAACTTCTATGGAAAAAGAGATAAGGGAATCTTTCTTTGTTGCAGGACGTTGTCATTATAAGTATCTGCTTTCCTTGCCCAGCATATAGAATATAAGGAATAGAAGTTTGAGTAGAATTTGTGCTTACCCTAGAACCCTTCTGGGTGATAAATCTCCTTTAATCCTCTAGCGGCTTGTTTTGTGGTGATGCTCTTTTCCCGTCAAAATGTCAAAGGCATGCAAATCTCAAAACATGGGAACACTGGTGAGTGCTTTGCATAGTCTCATGGATCCTTTGCCAGCCAACTGGGAAAAAGAAGAGGAATAGGGCTTATTCCACCAATTTCAAAGCGACCATTGGCTGAGTCCCACAGATGATATGGGAGTTATCCAAAGTCACATAGTGAGCTAGTGGCATGGAAAGAGACAGATGCCAGGCCTCCAAGCTGGATCATCTGCCCCAGGATATCTTCATTACTACTAATCACAATGCCTCAACTTCCATTGTTATGAAATACCCATCTACAGGCCTCTTCTGAGCAGAAAAACATGTTTGCCGGAAGGGGTAAGTCCTTCAGTTCTTGTCAGCCACTCCCATCTCAGAGGGAATGTTAATAGTTAATTAAAGGTAAAGTCCTATGGAACAAAGTACAGAGACGAGCAAAGTGGGAAAAAACAGATGGGTAAGCATAGAAAGGGACATCTAGGGGGTGACATAAGGTTCAGAGATGAACTTTTTAAACATTTTTCAGAGACCACATGGCATTCAACGTTCCCTATCATGTTCCTTCTTTTCTTGCTTGGAACCCCAACATGCCGTGGGAAATTCTGCGGCTTCTCTAAGGGCTTCTCCAAGACCAAAGGCATGTTGGCCCAGCATGGTTCTCCATCTCTCACCTTTTTTCCTAGGTAGCAGGTATCAAAGGGATATTTCTGGCAAACAAGAAGGTGGACGACCAGGTGAAGACATACATCACTTACAACAAAGGCAGGGATTGGCGCCTGCTGCAAGCTCCGGATGTGGACCTGAGAGGAAGCCCAGTGCACTGCCTGCTGGTCAGTCACTCAGCCTCATGGGAAGTTCACAGGGCAGGCTGGCCACCTGCGGAAGCTGTGTCAAGGGCTTTGTTTTGTCAAAGGGTCTTAGGAACTCAGGTGGTGCAGAGCAGTAATTTTCTAAAACTTGCCGGGCATTGGTGTGTGGACTCAGACTGCAGCACCAATTGGGTGAAAAGCCCAGTTGAATTATGCAGGCATTTAATGAGGATCTACTATGTGCTCCATCTCATAGTAAGGCAAAGAAACATATAAGAGAAGGAGCCTGTACTCAAGGGTCCCAGGCACAGCTCAGTAGTAGTAATACATCTATTAACTGATACTAACATGATGCATTGTGTTTTGGTAAATGCTTGCTAGATGTTGAGGCAAGCAAAAGTTGCTTTGAGAATCCAGGGGGAGCTTAGGCTGGAATGTCCATATGGGACAGTTAATCTATCAGCATTTCCAGGATTCCTGTTATATGGAATATTGGGGTAGGCACCATGGAAGACATGATGTGTGAGATGGTATCTCTGGCTCCAGGTGCTTCTGCTCTGTGTGAGGAGGCAAGAGGCTTCTTTAACAATAAAATCCACAATCTTCAGTGCCCTCTGAATAAGGACTGCTGTAAGAAATAATTCTAAGGTCCCAGAAATGGTTATGTTTCTTCTGAGCAAAAAGTTTCCTCTTGCCACTTATTCAAAAAGATTTATTAACCACTTATCTTATTCTAGACCCTATGTTAAAAATTGGGACTACAATGGTAAATACAGCAAATAGCGCCCTTTCCCTTTGTAATTTTCAGCCTTATTCCATATAATTTTTGCTTCAGGTACTAGGAGGGTCAGAGAGAAATGCCTGCTTACCTCTAGGAATTGGTCACAGCATGCATTTTTTTTTTTTTCTCAAACCTTGCCCATGGCTTCATCTTATTTTAATCTGATTTTCTCTTTCTTTCTATTTCTTCATCTTCTTATTTGTATTTATTGTACAGAATATGTCTCTGTAAATCCCCAAGCCCTTTTAAGAACACTCCAGTGGGGATAGATGAATAAATAAATGAATAAATAGAGAACACAGACTTATATAGGTTTTAGATGATGGCTTCAAATATTTTAAGTAAAATTATAAATAAGAACAAAATATATAAAACAGAGACAGAGACAATCTGGCTGAAGAAGGTGGAGGGCCTGGCCTAGTTCACATAGCTTCCACTCTTCACTCCTCCCAGAGGGCCCTTACAACTCCAAGAAGCAGAATTGATGGTCAAGATCAGAAATGCGAGAATATTAGTGTCATCCTGGTAGAAGGAATGGTCAAGGAGGCTTCATAAAGCCAGCCATGAACTGGAACTTGGATAGGTTGGGTGAGGAAGAGAGGGAAAGGCACGAGATTGTGGTTGGGGGGCAGAGGCAGGAGGGGGTTTATGGAAGGTACTCAGTGGAGCTTCTAATGTGAGCATACCAGCTATCTCAGGTGCGGATATCTCCTGCCCAAAACTGTGTGACTCACCATCCAATGCCTTGCTATTTCTGGGAGCTGAACATTGGGAAGCCCATCTCTAGTGGGGCAGGGGTACAGGTGTCTGGAATTTCCTAGAATGAAACTATTTCTTTCTCCATTTTAGCCCTTCTGTTCCTTACATCTGCACCTGCAACTCTCTGAAAATCCATATTCCTCAGGAAGAATATCTAGCAAGGAGACAGCCCCAGGACTTGTGGTGGCTACAGGTAAGAAACATTCCCTGTGCTTCTTCCTTACTGAGAGTGTCTAGAATAAATTTGTCACCTCTTTTTGGATCATGGACTCACTTGAGCATCAGATGAAAGCTGTGAGCACTCTCCCCAGAAAATATGCAGGGTTCCCCAATACCCATCTAAGAACCTAACGTGCAAAGAGCTCCATACATTTGTAATTCCTAGGCTCATGCATCTTCCCCCCAGACACAGAGCAGTCCCCTGTGCTTAGCAAGAGGCCAGAGTTTCTCTCAAAGTAAACTGACCAATCAGAATGGTTGTTTGTAATAGGGAATCCACACTTTAAGAAAACATGATATATGAACTTCCTAGCTCACCAGATGTAAGTTGGGGTAGTTTTTCTCTTTACACAGATGATTCTTTACAAAGGGTTCCATCCCAGAGCTGTTTTTAATCAGGAGGTCTCTGGTGCATGTAAAGGCTTGTTTACACATGATTAACCCCTTGGCTGAGAGCCTGAGGGCAAAGGGCAGAAAAACTTAAGGTTGCATTGTTGGAATCACTGTCCACTGAGCATCAGTCAGAGATGAAGATAAAGCAACTCTGAGATGAAAGCTGAAGTCTCCGGGGAGTATTCTCTGATTAGCATGCACTGCATTTCCATACACCTTTTCAGGAATACATTGATGGCATAAAGGAAGGCAGCCTGCTAATCTTAGAAGTTAGAGCTCTGGTGTTGGTCAGCTTATTTTTCTAATGAAAGCAGATAAATTCACAGTGACTTTCGGAGCTGGTACATTCTGTTTTCTCTCATCAACCCAAAGCTCTGGTCCCTGGAGTTCCTACTCTCTAGGCATGGCTTCCTTCTCCAAGCCTACAACTGTGTGAGCTTTTAGATACCACCAGTGATGAACCACTCTCATCAGATTGACAGCTGGCATAGCCTTCTGGCATTTTAGTCAACTCCTGTCAACCCCAGATGGTTGACACCATAGTGGTATTAAACAAGCCCACTATGCTTAATACCACTGGCTTCAGGGAACCCAGGCTGAGGAGAGATGAAGGCAGGCTCAGTTGCTGTTCCCCTAGCTGGAGAAGTGATCCTCACACTCTGCAATCCATGTGGATTGGTTTTTCCAACTCAAGGGCTGTGGGACCCTATGCCTCTCCTCAAGACCTACAGGAGGTCTGAACTGGAAGCTACATCAAAAAGTAGGGATGAATAATAAAAGTTAATATTATCTGAATATTTAGTGTGTAGCCAGGCATTGTTCTTTGTGGCTTGACCACTCTGAACTTCAGTGTTTTCATTGGCAAAGTGGGCATAATAGTACCAAAATAACAGAATTGCAGGATATAATGAAACAATGAATTTAAAATGCTTAGAACAACGGCCAGGCGCAGTGGCTCATGCCTGTAATTCCAGCATGTTGGGAGGCCAAGGCAGGTGGATCACCTGAGGTCAGGAGTTTGAGACCAGCCTGGCCAACATGGTGAAACCCCGTCTCTACCAAAAATACAAAAATTAACCAGGTGTGGTGGTGCATGCCTGTAGTCCCACCTACTAGGGAGGCTGAGGCAGTAGTATTGCTTGAACCCAGGAGGCAGAGGTTGCAGTGAGCCAAGGTGGTGCCACTGCACTCCAGCCTGGGTGACACAGTGAGACTCTGGCTCAATAAATAATAAATAAATAAATAAAATGCTTAGAACAGTGCCTGGGGCATATTGAATACTCACTACGTGTTACTTATCATCATTAATGTTATAGAAGTTAAAACTCTTCTTACATCAGAAGAATATAATGTGCTCATCTCCTTCAATAAATCCATAAATCCGATGCATGCACTATGCACACAGAGAAACTCAGGAAACTTGTCCTCCTGCTTTCCAGGCTGAGCCCTGACACTTATTAGGTTTGTGCATTTGGCTTAGTTTTTAAACTCTGAGCTTCATTTTTCTCATCTGTAAAACTGTGGGGGTGTTGTAAAAATTAGAGATGGAAGTATGTGTCTATAAGACCCAGCAGAGTGCACAGAGCATCATAAGGTAGTATTAATGGTAGTTGTTATTACCTGTGACCAGCATATTGCTTCTAAATTAGTACTTTGTAAATTAGCAAACACACAGACATTAAAGATTTATTTTTGAATTTTTTTGTCCCATATGTATCAGAATTGCTAATTTCTTTTTATCTCCCCTTGTAATTCTTGAGGCTTTTTGCCATGCCCTGGATCTTTGGGAGGGCTATAACTCAGCTGATGAGATCCTGATGAAAAGCCAGGGCTAAGTCACTGGCGCATGCCTCTTCATACCCAGCTTCTCCTTACCCTGCTTGCCCTGGACACCTTGGGAGGTTATTTGCCATCAGGAAGATAACTATGACGTCAGCCAATTATGCCTTCAGTGGCCTGCATGGAGCCTGCCCCTGCAGGGTCCTTTCCCATATCCATGCCTTCCACCTGCCTTCAGGTGTCAGTCACCCTGGGCTCTCTCCACTCCCACTGCTGACTCCCTTTTCCCACTTTGCACTGAGATGTGGTCTCAGGGAAGCTGCGTGGATAAAAGTATACCCTGGGATTCATCTCTTAACTCCTGGTTGAGGACATCTCCGAAGGCAGATGGAAATCTAGTATAGAGAGTTTGGCAATTGCCTTTTGCAAGCAGAAACACTAGGGTTCCTAATATCCTTAACACTGTGGTTTCAAGCTAGTAATAAAGACCTCACATCCTCGCAGTGCCTTACAGCATCCAAAGCTTGCTTTTCTTGCCTTGATTGCATAACTGCACGATGACGTAGAGATGGCAATTACTATACTCCTCAATTTAGAGATGAAGAGACTGTGGGCAGGTGGAAACAGGTGTCATGTCCCAGCCCACAATCTCTCTGATTCCACCTCTGGTGCTCTGTTCTGTAGCCCTTCAGCCAGACCCATCTCTGAGCCCCTTTCCATGCCAGCTCCACAGCTAACCAGACCCCCTGCCAAACTTCCTGTAAACTCTGAATGTTCGCACCCTCCTATTGTTCTTTCTGTGGAGGCCCTCCTCCCGCCCCTGCCCCTGCAGGGGCAAGTTGCTTGTATACTGTCAGCTTCCTCCCCCACTGAGCCTGTAGCCACCCTGTATGGGCAGCAACTCCCTCTGGCATGAGTGGTGGTGAGAGAAGCGTAGCTAGCCCTCAGAGGACTTCAATATTCTCTCCCTTTTATTTTATTTTTTTAATATTTAAGGAGCAGAGAAGGATAGCACTGGGAGGAAATGAGGGTAAAAGCAAGTTGTTTAAAACTTCCAAAAAGGGCAACGGGCCCTCCATCATTTACCAGCAAAGCTGTTGGTGAGAAAAGATCCCAGTTCTTCTCCATCTCACTCTCCCTCCTCTCTCATCATACCACTCAGGTGGGCAACAGCTGCATCCCCTTCTTCCAACATGGTTGGCAGCCACTCTAGCTGAGCTCCAATTCCACTTCAGCCAGCAAGGCTCATTTTTCAAATCCTCCTTCTCTGACACCATAACTCTGACACCGGCTCTTCCTATCAGAAATCACCCACAGAGCCACCTAAGGACTGTACATGTTCAAAGATCAACTCCTCCTGGGTACATCTTTTCTGTCCCTTCATCTGGGAACCAACTTTCTGGTCTCTGTGATCAGTAACATTTTCTTTCAGAGGTCTCTTCAATTGACAGAAGATATTTCCACAAATAGAGTTCACTGTGAGCCTTGGGTTCTTACCACCATAAGGCCCCCAAAATCCATCTAGTCGAGCTTTGAAAGAGAGGCTAAAGATGTTGACAGAACCAGCTTCTAAGGAAGGTGAGGGATGATAAGCTAGATCCTTAGAAGCCATGCCAGGGATGGAAGATACACAGCTGTGGAGCAACAGTGCTCCTGCCTCCCTCTCTCTCTGTCACCCTTGGTAGACATCTGTTGATCACCACCACATTCTATTCTGTCAAAACCAAAGAATCCTTCTTAACACAATGCTCCAGGTTAGCACAACCACTAAGTGACTCGAGTTGATATTCTCCTCCCCATTTCCCTTTACTTTCCTTACCTGTGTCTTCTAAAACCTGTATCTGGGGAGTTGAATTCCAAATTCCAGACAGAACTCCATGGATCTACTCACCAAGCCTCTCCCTACTCCTCCCACACCTACTGCCTGAACCCTGAGCCCTGAGCCCAGGGGTTATTTTTGAAATCTTGAGTCTCAAAACAAGTTGGCTATCTGTGTGCTCCCTGATGCTGATGGAAGCTTGACAAGCTGTAGCCTGCCTTTAATTTCTCATCTTGAAGCATTAAATGTCAGGAGCTCAATTAACATTTTCATTATTGCATTTTTGTTGTGCTCCTATTTAGGCTACAGATGTGTGGGAGCTAACATTCTCTTCCTGCTATTTTTAAAGAAAAAATATCAGCCAGTAAGATAAACTCTTACATGTTTAGGGTTCCTTCCTGGTTGTCAGAACTTCCTCAAGTGCACATCAACATTGGAACATGATCCAATCATTTGTTTTCCCATTCATTCATTCCACAATTATTTATTGAGCACTATTAGGTTGGGGGCCTCTTTTAGGCTGTGAGAAGAGGGCTGCTCATTGGGAAAACTAAATCAATATAGATGGACTAGAAAAGCTTGTCCACTTTCTTTTTAATAAGCATAGCCACAAGGTGATGGAGTGCCAGGGGAAGAAAAAGAAGGGCAGAGAGGAGAGTGTGAAGGGATGGAAGCAGCAAGTATGGTTGGTCTAGGCATAAGCCAGGTGACTTCTTTTCCTGCCATGCTTGATGGCCATGGTATGCTGAATGTGGTCATCTTCTTCTGGGCACCGTATAATTTAGGTTACATAATCTGTACCATTGGGTCACTCAACTGCCTGGCACTCAAAGGACATGCTGACAAGTTTCAAACAGACACACAGTTACGCACATACACACACACACACACACACACACACACACACACACACCAGTTTTTCTCAGGCTCCTATGCCAGATTTCTCCATATGTGTCTACTCTTCCACTCTTTGCTTCCTTCAGGGGACACCTGTCAGGAGCAATGTGAGAGATTATTGGTATACAGACTGAATAATTCAAGAGACCTGGACTAATCGATATTGTCTTTGACTCATGTCATTGAATGATGCATTTCTGTCATACTATTTAGATTTTTTCCCATATTGGGTTTTTCGTCCTGCTGGGCTTTTGATATGACACCAGAAAAGAAACTGCACAAATTAGCTGTAAATATCACTTAGAAAACCTTTACTCTCTGCTCCCCCATCCCTCAGCCCTAAGCACACTTAATTGGTAAACTCCTGACAATCTCAAATGATCTGCTTATGTTTCAGGCAACATTGGCCCGGAGCTCTCATATACTGATATTGGTGTGTTCATCTCCTCTGATGGGGGCAACACATGGAGACAGGTAACTGGGTGAATTGACAAAAAGGGAGGAGGCATTTAGAGTAAGTTCTACCAATCTCTGTCTCCATCCTATAGATTCTCAGCCTCATTATGACTTTGTAATTTCAAAACATTTGAAGCAGCTGTTCAGTTTGGTCAATTTGGCTGGCAGGTTAGAGGGGTAATGGGGTATAATGAGAAGGGCATTGGGCAGGGAATAGGAGGAACTGGAATTTTCCCAGTTCACTTATTCTTTCCTTCAGCCATATGTATGTAACAGGTCCAGATGCTAAGTACTGTGCTGGTTGCTGGGGATACAACTGATAAAACTGTTTTTATCATTAGTGTGCCAAGAGTTCTTGGCAAGCTGGTCTCTTCACCTTTGGGGATGTGTTTCTGTATCTACAAAATGCAAGGATTGGAACATTAAAACTGACAAAGCCATGGAAGTCAGTGGTTGTTTAAGTATTGTGTAGACTGTCTTGAGTAAGTATGAAACAGCTTATATGCTTATATGTGAGTAAGTATGAAACAGATATATGACTGCATGAAATGTTAATTCAGTTTTACAAACACTTACATCAATGCTGTCCAATAGAATGTTCAGCGATGATGGAAAAGTTCTGTATCTGTGCTTGTCCATGCAGCTATGGAGCACTTGAAATATGACTACTGTGTCAGAGGAACTTAATTTTTAATTTTATTTATTTTAATTAATTTAAATGTAAATACTCTCTTATGGCTACTATATTGGACAAATAGACTTATACAGTGTCAACTAGTTGTCAGGCTCCAGGAGGTAATTGAATACTTTGGAGTCCCTTTCCTTAAAAAGCTCAAAATTAAATAGGAGAAATGGGATCGTAGCTAGCTAACTATAGTTCAGGGTGATAATAATATTTTAGTGGCATTATTAGCATACAAAGAAAAGAGACGAATTGATCCTGCTGGAGAAACCAGGAAAGACATCACAAGGAGGGGTGGCATTTTACTAAGTCTTAAAAGTGAGACAGTTTCTCCGTGGAGAAGACAAGAGAAAGACAATGAATATCTTGTTAGACAAGTTCCTGTTTGGATCCCTTAGTGAAGATGGTCATCACCACCATCATCATCATCCCCATTGCCACCAGTGTCAGCACTACCAGCGTTGTAAAAATTAACAAGTACTTACAAGACAAAAGCAACTATGTCAAGTACTGCAAGGCACACAGTCAATAATAAGTTAAGGTTCCTACCCACAAGGCCATAATAAGGTGGCTGGGGAACAGATACATAAATAAGATCATACCCTTCAAAATGTAAAATAACCTATTACGAGAGCCAAAGGAGGGTGGAAGCTGGAATACAAACTCATCTGGTAAAAAAATCTCCTCATAGGCAAACCATTTCTGGAGATCTCTCTACCTCAAGAGTAGCTCACCTGACCAACGTTGTCACTACTTTTCTTTCCTCCTTTCATAAACAGCTAAGGAATCCACTTTTTCACTCCAGTACTAGACAGGGCAAAAATGAGCAGTGGCCAGATGGTGAAATCAAGAGGAAAGGATAAGGATAACTTCTCCCTCCTCCCCAGTGCCTCTTCCTGTGTTCCTCATTCTTAGGGTTCAACCCAGCATCTCCATTATGTGGCTTATCACAGAACCATCCTTTAAGCTCTGGAGAGAAAAGCCTAACATTGCAGACTCAGAGTCTATGTTTATACCTGGAATATAAATGAGTCACCCTTAGGTCCTTTGTGCATTGGGGCTTATCATTAATAGGGACATTTTTCTTTTCTTTGAAGATAAATATGTAAAAAAAAGAGGTTTAGGACTGAGAAACTACTTTTCTCTCTAAGGTTCCCTGGGGCATATATATAGGCAGCCCCATTCCTCTTACACATTCACCCCTTAAATCTGACTGTATCATCTCCTTATCCTCTTCTAGCCCTCTTCACTTAACCCACCATCCCAACTTCTCCATCTAGGCTGCATGAACCACCATCAGTGGTTAAGTGCTGTAGGAATTCTCCAAGCATAATTTCCCCTAGAAGATCTACAATTGAGATTAGCTCTCTGCTGGAGAAATAGTTTTCCTGTTTAAGGTTGGAGATATAAAAGTCATATCTGGTATAAGCATTGATATATGTGGGCTTAGGTCTGAAATTCTCTTAACTCGGAACCTTGTATTGAAGTCAGTGCTTAGAAAATGCCTATGGGTAGATGGAGGGATGGATGGTTGGATGGAATACTGAATAAGAGAATGAATGAGTGAATGGATGGATAAGTAACAGACAAATAGATGAAATAAAGAATGAATAACGTTAGGTCCCTGGAAGTACTGTGTTTCAATGACCACTTAGAGTAGGGATTCATAGACACCCAACATGGGTCTTCATCCAACTTGCAGGGAGGTGGTGGCTATATCAGTTATTAGTTTTACCATAGTGGGTAGGAAATTGTCTTTTAAGTTCCTAGATAATGTATAAACAACACTATAAAACACAGACTATTGACAAATTAGCAAACATCTGAATAGATGAGGAAGAAGAGAAGGCTGAGTAGTAACTTAGTTAGCTGGAAAGATAGGGAAGTTTCTTCAAAGTCATACTTCTGTTGGGTTACCTAGTTGAGCATGCACCTTGTTGCTTCACCTTCATGTAGCATGCTGGTTCACAGTACTAGTAGTGGAAAGAGCCCTGGAAATGCAATATGAGTGGCCTAGGGACAGTTATTTGTTTTCTGTGAGCCCATTTCTTCATCAATCAAATGGAGATAATACTTGCAAAACTATCTGATAGTGCTGTTGGAAGGCTCAGAACCTAGATGAAACAATATATGTGAAAGACTGTAAACTGTTAAGCACTATGCAAATGTAAGGTGTTGCTATGATTGTTGTTGTTGTTGTTGTTGTTCCAGATCTTTGATGAAGAGTACAATGTCTGGTTCCTAGACTGGGGTGGCGCCCTCGTGGCCATGAAACACACACCTCTGCCAGTCAGGCATTTGTGGTAAGGAGAGCTCCCTACCCTATTAATGAGCTAATGAGCAGCTTTTTAGTGGAGAGGATTGTGATGAGTTATTCTGCATGGTTTTGTACCCATTTGTAAATTTCCTCATCCATTTATTTATCCATCCATCCATTTAATAGCCTTTACATCATCTAACTCATAAGCAGCAATAGTAGGCCAGATAATTCAGATGGGGAGGTGTAATGAATGGGGTGGGTGGTAATGAGTGGTCAGATAAGGCAGAAGACAGCAGGAAGGACCTGCAGTTCAAGTAGCCAAGATCAGTAATCCAAAATAGGAGAGATGGAAATTGGAAGAGGAGGGTTAGGTACGTGTAACAGATACTGAGTTCAGTTCTGGAGAAGTTGAGTTAGTGGTTTCTATGAATATTTCAGCAGAAATGGCCATGAGTTGTCAGATATATTCATCTGAAGTTCGGGAATGGTCTAGGCTGACACTTTAGCTTTGACGTCATTAACCACTAGGTGGTAGTTAAAGCTATGGTAGTGGGCTCAATGCCTCAAGAGAGTGGGTACAAGGAGAAACCAGGGACTCCTATGGACTCTGCTGAAAACTAATATTCAGACAGCAGGAAGAAATTATGGGACAGACTAAAGAGAAATGGCCAAAATATAGAAACTAAGGGGAAATATTTTCATGAATGCTGAAGAAAGGGGTGATTAATAGCATCAAATTCTACAATCAGATCAAGTCAGTTATGGAATAAAAAACAACCTAGGATTAAGCAATAAAGGAGGTTTTTCATGATTTTTGTTAGAGTAGAATTGAAACAGAGGTGGGGATGAAAGTAAGACTATAATAGATTTATAAACGAATGAGCTACTGAATGGATGATAAGCAATGAAATGAAATAGAGACAGTATAGATTATTCCTTTCAAAGAGTAAGATTATGAAATGGAGCTGACAGTGTATATGCAAGACCTTCCACAAGGACAGAGTTGAATGAGAATAGATGATGATGATGATGACGACGACGACAACGATGACGACAACTTGTTGCTGTTGTTGTTTTGTGTTTTTGGCAGGGAATGGATGAGTCTCATTTGTATTTATGCCCTGAAGGGAAAGAATTTCACGCTTCAGATTCAGCAAAGTGAATATTTGGAAGAGTGAATATTTGTGGGTGGAGAATATCCTATCTAGAGTACAGTTGGTCAGATTCACATGGGCAGGAAGGTGGACCCTAGCCTAACTACCAGGTCTTAGATATTGGGAGATAAACAAGTTTAGAGTAAGAATTTTACTGGAAAGCATCAGACTGTAATCAGGAAAGGCTTAGAATTCCCTAATGCCAAATCCAAGCTTCAGTCCTTTTGGCAAGGACTTAAGAAGGATTCTCTCAATTTGACCATTTTAAGTGAAACCGTATGAAATCGCCATTTTTAGGTCAAAAATGATCAAATATTACCAGTTTCTTAAAGCTTAACCTAGCTTATAGTGAAATAGTTCTACCACTATGATATGGAGAGATTGTGCATATAAATGTTGAAAAGATGCGTGGAGCCATTTGTAAGAGGAGAACTCTCCCACCTCAAGGATGAGCTTGTAAAAGTTCCCAGTGTAATTGTTTCTTATCCTTTTGCTACTGATTTATATAGTTTTTTGGTAGTATCCAAAGACTGTAATTGCTTGATATTAATGATAGTCAGTATTTATTAAGGGACTTTCCAGGCATTGTTCTAAACCATTTACATGAATTATCTCATTTAATCCTGCCCAACCTCTGTATGTAGGTACCTTTTTATCACCCACTTATAATGGCATCAAAAAGCAAACATGTTAAATACCTTTCTCAAGGCTAGACATGTATACCTGGCAGCACCAAGTTAGATTTCTGTCATGGATGCTCTTCTGTTCTGGCTGCTAATTTTCTATATACTATAACAAGCACACCTAGGCTTATGACATAGTCCCTGCCCTCCAGGAGACTATACTCAAGATAAGGTGTTTAGGCAGTACATGTGTGACTAGAAGTGAAAGCAATGTCTGCTAAAGGATGCCAGCTGTCTGTATTGCTGGAATACTGAAGCCTGGTGTGTAAGGAGCCTGGCATCCTTCTCTCAAAGGTCAGCCCTCATGTCATCTCCTGCAGCAGGTGACATGAGGGCTGACCTTTGAGAGAGGGATACCAGGAGTTACAGGAGAGGTGAGAGGCAAGCCAGGGAAAGAGGAAACTTTGACTGAAGTCCAGAATTCAAGTAATGTAGGGAGTGTTCAGGGTACTATTTGATTGAGACCAAAAATGTAAATAGAGGTGGGTAGGACTCAGACGAACTTACATGACAGTTTAAGGGATTAAAGTTGGTCTGGTAGGTAATTTTTTCTGCTAACAAAACCCATCTGCCTCTGTAGAGGAAAGAGCTATCTCTACTGTGGACTGAGTAGGACTTGCACTCTCAGAGAAAACAGCTTGAGCCTTAAAACAAGCTTGTTTTTAAACCAAGCAAGGCAATGTTTCTTAGCTCCCATCATGTTAAAAACTTCCATCTAAATCTTCATAAGAGAGTTGATAAATGTCCTACAGACAGACTTAGCTGGCCTGGTTTCTTCCCTATAAGTCCTGGAGAAGAGGCTAGCAACCGACCCTTAAACTTGGCCATCACTCTCCTTGATTGTGGTAGGGACCTAGCACGCACTTAATCATTGATTCTTAAAAGCATTCTGCAGAAGTTTCCTTGTGCTGAGGAAAGAAAGAGTTTATTTTTGTCATTTCCTTTTGGTGGTAGAAGAGAAGAGCATATTTGACATGGCAAGAGTACATGGAAGAGAGTTTTGGTTTTGTCAAATATTAGCATCCTTACATCTAACCGTCCAGTCTGATCCACAAAAGTTTATCTCCAAAGACTACCTCACTTCCAAATGGAGTACTTGTCTGATTATGCCTGGAAGGAAGCCATCCAAGTTGGGAAAATTACTCAATATTCATTTAGGGATATTTATGTAGGACCAAATCATGACTCTCAAAGTCATCACTACTAAGTTTGAGTTTTCCCTTGTTCAATGTAATATCCCTTTTCTTGGTAAAAATGTTTATAGAGCTCAGAAAAAAAAAGAACTGCACTGCCACTGAATTTCCTCTTATAATAACAATGATAATATCACCCTCCATTTGTTTGGCTATTCTAACTTACAAAGTATTAAGAATGATTTTTCAAACTAAGCTTTTGAAATGGCATTATCCCATTTATAGGATGTTGATACTGCCATTTGTCATAAATGCTACAAATGTTTTCTTGAACATGACAGAGACCATGATTTTTGCTTACTTGCCTTTCTATGAATACCATTCTCTAAAGCAATCCCTCGAAGGGGTTAAATGCCAGGTGTTGAGTATATGTGTTAGAAAACAACAGCAACAACAACAAACTCATTTGGGAATTATCCTTTGTACTCCTCTTTCAAAGGCTAAGTGAGTGTTTTGTAAGGGCTTGACAATGTTATTATCATCAATGTTTTCTTATGAAATTGTTGACTGATCTTGTCTCCTGTTTGTGAGATACAAGCTTCTGAAACTTAAGCCAGCTTTTTCTTCACTAGGAGCTTCTAATTAAGTGACAACCCTCAAGGTAAACAAAGCTCATTTTAAGAGGAAGATAGGTTAGGTAATCAGTTCATTGCCATTTTCTGTCATAGATCTCAGACTGACATTGTTTTATGTACAGATGTATGTATATTAATATTTGAATAGGAAAAAGACACCAGATTACCCACTGGGATGTAGTGGCTCTCAGATTTAAATAATAGCTACATTGCCTTTAAGAGAAAATAAGAGTAATAATTGAAAAGCTGGGGAAACTTTAGCTAGGCTAACAAGGCATGTTGTTTCCTACAAATTGAAATGATAGGTAGCCAGATAGGCATGAACGCAAATAGCATACAAATGAATCCATCTGTTTGTGACCATGTACATTTGGATGCATTGAGATTAGAACTAAGTGCTATTTCAGGGAAACCCTCCATCTCCTTTGTACCTGAGAAGCATTAGAGTGAGATAAACAATGGGCCCCCACTGAATAGAGAGATCTGATGAAAACTCACAATCGGCAGAGCACCTAATGGGCAGGTAGACAGGGGTGTGACTGTTTGCTTAGCCCTGACAAGCTGTCAGTGTCTCTCAATGGGATGTTCTTGGAAACAGAAAGGAAAACATCACCTGGCCTTTTGTGTTTCTTTGGTTGTGTGTGCTTGCATTTTGTTCAGAGAAACTTTCGAATGAAAACAATAGTTCCAAACAATACATGCCTCTGAAAAGCAAAAGTGCATGTAGTGTTCTGAAGAACTTCCAGGTGGCTAAAATGCTACCACCTCATGTACTGGGGATAAAATGAAATGGAGCAATACACCTTACCAGAGGAAGGAACATTGATTCTCAATGACCACTGTAGCTCTCTATTTCTGTGCTAGAGACTTCTGAGGAGGATTCTGATTGTTATTGGCAGATTCTATTCCTTTCAGTTTATGTCATGTTAGTATCATAGTCATAGACACCTGAAGTAGGAAAAGGTCTTATAGAAGTCATTTAAACTAGTATTATACCTGGTGTAGCTGATTCTTTTGTGACAC
Source organism: Pan troglodytes (assembly GCF_028858775.2). NCBI lineage: Eukaryota > Metazoa > Chordata > Mammalia > Primates > Hominidae > Pan > Pan troglodytes. Next base: position 117,283,430 of record NC_072406.2, read on the forward strand.
CCCCAAAAAGTTACCTCACTTTACCAGAATATCACAGTGCTAATTGACCTGCAAATACCCACCTTACGTAGTTCCCATCTTGTATAATGGCTTTAGTTGTTAGAAAGATTGTTTTTCATGCTGAGCAATAGTAAATCTACTTGTAATCTCTGTACATTGACCTGTAATATGCCACCCAGATCTATGCAGAATAAGCCTGCTACAGAATTACGTATGATTTTTAGAAAAGTACAGCTGGGAAGGACCTCAATGTATTTCTTAGAAATATCTTAGGCTAGAAAAGCCTTTTTAAGTTCTGGGAAATGACATGATATGCAACTCAAGACAGATTTTATTCATTTGTTCATTTATTGCATACATATTTGTTGAGCATATGTTATTTATCTAGCATTAGAATAGGCGTTGGGATACACTGTTGAATGGTAGTGTGTACTTGGGAACTTATATTCTTATCCACAAATATTTGACTGTTCTCTTTAGAAGGGTCACATGGAAATCTTTATTCTATCTGTATGTTATTCCCTTATTCTATCTGTATGTTAAATAATTAATAGTTCCACCTATCTAACTACATTCTGTCTAATTTCCTTCACTGACATTATCCCTTTTTGGTAGTCGATAAATAGCCCTTTAAAATATTTGGAAACTTTCTCATTTACAAAAATTAAGATGCAGTGGTAATTAATTCAGTTTTTCTTCTTCTTTTTCCCTAAGCTGCCTAAAATTCATATAACCTGTTTCTAGAACCATTTGCTTTTTACCTTTAATTACTCTTATTGTCAGTTTTTCTACACTTATTAAAATTGAACATAGTATTTAGGATTGTGTAGAAGGATGATTTCTTTTCTTATGCTTGTAATATATCTGTGAGCACATCCTACACTCACGGTGGCTTGATTACCTCTCATGATAGTGGCATTGCCAGAAAATATTTAACTTGTAGTTGACCAATGACTCCAGTTTCTTTCCAGCTTTATATATTTTATTAGCTAATTTCATTTCTCTAGTGGTAGGTCTTGGTGTTTTTGTTTTTTTTTGTATTAAGTATTCTGCTTTAAGTTGTTTCTGTCTTATAAATGACTTCCAAATTTACATCCCTAATTATGATGAGAAATCTAGATCCATCCATCGAAAGGTCTTCTTAACAATATTACAGTATGGAAGTCCAAAAAGCATCAATCGTGACATGGACCAAAACAGAAACAAACAGATGATAAACAAAAATTAGCTGTGTGTGGTGGTAAGCGCCTGTAGTCCCAGCTTCTCAGGAGGCTGAGGCAGGAGAATCGCTTGAACCCAGGAGGCAGAGATTGCAGTGAGCCGAGATCGACTCACTGTACTCCAGCCTGGCAACAGAGCGAGACTCTGTCTCAAAAACACACACAAAAAAAAAACAACAAAAAAAGAGAAAGAAACCAAAAAAACTGCTTCTCCTGATCTTCTAATTTCCCCCTCAATTGTTTAACACTCCCCCAAATCAATATTTTCCATGACTTCTTTCTTTTGCTCATGCAACCTCTATATATTTTGTTACCAAATTCATTGACTTCATCTCTAAAAATAACCTAAATATTTCCATTTTTTCCCACTATTAATAATCTTCATCCAAGCCCCATCTTGGTGTGGTCTCTTAAATTACCACCCCTCCCCAACTCATTTCCTTTAATCCACTTTGGGTCTTGACAATCCATTTATCACAGAGAAGTGAAACTTGTCTTTTAAAGCTTAAATCAAATTATATTATTTCAACTGAAAATAAGGTCCTTCATGATTTGACTTCTGCCTTATTTTCTTCTACTAATTCTTTCAACTAATCCCTGTTCACACTAAGCTACAGCCACTGACCATCTTTCTGTTCTTCTCACAGGGCAGCTTTTTCATATTAGACCTTTCCTCTGTAATGGTTTTCTCCTGAATCTTTACACGGATACTCCACTTATCATTTAGATTTCAGTTTAAATGTCACCTCCATAGAAAGGGCTTTCTTAAATTTTTAGTAGAAAGTAGCTGTTTGGTGACTATCAAATCACCTTATTTTAGTTGTTTCCATGATATTTATTTCTAACTCATAGTTTTGCATTTATTTATTTCCAAATTGTTCATCTCCTCACACTAGAAAGTAAGTTCCGTGGAAGCTAGGACCTTTCCTTTTCTGTTCATTTCTGTATCCCTAGAACTGAGGTCACTGCCAGATCAGTCACATAGTAGTAGGCATCAGTAACATTTTGATAAATTCATTTTATTTGACTTTGATTCTGTAGTCCTATGTTGCCACTATTTGGAGATCAATTGGAATTTTACTTCTGTCTCCCTGAGTATTGGCAATCCTACTGATTTCAATTTCACCTGTGGAGCTATTAAGGAATTCACAGTTCCTTTGTCTTGGCCATTAATGAGCTACTGACCTGAGGAGGAGAAGGTACATCCCTTGGGGATACCATTCAATATAGAATTCAATATATAATATATCACCTCAGGATATTTGAAAACTTCTAGTCATCAAAATAATAATAATAATAATAATAATAATAATAATAATAATGTTTCACAAATGGCAGCCTATCCAGACCCAAATATTTTATAACTAAGAGATTAAGTTTTCTAATGTTATTTTTTTTGGAGTTTCTTTAGGGAGTTTTATTCTTCATAACTGCCTCAGTGTGAGAATAAAGTGTTGGAAATCGCTGATCTCAGATCGCCCTAGCTCTAGAGTCCTGCCCACTTGCTTGTGCTTACTTATGCCATCTTTGGGCTTCAGTAATTGTCCATGCTACCTTTTCTACCTGGACTTTGTTGTTTATCATCCTTCCTTTAGGTATCTACCAATCCCTGTTTCCTCTAGCAAGGATTTTGCTCCTTCCGTGTGAACTCATTTCATGTAGCAGGACCTTGATCATCTACAATTTTTCTCCCCATCTGGACTTAGCTTTGCCTTGGAGGTCGTATCTCAATACTGGAAGGCTGCGATGGTCTCTCCGTGTCGGCTCTCTGTGGGTCTTCTCTTCATTGTATAAACTAAAGATGGCTGTCCTGTGCTCTGCTCATTATGGCAGTGATGTGAAGACGACTCCTTCCCTGCAATGCTCATGGCACTCGCTGCAATTTGCTCTGCTAATGCTGACCTTTTTAATTTATTTATTTGTTTTGAGATGGAGTTTCACTCTTGTTGCCCAGGCTGGAGTGCAATGGCACAATCTCGGCTCGCTGCAACCTCTGCCTCCCAGATTCAAGCGATTCTCCTGCCTCAGCCTCCCAAGTAGCTGGGATTACAGGCATGCGCCATCATGCTTGGCTAATTTTTTTTTTTTTTTTTTTTTTTTTTTTTTTGTATTTAGTAGAGACAGGGCTTCACCGTGTTAGTCAGGCTGGTCTCAAACTCCTGACTTCGGTGATCCACCTGCCTCAGCCTCCCAAAGTGCTGGGATTACAGGCCACTGCACCTGGCTCATGCTAACCTTTTATTGATAAGGAAATCCTGAGAATGAGACAGAGAGAGGCCTTAAGTTCACTTTGGCTTTCATCTGCCAAGACAAAAACCAATTTGCCCAAAGTCGCCAAAACAAACCAAACAAAAAACCCAACTAATACTTTCTTACCTTCCGGACTTATTGGCCAGAGTTGACTTGTTAGTAGCCACGACACACTCTGAAACAACTATGATTATTTTAGGAACTGATGGACTACATGGTAAGAAAAGTAAAGTTCATTTCCAATTATACATGTTTTCACTTTTGAAATGAGAAACCTGTTTCTATGACAAGCAATTTAGATATGCCCAACTTTCTTGGGGCTAGTTTAAATGATTATGTAGCCTTCAATATATTTTTTTAAAAGGCTGAAATAATCAAGTCCTTAAAATTCAAGACAGATGATGATAATTTAGAAACTCATGAAGATGTTTATGGCAGACTGTCTGCATTTCATTCGTGAACATGGATCAAGGTATACCATAAATGCAAAAATTGTCTGAGAGACTGGTTACTTTAGCTGGGTTAAGAGATTGACTTTATTGTTGTTTTTAATCTGTACATTAGGACAGAGAGGATAAAACAGAGTAAAATAGAGAGAGACAGAGATATAGAAAGACAAAGAAGTAAGTGAGTAGAGAGTGAACCATGTAGGCTGGCTGCTAATGGGGTGGTAATTCACACCCAACTTATGAGTGCCAGTATAAGTCATGCTTGAGAAATGATTGGATGGATTTAAAGAGGGTCCGTCATTATTCCTTATTATTTCATTCATGTATTCATTTAACATGTATATAGTATCAACTATATGCCAGGTTTTCTGTTAAATACTAAGAATAGAAGAATTAATGGTATGGTGTTTGACCTAAAAAAAATACTCCCAGGTTAGGCTGGGCATGGTGGCTCACACCTGTAATCCCAGCACTTTGGGAGTCCAAGTGGGAGGATTGCTTGCAGCCAGGAGGTTGAGACCAGCCTGGGCAATAAAGCAACACCCCACCTCTACAAAAATAAAAATTTTTTTAAAAAAATTAGCCAGGTCCAGTGGTACGCGCCTGTAGTTCTAGCTATTTGGGAGGCTGAGGCGGGATAATCACTTGAGCTGAAGAGTTCAAGGCCGCAATGAGCTATGATCACACCGATGCACTCCAGCCTGAGCAACAGAGTGAGACCCTTGTCTCTTTAAAAAAACAAAAAACATGACCAGGCACGGTGGCTCATGCCTATAATCCCAGCATTTTGGGAGGCCAAGGTGGGTGGGTTACGAGGCCAGGAGATCGAGACCATCCTGTCTAACACAGTGAAACCCTTTCTCTACAAAAAATACAAAAAAATAGCCATGCTTGGTGGCACGTGCCTGTAGTCCCAGCTACTCAGGAGGCTGAGGCAGGAGAATCACTTGAACCTGGGAGGCGGAGGTTGCAGTGAGCCGAGATCGTGTCACTGCACTCCAGCCTGGCAACGGAGTGAGACTCTGTCTCAAACAAACAAACAAACAAACAAACAAAAACCCTTCACAGTGTGGTGGGAGAATCAGACATCTTATTTACCATTATATATATTATATATATAAATATTATGTGCATATATTAGGATTTGTGTGTGTGTGTGTGTATACACACACACATACTGTGAGGAGCATTGTAAGAGAGATATATTTGTGTTATATTTGTTATTAAGGGGTTTTTCAATGATAAGACATACATGATCTCTGAACTCCCAGAGTTTATAATCTTGAATTGAGATATTCAAGATCAGTTAAGGAGTCAGTAGTCAGCACTATGATAGGAGAAGGCCTGGGTATTATAGGAACATACAGAAGGGAATTTTAATCCTAAATTATGGAAATAGAGTAGAATTAAGAATCAGCCAGAACAAAAATGAACCTATGATAGAGGATCCTATGATAGAGGATGAAGAAACTAAGGCTGTCTTGGGAAAGAAGGGATGCTGAGAAAAGCTTCTCAGAGGAGATGGTCCTTGGGCTATGCCCCCTGGTTAAATCAAGGGGCAGAAAGGTCCTTGATAATATCAAGAAAGGAAAGGAAACAAGCACTCAGAATTGCTCAAGTTTCTTCCACTAGTTACACCTCTTTAAAGCATTGCAGGTTCTGTTTCCACAAGGGGCCAGACCTTCCTCTTACCTTTGGATGAAAGATGAGGCAGTGTTGCTCAGAACATCTCAGACTCTCAGTGGTCATCCCTAAAAGCCCCTTAAAGTGGCACTGGGGAGGGAAAATGATCCTAACATCTGTTTTGAACAAATAGAAAATTGCTGTTTGTAAGGTTTGATCTGAAAGACAAACCCCCTCCCTTTCCATTGGGTCCACCAGCCTTACTCAATTGGTGTCAGAACCTCCAAGGGCTGAATGGATTGTACTGTAAATTGAACCTCAGGTTCCATTGTGAGTACTTGAAACGTGACATTCCATCCACTAAGCCCTCCTGCTTGGGCTGTTTGTCGATTCTAATGTGTTGAAATATATCTGCAACTCTAGGTGCTGTCTCCGCCCAAGTCCGGAAATGCAGTTTTGATCAAATCTCATAATAATATGGGGAGATGTTGAAGATTAAAACCTATTGATAATCCACACTGCCAGAAAGCAAGATACAGAGGAAAATTTAATAACCTGAAAAATGGTTACAGAAGAGTGTGGCTTTATTTTCAGCTGTCTTTTTTGTGTACTTGTTTCCAACACAGGGTGAGTTTTGATGAGGGCCACTCTTGGGACAAGTATGGTTTCACTTCGGTTCCTCTCTTTGTTGACGGGGCTCTGGTGGAGGCAGGAATGGAGACCCACATCATGACGTGAGTACTTCTTTTGCTGTGACAGGAAGAAGACCAGAGACACTGGTTCTACTTTCATTGAGGCCTCGGATTTTTCCCAGGGAACCCTACACCAAAGTGGTCCAATCTCTGGGCCAAAATTTCCTCATCTATAAAATGGAAATACTTATTTTTATACCTACAAACTCAAAAAGCTACTGCCAGGATTAGAGAGGCTAGGGTCCTAATTGAACAGTCAAGGTTTCTAATAGAATTTAAAGAATGATAGCAAATTCCCATTTATTTAAAACCCAAGCAAACAGAAAACTTATGTCGTTAGATGTTTTTTTTCTCTTTCCAAAACAGTCTAGTGGGAGATAAGGAGCAGGGGCAGGGATGGAGGGAGTAAAACAGTCAACTTATTGAAATCAGAAATATTGTAAGAGATGTCTCTTTCTTTCTCTCTCTCTCTCATAGACACACACACACACACAAACACACACAGACACACACTCCACAGTTATTTTGCTTCAGATTATTTCACTGTAAATTTTTTTCTATACTCTTTTATAATGAGATTTAATCTTAGAAGTTGATCACCTGTGTTTATGTGTGCACATGTGTACATGGTGAGTGGGTAACTGTAATCTTCCACCAACCAATACTGTCCCCCACCTCCCCCACTCCCAATTGGCTGGAGAACCTTACACCTCAGCTCTTCACTGGACAGAGTGGAGTCTTGTTGGGCAAAATTAAGGGATATTTGCTACAGTGTGGAGTTGGCACAGAAGGGCTCATAGCGTGCATCTGTGCTGGTTCGGTGGAAGGGTGTATGATCTTCCTACTCTTAGGGACACTGCTCTTGATTTAACTTTTGTACACATAGATTTCTTTATAGTTTGAATTAGTCTTTTTCCAATGGTGATGGACTTGGAAGAAAGGCCAATCTAGGAGCCAATAAGTGATCAGTTATGAAAAAATTCTTTGTAATTGTATTTATGCAGTTTTGATCAAATCTTATAGTTTGGCCCCATTCTCGTCTATGAGGCCTATTTGAACTCATTGCATCTTCTTTTGGGCATTACTTTGAACAACATCACGTGTATGCCAATCTCTACATGACCTGGTATTCCCTAGCAAGTTTAAGGCCACAGCTTAAGTTCTGTGTTCATCTAATCTTAAATGATAATAATTTTTTTCTCAGCTTCAGATGGAGTTTAGCTGGTCACATGGATATGAGGGAGATTGACCTCAGAGCCAAACCATTTACTGAAAAGATGAGATAGCACTTCTGTTTTCCTTTCCTCCTGGCCAAGACTCCCTAAGAGCTTGACAGAGCTTCTGTTCCTGTTTTATTTTCTTATCAAGATACTTAGAGAAGAGAGCATAATTATTTTCTTATAGGGGATCTTTTTATGAAATTAAGATGGATCTTGGAAGTATTCATCAAAATGAGTATAAACAATTCAAGTTACCTGTTTTAACATTTTGTTAAATTCAGAGTTTCTTTTGTATGAAAACAACACAGATTTTGTCAGGACTCTTCAGATAGCTGGACAAGCCCTGGAAGGGTTGCCAAGAGGTGATTTCTGTCTCTATTCTAAATATGAAAATGGTATTGAAACCAACTGGCCTACTAGGGTTGCCCAGTTGTGGAATGGCAATGGCAAAGATTGAAATAGGAGTTTTAAAATATTATATATTTCTGTAGGAACTGTGAAGACAAGGAGTCCATTTGGGGACAAGAATGCTTAGCTTTGCTGTTGAATTGAAAACTTATTAATAAAGTAGGTCATTCAAATACTGTGTATCCTTCCCCTTACTGTTAACCCTGATTCTCTCTTTAGCTCTGTGTGGTCAGGGAGAAAAAACAGCCACTCTAAGGTTCTGTTGCTTTCTCTTATCTATTGATTTGGAGAATTTATATATTTAACAGTTAGAGAGCTTCTAATATATATCAGACCTTGTTAGAACTTAGGAGAGTTTATAAAGGCAAATGAAATTATTTGTCTGCAAGGAGCTCTCAGACTTAAGTGGTGAGAGTAAGTGGCGATAAAGTAATCATCATGGTACCCTAGTTATACAGCCAGGAGATAGCAGAGGAAAAGGAAGAATTCACACACACAGTAGGTGACAACTGAGTTGGTCTGGAAGTTTTCATAGCAGTTCACAAGTGGAAAACCATATAATAGAGAATGAAATGTAAGTTCCAAGAAAGCATAGATTTTTAACAGTTTTATTCACTAATATAAACTCAGTGTTGAAAGCAAGGATTGGCATGTTGTAGGATGTCAGTAATCGTTGAATGAATGAATGATTCCAAGGCAAAGGAAAGAACACAAACAAAGGTAAGAACCATGAAAGAGGGTGGCTGGGTGTTAAGGGAGTAAGACTATGAAAGATTTTAAGTCACATTTAGGAATTTGACCTGTATCCAGAGTGACATTTTTGAAATTAAAAAATCTGATCAAATCACCAGTTTTCTTAAAACCCATTGAGGCCTTTCCATTGCCTTTAGGATAGAGTCTAAACTCATAGAACGGCCTACAAGTATCTATATTGACCACCTGCTTGGGGCTTTTTCTCCAACCTCCCTGACCTGACCACCCTTTTCTGATGCACTGGTGCCTTCCTGCCCCCAGGTTCTTTGTATCTGCCAGAATGGGCCTGCCTTCCCTACTTAAACAACTAAATTTCTAAGTATCTTTCTGATCTCAGCTTAAATATCAGTTCTCATAGCCTGCCAGATCAGGATGGGTTCCCACGCTATATGTTATCTGGCCTTATTTATTTTTTCCTTCACAGCACTTTAGATAATAAATGTTAATACAAAGAGTATTAGTTGTTGAATATCTTTCCCCTCCATCTTCATCTACCCTTAAGACAGACATGTGGAAGGACACACATGTGCACACGTGCACAGACATCCCTGCATGTGACTTTAAGTTCCCATGAGGGAGGATCTTTGTGTATCTTGTTCTTTCAGTGCTATATATTTACCAGGCTTGTGCTAACATGGAGGATTTAACAGTATATATGTACTGGATAAATGAATTATTAAATGGAAGAATCAAGTGACTTCTAAAAATCTTACCTTTGTTGTGATTGTTGTGATTTTTCTGGGCCATGGCTCTAGCATGTTAGGAAATTGATTATAGATCTCTAGAGATTCTGAAATGCTATGGTCAGAATGCAGTAGGTGCAAATCATGGGGGCTGGGGTTGGATAGGAATCAGAGCAGACTGCATATGTGTGTAGAGGTGTCTATATGGAGGTTATGATACATTGGGGTGGAATGGCATGTGGGCACAAAAGGGCAGCTAGAGAATGAGGAGCTTACTGGGAATGATTCTGATTTCCTCCACCTTTCACAATAATCTGCCCAATTTCCACTTTTCCTGGAGGCCAGTGCTCCAGGAACATGGACACTTCTAACACCATAGCTTTGCAGGAGGATTTACATGGGAGACAGTCCCCAGAGTGGAGGCCTGGGACTTGGCTACCTTTATTGCTCTTTTTACTACTGTCTTTTCAGATGTTATTATTGAAACATCCCCCTGGTAACTGTAATGGGAACCATCTAGTCTAGCCAAATTCAAAATGAAATGTGACTGTTCTTATTACTTAAGGCTGAAGACAGGCTGACTGACAAGCTGGAGGGCCTATTGCAGTCTCAGGCAGTGGCTCTCCAGATGATGAGATGCCTGTGGCTGTTGCAGCACTTGGGCCTCTTTGGTCCACTATTTCATGAAAGGCTGTTTGCCCTTTGATTAGCACTTTAAAGAGAGCTTTTCTTTAGCTTGACTGAGATGTGGAATCAGATAGAAAAACACTGCTTTCCTGCATCCTCAAAGCTATGTTTGAAATTCTTTCCTGATAAGAAATGTTTGAACCAATTGGCTATGATTTAGCTATACTTTTACAGGGGCCAAAGAGAACTTCTCTAGCAGCTTCCTAGAAAAAAAAAATCTTAGAAGGGAGAAGTACAGCTTCTCTGAAAGAGATCAGACACTTCTTACCATGAGTGAATGTCTAAAATGCTTAAGGAGAATTTAGTCTGATTTGGAGGAACCCAGTGAAGACCTTGCAGCCAACTTGTGACTATTCAGCATCTTTTTTTTTTTTTTTTTTTGTGCCAGGTATCACATTGAGCACTTTTTCAAACTTGATTTTATGGAAATCTCCCAACAACTCTGGAAGGTAGATAGGATTGGCATCATTGGGCAGATGAGGACACTGAGGCTCAGCTCACATGTTCATAAAGAGGCAAAATAAGAGCAAGGAATGTGAATTTCAAGCTCCAGGCTTGAAGGTAAAATTTAAAGGAAGGTACTGTAATTCTCTAAGGTTTGTTCCATCAAGGAGTACCAAGATGTGTGGGGAAACAGTGGCAGTATACCAGTTGTTTACTTAGTATGATGAGTGCCTGCTATGCTGCCAGACACCAAGTCACAGCAGACCTAGTTCTTGATGTTAATTCACAATCCATTTGAAGAAGTACGATAAATACATGAAATAATTAGATAATGATTAAATGGTAAGGTATGTTATAAATGTGTTTTGTTGTTGTTGTTGATGTTGTTTGTTTGTTTGAGGTAGGGTCTCACTCTGTTGCCCAGCTTGGAGTGCAGTGTTGCAGTCATGGTTCACTGCAGCCTTGACCTCCCAGGCTCAGGGGTCAAGTGATCCTCCTACCTCAGCCTCCCAAGTAGCTGAGACTACAGGTGCTTGCTACCATTCCTGGCTAATTTTTGTATTTTTTATAGAGGTGGGGTTTTGCCATGTTGCCCAGGCTGGTCTTGAATTCCTGAGCTCAAGTGATCTGCCCACCTCAGCCTCCCAAATTGCTGCAATTACAGGCACATGTGCCAGTGCGCCTGGCCAGTATGGGAAACATTTTAGTTGCCGTTAGATATCAAAGATGTGATTGAAGACAGAGTGGCTGTAAAGGGGTTCATGGCTATACAGAAAAGAGGGAGCAAGGACATTCCTGGTGGGTGGAACAGTGTGAGCAGACATGGAGTGGTAGGAATGTGCCTGGACAGTAGAGGAAAGTGAGAGGTGAAAAGGGCTACAGATACCTTTGGCTAGGGCCAATTGCCTTGTTGACTCCTCTTATAAATCCAGTTGTAATTGGCATAAATCTCTGATTAATTGTTCCACCAGCAGAACTAACAGCCAAAGTGAAGGGGAGAAAGATCATTTTGCTTAGAAAATTATGCAAACCCCAAAGCTGCAGAGGTTTTTTTTTCTTTTTTTAAATGAAGCCTTTTCCACTTAAAAAACTGTGACCACATGCCTAGCAGGGATCATTCTTTTAAATACAGCCTTAGCACAAGGCAGAGGCTCAGCACTGAGCTTAAATGCATTGTTTAGCCTCTAGTAACTGCATCCGATAAAGTCATTGAAAATGAACCAGAGCTGCTTCCATTGATCTGTTTTTCAATTCTCTGTTGTTTGCTGGAAGAGCCTGATTTTACTTTGCCCAAAGTAAGTCATTCGAGTAATCGGCAAATCCGGTGGAACTCCCAAGTCATCACCTCTCAGGCTGGCTGCTTGATTCATAACCTTCAGATTGTCGCCAGGCTTGCCAGCATCTCAGAGGCACACTCTTGTTTGTGCCAAGGAACACAAAAGCAGAATCCATGCCTGCAGAGGGGGTATTGGATGATGGTAGGGTATACTGGGGACTGGCAACAGCCTGGAAGGAAAAAGCTTATTTTGATCAATGGATTGCTGTGTGGGCTCAGGGGGAGGGATGGTGTGGTGACTGAGAGCATGGGCTTTGGAGATTCACTTTCCAGGGAAAATGCTCAGCTCGCTGTTTACCACCTATGTGACTTTAGTGCCTTGCTTCACTCCGCTCTGAGCTCCCATTTCCTCATGTGGATGTGAGGACTAAGTGAAATAATAACCTCTATTGAAGAACACTGGACATGTTGGTAATCTCTGTGATCTAATGATCAAGAACCAGGCCACTTGCAGGGAAGAATTTTGGCCAGCTAGAGCAGGGGTCGGCAGACTTCTGTAAAGGGCCACACAGTAAAGATTTTAGGCTTTGCTGGCCATAGGGCTTTTGTTGCAACTACTCAATCCTTCTAGCCTAGTGGGTGAAAGCAGCCATAGACATTATGGAGACAAATGGGCATCTGTGTGTTCCAATAAAACTTTATGAACACTGAATCTTGAATTTCATATAATTTTCACATGCATGTCATAAAATACAATTCTTCACTTGCTTTTCCCCCCCAACCATTTAAAATGTAAAAATAACTCTCAGCTTGTGGGCCATCCAAAACATATAGCTGGCCAGACATGGCCCGTGGGTTGTAATTTGAACCTGAACAAGAATGCCCATGGGTTTTTATCCATTGTAAATATATTAAAAATACCATTTGAATTTTTGACACAGTTTTTACATATTTCCCCTAGCTATAAATTGCTTCTCCAATTGCCCTGCCTAATGAAGTATTGAAAATATACTTTTTATGAAATGGCTTAGAAGTTTCCTTATTTCTTTAAAAAAGTTTTATTGAGATATAATTGATATATACAAAATTGCACATATTTAATGTATACATTTTGATGAGTTTGGATGTATATGTACAACCATGACCATCACCACAATCGCAGTTACTAAACATATCCTATCATCTCCAAAAATTACCTTTTGTTCTTTTGTGAGTTTTTTTGGGTAAGAACATTTAACATGAATTCTGTCCTCTTGATGTATTTTAAAGTGTACAATAATGTATTGCTAAATACAGACACTATGTTGTACATCAGATTTCTAGAACTTACTCATCTTGCATAATTGGAACTTTATGTGCGTTGAAGAACTCTTCATTTTCCCCTCCTCCTGCCCCTGGCAATTATCACTCTATTCTCTGCTTCTATGAGTTTGACTATTTTAGATACCTTATGTAAGTAAAATCATAAAGTATGTGTCCTTCGATGATTGGCTTTTTTCACCTAACATAATGTCCTCTTGGTTCACCAATGTTGTCATAAATGGTATATTCAGCTTTTGTTAAAAAAATAAAATAAAAAACACTCCTCATTTCTTATCAAAACCCCACATATAAGTCTCACCTCTTTCAGGAAGCCCAAGTTCTTTCTCATTTCCTTATATTGAATTCCTTTCATGGGGCTCACAGTGACTCACAGGTGTATCTTGCTTGGTGTGTACTTTTTCCAATGGAGCCCACATTTGCAAAATCAGAAACATCTGGCAGCACTAAGTCCAACACCCTGTAGTCCAACATTCTCCTGAAGCTGCATGGCAACTGCCCACTTCGGACAGGGTTTGCTGTTTCTGCCCCACCCCTCACCTGGTGTACACATGTCCTCTCCGGCTGCCCCGTTTCACTCCTTGTTCGTTGAAGTTGCCCTCCTGCTCTGGTAAGATTTTAAATTTGTGATTCACAATTTGGATTCTATATCTGCAATTTCATAACTACATTATTGTCTTACAGGTTTTTGTTGACATTTAAGAAATACAGAATAATGCAAAGAATAATATTACAAAGCTTGTGTACCCACCACCTGAAATTAATAAATATTAATCTGTTATCACTTTGATTCAGATTTTTAAATAAAATATACAGGAAATCCTAGATAGAGTTGATATTTTCATTATTGTCCATCTCAGACTTATTATCCTTACTCCTTCCACAACCCCTTCTAGAACATATGTGGACACTTATGTATTCATAGAAATATATGTGGTATCACTTTATATGTTTTCTAAATGTCTAATTTATAAAAATAATATTCTTCTACATGATTTTTTCTCTCAATATTATCTATCTGGGGTCATATCCATCTGGTCCAGGCACTTTTCATGCTATATGGCATGTTGTCATGATATAAATATGCACAATTTATCTATTTTCTTATCAATGGAAATTTAGGTTATTTCTAGCTATGTGCTCTTACAAACAGTATTACCACATCTTTATGTATGCCTCCAGGTACATACATGGAAGAAGTTCTCTGAGTTGCAAGCCAGAAGTGGAATTGGTGGGTCATGGTGAATTGACATTATCACAAATAATGCACTCTTATTATGCAACAATAATGCAATAATAATTCTTGCACTGTTTTCTGATTGTTTTACATGTGGATTATCTTTGCAGATAGAATGCCAGGGCTTCTTATTTGTTCTGTAAGATTGAGGAGGCTTGCAACTGTGTCTTATTTATTATCTCCCATAGCACTGAACATAATTGTCCTCGTGCATAGGTGATGCTCAGCAAATATATGGTGAGTAAGTAATTCTATTGGACTCGATGGCAAACTAAGAGCAGGTACTGAACTTTATACTTTTTCTGATTCTTTTTATTTTTTGGTTCAGGAATTGACATAAAGTAGGAAACTGAGAAATGTCATGACATTTTAATGACATAAGAAAACACAGTGTCCCTCTTTCCCTTCCTCTCTTATAGCTCTTTAAATTTCCCTACCTTAACCGGGTGTGGTGGCTCACGCCTGTAATCCCAGCACTTTGGGAGGCTGAGGTGGGCAGATCACCTGAGGTCAGGAGTTTGAGACCAGCTTGACCAACATAGTGAAACCCCGTCTCTACTAAAAAATACAAAAATTAGCTGGGCGTAGTGGTGGGCACTTGTAATCTCAGCTACTTGGGAGGCTGAGGTGGGAGAATCGCTTGAAACCAGGAGGCAGAAGTTGCAGTGAGCCGAGATCGTGCCACTGCACTCCAGCCTGGGCAACAAGAGTGAGACTCCATCTCAAAAAAAAAAAAAAAAAAAAAAAATTCCCTCTTTCCTCCTGTCTAAATCCCATCTCAAATATCCATCTTCTCCCTTGTTTCCATCTCTTAGAGTCTCTGTCATTGCTCAACTCCAGACTCATCTTCTACAGGTTCACAGACCACATTTTCTCACCCACAGTTATGGACCTTAAACTTTCAAGCCCATTACACAGATTTAGTTAGTTTTGAGAAAAGAATCAGAGTTGTTTGGACTAGGATGATTTATTTTTATTCATTTTAGAAATCATCTTTCTTCCTTTTGCTTCTTCTCTTCCAATGCTTTTTAGTCTCTTTCTCGGTTTTCCTTCCACCCACCTCTTCCCCCCATATTTATTTTCAAGCCTTTTAATCTTTGCCGCTTTCCACCACCTTGCCAATCATTGTATTGTGTAACTAACAGTCTCCACTTGCAGGATTCTTGCTGTTGATCCCCTGCCTATTTCTATTAAGGTCTAGTTCATGTCTGGCCTTTGCTCAGTGCAATTCGCCCTGTAGCCACTGACCTCCTTTACCACTAATCCCATCTACACCCTAATGGGAAAACAATCAGGTGGCATGGACACACACCAATAGCCAAGAATGTGGCCTGAATTTCTGGAGACCAACAGCTGTTGTCTGCTGATGTCTGGCCTTGCCACAACTATGCTCTTTCTGCTTTGATTTGAAATCTGTCCTCAGCAGCTTCCTTCATGGAGGGAGGGAAAGGAGGAGGGCTTTTGGAGGCAGAGGAAAAAGGAGGCATGGGGAGCCAGGCCTTTCAGAGAGAACTGAACTCTTACAGGAACATTTAAAAGAGGATTCGGGAGTCCACATGAATCAAGTGTTGCTATTACAAGAACATTTATTATTTCTTTAATCAACAATATTTATCGATAGCTTACTACAAGGCAGGCACTGTTTTAAGAGTTCTAGAAGCTGGGCTAGGGCATAAACAAAATAGGGTCACTGTTAAGAAGTTTATATTTTAAAAACCACTTCCATCCTCAGTAGAGGAAAGATCAATTTTGAATGAGGTTTATTTCAGCTCTGACATTCATGGAATCAGTTCTATAATCCAATTCTGAGCTTTTTAAATGGTGGTGGTGCTGCTGCTGCTGGTGGTGGTGGTGGTGTGTGTATCTGAGTAAAAAAAAAAGAAAAAAAACTGGGGGAGATAGATGGTGCTAAGGCTTAAGGGCTTCAGGGTACCTCTTAACTTCCAAAGATTCTAACCCTGGCTTCAGTTTGATTTTTGCTTTTTGCCTAGCCTGAGAAAGAATAACATGCCAATGAATCAAAGGAACATCACAGAATATTAAAAGCATTACCTCCAGTGAGGCTTTTATTTTCTTATCTACAGATTTTTTTAGTTTTCAAATTTTTCATGATGAGAGTGCATTATTTTTATAATGAGAAAAAGGGAAATCATTTATCAAAATGATAAATTTAAAATGACATTTTAAAAAATCATCTCCCAGATAATGAAAGGGAGGGGCTGCATTTGAGTTTATCCTGATGATGATGTGGGTCACTCTTACTCTCCCTTTGAGGTTGTGATCTGGAGGAAGAAAGAGCCTCAACTGTGTACCATCACTTCCCAGTGCTAACCAATGCCCTGATGAAATTAATACTAAATCATTTCAAATAAACATACTACTAGAACCCAATAAGAGGTAAGAATGGGAAATAGACAAATTCTACTTGTAAAATAAAATTTCAGGAAATTGCTAAATAGTAGCTTCTGCTGAAACAGTTCTGTAATTTCTTCAAGGTCATCTGGTTAATTTATGCTGCACTTGTAAGTTATTGTGTATTTTAAAAATTAATGAAAGATTTAATTATAGCAGGGTTGCCTGTGACCTTTTGTGAAATGACTTCATCATAAATCTGCAGGCATTTTAGAACTGTTTTCCAGGTTTGTAATAATTTGCTCTCAAATTAATGACATCCAGCCAGTAAAAGGAGTTGAAGCTGGGTGAAAGGATTGAGTCGGGATTTGTGGTTACCTAGCAATGGCTAATTCTGAGTCCTGGATGGAGGTGGTAGAGGAGATGGTGTATGACTCACCGGAATCCACAGCACGTTTAACTATTTGCTTAGAGGAATGAGAAATAAATCCAGTGTGTCAATAGGGAGAAGTTGTATGTAGCCAGAGTGGGTCACTGGAGAACAGTTGATTACAGTTCATTTATCTACATATGAATGTAGGGAAACCCCTGGACCAATGTGAGAATTTCTCTTCTTCCCTCACTTCTAGCAGGGGTTCTTTATTTGTAAATTGAGGGTCTTTGCCTGCCCTCAGCTTGCTGGCTACCCATGAAACCCATTTTAGACTCTAGCGCCCTAGTATTTCTGACTTTCACCCACACAAGTGGCTCAATGAGCAGCATAGTTAAGCTGTCTCTGGATAGGAGTAGGCTCATTTCATCTTTGTCCCTGTCATTCTGATGATTCGTTTGATCCAATAAAGTGAGGGGAAAGGCTGTGCAGGGGAATGCCACGTCTTAGCACATCAAAGATCCTCTGTCTTAGAGGAAACTGGTAGCGCACATCTGTAGTTACAGAATGGCAGGCTGGAGTTTGGAAAATGCAGAGCACCCTTTAGGTGCAGGAGCCTGGGAGAAAAGGCAGTGAAATCTGGAAAGTAAGTCTTGGCTGAAGCCTTTCCTAGTTAACTGCAGTCCTGGATGTCAATCACTTCTCTACTCTGCATTCCTCAAGTTTTCATGGTGCTGTGGTCACATATGGCACACCATGACTCTGCAAGCTGAAAGTTTCCCATGAAGAGCAGTCAGCTTGGAAGAAAGAGCTGGCTGTCAAGAGACTTGGGTTCCAGATCTTTGTGTCCTTGAGCAGGCCTTAGTTTCCCCAGCTAGCATGTGAAAAGGTTGGTCAGAAGCTCATCCGTAAAGACCCCTCCAGCACTGAAACTTTATAATTCCGTTTGTTCTTTTGTATGCCTCAGGGATTCCCAACTGGAGGCTAAGCCAATAGACTCATAGCTCAGAGTCAACTACATAATTCTTCATGCAGTAGATGCTTTAGCCTTTGAGACAAATAGGGTCATAATTGGAACTTTCTAGATAACCTCTTCTCTGCAGATTTCTCCTTTTTTCCTCCAACTGTACTTTCAGTTTTATATATTTCAAGGCATTTCTGCCTTTTATGCAAACAGGCTATTAGGAGCTGGAGGTGAGAGCATCCCATTGCCCATACCTCAGTGCCAAACTGTGCAGTTAAATGATTGCTAATGAGTCATGAAGGACTTAAAAAAGAGTAACAGCCTTGCTGAAAACACACATTGCTGAGAATTGTTTTAGAATGGTTGCTGCAAATGCCTAAGTTTGACCCCTGGCTTCATCATTTACTTGCTGTGTAACCTTGTCAGATGAGTTATTTAACTTTTTTGAACCTCAGTTTCCTCATCTGTTAAATGGGAATAACGAATAAAATGAGATGATCCATGCATAGTGGTTAGCATACCCTCAGTGTTCAATAATTTTTCACTAACATTAGTAATATTAATTGTTATTATTATTTTTGAGACGGAGTCTCGCTCTGTCACCTCGGCTGGAGTGCAGATCTCAGCTCACTGCAACCTCTGCCTCCCGGGTTTAAGCAGTTCTCCTGCTTTAGCCTCCTGAGTGGCTGGGATTACAGGTGCGTGCCACCACGCCAAGCTAATTTTTGTATTTTTGGTAGAGACAGGACGGGGTTTCACCATATTGGTCAGGATAGTCTTGAACTCCTGACCTCATGATCTGCCCACCTCGGCCTCCCAAAGTGCT
Organism: Pan troglodytes; assembly: GCF_028858775.2. Lineage (NCBI taxonomy): Eukaryota > Metazoa > Chordata > Mammalia > Primates > Hominidae > Pan > Pan troglodytes. The sequence goes on from NC_072406.2 coordinate 117,302,204, forward strand.
GGGATTTCAGGCGTGAGCCACTGTGCCTGGCCTAGTAATATTAATTATTATTGTTATTTGACTGAGATCTGCTGATCTACTGTTTGCAAAGTCTTATGGGTATGGATCATGGGGATATAAAAGCATAAGGCACACTGTCTGCCCACAAAGTTCTTAGACATCCAGCAAAGACAAAGTAAATAATCATAATATATAACCATACTAATAATTGTTTAAAATTATTAAGTTGTTAATTTATAGCAATCACTATAAAATACAACTCAAAATCGTGTTAGATACTGCTATTATCCTCATTTTGCACATGAGGAAACTAAGTTTAAAGTGTGTAAGGAACCCTCTGTAGTTCCAGGATTGGGGCTCTCATCTGGGCCATCTAATATGAACACTTTTGTGCTTAAGCACTTTATTCTACAGCCACTCAGACAATAAATATGTGACAAGCACCTGTGATGCATAAGGCACAACTTATGTGAGTTGCAAAGTTCTAAGAAGTTAAAATCTTGCAAAGAGAATAAGACACTTATGTACATATGCTATGATTTTTGATACATTTTGGAAGTGCTGTGGGTCATACCCAAAATACAGATAAAATGCTACAGAAATTCAGAGGAGAGTGATTTTATTTTCTTCTGAGGAAGGAAAAGAAGCAAGGAGGAAAGATCAGAGAGGACATAATAGAAAGGTAGTATTTGAATTACAAGTAAAAGGAATAACCTACCAAGAAAATAGAATAATCTCAAAACCTGTACAGTTTTGTGGTTATATAATATAAAGACTATAAAACATGCAAGGAGAAATGAAAGGTTTGCAATCGTAGGAAAACATTTTGATAAACCTCACTTAGAAACCAATAGACCAAGTAGTCCAAAGGTTAGTATGATTTTGAATATTGAATAACATTATTAGAAAGCTTGATTTAAAGCAGCAGTCCCCAACCTTTTGGGAACCAGGGACTGGTTTCGTGGAAGACAGTTTTCCATGGGTGAGAGTGCAGGTGGGGGGTGTTGATTTCGGGAAGAAACTGTTCCACCTCAGATCATCAGGCATTAGTTAGATTCTCATAAGGAATGCACAACCTAGATCCTTTGCATGTGCAGTTCATAGTAGGGTTCACGCTCCTGTGAGAATCCAATACCACAGCTGACCTGACAGGAGACAGAGTTCAGGCAGTAATGCTCGCTCCCTAGCCACTCACCTCCTGCTGTGCGGCCCTGTTCCTAAACATTTAATATATTTCAACATATTGACCATACACTGAGCCAAATACAATGTCTAGACTACTTTCAAAGAGCTGATTATCATTGAAACCACATTCTCTTTAAATATTTGCAATTAAATTAGAGATTTTAAATAAAATGATGGTGATGAAAACAAAGAATAAAAAACTTCAGAGTTTTTTATATTCTATATGACTTCCATGCCCATACTCACATTAATAAATTTGTATGCCTTTGAAAAGAAAAAGGAAGAAACCTCATAGATTTGGAAACAAAACCGTGAGTTCTTTATGAATCATTTTGTTTCTTAAAGAGGAAATAAGGATGGTCTCTGGAAAATATTTAGATTTGAAAAGCTTTTCTCCTGCCCCTTTTATCCTCCAATCAAAACCTACTACCTGTATTTTGACCTAAGGCTTACAGAATGAGTAGGAGTTGGACAAGACAAGGTGTGGGATAAGCCATCCCAAGCAGAGGAAAAGCATGTTGAAGCCTGCGTCTCTTGATGCAGAGGCTTCTAGCCTGAAGACTGACAGTCCAGTCAAGGCAGTAACAGAAAGAAGAAACTCAGGAAGGGGCTGGCAGAGTCGGCTTCGCCCTGCTCTGTTTCTGAAGATGTTATTCCGGCAGATGGAAATGGGACAGTTGGTGGTTAGAAGAACTCGAGTTGCAGGCACTGGAGTCTCTGAGGACAGAAAAGAAGGACGTCCCAGTTGTGAGTCAATGGCAAATCAAACTCAACAATATTATCTTAGTTGAGTTTGATCAAAGATGCACTCAATAGTCAGCCTGCAGTGAAGTCCACTAATATAACTCCCAAAGCACTGTTTGTTCTTCCTTTTCGATGTTTTTTAGTGGCTTCCTAGGAACAAATTCTGATTCTTTCTTGAAGGATTGTGGTCAACCATTCTCTTCTTGAAACTTCTCTCAGCTTTCATAACTGTGCATAAAAGTTGGCATAATTGGGAGGCTACAAAAGAATCAAATGACTAGGCAGGCGAGAGTCAAGTAACCCAGGGCTGCTCTCCTATAAAGAGGAAAACATCTTTACAGAGCCTAGTCCTCTAATTACATTTAGTGTGGCATTCTTTCCACCTAAATTATAGCAATTATATACAGAGATCCCCTTTGAAATCATTTAATTAATGAGTAGCTAACCCTCTCTGTGTATAGAATTCTAATGAGGTCTTTTATTTTTGTGAACCGCCTCCCTCCCTCAAATTAATTACTCCCCTTCCTGAAAGGCTTACTCAGGCCTGAATGGTGGATTAAAGGAGGTGGGTTATTTAGGGTCCCAGCAAATCATATTTGTTTGTGGAAATCCTAGCACAGTCCAGGGTGACAAGGGACAGAGCATTTGCTGCAATTACTTGCCTGAGATTGTTTCTGTCCTTCTATATTCCAAATGATACACAACTCAGCCACATTCTTTGACCCAGAAATAAGGGCAGATGAAGCTATTACCTCAATTTTGGAAGAAGTGAATGATTTTGTTAGATTAATTCTATCATTAATCAACCCGGAAGTATTTATTAAGCACCTGTTATATGAAAGAAGTACCAGTGCAGACAAAGATGAATGACTGTAATAGATAAATCCTTTGTGTATAGGGTTACCAGGAGATGGATAGCTTTGACATAGACATTGAGGTGTACTTTGAGGTAGACATGGGGATTGAAAGAAAATAAACTCTTAGAAATGGTCTCGAAAGGGCCACATTCCCTGTAGGCTATTTCTGCAACTCATTCTTTGAACACGTGTCACTGATTTCAAACAATCTTTTATTAAAAAGATAAGTCCTTGAGAGATGAAGTGATTTGCTCAAGGTCACCTACTTAATTTTATGGCAGACCATGTCTAGGAAAAGCCAAGTCTTCTATTTCCCTGCCCAGTACTCTTGCGACCATGCCCAGACCACCCATATGTTAACAACAATTCAAGAGCACAGGAAGACCACCTGTAACCAGAGTCATGTTAGCAGTGTAGGCATTTAGAGTCAGAGGAGTTTTAGAAAAAGACAGAGATGGCCTCTTAAGTTTGTAGAGTCCAAGAAGAAGGTGAATCTTGAGTGGTTGTCAAATACTCTCATGAAAAATCCAAGTGGCAAGGTAAAAGGAAAGAGAAAAATGGGAGTTATAAATTTTAATTGATTTTTTTCCTGAAAATCTATATAATGAGAAATAGCATAGAGAATTCATTTATTTTGTTCCTGTGGTTGGGAGCAACTTCCTCAGGAAACCAAAGGGTAGGCTACCTGTTTCCAGGTGGTCATCTATATTTATATATGAGGTGTTCACTTTCTCCAAGGCTCACTAGGAAGATATCAAATAAAAAAAGAAAGTCCCAGCATATGAAGTTATTACGTACCTTGATAAAAGGATTTTGAGCCAAGCCTATTGAAAGTCCTTGATGAGAAAGTCCTTGGGTGAGTCTATGAGGATTCCAACAGTAAAAATGATGATGATGGTAATAAACATTTGTTGTCTATTGTGATTTTCAAAATTTTCACCCACATTATCTCACATGATGGGGGTTTGATTATGTTGGTGAAAATATGCTTTGAGTTCAAAAGGGGGCTAGCAATGGGTTTCTGAAAAAGGCTGTCAAAATAGTTTATCTTGGTAATTGCAAGGAAGTGGGATTTAATAACAGTGAGTTTGGCCATACTAAGAATTCGTTTCTCTTTGCCAAAGACCTGAGAATAAAATTTCACGCTCTAGAATTGCCTTGTTTTTTTTCTGTTGGCATTCAATGATCAATTAGCCATTCTTTTTCAAGCAACTACTGTTGATAGGTTCCGTAGGATACAGAGAAGTACTAAAAGTATCCCCAGGCTTAAGAAGCTTTTTAATTAGTTGACAAAAATTTCACCAAAGATACGGGAAATTTCTGAAATTCTAGATTGATGGTCTGGGTAAGTTGTTCTCAAAATACGGTCCTGGGGCCAGCAACATCAGTATCGCCTGGAACTTATAAGAAATTCAAATACTTAGGTACCTCAAATGTACTAATAAGAAACTCTGGGAGTGAGACATTCTATGTTTAACAACCCTGTAGGTGATTCTGATGTAGACATTGGAGAACCTCTGGTCTAGAGATAACAGGACCATTTGAGCTTCTGAAGAAAGAGCTTAGTGTTGCCAGAGGAATCACAGAGGACTTTTTGAAATAAGTATTGCCCGATTTGAGAATTATAGTATCCTTTTAAAGATGCTCCATGCCTTTGGTTCTTCCATCCTAGCTCTCTCTTGGGCTTTAATATTCTATTGATACATGAACCACTTTGTTCCCCCTGTAAAAGTACTACACATATGAGAAGTGTGCTGTACCTATTTTGCTGGTAACAGGCTCTCCTTAAGTTAAGAGGAGTATTTCTGGCAGATGAGAAACTTTTACTGGAACTTGATTATTTTCAAAATTATTATTATCAATTAGAAGCGGTCTGGGCTTTCTCTTTTCCTAATTCAGGATCAAGAGGACCTTCTCAGTGTTTATCACTCCAAAGTGATGGACATGGTTTATGATGATGCCCACTTCAATTTCTCTGTTGGTGTCTTACTTCCACAGATCTTGTAAATTTTAACATCTGCTCCTTGGGTATTCATGAAAAGAGAAGAAAAATATTTGAATTTGAATTAGTTCTTAATTTCATCCCCTGCTTATTTTGCTATGTTTCTATCATTTCTTCAGCTTCCATAAGCTTTAATCAGAAGAGCAATGAATTAATGTGATATTGAACAGAATTAGGGAAGCTGAGTCTATACAAAAGAGACCATGTGTCTGAGTCATGTATGCCCCATAGGAAAGGGACCACAGTGAACTTTGCTCTTCCCTAAGCTGACAATGGGTGGATCGATGTGGAATACATTAACGTCTGAAAGTTGCTAGGGGATTTTACCCCACCGATCTTATTTGGGGCCCATTGAGAAAATGAGCAAAGCTCATAATCCTACCAGTGTTTAAGTGATTAAAATTTTGCATCTGATACACAAAAGTGACCTCCCGGGAGAGGAAACTAGCACACTCCTGAGTGAACATATTAGTGTATCAGTTTACAGTATGGGGAAAGACCTGGGAAACACAATATAAGAAAATCTGGGAAAGAAGCCAAAGAAATGTACATGAAAGGAATGTACCTGTGAGGATTGCAAAACAGAACAATCTGAACAAGTCTGTAAGTCCTGACTGAGCACCTATTCTTGTGTTCTGTCTTGAAATGAGCACTCTGAGATCAGTAATGGATATCTCAAAGAGTTGGAAAGACCAACAACATGGACATTCTTTGAGGCTCGAAGTCAGTTAGGTTGGACACATGGATGATGCTTGCATGCTGCTCCATAGATCAAGCCTGAGCTTGAATTTCTATGCTTACTAACTTTTGAGCATCTCTTGTTCCTGTTGTTAGAATCTTTGTCTGTTAGAAAGTTCCCTCACAGGCCAGGTGTGGTCGCTCACGCCTGTAATCCCAGCACTTTGGGAGGCTGAGGCAGGCAGATCACCTGAGGTCAGGAGTTCGAGACTAGCCTGACCAACATGGAGAAACACTGTCTCTACTAAAAAAGTACAAAATTAGCTGGGTGTGGTGGTGCATGCCTGTAATCCCAGCTACTGGGGAGGCTGAGGCAGGAGAATTGCTTGGACCAGGGAGGTGGAGGTTACAGTGAGCCAAGATTGCACCATTGCACTCCAGCATGGGCAACAAGAGTGAAACTCCGTTTCAAAAAAAACAGGAAAGAAAGTTCTCTCACATTTTATAAACTTCCACACTTTTATTTTTTCATGCAAGAGAGCTCCCTAGAATATCAACCTGCTGCTCTTCCCTCACTGCACTTTCCTAAGTCATGTCCAGGTTAACTAGCCTGAGTTCTTACACTGCAGTTTGGGTAGATGAAAGTGGTCTTGGATCATATTGCCACCTGTATTAGTTTCCTGTGGCTGTTGTAACAAATTTAGTGGCTTAAAAGAACAGACATTTATTCTCTTGTAGTTCTGGAGTTTAGAGTCCACAATCAAAAGGTCAGCAGGCCTCTACTCCCCTGGGGCTCTAGGGGAGAATTCATTCTTTGCTTCTTCCATCTTCCTGAAGTTCCAGGTGTTCTTTGGCTTGGGCTGCATAACTCCAATTTTGGCTTCTGTCTTCACATGGCCTTCTCCTCACTGCATGCTACTCATCTTTGTGTCTTTTATAATGATACTTGTCATTGGATTTAGAGCCCACCCTGATAATCCAAGATGATCTCAACTCAAGACCCTTGATTTATAAGTGCAAAGATACTTTTCCCGCATAAGGTCACATTCATAGTTCCAGGGAATAGGAAGTGGTCATATCTTATTGCAGGTTACCATTCAACGCAGTGGTCCTTAAACTTTAGGAACTATGAACCCCTTTGAATAATCTGATAAAATATATGTGATTTTTATTTATAGATGAGTACGTATGTGCCATTAAGCACTTTTTTGTTTGTTTAAAATTTAAGCAGATTCATACTTCACCACCACTACCAAAGCCCAAACATGTGCTGTAGATTCAAACACTCAGTCTATATCCTTCTTGAATGGTAACAGTCAAAAGCAACCACAATTTTCCTGGTGATCTGGTTAATGTAGGAAAAAACAGGTTATTGCCTCTTTGGTTCTAGACAATACATATAATTCTGTTAATGCATTTCAAGATCACGTTAAATATTTTATGTCTCCCTGAAGTGTTCACATTGTGTGTGGAAACTCTTAAGCTGCTATTATTATTACTATTAAACCTGAAAAGTACCAAGCCCCATTTCTTTTATCTGGTACTTATGTAATTACCATGGAGAGGATCTAGCTAACATTTCTCTAGGTTACATCACACCTTATTAAATTAAGCCTATCTCTTTAGTCTGTCACGACCTTATTGAGTCTTGCTTCTGCCATCGAGCATATTGAGGGCTTCCTCCAGCTTTATGTCATCAAAAAATTCAATTTCCAATGATGACCATTATTTTCACGTCTTCAAGTCGTTAATAAAAATGATGAACAAGAAAGAGCAGACAACAGAACCTTGCAGCGGACTACTCACACCTCCCTCTTGGTTGATTTTAATGTCTTCATTAGGTACTGTTCAGCCACATAATTTTACCAAGCACCTGGCTCATATTTTCTCAATCTTTTTGTCAAGATTCCTATGACAGACCCTGTTCAAATGCCATGCTGGTATCCAGGTAAATCATGTGCTTCACATTTTCCTCTTCTGTCTGCCTAGTAACCTTTTAATAGAAAGGAATGTGATTAATCTGACATGACGTTTTTTGTGATCCAGGAAGTAAATTTGAACTATGTGGAGTCAACAGAAATATATGGTTTAGCATCATTAACATCCTGCACTAGTAAGTCTTCCAATCAGGGAAGACTTACTGCTGGAAGTGGTATCTGAATGTGAGAGTTTTGAAGGCTGGATAGAGAAAAAAAAGATATCCGTCAAGGTCTCCTCCCACTGTTTTTGTTTGTTTGTTTCGTTTTCCCTTGATGAGGCTTATCAGTTTATCTGTCGTCTCTTCAAACAAGCAAAAATGTTTGATAAGAGAGAGCTGTTTTGTTAAAGATTTAAAATGGACTGACCGCTATGTAAAATGAATTTAGAGCTAAGAAATGGAAATACCTTAGTGGATGACCTGGCATCGATGAATTGGATTTGGAAACCACTGGATTTAGCAAGACTACAAGAGAACAGAGAGAACCCAGGGAGAGGGAGTTAGGTTTGCTTTGCTCCACAGTGTCAGCTGCATATGTTGGGTATTCTAGGCTCAGAGTTTCTCCTACCCCATGCTGAGCTTAGATCCACACAAAACCCATGTAGTTTTACTAAAGGAGAGATCCTGTCTCTCTTTCAAAGTCTGCTTAATTTTCTTTTAGATAAGCCTCTAAAAGGTTTTATTTAACTTTTATCTGAAGCACATTCAAAATTGATCCTGAGATGTATTGTAAATTGGATGATCTACAAAAGCAACTCTATATTCTTCCTCATTTCACAAGTTTTGTCAGTCTCTACCTTTCCCATAAGCATCCTCATCTTTTAGAGAGCATAAGAAAATGACCCAGGAAGAGAGTTAATCTTGTAGGTGTCACCATAACAGTATCTGAACTTGGGCAGAGGAGAATCCAGGGCTGGTAGTGTGATTAAGTCTTGCTGAAATGGAAGCCATCCAATTCCTTGAAAGACTTCAGTTGTTTTAAGTTCACAGCATGATCGGTCTCCCCTTTACATCACTATGATAGATGTCTTGCATTGTAATTGCAAGACACGCCACCCGAGTAGAGTATGGATGATCAGTCTTTTTTTTTTTTTTTCCATTTTTCTAGAAACAATTGATCATTCATATTTATAGGGCAATCAACTGCTGGGCTTTGAAAAGGTCAGTATTGATTATCTAAGTCACAGATGGTGTGCTTCTTTACTATACATAAATATGAGTTCCTTTTATGAGTCTGCTGTGATTCTTTTTTCTTTTTAAGGAAGGAGAAGGGAGGGTAGGTATTCACGTGCATTAAACAATGGAATTTCAACTAACACACTTAAATTCAACTAGGACTTTGCAGTTGGCAAAGTTGTACTTTAAATTAGCAAATTCATTCCTTCTACCCCAACACATATACTTACAATCCACTTTACAGATGAGGAAACTGAGTCCCTGTCCGTGGACATGGGTAGGCAAAATGCCAGTGCTTGCATTAAGGAGAAATGGGAAGGCTGTGTATCTAAATCTGAACAGGGGTTTTATATGGGTGTTGAGTTTGGGACTACCGGTCCCAATTTTTTTTCTTTACTGGGCTTTCTGTATTTTAAATGCTTCCTGTAATAGGCATATATTACTTTTGCAATTTAAAAAATGGTTGATTTAAAACCCACTGTGAATGACATGCCAGTTGATTGAATTGTATGGATAGTGGGCTTTCTCCTTAATGGCCCTCAAGGAACTCACTTTGGAAGAATAACTAAAGTCCAGGCTGCAGTGAATCTCTATCTCCTTCCCAGTTTCTGTGCATTAGTGACTGACTATGGAACTTTCTCCCCTTGTGTCTCCCACTCCTCCCCTAAACACTTAGAGTTTTTGGCCACTTCAGCCTCCGCTCCGAATGGCAATTGGTGAAAGTGGACTACAAATCTATCTTCAGCCGGCATTGCACCAAGGAGGACTATCAGACCTGGCACCTGCTCAATCAGGTACACACCCCAGGGAGTTGGAGTGCTGGCTTTGAGGAGGAGGAGCTAGTGCAAGCCCGATTGGGTCTTATCTGAGCCTTCCTATTTAGGGGAGGAAGGTAGTGGGTCATCTGAGGATGTGGGTGTGGATTTGGAGAAAAGGGTGAAACACACTCAGGTCCAGTAGGGCCAGATGATATTTAGGACTATCTCGCACCCTGGGATCCTATCTACTAATTGAGGTCACTGAGCTGCCTGGGGGAAAGGTGTTGATGATAACCTGGGATTTTAGCTCTATCCATGAAGAAATGAGCTTTTTACAGCTAGAAGGCCTCCAAGAGTTGCTCATTTTATCTGCCAATGTGGAGGGCGAGAGCATTTCTCAGACTAGCCTGAAATAAGGGACCCAGAGCACTGGGAACAGGTCCACTGAGAAAAGGTGTCAGGGTGGGTAGGTCTAGCAATGGTAGATATTTACTGCTGTGAGAAATAGGCAGACTTCTGCTCCAGAACCACTGGATCCTTGTAATTTGTATCAACTTCTCCTTTCTTTGTTCTTGACTGGGAATTAAGATTTGGGCATGGTCGTTTATCATAGAGAAGGAACATTTTGGGTCAACTTCAATTTCCCTCTGAAGACAATGTGAAAAATGTGCCAGAAATGGGCTCCTTTCCACTAGAATTGCTACTGAAGCCATTTGGGCAAATGTACCTGGTGGTCTGCAAAGATGCCTGGAGTCCTTACATTCTCTATGGAGGTGGAGCAGAAACGGGATGATGTAGACATCACTGGCTTGGGTGGGTGGAGGGTAGAAGTGGGCCCACCTTCCATAATGTTCCTTTTATGTGAGTAAAAGATTAGCACTTTTATTCTTGAAACTCCTGGATCATTACTGAGAATGAGACTGCTACATAAAGTACCTAAATGAGAATGAACAGGCTAATGCTTCTTGTTGACAACTGGTTTATTTCACCACCTTTTTGTTTTTCTGTCTCTCACACTATGGAATTTCTCTCTAAGGGAGAGCCTTGTGTCATGGGAGAAAGGAAAATATTCAAGAAACGTAAGCCAGGAGCTCAGTGTGCCCTGGGCCGAGACCACTCAGGATCAGTGGTCTCAGAACCCTGTGTCTGTGCCAATTGGGACTTCGAGTGGTGAGTTGTTTGGCATTTCATTACCAATTCCAACCAGGTCTTCACCTGTCTGTGGGGTGGGGTGGGGTGAAGATGAAGTTAGGAGAGGAAGCATGACCCAGAGATAGGAGGTGTATCTGCTGGCCTGTGGGCCCAACCATCCCAGTTACTGGGCCAGATGGGAAGTCTGCATTCCTGGAAGGAGGACAGGCTGAGGCATTTTCACAGAGAGAGTCACTGCTCTATCAGAGCAGCATCTCTCGGGGGGCTTCTTCTCATCTACACTGAGCAGCTGTATTGGAAACTACTGGAGAAGTTGTGCTGGGCATTGACAGAGGTTAGAGAGCTACTGCCTTGCTGTTGCCTCCAGCCACATACACTCTCACTGTGCTCTTCCACGTGACCTCTCTCTTATTTCCTTTTTCTCCCCCTAATAACAGCAATGGAGAACAACCTTAAATCTCACTTAATGAAATTCAAATGTCACCTATAGACAATTACTCCCAAATTTCCGAATATTTACCTCTAGCCCTGGCCTCCCCCTTCTCTTGGTTGGACACATATGTGTCTGGCTATCTACTCAGCATTCATCTCCTCTTGATTCACTGTCAGGGATATCAAACTTAAGGCAGCCAAAGCAAAGCTTTTCTTGAATCCCCTTCATTGGAAGGAGTCCCTTGCCCAGTTTTCCTAATTTCAATAAAACACACAGCTATCCACTCAGTTGCCAGAAGGGTTTGGTTTCTCCTTTTCTTTCACTGTCAGATCCAGGCCATCTGCAAGTCCTTGCAGTTTCTACCCCCAAAACACATTCTAAGTCAAATCACTTCTTTCCATCTCTCAGCTGTCTGTATCACTCCAGGAATCGAACTCTCTCCACGTCCACCCTTGTCACTTAAAATTCATTCTCCTCACAGCAACCGAGATGGTATTTTAAAAACTCAAACCATATCTTATCACTACTACACTTAGAATACTCCAATATCTTCCCCCTCACTTAAAATCTAATCTTTCCTTAGTTTCCTCTATTGTAGGTGATTTAGCCCTGCAATTACCTTTATGTCGAAATTCCTTACTGTTCTTACCTCATTCACTGTATTGCAACCACATTATCACCTCCTGCACCTTTATTAATCCTGGCTCATTCCTAGCAGAGGGAGCAGAAAATGCAAGAATTTCTTCCAAATCTTAGTATGGCCGACACCTTTGAGTCACTCATGTCTCAGCAAAAATATCAGCTTCTCAGAAATGCCTTCTGAGACCACCTAATCTCACCTATACCCTGGCACAGTCTAGCATATCCCTGTTTTATTATCTCCTTAGTATTAATTGCCATACAAAATGAACATGTTTTTGATTGTTCTACCATCACCTATCTCTCCAGTAGAATGTAAGTGCTGGGAATGCAGGAGTTTTAGACTTTCCTTGTTTCTGCATCCACAGCGCCTGGCCCGCGGTAAACATTCAATAAAGAGTTGTAGCATGTTTCTGAACATTGTTCCTTTTAGGAGGGTCAAAAATCTCCCCAATTCTGGGAATGGGTACATAGCACTCCGATCCCAGCTGGATGAATTCTTCCCCTGCATCACAATAAAAAGCTAAAGTTCAATTTGATTATTTTGGTAGCCCATCTCTGTCTTTGTTAAAAGACAAAACTAAGGGCTTGGGCATTGGCCTCTAAACTTGGGAGGGGCAGGGCAATGATGGAGCTGCATTTGGGCTTCCCTGGCATCAAATAGTCAAAGTAAGTCCAAGTGGGCACAGAGCAGCTGCCCCTGACTGGCAGCCTCACTTCTTCCAGCCTCATTTCATCCAGCTGGTTTTTTAGCTTGATTTGTACTAGAAACTATCCTTTGTTTCCCACTTTCTGCTAGGAATATAACTGGAAGCCAGAGGAGTGACTCTGCTCTCCACCTGTTCTTTATCCTTAAACTCATACCTAGGAAAGCAGGGCTTCAGTGAAATTCATGAAAATGAGATATACTAAATGTAATTTAAGTTTGACTAGCAGAGTCCTTTCTGTGACCATTTTGAGCCCTTGGCAACAAAGTATATTTTCACATTGTGAAAAATATTTTCAATTATTAATCACAATTAAGCAAAAATAGTCACAGCAATGAGTGCAGTAGGCCACTCAAAATTATGGCTTGTGACATATTGATGTCAACCTGAATATTCAGAATATTAATTTCAGGCTTCCTTGTGTCCTTCTGCAGACTAACTCCATTAAGGCACACTGTCTTTGAATTTGTCATGATACATATTCTCCTGTGTCTCTGTGTGCCATAATAGACCCTCACCCATTGTTGGGTAGCATCACAAGTGAGAAGAAATAAGAACTGTAAAATATTTTCTCATCAGTAATTCCATTAACATTTACTGGTCTGGGCAAAAATTCTAGCACTGATAGTCACAGTTTTTGACCTTGGCAAGTTTTCTTAATCTTTGTGACTTCGTCTCTATAGCTGCAAAATAAAAATACATGACATCTACCGCATTGGGTCCTAAGGAAGAATAAATGAATTCATATATTAATATACATCATTAATATAGATAAGGCATTTATCCTACTGATGTATAACATAGAAATACAACATAGGCTAGCTATTGCTGCTGCTGTTGATGCTGTTGTTATTCTTACACCCTAGGGTTAAGTGGTCCCTATGGTATTTTTGGAAGTAAACCAAAGCTTATACATCCAAATAAGCACTGTTTTCAGAGTAGGATCTTGGGGTCTGATCCATTTACTTCAGTACTGGTGGCATTGCTCAAAGTATTTCTGAACCCTTCTTTAGGGAGTGCTGTCAGAATCCATCTATAAGTAAAGCACGGTGGGAGAGGTGAGGGGGAGCCTTTACACGGCCTTCTGTGGTTCTCATACTTGCACTGGTAGAGGTACCATGTGGATCCAAGACGCTGTAATGTCAGGATCTTTATTATTGCCTTTTAATGAGAAGAAACGTCTTGGATATAGGTTACTTGATCCAGGTTACATCCCTGGGAGAGAATGAGCTGGGGTTCAAGTGCAGATTTAGTTAAATTCCACATTCTCTCCTCTACACCCTGCCATTTCTCAAGAAATCAAACAAGTCTTTATTATTTTAGATTCATTTTGCTTCAGAAAAAAATAAAGTTTCCAAGTTTACTTACTCTAAAATTAAAACTCGTCCCCAAAGGACTTGGGTTTACTGCTGTTGATGAAATATAAGATAGAATGTTTCCTCAACACTAAAACAATTTCCGATGAAGTAGTTTTGACCATTGGTACTAGAATCATAATAGGTGTATGGTCTCCAAAAATATTTTATAGATTTTTTTTGATATATAATGTGGTGTATGTTTGCATTTTTATAGCTAATCACACCTCATATTAAAAAGAATATAGAGAACCACTTGAGTAAAGTAGAGAAGTAGACAAGGCCAGATGCTCAGTTTGTGGTCATAATCTCAGAACACAAACAAAAAAAAAACTCACACGACCTATAAAGTTTTTTTTTACTACTACTGAGTAGGGGAGAAGTTGTTTTTGATTACTGAAATTTCTGAATTATTTACAGTGATTTTTTGGGGGACAATGAGACTGAATATTTGAAATTGTCTTCTTGTTTTTAAGTTAACTTCAATAAGCATAGTGATTTGTTAAAAGATACAGTTTTTCCAACAAATACAGTTTGTCTGTTTGCTGGTCTTTAATGCTAATGCTAGAAATCAGCATGTGGCGTATAGCCTTGTCCCCTTCTCAATGGTCCTCTTTAGCCGGAAGTATTATTAGCTAAGGCATCTGAAATACCCAGTGCAGTTAGTACCAGTGATTATCATGCACAGTCCATTTAGATGTTTCCCTAGGCCAAATCAGGGCAGGTTCATTTGATTGATCTAGGAAAAGTTCAAGCCTCAGAGACAGCAGAGAGAGGGTATCACCTAGTTCAATCAGTTTGGGAGGGAAGAGTAAAGGCTGGGAAGGATGAATTAAAGTCTTCACTTTGGTGGAAGAATTGAGGAATGCAACCTGGATTCACAGAGGGAAGATATTTTCTATCTCTGTCCTTCTTCTGCAAGAAAAGAGAAGGTTTTCTAGATTCTCAGAACATTTATTTGTAGCAAAACATTCACTTCCACAACTTTCTCCAGAGCGAGTACCAGTAATAAGTATGAATTCTGCATAAAGATTGATGTTTCAACATAAGAGCCTCATAAATCCACCAGCCTCAAGCGAACCCTAGAGAGCCACTTTGCAGCAACTTCCATCATGGCGCTGGAGAAGGACCAGGAACAAATCCTTATTGAGAGTAAAGGTTGTTAGAGACCAGCAGGCAGTCAGAAAAGGTGCAAGAGGGGGCTCCTCTAAAGTCACACGAAGGCTCTTGAGAGGGATTAGCCCTCCAGGAGACCTGAATTCACTTGTTCAGTGAGAAACGAGGTTGAACCAGAGATTATTATGCCCAGGAGTTCTTTTCTTTCACTCATTCATCTAACTTCTCACTCGACAAAAACTTTACTGAGCCCCTACTATGTAAGCAGATGTTTTACCACATCTGTGAGATGAATTATCTTAATCTTCTCAATGGACTCCCAGAAGGAGAGTCTGCTATTACAGACATTTTACAGATAAAGGAATGGAACACAGAGATGTTAAGTAATTCACTCAGGATAATATTATTCTGACTTCAGAGTCCTGAGTCTTAGTATGTATTACTGGCTACCTCCATGTCCCATATGGCACTACATCCACAAAGCAAGTTTATTGAGTGGTGATGTAGAAGACAGGGGAGGAGATTTGGGGGTGTCACAGCACATACATTCAAATGTATCCAAAGTACATTAATCTAGTGGTTCCCCAGAGTAAGCTTGAGTACTCTGCCTATGGAGCACAAGCAAGGATGTGTTTCCACAGTGGACAAGTCAGAGGATAAACAAGACAATAAACAACATTGTTATTTACAAAATATACAAAATTTATAAAATATACAAAAGAGTTATTGCACTAAAAGAAGGCATAGCAGAAAATAATGAGTATAATTAAATGCTGAATTTTATGGTCCAAAGCTATCATAGTCAATGTGGTTATTTGAGTTAAAATGAAATAAAAAATGTTATTCCTTCATTGCACTAGTTAGGGGCTACCATATTAGCTTAATATAAGATATTTCTCTTATCATAGAAAGTTCTATTGAACAGCACTGGTTCTGACTGTATGTGCTATAGATACACAAAACAAAGAGAACAAAAAGATCACTGTGAACTGAAGTAATCATGGAAGGCTTCCTTCAGGAGGTAGTGGTGGGACTATGTAGACTTCCTGCTGAGGAAGAAAAGGAAAATAGGCAGTACTTCAAAGAAATAAATAACAGACTAAGAAAACATAAACCTAAAGAAAACATTAGATTAGGAGAAATATTTGAGGAATGATTGTTGGATTTTCCAAGCATTTTCTGAAATAGTTGGGATATAATTGTAATTTTTCTTTGAGACTGTATTTGGGCTTATGTCTTAGCTAAATGATGATGTTAATGATTAATCCATTGTTTTTGTTGCTGTTGGGCCTGCTTGTGTTTGTTGAGTGCTCACTCCATGCCTACCAAGAACCTCTATCTGCCTAATCCCAAACCTACCATGCTATCCTGCCTGCTGAAGTGGAACAGGGTGCCTGTAGATCACTAGTACTGGAATCTCAACTGGCAGATGGGAGGATGGAGAAATGGGAATCAGGGAGGCTGTGATATGGCTATGAGTGGTCTGAGAGCCCCTGCAGCTTGTCTGGAAGAGACCATGACTTCTTGGTTAGCTCCAAGAGTCTCAGAATGTCATTCCTGGGGACTAGGGCCCTCCTTAATGAGCCAGTGGGTGCCCTATGGGATTGGACTCATGCTGAACAGGGATCAGGAGTCTCCATTATCACCTCTGCCACTGTCAGCTGTGTACAATCTTTGGCAAAGTCATTTCTCCTCTTTTTGCTTTTCTTTTCCAGTCTACCAACTTAGGAGACTGGATCCAAGAATAAAAGTATCCCTTCCTATTTTGGCATGCAGAGGTTTATTATTATTATTATTATTATTATTATTATTATTATTTCTAAACTGTCCTGGCTATCCCTCCTTTAGAATCTAAGCCTTTTCCCTGGATGGGATTTGGAAGACATACAGGTTCCCGGAAATGAAAAAGTTTTAGAACTTCTAAAGCTGTTGTAGTTGAGAAAGACATAGAGGTGACTTATTTCTTGAAGGAAAATGTGTGTGTGTTTGCAGAATCTGCAGCAGTAGACTTCCCCGAGGCAAATCAAACTTTCTGGTGCATTCTGTCCAAACCTCACAATTCAACAGAAAAACGCCTTTCCCCAGGAAGCTGGAGAAACAGCTGGAGCTGCTTGTTTTTCTAAATCATGCAGACTTCGGAGCTGGGAAGGAGGTTGGGCTGTATGAGATATTTTAATATACATTTAGGAGAAATTAATGAAGAAGTCCACAGCTTGGAGGCAGCCAGTTTCCACTAGTGTTGTTAAATATTAATGAAATTCTTTTACTCTTTGGGGCAAAGCAACATGCCTGGTGCACCTTTTAAAATTACTGCATAGCTGACAGGTAGCAGAGCTGAACAGAACTGCTAAACATGGTTATATTTAGCAAAGACCATTAAGATGTTTCTTTCATTCTTAAAATTGCTTGAGAGAGAGCACCCTTCCTTCATAGATTACCAGTAATCCCTAGGGTTAGTAGGACATTCAATAGATTTACCTAAGAAAACAACTGGAGAATTTTTGATAAGTAGTAAGGATACACCACAGCCCAATATTTCCACAGATAAAAAATGCTTAGAAATAAGTAATTCAGGCCAGGAACATGGGCTCACGCCTATAATCCCAGTACTTTGGGAGGCTGAGGTGGGCAGATCACTTGAGGTCAGGAGTTTGAGACCAGCCTGGCCAAACGGCAAAACCCTGTCTCTACTAAAAATACAAAAATTAACCGGGCATAGTGGTGGGTGCCTGTAATCCCAGCTACTCTGGAGGCTGAGGCAGGAGAATCACTTGAATCTGGGAGGCGGAGGTTTCAGTGAGCTGAGATCGCGTCACTGCACTCCAGCCTGGGTGACAGAGTGAGACTCTGTCTCAGAGAGGAAAAAAAAAAAAAGAGAAATAAGAGATCCAGTGGTGTACTTGTAAATATTTAACTGCTGGCTCTCTGGGAACTAACAAATTAATACTCCCTGATTAATGGTATCTGCTGATCATCATACATATTCCCATCATGGCAGATTTCAAACTACCAACCTGACATGAGTGAACGCAGAACTGGAGTGAGATAGCTAGTACCACAACATTATATAATATTCCCACCATACAGATAAGTGGATGTAAAGCACCTCAATAGCATGGACAATAGAATGATAGAATATTTTTATATAATATATATTATATATAATAATAAAATATAGCAATCAAGAATGTATGCTTTAAGTATTATCTTTGTAATATAATTTATGTAATTGAAATTTCATACAGTTTCATTTTTAATAGTGGCTTTAACAACCATTAATTAGCTTGCAAAATTTCTGAGATGTTAACTGCGAGCTCTCATGGGCTACTACAAGCTGGCACAACACTGAGTCCATACGAACTGTCAGACTGAGATCTCCAGTAGTTAATCAGAAGCCTTGACCAAAACATTTACTTGGCAGAAGTGTCTGTTTCTCCTTCCTTCTTTCCAGCTTCATTTAAACATGCCAATATAAGACTGATCTCAAGTTCCACCTTTCTATGTAGAAATCCATGATTCATGTCACATTAACTCCACAGGAATCTATTGGGCACTTGGGGCTACTCTCTGCAGTCCACATTGTAGCATCAGTTATGGGCCCACAGTCTTCCTGCAGAGATAGATGTAATGCAATCATGTAATGCAATGGGATAATTTTTTTTTCTTTTGAGATGGAGTTTCGCTCTTGTTGCCCAGGCTGGAGTGCAGTGGTGCGGTCTTGGTTCACTGTAACTTCCACCTCCTGGGTTCAAGCGATTCTCCTTCCAAGCCTCCCAAGTAGCTGGGATTACAGGCTCCTGCCACCATGCCTGGTGAATTTTTGTGTATTTTTAGTAGAGACGGGGTTTCACCATGTTGGCCAGGCTGGTCTCAAACTCCTGACCTCAGATGATCCACCCGTCTCGGCCTCCCAAAGTACTGGGATTACAGGTGTGAACCACTGTGCCCAGCTGCAACTGCTTTCTAATGTAATTGGAATTCATTTACCCAATAAATATTTAATGCCTGAAATGTCCTAGGTACAGTTCTAAATTCATATTGGCCAAAAACAAACAAACAAACAAAAACTGAAAATTATCCCTGCTCTTTTGTAGCTTCCACTTATAGTTACCAACAGGTTATGACCCCAGAGATTTTGTCTGGGGAAGCAGCGATGGCCTTCTATGACCTAGATATTAAAGAAGGATAAGTAGGAAACTACCAAACATAGAAAAAAGTGGAATGCTTCAAGCCTGAGGGATTACATATAGAGAGATAAAGAGGGTTGAAAAGGCTGGCTAGAAGTGTTCAGTTAAGAGTTTGATGAGAAGATAGGTAAGAAGGTGGGGTGGGGTCCGACTCGGAAGATATTGTGTACGATCTCATTAATCAATTGGTTCTTCTTAGCTCTGCTGTTTAGTGCTGTGTTGCACATGGTTTTATTCTGTTCTTTAGTTATGTTTGGGGTATGCTGTATCTCTCTCCCCCAAAGACTGAAAACCCTTTGAGGACAGGGATTGTCACACATTTTTAAGTTTTTTATTATTATTATTATTTTACAGGGCAGGGCACATAGTGAGTTGTAAATAGATGTGGAATTAAATTTAAATTTTTAGTCCCCTCTCCCCTTCATTCCTATTGTAGATATACACACAGAAAATTTGCCTCTGTTTTCATTGGACTTCCACAAAATCTTGGCTCAAAGAATATACAGGAAGCAGAAAAAGAAAGGAGTTGTGGGTTCTGAGAAAGCAACTTCTTTTCTGCTGCTTCATGTTTTATTAACACTTAATGGATTAGTATTTATATGTTCAGTTTATTTTGCCCCATCGGTGGGTTTCAGAAAACCCTAAGATGCTTAACTTAGAAACATGAATTCAGCCAAGTGAAGCTACCCTCAATGATCTCTGGTTGGCTACAAGAGCAATAATACCTTCTACCTACTTTATTGTTCTTCTACTTTGACATTTACACACCCAGCAGTCTTCTGAAACTCCAAGAAGTAGGGAAGCACTGTTTGGACTTCAGATAGGGGACCTCCTTTTCTACACTGCTCTGTTACTTTCCCATTTTGCATCAGGGACAAGAGGGGAAAGAAATAGTAGCGGACTTTCTTTCTTCATTTTATTATGGCTAGGATTTTAAAGAAACACACAAAAAGAGCTACAGTGTAGTTTTATTTTATTTTTAGGGAAATAGGGGCCTTTGTTTTATCTCGTCAGGAAAAGTTTGAATGGCTCTATGTGTCCATGTGAATGGACATGTATATACTTGTTTCAGAGAGGGTGAGTCATTGTCTTTGTTGTCATGTACTTATTTTAATAATTCTACTGTGACTTAAAATGTACTTTTACCAGCATCCTCCACGTTTACTCCCAAGCCAATGTACCTGCCACATTATTTATATCAGTACCTTTTTAAACCTAGAATTTCTATTTGCTAAGTTGCTATTTTGTTCTGTTGACTGGACTCCAAATGATATGGAACTATTTATAAAGCTAAAAGTTCGTTTTCAAAATATGAATATTTGCCCTCACTGGGGATATTTAAAACAATGTGTTATGACTTTCTGGATGGCAATAGGGACATGTATATGTTTGTGTGTGCCTGCGGTTATTTTAGCGTTTGTACATATATACCACTATGCAATATTCATTTTCCTGACAGTGACTATGGGTATGAGAGACATGGGGAGAGCCAGTGTGTCCCAGCTTTCTGGTACAATCCAGCATCCCCATCAAAGGACTGCAGCCTTGGTCAAAGCTACCTTAACAGCACTGGGTAAGTAAAACACCTACAGGAACTCAGCTCCCTGTTTTCCTGTTTCTCTAAACTAGGACCAAAGGAAATGCATTGCTATTGAATACAATGGAGTGAAGATGGAGTCTGTTTATAACAAATGGCATTTGAGGGGAAGTGAGGAGTTCTTTAGCTGAGAGTATCTTCTATTTGGGGAGCATCAGAAGAGATTTCTGATCAACCAGATTTCAATAACTTCGAATATTTGCTTATGAAAGACCATAGTTACTGTTTTGGTTAATCCTTCTCTTCTGGAAGGTCATGTAGTCTTATTCCTTGACACTCAAGTGAATTAAATTCATACAAGTGATGTGCAGATATTACACTACTCTCTAGTGAAAGATGAACTGAAACTCTGTGACACTGATGCTGAAAACTTAAAATGAAAATTCAAAAGTTCCATTCTAGGAATTCCTGGAATAAAAATGTCAAGGATCCCTTTCAGGAATTCTCAAATGACATGTGTGTTTATCTCTTTGTTCATGTATTAGTTACTCTTTCGCATGCTTGAAAAACATTTTCTTGAAGATTTGTTGTCTTGCCCTTTCCTTTGCTGCCTCTATAACCAAGAACGGATTTCACAAGTGGATGGGTGGTCTAAGACAGCACCTCTCAAATGTTAATGTGCCTATCAATCATCTGGGGATCTTTTTAAAATGCAGCTTCTGATTTGGGAGATCTGGGGTGGTGGGGAAATTTTTCCTTTCTGTGAGCTCCGATGTGATGTCGATATTGCTGGTCCCTGGACCAGAGTTGTTCTGGATGCCAGTGTTAACTCTCCCAATGGATCTTCTGTCATCTCAGTCAAGTTATTCATCTTCTTGATGCTTTTGTCATAGCTAGTTGTAACATAATCAGTTAGGTAGATAGGTTGAGTACTATCTACCTAACTGATGTCAACAAAGGAAAAAATATGATGAAAAAGAAGTGCTGACTGGTCTGAGATACTCTGAAATGCATGCCAACTATTTAGTTCTGGGAGGGCTATTCCTGGAGCCTGAGCTAAGGCTCAAGGATCTTTGCTGTTATTTAATTGTAGGAGTCTAGTTTAGGGACTTAAGGCATTCAAGTTGCAGATCCAACAGCATGAAGTTAAAGAGATTGTGGTGTCAGAGAACAAAGTGCCAGGAAGTTTGAGGAAAGGGATCATTATGCGCACAAGTTATTAGCTGGGCCACCAATTTCCCAGTCAGGGCCTAAGCTGAATGTGATTGCAGGTTAAAACAGAATTATAAAAGAATTGAATTAAAGCATTTCATAGGATCATGTGACATGTGTAGGTAGACCACATTTTAAGCAACTTAGGTATGCCAAAATCCCAAATAGCTAACAAAATAATTCAGGAGAATGAAAAGGAATGGCAATTAAAAAAAAAGAAAACAAATATGCTACAGATGTCTACCAATACCTCCAGATTGTGTAAATGTTGGCTTATGTTTACAAATCATCAACCAGCTTGAGTTAATGGCCAATTGAGGCTGAAAAAGAAGAGTAGATGATATCAAGTTTGTGTTAGGACATGGTACCCACTGAAATACCTATCATCAGTAAAAACTGAGTGTCTTGTAACTATGCATCCTGAGAAAGTATAAATTGATTACAAATCTTGACTGTCTAGACCAGCGATGACCAAATTAACTATAATATGAGGCATATATGTAATTTCAGATTTTCTAGTAGCCACATTAAAAATGTAAAAAATAAGGTGATATTAATTTTAATAATGTTTTCTTTAACCCAAAATTTCCAAAATATTATTTCAACTGTCACACTAATGATATTTCAAGTGCTCAGTAGCCACAAGGTGCGCTACCATATTGGCTACCATATGGACAAGTGGTGCTATGTTAACCAGAATAACTTTAGACCCATTATAAGCTCAGTTGACAAAAAAGATGTATATATGCAAGAAAATATATCATAATTTGATCTGAGACAGTAATGACATACAACATTAGCTTAATATCCCCTGGGATCCCTGAATGGAGGTATAGTTCAGCAGTGGGGTGGCAGGGGGTACCCAGGGAAAATGTCAGGTATGATGGAAGACTAATATCATTCAAAAAGAGTTATAAATTTCTCTGTTTTTGAAACCACCATAGGAAGGCAACATAGATGGATTTGTTAATTATTCTTGACATAGTGAGTGAAAGAAGACAAAATGTAATGGGCATGTAATGGTGATGATGATGGTGATAATAATGCTGCTGGTGATGATGGTGGTGATGGTCATAGTGGTGGTGTGTTTCTTTCATGTGGTTTTTTACCAGAACATTTGTTTTTTCAGTGCAGCCTTATAGATGGTCATGTGCCTGGAAATATGCCCATCATGCAGATCAGGGTTGTAGGAAAGCTCTTGGCTTGACTTCATATGCTGGGGTTGATGGGCAAGGAAGATGACATGGTGTCATTGTACATAATGATGTCCTTGTCACAGAAGGTCATAGTGCTTTGTCAGGTGATTTTCCCATGCCGACCTCCTCTATAAGATAATTTTACATAGTGGGATAGTGAGATTGAATAGGAGTTTCAAATCTGTGCTTCTAATCTGGAGTTTATGCTGAGTGGGAAATGAAATATTAGCAAGGTGAAAAAAAAATGTGCTCTGAAAGAGCCCAGTGGCTCCACAGAAAGGGCTATTAGGCATTAGGGGAAGGAATGATGCCCTGGAGGAATAGGGAAGATAGGAATCAGCCTCCTGATTAATCAGAGTTAGAAAAAGTCTGATGTTCTACCTGCTTTCTGGTACAGAGAAAGCTGGAGATGGCCTCTGGGAGATAGAAACAGGTCTGTCCCTCACAAGTAGAAGCACCTGCTTTTCCCATTTCCCGAGTCCAATGAGTCTGCCTCCTCTTTTGTTGTGTGAGTCAGACATTGATTTTTCTTGTCTGGTTTAGACACTGATCCAATCTGTGGCTCACCAGGTAGGATCAATAATAACGTTTAAGGAGCTACTCTTACCAAGATGGAGGGATAGCAGGTCCTCAGCATTTGTTCAGCTTCGTAAATGACTGTCTTTTTGAGACTTGGTTTCCAGGGGCTGCTGTGTGAAGCACCTGTTTTGCTCTTGCTCTCTTACATTCCCTTTATAACACACACACACACACATACAACAGCAACAACAACAGAATCAACACAAACCACTATCAATTGTCAATTCTACTTAGGTATCGGCGGATTGTGTCCAACAACTGCACAGATGGGCTAAGGGAGAAGTACACCGCCAAGGCCCAGATGTGCCCTGGAAAAGCCCCTCGGGGCCTCCATGTGGTGACGACCGATGGGCGGCTGGTGGCAGAGCAGGGGCACAATGCAACTTTCATCATCCTCATGGAGGAGGTAGGTGCTCAACTGGGTCTCTGAGGTCAGAACTCCCAACCAGACCATTCCCAGAAGGGAAGAAGAAGATCTTACATTCCCACAGACCCCTGCACCAAAGTCAATGGTGAGAAGCTGAAATTTCTGGAAAGAAGACAGACAAGGGTGAAAGAGGGCTTAGGGTATTTACTGACCCTCCTCCCTTTATCCCACAATAAAGACCCAGTCCGCAGTGGGAGCCCACTTGCCTCTGGAGCATGCAGATCTGGATATATTCTCCAGGGTCTCCATTAAAGTCTGCTTTGCTGAGAGAATATTTATTACCATAAGACCATAAAGTGTAAACTTGGCCAGAGGAAGGAAATGTGAATTTTATCTGTTGCTTTTAGGAGCCTCTTTTGCTTTATTCTGACCCTTAATCCCACTGATTAGAAAAGCCCACAAAGCTTTCACAAGGCCTTGAAAGTATGAGCATGAGAATGGGGAAGATTATTGAAATCCTTTAAAGTTATCTTTATAAAGAATGTTGTATTAGTTGCTTTTCTATCAGCTAGATGCTGTATTCTTTCACTTTTTTAGTGTCTTCTGAAATCTGGGCAGTAAAATCAGACTACGTACATTGATTCCAGTGTGGGAATATCTCTGTTGTCTGCTTCTTTTATAAGCTGTTGAATTGCTTCCTATACTAGGGCATTTTAGGCACTCTTTGCTGAGTGGTAGAGCAGGAAGGCTTGCTTGATTGACACAGCCCTCTAAATTTATATGCAAATTGCTCTGTGCTCTTGAGATCTTGAAAAGAAGGCAAAACAGGCCAGGAGTCATTTTTTTTCACAAGTATGAGCACTTCAGAAACCTTTAAAAGTCAGGAGCACACTGGACAGGGTGGTGAAGGTTCCTTATCCTGGGTTGACAGATTTCTCAGCCTTCACTCACAGCAGGTGCTTGAATTAAAGGACTTTAAGATTCAGAGGAGGTCATTATCACATTTCCACTAGGGAGTTTCCAGGACCACAGCTATAAAAACCTTCTCTTGAATGGGTGTGAAGAGCCACGATCTTATCCGTTTGAATTGCCTCCAGTTCATTTCCACTTTAATTTATATTCATAAACTCAAGGATAGTTGACATTGTGTGGGGGGCAAGAGAGTACCTATCAATATTTCATTCACATCTGGGCTGTCATGGGGGAAGAAATGGAAAGTGAAACTGTGATCAGTGCACATTCACTGGGCAGAAGGATTGGCTCATAATTCCAAAATGATGTATTTCTCTCTTTATTCTATCACTCATCTTCATATATGAACAGAGCAATGCTATTCTTCATATAGGATCTTTGTTTTGTGGTCAAGTGCATTGTGTTGATCCAAAGTGTTGGCCCAATATAATGGTGGGGTGGGGGGGTGGGGAACAAGAAGAATGAGGTTCAGCATAGGCCTTTAAGAAGCTAAATGTTGGCTTGGGGTGGTGAGATGCATTCACCTGAATCATTGGCATCATGTTACCAGGTAGTACACAGAGAGCTCTTTCCAAGAGACAGAGATATCTGTGAACTGGGATAATCTGAAAAGGCTTCAGGGAAGAGGAGGCTTAAGTAGATTTAGGGAAGTCCAAGGATAAGAGAACAAGGGTATAATTTGGGGTGGTATGCAGTATTCATCTGTAGAATGGGAATCGCCATCCTATCCCTGCTGTTGTTTTGCAGATGGCGTTATATAATATGTATTAAGTGAGTAGCATAATTCTGGTAACATAGCAAATACTCAAAATAGGAGCAATTACAACTATAGCATGGCAACTGAGGGCATTATTATTGAAACCAGACTGGGTCTGGAACCTGGTCTTCCTGTACTCACTATGAAACTTTGGTCTAACTACTTATTTTTGTCCCCAGACAAATGGGGACAAAAATACTTTCTATAATATGGAATTATGAGGAGACTGCTTGCTTGGCACTAATAAAAAAAAAACCTCGGTAACTATTAGCTGCTACTATGATTGCAATTATTATTATGACACAAAAGGAGAATTAAACTATGTATGTGAGGGAGTCAGTGAAACCCTTGGCTTCCCTTCAGAACTTTACAGAGGGTCTACCTTGCCCACTATTGTCAGTGTCATACCAACTCAGGTTGCCCCGAGCTTGGGCGATGAGGACAATAGGTCCATAGTGCCTGCCCGTAGTACCCTGCGGATCAGATAGGAGTGTGATCATTGTGTTGCAGGTGTTTCAGCCCTTTGGGAAAGACTATGGGTCATCAGAGGTTGATGCTGAAGCAACAGGAGGAAGCATCAGATAGGAGTCTGGCTGGACCAAGTAAATTGACCCGTCTGCTATGCCATCTTGCAGGGTGATCTACAAAGGACAAACATCCAGCTTGACTTTGGGGATGGGATTGCTGTGTCCTACGCAAACTTCAGCCCCATCGAGGACGGCATCAAGCACGTGTATAAGAGTGCGGGGATCTTCCAGGTGACAGCCTATGCAGAGAACAACCTTGGCTCAGACACAGCTGTCCTCTTCCTGCATGTGGTTTGTAAGTAGGAGGCACCATCCCCATTTTCCCTTTGTTCCCAGTTGGCAACTTGCTCTGTTCAGACTTCCTAAAATTCAGAGCTGAGCCCAGGTTCAGTGTGACTACTACAATTACCCAAACCAAATGGTGGAGATATGTACTCATCTGTGTTTCTGAGTATTGTGGTACTGAAATAGATTGATTATTTTGAAGTTCGGATAACATATTACCAACTGGGCCGTCCTTTTCAGCACCACTCTGCTCTGATATAAATGTGTGCGTGCACACACATTCAGGTAAAAGTCTCCTCTCTTCCTTTTGGAGAATCCTCAAAATGAAAAAGATAGAAACAAGCCATCTGGTTGATAGTCTCAGGCTCATTCTCAATCTATTATGAATGAAGACTGCACAAATCAAAGTCAACTGTTATTTGTGTTGTAAGAGCCAGAGAAGGATTAAAGAAACACGTTTAGATATTTTAAATTTAGAACTAAACACACACACAAAATTAATTTTTACATACAAGGTTACTGCAAGTTCATTCTGTTTTGACAATTCTAAGAACTCTCCAAAAATATTTTGTTGTGCTAGAATCTATTTCATTGCTATTGGCTGTTGCTTGGCACAAACCAAAAGAACAGTTGGTGTTCCAAAATATTTCATTTGTGCTGGATGCATTTTGTGTATTTTCTATTCTAGAATTTGATGCATGTAAACTGAAACTTTAATATTGTGATTTTAGGATGTCGGGTCGAGGAAATGTTGTCTTGGGGCTAGGATTGGTTTCCTACATGTGTATCAGTGATATTCGTGGGTCTAAGGACTTCCATGGTTCTTACTTACATACCCCACAATAGTTTCCAGGTAATATGCTACATATAGTGAAAACCATAAGTTCTGAAAGAGTCTAAGTGAAAACAAGGAGCACCCTCCTATTAACAACTCAGTGATGGCATCACTCTATTGTATAAACAACCTGCACCTTAAGAGGTCCCTGGCAAACAGTAAGCTAGCTAGTCTCCTGGCTCTCCAGTCACAATGCCGGTAAAGGGACCAAAAGTGGTAAGGGATGTGTGTGAGAGGAGACCTGGATTATGTAGCTCAGTCATGTCCCTAAAAATGCCAGGCTACATGGCCATGAGATAAATGATTTCATTTCTCAATCTCCTGAACTCCAATTTTTAAATGGCTTAATTCTGACTGCTACCTTGCCTCGTGGGGCTTTTGTAATAGTAAACACACAAAAAACACCCAATCATTCACTAATTAATTTAACAAAAATTTGTTGAAGTCTTAAAATGTGCAAGGCACTCTGCTAGGCACTGGGAGGTAACAATGCAGATATGGCCCTCCTCTTACAGAGTTTCCATTCTGGTGGGGAAGTGGGGTGCTGCTACAAATGAGCCATAAATAGGCAAAGTGGTGAGAACCACACCACATCAACTACAACCATTCTGTGTCAGAAGCACCAGGTCAGAAACCCAGGTGGGTGATGTGCACGGTGTTCATGAGCCCAGGCTTTAGAACAAGGGAGATCTGTGCTTGAATTCTGATCACATTCCTTGGTTAACTGTCTACTATTGGTCAATGTTCTTAGCCTTTATAAACCTCCAATTTCTTATCTTCATTGCTGGCTGGGCGCGGTGGCTCACGCCTGTAATCCCAGCACTTTGGGAGGCCAAGGCAGGCAGATCACAGGCTCAGGAGATCGAGACCATCCTGGCTAACACGGTGAAACCCGTCTCTACTAGAAATACACAAAATTAGCCAGGCGTTTTGGCACAAGCCTGTAGTCCCAGCTACTAGGGAGGCTGAGGCAGGAGAATCACTTGAACCTGGGAGGCGGAGGTTGCAGTGAGCCAAAATCACGCCACTGTACTCCAGCCTGGGAGACAGAGCGAGACTCCGTCTCAAAAAAAAAAAAAAAATATATATATATATATCTTATCTTCAATGCTTAGCTAAAAGGGAGGCTGTGAGAATCAAACTGGATGAGGTGTGCATGTGTTGGGTATCCCCAAGACCACCACCAGGTTTGGTGATTCACTAGGCAGACCCACAGGGCTCAGCTAAAGTTTCACTCATGACTATGATTCATTACAGCGAAAGGGTACAAAACAAAATCAGCAAAGGGAAAAGGCTCAGGGGGCAAAGTCTAGAGGAAACGAGGCAGAAGCTTCCATGAGTTTTCTTCCCACAAAGTCACACAGGACACTCCTTTATCCAGCAATGAGTTGTAACATGTATAAAAAGGCTGCCTAAAACAGAAACTCATTAGAGACTCAGTGCCCATAGTTTTTAATGGGGGCCAGTCATGTAGGTACCCTCTGCCTGGCATATACCAAAACTCCAGATTCCCAATGGAAAGCATTGGGAATAAACCATACTGTTTTCAAGAACAGTTTAGGCAGAGCGAACCACTCTTATCAGTTAACGGTTGACTGGATGTTCCCAGATACCAGCCTGGGGCCAACTTACATGCAGACCTTCCTCAGGACAGCAATTTCAGGTCCATGTTATCTTTTGGCACAGTGTGCAGAATGCTGCCTATCACCCAGCTTGGTGCGTGATAAATTAGAGTATTTACTAAGTACTTCCTATTAACTTCGTACCTGACATTTTTGCTGCGTTTAAAAATGAAGACAAAGAAGGAAAATGAACTTCACATTCCTCTATTCCAAGGACTTGCCCCACCCACATTTCTGATTCTGCCAAGAGTGGGCCTTGCCTTCAGGGTATGACAACCAATGTATCTTACTGGCAAAAAACACAACAGCAAGGAAGAGGTTTACACTGTGGCTTATGTGCATGAGGGAGGAAATGTTCCTTGAAACTTTTATCGTGCTCATAATTCCCTCCAAATCAATCATGGCTGCATTTTCCAGATAGTTTTTATTGTGGAGACTGCTCTTGGCCTTACCTTGGGCCATTAGCTAACAAAAGTAGTTGTTAGCTGCCCAAAATAACCAATCTCGCACAGATTATTAGATTTTTATCAAAAGGGGCACTATTTGACAGTGAGGAATTTAGGAGTTTTCTCTGTTCCTTCCTGAATCTGCTCAGCTCTCATCTCTTCTCATTGATCCTTGGTTTGTCTCCACATCAAAGCCCAGGGGTTCCTGGCTCAGAATCTTTGCCCTAAAAAAACTGCTATATGGTCGTGTTCCTTAGGATGATTTTTAACCAAACATGCTTGTCCTGAAGCTGAATAAATGCAAACATGAGTGATGGTCTTTCAAGTTGTGAACGCCACATCCTTTTTGTGTTTGGTGTGAGTTTATGGAGAAGGGGGTCTCCTTTTATCTTCTTGGGTATCAGAGGACCTGACACTGTCAGCTCTCACTGAGCCAAGGCCCCCAAGTGATAGAAAGCCAAGAAGA
Source organism: Pan troglodytes (assembly GCF_028858775.2). Lineage (NCBI taxonomy): Eukaryota > Metazoa > Chordata > Mammalia > Primates > Hominidae > Pan > Pan troglodytes. The sequence continues at coordinate 117,331,972 of NC_072406.2, forward strand.
AACTCAAGGCCATGAACCATAGCTGCATCATTGCTTAACTGTGGAAGATCCCAGGGTTCCCATGAGGTGTGTTGGGGAATGGGCTTCATGCTTTCTGGAGGATAGCAGTGAGAAAAGAAGCAGTGACTTTGAAAGTAAAAGGGTCCCCTAAAGGGGCCCCTTTTCTATCAGGAGAAAAATGAGAGATTTGAATCTGGGCATGGAGAAAGAAGTTTTTCATCTCCCCCCTTGGATGTGGACTAGCCAGGAGCCCCTCCCCACAGCCTCTTTCTCTTCCCCATTGATGAATAAAACACAAACTATAAAGGGACATAGATTAGGTAAACTCCTAAAAATGAGTAAATAAAGCAATGAAAGTATCCATTATTTTCCCACATCTTGTGCCTTTTTACTCTCATGAACAAACAAATCATACAAAAATAATAACCAAAATTTCCTTATTTAAAATAAGTCAACCTTCAACCAGACGTGTATCTGAATTGACAAAGTTGAAAGTGTTTGCTAAGAGAAATATTGAGATGCCACATGTTTGGGGTCAAGGCAGAGCGCTTTAGGCAGAAAGCATTCTCACACTGTAGATACTCTTCCTTTTAAGTATTCGGTTTTATTTTATTTTTAATTTTTGTGGGTACATAGTCGGTATATATATTTATGGGGTACATGAGATGTTTTGATACAGGTATGCAATGTGAAATAAGTACATAATAGAAACTAGGGCATCCATCCCCCTCAAGCATTTATCCTTTGCACATACACTGGCCTGGCTTGTCTCCCCACCCAAATAGCAGTCACTGTCCAAACACTTTCCCCTTCAACATAAAATTACCTATGACACAGAATATGTCCAGTTAGACTCAGGAGAATGCTCACTGAAGTCCTTAGAGGGACTACTACCCAATGACAGAAACAGTGATGGCAGTGGTGGTGGTCGGCAGTAGTGGTAGAAATCATGACATTCTTTCATTAATTGTATGGTACTTTAAACAACCACATAACACTTTCATGTGTTCTTATTAATATAAGGAAGGCAGAGCAAATGTTGTCCCTTATTTTTAGAACAAGGTAATAGTCTGTGTAGGATTACAACTCATAAGATAAAGGAAAAAATCATATGGGTACATTTGTGCCAGAGTTGAAATGAGAAACACTCATCTGTTTTCTTCCCTTTGAACTGACTTGTCTCCAGAATTACCAGGGAAGCAAATAAGGACGGCTAGATGGCCTGAAAAATGCTCCACCAATAAGAATTCAAGGTCCCCAGGCTGAAGAGATGTCTTTGCTACAGTTGTGGCTTAAGAACTTTGTATAGGCCGGGCGCGGTGGCTCACGCCTGTAATCCCAGCACTTTGGGAGGCCGAGGCGGGCGGATCACGAGGTCAGGAGATCGAGACCATCCTGGCTAATACGGTGAAACCCCGTCTCTACTAAAAATACAAAAAATTAGCCGGGCGTGGTAGCGGGCGCCTGTAGTCCCAGCTACTCGGGAGGCTGAGGCAGGAGAATGGCGTGAACCCGGGAGGCGGAGCTTGCAGTGAGCCGAGATCGCACCACTGCACTCCAGCCTGGGCGACAGAGCGAGACTCCGTCTCAAAAAAAAAAAAAAAAAAAGAACTTTGTATAGAAATCACTTCAATTACTTGTTCTTATCAAATTGATGATGGTGGAAACCAAGAAAATGTGCTCTGACATAATAGGAAGAGATTTACATATTTTAGTTGGATTTGTTTATGTAGGAAGGATTAAAGAAGAGAAAGAAGGAGGGAGGAAGACAGAAATATAGAAAGGAAAGTAAGGGAAGGAGTTAGGAAAGGAGGGAAAAAGGAAGAAAAAATCTTGCAGTGTTAAAAAACTATTTACCTCTCAGATGCAACACCGATACCTTAACGCCTTTTTTTTTTTTTTTTTTTTTTTTTTTTTAGTTAACATGAAGTTTTGCTCTTGTCGCCCAGGCTGGAGTGCAATGGTGCGATTTTGGCTCACTGCATCCTCCGACTCCTGGGTTCAAGTGATTCTCCTGCCTCAGCCTCCCAAGCAGCTGGGATTAAAAGCGGCTGCCACCATGCCCAGCTAATTTTTGTATTTTTAGTGAAGACAGGGTTTCACCATGTTGGCCAGGCTGGTCTTGAACTCCTACCTCAGGTGATCCACCCACCTCAGCCTCCCAAAGTGCTGGGATTACAGGTGTGAGCCACCGCGCCCGGCCGCATTAACACTGTTTCATCAGCTTTGTCCTCTTCTCATTTTAGTTTGGAAAGTAAAATCCTCACTTATTGCCTAGGGTGTGTTCATGTATATTCTTCTACTTGCTAGTTTAGAATATCATGCTGCTTATATCAGTTTTCTGAGGGAAAAAATAAGAAGCTTGGTTACCTTTCTGCAAGCAGATTTCTTATTATTTGGGAACCTGGCATTTGTTTCTAGTTTGATTTAGGGAGATATACTTTTCCCTGTTTGGAAAACAGCCTTGCCAGTTTCTGAATGACACCCACTGTGTACTGCAGATGAGGAGGCACAATGGCCAATTGTTGAAGGAGATGGAAACCCATTAACAATCAAGAATAATGGAAGAGCCTTCCACACAATACTCTGACCCCAAATCACAATACAGGCTAATCATCAATAACAAAATAGACTGCTGTTTATCTTCCCATTTATTGGCTAAGTGTCTAGTAAATCAGCTTTGTCCTTGTATTAGAGGTTCATAAGCATCTGTGGTTAGACTTATCAGATGTAAATTTAGTTCAGATGCCACTCAAAAAATCTGAAACTTGATTTGAGTTCCCTGTTATATTCAGTGCTTCATTTCAAGAGTGTATACACACCTCCCAATGTATATGGTTTTGTGACCCTTCCTTTTTTACAGGAGATGCTAATAGAATTTAAGGTTAAGAATCTAGGGGTGTGATACAGTTTGACCACATCCAGAGTATAAACACTGACTTTTTTTTTCTGTTTCCTTAGGTCCTGTGGAGCATGTTCATCTCCGAGTTCCATTTGTTGCCATAAGAAATAAGGAGGTCAACATCAGTGCAGTCGTGTGGCCCAGTCAACTGGGGACCCTTACCTATTTCTGGTGGTTCGGCAATAGCACAAAGGTTTGGCCCTTTCTGATTGATGTCAAATTAGATCTGTACTGAATGCTCCTATGTTGCAGCTTTTATGTGTCTATTAGGGGGCACTGAGAATGCAGGCAATAAGAGGTACTTAATAAACCTATGAGCCCACAAAATTGAATAAAACATACCTCTTTACACCAAGTTCATTACTTTATTAGGGAAACTTCAAATAATCCTAAGGAAGAAAGAGTGCTTTGAGAAACTCTGCAAACCTGCATGTTCTTGCTTCTCTAATCTAAAATTTCATTCGTTCCATTTTGCTTTAATCTTGGCCTTGGCCTGGTTATATAATGTCAGAGAAGTTACTTAGCATCTCTGAGATTAAGTAGCCCTATCTGTCTAGATATCTAAATGTAGGGTTGCCAAAATTAAACAAGATAACCCAGGTAAAGAATCTTTATCAATACTTACTAGCTCTTCTAGAAATGCTAGCATTCTTTTTAGGCAAGGTACTGAGGTTGCCACATCTCAAAGAAAGGAACAAAAGAGGCCAAACTCTGGACTTGCCATATACTCCCTACTTCCAGCCATGGTGATGGCAACACCTGTGTCAAGCATGACCACAATTGTATGATAGAAGCTGGGAGCAATTTGGCTGAGAATTCCTCAGAGGTAATGTTCTTCTCTATTCCTGTTTTATAACGAACACTTCATTTTTGAGGAGTTGTAAGTTCACAGCAAAATCAACAGGTGGTACAGAGATTTTCCATATATCCCCTGCTTCTACACATGTATAGCCTCCTCCGTTATCAACATCCTCCACCAGAGTGTTACATTTGTTGTAATAGATGAACTTACATTAATACATCATTATCACTCAGAGTCCATAGTTTACTTTAGATTCATTTCTGGTTTTGTAGATTCCATAGGTTTGAATAAATGTATAATGGCAAGAATCTACCACTATCGTATCAAAAAGAAGGGTTTCACTACCCTGAAAATGCTCTGTGCTCCACCTATTCATACCTGCCTCCTCCTTAATCCTTGGCAACCACTGATATTTTTACTGTTTCTGTAGTTTTGCCTTTTCCAGAATGTCATATAGTTGGAATCATATAGTATGTACTGTTTTCATATTGGCTTCCTTCACTAAGCAATATGCATTTAAGTTTCCTCCATGTCTTTTCATGTCTTGATAGCTCATTTCTTTTCAGTGCTGAATAATATCCCATTGTCTGAATGTATCACAGTTTATTTATCCATTCACTCATTGGAGAGCATATTGGTTGCTTCTAAGTTTTGGCAATAATGAATAAAGCTGCTATAAACATTCATGGGCAAGTTTTCTGTGGACATAAGTTTTCGACTACTTTGGATAAATACTAAGATCATGATTTCCGGATCTTATGGTAGCAATATGTTTGGTTTTGAAATAAACTACTAAACTGTCTTCCAAACTGGTTGGACCATTCTGGATTTCCACCAGCAATGAATGAGAGTTCTTGTTGCTCCACATACTCACTAGCATTTGCTGGTGTCATGTTCTGGATTTTGGTCATTCTAATAGCCATGTAATCGTAGCACATTTTTGTTTAAATTTGGATTTCCCAGATGACATATTATTTAGAGAAATTTTTCATATGCTTATTTGCCAACTATATAACATCTTTGATGAGTTGTCTATTAAGGTCTGTGGCCTATTTTTAATTCAGATTGTTCCATTACTTATTGAGTTTTAATAATTCTTTGTATATTATTGGATAATCTTTTATCAGATATGTCTTCTGCAAATATTTTCTTCCACTCTGTGGCTTATCTTTTCAACTTCTTGATAGTGTCTTTTGTAGACAAAAGTTTTTGATTTTAAGGAAGTCCAGCTTATCAGTTCTTTTTTTCATGAATCATACCATTGGTGTTGTATCTCAAATGACTTCTCCATACCCAACATCATCAATGTTTTCTCCTATGTTATCTTCTAGGAGTTTTATAGTTTTGAGTTTTACATTTAGATCTATGATCCATTTTGAGATTATTTTTTGAAGGCATAAGGTTTATACCTAGATTCATTTTTTTTTGCATGTGGATATCCAGTTGTTCAAGCAGCATTTTTTGCTGCTTTAGATATCTAAATCTCTTGCTAGACTTGGGAAAAGTTTCAGCAATTATTTTGTTAAATAGATTTTGTAATTATTTCATTTTCTTTTTATCTTCTGGCATACCGGCAAATTGAATATTTGCTCATTGTATCGTGTTCCATATAGCACATAAGCTTTGCTCATTTTTAAAAATTGTTTCCTTAAAATTTTTGTTTGAGTGGGTTATTTCAAAAAACCTGTTTTCAGGATCTGAGTTTCTTTCTTCTGCTTGATTTAGTCTATTAAAGCTTTCAAATGTATTTTGTCATTCATTTGGTGGGTTCTTCTGTTCAGAATCTGTCTGCATTTTTTTTAATAGTGTCTCTTTGGTAAATTTCTCATTCATATCCTGAATTGTTTTCCTGATTTCTTTTCCTTGCATTTTTGAACCTCTTTTTATCTCACAGAGCTTCTTTCAAATCAATATTTTGAATTCCTTTTCTTGGATTTTATAATTGTTTTGTTTGATTGGGATCTGTTACTGGAGAATTATTGTGTTCCTTCAGAGTTGTCACTTTTTCTTGCTTTTTAAAATGTTTTCTGTGTCCTTACATTGATATCCGTGCAGCTGGTGTAATGGTCACTTCTTCCAATTTTTTGAATTTGCTTTTGTAGGGAGGGACTTTTTCCTGAAGATGTTTTTGTGGTGTTGGTTGAGTAGGGCACTTTGGCTTTGATTCTGGGTGCATGCATTAGTATGGTGTCTGTATGATTTATTTTGCCTTAAATAGAATCAGTGGCAGCTGTGATTCCCTTGCTGGATTGGAGGCAGTTGTTAGTGGAGGCCATGGAAATTTTTTGCTGGGGACTGGGATGCCAGGTGGGCCAGGGTCTGGGGTCCTAGGGTAGCAGCAGTGGGCTGATTATGCCTATTTAGGGGCCTCAGAGCAGTGTATGTTGGCCTTGGTGTTGGAAGGCCCAACTGCACTGATTCCTGGGCCTTCAAGGGTCTTGCTGGTAGTCATAGTGGTGCACCAGGTGGGTGAGTGGGTTCTGTGCCCCTTGGGCAGGAGGTGTGGTGTAGGTGATAGTAGTAGCAATGGCACGATAACCCTCTGTGTCTTGAGCAGTTTCCACTGATGTTAGTGGTGGCTGCAATGGGCTTAGTGGTTTAGTCTTCATATCTACAATTAGTGAATACAGATGGGTGCTAGCTCTGGTGGTAGTGGTAGGATGGTGGACCCAACCTGGTGGTAGTGGCAGGGTGGTGTGCCCAACCTCAGGTGTCTGGGAGGAGTGCTGAGGTACTGGTTGTGGTAGACTAGGCAGTGTAATCCCGAGACCCTTGGACTCTCAGATTGAGTCTTCTGGCTTCAGGGGAGGTAGAGCCAGGCTAAGAAGTCCTACCCTCAGGCCCCCTGGTGTTGTGTGCAGGTACTGGCTGTGGTAGACAGTGGTGGGGTGATCTCCAAACCCCAGGTGGGATGCTTAGGTTGGGGAGTGGGAGTGGTTATGCTGCCGCCCTGCTACTGGGGAGGGCAGGGTTGCTTTTAGTGGCAGCCATAGTCAGGTGGGTGGGAAATACATATTTTGCTTGTATCTTAGCCTAGCTGGCAGAAGCTTATATTTCACTTGCACTTCAGCCACCTTATTGGCAACTGATTCTTCACTCATATCTTAGCCTTGACTGTAGCAGCCCAAACTTCACTAACCTCCCAGCCCATGGCAGCAGCCCACAGTAATGGCAGCTATGGGTGGGGAGAGGGGTTCTGTCTGGGTGCAATAAATGCACAGTGGCTCTGCTGCTGGTGGCAAGTGTGATCATTGCCAGTGGCCTGTGCCTTAGTCCACGTAGCAGCAGCTAGGTGCAGTGGTGACTGTCTGTGGGGGATGTCAACAGGGCTCCAGGAATAAGGAGATGTAGTCGCCATTGGGCCCCAGAGCAAGGTGAAGTCTGTTGGGAGCTAGGTTCTCAGAATGGCACCTTGCTGCAGCTGCTTTGGACTTGGGATGTGTGGAACCCAGTGTGAGCTCCCTCTCTGGAGCACTGCTATTGCAGTCTCTAGGGAGCTGCTTATGTCAGTTTCAGGGCCCACAATGGTCAAGAGGCTCTCCAGTGGCTAGGGTTGTAGGAGTCCGTGGTGAGGATGTGGACTTCTGGTCTCTCACTTACCCTTTTCTCATATTGGGGAGTCCCTTTGCACATTGGGGAATCTCTCCAAACTCCCAGCCGACCCTGGCCAAGCAGGCTGCCTTGCTTCCATGTCCTTCACGGCTTTATGTGCTTCCTGTTACTTCTCTGTTGAACTCCAGGATTCTTTCTTAGATGACCTATTCAAAGTGTGATTGTCTAGTCACTATTTTTGTTTCTTCTTTGTGGAGAAGACCAGTATGAGCTGCCTTTGGTCAGCCATCTTGAAACTCCTTGGTATTGTGTTTTTAATTCAAATCACACTTGTTCATTGCTGGTATACAGGAAAGTGATCAACTTTTATATATGAACGTTGTATCCTATAACCTTGCTATAATTATGTATTAGTCCCAGGAGATTTTTGCTTGTTGTTATTGATTCTCTTAGATGCCTACATAAGCAATCATATCATCTATGAACAAATAGTTTTCTTTCTTCTTTCCCAATATAACTTTTCTTTATTTTCTTGTCTTATTGCGTTAGTCAGGACTTCCAGTACAATGTTGAAAAGAAGTGGTGAGAGGGAACGTCCTTGCTTTGTTTCTGATCTTAGTGGGAAAGCTTCTAATTTCACACCATTAATTATGATGTTTGCTATAGGTTTTTTGTAGATATTCTTTATCATCTCAGGGAAGTTCCCCTCTATTCTAAGTTTACTGAGAGTTGTTATAAATGGGTGTTGGATAGTGTTAAATGCTTTTTCTGCATAGGTTGATATGATCATGTTCGTTTTTCTTCAGTCTGCTGATGAGATGGATTACATTAATTGATTTTTAAATGTTGAACCAGCCTTGGGATAAATTCTCATAGTGGTTATGTAGTATAATTTTTTATACATGATTGGATTCAATTTGCTAATGCTTTATTGAGGATTTTTGCATCTTTGTTCTTGAGAATTATTGATCATTAGTTTTCCTTTCTTGTAATATATTTACCTGATTTTGATATTTGGTTACATTTGGTATTTGGTATTTGGTTGATGGCTGATTTTGGTATTTGGTTGATTAAATGAGTTAGAAAATATTTTATCCTCTTCTATTTTCTGAAAAATGATGTGGAAAATTGGCATAATTTCTCCCTTAAATGTTTAGTAGAATTCACCAGTAAAACCATCTGGGCCTAGTGTTTTCTCTTTAGCAAAGTTATTAATTACTGATTCAATTTATTTAATAGATATAGTTCTATTCAAATAACCTTTTTCATCCTGTGTGAGTTTTAACAGATTGTGTCTTTCAAGAAATTGATCTATTTCATCTGGGTTATCAAAGTTGTGGCCATAGAAGTGTTTATCATACTCTTTTGTCATCATTTTAATATCTATAAGATTTGTAGTGATGTCCCCTCTTTCATTTCAGATATTAGTAATTTGTGTCCCCTCTCTTTTTTCTTAATTAGCCTGGCCAGAAGCTTATCAACTTTATTGATATTTTCAAAGAACCAGATTTTAAAAATTGATTTTCTCTATTGATTTCCTATTTTCAGTTTCATTGATTTCTGTTCTAGTTTTTATTATTTCTTTTTTTCTGCTTACCTTGGAGTTTTTTTTTCTTGTTTCCTGAGATGGGAAGTTAGATGACTGATTCTAGATACTTCTTTTTAATATATACACTCAATGCTATAAATTTCCTTCTAAGTACTGCTTTTGCTGCATCCCACAAATGTTAGATTTGTTAAATTTTCATGTAATTGAGCATACTTTTTAGTTTCTCTTGACATTTATTTTTTGACTAATGTGTTATTTAGATGTGTCTTGTTTAATCTCCATGTATTTTGGGACTTTCTAGTTATCTTTCTGTTAATTATTTATTGCTCAATTTAATTGTGTTCTGAGAGCCGACATTGTATGATTTCTATTCTTTCATATTTGTTAAAGTGTGTTTTATGGCCCAGGATGTGGTCTAGTTCAGTGGATGTTCTATTTGGGCTTTAGAAGAATGTGTATTCTGCTGTTGTCTGATAAAGTAATCTACAGATGTTAGTTATGTCCAGTTGATTGATGGCATTATTAAAATCAACTATGTCCTTATTGATTTTATTTCTTTTTTTGTATATCACTCATACTTTTAAAAAAAAAACTTTTTAAAATGATTGCCCTAGAATTTGCTATATACACTTACAATGAATCCAAGCCCATTTTAAATAACACTATACCACTTCAATAGTAGTGAGAGTGGCTTTTAGTAAAAATAATTATTAATTCTTATCTCTTGCCTCTTCTCTCACTGTTGTCACTCATTTCACTTGTATGTAAACATACATAAGATATATACATAAGTATACATAATCAAATCCCTTGTTGGTATTTTTATGTTGAACAAATTTTTTTTCTGTTAAGTCAATTGAGAATAATACTTTTCTTTCTTTTTTTAATTATACTTTAAGTTCTGGGGTACATGTGAAGAACATCCAGGTTTGTTACATAGGTATACACATGCTATGGTGGTTTGCTGCACCCATCAACCTGTCATCTACATTAGGTATTTCTCCTAATGCTATTGCTCCCTTAGCCCCCCACCCCTCCTTGACAGGCCTTGGTGTGTGATGTTCCCCTCCCTGTGTCCATGTGTTCTCATTGTTCAACTCCCACTTATGAGTGAGAATATGCAGTGTTTGGTTTTCTGTTCTTGTGTTAGTTTGCTGAGAATGATGGTTTCTAGCTTCATCCATGTTCCTGCAAAGGACATGAACTCATCCTTTTATATGGCTGCATAGTATTCCATGGTGTATATGTGCCACATCTTCTTTATCCAGTCTACCATTGATGGGCATTTGGGTTGGTTCCAACTCTTTGCTATTGTGAACAGTGCCACAATAAACATACATGTGCAAGTGTCTTTATAGTAGAATGATTTATAATCCTTTGAGTATATACCCAGTAATGGGATTGCTGGGTCAAAAAATTTTGCCTTCATTTATTCTTCTTCAGTGTTCTTCCTTTCTTCATGTGGTTCAAGTTTCTGACCTATATTTCCTTCTGTCTGAAGAAACTTTAATGATTTTTGCAAAACAGATCTACTGACAAGTTTCTTAATTTTTTCTTTGAGAAAACATTCTTTTCTTCTTCACTTTTGATGGATAATTTTGCAGGGTACAGAATTCTAGATTGGTGGCGTTTTTTTCCCTCAACCCTTTAAATATGTCTCTCTACTTTCTTCTTGCTTACATGGTTTCTGGGGAGAAGTTGGATATAATTCTTATCTCTTCTCCTTTATAGGTAAGGTGTTTATTTCTTCTAGCTTCTCTCATGACTTTTTTTCTTAATCTTTGATTTTTTTTGTAGTTTGAAAATGATACATCTAGGTGTAGATTTTTCAGCATTTATCTGTCTCAGTGTTCTCTGAGTTTTGAGTGTCTGGTTTGGTGTCTGACATAACTTTGCTGTGATTCTCAGTTATTATTATTTCCGATTTTCTTCTGTTTCTTTTTCTGTTATTCACATTACATGCATTTATACCATTTTTAGTTGTTCCTCATTCTTGGATATTCTTTTCCTTTTTTTTTTTTTTACTTTTTGTTCTTTTTGCTTTTCAGTTTCGGCATTTTCTATTGAGATATTCTGAAGCTCAGAGATTCTTCCTCAGCTGTGTTCAGTCTACTAATAAACACATCAAAGGCATTTTTAAATTTCAAGTACAGTGTTTTTTATCTCTAGCATTTCTTTTTTTTTCTTAGAATTTTCAACTTTGTGTTTACATTGCTCATCTGTTTTGGCATGCTGTCTACCTTATCCATGAAATCTTTTAGCACATTAATTAAATTTGTTTGAAATTTCTGCACTGGTCATTGCAACATCCCTGTTATATCAGACTCTGATACTTTCTCTGTGTCTTCTATGTTTTTTCCCTTTAGTATGGCTTGTAATTTTTTTCTTCACAGCTAGACATGATATACTGGTTTGAAAGGAATGGCTGTAAATAAGTCTTTAGTAATGTGATGGTAAGATATGGAAGGAGGGGAAGCTTTTTATCAACCTGTGATTAGGTCTCAGGCATTTACAGGTGTTTCTGTTTGTTCTCCCTCTCCTGATCCCTCAGGTTGATTAGATTAGCTAGAGTGGGCTGTAGGTAGGTATCTATGTTCTCCCACATGGAAGGACAAAGTGGGCTGGTGTTGTGTATTTTACTTCCCATAGCTTAGTTGGACTATAGAACTCCTGAAGTTTAGGCTCTGATTTATAAGTTTCTTCTGAGAGCAGACCTTATTAAAAAGAATGTAGTGCTCTGATGTGTATTTCAAAATAATTATTTTCCCCCTCCCCTGATATAACCATATGGGCAATTTTCTTTAACATTTGTTGGGAGTATGTGGTCACCTACTGGTGATAAAATTCACAAAGTGAAGGGGCTTCCTATGAATCCCCCTGGAGTTTTGAACTCTCAGATTGTGTGTGTGTGTGTGTGTGTGTGTGTGTTTTGAAAACTCTGGTTTTTTTTTTTTAACTCATAATGTGATTGGCATTGCTTATCCTAGAGAAAGCTTTAACTTAAAAACCATAATTTAAGTAAGGTACGACCTCAGACTTGGAAATGCTGGATATCTAAAGAGAAGGGAAATAAATATTCAGTTTCTGGTCGATAGCAACTGAAGAGAAGGTCACCCCATCCTTACTCCTGCATAAGTGGGAGATAACTTATCCCCGATCTTTTTTTAGGGAGGCAGCAAGATATAGTGGAGAGAACATGGACCTTGGATTTAGGGTTTCATGGGTTAAGTTTCTAGAACTGCTACTTCTTAGTTGTGTGAGAGCTTGATAAAGTTATCTGTCCTAAGATGTAATTGACTCACCATAAAGTGGAAAGAATAATGCCTATCTCAACTTTATTGTTGTGAAAACTATGCTATTTTATAGCATAAATATATAGTAAAACTATACTATTTACTTGGCACACACTATGTACTCAATAAATGGATGCTTTTCATGATGTTATTAGAACTTATATTTAGCGTGGGTTGGTAAAATATAGAGCAAGATTCATGGACCAAGGAACCCTTTTCTGTTTGCATTATATGTGCCTCATATTTTCAAATTAGTTTCTCCGTATAGATGACTAATGCACTTGCATTTCTGGGATTATTCTTCACCAGGAAAACAGAAGGATAGGTCATTTAATAAAGCCCTATTTAGTATATTTGAGAAGTTAAGCTCCCTGTCTGAGATGAACATCCCAAATTCAAACACTTGGTTAGTTGCAGAGCCAGACCTCAAACCTCAAACCTGGGTCTACTAATTCCCATTTATCATGCACTCTCCCCAGTCCCAGATGCTTTAGCTGCACTACTAGAGGTGTTTATCTCCTGGAGATTACATAATCTAAAATTGTGCCTCAAAGACCAGCAGATATACATAGTGAAGGAAAAAGAGAAAATTATTTAGGGAGAAGTTAGAAAGAGGAGGATTTTAAGTTCATTTCTCCTGTGCGGATGTGAGGGTTTGGCTGTCAAGTCAGAAAATTCTTTCTTGTTCTAGCTCATTTACCTGATGATGATCTTTTCTAAGAAACTTCTATGTGCAAGAAGGGCAGTTCTTGACTATTACCAACACAGTGATTTAGTTAGGGGCCTGTGAGGAACAGAAGACACAATGTTTCTCTACAGCTCTATTTTTTTCTTTGAGTGCTGTTTCTAAGACCTGAAATGCCATGCAGTGTCTGATAGGTATTTGACTAAAAACAAATAAATGAACAAAGCAATTGGGGATTCTAGTTTATACTTCTGTAATAATTATCTGTGTTAAATTGAATGAGTCACTTAATTTGAGTTTGTATTGATTTCTGTAAAGCAAGGATACTATAATATGTAATATATGAACATGACTTAGTTATTATTTGAAATCTACCGTGTATCTCTCTGTCTCTCCACTTTTCTATCAATCAATCAATCTATCTATCTATCTACTACCTAACTCATATATATTATGCCATATTATGAGAAGGCATTTTTAAATTACATACTGGCATTATAATTTTATGTTTTTTAATTAATGGCGACGAGAGGTATTTCCTTGGTTAGGAATTTTTAATCCAAAAGCTTGAGCATGAAATGCTGCACAAATACCCAGGTCCCTAAGGTCTTACTAAGTGGTTTTGTTCCCAAAGAACCAAGAGAATGACAATACATGAGAGGCAGTAGAATGGAGTGGTTGCAGAACAAGACAAACCTAGGTTGGAGTCCAGACCAAATCTTCTTTGCTGTATGCCTTTAGTGAAGTCAAACCATTTAATTTCTTTGAGTCTCAGTTTTATTGTTTGTAATGTCTGAGTAGTAACAGTAGTATCTATGATCAAGTATTGCTGCAAGGATTAAGTAAAGAAAGGCGTAGAAAGTGTTTAGAACACATCTGAGCATTTGGAAGTATTAGTCACTGTTGTGCCCATCATTTGCATTAATAGCATTTGTATTTAGGCTAAAAACCTGACTTGCTTCCACAGATTACAGTCCAATTTCTAAAAATGTTTACTTGGTCCATTTGAAAGAGATGCATTTTCAGTGCAGTGCTATTTGGTAACATCATGCCAGAAACACATCAAGATGGCCATGGTCCCCAGTAGTTGATCCAGTGAGCACTATATTTGGCTGGCAAATGAATGAATGTCTCTGCGTATATGGGGAATGCCGTGATTTTAGAGCTGTTTGGTTCCCTTTGACCAGCAAACTGACCTGTAAAAGGAACTAGTACTAATTTTGAGCATATATTTCTGGTACTCATTGTGTACTGAGGGATTTTATTGTTATCAGAACATCACTGATGAAATAGAAATTATCCCATTTTACAGAGAATACAATTAAGGAAATAACCTTGGAAGGTGATGTTTTATGGCCGTTTTATGTGTTTGTGTTTGTGTGACTAGGTTACTATGTAAGTAGTTAAATTAAATAATCCTACTGATAAGAGTGCATTGGCATCCTGCTTTATAATCAGACTTTTGCTCGTTGATATTAGGGATAGAAAAACACATATGACATTCTCCATACCTTCAAGGAGATTATGTCCCCAATAAGAAAGCACAATGAGCACATATGCAATAATTGACAAGCAAATAGATTCTATAAGCAAAGAGAAAAGAGCAAGAATTTCTGAAATCCAACTGTAGGCTCATGTGCCTACAAATCTATCAGTGGGCAATGTGAAATTTCATCAGTACTTTTGTGGATCTTTTTTAAGAGCCTGTCGTTTGTGCTACATGTTGTGTGGAATGCAAAGCAGTGTAAATTCCATTTGTTGCTTTCAAGAAACATGTAATCTATTTGAGAATATAAGGCTAAAATTCAAGAATAGATAAAAGCAGGTATGCAATAGGAATGTAAAATTACTGGCTAAGTCAGGCAGCCTGGGGAGTGATGGATATGCAGACATTGTTGATCATGGAGTGAGTCATATACAAAGTTGAGCCTAAGCTGGCATGGAAGGAGCAGTAGAATTGAGGCAGAGAGGAAAGAGAGGGATTTTTGTGTAGAGGTTAGGCTTTGGGGATGATAGACTAATTCAGCCAAAGTTAAAGGATTCATTTGGGCAGAAGTTGGAGAAAACGCTGAAAGGTGAGGAAGATAGATGACAGATGGCTTTGAATGATAAAAATTGATGCTTTTGCTTTTGTCACAAAAATTCTGATTTAGGGCAGCATGATATAAGATAGAACCAGATTCATGGACAGTAATACTTTAGACAGATACTGTCAAAGAGTTTTTAGATGTATTTAAGTGCGTATGTTCGTGTATCTGTATTTGAGGGAAAGTGCTTTTTTAACCTGTGAATTTTCACATTAATCCCATAGGCATAAAAGTATGGGAGTTTTGGTTTACTACCTTCAACTATTTATCATCTTTTCCCACCTATTACCACCAGTCATTTTTCTCCTTTAAAAACACACAAAGACAAAGGAATAAAGCCAAATAGAATCTATAACTATCACTTTAGCTTTAAACTACTAGTTTACTGTATTATTTGGCTTTATTTCTTTGCTTTATTCTTTAATAGCATCCATAGCTACTAGTTTAGTTTTAAACTAAACTAGTGAATAGAACCATGAATTTGGTTCCATCTTATATCACTAGTTTAGTTGAGTTTTAGTTTAAAACTAGTAGCTATAGATAGTATTTTGCTTTATTTCTTTGTATGTTAAGATTTTTTATATAGTTCTAAACATGGTAGATCCACAATTATATATCCAGCCTTTGTACCTCATATGATGAGCACTTTGCACACATTACTATATAATCTGCTGAAGGTTTTAAATAAGGCAAGCATAGTGACTGCATAGTCTGTCCAATTTGGGACTGGCAGCTGTTATCAAGGTATGCATTTTAAGTTGCAGAGATTTTAAAGTGTACAATATTAACTTGACTTACTGTGTCTGGGAAACTGATGTAGGCTGCATCCAAAGATTTCCCTGCAGCTTACTTAGTTCCATTAGTCAAGTGGAAATCTCATAACTAAATAGTCACACAGAGCTTTGTCGATTTCTTGCTGGGCTCAGTGTATAATATGTGACCTGTCGCACATGAGGGATTCTCTGTGGGGAGGGATGTAGCTCACAGCCTAGGCAGGGCATGAGGTATTTTTCTAAGGGGTCTTGCTGTGGGCTGGCTCTGTAGATTGGATGAAGCACAGAGACAGAGAAGTCAATCAGCTGCCTATTGGATTTGTGGGGCTCTGAAAGGCCAATTTGCTGGGATTAACAGAGGTCTGGCTTAATAAATGTGTCTGCTTGCCTAATATATTTGAGTAAATGAACCTTAAAATACTTGATTTAATTTAGCATTGGGCACCAGATATCAGTGGCTGATGAAGAACTCAAGAATCCTGTTGAGTGTTCCAGCTTTGCAAGGAAGGTGAAATCAGCCATGCTGCCATAACAGCTGATGAGAAACAAAAGCAATTTGGAAAACAAAATTAGCTCCTGCCATTTTCCCAGCACAAGAGTCTGTGGCTTGCCACCTGGGGACCAAGTGTTCCCATTCGGCACAGTTTGTTTGCTGTGGCTGAGTGCCCTGACTGGCTGGCAGGAGGGCACATACTCTCTTACTTCAGATGGCATTCCCTTTGCTCTGCATCCCTGCACCCTTGCTGGGCCCTGGATCTCCTAGGGAAACAGCCAGATGGAGGAGACAAGATCAAATCTGCTAGGACAGGAAGAATTCCATCACTCTCAAAAGAGATTCCATTGCCCAAGACAGCACCGACCAGCTGAATCTTAAGAGAGGACAGAAAAAGGAGAGAGGGCCATGTATGCTACTGAGAGCTGAAGAAGATGAGCTGGAAGTAGTGAAGATTCTCTAAAGAGAAAACTATTAAGGGAGAAAAATGCCTGGTGGTGATAGGTGGGAAAAGATGAGAAATAGCTGAAAGCAGTAAAACAAAACGGAAAACTGAAAGAACTGTGCAGTGAACATCAACATACACACCACCTGTAGTCTACCATTAATATTTGCTATGCTTGTTCTATCACATGTCTATCTGTCCATCCTTCTGCATACATCCATTAGTCTATCTTGATGCTTTATTCATTTCAAAGTAAATTTAAGACACCTATATTCTTTGTCCTAAATGATTCAGCTTGCAAATCATTAACCGTAGTTGATTTTTTTTTATACTTTTAGCCCTGTGGGGGTATAAATCCTATCAACAATGGAATGCAAAATTCAACAGTGTGTACTTACTGAGTTTTGGAAAAGACATTCACCTGTGTAATCCAAACTTCCTGAAAGTCCTCTCATGCCCCTTCTAAGTCAATCTCCAGCCCAGTCCCCCTTCTCAGTCAATCTCCAGCCCAGTCTCCAGAACCAACCACTATTCTATTTTTTCATCATAAATTAGATTTGCTGGTTTGGAGATTTATCCATACTGATTATACACACACACATATACACACACAAACACTGAAAATATATATCTATATATATATATCTCAGTATTTATTTCCTACTAAATCTCCTACTAATGAATTCCTGGGCTGTTTCCTATTTTGGGCTGCTATGAATAAGCCACTATGAACATTTATTTTTTTGTTTGTATACTTGTGTCTTCTTTTCTCTTGACTAAATTCTTAGGGTTGCAGTTCCCAAATCATAAAATATACATATAGCACAACTGATGGAGGATTTTTCTTGGCCCCTTCACTGAACTCGCAGCAGTGGTGTTCCCTCTACCTGGCCCACCGTGCTTGTGGGAGGGAGCATGTGAGCGAGTTAGTGTGGGATCTGGCCATACACTCCGGGTGCTGACACAGGAGCAAGCTCCATGGAGGGCCCATGGCCAGACCAGGTGTATCACCTCAGGGGGAGCGCAGCAGCCCCAGGTGAGGGTGCTCACAACCCTGAAGCCCCAGAGGGGGTGTTAGAGTGCTCCTTTAGCTCTACCATCTGTGGACAGTGGCATGTTAGCAGCTCAGTTGGCCCCTTGCCTTGTCATGTGGGGCAGCTGCCCTCTGCCACTGCGAGTAAAGGGCCAGTGTGACAGTCTTTCTGGGTACCCACACTCGGTGGGTCCTGAACTCTTGTCTGGCATCCAAGAAGAATGAGGTCACATGGACGGTTGAAGGATGGTGAAGGCAGAGAATTTTACTGAGCAATGAAAACAGCTCTCAGCAGAGAGGGGAGCTGGAGAGGGGACAAGAAGGGCAGGTCATCTCCTCCCTGACTTCAAGTCAGGCTGTCTCCTCCCAGAAGTCAGGCCGTCGTCTTCTCTACCAACTGAGTCTGGGGTCTTTATAGGCACAGGATGGGGATTGTGTGCTGACTGGTTTGTGAATATGCAAAAAAGGATCAAGTGAAGACACCACTCAAAGGTGGGCATGACAGTGTAGAAAACCAACTAGGAAAGGGTAGGTATATGTAAAGTAGGTGAAGAATAGGGATCAATCAGAGAAAGCGCACCAAACAGGGAGAAAAGTTTTCAATCCAGTCCAAAGATTTAACTTGTAACTTGGCTTTCAGGCTTTAAACCGTCTTTAGCTTGGAGGTGGGGTTTCACTGGGTACCCGCCCCTATCTGCCTAGGCATTTGGCTGCCTCCTGTCACTGTCACACCACTTTGGAAAAAGTTATTGCAATTTCTTATAAAACTAAACATTTTCCTAAATCATTCTACCATTTTACATTTCCACCAAAATTCTATGAGTCCTACCTTGAACAACAAGGGTTTGAAATGTACAGGTCCACTTATATGTGGGTTGTTTTTTTTCAAGAAATACAGTCAGCCCTCCATATCATCAGGATCCACATCTGCAACCAAACTTAGATTGAAAATACAGCATTTGCAGAATGCAATACCTGCAGATATGGAGGGTCTACAGTGGGATTGGAGTATGCATGGATTTTTGTATACACAGCGGTCCTGGAACCAATCCTCTGTGAATTCTGAGGTATATCAGCATTCTATTTCTGTCTTCATCCTTGAGAACTTCCTATATGTTATGATTATTGGGGGAAAAACAGAAAGAAAAAGATTAATAAATGATCACAAATATGTTTGTTTGTGTATTTTCCAACCTATTAAAAATGGTAAAAATGCCTTGCAATGGGAAACACACATATAATAATATAAAAAGTCAGTAATCTGATGGTGCATCTAATTTACATATATTTTCTGCTCTATGAAAGGCAATGTGCGGCCGGGCGCAGTGGCTCACGCCTGTAATCCTAGCACTTTGGGAGACCGAGGTGGGTGGATTGCCTGAGCTCAGGAGTTCAAGATCAGCCTGGGCAACACGGTGAAACCCCATCTCTACTAAAATACAAAAAATTAGCTGAGTGTGGTGGCATACACCTGTAGTCCCAGCTACTAGGGAGGTTGAGGCAGGAGAATTGCTAGAACCCAGGAGGCGGAGGTTGCAGTGAGCCGAGATCACATCACTGCACTGC
Source organism: Pan troglodytes (assembly GCF_028858775.2). Taxonomy (NCBI): domain Eukaryota; kingdom Metazoa; phylum Chordata; class Mammalia; order Primates; family Hominidae; genus Pan; species Pan troglodytes. The sequence goes on from NC_072406.2 coordinate 117,351,152, forward strand.
AGCCTGGGCGGCAGAGCAAGACTCTGTCAAAAAAAAAAAAAAAAGACAGTGTGCTTAGGGTGGGTAATACAGAAGTAAATAACTATGTGATCACTTCTCAGAAAGGTCTCATAATCCAGTGAAATATAGGATGAAAATATAAGTGACACCAGATATTGGAGGAGAAGGGAAATGATCTCCTATTCCCAAAGCCAACAGGGACAGGTTACAAAAGCTGTTTCTACTTTGCCCCAGGAGAAGGAGCAGAATGACATGCAAAATCCAGGATGCCCAGTCTTATCCTTATTTCTAGAATTTAATAATTTATAATGTGTTTCAAGTATACTAATACTCTTCCTAGATACTGGAAGAATAATCACAGTTTTAAGAAACGGTATAACGTTTGTTTGTTTGTTTGTTTTTCTTTTCCAAGTTAGGATGACAGTCTGAGAGTTTCAGGAAAGGAAATAAAGTTGATATCCCACACAAGACTGAATGAGTATTGTTACTTCTTCTTGTAGCCTCTCATCACTTTGGACAGCAGCATTTCCTTCACATTCCTTGCAGAAGGAACCAACACCATCACAGTCCAGGTGGCTGCTGGGAATGCCCTCATCCAGGACACAAAAGAGATTGCAGTTCATGGTAAGCCCTGAAAATTGTTCTGTGACGCTCCTTCCCGCTCAGTTAATCTCCTCTGTCCACTCTCCCTACAATCATTGAGTGTGGTGGAAATTCCTCAGGCCCTGGGAAAATTACATAGGTCAACAGGAAGCTTCCAAACCTACCTCCGACCTAGAGATTGAGGTTATAAGATATGTATACCACAAACAGGTATTTGTCATCCCCTGTGTTATGTCTGCCTCACAACTTGTTTAGGGTTCTCATTAGACAAAGACACGTATCACAAATTGAAGGAAATGCAAGCTGGGAGGTATCTACAACATATATGCAGGACACACTCTTTGTGAGATGAGGACCAGCAACTTCCAAAAGTCAGGAGTCATGATCCCTGCCTTGTAGGACTCATTGCTCAGTTAATGAGATGATCTCTATTCACAACAGATGGCTTTCTTGATTGTTGGAGATTTGAATATCATTGGCTGCAAAACTAGATAATAAGGCTAAGAATATAAGTTAGGACTAGGGCAGAAGAGGGTGAATAGGACTACTATCCTGTTCTCAACCCTGGAGAACCACTGTTAAGTTTATTATAAATGAAAGTGCCTCTACTGCCATTTCACACAACCTCTCCCAGGTCCCTAGACACAACCAGTATCACTGTGGTTTTCTTTTCTTTTCTTTTTTTTTAGATTTTTCATTACTAGTTTGATTTCTTTAATGGTAATTGGTTTTTTGGTTTTACATTTCTTCATTTCATTTCTTCATTTCTTCTTTTTTTATGTATTATACTTTAAGTTTTAGGGTACATGTGCACAACATGCAGGTTTGTTACACATGTAATGTAAATATCACTGTGGTTTTCTAGAAAGTTAAGTGAAGGCTTGTGATCCTCTGATCAGATTATGTTCCTCCAGCCTCACACCAGGTAAATTCTTTTTCCTACCTTTCTGCAAACTTGCTTCTCAGGCTCTTCGAGGGGCACATGGAAGGTTTGTGTGTTTCTTTCAAAGTAAACATTTTAATTGTATTGTAAATTTTATACAGAAGCGTGCAGGGCACAAGTGTTTAGTTTTATGCATTACCACAAAGTGAATGCACTTGTATACTCACCAACCAGGTCAAGATACAAAGTTTAAACCTATTTTCTAATCCTCAGAGGCAGTTTCTAGCACAATGGGTGAAGGGATTAAGGAAGGAGAAGTGAAAAGACTCCATTCCAACCAAGCCCAAATTGTTAATGCTTTGTGTTGGCTCTGCCTGGTACCACCTACAGTAGCAGACATCTCCTTCTGGAGTTTCATAATTGTCTTTCATTTCAGATAATATACAGGAAGAAAGGCTTAAGATCTTAGACACTGACAAAACTGGTAGGAGCACAAATCTACTTCTAATCACCAAATTCTACTTTATTTCAGAAGTCAGGAAACAAGCTGAGAACAAGGAATTCTAGCAGAAGCCTGGTGAAAGAGTAGACCTTTTACCAAAAGCACAGTGATGGTGGAGCTCCACACCTGTCACACCCTCTCTCTTCTCACTCTCCCAGCCTCACTTAAACATTCTTTCTCCCTGCAGAATATTTCCAGTCCCAGCTTTTATCATTCTCTCCTAATCTGGATTACCACAATCCTGACATTCCTGAGTGGAGAAAAGATATTGGCAATGTCATCAAGCGAGCTCTGGTTAAAGTAAGTTGGCTTTGTCTTTGTTTAAGTTCTTGCGAATAAAGAAAAGAACTAGATGGTGTGGTCCACAATACATTGGCATGGATTAAAACTGCATTCCACAGTTAGATAAAGATTATTTCTCTGTAAAAAGAGAGAGAAGAGGCTGGGTGCAGTCGCTCACACCTGTCATCCCAGCACTTTGGGAGGCCAAGGCAGGCAGATCACTTGAGACCAGTAGTTTGAGACTAGCCTGGCCAACATAGCAAAACTCTCTCTACTAAAAATACAAAAATTAGCTGCATGTGGTGGCGCACACCTGTAATCCCAGCTACTCAGGTGGCTGAGGCATGAGAATTGCTTGAACTGGGGAGGTAGATGTTGCAGTGTGCTGAGATTGCGCCATTGCACTCCAGCCTGAGTGACAGAGCAAGACTCTGTCAAAAAAAAAAAAAAAAAAAAAGAAGAAGAAAAAGCAAGAATTGTAGGATTAAAGAAGGAGGAAGAGAAGAGTAAAAGAGAGTCTAGTTCAATGTTTGAAGAAGGAAACTGGCCCAATGTTTATTATGAATTTGTTTGAGATAAGGGCTTGATCCCTTTAATGCACTAATGGATGGACAACTCACTGAGTTTTTGCTAATATTATGCACTTGTCTGGCTCTTTGTTCACCAATAGGATCTTCTTAACCAAACATTTATACTCACAAGACTACCGTTGGCCACAGATTGCACTCAGAAGGCTACAGGCCAGGAAACAGAGCGTTCCAGCAGGGTAATAGAAATACAGAGTTAATCCAAGGTCAAATTTGCCTTAGAGAAAGTAAAAGGGTTTTGTTAAACATTTTCTCAGAGGTAGGCACTAGAATATATTGATGAATAAAACATGGTCAATTGAAATGTAGAAATAAGTCTAATGTATAAGCAGCTCTAAGCTAGAGGCATGGCCAGCATCTCTATGGGGCAGAGAGAACAGTATGATTCACGCTATCCAGGGACATGAAGACTTGGCATGGATTTGCAACTCAATAAATACTTGTTGAACTCTTGGAACATCTTTGGAGAGAATACTTGAACTGTGTTTGCAAGGATAAATGTCAGTTAACAGGGGCAGATGGTGTTTGAATGAGCAGCATGTTCAAAGTCGTGGACTATAAAGAGTACAGCACACTTTGGGAGGCCGAGGCGGGTGTATCACCTGAGGTCAAGAGATCGAGACCATCCTGTTCAACATGGTGAAACCCTGTCTCTACTAAAAGTACAAAAACTAGCTGGGTGTGGTGGCGTGTGCCTGTAGTCCCAGCTACTCGGGAGGCTGAGGCAGGAGAATCACCTGAACCCAAAAGGCAGAGGTTGCATGAGCCGAGATATTGCGCCACTGCACTCCAGCCTGGTGACAGAGTGATACTCCATCTCAAAAAAAAAAAAAAAAAAAAAAAAAGAGTGCAACATATTTGGGAAATGGCAAAGAGTTTGGTGTAGCCAGTCTGTAGGTTATAAGGGCAAGTGCAGCTAAAATTGAGCTAGGATGGTTATGTCCTATTGTGTAGGGTTTGAGAGACCAACAGAAGCTTGGCATTTATTCTGTAGGCACTGGGAAGTATGAAAAGTATGAAAAGTATTCTTTTTTTTATTTTAGTAAGAGAATAGGTTTATATGTCAGTAACCCATTCTGGTGGCAATGCATAGTTGGGGAGACATTTCACAAAAGGTGACCAGCTAAAAGACCACTGGAGTTATCTAGGCCAGAAATATAAGGTGCTCAAGAAAAAGAGGCAAAGGCTACTTAAAAAATTGAACAATAGAATTGGTGACTAAGGAAATGTCGTGTGGGTGAGAGGGAGAGAGAAATTCTCTGATAACAAGAGCCAGTAGGAGATGGCCTTACATTAATCAAGATGGGGACTATGTAGGAGAAACACGCTTGGGAAACAATAATGATTTGACTTTTAATGTAAGTCTGGAGCACGTGAGAAACAACTGGTTGAAGATGACCAGGAGGGTTGAAAATATGGATCTGAAGATGAAGCAGAGGTTCATGCTGGAGGGAGAGATGTAAGAGAAGAGGCTGTGGAGGTTGTTAGGCTCTCCAAAGAGGAGTTGGGGGACAAGGCAGACACACTGCTGGTGGTTCCCCAAGGCAGAGGAGAAAGATCCAGGAAGGACATGGAGAAGGAGCTGACAGATAGGAAGAAGAATAAATAGAAGAGAATGACATAGGAGCATTGCTGTATGGAGCGGTCTGTAAGAGTAACTATACTTCAAATCTTTTTACAAAGAGACTATTCATAGAAAGAGATGAGAATGAGGGCTGGGAGCGGTGGCTCATGCCTGTAATCCTAGCACTTTGGGAGCCGAGGCAGGTGGATTGCCTGAGCTCAGGAGTTTGAGACCACCCTGGGCAACACAGTGAAACTCCATCTCTACAAAAATAAATAAAAAAAAATTTATCCGGGCATGGTGGTGCATGCTGGTAGTCCCAGCTACTCAGGAGGCTGAGGCAGGATAATTGCTTGAACCCAGGAGGTGGCAGTTGCAGTGAATTGAGATTGCTCCAGTACACTCCAGGCGACGTGAGACTCCATCTCAAAAAAAAACCAAAAAGAAAAAACAAAGAAAAAATGAGATGAGAATGAGACTGTTATGTATGCTGTGTTAGTCTGTTTGGGCTGCTATAACAAGGTTCCATAAACTGGGTGGCTTATAAACAACAGAAGTGTATTTCTCATAATTCTGGAGGCGGAGAAGTACAAGATCAAGATGCTGGTAGATTTGATGTCTGGTGAAAGCCACTTTGCTTATTCATAGGCAGAACCTTCTTGCTGTGTCTTCACATGGTGGAAAGGGCAAGGTGGCTCTCTGGGGTCTCTTTTATAAAGGCACTAATCCCATTCATGAGGGCTCCACCCTTATGACCTAATCACCTCTCAAGGCCCCACCCTGATGCCATCGCATTGGATATTAAGTTTTGACAGATGAATGGGGGTGGGGGGTGCAAAAGCATTCAGATCATAGCATATGTCTTTGGTTGCAAGGCATCCAGAATTGGGTTGTGTTATGTATGGTTACGTTCATTAAAAAGATACTAGCTTTTTAGGAAATAACTTGTAATTGCAATAATAATAATCAGTCCTGTCAGTTGATTCTCAGACCTCAAATCTCACAAGGACCAATCACTCGTATGTCCCTTTGGATGGGTTAAATGAATCTGTATACACTGCTCCAAGGTCTCTGTAAGGGCCTTGGTGGACTGACACTCCCTGACATTGTTCTTTCCTGAGACAAAGGGTCACACCAGTCAAGTCACTAATAAGCTCACCACCCAACCCTTCACTGCATTGGGTGGTTCTCTGCATTTTGCCCCTAGTCTGGCCTCCTGAGACTTGCTTTAAGGTAGTTAAAGGCCCCCAGCCTTATGGACTTGGGCATTAGGACTTAATGCTACTAAGGATCATGCTTTGAACGAATGTTGAGGCATCTAGCTAACCACCTCAGGCTGTTAAGAGGATGCCTCCCTGGTTGGTGGACTCTTTAGGCTTCTGACTGCTGCTTCTTACTTCCCTGTGGGCTGGCTCTTTCACTTTTCTTTATCACATCCCTGAGAGTTAACTCCAATCCGTAAGCCTAATTCCAAATAGGAATCAGAGCTGAGCAAATGGAAAACAACCAAACTCTCTGCTTCTGTTCAATCTAGCAACTATTTATTTAATTTTTACTCTGTGTCAAGCATTCTTGGGAACAGTGAGACCCCAGACAGAAATATCTGGGCAATCAGACCATAAGAACCTGTATTAGTCCATTCTCAAACTTCTATACCCGAAACTGGGTAATTTATAAAGAAAAAAGGTTTAACTGACTCACAGTTCTGCATGGCTGGGGAGGCCTCAGGAAACTTAACAATCATGGCGGAAGGCACCCCTTCACAGGGTGACAGGAAAGAGAAGAGTGGCAGAGCGAAGGGGGAAAGGCCCCTTATAAAACCATTAGCTCTCATGAGAACTCACTATCATGAGAACAGGATGGGGGAAACCACCCCCAGGATTCGATCACCTCCACCTGATTCCTCCCTCAACACCTGGGGATTCTGGGGATTACTATTCAAGGTGAGATTTAGGTGGGGACACAAAGCGTAACCATATCAGGATCTATCTGAGAAAAGACTGCACCAGACAGATGTAATCATGTGTCACGGTGGACATGATCTATATCTCTGAAATGCAGTGGACATGGTCATTTGGAGGTGTTTGGGGTGGGAGGCTAAGGTGGAGATCACTGCAGGTAGAGATAGTCAGGGGGCACTTTGGAGGATGGGGGTATTTCACCTGATTCACAAATTATATATTTGGATTGACAGAAGAGGTGGTGATGTTCTGGATAAAAGATCTTCAGGAGACACACAGGAAAGAACAAGCTTACCCTTCACGGGGGAGAACTCAGCATCCTGTTTTCTTTAAAAATTTGCCTTCAGACAGAAGCTTACTTTTAAGTTTTTATCACAAAGCAATATCATTCTTTTACTAACCACTCAGGAATAGAAAAATTCACTCGTATTCTCAGCCTCTTAACCACGTTTAGTATTTTGTTATTTTTTTTCTTCTATATATTTGTATTTTTATAGAGTTGTAACCAAAGAAATGTAAGGAAATAGATTGGAATGCAGCTATCATAAGTATTTTTCTATGTTGTCTCATAGTACTTGTTATCATCTTAATGGTGGCATAATAGTCTATCAGGTGATTATACCAGTATTTGCTTATTTTTTTGAATACTGGAGGTTTTCCCCTTTATTTACTATTATAAGTAATGTTGTGTTTTTTCCTGCATATGGCTTTTCCTATATTTTGGATCATGTCTTTAGAACAAACTCACCAAGTTACAGTTACTGACTGAAGGGTATGAATATTTTTATGGCCTTTAAATTAAGTCTTTCAGAAAACAAATTGGCAATATGTATCAATTTCTAGCACTGCCAGTGCCAAATGAGGGAACTTCCTTCAATGCAGTCTTACCAATGTTAGCTATTACACTTAAAAAAAATCCTGCTTTAATAAGTGAAAGCAAGTATTGCTCGGCTTTCTTTAAATTTGCATTTTCCCATGTTTGTTTATGACTTCTTTTTCCTCATTTGCACCCAGCCTGTGTTTCAGCCAGAAGCTCTAGCTCTCATAGAAAAATGGAAAATATGAGAGGAACTTTTGCCAATGTTCCCAGCAAATAATGTTTTAAAAATCATTTGTAATACCATTCTAGTTTCAGTAAAAATGTATATAAGAGCAGGGGAGGTAGTGAAACTAATAATGTTTTACCTAGCAGGTCTAAGGGAAAAACTGAAAGAAAGCCTGAATGTATATTGGAGCCTGTGCCTAAAAAGCTGCATTTGAAAAACTCACATGAGCCATCTGGCTGTGCACACTCTGCTCTTGTCATTGATTTGGGGAGGGCTGGCTCCTCCACAGCCTCTCTTTGTCTGAACATCTTTGCAGGTAACCAGTGTCCCAGAGGACCAGATCCTCATTGCCGTGTTTCCTGGTCTCCCCACTTCAGCAGAGCTTTTCATTCTTCCACCCAAGAACCTGACAGAGAGGAGGAAAGGCAATGAAGGGGACCTGGAACAAGTAAGTGAAAGTAAATCTGGCTGGGACCCTTGCCTGCACCCTACACCCTGAGAGGGCACAAAGCTGTTTTCAGCCAGAAAGGGAGACAGGCTCTCTTCCATTACCCCAACAGCCAAGGTTTTGAAGAGCAATCACCCTTACCCAGAGTAAATACAGGTGCAAATAGACTGGAGCATTCAGCTACTCAGAAAGGAATGGCACCCCTGGCATTATTCATTCCAATGTCTGACATCCCTGTGCCAGCTCATGTCTCCCTCCCAGTGACTCTTCCTGGGATACAGGGGAAGGGGAGCAGCAGAGAGAGAGAGAGAGAGAGAGAGAGAGAGAGAGAGAGACAGAGAGACAGAGAGAGAAAGAAGGGGGGAATTTGAATTTCCTTGTTTATTTCTGGGACTATGTGCCTCTTGTCTTTAAACTGCACTGGCCCTTAAAGATCCTGGCCAATGTTAAGCTCTGCTTCTGGGGAGAAAATGAACTGCCTTCAAACATGATTTTTTGGAGAGGGATGTATTGCCTCTCTTTGCTTTAACTAAGGAAGCAACATTTCCAAAAGGGATTGTGATTTACTGTTCTTATCAAATGGGCATATAGAACTATACTGTGATCTGCACACTGTCCTGGAAGTAAAGGGGATGGCAGGACTGGTGTTTCTCCTTTTCATCCTCTATTCCTCCTGAGGTCTTAATGCCTGCACTGTTTCACCCTTCCTTTCTTTCTCATGATGCTAAGTCAGGTGCAATAGAAATAAGTGAGCATGAGGCTGCAGAAAATCGGCATGAATCACAAACATTTGCTCTCATATGAGGTAATCATTGTACAGACATATTTTGTGTCCCTGTGATACTCACTGGCCATCACCCCATCCTTACTTACAGCCATCCACAGACATTGAGTGGTAGAGATGTGATTGCAGTTTCTCTGAGAAATAATTTCTTGCATTGCAGGGTTGCATATTGAAGTTGGCCAGAAATAAATTTAGCTTCTTAATGCATACATCACTTTTACAAGACCTCTTTATTCTGAAATAGCAAGTGGCATGTGTGAACTATATTTGGAAGCTACAATATCCATCCATTTAGATAAATAGGTAATTACAGTGATGAATAGCAGCTGTGATATTAAGGCACATACAGCGAGATAAGAGTTAGGGACAACAGCCTAAGTCGGCCTCAGCTTTCATGTGGGAATTACAGAGTGATTAAATCGATGTTATGTGTTCTGCGACTTGCTAGGGAAAAGTAAAGAACAAAAATTATCCCATAAAAAGGAGGCAGCTTCTGCTTTGATGTTTGCTTCCCATTGTCTCTAAGATAGAAAACGCAGAGGAGTGGGCTGGTAGTATATGTACCTGCTTTAATCCTGGCAGCGGCCTACATCCCCTGTGTCTATGACTTAATCAGATTACAGAGCTAATGATGGGTTGAACTTCTTTCATTGGAACCCATAACAGGTCTTTTTAGAGTGTTATAAAGGCATGGATAAAAGAGCAGTGAATTAGGAGTTGAATGAAACATCTATGTCTATTATAGCTCTAATTCACCAGTGACTGTAGGCATGCCTCTTTCTGTCTCTCACTCTCCTCTCCAGAATAAGCAAATATTACCATCTATAGTTGTCTCTCAGTATACATAGGAGAATGGTTCTAGGACTTCTGATATACCAAATCTGTGCATCTTCAAGTCCTGCAGTTGGCCCTGCAGAACCTGCATGTAAGAAGTTGGGCCTCTGCAACATGGTGAAACCCCGTCTCTACTAAAAATACAAAAATTAGCTTGGCGTGGTGGCACGTGCCTATAATCCCAGCTACTCAGGAGGCTGAGGCAGGAGAATCGCTTGAACCCAGGAGGGAGAGGTTGCAGTGAGTCAAGATCATGCCACTGCACTCCAGCCTGGCGACAGAGAGAGATTCCATCTAAAAAAAAGAAGAAGTAGTTGGGCCTCTGTATATGCAGGTTTCACATCCTGTGAATACTGTATTTTCCATCCACATTTTGTTGAAAAAATCCACATAGAAGTGGATCTGCGGCCAGGCACCGTGGCTCACGCCTGTAATCCCAGCACTTTGGGAGGCCGAGGTGGGCGGATCACGAGGTCAGGAGATCGAGACCATCCTGGCTAACACGGTGAAACCCCGTCTGTACTAAAAATACAAAAAATTAGCCGGGCGAGGAGGCGGGCGCTTGTAGTCCCAGCTACTCAGGAGGCTGAGGCAGGAGAATGGCGTGAACCCGGGGGGGCGGTGCCTGCGGTGAGCCGAGATCGCACCACTGCACTCCAACCTGGGCGACAGTGAGACTCAGTCTCAAAAAAAAAAAAAAAAGTGGATCTGCTTAATTCAAAACTGTCCGCATGTTCTCACTCATAGGTGGGAATTGAACAATGAGAACACATGGACACAGGAAGGGGAACATCACACACCTGGGCCTGTTGTGGGGTGGGGGGAGGAGGGAGGGATAGCATTAGGAGATATACCTAATGTTAAATGACGAGTTAATGGGTGCAGCACACCAACATGGCACATGTATACATGTGTAACTAACCTGTACGTTGTGCACATGTACCCTAAGAGTATAAAACAAAACAAAACAAAACAAAAACAAAACCGTAAAGTTCAAGGGTCAACTGTACTTCCTTGGTTTCACAAGGCTCCAAGGGCTGTGAGAACCAAAGCCATAAATATTTTCCACTATCTTATCCCTAATTGAACCATGGTGACTTTTTACCTATTGACCTTGTCCTTGGTTTCTTACCCCATGAGGGAGCATCATTGCATGTCATGTCACCCCATGCATCCTGTCTTATTTTTTCAGATTGTAGAAACACTGTTTAATGCTCTCAACCAAAATTTGGTCCAGTTTGAGCTGAAGCCGGGGGTACAAGTCATTGTGTATGTCACACAGCTGACGTTAGGTGAGTGCCACTGGGAACTGGGGAAATGGGAAAGAGGATCTGTTATCCCAGAGAGAAAAGGGGGAGAGAATCATGAAACCCTGCTGCATAATGTCTGAAAGTGGCTTTGTAGAAGGGTCCTTTTTGTAGTTATGGTTCAGAAGGATTGGTCACATCAGTCACATTGTTCTGAAGGCATCCTGCAAGAAGACTTTCTTAGGAGTAGCTTTGCCATTGAATCCCTAGACGGTCTCGGAGAAAACCTACAATTTACTTGGGTCTTAACCTTATTCGTTTGTTTGTTTGTATATTTCTTTATTTTGTCTGTGACAGTTGGGATTATATTGGACAGTCCTCTAGCTCTCTTCATTCATTCAATTATCTGATTTTATGAATCTTGGATGGTAGGCCACAGAACTTTAAAACTCCCTTCTAGTTTACAATGTGTGAGTCAAAGTAGAAACAGGAACAAACTCTAGTTGGCTTATTTGTGAAAAAATCTAAAAAGGCATGTCCCATTGGGCATCTACTTTGGGCTCTCTGGGAAAGCCTGTTTATTAAATGGTTCTTAATAATGTAAGACTTTTCCAGGGTGTAGGTCACAAATGTGCCCATCCAGTGGGTTTTTATCAGAACAGTGTAAAGGAAGAGAATGAAACACTGCATTAGTACTTAACCCAAAATTTCAAATGGGCTCCCTGTAATTATGGTGACAGGCATGCAGCCTATCTAAGAGAAAGAGCACTGGAGCCCTTATTCCACTCCCCTGAGCTGGACATACGTTGTTCAATTTATACCAAGAACTAGCAAGTTTCCCCAGGCTGAACAGAGAAGTTTACTTTCCCTAAGAAGCTGTACTCAGGTGCCATTGTCATCATTGAAGCCAGACTTTCTGCACCCAGATATCAGGCAGGGGAATTGGAGACTAGACATAAGGATGGAGATCAGTGGCCTCCTTCCTGCAATGAATACTCCCTCCAGCTAACAGCTTCCAAGTGAGCATATCTGTTCTTTTCCTTATCTGTTCTTCTTTCCAAGCTCCATTGGTGGACTCCAGTGCTGGGCACAGCAGCTCAGCCATGCTTATGCTATTATCAGTGGTATTTGTTGGCCTGGCTGTGTTTTTGATCTACAAGTTTAAAAGGTATGTCCTGTTATCACTCAATTTAGTAGTGGGGTTGGGGTCATTGCAAATGATTCTTCCTATAACTAACTTTACTAAACTCATCGCAAGAATGTGATTTTTAATTCTCCTTGAACTTCTGTTTGACAATGGGTAAAAGCAAGAATGGTTGAGGGTCATGGATTAAATGGGTTTGAGACTCTGAACTCTATCTATTATGATTTATAGGTGTAATGAGTTAGGTAAATAAAGACTGGCCAATGAAATCAATTTATTATCTTCAAGAGAAGTGTAAGGGGTTTTCAAACCTCAATCAAACTTCTAAAGTAAGGTCTTATATATTCAGAAGATCTTTTTATATGGATCAACATCCATTCAGGTGGTTAAATAGGGAAAATGCAGCTAAAATTTGATACACACATGTACAGACACCGATGCATTTTTTTACCTCCTGTTGCAGCTATTCAGCATCTCTCTTTAAATTTGCATGCTAAAGATATTCAACTATCATCCCTCTCCCTCTTTTTCCTATTCTAAAGGGAAATTGATTAGGAGAACAAAACTCCACATGTCTTGAGAAATTATTTTTGAAAGCCACAGAAAGGGTGGTATAATAAGATACTTATTAGAAACGTAAAATTGAAATCAATAATTTTGTACTAACATTCAAATTATAACTTCTACTAGGATGTATACTAATTAAGAGTATAAACTCTGAAATAAGATCCAATATTAACTTTTAGCGTTTGTAACCTTGGGCAATTGTTATTTGCCTCTCTAAGTCTTAATTTCTTCATTGGTAAAATGAGAATAGCAATAATACTTTATAGGTTTGCTATATGATTTAAATGCCATAATGTGTGTAGGTGCTACGTACTAAGTAATCAACAAAGCTATGCTATTATAAATAACAAAGCACATGCCTGCCAAAGATGCCCTCTGTGCCATAAACTGTCACATAATAGGCCCTCAGAAATTTTATCAGTGGCCTAGAAATGTGCTCCCTGGGAAGCCTGGGTAAAGTAAAAATGTCATTAATTATTGTCAGATGAGTTTGAAAGCCTCTTTTAGTCCTGGAGTCTTTCCAGGAACTAAAGATAATGCTTTTAGGTTTTGGTAGAGATCAGTGGTAAAGGTGCCTGACTCTTCCTGCCCCCCTTCTTCCTACTTATCTCTCCTTTAGTGGCTATTTCATTTTCTTAAAAACACCAGTTTAATTCAATATACCTCTCAGCATTAGCCGCAGCAGCAGGAATTCTATCAACACCCTCCACGCTCTCTAGAAGGACAGAGTGAGATTCACCTTCCTACTCAACTTATAGACCAGTATGTGAGTTCATGTCCTCTTGGATCAAGATGTGTTAACCCACATACCCCTGTTCCCTTTGAAGAGTGGATAAAACCTTTATGTCACAAAGTGAGAAAAGGTTCAATATAGAAACAGCCTGGTTAAGGCAACACCCATTTATTTATAGATGTACTTCAATTATATGCAAAGAACATTTCACTTTTCACTCAGCCAAGAATTTGATTGTGAGGAAGCCTGGTGGTTGCTGGGCGTGACAATCAACTAAACTAAATGTCTTATCTCTGACTCCCAGAGCAGCATAGTTGCTGAGGACAAGGGCCAATAGAAGTCCTGTAAAGAATCTTTTGTGGCTTTTGTGTCAGGTCGATCCAAAGTAAGGATACTTAAGGATCACTTATACTGTGACTTGGAAAACTTCTTTTTTTGTTTTGTTTTGTTTTCTTTTTATAAATGCTGTTAAACTCCTTAGACGGTCAACTTACTAATGTAGGCATCTTTAAATGTATACACTTTAATAATGAATCCATACCAGGTAATGACATCTCTAAAAAATTCTGCCTTTGTAGTTCCCAGGTATCAGCCCACCTTTTCTGTGTCCCTGACAGTGAGTCATGCAGCTGAGGCCACAGGAAATAAACTCCAATCAAACTGGACAATAGCAGCATCAGTTAACAGTAACTAGTCATCAGTTAACCTTTACTTTTCTGGCTCCTTTTCCTGGAAGTTTTACTCCCAATGCTAAAGCCCTTTGGTTGAAATTCTGTGGGATTTTCTTTTTTTTTTTTTGGTCTCTTTTCCCCACTCATCACATGGAACCCCAGTAATGGCAACATGGAGTGTACCTGGCTCGCAACAAGTACGTAGGTCAGGTTCCTAGCCCTGGATTCCCAAAGTCTCCTTTGCTTCTTTCATTACTATCCAATAGAACTTTGGCAATGTTTAAAATGCTCTATCATCGCTACTGTTTAATATAGTAGCCAGTAGTCTGACTGAGGAACTGAATTTTAATTATATTTAACTTTAATTAATTAAGTGTAAACAGCAACACCTGGCCATTAAACACTCTGTTGAGCAGCACAGTTTAGTGTAAAGACATTTCTGTTTCTGTGTCCAGATCATTGGCCATACTGAGTTTCCAGATCCAAAGCTTCCTCTCTGTAATTGCCAGTATTAACACATTAAGACGTTCATTCATCCTACAAACATTTATTGAGTACTTCCTGTGTGCCAGGCACTGGAAATGATCTCAGTATCCCAAGTGGTCACTTGACATAGAAAAAGAGAATAGAATTACTATGAGCCCCAAGCTTCCTTTAAATGAGTATCACCTGGCCTCTCGCAGTCTCTCTTGCTCTTGGATAGTGACTGCTATTTTCTTATATCTCAAGTAATATAATTAAAAATCATCATGAGATGCCTTTTCTTTCTGAAGACTGCCTAACAAGAATTTCCTTCCATAACTGAAGATCTGCTTTTTCTCTATCCAGGAAAACATTTGAGCTTCTATATTCCTTCCAATCTTTTTTTAGAAGGGCTTTCCTTATAGTCCAAAGCCCACTTTGCTTTCTCTAAATTTCCTCCTACAGGCTTCTAACACTGATAATAGATGGATAAATAGATACAAACTGCAGTTGGGTTTTGTTTTTTGTTTTTAGAGGGAGACTTGAGCCTATCCATATTACTCCTCTTATTTAAACCTGTATGAATGTTGGTCCAAGACATGTCTCTTGATCTCTTCATTTCCCACATTCCTTGTATGCAGAAGTGGAGTTCAGACTTATATTCTCAACAGTCCTACAAGCGGATGTGTTAAGAAATGAAAAGCAACTTGACAAATTTTTTAAATTATGCAAATCGAGATACAAAATTTATTCTCTTCCAACCATCGATTGCAAAAAGATGAAAAATATGCCAGTTTTTAGATGTGTTATTTGGAAATTGAAATAAAGCGAATAATCTCTATAAGGGCAAGTTTATCCAAATCCTCATAGGTATTGTGAGCAAAGCAGGAAAGGGGAGGCAGTTGACTCTGGTTACAACTGTGAAGTACACAGACTTATGTGATCAGGAATGGTTTAACCACCCGCAGACCTAATAAATATTACAGTTGATCCCAACCTTCATGAGCAATATGTACTTTTATGATTGGGAGGAATCTAAGTTATTAGACTGTATTTTCATTTATATAAAAAGGAATATGAAGGCCAGCATTAATTTTTAATTATACCACATTTAGAGAGCCTAGTGTGCTGCCTCACATGGATGCTGTTCACTTTGGGTTCTTGTAAATTATATTAAACTGGCTTAGACCAGTAGGGGTCATGGGGACACCTCCTTTAATGTATGGAAAGCAAACATTAAAGACAGGAAAACTGAATGTAAAAAATAATTAGAAGCAACTAAGTGTTTTAAACCTATTTTCAGATTTTTTCTTCTGAATTAGCTGCAGGAAACCCATATTAAGTGCTTCCACATTTCGCATCATTTGGAGTTGGAGCAGATAGGGGAATGTAGAAGCTTGAGAATACCACTGCTTGGCACAAGGACAACAAAGTGATTTTCCTTTAGAGTTGCATGGGATGTCCTGGATTAGGGTGGGTGTCTGATGTCCCAAGTTTCAGTGATATCTATGCTAGTAATTGGCTTTGTGAAATGTCTAGACATTAGTCTAATTTTCCCATCCTTTGATGAGGTAAGAGGGGTCTCTTCTAGAAGTGATATTCTAAAATAAAAATATAATCTTTTTATTGACAAATATAGTATAATAAAGTAGAAAGAGCACAGGATTTAAGGTAATTTATTCATTGATTCACAAAATGCTTAATAAATGTTAACCATGTGCCAAACACTGTGCTAAGTCGTGTGGATAGCAGAGAGGATAGAAAACATAGACCTTGCCTACATGGGGCTGTTAGTATAGTGGGACAGAAAGACAGAAAACAAGTCAATAAACATTGCCTATTACATCACCCTAAACCAACACCATATTTATTTCTTACATAGGCAGTGTTGCATTGTTTCATGTTTATAATGGAAAGTTGGATAGTCAGGGGAAGCCTCTCAGAGATGACATGTAAGCCAAGCTCTGAGAAGAGCAGAGGGCAGTGTGTTACAGGCAGAGGGAACAGTTGGTTCTAAGTCCCCAAGATGTTGAAGAGCTGCTTCTATTAGAGTCTTGTAACTCAAAATTTGGGTCTCCAACTGATGAGCAGCATCAGCATCACCTGGGAGCTTGGCAGAATTGCAGAATCTCAACCCATCCAGTCCAGACTTACAGAGCCACAATTCACATTTTAAGGAAGACTCTGGGTGATGCTTAAGCCTGTTAATGTTTGAGAAGCCCTGGATTAAAGGAATGCAAAGGAGTCTCCCGAGGCTGGAACACACAGTGTGTGAGGAGATAATGAAGATGGGTCAGAAGATGAATGCCTCAAGAAGATTTCAGTGTGAAGCCGCTCACTTCTCCAGCCCCAAGCTAGTCTGCCTTGTGTTTCCAAATCCCACCTACTACTTTTCTGTCTTTGAATGGAGCTATTTAGCTTCTCTTAATCCTTAATCATCTCCAAAATCCAAAAAGAAGCTATTGTCATCCCCATTGAACAGATGAGGAAACTATCCAAGTATTTAAGGTACTTATCCCATAAGTGATGCTCTGAAAATTGTAGCAAAGGCTATGAATCTATTATTTCTTGACTATTTATTTAAAAAAAGCCAATGTGGATTGATTAAATTGATGCAACCTTAGAAATAGGTGTCTTTTCACTCTGTACACAGAGTTTCAAAGTCCAGCTCCTTTAAAAACTTAATACCAGGTAAATATTTATAGGGTTTTATTATCTAACTGCCTTTTTGTTTATACCTTCTTGTTTTTTACCCACAGGAAAAGGTGCATTCCTCAGGGAGTTCTATGGTTTACATCTTCCCTGGGCATCTGGGTTCCTGGCTGGCTTTGTGTTCCTTGACCTTGTAGCCTCATTGTCTCTGGGGTTACCAATATCTTTCCCTGACATGGACCCTTCCTATTAATAGCTTCTTCCTCCCCTTATCCCCCAGGATTTCCAGCTGCCCAAGTTTGGCACACCCTGTGATCTTAACCTGATTTTGCTCCTGTCCCATGTAGGAAAATCCCTTGGATTAACATCTATGCTCAAGTCCAACACGACAAGGAGCAGGAGATGATTGGGTCAGTGAGCCAAAGTGAAAACGCCCCCAAAATCACACTCAGTGACTTTACGGAGCCTGAGGAGCTGCTGGACAAAGAGCTGGACACGCGGGTCATAGGTACATGCTCCTGCTCCACTAAGCTCCTCTGTTCTGTGTCCTCTAAACACTGGCCTGCTTCATCTGTTCCCCATACATTACTGGACTGGAGGGTGGGGACAAACAACTACCTACAGTGACAGAATCATGTTTTAAATTTGTCTGCCACCTCTGGCCACACGAAATTGGCAGATATTTTTCCCCTTAGAAGTCAATCAGGATTGGAAATACTGGAGTCTGAGTGGGTTAGGGATGAAGCCAACTATCCATTACTGACGGGCTTTTTCTTCTTTTTCTATAAAGCAAAAGTATTATATGTCCTTACTAATAATTACATGAATGTGGAATCTGGCATCAGATAGCCCTGGATCCATTTTCCTTGCTCTGCTAATCTACTACATCTGTGACCTCTCTGTGCCTCAAATTCCCGATCTGTGAAATGGGAGTAGTAGTACTTATGATTCATTTCTATTTCTGTGTAGTACCTAAAAAAAACAATTCTAAGACTGTTGTGATAATGACATGCTGTTATGTCATTAGCCCAGTGCCTGCCACATAGTAAGTTTCAATACACATTGGCTGTTACTGTTATCAATAGAATATAAGATGGCAGTCAATGTCTTGATCCCACCTGTGTGCTAGTGTGGGAGGTAGCATATGTTAAACATGGATGACATAAGTCAGTGAGCTGATAGGTAACGATATCCAGGTGCCTTTTAAATAAATTCCTATTAAGCACCTGTTCTGGGTGGCTTGGTATTTAGCAGTGAATAAAACTAAGATCCCTGCCCTTGTGGAACTCACATCCATTTCTCCCTGTGTCTTCTCTTCTCTGCAGGAGGCATTGCCACTATTGCAAACAGCGAAAGCACAAAGGAGATCCCCAACTGCACTAGTGTTTAATACCAGCAAGCCACGTGGTCAACCACCTTTCTGACTTTTTATTTTTGATGATTACTATTACTATTATTATGGAAAAATAAAAATGTCTTTTTTACCTTTTGTTTACCAAGGGCCCCTTCATAAATAGCGGGCAAATGCCTAGCTTTGGGAGAAAAGGGCATTCTTAGCTGATTGAAAGAGACAAAGGGAATAAATGGCTGTATTTGTGCTAAGAGCAAAGGATGCGTCTTCCCACAGCCTCCTCGCTTTACTCTGCCATTGGTAGCTTAAAGACTTTCTTTTTCCTTGTGGTCTCCCTTTTTTCAAAATTGAAGTTGGGTTGGCTCTTTGTGAACCTCTCATCCTCACAGCAGAATCACCAACACTCTCCCCTTCCCCCAGCACACACACATACAACACAGATCATTTCCCAGTTAGATCCACAGGAAGTAGGTGGGTGGATGTAGCTGCAGAAAGTGTGCACAACTTTGTGAAAGAGGCCCTGCCTTGTGCATGTCCATAGTGAGGCTACAGATGGCTTATTGTATATAATTACAATGTAAATAACTTTTTATTTCCTAAGAAATAATTTAATGTTTAGTAAAAAAGAAAACAGAAAAAAGAAAGATGCGTGTGTTGGCTTACGCACTGGCCCTCAGAGCTGACCAACCCGCCAGGCCTGCTCAATGCATTGGGTTTGGATGCTCTCCTGTTGTCTGTCACACTTAACTCTTGCATCTCCTTGTCCATGCCATAGCTGGTTTCTACTTATGTATATAAAGGGGGGCGGGGGGAGGGGCTTCTCTGGGGCAATTGATAAAGGAAGGACTCTAGTGACATCATAGAACATGGCAGTCGTTTTTGTTCCAAGAATGACATGAAAGGTGAAGAAGAGGCCCACTAGAGGCTTCATACTGAGACCCAGATGGGGGAAAACAGCTTCCTCTCTAAAAGGAAAAACTTGATATTTATCAGTCTGAGAAAATATTTTTTTCTAAAGAAGGCAGTCAGTGGATCTTAAAATGACAATCTGTTTTTAAATTGGATTCTATGAAAATGCATAATGCTTATGGTGAATTCTCAGGCTATTCTGAGCTCAGAAAAGTCCCCTGGGCACTAGGTAAAGCCCAGTGAATGTCTCTTGGCATGGGAGGAGTTAAAGAGGTTGGAAGGGAGGAGGCATTTGTGGAATTATGAGTTCATGCAAAATTCTCCAGGCCAAGTAGGGGTCTAGCCTTTAATGATATTAGTCAAAGGCAATTTTAGCAAAGCTGTGCTATTTGCTTGTCAGATGTACACAACTTCCTTAAAGTCAAATGTCTGCCTTCAGTTCCCTTAAGGTAGTTCTTGCCTCTGGGGTGAGTGGCTTTCAAAGCCTGTTAGCTTTTCCAGCACCTCAGCCCCTTCACACATTTACACATACCGATTTTTTTCAATAGGGTCACGTTAAGCCATGCTGCAAGCATTGTTTTTATTTTCAGGCTTAGCCTGAGCACACTTATTTTTGAAAATGATATAATGTATATATATGGGAGGAAAGGCCACATTTTGTACCTGTTAATTTTTGTGGGATGTTGTTCCCATTCTTCTTTGTGAGACAGAGAGAATGTGATATAGAGAAATCTGGCTGGCTACAGCGTAGATCAGTATTAGGAATATTTCTAAAGATCCTGCTTTTTTGTTTCAAGGGTTAAATGGGGCAGACAATTGCAATACTTGTACTAAACACTGGAATACAAATGCATGACTCATATCTATATATACAGTATATGTACATATACTGTTCTTGGTTTTATTGTTCCACTTGAATATTTCTACTGTAAAAAAAAGACAGTGGTTTTGAAATTGTTGAAAATAAATGTATTTTTGTACATCAAAGCTACATACATGGCTGAGTTTTCTCTTTGGGGAGTTTTCTTTATCCACTGTGTCTGTAAACTATTGCTACAGTGATGCTACATGGAAAACAATGAATGGCTTATAACAACAGATGCTTGGTTTTTGCTCATGAATCTTTAGGTTGGCTCTGGTTTGGCTGAACATATCAGGACTGACCAGGCTCTGCTGGTCTGATCTGGAAGGAGGTTTCAGGTAGTTTGAGTCTGCTCCATGAATTATCATCATCCTGGAACCACAGCTACCCAGGGCATGTTTTTTCATGGTGGATTGTAGAATTCCAGGTGAGGCCAGTAGAACAACCCTATGTCTCTAAGGCCTGGGCTCAAAATGGTCACTTTATTTATCTTCATCCACATTCCGTTGACTAAAGAAAATCACACGGCCAAGTCCAACCTCCATGGCTAGAGAAATAGATTCTTTCTACTCTGGTACTAGGTACTATAATTGGAAACAATAATCTGATTTACTCTGCCTATTCATTTTCCACTGCCCCATGGAGCGCTTTCACTAAATGACCTATTTGAACCCATGTCAAAGTTTTTCATTCACATATATATGGCTGGGACCTCTGAGCAAAAGTCTTGGTAATTGCAAGGTCTTTGAGTTTGATATGAGTTCCCAATGAGTGGTAGAGATGATGGAATGCCAAGTCAGGTATGAAGACTTATTAAGCAAGAGCAATGAAAAGGAGAAAAACAACATGTGTCCGTTTTTTTTCCTTCTTCCAGCTGTTCGATGCATGAAACCAACAGCAAATGTCGTTTTTTGGTTCTTTGCTTATTGGTGGCTCTTCTTCACCAGGTAAATAAGGAAATGTAAACTGGGCACCCAGAATAAGGGCTGTAAGTTGGATGTTTCTTCTTATTTCTTTAGTGTTTCAAATATGTGATAAAGTTCCATGGATCTAAGAAACCAGAAATCATTTGTTGATAATTTAGTTGCATATTTTGGAAACTGGCTGAATCTTCTGGAATCATATTTTCTGCACTTAAATTGAAGATAAAGAACTAAGCAAAGGTGGTTTTCTTTTGATTTGGGAATTTATTTTAAAATCATGTATAATTCTTACTATAACTTTTCTTGAGTTATACTCACCTTTTGAAAAATTTATATAAGTACCTGCCTCACATATTGAGAATATCACTTAAGTATCTCAAAAAGAAGCAGGGGGTTTTCTTGCTCTAAGTGCCTATACTTCTTTTAGGGATTTTGACAGTTTGGAGCTTTCAAATAATGTAAAATGTCTATTATTTCTATCCTAAGCCAAAGACGAATTTTCTAAATGCATTAGTTTTTGCTTCCTAATGGGATCTGAGTTTTTCTTGATAATTTTATGCCCAGGTTGGTGAAGTTTCTTCCCTGGATTAAGAGAGATGAAAGAGAAATAAAGCAGTAAGAAAGTCTGAGTCAGTTGGGTCATTTGGGTAAGCCATGGCTAAGAATATAGCCACTGTATTCACCATCAGCATGAGTTTGTTAGATTTCTCAGTAGTAGACGGAGGCAGAGGCAGATAGCAGAGAGTGTGGTTGGCTTTGCAGCTGTTTCCATGCAGGGCTTCTCACCAGTGGTGAGGACACTCTTTGCATCAGAATTGCCTTTCAGGGAATTGTAAAGCTAATAACTAGGCCCATGGAAGCACTCCAGGGCTGTATTCTTCCAGGATTCTCATGTACATGAAAATTTGAGAATAACTGCCTTATCTGCCACTAAAATAGTTCAGGAATAAGTATTGGGTAAAAGTCACCTCCTTTGACTCCTGTTATCATAATACAAGGTACCTTAATCTACAGAAGTGAGAACAGCTTCCAAATTTGCTCATTTCTTCCTGGGCAACAGCTGCAACTTTGAGAGTCACTCAATGAGCTATCTGGGACAAAAATACACTGTGAGTTAAGGTGGTGACGGATTGTGCCTTGGAAAGAATACTGTGCTGGAAATTAGTAGATCTCTAACTTTCAGCAAGTAATTCTGGACCCAAGTACCTCATTCGTAAAAGGAAAACACTTCATGGCCTGCCTTCCTGGCTTGTTTTGATTTCCAGAGGTGTGAAAAGCACATTGCCAATTCCAGAAGTATGGCAGTATTAGGAGAACTCCCATCTGCAGAGCAATAGACAGAGAGGAAGGTGACTCCAAAAGTCACAAAGCAAGGTAATACAGAGATGAAGATGGAGTCCAATGTTTATTATAATAAGGTGGGATCCTTACTACTGCACATCTCCCTCAAAATGCAAAACAGATTGAACTGCATATCACTGGGCAACAGCGGAGAGCCTGACGGTAATGCCAGTCATATGGCTCCCATATTTTATAATGTCCAGAACAGTGTAGAATCTCACATCCCAAGTACACTCATCCTTCAGTGGCTCACAGCCCTCCTCATGCCACTGCCCTCTGGACCCGCCTGTTTAGCAGCCCATGGCCTGACGCCCTTGCTTTTCCCACTGGACTGAAATGAAACTGCTCAGCAGACAGCTGCTCACCCCAGTTCCACCTGCTGGGCTGCTCATCTTTTAAAGTGATGAGCCTTATTCAGAGGGAAGAAGGCCAGAGAACAACATAAGCAATAAGGATGCCTCATCTGGATTATACCACATCCTGCCAAAATTCTCTCGTCTGCTCCAACAGTACTGCCAAAGGGGACCAGACATAACCCGACCATTAATTCCCAAAGCACTATGCATCTTGATGTTCCTTAAACTTTAATCACCATGTTCTTTACAGTAGCAGAGTGTCCTTCAACAGGCTCTTTGCATTTCTGACCATGTATCATGATGAGACATAGGTTCATTCAGAGATGAACCAATGGAACATTGTATACAAAAAATGGGGGAGACCCTCAGTTAAGAGTTCAATTTACTGGAGACTAAAACTTGGATCCATCACTTTTCAATTATCTGAGACTCAGAGGGGTAAAATGACATAATCAAGGTACAATTTCCTTACCTATAAATTACAAATAATGACATCTACTTTCCAAGGTTGGAATCTAGATTAAATGAGATAATTTGGGTAAAGACACAAATAATAAATTGATTCTGAGAAGTGCTAGTTTTATTGCACTGGATCTTTGCCCACATAGCACTGTCTCTGGCCTCGAGTTGTAAAAATTATCCAAGCAGTCTCACTTAGGGCTGTACCTGCAGAGGAAAAAATTCAGATTTACCTAAAGAGACATGCCTTCTCCATCAGTTCCCCTTCAGGAGGAAGATAATTTTGTTTAAAATTTACTACTTACACATTGATCCCAAAAGTCATTGCTTCTTTTATTGCTTTTTAAATAATATGACTGATCTAATGTTGCTTGGACCATATGGAAGGGGCAAGAGGTGGACTCTTCTAGTCAGAGTTGCCAAGAATGCCTCATAAAGTCAATGACTGGAAGCTCTCAGTTTCTAAAACATGTTCACTCTAACCATGTGTGGGTGCCCTGGACGTAGCCATGCTAATGGGACAAAAACACTTTGGCCTTGCTTGTTTATGTTCTTCAGCTCAGGTATTAATAACATCATTTGCATCTCCCTTACTGTCCCTTACCATATAGTGCTTTTGTTTCATGAGGACGTGTGCAGTCCCAGGTCCTGGGGTCACTGACTTGGGTTCCTTTGTCCACACACATTGAAAAAAATATCCGATAAACAATTACTTGTAAAAATATACCTCTTAGATAGCCAGAGATGCTAAGGGCACAGTTTCCCAGTGCCTTCCTTGAGCTGTGGTTCAAGAAGAGCTGTTCCAGAGTACATGCAAGATCCAGATTCTTTACAAAATGCCAGGGAAGACAGGAAAATAGATCATGACAGGCACACATGCCATCTGTCATTACAGCTTAGTCTCTGGGGAACAATGCCGTTTGCAGCTATTAAAAATGAACCAGATAATGTGGAGCCCTCAGTGATTTGCTCCCGAGGAAATGTGTGGTCTGTTCCCCAAAGAATAGAGACTTCTTCAGCGGAAATGTCTGTGCCCAGTGTCCTACATGCAGATGGCTTCTGGGCTCCAGGGATACTCTTACCACCAAAAAGGCCCCATTTCTCCTCCCTGGGGCCTCTCCCAGAAGATTCTTCCTACTGTGCAAGGATTTTCATTGCTTACTCCCATTTACAAAGGGTTATTGCTGTCAGTATCCGAGGAACTGGCTGCAATTAGCAGTCTGTCCAACCACAGTGCATGGGGAGAGAAAGGAGGATGCTGTGGTAGCAAACAGAGAGCAAACAGGATTGTTTTTCTTGTCACTATTCTGTCTTTCTTGGTTTCGGGGTAGACTCACCTGGGAAGCACATAATTGTCTCCATAAACAACACATCTGGTCCTTGGAGTGCCAGAATGGTTTTCTTGCACTGTCCTTCCAAAATCTTATGGTTCAATTGGAGAATTGCTGGGTTTCTTTCATTGGCAACCAGGACTTGTCAAGGGAGGAGGTATCAAAGGAAGAAGAAGGGAGAGATGGGTCTAGAGAAATAAAGTTAATCTTTGTCAATTATGAAGCTCTGCTTGACACATTTGCATTTCAACTTGTCAATTTCAGAGTCTCCTCTGTGAGGGGAAATGCAGATGCTCCCCAGATTTCTAATCTATTTATAATAGTAACAAGGCAACTCTAGGCAGCATGTGCTCATCATGAGCTAATCATCCTCCACTATGCCTTGTGCCTCCTAATTAGTGGCATGTTGGTTGCCTACTGATCAAGTTGGAGCCTCATCCAGGCAATATGCGTGGGGAGAGCAGGTATGGGGAGAAGGAACACTGAACCCAGTGGAGCTCAGATCTTGGCAGGCTTTTTAATAACAGGTGGGCTTCACACCTTGTCTTGAAATCCATCCTTTTTAAAGAGGCAGCCACTATGTCCATGGGTGCTAACAGGAATATGGCAAGTCTCCAAACACATGTCTCCTTTGTGTCTAGGAGCTCTCCATAAGGAGATGCTGTCCTTCCAAAACCTCTTGGCTCGATGATATAGACCAGCAGGAGGCACAAGTAGAAGAAAAATAAATATTTAAATGTGCATCTGTAGCTGATAATGGGGCAAGGCCCCTTTCATTGATTTATCCATTCTTTCCTTAATAGAATATTTATTGAACACCTACTTTCTACCAGGCTCTGTTCTGGATACTA
The DNA here is from genome assembly GCF_028858775.2 of Pan troglodytes. Lineage (NCBI taxonomy): Eukaryota > Metazoa > Chordata > Mammalia > Primates > Hominidae > Pan > Pan troglodytes. The sequence continues at coordinate 117,376,505 of NC_072406.2, forward strand.
GGGATACATCAGTGGCCGTGACACACTTAAAATAGGGTGGCCATATAATTTATCATACACACATTGGAATACATTCGGGGATGGATGAGACACTATCAATAATTACTCTGGGAAAAGTAGCATGAAACAGGGCTGTCTCAAGCAAACCAGGAAATGTGGTCAGTCTGACTTAAAATCCAGAGGAACCATTTATCCAAAGTCAGAGATTGTGTCCATGTTCCATTTACCCTTGAATTGGCATTTTTTTCCCTTTCAAATCCTGACCTATGAGTGAAAATTCAACTCTCTAAGCCCCAAAACTATATTTATGGATATCTCCCATCAGCTTTAGTGTCTTCTGAGGACCTCTCATGGGGGTGGTGAACCCCAACATACTCAGAGGTCAGTGAGCACAAATCGAGATGGTTTTTGAAAAAGTCTTTAAAATACTGTATCAAATAGCATTCTTAGTTGCAGAAAATAGACACCGATCCTGGCTAGTTCAAACAAAAGGAATTTATTACAAGGCTATCGGGAACTCACAGAATCAGGTTTGAAACACTTATCTTGGAAAGAGGCAGAAGCCAAGATAGCTTTGGAGGGATGAGAATCAGGAAGATTAGGAATATTTGTCTAGCAGACAGCATCTTATCAGACCTTTCCTCTGGGATGAATGAACTGCAGTCATCTCTTCTACCTTTGTGTTACTGAAGATTAAAAATTCCAGGTAGGTTCCCACAATCCATAAAGTTTAGCTCCCATGCTCACTGCGTGTGCAATGAATGTTACAGGCTGCATTGTGTTCCTCCAAAATTCGTGTGTCAGAACCCTTAACTCCCAGGGCCTCAGAATGGGATAGTATTTGGAGAATAGGTCTTTAATAAAGTGATTACGCTAAAATGAGGTCATATGGGTGGGACCTAATCCAATGACTGGTGTCTTTATAAGAAGAAGAAACTAGGACACAGACAGGTACAAAGGAAGGTCATAAAAAGATACAGGGAGAAGATGGCCATCTTATAAGCCAAGGAGTGAATTTAAAACGTCTAACTTCCAGAATTGTGATGAAATAAATTTCTGTTATTTAAGCCAGCAGTCCCCAACCTTTCTGGCACCAGGGGTGGTGTTTTTGGAAGACAGTTTTTCCACAGACAGGGGGCAGGGGTGGGGGAGATGGTCTCGGTATTGAAAGTGTTCCACCCCAGATCATGAGGCATTAGTTAGATTCTCATAATAAGTGGCAACCTAAATGCGTTGCATGCACAGTTCACATTAGGGTTCATACTCTTATGAGACTCTAATGCCACCGCTGACCTGACAGGAGGTGGAGCTCAGGTGGTAATGATCATTTGGCTGCATTAGAGTCTCATAGGAGTGTGAATCCTATTGTGAACTGTGCATGCTAGGGATCTAGGTTCCTAATAGGCTAGGGACTGGTATGGGTCCGCTGCCCCGGGGGTGGGGGATCGCTGGTCTATAGCACTGTTATGACAGCCCTAGCACACTAAACAGTGAAGAAAACGATTAGGGAAGAAATCCCTAACTATTGTTCTGGATTTTGAAGTAGTAGTAGAAGCATTTGGAGTTACTGTTCCTCTTATACAACATATGCTATAGGAAAAGTTCTCTCTCCTGTTCCCTTCTAAGGAAATAAGTGAATGGTTATGAAGGCAGAATGGATGCTGGACAGAGAATGAATGTCCACTACAATAACTCCTCAAGTGATTTTTAAAATCACTGTTCTTTGAGTATTTGTTGAGCATAAACTAAGAAACCAAGTGGCTGGTACTATGTTAAATGTTGGAATTTCAGATATGAATACAAAACTTCATTCCTGGTCTGGTGGAACTTCTTACTATTTAAGGAACATTCCTGTAAGTTGTTTTCAATCTTCTATCACACACTCTTTTGGGAGACAAAGTGCTTTAATAATTTAGGGAAAGGTAACAAAGAGAGGAAAGGAATAATTCTTTTATTCCCCAGAGGAAAAGTTGTGGTGAAAGTTAAGGAAGAATTCTCAAAGGAAATTTCATCTACATAGCTATTTTTAAATGTTATAATTTTCTCACACTTTTTTATTCCATCTAGAATAGTCCTTTCCTCTTCTCTCAGGAAAAATAATGGAATGCTGAAAGTTGGAGAAGGGACAGAACTGGAGGTTTAATGGGGATGAGGGAACAGTCAGAAATGAGCTAGAAAGCTGCTAGTCTGCAATGACAAGGTATTTATTTTCTATGTCATTTCAAGTTTTTAAAAATAAGCACATATTCATTTCATAGTTATTTGTTAAAAAAGAAAAGTCACATCAGATGTTCATAATGGTTCTCCAGGTCTTGTGGATTTTAGGGTATTGCCTTAGAGTCCTTTTAATAAACTTTTTAAGAAACATAATGAGATTGCTCTGCAATACTGATTATTAAGCATAGTTAACACAGGCACATCCATAGGTCAAAGACAGATAATAATTTCAAGAGAACTTATAGTAGTGTAATATCTGCTAGAGGATGGTTTATTGGTCTTTATAAGTGGAAAAAGAAACTGTAATTTGTTCGGTCCTTCACAATAAGTATTAAAGATACAGGAAATCATTACTCAAGATTCTTGGCAAAGAAAATGGCTCTAATGTTGCTCTCTGCTTCTCTTTTATCTTTCTCCTTTCACAAAAGCAGAGAAACTTTTTTGGTTTAGTAATTTTGCTGGCAATGTACCATCCATAAATAATTGCCATTGTTAACAAATGTTGGAACAAAACAACACCAATTAAGGTTTTAAGTGGTTATCAAACAAGGCAAGAAATTCTGCATAAACTGCGAGGTGAAGAACTTAGCTTGGGAAAAGCATCCCTGGTGCTGAGAAAATATTTTAAACAGAAGAGAAATTTTCCAATAAAATTTCTTCCTTCGACTTTAGTACCTACTTGACGCTCTGGTACAAGGTGATGGCTAGGGATTCAGGTTTGGAATTCTGGAAGCCTCGGACTTGGAGGACATAGAATGGAAGGTGAGCAGGCTCAAACTAGCCCCATCCACTTTGGAAAATGATCTACTCTTAAATTTTTTCCATTTCCAATATGTGATTTTGTGAGTGTTTATTGACATGTGGTGTAACCTTTCTTCCTTCAGATGAATTGTCTCCAACTCTGAGCTCTCAGAATTAATGTCATCACTCCCCACCTCACACTCATCAAGGGCTTTTCATCTCCCTTTGGCGACAGGAGCATGATGTATAATAAGAATTTCTCCTTTGAAGGGCTAGAGATCTGCGTTCAATTCCAGTTTCTGCATTTATTAGCTGTATGGTCTTGGGTAAGTCTCTGACCTCCCCAAGCCTTAATTTTCTCTTTTGTCCTTGTGAAGAAAATAAAATAATAAATATAAAGCTGGCCAGGCATGGTGGTTCATGCCCTTAATCCCGGCACTTTGGGAGGCCAAGGTGGGAGGATCTCTTGAGGCCAGGAGCTCAAGACCAGCCTGGGGAACATAGCAAGACCCTATCTCTAAAAAAAATTTAAAATTAGCCAGGCATGGTGGTGAGCACCTGTAGTCCCAGCTACTCCTGAGGCTGAGGTAGGAAGGGTCACATGAGCCCAAAAGATCAAGGATTCAGTCAGCTGTGACCACACCACTGCACTCCAGCCTGAATGACAGAGAGAGACCCTGTCTCTAAAATACATTAATAAATATAAATAAAAATATAAAGCATTTGAAGTATAACAGATTCCACATCAGTAAGCATTTCCTCCACCCCCACCCTCCTTCCATGCTTTTCTAGGCAAGTCTTTGCTTGGGCCGAAGCAAAGCAAGGTTCAGACCCCAAGGCGTCCTGTTTGCCCCTCAAGAGGGCTCTACTCCAACCCATCCAACAACCCAGTGGTGCCTCTTCGCCCTCCTATAGGAAACAATGAAACAAATTTTGAAAAGATAGTCCCTAAACCAACCCCATCACCCCCACTAATATTTACACCTGTTCTTTTGTCAAGTCTCAGAGAAGAGCCACAATACCAATAATTTTGTAGAAGCAAAATTAGAGCCAGGACAGTGTAGGAGACAAGTGGCTGGCCCATGACGTGGCTGGTGCGCTGCTGGAGGATGAATGCCAAATTGCTAAATGCAGCCATCCCTGCCAACTGAACGTCTCCTTTTCTTTATAACAAATATGACACCATGCAAGGTCCTCCCTCTCCAAAAGCCTATCATTAGCTTTGTTATTATGGTTATTATCAACAATGTGGCAATTTCCTTGCATCTTTTAGGATCTTTCAATTATTCCATGCTTCTTTCTCTTCCCCTTTTTTTAAGTCTCCCTGACACCCTCAAATTCCTCCCTCTTTCTACCCCAAGTGCCACTGTTTCATTTCTTTCCCCCTCCCAAATTGTTTTCTGCGTAAAAGGATGGCAGTGACAGGAATTGAAACTAGCAGAATCTAGAATCTCTCTGATTGAGGGGAAAGAAATGTTTGTATATTATTCAACGTTCTCCACATTAATCATCTGAAGTTTCATTTTTGACTGAAGTCTTTTCTTTATCTTAAAGTCACTGACATAGATATATATCATGAAGTTAAAAAGATTGAATTACATCCTGTCAGCTACCTGCTAAAATGCATGGAGCATCAAAGCCCCAGCTCGTCTCTGGATGTACCAACTGTGGTATTTTACCTTTGGGGTTTTTTTTCTTTTCTTTTCTTTTCTCAGTGAACACACACTAACAGGGTTTGTCTCTTCATTGTGATGTAGGAATGATTGAAAATATTCTCTGTATTGTTTGATAAAAGACCTTTGCCAAAAAAGAGAACAGTTGTCATGTGAGCACATTTCCTAGTGGTGTTGAGATGTGCTTGAGTCAGGTTTAATGGGATGTGTTTGAGCAGCGATGTTGCCTGATGAGCCCAGGGCAGGAGCTTCTGTGTGAGGTCATGGGCCCCAGTGGACTGTGGAAGCTCCCAAGTTTCAGTGCAGATTAGATACACAGCTGGCCTTGTTTCCTGATAGCTGAGGTACCTGGGCTGGGGACATCCTGGGGGTTCATCCACCCACCGTGTTGTTACTACCTGACAGTGAACAGCAACTAAAAGCCTGCATTCGTTTCCTACAGTGCTGTGGCAACTGACCACAAACTGAGTAACTTACAACAGCAGAAATTTATTTTCTCATAATTCTAGAGGCCAGAAGTCCAAAGTCAGGGAGTTGGCAGGGTTGGTTCCATCCAGAGTCTCTGAAGGGTAATCTGTTTCATTTCTCTCTCCTGGATTCTGGTGGCTGCTCGAGCTTCTCTGCATTCCTTAGCTTGTAAATGCATCACTCCAGTCTCCACCTCCATCTTCACCTCACCTTCTCAGTGAATTTTCCCTTCCTTCTTATAAACATATGTGTCAGTGGATTTAGGGTCCATCCCATTAATCCAAGATGATCTCATCTCAAGTTCCTTAATTATATATGCAAAGATCCTTTTTCTTTCTCAAATAAGAAGACTGTCATATTCATGTTCTGTATGGTCATATCTTGCATAGGGTCACCATTTAACCCACTACACAGGCCTATCCCAGAAAAAAAGTTAAAGAAAGATACAGGCAAAAGGATAACAGTTGAGATAAGCAGCATATCTGTGTGGATTCCGCAGCGGCTCTCCCAATACTTAGCTGTTAACACGCAATGCTAGGCTCCATGCTCCATGTATTTTCCTTCGCTCCTCCTTTCCCAAGGAAACTTACCAGGCCAGGGTCCAGTCCTGTGGGTTAGAGTGAATCTGGGCTGTCTGTTACGGGATTGTCTTTGTGGTCTGTGTTTTGTAAATTACTATTGTTAGGTACCTTCAGTTATATAAGCCCTTTAATCACACCAGCCTACGGACTGATTATTAATAAATTTCCCACTGATGGCCCTGCCCCCGCTTCCATCTGAAGGAGAAAAGAGAGTGATCTGATTTCCAGTTTCTAGGACCCAGGTGGGGCTCCCTTTGCTAGTTATAGGATCCACCCTGCGGCCATGCTGTGGCCATCTCTCAAGAAAGAAGGGAGTTTTCTTTCATATGCCCTCTTGCAGGTTTCTGTGTTTTCATAAAATAGACTGAGCCATTAGATCCCATGATTTTCAGTGGTGCTTACAGGAGAGGAGAGGCTGGTGAAGAGGCCTTATAAATATCCAGGCTGGGTCACACGCTTCACTCACGTTTCTCAAAACATTCTGCATTAGGGTTAGTGGTCCAGGTCTTAGGAACAGGAATGCGGCAATTTGTTTTCCTTTGTCTTTCCTCTTGGGACTCTTGGGAACTTCATGGATAGGTGTGTTTGAGACAAGAGTGGAGCAGTTTTGAGTACCTTGGCCTCTCCTAAACCATCTTCATTCTCTAAAACCCTACTGTTGCTTCGTAGGAAATGCATATTGAATTTAAATGGCTTTATTTATGTTCATCTAATGGAGGAAAGCAATTTCATGCAACTCTCCACTGCTCAGGACCAGTTATTCGGGAGTTAACAAAACGAGAAATGATAGCCAAATTTAAAAGCTAGAGAAGGGTGTGTGTTGGGTAGATGGAAAAAAAAACCATGTGGGAGACAAGTGAGAGGAGAGATAGGCTGAAGTGGCTGACAGCCCTCTCCCCAGCATGACACACAGTTTACCATTGCTTATCCTACTCTAGTCTCTCTCCAGAATGGGCCACATGCTCTGCCTAGATGGACCCTAGGTCATTCTGGTCTCTGGACTACCTGAGCCTGGAAATGTCTCATCTTTCTATCCAGCTAAATCTCAACCACCATAGAATACACGCAGCATAGACGTGGTTCCCCACCATGCCTTTTTTTTTTGTTGAGTTCAGCTCAATTCTTATCACCCTTATTTACTTCTTCCAGTATTTGTTTGCTATACTACCTGTATGCTTGCTATCACCATTTAAGCTTTCTCATCTTTTATCATGTGAGATACAGAGCAATATAGCAGAAAGGACACAGATCTTGAAGTTGGATATCCTAAGTTCTAGTTGCAACTCTTCTCATATAATCTGGCTTACTTAGACCAGTAATGCAGTCAACCTGGGCACATTTCCTTTTTGTAAAATAGCAGTCAGTACTGAAAAGAATCGACATCTGCCCTGCCCACCTTATCAGGTCATTATATGTATCAAATGAGATACACTATTATGTAAAGAATTTAATATACAAGCTTAAGCTGCCACAATGAGTTAAATATGAAGGCAATTCCCTGATTTCTCTCTTTACTTATAGTTACATTCCTTTAATGACAGTGGCGCACCCAACACCAGCATCTGTGAGTGTTGGGTGCTAATGTTTCACAGCTCCTGCCCCAGAATAGTCCCCATCTCTCCTGCAAGTAACCCCAACTCCTTGACAGGGCAAGTCTGCAGCATAATTCATGCTCCAGAGTTCCTTGCCAGACAAGTCAAAACTGAATTCAACCTGGGACTACATCCTTGTTCCGCTCTTTTTCCCCTTCATCCTTCTCTCTTTCCCTTACACCACTCTCTTAATAAGTGCCCTGGCCAGGCGCGGTGGCTCATGCCTGTAATCCCAGCATTTTGGGAGGCCGAGGCGGGTGGGTTGCCTGGTGTCAGGAGTTCAAGACCAGCCTGGCCAACATGGCAAAGCCCCGTCTCTACTAAAAATACAAAAATTAGCTGGCGTGGTGGTGGATGCCTGTAATCCCAGCTACTCGGGAGGCTGAGGCAGGAGAATCATCTCTTGAACCTGGGAGGTGGAGGTTGCAGTAAACCGAGATCACGCCATTGCACCCCAGCCTGGGTGACAAGAATGAAACTCCATCTCAAAATAAAATAAAATAAATAAAATAAGTGCCCTACATGCCCCAAATCACTGTGTCAGGCTGTGCTTCTAGGAAGCTTGACATAAGGCACCATCCTGCAGTGGTCAGACCACAAAACAAGGTTCCCTTCTTCATCCCTGTGATTCAGAGTGTCTTTACAGACTGAAGAGATATAGGACAATGTAAGAGATATAGACAGCTTCCCCCTCCTCACTGTAATAATCTGAAGAAACAAGAAAGGCAGCTCCCGCAACCACCCACAAACACGAACAGCTGAGTTTCACAGTGCGCATCTCCAGCAACGAGCCAGAGCAGAGGACTCTGCAAGCCTAGGGATAGGCAAGGGTTCTTGCAGCTCATGAGATACAGAGACATGGATACCCCTGCCAAGGCCAGAACACCATGGCATGCCACAGCAATGGGCAGCTCTCACCCCTCCAGGAATTTTCTTCCATGGCTGCTGAGCTCCCAAACTCAACAATGATCATCATCCGTGCAAGCTTAGCTTTCTTGAAAGTGGTTGTTTAGTGGGAACATCTGGTGTGTGAATGGAAGGCCTATTTTTTTTTCTCTTTCTTCCCTCCAGTCAACACTAAAGTGAATACTTTCGAAAGCTGTCCTGCTTCCCTCCCAGAGATGGGAGAGCTGCTTCATTATTTAACTCTGTGTTTCCATCACTGCACAAACTATTTTCGTGCAGCCCTTGGCAGCCTGGAGGGGATATAAGCCACAGCTTGTGAGACTTTCTGGATAATTAAAAGTTTCCAACATCTTTGTTTACCAAAGAAAACACTGACATATTACCTTGTTCAGTTACGTATAATTATGACCAGCTCACCATTTTCAACAATTGCTGTAAGTATTGTAGACCTTCCTTCCTTCCTCCCTCCCTCCTTCCCTCCTTTCTTTCTCTTTCCCTTTCTTTCTTCCTTTCCTTTCTTTCTTTCTCTTTCTTTTTTCTTTCCTTTCTTCCTCTCTTTCCTTCCTCCCTCCCTCCCTCTTTCTTTTTCTCTTTCTTTCTCTCCTTCCTTCCTTCCATCCTTCCTTCCTTCTTTTTTTCTCTCTCTCCCTTTCTCTTTCTCCCTTTCTCTCTCTTTCTCCCCTTCTTTCTTTCTTTTCTTCTTTCTTTCTTCTTTCTTTCTCTCTCCTTCCTTCCTTCTTTCCTTCCTTCCTTCCCTCCCTCTCTTCCTCCCTCCTTCTTTCTTCATTTTTTTGCTGTAATAGGCCTGAATATTAATTAATATTTACACACACATATTTTTATTTTTATGTGTGATGAGATAAGGACATTGAATATCTACTCATGCATTATCCTTTATTTGATTAAATTCCACATTTTCTAGGTTGTTCTATGCAACTGTTCTTCCCAAAGAGAACAGCTACTCTGAGGGTGATGACTGAAAGTGTAACTTACACTGTTGATTTTCTTGCTATTGCCAATGATATGAGTTAGTTTGGATAAGAATATGTAAGCATGATGTTTCCTGCATAGTGTCATAATGAAGACCATGGAAATACAACTGGACCTAATCCATTACCTCTGGCTGGTGACCTTGGCAAGTTGACTTAACCCCAGTAACCTTTAGGTTTTTTTGTTTGTTTGTTTGTTTTTTAATCACAAAATGTAAATAATGGGCCAGGCACGGTGGCTCACACCTATAATCCCAGCACTTTGGGAGGCTGAAGTAGGAGGGTCGCTTGAGCCCAGGAGGTTGAGGCTGCAATGAGCCATGATTGAAACACTGCACTCCAGCCTGGGCCACAGAGTGAGACCCTGTCTCAAAAAAAAAGGAAATAATAATAGTAGGTACTTTATGGTACTATTTAAGGATTATGTGAGATAATTCTTGCATCCTACTTAGCTCCCATTTACCAAATCCTAATCTAGGTGCCTCAAGTCTGTGCATTATTCTTGCTTATTGGTTTTGGGCCTCTTAATAGGGAACAAAATATGTATTTTTTAAGAATTAGCCATGCCACCTCAAGATACTCCTCTTGAAAAAACCAAGAAATAGCATTCAGACTGTGGCCTTGTAGCAGAGAGAAACCAACCAGACTGTCAAATGGGCTAGTAGATCTATACTGTCTGAAGTGGCGAACCAATGATTCTAAACACAGATAAGCTGCAGATACTCTGTGGCCAGCTATTTGAGACTGAGCTTCCTTGATTTGCTGATAGAAAATCAGGCTGCCCTTCAATTATTGCAGAAACACTCTACCACCAAATTGTGGTGTTAGGTGCTGTTTCTAATTTTCCCTTTTTCCCTTTTTCAAGGACACCTTACTTAGCAAACAGATTTTTTTTTTTTCTATTTTCCACTCAGAGAACTGAGGACAGGGAAGATAGGGCCTTATTCTCTATGCATCTGGCATAGAGTAAGTGTTTAGTAAATGCAAATGTAATGTCTGGGATAAAATCCACGTCAATGTTAAGGAGGGCTCTTTTGTTGTAATAAACTGAAACCTTGAGTAAATTATCTTTATATTTGACATTGTCCTTTATATTTGACATTGTGCAACTTTCCAGTTCCAAAGTTCCAGTTCTTGTAAGGCTCAGCTGTAGCCTTAAACACTCTATATCTCTCAGGAATCATGTGGTCATCTCTCTACTCTGATTTTTTCTTCCTGCCTATCCATATGCTCTCTATTTTTATTTGCACTGCCAGCCCATGCTGGAAGGAGTCAAGCTAAAAGTCCCAGAGTGAAGTTTAAGAGAGAGGTAATCTGATTATTTCAGCTTGTCTTTGTAAGCCAGCAAGTCCCTCTCCAGATTTTGAGATGACCATCTGTTGAATAGTTGTCCATCCTCAGCTCAGCTGGCTAAGACCTGGGTAGTAGAACATCATGGTACAGAGTTTGACCACACCCTCTCCATATGCATGCAGATGAGGCCACCCCTCTTGGTTGGGATGGGATGGTTACTGCCAAGTAGGCAATGTAATGTCTTTTTCCTCCTCTTCCACAAACTTGCTGCATATTTTATGAATTAGAAATGAGCAGAGAAAACATTCTCTCTCGGAGCTTATGTTCATGGGGTAAGAGCAGGGCACTCCCTGAGCATGAAATTTAGATTCCCCTCTGAGCAGAAAGCTAGAAAGAAATTCAGCATGTGGAAAATGAAATTAGCCATCTGTAGAAAAACCTATCCTAAACGATAAGCAGATGAACTTCCAGGTTCAATGATTTGGGAGCCATCAGTCTCAGGGGAGCATGGTTGCTCAGCAGAGCTAAAGCTGTTGCCTTCTTCATCCTCCATGTGAAAAAGGAATATGCTAACAGAAGGGCATATCCTGCATGAAGAAAAAAAAAATAAGAATCCAGGGGGTGAGGCCTGGAAAAGGAAGATTCAACTTTTTTAAGAAAGGGGTTCCCAGTCAACAGACATGCACTCTCTGGTCCTGTATCCTTGTAATCTCCAAAACATATCCTATTTACTTCTCACCTTTCTGCATCTGACTTCATTCCCCATCACTCTTGGAAAATGCTTTGTTCAAGTTTATCAAGGATTCATCCCATCCCAGCCACCGAAATTCCTGGACACCTTTTAAACTTCGGTTTTAAAAGATTCACGTAGCAAAGTGGAACACTTTCTTCTGGAAATTTATTACACTTTTCTTGTTAAATTTCTTCCTTATACTTCAAACCTGAGTCATTTAAATCTCTTCCAGGGCTGCTTTTTTCCTCCATTTTTCTCCTCCACTAACCATTGGAGTTTCTTTCTTTCTTTCTTTCTTTCTTTCTTTCTTTCTTTCTTTCTTTCTTTCTTTCTTCTTTCTTTCTTTCTTTCTTTCTTTCTTTCTTTCTTTCTTTCTTTCTTTCTTTCTTCTTTCTTTCTTCTTTTCTTTCTTTCTTTCTTTCTTTTTCTGTTAAGCTCTTTTCTCAATCCTCTGCTTTTATCACTCTCTCCAAAGCTAGCTTCTCTATCCCAAGACTTTATCCTCTGCTTTTCTAACAATCCCTAAACTTAAATACAAAATTTAGAAGCCAAGGATGCTAAAATCTTTCTCCTGGTCCACGTATCCAGCCCTCTCTGCCTCTACCCCGTGATGTGCTGGTAAATCTTGTACAACCAGCTGTCATGGGAAGAGGAAAGAAAAGCCCTAGTTTGAAGTTTGTCAATTGCCATGGTGTAAAAATACTGACTATGGCTGATACATCAACCAGCTTACAAAATTCCTGAAAATTTAACAACTGGCTCTTCATAGCTGCTGTGAGCCAGCTGTGGCACAGTACTACCTCTCCTAGAAATGTCCTCTTAGCTAACCCACAGATACCTCAAACTACATAGTCAAGGCTGGACTTCAATGACTTGTGTGTCTACCTTCCTCCCAGTTAGGAATCTGAATCATAGCACTAACAGCATAATCACCATTATAGCAGGGACCTTGCTGATCTCATTCACTATGGTTTTTTTTTTTTTTTTTTTTTTTTTTTTGGAGACGGAGTCTCACTTTGTCACCCAGGCTGGTGTGCAGTGGCGCGATCTCGGCTCATTGCAACCTCTACCTCCCGGGTTCAAGCAGTTCTCCTGTCTCTGCCTCCCGAGTAGCTGGGACTACAGGCGCCTGCCACCATACCCGGCTAATCTTTGTATTTTTAGTAGAGACAGGGTTTCACCTTATTGGTCAGGCTGATCTCCAACTCCTGTCCTCAGGTGATCCACCTGCTTTGGCCTCCCAAAGTGCTGGGATTACACGCGTGAGCTACGGTGCCCAGCCTCTCATTCACTATCTTATCCTTAGCACCTATAATGATGCTGGCACCTAGCACACTATAACACTATACACATTTGTGCAATGGATGAGACATTATGCCCAATATTCCACTATTCTACCTTGTTTTCTGAGCATATTTTGTCTTTTAAGTAATAAATTAAACTTATTTATCAGGTTCCTGTGCATTTAGCAAATTCACTCCTGATGATGGACAAAATTGATTTTTTTTCTTTTTCTTTCTTTTCTTTTCTTTTTCTTTTCTTTTCTTTTTTTTTTTTTTTTTTTTTTTTTTGAGGCAGGTTCTCACTCTGTTGTCCAGGCTGGAGTGCAGTGGTGTGATCTCGGCTCACTGCAACCTCCACCTCCTGGGTACAAGCGTTTCTCATGCCTCAGCCTCTGGAGTAGCTGGGACAACAGGCTTGTGCCACTATGCCTGGCTAATTTTTTTGTATTTTTATAGACATGAGGTTTTGTCATGTTGGCCAGGTTGGTCTCAAACTCCTGACTTCAAGTGATCCACCTGCGTCGGCCTCCCAAAGTGCTGGGATTACATGCATGAGCTACCATGCCTGGCCCAACAAAATTTATTTCTGAACCTAAAATCTGAGAACCACAACTGCACAGTAGGAATTTACCAAGGGCCTATGCAGCCAGACAACTCCTACTATTGTAATGCCCAATAAAATGTTCCAAGGATAATAGATGTGAGCGTGTTTGCTGAAGTGCTAAAATATAGGAAAGCATCACCATATTCAAACCACTAAAAGAGGCTGGGTAATCTACTGAGGTGCCTGATAGTGTGGAAGGTGCGTGGGTTTGAGATATTTCTAAATTTGTGTTCAAATTCTAGTTTGGGCAGTTATGAAGGTTGCAGCTTTGGGTGAATTGTTTAACCATTGTTTGGTTAAACTTAACTTGCATTGTGAGGAAAGGAATGATGTATGAAAAACAACTGGTGCATATTAATGGCTCAAAAAGATAGTTTATATTATTAATGATGGAGAGAAAAGTAAATTGTGTTGGTTTCTATTAGATATAGATTTTAATCTTAATTCCTACCAAAAGTCCATGAATGACATGTACATAGTAGGTAGTTATATATTAACTACTCATTAAATAAATGAATGCATGAATAACTGGAAAATAAAGTACTGAGAAGTTAAATAATCTGTCCTACTCAAGATGCAATGAAATGCTTTTCTGGAGAATAAAGATTGTTAGGAAGATGTCATGAGGCTACCACAAACGATGTCATATGAGGACCCTTATATCTGAGTTACCTGTTGATCTGGCTGCCAGTGACAGAAAAGAGACTAAATCCTCTTTGTTCCCCAAACTGGCATAGATTCTGTTAGTAGAGAAAGTGTTGAATCCTCTGCAGCTGACTTTTCTCTATGCCAGGGCCGAAGCACACTGCAGGAGTGATGGAGGCCAGTGTGCATTGCTGTACTTTGGGTGCCTCTATCTGGAGGAGACAAATTCTCTTCTGCATTGCCCGTTCCTACATTTCTGCCCAGCCATCTGATATGGCTTCATGAGAGCTCCAAGCTGGGAAGCTGGCCCTGCAAGGCGGAAACACCAGATAGAAAGACCTCTAAGTGGACCCTGGAATAAAAAATTCAAATGATGTAATTAGAATAATTTTTCTCCTGTCCCAGATGTGATAAACTCATCTTGCTAACTGAGGCTGGCTAGAAAATTCCTCAGGGCATTTACTTTATCTTTTAAACCAAAGGAATCCTTGAGATTTGACTATAGCCAACCCTATTGGCCACTACTAACACACTGAAAAGCAGCAGTTGATAACAGCAGGGATCCAGATATAAAGTCATCTAGAATCTTTAGGAACTGGGTGTTGAACCATAGAAATCCCCCTGGCTTTGCAGAACCTGGTGCTAGCAAACTAATTATGGCTGAACAACTTATGACAAGGTGGGGGAAGGCAGTCAGCCACAGCAAAACAGTCCTTTGGAAGGCTGGTTTTCTTCAAATCTTATAAGACAGAGAAGGAAAGTTTCTCTTTCCCTGCAGCATGTCATAGATACACGAACTTGGATCATTCTGTGGCAGAATTCTATTTATTTCAGGGTGTTCTTCTGGCTTTTGTGATATTCCTGACACATGAGAAATCAAGCTGTTGGGCCACAGCCAGGCCACTCTGGCTGGAAGATGTGCTTTGTGGGCCATATAATTGTTTAAAACACTTTAGGGAGGCATCATTGAAGTACAATAAGCTGCACATATTTAAAGTGCACAATTTGATAGGTTTCAACATATGTATACACCTGTGAGACCATCATTACAATTAAGATAATAAGTATTTTCATCATGAGTTTTCTCATGCCCATTTAGAATCCATCTCTCTCTGTCCACCCTATCCCTAAGCAACTACTTACCTGCTTCTGTCACTTGTAGATTTATTTGCATTTTATAGAACTATACGTAAGTGTAATCTTACAATACATACTGTGTTTTTGTGTGACTTCTTTTACTTAGCATCATAATTTTGAGATTACATAATTTTGTTGTATGTATCAGTAGTCCATTCCTTTTTATTACTGAGAAGAATTCCTTTATTTAGGTATACCATACATATCATGTGGTATACAAATAAAATATGTATTAGCCCACTCAATTGTCAATGGGCATTTGGCTTTTATTTTCTGCTTTGAGCTATCACAAAAAAAAATTTTCCATGGACATTTGTGTACAAGTCTTTTATGAACATATGTTTTTGATTGTCTTGGGTAAATATCTAGCAAGAAAAGAGCAGGGTAACAAACTATTTATATATTTACATTTTTAATGAACTGACAAATCAGTTTCCAAATTATACTTTTTTGCTTTTCTGCCAGTAGTGTATGAGAGTTTCCCTTGTCCATGATCTCCAGCTCTTGATATGGCTGGTCTTTTACATTAGAGCCTTTCTAATGCATGTTCAAAAAGATCTCACTGTGTTTTAATTTGAATCCTAAAGACAAATGATGTTGAACATCCTTTCATCTTTTTATTAGCCATTTGCATGTCTTCTTTTTTGAACTACCTGTTCAAATCTTTTGCCCAAGTTCAAAGCTGGGTTGTTTCTCTTTTCACCATTTATTTGCAAGATTTCTTTATGTAGTCTTGATACAAGCCATGTGCGTGATATGTAAGTTGCAAACATTTTCTCCTGGTCTGTGGCTTGCTTTTTCATTTTATTAATTGCGTATGTATCAGTTTTGTGTCTTAGCTAAGAAATCTTTGTCTAACCTAAGAAATAGGCTCGGTTTCTTTTTCTTTTTTGTTTTTACATGTGGATACCAAATTGTTTCACTATCATTTGATGAAAATGTTATTTCTTCTTTCTTTTTTTTTTTTTTTTTTTTTGACAGAGTCTTGCTCTGTCACCCAGGTTGGAGTGCAGTGGCACAATCTCGGTTCACTGCAACCTCCACCTCTCAGGTTCAAACGATTCTCCTGCCTCAGCCTCCTAAGTAGCTGGGACTACAGGCATGTGTCACCACATCCAGCTAATTTTTGTATTTTTAGTAGAAATGGCGTTTCACCATGTTGACCAGGTTGGTCTCGAACTCCTGGCCTCAGGGGATCCGCCCGCCTGGGCCTCCCAAAGTGCTGGGATTACAGTCATGAGCCACCGAACCCAGTGAAAATATTATCATTTCTTAATTGAAGTTGTCTTAGCTTCTTTGTTAAAAATCAATTGACCACATATGTGTGGTCTGTTTCTGGACTATATTCTGTTCCTTTTGTCTGTGTCTTGATTACTGTAGCTTTATTATAATCTTGAAATCTGATAGTGTGAGACTTCCAACTTTGTCTTTCTTTATCAAAATTGTTTGGGCTGTTTTAGTTCCTTTGCTCTTTCATATCAATTTTAGCATTTTCATGTCTACATGATGAGATCTGCATTAAATATATTTACCAATTATAGAAGAATTAATATCTTAACAATATTAAGCTTCCAATCCATTAATGTGATTTATCTTTTTTGTTTTTTAAGTGTTCCATGATTTGTTTCAACATTTTTTGTAGTTTTAGCATAAAATATTGTACATATTTGGTATTTTATCCCAATGTATTTTATATTTTTTGTGCTTTTCTAAATGATACTATATTTTATTTGAATTTCCAAATGTTCTTTGACAGTGAAGTTTCATATGTAGCTTCTGTGTAGATTCACGGAGGTCCCTTCTGAATATAATTCCCCTTTTGTCTTTGATATTTGATGCAATAGATTCCAGCCACTTCAGCTGCCCCCAATTCCGATTTCTGCTTCTTCACCTTGGCATGTCTGCCATGGCCTGTTTCATTTCAGCTCTTTGTACCACGGTCAGGAGATTATCCCCATGTAGAAGGCTGGGCAATTGTGGGTCTCAAATTTTTAGTTTTTCCACTCTCAGGGATCACATTCTTATGCTGTCTGTTGTTCAATGCTGAAAATACTGTCTCATATATTTTATCCAGTCATATAGATATTTATGATTGGTGAGCTAGTTCATATCAGTTACTCCATCATGGCTGGAAGTGGATATTCTTCCCATAGTTGATTTAACCAGATATCTATTAATATTAATACTGTTTTCGATCTTATTTTTTACTTGAAGTGTGGCAATGAAGGTCTCATAAGTATGCCATTTGGCACATATATAAATGTGTCTTTAAGATAAATACATAGAAACTGAATTGTTAGGAATGAGCACTTTAAAATTTTTAGCAGATTATTGACAAATTACTATACAGTTTATAATTCTATAATCATCATAAGTGGATATCTGTTTCCTAGCTCACTACAGCAGTTTTTTTGGTCTTTGCCTAATGGAATGAACAGACAATTCATGGAAAAGGAGAAAAAAATTTCTCACCAGTGTTTGAAAAGATGATCTATCTCATCCATAACACTTACAATACTCTAAAGATACCATTTCTCACATTTACCAGATTAGGAATATCATGTGAGGCTTTCTTATAAAAGTGAATCTGCAATCTGCATATCGATGCATAAAGAGTAAGCAAAAAATGAAAAAAAAAGAAAGCAAAGTCTAGGCAGATTGAGGGAATGGAAGTCCCATTTTCCTCTGTCATTTGCTGCTAATGGTTATCTGAGAGGAACAGTAACCACAGCCAAAGGGTCCTTAAAACTTCTATAGGTTGCTGCCAAAGTTGGACTACTCACTTTGTACCATTGTTCCTTACTGCATTCCAAGAACTGACTTGTGTCACTGGCATCGCCATGCACAAATGATGGATTGCCTGAACTGCTTCCACCAACATAAAATCTGCAGAGCAAAAGCAAAACCAAGTCCTGGGCCAAACTCTTCGCACACTTTTAAATTATCCCATTAAATCTTGTGCAGGACTGTGGTGAATTCACTCCATTCTTGGCAGCCAGCTGCTAGGAGGAAGAAAACCTGTAGGGATTTAAAAATTGAGTCTTATTTTGGACTGAGGAGTTTGGATTTTTTCCACCTCCTGGTTTTCAAGTTCCCTCACAGCCATTCTACATGTTAAGTCCAAGAGAATGCAATCAAGTTTAAAGTCATGATTTGGAATGTAGACAGTCATTTAATTAGATCCTAAATGTAGATATGCTTTGACAAATATCCCTATTTAGATGAGGATGCCCAAATTAAAAAATATATTTTTTTTAATTTTTATTTTAGGTTCAGAGGTATATGTGCAGGTTTGTTATACAGATAAGCTTCTGTCATGGGCTTTGCGGTACAGATTATTTAATCACCCAAGTATTAAGCCTAGTGCCCATTAGTTATTTTTCCTGATCCTCTCCCTCCTCCTCCCCTCCACTGTCTGGTAGACCCCAGTGTGTGTTGTTCCCCTGTGTGTCCATGTGCTCTCACATGTGTCTCATGTCTTTATATATCAACTGAAATAATAATAGTATATTATAATACATATCTTATATGATTGTGTTTTAAATTATTTAATTCATTAAATTATTAGTTCATCAAATTATTTAATTCATATAGAATATTAATGCTGATGTATGTGTTGGAAAGTATTTTTATTACATTTGTGATCATTATTTTGCTTTTATAACCATGAGTAGATGCACCTCAGAGAATGGCTGCAAGAACAGAGGGAAGATGCCAGTTTATAGATTAATTAGTAAATTAATCAAAGATTTTGATTAGAAACTATATCCTCACTACTTTGTTAGCCTAAGATTCTGAGACTTGTGGAATCTGTGGTCTATTTAAAATTCAATGGATAACGTATGTGAAAGTCCAATAAAAGAGTGAAAGTGTCGGAAGAATGTTGGTTACTGTTATTATTAATAGTTGACAGTTCTTTTTTATGCTACACAAGACGTTTGAAATATAAATATCACCATACAATTATCTGGATGATTCTATCTAGACTACACACACATACATATACCTGAAAGTGCATATATATAATACAACTATTCAAAGACACTATAGCCTAATGGCCAAGTGCTTTGTTTTTGAAGTTACACAGTTCTGAGCTTAACTCCTTTCTCTGCCACTTACGAGTAATGTGACCTTGGACAAGTGACTTGACCTTGCAGAACTCCAGATGCACCATCTATAAAGCCCTCTAGGATTGTTTTGAGATGTCAATGAGATAAACTATGTCAAGTCCCAGTATATGAAGTCCACAGTGCCTAGCATATAGTGTTTTCTCAGTGAATTTCCCCTGAAATGCTGTTAGCTCTGTGGAGCAGGATCACTATGTGATGGGTTTTATATCAGCGGGGTGATTTATAACCTAGAAATATACACAGGGGTGGTGCTTAAAACATCTTGCTGGGCAGAAGAATGAAAATGATTGCTTTCTGATAATGCATACTCCAGACTGTAAAATTCTATGAGTTCATGGGTAAGAGTAAAATGCAAACTAAGGTAGTGAGTGAAGTCTTTCAGAGAAGTTGGAAGAACTAAGGTGAGCCTTCAAGACTGAGAAGGATATGAAGAATTAGAGAAAAGGAGCAAGAATAATGCAGACAATGCATTTTGCTTTAGGAAGAGAAAATCCAGAAGACTTGAACAACCTTACCTCTCTGGCTGTGACATGGCTCAACAGAGCAAACCAGACATTGTGCAATCATGCCGTACTCTCCTACTCCATGCCCACGGAAAAATAAAGTAGGAACAGCAACAGCAAGCCCTACTTAGACATCGCTCCATGAAAATCTAGCCTCAGAGCTGCTTTGCCCTCTTGCAAAAATATCTCCATTGTAATCAAGTCAGAAGCTTGAACCTCATCAAAGATGTTTAGATTGTGAATGAAATATTGGTGGGCAGAAAGCATATGAAGTAAAGTGGATAAAATCCTGAATGGAATGGCCATCAATGAGTGACTCATCACTCATTGCTTGGAGACCTAGCAAATCTCCCACTTCTATTTCAACTTCATCAACAGCAAAATGGAAAAAAATAATATCTGACTTACCTCCACTGAAAGTCTTTTTAAGTATTCAGGTGTAAAATCACTTTGGAGAATTAAAACTGTTTGCAATTTTACTTAAAATGATAGTTCAGGGAAGTAGCATTGTATCATTTAGGGAAGAGAAATAAGAATTGTTGTGGTTAGCACATTTTACAGGTGATAATGCTGAAGAAGTAGCTGCTTTTGCTCTGTTTCAATGGTATTTTAGATCAATGTGAAGTCCAAAAGGTTGGTACAGACTCTGTCGCTATTTCTGGATATTTAATTGTGGAGAGATCCCTTGTGGAAAGCTCAGGTCTCTTTGAAGCAACCATGAATAATAACATTAGTAATGTGGTCAGTATGTGGATTAAAGATGCCCATAATTCTCTGATATTTCTCTCATAAGAGATCGACCTATCTATTCTCTCTCTTTGAATCTGGGGTGGCCTGTGACTACTTTAATCAAGCAAATAGAATTATGGTGACATGTGCCTTTTCTAGCTCTAGTATTCAAGAGAACTGGAAGCTTCCGTCTTAGGCTTTTGAAGTCCTGAGTCTCCAGGTAACAGTTCGACTATGTTGCTGGAGAGACCATCTGCAGAGGCTCAGACATTAGATGAAGAGGGACTCAGCTGAGTCTACCTTTCCATCTAACTCTGCCAAGGGACTGAGCTTGTAAATAAAGCTAGCAGACACTTCAGTCTGATGCAGCCACCCCAGCTGAACACAACAAAATGACACCAGTCAATATCAGGTGGAGCAGAAGAATTTCCCGGCTATTTTCATATCCCTTACCAACAGAATTATAAAATGTAATGAAAGGATGATTGTTTTAAGACGTTAAATTTTGGGATAGCTTTTTTTTTTTTTTTTAAAAAAAACAGCATATTTCCATGAGTAAGGTGCATGCATAGAAAGTCACGTGGCAGAATTAGGGGAAATGGTGGACAAAAAAGGTCAACACACTCACAATTAGTAATGTCGAGCCGTCAATGAAAAGTTTATTGATGAAACTCTAAGTGCAAGGTTGATTCATTAGTACTGAATATCATTTACAATGACAAAAGAGATAACATGTTGTATAATTCTAAATTCAACCAATATCCATTTCCAAAAATATTTTACTAAAATTAAACTTGATGTGTCATAGTGTAAGGAGTATCTCATGTCTAGATTCTTCTTTCAGAGAAAGCCAGGTGCAGATCTTTAAAAATGCTTAGTACTTAATGTCTGCTAACTTTACCACAACTTGCACCTTGGAAGCTGTACACATTTTAATTAATTAAGCCTCACAATGCCTCTGTGATGGCAAAAAGAAATAACAAGGAATCATTTTACCCACTACTGAAACGTAGTCACCTCTTGGGTTGAACACAGCAGCTGTTTAGCAGCTGTAAGGGAATCCTGAACTATCATTCTGTGCAGCCATGCTAAGGAGGATAATGTATCTGATTGAAATTGCAAAGGAAATTTGAGCAGACAGGATGCAATTACCTGAAATGGAGCCCAGCCAGCTCACCAGGGCTAAGTGGCAAGGAACTCAAGCTGGGGAGCTTACCTTCTGCATATTTCACAGGTTACTGGGGACATTCAGTGCCCTGTGTGGACAATAATCAGAGGCTGTGGAAGGCTGTCATCCTGAACCTGCATTACATCTCCCCTGAACACATCTCTTTCTAGAACAATACGATCATTTGGTTAAAGATATTTGAGAACATATGCTCATATGGACCTAAACCATGCCATTAAACCTTAAAACTGCTCATCCTGACATACTTCAAGGCACAAATATTTTACTGTCTAAAAAAATTGTAAGAAAAATGTCATGAAGAGGTGCATAAAACTCGTGTATTCTACACTGACAATATACTTATAAATGTGAGGATATTTTTTGTAATGGATGAATCTAAACTTGACTTTTATTTTCCATTTTGTTGATGACATTTCTCCACATTTTGTTCTGGAGGAAACAAGGCACTTGACGAAATGTCTCTAATGTCCTTGGAGTGTTTGTATTGAATTCTAGTAGATATGCTTAAGAGTTTCTAAGTAACAGGTTAGAAATTAAACTATTACCAATATGTCCTTAAGAAACTAAGAAATATTGCCAACAAAAACATCCCTAGTCAAAATAATCCAATTAAAACACCATCAGCACACACTATGCCCGAGGCCTGTGCTGTGAACAGTGACCAATGAAAAGAGGAATGAGATGTGGCTCCTGTCACTGGTGACTGTGGTGTAGCTGGAGATGGGGACTTGTACAGATACCTGATGCTCACTTAATGGTCCTCACAGATGCTTACAGTTCCAGCCATCTTTGAAGATGCAACTGAGTGACCATCACCTCCAGAAGGTCTTTCCAGATCTTCAACTTTGGATTTAATCTATTTTTCTTCTGTTTCTCTTTATACTTTGTTCCACTTATCGCAGTCTATCTTGATTTAGAGTTAATTGGTTACATACATATTTGTTTATCCCCACTATCATTGAAATTCATTTAAAAATGTTTATTATATATTGACAAATTGTAGTTGTAGATATTTGTGGGGTACAAAGTGTTGTTAGGATTTTTCTAATATAATGTGGAATGATTAAGCTAATTAAAATATTTATCACTTCAAATATTTAACTTTTTTGGTGATGAGAACATTAGAAATATATTCTCTTAGCAATATTGAAATGTACAGTACTCAATTATTATTATTCAGCATGCTGCAGTATGCATTTCAAAAAAAAAATCAGACTTCAAGATGGCTGAATACAGGTATCTGGTATTCACTCCCTCCACAAAGAAAGAATCAAAATAGTGAGTAAATAATCACACTTTTAATAGATCACCCAAGAGAGAACACTGGAATTCAACAGAAGTGACAGGAGACACCTAAGACAAGGAAAGAGAGAGAAGCGAGGCAGCCTGGCTGGCTGGGATTACCTAAGAACCTGAAGAGGCTTCCCAATGTGGAGAAAGGGTAAGTAAGTGACCCCTAGCAGTCCATATTCCCACCATGGACTCCTGCAATCTTAGCCATAGGACAGCCCCCTCTACCCATGTGGCCCCTCATTTTTAGAGCCCAGCTCTCAAGATGGTGCTTCGCTGTAACTGCTTAGATTCCAGGTATTTTGGGAACCCAGTGTGAGCTTCCTCTCTGGGACAGTGCCATCATGTGGTCTCCAGGTAGCTCCCTATGTTAATTTCAGGGTCCCAATAGCACTTGGGGCCCAACAGCACCTGCATCTCTACATCCCTGGATCCCTGTTGACATCCCCTTCCTGGAGCCAGGCACCACTGCAGGCTGTCACCACCAGCGCAGAAGCACGAGTCATTGGCAACAACCCTGCTGCCCTCAGTAGCAAGGTCACCATGCATTTAAAAGCACCTAAGGAAGGGCCACTCTGGTTATAGCCACCACCTGAGGCTGAAGCATAAGCTCCCCAGCTACCTGCTTATAGCTACTACTGTTGAAAACAACCCCACCCTCCCCCGCAGCAGGGCCACAGCACAGCCACTGCCAGCCACACCTGAGCGTTCCACCAGGGATTTGGAGATTAACCCAGCCCTGCCTACCATATCCAGCTTCTTCATGCACCACTAGAGGGCCTGAGGATAGGCTAACCTCACCTGGCTCCACTCTGACCCACCAGTGCCCAAACATGCCATCGGGAGGTCTGGGGAGTATAATGCCCTACTTATTGTTGGCACCTGAGCACTCCTTTAGGAGGCCGGAGTATGAGCACACACAACCTTCTGCTACCACAAAAGCTGGTACCCACCCCCACATGCCACTTGTGGGCCTGGGGACTGACCTACCCAGCCTATCGCAGCCATCGTCAACACCAGTGTGGACCACCTGAGCGTTAGAGAATTGTCCCACCACTCCTACTGCCATCACTTATGCCACACTTGTTGCCCAGGAACTGAGGACTCACTCATGTGCCCAGCCCAACACTGCCACTGCTATCACCCAGGCAAGACATCCTGAAGGCTCAAGAATCTCCCTGCCTTACCCACTAATACCAATGCCAGCATATGCTATACTGGGGTCCAGACAAGCATGCTTGGCCTGCAGCTGCCACCAATGGGGCCTGAGGACTGGCTCACCTGATGTCTTTGTCCCTAGCAAAATATCATCACAGCCTCCACAAACAACCACACCCTAAGCCACTGAAGAAATTACAAACAGTACTGATACTGTTTAGACCCAAATAGATCATATGAAGACTATACTACTGCATGTGCTCAGAATCAAAAACAAAATTCCTTATGTAACCAGGACTACAGATATGTCTTCAGGAAAAACTCCTCTCCAATGAAAGCAAATCCAAAAAATTAGAAGTTATTACACCGTATGTGTACATATAAACATGGGGACATAGGAAACATAAAAAAGCAAGGAAATAGGACACCTCCAAAGGAATACAGTAATTCTCCAGCAACAGATTACAATGAAGAAATATATGAAATCCTGGAAAAAGAATCAAAATAATGATATTAAAGAGGCTTAGTAAGATACAAGAGAGCTCAGAAAAAGCAATACAAAAAATCAAAAAAACAATTGAGAATGTGAATGAGAAATTTAGCAAAGAGATAACTATCATAAAAAAGAATCAAACAAATTCTGAAACTGAAGAATTCATTGAATGATATACAAAATACATTTGGAAGCTTCAACAATAGACTAGTTCAAGAGGAAGAAATAACTTGAGAACAGCTCTTCTGAGATAACTCAATCTGAAAAATTTTTAAATTTTTTTTTTTTTTGCTTTTTGAAAAATTTTATTTTTCCATAAGTTATTGGGGTACTGGTGGTATTTGTTTCCATGAGTAAGCTCTTTAGCGGAGATTTGTGACATCCTGGTGCACCCATCACCCAAGCAGTGTACACTGCACCATGTTTGTTGTCTTTTATCCCTTGCCCCCTCCCACTCTTCCCCCCAAGTCCCTAAAGTCTATTTTGTCATTCTTATGCCTTTCTGTCCTCATAGCTTAGCTCCCACATATCAGTGAGAACATATGATGTTTGCATTTCTATTCCTGAGTTACTTCACTTAGGATAATCGTCTCTAATCTCATCCAGGTCATTGCAAATGCTGTTAATATGCTTTTAAAAACACAGCTTGATTAAATGAACATTTTCCTGCATTGACATTTAAAAATTAAGTTTTGCAGCAGGTGGCAGAACTCAAGTCTCTTGAGAAAGGAATATGATTGAAGATTGTGACTGGAATAACATAGCGTTTCTTTCCCAGATGGTTTATTTTTATTTTATTTTATTTTATTTTTTATTTTTATTTTTATTTATTTTTTTAAATTATACTTTAAGTTCTAGGGTACATGTGCACAATGTGCAGGTTTGTTACATATGTATACATGTGCCATGTTCATGTGCTGCATCCATTAACTCATCATTTACATTAGGTATAGCTCCTAATGCTATCCCTCCCCCCTCCCTCCACCCCCAACAGGCCACGGTGTGTGATGTTCCCCTTCCTGTGTCCATGTGTTCTCATTGTTCAATTCCTACCTATGAGTGAGAACATGCGGTGTTTGGTTTTTTGTCCTTGCGATAGTTTGCTGAGAATGATGGTTTCCAGCTTCATCCATGTCCCTACAAAGGACATGAACTCATCCTTTTTTATGGCTGCATAGTATTCCATGGTGTATATGTGCCACATTTTCTTAATCCAGTCTATCATTCATGGACATTTGGGTTGGTTCCAAGTCTTTGCTATTGTGAATAGTGCCGCAATAAACATACGTGTGCATGTGCCTTTATAGTAGCATGATTTATAATCCTTTGGGTATATACCCAGTAATGAGATGGCTGGGTCAAATGGTATTTCTAGTTCTAGATCCCTGAGGAATCGCCACACTGACTTCCACAATAGTTGAAGTAGTTTACAGTCCCACCAACAGTGTAAAAGTGTTCCTATTTCTCCACATCCTCTCCAGCACCTGTTGTTTCCTGACTTTTGAATGATCACCATTCTAACTGGTGTGAGATGGTATCTCATTGTGGTTTTGATTTGCATTTCTCTGATGGCCAGTGATGATGAGCATTTTTCCATGTGTCTGTTGGCTGCATAAATGTCTTCTTTTGAGAAGTGTCTGTTCATATCCTTCACCCACTTGTTGATGGGGTTGTTTTTTTCTTGTAAATTTGTTTGAGTTCTTTGTAGATTCTGGATATTAGCTCTTTGTCAGATGAGTAGATTGCAAAAATTTTCTCCCATTTTGTAGGTTGCCTGTTCACTCTGATGGTAGTTTCTTTTGCTGTGCAGAAGCTCTTGAGTTTAATTAGATCCCATTTGTCAATTTTGGCTTTTGTTGCCATTGCTTTTGGTGTTTTAGACATGAAGTCCTTGCCCATGCCTATGTCTTGAATGGAATTGCCTAGGTTTTCTTCTAGGGTTTTGATGGTTTTAGGTCTAACATTTAAGTCTTTAATCCATCTTGAATTAATTTTTGTATAAGGTGTAAGGAAGGGATCCAGTTTCAGCTTTCTACATATGGCTAGCCAGTTTTCCCAGTACCATTTATTAAATAGGGAATCCTTTCCCCATTGCTTGTTTTTGTCAGGATTGTCAAAGATCAGATGGTTGTAGATGTGTGGCATTATTTCTGAGGCCTTTGTTCTGTTCCATTGATCTATATCTCTGTTTTAGTACCAGTACCATGCTGTTTTGGTTACCGCAGCCTTGTAGTATAGTTTGAAGTCAGGTAGCATTATGCCTCCAGCTTTGTTCTTTTGGCTTAGGATTGTCTTGGCAATGCAGGCTCTTTTTTGTTTCCATAACTTTAAAGTAGTTTTTTTCCAATTCTGTGAAGAAAGTCATTGGTAGCTTGATGGAGATGGCATTGAATCTATAAATTACCTTGGGCAGTATGGCCATTTTCACGATGTTGATTCTTCCTATCCATGAGCATGGAATGTTCTTCCATTTGTTTGTGTCTTCTTGTATTTTGTTGAGCAGTGGTTTGTAGTTTTAAAGCCTATGTGAGAAATGTGACACCGTAAAATGACCAAATATTCAAATTTTGATGTCCCAGATGGTGAAGAGAAAAAGAATGTGTTAGAAAAGACTATTTAACAAAATAATAGCTGAAAACTTCCCAAGTCTAGCAAGAGATTAGATATCCAGAGACAGGAAACTCAGAGATCTCAAAACAGATACAATACAAAAAGGTTTTCTCCACAGCACGTTATAATCAAACTGTAAAAAGTCAAAACAAATAGAGAATTCTAAAAACAGAAACAGAAAAGCATGTAGTCACTTATAAGGAATCCCCTATCAGACTAAACAGTACATTTTTCAACAGAAATCTTGCAAGCCAGGAGATAATGGGATAATATATTCAAAGAGCTGGAAAAAAAAAGTTGCTAGTCAACGAAACTATCCTCAGCCAAAATATCCTTCACATGTGAAGGAGAAATACTTTTCTAGACAAGTAAAAGCAGAGGGAATTCATCAACACTAGACCAGCCCTAAAAGAAATACTTAAAGGAGTCCTACACCTGGAAACAAAAGAGCAATATCTACCATCATGAAAACACAGGAAAGTATAAAACTCCCTAGTAGAGCAAATACACATGTAAGGAGGAAAGGAACTCAAATATCACCACTACAGAAAACCACCAAGCCACTGTGATAAACAATAAGAGAAAGAAAGAAAGAAGAAAGAGAAAAAAAGAAGAAAAAAAGAAAAAGAAAGAAGAAAGAAAGAAAAAAAGAAAGAGAGAGATGAAAGAACGAAAGAAGAAAGAAAGAGAAAGGGAGGAAGGAAGGAAGGAAAGGAGAAAGGAATAAGGTAAGGAAGAAATGAAGAGAAAAAGGATATACAAAACAACCAGAAATCAATTAATAAAATGACAGGAATAAGCCCTCACATATCAATAATAATCTTTAATTGGAATAAACTTTCCAATTAAAAGATATAAACTAGGTGAATGGATAAGAAAACATGACTCAACTCTATGCTGCCTATAAAAAACTCATCTCACCTGAAAAGACATAAATAGAGTGAAAGTGAGGGGTGAAGGCAAATATTATATACAAATGGAAACTAAAAATGAGCAGAAATAGTTATATTTTATAAAAGAGACTTTAAGTCAAAAACATGAAGAAGAGACAGAGAAGGCCATTAAATATAAATAAAGGGATCAATTAAGTCAGAATATATACCAATTCTAAACATGTATGTACCTAACACTGGAGCACCGGCATATACAAAGCAAATCTTATTAGATCTAAAGGAAGAGATAGAATCCAATACAGTAATACTTGGAGACTTCAGCATTCCACTATCATCAATAGACAGTTAATCTAGACAGAAAAT
Organism: Pan troglodytes; assembly: GCF_028858775.2. Lineage (NCBI taxonomy): Eukaryota > Metazoa > Chordata > Mammalia > Primates > Hominidae > Pan > Pan troglodytes. Next base: position 117,404,725 of record NC_072406.2, read on the forward strand.
TAACAAAGAAACATTGGATTTAAACTGCACTTTACCCCAAATGGACCTAATAGACATTTACTAAACATTTTATCCACCAGATACAGAATACACATTCTTTCCTTCAGCACATGGAACATTTTCCAGTAGAGATCATATGGTAGGACACAAAACAAGTATCAACAATATTTTTAAAAATGGAAATCTCTCCAGTGTCTTCTCAGACCACAATGGAATAAAATTAGAAAGAAATAACAAGAAGAACTTTGGAAACTGTACAAATACATGGAAATTAAATAACATGGTTCTTAATGATCACTGAGTCAAGAAGAAAATTTAAAAACTATTGAAGCAAATAAATATAGAAACACAACGTAACAAAATCAATGAGATACAGCCAAAGCAGTGGTATAAGGGAAGTTTACAGCAATACATGCCTACAACAAAAAGTAGAGATATTAAAAAAAAAACCTAACTGTACACCTCAAGAACTAGAAAAGCAGGGATAAACCATACCCAAAATTAGTAGAAGGAAAGAAAAAATAATGGTCAGACTAGAACTCAATAAAATAGAAACTAAAAAAATTACAAAGGTTTAATGAAACAAAGTTGGTTTTTTGAAAAGATAAAATTGATAACCCTCTTGCTAGAGTAATCAGGAAGAAGAGAGATGACCCAAATCAATAGAATCAGAAAGGAAAAAGGAAACACTAAAACTGATACTACAGAAAAACAACATCAGAAACTATTATGAATAAACTATATGCTAATAAACTGGAAAACCAAGAGGAAGTGGATAAATTCCTGAACACGTATGAACTGCCAAGTTTGAATCAGGCATAAATAGAAAATCTGAACAGACCAATAATAAGTAATGGGACTGAATCAGTAACAAAAATGTATCTTACAAAGACAAAAAGTTATTCAACAAAGATAAGTCCAGGACCGGATGGTTTCATTGCTGAATTCTACAAAATATACAAAGAACTAACAACAATTCTCAAACTATTCCAGAAAATTTGAAGACCTGGGGTATATTAGTCAGTTTTCATGCTACTGGTAAAGACATACCTGAGACTGTGCAATTTACAAAAGAAAGAGGTTTATTGGACTTACAGTTCCACATGGCTGGGGAGGCCTCACAATCATGGAGGAAGGCAAGGAGGAGCAAGTCACATCTTATTTGGATGGCAGCAGGTAAAGAGAGAGCTTGTGCAGAGAAGCTCCTGTTTTTAAAACCATCAGATCTTGTGAGACCTACTCACTATCACAAGAAAAGCACCAGAAAGACCTACCCCCATGAGTCAATCATCTCCCACCAGGTCCCTCCCATAACATGTGGGAATTATGGGAGCTACAAGATGATATTTGGGTGGGGACCCAGAGCCAAATCATATCATGGGGTCCTTAACTCATTCTATGAAGCTAGAATTATCCTGACTTCAAAAGCAGACAAGGACACAAGAAAAACAACAACAAAAAATGCTATAGAACAATATTCTTGATCAAAATACATGCAAAAATCCTTAATCAAATACTAGCAAACTGAATCCAACTATACATGAAAAAGATAATACACCATGATCAAGTGGGATTTATCCTAGGAATGCAAAAATGGTTCAATATAAACAATATGCAAATCAATAAACATGATATGAGGCATCAACAAATAAAGGAGAAAAAGCATATGATTATTTAAATAGATGTAGCAAAAGCATTTGACACAATTCAACGTCCCTTCATGATAAGAAACTCTCAACAAACTAAGAATAGAAGGAACCTACCTTACCATAATAAAAGCCATATATGACAAACTCACAGCTAATATTATACTGACTGGGGAGAAGCTGAAAGCCTTTCCTCTGCAACTGGAAGAAGATAAAAATGCCCACATTCACCACTCCTATTCAACATAGTACTGGCAGTCTTATCCAAAGCAATTGAATAAGAAAAAGAAATAAATTATATCCAAAGTGGAAAACAGGAAGTCAATTTTACCTCTTTGCAGATGACATGATTTTACATCTAGAAAAAAACTAAGGACTCCATCTAAAACTCTTAGAGCAGATGAATAAATTAAGTAAAGTTACAGGATACAAAATCAACATACAAAAATCAGTAGCATTTATATATAGCAATAATGAACTAGCTGAGAAAAAAAATTAAGACGGCAATTTCATTTACAATAGCTACCAAAAAATAACTAGAAATAAATTTAACCTAGGAAGTGAAAGACCTCTACAAGGAAAATTACAAAACACTGATGAAAGAAATTGAAGATGGCATGCAAAAAATGAAAAGTCATCCCCTGCTCATGGATTAGAAAAATTTACATCAATAAAATGACCATTCTGCACAAAGTAATCTATGGATTCAATGCAATTCCTATCAAGATACCAATGTCATTTTTCACAGAAAGAGAAACAAAAATCCTAAAATTATATGGAACCAAAAAAGAGCCTAAATAACCAAAACAATCCTCAGCAAAAAGAACAAAGCTGGATGCATCACATGATGTGATTTCAAAATGTATTACAAGGCTATAGTGGTATATTTTGAATAATTTTTATTTATGTTTTGTGCACCTATTACAGATTTTTGCTGTTTGGTTACCATAATGCTTACAAAGAATATCTTAACTTATAACACTTAGTTTCAAGCTAATAAAGCTTCACTTTGGTTGCATACAACTCTGTATTTTTACTCCCCCACCACAGAATTTCGTTTTTCATGTCTGAATTTACACTTTTTATGTGGACCCCTTGACAGTTTATTTTAGCTCTGGTTGTTATTAATAATTTTATCCTTTAGCCCTTATACTAGGGATAAAATTACATTGCACACCATCACTACAAGTACTAGAGTATGCTGAGTATTGCTCAATGTTACTTATGCAACTGGGTTTTGTTCTTTTGTGTGTTTTATGTTATTAATTAGAAGAGCTTTTCTTCAGTTTAAAGAACTCCCTGTAGAATTTGTTGTAGGACAGCCCTAATGATACAAGGATAGTGAACTCCCTTAGCTTTTATTTGTCTGGGAAAGTTATTGTTTTTCCCTCGTTTCTAAAAGACTGCTTTGCTGGGTAAAATACTTTTGGTTGATCATTTTTTAATGTTTTTCCTTTCAACTGAAGAAAAAAATCTGCTAATGAAGAATATTATGAGGATTTTAATTTGTTGAAATTTCACAAGATAAGCAATATTTGAGTTTAAGGTAAAGAGGCACTGAGGCCTACATTTTCCTTTAAAAGTTCAAAGAAAAACTGAAGATATGGATATTAATTCTTGCTCTACATTCCTGTGTGATGCTGGGCACATGACATCACTGAGATCTCTATATTCTTATCTGAGAAATGAGAATTTTAGATGACACACACTTTAATCAACTGCTAAATGTAAAATTTTGTGAGTATATGATTCTAAAGAAGAATTACTGACTTTACTCTTTAATGAATCAACTCATTTTTGTGAAAGTATGTTTAGATGAGGTTACTAACCAAAAGATATTGGTGAACTAAAATAAATTTACCCAAAAGGAACACTTTTTTATTGTAAAAAGAGCCAATTGCAGGACCCAATGTCAACATCAGGGTATTTGGGTTATGAAATACTTTAGTTAATTTGTCTACATAATTTGCTTAATACATTACAACAAAATGCCCCTTATTTAGTGCTTAGTGGAGGTGTGGATGAGAAAACAAACAATGGGCTGACATTAAGGAATCGTCCTACTCAGTAAAGGTAAGTCATATGCACAAATTTCATAATATAATAGTCTTAAAATTTTCCTCCATCTTCCCACAAAAATATGCAATATCAGAACTGCTGCACTATGTCTATTCAACTTTCTCACATAAAGCCTGCATGCACTTTAGCACTTTTTCACTCAAAGCATGGCCGCAGACCCGCAGCATTTGCATCACATGAAAAATGTGAAATCACAGGTCTCATCCCAGACCTGTGGAATCAGAAGCTGCATTTTAGCAGAATCCCCAGGTGATTCATAATCAAAGATTGATCTGCTCTGCTTTAGATTATTAAAATTTTTAGGACTCCTGCACCCACATAAATTATCTGATCTTACTTAATTCAGCATCTGTCAATTTTTCTTTAAGGCACTGTCATAGACTATCATCAAGGACGCATACCCAAATATACAATTCTTTTTCATTAGCATTCATTGTCATTAAAATATGTGTATGTTTTACTTTTGTCTTTTCCAACTTTTATTTTAGATTCTGGGGGTACATGGGCAGATTTGTTATAAAGGTATATTGAGTGATGCTGGGGTTTGGAGTAGGATTGAACCCGTCACGTAGAAGGTGACCATAGTACCCTATAGGTAGTTTTAGAACCCTTTCCCCTCTCCCTTGCCCCTTTATATTATCTGTTGACTATTGTTCACATCTTTATGTCCATGTGTACCCAATGCTTGGCTCCCACTTATAAGTGAGCACATATGGCATTTGGTTTTCTGTTACTGCTTTAGTTTGCTTAGGATGATGGCCTCCAGCTGTATCCATGTTGTTGCAAAGGCCATGATTAACGGTCTTTTATTACCTCCAGCCTTATTCACTTCAGATTTTCAATAATTTTGTACTCTTATGTTTTCCAAGTAAATATTGTAATAATTTCTTTGCCTTTGATTCTTCATGGTCTTATGTTGAAGGGAGACTTTATACTACAGGTAGTTTCTTTGAAAACCAAGGACTCAATAAATTTTGCTCAGCCTTCAATTTCTCAACCACGGCAATTATTTCTCTTATGTTAAAGGATTAACATCTTTGTGATACATCACCATGTTATAAAGGCCTATCGTGAGTTGTAATTTTATATGAAATTATTCCATTTAGCTTAATAATATCCACTTATAGCTCAGTTTATAATATATTTTCTACTTGAGAGCAATAACATTGCATTTTGTTAACAAAACGTCTGTAATTTGGTTTTGTTACTAAATCATATTAGTCTCATTATTCAAAATTAGTGAGGCTTTACCACATATGTCATCGATGCAGAAGGTAGCTGGAACAGTGTGAATAATATCAACACTGAATATAAGATATAAGATTTGGAACTTGTTTAGAGAACAGACTGTCCAGGAGTGTATAAAGCATGCTTCTCCAATCCCCCCAAGTCTTGGAGTTGAGGGATAAAAGTGGGTCTGGTTTGTACTGTTTTGTGTTTGTCCTTTATGTCAACTTTTATTTGAATAAAGTGTTCCATAGCTAAATATTTGAAACCCACTCATTATTTTCCAATGTCTCCTTCACCATGGACATGTCTCATTAAAGATAAATGGTGACCAGTGCCACATGTGCTGCCACAACTGCGAGGACTTCAGAGCCATGATGATCATCAGCACCAGATCCTGCTTCCATCTCTGTGCTGCCTGCCATATTGTGTGCTCTCTGGGATGTCATAGCTGTCTCAGAGAGCAACCCTGAATTGTCCTTGGGTCATTCTTTGCTTTCTGTGTCCTTTGAGCATCCAGAAAGATGTCCAGCTTGTCCTGGTTACCATCTCCCTAGGGGAGATTCCTAAAGCTAATCCAATCATGCCCCCCATCCCTGTTCTCTTCTGTCCTCACCACACTTAAAACATTAATTGCAAGGACTCCTTCATCCTACACTCTACAATTACTAATTACACCTGACTTCCCACATAACTTTTTCACTGTGCTCCCTGGAATCATGATCTCTTAGCTGTGAACTACCCTATATCCATGGTCCTTTCTCTAAACTTTCCTTTCACCTTCTTGCCATAACAGAAATCTAGATGTTCCCTTACACATCATCTCCTTAAAGAGAGCTGCATGAGACACATTATTTCTTTTATCTCAAGAACTTCAGAGCATGAAGATAACCAATTATAAACCACCCTCTCCCCCTCCTTCAAAACCACAGTTTCTGTGAAAATCATGCTATAAGATCTTGCCAGATATCCTGCTGCAGTCATACTATTCCTTCATTCACTGATAACTTTTTAATGCCTGGTTCATTGTCTTCTTTTCCACCTCTATTCCTGAGACAATTTTCAATTATCTCAATGTACATTTAGCAGATTTTGTCTCATTCCCTTGACCGCCAATAATCTTTCTTTCATCCCACTTAAGCCACCTATTTTTGTATCTTACTTTTACCAATAATTGGAATTTAACTGGAATTATCCTGTTTTTTCTCCTGCACCTTCAATGTCACTCTCCAATCAAACATTCCTAACACAGAACACACTTGTTCTAGCATCTTTCATCCTAGATGTTGGGGGTAGGCTTTCCTTTGAACCCACTTTCATTCTAGCTAAAGCCCTATCTGTGCTCCTATTTAAAGCAAGTCCTCTAGGGTGAGTTATGTTGTATTTGCTGTTTCAGTCTTCTCCCCTTGTATTTTGTCCTGCCATACCAATCAGACTGTAGCTCCTAGCATGCAGAGATGGCTTTTGTCAGAGTTGTCTGGATGTGAACACAGGTAGTGAGCTTTCTCCACTTTTATTTGACCTCTGCAGTATTCAACTTAATTTCTTCCTTCTGGAAGCACTTTCTTCTCTTGACTTCCATGATTTATGCCTTTGTTTCTATCACATGGCTGTGTCATCTCAGGCTTGTTGCTAGCTCTCCTTATCTGCTTGAATTTTAAACATTAGAGGCTTTCCTGGCTATCATCTGAGCTCCCTTCTTTTTTCTAATTATACACCTTCCCAAGTGGATTATTTCAAAGTCATTTCAGTTTTAAATGTCACACTTGTTCACAAATCTCACGAATTTGAATATCTACTTCCTTCTTTTCCCTAGAAACCTCAATGTGCCAAGGTAGACTTGGCATGTCTACCTTGGATGTCTCATGGGCTTCTCAAGTTCACTGTTTTCAAAAGAGAACCCTCATCCTGCATCTGCCCACGTGTTCCCATCTTGGGAAATTACACCACAATATACTTAGATCAATGTTTCTATTTTTTTTATTATTACCACTATCCCCATTTTTTAAAGTTTTTTTTCCATATTGATCTCCCCCGTGAAGTTTTAACATCAGAGATGTACTGTATACCTGTTACTGTATTATGAATATCTATGCTTTATACATACAAAAGAGTGAGATATTCTTGTTCCCCCACCTCCCACAAATATTTCAGCCTCTTGAAGGCAATATCACCTCATTGGTAATGCACACCCTTGATGTTCAAATCATCCATCTCTTACCTTGATTCCTCCTGTTTCTTGCCCTCCAAATGGAACCCACTTCTAATTCCCACAGTGTCTCCTTGCACTCCATTATCTAAATCTTGTCATGTGTTCCCATCTCCTAGACAACTAACCTGGGCTAAGCCACTATCACCTCTCAAATAGATGAATGCAGCAGCAGTTTAGGACCTACCTTCAATACTTGCCATCCAGATACATTTTTAAAAGAAGTCATTTATGCTATTCCCATGTTTGAAATCCTTCCATGACATTTTATTGTATTTAGAGTAAAGGAAAATACTCACAACCCTGGAATGAAAAGGTCTCTGGACTTACAAATCTCTATACAATCTGGACTTCATCTAACTCTCTCCTTCGTTTTCGATTCTGCCCACTGCCTGTTTTCTGTTTCTCTAATATGTCAAGCTTGTTTCTGTCTGTCAGACATGAAAAGTTCTTTACTCCGAGCATCACATGCATGGTCTCTTTGTCAATATCTCAGATTAAATATGTGTCTTCTCCACAATCCCACCTACTCACAATTTAAAAGAGCCACACAATCACTCTCTATCTCATTGTCGTGCTTTAAATTTTTGCACAGTTAATATTACTATTTATTTGTGGGTTTATTTGTTATTTGTCTGCCTTTCCTCATTTGTTATTTATTTCTTTTATTTATTTATTTATTTATTGAAACAGAGTTTTGCTCTTTTTGCCCAGGCTGGAGTGCAATGCGGCGATCTCAGCTCACTGCAACCTACGCTTCCTGGGTTCAAGCGATTATCCCTCCTCAGCCTTCCAAGTAGTTGGGATTCCAGGCACCTGCCACCACGCCTGGCTAATTTTTGTATTTTTAATAGAGATGGGGTTTTACCATGATGGCCAGGCCGGTCTCGAAACACTGACCTCAGGTGATCTGCCTGCCTTGGCCTCCCAGAGTGCTGAGATTATAGGCATGAGCCATCACAGCAGGCCTGCCTTTCCTCATTTGAACACCAACTCTATGTCTTGTCTTTTCTTTCTCATTTCTATTCTCCCATTGCTCAGAACAGGGGCCAGCACATAGCAGGTGCTCAATAAGCATTCACTGAAAAAATTTGTAAATGGCATTCCTCTACAGCAATATCACACCAAAGCTAAGCTGTGCCAGGCCTTGCCCTGTTTTCTCTCTCATCTATTCAATCTATTGAACATTTTATCTTGGTTATGATACAGACAGTTTCTTCTTTGGGTTGTTAACTTTAGAATTGAACTTATTTGGTTTTGTTGGTTATTTCTTCTTGCTGTGATTTTCTGTTTCATTAATTACTGTTTTTTTTCCTTATTGCCACCCTATACATTCTTTGGGTTTACTCTGTTCATTTTCTAGTTTCTTTCCTGTCCATGTCTTGATTGCTATTGGATCCCTTTATCCCCTTGCACTTCTCTGTAGTTGCATTTTGTAGACTTCCGAGTCAACTGTCTCCCAACTTGGTTCAGCCAGTGGAAGCCATTGTGGGGAAACTAGACAGCAAGGGGAAAGGAGAAGTCATAGTGTTTCCCCCAGTCTCTCTGCCTCAGTGAGTATCTCTGGCAGTGACTGTATCTCCTCCCTCTTCCTATTGTTTTAAAGGTCTGTCACACTTTCTGTTTTCACTGGGTAACACCAGCCCCGGCATCGAACAGCTCTGGCTCTCTACTTTTTTTCCTTGTACTCTTGGAATGGTAATGGCTTTTTTCTGTGGCTAAAATCAGGTTGGCCCCACTTCTCCATATGGCTTTTTAGATGTTTCATAACTTTTGTCATGAACTGCCTCTATTCAATTAAAACTCTAAATACATATAGTGACTGCTGCTTTCTTGGAAGGACCCTCTCTGATACAGAGAGATAATAAAACATTACAAATTAAAGACATTACATCCAGAAATGTCTTTCATTTTAAGTCACTGGCAGAGCTTTCACATTAGATTATTGAATCACTGTAGGTAAAATTTTACTTTAGTGCAGTTACAAGTATAATGAATTTTTGAGCTCCTAAAGGGTATCACAGATACTGAGATGATTTAACACTGATCAGTACCTTTAATAAAAGCTACGATGGTCAAATTGTGGAGGAAAGGAGGGATGCCAGAGCACCAAGGCAAGGCAAATGTTTCACTCTTTAAAGAAAAAATGTAATAAAGTGTTAAGGGAAGGGAAAAGATTTCCTCAGAAACAAAGTAGTGCAGCAATTTTCAAAGTGCAGTCTGCAGGCCTCTGGGGTGCAGCCTGCGAGGCTGAAATTCTAAACAGTCACCAGGTGATGTTGAAGCTACTGGTACGTGGAACACACTTGAGGGCTTGCAGGTAATTAGAAAAGATTGAACTAAAGCAGGATTTCTCAATTTTGTTTGGTTTATAATTATCACCTGGGTTTTTTTTTCTTTTTGAGATGGCGTCTGGTCCTATCGCCCAGGCTGGAGTGCAGTGGCATTATCTCAGCTCACTGCAACCTCCGTCTCCTAGGTTCAAGCGATTCTCCTGCCTCAGCCTTCTGAGTAGCTGGGATTACAGGCATGCACCACCATGCCGTGCTAATTTTTGTATTTTTAGTAGAGACGGGGTTTCTCCATTCAGCCAACCTGGTCTCAAACTCCTGACTGCCGGTGATCTGCTCTCCTTGGCCTCCCACAGTGCTGGAATCACTTGGTATGCTTAATACAACTCTCTATGTTCCTCCCTGGAGATTGGGTCTTAGTTCATCTGGCGTGGAAGTCTAAATCTTGCATGTTTAACAAAGACATTCTTATGATTCAGTAAATTTGGGAAACACTAGCTACATCATCATGATGTTTTCATGATGCTATTTTTCTGTATTTCCCATATGGCTGGCTATTAATTACATATATCTTTCCCCTAAAATCATTCTGTCTACTTTTTTCTGTTTTCTTTTGTCTTTTTTATTGTCCCCGTGACAGTAAGATTGCTATCAGAAGGAATAACAAAATATCCTCCCTTTTATTTCTTAATTACCAAGATAAGTGCTGAATACGTAAACCTGCTGATATGGTTTGGCTGTGTCCCCACCCATATCTCATGTTGAATGGTAATCCCCAGTGTTGGAGGAGGGACCTGGTGGAAGGTGATTGGATCATGGGGGTGAGTTTTCCTCTTACTGTTCTCATGACAGTGAGTAAGTTCTCACCAAATCTGGTTCTTTGACTGTGTAGCACTTCCACCTTTGCTCTCTCTCTCTCCTGCTCTGGTCATGTGAAAACCATGCCTGCTTCCCGTTTGCCTTCTGCCATCATTGTAAGTTTCCTGAGGCCTTCCTAGAAGCAGAAGCCTTTGTAGTCCACAGTGAGCCAATTAAACCTCTTTTCTTAATAAATTACCCAGTCTCAGGTATGTCTGTATAGCAGCAGTGGGAGAACGAACTAATACACCTTCTATTATCACTTGGTAGCTAAATGATTTGGTGAAGTGATGTAATCTTATCTGTATAACAACTCTGTGAAGTTTATATTAGTTCCTTCATTGTGTGGACTAGAAAGCTGAGGTCCATAGAAGCCAAATGCCTTGCTCAAGGTAACACAGGATGGAAGAGGTTGTGGAGTTGAGGGTGACTCTCATCTCAGTCCAATACCTGGTCCTTTAGACAGTGGACACTGTTTACCTGTGGTACCACCTTTTCCTATGCGCTGGTGAGGCACAGTGTCTGCACACTGTTGGCGTCTTCTGCTCTTCTCTCCTTACTGTAGTTCTCCATTTATCATGGCTTTATATATACTGCTTAGGACTTTACAATCTGAGGTTTGTGCCTGCTCTCCCCAGACACAAAAAGATCAGCCCTGATTCTGACCATCATCAGGTTCTAAGTTGCTCTGTACAATATCTCTGGTCTTCCATATCCGTCTCAGTCTGCAGAGAAAGCAAAATTACGATTCAGTGAGATTCTTGATTTTAGTATCTTCAGCACAACATTAAAATGTATTTCCTTAAATATTGTTTAATCAGACTAGCTGATCTGTGCAGAGCCATGTGGTGCGGTTGGTAGGGTAGGGAAATAAGTTTTACTTAATTGTTTAACAATGCTTTTCATTGACCATTCTTGTGTCTGAGGTATTATCAATACAAATTTAACAGAGATCATTTATCTATTTATTTACCAATACTCACTGAGTACCTGTCCAGCACTGTGCAAGATACTGGAGAGGCAGTGCTGAGCAAAAGTTGACATGGATGCTGTCCTCATGGAGCTTCTGATTAAATGAAGGAGATAATTTTAAATAAGTAATCATGAGTGAATATATGATTACCAACGGAGGTCAGAGCTATGAAGGAACACAGATGTTAGAAAAAAAGCAACAAATTTGTGGCAGAAGTCAGCAAAGATATGGCCAGGGTAACCTGATTTTTCCTTTTATCCTTTTTGGTCAACTTACATTGTTTATGGATTGAAAAATAATGAATATTTATCAAGTCACTATTACATACAAGTGGTTGCTTTAAGCGTTTGATATGCTTTATCATATTACATCTGCACAGAAACAATATTACCTTGATAAAGTAGCTACTCTCATGAAACTTCAGCTTCTTCATTTGTGACTTGTGGACAGATGGCTTATGTAACCTGTTCGTGGTCACAACAGCTAGCCAGAGGTGGGTGCTGAATTGAACACTAATCTAACTCCATTGCTCAAGTTTATAACAACTGTGGATTACTGCCTTAGGGAAACATGGTAGTTGTTGCATCTGGGAAGCCAAAAGGGTTTTATGTCATAGTTGGGCCATGATGGAGAAATAGTGGTAATACATAAAAACAATTAGGTAGACTTGTAACTGGTTGAACCAAAAAAACCCAAAGGGAATTGTTTGATGGATGAAAATTGGGAGAAAGTTTTTAAATAGCATGATCCAGGGCTCCGTCATTGGTCCTGACTAAAATGTTTTGTCAGTGGACCTGGAGAAAAATATGGAAAGAACGGGTTTATCACATTTGTGGCCAAAAAAAAAAAGAAAAAAATGCTGAGAGGAGGAGCTAATCTGTTGAGAGGAGTTACTATGTTTGATTGAAAACAATCAGTATTCACAACAACATCCACCAACTGAAATGAAGGTCTGAATCTAATTATATGAAACCTAATGCAAATGCAAAACCTCACTTTTTGAGTTCAGGGTATTAATTGCATAAATAGAGAAATGGGAAGACGGAGCTGAAGGTTTTCATTTAGGGATTTTTGTAGTAAAAAAATATCAAGATAGGCAACATATAAAATGACATGTGAAAACCTTAATGAGATCCGTGCTTCACTATAAGATGTATAGAATCTGAGGAAAACTTTAGAAAGCAAAGGAGGTAAGAGGTGGTATTGTTTTATTTGGGCTGGTCATTTATGGGAGGAAGTGTTTTCCATGGTCTGAATGTTTTTGATCCCCCAAAATTTATATGTTGAAACCTATCTCTAATGCAATCACATTAAGAGGTAGGGGCTTTAGGAGGTGACAAAGTCGTGAGGGCTTTGATCTCATGAATAAGATTAATGCATTTAGAAAAGGGACTTGAGAGAGACTGTTTGCCCCTTCCACCATGTGAGGGCACATGGAAGGCACTATCTGTGAGTAATGGGCCCTCAACAGACACTGAATCTTCTAGTACCCTAATTTTGGAATTTCTACCCTCTAGAGCTGTGAACAATACATTTATATTTTTAATACATTATTCAGTTGAAAGTGTTTTGCTATAGCCACCTGGAATGGACTAAGAGAGTATTGTACATAATTTTAGCACCTTATAGAAAGGTTGTACATAGACCAGTCAAGTCATTTAGAGGAGACAAGTAGGATGGGGAAAAGCTTAGAAATAATTTCATCTGGGGAACAGATAAAAATAAAATGAATAAATAAAACTATGTTGTTTGGTCTAGAAAAGCTAAGACTCCAGGTAGTTGACAAGCTGCCTTTTGCATTTTGACTCTCCTGGGAGAGAAGATATGAGATCAAGGTAAAGGTTGTGGTGCAGAGTTTTGGATGAGACCACTGAGCACAGAAGCAGAAGCTATGAGAGAATAACTGTTATTATTCCCCATTCTACAGACGAGAGAGTAGAGATCTAGAAAGTTTAAGTTATTTAGTCTGGGTTAAGAGCTTACTGGATAAATCAGAGAGAAGGAGAGCAGAGAAGGTGATATATTTTAGGGAAGGCTTCAAAATGCAAATCAGAAGCCAGTCCAAATAGGCATCCAGTAACAAAAATAATTATAGGAAAAAATGTGTCGATATTATTTTATACCAAGAACTCTGTTATATGTTTTGCATAGCTGGTCTTATTTAATATTTGTAGCAATACTTTTCTTCATTTTAACAATGGGAAGACTAATGCTGGGGAAAATTAAGTAGCTTGCTTGTACATAGCAGAACTGGGACTCAATCATATCAGGGTTGATTCCAGAGCCTATCCTAATAACCAGCTCTGTTGCTTCTAATAGTATAGAGCAGGTGGAAACCAAAATATTAGAGTGGGAGAGCAAAGGATTCAGGGGCTAGGAAAAAAAGTGGCATTTGCTCAAGGAGAAAGGTTGACAGTATCTAGTAATGCATTGAGCTGGAGATCCAAGTGGTCTAGAGGGGCTGGATGAAGTTGGTGAAATAATCAAGATTGTGCTGGAAAGCAATGGCTGTACCAAGTCCACTGACATCCACTTTCCCTGGGGTTGAGTATTTCGCCACAACACATTAAAATTAGACAAATGCATCCAGGACGTCCTGAGGAGACATTCATGTCTCTTCAGGACAATACCACTCTGCTTGAGTGCTGTTCTCACCTTCTTTTGCCTAGAAAGGTTTTCTGTTCTATTTTTAATGAAAAAAAAATCATTAAGGATGAACAAGGCACATACAAAGTGCTTTGAACAGCAAGGCTGTCACATTGACATTGTAATTTGTATTGAGGTAATGCCTCCCTGCCCAAGCTTTACATATTTTCTCTCTTGTAGACTTCACACATATAGCACAAGAGATATTATCTTTCTCTCCAGACGTTGGGGAAAGAAAAGTCATCATGCATTCTAACATTAGACTTACTTCTGGGGAAACTGAGGCTGACAGGACACAATCTGGGTCTCATCAAAAAGAAGCTGGACTCTGCTTCTTGGGGCCTTTATTTCCCACAGCTTGCTGCCTCCCTGCTTAAGCCAGAGGAATCACTTTGTTCTCAAAATTCTTCATCCAGAATGTAATATACCCACTTCTGGAACAGGCCAGGGGCCTATTGGTGGAAAAAGTATCTCAAGCCTACCCTGTTGAGTTCTTGCAGCTGGTGGTCTCTCTTCCCTGCTAAGCAACAACTGCTTCATGATTTAATTTTTCATTCCTCAGCATCTTGCTGTGCACTGCTTTATTAAGAGGAATTTACTCTTCAATTTCCTGTAGTGATTTCAAATTCCCAAGGTTATTGCAGCGCCTTACTTTATAGCAACAATTATACCCCACTCCCTAAGGTCGTAAACAATTTGAAAATACATCCTCAGAGGAATCTTTGGATGTCAGATGACACCAGCTTGCAACAACATTAACTCTCTCATAGGAAACTCTCTCGTGAGATGCTAGGAAGAGGGAGAGAAGAAGGAACTCAAACAAGGATAGGTTCTTTTACATGTCCTGGCCAGGTCTCAGCACTCAGAGAGTGCCTTAAGAGAGGGGATCATGGAGATAGTATAGGCTTTCTCTTACAGGGAGTAGTTTCATGCTTGCAGGGGGTCAAATTTATTTCCTCAAGCCTATAATCATCTAGTCACATAACTCTCCTCACAAGAGTAGTTATTTTAAATGTGCAACATTTTCAAGGAAAGTTACTGCTGAGGCTCCTTTAATCTTTAGAGCCAGTTGGTAGGTGGGCCTGTATTGTGCCTATTTTATGGTACTCTAACAATTCCTTCAGGGCAGCATCTGGGAGAATCATAAATTCTTCAGATGGGAGGTGGGGAAGATGCTATAGACCTTCAAATACAACTCCTGCATTTTATAAGAAGGGAAACTGAGGCTCTGAGAGGGTAATTCAGTTAACATACTATCACATTGTAAGGAAATTGGAAGACATTTTTCTTATTGCTTTTAGTTATCCATAAATCCCACATTCACTATAGAGAGAAGAATAATGCACTGAGGATTCACAGATTATTTTTTCATTTCTATTCAATTTGATATCTTCTTTACTTCAATTTTTCTTTATAACAACCCAAATTTTTGAGACTTATTTAAAAAATATGTGAGCAACCTATGGGTCTTGAATTAATTTAATCTTAGAGGAAAACAAAATGTTTAACCTCAGTTATGACAATAGTTAATTAAAGGACCCATCCAGAGGATACCATGGCATAACTTTCCCATCTCATCTTTGCTGGACATAGCAGCATCTGCAGCATAGATGAGATGGGAAAGTTATGCCATGAAATGGTAACTTTCTACAGGCCTTTCCTAGACAGGAGGATTGAGAGGAAGATTTCAATCACCCTAGAAGATGTGAATCAAAATATCTGTATCGGTTTTGTTCTTTATTATCAATCCCCAGCCTCAGGTTGGTAATGAAATCATGATTTGTAGAAATATCTATTAGTAGTTGAGTAAGTTTGTACTTCACATGACTATTTTGTAAAGAACAAACTGTAATGTTTTATGTTTCTCTCTCTGGCTGTGTCAGTAGTGGGAATGTCCAAAGGAGAGAAGTAAGTTGAGGAGTATATATCAGTGACCTTGTTTGAAAAAGGTTCTTTCTGGAATAGGGGAAGACCTAGGAAACTGGATCCTGATCAGAAACCTTGCCAAAAATTGACTTTATTTATTCAGCAAGTTGTGTTTGAGAATTACTGGGTGCATAGTACATGTGTCAACCTTTGTTTTCCGGTGGGAAATAGAAATCACATTTGAGAAAGGTAGAGAGAACACAAATGGGACAAAATTATGACTAGTGACCTACAAAGAAATTCAAGAAGTTTAGGAGAAGTGAAGAAAGATTAACATCTGCTGAACCTCTACTCTGTCTCAGGGACTATGTGAAATGCTTTGTTAACACAGTATTTTCATTTGTGAAATTACTTTAAACTGGATGACTTCTGATGTGGAAAAGCTTAATCATAGTAATTTTCCCATGCTGTCACTGCTAGTAAGTTGGGTTGGGTCTGGGTTGAAACCAGAAACTTTCCATTATTCTAAAGGATAAAGGAGGGAGAATGTTGGAACCCATAGAAAGATGGAGAGCTGTATGGAGAGTGATGGCTGGCAGAAGCTGCAGGCTTTCAGGCTTTCATTAAGACTTGCATCCATCCAAAGAGGAACTCACAGCAAGGGAGCTGGAGAATAAGTACCCAAACCTCACTCTCATCCTTTCCTCCAATTTCCTGCTCCTCACTGTCGGAACTGAAACAGAATCCAGAAAGAAGAAATGTCTTTTCCATAGGTTAGCCTCCCCAGCATTCTAGCAGAATGGGGAATAATGTAAATTGGATCTAGAAGAGCAAATGCTTATCTACCTCTGAGAGTTATTGCAAGGATTACATGGCATAAAACATGTGAAATACTGAGATTGATACCAGTCACATGATAAGCTTGAAATGGCTCAGAATTCATTTGTATTTACTTCAACAGCTTCATTTGACAAATGAATACACAGATATGCTTAGAGAGAAGTGATTTACCCCAAGTCATACCTATAGAGACAAAGTCAAGAATAAAACTCAGTTCTGCTATATAGTTGCTAGAGACCTAAATCTGTAACCCGTTTACCTAAGGGAGTGCACAGAGCCAGTCCCATGTCCAAGTAGGACTCTGATCTTTTGACTTCACATCTCACTGGACCTCCAGCAAAGGCCTGGGACTTCCAGCAAATGCTCTGTAACAATCTGTATTTCACAGAGAGAACCATGCCTTTCTAGGCTGCTTGGCACTCTGGCTAGCCTGTATCTTTCTTATAAGTTTCTGTGTGAGAATGAGAATATATCTTATAAATTTCAAGAAAGAAGAAGCAAAAAGTGAGGACCCCCTATTACACGCCCAGCAGTTTTGAAAATGGATTTTTTTTTTTTTTTGGTCGACAGTAACCATGCCAGAGTAGGAAGCAGAGCCAGAAAATTGTAAAAAGCAGCACCCTCTTCCCAGGAATATGAATGCTGTGCAGGGGCGGTAAAGAGGACAGGGTCCTTCATAAAAACTTCAGCCAGTTATGTGGTGACTAGCCACACAAGTTTGCCTAGGATTGTCTTGGTTTTATCATGGAAAGTTTCTCACCCCAGACAACCTCCTCTCTCCAGAATCCAGGGCAAACCAGGATGACCAGTCACCCTAGACAATTTAGAGTTTTGTCTAGGCATGAGCCCTGTGTTCAGGTTCTTACCTGATGCTTATTTGGGTTCTTTTAGAATCCAAACAGTTGCATTTCCAAGTAATAATCAGCATTTGCCTCTGGGAATACTAATGAGCATATGATAATCAAAAAGTGGTCACAAGGATAGAAACAAAAATTAAGAAGCAGCTTAAAAACAAAACAGGGAGCAGATGATATAATTATTTGTCATTCAAAATGCACTACATTTCTTCAAGAGAATGCTCAAAGTGCCAATGTATCTAGTGAACAAAGACTGGGCTAGTGGCCAGTATAAGACTGGGTGTGAAATACAAAGAATCTCAGGATAAGGAAAAGAAAAAGTTGCCTCAAAAGCTACATTTTGAGAAGGGTTTCAATGTCATTATTTCTATACGGTTCTGAACTTGAATATAAATAGATTTCCTTGGCTAACCTGCTTGTGTCCAATTTCCATCAGGAAGCTTGTCCAACATATTGATTCATCGTCAATGTACCTAGTAAGTCTGTGTGTACTAAGAGCCTTGAATAATACCCAACATGGGCTCAGTGAAACTCTCATACTTGTGATGGGGAAAAGTAAAATATAATCTATGATAATCCTAGCCTTCCTACTTTTCTGAATGGCCTGGTTGGCTTTGTCTTTATTTTTTGAATTTGACAATCTGAGGGAAAACTTTGTGGTGCCAGATCAATTCTTGAGATTTCTGTGGTGGTAAACTAGGTGAAAAGGCAGGTGGTTTGGTTTTTTGAAGAATGTTGAAGCAGACAAGAGAGAGCAATGGAAAGTTTTCAAAGACATCCAAGCGACCATGATTGACCCTTGTAATCGCCTAGAATGTAACTTAGAAAATTAAATGATGATTAATTTTCTCGCATGAACTGTGTTCTTTTAAAGATGGCACAATTATGGGATGGAAGCACATGAATCAAAAACTTATAAGTTTAAGATAATATTCTATGTACACGATTTTATACTACTGATAGAATATGGCAGAAAAAAGCTATTCTGTTATTTCAAAATTGATGCATATCAGCTACTTTATATCAGTGAACATGGTGTGCTTTGTCATATACTAAAATCTATATAACAGCAAACAGTATTTTCTTGGCATTCTTTATTTTGAGACAAGATCTGGTTCTGTCATCCAGGCTGGAGTGCAGTGGCACAACCTGTGCTCACAGCAACCTCTGCCTCCTGGGCTCAAGTGATTCTCCCACCTTAGCCTCCCCAGTAGCTGGGACTATAGGCATGTGCTACCAGGTCCAGCTAAATTTTTTGTGTTTTTGTAGAGAAGAGGTCTCACCAGTTTGCCCAGGCTGGTCTCAAACTCCTGGGCTCAAGTGATCTGCCTGCCTTGGCCTCCCGAAGTGCTAGGATTTCAGGCATGAGCCACCAAGCCCAGCCTGTTGACATTCTTTAATGTAAAATTTTACATACAATTATTACATTTTCAAGTATGTCTGTGCTGTAAGCTAGTCTGGATATTAAAATAGTCTCATTAATTTAAATTGCCGCAATTTTGCTTTTTGTTTTTGTTTTTATTATGCTTTAAGTTTTACGGTACATGTGAACAACATGCAGGTTAGTTACATATGTATATATGTGCCACGTTGGTGTGCTGCACCCATTAACTCGTCATTTACATTAGGTATATCTCCTAATGCTATCCCTCCCCACTTCCCCCACCCCACAACAGGCCACGGTGTATGACGTTCCCCTTCCTGTGTCCAGGTGTTCTCATTCCTCAATTCCCACCTATGAGTGAGAACATGTGGTGTTCGGTTTTTTGTCCTTGCAATAGTTTCCTGAGAATGATGGTTTCCAGCTTCATCCATGCCCCTACAAAGGACGTGAACTCATCATTTTTTATGGCAGCATAGTATTCCATGGTGTATATGTGCCACATTTTCTTAATCCAGTCTATCATTGTTGGACATTTGGGTTGGTTCCAAGTCTTTGCTATTGTGAATAGTGCCGCAATAAACATACATGTGCATGTATCTTTATAGCAGCATGTTTTATAGTCCTTTGGGTATATACCCAGTAATGGGATGGCTGGGTCAAATGGTATTTCTAGTTCTAGATCCCTGAGGAATCGCCACATTGTCTTCCACAATGACTGAACTAGTTTACAGTCCCACCAATAGTGTAAAAGTGTTCCTATTTCTCCACATCCTCTCCAGCACCTGTTGTTTCCTGACTTTTTACTGATGGCCATTCTAACTGGTGTGAGATGGTATCTCATTGTGGTTTTGATTTGCGTTTCTCTGATGGCCAGTGATGATGAGCATTTTTTCATGTGTCTGTTGGCTGCATAAATGTCTTCTTTTGAGAAGTGTCTGTTCATATCTTTCACCCACTTTTTGATGGGGTTGTTTGTTTTTTTCTTCTAAATTTGTTTGAGTTCTTTGTAGATTCTGGATATTAGCCCTTTGTCAGATGACTAGATTGCAAAAATTTTATCCCATTCTGTAGGTTGGCTGTTCACTCTGATGGTAGTTTCTTTTGCTGTGCAGAAGCTCTTTACTTTAATTAGATCCCATTTGTCAATTTTGGCTTCTGTTGCCATTGCTTTTGGTGTTTTAGACATGAAGTCCTTGCCCATGCCTATGTCCTGAATGGAATTGCCTAGGTTTTCTTCTAGGGTTTTGATGGTTTTAGGTCTAACATTTAAGTCTTTAATCCATCTTGAATTAATTTTTGTATAAGGTGTAAGAAAGGGATCAAGTTTCAGCTTTCTACATATGGCTAGCCAATTTTCCCAGCACCATTTATTAAATAGGGAATCCTTTCCCCATTTCTTGTTTTTGTCAGGTTTGTCAAAGATCAGATGGTTGTAGATGTGCGGCATTATTTCTGAGGGCTCTGTTCTGTTCCATTGGTCTATATCTCTGTTTTGGTACCAGTACCATGCTGTTTTGGTTACCGCAGCCTTGTAGTATAGTTCGAAGTCAGGTAGCATGATGCCTCCAGCTTTGTTCTTTTGGCTTAGGATTGACTTGGCAATGTGGGCTCTTTTTTGTTTCCATATGAACTTTAAAGTAGTTTTTTCCAATTCTGTGAAGAAAGTCATTGGTAGCTTGATGGGGATGGCATTGAATCTATAAATTACCTTGGGCAGTATGGCCATTTTCACGATATTGATTCTTCTTACCCATGAGCATGGAATATTCTTCCATTTGTTTGTATCCTCTTTTATTTCATTGAGCAGTGACTTGTAGTACTCCTTGAAGAGGTCCTTGACATCCCTTGTAAGTTGGATTCTTAGGTATTTTATTCTCTTTGAAGCAATGGTGAATAGGAGTTCACTCATGATTTGATTCTCTGTTTGTCTGTTATTGGTGTATAAGAATGCTTGTGATTTTTGCACATTGATTTTGTGTCCTGAGACTTTGCTGAAGTTGCTTATCAGCTTAAGGAGATTTTGGGCTGAGACAATGGGGTTTTCTACATATACAATCATGTCATCTGCAAACAGGGACAATTTGACTTCCTCTTTTCCTAATTGAGTACCATTTATTTCCTTCTCCTGCCTGATTGCCCTGGCCAGAACTTCCAACACTATGTTGAATAGGAGTGGTGAGAGAGGGCATCCCTGTCTTGTGCCAGTTTTCAAAGGGAATGCTTCCACTTTTTGCCCATTCAGTATGATATTGGCTGTGGGTTTGTCATAGATAGCTCTTATTATTTTGAGATATGTCCCATCGATACCTAATTTATTGAGAGTTTTTAGCATGAAGGGTTGTTGAATTTTGTCAAAGGCCTTTTCTGCATCTATTGAGATAATCATTTGGTTTTCGTCTTTGGTTCTGTTTATATGCTGGATTACGTTTATTGATTTGTGTATGTTGAACCAGCCTTGCATCCCAGGGATGAAGCCCACTTGATCATGGTGGATAAGCTTTTTGATGTGTTGCTGGATTCGGTTTGCCAGTATTTTATTGAGGATTTTTGCATCGATGTTCATCAGGGATATTGGTCTAAAATTCTATTTTTTGGTTGTGTCTTTGCCAGGCTTTGGTATCAGGATGACGCTGGCCTCATAAAATGAGTGAGGGAGGATTCCCTCTTTATCTATTGATTGGAATAGTTTCAGAAGGAATGGTACCAGCTCCTCCTTATACCTCTGGTAGAATTCGGCTGTGAATCCATCTGGTCCTGGACTTTTTTTGGTTGGCAAGCTATTAATTATTGCCTCAATTTCAGAGTGTGTTATTGGTCTATTCAGAGATTCAACTTCTTCCTGGTTTAGTGTTGGGAGGGTGTATGTGTCCAGGAATTTATCTATTTCTTCTGGATTTTCTAGTTTATTTGCGCAGAGGTGTTTACAGTGTTCTTTGATGGTAGTTTGTGTTTCTGTGGGATCGGTGGTGATATCCCCTTTATCATTTTTTATTGCATCTATTTGATTCTTCTCTCTTTTCTTCTTTATTAATATTGCTAGCGGTCTATCAATTTTTTTGATCTTTTCAAAAAACCAGCTCCTGGATTCATTTATTTTTTGAAGGGTTTTTTGTGTCTCTATCTCCTTCAGTTCTGCTCTGATCTTAGTTATTTCTTGCCTTCTGCTAGCTTTTGAATGTGTTTGCTCTTGCTTCTCTAGTTCTTGTAATTGTGATGTTAGGGTGTCAATTTTAGATCTTTCCTGCTTTCTCTTGTAGGCATTTAGTGCTATAAATTTCCCTCTGCACACTGCTTTAAATGTGTCCCAGAGATTCTGGTATGTTGTGTCTTTGTTCTCGTTGATTTCAAAGAACATCTTTATTTCTGCCTTCATTTCGTTATGTACCCCGTAGTCATTCAGGAGCAAGTTGTTCAGTTTCCATGTAGTTGAGCGGTTTTGAGTGAATTTCTTGCTCCTGAATTGTAGTTTGATTGCACTGTGGTCTGAGAGACAGTTTGTTATAATTTCTTTTCTTTTACATTTGCTGAGGAGTGCTTTCTTCCAACTGTGTGGTCAATTTTGGAATATGTGCGGTGTGGTGCTGAGAAGAATATATATTCTGTTGATTTCGGTGGAGAGTTCTGTAGATGTCTATTAGGTCTGCTTGGTGCAGAGCTGAGTTCAATTCCCGGATATCCTTGTTAACTTTCTGTCTCGTTGATCTGTCTAATGTTCACGGTGGGGTGTTAAAGTCTCCCATTATTATTGTGTGGCAGTCTAAGTGTCTTTGTAAGTCTCTAAGGACTTGCTTTATGAATCTGGGTGCTCCTGTATTGGGTTCGTATATATTTAGGATAGTTAGCTCTTCTTGTTTAATTGATCCCTTTACCATGATGTAATGGCCTTCTTTGTCTCTTTTGATCTTTGTTGGTTTAAAGTCTGTTTTATCAGAGACTAGGATTGCAACCCCTGCCTTTTTTTGTTTTCCATTTGCTTAGTAGATCTTCCTCCATCCCTTTATTTTGAGCCTATGTGTGTCTCTGCACGTGAGATGGGTTTCCTGAATACAGTACACTGATGGGCCTTGATTCTTTATCCAATTTTCCAGTCTGTGTCTTTTAATTGGAGCATTTAGCCCATTTACATTTAAGGTTAATATTGTTATGTGTGAATTTGGTCCTGTCATTATGTTGTTAGCTGGTTATTTTGCTTGTTAGTTGATGCAGTTTCTTCCTAGCCTCGATGGTCTTTATAATTTGGCATGTTTTTGCAGTGGCTGGTACCGGTTGTTCCTTTCCATGTTTGGTGCTTCCTTCAGGAGCTCTTTTAAAGCAGGCCTGGTGGTGACAAAATCTCTCAGCATTTGCTTGTCTGTAAAGTATTTTATTTCTCCTTCACTTATGAAGCTTATTTTGGCTGGATATGAAATTCTGGGTTGAAAATTCTTTTCTTT
Source organism: Pan troglodytes (assembly GCF_028858775.2). Taxonomy (NCBI): domain Eukaryota; kingdom Metazoa; phylum Chordata; class Mammalia; order Primates; family Hominidae; genus Pan; species Pan troglodytes. Next base: position 117,428,034 of record NC_072406.2, read on the forward strand.
AAGAATGTTGAATATTGGCCCCCACTCTCTTCTGGTTTGTAGAGTTTCTGCTGAGAGATCAGCTGTTAGTCTGATGGGCTTCTCTTTGTGGGTAACCCAACCTTTCTCTCTGGCTGTCCTTAACATTTTTTCCTTCATTTCAACTTTGGTGAATCTGACAATTATGTGTCTTGGAGTTGCTCTTCTCCAGGAGTATCTTTGTGGCGTTCTCTGTATTTCCTGAATTTGAATGTTGGCCTGCCTTGCTAGATTGGGGAAGTTCTCCTATCCTGCAGAATGTTTTCCAACTTGGTTCCATTCTCCCCATCACTTTCAGGTACACCAATCAGATGTAGATTTGCTCTTTTCACGTAGTCCCATATTTCCTGGAGGCTTTGCTCATTTCTTTTTATTCTTTTTTCTCTAAACTTCTCTTCTTGCTTCATTTCATTCATTTGATCTTCCGTCACTGATACCCTTTCTTCCAGTTGATCGAATCGGCTACTGAAGCTTGTGCATTCTTCACATAGTTCTCGTGCCATGGTTTTCAGCTCCAGCAGGTCCTTTAAGGACTTCTCTGCATTGGTTATTCTAGTTAGCCATTCGCCTAATCTTTTTTCAAGGTTTTTAACTTCTTTGCCATGGGTTTGAACTTCCTCCTTTAGCTCGGAGAAGTTTGATCGTCTGAAGCCTTCTCTCAGCTGGTCGAAGGCATTCTCCATCCAGCTTTGTTCTGTTGCTGGTGAGAAGCTGCATTCCTTTGGAGGAGGAAAGGCTCTCTGATTTTTAGAATTTTCAGTTTTTCTGCTCTGTTTTTTCCCCATTTTTGTGGTTTTATCTACCTTTGGTCTTTGATGATGGTGACGTACAGATGGGGTTTTGTTGCGGATGTCCTTTCTGTTTGTTAGTTTTCCTTCTAACAGTCAGGACCCTCAGCTGCAGGTCTGTTGGAATTTCGGCAATTTTGTAAACAAAACTTTGAAGTACATAGGATCAAAAATAGAAAAGCTTGAATGGTAACCCAAATTGGACCACTAATTTGCTCAGTGAATTTAGGAACTTGGCTCTACTTCTTTAGGTTTTAGCAACTGAAGAGTTATACAAGATTTTGGGGGATCGAACTTGACCCAGGTAAACCCATTGAGAAAAATCTTAAAGTTCTATGCAAATGCAAAATTACTATTATATGCATTGCATGAATATTAATTTTCTAAAGGGTTAGGAAGCTATAAAGTGTACTTATCATTAAATGGATTCTACTTTTAATCTTCCTGTGATAATTTAGAAAGCACAAAGGCAAAGCTGCCCCTATAAAATAGAGTGGTAAAATTTGGTTCAGTGGTAGTGCTTCTATTTCAGATTTGACCATCAGGCTGTTAAACGTGTGTGATAATTTACATTTGAATTTATTTTATGTTTGCCCTGTACTGAGTTAAAGGCCATTTCCCATTGCCTTTCCCAGCCCCTCTATATATGCTGGTTCACACTTACTAGTCTCTAAATCTCTTATAGTAAACACTACACATTCTCAAGCCAGGTAAGGCATAGGTGCCTTATTTTTACCTTTTATCTCAAGGTTAATCAGCATTTTGAAACCCTGGCAGGAAATTCCAACTGGTGGCTGAATGGAGCAGTCTGTTCTGCATTAAAACCCTAACTGCAGGATTGGTCTCTACCACACGAGATGTAGTAAGTGGTCAGCAGGAAGTGTTGATGGTTGGTAGAAGCACATTCTGTGATTGGGTATTAGCTTTTTTGAGCCTCAGTTTTCTCACCTATATAATGAAGTCACTATTGCATGGCTTTTTTGAGGGCATTTGGGAACACTCATGTTCAGAATTCAGCACAGTGCAGGATACATAGCAAAGCACAAGGTCCATATGTATTAACTATTATTATTATCTGACCCTCCATATAAGTCAGATTCCATTGTTATATAATGCTCAAAGAACTGGATTCATTTCCGTCATGATCCTAATAATGGCTTGTACTTTTACCTTCATTATTGTGGCTTTTTGCTTAAAACCCATCACCTCCATCAGCACAGCATCTCTGCCTCCTTTTTTCTCAGTAGGGTGTCTCCAGCTATCAGAACGTGCCTGGCATGTTGTAGGTGCCCAGTGCATATGTGTTAAATAAATAAATGATTTCCATGAAATTTGTACTGATAATCACCGAGACATAAGAATAATCAGTGAAAAGCAATATTAAACCCTAAAGGAAGACTCATTTCCCCATTCCACCAGCCCTACCACATGGCTCTGTACAGAACAGTTGTTCTGACTGAAGAATACTCAAGGGAATACATTTTACTGCTGTGCTGAAGAGCCTACAATTGAGAATCTCACTGGATCATAGTTTGGCTTTTCCTGAAGACTGAGATGAATATGGATGTTCTCAAAGATCAGAGATACTGGACTGAGCAATTCTGAACCTGATGCTGGTCAGAATCAGGACTGATCTTCAGGGCTTGAAGGCCTGGGGAGGGCAGGCACAAACCTCAGAGTGTAAAGTCCTGAGCAGGAGACATAAAGCCATGGTAAACATGGTAAGTTAAGGAGAGAAGGGCAGACAATGACAACAGTGTGCAGACACTGTGCCTCATAAGCACACAGGAGGAGGCTGTACCACAGGTGAACAGTATCCAGTGTCTGAAGGACCAGCTACTGGATCCTTCAGAGATAGCTTCACAGAATCACTTAACTACAGGATGATAACAGCAGGTTTGCATATTGAATATTCATTTTTGGTTATTAAAAACAAAAAGGACATTATTCTTTCTAGTAGGGATTTTAATGTTTCTGGGATGAAACAACATACCAAAACAAAGCTGGAGATAGGAATCTGTTAAAAACCTACTGTATAGCTAGTTCTCTGGATAAATAAAGCAGAATGATGGAAAGTCAACATTGAAAACCATCTTGAAGATCATTCAGTTAGTATTTCCCCAAATTGGCTGATTGTAGCAATTATCAGGTTAAAATCACAGATTCTAAACTTCCACTGAAGAATAACTAAGACATAATTCCCAGGGTAGGGGCCTAGTTATTGTTATTAACAAGAGCACTAGATGATTCTTATTACTGGATGAAATTGGTAAACACTGCAGAGTTAGTTCAATCTTTGTTGATTGCTTGAATCTCTTTAAGTTCTTACTACTCAAACAGCAGGCCTTAAACCACCAATAACAACACCACCTGGGAGTGTTAGAACTGTGGAACCTCATACCGCATCTTGGACTTAACGGCATTCAAATCTCTAGTTTAACAAGATCCCAGGTGATTCTTACACATGTCAAATTTTGAGAAGCACCAGTCTAAGACATCTTCACCTATTCTTGCACACAGTCAGTAACAAAGAAATCTCTCCCAGGAAAACTTTTCTTTTTTTTTTTTTTTTGGCATCTCTGATTATTTAGAATAGAGGAGCATCTACCTTCTCTGATGTGCCAGCATTTTCTTTTTTTTTTTAGAATTGAGCCACTGATTGCAACACAGACTAGTTAGACCTAACATTTCCAGGAGTCCTAATAATGGTTGGTATTAATGCACTTCCACAATACCAATCCTCAAAATCAGAAGGTGTTTTGTGTTTCTTCCTTTGTTTATTTTTTAAAACTTGTGTTAAAAAACAAATAATGTAAAATTTACCATCTTAACCATTTTAAAGTGCATCTCAGTAGCATTACCTATATGCACATTCTCATGCAGCAGATCTCTAGAACTTTTTCATCTTGCAAAACTGAAACTCTATCCCTACTGGACAATGATTTTTCTCTTCTTCCTCTTCCTGGTCTTTTGCTCTCTTTGAAAAAGTTGGCCACCATGTTGTGAAAGGGCCCTGAGAAGCTCATCTGGCAATGAATTGCAGCTGGCTTCCAGAGGAACTAAGCATGGCTGACACATTGATTGAAGCCCTGTTTTGTATGTCATGTGTTATTTTAAGCCACCAAGTTTGCATTAATTTGTTATGCAGCCATAAAAAACAAATACATCTTTAGAGTGAGACTTAGAAACTGTGAGAATATCCTGTTCCCATCAATGTTTTATCTAACAATTTTATTATCATCTTATTCTTTTTACATTATTGTTGAAAGAATTAAATTATTCCATGTTGGTATAATAATCACCTCCAAGATGGTAAATGAGGTTTTTCCCCTTTATTATTATTATTACTAATGAGTTTTATTTAATAAATATATTACAAACAATTATAGCCACTTTCTTGCTTCACATAGCTTTTGAAATATCATTTATTTTAACAAATAAAATTTGTTTACCTAAGTTGTAAATGAAGTAATGGGTCTTGTACTAATGGACCTTTAATAGAAGGGATAATGTGCATTTTATGTTATTTAGCAACCTCAGTATTCTGGGCTTTGATTTTGCAGGCCCTCTCCAAATGAAGGTTGACTTCTAGCAGATTCAGCTACAAATCCGGCCTTTTTGCATTTGTTAATTCACATCTTAGTTTTTGAGAACCTTTGAGTAATTCCTACGAGATCACCTAGAGCCAATAGATCAGTATTTCTTTAAGCAAGTATTTCTTGCAGCAAAGACTCTCCCATACAGTTTCATGAGGTGTTATGACTCCATTTTAAAATACACAGTAAGGCATTGGTAACTGGCTTCTTAGCACTAAACTTTCCGGTGCTTTCTTCTCTTGCAAGAGCCTCATTCTGAGCTTTAGTTCTGATCTGAGTGGGAATGTTGGCTACATGTTTTCTGTAGAGTTTTCCTTGGACTTCTTGAAATACAGGCCCCTGAAAATGCACTCTCCTCTGTTTTCTATGAAATTGATGAACTAGGAATCCTTGTGAATCCTACCCAAGTAACTTCTTCAGGCAGGAAAAGGCAGAAGCTCTGGACTTCCCTGGAAAGTACACAATTTGGCATTTGCTTGAGGAATAGAAAACACCATGAATCATTAATGGTCAAAATGCAATAGGCAATTTTGCACCAAACACAATTAGTATGCGTCTTGAGAACCAAGCCTACCCTATTGGTAAACCAAGAAAATGTTCACAGTCTCAGGGACAGTAGAAACTCAACACACTAAGAGTCCAGAAGAGAGATGGCTGCTCCAAAGGGATCTGGGAAATTCTTATAGAAGAAAGAAAAACATATACTATCATTGCAAAATGCACAGTCATTGAGAAAATGAAAAAGAAGGTTCCTGTGAAGTTCAAGAGATTTGTACTTTTTTTTTTTTTTTCAGTGAAAAGAGGCTTAGAGACTCAAACAGCTCAGTAATGCTTCTGCTGTTGATTACTGCATCTAAGACAGGGTAAGTAGAAATAGTCCTGGGCTGTGACCTAGGGGATCTGAATTCCAGCTTTGAGTTCCTATCCCTAGTTTTGTATTCATCTCTTTAAAGAATACTGTTGTTTTTTTCTTCCACCATTTATTTTCATCGCTACATGGAAATTATTTTGCTACATTTATCAAAATGGTGAATCAAACACTTAGAATTTTCTGTAGAATAACCGAGTATTAGAACTAGAGGAGGTCTAATAAATCTATGAGTCAAGGACCTAGTTCCCGTGGGTGTTTAATAGAAAATGGATGAAGCAGCCTGGGTTTATTTTATAGTGGGGACTTAAATTATATTACTTCCCTGCCTACATATACACATGGAAGAGAGTCCTTTATTTCCAGAAAGACATATGTTCTCTCTCACTTTTCTTGAAACATATGGTCACTCAGTCCTTCTTTGGTTTACTTTCTTTGAATAGAGTGCTGGGACAAGAGCCAAAACACTTTCCACTTAACAGTATCATAAGAGAAACAAAAGAAAGAATGCTGTATTAAATGATCACTGGCATGCATCCTCAGGGTCCAAAGACTATAGAGGCATGGGACTATGATAAACAGAACAAAGGAAAACTAAAAGGGGGCAACATCTTCTAAACTCAGCAAGTTGTTGCATAGAATTGTAAATCTCTTAAGATAAAGCTAGAACTCCAAAAATTAATGTGAAAATGCCAGATTTTTAAATGTTGGCCATTAATTTTAATTTTTAAAGACAATAGCTACTACTGTGCAAACTGGATCCCATCCAAGGACAATGCTATTCAGACTGGATCCTATCCAAGGGCAACCAGCTAGCAATTTGATTTTGTTTACAGATCATTTTCCCATTTCTGAAATTTAAATGTGCTAAATCTAGTTAACTATAAAACCTAGAACAGAGCTTTCTTTTCCAAACCCTCAGATTAGGGAAACATATACAAGGAATTCTCCCTCAAAAGAGACAATGTAAAATGTGTTCCCCATGAAGTCTAAATCTTGTTATATGACTTGTTCTTCTATTTCTTTTTTCTGAGAGATAATCTGGTTGATCATGGAGCAAAGCTTTTATTCCATTTTTGAACTTTAATGCTGGTTAAAAAATAATAATTCATCTTTAAGGCATGGATTATGGTGGTGAATATTTAAAGTCTTATAAATCCACCATGAAACAGAGATTCCGAAGTCAATGAAAATGGATAGCAAAACTGAAATGTTTACAATTTCCCTTTGGAAAAATGATCAAAGAGGACAGTTCTCTCCCCAATCCTTCTTTCCCTTTTGCCTTAGTTCAGAATTCCTCATTTTTCTAAATAGAAGCAATTATGGATATTTATAAGGGGGCTGTCAGTCTTCTTAAAATTCTCCCCAATCTAAGGATTTTTCATGATGAAGCATACTAGGTGAGAGGTCTCACATACGGTCCATAGGAAAGACTGATCATCATTGACTGTTTCCCCTCACATTTCTCATCTAGCTCAAAGGACACATTAACTTTTCTGCTTCTTTCCGACATACTAATCAGTAAACGATTCATAGCTTACTTTCATTCAGGTCTTCGCTTAAATTTTTTAAAATATATATACATACACAAATAATATAAACATACCTTTATATAAATATATATAATACTTAATATTATATAGCCATTTTTCTAATATATAGACCATGTCAGTGTGTCTATTTAATATGCTCGGCTTTTATTAAACCAGTAAATATTTCTCAAGTACCATTGTGTGTTTTGGTGGGTGTGGAGAACACATAGCACAGAATATTTCTTATTTAGTTAAACATGGCGCCATACAAACTTATAATCTCTCTGGGAACTGAAATAATTAGAGAGAATGTAATTATATAAGCTGACTTTTGAGGCATTTATGTAATTTCTGGAAACCATCTTTTTAGAAGAGCTGTCCCAACACACCCCATGACTACTCTATCTACCAAAAGGGAGGAACAGAGGCAGCCATGTATGTGGGCCACGAGTGGATAACTGGCCCAAGATGAGCCAGTTACATTTTCTCTCCTTGAAATTTGGAAATGTGCTTGCTTCAACAGTGGTTATATATACTTGGGAGTCATAGAGCATTATCCTTCAGCATGGGCACGAAGAAGAGAGGAGAATAAAGCAGATGAGAAAACAGAAGTGGAGTGCTTTCGGAATTGTTTCTGAAATCTTTTCCATTCTGGTTTTAGTTTTTTGCCAAGCCCCACAGAATTCCTTGTCCTTGGTCTTTGTGAGACAGTCACTTTATCTTAAACACATAAACACAAATACATACCTCTTTATTTGCTTAAACTTCTTTGAAATCAGTTCTTTGCTTGCCACCAAAAAGAAGTGAGGCAGGAATTACATGATACACTTTATTTTTCAGACGATGAAGACTATAGAATGTGGTTGTAGGTGTTCATAAATAAAGACTGGATTTGAGAGTCTTCAGGACCTGAGCCTTCAAATATATATATATATATATATATGTTAAAAAGAAGTGAAAATAAGCCAGGAAAGAAAATGGCATCAACCCAACATATGTATAGTGATTTGTGGCTTACAAAAAAACTAAGTTCTCATACTATCCCCAATGGCTCAAAATAATTATTCCCATTCTATGGAGCAGAAAACTGTGGCTCAAGGATGTTAAGAGACTCTCCTTGCATCATAGCTGCCTCTTTGCAGGGTCCAGCACAAAGAGAAAAGTCAACGTACAGTAAGAAAATGTATAGCTTAATGTAGAATCATGGACTTTACTATATCTTTGCAGGGGATTAGATGATCATGCTCAAGGATTTATTAGCTGGAGTCAGGTGGATGCAAGCAGTGTACAAAATAGCAAAGGAAGATTTGTTTTAATTCTGTAATACAGATCTATTTGTAAACTAATCAATTACCCAAGTAGTTGAAGTGGCAAATGTAGAGAATTGTGTTTTCAATTATTTGATGCAAGATCTTAGGTGCAGAAATCAAGTTTTATATTTATTTTCTTATTTTATAAAAAAAGAAAATGTATTATTACAAGGCAGCATAGTTTAAGTGCTAAGCAATGAAGCTGAAGACAACAGTTAAAATAAAAAAAGATACCTTACTTCAGACAAAGATAGATCTTTCAGTACACACAACTATAAGGGTAAATTTGTTTCTGCCCAGAAAATGTTTTCAAAATGGCATAAACCTGCCCATTTCACATGATTAGCTCTCTCCTTATGACCATCTGTAATGCAGACTTAGCGAGCAAGTGTTTGCACCCGTGCTGGGAACCCAAATGTTCACTTACTCACCTTGTTTTCTATAAGGAACAAATAAACATCTGTGTGCATGACAGAATGCAGGGCCTTTTCTGGCTATGTGGCTTTGGCTCTGGGCACGCACATGAGCTTTGTGGGAGCTTATTTTTTGATGCCTGGACTCCCATGTGCTTCAACCAGACATTTATCCATTTATTTGAAACACAAGAGAAGAATATAGAATGTGTCTGGTTATGTTTGAACAATGCAGAGCATAAAGTGGGTACTGAAGTATTCAGTGAGAAAGAGTTTAATCCAAAAAGAGAAGGAAAAACAGAAGAGAGGAGAAAAGACAAAAATAAAAACAAAAACACAAAAGACACAAGAAGGAATCAGTGAGGAAATATTATGAGATTTATATTGTCTTGCAAATAGCAAACATAAACTGAGAGCCCAGGAGTTTGGTGATTATTACTCTCAAAATAAAATAACAAAAAACCTAACTCCTTACTAGAAACTCAGTTTCTGTGTGTGTGTGTGTGTGTGTGTTTGTGTGTGTGTGTGTGCCTGTGTGTATGTGTGTTTGAAACAAGGCTAAGGCCATGGAGCTGCAGAGGCTTTGATTGTGGGAGATACATGGTAACATTACGTAATAATGCTCAAAGATCTCATCATCCTGGCTAGATGTGGCTGAGAAATGAAATAAGGCCGAGAATGATAGAGAATCCAGAGTGAGGAAATCTCTGCTTACTGGACAAAGATAAGATTCCTGGACATGGTAGAGTCTGAATTGGAAACATTTTTCTATGAGGATATTTTTCTAAACCAAACTCTACATATTTGAACTTAAGAGATTAATGAACATTAGAATACAAAATTAAATGAGATTAAAAGAAAGTATGAAATTAAGGGTCACACAGGACATATGATATAGTCTTACTACAAAACATCTCTCAGTCAAAATTATTTTGTTTTCTGTAGGCTTGTGGTGCCTTGCACTTATGCCACAAATAGCACAATCTGTAGTAAATTCAGACAGAAAAGAAACTGATATTTGTTGAAAGACCATGGTATGCCATGTACGTTCCTATATTGTCTTTTTTAAGATACTCATAAAACAGGATATCTGGAATATTAGCCTTATTTTTCCTGCTTTGCAGAGAAGGCAATTGAGGTACAAGAAGTTAAGTAACTTTTTAATTAGTAAGTTACGGTGTCAAGATTTGAATTCACATTCATCCATTTACATTTCTCTGCATGGTTCTGCCTATGCATAAACATCTGGAAGGAGGCATTAGTATCTTTCTTGACTTAAATGGCCTACTCTACTGAGTACATGCTCACTAAGTCTGATTAAATTGACCATGGTCAACACATAGCAATTAGGTGTTTCACTTTATAAGGTGAAGATGCAAATAATAACCTTTAGAAGGTTTATTCGAATTGTAATACAGCGATGAACTTCAGACTATCCTCAGCTTATTTTATGGGCAGTCACTAAAAGTTCACAAGAGAAATAATTATTCAGAACTTCTTAATCTTTATGTCAAGAATGGACTTGCCTTACAGATAGCAGAATGGGTAGCCTTGCCTCTTTCTTAGTCACTTTGATGAGTTCTGAAATGTCTACATGTCTCAAATTCTATCCCTTCCTATTTGGCCCTAACACCAATAGCATGCTTAAAATTTCTACTAGTGGAGCTAATTTCTTGTGTAAAATTATAGTCATTCAAAGACTTCAGTTAAATCACTCATATGCACTAGGGATAAATAAGACATAAGCCTCCATTTTATAGTAACACACACACATCAAAAAATTAATTTACCCTAAAGAAGATCAAGGGAATTCTACATGCAGATTTGGAAGGGAGATGAGTTAAAGGGTTAGACACCAAAGGGTTAGGTAACCTCATAATCTTGCCCAAGGGTGGTTCTGAATTAGAAGCACATTTACCATGTGTGAATGATGTAACTAAGTAGAATGTAAATCAATGTGACTTTAATATAAATGGTGTTCTTTGCCTCCTATGTAATGCTGTCAAGAGTGCTAGACATGGCAACTCTCCAGGGCCTGCAGAACTCTCCAGAAGACCTGCAGGGTTTCTAAGTCATATTTGGCATGGGAGTCCATGGGGAAATAAAGCTTTTGGTGGTAAATAAGGACAGAGCCCCTGAATGTTTCAGTGTTCAGCAAGTCTTAGTGACTGATGTTCCAGCAAAAGTCCTAAGCAAAACAAACAAACAAACAAACCAACAACAACAACAACAACAGAAAACATTGTGAAAGTTGTGGGAGAGAATAAAGGAAGAGATAGGAGGTCCCTGGACTTTAAGAATGACACAATCTAACTATGGAGAGGGTGTGTATGACAGAGAGAGAGAGAGAGGAAAAGAGGAAGAGAGAATAATATGAATGAATGAATGAATGAATGAATGAATGAAAAATATTGGGACATTGTTTTAAGGTTACAAAGTTCTTTTATGGTTTTTCATCAAATTTTCATAAAGACTGTAAGACAGAAATATTATTAAAGCAGGAAACCAGGCCCATAGAAGGTAAATTTCCCCAAGAGAAACTAGAAAGGAATAGCCTGAAATAAACTTTCCCCTTCTAGGTTCCCCATCTCATGTCTTCAGGTAGATTATGCTCTCTTCTGCAAAGAATACAGAATACAGGACATTCTACAATTTAGGTGCTACATTATGTCACATGAGATATAGAAAAGTACTGGAGCAGTCAAGGCTGGCTTCCTAGAAAAAGTTGGGTTTGAGGTAACCTATGCAGAAAAGGTGGGGAGGGGAAGTGGTTGAGAGTGGGGTTTTGAGATCTGACATCCTGAGTTTGAACTTCATTACTGCCACTTTTCAGTGGCAGTGATGTGATCTTGGCAAGTTAAGTCACTTGTAACATTTTACTACCTCGGGTGTCTCACCTGCAAAATGTGAATGATTCTTGTGAGCATAAATGGATTAAGATGTGTAAAGTGTTTTGAACGGTCCCTGCAAATTGCAAACTCTCAGGACTGTAAAGGGTGCATCAACTCTAGGAGGGAGGTGTTTGTTTATCCAGCCACCCAGTCTTTTAGAATTGATTGAAAATCTCCATGAAGGCGGAAAGGCACTGTCCATGATACTTCAATGAATGACTCAATCTCTCAATCTAGGCTTTGCATGCCAATCACAGAGCAATGCGGAGCTATGTTGTCACCACCTGAACTCACTGAGATCAATCTCAGCATCACTAAAAGTGAGACGGACACTACGTGCTGCCTGGTGGGAGGCAATCTGAACGGCGCCACCTGTGAAACGTTCTTACCAAAATTACATAACCTGAATCTAATTTACAGTCTACAGTCCGTGTAGAAACCACAAGAGATGGGGGATAGGTAAATGATGCACAAGTAAATAATTAGTCAAGTTAAGAATGGGGAACTTTCTACAAGACAACTAACCCAGTTTATACAACAAATAACAAATGTGAAAAAAGAGAAGTGAGGGTGTGCTTTAGATTAAAAGTGGCTGAAAAAGACTTAGAACAACCAAAGGTAATGATGGACTTTTTCCTTACACATCAATTAAATAAATCACTTGTAAAAGACATTTTATAGACAATCATGGACAACGATAGATATTAGATAATTTTAAAAAATACTGTTATTGCTATTAGATTTGAAAATGACCTTGTAGTTATGTAATAATACCTTTCTTTTTGAAAAAAGAAAGCTTTGAATGAAGGATATTTTTTTCTTTTTTACTTTTTACTCAAGAAACTAATTTGACAAAAGTGAAACGGAGTGATATAGGATTTCAGAGGATTTCGAAGTAGTTGGGGCTATTTTAGAATTAAGCTTTCCCTGTCCTTTCCTCAAGATCCCAGCAAATGCCCACTAAGTATCCTGGGCCTTTATAGGAGCCAGCATCTAATCTGTGACCTCATTTTATTTCAGAATCTTAAATGCTTTACCTGTACAGACGAGCTTATCTCAATGTAGGAGCCAGAAGAAAGATAAAGAAAAGTGAGAGAAAGACTAGTAGGTAACAGGAGGAATGAGAAGAATGAGTGGAGAAGTGGGGAGACAAAAAATAAATCAAGATAAATAGCATAAATGAATGTGGACAAAGATTGAAGGAAAGAGAAATATAAGAAGACAAGAGGAGGAGAAATTGAGGTTAAAATAAAGGTGAGGGCACAGAATCTGAGAGCTTCAGAATACTTCAGATTACAACGTTCTAACATTTACTCTTTGCTAGGGAAAGTAAGCAGAGTTTATCAAGAAGGGGCAAATAACATACAGAGGACCATAAAAGCAGATTATGGACAAGTGGCATGCACCACTATAGCTATTGTATTTATTTAACACTCATAACAATACTATGAATATACTATCAAGTGTATATTATTATTTTCTGTTATTTAATTTTTAGTTAATTAAAACAGTTTATGTTGATGTAAAAGTAACACATGCACAAGGTAGAAAACACAAACACAACTAAAAGGTTTTCTTTTAAAAGCATGCTGCTCTCCTATCCCATCCCCATTCTCTAGTCTCCCAGTTTCACCATCCAGAGGTCACTGCTATTGCCAATTTCTTGCCATCAATATGCATGATTTTTTTTTACAGAAAAGGTATTATGGCATACAAATTGTTCCAAATTTTGCCTTAAAACAACACCACCAAGAATAACCCATAAACATGTACAGCTAGTATATATCTATAATAAATTAAAAATTTAAACACATCCATACCGTTTGACCCCTCAATTCCTCCTCTAGGTTTCTATTCCTAAGTAATATTCTCAGAAAATAAATACAAATACACATAAAAATTACTGAATTTTTTTGTAGTCAATCACTGAAAATAATCTAAATGTCTTTCAATAGGACACTGGATCAATCAACTATGTTACATCCATCCAATGGAATGCTTCATAACTGTTAGAAAGAATAAGGCATGTTATACTTTCTAACAGAAAGAATAAAACAGATCAGAAATGTTTTATTCCTGCAATCAGAAAACTAAAGCGTAGGGTGTTTAAATAACTTGCCTAAGGTCGTACAACTAGTTAGTGGAGGTTTAGGATTCAAACCCAGGTAGTCTGCCTCCAGAAGCTGCACTCTGATCTATTGCACCACCACTGCCATAGGGTCTCTAGGACAAAGTACTAGCCTATAATTAGACTATGTAATATACTGTGATTTAAATGTTGCATGTTTACATTTGCATTTATAACTAGACTTCTCACTATCCTTGCTTTCATGAGCAATCAAATTGTATGCTATTTCAACCCACCTAGGACAAGGCAGAATGTGAGTATATAATGTGATCATAATGGATAACCCAAGTCCCGTTCCTTCAGCAGTCCAAGAGGAGACACAACTACCACATGCATAGAACTGTGGAATGCTACTGCTAAAATGGATTCGGATAATACTTAGTCTAACATACTATTTTGTCAAATGAGGAAACTAAGTATGAGGTACTAAAGTGATTTACTCAAGTCTGCATGGCAAGTAATCATACAAATTGGATGATAGTCCATATTTTCTGACTTTGAATGCAAAGACTTTTCCCCACAGAGCAGAGTTGGGTATTGTGTTAGTCTCTTTTCACACTGCTATAAAGAACAATCTGAGACTGGATAATTTACAAAGGAAAGAGGTTTAACTTACTTACAGTTCCACATGGCTGGGGAGGTCTCAGGAAACTTACAGTCATGGCAGAAGGTGAAGTAGAAGCAAGGCACGTCTTACATGGAGGCTGGAGAAAGAAAGTATAGGGCAAATCACCTCTTTTAAACCATCAGATCTCATGAGGACTCACTCACTATCATAGAACAGCAGGGAGGAAACTGTTCCCACGATTCAATAGCTTCTCCCCAGGTCCCTCCCTCAACACATGGGGATTATAATTTGAGATGAATTTTGGGTGGGGAAACAACTCCAAACCATCTCAGGTATCTTAGCTATATCCTAAGCATTACTCTTAACAAAGACCATACAATCCAGTCATTCCACTTCTGGGTATGTACCCAAAAGAATTGAAAGAAGGGCCTTGAGGAAATATTTGCACACCCATGTTCATAGCAGCATTATTCACAATAGCCAAAAGGTAGAATCAACCCATGTATCCATCGATGGATAAATGAATAAACAAAATGTTTTATGTCCATACAATGAAATATCACCAAGCCTTAAAAAGTAGAGAAACTCTGACACAGGATACAACCTGAATGAACCTTGAGGACAGTAAGCTAAGTAAAAGAAGCCCATCATAAAAGGGAAAATATTGTGATTCCACTTTCATGAGGTACCTAGAATAGTCAAATTTATAGAGACAGAAAGTGGAATAGTGATTGCCAGGGATGTTGGCAAATGGTACATGGGGAGTGCTTGTTTAATGGGTATAGCATTTCAGTTTTAAAGATGGAAAGAGTTCTGTGGATGGATGGTTGTGATGGTAACACAGCATTGTGAATATACTTAATGCCAATGAACAGTACATTTAAAAATGGCTAACGTGGCAAATTTTATGTTATGTATATTTTGCCACAATCAAAAAATAGATAAATAAATACAGCCTAGGAACAACAATAAAAAAGAAGTAAAGACACTTTGGTACATTTCAGAAGTCAAGGCAGATTCAACCACAAGAATTTCAGCTTTGTCCTCATATCTTACCTTGATCGCATTCGGTTGTATTACAGAAACAAATATTCTGTGTTGACGGAACTATAAAACATAATTCAATATCTGTGCACTGCATCCACCATTGGTCATTTCTATTATGAAAGGTACAATATTACTTTTAAAAATATCTACAGGCCTTTGCAAGCATTGTTTCTTCTAGCCGGAAATCACCTCCTCCTCTTCTGAAGTGTGCCCCTGGGCATATGAAGGGCACACACAAGCATACACACAATACCATATTGCCTCCTTTCAAAGCTCCTATTTATCCCTCAAAACCCTGCTCAGAATCCTCCAAATATTTTTGGAGAAGCCAGAAACCTTTGTGGTTACTCACCTGAGATAAAGACAATCTCAACTTTCCCTGTGTCTATTAATATTGCTCTTGTCTCAGTATATTTTCATTTATTTATTGGGATGCTTGCTTCAATAATTACACTGTGAACTTTTTCAGACTAGGTGCCCTCTTTCATCTATGTATTTCTAACATTTAGAACATTATACCTTATAGAAAATTCCTTAGCAAATTAATTAAGTGAATAATTGGAAGAAAAATTTCTGAGGCTGTGTATTGCATGTCTCTTTCATGTCTGGCTCTCACACCCCTTAAAAGGCTTTTGCCCCCTGAATCAACCCATCAGTGTCAGTTAAAATTGTCTGTGACATCTAATAAACCAAATGTCTTTTTCTGTGTTCACACAGTGCTGCTTTCAAATATGTAAAAATGTCACGAAAGACAGCCCGCCCTTCTGGAAGAGGATGATTAAATGCATAATTAAAAATTGATGCAATTTTCTCCGTTGCAACGTTATTTTGCTGTTTATCTTCCTGTAACATATAAATGGAGATGAACACAGAAAATGAATTGGGTTCCCAGTTCTTGGCACCCTCTTCCCTCTTCTCTGCTCTGGAGGGAGCAGAAACCTTGGTATCATTCTCCCCATGTTTGGAAAGAACCATGCAGTTACTGACTTGCAGAATCTCTCCTCAAATAAAACCATTATTCTGTACACATTTCATGGGGTATGAGGTTTCTAGACATGTATTGTGCTATTTGCAAGCCATACAGAGATGGACAAGCTTCATGATAGATAAAGCAGAAAGAACACAGGTTTTTTATTCCAATGCCTCTAATTTTTTGCCACATGTGTGTTTTTATACCTCGAAATTTGTAAATCAAAGGTAGAGAAAACTAATCTTATAAAATAAAGGAAGAATTGTTTAGACATAAATTTTGTTTTTGTTTTGCTAAGTGACACTCCTTCTACAAGCACCCATGATTTCTTCTTCAATTTCAGGCTTTTACCTGTCAGTTTCTTTTAAAGGAGATAATATATGATTTTTGCTCTTGGAAAACTATAAGTTGGGTAATAGGGAGGCATAGGTATTGAAAACAAGAATTATAACAAAATAAATTATTATATAAGGAAAAATAATATTGGTATTAATTAGTAAAGATTTGATCTTTATCCATAGTCTTCTGCCAGTGAGTGGTTTATTCATTGTCATGATGGGGCTTCTTTCTTTTCCTCCCTTCCTCCCTTCCTCCTTCCCTCCCTTCCTCCCCCTCCCTCCCCTCTGCCTCCCTCCCCTTCCTCCCTCCCTCCTTCCCTCCCTTCCTTCCTTCCTTCCTTGTTAAGATACAAGCTATCGACTAATCTTGTGCTGCTTTTAAAAGAAATTAAATTAAGTACATAAAATGATAGAAAATAAAGTAGAAGTTACATCTTAACATTAACTTCTAACTCTAAAACTTGTGACATTTTGTATGGCCACAGGAAATGCATATAATGCCTTCAAGCCTTACTTTCCTCCTCTGTCAACAATATTAATAATACCTGCCTTGCACACATTTTGAGTTTTGGTGAGAATTTTAGTCTGTGAGAGATAGATCCAAGGAAGCTATGATAGAATGGCTGTGATTAGAGAAAGGGATTCCTCTTGTGTAGGCTGGGGCCTCGAGACATGCTTCATGGGGAGGCCAGCAGGGGAGTTAGGCTTTCTTGGTGGGTTAAGTTTAACAGAAGGTGAGGAGGAGATGGAGCATATCTCACAGGCCAGGAGAGTAACGTAGAATACAACTGAAAATAGACAACCTGTGAGTATGTTTGGGAAAGAGTGAGTTTTTAAAAATTAAGAAAGCAATACTATATCTATTTGCATTTAAGTTTTTCTTCTCGTGCAGTAAAAAGAATAAGAAATAACTCACCATAGCTGAAATGAAAGACTATTGGGCAGCCCTGTTATTGGCTCAACATATAAGGGCTGGGAGGGAGGAGGCTGGAGGGTGGAATAAATGCAATTAAACTGTCAATAAAGCTCTGCTTACATTTGGCCTTTCAATACATCCTTCCCTGTGCCGCCTCTCTCTGCAGCATTGATTGGGTATTGTTAACCTTTATCTATCTCTAGTTTACGTTTCTCTATTAGGGGCAAACATCAATACCAGGCTTTTAGAAAGGACAGAGGCAACCAACAAAGAGACATTGGGAAAAGGTCAAAAATTTCTGAGTTGAGGTGTGCTGCTGTCGGCTAGGCCTGGGGAAACACTCTGGCTGAGACAGCAAGGTCAAACCTCAGAGGCTGGCATCCCTGGCTCCTGACTTTGGGGAAGAAGAAATATAGGCAGTAATTAGCAGCACCTCTTCTGTCAGGGAAGCCAGAAGCAACACCCAGCCTAAAGGAGAGGGAAGCGAAGAGGCTTCCTTGGGGTGTATGTGTGGGTGTGAAGGCAGGGAGAGGCACAAAACAGATCAGCAGATGGGCAATCTGCGCGGGAGGAGGAAGGGAACGGTGACTCCACTGTCTGCCATGTTACCTGGGATGTTCTTTCTCCTCACCCCTGCTCTGCTCTGCAAGGCCAGAGTACAACTTTTCATTTCAGATGGAAGGAAACTGAAGCCATGAGAGGTTAAGCCACTTGCGCAAGGCCCCACAGTGGCAAAGCTACTTTTGGGTTCCTTAGTTTTGCGAGTCCATATCTGCATCTGAGAAACATAAGAAATGCCTTTCCTTTGCAAAATCTGATATGTGCCATGAATCCCCAGATGTCGTAAGAATTTGGCAGAATTTGTAGTAAGAAATTTTTTTTCTATTGTATATTACAAAAATAAAATGTGTATTTGAAGTACTAAATTATAACATTGTAATAATTATTATATTGAATGTGCTGCCTCCCTTCCCTCCTCCCATCACTCCTGTATTCGGGTTCACTATTCTGTAGTCCTATTATAGTGCCCTGGCCTATTATGCCCTGGCCATATCTTAGCTGCGAGGTGCAGTTAACCTCCCCAGATTTCAGTTTCTGATTACTAATACTAATACTGCCCTAATACTAGTATTTAGAAGGTCATTCTCTTAGATTTTAGTGAATCATGGACTCATTCCCATTTCTATCTCACTTTAGACCCCACAGCCTTAATTATTTTGCTAAAGCACCTGCACGTTTGGGCTATAATATTTGTGCTGCCTTCTTGAAAGGATGCTTTCCAGCATAAGATGCAAAAATAAATAAGCATTGGGAGATCAGGTTTGTAATGGTGGCCAACTTTTTTCTTCTCTACTGAGACCAGAAAAGAAGAAACAGGTCTCACAACAACTAAAGGGCTATGGACAGACCCATGTATGACTCAGCTGCCTGAGCATTGCCTGGCACAAAGTAGGAACAAAACTTGTGACAGTTCTTTAAAGGAGATGGAAAGCATCTTAGAGACCGTGTAGCACCTTGTACCCACCGCATGACCCCCATGTTGAAGGTGGAGAGCCTGAAGCCCAGAGCCATGACCTGGAATGCCAAGGTCAGCTAGCTGAATACTGACAGAGGAGGGAAGGTTCTGATGCGTCTGTTCATGACTCCTGCTAATGCGCTACTTCTTTCAAACAGAGGATATAATATGTTTTGTGCGGCATTATACTTTAAAACTAAAACATAATCTACCAAACAAAGGAAATACAAAAGACACAGAAAGCCCACCCGATTGTGAGCTGGGATAACGGTTCTTGTCCTGGGTTCATCAGCCGGTTTGGTATAAGAAAGCCACTCTGATCCTCATTTTCCTTATTTATGTAATGGAAGTATGACTTTCCCCTCCCTGACACATTATTTTGTTTTTAAATAATCGAATGTAATGAAAACATGTTTTAAAAAGAAAATGCTATATGCAAATTTTAAAGGCATTAACACAGCACTGCTCTGTCCCTGATAGAGGGATGACCTTAGACAAATCACTTTACTGGCTGCCACACTAGAAGATTTTAAACTTCTCTTCTTCTCATTCAACATGGTTGGAAGAACGTGCCTTTGTTACATCACCTTATGAGATGATGCCTTTGCATGCTAAGCCTCTCCACAGCACTGGTCACACATGGCTAAGTCAGATGAGTCTCTCCAGGGGCTATTCTGCTAGGGCTAAGGCACCCTCTTTACATACACATGGGTGTGGGAGAATACCACATTCAGCCTTTTCCAGGAAAGTCTGGATTTAATCAAGTCCATCCCTGTGTCCCATAAGTCTTTTACTGTCAGAGCACAAGGCCTGATCTTGGGTCAGGTCACATTCACAGTTGTAGTGATAGTAGTGCTTGTGGGCTGGCCCTAGTCAAGGGAGGACCAGGTGTTTGGCTGCAGGAATAAACCAGGAATAGCCTTCCATCCAGCCCTCACCTTATATAAGCAAAACTCCAAGTACACCTCATAATTGTGTATTTCAAGTTGATGGGGGTGTGGTACAGCTTGATGACAGGTTTCTTCTTGATCAAAGGAGGAATAAAGGAGATTTCTTATGGGTATTCTTATTCACAATTAACTTTATACTTAAATGTCTTAGGGATAGATGGGTGAGGGGTGGTTGTGACTGCTGGATACCATAGAAAAGTCCAGCTTCTAAATGCTCCCTGAGCCCTGAAAAGCCATTTTTATATACCCAACCTCAGTTAAGGCACTGTCATTGATGAAAACACAAATATCTCTAAATGTGTTCGTCATTAGCTATTTTGTGCTAATGTGGCAATGAGATTGCCTTTTTCCCCCTATCTAGACAGCTAGCTGTCATTAGCTTCATATTAAGAATAAGAAACATAGCAGATCTGATGACTATGAGAAAGGGCAAGAGAGAAGAACAGAAATGGAGCTCTGACTGAGAACTGGCACAGGCATATCAATGGAGTGTCCTGGGGCAACATTAGAAGAAAAGATGTTAACATTTTTATTCAGATTATATTAAGGGCCGAAAACCCAACTGGTTCTTCTTTCATCTATCTGTCCATCCATGCACCCATCCATCTAATCTATGCATCCATCCATCCACCCATCCATCCACCCATCCATCCATCCATCCACCCACCCATTCCATAGTTCTGAGTACTTATTAATTCCTATGCTGGTCTCTGAGAGTCTAATCTAGAAAGAGACAATTTCCCTTCCCTCAAGGAACTTAGACTCCTGGTTGAGATCATAAGTATGCAGATAACAATATAAAACCTGGAAATAGCCACCAATGGGGTACATGGTACATGAGGGTACATGAGGAGTATGTCTTGCCTTGTAGCTGTGGGGAAGTCAGGGAAAGTCAAAGTCAAAATGCATTATTTTGCTTAATCTTCATATGAGTCCTGCCTGGTAATTTTTATATTTATTTATTTATTTATTTATTTATTTATTTATTTGGGATGGAGTTTCACTCTTGTTGCCCAGGCTGGAGTGCAATGGTGCAGTCTCAGCTCACTGCAACTTCTGCCTCCTCGGTTCAAGCGATTCTCCTGCCTCAGCCTCCAGAGTAGCTGGGATTACAGGTGCCCACTGCAATGTCCGGCTAATTTTTGTATTTTTAGTAGAGATGGGGTTTCACCATGTTGGTCAGGCTGATCTTGAACTCTTGATCTCAGATGACCCACCCCCCTCGGCCTCCCCAAAGCGCTGGGATTACAAGCATGAGCCACCACACCCTACCTGCCTGGTAAATTTTTTACCTAATTTTTATAAAGGAGGCAACCAAGGCCCAGAGAATGTAACATCTATAATTATCGTGGCAAAATCAACCAGCCACCATGTGTTGATCACTAAACCCCTTCCTTGCACCTGTCAATGAAATATCTAAAGTCACAAAGCCAAAAAGGCAGAAAGTCTAGATTTGAATTCATGGTGTACCAGAATCTAAATGTATACTTGATCCTCTCATCCTCTACTGTGAGGAGAAGCGTGAAAGGGAACAGGTATGTGTGTAACTCATGGTAGGGAGGGTGAGGGTGGAGGCTGAACCAGAATAGGGAGTATCCACCATTACTCTTCAGCCTTAATGACAGTTGTAATGGAAAATATGTACATGGAGGACTAACCATCAGGCAGCTTTTGTGTAGTGTCTTTTAAACATAGAGCACAGCAAGCCCACATTTTCAAAAATGTCAACAGATTCCCCAACCACCCTCATTCTGGCAAGAGGCTTGCTATTTTCCTTCATTTACAAAGTTGATTGGCTGGGGCTGGTTCCCTGCTCCTGCATCTTCTCAGTTGAAGAGGCCATGGCAACTGTCCTTTAAAAATCCTTGAGACAAGGATTAGAAAGAGTTGCAATTTCTATCCTTTACGCAGAAGACACTGACTCAATAAAGACTTAAATAATGTTCATCTGTTCCATGTACTACCCTGGACTAGGTACGAAAGGCTCTATATTAATAAGGTTTTGCTGAGTTTAAGAGATTTTCCCAGACATTTTAGGAATTGAATTTCTCTCTTGGCTATCAACAATCAAGTAGGAGGACAAAGAACACAGAATTGCTCTAAGAGGATTTGTGAGTCTTAAGAGAAGGAAGCCTGACCTCACTCCTCTCAGGGCTCAGAGGAAGTCCCATCTTTGTAAATATCCCTGCCCTGATTGGTGTGAAGGAAGTGGGGTCATTAAGTCAGTTCCTGCAGATAGTAGCTGTCGATTGCCATACTGGCATTTAGGTGGCTTACTGGCTGGTTTCAACTGTGCACTTGCTCCCCAAACCCTGCAGTTGGCCAAGGGTGCAGTTTTATAAATAGCAAATAAATAAACACAAGAATTTAATCCAGGAGAATGAACAAGCAGAGTTCAAGCTTCAGTGCAGGTTGCAGGAAGAGATAGAGGCGGCTGAAGATTTTCAGCGCTCTGACCCACCCTCATCATTACAGGCATACATAATGCTCAAGGCAGGGAAATGGGAGAAGCTCCGTTCCATCCCTCCCTCATGCCCCCTTCTAACTTCTCCGTGATTTTATCTTGCTCAGCATTACGAATACTGCAAACAGCAAAGAAACAAGAATATGAGGTTTGTTTTGGCGCTCCTTGAGCCTGACAAAATCCCTTTATCTTGAGTGCATC
This sequence comes from Pan troglodytes, assembly GCF_028858775.2. Classification (NCBI taxonomy): domain Eukaryota; kingdom Metazoa; phylum Chordata; class Mammalia; order Primates; family Hominidae; genus Pan; species Pan troglodytes. The sequence goes on from NC_072406.2 coordinate 117,450,548, forward strand.
TCATAATTGTTTTAAATCATGGGAGATAGATCTGAGGACAGGGGAATCAATTAAAGGTCAGGGTTGAGGTGTCTTCCTGAAATTATGGGAGACAAGCTCCTGCTACCCCTGCTTGCCTAACATGGTTAGGTAGAATGTTATCCTCAGCCCATACTGTCATCAAAAGTAACATGATGGACAACATCAAATACAATACAGAAGCCTATGATAAGGGGTTAGTGTACAAATTCATGAGGCAAAGGGCAAAAAAGATATCATTCTGACTTTTATAGCATCCATCTCTCTGAATTCACAAAGTCAGCGTCTAATTAACAGAGGCAAGCTAGCTCATGAGAGGGAAAAATGCAATCACTAAGTCACAGTCATTTTGTGAAGCCATTTAGAGGTAGAGTTGTGCCTGTTTGAGATGAAAGAAAGATACAAAGTTTGACAATTTGGTAAAAGAGAAAGGAACTGGCTGTTGAAAAGATAAACAATGAATGAAGGCTTCCTGCCTCCTGTTTCTCCTGATGGAACAAAAACATTGTGCCATAGGGTTAATACTGGATTCCTCCATGAATGCAGAATTAGAAAACAAAAAGCTTCTGGGGCTAAGTTGATGTTTGCAAAAATCAAGAATATAAACACAATCAGATTCATAATGCATTGACTATATATAGTGCTTTTATTTTGAGAAGCTACATAAAGTCACCCAGGGTCTCTCCTTAATCCTTACTTTTCTCTCTCTCTCTTTTTTTTTTTTTAATAAGGTGAATAGCAGAAATGGGGCAAAGTATTGAAGATCAAGCCTGTGGAAGTGTCTAGGGAATCAACACTGTCCCCACTTTCATAACAAAAATAACTTGATAGAATTTCAGAAAAGTGACCATTCTGAGTCTTGCAACTTTACCTATAACAGAGGAGACTCCTGTATTCATGCCTCAAAAAAAAAAAATCATTTGTAGACTTCTTTCTGTCCCGTCATATTTTCTTTGAATTATAACAAAACAAATGGAATGAAAATATTGTTTTATAGACAATAAAATTCCAGCACTTTTTTTAATGGATTATTACATATGTGAAGCATTTCTACAATAACCAATTGAAAATATTCCACAAGCGCCCTTTGCCTAATAGGGAAATAACAAATATACATTCACCTTTTAAAGCTTTGGGGCTTTCCTTCCACCACTCCCTAAAATAAATTTTGTAACAACAATTTAAATAATTTGAACTGGTATATCCTAAGAGTTAAGATAAAAGGAAATAGGATTATTTAGCCTGAGGAAAGGAAAGGCCAGGGGAAGCTTTATACTGTAAATAATATGGGGAGAAAGATCTTACAGCATTAATGGGAATCGGCAATCCTTCATCCTCACTGAGCAAGCGATGAGAAGATTCTCTAGCTGCTATATAAGGGATTCAAATGGCCATAAGCTTTGCCACTACAGTTATTAATATTAAGATTCCCATTTCTCTCTATTGTCTCTGCCACTTCATAAGTCCAAGCCCACATCATCTCTCTCCTGGATTGCATTCACCTGCTAACGAGCCTCCAGTTAGCACTTCCCCTTTTACAATTTATTCTCTAAACAGCAGTTGGAGTTGCCTTTTGAAAAGTCAAATATAGTCATTTCATTTCTTTCTCAAAAGCCTTCAAGCATCTGATTGTTTTCAGTGTTTGGGCCAAAATGTTGACTTGTAAATGGCCTGCAAGATCCGACTATGCCAACACCCTCTCCACCCATACCTAGTCCCCTTCTTCACCTTTTTCTCAGTGCTCTAACCATACTGGCATTCTTCCACTTCCTCAAGGATGTTACCTGCCTTCCTTTTTCAAGTTCTTCGTATCTGCTGTACTCTCTTGATACAATGCTCTTCCATCTACTTCTCAGCTAACCCACTGTGACTCATCCTTCATATTTCAGATAGATGTAATATACCCATTATATGCTCCCAGGACATTCTGCCTTTATCTTGCGTGATATTTATCATACTTGGAATTACTCATTGAATGCCTCTTGTTTCATTACATGGATGCTCCCTGAGGGCATATTTGCCTTATTTAGCTCTATGTTGCCTTAGAATCTGGTTAGTTCCCTGTCTTATGGTAAGATTCCAATAATTATTTATTGAATCAAGAGGTGATTCTAGTAGGAGTTTATTAAATATTTGTGGAATAAATGAATGGATTACAGTGGGATTGGCAGAGAATCCCAAAAAAAAGATCAGGTCAGTCGGATAGCCTACAAATACGTGAACTTGAGGTTGTTCCAGTCTGATTTGCAGAGCCATTTATTTCTCTACAAAATTCTGTGTATGGGATTAGAATTAGACTGGTTAATGTACAGAATTAATAATCAGCAAGTAAATGTATAGTAAAACTAGATAATTTCAGATTTGCTTGTTCAAAATTTATGATGATCCCAAACTTTTCACTATTTGTAAAAGGAAGCTTTTCTGAAGGATGTGGTTAATTGAGCTTTTTAATATACCACTGGTGGGAGTATAGATTGGTACTACCTTTTTGCAAAGTAGGTTGGGAATATCAGTAGCCTTAAGGAAGTGGAAACTATTTTGAGGAAATTTTTTTTTTTTTTGAGATGGTGTCTCGCTCTGTCACCCAGGCTAGAGTGCAGTGGGAAGATCTCGGCTCACTGCAAGCTCTGCCTCCAGGGTTCACGCCATTTTCCTGCCTCAGCCTCCTGAGTAGCTGGGACTATAGGCGCCCGCCACCACGCCCAGCTATTTTTTTGTATTTTTAGTTGAGACGGGTTTCACCGTGTTAGCCAGGATGGTCTCGATCTCCTGACTTTGTGATCCACCCGCCTCAGCCTCCCAAAGTGCTGGGATTACAGGCGTGAGCTACCGTGCCCAGCCCGTTGAGGAAACTTTTTTAGATAAATATTATAATCAGAAATGATAAAGATGAAGATTTACACATTAACATTTTAAATGCAGCCATTTTTGCAATGAGTGAAAATTCAAAATTACAGAAATGTCAAACAGTAGTAGGCTGAATAAATTATGCCACATCTACACTGTTAATGTCAATAAAATTATGTGTTTAAATAATTTTCAAAAATAGAGACAGCTTATGATACCAATATTAAGTGAAAAATAAAGGCAACATTATCCATCAAAAAGAACTTTTATAGAAAATATTTGGAAGGAAATATATCAACATGCCTATATCTCTGTGTGGAGAGTTTTATGAATGCTTTTGACTTCCTTCCTTTAGATTTTTCATAATCTCATTTATCAACTCCCACACTAGTCATGGCCTAACAACAAAAACAAAAACAACAAAACTAAGAAAACTTTAAGTGTGGATTCTTTTGAGCAAATAAAAAACATGCAAATGACAATTTTGGAAAGCAAATGAAGGAAACAGTGGGACACTTAACTTCCTGCTTTTAAAACTTCAAGTACATTTATTTATTGAGCAGCTCCCATTGGAGAATGTTATGACCACCCTGCCCTGCATGTCTACACTGATGTCCCTCTGTGATGTGAGATAAGTAAACTGAGTGATGTCTATGTCTGTTCCATCCAGCAATCCACACCTGTTATTGGCTCATTCAATAGGAAGGCACTCATGTGTAAGACATGCTCGTAATTTACATTCTAACCTGAAATAGTGCCTTGACTCCAAATAATAAATTCTCCATGGTAGATGCTAAAGTCTTTAGAGCAGCCCTCGCATGGTGAGGTGGCACAGATTTATGATACTCAGAGTTCTTTCTAGTGCTTCTCAAAGTCAGCAATTATTCATGTGCAAAAATTCTCACCATTGCAAAGGGCACTTCCATGTCTGTTGTTTCTTCAGAGCAGTACATAGTAACTGCTATCAGCCCATTTTACAGCTAAGTTAAAAAGAGCTAATGTGACTTTACAATAGTCACAGAATAGGAAGAGGCACAGTAAGTTTCCAGCTCAGGGCTTTCAATTGCAAATCTTGCTCTGTTATCAAGATGAGAAGCATCTACTCTACCCATATTTAAAACTATGGCTGTATTTAAGGATTAAAAATACAAAGGCATTTGCTTTGGATCAACAGTCTGCTGTGCTCTGATTCCCACAAAGACCAGTGTATGGATAATAACACATGCCGTATGCCTGGCACTATTAGAAAACCCAAGATATCGAGGTCAGGAGATTGAGACCATCCTGGCTAACACGGTGAAACCCTGTCTCTACTAAAAATACAAAAAATTAGCCGGGTGCGGTGGCAGCCACCTGTAGTCCCAGCTACTCTGGAGGCTGAGGCAGGAGAATGGCATGAACCCGGGAGGTGGAGTTTGCAGTGAGCTGAGATTGTGCCACTGCATTCCAGCCTGGGCGACAGAGTGAGACTCCATCTCAAAAAAAAAAAAAAAAAGAAAACCCGTGATAGGTTTTAACTCACCTCATTTTCCCCATGTCCACCTAACACATGATAAGTGCTCAAAACATGGGTATTGAACAACACTTTAAAGTAGATTTTAACACTATCTTTCATTTAAAAATGAGGAAACTGAGGCACAGATCAGATTAAGTTACTTTGTCAATGATGTACCTCAAATATACATGATTAATTTGGGGTTCACACGGAAGCAGTCCAGTCTGAGCATCTATGCTTGTCAAATGTGTAGGATGAAGCAGTTTCACTAGATTTCCAGACGGGGCCACATGTCAGTATTGTTTGAAGAGCTTGTTCTTTCTATAAATATTGGGGTCTGCTACAGAGGTTCTGATTAAATGAGTCTGGAGTGGGGTGTGATCATCTGTATGTTAACCAACACATTCAAGTGGTTGGGAAGCAGTCTGTAAGTCGAATATTTGAAAACACAGTTTAAAATTGTGGCTTGGGACTCAGTTGCAGATCTGAGTCCCGGCCACTTACTTTGTGATGGAGAAAATTGCATAAACTTTCTAACTTTAAGTTACTCATCTGCAAAATGGGGATATAAACAAAAGCTCTCACAGTGAAGGTATGAGGAGTCAATGAAAAACCAATTGCTTAGTACAATGCCTTGTAAGTAGTAGTTACTAAATAAATTTTAATAAAAACAGTTATCTTTATTAAAATTATTCTATAATGACTATTAATACTTTATTAATTCAAACTAAAATTAGTACTAAAATGACTGTTAATTTATCATATTAACTAATTATCCTATTATTGTTGTTTTTATCATTATAAAAGCCAGTTGTGTTCTGCAATTCTGCTGCTGAGCAGGATTTGTACAATAGTGAGCTGACCCAGCTTAGCTCTGGGAAAGCAGCCCCGAAAACTCAGGCTGCAGCAGAAATAACAGAGAAGGCTCTCACTTGTTTACTTAAGCCCATGCAGCAGGCGGCCCACACAGCCTCAGCATTATCAATATGGATTTTGAAATCACCCACGGCTAATAGCCCAAATTAAGAGCCTCGGGGTGACTCCAGAGCAATTGAGAAAGAAAATCCATACCTTCACTATGGATGCCAGGAGCTGTTCAAGGAGAGAGGTCTATATTAATTAACAGCTGTGAATACTGTAAAAGCTGGTGCATTCAGGAGAGAGAGAGAGGCAGTTAAAATTAACCAAACACAAGAATCTCATAGGGTTCCCCAAGTTAGGAAGCAGAGACAGCTGCCCCTGGAAAGGGTGGGCTGGAGACTGCCCTGCCTCACGGGGGCATGGAGTCCGGCGCATGCTCCTACCCATCTAGTACCCCACTGCTCACAGCAGCCTCTAGGGCATGCCTGTCCTTCTGGCATTAGCTATCAACTTTAGGAACATTGAGATTTAGGGTGTGCATAAAATCCTGTGGTCCTTTTGTACTGCAGCAAAATCACTCAACTGCAGTGACCTCCTTTCTCAGAGTCCCTCCTGGATTCTTTGCAAGGCAGGAGACTCAATGTAAAGATGATTCTACTAATAAAGAGGGCTGAGGATGTGAAAACAACGGTCATTATCCTGCAGCAGCCTCCCCCAGGTGCTTTGCACATAGGAGGGCTGATTCCTAAGAACACTTACAATCTCTGGGGAGAAAATAACAAACACTGAGGAAAAACTGTGTGCCCAGAGCGCATAATAATCAAGGCAGTAATATTAAATAGCATGCTTTGAAGCCAGGGGCCTTGGGTTTGAGACCTGATGGTCATTTCCTACCTAAATTTAGGTAAGTCACTTAACATTCCTCTATTTCCTATCTGTGATATGAGACTAAAGAGTCCTTAAAGTATCTTCCATATATTGCATGCTATTCACATTTTATTCATATGTTCTTTCTCTATACACTTCCTCTTAGGTGATCTCATCCAGTAGTGTGGCTTTAAGTACCATCAATATGCTAAAGACAACACATTTTAATCTCCAGCCAGGACCACTGTCCTGAAACCCAGACTATATGAAAACCTGTTGACTCACTGCCTTTTCAATATCTATTAGGCACCTAAACCCTAACATGCCCCAAAATGAATTCCTCTGAGGTAAATGCACCTGAGAGCAATAACTTCAGCATACTCTTAGAATGACCCTATGTGGCAGGTGCACCTGAGTGTGTGTTCCTAGCTAGGGAATCTGGGAGTGGCCAACTTGGAGATTCATTCCTTATCTATCATGAGCATCTGAGCCCCAGGTCTGTCCTATGGAACATGGGCCATAGAAGGGATGGAGGCCCTGAGTTTGGGTTAAATGAATGTTGCCAGGTGGAGGTCATTACCGGGAGGGTGTTAAGTGACAGTGCTCTAGAAACTGCGTGCTATTTGCAGGTGGTTGTGGTTTCCTGCTCAGCCTGTTGCCACTGGTGTGGTTATGTTACCCATCCCACCGCCACTGGACTGCATGTAAGATGCCTCTCTTGTCCAGCCCACCACCACTGTACTCTCTGTTTTATATATAAGTCCTAGTAAAACCCTTTGCCTTGTTTGCTGGCTCTGGGTCTCTTCTTCAGCCTCTTGAACCTGGTGCCTTCCCTATTGTGGTTAATAGGGATTTGGCACCATAGCTCCTAGCATTCCATTTCCAAACCTACTGGTCCGACAACCATCCTGGTCACAGGTGATGGCTCAGGCCAAAAATCTTGGAGTCATCTTTGTTCTTGTATTCCTCATGACCAGTCTGTCAGCAAATCCTATTGGCTCCGTTTTCAAAGTATATCTACAGCTGACCTCTTTTCAGCATGTCCAACGCTACCATTCTGGACCAAGCCAGCATCATTTTTACATAGATCCTATCCAGCATTTCTTAACAGGATACCCCAAATTTGCCTTTCCTCCCTCCCAGCTCGGTTTGGTCTATTTCTAGCACAGCAGACAGAATGAGTCTGTTAAAACGTAAGTCAAATCACGTGACTCCTCTTCTCAAAATCTTTCATGGTTTCCCTTCTCACACTCACAGTACAAGACAGTCCTTGCTTTGGCCTACAAAACCCTAGTTGATTTTCCTGTTGCCCCTGCCATCACCTCTCTGGCCACATTCCTCTTCTTGTCCCACCTGTTCACTCTGAACCAACTATGTCAGCTGCCTTGCTGTTCCCTGCACCTGACAAGCAAGCTTCTGTCTTGGGGTCTTTGCATTGCTGGACTGCTTCCTTGAACTTTTTTCCTCATGAAGCTCCCTCTTTTTACTATTTTCAGGGGTTTCTGCTCACGTATACCATGCTTTCCCTGACCCCTCTGTTACACTAGCAACTTGCCTTGCTCCTTTGTACTGACCTGCTTGCTTTTCTCCATTAGCTATGTTATGTATTTAATTATTATGTCACCTTTCAACTAGGATATGAAATCCATAAGAGCATTAACCCATCTGTTTTGTTCTCTACTATATTCTCCCAACACTTAGAACAGGATCTGGTACCTAGAAGGAAGGTAATTTATATTTCTTAAATCAATGAATATATGAATGAACGATTATCATCAGAACATGTGACTTGGCTCCCAAAATTTCCTCATGAGAAAAAATTTAGATTTATAATTTCTTCTAATGCCCTCTTTTGAAATCATGACCCATAGATAGACAGATAAGTAGATAGATAGGTAGAGTTACAATTCTAAATTTCATATCGAAAGAAATAATTAAAAAAAAATACACACATATACATGCATCTATCTAATCTATGTATTTCCACTTAGATGCCTCAATAGCACCTTAATAAATATAAGCAAAACTGTATCCTTTCTAGAAAGGGAGTTGTACATGGTGGTTAAGAGCCTGACTCTGAGCGTTTAAATAAGTTGCCTAATGTTGCACAGCCAGCCACACAAAATAGGTTCCATATCTGTAAAATGAGGTAGCAGTAACATGCAGGGTAGACTATATAATTTGCAGAGCCTACTACAAAAGGAAATGCAAGGCCTCTTGTTCAAAAGAGTAGGATAAAATACTATTAAAGGTACTAAGATATAGAATTTTTCAGTGTTTTTTGGTTTTCATTTTTGCTATTTAACGTCATACTCCCTCAGGTAAGGAAGTACACAGGCAGACTCTCACAAGTGTGCAGGAGCCCCACCCTGCCACAGAAGGTAGCAGCAGGTCATCCAGCTGCCAGACCAAGGCACCATGCCCCACCCTCATCAGGGAAATCAATTTCTAGTGCCAGGAATCCACTTCCCCACCCCATGGCTGACAGGTGATCCTCCAAGGTTTCAACCTCTGTGCCAGGATATGCTCAGTACCTGGATTGAGAGGCTTGTCCCTGGCAAGTCACCCACCAAACACACTATCTATTGTGCTGCCAGCCCAGGGCAGGAACAGCTGCCCCCATGTGCCTGACCTCCATCTTACACACTGCTGCAGAGGCCCCTGCTGGGAACAAAGGATGGATGTGGGATGCAGCCCTTTCCCAGCCCCAACACACAACACAGTTGGTCACTGCAGGAGAGGGAGTAGTGGCGAAGCTGGCAGTGGTCATGAGGAAGTGATGGAGAGAGGGACTCCTGGTGGGGCCCCAGTACCAAGGAGCTGGGAGCAGGCAGCCAAGAACCCATACGGAGAGGGTAGGGGAGGTGAAATGTTTCTGGGCTGAGACCGCAAGCCCTCTAGCACTCACTATTTTCCCATGCAGCTTGGCTTATGAAAGATAGTCAACGATAAAAATTATTAGGAATTTCAAGACAGAGACCACAGAGCCTTAGAGCCCAAGTCTGGGGCCCTCTGAGCACCAGCACTTTTCCACTGAGCTGTAGCGTGCCCACCCATGAGTCCTGCCCTGAACAGGTCACATAGTGCGGAGGCCAAGGTTAAGTGAGTTAATATACTTACACGGCATGGGCTGCCGCCTGACAGACTCTCAATTTGAGCTAGTTACTGAGGTTACCTTCAAATTGCCCCTACACTTGCTCTTCTACCAGTGTTGGAGTCTCAAAAGAAGGCATCGTTTTAAAATGTAAATCCAATCATGTTTTTCCTCTGCTTCAAATATTTAAGTTGCTTTACTTTGCACTAAAAATGAAGTTCCAGCTCTTCATGTGACCTGTAAGTCTCGGTGGCAATCTTTCCCAGGTCCCCCCACCTTCCACCCTCACCCCATTCCCCTCTTGTCACTCATGCCCTGTAAGCACAGCCATTCTGAACATGGGCTTCTTCCCAATAGAGGTCCTTGGCCAGATTAAGGGAAGGGAGGAGCTCCGGACAGAAGGACCAGCCTGTGCGAAGCCTGAGTCATTTTTTGGTTTGAAAACGTTACTGTTTCATAAAGGTTTATTTTGAGCTTTCTGACCAGTTAACTCCTATCCTGTGATGCACTCTCATAATACTCTGTATTCTTTCTTTAGAGAACTTATAACAATTCTAAATATAATAAGCTATTTTCAGGTTATTTAATGTGTCTTTCTCTAACTTAACTATAAGCATCAAGGAGGCAGATTCCCTATCTATCTTGTTCACTGTTAAATTCCTGTGCCTAGTTGAGGGCCAGACACATGGTACAGTCTCAATAAGGATTTATTGAATTAATTACATTCAGTGCCTAATTTGCATTAGAATATATTTGTCCATAATTAGTTGAGGTTAAGTGCTTGGGAAAGATTACTGTTTGATACAGGCAAATACTGCTTAAGTTTCAGAAGATGACTTGTCTTAGGTTTCTCTCTCTTCTTGCTTGTTTCCTGGACATTTCAAATTGTACCTGTTTTGTGTTGAAAGCCATTTCTTCAGCCATCATTTCCCAATATCCTTTTCCTCTATTCTTGTGTTATCACTCTTCAGCAGAAGATACATACATATTCCCACTTGCCCAATCCAGCATTTGTTTTTGATTTCTTTCCCTGTCAGTGTCCAGCCACTGAGTCTCCTTATTTATTCAGTCCATAGTGTCTTTACATCACCATTCTCTGCACTTTTCCTATAAACTGTCTCATATTATTTAAAGGTGTAAGGGGTTCAGTGATGCATCTTGCAGAAGAATCTCTGCAGAGGAAAATGGTCTTTTAAGTAAAGAAAGATACTGGTTTGCTTAAATAACCTTGTCACATAAGCAGTGCTGTGCTTACCTGTAAGTTTCAGTTCTTTGTATTACACAGTTGACAATCGCAAAATGAGTGCATAAAACAGAGCCAGTGCACACAGCCACTGAGTTTCGGGAGCATTTTGAGATGATCCCTAATTTATTTGTCATTGTCTACAGCCTAGTAAGATCATGCTTCCTTTTCACCTTTCATTTTATCACTGTCTCTAATAAAGGAATACATTAATTTAATCCATAAATACAGATATGATGGTTTTATCCTGTGGCTATGAATAGTGCTTTAAAAGAATCAAAAATGATAAAGCAGTGTGGTAATTTACCATAATTCCAAAAATGAAATATTACTTTGAATGATTCACGGCAGTAATACGTGGATAAGGAACTTTCAGTAAAACCTGAGTGGAAGAGAACAAAGGCAGAGAGGAAACCCAATCTGAGGATGTGTAAGGTTTCTGGCTACTAATCTAGACAGTTGGGAAGAATAAATGCAAGCTGGAGGGCTCGGGAAAAATCTGCCCTGGGAGAAGATGCCCATGTTTTTTTCTGGAAAGCCCGCCAAGTTTAGGAGACTTGCCACAGTTTAATTAAAGTCTGCTGCTGATGTGAAAGCAAAGGAGCAAAAGAAATTAGGGCAGCAGAAAAACTAATGAAAGTCTAGAATCTCATTTTAAACTTTTCTCTCTATTATGAAAGAAATATAACTTGTCAGATGTGTCCCTATTCAGCATGACAAAGCCCTCAGGGAAGGAACATTCTGGACTGGGAGGAGAAAAGACCTGTAGTCAGGTCTCTTTTGACTGGACTGTTACTGCCTTTTTCAGTGAAAACTTTTGTTTGTTTTTAAACCAATTTGTAAAAGAGGGCAGCACAGATGGAACAGCTTCCAGCTGAACTACATGAAAGTTGACTGAAACTTTGAGACCATAGACTAGAAAGGAAAGAACAGACCTTGGCAATCAGAGTTGGATTCACAGTTAGGCTTTACCACCTGTATTAATCAGTCTCCAGGGAAACAGAACCAATAGGCTGTATCCAATTTGGACGCTGCTAAGTCCAAAATCCACAGGGCAAGCCAGCAGGCTGAAAATTCGGGTCAGAGTCGCCTGTGGTAGTTTTGAGTCTGAATTCCACAGGGCAGGGCAGGCAGGCTGGAATCTCAGGCAGGCTTTTTATATTGCGGTCTACAGGCTAGATTTGTTCTTCAGAAAACTTCATTCTTTGTTCTTGAGGCCTTCGACTGATTGGATGAGGCCTACCACATTTCGGAGGATAACCTGCTTTGCTCAAAGTCTACTAATTTAAATGTTAATCACAGGCCAGGCATGGTGGCTCATACCTGTAATCCCAGCAGTTTGGGAGGCCAAGGCGGTCGGATTACTTGAGGTCAGGAGTTCGAGACCAGCCTAACCAACATGGTGAAACCCTGTCTGTACTAAAAATACAAAAATTAGCCAGGTGTAGTGGTGGGTGCTTGTAATCCCAGCTACTCAGGAGGCTGAGGCAGGAGAATCACTTGAACCCGGGGGTGGAGGTTGCAGTGAGCCAAGATGACAACAGTGTACTCCAGCCTGGGCAGCAGAGTGAGACTCCATTTCTAAATAAATAAATAAACATTAATCACAACTAAAACGAATATCTTCACAGCAATATCTAGTGTGGTGTTTGACCAAACAACTGGGCACCATCACCTAGCCAAGTTGACACATAAAATTATCTATTAAGAATGATATAATAGTTAATATTTATGTAGCACTCTGTATTTGCCAGGCACAAAGAACTCATTTAATTCTCGCAACAACTCCACGAAGTTGGTGTTATTCTCATTTCATGGATGAGAAAACTAAGATACGGGAAAGTTAAGTAACTTCCCAAGATCACAGATAATAAGATGGAGACCTGGGATCTGAATCCACCTAGCCTAACTCCAGAATTTGGGTTCTTACGTGTCATAATATGACAAATTTATGCAATTAACTTATCTGAGCCTTCATTCTTTTATGGGAAAACATATGTAACAGCAAATAATGTATGTTGAGAGGAGGATTAAGTTAGAAAATGTATATAAGCAGCCTAGCACACTACCTAATATAGAGCAGGAGCTGAATAAATTTAGCTCTCTTCCCTTCCCTTAAAATTGTTAGCATTTTATATCTTACATCTGGAAGCCCTTTCACTTTATAAAGCCTCGTCAAAAAATGATATTAAATGTTATTATTTTTGTAATTATTTGTTTAATATTAATTTCTCCAGATTGTCTCTAAAATTCATTTGGGCTAGAACCTGTATTATTACATGCTATTCCTCAGCACTAAGCTTGGCATGTAGTAAGTTCTTTAATTCATTAAATGAATCAGTGAATAGAGTTAGAAATTGATGATTTTTATTCTCAGTTAGCAGGTGAGAAACTGAGGCACAGAATAATTAAATGACTTTCCTTAGGGGTATACAATTTATGGTCAAGTGTGGAGTAACATATTTAGGCCTCCAGAGTTTCCCAATTTAATTTTTTTAATTCAAGAAAGCAGTGTCAGATATCAGCAGAGGCATATACAACCTTAAGGTTCTATTGGTCTCCTTGCCCAGTTGAAGTCTCAGAAACCTTAAATAAAATTCTAGTGTTGAGCAATACAAACCTCCGTGCTTGGGTTCTATGAATGGGTCTTGATCAGTTTCTGAGAGCTGTTGACCCCAAAAACCTTCATTTGGAGTGGGCTTTCTCAGATCAGGCAGATGAATAGCTCTGGAGATCGGTAATTAAGGGGTCAGTGATTCACACAAGGCAATTCCACATTTAGGCACACATTTAGACTTTCTTCAAAAGGAAAAGGAAAAACCCACTTGTTTTTCCAACTTTCATTCCTCCTGCTCTCTCACTTTCCTGGAAACTGATGAGAAGTACTTCTGTAATTTAAGCCTAATGACAAAGTGCAGAGTCATTACCCACTTTTATTGAATTGTCTTCTGTTTTATAGACCAATTGAAGGAATGACACATTACCACAGAAATTTGTGTGCTCATCCCCCGCCAGCCCTTCCTCCTCCTGCCTTGGGTTTGCTGTCTTGGCTATAGAAGACTGATCTTGGACTCAGAAATACAGTACAAGGGACCACTTCTAGCCTGGACACTTACATGATGAGTGACTTTGGACAAATGACCAAACCTCTCTGTCTCACATGCTCACATATAAAAAGTGGGCAATAATTTCTACCCTGACTCTTTCATAGAGAAATCAGATTTTAATGAGGTGATTTATGTGAGAGTCATTTGACTAAGACAAACATAGATAAAACAAGATAGTGTACCAACATAAACTGCCATTATTATTGCTACAGAATTTTTTAAAGGGAAATATATCTTGCTTGGTGTTGAGTTTCCTATACACATTAAATAAAAAGTCTAGATTTTAAGTACAAACAAATAGATAAGTAACTCACAATCTTTCAGAAATTACAGTAGTCCCCATTTATCTGCAGCAGATACATTTCAAGATCCCCCAGTAAATGCCTGAAACTGCAGACAGTACCACACCCTATATATGCTATGTTTTTTACCATACGTACATACCTGTGATAAAGTCTAATTAATAAATTAGGCACAGTAAGAAATTAACAATAATAACTACTAATAAAACGGAACAACTATAACAATATGCCAGCACCACTATTCTTGTGCTTTGAGGCCATTATTAGGTAAAATAAGGGTTACTTGAACACAAGCACTGTGATCCTGTGACTGCCAATCTGATAACCAAGAGGGCTGCTAAGCAACTAACGGGCAGTAGTTACAGCATGCATATGCTGGAAAAAGGGAAGGTTCACTTCTTGGGCAGGACAAAGAGGAATGGCTCAAAATTTCCTCATGCTACTTAGAACAGCAGGCAATTTAAAACTTATGAATTGTCTCTTTGGAATTTCCCTTTCAATATTTTCAACCTTGGTTGACCACAGGTAACTGAAGCTGTGTAAAGTAGAACCTCAGATAATGGATAACCAGGGACTACTGCACCTTCTTCTGGTCATTCTAACTTATCTTAGAACACTGTGATAGTTAATACTGAGTGTCAACTTGATTGGATTGAAGGATGCAAAGCATGGTTCCTCGGTGTGTCTGTGATGGTACTGCCAAAGGAGATTAACATTTGGGTCAGTGGGCTGGGAAAGGCAGACCCACCCTTAATCTGGGTATGCACCGTATAATCAGCTGCCAGCAAATATAAATCAGGCAAAAACAAAACAAAACACACACACACACACATACACACAAAACATGAAAAGGCTATACTGGCTTAGACTCCCAGCCTACATCTTTCTCCTATGCTGGATGCTTCCTGCCCTTGAACATCAGACTTCAAGTTCTTCAGCTTTGGGACTTGGACTGGCTCTCTTGCTCCTCAGCTTGCAGGTGGCTTGTTGTGGGACCCTGTGATCACGTGAATTTAATACTCCTTAATTAACTGTCTCTCTCTCTATATATTTATATATATATAGCTAATATATACATAAATATATATATATGGATGAATATATATCCTATTAGTTCTGTCCCTCTAGAGAACCCTGACTAATACAAACACCAAAGTTCCAATCAGTCACTTCTTAACTCCACTTCTTGGTCCCTATAATGTATACCTTCATTACCATTTCCACTGCCACTACCTCATTTCAAAACAGTTGTTTTCCAAGAGGACTTTCTGTTTCCTCACTGTCTTAGACTGATCTTTATAATGGCTTTTCATTGCCTAGGGAAAATTTCAAATCTCTTATCCCCCTACAATTGAGACTTAACAAGACATTATTGCCTTATATTTCAGTTTCTATAAAGAAACCTTCTATCCCAGAAAATTTGATAGTTTCACTATTCCTAGAAAATAACTTGTTCTGTTTTCAGCTAGCTCATATTAGTTCTATGGAATGCTGTGCCTTGCCATTTCCCATATAAAACCTTTCCTCTTTCTTTCAGAACTTTTCTGCATCACCCTTCTGCAGAACGACTTCTTATTGACTGAATTGTATTAACTATAAGCCACCATATTCATTCATGTGTTTTATATATCAGGCGTCGTGTTTCACACATCATTATATCTACTATGCTAGCAAAGTGACTGGCATATAATAAATATTTAAGTAATAGCCATTGATAACATAACTTTTCTCTATCTGTTCTAGAATCTCTTCATTTTAGACAACAAAACTAAGAAAATAGTTTGTTTTAAGGCACAAAAAATGCAACCTAACCAATGTATGTTCATTTTAAAAAATTGTAGTAATAAAATTCACCCATTTTAAGAGTACAGCGCTTTGACAAATGTATATAATTTATATTGGTATATGAATGTATATAATGTCAAAATTATATACATTTAACAAATGTATATAACAGTCACTATAATTGAGACAGAATATTTTCATTCTTCCTCCATTAACATCCCCTGGAAATTACTGATTTTTATTTTTCTGAGTAGTATTGCATTGTATAGATATTCTCAACATTTGAGTTCTTTCTATTTTTGGCTACTATAAATATAGCTGAAATGAATATTCCTGTACAGGTTTTTGTATAGAAATATGTTTTTATCAGTCTTGGATAAATACCTAGGAATGTAATTGCTAAGTCATATAGTATTTGTTTAACTTACAAACAAAATAATTTACAAACACAAAATGGGGCAGGCATTTTCATTAAAAAAAAATTGGCAATATATGAGAGTTCTAGTTGCTCCACTGCCTTGTCAACACTTCATATTGTCAGTCTTTGTAACTTTCATCATTCCAGTGGGCATGAAGTAGAATCTCGTAATTTTAATTTGTGTTTTTCTAATAATAAAGATGTTTAGCCTCTTTCTATGGGCTTATTTGCCCTCTGTATGTCTTATTTAATTAAGCCTCTGTTAACATTATTTGCTCATTTTTATGTGACTTTTGTCTTTTTATTATTGAATTTTAAGAATTCTTCATAAATTTTATGGCTTTTTTTGTAATATTCAAAGTGTTTTTTTTTCTAGTATATTATTCCTGGTCTGTGCCTACCATTTTATTTTCTTAACATTTTCTTTTAATGAGAAAAATACAATGTTGATAAAGTATAATTTATCATTTGTTTTCTTTATGGTTGAGCTATCTAAAAAGTTTTTATGAAAGCCAAAGTTTCAAAGATTTCCTTCTATGATTTCTTCTAGATGTTTTATAATTTTAGCTATTACATATTATGCTACATTAAGGGTCAAAGTTTATTTGTTTGTTTGCATCTATTCCAGCACAATTTGTTTTAAGCATTATTCTTTACCATCATATTACCTTGGTTTCTTTCTTTTTCTGAGACAGAGTTTCACTCTGTCACTCAGGCTGGAGTACAGTGGCACAATCTCAGCTCACTGCAACCTCCGCCTCCTGGGTTCAAGCAATTCTTCTGCCTCAACCTCCTGAGTATCTGGGAGTACAGGCATGCACCACCAAGCCCGGCTAATTTTTGTATTTTTAGTGGAGATGGGGTTTCACCATGTTGGCTTGGCTGGTCTCGAACTCCTGACCTCAGGTGATCTGCCCGCCTTGGCCTCCCAAAGTGCTGGGATTACAGGCGTGAGCCACTGCGCCCAGCCTATCTTGGTTTCTTTTTCAAAATTCAACTGACTATATGTGTGTGTATTTGTGTTTATTTATGTATTCTTTGTTCTATTTCATTTATTTGTCTACCCTTACTCTCATATCTCACTGTCTTGATTACTGTAAACATATATTAAACTTTGAAATCAGGTATTCAAATCCTTCAACTTTGTTTTTTTTTCCAAAAAAACCTTTTATTTGCATTTTTATATACAATGTAGAAGCAGTTCATTAATTTTTTTTTTTTTTACAAAAGTCCACTGGATTTTATTTCTTTATTTCTTTTTTTTTTTTTTTTTTTTTTTTGAGATGGAGTCTTGGTCTGTCACCAGGCTGGAGTGCAGTGGTGCGATCTTGGCTCACTGCAACCTCAGCCTCTCGGGATTAAGTGATTCTGTTGCCTCAGCCTCCTGAGCAGCTGGGACTACAGGTGCACGGCACCACACTCAGCTAATTTTTGTATTTTTAGTAGAGACATGGTTTCAACATGTTGGCCAGGATGGTCTCGATCCTTTGACCTTGTGGTCCTCCTGCCTCGGCCTCCCAAAGTGCTGGGATTATAGGCGTGAGCCGCAGCGCCAGGCCTCCACTGGATCTTTGATTGGACTTCTAAAATGTTATATATTTTCAAATATGTTTATTGTTAAATTGTCATATACAATGTATTTACATTGTACAACGTGATGCTTTGAAGTACATTGTGGGATGGTTAAACCTAGCTAATTAACAAATGCATTACCTCACATAGCTATCACTTTTTTGGTGAGAACACTTAACCGTCACTCTGTTAGCATCTCTCAAGAATACAATATATTATTATTAACTATAGTCACCATGCTGTACAATATATCTCTTAAACTTATTGAATATCTCTAACTATATATATGTTTCCTTTAATCAACATTTTCCCATTCATCCCTACCCTGCTAACTGCCTCAGCCTGTGATAACCACTGTTCTATTCTCTACTTCTATCCGATCAACTTTTTTAGATTACCCACATAAATGGAATTACGCAGTATTTTGTTTCTATGCCTGGCTTACTTACCATAATGTTCTCCACGTTCATCCAAGTTGTCCCAAAGGATACAATTTCCTTATTATTTATGGCTGAACAGTACTACATTGTGTATATATATATTTTTTTCTTTATCCATTCATTTGTTAATGAACCCTGAGTTGATTCCATGTTTTTTTATTTTTTATTTTTTGGCTATTGGGAATAGTGCTGCAATTAACCTGGGAGTACAGATATCTCTTCAATGTACTGATTTCATTTCCTTTGGCTCTATACTCAGCAGTGGGTTTTCTGAGTCATATGGTAGTTCTATTTTTAATTTTTTGAGGAATCTCCATACTGTTATCTATAGTAGCTGTGTTAATTTACATTCCCACCAAGAGTATGCAAGGGCTCCCTTTTCTTCACATCCTTGCCAACACTTGTTATCTTTTGTCTTTTTGGTTGTAGCCATTCTAATAGGTGTGAGGTGGTAGTTCATTATGATTTTGATTTGCATTTGCCTGAATAATTAGTGATGTTGAACATTTTTTCATATACTTGTTGGCCATTTTTATATTTTCTTTTGAAAAACGTCTATTCAGGTCTTTTGCTCATTTTTAATTGGGTTGTTTTCTTGTTATTGAGTTGTTTGAGTTCCTTATATTTTAGATATTAACCCCTTAACAGATGTATAGTTTGCAAATGTTTTGTCCCATTCTGTAGCTTGTCTCTTTACTTTGTTTTTTGTTTCCTTTGCTGTGCAGAAGCTTTTTAGTTTGATGTAGCCCCATTTGTCTATTTTTGTTTTTGTTGCCTGTGCTTTTAAAGGCATATCCAGAAAATCATTGCTCAAAACAATGTCATGGAGCTTTCTCCTTATGTTTTCTTTTAGTACAGAAACAATTTGGGGATAGCTGATTTTAATGTTTAACAGCATTGAATCTTTTCATTTTTTTCTTTTTAAACATTGAGTCTTTGGATACGCTCATTTAGGTATCTTAAAAATTTCTCTCAGAGATGTTTTGTAGTTTCCATTGCACAGGCTTAACACATATTTTGTTAAGTTTGTCCCTATGTATTTCTTGGTTTGCGATGCTATCTTAGGTGGTGTTATTTTTCTTTTATTTCAATTTGCTTTTGTACATTGATTATATATTGAAATGCAGTTGATTTTTTGTAACGCCTTATGTTCTTTGATGTTTCTTACCTCATGTATTAGTTCTAGTATCTTTTTAATAGATTTCTTGAGAATTTTAATGTAAACAGTTAGGTTTAAACAGAGGTTTACGACTTTCTTTTAAATCTATATGTTTGTATATCTTTTTCTTGCCTTATTGTGATGGTTTTGACTTCTAGTACAATATTGAACAAAATGGTGAAAGTGTATATCTTTGTCTTGTTTTAATCTTAAGGGGAAAGCATTGAGCATTACATGTAATGTACCTCTAGGTTTTTGTAGGTGTCCCATATTAGATGTTACTTTTATTCCCATTTTGCAGAAATATTTTTGCACTCTGCATGGATATTACATTTTTAGTTGCTTTTCCTATATTGAATGAAAAGAGCATTTAGCTTTTCTATTTTAGTTTGTGTATATATATATAGAGAGAGATATTGTTTAATTTTAAATGTTGAAGCAGTCTTATATTCCTAAAATAAATCCCACTTGGTCATGATGTGTTAATTCTTTCTTTGCATTGGTAGATTCAACTTGCTGAAAGTTTTTCAGAGGTCATTTACATCTATATTCTGACAGTGGTCTATAAGGTTGTGTGTGCGATGTTTTCATCTGGTTTTGCTATCGGGTTTTGCTGGCCCCATAAAACTGGGTAGTTTTTCCTTCTTTTCAATTTCTTGAAATGATTTGAGTATAATTGGTGTAATTTCTTCCTTAAGTATTTATCTTTTCTCTAGCGAAGCCATTTTGGCTTAAAATTTTCATTATGGTAGAAATTTTCACAATAAATCTCATTTATTTAAATATGTCTTAGACATATTTGTATTATCATATTTGTATTAGACATATTTGTAGACTATTTGTATTATCTGTTTCTTCTAGAGTTAGCTTTGTTGTTTTGTGTGTCTGAAGAAATGTATTTATTTTTTCCCTAAATTGTTGAATTTATTGGCATAGAGATTGTAATTTTTATTTTTATAATTTGAATTGAACCCTTTTTAAAATATATGGTTTTCATTTCTCTAGTAAATTTCCTTTTGTGTTCATTCATGTTGTCTATCTCTTTCACTAGATCCTGCAATCGTATTTATCATAATTTTAATCATAACAATTTTAAAGTCCCTTTCTAATAGTTTCAAGTGCTAGATTATTTTTGGTTCGTGTTCTCTGTCAATTGTTTTATTTATTGCAATGTGACTTTTTTTATTGGTGTGTGTATCCGTGTGTGTGTATATGTGTGTGTATTTGTAACGTTTTATTGAAGGCCAAACATTATTTCTAAAAGGACAGAAAAGGCTGAGATAAATTTTATTTACATTCAGAATGTTTTTTCTTCTCTTAGCCTATTAGTATGGTTGAGTGAACTCAGTTGGTGACTAAATTGTGTTTGGGTTTTGCTGTTGCTATAGTTATTGTCAGCGCTCTGCAAGTTTCCAATTCCGCCAGTTGTGGACTGACATTACTTTGCTCTTATTTTGAGGCCTAAAGTGCTAGATTTTTCTTAGTGTTCTTTCTTTACTCTCCGCTTTCAGAGACGTTGTGGTGAGTCTCTGTTTCTGAGCTCTCGCCAATCCCCCAGTGGTAAACTACAGCCCATCATTACGCGGTGAAAAGCTCCTAATCGGGGCAGGAAGTTTTCTTGGTTCCTTCCTTGGTTCTTCAACCTCTGTATTAGGCAGGCAGGTCTATGTGCCTAGATCTCAGGAGTAAGTCTTTTTCAATGTTATTGCCCCTTCCCTGGTGGCAGGAAACCTCCAATTTCTCCTGATTTCGGGGCTTAACGCACAGGTTGAGGTCTTTACATTTTCCTGGATGGCAACTAAACTCTCCCATGTATTGTTGGAAAGATGAGTGGGAAGGACAAGATTCTTGGCCTTCCCTGACAGTAGCAGACTTCTGCTTCGTCTTAGTGAATGATCCTGGGCATGAGTGAGTTTTCTTCCCCTCTGCAGCAGCTGAGAATTTGTGCCTGGTGTCTATGTAGGGTGTTGGGAGCAGGTTTTTTATGCTTTCCCTAGTGGTGGCCAAATTTGCTTAGACTGAGAACACAAGGATTTCCTACCCTGCGCATTAGTGAATGGCTTTTTCCTTGTTTTAAAGTAGACTTACACAGCAGGGGTAGGTCTTTCTTCACCCCCAGTACCCATTGATTTTTTCTTCTTATCTGTGTATCTGTGAAGGTCAGGACTAGATCATGTTTTGTTTCTGCCCCTAGCAGCAACCCATCACCACCTTGTACTCATATAAGTCCCAGCGTGCAATGGGTTTCTCAAAATACTGCTTATACCCACAAATCTTGTAAGAACCTACACAGTTATCCTACCAAGAGAGACTCCCTCAGGTCTCCCATGTCCTCAGTCTTTCACATGAATGCGTGGCAGAGGTCTGTGTAAAACAAATGGTGAGTGACTATAGACTCTTGTGAGGTTCCAAGATTGTAACCTGTCATACTAACCTATAGGAGGCATAGTTGTTTCCTATTGCTGCTGCAACAAATTACCATAACACAGTGCTTTAAAATAACACAAATTTAATGTTGTACAGCTCTAAAGATCAGAAGTCTCAAATAGGTCTCATTCCCTTAAACTAAAATGTCATCAGGGCTGCATTCCTTCTGGAGACTCTAGAGGAGAATTTATCGTCTTGCCTTTTCTAGCTTCTAGGGACTACCCACATTCCTTGGCTCATGTCTGCTTCCTCCCTCTTCAAGTCCAGGAGGGTAGCATCTTTACCTGTAACTCTTCTGCCTCCGTCTTCCAATTATGACCCTTGTGACTATACTGGGTCTACCAGATAATCCAAGATAATCTCACCTCCAGGTAAAATGATTAACAACCTTAACTGTGTCTGCAACCATAATTTTTTGCCATGTAATCTAACATATTCACAGGCTATGGGGATTAAGACATAGACATACTCAGAGGAGGAAGTGAAGGTATTATTCAACCACCCACATTAGGTCTTTCAGATATCAATACAGTTTCTTTTTTTACTTACTTTTATGACTTCCACATCTTCTTCTCCTGCTTTACCAAAGGTAAAATAGCTCATCTGTCCTAAATCTTAGATTTTGCCATCCTTTGGAATTCAACTCTGATGGGCTCAAAAATTATGCTTGCATATATCTACATTTTTCTTAGTTTTAGGGTGAGAGCCATGTTCTCTGCAGCTTACATAACCTAAGCAAATGCAGAACTCCTCTCAAAGCCTTTCCTATTAAAAAATATTCAAGTTGTAAACCACGAAATTCTGAAATGTTCCTATTATATAAACTCATGCTGAACCATATAATTTAAGGATAATTGGTCAAAAGAGAAGAAGAGTTTGTAAACATATAATATAAATTCACAACAAATTCCTCTGACACAAAGTGAACTGTATTTCAGGGATGCCTCTCTGCTTTTACATACTTCAGTCTAATTAAATTAAGTTCAGCGATACTTATGGGGAATGCAGATATCCAAAAGTTTCTAAGACTCGCGAAATCTTTAGTCTAAACAATCTACAAACCCACTATTTAGTTCTTATTATGTGAAATCTTTTCCAGAAATTTCTCTCTTTTTTGTTTCAAATGTCCATTTCCATGTGCCCTTTGAATTTGTGACACAGCATTTTAAATATAAATTTACAAGTAATTTTATATCATCTTTACTTCTTTTGTCAAAAATATTTTTAGTAAAGCCTCCAGGTTTCTGCCCTACATGACAGACCCTAATGCAGTTAAATTGAGCTTGAATTTCTCCAACCATCTATCCTCTTCTCTGTTTCTGGTTCTCTTTATTCTTGTTCCTCACCTGCTTTTTAATGTTCATACTGCAGGTGTCCAGTTGTATATCTTCAAGTGCTCATTTCATATTTTCTGTTGCTGCCCTTGCTCCAAACTCAACATCCCAAGACTTAATGATGTCCATATCTCAAGCTTTCCATAGGAAGCTTTATGTCTGGTAAAGCAGAATTGATCGCTTAATTTTTACTCATGTGGCTTAACTCTGTTTCCCAAAATTCGTATGTTGAAATCCTAATCCCCAGTTCCTCAGAATGTGACTGGATTTGGAGAAAGACTGTTTAGAGAGGTAATTAAGTTAAAATGAGGTTATTAGGATGAGCCCTAATTCAACATGACTGATGTCCTTAATTATAAGAAGAGAAGGAAGAGAAGGACAAAGCCATGCCCAGAGGGAAGACCATATGAAGACACAGAAAGCAGAAAATGACCATCTAGAAGCCAAGGAGAGCGGCCTCAGGAGAAATCTACCCTGCCAACATCTTGATCTCAGACTTCTAACCTCAATAATTGTGAGAAAATAAGTTTCTGATGTTAGGAAAACCAGTCTGGTACCTTGTTATAAAAACCCTAGCAAACTAATATATCATCCTTTAAAACTATGCACAGGTTTAGCTCCTCTTGGAAGCCTTCACTGATCTTCTGTCTGGGTCAGACGGCTCTTTTTTCTGTGCATCCATAAATGCTGCAATAAATATATATGATTATTTCTCACATTTCATTGCCATTGTGTGCTTCTTTGTCCCATAAACTCTATCTTTGAATTTCCAGCATCTAACAGAGTCCTTGATATGTAAAAAGCAGCTAAATATAGGCATTGAATTAATGAACATCCTATCTTCTACAATAGACTGTGACCCTTTGAACATATGATAAAAATCTTATTCACCTTTTTGTTTGAGTGTACCTTAGACTCTAAGTGGTACTAATTAGTTACATTCCTCAATCCATGACACAGTGTCGTTAATTGTCTGCACACGTGCTCTCTTATTTAATAATCTGTTCCCCATTAGTGCCCATTTTCCCTTCCATTTTACACTTTACCTCTGTAAATAACAACTCTGACATACTTAATGTGTACATTCATCTGTGTTTATTCTTGAAAAATGTATACTTAAAAAAATTCACGTGCACTTTAATATAAATGTGATATTGTGTTATAAATCACAAATGTATCTTACTTTTTTTCTTTAACAGTGCTTTTAAGGTCCATTCATATTGTTATCTGTACCTCTAACCAACTGTTTCTAACAGCTACATCCTTGCATTATATGTCCATGTGTGTCAGTGTGTGTTTATCCTTAGCACCTAGACCAGTGCCTAAGGCAATGTAGGGTACTTAACTGTTAAAAAAAAAATGTATAAAAGGTATCATATTCACCCAGTATTGCTGGTGATGTTGTCCTTGCAATTTCTACATCGAAATCTCCTTCATATCCATCCTTTTCTTTTCTGTCCTATTTCCACTATCTTAGATTAGACCCTCTCATCTTCAAATGTGGTTGGTTAGAATATGTCACCAACCCCTTTCTTTCCTGCACTACAAGCCATTCATCACATTGGAGTCTCATTCATTTTATGAAAACTCCGTGGTCATCATTTCTCTTCCTCCACTAAAAACTTCCACGAGACCACACCGACCTTAGACTAATATCCCTGAGACTGATTTTGAAGGTCTTTCACATCCAGCCTTAGCTCATTTATTTTCCCCTTACTCCTCCCCCAAACAAGCTATTTTTATCCACCTTAAATACCACATACTTCCTGAGTCTGCTCCCTTTTTTGTTCCTTCTCTACTTGTCAAAATCCCTACAGTCTTTACAGAAACAGCTCATGTAAAATGTCCCCATGAAGCTTTCTCTGTGGCTGCATGTTTTCTTCACTGACTTGCAAGAATACCGAGGAGACTGTGTGGTATAAGAGAGTCAGTAAGGCATTGCAGAAATCATATTGCATTTGGAGACCTAGACTTAGAACACCAGTTTGGCATTTAATATCAGTGAGTTTGTGGGAAAATCACAAAGCTCCTTAAGCTTCCTTTTCCTTATCTGTAAAATAGGAATATTAATTATAACTTTATATAGAGTGTAGTGATTGAATGAGGCACTTTGCGTAAAACATCTGCCGCATAATAAGCATTCAATACGTAGCAGCTGCTATCATCATGAGTGCTGCCTGTCGTTCATTTGGCATCTAGCATATGCCACCGTGTGTTACTATTTAACTACTTTATGGTTTTATATCTGTCTCCTGTAAAAGTGGCTTTTAGAGACGTGCTGTGTCTTACACTTATTTTGTATGTCCCAGAGTGGTAATCACAGTGATGGTGTCTTCCCATGTATTAAAAAAATTAAGAACCTCATCCCTTGAAAAATTCATTTCAATAGTATGTCTTGTTACTTTAAGTATATAGAGTTAACTGTATATTACCAACATTAATAAAGTGTTGCTACATAGAGATCCTCCTGGATTAATTTGGCACTTTCCATTGAGGAACACTTTACACTACTACCCTGTTGCCTGGATGTCATCATTTGAAACTTAACAAGGGACTCGGACCATCTCTTGGGGTGATAATGGGTTCTTGGGTCCCCTCACCTCAACCACGCTGAATAAGATTTTATAATTTGTGGCATAAGCATAAATTATAAGCACATCAGTTGATTCCTAATCACCACAGAGCCTGAGACCCCTCTATATAGGAGAGGAAACATTTGTTGTGGAAACACAGGCCTAAATGCTCAGCTTCGAGCCATATCCTTCATCTCTATGAACCTCAGTTTATTTTTTAAATATAAATTATCATAGTTCTTCCTCATAGAGCTTGTAGAGAAAGCTCTATAAGCTAATCTTATCTTAGCTGATCATCTCATCATCTTAGCTCATCATCTGGTAGGTAGCCATTGCCTAAAACTGTAGTTAATTTTATCCTTGTTAAATTGGAGGATGTGATGACTGTGTCTTTCCCATAACCCTCCTGTTCCCCTGTTCTGAGGAAGATGTTTCCTCCTATAGTAGCTAAATCCTTGTTATTCAAAACATAGTCTTTGGACTAGCAGCTTGGGTAGCCCCTGGGAGCTTGTTAAAAATGCAGTCTCAGGCCCCGTGGCTAGAAAACTGACTCCGAATTTGCATTGTAACAAGAATATTTAGGTCATTGGAAGGCACATTAAAGTTTGGAAAGCACGGGTCTAAATAAGCTTCTAAATCAGTAGGTTGGGGTCTAGGGAGGAACCTAGGACTCTGATTTTTCATGAGCTCCCAGATAGTGCTGTTAACCCATTAATTGCTCTTAGAGTAGCCTGTTTAGATCGCTGGTTTCAGACTTGACTATGCATTGGAATCAACTTGGCAGGAAGCTTCAGAAAACAGAAATTACTGGTTTTGGCCAGGTGCAGAGGCTCACGTCTGTAATCCCAGCACTTTGGGAGACAGAGGCAGGTGGACCACTTGAGGTCAGGAGTTTGAGACCAGCCCAGCCAATATGGTGAAACCCCATCTCTACTAAAAAACAAAAAATAGCCTGGTGTGGTGGCACATGCCTGTAGTCCTAGCTCCTCTGGAGGCTGAGGCAGGAGAATTACTTCAACCTGGGAGCTGGAGGTTGCAGGGAGCTGAGATGACACCACTGCCCTCCAGCCTGGGTGACAAAGTGAGACTCCATCTCAAAATAAATAAATAAATAAATAAATAAATAACATTACTGGTTTCTACTCTCAGGTATTTAATTGGAATGGGGTGCAGTCTCAGCATCAAAACGTCTAAACTCAGAATTATGTGTGTGTTGTCAGCTGTGTGTTCATTTGAACACACAGAAAAGTTTGAGGGCCACTGCTGTAGATTAATTTGGTTGAATTTTTTTCACACATAAATTAAAAGTAGCATTTCAAGCAAGGCACTGTGTAAATTATATTTTAAAAACCCACATTGGTGAGATTTTACTGGAGATATTTTGACAGAAAAACATGTAAACATGTATATGTACAAACACAGACATATAGATCAGTTTAAATCCTTTTAACTCCCGACTGTCTTATGTAACAAGAACAAAACAAAGTTGAAAGCCTGTGAAAGATATTATTCCAAGATGGAGTTAGGGCACAGAGTGAAGTGGAAATAGCTTAGAAGGAAGCTTCACTGAGTGTTTGAAGCATTAGGGAATCTGCATACTGTTTTCTGCCTCAGCAGATTATCAATTATTAGCATATCAGAATTCAGATTGAGCCAGATAGATTGTTAACTATGTCATATTTGATTGTTGCAATATGTTCCAAATCATGGCTGCCAGAAGGTGTATCTTGCTGACTTTGGCATCTTCCTTCCCAAATCTCAAAAGAATGATAGAGGGATATATTTTTTCAAAATGTAAGCAAAGAATTTATTTAGAAAAACAAGTGACATTTTAGTGGGTGAACATGTGTAAAAATAGTCCACCTATTGATAAGACTTGTAAAAATTCTTATTGGAAGTTTCACCATTAAAAGAGATTGTAGCATCACATTAGGGTAGACAAATATTTTCCAGTTTTCAGCAAAAGCAATATATTTTCAGTAAAAGACATTAGATGACACATAATTACTCTAAAAATTCAGTAGCTGACAATACCATAGATACACCCCTCATATGACATCCAGGCTAGGAAGAAACTGCATCAACTAATGAGCAAAATAACCAGCTAACATCATAATGACAGGAACAAATTCACACATAACAATATTAACTTTAAATGTAAATCGGCTAAATGCTCCAATTAAAAGACACAGACAGGCAAATTGGATAAAGAGTCAAGACCCATCAGTGTGCTGTATTCAGGAAACCCATCTCATGTGCAGAGACACACATAGGCTCAAAATAAAAGGATGGAGGAAGATCTACCAAGCAAATGGAAAACAAAAAAAGGCAGGGGTTGCAATCCTAGTCTCTGATAAAACAGACTTTAAACCAACAAAGATCAAAAGAGAGAAAGAAGGCCATTACATCATGGTAAAGGGATCAATTCAACAAGAAGAGCTAACTATCCTAAATATATATGCACCCAATACAGGAGCACCCAGATTCATAAAGCAAGTCCTTAGTGACAGTAATCCCAAGTTTAAAAATATGTCCCAAAATTTTGTTTATTCG
The DNA here is from genome assembly GCF_028858775.2 of Pan troglodytes. Lineage (NCBI taxonomy): Eukaryota > Metazoa > Chordata > Mammalia > Primates > Hominidae > Pan > Pan troglodytes. The sequence continues at coordinate 117,478,643 of NC_072406.2, forward strand.
CATTAGCTATTATTATACCAGAAGACAACTTTGAATGTGCCCAGTATGTTTTCACTTTTTAAAAACAGAATTGATACTCAACTCCATGGGAAAAGCAATTACAAAGTAAGTTTTATCCATTCATTCAAAAATATGTATGGAATGCCTACTGTGTGCTAGGTACTTTCAAAAGACATGAAATAAACTTCTCTTCTACAAACTTAATTTTAAACTTCCTTCATTCAAAGTGCTGTTGTGGGCAATGGATGATGTTAATAGTAATAAACATTTGTTGAGAACTGAAATGCACCAAGCACTGTGCTAGATCCTTCATGATCATCACCTCTTTTTTTAATATTATTATTATACTTTAAGTTCTGGGATACATGTGCAGAAAGTGCAGGTTGGTTACAGTGGTATACACGTGCCATGGTGGTTTGCTGCACCCATCAACTTATCATCTATATCAGGTATTTCTCCTAATGCTATCCCTCCCTTAGCCCCCCACCCCCAGACAGGCTCTGGTGTGTGATGTTCCCCTCCCTGTGTCCATGTGTTCTCATTGTTCAACTCCCTCTTATGAGTGAGAACATGTGGTGTTTGGTTTTCTGTTCCTGTGTTAGTTTGCTGAGAATGATGGTTTCCAGCTTCATCCATGTCCCTGCAAAGGACATGTACTCAACCATTTTTACAGCTGCATAGTATTCCATGGTGTATATGTGCCACATTTTCTTTATCCAGTCTACCATTGATGGGCATTTGGATTGGTTCCAAGTCTTTGCTATTGTGAACAGTGCTGTAATAAACATTCATGTGCATGTGCCTTTATGGTAGAATGATTTATAATCCTTTGGGTGTATACCCAGTAATGGGATTGCTGCATCAAATGGTATTTCTGGTTCTAGATCCAAGACATTTATGTGGCCATCATCATTGGTTATTAGAGAAATGCAAATCAAAACCACAAGGAGATACCATCTCACACCAGTTAGAATGGCAATCATTAAAAAGTCAGGAAACAACAGATGCTGGGGAGGATGTGGAGAAATGGGAACTCTTTTACACTGTTGGTGGGAGTGTAAATTAGTTCAACCATTGTGGAAGACAGTGTGGCAATTCCTCAAGGATCTAGAACCAGAAATACCATTTGACCCATGATCGTCATCTCTTTTTTAAGTGACATGGCAACCTTGTGTGGCTGGGACTGGGATAATCCAAGCTTTAGGATGAGGCAACTAAGATGTAGGGAGATTAGGTAACTAGAGAAACAATAGGCAGTGGGGTGGGCATTTGATATCTGACAATCTGAACCCAGAACCCAAGTTCCTAAACATGATGGAAGAAGCAAGTGTGTTGCTTGGGCTGAAGCACTCCTCATCCCAGTCAGACTGTATTTATTGTCAGAGAAAAGTGATTCTTGTTCACATGGAAACTTTTCTGTACTCAGCCTAGGAAATTTCCATGCACAAAAGAAATCGATAGTGTCAATGAGCTCCAGCCAAAGCTCACCTGGAGCACACCAGTGATTGAACAAGTATTGATTATTACTACTTGCAGAGAGAAAGGACAGGCACCGTGGGGGAATCATGCATTGTCTTAGTAAGATGGTATTTAAAAGAACCTATTAAAGGATCTGGGCTTTGGTTGTGTGAAAAATAATGATTTAGCAGGCTTATACCCTGCCTCTCTGAACACCTCTTTTCTTCCCTCCATTTACACAATATTATTGCAATCCAATTTTGGTTAAATTAAAAATATATTTACTGTATTTATATGATACATGGTATTGTTCAATTGTAGAGTACCCTGATTATATATTCTGACTGGTATTACTTTTTTATATTGCAGTTAATAACTGCCTTTATATAAAATTTTGCTTAGTTTTCATTATACTGGTATCACCATTTTTCTGCAAACTCGACAAAAGACGTATAGAACCCTTTAGAATACTTTTTTCTGTAGTAGCTAAGCAAGTATTTCTTCTTCCCTTTGAAACAGTCCTCCATCCTGTGCCTTCCAACCTCCACTTCTACTCTAGACTGGTGGCATTCTGAATGGTATATTTAAACTTTTGGGATTTTTCTACAGTTCTCCTGTGATTGATCCAGTATTTCCTGGACAAAGTGCATTTGCCCTTCTTGCTCTATGCCCTAATTTGGGAGAGGCACACTTTCAAGTGATTTCCTGAGAATAAGGCATCAGAGGGAATCTTGAGACCTGAAACATTTCTGAAAGCGTTATTTGCTATCTTCATGCTTGACTGAGAACTTTGCCGGGTATGGCATCATAGGTCAAAACTAAATTTTTCCTCAGAATTTTGAGAGCATTGCTTCATTGTCATTCACCTTCTAGTGTTGCTACTGAAAAATCCTATACTATTCTAATATCTGTTCTTTTGTCTTTGACCTTGTTTGCTTGTTTGTTTGTTGTCTAGAATATTTTATCAACTTATTTTTATCCCTGGTGTTTGAAAACTTCTATTAGAGACTGGGCATTACTATTAGAGACCGGGCATTACATAGCTGATTAGAACATGGGTAGAAATTGTTGAGTGATTGGTTGGAAACCTGGGAATTGCTCTTACGGAAATACCAATTAGCCATATCTCTGAGTCTTTTTCTCTCATGTATTCTTGTTCTGTAGGGATGAAACAAAAGGCTTTACTTATCTTCAGCCAAGGTCAGGCCCAGGGTTTGGATGGGTAGTAATTGTTAGGTATGAGGTCAGTCCCAGAATTCTTGGAAAAACTCTGTGGGTGGTGGCTGGAGTAACTTCATCTTAACCTCTTTGTTTCTACCACACTGTCTCTCTCCCACTGTGTGCTGTACCTAGTGTTCCCTAGAATGAAACCTCTATGACTTAAAATCTCTCCAGATAAACTCCATGCTGCAGTGGAGAAAGTGAAGTTGCCCAACCAGGTGGAAGAGAGAATGGATCAGGGTACTGACTTTTCTACCAGTGTCCCCACTTTTTTTTCTGGTGCTTTACTATTATCTTCTGTGGTATTGGTGCCTCCGAATTCTGGAGGTCTCATTGACTTTGTCCTAATTATCTTCCACTTGTGCAAGCATTTGGGATTCAGGTTTCTTAGAAAAATGAATCCCTTCCTCCACTTCCAGTATTCTAAAAACTTGAAATACTTTCTCTGGTCTGTTCCTTTGTACATTTATAATTTATTTTTATTTACTTTCTCACAATTTAGCGCAGTTTCAAGAGGGTACAAGGATTAATTCATACATGTAATTGAAATTTTGTGATTGAAAAAGTCTTTACATTGCTCTTAGATCTAAATTGTCTATTGTGGCATAATTAGCAGGCAACATATACATTGACCTTATGGAATATATGTTAAGTATATAACACATAACAATATATTTTAAGCTGGTAGAGGGAACACTGTGGTGACTACCAATAAAATTCATCTCATCACAGTGCAAACAATTTCACTACTGATAAGCTGGGTTGTTTTTTTCATTCTGTTGAAAACAACCTAGCAATCTTTTCTAATGACAGTCTAGCAACAGCCTCAAATCCTTTGTGAAATCCATAGTAGTGTATGTATAAATGAATGAATAATTGAACGATAAATGAATGCTATTATTTATTAAAATAACACAGCAACAAGAAAAAAATTCTGGTCAAATACAGTGTGGTCTTTGGACATCTGTTTGAACAATAAAATGTTTTCATTCTGAGGGCTTTATGGAGCCTGTATCCCCAGCATGTCATGTCAGCTTCAAAAGCTGATGAGAGTGCATGATCCACTGGTGCTCTTCACATTTGCTTTAATGAAATTATCATCCAGTTATTGCAGGCATGAGGTTGGATTTCTCGGGCTTCTGGGCATTGCCAAGTTTGACGGTGGCATGCAGGAAAATGAGGAACAGCATGAAAAATACCCATCCCCTTGGCAAGCATTCATCCTGCTCTAATCTGCCACAGCACCCCTGGACTTTTCCAATATTGATAGTCCTCTTTATACAAGTGAATTCTGAAAGCTGTCTCATTAATGCACTGAATGGATAGTGGTGTTTAACCAATGCCATTTTCCAGGTCTCCTTATCCATGTGTAACAATCCATCATGGGAGTCAATTTTATTCCTAGGCATTTCTCACTGCAGAATGTTTCTTCTAGAAACCAAAGCTGCCCTTTCACTTTTTAAAATCATCACTCTTTTCCTCTCTCACAGAGTGTGCCTATATTCTCTGTCTCCCTCCTCCACTCTCCCTCCCCCTTACTCTGAATGTGTAGGCCCTCTGGGCTCATCTTTACAGGGCTTATGATGTGTTTGACAATCATTGATGCCTGCTAGGCTTCAGTTCATGGGGTAAGCAATGTCAGGCATGAGCTTTCCTGACAGATTAGAAGATGCTTTGTAACAAGGGGAAAATCAAATCAAATGCTTGTCACAGGGAATTCCAAGCTGTGTTGGAAGGCAGAAAGGGCAGGAGAGAAAAGAAATAGTTGGGAGAAAGTGAAAATGCTCTCTAATAAATAAGATGCAAACACCTGAAAAACAGCATCAACCCAGGAGACAATGGACACTGCTTTAAGGGTCTTTAAGGATGTCTTCTGCTTTTATGGCAAACAAGTGAATTTTAACAAGACTGACACAGAAATTTAGAAATTATGTCACCAAGCAATGAAAGTTTATGTAGCCATTAAAAATGTTGATTATGAAAAAATTGTAATAATATGGAAAATGCTTTTTAGGTCAGGCTAAGTGGGAAAGTGATATAAAATTACTTTCAGCATGATTACAGCTATGTACATATCATGCATAAAGAAAAGGATCACTTTATGCCAACAAATTAAATCTAGGTGTAGTTCAGGGTGGAGCTCCATAAATTTCCCATATTTTCCACATTTTTTAAAGGGCTAGTCACCCTAATTCTGTTGAAAAAATAAAATAAAAAGAAGAAACAACCATGCTTCTTTTTCAAAAGGAAGAAGTCCAAGAAACTTCAGGCCCTAAAGGAAAAGATTCAAACTAAAAAAGTGTGAGGAAATACAATCAATGTGTTAGCTATTCCGCGTCTGCAGTCTAATGAAAATGGAATCAAAGGAAGAGCCAAGATTAATGAGAAAGGCAAAGACACAGTAGAGATTTTTAGTAGTAAAGCTAAAAAAAGTGAACAAAGTAAGTTAGACACACTTCGTAGAAATTATTATTTTTTAATTAGAGAGAAAAATATCTTTGAACGTCAGGAATATTTTAAAAAGTTTTAAAAGATAATTTTTCTTTAATTTTCATTTTTATTTAAAAAGGTCACAGGTGATCTAGAAACATGAAAGAATACTGAAATATATTGAGAAGGACCTAGGAACTCATTTAGACTAGGAAAATCCATGGATTTTATGTATGTTTCTCAACTAAAAATTAATTTAACTATTAAACACATGCCTCTTAGACGTATACAGCTGTAAAAGTGATGACTGTCAAAACTACAGAAGCATGAAAAATACCTACAAGAGATGTTAATTTTTAAAATGCCACACAACTATATTTGAACACTGATTACAACTATGTAAAATTATATGTGTATAGCAATATAAACAGTTATGCTATGGGGCATGAATCTTTGTAAATATTTTTCTGTAAAACTGTTTAATATTTAACACAGTTGTATTCTGTAAGAAAGATTACTGATATATAGGCCAAATGCATGCAAGCTTTTGGCTTAAATTATTTGCAAGCTAGAATAGCAAAATGATCCAAAGATGGCATTCTGGGGTCTTTGGGATTATGTTGAGAACTCTTTAGTTGAAGGGCAGCAGAGGGCTGAAGTAGCCAGCACAGGCCCCAGATGAGGATGTCCTGCAAACAATTTAAAGAGATCTGCCTTGTTAGAAGGGGAGGGAAAGGCTGAAAATAGCTTGTGTATACCAAGCATCTTCTAAGCACCGGACTGTGTCCTAGGCACCTGTCATATATAGTCTAATTGGATTCATTGGCCATAACTAGCTCCTCCTACCTATGTCAAAGACTTCTTTTGAATATTCTTTCAATCCTGGGTGTTTTCCTACCAAGTTGAGAAACACTCATCTAATTTTCACTTAATATGAAAGTGGTCCTGGTTGACTTTCTGGCTCACCTGACACCCCCTCCCCTATGTTCAATCTTTCAAAGCCTTTTCCACTTCAGAGCCTTGCTGTTTCTCCTGCAGGTTTTGATTTACTTTGCTCTTCAATGCTGGCTCTTTATCCTACAATGCTTTGTTGATATATCACCTCTTCAGAGGGGATTTTCCTATTACCCTCTCTAAAGCGTGACTGCACCCCTGTCCATCCACCCACACAACTCCCGCAACCACAAGTGCCCGTGGTATACTCCCTTTACAGCCCTTATCACAAACAGTGTTGATTTCATTTGTCATTATCCATTTATTTATTTACATTTAGTTTCTATTTCACAAGACTAACTTTTTACAGGGTTGAGATATTAGCTGTTGTTGTTAAGCACAGTATGCACAATGTCTGGCCTAGCACCTGTCAAATAGTCGGTGTTTGATACGTATTTGTGGACTTAATAACTTGCAGACTGATGGATAGATTAAAAGAACAAAACATGCTCCCTTTTCTTTTCTTTCTCATAAAGGTGTTCCTTAGAGACTATTATACCAGGAGATATCATAAGCTCTCTGAAGCCTTAGAAATGGCATCTCTTTTGTTTGCAAGTATTTAAATTTGCCTGGATATCTGAGGGCCAGATTAAGATATGACAACAGCTTTAGGTCACAATCTTGTGCTAGCTCTGTGACTTTGAGTTAGTTACTAAAACTTCATCTTGTTTTGTTTATCAGTATGTGTTGAATGATGAGTAAGTACAAAATATTCAAATAATTTTATTATATGATCAATATTATTTTTGTTATTACAGCTTCTATTTTAAAATGATTTCTGGTGATGGTGGAAATAATTAGTCGGTGTCAGGTCATTTTTATTTCTGTAACTTGATGTGGACTACATTTAAATTTTATTAGAATAAAGATATTAAATCCACTATAAACGTATCAAACTTTAAACTCCAGTTAAGGGGATTTTTTTATAGTGAATACTCAAAGAGCCTCTTAAATTGTTCAGATGACACAATACCCAGTAACAACATTGCAGAACAGTAGAAAATGGAAAACACTGAAAAACAAATCAAGACAACCTACTCTGGATTAAACTTCGGTGTTTGTATCTCAGGAAACAAGAAATCCCATGACCTTCATGATAACATAGTATCAGATGCAATTGGCCACTAGCATGTAACTTCTGCACAGCTCATTCCCAAGCAGAAAACATCAAAGGTTCTTCTCTTATGAAGTGAAGGAAGGGGAACGTGAAAGGTAGGCAGAGGCCAGATAATTATAGGTGGTAAATATAGGTAATAAAGGTAGGCAGAGGCCAGATAACCCTTGCAAGAATACAATAACACATCTCACAACTTTGAATTTTTTGGACACCACTCTTTGATGTATGGCAGGATATTACTGTATTAATGAAAATGAAACACTTTTAAATTTCTAGAATGTATGTGCTATAGACTGAATGTTTTAGTCCTTCCTAAATTCACGTTAAAACCCTAATCCACAATGGGATTTGGAGATGGGATCTTTGGGAGGTAATCAGGTTTCAGTGAGGCAATGAATATGGAGGCTTCATGATGAGAGGCTGAGAAGAGTTGCTTCCTCTCTATACTTTTTGCCATGTGAGGATACAATGAGAAGGTGGCCAACTGCAAAGCAGGAAGAGGGGCCTCACCAAATCTGCTGGCACCTTGACCTTGGACTTTCTAGCCTCAGAACCGTGAGAAATAAATGCCTGTGGTTTAAACCATGTGGTCTATGGAAATTTGTTTTAGCATCTCAAGCTGAGCAAAACGTTATGTCACAGGAGAAGCAAAACCTGAGATCTTACCTTCAACTCATGGCCTTTTATGGAAGCTCACCTCGTTAGGTGATGATCATTTTTAGCATAGCTGTTTTTGGCTCTCTAGTATGACCTTCTTAAGTGACAGCTCCTTTAGCTTTGGCATGGCCATTTTGAGTTGATTGTAACTGGTTTATGTTAAGGTGGTGTGACAGTAAGTGCCAGTTAGGTAATGCTGATAACAAACAATCCCCAAATCTCAGTGATTTTAAACAACGAAGGTTTATTTCTTGCTCACCATACATGTCCACAGAGGGCTGGCTGGGTGCTCTGCTACTGCACTGTCATTGTCATCATTTTAAAGCTTAGGCTGCAAAGAGCAGTTGTCATGGAGAGGAAAAAAGAGAACATGGTGAATCATGCACCGGCTCTTAACATTTTCATATGTAAGTATCTCACATCAGTTTCCTCATATTTCACTGGCCAAGGCAAGTGACACAGCCAAGCCTGACTTCAAGGTGGTAGGAAAATAAAATCTTCCTCCAGGGAAATGGGCCATATATGGGGAAATAGTGATACAAGTCTACCAGGTACTTGAGTGGAAGTGTGGAATCCTCACTCCTGGGATTGATTTGTAAAGCTAGCCTTCATACATATATACACACAAATATGTATGCATACATACATTCATACAGTGTGTATGTGTGTGTGTACATATTCAAGTCTGGAAATAATTCACTCAGGTTACCATGGCCCAGAAGACTGCTTTGGTGCTGTATGTCTTCTTTTTGGTGTATATCTGTATTTTAAATATCAGTTGAATATTTGTACCCTAAATCTGATCTTCAGTTTCATTATTCTGATAACTAGAACAGATGACCACGAGGTCATGTGCTATCCTGCTGCCCAGGTGAACCAGATTAGCTTCTGACATGAGCAACCATCTTTGAAATGCGGGCCTTTCCTTATGCAGGGCAAATAATGCTTGTTTGAGCTTGGTTTGAGCCAGGGCTCTTAACACAGTGTAAGCAGTGTGCTCTGGGGAGCTGCTACTAACGTTTGCTCGGGTTTCAATGCTCTCCTAACACATTGGTGCAACCAAACGAGTGTAACAGGGAGGAGTAAATAGGACACCTGCAAAGTGCTCTCTGGAGAAAGATGTCCATATAAATGGAAAGTGCTGCCATGTTACTCACTCATTGCTAACTTTAGATTGCAGTCTCAAGGTCCTTCCTGAGCCGTGCTAAGTGAAATGAGTTTTGGAAATGCGATTTACATTAAGTACCTTTTACTTATCTGTCAATGACAAACTGAGCACTTGACAAATTTTCTCCCATGTGATACAGTGTATGCTAATTGACTAGGAGTAAAGCTCTCTAGTAAAGAAAGTATGTTTATTACTAGAACTCAATTCCAGCTCATTTTCATGATGATATTTTATGATGATGCAGCTGGAGAGAAAAAGTCTATGACAGTGAAGGGATGTGTAGAAAGTGTAAGAGATGCACCATGCTTCTATTAACTTGCCACATTATATTTGTACAGCATAACAATCAAAAGAATTAAAGCTGATGAGAAATATATGAGGCAAAATGAGGCAAAGGAAAATAAGAGTAAAAATGTCAGACAGAGCCTTTGTAAGATTGGCCCATCACAGAGATGTCTTGAGCTCCTGTACATCCGCTAGACCACACTTTGGGCTGCAGGTGTTTGGGCACCCATGGAAAGAGGGAAACACACCCATTTTACAACACACAGTTAACAAAATATTAAAAATAAAAACAAACAATAGAGAAGTGTTTACAAGTCAAACTACTTCTGGTAGAGAATTGTCCTTCATGGATTATCTTAGATGCAGAGCTTAAATGATGGTTAAGTCATTTGCCCAGGGACTTAGGTTTGACTCCAAGCTCTGTAATGTACTCACTCCGTTATTTTGAATGAGGTTATTTGAACTCCTTCAGGCCCTTTTTCTCATCACTAATTAGGAACAACAATTCTCACGTTATAGGATTGTTTTAAGGATTATCTTCGAAAAAAATCTATGAAAGAAATTCATCGTTGTGCCTATTTACAGTACTAGCTAAAATTTAAAAATTTTCCCCATTGAGGCCAGGAGCGGTGGCTCACGCCCATAATCCCAGCATTTTGGGAGGCTGAGGTAGGCACATCACAAGGTCAGGAGATCGAGACCATCCTGGTTAACATGGTGAAACCCTGTCTCTACTAAAAATACAAAAAAATTAGCCGGGCGTGGTGGCGGGCGCCTGTAGTCTCAGCTACTCGGGAGGCTGAGGCAGGAGCATGGCGTGAACCCAGGAGGCGGAGCTTGCAGTGAGCCGAGATCGTGCCACTGCACTCCAGCCTGGGTGACTGAGCAAGATTCTGTCTCAAAAAAAATAAATAAATAAATAAAAAAATTTCCCCATTGATCAAAATAACAAGTTTCAAAGTACATAGATATAAAGAAGTAGAAAGCATCAAGAAGACTTTCAGTTTAGTAATTGTAGTTCTTTAGAGTAGCAGGTGGAATAGGTAAAGCAACAGGATTGAGTTAGGTGTTTTGGGGATTATAAACTAGAAGTACCTTGGGAATAGCTGGAATAGTGTGTCTCAAGTATGTTTCACAAGATTTTACATAAAAACGGCTCTTTATCAAATAGGTTTGGAAAATTATAGGTTAATAAATTAAAAGCTTTTTCTTTCCTTTATGAGTTCTCAGAGGTTTTTGTATATCGTGTGTGTTCTGAATCTCTGGGGGTGGAAAGGAAGAAATATAATATGTAGCATTTGTCAAACTTGACCAAATAATTATTTCTTCATTGGACATGTTGTGAAATTTATGTCCCAAAAACATGCTTAGGAAATGCTGATTGAAGGAAGTGGTAGAATTGCCATTCCTTCAGGCAACGAGTCATAAATATCGTTTCTATCAACTGAGTTTTTGAGTTTGAATTTAAGAGTTGGAGTGTCACTCTGTTCTGACTCCAGTTAAACATGTCATTACTCAAGCTGGTTGGAATAAAGGATAAACTTCCTTCTGTAAATATTGGAAAAGACTGAGGAAGACGTGTCGTTGACTAGTCTATTTCTTTTCAATAAACTTGTTCAGTTTGGATATGTAAATCATTTTTCCCTTGAGTTATGGTTCTCTGGGATTTTGGTGGAAGCTTGTGAATTTGGCGGGGGTCTTATGAACATTATGTTGGCTCCATTTTTACTCTTATTTTTCCTTTGACTCATTTTTTCTCCTTTTGTTTCTTATAGCTTCATTTAGCTAGTATTATGAAGAAACAAATGCTGCGTTCTTTGTGGTCTTCCGAGGTACCATTACAGATCCTGAGTTCTTGTTAGTAAAATATATCTATATATGTTTACATAATCAATACATGCATATACATGCTAATTGTAAATGTTCTAAATTCAGAAGTATACAAAAGAAAAAGCTTAAGATTCTTCCTCATTGGGCTTTAACATATTCCATTAACATAATAAGTATATAAATACATAGTCTTTAAAAAAAAACAGGGTTATGTAATATATATTGTTCTACATCTGGCTTTTCTTTACCTTAAAATATCTCCTGGGGAATCTTTCTTTGTCTTTCTAATATACATTTATTCTGTTTAAAACTGCATAAAATTTTGTGGTAGGTGTCACATTATAAATAAGAAGAGGACCAGTATAACTACAAGATGTGATTTCATAAAGAGAAGTTTGCATAGGGAGGCATGAATTGAAAAGAATTTTGGGTTGAGAACTCTTGGGATCTTAAGGAAATGGGAGATCCCATTAGTTCCTAGGCTGGGAGAGAGCATGGAAAAGCAGAGTTTTAGTTCAGCTCTGGCAATGAGAGGCATGATAAAATAGTGTTTGTTATGATGCATGTTCCGGCTTTTATGCACTGGAGTTCATGATTTCAAACAAATACACACATTTATAAATTGTAAAACGATGGCCATCAAAGTCACTCTTAGGTTTTTGTTTGTTGCTTCTTCATGAGAATGCTCTCAATTTTTGAAAGCTTCTGAAGGCTATAAACTTACATGTTCTCTGGAAGTCAGTCAATGTGTCAATCTTCTCTGCACAAGAAAGAGTTCAGCCCCGGGAATCATCCGGGAAGCGTTGTACCTCTTCCTACATCAATGAGTCCCCTGAGATGTAGAGGATGTTTACAGGCACCTTGCAAGTTCATGCTTTGGGCAGTAATACGTTTACATTTTGCCTGGTTATTTCATCTGGTCCAAACATAGAGATGTTTTATTATCCCTGATTCCGTTTGTGGCCAATCATATTTTCCGCTTTTCAAGCATCTCCCCGTAAATCACCACCTGTCAGACTTGATGTGCGTTAAGGAAGGCAATGAGTTGTATTTCACTTGTCATGTTTGAAGAGGTGCATGACACTCTATGGTTACTGCTAACTAAAGAAAGAGATGACTTTTGTGCACACCAGCTAATTGGTGTCAACTCACATCACCTTGCATTGAGGTGACAGGCACAAATCAGAGCAGCAAAGGGTTGTACCAATCTTGGTCCTATCAGGGTCCAGCTGGTATTTCAAAGTTGCCACAATTCAGTATTCAGGACCCCCACACCCTCATCCCAGAATAAAAACAAATTGTGCTTTAAATTGCCTTAATCTTCAGGTCAAACAAATTTCAAGGACTCGAATAACTGAGCCCGTATTATCACTGCAGACAACCAGATTGCCTCCCTCTTTCTGGCAGTCAACCCTAGGAGGGATTGTGCTGAGTATAGGACTTAGAAGGGTAATTATGGCAAGGGAACAGCTTTGCTGCCACCGAGTTCTTCTACTGGTGTTTTTGAAGGAGGCTTGATCCTTACGCACTCCAGTTACTCATGTCTTAAACATTCAAGAAAAAAGGATGAAAGCAATCTCTTCATCCCAGAGATTTCTTTACACATCCCTGTGAACTTTCCACTTAGAACGCTTAGAAAATGTAATTTTTTTAAAAAAAAAGGAATGAAAAAGAATAGAAGTGGATTGTTTCCAAGAGACTAACAAGTTCTACACAAATCCTGGAAGCATAATGCCAGGAGCCTCCACTCACACTAACTACTCCCAGGAACCCTCTTCCACAAGCTTTCTTGGCTCCTTGTCATGCTGCATGTCTGAGTTCAAAAGTACTCCTCGCCATCTCCACCCTAAGGCCCCCTCTCTTATCCTTCACCAGGACATTCTGTTTTGTTACTTTGTAACATGTGTCCCAGTCTATAATTATTTTGCTCATTAATTGTTTTACTTGTATATCATCTGTTTTCTCCACTAGAATGCAAGCTCCCTAAGGGGGCAGGGATTTTGGCCTAAACAGTTCACTTTGCCTAAACAGTTCAGTTGCCTAAGTAGTACATGATAGGTGTTTAATTAATATTGAAGTAAGAAAGAAAGGAAGGAAGGAAGGGTGAGAGGAAGCATAGAGAAAAGGAGGGAGCAAGGAAAAGAGATTAATTTTAGCACAAGGGTCTTTGCTCTAGTGCCTGGAGTTGATGGAATCTCAGCACCTCTGATTCTTGCCGCTGTGGCCAGGCTCTCTGCTGTCATTGGCCTGAACACTCTGACTCGGTCTGGCTTTTGATTGTAAGATCAACTGCAACTGTGCATGCAGTTAACCTTCTCAGTGGAAATGGCTGAGCTTCCTTTTTATCATTTATGCATTTGTCCTACCCTACTTATCTATAACAGAAAAAAACAAAAAGTTAGCTCTGGGACTCAGGGATGAAGCATTCAATAAGGAAGGTCTTGGCAGCCAGTTGTGGGCACGCTGAGGGATGAGGAAGGGGAGAAGAGAAAAAGCAGCCTGCTTTTCCCAAACAGCAGATTCTAACTTTTGTTCTAATTTCACCTTCCACACCCAGCTTGCCGCATGGCCTCCTGTGTAAGGATGGCTGCCAGTTTTAAACACCCGCTTAATGAATTTAGTCAGAGATTTACAAGCAGAAAAATGCAAGAGAACTAAGCCAAGTGCTTAACTTTAATTCAAAACGAATTACCTGATTTCGTTTTAGCGAAAAGCTTCTTAAGCTTCACAGCAGCATTGGCAGCTTTTCTCAAAGATACATCTTAATATGCGGTTACTTCCATGTAAATTTCAGAGGCTGCTGTTCTTTTATCATGAGCCTAGAAAGTTTGCAGAAGAGTATTTTGTTTTCTTTTGTTTTTTAACTGCTATGGGGATAGCAACTACCTGCTATGTGTAGATACTATTCCGGTGACAGAATATTATGACACAAAGACTTCAGGGATGATGCGGAAGTTATGAATTCTGGCTTGTATGCTGGAAAGCATTCAGATTAGAGCCCATTGTGTTCACCTAAAGGGCTGGTTTGAAAGGTACCAACCCAGTTCGCTCTGCAATGCTCTAGAGACACATCGTGGTACATAAGACTCATTTAAGGAACTTGTGAAAATAGCAAGATCAATGGGACCCACCCCAGGGATTCTGATATGTAAGAAATGAAGCCCAGCAATTTTTATTTTCCAACATCCCAGGGCATCATGATATGATGTAGTTTAGAAACACTGCTTTGGGCGATAAAAAAGTAGCAGTAAGATATAATATTTATCATGTATAAGTATAGCAAATGGATCGCTGAAATTGCCTTCCAAATAGTCTTCAGTCTGGGTCGCCTCTATGTCAACTTCTGCTGAACACACGGATCTTGTCTTTCTCCTACATAAAACCCTTCAATGGCTCCTCAAATCCTTCAGAATCCTTTTCTAAAGTCTTTGCCTTAGCATTCAATACTTTTCAAGATCCAGAACAATGCTTCATAAAGACAGCTTGTTAAAAACGTGGATACTGAGCCCCACGGAACCAAGTTTCCTGGACCTGGCCAGGAATCTATAGCTTAGTAAATTCTCTAGGTGATGTATTTCAAAATTTTTATGTATTTAAAAATTAGAGCCCTTCTATTGGATTTTCTTGGGCCTATTTTTCACCACTGACTACATGCATTTTCTGCTGCAACCATGCCAAACTGCTCAAATTTCCCTCAATATCTTGTCTTGCTTCAAGTCTTCTGGAGTGCCTCACTTTTACCTCCCAGAAGCTAATACTTCTTTTCCATTTTAAACTTATTGAGGCATCATATGTTCCAGGAAGCCTCTCTTGACTCCCCTGTCTGAAATTCACACACATCTTCTGAGCTCTCATAGTATCTTGTATGTATTTCCAGCTGGAATGTATCTCCCTGGATGAATGTTGTTAGTTTACTTAGTGCATCCCCACTAAGCTGTGAATTCCTTGAGATGCAGGAGCATATCTCATTTAATATACACTGTATCACCAGTGATTAGCACAGAGCTTGTACCCATATACAAGTGTTTGGTCTCATAGCTGCCAAATGAATGAGCTAGAATGATAATGCAGAACAGTAGACAAACAGTTACACATAGAAAGGTGTAGTTTTACACATACTACCTCAAAGTATTCTTAATTGAAAAAGATGTTATTAAGGTAAAGATAATTTGGGGAGATTGTCTGGAGGAAGTACATTTTGAACTGGCCTTGACCAAAGGATATGGGCAAGAAGATCAGTTGATATATTCAAAAGGGAGAAGACTGAGAGGGGCCTAGTATGTGGACACCTCGAGAAGAGCTAAGGATTAATGAAATGAAGAGGCCAGAGATGGATCAAATAGTCAAGGAGCTGGAAGGAGGTTTTTTTTTTTTGTGGGTGGTGGGGTACAACTGGGGCTTCAGAAACTGGTTTTCCTTAGGTTTCTTAGCTGTAGCTCAGAGAATATCAGCTGAAGATTTGGCTGATTTCATCCTTGCTTCCTTTGCAATGGTACTTCATGTGAACGGTATGGCCCTCTGTCCCCATAGACAGGAATCAGTGACAATGATCTATCATCCTATAAATGCTTCCTTATTCTCTTGCTCATCTTTGAGGAGTAGTTCAGGTGACTCTACCTCATGATTAATGGCCTGCCTTTTCTGTGGAATGTCAAGGCAAGCAGTCAGTCTATGAGGACTTCAGTTGTTTATTCTGTAAAGAAAGCAAATACCTTGACCAAGAAGAGTGAAAGGGAAATTGGGAGAGAGCAGGAGAGGAGAGACACGAGTAAAATCAAAGAGAAAGACTGAGAGAAAGAAAAGTTCAATAACTCTTGGCTTTATTTATTTTAACCACTTTTATTTATTAAAGAGAACTGAATTAGTGTTGGCTATCTCATGCTTAATCTTTCTTCCAAAACCTGAAGCTTTGAGATGAGAAGCTTTAAAACAGAAAGAAGTGTTTTTGAGGAGAAAGAATGAAATGCATATAAAAGATAGACAAGTGGACATGCAAATCCACAATTTAAAGCTGACCGGCTTCACAATTTTCTAATTGCATTTGTAAATCATCAGTGCATTCTGCATCTTTGGCTATAACTAACTTAAAGTGCATGGTCTCTTCTGCCAGATGCTCAGTTCTTTTGTGTCCTTGTTTCTTTGCCAGGATTTCTCTGTCAGAACTCTCCATCAGATCCAGGATTACATCCACCTACACATCATACCATTTTGAGTGGCACTGATTTTTGGACCTAGCCATGGCCTTAGTTTTAGACTAAATCATGTAAAATTCAGGTTTTTTTCTAGGCTAAAAGATGTTGAATTTCAGTAAATTCAGAGGAAGAAAAAATGGAATATCAAATGATATTTGCTTAAGGTAGTTGCTTAAGGTAGTTTAAAGGGCAGCAGGCTTGTTGAGCAGACTTACAGTAAGTAACTAGTCAATATTATTCCTTATGCAGCCTTTTTCATCTTGATTTCATTCTATCATCCCTCCCCTATTCTATCATCCTTCCAAACCTAGACACCAGTGTAGGTACTGTCCTAACCTACCCAATGTGTCACCCAGTTTTGTCTTCAAGTCCCCTCCTGACAGCTACTCCTTTTCCCTGTAAATTCTCGTAGAGATCAGTACAGCTGCCCTTTGAAAGCTCTCTCTGCCCTCCTTTTACCTACACCCAGTTTCATTCTTTCTACTGTTCCTAGACTTATTTTTATGAACACATAAATATGATTATGTTATAGGTTTTGATGATTCCCTGTAGCATGCTGTTTTTAGGGCTGTGAATTTTAGTCTTGAAGATCTAGCTTTTGTCTACCTCTCCAATTTCATCCTTCTCTCTCTCTCTTCCCTCTTCTGCTCCCTCCCCTTTAACCCAGAACTGCTTGCTGATCTTAGACCACATCAGGATCTCTTGTCTGCAGTATTTTTCTCATGTTCTTACAAATATTTGCAATTCCCACATCAACTTTCTTTGCTTGTCAAACCCCTAAGCGTTCTGCAAGACTTAGTTCCCCCAGGAATCCTTTTGTGATCCCTCCTCTGGTTTGCAGTCATCTGCACTCCCAGAATACTCTGAGCATAAGGATATTAAGTAATTATCACAGAAAATTAGAATTGTTTTTGTCTGCTTCCTCCACAGATACACATTCCTTAACAGGTATGTCTTTTACCTCTTTATGCCAGGGTTTAATATTATGAGCCCATTTGTAGTGTGTTTTCTAAAATTATTTCTTTTAGGAGCCACATAGGACTCATTTTATGTGATTCTGTTGTGTCTGTTCTTGGACCCTTTAAACCTAGTGATGGGTATAAGACTAAGCCCTATTATTTAGATAGCATGGAGAAAGATGTTTTTTTATTCTAGAGTCAAAGCTCTAAGGACACCCAAGATGAACATCTTATGGCTATTTTCTCCCCATTGCATGGAAAAATAAAACATTTTAAATAAGACACTGAGGCTAATACTCCAAAAGAAGCAGGGCCTGTAATCACATGAAATGATAGAAAGAGAGAGACAGACAAAGAGAGATGAAGCTAGAGAAAGGAGATAAGATCATTGTAAACCTCTCTCCCACACCCTAGGTACACCCACACATGAGGCTATTCTTGGTACTTTTCAGTTATGTGAGCAAAAGGTAATTATTAAATAACAATAACAACAACTTGAAGTACTCTACTTGAAAAACAAAAGAAATGAGATAACCAGTTAATATGTATTGAATAGATGAATTTTTAAAAGACATATTTCATAAGGTGAAGGAAGGGGAAAGACAGAGAAGGTTTACGCAAGGGTGATGGCAGTCAATTAAGATGGAATACTTTTCTTAAATAGAGTCTAATACAGGAAGAGAGATGGTGATACACAGAAGAAAAAAGGAATATTGACATTAGCAGAGTATGGACTGAGAATTTAATTGTTGAAGAGACCCAGAGCAATCTGAGAGGCATGATACACTGCTAATAGACTGACAAGTCAATGATTCATCTGAAAGGGGAAAAATTAGAATTTAACATCCTAAAATGCATTTTGTTACTTTATTTTTAAAGTTCCATTTCTAGCATCTACCTAACTTAGGATTAAATTTTCAGCATTTCAGCAGGAGTATCCTGACAGACATATATTCAGGAATGTACTTTTGGTCAAAGAATTAAATGATGAAACCCACCAGGAATGGTCAGAATACAGTGAGGTTGACCAAGTCCCATTTGTTATGGTGAGTGAAATGTCGTAAACAGAGCACAGACATTACACTCAGAAGCTGACTGTAGCTTCTGACCCTCTGTGATGGCAAACCGCCAAAAGAAGGCCACAGCCAGGATGAAAGGGGATGGCAGCAGACGTGGGAACGGAGTCCTCTGTCTGCCCTTCACATGGCAATTCTGGGAATTCAGATCTATTTCCTGACTCTGTCAGATGATACTTAGCACACACAGAAGATAGGAAAACCCTTCGTCTGCTTTAATAAGGATGATGATAGATAATAAAAACCTGGTTCTAGGCAATTATCTACTCTATGTATGGAAGTGAGTTTCTGTCTTAAAACTAGGATGTGAAGCTTGCTTACAAAATACATGAGGGTGTGTTTGTAAACATGATTCTTTTGGTTAAAGTGCTATTTACAAGAAAAGAAGAAATAAATACATGGATGAAATTGGAAATCATCATTCTCAGTAAACTATCGCAAGAACAAAAAACCAAACACCGCATATTCTCACTCATAGGTGGGAATTGAACAATGAGAACACATGGACACAGGAAGGGGAACATCACACTCTGGGGACTGTTGTGGGGTGGGGGGAGCAGGGAGGGATAGCTTTAGGAGATATACCTAATGCTAAATGATGAGTTAATGGGTGCAGCAAACCAGCATGGCACATGTATACAATATGTAACTAACCTGCACATTGTGCACATGTACCCTAAAACTTAAAGTATAATAATAATAATAAAAAAAGAAAGAAATATCTTTTCTACTATTAACGTCTAAAGAGGAAGTGTCTTTTTTTGGAGCAAAACAAGTGAGTAGTTTCACAGGTAAATAGCTAGTGAATTCATTTTTTAAGATTATAAAAATAATAATCACTCAACCATTAGTTTTAAAAACATAGCAAGAGGTATAAACAATTATTTATTTAAAAGGAAAAATAATAAATATATTTCTTCTAACATATAAGTTAAAGAGGAAGATACAAATGGGGGTGGGTTGAGGAAGGAGAGGGTGTCAAAACAGAGAAACAATATGGAAGTTTGTCAGTTTTAAGTGACAGAAGTAGGGCGGAATCGAATATATAAAATGGGACTAATATTGCTTTTTTCCTGGGTGGGAGAAAAGCAAGCAAAGAACATAACTGCTACTACAAGTAAGTAAAGTTAAATGAAATTTGACATCAGGTTCCTGATTCCACATGTAGGAAGGTTGCACTACTCAATCCTAGCAACAAGTTGAAAGGTGAACAGACTGAAAAATAAACAATTCTAGATCCATTATAGAGTGAGGACACAGGGCAAACTGCTGTCCCCAAGACTGGAGAGACAGACAGGCAAATGCAAGGAGCAGAGACTCAGGAGGGGAAGTGGCCACGGGAAGCAGTGTCAGGGTAGGAAAACCTGAACTGTAACTGATGAATTTCTGAAAGCTCAGTGTGGAGAGACAAATCTAAGAGTTAAAATTTCCAGGGGGACCCAGTCATAGGGGGAAGCCACCCTTTTGTGAATGATACCACCAGGAAGGAGCTCAGTCAGGTTTTCACAGTAAATATTGGCGAAAAAAATCCTCTTTTTTTCCAGTAAGGAAAAGGAACCATTGTGAAATATGCCAGAGTATGCTGCTCTTCCTAACAAGGTTCTCCCTCAGAAGAAACTAGTTAAGTGGAGCCTAATTTGTCAGGTATTATCAGTGCCCACCTAGCCTGGGGGAAAGGAAATGCCCAACACTCCAGCCTGCTTTAGCCATTCTGTCCCACTTAAGGGGAAAAAAATGAGAAAGTATTCTGAATTTCACAGACCAGAGTCCTAGGCCTGGTAAAGACTGAGACCTAATTATAGAACTATAGAACATTTCCCTTCCCCTCACAATTTCACCACCACATTACTCAAGGCCTATGTACAGCAGTTCCTTTTACATGGTATGATATGCCTATCAAAACAAACAAACAAAACAAAACACAGAAATTACAGAATATACAAAAATGCAAAAAAGACAATTTGAAGAGGTAGTGCAAGCATCAGAACCAGACATGGCATGTATATTGAAATGATCAAATTTGGAATTTGAAAAAAAACTATAATTAATGTGTTAAGAAATTTAATAAAGTAGACAGCATACAAGAAGAGATGGACAATGTAAACAGGGAGATGAAAGTCCTAAGAAGGAATCAAGTAGAAATGCTAGAGGTAAAAACACTGTAATAGAAATCATGACTTTGGTAGGCTTACTAGGGGACTAGACAGCTGAGAAAATAATCTCTGAGTTTCAGGACATATCAGTTGAAACATCCAAAATTGAAAAAGAGAATGAATACCAAAACAACAACAACAGTAACAACGACAACAACAACAACAGAACAGAACATCTAACTACAAAAGTTATAATGTTTATGTAACGTGAATCCCAGAAGGACAATAAAGAGAGAAAGAAACAGAAAAAATAATTGAAACAATAATGAGTGAGAGTTTCTCCAAATTAATCACAGATTTAGGAAGTTCACAGAACACTAAGCAAAATAAATGTCAAAAAATAAAACATCAACAACAACAACAACAACAAAAAACTGCCTAGGCATATCATCTTTATACTACAGAAAATCGCAGATAAAGATAAAATTTTGAAGCAACTCAGGGGAGGAGAGCAACTACCGTATCTACGGAGAAATAAAGGTAAGAATTACATCTAATATTTCCTCAGAAACCATGCAAGCAAGAAGAGAGTGGAGTGAACACAGTGTTGAGAGAATAAAGCTATCACCTTAGATAGCTTTTATTTATTCTTCAAAGGAGAAGGATAAATAAAGATTGTCTCGAAAAAATATTGAGAAACTTTGTGGTCAGTAAACCTGCCTTGCAAGAATTGTTAACTAAAACTGTAAAGCTATTTGAAGAAAACACACAGGAAATACTTAACAATATTGGTCTGGCCAAAGATTTCTTAGATATGAACCCAAAAGCTGAAGCAACAAAATAAAAAACAAACAAAAAAACAAAACAAATGGAAATGCATCAAACTAAAAAGCAGAAGAAACAACTAATAGAGTGAAGAGACAATTTGCAGATTTGAAGAAAATATTTGCAAACCATCGATCTGATAAGAGGCTAGTATCTAACATATATAAGAAACTCAAACAACTCAACAACAAGAAAACAAATAAAAAAATAAGAAAATGGCAAAGGACCTAAATAGACACTTCTCAAAAGAAGACATACAAATGGCCAATAGATACATAAAAAATACATACTTATTATCACTGATCATCAGGGAAATGCAAGTTAAATCCACAATGAAATATCACCTCATGCCTGATAGTCTGTTACACTTTTTAAAAAAATGATGAGAGATAGCAACTCTAATCTGCATGAGCAACTGCATGAGCATGGAGAAAAGAAAACCCATGTACATGGTTGGTAGGAATGTAAATTAATAAAGCCATTATGGAAAATATTATGGAGGTTCCTTAGAAAAGCAAAAATAGAATTTTCCTATGATCCTGTAATCCAACTTCGGGGTATATATCCCAAAAAACTGAAATCTGTATGCTGAAGAGATACCTGCACTCCCATGTTTATTGCAGCATTATTCACAATAGCTGAAATATGGAAGCAACCTAGATGTCTATTATTAGACAAATAAACAAAAAAGTTATATATATAATATATATTATATATATATTATATATAATATATATATAATATATATTATATATAATATATATATAATATATATTATATATATATAATTTGTTTTGGCTCTGTGTCCCCACCCAAATCTCATGTCTAATTGTAATCCTTAATGTTGGAGAAGGGGCCTGGTATGAGGTGATTGGATCATGGGAACAGGCTTCCCCTTGCTGTTCTCACAGTAGCTAAGTCCTCATGATATCTGGTTGTTTAAAAGTGTGTAACACTTACCCATTCTCTCTCTCTCTCCTGCTGTGCCATGTGAAGACATGCCTGCTTCCCCTTTGCCTTCCACCACGATTATAAGTTTCCTGAGACCTCCGCAGCCATGCTTCTGTACAGCCTACGGAACTGTGAGTCAATTAAACCTCTTTTCTTTATATATTATCCAGTTTCAGGTAGTTCTTTACAGCAATGCAAG
This sequence comes from Pan troglodytes, assembly GCF_028858775.2. NCBI lineage: Eukaryota > Metazoa > Chordata > Mammalia > Primates > Hominidae > Pan > Pan troglodytes. The sequence goes on from NC_072406.2 coordinate 117,501,097, forward strand.
AATGGACTAATACAACATATATGTAGTGTATATATATTATATACACACATACATATACACACATATAATGGAATAACATTCAGCTTTTAAAAAGGTGGAGAATCCTATTATTTTGAGACAACATGGATGAATCTGGAGGGCATTATGCTAAGTGAAGTAAACCAGGCCCAAGAAAAATACCATCTGATCTCACTTATACATGGAATATGGAAAGCTGGCCTCATAGAAGTAGAGAGTAGAATCATGGTCACTAGAGCCTGAGGGAGGGATAAGAAGGAAAAGGGGAGATGGTCAAAGGGTACGAGGTTTCAGTTGGAGAAAAGGAATAAGCTTTAGTGGTAGATTGCACAGAATGGTGACTATAATAAATAATAATACACCATATATTTCAAAATTGCTAAAATAGTATAATATGGTTTGGTATGTCCCCACCAAAATCTCATCTTGAGTTGTAACTCCCACAATTCCCATGTGTTGTGGAAGGGATCCAGTGGGAGGTGATTGAATCACGGGGGCAGGTCTTTCCTGTGCTGTTCTCATGATAGTTAGTAAGTTCATGAGATCTGATGGTTTTAAAAGGGGGAGTTTCCCTGCACAAGTTATCTCTTTTTGCCTGCTACCATCCACGTAAGATGTGACTTGCTCTTCCTTGCCTTCCACCATGATTGAGGCCTCCCCAGCCACATGGAACTAAGTCCATTAAATCTATTTTTCTTCCCAGTCTCAGGAATGTCTTAACCAGCAGCATGAAAACAGACTAATACAGAGTAGATTTTAAATATTTTCACCACAAATAATATAGGTCAGCAACTCAGATCTAAGGAAAAGAAGAGCATTGAAGAAGTGAAAGTAAAATAAAAACTTATTTTTCTTATTCTTAATAGATCTAACAGATAACAGTTTGCTCAAAATAATGATAGCAATGACATATTTGATTATATATATTTGTTATATATACATGACTGTATATATATCTGTACAGTTGTGCATCACTTAATAATGAGAATATATTCAGAGAAATGTGTCATTCAGTGATTTGTTATTGTACAAACATCATAGAGTATACTTAAAACTAGATGGTATAGGCTACTACACACATAGACTATATGGTATAGCCTGTTACTCCCAGGTCACAAACCTGTACAGCATGTTACTGTACTGAATACTATATGCAATACACAATGGTAAGTATTTGTGTCTCTAAACATAGAAATGTCACAGCATATGAAAAGATGGATGACATATGTCATCAGGAAAATAAAAGCAAATTAAAATAATAAGATGCTACTGAACACCTGTTAGAATGTCCAAAATTCAGAACATTAACAACACCAAATGCTGGTAAGGATGCATGACAACAGAAATTCATCATTGCTGGTGGACGCAAAATGGTACAGCCACTTTGGAAAATAGTTTGGCAGATTCTTATGAAGCTAAATATACTCTTACCACACAATCCAGCAATTATACTCCTTGATATTTACCCCAAGGAGTTTAAAACTATGTCCACAAGAAAACTTCCATACAAATGTTTAGAGCAGCTTTATTTATAATTGCCCAAATGTAGAAACAGCTAACATATCCTTCAGTAGGTGAACAAATAAACAAACTGTACCACATCAAGACAATGGAACATTTAGCACCCAAAACAAATTTTCAAACTATATAAAGGCATGAAGAATCTGAAATGTATATTACTAAGTGAAGAAGCAAATCTGAAGAGGCTACATGCTTTATGATTCAAAGTATATCACATTCCAGAAAAGGAAAAACTATTGATACAGTAGAAAGATCAGAGTTTGCCAGGAGTTGGGGTTGGAAATGGGGAAATGAATAGATAGACTACAGAAGATTTTTAGGGTAGTGAAAATACTCTGTATGAGGCTATAATAACAGACACATGTCATTGTGCGTTTGTCCAAACCAACAGAAAGTACAACAGCAAGAGTGAACTCATGGACTTTGGGTGATTGTGATGTGTCAATGCAGGTTCATCAATTGCAACAAATGTGCCACTCTGGCAGGAAATGTTAATATGGGGTTAGGGGATATATGGGAAATGTCTGTAAGTTCCTCTCGATTTTTCTGTGAATCTAAAACTGCTCTAAAAATAATAATTTTAAAAATAAATGAAAATTTAGCATATAAAATTAACAAGTTATATAAAAATTTATTTATTATAGTTATATTTTATTTATTAAAGTTACATTTTAACTTTTTCTAAATTTGAGCAGTCCACAAATATTTAAATATTTTTTCATAATTTTAAAGTAGACACTAAAATGTTCCCAAATTCTTTATGTGTTCTAAAGTATATGAAGCTGTGGAGATAAAATTCTGTTTTCATAGGGCTGCCATCTCATCTTTTAGTATTTTTAGGATCTTTTTACTAAAAGAGTTGTTTCATTGTTAGCATCCATAAACATAAATAATTTTGTAAAGTTGATCATTCTCCAAATTATAGAATCTTGAGAACTCTGATGTTTCAATTTGGCTTGTAAAGTGATGGCAATGGTGGTGGTGTGATGTGATGGTGGCAGTCCTCTACCATTATTCAAGTCACACCAACCAATATATTTTCAAATTCTTTCTAAACAAATCATATTGGTCCTAATTTTCTGGGGCCATTGTATCCCTTCAACAATTTTTTTGGAAAAATATGTTTATTTTGCTGAAGTTTGGAGCACTCTATGCCATTCTTCTTCGGGGAAATCAGGTTTGGAAATTCAACCCTAAGATGTGGATGAAAACTCCTGGAGACTTCACTTTAGCAAATCCCAGTGCTTGGGAAACCTAAGTCTATCTTGACAATGACTTACTTTTAAAAAGCTTCACTTTGAGGAAGCAGCTATGCTTTTGAATTAGAAGCCATCTTTTAAGAATATCACAGGGTGACTGTTATTCCTCATATATTGGTTTCCTCCTCTCTGCCACCAAGATAACTCATAGTCTGTACCCCATCCATCTGATATTCTATTACTCCCCCATATGAGAATTTGTTTCTAGTCACTGTCTTATAAGCATGTCAAAGTCACCTCCAATCCTCCTATCATTTCCTGTTCTGAAACATTCTTCCATCCCCTTGCCTATCCAATTTCTGCACCTACAATTTACTCCTTCATTGATGACTTCCCAAACTGTCCAAGTCAAGGTTGACTGTCATCTCACATCATGGAAGTGCTTAGCATAAAATTCTTTTCTTTTTAATTTGTAATTCAAACTATTCTTTTAGATTCAGGGGGTACATGTGTGGGTTTGTTACATGGGGTTACTGTGTGACACTAAGGTTTGGAGGACAAATGGTCCCTACCCCAAGTAGTGAGCATAGCACCCAAAGGGTAGTTTTTCAGCACCTGCCCAGCTCCTTACCTCCCCCTTCTAGTCCAGTGTTTATTGTTTGCATCTTTATGTCCCTGTGTACTCAATATTCAGCCCCCACTTGTAAGTGAGAACACACAGTATTTGGTTTTCTGTTCCTGTATTAATTCCCTTAGGACAATGGCCTCTAGCTGTATCCATGTTGCTGCAAAGGACATGATTTCACGCTTTTTACGAATGTATAGTATTCCATGGTGTATATGTACCACATTTTCTTTATCCAACCCACAATTGATGGGCACCTAGGTTGATTCCATGTCTTTGCTGTTATGAATAGTGCTGTGATGAATATACAAGGGCATGTATCCTTTTTGTAGAATAGCTTATCTTCTTTGGGGTATATATTCAGTAATCAGTAACGGGATTTCTGGGTTAAATGGTAAGTCCATTTTTAGTCCTTTGCGAAATCTCCAAAATGTTTTCCTCAGTGGCTGAACTAATTTACATTCCCACCAACAGTGTATAAGTGTCCCTTCCCTTTTCTCTGAAGCCTCGCCAGAATCTGTTATTTTTTGACTTTTTGATAAAAGCCTCCTGAAACTGATAAATTATCTCAGTAAAGTTTCAGGATATAGTATCAATGTACAAAAATCAGTAGCATTTCTACACACCAATAACATTCAAGCTGAGAGCCAAAACAACAACACAGTCCCATTTACAATAGCCACAAAAAAATAAAGTATAATACCTAGGAATACAGTTAACCAAGGAGATGAAAAGTCTCTACAAGGAGAGCTACAAAACACTACTGAAAGAAATCATAAATGACGAAAACAAATGAAAACAACATTCCATGCTCATGGATTGGAAGATCCAATATTATTGAAATGGACATACTGCCCAAAGCAAACTACAGATTCAGTGCTATTCCTATTAAACTACCCATATCATTTTTTCACAGAATTAGAAAAAGTTGTTCTAAAATTCATATGGAACCAAAAAAGAACCCAAATAACCAAAGCAATCCTAAGCAAAAAGAAGAAAACTGGAGGCATCACGTGACTTCAAGCTATAAGGCTGCAGTAACCAATACAGCATGGCACTGGTACAACAACAGACAGATAGACCAAAGAATAGAGAACCCAGAAATGAAGGAACACACCTACAACCAGCTGATCTTCAACAAAGCTGACAAAAATAAGCAATGGGGAAAGGACTCCCTATTCAATAAATGGTACGGGGACAACTGGCTAGCCATATCCAGAAGAATGAAACTGGACCCCTACCTTTCACCATATGCAAAAATTAATTCAAGAAGGATTAAAGATTAACTGCAAACTGTAAGAATCCTAGAAGAAAACCTAGGGAATATCATTCTGGACAATACCATTCTGGATATTGGCCTTCGCAAAGAATTTATGGCCAAGTCTTCAAAAGCAATTGCAACAAAAACAAAAATTGACAAGTGGAACCTAATTAAGTGAAAGAGCTTCTGCACAGGAAAAGAAACTACCAACAGAGTAAACAGACAACCTCCAGAATGGGAGGAAATATTGGCAAACAATGCATTTAACAAAGATCTTATAACCAGAATCTGTAAGAAACTTATACAATTGAACAAATAAAAAACTCCATTAAAAACTGAGCAGATGACATGAACAGACACTTCTCAAAAGAGGAAGCACAAGCAGCCAACAAACATATTTTTAAAAAGTTCAACATCACTAATCATCAGAGAAATGCAAATTATTTTCTTTTTCTTTTTCTTTTTTTTTTTCTTTTTTGAGATGAAATTTCGCTCTTGTTGCCCAGGCTGGAGTGCACTGGCATGATCTCTGCTCACCGCAACCTCTGACTCTTGGGTTCAAGCAATTCCCCTGCCTCAGCTTCCCGAGTAGCTGGGAGTGCAGGCATGCACCACCATGCCTGGCTAATTTTGTATTTTTTTTTAGTAGAGATGGGGTTTCTCTATGTTAGTCAGGCTGGTCTCAAACTCCTGACCGCAGGTGATCTGTCCACCTTATTTTCTTATAATAATGTCTTTGAGTCCCTGAACGTATCATTAGAAATTCAAGAAAATGGGCTAAGTCATGGAATTTTCCCTCATTTCCCAAAAAAGTTAGGCATGTGTTCAGCAAATACTAAGTAATCAAGCCATATTTAAAGGTTTTTTCTGTATAGTGGGTGCATCTCTGTCATTGAAGTCTCTGATGTCTTTGAGTGACAGCTAGTAGTATAACAGAGGACATTTGACAGGACTAAGGACTGAATTACAGTTCTTTGTTGGATGTGGTTCTGAGGCACAGGAAAATCATTAGAAATCACTGCAATGTGTAATTTTTATGTGGCATACACACAAATATATATTATTCAGCTCTGTAGTTTGCACTGTGCCTCTGTTTTATTGGCACGTATATTTTGCTCCCTAGGAACTCCAGAGGACAAAATGTTACCACTAATTTGCTAACATTGTTTGGACTTACATTGCAATACATAGAGTGAACACAACATTCCCATTGCTGAAAAACTTCATCACATATACAATAGGTGTTTTACCAAGAAAAGGTGCCCAATTTAAAATGCCTAGAGACATAATATACCTGAAGGCAAAGCCTTACCAATAGGATGTTTTTGCTAAGGACAACTTCTTCACCACATAAATGGTAACTTATCTTATCCAAGGCTTCTTATCAACTTATCATCACTTCAACTCAATGAGAGGCTAAGTGGCTGAATTACCCTTCAAAAGTCCCTGTTTTGTCATTTTAAGATGTTATAGCCTGTGTGCATAAAAACAATAAATATGCTTTAATAATTATTTTGCATCTGTTTAACATGAATTATGCCATTAAAACTAAATTAAATATCTAGCCAAAGATCTTAATGGAACTTATTACCCCCAAAATGCAAAATCTCCTTTCAATTAAAACTCTTTGCAGCAATAATTGTAATAATTGCATCAACTCACTTACATTTCTCTCTTGTCATCCTGAACATGTCTCTCATCTTGGTACTGTAGGAAATTTTTGTGTTGGCAGGATATTAGTGAAGCATGTTGTAGTTAACACTAATTAATTCATGTTGATCTCTTCACAATCTAATGAAACAAAATTAAACCTGTACTTTGTTCATTTGGTTCATATTTTTCAAATGAGACACCTAATGAGACTTTGTAAAGGGCATGTCAACTCTATATAGTTAGTCTCTTTGAGATTTCTTTAAGCTTTCCAAAGAGAAAAACCTGAATATGCCAATGATAATGATTAGGATTGTATAGCAAAGAAGGAATGAATTGCCATAAAGTAGCTGATGATTTTTCAAAACAAATTTCTAGTTATGAATGTATAATCATGCAGCAGTTTCTTCTTAAAACTGACATTGAAGGAAGGAAATTAAGTAGCTAATTTTGTCAATACATCCTAGATTATATAACCTAGGAAGCTTAGATCTACACTGCCAAAATACTTCTGAAAAAGTGATAATTATCTAGGTAATTAAAAACAACTTTGGCCTTTCTTTTTAGAATCTACCTTAATTGTCTATTTAGAAATAATGAAGCTCAGATGTTGCTGATTTATTGGCTTAATTTTTTATTTCCATTCTTTTGCTTGATTTTTCATTTTTATTTGCTTAAGAAAGAACTTCCTTGAAAATAGCAATAGCTCAATTGATTATAATTGTAGGGATTAATATATTATTAGGTCTTCCAAAAGACAGTCAAAAGACAATGATGATTTTTTTTCTGCTTTATATTTACCAAGCATAATTGTATATATTTTGGAAACTACTCTGGGATATTGGTCAAGTCACTTTCTGGCTTCGATTTTCTGATTTTTCCTCTTACAAATGAGGATGCTGATCCATATGATCTCTTAGAACTAAAATTTTAAAAATAGATGATTCAAAATACAACATAAGCAGCCAAAATCTTATTCAGAGGAAAATTCATAGTCTTATAATCTTGGCGCATATCACCAAAAAGACGACCATATATAGTTCAAAACAAAAACTGAAATAAAACTAAGTCATAAAATTAACTGAAGAAAGGCCAATGTAGACCTGAGTTTCTCCAAAAAATTTTGATGCTTAAAATTTTTTTCATCATTTTCTGTCATTTATTTGATATTCCTGCTTTACTGGTACTCTTAGACTTAATCTTTCTATCAAGTAATCTGTTAATTATAACATTATATTTACATCCTCTCTTTTGGACTTGCAGAAAAAGTGATTTTAGTTTCATATATGTATATTATTTGTGATGATATATGCAATTATATATTATTATATATTTTATATATATATATATATCTATTCCACTGTTACTTTTTGTGTCTCATTTCTCTGTCTCTCTCACATACACACACACACACACACACACACACACACACACACACAAGCATCATGCAATTTATCTGGTATGTTTTATCAAATTGTCACATGGCGTTTTCAGAGACAAAGAATTACTCAATCACCTTTTATCCTATATGCCAAGGGTCCTAAATCCCTAAAGTAAGAAGCCTTACACAGCTGGGCTTTCTTAAAGAGAAAAGCTCTCTGCAGGTTTGGTCTAATTCAATTTTTATATAGTATACTCTAGAAGGCCTTTATTTCCTTTAAAGATAGGGAAGAGTTGGAGATTCCAGTCTCAGTTGCTTCAAAACTGGTTGCTATTAACGTCCTAGAGGAAGGTAGTAACTAGATTCCCAAGTGCAGCAGTTCTTCACTGAATACTTTGGGCATCCAGCACTAGAAGCATTTTGACAGAGGGATGAGACAGGCAAGGTAACCTTTACTTACTGAAAGGAAGTATAGTCCAGTCTTGCAAACTAGATTTTAACAAAATGAAAAGCAACAGTAGACTGCAATAAGACATTTTAAAAAATGGTTCTCAAACACCTAATTTTAATTTTTTAAATATTTTATTTTATTTTATTTTTGTTTTTTTGAGACAGAGTCTCCCTCTGTCCCCCAGTCTGGAGTGCAGTGGCACAGTCTCGGCTCACTGCAACCTCTGCCTCCCGGGTTCACGCAATTCTCCTGGCTCAGCCTCCTGAGTAGCTGGGATTATAGGCACGTGGCACCACACCCAGCTAATTTTTATACTTTTAGTAGGGATGGGGTTTCACCATGTTGGTCAGGCTGGTCTTGAACTCCTGACCTCAGGTGATCCATCCCCCTCGGCCTCCCAAAGTACTGGAATTACAGGTGTGAGCCACCACACCCAGCCCCAAATTTAAATTATTTAGACTATTTTAGTAGTGTGATTTCAGAGAAAGAAGACACTGGGCATTACAATCATCAAAAGAGCCTTCCTGAAGGGCTTTTGCATAGGCAGTCATACTCACTTGTGTTCTTGTATGTATAACCAACCATTGTTGAGTATTTGTGCAATATCTTTTGCCCACCATGTATGATTGCCATCCTTACATAATCAATATTGCCTAGTTCCATAAAGGAAATACTAATAGTGGGAAAACTATTTTGCTACTCACAAGCCATCGAATAGGAATCTGTAAAAATGTGGACCCACGTTCTGGTGATACTCCTTGATCCCTCAGATTGGTGATTGGGTGGTTTTCATAACCCACAAAGAACTTCATGTTCAACCAAAAGAGGTGCCTGCTTTTCTGGTAGAGAACCAGCTTCTCAGCCACTGCTCAGAAGTCCGTCTATTTACTGGACCAGAAGAAATGGGGAAAACCCACTTGACTACAATTTACAGAGTAGACTCAGTCTCTCTCCCTGAGGGTCTCTGGCCACCTGATCAAATGAGTAGACACTGGAACAGGAGTCTGGGAAACTCACCACACAGAGAAACTGATTTGAGATTTTATTCTTCCAGTGACACTGACTTTACCTGTCTACAGGAGCAAAACAAAGGAGCGGCATGGGCAGTCTTGTCATCTTCAAATAGAGTGTAAAGCTTACTCCATGGAACCAAAGCAGAAGGAAGTAGGGGTGTGGTGCTGGCCAAATCCTCCAGGATTTGCATTCCTAGCTGTCAGGTGGCTTTTATTTTTACTGTGTTGTTAATCTAACTAAATGGACAGTTCACCACCTTGGAGCTTATCAGAAATACAGAAACTTAGTCCAACCCAACTCTATTGAGATAGACTTTGTCTTTAACAAGATCCTGAGAGGGTTTGTATGTATGGACTGAAAGGGAGTATGTGGGTTATGAAGGTTTGAGAAGCCCTATAATAATAAACACCCAAGCCCATGTCTTCATGGAACTTAATTTCTAGTGGGGAATGCAAACAAGAATACAAACTACAAACAGTGGTCATAACCATGGCCAAAATCCATTGAGGAGTGATTATTACCAGATACTTTCCTAAGTATTGAATAGTATTAAACTTGTTTTCATGTGTTAACTCATTTAGTTCTCACAGTGAACTAATTGGATAGTACCATTAATGTCATTTTACAGGTAAACAAAAATGGAGGCACAGCAATTTTATTTTAGCCAAAAATCACAGTCAGTCAGTGATAATGCTGAGACTTGAACTGAGGATTGCTGGGGTTCAGAGCCACATCCTTAAGCATTGCATTCTACTGATAATTTCTAAGACTAAAACTCAGGCTTTCATATGAGAACACTGGAGGAGCAAGTAACTCAAGCTTTCCAGAAAAACGATGACTAACTAAGCGGAGGCACAAGAATGAGGGGAGAATGAGCCAAGGCAGTGGTGTCTATTCAGCAGGACCTGGGCCTTCCCTTTGTGCTACCAACTCAGCCTAACCAGCTCTGAAGCATGTCCCTTAGCTACACAAATGTCATTTCTTTTGCAGGTTCTCTTTGATCTGCCTTGCTTTACACTATGCTTGCCAGCAGGACTGTCTTTCTCTAGACCCGTCCCTCTGTTTTCTTCTGTCTCCTCAGAGATCCTTGCTCCCACCATTAGGAGAATGATTTAATAGCCCCTACACATGTTTCGTTCTCATCATTCCTGCAATATTTTATGCCTTTGAATAGGGGAACTCATCCTATTTAAATGGTTCTCCAACTAGGTACATTCCTTACTATGATAATGGAATATAACCTCCATCCTTTTAGGTTGGCATGTTTTCCTTCTAAAATCTGCCTTCACTGGAGTAATGAATAGCATGTTAAAAAGGAATAAGCAAGTTTAGTGATAGCTATCTCAGAAAAGGGGCCTTGGAATGAAGGAACAGAAAGGCAGAGCTGTTTGCATGGCTAAGGGCATGGCTCAGCCTGACTCAGAGCATGGCTCAGCCTGACTCAGAGCTCCATCCTTTATGCAATGGCTTTCCCTTTGACAAGCCCAACTTGCCCAGTTTTAGCAACTGATGTTTATCTTGCTTTAGAAATGAGTGATTCCTGAAGGCATGTGAGGATCACCCTTGAGATAATTCAGCTAAAATGGAAAGGCTTCATTGCTCTCAGTTTACCTTATCTACCTAGACCAGGGGAACTCTAAGCCATGCTCTGTCAATCCCCATCTCTCTCTTTCAATCAGTTAAATTTGGTTTAAGGCCCTTCAGAACTCAAGAAAAGTATACAGAACATATGATATTGTCAATTCCATGTCAGGCACCTAGTAAATGCTCAGTGAGTGAGTGAAAGCTAAGATTGTATTCACTGTTGCACAGTTAAGTAAAATAGAGTCAACTTTGGTTATTGGTGCTAGCATCTGAAAGAACAAACTGTCTTCAAATAATTTCTCTTTGGATTCATGTTGCAATATATTATTATTATTTCTCAACCATTGTTGTTGGTTCACATTCTGAATAAAAATTGCATTCTCAGAGCATAGACCTATATCCAGTATATAAAACATAATACTATTACTTAAAAATAAAGAAATATATGCAACATATATTAGCAATTTATTTTTTAATAAATGAAATATAAAAATATTTATAGTAAGGTAGTGAAATTACAGGTTACTTATCAATATACCTGCTTTATGCTTTTTATTTCATGTGCTTTACACTTTTTTATACTTTCCAAATTTTACTTTATATATTCTTTTTAAACAAAGTATAAGATTTAAAATTATAGAATAAATATTTTTACCCCAGAGAAGCTTCATGCAGATAAGAAAGATATGTTTATGAATAATCTCACAGTAAGAGAACCTTTATCTCAAATGAAATTTAGTGATATTGACATTGTCTAACACCAATATTCTGTTTGAAGCGTGCTTCTGTCATAGGTTATACATTTTTAAGGGAGGATGGGTTGTAAAATTTCCAGTTCTTGCAGATCAACAATGTTTTTTTCCCCTCACTTTGTGGAAACCTCTTATCCACAGGGAGGATTAGAGAATCACATAATCTTGGAGTTAGAAAGTGTTTGAGATCATCTTTCTTATGATCAGTTTTATTGTCAGAAATTCATTTTTCCGGGCTTCTCATTCTTTATCTGAAATTGTCGCAATGCCTGGCACAGTGGGTACATAAAAGCCACTCAGTAAATACAGCTGGATGAGTCAAGGGATCTTTTTCCTTTAATAGCATGTATCTATAGGGTACTATTATAATGTTCTCTGAATATGTTGAAATCTGCTTTTCCCAAATATAGAGCACAAGTCTGTCTTCTTCTTTTGTTTCTTTCCCGCCCTTTTATGGCGCTTTCTCAGAATATCATACTCACCTCTGAATCACCAGCTGGTGCTTCCTTGTTAGTCAAAATTAAAAAGGAAGTGCCAGTTACTTCATTTATTTTATCAGATAATTTATACAGCAAATGCCCCACTATGTCTGGCATTTTTTAATGGATAAGAGATAAGGCTAAGTAATAAGACTGAGATACAGGCTAAAGATATATTAGTGTGTGTGTGTGTGTGTGTGTACGTATATGTATGTGTGTGTATGTGTATATATATGTATGTATATGTGTAGACATATATAAATCATTAGCATATAGGTGGTAATTGAATCTACATTGTTTTAAAAATTTTATTTTTGTTTTAATATGGCAAGAACACTTAACATGGGATCTACCTTTTCACTTAATATTAAGTTAGAGTATAATATTGTTAACTATAGGCACAATGCCGTATAGCAGCCCTCTAGATCTTATTTATGGTGGATTACTGAAATTTTAGACCCAATGATTAGCAACTCCTCCTTGCTCTCTCCCCACAGTCCCTGGCAACCACTATTCTGTTCTCTGTTTCAATGAGTTTGACTATTTTACATACAGCATTTCAATAGAAACATGCAGCAAATTTGGTACGATCAGAAAGAAACGATAACCAAGAAAACACAACACTAGAAAAGTTAAAATATCAGAAACATGCATTTTCTATAACACTTGTTTATTTTTAACTGTGGAGATAAGAATTAAGAGGAATGTGTCACCTTTTCTAATTTTCTACTTTAAACAAGCAATGTAGTCTTGTTGCTCTTTGTTTTTTTTTTAACTTTTAAAATGTTTGAATGTTTTTTCTGTGTGTTATTATAGGTCCCTCCAGGACAAAGTCTTGTGATTTATTGTAATTTGTACAATTTTCAATATATTATCATACCTACAACAGGCACCTAGCAACAGTTGCTGGTTGAATAAATACGTAAATTCTATATGATATTTCAAGATTCCTAGCAAATCTGGAACACTATTCCTAACCAAATTTGTCCTTACCTGTATCTTATGTCTGTATGAGATGTGTGGGTGAACAGGTATTTTTCTTACATATTTTTAAAATCAAAACTCTAAAAGTGAGTTATCTACCTAATTGGCTGCCAATGGCTCCACCTCCAAGGTGATGCCATGGGAGTGGTTGAATATTATTACTGAAGGTAAATAAAAACATTACAAGGATTTTATGTAGTTGAAGAACCTTAGCAGTATATAATTTAGTCCGTTATTAGTGGGTTGGAAGTTCAAAGATGAAAACATCATTATTGTAAAAGTCCAAATATTCAATAAACAAAGGACACTTAGAAAAGATGGATCCAATGGTTCTAAGTGAAATACAGCATTGGAAGAAATAAATGGATCTTCAAAAAATAAGCAAGTTTAAAAGACAGAATAAATTGTATTTATCTTAGACTAACAACCATTTATATATTTATCAAAACATGCATGCAAACAAACAAACAAACTTCTTTAGGCATATTTTGGAGTGTGATACCATTTAGTTTTGCCTGTAGGTGATGGCACTGATTAGTGCCCTTTTGTCTCTCCAGATGTAGAGAAATCGTTTTAATATTTTCACTTTCATGTAAAGTGAGTAGCATTTAGTGCTATTAAATACTTTAAAAATAAAGGGTAAACATATATCTAAAGGAAGTGGTTTTGAACTAGCCCTATCAAAGGAGCTGTAGCATTTAGAAATATTTCATCTCCCTTTCCTTTTATTATTAATAATATCTTCTGTATACATTATTTTTCTAAACCCCATCAAATGTTTTCAAAGTACAAAATTTCTAGCTCCAAAGTCTTTTGAGAGTTACTATTATATTCATTTTATATCAGCCAACTAGTAGCTGCTGGAAATGAAGGGAATAAAAACATCTATCATTTCAGAATGTCATGGAATAGGACTGGATGCCAAGTGGCTGAAGTCCCCCACCACTACTGCAGGGTGTGGTACCACCTTATTCATGTCCTTTCAAAAGTAACAAAGAAGCCCCACACAAAGGTTTAAGCTTAATTTAGACATGGGGATATGTCTGGGTAGAGAGATTCATCTTCAAAACCAACCCTTTAATCTTCTAATTCAACCAATGCTTGCTGAATGTTACACTTATTCATGAGTTTCTACTGTGCTAACTTCCTGTTTGGTGTAGTGACAGAGGGTAAATGACAAATACAGATTTCATCTACTCAACGAATATGAACAAATAATTAAGAATGTAGTACAGAGATGAACCACATAGGATGTTTCATATATATTTTAAAATAAGATCAAATGCATTTAAATCTAAATACTCAAAGAATAGTCTTGCCCCTCTCTAAGGAGAGGACAATGTAGAATCTGTGCCCTAAAAAGTAGGTTATTGTCTAATGAACGATGCTGTATGTTCACCAGTATCTTTGCCCATGTAAGTGTAATAAAACCATCAAATGATTAGATAAAGGGGGAAAAATAGAGACATTAATTTCCTCCCAGATGATAAACTGTACCATAAAGGAGAACCCACAGAAAGAAGAAGGAGGAGGAGGAGGAGGAAGAAGAAGAAAAGGAGGAGGAGGAGGAGAAGGAAGAGGACTAGGAGGAAAAGGAGGAAGAGAAGAAGAAGGAGAGCTGCTTTTATGTTAGCATTAACTAAATTTTACAATCACATCTCTCTGACTCTTCTTCCTCCTATGTCAGGTTTTATTTCATTCTTCTCCAAATTCAGTAAATACTCATTGCCCACTGTGGGTTAATCAACATTTCTAAAGTGTACTTTGAAGGCCCTGGGGTCTTCTTTCAGGGATTCCATAAGGTCCTCTCCTCCTAAAATACTTGTCTATATGAGGACCTATTTTCTTTGTATACTTCAGATAAAACAACATATATCCGATTGAATGTAAAAGCAAATTTAAGAGTCCAGGTATCTTCTATTAAGCCTGGCATAAAAAAATTTATAAAAATATAAAGCAATGCCAGTCTTTCCGCCAAAACAGTTTTTGTCTTGGAAAATACTTATTTTTCATAAAAAATAGATTAGCACAAAAAAATTAAGAAATGATAAGACCAAGTGTGCATTGCAGACTCAAGCACACATTTATTAAAAAAATTTACAGGTATTCTGTTTTCTTCAATATATATATCTGGGTGAGGATTTCTCTTAAATCTACATGCTGTAAATATTCAGTCTGGAAATATTGAAATCCAAATTGGGCAATAAATATCATGAGGTAAAGGTGGCTTAGAGTTAATTCTAGAGAAAATTTTTCTGGAATTCAGCATCAGCACCAGCAGAGCATAGAACCCAATACAGTTGCATAGGCTTACTCTGAGCTAATTTGGGACAATAGTTCCTGATATGATAACATAATTCTTGTGTCTATCAGGAAGGTCTTCAGAGATAGCAGAAGAGCCCTGAGGCAGGCAATAGTCCAGCGTTGCTTGATCATTTTATCAAAGACAGCTAAAAGTAGCTGTGAACCTCTGGGAATAAGTATGTGTAGTTTTACAGAGTTCTGTTCTTGTCATCTGAGATCAATAGGATTGGAAGATGTCTTGAAATAAGGGTTTTCCTTGATCCATGTGTTTGAAGCAAACTCAGGGCACCAAGGGATGGCTGGTGTCTGATATGGTTTGGCTGTGTCCCCATCCAAATCTTACCTTGAATTATAATAATCCCCATGTGCCAAGAGTGGAGCCAGGTGGAGATAATTGAATCATGGGGGCAGTTTTCGCTATAGTGTTCTCATGGTAATGAATAAGTCTCATGAGATCTGATGGTTTTATAAATGGGAGTTCCCCTGCACAAGCTCTCTTTGACTGCCACCATGTAAGACATGACTTTGCTCCTCACTCGCCTTCTGCCATGATTGTGAGGCCTCCCCAGCCATGTGGAACTGTGAGTCAATTAAACCTCTTTTCTTTGTAAATTACCCCTTCTCAGATATGTCTTTATTAGCAGCATGAGAACAGACTAATACAGTGGCCAATACATTTGTGCATACCTCCAGCAGTAATATCTCAAGTGTACGTTGGCTCAGACACTTTGGAGAATCAAGAAGCTCAATCATATAGATTATCTAAAATAAGTGTCACTTATCCCTGAGCCTGAATTTTGTGAATGTTGGCTCTTTTGTCCCATGATCCTCTTCTATATAAAACAACCCAAGTATCTGTCCAAAATTTGTTTGAAATTTTCTTGACTTCTCATTTGGCCAGTAGTAGTCAATCATTTCAAGGGTATTCACTTGTCTTTCCTGAGAGGGCTGCTATCAGTGTTCTGGCCTACAATGAACTTCTCTGATTTCCTCATGATTATAAAGAATAAGAAAGTAAAATTGCCTTCTACCTGCTGCATCCATATTTCCATTTGGTGTGGGTCTTGAGGTGACCTCAGTCTCACTCGAGCTACACTACACAAGAGGAAGTCTTCATCCTCAGGCTGATGACCATCTTCTTGATACCCTCAATTGCTGTTCCTTCTATCTGAAACATTCTCTCACTTATTCAGTTGGCAAATTCCTGTATATCTTCTAGTTGTCCACTCAGACAAAATCTCATTTTTGATCCTCTCTAGAATAGGCAATTTACTCCTGTTCTTTCTTCTATATGAAGCCCCTGTCATGGCATTATCATATTTTACTATGACTGATAATTTAATCAATTTATTTCCCTTCTAGCCTTTAAGCTCTTGAAGGTAAACACGTGTCTATGTTACCAGTCCCTGGGCCCCTAGTGCTTAGTCTTTAACGCTTAGTAGATAATCAACCAATACTTACTCAGCAAATGATTGTATGGTTGGATGGATGAGCAGTTGTTAACCCAAGCTACATTCACTAAGCAGAGTATGAACAAGGAAGAAAGTAATGCCTCAGTTTGTGACCCAGATTTTACAATGTATACTAATGAAATTGCTATTAGTATACAATGTTTACTAGCTCTTTGACTTTCTGGATACTGGAAACTTTTGGACACTTGACTTTATTTGTCTTGGCTATTTATCTTGGACTCAACAGTCTGTGTCTACCCAGATCCTATTGATCAGTGGAAATCTCCATTATGATCACTCTTAGATTTTCCTAGTCCTATTGCCCCATATGTCTTAATGGGATAATATAGGCATTTTAAAATAAAACCTAAGAATTATTCTCAAAAATATAAACTCTGTGCTCTTCTGTTTTCACAAATTAAAGCATCTCTGCTTTTAACTGTTCTGTAGGTTTTATTCAGCATATTTTTTTCAATTATCTATAAGGTACTGTCAAAATATTAAGAACATATGATCCTGACCCAACAAGACTTATGTAATGCCCAAGAAATAGCAAACATAGATAATATAAATGCTTACTAGTTGTTTCTAGGGGTTTTTAAAAAAATCTTATTTCTAAAGTTGTATATAATGAAATTCTGAAACTATTTGACTTATGTACAAATCTAAATAGTAGGGACAAATCCTTTATTCCATGTAGGTAAGAAATAAGTAAATGGTTTTGTTTGTTTGTTTTAAGACTGGGTCTCACTCTGTAGCCCAGGCTAAAGTGCAGCAGCACAGTCTTGGCTCACTGAAACCTATGCCTCCTGGGTTCAGGCGATTCTCCTGCCTCTGCCTCCCAAGTAGCTGGGACAACAGGTGCCTGCCACCACGCCTGGCTAATTTTTGTATTTTTAGTGGAGACGGAGGTTTCACCATATTACCCAGGATGGTTTCGAACTCCTGACCTTGTGATCTGCCTTCTTCAGCCTCCCAAAGTGCTGGGATTACAGGCGTGAGCCACTGCACCCGGCCAAATTTTTTTAATCTAATGTGTAGAAATCTGAATTCTATATCATAAAACAAACTAAGTAAAACCAGAGATTAATATTATTTAAACTAACCCTGGAGTTATATGCTGTTTCGTATCCTTTTTTTTTGGAGTCTCTAAACATTTTAAACTTTTCTGGTACAGATTTGGGTGAGGTGTCTTTCTCCCTAAGTATAAACTTTAACTTTATCCAGCCATCTATCTATCTTTATATTCTTTTATCTGGCACTGACACATTCCATAAAAGGCTTTAGGAGCAAATATGTTTTTGGTATTGAAAATAGACTTATTTATTAATTCATAAATATTTTGTGCACCTTCTATGTTTCTGGCACTGCACTAAACACTAGACATATAGTAATAAACAAACAAGAAATAACCTTATGGAATGCATAGAAAACATCTGAGCAGTTATCCTTACAATTGGAAAAACTCACTTGGCCTGGGAAAACAAATCTGTAAATGAATCTTAGAATATGTTTTAGCTATCAGTATTAGAGCAAAGTTCAATGGCAGTGTGAAATCAGATTTAGCTAACTTTACCTGGAAGTTCAGGGAATATGGAATGGCTAGGGATGAGACTATAAATAAAAAATTTTGGAGACCAGGGTTAGAAAATATTTTAACTGGTAAACTACTTAGAAGATAAAAGTAAAATTCTTTGTTGGTGCAAACGAAGTGCTTCAGAATTCTCCCAACTTTTATTTTCAGTATCTTCTTTCATACTTCACTTTCCTGGTTGTACCTAACAAATTATACAAATTATTTTAAATTATGATGAGTAATATTTTAATAACAAAATCTAGTATTTAATCAAAATTTGCCATTGTTTAGAAACTGTTATGAGCTGTTAGCTTGTATTGACATAGTACACTCATTCTAGGAGAGAATTACATTTAACTAATTTCGATCTGACATATGTACAAATTGAGTAGAACAGGAGTTACGTTACATGTTTAGGGTCAGATAATTAGTAACTATTGAATACAGAACTTGCATATAGAAAATTTATTTCTAAAGCTCATGCCAGCATACTTTCCACTGGGAACTAATCATTTTCAGTGTTGATGTTTCAAATAATTGGACTTTCATCTTCAATTAGAAAATAGGTAACAAGTAATCATCTTTAGAGGCAGAGTTCTACCAAATGCTATGGGACATATATGTGAACATTATCATCCTGGGTATCTCAGTGGAAATATAATTAACTTCTAACGCTCAATATGCTACTGAAAGCTCATGGAAATTATTGGATTCAAAAGTGAAATTTTTTAAAAATGTACATCCAATGGAAATGTAGCATCCATTGGAAATCACTGTTGTGGTTTTGTAATTTTGTAGTGAGACCGAGTTTGAAAACTACATGGAGAGCAGATATTATTATTTCATATATGGTATATGTATTAGTCAGGGTTCCATAGAGAGAACTAATAAGATATATGTATATATATCCTATTATAATAAGATATAATAATAATATGTATTTTATTATAATAGGATATATATACATATATCTTATGAGTGTACTATGTCAATACAAGCCAACAGCTCATAACAGTTTCTAAACAACGGCAAATTTTGATTAAATACTAGATTTTATGTTATTAAAATATTAATCATCATAATTTAAAATAATTTGTATAATTTGTTAGGTACAACCAGGAAAGTGAAGTATGAAAGAAGATACTGAAAATAAAAGTTGGCAGAATTCTGAAGCACTATGGGATGCATGTATATCCTATATATATGTATTAGTTTATTAAGTAATAATATTAAGGGGAGTTTAATAAGTATTAACTTACACAATCACAAGGTCCCACAATAGGCTGTCTGCAAGTTGAGGAGCAAGGAGAGCCAGTCAGAGTCTTAAAACTGAAGAACTTGGAGTCCGAAGTTTGAGGGCAAGAAGCATCCAGCATGGGAGAAAGATGTAGGCTGGGAGACTAGGCCAATCTTGCCTTTTTACGTTTTTCTGCCTGCTTTATATTCACTGGCAGCTGATAGATTGTGGCCACCAGATTAAGGGTGGGTCTGCCTTCCCCAGCCCACTGACTCAAATGTTAATCCCCTTTGGCAACACCCTCACAGACACACCCAGGATCAATACTTTGCATCCTTCAATCCAATCAAGTTGACACTCAGTATTAACAATCAGAAGTCCAGCCCTTGTCAACTTGAACCCATACACATATCCTGAGATAATACATATCCTGAGGTACTACATAATCTTCAAATAAAGACAATAATAAGGTCATTATTACGCCTAACAAAATACAACTATACAACTGGAAATGCACCAATCCCAAACCCAAATGCTATTACATAAAGTTAACAATACTTAAATGCCGATATGAAGTCAATAAATCTTATGTCACATGATAAAGGAAAAGGAAATAAAATGAAGATATTTTCTTAGTACAAGTGCATACATGCACAAACATGTTTTTAATGAAAGAAGGAGGAAATACTAATGACAGTTACAGTCCTCATTTCTGCAGCTGGTCACCTGGTCATAGCTGGTATTGATGACTACCTTCTTCTACTACCCATTCTGTATTGCCTTTGCCTTCAGCAAGCACCTCAGCAGGTCCTGTTTTTTTTTTCCCTGGTGGAGTGACCCAAACCTTCATTCCTGAGGGGTCTGGACAAGTTGTAGTCCTGCCTGGATTAGGCTGTTGTAGTTTCTCATTGACCCTAGTCACAGGACATGGTAATACTAAGAGACAACCAATGGATCTCCTGTATTCCATGCATACTCTTCCTTACCTCCCTTATGGGGTAGTAGACTGATTTCATCTTGATAGTCCAGGTCAATCGCCCCAGCCAACACTGTAATTCCCTTCTTAGCCTGTTGACTTAAAGGTAAGAGGAACCCAAAGTGTCAGGTGGCAATCTTAACTTCCAGTTTAAAGGAAACGTTGTTGTGTCTCCTGGTGGCAGCATTCCTTCCTCTGGGACTAAGACCTCCGGGCCAGCAGAACAGAATGTCGCGGGTACAGGAAGCAGAAATTTTGCTAGTAGATCACTAGGGGTGATGGTGAGTGGTGCCACTTCCACTTCCACCCCTGATTTCTGGACTCATGAATCCTGGCTATGGGAGAAACAGTACCATATACTGGATGCTGATTCAGAGCATACATGGCCTTCTGGAGAACTTTGTCCCAGCCTTGCAAAGTATTGTCACCTAGTTGGCGTTGTAATTATGAATTCAAAAGGTCATTCCACCATTCTATCAATCCAGCTACTTCAGGATGATGGAGAACATGGTAAAACCAGTTAATTCCATGAGCATGAGCCCACTGCCACATTTCTTTAGCCATTAAGTGAGTGAGTTGGTCAAGGGCAATGCTGTGTGGAATACCATGATGGTGGATAAGGCATTCCGTGAGTCCATGGATGATAGTCTTGGCAGAGGGATTGTGTGAAGAATAGGCAAACCCATATCCAGAGTAAGTATCTATTCCAATGAGGACAAACCTCTGCCCTTTCCATGATGGAAGAGGTCCAATATAATCAACTTGCCACCAAGTAGCTGGCTGATCACCCTGAGGAATAGTGCCATATCGAGGGCTCAGTGTTGGTCTCTGCTGCTGGCAAGTTGGGCACTCAGCAGTGGTCATAGCCTGGTCTGCCTTGGTGAGTGGAAGCCCATGTTGCTGAGCCCATGGATAACCTCCATCCCTGCCACCATGGCCACTTTGCTCATTGGCCCATTGGGCAATGACTGGGGTGGCTGGGGAAAGAGGCTGAGTGGTATCCACAGAACGAGTCATCCTATCCAGTTGATTATTAAAATCCTCCTGTGCTGAGGTCACCCACTGATGAGCACTCACATGGGATACAAGTATCTTAACAGTTTTGGACCACTCAGAGAGGTCCATCCACATACCTCTTCCCCAAATTTCTTTGTCACCAATTTTCCAACCATGCTTCTTCCAAGTCCCTGAACATCCAGATAAACCATTGGCTACAGCCCAAGAATCAGTACATAATCACATATCTGGCCATTTCTCCTTCCATGCAAAGTGCACAACCAGGTGCACTGCTCAAAGTTCTGTCCAGTGGGAAGATCTCCTTTCACCACTGTCCTTCAGGGATGTCCTAGAAGGGGCTGTAGTGCTATAGCTGTCCACTTGCAGATGGTGCCTGCATATCTTAAAGAACAATCTGTGAGCCAGGCTCTTGTCTTCTCTTCCTCTGTCAACTGATCATAGGGAACTCCCCATAAGGCCATAGGTGCAGGCTGGGGAAGAGAAGGCAGGGCAGCAAAAGTGGAGACATGGGCATTTGAACTACTTTCTCATGTAACTTACTTGTGTCTTCAGAACTTGCTCAAGCCCGATCACATATATACCACTTCCGTTTGATGACGGAATGCTGCTGTGCATGATCCACTTTATGGCTAAATGGGTCAGAAAGTACCCAGTTCATGATAGGCAGTTCA
This sequence comes from Pan troglodytes, assembly GCF_028858775.2. NCBI lineage: Eukaryota > Metazoa > Chordata > Mammalia > Primates > Hominidae > Pan > Pan troglodytes. The sequence goes on from NC_072406.2 coordinate 117,523,248, forward strand.
GGTCATATGGTAACTTGATGACCCATAGTCAAACTTTCAGTTTCCACCAAAGCCCAGTAACAGGCCAAGAGCTGTATCTCAAAAGAGAGTAGTTATCTGCAGAAGATGTCAGGGCCTTGCTCCAAAATCCTAAAGGCCTCCACTGTGATTCACCTGTAGCGGCCTGCCAAAGGCTCCAATCAGCATTCCCATCTGCCAGTGACACCTCAAGCACCATTGGACCTGCTGGGTCCTGTGACCTAAGCAGCAGAGCAGCTTGCACATCTGGACCTGTTGCAGAGCCTTCTCCTGTTCTGGACCCCACTCAAAACTGGCAGCCTTTTGGGCCACTTGATAAATGGGCCAGAGTAACACACCCAAATATGTTGCCTCCAAAATCCAAATAGGCCACTAGGCATTGTGCCTCTTTCTTGATATCTTGTGGAAGCAAAAAACAATCAAGGTCTCTCTGAATAAGATTATGACACAAAGCCGGAGAGTTGATATTCTTCTGAAGTAGGACAGTAAAGACACATTGCTGGTCTTGCCAGCTGAAGGCAAATTGCTTTTGGTGGGCCTTATGGACAGGAATGGAGAAAAAGGCATTTGCCAAGTCAATGGCTACATACCAGGTACCAGGAGATGTGTTAATTTGCTCAAGCCATTAAACCACATCTGGTACAGCAGCTGCAACTAGAGTCACCACTTGGTTAAGTTTATGATAATCCACTGTCGTTTTTCAAGATCCATCTGTCTTCTGAACAGGCCCAATGTGAGAGTTGAATGGGGATGTGGTAGGAATCATCACCCCTGCGTCTTTCATGTCCTTGATGGTGGCACTAATCTCCATAATCCCACCAGGGATGCGATAATGTTTTTGATTTACTATTTTTCTAGGTAGAGGCAGCTCTGATGGCTTCCATTTGGCCTTTTCCACCATAATAGCCCTCAGCCTACCAGTCAGGGAGCCAATGTGGGGGTTCTGCCAGATACTATGTATGTCTATGCCAATTATGCATTCTGGCACTGGGGAAATGACCATAGGAAGAATCCAGGTACCCACTGGACCCACTTTTAGTCAGGCCTGAGCTAAAACTTCATTAACTACCTGACCTTCATAAGCCCCTACTTTAACTGGAAAACCACTATGATCTTTTGGGTCCCCTGGAATCAACATCAACTCAGAGCCAGGGTCCAGTAGTCCCTGAAATGTCTGATCATTTCCCTTTCTCCAATGTACAGTTACCCTGGTAAAAGGCCAGGAGTCTCCTTTGGGAAGGATGGGGGAAAGATCCACTACGTAAATTATTAGTAATGTAGTGGGGTCCTTCCTCAAAAGGACCTGGCCTCCCCTTCATTCAGGGGGTTCTGGGTCTGTAAACTGGCTCAAGCCTGGAAATTGATTGAGAGGGCTGTGATTCTCTGTTTTTATACTTCAAGTTAGACTTTTGTCCATTCAACCTAGAAGTTTCCTCCTTATATAAATTAAGTAGGAATGCAGTAGGCTTCCTATCAATTTCATTTCTAGGAACACTGTGATTAATTAGCCAGTGCCAGAGCTCTACATGTGTCAGACTATTCTGATTGCTGCTTTATCTCTGCTGTTCATTACAGTAGCGATGTCCACCTTGCCTTTGACAGTTGAGTGCTACCACTTGGCCCCTGCCACCTGGGGATCAAATTATTCCCATTGTATTTAATTTTGTAGTTGAGTGACTACTGTTCCCACTGTTAGATCTGACATACAGAGAAGAGAAATTACAGGGCTCTTCAAAGATGCAGGTGCTGCCCTCACAAATCTATTTCACAAGCCATTGGTCAAGGGTATATCTTCTGAACCTTCCCAGCTGAGATGAGCAGGTCTAAAGTGACTCATCCACTCCACCACCCCAATCTCGTTAAGCCTTTGGATCCCTTCCTCTACATTAAACCAAGGGAGATCAGGCATTTCCAGCTCACTCATGGTGGGCCATCTTTTAATCCATATTTCAGCTAACTAAGCAAATAAACTATTAGAACCTTTTTCCAGCTCACTCATGGTGGGCCATCTTTTAATCCATATTTCAGCTAACTAAGCAAATAAACTATTAGAACCTTTTATAACTCCCCAGCGTTATCTGCAAAGTCCCTACTTAGTGGGCCCAAATCAATAAATTCAGCCTGATTCAACTCTGTGTTCCTTCCACCATTATCCCATTCTCTTAACATCCATTTCCATGCCTGTTCTCCAGATTTCTGTTTCTATACATTAGAGAACTCAAGCAGTTCTTTTTGAGTGTAGCACACCTCCTCATGGGTCACCCTCCCAACCTCATCTCTAGGGGCCCGCCGGGACTTTAGTCTAGTTATAGGTCTAGAAGCAAACAGGGGTGTTGGGGGTGGCTCCTGAGGAGAATCAACATTATTTTGCCTGGAAACTGCCTTGGGAGGGGCCATCACTGTTGCCTCAGGCAGCACAGAGTTTATCTCCTCATACAAAGGTGGAAAAGCTGATGACAGCATGGGTCAGGGAGGGGATGTTGCCACTACTGGGGATGGGGAAGCTGTTTCTTCTGGCAAAAAAGGTTCATCAGAGTTTGCAAACTCCGTGTCTCCAGCTTCATCAGGTTCGTCCCACACATCCCCATTCCCAGTTGCAGGGTCCCATTCTTTTTTTTTTTTTTTTTTTTTTTTTTGAGATGGAGTTTTGCTCTTGTTGCCCAGGCTGGAGTGCAATGGCATTTGCTGAATTGCCTCAGCCTCCTGAGTAGCTGGGATTAGAAGCATGAGTCACCAAGCCCAGCTAATTTTGTATTTTTAATAAAGATGGAGTTTCTCCATGTTGGTCAGGCTGGTCTCTAACTCCTGACCTCAGGTCCGCCCGCTTCGGCCTCCCAAAGTGCTGGGATTACAGGCATGAGCCACCATGCCCAGCCCCATTCTTTTCCAATCAATGCCCTCGTTTTAACAGGAGACACCTGGCGAGGCCTGTGCAAGCACCTTTTGTTGCAGGTCAGCCAATCGCATGATAAGAGCTTGTGTTTGTTTTTCCACAATTTCAGCTCTTTCTCTACTGGAGATAAAACTCTCACTCAGGGCAATCTTAGCAGATTTGAGGCTCAGTGTCTGCTTCTGAAGCTGGGAGACAGAATCCCTGAGTTCATCATTTTCTTTCATCACTTTGTCCACTGAACTTAGGAGCAACCAACCAGCTTCATTATGTTCGTTGGTTCTCTACGTATGGTCAAAGGTATTATGTATAGAGTCACTAAACTCCTTGCTTCTCATGAGCAGTGTATCAGGAGTGTCAAATGGAATTATTTTGCATAACTCTTTAAACAGTTTATGCCAAGGATGATCAGTGTTCTCCATACTATTAGAAGTAGAGTCTTCAGCATTTTTGGGTCTTGTATTAAGCAGCCAACTCCAGAAAGCCCAAAACCAATGAAAGAACTCCATCCTTAATATTCTGTTCCTCTAGAACCACTCCTGGTACCAAAATCTGTATTAGTCAGGGTTCCCTAGAGGGACAGGACTAATAGGATGTGTATATTTCTCATTGGTCTTTTTCGATTTGTGTATCATTGCACCAATACCTTGCTATCTATTGCAGAAGTTTAAAGTCTAAGATTTTGTTGTTTCTCTTCAAGATTTTCTTGGCTATTATGAATTCTTGTGATTTCCATATAAAAGTGAGAATTAGGTTTTGAATTTCTACAAGGAAATTCTCTTGGAATTTTGGTCTAATTTTGTATTTAATCTATAGATCAATCTGGAAATAAAAACAATTTGCTGGTAGTGTGTCTTCTGATTCATAAACATAGCTACCAGGATTTTAGGTCTTTAATTTCTCTCAATAATACTTCATAGATTTCTGTTCAGAGGTCTTCATTTCCTTATGTTAGATTTATTCTGAGTAATTAGATGATTTATGCCATTGTGTGCAGTATCATTTTTTAAAGATTTCATATTCTGATATCATATTGCTATTACATAGAAATGCAATTGATACTTGTAAAATAATCTTGATTCCAACAAAAGTATTGGCAAATTATTTTATTATTTCTAGTAGTTTATCTATGGATTCATGTGAATTTTAACATACACAATTATATCTATGAATAATGAGAAATGTATATCTTCATTTCCAATCTCTATATAATTTATTTCTTTTATATATGTGAATTATCATTTATATGTATATATATGTTTCACATATAGAAATCTCTAATTCCATATTACTTTATTTTAAATATACATTTTTAGGTTAAGGAAATATCCTTGTATTCCTACTTTGCTGAGAGTTTTTTTTATCGTCAGTGGGGGTTGAATTTTGTCAAATATTTTATTCTGCATATATTGAAATGTTCGTATGATTTTTCTCCTTTCTTATCTTATTGTGATGAATTACATTGGTGGATTATTGAATGTTGACATAAATTTGCATTCCTTAGGTAAGACCCACCATTTTGTGATTTAGTATATTTTTTGTGTATTATGAGATTTGATTTGCTAATATTTTATTAAGGTTTTGTTTCTTGTAAGATTTTCTCTATCAGAGTTATGCTTGCTTTATTCAACAAGTTGGAAAATATCACCTCCTTAACCCAGAAAAATTCCCTTGTAAGAGAATTGTTAGGCAGAAAGAATTGTTTTTACATCTGGGAATCTTTCAGATTCAAATTATCCAGGCTAAAACACGTCCTTCAAAAGTTGGTTATACACTTGCTTTTCTCCTGTTCCTCCCCGACCCTGTCCTAGGAAGGGTTCATCATGACAAAGCCTAGCTTTTTAGATTCCTTTTGTCCTCAGATCTTTAATGTCTTTAAAGAAAATAGTGCATTATTTGTTTTATTTAACTGATTTCTCAACAGTTTGATGGATATGAGTGTTTTTATGTCTTTCTGTTATTAATTATGATTAATATTACTTCTTAATCAGAAGTTGAACTTTCCTTGAATTCTTAGTTTGAGTTATACTTTTTGGGTTCCTTTTGAGGGGCTCTTGTAGTTGCCAGTTCTTCACCAAAATTCTTTCCATCTTGTCATTTTATTTATTGAATGTATTAATCACAGTTATTTGAAAATAATTAGGCAACTCCGATACCTGGATCTCCTCCAACTCTATTCTACTGTCTGGTTTTTCACTTGCACTTGGTCAATTGTGTTCATTTACATGCTTGCTGTGGCAATTATTGGTCTATAATTTCTCAGTCTCAATCCCATAATTCTATACTTTGCCCTAAGGGTGAGAATCTGCAAAATCATTTCTAATTTGCCACTGGCTTCCTGTTAGGATCTGCTAATAAAGAACACGTGAGGGAGACTGGAAGGTTGGAGAAGGCAGAAAGGATGTTCTCTTCGTTTTCTTCATGTTCCTATCAGTATTATCTTAACAGTGTTATTTTCACTCCAGGGCAAGTGTTCATTTAAGTAGCAGCAACGGATTCCAGTTTTCAGTTTTTCAGACAGACACAGAATCATCCCTATTGAGGCTGCTCAGCATTATATCCTGGAGAAATCTGGGTTTCAACCCCTCAAGAATCCTCTTTCAAGCTCAGTGATACCAGCAGCTAAGCAGCAAACACCTCTTAACGTCTCCATATTTATCTCTGAGGGTCCTGTCTTCCAACCTCTGCTTTAATATTTCTGACCTCTTTCCCTTCCTCCACCAGTTGTAAGTGAATAAGTTGCTTCTGCATTTGCTAACTTTGTGATGCTTCAGTGTTCTTTTCTTTTTTGCCCTTCTATTTTCTTTTCCTTCTTTTTTTCTTTTTTCTTCTTTTTTCTTTTTTCTTTTTTTTTTTTTTTGAGACCGAGTCTCGCTCTGTCACTGAGGCTGGAGTGCAGTGGTGCAATCTCAGCTCTCTGCAACCTCTGCCTCCTGGGTTCAAGCGATTCTCCTGCCTCAGCCTCTTAAGTAGCTGGGACTACAGGCACCCACTACCATGCCTGGCTAATTTTTGTATTTTTAGTAGAGACAGGGTTTCACCATATTGGCCAGGCTGGTCTCAAACTCCTGACCTCGTGATCTGCCCACCTCGGCCTCCCAAAGTGCCGGGATTTCAGGTGTGAGTCACTGCACCTGGCCGTTTCTTCAATTTTCATTGAAATATTATTTATATTAAATTATTTCTACTGAAATACATTGCTTGGTTTTGTTTCCTAACCGGACCCTGACTGATACACTTTGTTACTTTTTTAATGAATGCTAGACATTCTGCATTGCATAGTTTAGAGATAAAAGTGCAAGCAGGACTTTTGGAATGGGTAGTACTTTAATCCCATCGTGATTTGAGCTGTTTCAAAGCTAAATTTGACTCCTTGTAGAACCTACTCTGTATCTGGTTAATACTTATTTTTACAACGCAATCCTTCTGGGCCCCAATTAAATCTTATTTGTAAGCAAAGACTCCTCCTTTTTGACAGCTCCTGAACTCCATTTTCACCCCCAGACCTGTAAGAATGCCAATACTCTCAGCTTCCGCTTTATGCTTAGATTTGTAGCCTCTCAGCTGCTGTTTTAAAATCAGCAACTGCCTCAAGGAGAAATGCAGTGCCAACTGTTAGGCTCATCATTTTAGGCTTCCCTGCTTTCTGGAGTGTTGGCCCTAAAAATTCTCACTTCCTTTTTAGCTCTCCTATGGCTTCAGAAAGAGTTTTAGAGAATTTTGTCCAAGTCATTCAGTTTTTCTCAGTGGGAAGTTTAGACAAGCTGACAACCCTGTCCGCTTTCTAATGCCAAGGGGAAATTTAACAAGTCCTATTTTTTTTCAACTGTTCCCTCCCACCACCTTTAATACCACGATTCCCTAACAATGCTATCAGGTGAAATCAGGAGACTCATTCTCAGACTCCATCATGACTTCCTGCTCTATCATTTTCAATTATATTCTCTTTAAAGAATGTGAATGAAAACTTTCATCTAGATATCAAACTCTCTTAAAGTTGGACTGTTAGAAAGCAAGTTGATTAAGAACTCACGTTGCCACTACTCTTGCATCAAGGGAGAGATCAAGCAGTGACATCAGAGGCAAAAGTCTTCTTTGTTTGTTATTACATGGAATGTCATAAATTACAGATTTGCAGGGATTTATCATCATCACAATAACTTCTAATTATAAGTTCAAAAATAACATGGAGATTTAAGTTGGCATTATCCATGCAATGTAACAAATGAAGTAGCATTTTAAAATGATGTTGGAGGAAAAGCTTTAAATTATACAGAATCAAATATGAAACATATTTTGGGTAAAGTACAGAAAATATATGATATCATGAAATCTCAAGAATATATTGTAAAATCATAGAACAGAATAATCGCTTATTTTATTTATTTATTTATTTAGAGACCGAGTCTCGCTCTGTCACCCAGGCTGGAGTGCAGTGGCGCAATCTTGGCTCACTGCAACCTCCACCTCCCGGGTTCAAGCAATTCTCCTGCCTCAGCCTCCTGAGTAGCTGGGACTACAGGCGCCTGCCACCACGCCTGGCTAATTTTTGTATTTTTAGTAGAGACGGGGTTTCACCATATTGGCCAGGCTGGTCTCAAACTCCTGACCTCATGATCTGCCAGCTTGGGCCTCCCAAAGCGCTGGGATTATAGGTGTGAGCCACCGTGCCCGGCCTACTTGCTTCTTTATAAGAAACATGGTACAAATTTTTCTTTTTCTTTTCTTTTTTTTTTTCTCTCTTTTTGAGACAGGGTCTTGCTCTGTTGCCCAGGCTGGAGTACGGTGGTGTAATCTCGGCCCACTGCAGCCTCAACCTCCTGGGCACTAGTAATTCTCCCACCCCAGCCTCCAGAGTACCATGACTGGTTAATTGTTTTCTTTTGTTTGCTTGTTTTCATAGAGATGGGGTCTCACTGTATTGCCTGTTTGGTCTTGAACTTCTGGGCTCAAGCAATCCTCCTGCCTCAGTCTCCCAAAGTGCTGGGATTATAGGCCGGAGCCACTGCACCTGGAAAAAAAACATTATTTTTTTATTGTCCTACTTTTCTTTAGTTTCTCAACATCAGTAATAAGCATGTGCAACTGTGATAATCAGAATATGATTTTGAAAGAGAGTAAGAGATCAGTACGCATTCCATAACATTGTGTTCTTTACGTTAAATGTACACAATAAAATTTTTTAATTAAAAAACAGAAGAAAGTAATACAACTAGTTTCCTTTCATATTATTAACTCACCATCTATTTAGCCTATTCAGTTGGTATCAGCCTCATTAACAATGTTCACATCCCCTCTATATCTATCTACACACCTTACAGCTGTCTTCATCACAACTTCTTCTCAGGGATCTCTGAGAATATACATATCCATTTGCATTAATTAGACTTAGTCTCCTGAAAGCCCCCTTAAGACAGACACAGCAAGCTAATTGTAAAGGTGATGTTTGTTGGCAAAAGTAGAAAGCCCATATTCTTTGGGGTGATGGTGTAGAACATTGTGGGCATTCTGGAGAGCAACATGGTGGTACTTAGTCACAATCAGTGTGCACATATCCTATGACACAGCTGTCCAAGCTTTACACAGGTTCACAAGGAGACATAGATCAGTATGTGCAGAGTTGGAGGCAATACACTATTAAAATAAAGAATAACCATAATGTGATAAATGCAAACTATGAAATATTCTGTTGCAGGTAGAAGTAAAGATAATACACACACATACACACAGTCATGCGCACACAATAAAAGTGAATTAGCTTAATAACAGTGCTGAAATGCAAAACTGATGAATAGAAAGAATTCTATGGTATTATATATAGTTTAAAACTTTATATAAAATAATTATAAAAATATAGATATAAAATAATTTTAACATAATTAAAATTAAACATGTAAAAATATTTCCCCAATATATGCATTTTCCAAAGATATGTAAACATTAACAGATATATTTTAAACTCATTAAAATATTGGCCTGTTGCTGGGAGAAGAATAAATCTGGAATGAAGAAACATGAGAATAATGAATAAGTAAATCATGGAGGAACTGATGATTATTTTGTCTTGAACTAAAGAATATGAGTAACTTTTCATCTGCATTGTTTAAAAAGAAAAATAAAAAGTAAATTTTTCTAAATCAACAAACCAAAAACATCAAAAAAATCAAGGAGATTTGGCTATACACAATTCTCAACAGGCTAAAGGCAAGCTATTTTGTGTGTGTATGACTTTTTTAGTGCATTTTATATTTGGTTCCAGAGTTTGGTTCTCTTAATTAAAATATGTTCCTGCTATTTTGAGTATGTTAGGTAAAGATAGTGTGACTTATTCTCAAAATATAGTTTTGTTTTTTTAAGCGCCAGGTTCCTCTAAATTATTATAAGCAATAGCTTCTCTTTGCAAATTAACTTTGGATATTATTTTTAAAACTTTTTTTTCCATGCAGCAATACAAATCACTGAACACAATGTTCAATCGTAAGTAATTATATTTATTCAGAAGGAAGTTGTGTGAAAATTTTCCTTTGGCTTCTCACTTGAATGACACAGTTAGAACACAGCAACTACAGTTGAGGCCAGACCCTCTTCTTTCATATTTATTAAGCAGTAGCCAAACCTGCCCCAGTACCTCTGATTATCACTGCAGTATCAGGACCACAGCCCATAGTTATTTTGTGCAGGTTTCTTATTGTACAAATGTGCAAAGCCAAGAGGGTAATAAGGACTGAAATGCAGCCTGAACTCTGTTAACCTAGCCACGTACACATGGGCTATCTTCCTCCAGAGCAGAAATACTGCTCTTTAATTCATTAATAGAGTCCATATGGACTAGCAGTGTCTTTATTAGTCCCTTGCTTCACCCTCATCTCTTTGTACTCCCTGTTCCTTCTGATTTCCTTATAGTCCATACCTGCTACCAGACTGGGGAGAGGAGAGGAGAATCTATAGTACCTTTCCTCCTTTCCATGGAGGGTGTAGGTACTTCCCTTCATCCAAAGCCAAGTGAGTGGGGGGTCCAAACTCTACAAATGAGTGGAAATTTGGGTGTCTACAAAAGGGACATGCTGACATCTCACTCCCTTTCTGCTAGATTACTCAGCTATGGAATCTGCAGGCATAGAAAGGAGAGAGAATGAATCTTAATTTCTTGGCAGAGCCTGGCATTTATTTACTGGAGTTTGGGGAGAGTTTCCAAAGAGACAAAAGACTGCTTCTCACCCTGGAGAAATTTGGAGACAGAATTTCCCAGATCAACAGAACAATTTGGAGTCATTGGATTGCACACATACGAAGAAGAAGACTGGAAATCATACCCAAGCTTGTTTCCATGGCAAAGAGTTAAATTAAGGTGGATTGCTTTTGCATAATCAAAGCCCAGCTCTAGAACCAAAGTAGAGTAAATCCAAACCAAAGTCAAACCACAGAGGTGCTGCACAGTAATGTGGTGGCAGGAACAAGAGCTATTCTGCAAATGAAAACCAGGATGATGTTAGCAAATGGATGTGTCAGGAAATGGATGCTAGAGAGAATGCCTGAATTCTGCCCTTGGAAGATACAGAACAGCATCTCAGCAGGCCCCTGTGCCTTCAAGTGAAGTGAAAAACTCTTGAATAGAACAAGAAGAAGGGCTGTGAGGTTGCCCACTGGGCTCCTGAAAGAGATGGAAACCCCAGAGAGAGAGAGAAAGAGAGAAGTGTTGAAAGAAGATACAGTAGTTTTTCTTTGTGTGCTTACCAATGGCGGGAGCCAGAGTGAAACTTAATTCCTACCTCAAGAAAACTATTCACATTCTTGCAGAAATTACCACATTGGTAAATAACATCAGCAACAGGTGGAATTAACCTGATTCAGAGTAAGACAGGATACCTCCCCCACCAATACCTTTCCTTCTTTTCTACTCCCTCCTATCCCCTGCTTACACAGATGGCTAGACATAGAAGTGGGAGGAGAGAGGAAATATTCCAGAACCAAACATTTCTCTAAGGTGTTGGAGTGTGAGAATCTAAAATCAAACCCCACATCCCATTCACACTCCAAGTTCTCCAAAGTGAGGCCTTTCCTGGGGGTGGGTGATATGAGACTGAAGTCTTAAGTCGTTCTGGGCTCAGTGACTTTTCTAATAACCTAAAACCAGAGAATTTACCTAATATATTGTTAAGGAATCCAAAAAGAGGTTTGACAGAATATGATTGTACACAGGGATTGAAGACAGAATAATTAGACCATTTTGTTATTACACTTTAAAAAGGTGCAACAACATGGGAAATATCTAGTTATTAGAGGGTAAACCTATAAATACTTCCCCTTGAACCTTAAGAAGAGACATAGAAAAATGGAGCTCTGTAAATTTAAAGGCTATGTATTACACTGGAGGGGTTTTCTGGCCTTTAAAAGCTTTCCTATCAGCTGTTTCCCTTGAGAAGGCCCTTTAAAGATTGACGTGTAGGAAGCGTGAACCACTTTTCAATCCTTCTGCCATTTGTTTATCCAACAAGGATTTTTCATCACCCTTTGTGCAGGCCTTTGCAATAGATGTCATGTGGGTTGGTTGAAGTGGAGAAGAAGAGATTCAATATAACAGATAAAGGTTCTCATAGACTGCAGTGCAAAGATTCAAAACTGGACCAAAAGCCAATGCTCTATCAGTGACAGAGAAACAAGTTCCAAATAACAAGAATGAATCATAACACTTGTATTAAAGCCTGTCAATAGTATATGAAAGCTTTTAGAATAAATACAAGTTATTCCCACTTGCATGATCTGGCCCTTCTATCTAATTATCTTCTTTTTTCAGGGTCAGAAAATACAAATTTTGATATTTTGATAATCATGGATTTTCTTGCATTCATTTTAGTTCTTAAAAATATTACATGAAAATATTATTTATCTCAATTTTTTTGGCACCCCTTAAAATTTGTACCTGATGTGTTGATTACCCTGGTTCCTGCCCTGCTAAGGAGAAACATTAATAAATTTAAAAAAATCCATAGTCCATATTTGATATTCTGTTATATTCTGAATACAACTTGGGAAGTAAAACAATGTTCTCTAGTTCCAGAGGACCCCAACCTCTGTCTCCTATGGTTTCCCAAGGCCATGGTGTGTGGAATTGAACATTGCACAATCTAAGGAAGACAGCAAAACTTTATAGTTTTTTTCCTCTGGCTGCTTTGAAGAGTTTCTCTTTATTTTAAGCCATTTAGTTACATTATGCCTTAATAAAATTTTCTTCTTGCTTCTTATACTTGGGGCTGGTTGAGCTTCTTGAATCTACAGGTTTATAGCTTTCATCAAACCTAGAAAAATTAAAGCCATTATTTATTTAAAACATTTTTCTGAACCCCTACTTCTCATCAGGGACTCCAGTACTTCAATTACACATATATTGGGCTGCTTGAAGGTCCCCGATGCTCTGTTCATTTGTGTTTTCAGTCTTTTTTCTCTAGGGGTTTTATTATAGATGGTTCTATTGCTATGCCTTCAAGTTCACTATCCTATTTTATTTAGTGTTGAATGCACTGTTTATCCTACCCAGTGTATTTTTAATTTCAAACATTGCAGTTTTCAACTCTAGAAGATCTATTTAATTACCTAATTAAACTACTTTCTTCCTCCTCTGCTACATTCTTTCTACAATGGTCTTAAGGCCCTTCTTAGAAAATGTTTAGTTCTTTTCTGCTTTAAGGCTTGTCCTTGATGTTTATGCAACTCAAAACACTCTTACCGGGCCTCAAAACATGGTCAACCCACCTCAACTTTCAGGTAGAGTGACTAGCTCATTCCAGTTCACCTCGGACTTCCCCAGTTTTAGCACTTAAAGTCCCACTCCTGAGAAATCCCTTAGTGCTAGCAATCCTGGATGATTAGCCACCCTACCTTGAGGCCTCTCAGGTTTAATGGTTTAATGTTACCTCCCCAGAGAGTCATTACCTCAGCACCCTAAGTGGCCTCTGAATAAAGAAATATAAATTACATGATAATGAAGAAAAGAAACTCCAAGAGAAATAAGCTGTAATAAAAGCAAAAAGACAAGTGAAATACAGGAAATAATAACATTTGCATTTTTGTCACAGACAATAGTTAATATTTAAAGGACTTAATAAAACAAACAAACAAAAAACTCAACTACCCTGTAGGATGATGGGTTAAAAAGTGAACACAGTTTATAGAAAAAAAAAAAACTGAAATGACTCTTAATCACATGAAACCATGCTCAACCTCACTTATATAAAGGAAATGCAAACTAAAACTTTAAAACAATGTAATTTCTCACCTATTGGCTATAATTCCAAAGTTTGACAGCATACACTATTTGTGAAGTTATGGGGAAGCAGTTATTCTCATCCTTTAATGGTACAACATTATGGTTGAAAATTTGGCAATATTTAGCCAAATTTCCTCTTTGACCTGGTGATTCCACTTTTCAAAATCTATTCCAAAGATATATGGGTAAAATTATAAACGCTATTTATGGAAGGAGTGTTAGTAACAGCAAAAGTTTAGATGCATGATTAGAGCTGGTGATTAAACTGTCAAACCAAAAATTTTTCAAAGTGAATATCAGATGTCATTCTTGAAGCAGTGTTCAATTAAAATAACAGCCACTGTTTAGGTAAGTTACCAAATGTGGCAAAAACTAAACTAAGTCCTGGGTAAAAAAGTGGAAATTTATTTATATGTAATCTTTTGCCTGCTACTAGCTGGACAAGAGAAGACTGGGGCCAGTTTCAAATTTCAAAAATTTCTTCAATTCCTCTTCTACCCAAGCATAACAGTGGTGTATGATAAAATGGGAAATAGAGGTTTCTAGCCCAAGTCTCCCTGCCGTTCTCTCTCATACATGCAAAATTGAATATAATATTTGAACCAGATTTCCCATCTGGGAATAAAGCCATCTCTAGAGCAGGAAAGTTATCAGAATTTAAAACTGGGCCAGATGCAGTGGCTCACATTTGTAATCCCAGCACTTTGGGAACCTGAGGCAGAAGGATTGCTTGAGGCCAGGATTTGAGACCAGCCTGGTAACATAGCGAGACCTTGTCTCCACAAAAAAGTAAAAAAAAGCCAGGCATGGTGGTAAGTGCCTGTAGTCCCAACCACCTGGGAGGCTCGAGCCGGGGGATTGCTTGAGCCCAGGAGATCAAGGCTGCAGTGAGCAGTCATTGTGCCACTGCACTCAAACCTGGGTGATGGAGCGAGACTCTGTCTCAAAAATAAAAGAATGAATGAATAAATAAATAAATACTGGAAGGGACTTGAGAGAGATTATGAAGTGTTTTATAACTAATTTTATGAAACCAGTAAATTTTTAAAAGAGGAAATTGAAGCCCAGGGAAATCGAATAATTTTTATAAGGTCACACAGCTAGAGTTGCAGCCAGATGGATTTGGATAGGATCAATAGTTAGCTAGCAGGCTAAATACCAGTACTACCTAATATTAGGAAAAATCTATCAAAATGGGGCAAAATAATGAGGAGATGGGTGTAGGTACAATATGAAAGATCACCAAAGATTCACTGACCTCATAGCTTATTTCAAACTGCAAGAAGTAGTTTATTTCAAACTACTCTTTACCCGGACTCCCAATCTTTAGCCCATCTCAAATCTCTTATATGACAACAAATATACATTCATAACCTTATCATTCCTAGCTGTAGACTGTATCTTTCATATTCTGGATCCATGTATAGCTACCTCTAGGTTCTGCTTGTTGTTGTTTAATGAGTGACACATTTGGAGGTAGAATGGACATTCATTTGTGACCTTTCCAACACTCATTTCTACTCAACTGCATTTTATTTCTCCAACATCATTGAGGTACAATTGATAAATAAAAATTGTATATATTTAAGGTGTAAAACCTCGTGTTTTGAGATGTATATCTATCTATACCTATATTCTGAATTGTTCATCACAGTCAAATCTATCGCCTCACACATAGTTACCATTTTCTTTCTCTTTTTTTGGTGAGAACATTTAAGATCTACTCTCTTAGCAAACTTCAAGTACACAAAAGAATATCATTAACTGTACTCATATTAGATCTCCAGAATTTATGCATCTTGCATACTGAAATTGTATACCCTTTGACCAACATCTCTCCATTTCCCCCTCCATCCAGCCCCTGGCAACTACTATTCTACTCTCTGCTTCTATGAGTTTGACTATTTTAAATTACACATGTAAGTGAGATCAGACAATATTTGTCTTTCTGTGCCTGGCTTGTTAGCCTAATGTCCTCCAGACTCATCTACATTGTCACAAATGACAGGATGTCTTTATTTTTAAGGCTGAAAAGTATTCCATTGTACATAATACCACATTTCTTTATTCATCCGTAGATGAAAACTTAGATTGTTGACATATCTTGGCTATTGGGTATAACGCTCCAATAAACATGAGAGTATCATTTTTTCTTTGAGATTTCAATTATTTTGGATTTATACCCAGATGTGAGATTGCTAGATCAAATAATAATGTTTTTATTTTTTGAATAACTTCCATATTTATTTTCATGGTGATTGCATTAACTTACATTCCCACTAATAGTGTAAAAGGGTTACTTTTTTGTACCTCCTTACCAATACGTGCCTTTCTTTCTTTTTTTTTGAAAATATTAATTTTTGTAGGTGTGAGGTAGTATCTCATCGTAGTTTTGGTTTGCATTTTCCTGATGATTAGTGATATCGAACATCTTTTCTTATGCCTAATGGCCAATTGTATGTCTTTTTTTTTTTTGAGAAATGTCTACTCATGTCCTTTACCTGTTTATTAATCAGGTTATTTTTTTCTTGTTATTAAGTTGTAGGAGTTCCTTAAGTATTTTGGATATGAACCTCTTATCAGATATATGGTTTGCAAATATTTTCTTCTATTCCATAGGTTGCCTTTTCATTTTGTTGATGTTTTTTCACTGTGCAGAGACTTTTTAGTCTGATATAGTTTCAGTTGTCCATTTCTGTTTTTGCTGCCTGTGCTTTTAGTATAGACTTCAAGAAAATTTTGCCCAATCCAATGTTTAGAAGCTTTTCCCCTATGTTTTCCTTTAAGAGTTTTATTGTTTCAGGTTTTAGGTTTAAGCCTTTGATCTATTTTGAGTTGATTTTTGTATATGATGTGAGGTAAGTGTCCCATTTCATACTTTTACATCTCAACATTCAATTTTCCCAATATCATTTATTGGAGAAACTATCTTTTCCCCATTTCATACTTCATTTTCTATTTTCACTGGGATTTTTCTCTGGGGAATGATCACTCCACATCATTGCATAGCACCTACTTGGTTGAATTTAGGTAGGATTTACTCTGCTCTGGTTCCAGAACTGGGCTCTAATGCATCCAACATTGATTAGGGCTTTGTCATGGGGATTGGTAAAGAAATGGTCATTAACATTGCTTGAATCTAATCAGTGCATCATATATCTTTAGTCACAGTGATTGGATATGAAAATGCAACTTAAACTACAGTGGCTCATCAGACCTAAGTCTAGGACTTGTGTTTGTGATAGTCTCTCTCTCCTTCTCATTTTTCTTTCCTCTCTCCCTGCCTCTCTTTCTCTCCTGGAAGCTATTGATAGTTATGCTATGATATAGAATGAGCAGTTCTTAGCACAAAAAGAAGGCACTGTAGAAAGTGAAGAGTTAGAAAGAAATAAAGTTCTTGTTGGTATGCTGAACCACTAGATCAAACCATCATACCTACCGACATTTGTACTTACTGTTTATAGGAACAAATAAATTCTGTTGTGATTTTAGTTCAATTTTCAATATGAAACTAAAAGCATTGAAATAAATAGTGGAGGCAATGTGATTTAGAGGACAAAAAACTCTCATCATTGGAAATAAGCAGACCCAGATTCTACTCCAGTGACCAACTGTAAGACCTTGGGGCTGTCATTATAACTTTGTATATACTACATTTTCCTTAGCTGTAAATTTTGTAATCTAATATTTGCCTTGCTTAATATTACATGGTATTGTGAATATCGCATGAAATAATTATTTTGGGTTAGGAAGACCTGAAAACTCTGTGCAATTGAATCGTAGGTGATATTATTACCATCGGAAGATCTTGCAGCCATCAACATCTTATTATAGTACATTGCTTTCTTCCTTTCTCTGAATTGCAAGTTGACATGAATAATTCATCAAAATTTGCACTTCCAGAAAACACTTGACGAAAACAGGAGTGGAAGTTTCTAAAGCAAAGTGGATTTTATTAGGGTGCTTAATATGAGTATTTACAGCCAAATTGTTTCCCAATTGACTTTGCAATCCTTGTTTGTGATTTGTAATTATTGGTGAATAATTGCAATTATCATTTGCTTAATGAGACAATAATTCCCCCCCCCATCTTTATTTTCCTTTTAGTAAAGCCCTACATTCACTGCTGTGTATGTCACAGAAAATCAGTCCATCATTATTCCATGACCACAAAGATCTCCCTCGTACTACTTCTTTATAGCCAGTTTTTTTGGTTAGGTTGCCCTAAATACTGGCGACCACACCAATCTGTTTTCCATCTCTATAATTTTGTCATTTGGGGAATCTTATGTAAATGGAATGGAATAGAATGTGACCTTCTTTTTTAGATGAGATTTAAAAAAAACTCTATATTGCCTTTAAAATTCATACAAGTTGTGTGTATGAAATGTTCATTCCTTTTTGTTGTTGAGTAGTGTTACATGCTAACACTATTCATGTAGTGTTAAACACTGCACGAATCACAATTTATTTAACTACCTCATCGGGGACATTTTCATTAGTTTAAGTTTGGGGCTTTGTAGATAAATTTACTATCAACAATCATGTACAAGATTTTATATGGACATACATCTTCGTCTATCTGGAATAAATGCCCAGAAATGTGATTACTGGGTCACATGGTAAGAGTACGTTCAGTTGTATGTTTTTTAAAGAAACTGCCAAACTATTTCCCAGAGTAGCTGTACCATTTTAAATTCCCACCAGCAATGTAGAAAACATCCAGTTTCTCCATATCATCATCAACATTTGGTATTGTCATTTTATAGGAACTATGCTAATAGGTATGTGGTGATAGTTTATCATATTCTTATTTGCATTTACCGCATAGCTAGTGGTATAAAAAATTACGTGCCTATTTATCATCCATATATCTTCTTTAGTGAAATGTTTCTTCATGTTTTTCCTCATAATTTCTAATTGAATTATTTGCATTTTAATGTTGGGTTTTGAAAGTACTTTATATATTATGGTATCAATTCATTGTCAGTTACGTTATTTTCAAATATTTCCTCCTAGTCTGTAACTTGTCTTTTAATCCTCTTTCACAGAAACAAATTTTTTAATTTTTAAAATTTAGTTCAACTTGCCAATTATTTATTTATTTTACAGATTGTACTTTTGGTGTTATATTTAAGAATTCTTCACCAAATCTAGTTTCCAAATATTTTCTCCTATATGAGGTTCTAAAAATTGTATATTTTTGCATTTTCTATTTAAATCCATGATACATTTTAATTTTATATAAGGTGTGAGGTTTAGGTTGAAGATTTATTATTATTATTATTATTATCATTATTATTATTGTTGGCTATGGATATCCAATTGCTGCAACACCATTTATTTTTTTTGAAAAGACTATCCTTCCTCCAATGAATTACTGTATACCATTGTCAAATATCAGGTGGTCACACTTGTATGGCACTAATTCTGGGTTCTCTGTTTTGTTTAATGATCTGTGTATCAATTTCTCCACAAATTCCATGAAGTCTTGATTACTATAGCTATATGCTAAGTACTGAAATCAAGTAGAGGATGTCCCCCATTTTATTCATTTTCCCCCAGAATTGTTTTAGGCTGTTCTAGTCCCTTTGTCCCCTTTCCATGTGTAATTTACAATAATGTTGTTATATCTACACAATTATTATTATTAGTATTATTGTTGTTATTTTGAGATGGAGTCTCACTCTATCACCCAGGCTGGAATGCAGTGACATGATCTCGGCTCACTGCAACCTCTGCCTCCCAGGTTCAAGCGATTCTCCTGTCTCAGCCTCCCTAGTAGCTGGGACTACAGGCGCGTGCAACCACACCTGGCTAATTTTTGTATTTTTAGTAGAGACAGGGTTTCACCATGTTGGCCAGGCTGGTCTGGAACTTCTGACCTCAGATGATACAAACGCCTCGGCCTCCCAAAGTGCTGAGATTACAGGAGTGAGCCACTGTGCCCGGCCATTATTTATATTTTGATATAAATTATTTTAAACCTGCATGTCGGTTTGGGGAGAATATACATTTTGACTTTTTTGAGTCTTTTAGCCCATAAACGTGATATATGTCTCCATTTATTTAGTTTTTTTAATTTCTTTCATCAATATTTTTAGTTTTTACCATACAAGTACTACATGTCTTTGTTAGACTTATATCCAAGTATTTTATTTTTGATTAATAGTAAGTGGTAATGTGTCTTAAATTTCAGTTTATAGGAACCAATAAATTGTTCATTGCTAGTATATAGAAATAAACTTGAGTTGTATATATTGATCTCATATCCTGTGATCATATTGGCTTGTGTTGATCTCATATTCTGTGACCATCTATAATACTAGAAGTTTTATTTTTGTAGATTCCTGAGGATTTTCTATATAGACAATCTTGTCATATCCTTATCCTTTTCCTGCCTTATTATACTGACTAGAAATTCAAGTACTATGTTGAATATTGGGCATCATTATTTTTCCCACAATCTTTGGGGGTAAAAAGTCTTTAGGTGTCAACTTTTTACAGATATCCTTTATCAAGTCGAAGAAGCTCCCCTCTATTCCTAGTTTTCTGAGTTTTTATTGTGAATATATGCTGAATTTTGTCAGATGCCTTTTCTGTATTCATTGACACAATCATGGGGTTTTCTTTCTGTAGCCTCTTAATATGGTAGATTGCAGTGATGGTTTTCAAATATCAAGCCAGCCTTGAATCACTAGAATAAACCCAAATTGATCATGGTAGATAATTATTATTACATATTGCTAAATTCTATATGAATAAGTATTAGTTCTTCTTTAAATGTTTGGTACAATTATCCAGTGAAAGCATCTTGGCCTGGAGATTTATTTCTCGAGAGGGTTGAGTTAAATTTCCTTAATAGTTATAGGGCTATCCAATTTTTGAATTTCATATTAGATGAGTTGTGGTATTTTGTGCTTTTCCAGGAATTGTTTCATTTAGTCTAAGGTGGAAAAATTTTATATAGGGTTGTTTGTAGTATTCATTCATTATCTCTTATCCCCTTTATTCCCTCGATGGCTGCAGGTCTAAATATCCTGTTTTATTACTGATATTGGCAATTTGTGCCTTCATATCCTTAGATGAAAAATTGTTTTCACAACACACACAAAGCATAAATTACAAGGAAAGGATTGATATTGTTTATACATTAAAATGATGTTTTATTTGCACCAAAAAATTATAAAATAAGTTAAAAAACAGGCCACTGATTGTGTAAAGGTGTTTTTTAATACATATCACTAGAAAATATTAATATTCATTTCACAAAAATCTTAACACAATAAATACATAAAAATATTTCCCTAGTTATCCAGAAAATGCAAATTAAATCCTCAGGGATAAGACTTTCTGCCTCCAGAGGACTGGCAAAAATTTTAAATCTGATAATATCAAATGCAAATGATGAGGAGGACCAACGTAAGCTATTATACACAGCTCATGAAAATATCAAATGGTACAACTACTTTGGGAACATTTTTGGTAGTATCCAAAAAATTAAAGATGTGTATAGCGAAATATCCATAAATTCCAATTTTGAGTATATTCTGTAGTGAAAAATCTTACACTTATGCCAAAGAATACCTGTAAGAAATTTAGAGCATTATTGTTTGTAATTATTTTTTTAAATTGGAAATATTGAGAGTGGATGTGTATTCCAGTGTATGTACATTTGAAAATATTATATAACTCCTAAGACAAATAAGCTAGAGATGCCAATATAAAAAGGATAAGTCTCATAAACCTAATGTTTACTGACAGAGCTACATTACTGAAGAGCACTTACCAAATATCTTAAAGTGTGGTAAACAGAAGTGACTATAGGGTTATGAGTGTAGCATATGGATGGACAAGGATATGTTCAGGAAGAGAATTCTATCAATGCAAGGTGCATAGGAACAACTACAGTCTCTCCTGCTGCAGTAGATGTCTAGATCAAACTTATTTTTATCATCCTTCTCTTACACCAACCATTCTATATACCCTTCACCCTCAGCTAGCACCTCTGCTAGTATAGACGGCTTGCCTAGAGGTGAACAAAACTTCCATTCTAAAGGGGGTCTTAATTTTTGTCTATCATGTCCTTATAAATCTTTGGCTGCTCTAATTGCACATTTTCTATTAAAAATGCACATTGCAGCCTCTCAAGAGACATCCCGGAGAACCAGTAATGCCAAGCATATTCTCTGTCCTTACTATGTAGTAGCAGCTCCTACCTCCTACTGATGACCGGGGTCAATTACCACCACCAGAATACTGACTCCTTTTTTCCTTGCTAATTTCTTGGCATGAGAAACTCAAAGTAACGGTAAGAGTCACAACTTAAGAGTCGATGGAACTCTTACTGTGCCACCTGATGGAATTGTACCCTTTCCGGGGACCAGACATCTAGACCAACAGATCCTTTAGTAACAGGGAAAAGAAGCACAAATTCCTAAACTCAGTCACTGAGAAAAATGCTAAGTGGAGCCACTTCTATTTATACCCGTTTCTTGGATCTATTTTTTTCTACCTGTCAGAAAACAATCAGGAAGTGGATGTTGAGTTAAAATACACATTGCATCCATATCATTTCAACTGAACCGTGTCTTTACAGCATCATTTCCCTACTCTATCAGATCTGTGGCTTCTTCCCCATTTTTACATTTGCACATGTAGCTCATTTATCTTAGGAGTTCTATAATATTCCTGTGTGTGCATATTTGAAAATGTATGGACTGGGATACACATCCACTCTCCTGTCAACATTTCCAATTTCAAAAATAATTACAAACAACAATGCTCTAAATATTTTCTTACAGGTTTCTTTGCATAAGTGTAAGAATTTTCACTGTTCTATGTAATGTGGCCAGTAGTTCTCATGATGATGTACCCAGTGCAGTATACATTTTGCCGAAAAGTGATACCCTTGGTTCAATGCAGTGTTACATAGGATCCCAGATCGGTGAATAAAACACACTGAAACTCTCATGTAGATGTACTAGATCAGTCCTGGACAGTAGCAGCCTATTCTTTTGGGTTCATGTATAGCCTCCACCTCCGCTATCATGCTACTCTATGTATATATCCATTGTGCCAGCATTGAGGTGGACAGTGACAGAGGCTGGCTTATGTCATCATGCCAAGTCATTCTATACTTTGTTTAGTGTGTTTTTGTTTTTTTTGTTTTTTTTTTTTTTAATTTTAGGTTCAGAGGGCACACATACAGGTTTGTTACATGGATATATTGCATGATGCTGAGGTTTGGGCTTCGACTGAACCCATCCTCCCAATAATGAACATAGTCCCAAATACATAGTTTTTCAACTCTTCCCCACCTCCCCTCTTTTGGAGTACCCAGTGTCTATTGCTCCTGTCTTTATGTTCACCTATACCCAGTATTTAGCTTCCACTTATAGGTGAGAATGTGTGGTACTTGCTGTAATGTTTTTGTACTAATTCACTTAGGATAATGGCCTCCATCTACATCCATGTTGCTGCAAAGAATGTGATTTTGTTCTTTTTATGGCTGCATGGTATTCCATGGTGTATACGTACCAAATTTTTTAATCCAATCCATTATCAATGGGCACTTAGGTTGATTCCATGTCTTTGCTATAGTGAATAGTGCTATTAACAAACATGTAAGTGCAGGTAGAACAATTTATTTTCCTTTGGGTATATACGCAGTAATGGGATTGCTGGGTCAAATAGTAATTCTACTTTTAGTTCTTTGAGAAATTTCCATACTGCTTTCCACAATGGCTGAACTAATTTCCAATCCCACCAACAATATATGAACATTCCCTTTTCTATGCAACCTTGCCAACATTTTCATTTTTTATTATTATTTTTGAGATTGAGTCTTGCTCTGTTACCCAGGCTGAAGTGCAGTGGCATGATCTCTGCTCACTGGAGTCTCTGCCACCTGGGTTCAAGCGATTATCCTGCCTCAGCCTCCCAAGTAGCTGGGATTAGAGGCATGCACCACCACACTATCGTGCTGCTCTGTTTATATATCCATTGTGCCAGCACTGAGGTGGACAATGTTTGAATTTTTTAGTAGAGACGGGGTTACACCATGTTAACCAGGCTGGTCTCAAACTCCTGGCCTCAAGTGATCCATCCACCTTGGTGTCCCAAAGTGCTGGGATTACAGGTGTGAGTCACTGCACCCAGCATCTGTTATCTTTTGACTTTTTAATAATAGTCATTCTGACTGGTGTAAGATGGTATCTCATTATGGTTTTGATTTGCATTTCTCTGATGATCAGTGAGGTTGAACGTTTTCTCACTTGTTTGTTGGCTGCTTGTATGTCTTTTATTGAAAAGTATCTGTTCATGTCCTTTGCCCAGTTTTTGTTTTTTTGTTTGTTTTCTTATTGATTTGTTTGTTTCTTCTAGATTCTGGATATTAATCTTTGTCAGATGCATAGTTTGCAAGTATTTCTCCCATTCTGTGGGTTGTTGGTTTATTATACTTACAGTTTCTTTTAATGCACAGAAGGTCTTAAGTTTAATTAAGTCCCAATTGTCAATTTTTGTTTTTGTTGCATTTGCTTTTGAAGACTTAGCCATAAATTCTTTGCTTAGGTCAATGTCCAGAAGAGTATTCCTTAGGTTTTCTTCTAGGATTTTTATAGTTTGAAGTTTTACATGTAAGTGTTTAATCCATCTTGACTTAATTTCTGTATACGGTGACAGTTATGGGTCCAGTTTCATTCTTCTGCATACGGTTAGCCAGTTTTGCCAGCACCATTTGTTGAATAGGGTGTCCCTTCCCCATTGTTAATTTTTGTTAATTTTGTTGAAGATCAGTTGGTTGTGTGTATGCTGCTTTATTTCTAGGTTCTTTATGCTGTTCCATTAGTCTATATGTTAATTTTTTGTACCAGTACAATGCTGTTTTGGCTACTGTAGCCTTGTAGTATAATTTGAACTCAGGTAATGTAGGAGTGCCTGTGGTTTTGTTCTTTTAGCCTGGGATTGCTTTGGCTATCTGGGCTATTTTTTAGTTACATATTAATTTTACAATAGTTTTTTTTTATTCTGTGAAGCATGACATTAGTTTTTTGATAGAAATTGTATTGAATCTATAGATAGTCTTGGGAAGTATAAACATTTTAACAATATTGATTCTTCATAAACATGAGCATGAAATGTTTTTCTAGGTTCAGTGCTTTTTAAATGGTGAATACTCTTGGTGGGCTTCAACATGTGATACAACATGGGTCCACCCCTGTAGATCTATCTACATTCTTCTTTACAAGTTTCCTTGCCTTTGCTATTCCAGTTTTTCTCTTTCCAGGACTCTGCTCAACCATCCAGGTCACTTGACATTGCCTATGTGTCCATGTACATTATTATTTCAGGTCACTTCTCATTCCATAATACTTGGATGATCAGGTGCAATACCCAGGGCTTTGCCCTGAGAAGAATTTGTTCCACTGCTCTCTTACAGGGCCACTCCTGAGTGGGGTTACGGTGCACATGCAGTACATTTCAGCTCTCACTGACACACTAAACTGACTTATCCATGAACACAGCCAAATATTTTTCCTTTCTCTGTTGATAATAAAGAATACTGGCATGGCCATAAGTGTGAGCTAATGGAGAGGCACCAGTGAAACAGTGGTTGAAAATATGGGGATCTGGGATGCTGCTTTCATAGCTTACTTATGCCCTCTGGCCCTTCTAGTGCTCCAGCGCAGGTATACCACTTCAATCCTACAAGAGATTGCTGCTGGGACCACCTGACTTTATGCTTAATTGGTCTAAAATAACCCACTTATCATAGGCATCTCTGGCCATATGGTCACTTGATGTCTCATGCTTAAAGGCTCATTTTCTATCAGGGCCTAGTAGCATGTCTTCTGCTTTTCAAGTCGTGTGTAGTTTTCTGCTGCAGATGGCATAGACTTGCCCCAGAGCACTAGCAGTCTATGTTGTGATTCTTCTATTTGGACTCATCATAAATTCGACATGGAAACTTGTACCCCAGTATATTAGGGTCTGCTTGTTAATACAGCCCAAGTGACAGAATAGTTTGTATAGCAGCCTGGACCAATTGTAGAGCTATTTCTCTCTGTCAGCCTTATTCAAGCTGGAAAATGATCATAGTACCAGGTAAATGGGTCAGAATAGTATTTCCAAGTGTGGAATATGCTGCCTTCAGAACATGAAGAGGCCTATCAATCATTTTGCTAGTTTCTGATTGGTGGGAGGTATAATCTATTTCTTACCATGAAGGGAATGACCTCACATGCCCTAGACTACTAAATCCCTCAAAACTTCACTGATGTCACCATTTTGGAGCATGTATGTCTGACTATAGCCTCCAATTTGCCACATCTTGCCACTCCTTCAGTCTTATTAGAGTAATGCCTCTGATATGGTGTGTCAGTGTGATGTTCTGCAGGATGTGCAGATGATCCAAGTACGCTTGGACATGTTATGACAAAGGGTGTGAGTGTTAATATAATCCTAGGAAAGACCATAAGTGTTTATTGTCTTTACCACATAAAGGTGGCCTGCTTCTGATTCTCCTTCCTGATGGTGATGAGATAAACATTCATTGGTTCAGCGCCCACATCCTACAAGCAGGAGGTGATGTAACTCTGCAGTTGATACTACTACCTGGTTAATTTTACAGTAACCTACTTTCACATACTATGATCCATATTGTTCTTAGAGACTAGAGTGGTAAATTAAATAAAGATATAACAAAGGCTAACTCCCTTCATTGTCTTTTCTTGTTAATTTTATTTCAATTTTGAAAACATAGTTTTTAATTGACACATAGAAATTATATACATTTATCACATGAAACATCTTTTGAAATTTGTGTACATTGTGAACTGGCACATTCATTTTCTCACATACTTTTCATTTTTGTGACTATACTCAAAATCTATTCTCTTAGCAATTTTCAATAGCATAATGTCTTCTTATTAACTATACCCATCATGTTTTACAATAGATTTCTTAAACTTATTTCTCCTATCCAACAGAAACTATGTATCCTTTGACCATCTCCCCTCAACCACCTCCTTCTCTGGTAACCACCATTCTACTCTACTTCTGTGGGATGAACTTTGTTAAATTCCAGATATGAAAACAAATATCCCAATCCCATATCCCAGATATGAATGAGATTATGTGGTATTTGTCATTCTGTGCCTTGCTTATTTCACTTAATATAATGTCCTCCAAGTTCATTCATGTTGCTGCAAATGACGTGATTTCATTATTTTTATGGTTGAATTGTATTCCATTGTGTATATAGATCACATTTCTTAACCCATTCATCTATCGATGAACACTTAGGTTGATCCCATATTTTGGTTATTGTGAATAGTGCTACAATAAACATGGGAGTGCAGAAATCTCTTTGACATACTGATTTCCTTTGGATATATACCCACTAGTGGGATTCCTAGGGCATACTGCAGTCCTATTTTTAATTTTTTGAGAATCCTCCATACTGTTTTAAATAATGGCTGTACTGGTTTACATTCCTACCAACAATGTGCAAACGTTTCCTCTTCTCCACATCCTTTCTACCACTTTCCTTTTGTCTTTTAGGTAATAGCCATTCTAACAGATATGAGACCATATCTCATTGTGGTTTGAATTTACATATCTTTGATGATTAATGTTGGGCATTTTTTCACATAAATCTTGGTCATTTGTATGTTTTCTTTTAAGAAATGTCTATTCAAATCCTTTGGCCATTTTCTGGTTGGGTTATTTGTTTTCTTACTATTGAGTTACATGAGTTTCTTATATATTTTCAATATTAATCTCTTATCAGATGTGTGGCTTACAGATTATTTTCTTCCATTCTTTAGGTTGTCTCTTCTCTCTGTCGACTATATTCTTGGCTGTGCAGAAGCTTTTTAGTTTTGTGTAATTCCATTTGTCTATTTTTGCTTTTGTTTTCTGTGCTTTGGGGTTCATATAAAAAAATCATTGCCCACATCAATGTCATGGAGCTTTTCCTTTGTTTTCTTCTACCAGTTTTACAGTTTCAGGTCTTACATTTAAGTCTGAATTCATTTTTATTTGGCTTTTTTGTATAGTATAAGATAAGGGTTTAACTTCAGTCTTCTGCATGTGAATATCCAGTTACCTCAATATTACTTATTGAAGAAAGTGTACTTTCCCCATTGTGTTTTCTTGGTACCTTTGTAAAATTGACTGACCATAAAATGGGTGGATTTATTCTTGGGCTATCTCTTCTGTTCCATTATTCTGTCTCTTTTTATTCCAGCATCATGCTATTTTTGATTACTATAGATTTGTAGTATATTTTTAAGTCAGGTAGTGTGATGCCTCCAGCTTTGTTCCTTGTGCTCAAAATTTCTTTGGCTGTTTGAGGTCTTTTGTGGTTCCATACAAATTTTAGATTTTTTTTCTATTTCTGTAAAAAAAATAGTCATTATAATTTTGAAAAGGATTGCATTGAATCAGTAGATCACTTTGGATATTATGGAAATTTTAACCAGATTAATTTGAACAATATTTCTAATCCATGAACATGGGATATCTTTTTATTCATTTGTGTCTTATTCAATTTTTTTCACCATTATTTTCTCGTTTTTAATGTACAGGTCTTCCATCGCCTTGGTTAAATTTATTCCTAAGTATTTTATATTTTTGTAGCCATTGTAAGTTTGATTTCTTTTTCAGATAGTTTGTTTTCAGTGTATTGGAATGCTATTGATTTTTGTATGTTTATTTGTATCCTGAAACTTTACTGGGCTAGTTTATTAGTTCTAAGAATTTTTTGGTGGAGTCTTTAGGGTTTTTTCTATATAAGACCGTGTCATCTGCAAACAGGGACAACTTAATGTCTTCCTTTCCAGTTTGAATGCCTTTTATCTCTCTATCTTACCTAATTGCTCTGGTTGGGACCTTTTCTGTATCTTTGAGGGTGGCACTATGTATCTCATTTCACCTAGGATGCAGTATTATTTTTTGTTTTCTTTTTGGGTAGGAGGGGTTTGATTTTAAAGATATTCATTTAGTCTAACTTACTACAATAGTTCTTTACCTAGGTCAAAGAACCATTACTGATCTGTTCCTTTGTCTGTTTTGTGCTACTGGAGTAAAATACCTGAGACTGGGTTATTTATAAAGAACAGAAATGTATTGGCTTACAGTTCTGGAGTCTAGGAAGTCTAAGGTCAAGGCACTAGCAGGTCTGGTGTCTGGTGAGGCTATTCTCTTCATCCAAGTTTGGACCTTGCATGCTGCATCCTTTAAAGGGGGATGTCTGGGTGCTCACATGGTAAGAGGTAGAACGGGCCAAGAGAAAGTGAGAGAGAACAAGAGGAGGAGAATCCACTCTTGTACTAATGGCATTAGTCCACTCCTGAAGGCAGAGCCCTCATGACCAAACACCTCTTAACAGTCCCACTTTCCAATGCCATCAGAATGACAATTAAATTTTAACATGAGTTTTAGAGGGAACAAACATTCAAACCATAGAAAATGCTGGCAACTACACATATGTCCATTCCAAACATACGTATCAGAACTGGGAAAATGACCACCAAATTTTTCTGTAAACCTACTGGAGCCACTTTGACTAAGACCGAGGCCAGAATTTCATTTATTATCTGGCTCCTATATGTCCCCCTCTAAGCCACATCAATGACAATTCAGACCATGTGTCCAGCAATCCATGTGTCTAATGCTCATAATCCTGAATATTTCCCTTCCTCCAATGCATGTTCACCTGAGTAAATGAGCACAGATCTTTTTGGAAAGTTACTTCTGAATTTCCTTGCAACAGTGTTTATAGTCCTTCTTCAAAGTGTTCTCAGTGTGAAAAATATCTCAAATCTTGAAACTAGTCAAATAATTTTTTTTAGATTGGTGTAGCTACCACCAGCCTTTAGCCCATCCATCCTTGATTTCTTTTAATCATATAAATTAAGCAATGTCCATGTTAAATACTCATCTATTTTCCCTCTAGAGATATCATGTTCTATTAAATGTCTCCATAGCTCTTTCTAACTTGGGCCTCTGTGACTGCCACTCTGGTCTTGCTCATCCTTGTGTTAGTTGTGTCTACTTGCTTTGGATGGCTAGGTATAGCCACTTGGCCTCTATTATTTTGGGACTTTGTCATGCTCATTATTATCAGATAACTAATTTCTGTACCAGAATTTTCCACTCTCACCTCTGTCCTACAGAGTAGAGAGCTACCACTGAGATTCTCAATAATGTTGATGTATTTGCCATCAGCACATTCTTTGTCATGTTGGCAAATGAAGTATCTTTGGAACTTTCCTACAGAACACATTGGCTGGTGGTTTTTCAAGCATTTTGTTGTATATTCACTCTATAATTCTCACTTGTCTGAGTGATGGCTTGTAAGGCAACTGCTCAAATAAAGCGTCTTTATGATCTTCAAGGAGGGTTGGGCTACTCTTTTCTAACAAAGGAAAGAGAAACACTTCAGCAAACTGTGCAGGTTGAGAGGAACCTAATACACTTTCAACTTCATCTTCTATCTCTATTAGGGCCCTAACATTGGTAAAGAAGACTTGTCAGGACTGAGAATTCAACCTTGTCTGAAACTCCATTGCTCTTATGATTAAGTTCTTGCTTTGTTCCTGATCTTAGAAGGCAAGTATTCAGTCTTTGAATATTAAGTGTAATGTTAGCTGTAGGCTTTTGTAGATTCTCTTCATTAAGGTTGAGGAAGATCTCTTTTATTCCTAGCTTTTCTTGTAGTTTTATCAAAATGAATGTGAGATTTTGTCAAACACTATTTCTAAATCTATTGAGGTAGTCATATGGTGTTTCTTTTTCATTTTTGTGATAGAGGTAAATTGCATTAATTTATTTTTGAATGTTAAATCATTCTTCCCTTCCCAGGATAACTGCCCCCTACACTGCCGACCCTTTGTTATGTATTACCATTTTTTATATACATCATATATTTGATAATATTTGATATATTATCATATATTGTTGGATTTGATTTGCTAAATTTTAAAAGAGAATTGTTTAGTCTAAGTTCATGAGGGTTATTGATATATATATTTCTTGTAATATCTTTCATTGTGGTATCTGAGTAATGCTGATTATGGGCCTCATTATATGAGTAATGGTTTTATTATATTAGTTGAGAAATGTTCTATCCTTTTCAAATTAGGGAAAAATTTTATATAGGGTAGTATTGTTTATCCTTAAATACTTGGTGTAATTCACCAGTGATACCATCTGTGTCTGGAGTTTTATTGTGGAAAAGAATTTAACTACTCATTGAATGTACTATATATACACACACACACACACACACACACACACACACACACACATATATATATACATACATACATATATATATATGGAACTATGAGTTTATCTTTTTCTTCATGAGCAAGCTCGGTGGTTTATGTCTTTCAATGAATTTGTCCATTACATCTAAGTTATCAAATATATTGACATAACATTTCTCATAATATTTTTATTAATCTTTTAATGCCTTAAGAATTTTTAATAATATCTTCCCTCTCATCTTGATGATGATCGTAGTAATTTATATATGTGTTTTTTCTCTCTCTTGTTCCTCATTAGTCTGACTAGAGTCAGACTAATACTAAATTGTATTGATTTTCTCAAATAACTCATTTATGGAGGTTTAAGAAAAGAAGGCATCTCCATAACATTAAAATGCCAAGTGAAGCAGCAAGTGCTGATGGAGAAACTGCAGCAGGTTATCTATAAGATCCAGCTAAGATCTTCAATGAAGGTGGCTACATTAAACAACACATTTTCAATGTAGACCAAACAGCCTTATATTATATGAAAATGCCATGTAGAACCTTCACAGCTAGAGAGGAGAAGTTAAAGCCTGGCTTCAAAGCTTCAATGGACAGGCTGAGCCTCTTGTTAGGGTCTATTGTAGCTGGTGATTTCAAGTTGGGGCCCAATGTACACATACTATTCCAAAAATCCAAGAGCCCTTAAAAATTATGCTAAATCTGCTCTGCCTATGCTTTTGTAAATGGAAGAATAAAGCCTGTATGACAGCACATCTGTATGAAGCATGATTTATAAAATATTTTAAGCCCACTGTTGAGACCTACTGCTCAGAAAAAAAAGAGATTTCTTTTAAAATCTTATTGCATATTGCAGTGCACCTAGTCAACCCAAGAGCTCTGATGGAGATGTATAAGAAAATGAATATTATTTTCATACCTGCTAAAATAATAGCCATTCTGAGGTCTACTGGTCAAGGAGTAATTTCAACCTTCAAGTCTTACTATTTTTACAAAAACATTTCATAATGCTATAGCTGCCATAGGCAGTGATTCCTCTAATAGATCTGGGGAAAATACATTTAAAACCCACTGGAAAGAATTCACCATTCTAGATGCTGTTAACAACATTCATGGGAGGAGGTCAAAATATCAACATGAACAGAAGTTTAGAAGAAGTTGATTCCAACCTTTATAGATGACTTGTTGATTCAAGACTTCAGTAGAGGAAGTCACTGCAGATGTGGTGGAAATGGTAAGAGAACTAGAATTAGAAGTAGAGCCTGAAAATGTGATTAAGTTGCTGCAATCTTATAATAAAACTTGAATAATTGCGCAGTTGCTTCTTATGGATGAGCAAAGATAGTGTTTTCTTGAAGTGGAATCCACTCTTGGTGAAGATGCTTTGAACATTGTTGAAATGACAAAAATTTAGAATATTAGATAAAAGTCATTGAAAAAGCAGCATCAAGATTTGATAGAATTGACTCCAATTTTGAAAGAAGCTCTACTGTTGGTAAAATACTGTCAAATAGCATCACGTGTTACAGAGAAATCTTTTACAAAAGGTAGAATAAATTGATGCAGCAAACTTCATTGTTGCCTTATCTTAAGAAATTGCCACAGCAACCACTTCCCTGATGAGTCAGCAGCCATCAACATCAAGGCAAGACCTTCCACTAGCAAAAAGATTACAACCTGCAGAAGGCTCAGATAATTGTTACCATTTTTAAGCAATAAAGTATTTTTAATTAAGGTATATATGTGATTTTTCTAGCTATGATGCTATTGCACACTTAATAGACTATACCATAGTGTAAACATAACCTTTAAGTGCACTGAGAAACAAAAAAAATTGTGACTCACTTTATTTCAACATTCACTTTATTGTGGGAGTCTGGAACCAAGCCTGCAATATCTCTAAGGTATGCCTGTATTTATGTTCTCTTCTTCCAAGCTAAGCTGTTTTTATCATTAGATGTGCTGTGTCACCTAACATTTGTGGGATTTACTATACCATGATATCTGCATGTATCTAAAGAAGAGAGAAAGGGTAAAGAAACAGATGGTAACATACATTATTACTGATCAGGAATGCCTGGTTCAGAGATGTGAAAAAGAGCTCATAAACATCAAGCAATGTAAAAATGGAACAAAGTGTCAGAGAAAAAAAACATGTTTATTCGTTCATTTATTTGTTCAAGAGAATCTTCTTAAATGCCTGCAAAATATAATCCCTTGGTGAAGGAAGGGCTGTGGAAAAATGCTTTTACATCAATGTCTGTGATACCGAGGAATTTATAAAGTTGCAATTGTTGATATTTATTTGCCAAAATACATCATATTTAGAAGAGTAAAATGATAGAGTTTTGGTGGAAATAGAAAGTCAGTTTGAAAAAAATAACTATAATTTTCATAATTATAAAACAATTTGGTAATATATATGTATATATATTTAAAGAAAATACCAAGGTGCAATATAATTTGAATACCAAAATATCCATCTGTGTTTTTCTTCGACAAATTAATTATTGTAAACTGATTTACAAATCCTATGTGCCACATGAATACTAAACAATTAAATTCAAAAGTAGAAGTAATAATATAAGCCAGTATTATGGGGATTATATAACTTCAGATATTTACATACGTTTGAAGAAAAAAAATTTAAAGTGTCAAAACGATAACCAGTGGGAAGTTTCTAAATATTCCTTTGATCTAAAAACAAGAGAGTTTGGGTGGTATATTTTTTTTAAAAATCATTTTCTTTTGTTGGTTTCAAATATCCTGGGAACTTAGGTAATATTTTTTCTGCCCCAAATGGTCCCACCAGAATAACTTAAAAATACATGTATATGATTGTTCCTGACCAGGCAAATCTAAGCCAATTTAAAATTACCTTCACAAATACTTGCACCTGCAAATAATTCTATGGTAACAACTAAACTAGCCTTGTTAATTGGACCATTAATCACAGAGGGAGCAGATTTTCCACTGCCAGAAGGGTCATCTGTGCTTCTAATTGTTTCCCTGCTGAAAGTAACCTGAAACAATTCCTAGGAGTCCCTAAGCTTAGTTTGAATAAATTGATCAGATTGTGTCCCTCTATGATAGGCATGTCAACTCCTAAAACTATGCCTTGAATAAAATAGGCACTTGATGTGTATTTGCTAATGCACTAGTTTACTGATGCAAACATTAGGAGAGATCTGAGTTCTATTAGTATGGCAGGCATTGAAAGGGCAGGAGGAAGTACAACAGAAGTTTTACTCTCTACCTGTATGCCACAGATGAAGTTTGCTTAGAATATCACTTGTGATTTCACTTTAAAATTGCTTTCCACAAGAGTAAGCCAAAGAGTCTAAAAATGTCTCCAATTTCCACTGACTTCTGTGTGTTTAAACTTGTGTCATTAAAAATAATAGTTCAGAGCTTTATGAACCCCTCATATGGTTGCTCCTCTTTACAGATAAGGAAACTGTGACCCAGAATTGGTGACTTCACAAAGATTGTATAGATGTCAGATTAGCTATGCTGTTATTTCCACTTCACCTGTAAATACACTCTCAGTTGGAGTTTTTGACATAAGGGAGAAGACCGATGGCTTTATCCCAGCCTAAAATGTTAATGTTCCCAACAGAATAAAAGTATAGATTCCCAAAGCATGAAATGACCTTAAAATTGTCCTAGTTAACCCTTCTCCTTATTTCACAGATGAGGAAACTGAGGACCAGAAAAGAAGAGCAATTTCCCAGGATATATAGTAATTTATGCTTATAATAATGCTATTATCAATGAGAAGTGAAATTATATTTCATTTACATTTTTTACTAAGGTAGGGAAATGTTAATACATCTTAAATTGACTTTGCTACTGGTCAGCTATAAACTTAAAGGTGTTTATTTTTCTATTATGTAAAAAATTTAATTATTCACATTACTCTACCCTGATACAATTGCCATAAATGATAGATTACTGACCTAATCACAGTGGAAGTAACTGAACACATAAAATTGTTTATCTCAAGGGGTCTGCAGCTCAGTATTTTAAGAGAGAACATTAAAGAGCTGAATTTTTCATTTTTGTCATTAAAAAATAATCAACTATTGTAAACTTCAGACACATTTCTTCCTCTGTAGATATCAACATGTTTTCCCTGAGATCTTTCAAATAACAATAACAAAATTAGCTCATGACTCAATACTGTCCCTTTTTTTTCAGCCTTATGTCAATTTCTAGATAAAAATGTTAACTGAAAGAGACAGACTTAAATATTTCTCTGGTCATCTCCCTTAGGGAGATCTGCAGTCTTTGTGCAGGATCATAAAAGAATGATTCATTTCAAGTTTCTAATAATTATTTCTTTGTAGTCATCATTTTTCTTCACTGTGATGGCAGGAGTGATTTTTTAAACCTGGTAATGCAATGAAGGACTGCAGGTAAACACTTAATTTGCTGACAAAGCAGGGAAACTATTCAAAGACAAAAAAAATTACCATTTATGGATAAATCTTAGTTTGTTTTTTTAAGCATAAGTGCTACTACCTTTTGGTAATAAGAAGAGAAAAAAGAAAGTTGAACATGGAGAGCCCTAAAAATTATTTCTCCTATGATAAAAGGAAGGAGAAGAAAAAGGGAAGTGTGAGTGCATGTTTGTGTGTATGTGTGTGGGTGCACTTCTCTATAATCTTGTACAATTCAATTTCAACTTTATAACAGCAATTGGAGTAGAAAGGAGTATGTTCATACAATAAGACATTTCTAATGGAAAAGTTTTGTGATAGCCCATTAGAGTGATCTAGAAGTATGGAAACTTAATCTTCAGCAGGATAGGGAAAAAGGGAGAATTTGGTGGCAGCTGCTTGCCATTGGGCCAGTGGTGAAACAGGCAGTGCAGTTGATTCATATAGCTGAGGTAGCATATTGGGTCATGGACATTGATGGCTTAATGGGAGCTCATTCTCGGGGTGGGTGGTGATTTTGCTGAAGCCAAGATGTTCCTAGCAGAAGGGATAAGGTCAAGTAGGAACAGTTCTGATTCTGGGAGAACAGGATGGATGGGTCACAACTTGTGCTGCAACCCCAGTTTAATCTGCAACTGCCTTTGGCATCTTTAATGTCAGGAAAACAACATTCAGGAGAAAGAAATCTACTATTCTATTGTTTTCTATGGAATGTAAGACACTGTCGGTTGCCAGATAAGCTGTTTAAAAAAATGCACACTTAAGAAAGAAGTAATGATGCCAATTAAAATTTAAAACAATATATCATTTTCATTTAGATTGATACTTTAATACTTGTTGAAATGGATCTTTTAAATTTATATAGACATTGATTGCTATCTTATATCAGTCTTGTGTATATGTAATAAAATAAAATAAATAGGTTTAAGATGTCCTAAACTTCTTCACATCCAGAATTTTATTCTTTTGAATCACTCTGACTCAGAGTCATCACTAGCTATATATTTTCTTTTAATATAATCCTTCGTGCCATTAAATGTGTTAACAATGTTGATGATGTAGCGTTTCTCAACAGAGCTCCACCATTATCTCCCAGATTTTTTCTGTGCTGCTAATGCTCACTCAGGAAGTTCTGGTCCTAGTGTATTACCAGAAAGTGACAATGAAAGGTTTTCAGAAGACACTCGGTTATTGGAAGGACAACAACAATATATTCCTTTTCCTTTTTTTTTTTAATTTTATTATTATTATATTTTAAGTTTTAGGGTACATGTGCACAACGTGCAGGTTTGTTACATATGCATACATGTGCCATGTTGGTGTGCTGCACCCATTAACTCGTCATTTAGCATTAGGTATATCTCCCAATGCTATCCCTCCTCCCTCCCCCCACCCCACAACAGTCCCCAGTGTGTGATGTTCCCCTTCCTGTGTCCATGTGTTCTCATTGTTCAATTACCAGAAAGTGACAATGAAAGGTTTTCAGAAGACACTCGGTTATTGGAGGGACAACAATAATATATTCCTTTTTCAAGTGATTCTTAAATGATTTCTGGAATTAAGTGTCAAGGGGTTGCAGTTGTCTGTCTAATCATGCCACCAGGAATCACGACCAAGTTTGTGCATGCCCGGGCAATGACAGCCACCACATTGTAACCTTCCAAGCTTACAGAAATTATAATATTTCAACATAATTTCTGACACTTAAGTATGGACAAATGACCATCTCCAAATTGGTGAAACACACTGAATTACCTCAGGCATCAAGTCATCCATCTTCTATTCTTCCGTAAGAGAAAAGTAAACATAATAAAACCCAAACACTGTCCTCTCCATCTTCCCCCACCTGCAGCCTTGGCTCCTGCTAAGACTAACATGTTTTCCTTCCTTTTACTTTTGAATTCAGGGAAGAGCTCTTAGTGTTATTTTCGAATGACTCCACATTAAACTTTTCATTTGAATCCAATTTTATGAACTACATCAAGGGTTTTACTCTAAATGTTCAATCATCTCAGGGTCAGCGCAGTTTCCAGGGAAGCCCCAATCATGTAAACAGTGTGAAGTGTTGTCACCTGCAGTTCACCAGAGTTGAGGTTCTGGGCAATTCTAGTGAAATTGGCGTGACTTTTTTTCTTTGCATGCTTACCAGGCAATATCCTCCTTTATTCTCCCTTCCACCAAAAAGGAAAAAGAAACACATTACAGAAACTTTCTCCAAACCAGAGTTTTTACTCCGTTATTATCCAAATGGATTCTCAGCTGGCACTGGAATGGGAGCTTCTGGAACTCCCTGACTCGTTTTGGGAAGCTGTTGATTGGCCCACAGTGGGTTCCTGAGCAGGGATCTGGAATAGACAAAGAGATGAGAGAATAGAAAATATTGGCTGTCTGTGTGTACTCAGTGCATACACTACATATGGAATATTAGTTAAAGAATGTCTGTCCTGTTTTAACTATATATATTTCAAAAGGCATCCTTCCTTTCTGATTTCCTGTTTCAGTCATTTAAACACTATTTTTGGCATCCTGCACACTCTGCTTTACTTTTGTTATTTATAAAATATGGGAGAAGGGAGTAGGTAACACCATTCTGTGCAAATAATAGTAAATATTCTGTTCACTGAATCTTTGAGTGATACACTGATAAACTATTACATTACTCTTCAGTCATTGGCAAATGATTCTTGGATTTCCACCAGTTACAATGTTTTTTTAGAAAATACAGTGCTAAGCACAACATTCAATTTTATATGCATTTAGGATGAAAAATAAATGGCCATGGGACATGAAAAGGAGCATGCTTTTGGGGGATAAATTCCATTCATCCTCATTGACACTATTGTTACTTTTAAATTTCTTTTAATTTAATTTTAAGTTCTGGGATACATGTGCAGGACATGCAGGTTTGTTACATAGGTAAATGTGTGCCATGGTGGTTTGCTGTAGCTATCAACCCATTGCCTAGTTGTTAAGCCCCACATGCATTAGCTATTTATCCTGATGCTCTCCCTCTCCCAACCCTCTGCCACCGACAGGCCCCAGTGTGTGTTGTTCCCCTCCCTGTGTCCATGTGTTCTCATTGTTCAACTCCCTCTTATAAGTGAGAACATGTGGTATTTGGTTTTCTGTTCCTGTGTTAGTTTGCTGAGGATAATGGCTTCCAGCTCCATTCATGTCCCTGAATTGAAGCACTATTCACAATAGCAAAGACATGGACTCAACCCAAATGCCCATCAATGATAGACTGGATAAAGAAAATGTGGTACGTTATACACCATGGAATACTATGCAGCCATAAAAAAAGGACACTATTGTTTTTTGTCCCACGAAGCTGCTTACTGCTTTGGCAAACTGGCCACATTTTCTATGTATGGCTACCACACCATCCTAAAGGTCTTTTTACAACTTTCACTTCTAACTTGATTCCTCCATGTGGCTTAATCTTTTCAAAAGTACCATGTACCTTTCTAATTACTGTTCTTCAATAACTCCACTGCCCACAATTCAGCTTTACCTGTATGTCTCCATGCCCTACTTTGACTCTTTGATCCCTTTCAGATAGAGGCCTCTTCTTTGCTCACCATCTACAACCCACCAGCAATAAAGTGCTATGGGATAGAAAAGAATTCAGAAGGAATCTTCCTGTTCTCAATAGCTTAAAATATACGATGTAAGTATATAATACATAGTCAGACAAAACAGAATAAATGAGTTTATGCCAAGCCATCATTCCTGAATATGCATCACCGAGCTCTATATAGTACCAAGAGATGCTGTATTTTAAAAGTTTCATGGTCAAATGCATTTTGGAAATGCTATATTATTATATTCCACTTTTATGAGATTCAGAGTTTACATCAGTATATTAAAAGACCTGAGAAACTCTGTCTTACAAACACCAATTTAACTTGCTGAGTGCCAATATTGTCCCAGATTATCTGACTTGACTATTTCTTTGCTATTGCTAGTCATGGGGCATTGTACCAGCCTTTCCTGAATTCCATAAATCCATCCCAATACCTGTAAAAGTCCCTGTTAGATTCTGTTCAATCACCCTTTTAGCCTATCATTTGTTTCCTGCCCATCCTGTACACTTTGGGACCATTCTCCCATGGCACCAACAACCGTAAAGACTCATGCTTCTTTCCCATGCTGGTCTCCGAGGCTGGAAAGGCATTTTATCCATTTTCTAGCTATAGACATCATGTTAACTATTCAGGGCCCATCCCAATTGTTCTTCTTTTTCCTTTCAGGTTTTCTACTTCCAAAAATCAGAAGTATTCCTTATTCTGGGTTCCCACTTATATTAATCAAACTATTCTCATGCTTTGTCCCACTGGCCCTATCCTCTACACCAGTGGTCCCCAACCCCTGGGCCATGGACTGGTACTGATCCATGCCCTGTTAGGATCTGGACCGCACAGCAGGAGGTGAGTGGCAGGCAAGCAAGTGAAGCTTCATCTGCATTTACAGCTGCTCTCCATCACTCACATTACTGCCTGAGCTCCACCTCCTGTCAGATCAGTGACAGCATTAGATTCTCATAAGAGTTCAAACTCTATTGTGAACTGTGGATACGAAGGATCTAGACTGCATGCTCCTTATGAGAATCTAATGCCTGATGATCTGTCACTCTTTCCCATCACCCCCAGATGGGACTGTTTAATTGCAAGAAAACAAGCTCAGGGCTCCCACTGATTCTACATTATGGTGAGTTGTATAATTATTTCATTATATAAAATGTAATAATAATAGAAATAAAGTGCGCAAAAAATGTAATGCACTTGAATCATCCCCAAACTATCCTCCCCACCCCTAGTCCATGGAAAAAAATGTCTTCCACGAAACTGGTCCCTAGTGTCAAAAGGGTTGGCAACCACTGCGCCACACCATTGAACACGATGTATTTTAGTTAGCAAGTTCTCTTTATGGGTTTTTTGAATTGAATTGAAGGTGAGGCATTGCATGTAGCTGATAAAAGAAAATAAAAGATTAGTTGTATCTTTTGGGATTTAACAACATTCTCCAATCCCCACTGCGTGGTTCATGTTTCTAGTAAAGTGTTTCATCAAAAGTAAAAATCCAAACTGTCACTTAAGCACTTTAGAAAGAGCAAATATATTATTCCTCTTCACTATATTGTTATTAGAGCAAGATCACTACAGGCCAACAAGAGATGGGTCTCAGGAAACTATCAGAGCTCCACTATATAAACATAGCATGCTTTGGATAACTAATCCTCCATCATTCCAGAGTAGTCCTTTCCAGTCCATCTGATGATGTTGAGTATATTCAGATCCTTTCTTCTCCAAGTAGGGTTTGGATCATCACATAGGACTAGACACTCAGATTACTCATCCATAGCAGTCACATTGATGGTTTAGGAATCAACGTGTTACTCAAACGGGCCTATAAGAATCCTATGAAATACACTGCAAAACAATTGAGAGAGACAACCTTTTGCTTTAGGATTTGTAAGCTATCAAGTTGATAGCCTTCATTTTAGTTAAGATAGAATATGTTTTTGTTATAATAACAAAATCCCCAAATCACTAGAGATTAGCATCACAAGATTTATTTCTGTATTTCTCTCTTACACAAAGTTCACCGTAGTTCTAAGAAGTTCACCACATGGTGACTTATGTGTCCAGCCTGATTAAAATTATCATCAAGGACCTGTACCACTGGGGGCACATGGCCTCTTTTGTCAATATTGCAGGTATAACAATTCTGGGTCAATGTTGTAGATAAAATAATATTGGGCATGGGGGACTTCACGCATGAACTTTTCACTACATCAGCCTGAGAGTGACATGGGTCACTTCCTTCTGCAGTGCACTGTCTAGAACTAATGACACAGCCCACTGAACTGCAAGTAAAAGGAAGGTGTGTGTTACTGTCTGTGTCACAGCTCCTGACTTTTCACAATCATCCCATATCCGTGTGGAAATAGCCTAACAATGAAGCCAAGTAGCAGCTAGTAAAGTCAAGAGTTGTTGATGAAAATTTCTGATGGAAAGAGTCAAGCCCAGGCCCAGCTATACAGAAACTATGCCACAGGGCTCCCACAGGCATCCAAAAAAGCAGAAAAAAATGCTTATGTATTTGTATGTGTGTGTTTGTGTGTGTGCACGTGTATGTATGTCATATACACCAAGCCTAAGAAATAAACATGCACCCTAATGCATATGAGGTATGAAAAAAAAAGAAATTTGGACCCAGAAATTCAAATTTAAAAACTGTCACAGAATTATTGCTGCTGTTGTACAAACATCTCTACAAGTAGCTTTCTGTTCTCTGCTCCATGGTTAAATAAGTAATCTAGGCAGAAGGAGAAGTAGACTTTTATAGCTAATTAGAAATTAGGAAAGCAATGCCAGATATACCATTTATTTAAGCTTACAAATCTTCAAGGAGGACAATTGGCTGTGGCTTATTGAGACATATGACAAACCACCAAAAGGAGTTATAGGTGACAAGCTGCTCTCTAACTTTGAAATCACCTTATAGAATGTTTAATTGCCTTTAGGGCAAATTATAAAAGGAATTTCTAATGTTTAAGTTCTAATAATAACAACAGTTGGCGTTCACTGAGTGCCTACTATATGTCTCAGACATGGTACTAAGTGCTTTGCTTAAGTTATCTCTGTTAAATCTTACAACAACCCAGTAAGCTTGCCAATAATATTATTGTACTATACAAATCAGAATATGGAGGCATAGAGAAGGTAAATAATTTGGAAAAGACCGATGAGGAATTATGAATTGACTGATATAAATTAAGTATTTGAATGTAAAAGTAAATTATACCTAAGTGTTTGTATTTTTAAAGTCTTGCTTGTTTATCATGTGTTACAAATGGCATCTGGTACAATAACTTTTGAAAAAAGTCTTGTACTATGTTTGCATTTTTAAACAAAGCATTCTATTTTTGAAATAAGAAAAGCCCTGAAGGAAACTGCTTCTTTCTTCCTCAGATCTTTCTAGAGCTGAAGTCTCATAATGTATTGTAATGGTGAGCAAAATACCAAGAAAGGAAGTAAATAGTGTTGCCTGCTAACGTTGACAAATCTAAATAGAAGATGATAGGGCCCCATGAGTATTAAGCTCACTTTGGTAGAATTTCCTTGGCATGATGTCATACACAAGGTCTTTTTTATTAAATAATCTGAATTTGATTTCTTCCCAACCTATAACTAGCTGCAAGACCTTCGCCAAATTACTTAACATTTACAAATCTCAGTTTTCTCATCTGTGAAACAGAAATCATAGTAATACTGAAAGCATCTATCTCTCTGGCTTATCATAAGTATGGAAGAAAATTATCAATGTAAAAAGATGTCTCATCTTGCCTGGCATATTATGGGAACTTATAAAATGTTGGCTATCATCACCCTTACCACCACTACCATCATCATCATCATCATCATCATCATCATCATCATCGTCATCGTCATCACTCTAATAATCAGAATTGTCACCAGTCATAACTCTTTATCACTCAAGCACAATGAAGCAACTAACTTGGACCAATGATCATATTGTTGATTATCTGTTTTAATTTCTGGAGGATGGCTAAATTTTGATTCATTTTGTTGTCAGCTTTTTGTTAGGTGTCCCTCCCCCAATTATGTATTTAGGGACTGATAAAACAGTGATCCAAAATTAAAACACTTATGCTAATAGGATATAATTGCAACTTAACAGGTAGGAATTCGTGCTTTTGGAGATACAAGCACAAGATAATTTGAACATTTGGTTC
This sequence comes from Pan troglodytes, assembly GCF_028858775.2. Lineage (NCBI taxonomy): Eukaryota > Metazoa > Chordata > Mammalia > Primates > Hominidae > Pan > Pan troglodytes. The sequence continues at coordinate 117,565,906 of NC_072406.2, forward strand.
GTAGTGTGGACACTGCTGTTGTGTGGAGTAAAGCATCAACGAACACAAATAATGTGAGGGGAAAAGGCTCACAATATTTTCCATAAATAAAATGGCATTTAATGTTGTTTACAGGTATGCTTGAAATTTCAACTAATACAACTACAAATGTACTTGTTTAAAAGTCAGGCAATTAAACACAAGCAAGAAAAAGAATGAAAACTTAGCAGTTATAAAGTAAACCAAGCAGCCAAGAATTTCTAGGCATAAAATCCACGTAGATGTTAGTAAATGATTTTTTTTTTTGGTGATATCCTGTGTGACAGCATCCATCTCTTCATCCTATCTGTGAGGTTAGATTAGGTTTCTTTGACCATTTCCTTTATTTCTTCACATCTTTCCTTTTTTTTTTACCAAGGTGGAACAAATCACAGTGCTGAGGAATCTCAGAGGCAAACACACACACACACACACACACACACACGCACACACATACATGCCCTTTGCTCTTCTTTAAACCTCTCCTACTTGTTTCCTGTTATCTCAGTGTTATAAATAAAAAAGAATAAAATAAAAATAAACCATCCTCACCTTCCTCAAAGATCATGGCATGGTGGAACTTAGAAAGCATGTATTATGGTCAGAATGTGGAGTTTGGGCTTGGTGACGTATAAAAGCTAGAGAGACAAGGAAAGCACTGGGAGGCTTAAATGGTGCTCTAGACAGATCACACATACATTCTAGAAAGATCATTTTAGCTAAACTATGGACACGAATTTGAAGGATATGAAATAAGATTAGCAATGGGGGACAAATTAAGAGGCTGTTGCAGTAATTCAGGTAAGACATATGGTGGCCTGTACTAGGGTAATAAAAATAAGGAGATATATATGGATTCAAGAAATAATAAGACAGTGAGATCAACAGAACTTAGTGATTTCTGGTGTGTGTGTGTGTGTGTGTGTGTGCGTGTGTGTGTGTGTGTGTGTGTGTGGTTTTGTTGATGGAGAAGAATAAGAATTCAAGGACTCTGTCCAGCTTACTGGCTTGAGAAAATGAGTGGATCTATTCATAAAGACAAGGATCCTGGGGGAAGTGTACATTTATGAAGAAGGAGGTGGAATTTGGAAGAAATCTTTCATAAGCATGGAGGAAAGGAACTCATCAAAATTAACGAGAAGGAACAATCAAAGAGACAGGAGGTAAAGCAGAAAAAGTTATTGTCTAATAAGTTTTTAGTCATCTAGGGAAGCATGTGTTTGAAAAAAGAGAATTGTATGTGAGTGTACACATTGGGGAGCAAGGGTTACAAAGCAGACATTTATTTGCTGAGAAGTAAACAGAGTCTGAGGAAGCAGAGAGAGTGAGTACAAATGTCTTTCCTCTCTAACGCTAAAGTACCATGTCACAAACAAGAGATGCCTATCACGGAGTCAGAGCAGGGTACCTGTCTTCCCAACAAAATTAAAATAGGGAGAGAAAAGAAAAGAACTCAAACAACTCTCAGAAGAGAGATAAATTTAGGAGAGGATTGTTTAAACCTAGGATCAAGGTTCCTGTTATTCATTAGTGGCGGATGCCTATATACTCAATACGTGAGAGTGAAAGAAAGAGGAAGGGAGGAGAACAGTTCCCAGGACTGAGAAGCTCAGTTGCAGGTTTCCATGGAAATATTTTTAGCCAAATGGCTGGTCACTCTGCTCACACACTGGTATTGTGTTTCCAGTGGCAAAATAATGCCACCTGGTGTGCTGCTTTAGGTGTTCAGCATCTGAAACCATTTGGAAAGTTAGGGAAAGCCAGAGATGGATGTTCTAGAGAAGTCTGCCATTGTTCCTAAAAGCATACAATTGACTGATAGTAATGATAATGTGATAATAATAATATTAATATGATACTAATGATACTAATATGATACTACTAATAATAATAATATGATACTCATATGCGTGCTAATGATAATGTGATGATGATGATATTAATATGATACTAATACTATGATACTACTACTACTAATAATATGATACTCATATACCTGCTAATAAATTGTAATGATCATATTTATTAAGTGCATTAGTGTAGTGAGACTATGTGCTAAGGATTTTTACAAACATTAGTACCCAGTGCTCATGACCACCCAATGAAGTGGTTATTATTATTAGCCATTTTACACATGAGAAGGTAAGACTCAGGTTCTGAGATATTCGGGGACTTACCTGAGCCCAAACATCTGATACATGGTAACATGAGAAAGGGAGTCAAGTTCATGCTGACTTTTCACTTTGACGTGGGAAGAACTTGATTATGATGAGAAAAACACTATGAGGTCAGGTGCAGTGGCTCACACTTGTAATCCCAGCACTTTAGGAGGCCTAGGTGGGCAGATCACTTAAGCCCAGGAGTTCAAGACCAGCCTGGGCAACACAGAAAAATACACACACACACACACACACACACACACACACACACTATGAGATAACTCAAATGTATAGAACAGACAGTGTGCTAAGTGCTTTGTGGTCATTCTTTTATTTAACCCTCTCAACAGCCTTATGAGGCAGTCACTGTGGTACATCCATATTACAAACCTAGACTCAGTGAGGTTGGGTAACTTTTCTGATTTTACAGAGGTAATGTGCTGCAGAGCTGGGATTTTATCCAAGTTCTCTGATACCAGACCCTGTACACTAAGCCTGTACACTAATCTCTCTGTTGCTTATTAGCCTGCAATACATATGAATTAAAGATGTGTGGGTCCTGAATTGGACAGAGGCAAAGTGTAGCACTAATCAAAACAAAACTGATTCGGGCCTTCCTTTTGCTGTCTCTTGAAGGTGACTTACATTTGGTGAATTTGTTAATCTGCATAAGAGAAATAAAGTGTGGCTATATCTGGTGTGAATACCTACAATGCGCTATGCATAGTGCTAGAATGTATCTACTTTTTAGTTTAAGAGAAAGAGTTGGACAGCTTCTGGGGGAAGTGGGGAGATTATACTCCTAGACACAGATTCGAAACAACTTTTTCAGCTGAAGGATGTTTTGGAATAAACCTAGCATCCAAACAAGAGGTGGGTAAATAATGTCTGGCTCAGGGTTTGATTCTAGAAAGTGACTATCTGGATTGGCAATTCAGGCCAAGGAAAGGCCACGGACATCTTTCAAGGGTATTTTACTCTACTGAGCTGGGAAGAAGGCAGCCGCTCTTGAACCTGCATCAAGATGCATTTTGATCTTCCAAAACCTATCTGCATAGTGTTTACTGCAAGAAGAGAAAGCGAAGCTAAAATTCCTCTAAAATCCCTACCCCTTACTGAAAACAACTGGAGTTGGGGTTGAATTCTTTTTATATAAAAGATAAAGCCAGGAGGAGAAAGCTAAAAAATCATTTTCATATAATTTACACTAAATAATAAATGTGGAGGGAATCCTGTCAGGGACATACATTAGAAATGCAGTTGGCTTTGTTCTCTGGGAGTTCTATGGATACAGCCCATAGACATTTCAGGGTTATTTCCTCTGTAAAATAACAGTGGCTTCATGGACCTATTTCTGCTGTGTTTTCTACCTCCATACTATGCACAGCAGGCAAAATCACAGGCGTCTGACATGAACTTAGGCCGATAAGTTTTCCCTGAATCTTACACACACACACACACACACACACACACACACATATCCACAGGTGAATATGGAAAAAAATAACAATGACAACTTTAAGGAAATTTTTGTCATGCTTTCTCTTGATTTGTTTTCAATAGTTCAAATGAAACTTATTGAGCACGTTATTCTTATCAGGTACTCAATAGGTACTATGGGTGATAAAATGATGAATAAGACATGGTACTTAAACTCAAGGAGTTTGTACTATACTGAGGCCAACTGTGGAGTATACATTTTATCGTAGTCCAAAACAGACCGTTCTAGTTGTTATTGTGATAAAGGCACAAGCAAAATGCTTCAGGGGCTCAGAGGAGGAAGAGATAAAATTTTAATGGATTAACTGGTTGTTAAGAGTTTTGACCCCATGTCTCTAACCACTTACTACCTCCGTGATCTTGAACATGTCCTTAACTGCTTTAAACTTTGGTTTTTCTCATTTGTAAATTAAATATAATAAGAGAAACAGTTTTATTAAAGATGATAGGGAGAACAAGCAGTTAATTATTATTAGGTGTCGAAGAAGTCTTCCCAAGGGTGGTGATATTTTACTTGACCTTTGAAAGGGAGTAGTGTTTTTCATAGGGAGAAAGTTGCAGCAAGACTTCCAAGGTTAGGATACACTTTGAGCACAGCATCTCCTGCATTCACCTGCTGGTAAAGCTGAAAGGTCCCTTACATCCCCCTGTCCTGCTTGTATTTCTTACCATTAGGATTACTTCTTTGGATTTGTGCAAAAGAACTACTTCTAGTGACCAGAATCAAACCTGACATCTAGTGTCTAAAAAGTGTGTGTGTGGAGTCGGGGGAGTCTAACTCTCTCTTTTGAATTCATTCGGAGCCATTAGCTCAATCATTTTATCAACTTAGCCAACTGGAGTCTTAGGAAACAGAGGTGGGATACAAGTGGAAGCTTCAGTATAGATACAGTTGAAGTTCAACAGGTGATAAAGGACAGGGATATGGGACGCTACCCCAAGGGGATGTGCAAGACAGTGTAAGGTCACCACAAACCTGATAGGCCTGGAAGAAGGGCCAACAGCAAATGGAACTCCTTTCAAATTCTTCTAATGGCAATTTTGGTCATGTTTATTGGTCTCATGAAAATGGAAATGAAGAGCAAAGAAGGAGGGTGGGTTGGGGACAGTTGGTACTGAAGGCCACTGCATTGGCTACTTCACATTCAGGGCTGATCCACCTTAGCCACAACCATCAATAATTTGCATTGACTTTCAGCTGACTTTCTTTAAATTCAATGTTAAAAATCATTTCCAAGGTGACTAATACATACCTTTCATCTAATCGCCATTATTTCATAACAAGAACTTTTCAATCCAGCCATGGTTGTCTAACTATGCGTCTTGGCTCAGGTTACTCCTCACTTGGAATGCACATGTCCTCTCCTCATCTGTTGACAAGCTGAATCACATTTACTTGCCTCTAAGGCCTGGCTTCGCTGAGACTCTTTCCCTTGTCACCCCATATCTCCTACATCTGAATCCAATGTCCATGCCACTTATCTGGTTTAAGAATACACTGCCTAATGGAGGAGATTATTTTTCTTATCTTGGCAGCTCTTCCCCATCCGTCCCATTTCTCAAGTGAGAATCTGAGTCCCTTGAGGAGAGAAATTGACAGAAATCTGTTTTCCCCCTTACTGCTCCTAGCCCAGAGTCCTGATGTGTTTGCCAATTGAATTAGTTACAGACAGAATCAAAAACATCAACACAATCAGCAAAATCCCCAGTTTCCTTCAAATCTTTTTACCCTCCTTGTATTTTCTCTAACACTTCAAAGGTTTTCATACTATGCTAAACCTATCCCTTTGGTTTTAAACCTTATCCCTTCCTCTTCACTACATGGAAGATTTCCCTGACCACAAATAGAAAAGGATGAAGAATTAATTAACAAGAAAATGCCAGTATAAACATATGCCTAGAGCCTGCCTGTCTTCTAAATGCAGAAAGCAGTCCACATATGAATATCCCGATGTATTGTTGTTGTAGTACATAGTCATTTCAACTCCAATACACATTTCCTCCATTTAGAAAGGGAGAAAATGGAGTCCAGAGATGCTAATTAAATTATACAAATTACACAGGGCTGAGCCTGGAACCCAGGCCCCCTTTAAATACCATTTCAAGATTTAACCCGCTATCCTTCATCCTTGGTATTCATTTAGTAAGAAATGTCAAAGTTGGGGATGGTGGTGATGTTACAGTTAGCAGAATGGCTTACCTATTCTGTGAAAAGGTAGCTGTCCTTCCGGCAGGGAGAACAGGAGCTGTAAAACATCCTCTAACATCAGATTCTCGAGCAAGTTCCCTGTGATCCCACTGTAGGAGCAGCCTGTGGCCACGTGCAGCCCACTCATTCTTTCCGAAATGGCTTTACACACATTGATTGCCAATTAAGGCTTTTGTTGCCGACAGAGTAGTCAAGACCTAAAATTACCCCTCACTTCTTATGACTCCAGGGCACCCGGCCAAACTAATATTTATAGCTGCTACAGATCAGTGAACTAAAGACAGCCAGGACACAGAAATGAGTCAAAACTGTTCTTTGTCCCAGAGACACCAAAGTGAAACGAACACTCCTGAAAAAGATGACAAAGCTTTTCTCCAAATTCCTACCTCCATAAATTCAGAGTTTTCTAGGGAAACAAAAGTTAAGGAATAAAATTAATAATTATTGAGTCTATACTTTACGCCACCATTTCCATAATATAGTCCTGTAATTCTTAAACATAGTATCTGGAAAATATTTGATATTTATTATTTATCAAAGACCAAAACAAAATGTGAAAAGCGGTGTGTTGTTTTCATTTTTTTTTTCTGAAGAAAAAAAAACATACACAAGATTCAGAGGTTGAGCAATTGTCAAAGGTCAAATAAATTGTTTGCGGATGGACTGAGACTCAAACCCTCTTCTTTCTGCAAATATCATGCTTTCCTTGCACTTATCTATTGGAGGAGTTGGCAGATTGTCACTCTATTCTATGAGCTCCCATAAAACTTTGTAAAATCCTATATTAGAAAACTTAGAGCATTGTATTTAAAAACTCCTTCATGTAACTGCTTCCTTTGTGAGTCTTAGAGGTCCAAGTCCTGGCTATATCACTTATGAGCTGTATAAATGTTGCTAAATCATTGAACAACTGTGTACCCCACTTTCTTTATCTGAAGAAAAGAGATTATTATATTATTTTACTTTTAAATATTATATAATTATAATGATCATCCAAGGGCCTAAGAGTACTAGCGAATAATGGCTAACCATGTACGTTTTACTGTGGACAGACTACGACTATCTTATGCACCACTAGCATAGTGCTTAGCAAAAAGTAAGCGTATAAGAACATATTGACTTAATGAAAGAGTGAATAAATTGTTTGAAGGCCTGAATACAGTGAGTATATTTGTGGTAGTTCCCAACCTATTGGTCACAGACCTTCCGAACTAGCACAATTACTGTGAGATATCTGTAAAACAATGTCTGCCAACAAAAGAAAGCAAGTCTTACGCATAGGTGTACTATTATTTTTTCACTGTGTATAGATATTGTTGTGATTTCTAAAATGCAAAATTGTTGAAATGTGTTACTTAAGTCTTAACAGCTCCTTGTATTTTATTTGCACATTCAATTAGTGAATACAAGTAGGGTTACACTACATCGTGAAGGCTGCCCATGAGGTGTTAGAACATTAAATGAAAAGGGGCACACACAAATTAAAAGTTGAAAAATCCTATCCGAAGGCATTGAAAATTGGTTGCCTGCCACTAATAGACTTGGCTCTTTCATACTGTATCCCTCTAGGGTGTGGCTATGCAGAACCTGATTTTTTTTGTCTTTCTTTACTATTATTATTATTATACTTTAAGTTTTAGGGTACATGTGCACAATGTGCAGGTTTGTTACATATGTATACATGTGCCATGTAGGTGTGCTGCATCCATTAACTCATCATTTAGCATTAGGTATATCTCCTAATGCTATCCATCCCCACTCCCCCCACCCCACAAAAGTCCCCGGAGTATGATGTTCCCCTTCCTGTGTCCAAGTGTTCTCATTGTTCAATTCCCAACTATGAGTGAGAACATGCGATGTTTGGTTTTTTGTCCTTACGATAATTTGCTGAGAATGATGGTTTCCAGTTTCATCCATGTCCCTACAAAGGACATGAACTCTTCATTTTTTATGGCTGCATAGTATTCCATGGTGTATATGTGCCACATTTTCTTAATCCAGTCTATCGTTGTTGGACATTTGGGTTGGTTCCAAGTCTTTGCTATTGTGAATAGTGCCGCAATAAACATACGGGTGCATATGTCTTTATAGCAGCATGATTTATAATCCTTTGGGTATATACCCAGTAATGGGATGGCTGGGCCAAATGATATTTCTAGTTCTAGATCCCTGAGGAATCGCCACACTGACTTCCACAATGGTTGAACTAGTTGACAGTCCCACCAACAGTGTAAAAGTTTTCCTATTTCTCCACATCCTCTCCAGCACCTGTTGTTTCCTGACTTTTTACTGATGGCCATTCTAACTGGTGTGAGATGGTATCTCATTGTGGTTTTGATTTGCATTTCTCTGATGGCCAGTGATGATGAGCATTTTTTCATCTGTCTGTTGGCTGGATAAATGTCTTCTTTTGAGAAGTGGCTGTTCATATCCTTCACCCAATTTTTGATGGGGTTGTTTGTTTTTTTCTTGTAAATTTGTTTGAGTTCATTATAGATTCTGGATATGAGCCCTTTGTCAGATGAGTAGGTTGCGAAAATTTTCTCCCATTTTGTAGGTTGCCTGTTCACTCTGATGGTAGTTTCTTTTGCTGTGCAGAAGCTCTTTAGTTTAATTACATCCCATTTGTCAATTTTGGCTTTTGTTGCCATTGCTTTTGGTGTTTTAGACATGAGGTCCTTGCCCATGCCTATGTCCTGAATGGAATTGCCTAGGTTTTCTTCTAGGGTTTTGATGGTTTTAGGTCTAACATGTAAGTCTTTAATCCACCTTGAATTAATTTTTGTCTAAGGTGTAAGGAAGGGATCCAGTTTCAGCTTTCTACATATGGCTAGCCAGTTTTCCCAGCATCATTTATTAAATAGGGAATCCTTTCCCCATTGCTTGTTTTTCTCAGGTTTGTCAAAGATCAGATAGTTGTAGATATGCGGCGTTATTTCTGAGGGCTCTGTTCTGTTGCATTGGTCTATATCTCTGTTTTGGTACCAGTACCATGCTGTTTTGGTTACTGTAGCCTTGTAGTATAGTTTGAAGTCAGGTAGTGTGATGCCTCCGGCTTTGTTCTTTTGGCTTAGGATTGACTTGGCGATGCGGGCTCTTTTTTGGTTCCATATGAACTTTAAAGTAGTTTTTTCCAATTCTGTGAAGAAAGTCATTGGTAGCTTGATGGGGATGGCATTGAATCTGTAAATTACCTTGGGCAGTATGGCCATTTTCACGATATTGATTCTTCCTACCCATGAGCATGGAATGTTCTTCCATTTGTTTGTATCCTCTTTTATTTCCTTGAGCAGTGGTTTGTAGTTCTCCTTAAAGAGGTCCATTTCTTCTAGATTTTCTAGTTTATTTGCATAGAGGTCTTTGTAGTATTCTCTGATGGTAGTTTGTGTTTCTGTGGGATCGGTGGTGATATCCCCTTTATCATTTTTTATTGCATCTATTTGATTCTTCCCTCTTTTCTTCTTTATTAGTCTTGCTAGCAGTCTATCAATTTTGTTGATCCTTTCAAAAAACCAGCTCCTGGATTCATTGATTCTTTGAAGGGTTTTTTGTGTCTGCGTTTCCTTCAGTTCTGCTCTGATTTTAGTTATTTCTTGTCTTCTGCTAGCTTTTGAATATGTTTGCTCTTGCTTTTCTAATTCTTTTAATTGTGACGTTAGGGTGTCAATTTTGGATCTTTCCTGCTTTCTCTTGTGGGCATTTAGTGCTATAAATTTCCCTCTACACACTGCTTTGAATGTGTCCCAGAGATTCTGGTATGTTGTGTCTTTGTTCTCGTTGATTTCAAAGAACATCTTTATTTCTGCCTTCATTTTGTTATGTACCCAGTAGTCATTCAGGAGCAGGTTGCTCGGTTTCCATGTAGTTGAGCGGTTTTGAGTGAGTTTCTTAGTCCTGAGTTCTAGTTTGATTGCACTGTGGTCTGAGAGACAGTTTGTTATAATTTCTATTCTTTTACATTTGCTGAGGAGTGCTTTTCTTCGAAGTATGTGGTCAGTTTTGGAATAGGTGTGGTGTGGTGCTGAAAAAAATGTATATTCTGTTGATTTGGGGTGGAGAGTTCTGTAGATGTCTATTAGGTTTGCTTGGTGTAGAGCTGAGTTCAATTCCTGGGTATCCTTGTTAACTTTCTGTCTCGTTGATCTGTCTAATGTTGACAATGGGGTGTTAAAGTCTCCCATTATTATTGTGTGGGAGTCTAAGTCTCTTTGTAGGTCACTCAGGACTTGCTTTATGAATCTGGGTGCTCCAGTGTTGGATATTTAGGATAGTTAGCTCTTCTTGTTGAATTGACCCCTTTACCATGATGTAATGGCCTTGTTTGTCTCTTTTGATCTTTGCTGGTTTAAAGTCTGTTTTATCAGAGACTAGGATTGCAACCCCTGCCTTTTTATGTTTTCCATTTGCTTGGTAGATCTTCCTCCATCCCTTTATTTTGAGCCAATGTGTGTCTCTACACGTGAGATGGGTTTCCTGAATACAGCACACTGTCAAGGGTCTTGGGTCTTTATCCAATTTGCCAGTCTGTGTCTTTTAATTGGAGCATTTAGTCCATTTACATTTAAAGTTAATATTGTTATGTGTGTATTTGGTCATGTCATTATGATGTTAGCTGGTTATTTTGCTTGTTAGTTGAGGCAGTTTCTTCCTAGCCTTGATGGTCTTTACATTTTGGCATGTTTTTGCAGTGGCTGGTACCGGTTGTTACTTTCCATGTTTAGTGCTTCCTTCAGGAGCTCTTTTAGGGCAGGCCTGGTGGTGACAAAATCTCTCAGCATTTGCTTGTCTGTAAAGGATTTTATTTCTCCTTCACTTATGAAGATTAGTTTGGATGGATATGAAATTCTGCGTTCAAAATTCTTTTCTTTAAGAATGTTGAATATTGGCCCCCACTCTCTTCTGGCTTGCAGAGTTTCTGCTGAGAGATCCGCTGTTTGTCTGATGGGCTTCCCTTTGTGGGTAACCTAACCTTTCTCTCTGGCTGCCCTTAACATTTTTTTCCCTTCATTTCAACTTTGGTGAATCTGACAATTATGTGTCTTGGAGTTGCTCTTCTCGAGGAGTATCTTTGTGGCGTTCTCTGTATTTCCTGAATCTAAATGTTGGCCTGCCTTACTAGATTGGGGAAGTTCTCCTGGATAATATCCTGCAGAGTGTTTTCCAACTTGGTTCCATTCTCCCCGTCACTCTCAGGTACACCAACCAGACATAGATTTGGTCTTTTCACGTAGTCCCATATTTCTTGGAGGTTTTGTTCGTTTCTTTTTATTCTTTTTTCTCTAAACTTCCCTTCTCGCTTCATTTCATTCATTTCATCTTCCATCACTGATACCCTTTCTTCCAGTTGATTGCGTCGGCTCCTGAGGCTTCTGCATTCTTCACGTAGTTCTCAAGCCTTGGCTTTCAGCTCCATCAGCTCCTTTAAGGACTTCTCTGCGTTGGTTATTCTAGTTATCCATTCGTCTAATTTTTTTTTTCAAAGTTTTTAACTTTGCCATTGGTTTGAATTTCCTCCTGTAGCTCGGAGTAGTTTGATTGTCTGAAGCCTTCTTCTCTCAGTTCGTCAAACTCATTCTCTGTCCAGCTTTGTTCTGTTGCTGGTGAGGAGCTGCGTTCCTTTGGAGGAGGAGAGGTGCTCTGCTTTTTAGAGTTTCCAGTTTTTCTGCTCTGATTTTTCCCCATCTTTGTGTTTTTATCTACTTTTGGTCTTTGATGATGGTGACATACAGAAGAGTTTTTGGTGTGGATGCCCTTTCTGTTTGTTAGTTTTCCTTTGAACAGACAGGACCCTCAACTGCAGGTCTGTTGGGGTTTGCTAGAGGTCCACTCCAGACCCTGTTTGCCTGGGTAACAGCAGCGGTGGCTGCAGAACAGAGGTGGCTGTAGAACAGTGGATCTTGGTGAACCACAAATGCTGCTGCCTAATCGTTCCTCTGGAATTTTTGTCTCAGAGGAGTACCCGGCCGTGTGAGGTGTCAGTGTGCCCCTACTGAGGGGTGCCTCCCACTTAGGCTGCTCGGGGGTCAAGGACCCACTTGAGGAGGCAGTCTGCCCATTCTCAGATCTCCAGCTGCGTGCTGGGAGAACCACTACTCTCTTCAAAGCTGTCAGACAGGGACATTTAAGTCTGCAGGGGTTACTGCTGTCTTTTTGTTTGTCTGTGCCCTGCCCCCAGAGGTGGAGCCTACAGAGGCAGGCAGGCCTCCTTGAGCTGTGGTGGGCTCCACCCAGTTCGAGCTTCCTGGCTGCTTTGTTTACCTAATCAAGCCTGGGCAATGGCAGGCGCCCCTCCCCCAGCCTGGCTGCCACCTTGCAGTTTGATCTCAGACTGCTGTGCTAGCAATGAGCAAGACTCTGTGGGTAGGACCCTCCCAGCCATGTGCGGGATATAATCTCCTGGTGTGCCATTTTTTAAGCCTGTTGGAAAAGAGCTGTATCAGGGTGGGAGTGACCCGAATTTCCAGGTGCCGTCTGTCACCCCTTTCTTTGACTAGGAAAGGGAACTCCCTGACCCCTTGCGCTTCCCAGGTGAGGCAATGCCTCGCCCTGCTTCGGCTCGCACGCGGTGCGCTGCACCCACTGTCCTGCACCCACTGTCTGGCACTCCCTAGTGAGGTGAACCCAGTACCTCAGATGGAAATGCAGAAATCACCCATCTTCTGCATCGCTCATGCTTGGAGCTGTAGACCAGCGCTTTTCCTATTCTGCCATCTTGGCTCCACCCACCGAAATCTGATTTTTTTTCTTATAGAACCCTCTTTGTCAGAGGATTCTATTCATTTATACAAGGCCAGAGTAGAGAAAGCCATCTTCTTTCTAAACCTGTCTTATTTGCTGTGAGTATCTCTATATATTAGTGAAAGGGTATAAATGTGAGTCTGGAAAATATCTCAAAATCTATGAAATAAACCATTTCCCAAATCCTTATGTATGCTCTCTTGGATCCCTGTTTGCATTCTGTGACCCCATTCCTTCAGCTACTGTTGATTTCCCACAAGGGGAGAACACTTTACCCCAGTGTTGGTCAATCCGATGATCTCTTCCAGAAGCATCCAGGTCTGGAGAATCTAGTTAAGATTTTGGATGGAACTGAGTTCATAGGAACTCAGTTTTCACATAATGAATCAATGAAAATGAGACAGCACAAAAGACCCAGACACAGAGAAGATCATGTAGGGAGAACCTATAAACCCACAGAGAGAAGCTTCCAAAGTTCCGACTGTTTCCTTGTCTTTTGTAAATCCCAGATTAACTTGCCTTTGAGTTGCATGAAGCATAATTGTATCCTGATTCTTTAATTCAATTATTATTGGTTGAGCATCTACTATGTCCTAAGCACTAATCTTGGCATTGTAGTTACGGCAGTGAAAAAAAATTCAAAAAGATCCTTGCCCTCATGAAGCTTATATTCGGATGTTGAAAATACAAAGTAAACAAGACAAATAATTAAAATAGTATGGTAGGTGTGTTAAGTGTAACAGGAAAGCAAAAATGTTGTGGGAAGTTTCATGAGTGGAGGTTCAGCTTTAGATAGGTGGCTAGTGAAGGCCTTGACATGATATTTGAGTGAAGTAAAAGGAATGAAATGATGGCATTTGAGTGAAGTGAGGAAATGAGTAAAGTGAGAATTTGAAATAACAATTTTAACTTTTATTTTAGCTTCAAGGGGTACATGTGAGGCTTGTTACATGGGTTTATTGCATGAAGCTGAGGCTTGGGCTCTTTCCCCCATCCCTCTCTTGCATCTATAGTGGCATCAGTATCAATTGTTCCAATCTTTATGTCCATGCGTACCCAATGTTTAGTTCTCATTTATAGGTGATAATATGTGGGATTTGGTATTCTGTTCCTATGTTAATTTGCTTATGATAGTGGCCTCTAGCTGCATTAATGCTGCTGCAAAGGACATGATCTCATTCTTTTTGTGGCTGTGTATTACTCCATGGTGTATATGTACCTCATTTTCCTTATCCAATCCACCAACCTACATGTTGATGGGCATGTAGGTTGAGTCCATGTCTTTTCTATTGTGAATAGTGCCGCGATGAATATGCTAGTGCATATGTCTTTTTCATAGAATGATTTATTTTCCTTTGGGTATTGTAACAGCTAATACTGAGTGTCAACTTGATTGGATTGAAGTATGGGAAGTATTGTTCCTGGATGTGTCGGTGAGAGTGTTGCCAAAGGAGATTAACATTTGAGTCAGTGGACTGGGAAAGGCAGACCCACTCTCAATCGGGGTGGGCAAAATCTAATCAGCTGCCAGTGTGGCCAGAATAAAAGCAGGCAGAAGAACGTGAAAAGGCTAGACTGGCCTAGCCTCCAAGACTACATCTTTCTCCTGTGCTGGATGCTTCCTGCCCTCCAACATCGGACTCCAAGTTCTTCAGCTTTGGGACTTGGACTGGCTTCCTTGCTCCTCAGCTTGCAGGCGGCCTATTGTGGGACCTTGTGATTGTGTGAATCAATACTCCTTAAGAAACTCCCCTTTATATGTATATATATCTATCCTATTAGTTCAGTCCCTCTACAGAAGCCTGACTAATACAGATTTATAACAAGCAATGGGATTGCTGGGTCAAATGGCAGTTCTGTTTTCAGTTCTTGGAGAAATCTCTAAACTGCTTTCCACAGTGTCTGAACTAATTTACATTCCCTTTTCTCTGCAGCCTCCCCAGTATCTGTTATGTCTTGACTTTTTAATAATAGCCATTCTGACTGGTCTGAGATGATATTTCACTGTGGTTTTGATTTTCGTTTCTCTGATGATTAATGATATTGAGCATTTTTCCATATTTTTGTTGGCAACTTGTATGTCTTCTTTTGAAAAGTGTCTGTTCATGTCCTCTGCCTGCTTTTTTTTTTTTTTTTTTGAGACGGAGTCTCACTCTGTCGCCCAGGCTGGAGTGCAGTGGCGCGATCTTCACTCACTGCAAGCTCCGCCTCCTGGGTTCACGCCATTCTCCTGCCTCAGCCTCCCGAGTAGCTGGGACTACAGGGGCCCACCACCATGCCCGGCTGATTTTTTGTATTTTTAGTAGAGATGGGGTTTCACCATGTTAGCCAGGATGGTCTGGATCTCCTGACCTCGTGATCCACCCACCTCGGCCTTCCAAAGTGCTGGGATTACAGGCATGAGCCACGGTGCCCGGCCCCTCTACTCAATTTTTAATGGGGTTATTTGTCCTTTGACTGTTAAGTTCCTCATTAATTCTGGATATTAGACCTTTGTCAGATGTATAGTTTGCAAATATTTTCTCCCATTCTTTAGATTGTCTGTTTATTATGTCAATAGTTTCCTTTGCTATGCAGAAGCTCTTTATTTTAATTAGGTCCCACTTATCAGTTTTTGTTTTTGTTGCAATTGCTTTTGAGAACTTAGTCATAAATTCTTTGCCAGGGCCAAGATTGAAAATGGTATTTCCTATGTTTTCTTCTAGGATTTGTATACTTTGAGGTCTTGTATTTAAATCTTTGATCCATCTTGAGTTAATTGTTGTATATGGTGAAAAGTAAGGGTACAGTTTCATTCTTCTGCATATGGCTAGCCAGTTATCCCAGCAAATCAGGTCCATTTTAAAGGTGATCATTTGCTTTGATTAGGCTAACATGAGCTGGTCTTTTCTACTTACAGTACATCAAAAATTCTTAACTAGGGTATACTTTGTCAATATAGTTTTTGAGCCAAAAAGCAGATTATTGATAAAGAAAGCTTGCCTTCATTTCTTTAGCAATTTTTTTCTTTTTTTAATTGTTGTGTCACAGGGTAGTTTGTCTTATAGCTCTGTACTATACTCAGAAGCTCAGGCATTTGGTACTGGGATATGAAAGAGATTGAGGAGCAAATGAATTAACCTTTATTAACACTGGGAAATACCGTACTTGCAATAACCTTCAGAAATCACTGGGCTCATGGTTGTCTCCATTGAGACTGCTCCCAATAACCTGGCAGCAAAAGGATTATGTAGAAAGGAAATCCATTTAAACATCTGCAAACCTTTCTGCTGATTGAATCTCCAAACATGCATCCACAAATCTGCATTATAGAACACTAGGTAAATCACAATAGAAAAATATATCCTGATAGAGAAAGATCATAATTTATGAAAACTTACACTTTTAATTATCCATTAAGAACAAAATTCCAGAGATAAATTTAAATTTCTCTGAGAAGCAATGTCTCATTGTAGGTTAAACAAATTTGTAAACTAGGTAAACAGTAAATATTATAAATTTGGGGTACTGAGGAGAGGTTAGCTGCAAAAACAAACAATTTCATATATTTTCTTCTTAACAAATTCTTCCGAAGCATCAATTCATGAACACAATTTGTCCACACCTAGTGCTAATTCGTTGATTTTGGGTTTAATAGATTAAAATAATCTCTCTATAAAAAGATACGACAGGTTCTTTGGAATTATGAGCAATAATTTCTAAAATGTGACATGCATGTTAAGTTCAGATGGTGTGGGGGCCATCAGGTGATTTTGCTTCATAGACAGAAAAGTAAGTGACTATCTCAAGAAGGTAGCAGGGGAGGAAAGGAGTTGTGACTTCAGTTGCTTTGTTATTTTATCCAATTTGATGCCTGCTTCTTTTCTGACCTTGGGCCTTCCATTGTGACGTTTGCAATTGTAAAGGAAACTAGAGGACGAAATGAATCAAACTAGGCTTTTGTTCCCACTATCCCAATTCTCGCCAACTAAAAGTCACAAAGGAAACTTAGTCTTATTAAAGGGCAGTGGGTCAGACCACAGAATCCGCAAAGCTGCTCTTAAGGCTCAGTGTTCTTGCTGGGTAACATTACCATTGAAATCAAGTGTCAAATTACTGTGCAGCATATCTGTCACCAGAAAAAGGTAGAAAATTGGGTGCTGGGATGTAGAAAGCTGAAAGCATCCAAATAGAGTTAGTGCAGTTATCAAAAACAAGCCTCTGTGCCTTTCTTTATTAACCTCACCTCCCACTTTGTTTAATCTTTTCCTCCCATGAGTTTTACTAACTCAAACTGAGCTAGCACTTAAGATGTTTAAAACGTATATCATTTCTGAAAACCCACGCTCAGGTGAGGCAGTAACTTGGCTCCAGAGCACATTTTCTTAACCTCGGCACTACTGATATTTTGGGTAGCACGACTATTTGTTGTCAGGTGCTGTTTTGTACATGTAGAATATTTAGCAGCACCCCAGCCTCTACCCATTAGAATGCTACTAGCATCCTCCAGTTGTGACAACCAAACATGTGTCCAGACATTGCCATAGTACCCCAGGTTGAGAACTTCTGCTTTAGGGATTGAATTGGTGGACTGAGTGGTGTCCTCTGCAAGACAGCTTATGCCAGCCACTGCTTCAGAGCTTCCCTCCGGTAATAGAAAAGGAAAGCTAACATAACCTGCTCTATATTGCAGGTGGAGAGAAACTCCATTTATTCATTTAGAAAGGTGAAATTGACATTATGAATGTACCCACTTGGAAAACATGTAGTGTGACAGTTAAGAGTCACTTTGAAAATTTCTCAGTCCTTAGTAGTACAGTAGGTGGCATTGACCTGAAAAGTTTAGAGTCTGGCTTGGGCTGTTCCATTGATTCATTGGGTAGCTTGTGACAATCCCTTGGACCTCACTATATCACTGGCTATAAGATGTCTTATGCTATGTAGTGACTCAAGACAATATCCATAAAAGACTCTAAGTGCTGGGAATGGCAGTCCTATATCAAAATAAGATGTCACGGATGCATTTGTGGATAGCCACTTGTCCTAGCACTTCAATGTGTAAGTAGTAGAGTAAAATGAATTCCATGGAGAATGATATAGAGAAAGACCTATTCGGTTTTACTAAGAACAAAAAATTATTAGCAAATTAATAATTAGAAAATACTTATTGAACACTAACAATGAACCACTTTCCTGTACACTTTACATGTATTAACTCATTTTATCCTTATCTCACTATTAGTGGTATTTACTATTTTCAGGTAGTCCAATATCAATATCGGTGGTATTTACTATTTTCAGTTATTTACTACCAATTTCACATAGCAATCAAGTTGTAGACTTAGCATACAAACCAGTCAGTTTGGCTTTCAACCACTACAGTATAAATTTTAAATCAACAAACATGTATTACATCCATATTCAACATACCAGGTGGTCTGCTAAGTGTTGAATAATCAAAGATGAGTGAGTCATGATTTCTGCTACCAAGCTGATCACAATCTAGTGTGGAGGCAGTTCTATATATATATACATATATAATATGTATATAAATCATTCTATATAACTGAAACTAGCATGATGCTTTTAGCATAGCAGCAGTTGCAAATTAAGTAGTAGAACAAAGAAGCGGTGATGTATTGAACGCTAAGGGAAGCAAGGGGCTTCATAGAGGAGGGAGAACCACAGCAAGGATTTGAAGGATAAATAAGAATTCACCAGAAAGACCCAATGCGTTAACAGCCATTGGGGAGGAGGGAACAGCATGAGCCAAGGCCCATCCTGGTACTCAGCAGTTTGTCTGTCTTTGGGCTCTAGGTGCCCATTGTAAAACAGCCTATTCTTCAAGGCCCAACTCATCTGCTATCCTTTTCAGATCAAGTCTTTTGGAATATTCTTGTGCTTATTCTTGTTTCAGATCTTGATGTTAGCACTTATCACACTCTGCATTGAGTTAGTTGCATTCACATCATTCTCTCTGACTGGTACCTAAGCTCCTCGAGGGAAGTGAATCTGTTTACATTTATTGCTAGGCAGTAACTTATGCTAGATGATGCTGGATAAATGTTAAATTAAATGGTGAGGTGAATAATAAAACATAGCTGGACATAAGCCAATGCAAATGTCATATCGAACAATTCATTAAATGTATCCCATATTTTTTTTTACATATATATATATATATATATATACTCTCTAAGATAAGTCAAAGACGAAGTTTGGCATATATTTTGATGTCTGGGATCTATGAGTCACTGCAAGGTAACTTGGAGAAATGAAAGAATTAGCACTAAATCCAATCAGTTTCTAATCCCGGTAGGTCTGCTCTTGAGTTTATCTAGTGCAGTGAGTGGTTCTCAAACTTAAGCATGCATTAGTCAGTCTAAAAAATTTGTTAAAATGCAGATTCCTACAGATCCTAATGCAGAGTCCTGGAATAGGGTACAGGAATAGGCACCCTCCTCCTGAATGATTCTTTGAAATGAGTTTTTAAAAATGGTCTGGTAACAGCAGGCAGAAGTTTTGGACTTTGGAGGAGAAAGAAGGAGCACCCAAAAAAACATGAATGTAAGGGAATTACACTGGCCAGCTGAACAAAAAAGTCTATATATATGTGTGTGTGTGTGTGTATACACACATTTTATATATATAAATAATACATATATATTACATAAATATGTATATAAATAATACATTTTATATATATATATATTCCCTCATTATCTTGTTACAGATTACTAAAATTACTAACAAGAGCCATTTCTTAGGTACAGGTTTCACCCTATCTGTTTTATGAGAAACTCTGACATGGGTTAGGCCCAGGCATTCATTGGTAGTTTCAAAAAATCTTCTGAGATGATAATAAACAGTTTGAGCTAATAATCACTCTTTTAGGGCCTTAAAAGTGACAAAATGCAAACATCTCAGAATGATTAACACTTTAGCAAGCCAATTTTCGGTCATTGTTAACACCTGAGGGTAAATTATTTGCATTTTTCTTAAGAGGCAATCAGGTGAGGCAAATTCTCCATAAGAGTAAAATACACAAAAAGGAAAATTATGTGGAAGAAATCGAGGTGGACAATCTGGCAATGCCTAAGGGAATACTGGCCAACCTGAGGGCATCTTGAGGACCAGAAAGGAAAGGTCGAGGATAGGGTTGTTTAAAAGGGAAAAAGAAAGCAAGGAAAGAGGTCAGAGATTTCAGAGGCAAGTAGTGATGCTAGGTCAATATCTAGCCTGAGACCCTCAGGTTTCTTCTTGGAGGAAAGCAAATTAATGAGGAATGTGTTGAGGGCTGATAGAAGCTAGGTACTAGGGAAATCTGGGAAAGAGTACCATCTGTGCCCTGAGCTCTCCCAGCTTTAAGCCATAAACTAGTTCCCTCCCTGAGGTTTCTTGTGTCTTCATGAACGGGGTAAAAGTGAGCAGGGCCACTGATCTGGTTGAAAGTGAAAAGCTGATATGGGAGAAGAGGCAGTGTTTAAGGAAGGTGTGAGCTGTTTTCAAGTGAGGAAGGCGTGTTTGAAGAAAGAGGCACTACGGAGGTAATTAAAGCTGTGCCTGAAACCACAGAACTGGCTTGTTCTTAACTGCTATTTGTGGCTAATCACTTCCAAATAACAAATGAATAGCATGGTAAATGTTAGCAGGATAATTTTCTATTAATCAAGAGTAATGAGTGAGTAGACTAATTCCCTCTTCAAACATCCCTAATTTTAATGCTATTGCATGTTGCTGCTTCAGATTGATTACACGGTTATTTAGAGGGAGTGAGGCAGTAGGGAGACTCAAAATAAAAGGCAGGATATTATTATTTCCTGCTACATTCATGTAGAACATCAACTTCTCCCACATGAATTCTTGTAGAAGGTGAAGATTGCCTTTCCAAAAATAATTTCAAGTCTGAGAGACAATGTCCAAATTTAAGAGAGAGAGAAGGTAGGAAAGAGGAAGAGGAAGAAGAAAGAGGAGAAAAACAGGATGAGGAGAAGGAAGGAAGGGGAAGGAAAGGAAAGAAAGAAGGACAGGGAAGGGAAGGGAAGGAAGGGAGGAAGGGAGGGGAGGGGAGTCCTGATTGCAAATGAAGCCATAAAACCTAAATGCATAAAATCTGCAATAAGTCTACATGTTTTCTCAACTTTATTCACTGTGAGGCTTTGAGCAATTTCCTTAAATGCAATGATATTTTATCTATACACTCATGGTAAAGAAGTACGCAGAGTTTAGATATTTCACATTACATTAGGCTGACCTCAACAGTCTGGGTCTTGGTCTTCCACAGCACCAGACTTTTCAAGAAATTAGATGTAGTCCCAGCCCTTCCAAAAGTATTTAATATAATTGGAAAATCAGCCACCTATGAAACAAGAGCAGTAAGTGAGAGTCTATGTAATTATTCTGCAAAAGATTAGAAAGAAATTTCTTTATTCTTGTAGTAGTTCAAACAAAGAGGGACTATTGTGGCAACAAGGGTTTCATAGTGCATATGAAGTTGCTGGATGTAATTTGAAGACATGGTGCGATGTCTTTTTCACTCGTCCACAGCTACTCTCCACCCTTCTCCATTCACCTCTTTGCTGCAGGAGACTGATGTTTGGATTACATTAATGGGTCCTTTTGCCTTCCAGTCTCTTATGGCCTTTGGTCATTGAAGAGCCCCTGAAGGAGATAGGAGGAGGAGTGTGTAGTTGGTATTTATCTTCTGTCTCCTTGTAAGCTTGCACTTAGGAGCTTTCCAACCTCAGAACAATTTCTATTATGGTCCCTCTGCACTCTCTCCTGTTTGATTTTAGTACCACTTCCCTTCTCCCCTTTTAACCAAGAAATGACAGAGGTAGAGCAGAGTGTTACTATCTCCTATGATTTCCCTAAACTCTGCCCACATGTTTGTAAACAGTCTCTTTATTAAATGCTTCTTGAATTATTCTAATTTGAAAGTGTCTTCCGTTTCCTGCGTTACTAGCTAACACACATAGACTTGGAGATAAGAAGGTGGGCATATCAGAGAGTCGGAGTAACCTTGAAGATGCATTTAATTTACAGCAAGTTTGCCTAATACAGGGTACTAGCTCATTGCTCTACAGGAAGTTAATGACTAAGTTGAAGGAAAATAAGATTTTAAAATAATCTAATACAAGATCATAAAGATGTTTCAAATGCAGAGTTTTGCTAGATTTGAACCAACTTCCTTTCTTTTATCAAAGCAATATGAAAAGCTAAGATATCCCTGTTCAGAACATTTGGTTTGAAAGGAGATGAAGGTAGCAAGAGGATTGGAAGAGACACTGAAGACTGCCTTTAAAAGAACCATGTTTCTTTTAAAATTTCTGTCCTCTTATAAATCATCATAATCGAGCTGCAGGTGTGAAGCATCAGCCTACTCCTCTGCAATCCTGGGGATTATGAGAATCAGGCAGAAGTTTCCATGGATGAAATTCATGCCATGGCTTTCCTTTCAGGAATGCATATTTTGGGATGAAAGTGAAGGAACTGTTATGAGGTTTTGATTATTGTTATTATTATTAGTAGTATCATTTTTTTGAGATGGAGTCTCACTCTGTTGCCCAGGTTGGAGTGCAGTGGCACAATCTCGGCCCTCTGCAACCTCTGCCTGCTGGGTTCAAGCAATTCTCCTGCCTCAGCCTCCCTGGTAGCTGGGACTACAGGGGTGTGCCACCATGCCCAGCTAATTTTTTATATTTTTAGTAGAGACAGGGTTTCACCATGCTAGCCAGGCTGGAGTTGAACTCCTGACTTCATGATAGGCCCGCCTCGGCCTCCCAAAGTGCTGGGATTACAGACATGAGCCACCGTGCCCAGCTTTGATTATTCATTTATTTGATCATTTATTCATTCATGTATTTATGTATTCATTTATGTATTTAAGGAAACAAATCTAAATGCAGTTGCATGTGGCAATGACATCTAGCCTCTCAAATGTCAGGAGGGTGATATATATGTGTGTAGGAATAGAGAAGACCAGTGTTTTCCTCCAGCAGTTCTAACCAATTTGTTTAGCTTGATGGACAGATGCAGGGTGCAGGGCTCTTTATCATACTTAAGAGAAACATTGACAAGCTGAACCATAAAAAGGAGAGCCCGGTGGATAGCTAATCAGTAGGAAAACGTGTAAGGTTAATTGCATTTAGGAAAACCAGCAAGACCAGGCGTGGCACCTCTATCATTCTTTATGTTTACCTGTGCAAGATATTATTTTGAATGAAGTAAATCCCTCAAAAGGAAAGTGTTGACTTTTTTCTCCTGTAAATATTTTCCCCAAGAGTTCTGTGATCTTTGACATACAGATCAAAATATATACCTTTCTTTGAGTCAGTTAGAGCCAGGTTAGAATCCAAGGTTTGAAATATCCTACCTCAAGCAACTTTATTTTCCTCTCTGAAATTAATTTTTCTTACCTGAAAAAAATGGGGCAATAAAACAACATTTCATTAAGTACTAAGGATTAAATGCAGTAACGTTTATAAAATGCTTGACAAGGCACCCAGTGATAGAGGACAGATGGAACTGTTGCTCTAGTTGCTGTTTAAAACACTATTCATATGCAGCTTCCAAGAATCTGACCACAAGCAATGGTAGCAAGAAGAGACATGAACACAGAAACACAGAAATGATAGCTATTGTAGAATAGCTTCCTTTGTGGAGCTTTTCTTCAGTATTCTGTTTCTGCAGGTTCTGGGCACCTATATTGGTGATGAGGAACTTATTACCCATTCATTCAGTCACTGATTAAATTTTTTAGCAGCTTTAGGCATGAAGATTTAACTGAGGTTACAGAGATATAATGGTAGAATGGAAAGTGTAAGTTTTAGAGTCAGTCATAAACTGAGATAAACACTACTATGCCATTCACTAGCTGAGTGACCATAATTAATAAGAAAGAAATATCTCTTGTCTACTTTTTTTAAGGGTAAAATCGCAACCTTTAGTTCACAAATGGATGAGATGAAATATGAACATTTTTAAGTACACCTGTTCAAATATAATGGGTACTTATTTTTAGTTTGCTTCCTTCTTTCTTTCCTTCTGTTGAGGCAAAAATCTGCCTGTTTGTATCTCAACCATTTATCCTCCATTCAGCTCTGGATCAATGTGGATTAAACTGAGTTTCACTTTCATGATCAGTTATTCTCTGTTCTTTTATTTGTCTCTCTTTAAAAGTAAATAAACTCTAGGTTCTATTCCATTCCTGCAGGAACATGTTTGCTAGGATGCTAAGGGAAAGAGATGCAGTATTTGTGTATGATTAAGGAGTATAAATTGACTTTATATATTATGCAAATATCAAGGCTTGGGAGACAAGGAACCTTCTAAAACATACACTTTTGGTAATGCGTCTCTATGACCTGCATTCCCAGACCAGCAGACATCCCATAAGATGGAAGAGAGTAAGTTTCTTATTCTTACAATAAATCTTTGTTATGTAACTAAAACTCCCTGAAAAACAAGCAATAAGAGAAAACACTACCTGTATTATTACTACCTGCCTCACAAACAGCACAGGCTAATGTTAGTGACACATTTTGTCTGTTTTCATCCTTCATTTGTATACTTGGCCTTGCAAATAGAGTACTTTGAATAAACATTATAGCCATATTTATGAGTTTTCTTGCTAAGTGCTTCTCTTGGAGATGCATTATCAGGCATTCAACATAAACCACAGAGATAGAGTCATTTATCCTTGTTAGGCCAGCAAACAGAGGGAAATTGTTCTTCCCCACCATCCTGGACCCACAAGAGCCTTTATCTAAAACTAAGGCAATTCAGAAAGACCAGTTCCCAGCTGATGAAGTAGGAAGTTATGAAAATTTTTCAAAAATAATTAAAAACCTGGATACTGGCTATTGCAAGGTTGAGAAGAAATGAGCTGCCAAAGAGTTCATAATCACTGGGTGTCTAGGATGGGCCACAGTCTGCCATAGGTAATTCCCATGCATTGTATTCTGTGATGTACAGATCTATCACATCAGGTCCTATTGTGGGGTGAGCGTTATTATCCCCATTTTATAGATGAGGGAGCAGAGATCCAAAGATTAAGGAATTTGTCTAAGAACAGTGGATTTGTGGCAGAGTTGGGACTTAACCTCAGATTAGCATAACACAAAGCCCATCTCACTATACCAACTTCTTTCAGTGTTTGGCTGGCAGAAGGAGCAACGTTGCATGGGAGTGAAGACACTCTCTGTGTCTGTATGAAGATATAATTGGAGGATCATTTAAAGTCAGAGAAGGCCTCATCTGGGTGTTTTGAGAAATCTTTATGGAAAAAAATAAGTTAAACCAAAGGTAGAAAATCCTCTGCTAACTCACTGAGAGTTTATAGGAAGAAGTGAAAAGTGCCTAGATGTGCCGCTACAACCATGAGTCAGCGGAAAAACAACATGTTAGGGGAGAGTAGATGGAAAGGGAGGATGGTGACTGGGAGTGACAAAAGAAAATATTGAAGAAAATAAGAGGAAAAAAACCTATTTCCCCCCTAGTCCTTCTGTGTGTCATATATTGCTTATTCTTGTCCTAGAAGTATGTAAACAATGTTTTATCTTTGTGAAACAAAAGGTGTTTGAAATGCCTCTGAACATTTAAAGTACTTTAAAGATCACCTACAGCATTGTCCACATCTATTAAGAAAGGAGGATGGAGGGAAAGAAGAAGGAAGGGAAGGAGGGAAGAAGGAGGGAAAAAGAACAGAAGGAAAAAAAGGAGGGAAGGATCTAATAACATCCCCAAAGATTGTCTGTTATCAGGATAATGGCTGAAATATCTTGTAAAAGCGAACATAAACCCAAGCATAGACCCACAGTCCTTCTGCAGTGACTAAATCAGGCTTTGATGAACACCTATGGGAAGTAGCATTTTAGATCTGTTTTATCTCTCTTGTGACATTAGGGCCATTTGTTTCCAGTTGCCTATTGTTCATGTCTACAGTCAGGACCTAATCATGTCTGAATAGAAGAGAAAAATCCAAAATTCTCTCTGATCATAATACATTGTCAGTAAAGCTGAATATAACTCCAATATTCAAAGAAAAGCAGCCAAAAAAATCTGTGCAAACTCTTGGTTAAAAAAAATCTTATGGTTGTTATTTTTCCCCTTAAACAAGTACAGTTTGATTTCTATAATGACACTAATTCTAATGTATTTCGTTTCTTAATTCCCTCTATGATTAGTCATCCTTGGAAATAACAACTAGGCAAGTAGCTTGGGATTACATTTCTCATTAGGACATTCGTGCATATTGTGAACTGTGATAGCCTAATGCTTCCATCTCCAGGTAACACACTTAGCTCACACAGCTCTCTTTATGGTCTGGCAAGTCTGTTCACTGGTGTTTGTGTTGCTACTAACTCTCTGATCTGCAGCACTATTTCAGTTCTACTTGGCATTTGGATAGCTGCCTTGAGACCTAAACTGCCTCATTAGTAATTTTTTTATTCAAACATATTCTATAGCAACTACCATTTAACATTACGGTGACTTTTTTCATTTTTTAATGCACATAATCCATTATAATCGCTATAAATTGGCAGGGATAAGGGTCAACTAATATTTTTCCGACGTTGGTAATTTCCCCTTATTCTTAACTCACTTAAATCACTGTGATTCATCACATGGTTCAGAAAAACAAAATGAATACAAACTTTAGATGTGTGTGTGTGTGTGTGTGTGTGTGTGTGTGTGTTATTGACAGACCAAATGTGTATTTCTGTCATGGCTTTGTAAAGATCCCTTTATGTGTTTACACCGTGACATGATATCCAAGTTTCTCCATTCTGGGGTTAAAACTAAACTATTTTGACTTGATTAACCCATTATATACTGCCTAATTTATTGTATAACTTTAGGCAATTTTAAGATACTTCTCTGAAAGGCTATTGTTATTACTGTGCTGGATTATTGAGAAGTATATGAGTCAGCAGAATTAATGCTAGCTGCTTCAGTAACAAACGCTAAAATTTCATGGCTTGACTGACTAAAACTTTATTATTTCTTGCTTTCATAAAGGCCAATATAAATGTCCTAGATTGGACAGTTCTTCTTGGCAGCTACCCTTTAAAGCAGTGACTCTGCGAGCTGGGCTCCTTTTGTCTATTCTATAAGTTGTGAGCTCCCGTAAGTCCTCGGAGTTCTTCAAGGATTCTCTTCATCTGTCGAGCCAGTGATTCCGTATGAGAGATTTTGTGAGAGGTGTTTAGAGCTCATAATTGGAAAAACCATATGTCATTTCCCCTGATATTTCTTAGCCCACACCTGATTCACATTGTCTCACCATCTATAAGGCAGCTTCCAAAGGTAGTTTGGCTATACGCCCAAAAAGAAATGAAAAAGTGTAGAGGGCAAAGAGTAGCATCTCCGTTATGCTCTACCAATACACAGCATGTATTTAGCAGCACCCAAGGAAGACATCCCAAAGTTCCATCCAGGCACTGCATCCAGCAGGACTGCTGGGTAATGAGACACTTTCTCCACCTCACTAGATGTGGCTCTTCTTGGTCTTCTACCTATGACTTAAAGAGACAAGCTACCTCCTTCCCCACCGCCCCATCCCCCACCGGCCACAAAAGCTCATATGTAATGGCAGATCAGGGTCAGGATAACCACAGTGATACTACCACTTAGAAAACTGAAGAAAGAAGCACAGATAATTCACTCGCTTGCTTTGTCATCTTGTGTTTTCACATGGTCTTCCTTCTGTACCAGTCTGTGTCCAAATTTCCTCTTCTGTATGGACATCAGTCACATTGTATCGAGACCCGCTCTAATGACAGCTTAACTTGATTACCTCTATAATACCTTATCTCCAAATAAGGTACATTCTAAGGTACTGGGGGCCAGGACTTCAAGGCATGAATTTGGGGGGCACACAATCCAACCCATGACACTGTCTTTTGATTACAATTAGTTTTATATGCCAATACCCACATTTGTATTTCCTTCTGAAACTTAAGTTTTCAAGCATCCCTTATTTGTTGTTTCCTCAACCCTATGTCTTTCTCTCTCTCAAGACAATGGTGGCTGACATTGAATGGGAAGCCACACTCTTTATTAGGTAACTGTTTTTGGACATTTTATTCATCTGAGTTTTATTTGGCCATTGACACTCAAAACCTTTCAAAATTCCATCTTATTGTTTGTGTCTAGAAGCAGATGGCTTTCCTAGCAATAAAGTCCTTGCTTTCTATCTCTCTTTGTTTCCTTTCATTTCTGCTTGCAAACCAGTCAGGGTTTTTCTGAGTTCATCTCTTTCTTGTAATATTGCAATACCTTGTCAAAGCAGCCAGTAGTATCCAATACACGCTAACTGTTGATTCTTCTAATTATTTCCACTAGAGCTGCTGGCTCAGCAAGCATGTGGCTTGCCTTCAACACAATCACAAGTGATAGTTATACAAAATGTTTACCGCTGAATAATATGAGTTCTATCTTATCAGACTTCAATATCAATTTCCTTGCTGCTTATCATCCAACCTATAAGGCAACTACCACATATTTAATTTTTGCATTTTAGCAGCACTCTTTTTCTAGTTAACCAGTTGCTATATTAGTCGAGTTTAATAATACTCACTGCTACAAAATAGCAATGACATCTAAGTTCTTAGCATTACTGAACTTTACTGCTCATGAAAGTTCATCAGTTAATATCAATCATCACCATCAGCTTTCCTGAGTAGCTCTCCTCCATAGAATCCAGGCTCCAGTCATCCAGTAGTTATCACGGGTCTCAGAATCCTTTCCTGGATTCTCTCTGCATCCAGCCAGCCAATGAGAAGGGTGGGAGGCAGGGGCATGTGGAAGTTACCAAGGACAAGCTCTGAAAATGGCATATGTTACTCCCACCCACATTTCATTGACCATACTTAGTTCCATGGTCCTGCCTAACTTGAAGAGGCTGGAAAATATTTTTCTCTTTAAAGGAATGATTTGGTGAGTTCATAATTCTAAGACAAAGGAGAATCAAATAAAATAACATGTGTAGAACCCTTGACACACACAGGAGGCATTCAATAAATATTGGTTACCAGTAGAGAAGATATTTTATGCACTGACTGGTCTCAATAAAGGCCTGAAGACTCTCTATTACATATCGGCATGGTTTAATCAAATATATCATTAGAAATAGGGTGACATTTTCACTTATTGAAATTCTGACAGCTCACAAATCCTAAAATACAGGATCCACTGTGAAAAGCAAAGAAGGAATTGCATTCATTTTTGCATGCACACAGATTTGCATGCAGTCACACACATATACATGTACTCTAAGAGACCAGCTAATAAATTACTACAATTTTCTTTCAGTGTGTTTTAAGAAACCTTTCTCAATATATCTTTGGTTAACTGTGTAATTCTGCTTTCCATTTAGACTAGAGAAAGGGTAGATGTAATGTCTATGAAATAGCTTTCTATTGTCATCAGAATAAGGAAGACTTACTATACAGAGATGAAAACATTTCCTTTTTCTCCCTGTTCTGGAATATCAGTGAGAAGTACAGGCTGTCACTGAAAATTTCTCCCTCTGCCTGGATCTACATAGGCTGTGTCCATGTAAGATTCTGTGGGCTTCTTGTGTACTGAGTGTGTGTATGAGAAAGAAAAGTTTATCTCTAGAACAAATACTATCTGATCTTTACAGAATTAGGTAGAGGAAAGAATGCCAACCAAATGCAATAATAATGTTAATGAAACTAATAGCTGGGGAGAAATTTCTGGGAATGTCAATCATGAGGAAAAATGTCAGAAAAAGACATTAATGTCCCCTTATAGAAGAAGGCTCAGATGGAATTGACATTTGGAACAGCTAGTAAAGGGCAGACTTTTCCACAATATTGTCCCATTTAAATCAAATACACTGTCGACACACAAGGTCCCCCAAAACAGTCAATTGAGTTTCTACTGATTTCGGGCCTAAAAATTTTAGGTTAAGTAAATCTCAAGCATGCAGAAATTTGATGTGAATCTCAGAAAAGAAAAAAAAATCCTGAATCCAGTTGTTTGTCCCATTATCTTCCTCCTCATGTGATTACAAGAACATATTTCTTCTCCTTTTTTAGAAGCAACGCTTTTGATTCCAGTCCTTTTGTTTTCATCTGGTTCACTTTATCTCCTTCGAGTCAAGGTATTCGTAAGTCTAAGGACTATTTTCATAATTTTAGTACAGTTAAGACTACATTTGCCATAAAGGTAGTATCTTGAGAGCTACAAAAAGGACTTCAAATATTCAGAAACTTAGTTGCACACTAAAAATGTTCAACTTAGTTTTTTTGTTCACTTAAGTGAACAAACATCTTGAATATCATTTGAGAGCAGTAAAATTCAGGACATCAGAGAAGGAGTACAACTAAAAGAAGAGAAAGGGTCATGGCCTCATAAGTCAAAATACTAATTCATAAGGGGTCAAAAGAACTAAATTACAGAAAACAGAAGGAAATACATAGGAATGCTTTTAAAGACATGAGGTATGGATTACAGTTAAGCCAAACTTAAGCTAAAGGTATCAAAGATGAGATTGATGGGAACAGATGGATCTTAGAGGCATCACATTCAGGAATTAAAAAAAAATTTACAGGCCGGGCGCGGTGGCTCACGCCTGTAATCCCAGCACTTTGGGAGGCTGAGGCAGGCGGATCACGAGGTCAGAAGATCGAGACCATCCTGGCTAACATAGTGTCTACTAACATAGTCTCTACTAAAAATACAAAAAATTAGCCGGGCGTGGTGGCAGGCGCCTGTAGTCCCAGCTACTCGGGAGGCTGAGGCAGGAGAATGGCGTGAACCCGGGAGGCGGAGCTTGCAGTGAGCCGAGATTGCGCCACTGCACTCCAGCCTGGGCGACAGAGCGAGACTCTGTCTCAAAAAAAAAAAAAAAAAAAAAAAAAAAAAATTATTACAACTTCCACTGAGGCCATGGGAAGGAGAGTGGTACATAGAAAATTGCCTCTAGGAGAGATGAACTTACTATGCAGTCTTGTCTTTATTTTGGATTCTCAACCATGGCACTACTGGCATTTTGGGCCAGATAATTTGTTTTAGGGGCCTCACCTGTGCATTGTGGGTTGTTTAACAGCACTCCTGGCTTCTACCTATTATATGCCAGTAGCACCTCCCCAGTTGCAACAACCAAAAATGTCTCCAGATGTTGCCGAATGCGCTCTGGGGAGGCAAAATTTCCCTGGTTGAGAAACACTTGTTTAGAGGAATTTTATTCAGAAAGTGGGAATGGCTGGACAATTCCTTTTCCTTTCCTCAAAGCTGTTCAATATTTGAATCTTCCATGAGCTCTCTTTTGGGCAAACAAGGTTTCTTTATTTGATTTGCTATGGCCACTCGGAATTTATTTATGATTTTCACCTCCATCTTCTAATGCCTTTTTCACGTTTAGTTTTGTTTTGTTTTCAAAATTACCCCACATTCTCTGTCCCAGTCATCATTTTAGATGATAGCCTCCTCCTGGCCATAACTCTTCTGTATCATTTGTTTGTTACACCTTACTGGCCTTTTAGTCTTTCTCTACACAGTAATAGCCAAATCAATACTACGTATACCTGAACATTCCAAGTGTGTCTAGTCCAATATAGAAACTCTTAGATATCTTGGTAGAAACACTGATCAAGTCCTAGTCACAGATGCTTTTCTTCCTATTTATCTGTATATTTCTATTTGGATTCAAAGAGTATCATACAGTCTGTTCTGTTACAATGTGTTTCCTTAAAGTAAAACATTTCATACTGGTTGGCAAATAGGGATATAATGTCAAACAATGTACAAGTCATGTTGGTTCATTTTTTCCCCAGCACTTTAATAGTTGGCCCCATTAAGTAACAGTAATTGAATTCAAAGTACATGAGCATAGCTGAATACAGCAGTCAGCTGAGGATTGTAATACTGTACACTATGACTTTTCACTCTATGTACTTCATCTTGCCTCAGTTTGGCTTCATGCTCTGTCTTAAAGTTTTAATTATATGTTTTGCCTCATCTCTGTGCACTTTGTCCTTGAACTCATAAGTTTCAACCTTTCCTTACACAGGATTCTATCAATAAATACTCATCCCCTAGCCCCTTTATTTTTATAGGTAAAATCTTCTATGTACTGTAGTATTCCTTCATTTATTTGTAATTTAAAATTTAACATTCCTTTTAAACCATGATAGTATTTTCATCATCATTATTGTTTATTCATATACTTCTCTGATTACAAAGTTACACAGGTTATGAGTGAGCTGCTTGATCCCAAATTTTTCCTTAAGGCTTGTGATAGTGCTTCATTATATAGAAATAGAGGAAATATTTTCAGGAATGTACATATTGGTTTTTAACAGAAACATCTGAACTTGAAAAATGATTTCATCCAACTTTCATTTTTCACCCATTTTGTAAATACAAAAACTGAGACCCATGGGTGATGATCGTGGTACAAGTTGTTTCTTGCTTGATTCTGGCCATAACACAGCAGCATTTTGTATGCTGCTACAGTATATTTCTCAAGTTTAGATTTGCTGCTATAACTATCCTTCTTTCTTTTTTCTTTTATTTTGGCTTATTACCTTGTAAAAGAGTTCTGATACATTAGTGGCTTTTATTGAAAGCCACCTCCAATCTGTTTTGGAAAAAAGGCAATATATAAATAGTAAATAAATAATGAACTGAGATGCAGAGAAGTTTTACAGCTTGTTGGAAAGAGAGCTGGGACTGGAGCCTAACTTCCAATTCCCAGCCCAATATACTCTTTATAATATCCTGTCTCTCCCATGTATCTGTGAGTTTCCCATTTTATATCATCATGGCCTTGAAGACTCAATAAGGAATCACCAAGGTGATGCCAGACTTACTTCCAAATGTTTCTTTAATTTACATGTCTAGGTATGCCAAAGGTTAAGATCAGAGATATTCTGTTACTATCTAATGTGAATACAGTATTATTAGCTAACCAATCGTATGGTCATATTAGTTTTTTGTTTGTTTGTTTGTTTAGAGTATTGGTTATACACAGCCCACAATCTCTTCAACTCTGATAAGGGAAATATCTTATCATTTACTCTTTGAAAGTTCACATAAAAATATAAAAATTAAAAGTTTCATGTGGGTTTTATTAGCACCAAAATCTAATTGGCCCAAGAAAAGGAAGCATATACAAACATTTTATAGATTGGTCAACAGTTTCTCCCTACCAACTTCTTCTCATATGTTCATTTTTATTTTTTTGTATTCCTTTGGAAAATATTTGACACACACACACAGAAATGAAGGATTCAGAAACAGCATTTTTTTAAAAATTGAGAGCACCAGTGAAAGATTAAAGTGTGATATCGGAGTTTAAGAAAATAAATTTAATAAGGGGAAAATATTACAGTTTGTCCTGAGCCAAGTTAAACATAAAAAACAATAGACGGAAAATGACAAAAAAAAAAAAATGGTTTGACTTAGAACAAGTTTTACAAATGTGATTCTCAGGCAGAGCACGGCCTACAGGTAGGCTTTGTTTGATAGGCATACAGTTGGCCCACAAGGAGACTGTATAAATCTAAACATCTTGCTGACATTACAAAACTGGAAGATTTTACACAATCTAGATTTCTGACTGCTCCTAAAAATTGGGAAAACTGCACAAAAGGCCTGTGTTTGAGTATGGTAAGCATTGGCTAGAACTGAGCTGCAGGGGTCACCTTCTTGAAAGAGCATGTGTTCCAGCTTTGTTCCCATCTCCATCACTGATTTTTGCTCCTGGACACTGAGCCTGGTCATGATTGCTATGGTAATAATGTCACCTGTCTCATTCCCATTGTATTTGCGTACCTTAACCTAGTAATGGAGCCTTCTAAGCTTTATTAGAGATAAACTTTCTTAGTGTCTCACTTTTTCCACCTACTTAATGTGTCAAAAGTTAACCTATAATTATACCTGGAAGTCCAGCTTTCAGAGATGAAACCCAAAGAGTCAAGATTTACTCTGGTTCACAAAGGCTTTTAAAACTGTTACCTTCTATTTCCACACACCTTGTTGCTTTCCTTTGATAAATCTTTTGCTGGCCCGGAACTGAAACTCACAGCACAGCACAGCACAGCACAAGCAGGGCTATAAATTTTTACTCAAGTGATGGGCTTCCTTTGAACCTGTCCTGACGTCGTCATTACCAGCTCCAATTCCACATCCTGGCTTTCATTTCTTGGTACAGTGGTAAAATTTGAGGCTTGTCTCACAAAGTTACCACTAAAAAGAAAGGAAAAAAAGGTATGGACGATAATTTTAATAAGGCATGGAAGATAAATTGCTTTTGAAAAAAGAATTTTAGAAAGCTTCTTAATAATTTATGGTTAACTTCCAAATTGACTTTCAGTGTTAATTATAAGACTGTACTTGCAGTTTTGCAGTTTTGGTTACTCAAGGCACTTTCTCTGATTACCTTTGATTCTCAAAACTCTTCACATTGCTGCCATTACCATCTTTATTTCAGGTCACAAAGGTAATTTATTACTTCATTTTCTTTTTTTAAAAAATCATCTTGCTGGGTTCCACCCTGACTCCCCTTGGAACCTACAAATTATTTCATGAGCTGTTGGTGAATTCATTGATTTATTGCGGTTTTGGCCATTGGTCCCTAACATTTTCTTAGAAATTGTGCTTGTTTCTTAACTCTTTAGTATAGAAATTTTCAAAAGCACACAAAAGTAGAGGGAATAATATAGTAAATCCCTGTGTGCCTATCATCTAGCTTCAACAGTTAGCAACATATAACCAATCTTATTTTGACCCTCTTAGATGACATATTGTGTAATTGTATTTATCATACAGATATGTAATTTTATTTGTATTTCTGAGACCATAATGACTCCTATTAATCTGACACATTATCATAACTAAAAAAATAACTTACTTATTAATCTAATTAACACTATTTGTTAATGTTGACAACATTATTATTACTAACTTTACTGGAATGGATTTCAACTATTATCCAAACTTTGTTCAAATTTCACCAATTGTCCTGTGAATGACTTTTTATACTAATTTTCATTGTTTATTTTGCTCTGTCATGGCCCCTCCCCGCTTTCCTTTTCTTTCTTTTTTATTCTTGCAAATTATATGTGGAAGAACCTGAGTTCTACAGATTTTTTTTTTCAGAAAATCCTTCAGAATTTCCTACATCCTAGACTTGGCTGATTACATTCCAGTGGCGGTCTTAATGAGTTTGTCTATCCTCTGCATTTTCTATAAATTATTAATTTAATCAAGTGGCTTGGTCAGACAAAAAGACTTCGATTTTTTCACTGAGACCATTTCATAGGTTGTGTGGATACTACCTATTTCATCATATTGGTAGAAACAATGTCTGGGTGTTTCTCCTTTTTATAATGTTAAGGGTGAGCATCACCTTCAGATGTTATCAATCTAATCTCTCCATTACAAAGTTTGCCTTTGACTTTTACCTAAAAAGCTTTTGGCATGTTTCTTCCAGAGGCTGTGGAAAACAGGATTATAACAGAGAAATAAAACCCCCCAAACAGACAGAATACTGAAACTTCTGTTCAGCTCTGGAATTACTTTGGTATTAGGGACTCACCATCCTCTGTTGAAATTTTCTCTCTTGTTATCTTCCTGTGGTATCTAGTTTTGCACCTCATTTCTTCCAAAGCTCCTCTGCACAATCAGCTGTGTTGGGGACAGGCTGCTAGGTCAGAACCTGACTCTGTTTCTGCCCCTGAAGCCACTCAGCATAAGAAAGATCTTGCTGTTTTCTAGGCTCCCTTACCAAGCCCTGAGAAGGTCGGCAGCATCTCCTGACCTTGCAGTCCAGAAAGTGGGATAAAAAACAGTAATCCTGTGAAATAGTTGTGTAGATATTTTCATCCCCTTTTGGCAAATAAAAAATATATATAATGCAAAGAAAGTCAAAGGGGCTTTGAAAAAGACATGCAGCAAGATAGGGAAGGAGTTGAAATGTATTCTGCCTGGGGTAACCCTTCAAAGGGAGGCAATTCTAAATTTAATGGATAGAGAAGATACATTCACTCTTGGGGAAATGGGCAATATCCAGCTGAGTTAATAACTTGAAGATTTTTTAGAAATCATTATTATCATCATTATTGTTTTTGTTGATATTTAGGATTGTAGCATTTTTTTTCTCTTTAATTCCTGCATCCCCTTCATCTTCCCAAGAGGAAGAGATTTGTAATAGATTTCCTGTATGGCTCTGCCTTGAATAAAAAATAGACACACAAGGGCTAAATTTGCCTGGTCTCCTTCCTGCTCCTGCCATAGTTCTTGTCACCATCACTGTCATCACCATCATCAGTTAATGACTTCTTTTATTAATCCACTCAGCAATTGTTTAAGGGTCTGCTATGTACCAAGCATGAGAATTAATGGTGAAAAAAAACTTGGCATACTATCTATCTACTGTCACAGAGCTTACAGTCTATTAGGGTGACCAGCAATAATTAAATATGCAAATGAATGTGAAATTACATTATAAACCATGCCATGAAGAAAAGGCACATGGTGCATAATGGGAAGGCCCACTCCGACCTGTACCATTAAGAAAGGCTCCTCCAGGAAGTGACATCTGAGCTGAAGGCTCAAAGATGAGCAAAGCCGGCTTGACAGAGAGGAGGTGAATGGCATCCAAGTGTGAGCAATAGTATGTGCAAAGACCCTGTGGCAGGAAGGATAGTGGCTCATTAATGGAACTGAAACAGGGAATGAAGAATTGGTGTATTTCTATAATGATAGAAGACTATGTAAAGTCTTGCTAAAACTGAAAAAAAATTACTAATGTTAGAGGGAAGCCAAGAAAGAATTATGCATCATCGGTGTGATAAAAACAACTAGAGAAGCAATATAAAGAACTACTGAAAACATAGTGGTAACTGAGATCACCCTCAATGAATATCAGCCAAGAGATTAATTAATTGGACATCAGACAAAAGGCCATGTAGGAATTTTATGGAAACCTATCTCTTTGTTGAGAACATCTGCTTTAGACAAATGTAAAGATTCATTCAATCAATAACAAATAAAAGTAGAAAAGATGATCTTATTCAGGTAAGGGAGAGCTCATTACAAGAAATATCACTGATGTTAATTTGAATCTAGTGAGGAAAATAGCATTCTGTGTTCTGCGCCCTTCTAAATTTTCTACAGTGAAAATTCCATTTGTACATATAAATTATATTTGTATAGCAGACTGGAGTAAACAGAGAAGGCTGTTACTGGGTAAAGATCAACCCCAGAGGGTTTAGGCTTCTTGGGCCATCCTGGTGGCTGAGGGGTTCAACATTTTAGCACATCTTTAAAACATCTGTGGCATCCCAATTGAGCAGCTGTGCTCAGCAATACTGGAACAGAGAGACAGGAGGAGATGATAACCTGGGCTAGTTACGTGGTTCAGAGGGGATGGTTACTTGGGCTAGTTCTGTGGTTCTCAAACAATATTTCAATAGGCCTTTTGCAAGAACACTCAGGAGTTGCAATCATGAGGCTGAATTTCTTGGTCCTCTGACCTCAATATAAGTAACATTCTTATCATCTGTTTTATATATTGAGCATCAATGTCAGATTTTATTTGAAAAGAAGAATTCTATTTAAAAATATGTGTGAAATCCACCGGCCTTTTTATAGAGAAAGCTCAGGTCTGGGACTGGGATGGAGGAGGTTTGACTGCTTCTCTTAACTTGTACTAAATAAGTAGAGAAGTTTGGTAAGTCACTTACTCTGGGGTTTGGGTTTCTTCAGCAGTCTTGGGAAGATATGCATATCTGTCCTGCACATCTTACAGGGATATTGTGAGGACCTGGAAGTGTGACAGTTTGAAAGTGTTTTGCACAACACAAATGCAAGACTTTTTTTTTCTCTCTTTTAAGTGATAAACATTACTTAAAATAGAGGTTTGTGGGGAATAAAAATCACTTAGCTATCCCCAGAGAGAGAAAGCACCATCAGGGGAGAAGCTGACATTAGAAATTTAAAAAATAATAGCAGAAAACAACTTCCTTTGTGAGTTTGGCACACTGTAGGGACTAAACGCACACTTCCAAGGAAATCTGAGTGATGGGCTGAAATACAGATGGTCCCCAACTTACAGCAGTTTGATTTATTATTTTGATTTTATAAGGATGCAAAAATGATAAACATTCAGTAGAAATTGTACTTTGAATTTTAAATTATGATATTTTCCCAGGCTAGAAATATGCAGTATTACACTCTTGTGATGCTGGACAGTGGTGGCGAGCCCCGGCTCCCAGTCAGCCACGTGATCAGGAGGGTAAACAACTGATACTCTACAGTGCATTGTGTTGCCAGATGATTTTTCCCAGTTGTAGGATAACGTAAGTCTTGTGAGCACATTTAAGGTAGGCTAGGCTAAACTATGATGTTGGGTAGACTAGGTGTATTAAATGCATTCTTAAGATATTTTCAATGTAAGATGGGTTTATTGGTATTAATCCTAGCATATGTCCAGGACCATCTGTAGGTCTCTAGGGACCTAAGGACAAGCTAAGCATTTCTCATCAACATAGTGCGGCAGGTTCTGCTTGTGGGGACATCAGTGAGGTGATCTGCATCCCTGATTCTGATGTGTTTGAGACATGCTTCCTATGATTGCTGGTATGTGCAAAGCCTGGGAGGAGACACACTAGGAGCTTCCTTTCCTGTGGACTGTTAGAAATCTGGACATTTCAATAGTATATCACATAATAGTACTTGTGTGGGCTCTCTGAGTTTTTCTGTTCAATGTAATTCTCTTTAAATTGGGCAGCCCAAAGAGTCATGCCACTTTATCTGCAGTTCTCAAGGTATTTCAGAATTCATCAGAAAGATTTAATCAATTTATCTTCCACAATTGACCTCCATGACTGGTCTATTTTAAGTACAGTGGAAAAAACAAGTTATTTAGGTATCTCATTACCCAGATAAAAATCCTTTATTTGCCTCTTAATGGTTCTATGAATTTAACTATCTATGTTATCTACCTCTATTTGTATTCTCCTCTGTAAATAGGTAAAAATAATAACAATTGTTATTGTAATAAAATGGGTAAAAATCATCCTCATCATACTCATCATTATCATTACCTACCTAATAGAATTATTGCAAAGATTAAAGGAGATGAGATACTCACTTTTGATTATAAAGGGCCATATAATGTTAAAAACTAATACTGTTCCCAGTTAGTATTGTCCTGTATTTTGAGAGGTGCTCAAATGCAATCTGAGAGTATGTATTGTTCTTTTGTTTAGATTTCCCTTAAAAATTATTTTAGTGAGTGAGTGTGATTATATCTTGACTATCTCATTAGGAGAAAAGGAATTCACATGCTGACATTAAGTAGGTAAGGGATATGGAAATTATATCTTAATAACAAAGGAACACCTAGAGATGTATTTTATAATAGGAATGAGCATTGGGAATGCCTTTTGTTCTTCTAAATTAAGGAATACCTTGGAGCAGATCTTTGTCTTTCTTCTATTTAGTACCCAAACTTCCTTTGGGAAATGTCTTCTGCTGGGACTGCCAACCATAGTTCTGAAAGTCTCTGATGCCTTTGGGATCCAGCCCTAGTCTAGCACAGGCCATGCCCAGACCTTAGGGACTGATCCCAGGTTGAGCATGAGTTTGAGTTTTACATTAGTAATCAGTATTTTCCCAAGTGTTTTTCATTTAGAGCTTAAGAAAAGGCACTGTACCTTTTGATTTTGTTTATGGGAGTATATTAATGGGGGACTGGAAGAAGGAATCTTCCCCACAAGTAGTTGGAATTGAGATAAAGAAAGAAATAGGGTGAAGGTGAGCTCCAAGTTCCTACACTCAGTTGTGCCAGATGCAAAGATCAATAAATTCATTTTTTTTTCTATTTTTGATTTGAGCCTGTGTCTTACTGCCAATACTCCTGAATCATCAACCTTTTTTTTTTTTTTTTGAGATGGAGTCTCACTCTGTCACTCATGCTGTAGTGTAGCGGCATGATCTCGGCTCACTGCAACCTCTGCCTCCTGGGTTCAGGTGATTCTCCTGCCTCAGCCTCCTGAGTAGCTGGGACTACAGGCGTGCACCACCACACCCAGCTAATTTTTTTTTGTATTTTTAGTAGAGACAGGGTTTCACATGTTGGTCAGGCTGGTCTCGAATTCCTGACCTCACGTGATCCGCCTGCCTCAGCCTCCCAAAGTGCTGGCATTACAGGCTTGAGCCACCACACCTGGCTAATGGTCAACTTCTTATACATAATATCTGTATTTGAATGCTGGTGTAGAGGAGAGAAAACTGTCTCTCTACCCTTTGAGGGTTTGATAATTAAGTCTATGAAATAAACTGACAGGTAGACAGATTAACAGGAGAAAAGCCATTTTAATTACATGCATACCCACGGGAGTTCTACTTTGTATGTATATGAGACTCAAAAAAAGGGTCAGATGATTGAAACTTATGAAGCATCCTGAGCTACAGAAAGGAACAGGGGCTTGGAGATTCCCAGGGCAGGAGGTAGGGCATAGTGACATTAGTAATGGAAGGGTGAGGGGAGAAAATGCACGGTAAAAAAAGGTTTTGTTATGCAGCCAAAATGTCTCCTGAGTAATAAAAATGGTCTCTAAGCGGCCCTCAGAATAGGTGTAGTCTGTGGAAAAGTCTGATTTGTGTCAGACATAGACCTCTAGTCTCTTATTTTTTTATTTTAATTTAAAAAATGTTTAAAGACTGTGTCTCACTCTGTCACCCAGGGTGAAATGCAGTAGAGCAATCATAGCTTACTGCAACCTCACACTTCTTTCCTTAAGCAATCCTCCCAACTCAGCCTCCTGAATAGTCTCCTCTCTAATAAGTTCATCTTCCCTGGTTAATGAGATTCCCAGGGAGGGAACTCATGACAATTGTATTATTTCTGGAGGACCTTTCTTTAGGCAGATAAGGAAATTTCAGAGAGACCTTCTCTGTGTGTTAGGGGAAAAAGAAGGGCAAGAGACAGGAGGAAAGGAGAAGGTCAGAGAATGTGGTTGTAGGGCTGCTTCTAAGGCCTTCCAATTTCCTTTAGTTCAAAGGACTCAGCATGTCAAAGCACCAGACTTTGGGGTATTGTTTCTGAGCCCCAACAGTAGTATTATATGATTATACAAGTATTTCGTATTGATGCTCTTCAGTATCTTTTACATGTATATATCTATTTTTACTCCAAACATCAGACTTTCCTGCAGGTGTGAATTGGGGCAAGTGAGGGTGGGAGTAGATGTGGGGTTGCCAATAAAGCATAACTAAAAAAGAGAGTCATTATGTAATCGCTTAATGGGTTCTTCCTGACTGCCACACAGACAAAATCAATTCACTGAGACCAAGGCATTGCAGTAAAGACAAGAGTTTAATTGACGTCAGGCTGACCACGTGGAAGAGAATTATTACTCAAATCAGTCTCTCTGAAGGCTCAATGGTGAGGGTTTTTATGGACAGTGGTGGGCAGAAAGCTAGGGAATGGGTGCTACTGTTTGATTGGGGATGAAATCATTGGAGTATGGGAAATGGTCATTGTGTGCTGAGTCTGCTTCTGGGCGGGGCCACAGGACTGATTGATTGAGTCCTGAGTCACAAGTCCAAGTAAGATCAGTCTAAAAGACATCTAATGAAACCAATCTTCAGCTCAACAATAGTGATGTTATCTACAGGAACAACTGGGGAAATCACAAATCTTGTGACCTCCGGCCACATGACTCCTGAGCAATAACAGATTATAGAAACGACACCCACATTTTAGCAGAAACCTCCTATTCTTGTGCCCTTTAATTAGTCTTACAAGGGGGTTTCAGCTCCAGAAGAGGGAGAGGATTAGTTTTAGGAAGGGCGTATTATTGTTGCAAACTTTCTCCTTAGTTCAGCTAAAAGCGGGTTCTTGTCAAATGACTAGGAAAGATTAGGCTTATGGGCACATATAAGGGTGAGAAAAAAAATGAAATTTATTGGGTGAAAAGGAAAAAGAAAAAAATCTCAGTAGAGCCAGAGGGAGTCTTGTTAACAAGCTCCTGCCCCACCAATTGAATCCCAGGCCACGATCCGGAACTGAAGAGGCCAGGCTCCTCCCCTGCTAAAAGGTACCCATTTCTGGAGGCTCTACCTCATTCCCCCAGTGCTCACGTGGGCATTATTCTGAGAGTATCCACTGGGAGAGGATGGGCTTCATCCGGGACTGGCAGTCCAATTTTCCAGCCTTCAGGCTGTTTTAGGTTTGAAGGTGGGGTTTTGCTGGGGACCCTTGGCTGTTTCCTGTCTCTATCATTATCATCCTTGCTCCAAAGTTAAATTTAAATACTTCCCAAAGTTAGCTTGGCCTATGCCCAGGAATGATCAAGGGCAGCTTGGAGTTCAGAAGCAAGATGGAGTCAACTATGCCAGATTTTTCTCACTGTCAAAATTTTGCAAAGGCAGTTTAAATCATGTGTTATAAAGTCACTTTTAGGTATATCTGGTAAGAATTTTAATCCAATTTCTACCCAGGAAATAGAGACCTTATTAGTAAAATACCTGTGCTGAGCCATATTAAAGAGTTACATTCCCAACCATCTGATTCTGAAAGTTAGTTTCTTAAGATAATGTTATTGTACTTCAAAATAAATAAATACAATTGTAATATGATTCTTTGAAAAACAGCTAATGTGTCTTTATCATTTTCAACATATTCTTCAGATATTGCTTCAGTTAGGGATGTGTTTGCAGTTCTCATGATTAATTTCCATACGTTTGAATAGGAAGGGATTTGTTAGATGGTATTAAGTAGCTTATAACAATTTCTAGGAAGATTAGGGGATTATATGTGAATGCTACACTGATAGCAAGAACAACTAGGAGAAAAAGGGTTTTAGGGAAAATCCAATGGCCCCCTAGGCTGTGGGTTGGAGTCTGTGATGCTCTGGGTGTGGTGACTGACTAGAACTTTTACCACAGTTGCCATAAGAACCAAGTGCCTATGCCCCTCATTCTTGCAAGCAGAATGCATCTGTGTGGCTGAATAATGCCAGATTCTCACTTCTTCCTTCCCAACTTTATGCAAGTGTACCCATGTGGCAGAATTTAGGTAGCATCTGCAGGCTTAACTGCAAGCAAGTCTCTATAAAGATTTTGGATTTTCCAGCTCTGTGGTATAGGAAATCTGCTAGAAAACATTTAGAATAGATGTGGAGTGTGCCAATCCACAGTGTCCCCTGTGTGTTTTATCTGATTTTTGTCTATATCAACCTAACAAAATGATTGTTATGGTTCCTATTTTAAAGACGAGAAGACTAAAGCTCCATGATGGTGGGATAATAGTCTACGAATCAAAATCCCATGTTTCCTTCACCTTCCCCTGCTACTTTTTCTGATCACTTCTGAGCTTAAGTGCATGCTCCATTAGTATTTCTTCCCACTGCCATTTCAACAAAGACCAGAATAGTTGTCAAAATTGTCACATTTATA
Organism: Pan troglodytes; assembly: GCF_028858775.2. NCBI lineage: Eukaryota > Metazoa > Chordata > Mammalia > Primates > Hominidae > Pan > Pan troglodytes. The sequence continues at coordinate 117,608,956 of NC_072406.2, forward strand.
AAGACATTTATCATTCACATTAGCCACTGTTTCAAGATTAACATTTCAAGAATGGAATCAACTACTGGGTTAAATCTGTTTCTGTCTGTGATTTTGGGATTTCCTTAAATGACATGTTCTAGGATTGTATGCCACACACACACAAAAAGTCTTCATGGTTGTCCCTCGAGTAAACCTAATTTGACATTTTCAACAGGCCTATTGCCAAAATTTTTAATACTAGCTATCCTCCTCAAGAACAAAATGATCATATACATACAGTTAATGTCCTTAGAAAATGTCTTGTAAATGTGTACTACGATTTGGTACTGGAAAAAGAACTACATTAAAAAAATAAGGGGAAGGCACATAAGAGAAAGAAAATGAACTGATTTACATGACTGAAAACCCATTTCTCCTGCATTTGTTCATTTAAATACCCCACCTACAGATGAAATTACCAAGCATTCCCACAGAACTCTCTATAAAAGTGGAAGAATTACTGAAAGATTTGATGGGTAGAAGCATTTCAGCTGGATTCGAACTTAGCATCATTCCCTTGGAATTTAAAAATACCCCATAAAATCAGAAGGAATTAGTAACACTAAGAAGCAAACAAATAAGCAAAGCACCCTAGGACTGATGAGCTGGAATAGATACATCCACAGAGTTTATCAAACCTTATCAATAAAGCTGAAAGAACATATTTTCTTAATTTGAATTTTTAGTTTCTAGGAATAAAAGAAAGATTACTAAAATTTAAATTGAAGAGCTGAATAGAAAACTTCAGCGTAGCTTGAATCTATTAAAATACCATCTGTTGGTAGGAATGAAAAGGAAGAAGGCACCATCATTATTTCAAAAATATGTCAATTGTGATTATAAATGTCAGGGCATCATGACTGCTAAAAGATAACCCGTCCTCAGGAGAAGAGTGAATTTAGGACTCTCGATGGTTTAAAAGTTTATGCCAGGTACATATACAAGGTGGGATGGGGGAAATAAGAGAAGGATTGGAAGCAAGCTCTGCCAATTTAGTCATAGTTGTTTAATTATCCTGTGTGAGTGTCAATAGTTGTAAACCATGATTTTCAGTGAGTTATGGAATTTTATATTTTATGGTTCATGTGCCCATCCTCTGCCTATTGGCTGTAAACTCAACTACTAACCATTCTTCACACTTAAGAACACACTGAAGTCAGTTTTCTGTTGAGCCAATATCAAATTCTTTGAGTAGCTATGGTTAAACTGCAGTATTAGAGGTGAGCTTGGGAGAGGTATAGGTGTCATATCAGTTTGCACATTGCAACAAAAGCAAGATATAGAGCAAATTCTGAGTGTTTAAACATGCATTGGCAAACTGACATGAAATTATGACTTGTACTCTTGGTCAGAAAATTCCTACTCTCTGCTCTGAGGTACTTTGACAGTCACCTTACATATAAAGCTTTTTCCAAGGTAGATACAGTAAACTCTGATGACAGGATCCACTAACATTGTAATTGAGCCAAGTGGCAGGGTTGTTGAAGAATGCGAGTCCAAGAAGGCTCTGAAACTCAAATGTTGCCCTGATGTTACTGGACTGCAAAGTTTGCTGAGTTCCTAAATTTCTCAAAGGTTGGCAAAGCCCAAGCAATCTTTCTAACCAAATTCTAGTTTCTAATATCACTAGGCTAATTAAAAAAAAACAAACCTCTGGTGTGGATTTTGACAAAGATATATGAAGCACTAAATAGCCACATTTGAATGTGTTAATTACTTCTTGGGCTAGTCTATTTCCTAGCTAAATACTCTTGGAGTACTCTGGAGTATACCTCTCTGATGAAAATTCTTCAGATTTTATCTAACTGACCCTAGAGTGTAGACTAGAGTTGAACAGTGCAAACACATACATTTCACTATTTATACATGAAGACAATACAACATAGATGTATGTCTTCCTTCATGCCATCGCTGGGGCTGTTCCTCTGTGTCCAGAATATTTTCTCTGTTTCTTTTAAGGCAAATGTAATGGAAATTCACTGTCACCATGAAGGCATCATTCTTTTTTCCCTGTAACCCACAAGAAACTCTTCTTTGGACACCTACCACTGACTACCTTGTATGGTCACTCAACTCTTTCATGTGTTTGTATCCTGTTTCTCCAGGTGGAGGTCAAGTATCATTTCTCTATAGCTGTTTATTCATCTACTACAGGACTGCATACCTTGGAGGTACTCAGTAGATATCTGTTAAATAAATGAATAAATGATGACATGAAGGACCCGTTAAAGTGGGCTCCAATATGCCTTCTTACTGCTTCCATTTAGGAGAGATGTTGTAATCCTTTTAACTTTGTGATCCAGACTTGTGAGGCTGAAGTCTTACACACTATTTGATTCTGGAAGCAATATACTTTGAGACATTTCTTTTGATGGCTAAAGGCGGGTGTCTTAATGTTCCCCAGCTGTGGCCTGCAGCAAAGACCATCAAGAGAAGGCCTTTAGGGGCAATGCTTTGTGAGTGCATCATGAATTTTGTGTTCTAGTTGTCTGCCAACCCCCATTCCAACCCACGCGCGCACTCACACACACACACACACGCATGCGCGCACACACACACAGCTCTACCATTTACTTTGTTGATTGGCATTTACACAGCAGCAGATGTGCTGTAAATAGACATGCAGCAACAGGGTTGGCATACTAATGGACCCAGAGGTGAGACATCTGGTAAAGCAGATGCAACGTGGCAGGGAGATACAGACTGCCCAGAAAGTGCTCATCTCCCAAGATCAGCACCAAGGATCTGACCAATGCTTGGTTGGGCACTGTGCCTTCCAAACAGATGGGGATAGATTTGAGCCAATAAGAATATATGAAGAAAGTGGTCAGATTGCTTGTGAGATAGAGGGGCCTGTGCCAGGAAAGTTGAATCAGCCATTTTCTTTTAAAAGTCTGCTCTCCTTGTCACCTGGCACCACACACTCATCAAACACTGTCAAACAGTTTTCACGCAAGTTACACCATAGCAGAGTGAGCCTTTAAATAAATGCCTCACCTTTTTCATGGAGATGACAAGAGGATTAATTAGTTAATGTTAGCAATGCTCCTACAAGATCAGTGGATGAAAGAAAACTCACAAAGTGCATTATTAATAATGGAATGAAGTCACACTCCATAAAAGGCCTGTAAAAAATTCCATTTTCAGTATACAGCAGTCATTTTGTGCTAGAGTCCCACTTTTTATTGAAATATTTAACAAGCATAATGCAACGTAATTTGTGTTAACTAGCAAAAAAAAAAAATGCATTCAGGAGAAATGCAGGAGAAAAAGCATCAAATCCACTCATCTTTTTACTTCTTTTATGTGGTCTAGAAGTAGGGTCATTTTTTTTTTCCCTTGAAGAACAAGCATAATTATTCATGTCTCTAATACTTACTTTTGATTGATTCACTGCATCTATTCAACTAGCCATTATAATACAATGAACAAAAAGTAACTGTAAGGGACACTTGAATCTTCAGATATGCAAAAATAAGGTGTTTGTTAGATATATGCTGTAAAATAAAGTTCTTGAACAAATGTAATTCTCTTATTTTTGGAAATATGTTATCAGAATCAGGCTAACAAAGTATTTCCAAAATGGAATTCTCTAAGGGGGCTTGCATACAATGGGAACAACCACAAGATAAACAGCAATGAACCCGGATAAGCGGAACTTGAAATTAGCATAATTTATTCTGCCAAAGAAACTCTTTACTATTTCTAACTTTTTAAATCTCACGTTTCTTTCAATACTCCTTGAATTTTGTCCTCCTTTGTGAGACAAAACAGGTCATCTTAGCCTAAAAATCTCTTGCATTCAACTTTTATTACCATATATATATATGGTGATAAAATATATATATATACACAATAGATATACACCATATATATATACACATCATATATATGGTATATATATATACACCATATATATACACCATGTATACACCATATATATACACCATATATGTACCATATACATATGTACCACATATATGTACCATATACATATGTACCATATACATATGTACCATATACATGTACCATATGTATGTACCATATATATACGTACCATATATATACGTACCATATATATACGTACCATATATACATACCATATATACGTACCATATATACGTACCATATATACGTACCATATATATGTACCATATATATACACCATATATACACCATATATATATATACACACCATATATATATATGGTAATAAAAGTTGGATGCAAGAGAGTTACATATATATATATATAAAAAAACCATATTTGCTGTTTTTATTATTACATTTCATTCAGGGTGTGCATACCCTATTTCATCAAAGTAATCATAACCTCTTATAAGACAGTTACATTGTTAATTAATTATATTAGTTACCCAGTTACATTATATTAGTTTAGTACATCCCTCAGTAAATACCTGTTGATTGATGCTGAAAATACAAAACAAAGGTAATAATAGATAACATATAGAGGAGAGCACCCTCACTGTGCTAGCCATTTTACCGGTTGCTTTTATGCATTGTCTCCTTCTAGTCATCACAACACTATGTGAGATGGGTTCTACTGTCATCTCAATTTCAAAGATAAAGACAATGAGTCTCAAGCAAGGTCACTAAGATCCCCCAAATGTATTGGTAGGAAAGTGCAGGGCATGGACTTGAATTTAATTCTGGCTGAATCCAGTCATCCACTATACTATATTGCCTCTAAGTTTCTTCCACTCCCTAGTGAAATCCCTTCCCCCGACAGTGCATCATTAAATGTTCATTAAGAAAACTTTTGCTTCGTAATATCTTACAGGTAAACTCCAACTTCTTAAATTAGCCAAGAAATACAAATAGATGAAGATTCGCTACACTATTTGTTCAGTGACTATTATAAGCTGGATATAGCAGGTCTAAAAGAGAGAAGCAGGCTTGCTCTTTGAATACCCAGAGTCTCATTTATGCACTGAAGCCACCCATGATGATGTCTATCAAAAAGAATTTTCAGTTCCCTCTGCTCCCAACCAGGGATGCTTTGGGGACTAAATAGATATTGCTCACAGAACATAAAGTAATAATATAGTTAATGATAAACCATCCAGGAGCTCTTCTGCTATTATGAGATCATTTAAAAATAACCATCTCTGAGGTCCAAAAACAGTAAATAATGTCAGCCAAATAGCTTTGACATTCAGGTTCCAAGCATTCTAATGTAGAGGGTAATTCAATGCACTCTTATAGCTTGAAATGAAGACTTGCTTTCCTGGTTGACTCTCTATTAATGATAAATTGTTTAATTAGTTAACAAGATAACTGCTGGGGAATGGGAAGTAAAATCACAATGGCATATGTTGGCAGAAAATGACTTCTCCATAGTAAACATTTATACTTTTATGCATTCATCCATTTAATAAACATTTATTCATCACCATTCTGGCATGAGGCATTGCTTTAGGTGCTGTGTTTACTGAGATAAACAATACAAATTCCCTGACCTCATGGAGTTTATATTCTAGTAAGCAACACACAAAATTTATGTATTTAACTGGTGTTATAATCTGGTTTCAGATAATGATAATTACTATAAAGACAGGGTGCAAATCAGATAATAGAGCAGTAGAAGGAGGTGTTACAAGGTCAGGAAAGGACTCTGAAAATGCTGTGAGCAACAGCCTGAATGATATAGAGGAGGAAATGATAAATCTGGGAGACGGATGTTCTGGGCAAATGAAGCAAATTGTCTAAAGGGCCTAAAGTGAGGACAAGAATGGCCAGTTCGAAGAAATGCTAAATGGCCATATTGGCTTCTGTAAATGAGCGAAGAGAAAGTTCTAGACAATGAGATGGAAAAGGTAGACAGGAACAAGACCATACAGAGCCTGGAGGCCTTCTTCAAATTTTAATTGTGAGGCTATTTAGAGATTTTGAGCAAAGCGATGGCATGGTCAGATTTACATTTTAGAAAGATCACACTCACTGTTATGTGGATAATACTCTATAAAGATGCAAGAGAGGAGGAAGGGAGACTAATTAAATGCTATTTCAGGAGATGAGGATATTTTGGACTCCAGTTTAAGGGTGGGGAAGGTGAGGATGCTCAGATTCAGGATATGATCTTGAACTACAGCTGTCAAGAAGAGGGGTTAAGTGAATTGTGGTATATAATGGTAAGAGAAGACACTTATATTCAAGGGTTAAGGAGAGACTTAAAAATGCTACAATACCAAAAATAGGTGTTGCAAACTATTTTTCTCAGCCACATTTCCACAGTTTAATGAACTATTTCCAATAGGAATTCCTGAGAATAGGACAAAAAGCCTTTACTCCTTTAAAGCTCAGAAATTAGTGTTGTGAAAAAGCCCTTGGGTCTAGGAATCTGGTCCAAGCTCTAATGCTGATTTTTCCTGGTGACCTAGAAAAGGTTTTTCTACCTCTCTGGGCCTTAGTTTCCTCTTTTGAAATGTGTAAGTGAGAAGCAAAAATGGGAAAATATTTAAGGTTCTTTCCAGCTACACTCTTTAAGCAAAGGGTCATGTTTAATAAGCTGTAAGGTTTAATTTTAACATATGTAAGCAGTCTATAGTCAGATATATTTTCTAAAACTGAAAATGGTCATTGATGATATCATTACCTCACTAACATTAGAATAGATCCTGCAAGTTGATATGGTTTAGCAAGCACAATTTCTGCAAATGAATGGCAAGTAGCACCTATTATAGCAGAATATGTGGGTCTTTGAATCCTGCTAGATGTGCCTAAATTTGGAATCTTTGTAGTGAAAATGATATTTCCCCTGTACCTTTACCCAGTATAGGTACTAACTATGCTGAACTACTTTACCTTCATTCCGCTATCTACTTCATATAATAGGATTTTTTGCTTAGAAAGACATCTTGACACTAAAAAGTTGTCCAAATACATAGGTTCCAATTAGTATTAATATGTTCGATGCTTTATCATATATTTGAAAATTCTTACCCAATCAAGAAAATAAAGAATAAATATTCTACATAAAAGAATTAAAATCTTTTATACATTTGCATGCTTAAAATCTAAAACACAGTAAACTTCCAAGACATTTTAACAATTCTGAAATTGATCTTAGGCTAGAATTTTCAGAAAGTAGAGCTTGATCCCAAGGTTTATATGAAAGTATTTTATTAGCAAATACAATCAGAGAAAAGCAGGAGTGAACAAAAGAGAGAGGAGCAGAGCAGGAGGGAGCACCAGCACAAGAGCGTTTACAGAGCTGGCCCCATGGAGGAAGACTGTCTGATGTTGTGGAACCATCTTCTGAGAAGCGTCATAAACTGCATCTCAAACAGCTTGTCTGGGGTGAGGATTGATCAATCAGCACCTGCATCCTATTGGTCAAAATTCACTGCAAAAACTGTTAACTCCCACCCCCCAACATTTCTGATTTGCACAAATGGGGGTCCACGCAAAGTCTCACAGTGCCCCTTTGCTGCAGGTCAAAAACCTGGTGCGAGGGGCAAGAGGGGTGGCAGGGGAAGGAGGTGAGATGCTGTTGGGTTTTCCCTTCATGCAGAAGGACAGAACCATGCAGAGCTGGCCTCTGCAGCAGTGGCTGGAAGTAGTGAGTGTGATGCATAAGAAATGTCTGATTCAAAGCATTTTCTCCATTAGATGTAAAAATGCAAGGTAGAAGAGAAGGGCCTCTTTAGCAACATACGTGAGAATGATTTAGGGGACTTAGCCTACAGTAAAAATGACATGGGTTAACCATGACATGTAGTGCCGAAGCCAAACAAAACAAACAAAAGCAATACTACATTGGGTAGCATTAACCAGAGTAGAGTGTCCAGAAATAGGAAGACGCTCATACAGTTCTCCTCTGCATAGGTCAGATTACAGAAAGCAGACTAGGATACAAGAAAAGTGGCCACGACAGCTAGGCGAACTATAACCTATACTAGAAAGAGAGTTACAGATAAAGGAATTAGAGAATTTTATTAGTAGAATAGCAGAAAAAGAAATTATGCTATGTATTCTATATCCTAGTACTTAAAAGTGTTCATATGGAAGACAGCTGAGAGTTAATTCTGTGAGAAATAACAGGTAGAAATAAAAATCCACAGTTGAAGTCATTAAAACACATTTTTTTGCTATTAAAATCTGTTCACATAAGGAATGTGTATCTTGGAGTGAGGTAGAATAATACTAAAGGTATCGGTGTACTTTGGGGGGTTATAGAAACAGAGCATGGGATTTTTGAGTTAGAGAATATGTACGTGAATGTAGACCCTAGAATTTCTAGCTGGATGATAACTGACAAGTTGTCTGATGTCTCTGCGTCTCAGTTTTCTCAACAGAATAATGGTAATACTCTCAGGGTTAATGCAAGAATTACAAGATATAAGGCTGTATATGAATCTTCAGGAGTACTAAATGTCCTGCTATCAACATTCACAGTAGTTACTGAGAGGTGGAAAGTATATCAAGATTTTTAAATGAAGGAAAGTTTTCTTAGGTTAGAAGAGTGAGCTTTAACATCACATATGTGGCTGGCATTGTCAGTTCCAGCAGCAACTTGGACTCTGTGGAGAAAAGCCTGTGTTCTCTAGAGCCAAAACTCATCCAGTGGCAAGAATTGCTGTATTTCAAAATGGGGCTTATTTGAATGGAAAGAAAGACACTCAAACTGTAATGAGCCTCCAAGGCATTTTATAAAATTCTCATTAGAAAATAACATGGCCAACAGGCTATTTGGGTACTAAATCTAAGAACAAATAACATCAATGAGATACTAAACGTTCAAAGCCTATACTGTTTGCTAAAAAGCATAAATCCAATTGATCAGATGCCAAATTAAATGTAGAGAGACTAACAAAATATTACTGTAGCAGAAAATACTGTTAGAAATTAAGCAAATGAATAGACATTCTCCTGCTGGTGAATATTTGTGGCAATTACTGAAAAATTTTGCAAGCATGTGGTATTTTAACAAACCTTAACATTATATGATATGCAATTGTATGTGAGAAAGCTCTGGGGTGTTTTGCTCTGAGAGTTGGATGGCGTTCCATCCTTGCCTCTAATGAGAGGCATGTAAATAATGTAAAACATGGATTTGGCACTCAGATGGTGTTAATGAATGAGCAGCGCTGACCACCAGCTCTTTTCATTTGGGACAGGTGACTATGTGTGTAGCAAGTTCCTCTGTGCTAATGACAGATTAAAGCTGTTTGACAGCGTCCATGAAGTGTAGACACTTGACAGAAGACAGCATTGCAACTGGCCCTTTGAAAAAATTAGTGTCTTTTTAATTGCAAGGTTATTAAAATCAATGTAAACCAAGTTTTCAAATACATGTGATTCCCCTACTTTTATCCAACACCATTTAAGAATTAACTCATACATTTATCCATCCATTCAATTGCCATTTATTATTCATCCATCCATCCAAGGCATGAGCCTTGGAGTTTCAGTGCTTGACTTCTGAATCTTGAACCTCAACTTAGTAACAATACAACCTTAGACAATTTACTTAACCTTCCTAAGCTGCAGTTTCCTCTTGTATAAAATGGAGGTAATAATAGTAATTACCCCCATGGATTCCTTGCTGTGAATGAAGGAGTTAAAGTGTTAAAATGCCTAACACTGGGTCCAGAATGTAGTAATCACTCAGTGTTAAACGTCATAGTGGTTATTTCATTCAAATATTAATTATGTACCTGCTGACCACTGGTACTCAAAAAACATGCTCAATAATTCTTCTGTTGTTATGTTATCTTCATTAATTACTTTCAACCTTACAGATGCCAGAGGAAATCACCCTTTTACTGAATAGTGCTCATCCCCAGAAAGAAAAAAAGGCAATTCTCTAAGGATCCTACATGAATTTCCAGCCTACCAACTCCTCTTTTAGCTAGGATGCTTCTTACAAGTAAAACATGAGGCTCATATTCTGCACTTTCCACAGAATTCAAGATACCCTACCTTGGACAGACCAATCAGGACCAGAAAGGATGTTGGACAGGATGTGCATAAACTGCTCTGGCAGTTTTCATTCCAAATGAACATCAATTTGAAGGCAGTACCTGGCCCCTTCCACACAGATTATCTTGAAAATAACCCCACTATTCTTAAGGGGCCTGAATAACAGGAAATTTTCCTGGGCCACCAACCCTCACCCAGGAGACATGTTTACAAAACACTGCTCACTGTTTGAATCAGTTTTCATTTTCTTCACTGGAAAAAGCCCTTGCATCCTCCCCCCACCTCCATGACAGACGCACATGGCTCTGCTACCTCCTCTCTGACATGTACTCTTCACAGTGAGCTGGACCTAGTATCATGTTAATTTATTTTTTCAATGAAACATTATTAGTTTGAAGTAATTACATCGGTAGATAACTAAAGATATAGAAACTTGAATTTAAAAATGAGTTTTAGGGGGAATACAATTGTTTTTACCCAATATCACAGGCAATTGCAACATCGTGTCACCAAGGCAGGATGGCTTGAGTGCATTGCTTCCATAAAGAGATTAAGACTGATTTATTACAAGATGTCAAGTCTATGTAAATGAATGCTGGTATAACATTTGAAAAGTGCATTTGCATGAAAAGCTCAATTTGTTCCTGATATTTTTTATGGATTGTTCTTTTTTTTTCCAAAAAATTTTTTGAAGAATATGCTACAGATAAAACCTCTGTTAGAGTTATGGAAAAGCATGGTAAATGGTTCAATGTCACTGAGACATTTCTTGTTGTTCTTTTATCAAAATAAGAAATAAAGATACATAAAAAGATAAAATGTGATAATAGAGCAGTAAATAAAACATTTTTTAAAATGTCATTCAGCAAATCCCAGTCAAAAGTTTTATGTTGATAAATGTATTTTTCAATGCACATCTCACCTTAGCAAGACAAACTTCTCCAAACATGGAAAAGAAGAAGGGGCAATGGAGGAAAGAGAAGGAGGGGAGAGACAGGGAAGAAGAAAGAGATGGCGGGGGGGAGAGAGAGAGAGAGAAAGAAGCAACAGTAGCATTTCAATGGTTCAGTGCATCTTGAGTTAGGCATGGGTAAGGAAGTGAGATTAAGTTATACATTCATTCATTCAACATATATTCGTTTAGTGTTTATTATATTCTCAGTACTCTAGTAAGCATTAGGAATAAAACAGTAAATGAGAAAGGCAAAAGTTCCTCTTTCATAAAATTACATTTTAGATGGAGAAGACATATAATGTACAAACAAGTTAACAGTTTAATTTTGGATAGTGATGAATGCTGTGAAAAGAATAAAATAAGGTGTTATAATAGCATGTTACTAGGTTGGCCTAGGAAATTCTTTCAGAGGGGAAACATTTGAGCTAGAGCTAAATGACAGAAAAGGGCTAGGCCTTTTCCAGTAGAAATAGCAGGTGCAAAGACCCAAGGCAGGAAGAAAAATGAGGCCATTGTGACTGGAGTTTCATAGGTAAGTGGAAGGAAAGTGATTGAGATAAGTGTGGAGCGATAGACAGGGATCAGGTCATTTAGAGTTTATGAGAAGTAGAATTTTATTTAAGTGAGATGGGAAGTAATTGGTAATTAAGCCTCTCATTTTCTCATTTACATTATTTTCCATTGTTCATGTAACATTTATTTTTTAATGACCACATATTAGGCCAAATGTAGGCATCATTAAGTTCCAAATAACATAAACTCAACAGGCCAGATTTTTTTCACATAATCACATAAAATAGTAATTAACAATAGAAATGAAAGAAAAAAATCTGTTACCCAGAGAATTAAACATAAATCTCTTATGGAACCATTAGATCATAGGGGAGTCAAAAACTAGCATTTCAAACTAGATCAAGAACAATGAAAATAAAAATGCACTTTCATTTTTAGCTATGAGCCAGACTAGGTATTCCGAACAATTTTCCTATTGAAAATAACTAAAACTCACACATAAAATTTGTGGCAGTAACTGGCTAGATGTTCACCTTCCTGTTTCCCCTGTCTGCGTATATAGCTAAAGTATACTTTCCAGCCCTCTTGAATTTAGGTAGGATGATCTCTATATTTCCTGTCTATGGAATGTGAATTGATGTGTCACTTCCAGTTCAAGACAGTTATGAATAGATTTACCTTCTCCAAATTCTCTACCCACCCACCCTATCACACACACATTTGTTGTCTGAAGCATACTGGGATGACTATGAAAGCACATGTTAAAAATGAGGGAGCCTCAGCATAGAAGGATTCTGAATCCCTGTATGATTGAGTGAAGCTGAGTCTACTCACCTGTTGACTTTATTAGACTGTGATATAAATGAGAAATAAACTTTGTTTGTTTGTATTTAGCTATGGATATTTAGGGAGTTGCTTATTTTAGCACCTACTATTACTTATGCTATCTATTACAGAAGTTAAGATCCTCAAGTAGGACATTAGCTTAATAATTGTTTAGTGATCAGCGAGGAAAGTGATATTAGAAGCTTTAATGATGGAGTTATGACCTATGGTGATAAACGTTTGGTAAAATTGAGGCTTTGGTACCTAGGAATCCAATCATGTACTGATTGAGTTGGAAGCTCCAGGGTAAGAGGTTGGCATGAATAAAATCTTTAGTTTGTGTTGGCAACTATTATTTTCTTTTAGCAAAGTCTTATAACACAAAATACTCAGGAAAGAAAGGGCTAATTTGCAATCAAAAATAAAAGCAAATATAGAAAGTGAATAAATTTGAAATCTCTAGGGTTTGAAAAATCCTACTGCTTCTGGACAACAAAGATCAGAAGATAATATTGGGGGAATCTGTAAACAAACATATAGTAAGAAAGACCCAGTCTTGGCATGAATATCAGATTAAGGGTGGGTGTGAGAGTGTCAGCTACTAACCATCACTTTGAGTAGTCACCATGTACAGAAGCAAGGGGATGAGGAAGCAAAGAAAGATAAAGACAGATTACTTGGGAGCTTAAAAAAGGGTCTTTGGATTTAGTTGTTGACCCACGAAATTAACTGGAAAGAAACAGACGAGAAGCATGCCATGTGCTGGAAGGATGTAATTGAAAAAAAAAAAAAGAAATTCAACCTAGGCTAAGCTATTTGACTAATCAAAAGTTAAAACAATCTCTTTAGGTTACCGTATTTTCATGAGCAAGAAGCAGGCTTCAAAAACTTAAACCCACTCTCCTGTAGACATAGCAAATGGGATCATGGAAAACAGAAAATAACTATCTGAATGAAGTCATGAAGAAAAAAAATGTGCAAAGGTACCACTTCCAGAGCAGAGAACCAGAGTCTAAAAGAGGAACGTCTCTCATTGTTAGGATTTTGGAACTACTATAGACAAGTGATTGTTCTGTGTTGCACATTCTTACTTCTTTCAAAGAGAAGTATTTTGGGGGTTATCTTGACTAGGTACCATACTAAATACTTAGTGTGGGACAGTTGACTTATCTTTTTAGTTCATTGGTCACCAGCAAATGAGAAGCCATATCTGCACCTGATGGTGCAGAATATACATACCTGAGAGATCTTGAACCTTGAGTTGGATACACTGGGGTTATTGGTGTGATAGAACTAGAAGAACAATAGATTCTTTGTTACTCCTCATAACGACTGGTAGAATTAAATCTTCCTCACACTGAATCTGGGCTTGCCTGAGTGATGGTCTTGATCAACAGAATCTGGCAGAAGTGATGTTCTTGGACCTTTGAGGCCAAGCCATAAGAAACCTTGTATCTTCTACCCAGGAGCCTTGGAAAACTCACACTTAGAGCCCTGAGCTTCCTTACAACAAGCCAACTTCCCTGATACCACCGTGTTTTGAGAAGCCCAAGCTTCCAGGAGAGGGCATGTGGAGAGGCTCTGAGACTACATGGAAATTGAGAGGGGAGAGGCTAAACCCAGACTTCCAGACATTGTGCCAAGGCACATGACTGAAGTCATCTTGGATCTTCTACCCTAGCCTAGCATCAGACTAACTCCTGTTAAAGCCATTAGGAGCACAAAATTGCCTGCTGAGCCCTTTCAGAATTTCTTACTCACAAAATTGTGATATATAATAAAATGGTAATTGAAAATATAATAATTATTGATTAAAAATCAGAAATGATTTTCGCTGATTTTTAGAAGATTTTATAAGTCAATGAAAAATAAAATAAATTAGAAAATTTAGAACTAACAACAACAAAAATACTCTACCTACAAAACATCATGAGATGAAACTAATACTTAAGAGAAATCTATAGGCAAAAAGACTTAAATCCATATTTTGGAAAAGAACGTAGGTTTAAATTAAATACTAAACTTATGCAGTTAGAAAAATGAAATAAAAATTAAAGAAAAGTAGTAATAATAACAAAAATTTTAAAAATAGAAAATACACCTATAATTAGAGAAGATTAAAAAAGGTCAAATATTTGTTAATTTTTTTTAGCCTTTTCAGGGTATTGATCTTTTGCAAGACTGAGCATTTTAAAAAGTAAAGGACACAAAAACAATATTAGAAATGACAACACAAAGATTTTTACTGATAACTTAATGAAAGGAAATAAAGATTTTTTAAACATTTTATTCCAGTAAGTTAGAAAACTTTTAGAAAATTTGCCAATTACTAGAAAAATATATCTTGCTAACCAACCAAAGTTGACTCAAAAAGTAGCCAAAAATAAAAATGCCTTTTACAAAGAAACTGTCCTTTCCCTATTGTGTAGCATCTTTTTCAAAAACCAATTGGCCATAAATACTTGGATTTATTTCTGGGCTTTCTATTTTGTTCCATTGGTTAATGTGTCTGTTTTTGGGCCACTGTCATGCTGTTTTGCTTACAATGGCTTTATAATGCATTTTTAAATCAGGAAGTATGATGCCTCCAGCTTTGTTCTTTTAGTTCGGGATTGCTTTGGCTATTTTGGTTCTAACAGAAACATGCAGAAGAATGAAATTTGTCCCTTGTCTCACATCATACAAAAATCAACTGAAAATAGATAAAAGACTTAAAGGTAGGATGTGGAGCTGTAAAACTACTAGAAGAAAACATAGGAGAAAGATTCTGCAGTGCTGGTCTGGGCAACGATTTCTTGGATATGACCCCAAAAGCACAGGCAATAAAAGCAAATATAAATAAATGGGATTGCATCAAACTTTAAAAGACTTCTTCGCAAAAAAAGAAACAATTAACAGAGTGAAGAGGCAACATATAGATTGGAGAAAATATGTTTAACTCACATTAAGGGCTAATATCCAGAATATATACGGAACTCAAACAATTCAATGGCAAGAAAACAACCCATTTTTTAAAATCAGCAAACACCACGGAATACTATGCAGCCGTAGAGAAGAACAAAATCATATCCTTTGTAGGGACATAGATGGAGCTGGAGGCCATTATCCTTAGCAAACTAACACAGGAACAGACAACAAAATACCACATGTTCTCACTTATAAGTAGGAGCTAAACAATGAGGACATATGGACACGTAGAGGGGAACAATACACACTGAGGCCTACCAGAGAGTGGAGGGTTGGAGGAGGGAGAGATCAGGAAAAATAATTAATGGCTACTAGGCTTAACACCTCAGTGATGAAATCATCTGTACAACCCACCCCCATGGCTCAAGTTTACCTTTGTAACAAACCTGCACATGAGGGTACCACTGAACATAAAATAAAAGTTTCAAAAAAGACAATAAAAAAATTTTAAAAAAGAATCTGAATAGACATTTCTCAAAAGAAGAGATAGAAATGGCCAACAGATACATGAAAAACATGTTCAACGTTTCTAATCATCAGAGAAATGCAAATCAAAACCTCAGTGAGATATCACTTTACACCAGTTAGAATTTCTATTGTCAAAGAAAGAGAGAAAAACTATGAGAAATTACTTAATGGATACAATGTGCATTATTCAGGTGATGGATGACCTAAAATCTCTGACTTGACTACTGTGTAATCTATGTATGTAACAAGAAATTGCACTGGCACTCCATAATTTTCTATCCAAAAAAAATAAAAAACAACTCAGAAAAAAAAGACCAATGATAAGTATGTGCAAGGATATGGAAAAAAAAAAAAGGAACACTTATACACTGTTGGTAAGAATGTAAATTATTACAGGCATTTTGGAAAATAGTAAAGAAGTCCCTTAGAAAACAAAAAATAGAATTATCATATAATCCAGCAATCCACTTCCAGGTATATAGCCAAAGAAATTGAAATAGAGATATCAAATATATAACTGCATTTTCATGTTCGTTTCAGCATTATTCACAATATCCATGATATGGAAGCAAACTAAGTTTCTATCAATGAATGAATGAAGAAAATGTGGCATATATACACAATGGAATACTATACAGCCTTAAGAAAGAAGGAAATTCTGTCATTTGCAACCGCATGAATGAAACTAGAGAATATTATGTTAAGTGAAATAAGCCAGGCGCAGAAAGGCAAATACTGTCTGATATCACTTATATGCAAAAATTTTTAAGTCAATCTCATAGAAACAGAGAGTAGAAAGGTAGTTATCAGAGGCTGAGGGAAGGGGGAAGATGAGGAAAAGGAAGGTATTGATCAAGGGTACAAAGTTTCAGTTAGATTGGAAGAATAAGTTTTAGTAACTTATTGCACTGCATGTTGACCAAAGTTAATAATAATGTTTTGTTTATTTCAAAACGCTAAAATACATTTTAAATATTCTCACTGGAAAAAAATAATAAAATGGTGTGGCAATGAATATGTTAATTAGCTTGAATGAACCTATGATGAAAACAAAGATCACAACATCACATTGTACCACATAAATATATGCAATTATTATTTGTATATTAAAATTAATTAATTGTTTAAAATGCTTTGCTGATAAAAGTATAAATTAGAATACTTTAGAAAGCAATGTGGCATTATCTAGATGAGTTTGAGTGACCACACCTCCCACTTTCCCTGGAACACTTTCAACTTATGACTGATGTCAAAGCCTAATTATGAGAAATAATTAATAATTCATAATTAACAAACTATTATTAAGAGAAAAATGTTCAAGTTTGGATGCATACCTTACAACCTAACCATTCTACTCTAGAGAAAACCTTGTACTGATACCTCAGGAAACGTGCAAGAAAATTAATAGCAACATTATAAGCCATAGAAATAAAGAAACAAAAACACTGGAACCAATATAAATTTTCATTTGAAATGTTTTCTATGGAAAATGATAGAATACCGTGCAGCAGAAAGGAAGAATGATCTACAACTCCATGAATCAATTGAATGGACTTCAGGAAAATAATATTGTAAGAAAAAAAGTCTGGTTATAGAATACACCAGCGTAAATTTATTATATAAAACTGCTTAGGAATACACACAAATGTGGTTTAAAAAGAGTCTAAGAAATATAACAAGGACATAATATACACCACATTCAGGACATTGGGATAGAGAGGCTTGGAATCAGGAAGAAGGGTAAGGCTTCAAAAGTGCCTATTAAGTGTTTCTACTTCTTAACCCTTGTTGTTATCTATCTTGCATGCATAATTTACTGATATAAATCATCTACCATTAAAATAAGAAACATAATAATAGTAATAACAGTTACTAACATTTACTGAGTACTTACTTGGAACCAAAAATAATTCTTAAGAGCTTTACAGCTTACAACAAGAACTTAAATTCTCACAACTCTAAGAAGGAGCCATTGTTACTTTCTCCTATTAAAGAGCAAAAATGGCCCATGCTCAGAGATGTTACTTAAAGTACAGGGCTAAACTGCTTATAAATGGCAGAGCCAGGTGTTACTTAATCATTGTGCTTCACTGCTTCTCTTAGTCTGGCTCTAATTTTGCAGATTTCTACACCAACTATATATAACGTTTATATGCAAAACAAAACAAACATTATAAAACAATCTTCAGCCTACCTTCTGCTGGAATTCTTACAATGCTTGAGTTAATTTAGCCTAAATTAAAGATGCTTTAATGCATGACTGAAAGAACTTGGGAGTGCATTAACAACTTACACTGCAATTCGATTTACATTGAGCTTTCTATCTTAAAAGCATGTTGCCATAAGCCTTTATAAATGCCCACTAAAGCAGGTTTATATCATCATTTTCATTTTATGGATAAGGAAACAAGTCATGTGACTATCTCTAGTTCACACAGAAAGGAGTCATCATCATGGATACAGATACTTTATCTATCTCTTAGTCACACTTATTCACACAGTATCTGTTACATTGGCCTGGAATAGTTTTTTTTTTTTTTTTAATCTTGATAATCATTCTAAGGTATGGTCTTTAGAAAATGCTAACTCTGATCATTTCACTCTTCAAGGGACTGGTTGTAAATCAGTGATGCTTGGAGAAGTTAAAAAGAAAATTAAAATGTTACACTATGTTTGGTGCCTAGGAAGGGACAGGGTCTCAAGGCAAATCCATTTTTATTAAAAAGATAATTCTACGTACATTTTTTTCTTAGGCTGGAAATTATGATGGCGGCTTAATGGGTTACCTCTTGGCAAAAAGGTGAGTTGGAAAAGTTCATTTTTCTCTGACCTCTTCTCTTCCTTTTAATTATTTTAATATTAAAATATTAAGAGTTAATAATTATAATTATTGCTGCTGATTCCACATTCTTCATCACTTGGGTCCTGTTTCTTCCTCATTCTTTCCTTCAGTCTGCTACCAGTCCTCTAGATTTATAACTGGCAAATATGGTATTTTGGAAAACAGGCTGGTCAGGAAGCCATAGCCTTCAGTTTTGGTCCCAATTCTTCCTCTAGTTCTCCTAGAGACTTGAATATTTTATCCCTCATCTCTAAGCCTCTGTTTTTCCTTCTTTAATGGAGAGGGATGAACAAGGCGGTTCAATAGAAGGGATGCCTTCTAAATCTAACATTTGTGTCTCTATAGCTAGAAAACATAATTATGAAATTGCCTAAGCTATTACTTCTCCCAGGGATATCTGTAATTTTAAAGAAAATACTTTAAAAATTCATTGCTCTATTCAGTCTGTTATTATCTCTTATAATTGACTGAAACACTCTCCAGATTTCCTTACTTCAGTCCTCCTCTCCTCCAATCTATTCCAAATACTATGGTCAAAATAAGCTTTCTGATTATGGACCCCTCAGCCCTGCTTCCTTCATGGATTTCCCCATGTTATCAACCTGTTTAAATCATGATGGCATCAGATAGGAGGACAAATGATCTCCACATGGATACACAGAAGTATTGTTTATAAAAACTGACCATGATTAAGTTAGCAGTGAATGCAACTTGTCTGTAATACCAAGAATTTCTTGATTATGTTTAATATATTCATTTTTATTTTTAAGCTAAGTCCAAAGGATATTTATTATTTATTTTTAATGCACCAACACCTTCCACACTCCTCTAGTTCTTCCTATAAGGCAGAGTTAACTGGGCTATACATTGCTCCCACTTCATTAGAGTTTTTTATTGTTGTTTTTTCATTACAATAATAATGTGAGTAGGAAGCATCTTTACTAAAGCAACAAACATATGAAGACTGGGATGATTAGGTCTTCTGGGCAACTTGTTCATTTGCATAATTTTGTGGGTTTTTAAAAATTTTCTTAAGAGATAGAGTCTTGCTCTATTCAGGCTTGAGTGCAGTGATATGATCATGGCTTACTGTAGCCTTGAACTCATGGGATCAAGTGATCCTTCTGTGTCAGCCTCCCAAGCAGCTGGGACTACAGGTGGATGCCACCATGCCAGGCTAATTTTTAAACACCACGTTTGTAGAGATGGGGTCTTGATATGTTGCCCAGGCTGGTCTTGAACTCCTGGCTTCAAGTGATCTGCCTGACTTATCCCACTGAGTAGTTGGGATCACAGGCATGAGCCATCGCACCCAACTCATTTCATTCTTAAGGTCATAAGAATGTGAACATTTTGCAATTTCCCTTTCCTTTTCTTGTCTTCTTTTCAACAAGTTATTTCCATTATGTGTGGTTTCTCTAAATTTATTTAAGATAAGTAAACCTAATACATGTTTTCTCCACCAAAACCATGGATTTCTCTCCTCAATAAAACCCGCTTTGAACTTACAAAGTTTCTCATCATCTTTTAATGTCTCCCTATTGCCCTCAGAACTTGGAAATGGGAGCTAAGAATTCTTCAGGCCACTAAGGAGATAAATTATAATGATGGTGCATGAGCACTTAAAAGAATATGTTGGAGCAGTGGTCCTCAAATAAGGAAATAAGGATCCCTCAGCTTCTGTCCTTATCCACTGAAGGTCAGTTAAATGATGCTTTCTTCTTAGAATAACCTAACAAGCTAAAGATACTGGGGGCAAGATAGGGATTTATTAAGATGTACACATATATTGATATAGATATATACATATACATACTTTTTAAACTGAACATCCCCTTTATTGAGGGTTCACTGCCATTTCTAGACATTATGGAAATATTCAAATAATATATGTTTAAACTCAAGGAAATTACTGTACTAACGAGAGGGCACACACACACAAACCTATAATAATAAAAGGCAAAAGGTGGTAAGAATTTTCATAATGATGATAATAATGCTAATAATCATTAATGTTTATTAATTATTACCCAGTGAAAGTAATTGTTCCTAGAACTTTACATAATTAACTCAGAAACCTGTACCTCATCTCTCTGAATTGATAGGTACTATTTTTAGCCCTAATTCACAGATGAAAATGTGGGTCACAAGGAGAGTGAGAAAAATCCACTATTCAAATGTGAGCTTCATGGAGTGACTGTCTTTCAAAGAGTAAAGGAGGGGGTCTTTGTAACTTTACACTGGAGAAACCCGACAAACAATATTTCATCCAGGTGATAAAGGTTATCATCAACAATGATAAGTTATGTTGATAGTATGTACCCTTTATGTGATGCAATGAAAATGGCACTGTGTGGTCTTCCTCTCAAAGACTCTGTGGTCTTCTTCCCAAATATCTATAACCCCAGTCTAATCATAAGAAAAACATCAGACAAATTCTAATAGAGGGCCATCCTATAACATACCTGACTAGTACTCAAAACTGTCAACATCATCAAAAGTAACCAAAGTCACAAAGAAACTTATCTTCAAGAGTAGCTTAAGGAAACATGACCACAAAATGTAATGTGGTATCCTCACTGGAATTCTGGAACAGACAAAGGATGTTAGGTAAAATTTAAGGCAATCTGAATAAACTGTGGATCTTAGCTAATAATAATAGTGCAAGAATATTGGTTCATTAATTATAACAAATATACCTGTCGGGGACTGAATTGTGTTCCACAAAAAGATATGTTAAAATTCTAACCTTAGGTACTGTGAATGTAACTTTATTTAGAAATGAAGTCTTTGCAGATGGAATTAAGTTAAAATGAAGACATACTGGATTAGAGTGGGCCCTAAATCCAATGACTAGTATCCTTCTAAAAAGGCCATGAGAGACACAGGCACACACACAAGGAAGATGGCCAGGCAAAGACAGAGGCAGAAATGGGAGTGATGCAGCCACAAGCCAAGGAATGCCAAAGATTGCCAGCAACCACCTGCAGCTAGGAAGAGGCTAGGAGGGATTCTTTCTGGAGTCTTCGGAGGGTACATGGCCCCGCCAGCACCTTATTTTCAGACTTCTAGCCCTGAGACCTGGAAGAGGGTTGATTTCTGTTGTTTTAAGCTACTGAGTGTATGATCATTTGTTACAGTAGCTCTAGAAAACTCATATGGTACCGTACAAATGTAAGATGCTAATAACAGAGGAAACTGTGTGTGTTGGAGGGCAGGGAGTTACATGGGAACCCTCTGTACTATTACTAACTGCTCATTTTTTTCTATAAATCTAAACTGATTTAAAACATTACATCTACTAATTTTTATTTTTAAATTTTACTTTAAGTTCTGGGATACATGGGCAGAACGTGTAGGTTTGTTACATAGATATACATGTGCCATGGTGGTTTGCTGCACCTATCAACCCATCATCTAGTTTTTAAGCCCTGCCTCCATTAGGTATTTGTCCTAATGCTCTCCCTCCCCTTGCCCCACCCCCCAACAGGCCCCAGTATGTGATGATCCCCTCCCTGTGCCCATGTGTTCTCGTTGTTCAACTCCCACTTATGAGTGAGAACATGTGCTGTTTGATTTTCTGTTCCTGTGTTAGTTTGCTGAGAATGATGGCTTCCAGTTTCATCCATATCCCTGCAAAGGACATGAACTCATTCTTTTTTATGGCTGCATAGTATTCCATGGTGTATATGTGCCACATTTTCTTTATCCAGTCTATCATTGATGGACATTTGGGTTGGTTCCAAGTCTTTGCTATTGTAAGTAGTGCTGCAATAAACATACATGTGCATGCATCTTTATAGTAGAATGATTTATAAAGCAAACAAACAAAAGCCACATGAGATGCCATTTCACACCAACAATAATGGTTATAATAAAAAATAACAAATAATAATGAGTGTTGACAAGGATGTGGATAAATTGGAACCCACATACACTGCTGATGGGAATTTAAAATCAAGCAATTGCTTTGGAAAACATTCTGGTAGTTCCTCAAGAGGTTAAACATAGAATTACCATATGGCCCAGTAATTCCATTCCTAGGTATATATCCAAGCAAAATACAAACATATGTCTACCCAAATCTTTCACATGAATGTTCTTAGCAGCATTATTTATAATAGCCAAAACGTGGAAAGAAGCCAAATGTCCATCAACTGATGAGTAAGCCAAAAAATGTTGTATAAAAGAAATGAAGTCTATCCCTGATAGATGTTATAACATAGATGGATCCTGAAAAAAATCACACTTAGTAAAAGAAGCCAGTCACAAAAACTACACATTGCATGACTTCATTTATATGAAATGTCCAGAATGGGCAAATCCATAGAGACAAAAGGTAGATTTGTGGATGTCTAGGGCTGGGGGAAATGAAGAGAGGAAGTGGGGAGTGACTGCTAATGAATGGGTACAGGGTTCTTTTTAAGGGGTGATGAACATGTAGTAAAATGGGTTGTGGTGTTGGTTATGCAGCCCTGCCAATAAACTAAAAATAATTGAATTGTGTGCTCACTTCGGTAAGACATATATTAAAATTGGAACAATACAGAGAAGATTAGCATGGCCTCTGCACAAGGATGACACACGAATTCGTGAAGCGTTCCATATTTTTAGTGGGAGTTGAACAATGAGAACACATGGACACAGGGAGGGGAACATCACACACTGGGGCCTGTCGGGGGTTGGGGGTTTAGGGGAGGGATAACACTAGGAGAAATACTTAATGTATACGACGGGTTGATAGGTGCAGCAAACCACCATGGCACGTGTATACCTACGTAACAGACCTGCACATTCTGCACATGTACCCCAGAACTTAAAGTATAAGAAAAGAAAAAAGAAAAAAATATATGTATTAAAAGCATTTGCAAAATAAAATTAAAAAATAATAATTGAATTGTACATCTCAAATGGTATGGTATGTGAATTATATCTCAATAAAGTTGTTATTTAAAAAAAAAAGTGGGTCACAGAAAGAACATGTCACTTGTCCAAGGTCACATAACTATTAAGTGGCAGAGCCAGAATTAGAACCAAAGCAAAGCAGCCTGACACGAAGGGTCCACATTCTCAGCCACTCCATATACTGCATCTTTTGTAGTGTTTTCAACAAAATTTTATAAAAACACGAAGGGAGACACGAGCCTAAAAGAGGAAGAAGGAAACCATCAGAACAATGACTTTCCTAGCTTTCCTTGCTCAGAGTCGCTCCTGGGGCGACTCTGAGGGGAAACAAGGGCAGGCTCTGAGGGGAAAATGTCATTAAAGTCCTGATTACACTCACAGCCTCCTGTAGGGAAGCAGGCTCTTTCTCCCCTTTGCAATTCTGAGAAGAGATATATTTAGGGGAGGAAAGAGAAAAAACTTCTTCCAAGCAATATGATAAACACATTCCTGGTACCCACTTAAGTCATTTAGATGCATGACAAAGCATCATTGAAACCCAACTTAAAATGAACTCTAATGAGGCGATATTGCCTTCCATTTTACAACCTGTCACACATTTGCTTTTCTTTTATGATAGATGCTGCATGTCTGTCAAGCAAAGTCAAGATATGTTTTCCAATGACTGAAATGTTTATGCACATACAAAGATATTGTCAGGTTGTGTTCTGTTCAACCATGATTTTTTTTTTTCAAATAATAGGGGTTGAGCTCCACTCACGGAGTGAGCTGCACTCTCCAGGCAGCCTCCCTTAGGCCTGCGTTCTGGATGGAGGGGTCAGGGTTATGCATTCTTCTGATCCATGAGAAGCTAACTGTCCAGCCAATGAGCCTGGGGCAAGCCCCAAAGGCAACAGAACTCAAAGGAAGACAGAATCTTATGGGGTATATTTAGTGGAATGAGTGGTTGTGGAGGAGTCCTGGGGTGTTTGGAAAGGCAGGACCCATGTCAGGAAGGGCTTTATGAATTTGAACATTAGCAGGCCTTGGAGAGCCTCTAAAGGATGTCCAGTGGAGGAGAAACATTTGCGATCTGAAAATAATTTCTGAAAGCATTATGGAATGTCTGTTTGAGGGAGCAAGACAAGAGACAGTATAAGCTAAATGGATAATCATACATAGATATGTCATCTTATTTATTGAATAATTGTACAGACTGGGTTATAAAGATCTGAGTTCAAATCTTGCTCTGCCTCTGACAAATGTACGAGTTTGAATAATTTTTTAAATTATTGTTTCAAATTTTTACCTGCAAAAGAAGGATAAAATGATACTCCTTTCCTGGGATTTAAATGGAAATAAAAATAAGGTATTTACTCCATATCATTATATGTTTTAAAAAACAAGATAATTAGGCAATGTTGAGTGTTGTTGTTTGTCCCTAATGAGTTAGTTAGGTGTTGAATGATGGGAAATACAATGATTTACAGGCCAAAGAAATAATAGAATTGAATTATTGAATTCATCTTGGTGGTCTTCATGATGTCATTAGATAATTTGTCAGATGCTAACAATGCCATAGAAATGTAGTTTTTATGTGATCAAAGAATGAACTGAAAATTCCAAAAATACCCAGAAATTTCATAAATTCATAGAATACCTGGAAATTACACTGAGAAGAGTGAATCAATCAATTCATCAATTAAACATGCATTGATACGTTCTTTTCTCTTCAACTGGACAAGCATTCAATGAACTCCTACTTGGTACTAGGCACTAGTGACAGCGATAAGAATAAAAGAACATTCTTATACGTTTCAGAGATGTCAGACACATACATAGTCAAGAGTAACTCACAGTGATGGGGAAAGCGGGATTCTGCTCAATGAGAGGGGTCTGAGCAGACTCTGATGTAAGACATTATGAGACATATTCAGAAATAGCGAATCTTAGTGTCTGATGAGTAAAGACATATTAATCTAGAAAAATAAGTTATGACCTAATATATGAACTCTGTGCTTTATTTTATGTATAACACAGGACATTGAGAGATATTAGAAAAATAGGGTTTCCAATGAAAGAACTATTTTAATTTGGACTCATCTGTCAAAAATAGGTGGAACTGGAAGAGGCAATGAGTAGAGCCAAAAAGTTGCTCAGCTATTACAGCATTCCAGAAGTGAGACTTTGGGAACCTGCACTACTGCAATAGGAAAAGAAAAGAAACTGTGAAACAACATAAACGAAAGACTGAATTGTTATGATAAGAAAAGGAGATGGCAGGATGACAAGAAATTTACCCTGGTGTCATTAGTGATAAAAATTACTTCATAAGCTATAAAGAGTTGTGCAAATGTATGACACTATGCACACCTTTCATTTTGTTGGGAAAGAAAAAAGACACACATACACACAAAAAATGAAATCAAAATGATGCAGACACAATTCATCTTTCTTGGATGATGAGAAAAGCTCACAGAGGCCAATTGACTTGTCCCAGGTTACACAACGAGTGGCAGAGTTGGAATTTGGACTTGCATCAGCTCCTCTTTGTACGATAGCACAGGTCGCTACAGGCAAGTGATCTTATAACAGGTCTAGGTGTAAAATAACCCCAGAGTTGTTATCATTGTACACCACTGAATTGCTGTTGCTACCAGACATTTCCCTCTAAGCACACCTTACGCCTTTGTCTTCTTTACTGAACACATTGCAAGTGTCAAAGAATGTATTTTTGTATGTTACAAAGGCCCATATGCAACAGCTCTTGGCTTACTATGTCATAGACACCTAGAACTGTGGAAACATAAAGCATATTTGCTATTCCTATGTATCAAAAATTGGAACTCAGTTCATAGTACTAGTCGCTTCAACCTCTCTTCTAAGACTCCCTGATTCTTGGGATTTATGAGTATTTGACAAAATAAGCTCACTGAAGACAGACGTCTTTATCTGTTTTATTCAATGCTACACCTCAAGTGCTAGAATGGCAACTGTCACACAGTAGATGCTCAGTAGATGTTTGTTTAATGTTTGAATCCCTTTCATCTGGATAACAAAGATGAAAATATTTGACTAAATATATTCATGCAATGCCAGAAATGAAGTGCTTAAACTGTTTTTCCAAGAGGCCAAGTAGAACAAATTCTTCACTACTGGATTTCTCTGAATCACTTTACAACCAAAGAAGCACTGCAAGACTATCCCAAGCATGGCCCTTAGGTAATGGTTTTATTTGCCATTTGATTCTTAGGGAGTCTATAGGCAGAAACAGTCAACCTAGTTTTAAAATGACCAGGGAGACTCTTGGACTACTTGCAAATGAGGGAAACTCTATTCTCTCTCTTTCCTGTTTATTATCGTCATCAGCCTCAATGATTTCCAAGGAAGGGCAGCATACTGTGATGGAAATAACATGGGCCTTGAGTCCAGGAAAAAAAAAAAAATCTTCTGCATTCCAGCCAACTATTCACTAGCTGTATGACCTAGGACAAATGACTATACACCTCTGCACCTATTTACAGCATCCTCAGCTGTAAAATTGGGACTAGACTCTCTATATTAAGTTGTTGCTGTTGTGAAAATTAAAGATAAAGCATAAAGGTGTTGACACATAAGAAATACTTAGGAAACACTGCTTTTATTTTTACATGCACTAATTATTTCTCTTTGCCCACATATCTCTGAAGATAATGGTGAAAGGTAATCCAGGGGGAGGAGACATGTACCCAAGCTTGTGGATATGTGTAATTCATTAGGGTAATTGTCTAGGGGGAAAAAAAGCAACCTTGTGGTATCTACTCAGGTCTATTTAATGAGTCCTGTGCAGGGGATCCTGGGGCCGGCTCCTTTTGTTCATTAAAGCCCAATGATGTGTGGAATTCAAAGCAGGGGTGAACAGTCAGAAATTCGCCTTTTAAAAATAAGATCTGCTATGATTCCCTCCAGGGACTGTGGCACAGTTGCCTGTTCCGGGGGCTGCCTGCTGTGTAGGAGAGTGACCGTCACTGACTTTCACTTGTCAAATACATTTCTTAGCCCTCAGTATTTACTCCTGAGGGAGCCACCGCTGGGAGTATCAAAACAGAGAGGAGTTAAATAGCCCATGCTGGGTTTGTAGCACCATGGCTCATGCAGGGCCAGCGTTAAGCCCTCCCTTTCTGGCATTCACAGTGGGTGTTCTCTGCTTCTTCCTGCATCTCCAACTCCCTCTGTCTTAATATTTGCTGGATTTCTCTCATGCTTAATTAATGCCATCTCTGTGGCCAGAGCTGGCATGTACCCGTCACTTCCCTTTACTACCCTCCAATGAGGAGCAGATGAGTGATTTCAATTTAAATATGAAACTGAGGTTCTGATTGGTTAAATAATTTGCCCACAACTACCCAGAGAGCTTTGCAACACAGGATTCAAACCTACACTGATCTCTAATGCTTTGGGTAAAAAAATTGTCTTCAGGGGCATTAGATCTGAAACCTCTTAATCTTGACATGTTCTTGGGTTCTTACTGGGGTTAAGTACATTTACCCTCCATGATTCTATTGGTGTCTGTGAAAAGTCACTCCGATCAAATCTTTTCTGCCCATTTCTTATGAATTTGATGAGTTTTATTTTGAATTAATTTTGAAAGATGCAAACAGAACCAAGAAATGAAAAACAGGCAAGTAGCTTGTTTCCCATTTGCCCACATTCATGATAATGACAGAATGTATTGAACACCACCTCCTCCATGCCTGGTACTGCTTAAAGTTCATTATATGTGACAATTCACTGAATCCTCATGACAGCTCCAGGCGGTAGGCACTATTACCTCAAACTTACAGATCAAAAAAGCAAAGAAACAGGGAGATTATGCAACTTCCTCAAAATCATACAGCTAGTAAGCAACAGAACCAGGATTCGAACCCTGGGAGTTTGATATCAGGGGCTTAGCTAACAACTGCACCACCCTGTCTCTATTTCTCTTCTGTCTTTAGAGCAACATTTGAAGAAGAAAAGAAAGAACATAGAGAAGCAATAGCCTTTGTTTTTATCGTTATTGTCTTCTTTCTTTCTTTCTTTCCTTCCTTCCTTCCTTCCTTCCTTCCTTCCTTCCTTCCTTCTTTCTTTCTTCCTTTCAAGAGTAAAGAGTGAGCAAAGATGGAAGTAAGAAGGAAAATACGTTAGGAGTCCATTCAGACAATGGAGTGCCTGCCAAGGAAAGGTTATTGAGGCAACATGGCTGAGGATAATTTTAAAACATATTAGCAAAGTATATTAGGGGAAAAGACAGAGAAAGGGCCTGGAAGAGCTGCCAGGAGTCATGTTTGATTATCCAGAGGCTTCCATTTGAAAGGGTTAGGATACATTGAGCAATGTCTCTCTATCTTTGACGTTGACTGCTTGCCAGCAGGGAAAAATGCAATGATCAAAATCAGAGACCTAGTGTGCACTAGGGCTACCAAAAAGAAATGTTCAGATGCTAAAGAAAAAAAAGAAAAAAAGTCCTTAAAAGGCACATCCTCTTCTGGCACATGGCCAGAGTTCACTGAATCAAGACCCAGATACTGAGCATGGGTGGATAACAGCTGGTCCAGGTGTAACCCCAGCATTTCTCTTGCTGAATCTTGTTTACCCAAGTCTGCATGTGATACAAGGAGCAGAGTCTTATGGTCGAGGAGGAAAATCCTATTCCTTTATTTGCTTAACTATGAAAGAATACATACTTCATGAAGGCCTGGGATTAACTTTAGTGGTTTCACACAGCAGTGTGCATATGAAGAAAGCCAGGAACTTGTTAAAAATGCAGATTCCCTGTTTTTGTATCCAGAAATTATAATTCAAAGGGTCTATGAGGGGGTCCAGGAATCTTCATTTAATAAACGTGCTTAAGATGATTCTGTTGCAAGAGGTTTTCAGATCTTATTTTGAGAAGACCACTTAGTGGTTCTTAAAGAGATATGCCTCAGAATCACCTATGGAGCTTCACAAAACTATGCCGGCTACTGCTGGCAGAACAATTGTACTCAGGGTTCTGCGGAAGGAGGCCAGTGTCATAGAATGGGTTCCTCAGGAAAAAAGATTAGCATTCAGGGGATATATTAAGGAGGGCTCTGGAGAGTGACATCTCTGAAAGGGAAGGAGATTGGGCAGAGAGAGATGAGCTGTGAAGCAATCTCAACAGAGGCCTTAGACAATCCACAGGACTGTGAACCTCAGATGACCTTTTAGAGTTGTTCTTATCTGGGATGAGGGAACTGGATGTTTAAACCTCCACACTGATCAGTCATGGAAAGCTGGCTCCCCCAGGGAAGGAAATGAGACCTTAGTCTTTAGCCTCAGAAATCTACATAGGGACTCACAGTGGAAGGCCCTCTGCTAGAAACCTGAAGGTAGATATAAGCAGCACCTTACAGTGTCCACCACACTGAGTAAAATTTTGTTTGGTTTGGTTTTAGCCCCATTGGTGATTCTTAAATGTTCCCAGGCCACAAACCAGGAATGCAGATGTGTCATTGGTTATGAGGAGAAAGAAATGATACTTGGGGTGTTTTCGCAACGAGGTGAGTTCCACCTCTGTCTCCCAGAGAATTCCCATGCCTCGTACGGAATTCAGATCGAGTAGTATCATTTTTCCAAAGACTTTTTTTTGACAGTTTCAGGCAGAGTTAATCACTCTGCTTTTGGAGCTATCACTTATCTTGTATAAACTTTCATGATTACATGTCTATTCTCCCTAGTAGTCTACTTGTTTTATTGGGACCATGTCATATTCATTTCTGTATCCTCAGCATCTAATAGGGTCTACACATAGTGAATACTTATGAATGAATGAATAATTATTTGTTTATCAGTGACTGGAGGGTTAAGAGTAGAGGCAAAGAGAAGCTGATGCTGTTAACAAACTTCCTTTAGTATCCCAGAGAAAGACATTGAGTAAGACAGATGATATTGCCACCATCCCTTGCAACAGCACTGCCTTAAGAAGGCTTAGTAAACACAGATTTCTAAGCCCCTCCTAGACCCTTTGAATTACAATTTCTGGATATGAGGACCAGGAATCTGCATTTCCTTGCAATTCAGCTACAGCACCTCTTAGTCTACTCGGGAACAAGGGACTATTGTTTTGTTTTTGTTTTTGTTTTTTTTTCTCTAGAATAAATTTCAGGAAAAAATATTTTTAAGTGATTCAAACTCTAGAGTGATCCTGCCTACCATCTTTCTCTCTAACTCATGTCAGCCGTGTCACCTTCTTACCTGTTAAAGGATTATGTGTCAAATGAGTGGTGTGAAATGGTGTACTAGCAAGCTGGTGGCAGATTTCACAAAGCCCCCCTTTAGTGATTTTAGAAAACTAAAACCTTCCCCCACTTCTCCAGTAATCCAAATTCCCCACTAAGTTCCTTGAGCTGTCCAGTGTGACTATGATGCATATTACTAACCCCAGCCACACAAGTGAATTCCCAGCTGTGCAGCCCTTGGCTTGATTAGGTTGCAGCCTGTGCTCTACCTCCAATCACTTGCATGAGCAACTCTGAAGCAGAACAACCAGCGATCCGCCACAATAACAGGTCACTGAGGGCTCAGAGGGGAAGGGGGAACACAATGAGTTTCACAGGTTCCTTATCCATCCTGAGAAATGCCTGGGGACTCCAGTTGTTTGAGAGCCTGGTACCATTACAGGCTCATGATGATTTATTTTAGATTTGTCCTGAGGGAGAGAGTATCAAAATTTCCTACTGATAGCTTGTATAGGTGAATGATGTTGTTACTTGTTCAAGCAGAAAAGAAGAGCTTAGAAACATAATAGGAATTTTGGCTTCTCCTGGGTGTCTCTAAAGCCAGAAGTTTTCTATTATGCAAAATCCACAGTGCTTGAAACCTTCAGGTGCAGGGAGAGAGCACTCATCCTGCAGCCCCTACACACCTGACTTCATCAAATGATTGCTTTACTATAAGATGGCATTTTAGTATAGATGATTTTCAGGAAAGAGACTAATCCCTCCGGAAATCCTATTAATACTGTATTTGTAAATCTATAAAAAGCCCTACTGTTTATAAGCATAGATAACTGTGAAGACAATAAAAGTGGAGGTTGTCAAAGATTAGTAAAATAGCTTGGATGTATATGCTAAGGAGTACTTCAAGGGAAAAAACAAACAGGTGACAGGGAAAAGGGAGCTAAGTTTCCCAAATGTCAGATGCCACATTCATATCACCTCACTTTTCCCTGTGATAGAGTGGATGCCATCTGTATTTTAGAAATGAGGAAAGAGGGGCTACTGGATTAGTGAGAGAATATTTCAGATTTCTGCTCAATCCTCTCATCTTCCATGCCTCCATTCAGAGAGCTGAAAAGAGCAGAATCTGAAGAAGGGAGAGAAGGAACAAGAGGATAGAAGAAGGTGGCAAATGTGAAATGGGCTAATACATTATGTTGTAGAAAAGTATCATTAGAATTACCTGGCGAGTTTGCTAAAATGGGGACACTTTCAGTTTCCACTGATGCATAACACAGCATTCCAAAACTTAATGTTGTAAAACAAAAACAAGCCGTTATGTTTTCGTGATTTTGTGAGCCGAACAGGTAGTTCTGCATCAAGTAGGGTTGACAGAGATGGTGGGATCTGGGAAAGGCTCAAAATAGCCTCACTCAACAAGTTAGTACTCATTGCTTGCTGCAAGCTCATCTGGGGCTTTCAGCTTAGCTAGGTTACAGTTCCCCCAGTGCGCTTCTTCACAGTGCAATCAGGACTTTCTCAGCATTGCTGGCTGGGTTCCAAGAAGGAACATTCTCAGATGACAGGCTCCAGCAGGTAAGCCCTTCTTACCCCTTCACTTGCTTCACATTAATGTCCCACTGGCCTAAGTCAATCAGAAGGACAAGCCCCAGAGCCAGTATGGAGAACCCCATGAGGGCAAGAATACTGGGAGACATGGTCACGGGACCTATCTACAGAGGGCTTCCTTTACCCCACCCTAGACCTATTGCGTAAAAATCTTGGGAAGTTGGATACAGGTTATCTGCATTTTTAACACACTTCCTAGAACATCTCCACAGCACATCTTCCTTCCTTCCCTCATCTGCCTCCTACCTTCTGCCTCTCAAACTTGCTTTATGCTGAAATTCTTTGTTAATTCATTAATCAGCAAGGCAATAGGTTTATTGATTGTGAGAGAAAGAGGCTCATTGATCTGGAGAGAAAACAATATCAACAATCACAAAAATTCCACTAAAAAAGCTCTTTGTAGTTACTAGTGACCTCCATGTCACTATTAAATGAACATTTTTTCAGTCCTCATCGTACTTGATTTCTTACCAGTATTCAATATTGTTGATCACTCCCTCCTTCTTAAAATACTCTTTCCTTGTTTTCTGTGATATATCACGCACGCTTCTGACTTCTTTTCTATAACTCTGCTCACTACTTCTAGTATCTTTTTGGTTCATTTTCTTGTTCCTAACCTCTACGTGTTGGTAGTTTTCAAGGCTTGGTTCTTACAGCTTTTTTTCCCTCAATCTGTACTCTCTCCCTAGGCAATCTGACACTCACCAAATGCTTCCACCATCAACAATCACCTGTATGCAAATAACTCCCAATGTTATGTGACTAGCCCAGATCTCTACTCTGAGCTGTAGACTCAAATGTCCAACTATTTTCTCTCCATCTCTCCTAGATTGTCTCAAGGGAATTCATATTTAGGGTGTCTAAAACTGCACTCAATCCTCTCTTTTACTCCATCCCAACCTCGTCGTCTTTATTTTGGTAAACCGTACTGATATCTAGGTACTTCTGCAATAAAGGAGGAGTAATTCTGACACCTCTCTATTAGCCACCCACACACCCCATTCAATCCATCACCACTCTTGTTGATCTTACCTCCTCTAATATGTCCACCTCTCTGCATCATCTCCTGCAGCACCCTAATCCAAACTGCCATCATTTCTCATCAGAAAACAAATAAACACTAAAAGCTTTCTAAGTTCCCCCACCCCCAGGATCACTTTTTTCTTTCTCTTTCCACCCTCCTGATCCACAAGCCTTTTCCCAGGTTTCAATCAGAGTCATCTTTTAAAAACACACCCAATCATGTCATCATTTCATTTAAAACCTTCAATATCTTTGTATTTATTTTATAATAAAGACCAAAATCCTTATCATGATTCACAAGCTTGCTTCCTCCTCAGCCCCTTTGTCAATCTCCTTCTTGTTTTCTGTGATTCACCTTCCCTGGCCTCCTTTCATTCTTCAAATGCACAATCATCTTCCATATGAGAGCCCTGAGCCTCCTTTAAGAATGTCTCCTGGCTCCCATTTTCTTTCTGGTTCTTCACATCTTAGTTCACATGTCTCCTCCTGTGAAACAAGTCTTCACCATACAAACCAGTCTACTCCAGGGCTTCTTATTATCACACTCATAGTCCTATGAGATTCTGATTCTTATACTTAAACATTGTTTATGATAATGCATCTATTGCGTGCTTTTTATAAGAATGCCCATCTTCCCCAATAGATAGTAAAATATATGAGGGCAAGAATCACGGTAAAATAAAAATAGAGATGGGAGTCTCACTATGTTTTCTAAGCTGGACTCAAACTTCTGAGTTCAAGCAATCCTCCTGCCTCAGCCTTCCATGTAACTGGCACTGCAACCAACCACCTTTTTAAACACATTATATTCCTAGTGCTTGTCACATAATAGGTACTCAAAAATATTGTTGAGTCAGTGAATGGAGGAAGGAAGGAAGGAATAAAAATGCTTGCTAGGACTACAGTCATGCCTAAGGTGCTATCTTTAATGTTAATTGCCTGCTTCTTAGGATCCATGAAGGTCTTTCTCTGCTGGGTCTCTCTTTATATGCTATACTCTAATCTTCTAGAGTAGACCACTCCCAGCTAGGACTGCTTCATTTTATGTCACAACATTGTGTCAGGTTAGCCAGTCAGAGTGATGCTTCCTTCAACACCAGCATTTAGAGCTGCTCTGTCCAGAGTGAACCCCTTTCCTGGGCATGTTTAGTCTTCTGCTAAGTCCTAGATCTCTGAGTCTGTACTTGCTAGAAATTATGTGGCTATGGCGGGCATAGACCCAAGATTTGATAATGCTTCTTTCTTAATTTTTTTTTCAGACAGAGTCTTACTCTGTTGCCCAGGCTGGAGTCCAGTGGCACAATCTTGGCTTGCTGTAGCCTCCTCCTCCTGGGTTCAAGTGACTCTCCTGCCTCAGCCTCCCAAGTAGTTGGGATTACAGGCTTGTGCAACCATGCCTGGCTAACTTTTGCATTTTTAGTAGAGACGGGGTTTCACCATGTTGGCAAGGCTGGTCTTGAATTCCTGACCTCAGGTTATCCGCCCACCTTGGCCTACCAAAGTGCTGGGATTACAGGCGTGAGCCACCACACCTGGCCTGATAATACTTTTATAGCTTGGTTTCATGAGCTTAAAAAATAAAAAAGAAATAAAACTTGATTGCCAATGTTAAGTGAGATAAAACCCACCATAACTGGATCTAAAGATAGCAGGAGACTTTGGGGACGTGGTGTTAGATGAGACCATTTTTTTTCATGTAAATGGAAAACATTAATATTAGGATGTATCCCATGCAAATTGTTTGAAATCTGCAGGGTGTCTGCTTCCTATTTCCAACAAAGCTTGCCCTTGAGAAGTGTAAGTTTGTTTGGTTTCTCAACTTACGTGAATTGAATTTCTGACAAGACAACCCTTGACACAACCAATTGGATCAAGCTGCTTTGACACTTTGAGATGTCTAAAGCATACTGAGGGCAATTGATCAGATTCCATTACTGTCCATTCACCTTCAGCTAATCCTTTCTGCCTTGACCTACTCAAGGGAGGATTACTGAGAAATTTGGTTGCTGCCATTTGTGAGGGTTGAGTATGTATAGACTCCTAATCATTACTGCACTTTGCACTTTTAATGGATATTTTTGTCTTGGTAGTTTCCTTTCCTCCCCTTTGCACACCCCCAAAATTGATTTGTGAATATACTAGCTTTACACTTTGATGGACTGGAAAAACAGTGCTCAGAAGTTTTGCATTGGGGAAGCTATCTATATTTTATTAAGAATAAAAATGATTATTTAAAGATAGATAGAGTTCTTAGAATGATTTTACATGGCCCTAGCCAGCATGGTCAGTTCACTCGACAACATGAACCTTTACCTGTCTCCAGGGGTACCTCTCATTTGGTGAGCTTCACTAACCTCTGGATAGCTATACCATCTCCAAGGAAAGACATATAAGGTCTTTTTGCAATTAAAGGAATACAGGTTTTTTTCTTCGCTGAGTTTGACAATAGGAAAAAGGCCTCAAACATCTCAAATTTAACATGCAGCAAACTGAGATGATTGGTGATTTAAAAACATCTACTCACTCATTTATTAGTTTATGCATCTTCTGTCTACCTATCTACTCACTTATGCAAGGAATGTGTATTGAGCTTGTACCATTACCTAGACATTGAAGAAGACAGTGGAGATATAAATGACAAATAAATACACACTACACATTTCCTGCCCTCTGGATTTCATATTTGTGAGAAGGTAGACATAAATCAAATAAACATACAGTAAATGTGAAGTTATAGCTGTGATCACTACCATGAATGAGAGTAATAGGGTTTGGCTCTGTGTCCCCATCCAAATCTTATGTGAAATTGTAATTCCCAATGCTGGGGGAGGGACCTGGTGAGAGGTGATTGGATCATGGGGGCACATTTCTCCCTTGCTGTTCTCATGATAGTGAGTGAGTTTTCACGAGATCTAGTTGTTTAAAAGTGTGTAGACCTTCCCTCTTCTCTCTCCTGCTCTGCCATGATAAGATGTACTTGCTTCCCCTTCACCTTCTGACATGATTGTAAGTTTCCTGAGGCCTCCAAGTCATGCTTCTCGTACAGCCTGCAGAATTGTGAGTCACTTAAATCTCTTTTCTTCATAAATTACCCAGTCTCAGGTAGTTCTTTGTAGCAGTGTGAGAATGGACTAATACAGAGAGGTATATTATGTCTGCAATAGCCTCTAACAGTGATACCTGGCCTACATGTGGAAGATTGACTTAACTTATGGCCTCTCACTGTACTTAGCTAATTATTGAATGGGTGGGATAAAAAATTTTAAATTATACCTACAATCACAATGTCCACCTAAGATTTTAGTACTGTAGTTGGATTTTGATAGTTGGGAAAAACTTCCTTCACTATTGGTCTTTTGAGCTATAGCTCCTAAGTTTCTTTCAGAATATTGTCTTAACTCCTCATTGTACCACTTAAGGTCATCAGTTTCTTCTTCACTTCACATGCTCCCTACCAAAAAGAATCTACTGCTAAAATAACTGACTCATATTCTGTGACTATCTCACGCATGTTCCCATCTCTCCCTTGCTCCAAATATTAACCTCATCTAAAGACACATATCCCTTTCTGCCTATCTGGTTTTTGGTGGGATTTTTTTTGAGAAAAGGTGAGAAATCTAGTGATAATGCTGAACTTTGACATCATTTGTTTAGAGACAAAAAATTGTATTTACCTCAGTCTGAAGCAGTATAACTGAGTTTGATAACAAGAATTATTACTAAAGGGATCCAAGTTGGCACTTGAAAAAAATGCCAAGTGTTAAATATGAAGAGTGAAATTGGGGCAAAAAAAATGTCAGCAGGAATAGACTAATACTAATTATACATCATAATTTATGGAATGTTTATTATATCAAGATGTTTATTAATCACATTGTTGCTTTATTTAATTTAAAAGATTTTAAGGTCATGACAAATTAATCTCTGGTATAATGACACTGAAAGCATCTCCACTACCCTGCTTTCTAATAAAGTTTAAAAATTTAAAGCTTCTTGAAATGGCCATAAGGTAAATGCCAAAAGAAGAAATATTTATTAAAAAAAAAACCATGAAAATTCTGTAAGAAAGGCAAGAATCTGTGGTACTTGAATCAAAACTATCCCCCTTCCCTCATCTCAAAACACACAAGGCTCCTTCTCTCCTTCTCTCTCTCTCTCTCTCTCAGTCCCAGTTGTAGGGCTATCTTCCTGAGAAGAGTAGGCCTATATTATTTTTATCCTGACTCAAGCCTCTTAAAGTTGAGGCTAAATCCTGAGTAAGTGCAGTTGAGAGGTTGGGGGCCCCTCCTTTCTATCTCATGGAATGGAGGTTCTACTAGAAGTTCAACAATGTTGAGAATTCTAGGGCTCTGATTGTTTATATCCTGGTTTGTGAAGAGGTACTTCCATATCAGAAGAGACAGGCCCAGAGGATCTCAGGCTGCTGCTGCTCCTCATTACCAAGTGCTCAGCACCAAGTTCAAAAGTGTGCCTCAAAGAGAAGCTTGCCATTGTTCCCAACCACAGATCCAGATCTCTGACTCAGAAGTTTTTGCCTTGGTGAGAACAAGCCCATTAAAAAGATAGCTTCTAATCTCTTCCCAAAATAACTGATTTCATTTATACAGAGTGTGGAGAAGTTCAAACCTAAGGGTGCCCTTAAGAACAGCGAAGGTTGAGATGAAAGGCAAATCTACATAAATTTCCTATCCATATATTATAGTTCTAACCGGATACATAAAATTAACCATCACTGTCTGCTAGCAACAAATTCTCCTAGTTTGTGTTTATCTAAGTCCTTCTCTTTTCTTTGTTTTCGAAAGATAGATTTGTTAGATGTGGAACTCATGGTTGACATAAAACTTCCCAATTTACTGAAAAACAACAACCTACATATCCAGGGAGCTCAAAGAACTCCAACTAGGATAAATACAAAGATGTCCACCAATAGACACATAGCAAAAATGCTGAAAGTCAAAGATAAGGAGAAAATCTTGAAAGCAGCAACAGAAGAATGACTCATCATTTATGAAGGAACCTCAATCAGATTAAAAGATTACCTCTCAGCAGAAACAATGGAGCCAGAAGGCAGCAGAATAACAAAGTGCTCAAAGAAAAAATGTTATACATAACAGCACAAAGAAGGTGGATGGAAGCAAAAGTGCAGTGGGCTGAGGAAATAAGAGAGAGTAAAGTAATAATTAGAATAGTAATTGTTGAGTTTGTAACATTAATAGATGTTGTATTAGTATATTTGGGCTGCCTTAGCAAGATACCACACGCTGGGAGGAGGAGCCAAGATGGCCGAATAGGAACAGCTCCCGTCTACAGCTCCCAGCATGAGCCACGCAGAAGATGGGTGATTTCTGCATTTCCATCTGGGGTACTGGGTTCATCTCACTAGGGAGTGCCAGACAGTGGGCGCAGGACAGTGGGTGCGTGCACCGTGCGCGAGTCGAAGCAGGGCGAGGCATT
This sequence comes from Pan troglodytes, assembly GCF_028858775.2. Lineage (NCBI taxonomy): Eukaryota > Metazoa > Chordata > Mammalia > Primates > Hominidae > Pan > Pan troglodytes. The sequence goes on from NC_072406.2 coordinate 117,647,679, forward strand.
GCCTCACTTGGGAAGCACAAGGGGTCAGGGAGTTCCCTTTCCTAGTCAAAGAAAGGGGTGACAGACGGCACCTGGAAAATCGGGTCACTCCCACACAAAGACTGCGCTTTTCCGACGGGCTTAAAAAACGGCGCACCAGGAGATTATATCCCGCACCTGGCACGGAGGGTCCTACGCCCACGGAGTCTCGCTGATTGCTAGCACAGCAGTCTGAGATCAAACTGCAAGTCAGCAGCCAGGCTGGGGGAGGCACGCCCACCATTGCCCAGGCTTGCTTAGGTAAACAAAGCAGCCGGGAAGCTCGAACTGGGTGGAGCCCACCACAGCTCAAGGAGGCCTGCCTGCCTCTGTAGGCTCCACCTCTGGGGGCAGGGCACAGACAAACCAAAAGACAGCAGTAAACTCTGCAGACTTAAAAGTCCCTGTCTGACAGCTTTGAAGACAGCAGTGGTTCTCCCAGCATGCAGCTGGAGATCTGAGAACGGGCAGACTGCCTCCTCAAGTGGGTCACTGACCCCTGACCCCCAAGCAGCCTAACTCGGAGGCACCCCCAGCAGGCCCAGACTGACACTTCACACAGCTGGGTACTCCAACAGACCTGCAGCTGAGGGTCCTGTCTGTTAGAAGGAAAACTAACAAACAGAAAGGACATCCACACCAAAAACCCATCTGTACATCACCATCATCAAAGACCAAAAGTAGATAAAACCACAAAGATGGGGAAAAAACAGAGCAGAAAAACTGGAAACTCTAAAAAGCAGAGTGCCTCTCCTCCTCCAAAGTAATGCAGTTCCTCACCAGCAATGGAACAAAGCTGGACGGAGAACGACTTTGACGAGCTGAGAGAAGAAGGCTTCAGACGATCAAATTACTCTGAGCTACGGGAGGACATTCAAACCAAAGGCAAAGAAGTTGAAAATTTTGAAAAAAATTTAGAAGAATGTATAACTAGAATAACCAATACAGAGAAGTGCTTAAAGGAGCTGATGGAGCTGAAAACCAAGGCTCGAGAACTACGTGAAGAATGCAGAAGCCTCAGGAGCTGATGCGATCAACTGGAAGAAAGGGTATCAGCGATGGAAGATGAAATGAATGAAATGAAGCGAGAAGAGAAGTTTAGAGAAAAAAGAATAAAAAGAAATGAACAAAGCCTCCAAGAAATTTGGGACTATGTGAAAAGACCAAATCTATGTCTGATTGGTGTACCTGAAAGTGATGGGGAGAATGGAACCAAGTTGGAAAACACTCTGCAGGATATTATCCAGGAGAACTTCCCCAATCTAGCAAGGCAGGCCAACATTCAGATTCAGGAAATACAGAGAACACCACAAAGATACTCCTTGAGAAGAGCAACTCCAAGACACATAATTGTCAGATTCACCAAAGTTGAAATGAAGGAAAAAATGTTAAGGGCAGCCAGAAAGAAAGGTCGGGTTACCCTCAAAGGGAAGCCCATCAGACTAACAGCGGATCTCTCGGCAGAAACCCTACAAGCCAGAAGAGAATGGGGGCCAATATTCAACATTCTTAAAGAAAAGAATTTTCAACCCAGAATTTCATATCCAGCCAAACTAAGCCTCATAAGTGAAAGAGAAATAAAATACTTTACAGACAAGCAAATGCTGAGAGATTTTGTCACCACCAGGCCTGCCCTAAAAGAGCTCCTGAAGGAAGCACTAAACATGGAAAGGAACAACCGGTACCAGCCACTGCAAAATCATGCCAAAATGTAAAGACCATCGAGACTAGGAAGAAACTCCATCAACTAACGAGCAAAATAACCAGCTAACATCATAATGACAGGATCAAATTCACACATAACAATATTAACTTTAAATGTAAAGGGACTAAATGCTCCAATTAAAAGACACAGACTGGCAAATTGGATAAAGAGTCAAGGCCCATCAGTGTGCTGTATTCAGGAAACCCATCTCATGTGCAGAGACACACATAGGCTCAAAATAAAAGGATGGAGGAAGATCTACCAAGCAAATGGAAAACAAAAAAAGGCAGGGGTTGCAATCCTAGTCTCTGATAAAACAGACTTTAAACCAACAAAGATCAAAAGAGAGAAAGAAGGCCATTACATCATGGTAAAGGGACCAATTCAACAAGAAGAGCTAACTATCCTAAATATATATGCACCCAATACAGGAGCACCCAGATTCATAAAGCAAGTCCTGAGTGACCTACAAAGACACTTAGACTCTCACACAATAATAATGGGAGACTTTAACACCCCACTGTCAACATTAGACAGATCAACGAGACAGAAAGTCAACAAGGATACCCAGGAATTGAACTCAGCTCTGCACCAAGTGGACCTAATAGACATCTACAGAACTCTCCACCCCAAATCAACAGAATATACATTTTTTTCAGCACCACACCACACCTATTCCAAAATTGACCACATACTTGGAAGTAAAGCTCTCCTCAGCAAATGTAAAAGAACAGAAATTATAACAAACTATCTCTCAGACCACGGTGCAATCAAACTAGAACTCAGGATTAAGAATCTCACTCAAAACCGCTCAACTACATGGAAACTGAACAACCTGCTCCTGAATGACTACTGGGTACATAACGAAATGAAGGCAGAAATAAAGATGTTCTTTGAAACCAACGAGAACAAAGACACAACTTACCAGAATCTCTGGGACGCATTCAAAGCAGTGTGTAGAGGGAAATTTATAGCACTAAATGCCCACAAGAGAAAGCAGGAAAGATCCAAAATTGACACCCTAACATCACAATTAAAAGAACTAGAAAAGCAAGAGCAAACACATTAAAAAGCTAGCAGAAGGCAAGAAATAACTAAAATCAGAGCAGAACTGAAGGAAATAGACACACAAAAAACCCTTCAAAAAATTAATGAATCCAGGAGCTGGTTTTTTGAAAGGATCAACAAAATTGATAGACTGCTAGCAAGACTAATAAGGAAAAAAAGAGAGAAGAATCAAATAGACACAATAAAAAATGATAAAGGGGATATCACCACCGATCCCACAGAAATACAAACTACCATCAGAGCATACTACAAACACCTCTACGCAAATAAACTAGAAAATCTGGAAGAAATGGATAAATTCCTTGACACATACACTCTCCCAAGACTACACCAGAAGAAGTTGAATCTCTGAATAAACCAATAACAGGAGCTGAAATTGTGGCAATAATCAATAGCTTACCAAGCAAAAAGAGTCCAGGATCAGATGGATTCACAGCCAAATTCTACGAGACGTACAAGGAGGAGCTGGTACCATTCCTTCTGAAACTATTCCAATCAATAGAAAAAGAGGGAATCCTCCCTAACTCATTTTATGAGGCCAGCATCATCCTGATACCAAAGCCGGGCAGAGACAGCTCCAAAAAAGAGAATTTTAGACCAATATCCTCGATGAACATTGATGCAAAAATCCTCAATAAAATACTGGCAAACCGAATCCAGCAGCACATCAAAAAGCTTATCCAATATGATCAAGTGGGCTTCATCCCTGGGATGCAAGCCTGGTTCAATATATGCAAATCAATAAATGTAATCCAGCATATAAACAGAACCAAAGACAAAAACCACATGATTATCTCAATAGATGCAGAAAAGCCCTTTGACAAAATACAACAACCCTTCATGCTAAAAACTCTCAATAAATTAGGTATTGATGGGACGTATCTCAAAATAATAAGAGCTATCTATGACAAACCCACAGCCAATATCATACTGAATGGGCAAAAACTGGAAGCATTCCCTTTGAAAACTGGCACAAGACATGGATGCCCTCTCTCACCACTCCTATTCAACATAGTGTTGGAAGTTCTGGCCAGGGCAATTAGGCAGGAGAAGGAAATAAAGGGTATTCAATGAGGAAAAGAGGAAGTCAAATTGTCCCTGTTTGCAGACAACATGATTGTACATCTAGAAAACCCCACTGTCTCAGCCCAAAATCTCCTTAAGCTGATAAGCAACTTCAGCAAAGTCTCAGGATATAAAATGTACAAAAATCACAAGCATTTTTATACACCAACAACAGACAAACAGAGAGCCAAATCATGAGTGAACTCCCATTCACAATTGCTTCAAAGAGAATAAAATACCTAGGAGTCCAACTTACAGGGGATGTGAAGGACCTCTTCAAGGAGAACTACAAACCACTGCTCAAGGAAATAAAAGAGGATACAAACAAATGGAAGAACATTCCATGCTCATGGGTAGGAAGAATCAATATTGTGAAAATGGCCATACTGCCCAAGGTAATTTACAGATTCAATGCCATCCCCATCAAGCTACCAATGACTTTCTTCACAGAATTGGAAAAAACTATTTTAAAGTTCATATGGAACCAAAAAAGAGCCCGCATTGCCAAGTCAATCCTAAGCCAAAAGAACAAAGCTGGAGGCATCACACTACCTGACTTCAAACTATACTACAAGGCTACAGTAACCAAAACAGCATGGTACTGGTACCAAAACACACATATAGATCAATGGAACAGAACAGAGCCCTCAGAAATAACGCCACATATCTACAACTATCTGATCTTTGACAAACCTGAGAAAAACAAGCAATGGGGAAAGGATTCCCTATTTAATAAATGGTGCTGGGAAAACTGGCTAGCCATAGGTAGAAAGCTGAAACTGGATCCCTTCCTTACACCTTATACAAAAATCAATTCAAGATGGATTAAAGACTTAAACATTAGACCTAAAACCATAAAAACCCTAGAAGAAAACCTAGGCATTACTGTTGAGGACATAGGCATGGGCAAGGACTTCATGTCTAAAACACCAAAAGCAATGGCAACAAAAGCCAAAATTGACAAATGGGATCTAATTAAACTAAAGAACTTCTGCACAGCAAAATAAACTACCATCAGAGTGAACAGGCAACCTACAAAATGGGAGAAAATTTTCGCAACTTACTCATCTGACAAAGGGCTAATATCCAGAATCTACAATGAACTCAAACAAATTTACAAGAAAAAAACAAACAACTCCATCAAAAAGTGGGCAAAGGATATGAACAGACACTTCTCAAAAGAAGACATTTATGCAGCCAAAAAACACATGAAAAAATGCTCACCATCACTGGCCATCAGAGAAATGCAAATCAAAACCACAATGAGATACCGTGTCTCACACCAGTTAGAATGGCAATCGTTAAAAAGTCAGGAAACAACAGGTGCTGGAGAGGATGTGGAGAAATAGGAACACTTTTACACTGTTGGTGGGACTGTAAACTAGTTCAACCATTGTGGAAGTCAGTGTGGCGATTCCTCAGGGATCTAGAACTGGAAATACCATTTGACCCAGCCATCCCATTACTGGGTATATACCCAAAGGACTATAAATCATGCTTCTATAAAGACACATGCACACATATGTTTATTGCGGCATTATTCACAATAGCAAAGACTTGGAAACAACCCAAATGTCCAACAAGGATAGACTGGATTAAGAAAATGTGGCACATATACATCGTGGAATACTATGCAGCCATAAAAAATGATGAGTTCATGTCCTTTGTAGGGACATGGATGAAATTGTAAATCATCATTCTCAGTAAACTATCGCAAGAACAAAAAACCAAACACCGCATATTCTCACTCATAGGTGGGAACTGAACAATGAGAACACATGGACACAGGAAGGGGAACATCACACTCTGGGGACTGTTGTGGGGTGGGGGGAAGGGGGAGGGATAGCATTGGGAGATATACCTAATGCTAGAAGACAAGTTAGTGGGTGCAACGCACCAGCATGGCACATGTATACATATGTAACTAACCTGCACAATGTGCACATGTACCCTAAAACTTAAAGTATAATAATAATAAATAAAATAAAATAAAATAAATAAATAAATAAAAGATACCACACGCTGGGTGGCTTAAACAACAGACATTTATTTTCTGACAGCTCTGGAGGCTAGAAGTTCAAAATCAAGGTGCCATTAGGGTTGTTTTCTGGTGAAGCCATCTTCTGACGGTGTTCTCATATGGCCCTTCCTCTGTGCACACGAAGAGAGAGAGAGAGAGAGAGATTGATCACAGGTGTCCTTTCCTCTTCTTAAAAGGGCGCCAGTTCTAGCAGATCAGGGGGCTATCTTTATGAGCTCATTTTACCTTAATTATTTCCTTAATGGTCCTATCTCCAAGTCCAGTTACATGGGGGTTAGGATGTTGAACTATAATCATAAGTAAAACAGTTTCCTGACTCCTATGAGTTGTTTCAGGTAATTATTCAACCTGCGAAGGTAGTGGGAACCCTCAAATTTGTAGCTAGTTGGTCTGTAGTGTGGGTGGCCTGAGAATACATAGCTGGCATCTGGAGTGATAAGAGTCTTATGGAGGACTGTGCCCCCAGCCTGTGAAGGCTGTGCCTGCTCTGGGTAATAAATGGCAGAACTGCATTAGAAACACGTACAGAACTTCACTGCTGTGTGGATACTCCTGCATGTTGTTAGACCTAGAATGACAATGTTAGGGAACGTTACTCAGCCAGCTAAGATTTCTCAGTAAGGCCTTCCTTGAGTATCTGATTTCTCAATGACTGTCCACGCCTGTGATGGTTTATTTTATGTGTCAACTTGACTGGGCCACAGGGTTCACTGATTTGGTTAAATATTCTGGGTGTATCTGTTGAGTGTGTTCCTGAATGATACTAATATTTGAATTGGTAGACTGAGAAAAGCAGATTGCCCTCCCCAATGTGGATGGACCTCTTCCAATCTGCTGAAGGCCTGAATACAACAAAAGGCTGAACGACAGGGAATTCGCTCAAAGAAAAAAAAAAGAAAGAAAGAAAGAAAAGGAAAAGAAAAGAAATAAGAGAAAAGAATTCTTTGTCTCTGCCTGATAGTCTTGACCTGAGACATTGGTCTTCTCCTGACTTCAGACTTGGATTTAGACTGGAACTTACAAACCATTGGCTCTCCTCTTTCTCAGGGCTTTGGACCTAGGCTGGAATGTCTCAGCCTTCATAATCATGTTATCCAAGTCCTTATGATAAGTTTGTGTATCTATATCTATATATTTACATCTATACCTATATTTACATCTATACCTACATCTCCAGGATTCTCTGGAGAATCCTGACTAATGCAACCCTGTAATTCCTAAGGCACTAAAGCCTTTAAAATTATCAGTAAAAACGATAATATTAGCTTCTGTTTTAAAATATCTAATTAAGCTGCTCTCAACTAAGTTAATAAGCCATTCGAAAGTAAGTTCTATGTGAATTTACCATTTAGTACCCCAGCATCTAATACCATACTCTCTAAATATTAACTCTAATAATATATTGCTACTACTTCAAACTACATTCAGTAATGAAGGATAAAAATATAATTCACATGCTTTGATGATCTGCTTTTAATAATTTAATGTCCAGGAATTTCCCAAAGAAAGATATACTTGATATCGTTTTACGGAAATCTGGCCAAAAGTTCTATATTTTACAAAGTGTGAGATTGTGCTTCTCTCAGTTCACAGGGAACTTTCTCTTTTAACAAATTCCAGATTCATGACTGAGGCTATATTTATTTCCAAATTATAGACCTAATACACCTTGATTTCCTTAAGTTCCAGAGGCTAGAAACCCCTCGATGAGTTTTCAGAATTAAATCGTACCTGACAAGATTTTATGGAATATATAATGATGCCTCTATTAGGAAGTGAGTACATTGAGACATTCAGCACCACAGGTAGGAAGAACAGAAGAAGCATGTTGGAAAATAAGATCATAAGAACAACAAAATATCTCCCCCCAAAAAGAAGTCCCTTTATTTTGGTATTTCTTTTCCTGAAAGAAAAATACTGTCTCCAATTTAAAATAGGTTTTTATAAATAAGGAGCTGTAGGGTCTCCTTGTTATTTCCTAATTTGATGTTCAATTAAACTGGAATATGTCTGCTATTATACATTCTAATCTTCCAGTGACCAGATAAATCTACCTTTATTCTTCCTTTTTGTTATACTAGAGACAGTGTCCCTTCACCTCCTCTTCAATATAGCAATCCTGTACATATATATACTTCTTACTTGACCTCTCACTGAGGTGTGTGTATCATATCTATAGTATTGTAATTGTACATAGTCAAAAATCTGCTCCTCTTTGAAAAATCTTTTTGTTGTTTTCTATTGTACCACATTCCTCAGGCCTTCCTCTAACCCTTTCTAATTCTTCCTAATACCAGCATGCAAAAACCTCTGGTACTAATGCAGATCTCTCCAATAATGTTGTTGAGGCTGAAATGCCAATCCTGTTAACACTGGGCTGAGCTCCATGATCCATGGGCATTGTAGAGAGATATTCTTTTAGCATTATTTTTTTTCTTCTTTATCCTAAGCAAAACTCCCTGGTGGCTGGGCAACAGGGTAATTTGTATGGCAAGTACTGTAATGAACTCAATCACCTGCTGTTATTAACACGAGACAGTAGCTGCAGGTCACTTGTCCAAGGATGAGTTTCTTCCAGGGAGCTTTTTCAACCTCATGGAAGCAGACTTCTGGTGACCGTGCCCCATACATTGCTGGCTATGCCTGAATCCCAAGACCACTCCTATTCATCTCAAGATGCACTCTTATTAATGATATTAAATAAATTATTTACTTGAAAGGAACTTAGCTTAATATACTTTGATGTTTTTCTAATCTGAAAATAATTTTTATAAATCCAGTCATTAAATTGCAGATCTCCTTTGCCAGTTTGCCACAAGGCCTGTTTCTGACAGAGAACCATAGCCAAATACACAAACTTGACTAATGGAATACACATGAATCTCATTGGAGATGAACAAAGAATCACTCTTAAACCAACCTTAGCTGTTCTGCCTTAGGTATATGCCATTTCGCTTATTTGGCAATGCTGCAAAATGGCAGTAAGAGCTTCTCTATGAGATTAACCTTTCTTTCTGCATCTGGCAGAAACAAGATGCTCACTGCAAATCTTCTGTCTCACACATATAGCAAATCCCAATCAGACCCATTCAGCTGAGAGCTTCCAAAAGCCCACTTCCATTTGCTATCGCCATTCTCTCTGCATCCTTCCTCTCAGACTCTGGATTTGCCTATCTAAGCATCTGACCTTTTGTGATCCTTCTTGACTAGGCTAACCTACTGACGTAGACTGACCAACTGCCTATTTTTTACTTCTTGACTAATTTTTTCCACTGGATTCAACATAAATGCTTGTGAGTAAAACACAGTGCATAAACTTTTCCATTTCAAAAAGGAAACAAAATTTAAATAAAGTTCTATTAAGCCTGAATATATGAAGATGAAGGTAATAGTTGGAAATTCCAATATGATAGTATATAAAATAGATGGAACATTAAATAAGGCATGATATATAGCAACTGTAATCAAACGTATTTACTGTTGATAATTTTAATTAAGGAAGTTGTTAATGGAGTTTTGTATATTCAGGAAGGATTTCGTGGCTTTAATTTTAGAAGCACAGGCTCTCAAATTTACAAGTCATATGAATTAAATGAATCCAATGATCTACATGTAATTGAAAGCCGTCCTTCCAGTGCTGGAGAATAATTTTAATTGCAAATGTTATTAAACTGTCCTTGCAAATTTATTTATGTGAACAAAGTTCCAATAGCAGTGCTACTATTTGGTGGTTTCAATGTGTACCATATAGTCATTAAAGGCCTCCAGAAATTAAAATAAGTACCTTCTTCTTTCATTTATTTCTTAAAATATTCACTTCAAATTGGTCCTCTGAAAGCTTACAGTTTGTCTCAGTGCCCCTGACACTTACTTAATATAAGGATCTGACTTATTTGATAGGTGGGAATCTGAGACTCAGAGTAGAAAAATGAATCATTCAGTATCACACAGCACCAAGATGTAGTCAGCTTTGGGGGATTCTGATTTTTAGATGCAGACATGCCTAGATACTTCATATTTGCTTCTGGAGAGAATACAATCTCTAACTTGAATAATTCAAATAACATTTGGAATGGCAAAGTTTGGGACATGTCTGTAGTCAGCTTTCTTTAACATCATTTGTTCATTTTCAGAGGAGTCAGAGAAGATGTGAACAAAGTTTATAACCCAGAGTTGCAACAATCAGCTATTCATTCATTCATTTAATATATAAGTATTGCTGGTTGCATTAATCTTTTTTTGCCCATATTCCATAACCACTTCCTTTACTGAACTCTCACTTGCCAAGTCAATATTCCCCTGCCTTAATCAATGTGGGTTCAGGCACCAGACAACTCAGGACAGCCCCTATAATCCAGAGCTCACTGAAATTATTCAAACTATACAATCCCAAACCTGCTTACCTTGCCTCCCCTAATCCTTTCCATAAAAATCACAATAAAGAATTTTGCCCACAGTTTTCCCTCACTCCCCTGCCTCCTGACTAACCCTGGTGCTTCCCCATGTGTTCCTGTATAGCATGGCATGACCTGTCTTCTTCTTGGGAACCATGAGTAAGAAACTATCTTTTTAGGGCCAGGCACAGTGGCTCACGCCTGTAATCCTAGCACTTTGGGAGGCCGAGGGGGGTGGATCACCTGCGGTCAGAAGTTCGAGACCAGCCTGGCCAACATAGTGAAACCCCATCTCTATTAAAAATACAAAATTAGCCAGGCATGGTGGTGAGTGCCTGTAATCCCGGCTACTTGGGAGGCTGAGGCAGGAGAATCACTTGAACCCAGGAGGCAGAGGTTGCAGTGAGCTGAGGTCACGCCACTGCACTCCACCCTGGCCAACAAGAGCGAAACTTCAGAAAAAAAAAAAAAAGAAAGGAAGAAACTATCTTTTTAGTAACAGTTGTCTTCTGATCTGTTAGCCTCACCATATGTGAATAATAATACAACCAATATTTTAAAACAAGACCATGTCCTAGATATTGTCCTAAATGCTGGAGATTCAGTAGGGAGTAAGCTAGATGTGGCCCTAGTCCTGCTGGATTTTATAGACTGAACCAAGGGCTTTCTCTGTGCCAGTGATAGAGAGTCTGATCCAAGTTTTTAAGGGACTCTTTCTTTGCGTAATTGTCCTCATTCAAGCTTCAGTTCAGAGCAACAGGAAGATTATGAGATTTGTTGTCAGATCTCTTCATGGTTCTTATGTCTTGCAGGACCTGGGACAGGTTATCTGAACTTCTAGCTACACACATATGGTTATCCTAATACCATTTGCCAAGTCCGGCAAGCTATGTTCATAAGCGAGTTGTAGTATTTCAAAACAAAAGTGTTATGAAGAAACCAGGAGGAATACAGTATGGCTGATCATTTCACAAGAGTGAGTAAAGACCGGCATCCCTGAGGCAACTGTTCTTATAAACTCTTGGAGGACTCACTGGGTCTCATAAGCACATTGAGTGTTGCATAAATAAAAATGCAAGCCTTTAAGCATACACTTTACACACACACGAGCACACACACACACTTAGAGCTAGACACTGATAGAGACTTGTGTCTTACACATTAGAATTCAAAGAGTGTTCTTCTTTCCACATAAGGGAATTTAGAGGGGTTAAAAAGAATACACACTCATGCATGTATGCACTCAGGTTTTCTTTGGGAAGTCTATGATAACAGTTACATAAATAAAAATGAATAATAATATAAATGTCCCTTGCCTCTAAGAAAGCAGAATACCTGTCTGCCCACATCAGTTTATGTAATACAAACATCTCACCCCTACCAAAAAAATTTTATGAGCATACTTACACCCCCAGGAAATCATTAAAAATCAATGATCCAGAGTTACAGTGGCACACATTTTTTAAAGCTTTGTTTATCTCCCCTCATTAAAAATAACTTTACAGAAAGCAATAATCCTGATGGTGTGAATTAATAACTGCATTTTTGAGGTTCATTGTTCTTGTTGTACTCATGGTTCACTGATTTCCTAGGCCTGTTTTGTGTACAGTGCTATTTACATAGTCACTGGATTATTATCTGCCTTCCAGAATGACAGGAAAAACCTGGGTCTTCTGGGAGCAGTGGGAAGATTACTTGCACAGAAGAAGTGCATTTTTTAGTAGAACAGAAATCCAGACAGTATTAAAATTAGGGTTATAAAGTAACAAGGACAAAAGGATAGCAAAGTAGAAAACAGAGGGGATCAAACACATTTTTTTCCTAGTAGAACTGAGAAACAAGCAAGTATCCGATTACTTCATTCATATCACTTCTTAAGTTCTCAAGGGAGAAGGAGTCTATTCAGTAACATATATACTCAGAAAGGCAACAAGATGAGGAGGAAGGAACAGGATATTGGGACCCAGATGGACGAAGATGGGGATCTCTATGCTAGGACTTCCTTAGTACCACCCATCCTTAAGCAAGTGATTGCCTTCCATTTGCTCATGCATTAAAATGGGGGATAGTAATAACTATTGCAGTGGGTAGTTATTAGAATTAAGTGAAAATCTTTGGGTGTATACCCAGTAATGGGATTGCTGGGTCAAATGGTATTTCCATTTCTAAGTCTTTGAGGAATCACCACAGGGTCTTCCACTAATTTACATTCCCACCAACAGTGTAAAAGCATTCCTATTTCTCCACAGCCTCACCGGCATAGATACATACACGCATATGTTCATTGCAGCACTACTCACAATAGCAAAGACATAGAAGCAACCCAAATGCCTTCAATGATAGACTGGATAAAGAAAATGTGGTACATATACACCATGGAATACTATGCAGCTATAAAAAGGAACGAGATCATGTCCTTTGCAGGGACATGGATGAAGCTGGAAGCCATTATCCTCAGTACACTAACGCAGGAACATAAAACCAAACACTACATGTTCTCACTTACAAATGGGAGCTGAACAATGAGAACACATGGACACAGGGAGGCAAACAACACATACTGGGGCCTGTGAAGGGAAGGCAGGAGGGGGAGAGCACCAGGGACAAGGGCTAATGCCTGCTGGGCTTAATACCTAGGTGATGGGTTGATAGGTACAGCAAACCACCATGGCACACGTTTACCTATATAACAAACCTGTACATCCTGCGTATGTACCCCGAAACTTAAAGAAAATAAAATTAAGTTAAAAAAAGAAATGCCCCTTGTCCTAAATGGCAATGGTTTGGGAGCAGTCACAGCATCTCAAAGGATACTTGGTTTTATAAAATAGCGTTGCCATGAAGTCAACAACCAGTTAGAAGTCTGGCTGTGGCTTTTCAAGGGAGTCTTCATTTTAAGAAGCTTTCCTTAGTCAGTTGAAAAGTTGAGTTTAAAAATAAATAATGCATAAAGAGGAAGGTTCTGGGCAAATCTTTCTGGAAGGCAAAAATTGTATATTTAAATTTGTGGTTCTTTGAATATTGAGGATATTTTTTGGTTAAGTCATGGGGAGACCCTTCTAAGAAAAGTGACTGAAACACTCAAGTTTTTACATTTGATTTTTCACATTCTGAAAAACATGAAAGATGCCTTTCCCTTTTCTTTGGTTCTGCTACAATCAACTGTGTAATGGTCTCGCCATCAATTCAGATCCTGCTGTGCTTAGAAGCTTTTTCTCTCTGAGAGGACAACACTCTGGGATATGCATAAGAGCTTTGGAGATAATTTTATCAGCACATTTGATTTTGTCTAAGATGGATCACTTGAAACCCTTGCCAGTGTAAGACTTCTCTTACTTACTGGAAATTGTGGTGCTTCATCACAATTCTGAATTATAAGTTATTTGAAGGCAATAAGACTGTAATTTTCAAATGTGGGTTCATCCATGTAATAAATAAATACCTTGAAGTTATAAATCAGCTCAAATACATACATACATATGTGTGTGCATGTATGACACATATTATATGTATTTTATATTTATATATATATATGTGTGTGTATGTATGATTATATGTTCTTTAAATTACTTACAAAAACTCACCAGTCTGGTGTTCTAGCAATGTGTAAAATAATTTTTTTGAAACACAAATTCAGAGACAGAAATGTATTCACTGAATTGTGTAATGGTAAGGAGAGTCATGTGTTGAATGGAGTAAAGAAAATGACAGCTCAGAATTGTGGAAAATAGTCAAGGCTTAGAAATAAAACATATTTGGTCTCTTACTTCCATATTCAAAAGATGAGAGAGCAAAATCCCTTGGGCTTTCTGAGTTTGTTTCAGATTACCTTTCTTCCAGTTGGGGAAAGATGTCAAATAGCAAATGTGGTGTTAACTAAAATATTACGTGTCTTAGTATATTTTATGCTGCTTACAACACAATATCTGAAACTGGGTAATTTATAAAGAAAAGGAATTTATTTCTTGTAGTTATGGAGGCTGGGACATCCAAGGTGTAGGGACTGCATCCACTAAGGGTCTTCTTGCTGATGGGGACTCTCTGCAGAGTCCTGAGGTGGCACAGGATATCACGGGGTAAAGTGGCTGCATGTGCTAGCTCAGATCTCTCTTTCTCTTCTTATAAAGGCACCAGTTCCATTCCCATGATAACCCATAAATCCTTTAGCTCATTCATCCATTAATCCAGGAATGTATTAATCCATTTATGGGAGTGGAGCCCTCATGACCCAATAATCACCTCTTAAAGGCCCCACCTGTCAATTCTGCCACACTGGGGATTAAGTTTTAATATGAGTTTTGAAGGGGACAAACATTCAAACCATAGCATCATGTAACTGGTTTCTAAGTTCAGATTCAAAGTAATGCTTCTGACCTGGTTCATCTAAAATTCTAGTTCCTGCATTAATGGCTATAAAATATGTACCTGCCAACTTGCCAAGTTCTGCCTCTAATGCAAAGGTCTCTTTTTTTCTCTTTTTTTCCCCTCTCCTATTATTTTCTTTTCTCTCTATCCTATGATATTCTCATACCTCTCTCATTCTGGTTCTTTCTACTTCTTCACCCATAATTACTTCTTCTTAATTGTAATAGCTATCATATGCTTAGGATTAAGAGAAGAGAAGGATGAAGACAAAGGAATTGTCACCAAGAACCAACTAGGCCCCCATCAGGTTCCCTGATGTTTTAAAGATGAGCCTAACATCTTGGTCAATGCAATTAAGGATGTGTCCAATTTATGAAGCTTCATATGCACTTAAGAAATCTGATTTACAAAGCTTTCTTGATTATAGAGGAGTTTTTTCTTGATCTATTATGATAGATTTGGTAATCTCAGATTACCTACTGAACACAGCCTTTCTACAAAAACAGGGGGGTACTTTATGGTGCTTAAGGACCCATCGTCACTCA
Organism: Pan troglodytes; assembly: GCF_028858775.2. Lineage (NCBI taxonomy): Eukaryota > Metazoa > Chordata > Mammalia > Primates > Hominidae > Pan > Pan troglodytes. The sequence continues at coordinate 117,662,880 of NC_072406.2, forward strand.
GAACTCAGGTCTTGGCCCTGTCCCTCACCACGTGTGTGGCCTCAGGCAGGCCCTTAAACTTTCTAAGCCTCAGTTTTCTATAGGCAATATGAGTATAACAATCATAACTACTTAATAGGAGTACCATAAGGATTAAGTGAAATATTATTTCTGAAGGCCTTAGCTGAAAGATTCCCAAATTATATTATGAGATCGATAAATAATAGCTGTGTTTTTCTGTTATTAATCTAGTAATATGGTGTATACACACAGATGGCAACCATAGGATCAGTTTGAGAAAACAGCTGAAGCCAGTCTTCCAATCTCAATTTTCTATATCCTGGATTATTCTACTTCAATATTTAAATCTCTCTCTCTCTCTCTCTCTTTCTTATCCCTCTCCTATTATTTTCTCTTCTCTCTATCCTATGATATTCTCGTACCTCTCTCATTCTTGTTCTTTCTACTAATTCACCCATAATTACTTCTCTTTAATTGTAATAGCTATCATATAGTTAGGATTAAGGGCTTTGCATGTATAATTTGTTCTCCATAGAAACAACACAAATGTAAATATTATTATCATCACTACTTTTTAAATGAGAAAATTAGGTTAAATTTTTTACAAAGCAAGCTTTTTGCATACTACAGCCAGGATTTGAACATCAGCTATCTAACTCAATAGCTGCTTCCATTTTCATTATATCATATATTTTAGTTAGCTATCTCTGCATTAAAAATACCCCCAAACTTGATTGCTTAAAACAATCACCATTGAATTAGCTCATGCCTCTTTAGCTCAGCACTCAAGGTTTGGCTCAGCTGGCTAGTTCTTCTGGTCTACAGTGGGTTCAACCAGGTATCTCTTGTCAGTATGTGTTGGGAGAGGCAACTCTGCTGCTCTTAGCTGGTCTTTCTCATATTTTCTCATACGTTTCCAGGTTGGCTTGGTATAGGCTAGTCTGGGATCACCTTAGCTGGGACAACTGAGCTATCGTCCATGTCATCTCTTATACTCCCAACAAAATAGATCTGACTTGCTTACATGGTAGTGGCAGAGTTCTGAGAAAGCAGAGTCTAGCCTGCAACGCCTGTTGAGCTCTGAGTTCAAAACTAGCTTTCTATTTGTCTACTGAATTCTACTGGGCAAAGCAAGTCACAAAAGCCAGATTCAAGGAACAGGAAAATAATCTCCACCCCTTGACGACAGGAATAGGGAAGTTCGTAACCCAAAGTACATGGGTCTAGGGAAGGATAGAGAATTTAAACTAGTTTTGCAATCAATTTTCACACTAGACATTTTGTCACCTTAGTTTGTCTCCTGCACTTTGAGTGCCTGGCTTATAGTCATTTCTCTCAAATTTTGAAAAGTCTGAAAGAGTATCAAAGGGCTTACCCCTTGCCCTTGTTAGAGCAAGGAATTGCAACGGACTCTAAGGAGTGAAGAAAATTAATGGCAAAATCTCTTGCTAAAAATGGGTGCAGTTGAGTGTCTATAATAGTTGCAATACAATAATAATAAAAACAAAAAAACTTCAGAAGTATTTCCCTACCATCTGTCATTATTTTGCTAACGCATTCTATTGACATCCCCAGGAAACCCATGCACGAGGTAGCAATAGGCAAAAAAAAAATCCCACACAATAATTTGCAAACACACATTTCTATTTTTTATGGCTTAAAGAGAAATACAGTTTGGGCTGCATAGCCCTATGGCAACCAAGTGTAAAGCCATAGCAGGTATCCACTTCCAAATTTATCTTTGCCTAGAGCCCCATCTGATTTATTTTTAAGTATATTTCACCAAGATGCCCAAAGTCAAAATGTTATTTACAGTGAGGAGCTAGAAGCGGAACACACTGCATCAATTTTTCCAGAAAGAAGGGAGCTCAGAAATCCACTCTTCTGAAGGTAGAAAAACACAGCCCCCTTATTTGTTTACTTAGAGCCTTCTTCCTACCAGGAAAGCGATGAAGATAGCTCACATAATTGGCTGCAAGGTAAGCCACGTGTATTGGGAAATGGGAAATCAATCCTTTTGTAACAATCCTGCCTTTGATTGAGCAGCATCTGTATGTTTAAAGAGAAAAGGGAGAAAGATTCAGCAGGTATCGATTCCAAAGTCATTATCACTCATGTTCAGTGATAACGAACCAGCTTCCCATTTCCACTCAGCATTTGTTTGAATTAACTGGAGAGTACAAAGATGCAAAACACAGTAGTTGCCTCTGTCGGGCATCTTAACCTGGACCATTGAATCTAGATCTTCCAAGAATCATTTATTTTTTTCTCTCTGAATTTCTCTGGGACACGTATACAACATCTAATCAAGGACTTTCTCTTCATCATTGCCAAGTGGTTACAGTTACTAGCTAAAGGAATTTCATTTTTCCCAGATACAAGTGTCTGAAATTTCAAAAGGCTTATTCTAAACACCAGTCTCTTTAAATCCTTCATTTTCACTAGGTGTCCAATGTTGGTTTAATTCCAGCAGATGCCTGCTTGAAGTTTCATTTCACACAAAAAAGTGCCTATGATAAATATTCTTAAATTTTCTTGCTAGGAAATTTGCATGTACAGGAAGAAGGGAGGATAGTTTTTTTATAGGCTTCATTCTGATATAAGAAAAAACTGGTTATTAATGTGAATTTAATAAATACCTGTTGAAAACTACAATGCATCAGACACCACCCTAGGTACTATTGATCATACCAAGATGTAAAATTAGATATTGTTCCTGAACTTAAAGAGTTATCAGAGTGGCATAGCAGATATGCCAAGGTAATAAAAATTGTGGTAAATATCGCTAGAGAAACAGAATCTAAACACTACTGAGCTCAGAACAGGGAAAGTTTGCCCCTGGTTAGGAAGAACCAAGAGAGACTTCATAGAAGAGGTGGCATTTGAGCTGGTTATCTTCTGCATATAGGTAAGATTGAGGCAGGAGAACAGGGTTGGAAGCAGGGAATCTAAGGCCAATTCACACTGACTTACTAGAACTGGAAATGAAAAGGAAAACTCCAAGTTTCCACACCTAAGTAACAAAAGGATGGGAGGCCACTCCCTTTGCAACCCCTGCCCCCCTATTTCTATATTGCAGATGGAAAATTGAAAGTACCTCTGATTGATTGCTTTCCCCATAGGCGATGTGGAATGTAACTTTGTAACTTTACTTCAGCCTGTGATTGTGGGCCACTACTTCATTTGCATGGAGTGTACACCAAGTGGCTAATGGGAAACCTCTAGAGGGTATTTAAACTCCAGAAAATTCTGTAACTAGGCTCTTAAGCCCCTATGCTCAGGCCCACTCCCACCCTGTGGAGTGTACTTTGTTTTTCAATACCTCTCTGTTTTTGTTGCTTCATTCTTTCTTTACTTTGTGTGTGCATTTTGTCCAATTCTTTGTTCAAAACACCAAGAATCTGGACACCATCCACTGGTAACAACATCAGTATTGCTTAAAACAATTACCTGTTGGTTGATACAAAGTTTTTAATTTCATCTTGTGGTGCATCTCTTCCTAGCCAAAGCTAACCTACCATATAAAATGTGGAGACATAGAGGCGAACAACACACACTGAGGCCTTTTGGAGGGTGGAGGATGAAAGGCAGGAGATCAGGAGAAATAACTAATGAGTACCAGGATTTATACGTGGGTGATGAAATAATCTGCACAGCAAACCCCCATACAAGTTTACCTATGCAATAAACCTGCACTTGTACCCCTGAACTTAAAAGTTAAAAACAAAATAAAATAAAATGTGGATACTATCACTGTCTTTTTTTCCTGGAATTTTCCTTAACTACCTATTCTTGTTGTGTTCCTCCTCTTAATAAAGAAAGCCTCAGTTGAGATGACACAAACAATTGGAAAAACATTCCATGCTCATGGATAGGAAGAATCAATATTGTTAAAATGGCCATACTGTCCAAAGCAATTTATGGATTCAATGCTATTTATTTCAAACTACAAATGACATTTTTCATAAAATTAGAAAAAAAGCTATTTACAAATTTATATGATTCTATATACCAACAGTGAGTAATGTAAAAAAGAAATAAGAAAGTAATCCTATTTACAATAGCCACACTGAAAATTAAATACCTAGGAATTAACCAAAGAAGTGAAAGATCTCTATAATGAACACTATAAAACACTGATAAAAGAAATTGAGGAAGACACCAAAAGATGGAAAGATATTCCATGTTCTTGGATTAGAAGAATCAATATTGTTAAAATGTTCATACTACCCAAAGCAATCTACAGATTCAATGCAATCACTATCAAAATACCAGTTGGCATTCTTCACAGAAATAGAAAAAAAATCCTAAAATTTATATGGAACCACAAAAGACCCAGGCTAGCAAAACCTATCCTAAGCAAAAAGAACAAAACTGGAAGAATTACACTACCAACTTCAAATTATACTACAGAGATATAATAACCAAAACAGCATGGTACTGGTGTAAAAACAGGCACATAGACCAATGGAACAGAATGGAGAACATGCAAACAAATCCACACACCTAGAGTGAACTCATTTTTGACAGAAGTGCCAATAACACACACTGGGGAAAAGACAATCTCTTCAATAAATGGTGCTGGGGAAACTGGATATCCATTTGCAAGAGAATTAAACTAAACTCCTGTCTCTCACCATAGACAAAAATCAAATCAACATGGATTAAAGACTTAAACCTAAGACCTCAAGCTGTGAAACTACTACAAGAAAACACTGGGGAAAATCTCCAGGACACTGGCCTGGACAAAGACTTCTTAAGCAATACCCAACAAGCACAGACAACTAAAAATTCATATGGAACCAAAGAAGAGCTTGAATAGCCAAGGCAATTTTAAGCAAAAGAACAAAGATGGAGGCATCATGTTACCTGACTTGAAACTATGCGACAAGCCTACCATATTAGTCCATTCTCATGCTGCTAATAAAGACATACCTGAAACTGGGTAATTTATAAAGAAAAAAGAGATTTAATGGATTCACAGTTCCACATGGCTGGGGAGGCCTCACAATCATGGTGGAAAGTGAAGGAGGAGCAAAGCCATGTCTTACATGGTGAAAGGCAAAGAGGACGTGTGCAGGGGAACTCTCCTTTATAAAACCATCAGCTCTTGTGAGACTTATTCACTATCATGAAAATAGCATGGGAAAGATGCACCCCCATGATTCAATTACCTCCCATAGGGTCCCTCCCATGATGCATGGGAATTATGGGAGCTACAATTCAAGATGAGATTTGGGTGGGGACACAGCCAAATCATATCACCTACAGTAACCAAAACAGCATGGTACTGGTACAAAAAGAGACACACAGACCAACAGAATAGAGAGCCCAGAAACAATGCTGCATACTCACAACCATCTCATCCTTGACAAAGTTGACCAAAACAAGCAGTGGGGAGATGACTCCCTGTTCAATAAATTGTACTGGGATAACTGGCTAGTGATATCCAGAAGATTGAAGCTGGACTCCTTCCTTCCACCATATGCAAAAATCAACTAAAAATGGATTAAAGACTTAAATGCAAAACCTCAAACCATAAAAACCCTAGAAGATAACCTAGGAAATGCCATTCTGGACACAGACCCAGGCAAAGGTTTCATGACAAAGACACCTAAGCAATTGTAATAAAAACGAAAATGGACAAATTGGCCCTAATTAAACTAAAGAGCTTCTGTACAGCAAAAGGAACTATCAATAAACAGTCTACAGAATGGGAGAACATATTTGCAAACTATGCTTTGACAAAGGTCTAATATCCAGAATATATAAGGAGCTTAAACAAATTAAGCAAAAAACAACCCCATTAAAAAGTGGGAAAAGGACATGAACAGACACTTTTCAAAAGAAGACGTACACGAGGCCAATAAGCAAATAAAAAAAATGCTCATGATCACTAATAATTAGAGAAATGCACATCAAAACCACAATGAGAGACCATCTAACACCAGTCAGGATGGCTATTTTGAAAACGTCAAAAAATAACAAATGCTGGCAAGTTTGTGGAGAAAAGGGAACACTTATACACTGCTGGTGGCAGTGTAAATTAGTTCAGTCATTGTAGAAAGCGGTTCGGTGATTTCTCAAAGAATATAAAACAGAAGTACCATTCAATCTAGCAATCTCATTGTTGGGTATATACCCAAAAGAATGTAAATCATTCTACAATAAAGACACAGACAGTCATATGTTCATTGCAGCACTATTCACAGTAGCAAAGTCATGGAATCAGACTAAATGCCCATCAATGACTGACTGTATAAAGAAAATGTACGTATATATCATGGAATACTACACAGTCATATAAAAGAATGAGATCATGTCCTTTGCAGCAACAAGGATGGAGCTGGAGGCCATAATCCTAAGTGAACTAATGCAGGAACAGAAAACCAAATATTGCATGTTCTCACTTACAAGTGGGAACTAAACACTGAGTACACATGGACACCAAGAAGGGAACAACAGACACTGGAGCCTGCTTAAGGATGGAGGGTGGAAGGAGGGAGAAGACTGAAAATGTTGGGTACTATGCTTAGTACCTCGGTGATGAAACAATCTGTATACCAAACCCCTGTGACATGCAATTTACCTATATATGAAACCTGCACATGTACCCCTAATCCTGAAATAAAAGTTAAAGAAAATATAGCCTCAGTAGTAATGTGCTCAATTTTTATCCCGAAACCAATGATGGATGTAGTGAAGGAAGTAAAATAAAATTTCTCTATCTTTATCTTCCTTACTCAATTGCAGATTTCCATCTCTCCTTTCTTTTATTCAAGCCTATAGATAGAGTCCTCTCTAGACTTGTTCTCTCTGCTGTGATATGAATAACTACTTGGGTTTTAAATTTTTTGGTTACTATAGTCAATGTTCTTAAGTAATATATTGGTTTTTGATTCCCAAGTGAAATCAGATAATTATAAAAAACATAATTATGTACTCACAATAAATTCTGTCCCTAGGAGACATCCTATTCCTATACATCTCTCCTTACTCTTCAATGCTCAAACACTTTGTAAAACCCAATACTTTCCATAGACGCCTGAAGTATAGACTGGAAGCAAAACCATTCTGTGTCTATCACAACCACCAATGAAACCACATTACACCAGACTAATAAAAAAAAAATATTTCTTGGTATTTTTGGAAGAAGACAAAAGCAGGGTATGTTATCCATAGATTGCTTCGGTCTAGCCCAGGAAATCAAATCCTTTCAGATTTTGGTATATACAGAAAATAGTTTCAGTGAGCTACAATTTCATTTCATAATTTTTTCATTCACCTTCACTGGATTCCTTTAATGTGGCAGGCAGGTGCTATGCTGAAAAATGAGATACAAAAAAAATGAGTTCGATATAAAACCTGCCCTTGAAGAATTCACAGGTTTGGTGGCTGCATAAATACAGTATGTAAAAATAATTGTGAAAAGTGTTAATAATATAGATGAGGGGATATTACTGTTAGATCATAAAGAAGAACCCAATTCTACTTAGAGAGTGACAGAAAAAGCTTCAGAGAAACTCAAGGTGATCCTTGAGAAGATAAGAGTTTGATAATGAAAGGCATAGAAGCCTATATGAGAAAAGAGAGGCATACAATAATGTGGCATATCCATGGAAGTGTAAGACATACACTATTACCACTACACAGGGTGAAGGCAAAGTATGTTCTAAAAAAATATGAAATTGGTGACAGCTTGGGGCCAGATTTTGAAATGTGCTATTGTTAGTTAAAAACAATAGAAATAGAATTAAACACTGAAAAGAGCATGCTGAACAAACGTAGATGATAACAGAACTTCACAAATATCCCCACTGAAAGAAGAACTCATAGAGGTATAGAAAATCTTTAGAGAGGGAGCATGAGAACTCAAAAAGGTAATACCATGGCATTCAAGGATGGAGAGATGTTGATGAAGCAAGGTTTGGCCAATGGGAACAATACAATGAGGGAGGAAGAGTTCACGAATTAAAAAAAAAATAACTTGGATTTAATACCATAAAGTCAGTAAATAAGGTTTGGGTGGGCTGTGAATACTGGCGCCAGACTGAAGTGGATTAATTGACAGAATGAGAGTTCTGCTTCATACAGCCATGCACGGACATAGGCTCCCTCCATGGTATGGCTCTGCCACCATCTTCTAGATCTGGCACCATCATCCCATGATTCATTCAGAGGCCTTGGGAAAGCCAGAGCATGGAGGACCACATGGGAAGTTTTCTAGGGGCAAGACCCTGAAATTATGCTCATCCCATCACTTACATTCTACCAGCCAGAACCCAGTTGCATGACCTCTGATATGGTTTGGCTTTGTCCCCACCCAAATCTTATTTTGAATTGTACCTCCCATAATTCCCATGTGTTGTGGGAGGGACCCAGAGGGAGATAATTGAATCATGGGTGTGGTCCCCCATACTGTTCTGGTGGTAGGGAATAAGTCTCACGGGATCTGATGGTTTTATAAGCGGTTGCCTCTTGCACTTGGCTCTCATTCTCTCTTGTCTGCCACCATGTAAGATGTGCCTTTCACCTTCTGCCATGATTGTGAGGCCTCCCCAGCCACATGGAACTGTTAGTCCATTAAACCTCTTTTTCTTTATAAATTACCCAGTCTCGAGTATGTCGTTATTAGCAGTGTGAAAACAGACTAATACAATCACCTATACCTGCCAGGGCAACTGGAAAATGTAATGGACCTGCACACACAGGAGGAAGAAGAAACAGGAATACAAATAGTGAACACACAGCAGTGTCTGTCACAGCTGTTTTTCCTTATTCTTTTACAGAATTATTTTTAAAAATTATAAGCAAAAGAGACATGTAACAGGGAATTTTCAGCCTTTGCATGTGTTTTCTTCCTTATTGCAGCTTATCTCTTGGGAGAGGCACAAAGATGATTCTTAAGAACAGAAAAACAGCAGCAGTTTTTTTTTTTAAATCCCATTCGTCTTCCAGTTGGAGAAAAAATCTTTACGTGTAGCTGTCAAAATGCTCAGGCCCCACACAGGGTACAGTATTTGGATGAAGTTTAAAGGAATAGAAACAACAACAAAAAACCCACTAATGATAATTTCTAAGGGACTTTCTTGCCAGAAAAAGATACAAACATTGTCAAACATCATAGTGCTACAAACACCAGTTATACCGGCTGCAAATTTCATTTGCATTAGAGCCAAGCATCTGACAGTGTCAGTGGTGGAGAAAGAAGTGAGGGTAGCCGCCCCTCTGGATATAATTATGGCCAACAAAGAAGAATGTACTGGTGTCTGTGGGTATGAGAACTGTGGGAGAAAGTGACCATGTCAGTGGAGATTTTATTGTGGGCAACAGGAGAATGAAGAGCAGATTTCAAAACGTTCACAGAAAAGGAGGATTTTGTAACTAGTGGTTACGACAGGATGTGGCTCAAATGGAACAGAAGATTAAAAACTGAAAATCTGACCATATAATCCATCACAAGTATTCCACATCAGGTAGAAAAGAGAGAATCAGCTAAGAAAACCAATGCCACGTCTTAGGGAACTCTGGGTGAGTTCCATTAAAAATGGGAACTCTATCCGATAGAAGAAAGGACTGAACCTAAAAAGGAGTACAGATCTAAGAGAGAACCAGGGTGCAAAGGACTAAATTAACTGGGATTTCTGTAACAAGCAGGGCAACAAACTAAAAAGAAAGAGAGACAGCCCATCTAGTGGGACAGAGCAGTATATTTACCTGTGACAGAAAGGGACACATCTACATATTCTTATTTTTCTAACCTTTTCCAGATATTTTTATCCCCAACTGAAAAACCTACAACAAGCATTGCTTCTTGTTATGAGAAAGAAAGAGAAATCCAATGTAGAAAGAGAAATACTTTTTTGTTTTTTAAATGTTTAATTTATATTTTTTATTCAACTTTTATTTTAAGTTCAGGAGTACATATGCACGATGTGCAAGTGTGTTACATAGGTAAACGTGTGTCATCTTGGTTTGCTACACAGATCATCCTATCACGTAAGTATTAAGCCCAGCATCCATTAGCTATTCTTCCTGATGCTCTCCCTCCCCATGGCCTGACGGGCCCCAGTGTGTGTTGTTCCCCTCAATTTGTCTATGTGTTCTCATTGTTCAGCTCCCACTTATAAGTGAAAACATGTGTTTGGTTTTCCATTGCTGCATTAGTTTGCTGAGGATAACAGCTTCCATCTCCATCCATGTCCCTGCAAAGGACATGATCTCATTCCTTTTTATGGCTGCATAGTATTCCATGGTGTATATGTACCAAATTTTCTTTATCCAGTCTATCATTGATGAGCATTTGGGTTGATTCCATGTCTTTGCTAATGTGAATAGTGCTGCAATAAACATATGTGTGCATGTATCTTTATAACAGAATGATTTATATTCTTTTGGGTATATACTCAGTAATGGGATTGCTGGATCAAATGGTATTTCTGCCTCTAGAACTTTGAGGAATCACCACACTGTCTTCCACAATGGTTGAACCAATTTACACTCCCACCAAGAGTGTAAAGCATTCCTTTTTCTCCACAACCTCACCAGCATCTGTTATTTTTTGACGTTTTTAATAATTGCCATTCTGACTGGCATGAGATGGTATCTCATTATGATCTTGATTTGCATAGAGAAATACTTTTTTTTCAGCCATAGTAAATGAGCTTATGTCTCCAAATCCAGATAGAATTAATTCAAGGGTGTGGAGAAAAATTAATAAAGGTTTTCATGTTGAAACAGTCAGTAATTTTTGATGGGTTTTTGAGTTTGGAAGGGAAGCCCCATAACTGAAAATAGAAAAAAAATGTTTATTTTTAAAGGGACAGAAAAACAGATCGTGGGGAAGAAATCCTCATTAGTTTGCTAGCAGCCTACTGCCAAATTTTAAAACATATAAACAGATGTTTATATGCACTTGAAAAAGAAAACTACATTCATTTCAGTATACCATAAGTTTATTCAGGATAATATGTGCCAAACTATCTCCTTTCTGTTAAGTGGTATTGATAAGTATTATGGTTGTGTTAACCATATAGAACTCTAATATGCAAAGAGAATTTGAGGGCAATACCCACACATATGGAAAATGTATTTTATTTTTTACTCTTCAACTAAAAACAATTCATCAACCAAACAAGGCACAAATATATAGTTCCTTGTGAAAAAATTTAATACTATCAGTGAGTCTAAAGACTCCTATGATTACCTCGACCAATTCTGTTCTCCTCAGCCCCTTCCTAAAAATGATCACCACTGGAAATTGTATTATTCCATACCTTCTCCTATTTATTTACACACACACACACACTCACTCAATAAGTGGATAAAATAATAATATTTTGAGTAAATTTTCATTATCTCTCCAATTTATTTACACACACACTCATGAGTGGATAAAATAAACATTAATAAATATTTTGAGTAAATTTGTATCACACAAAATATGTCATATTTTCTTAAAACTATTCTGAATATTTTATTCAAAAATACTAACACATATTTCTCAAAACATAAAGATCTAAGTTTTTTTACTGAGTTCTGCAGAATATTTCATTGTATAAAATATCACAGTTTATTTCATCAGAATACTATAAAACGTGTTTCTTACTTTTCTTTTGTGTGTGAATCAAGGGGTTTTTGTTGTTGTTGTTTTTGTTTTTTGGGTTTTTTTTTTTTTTTGAGACAGAGTCTCACTCTGTCACCCAGTGACAGAGTGCAGTGGTGCGATCTCAGCTCACTGCAACCTCCGCCTCCTGTATTCAAGGGATTCTCCTGCCTCAGCCTCCCAAGTAGCTGGGATTACAGGTGCCCGCCACCATGCCTGACTAATTTTTTGTATTTTTAGTAGAGATGGGGTTTCACCATGTTGGCCAGACTGGTCTCAAACTTCTGACCTCAAGTGATCTGCCTGCAACAGCTTCCTAAAGTGCTGGGATTACAGGCATGAGCCACCACGCCTGGCCAGATTGGGTCATTTTCTTTGGATAACCTAGCCACAAATAGTCCAGTGTTTCCATTTGTCTGATGTGTTCTACTTTTGAGAGCTACCGAATTGCTTTATCCAGCATGCTGGCAAGTCGTACTCGCAGGACTTTTCTCTGCAAAAATAGTCCATCATTCTCAATCATGAATATAATCCTGTTTCTTCTTTCCTCATCTGATATGATAATTATGAGACACATACAGGCCAAATTTAGGAACATAAATCTCCTAGATCCCATGAAGTCTAGGATGGCTAGAAGTTTCCCAAGTTCAACTTGACAAACAATGTATCTGGTGTTTCCATATGCCAAGAAATAGTAGAGATATAACACTATTCTAGAGGAGACTGTCTTTCGTTCATTTGTACTTGCATTTTTCAATCAACTGACAGTGTTGAGTGCTACTTTATGCCAGACACCATTCTAGTCAACAGATATGCAGCCATGCAGAGACAAGTGTGTTCTCAAGGCACCCATCTGTCAGGTTGAGATTGCCCTACAATCCGCAAGCAAACAGTGAATGAGGTCATTTGAGATGATAGTAATAATGCTTCGAAGAAAATTAAATAGGTAAAAGTGTGACAGTCACTGGGAGAAAAGGAAGTAAGTGTTCAAATAGCAACAGTAATAATAGCAATTTATTACTATAATAGTGTTTAACATGCCAAGATACTGTTTGAAGAGAATTACATTGACTAATCATCTAATTCTCACAAAAGCTCAGTAAAGTAGATAGAACTTTTACTCTTCTTTTATAGAGGGGGAAACAGAAGCCTAGAGACATTAAATAGCTTGGCAGGGTCTCACAGCTTGTAAGAGACTGAGATAAGATAGTAAGAACAGCCTCTAGAGAAGGTGACATTTGAGCTGAAACCAGGATGACAAGACGCCATCCATGGAAGTCAGAGGGAAAATCAAGTACAGATTTCTCACAATGAAAGTGCTTGACCTATTTCTGGAATGAAAAGGCCAGAATGGAGAGGTTTCTTGGAATTTCTTCATCAAACGGTATTTCACTGAAGCAACTTTGGGACATCATATTTTTTGCATGAAGTACTGCCAGAAAACATGAGGTCCCCAAATTAAAAAATTCTGAAAATCAATATTTCTGGTCTTCTCCATGGTGGCCTGGGACTCTGTGGGACCATGGGTAGTGAGGAGAAGTATACGGCCTGGGTGCAGTTGTGTTTTCTAAGATTCCCATTCTGAACTAGAGTACTGGGGAAATAATGGGCATTCAGAATTCAGTAAAGCATTATATCCTCACAGAAGAGGTAGAGAAGTTAGGTAGACTTTCAGTGGTTCATCACTATACCTTGAAACTGTATGTTTAATCGCTCAATAATTACAAGTAAGTTAGTCTTTAATATTATGCCTCTGGGTTTTATCTTTGTACTCACCATAGTCAATGCTGAACAATTCTTTGAGTAAAGACATGGAAATGTTACGAGATCTTTGGAGTGTCGTTGTTCTGGCAGGAAACCTGTGGCCAGTGGCACCTTTGCCCAAGTTTTGCTTGGGCCTGCTGGGCTCATTTCACCCACTCAGCCTGGCAGGATGAGCTCAGTTCATGCTACTGGCCCAGGTCCCACATCTGCCAAGGGAGAGTCAGGCATGGAACAGTGAGAGGTGTGTGAGTGAGCACGGGGTTCAGCCACTGCGCACATGCCAGCAGCTGCAGCAGGGCAGGCAGCTCCAGGTGCCGACATGGACACCAGCTCTCGACAAGGGCGCAGCCAGACCAGGCACACCACAAGCAGCTTCCACAGCTGGCACCGGGGAACATGGCAGCACCCGGCAGCTTGAAGACACCAGGAGCCACAGGGCTCAAAGAGGGAGTCACAGCTTTGACTCAGGGAACTCTCAGGTCTGGGCTTCCCAAAGGGACATAGCTCTTCTCTCCTATTTGACTGCAACATGGTGAGCAAAGGCCATGTTTCAGCCATGTCTGTGTTACAGTTCTTTTAGCCTCATTTGGCAGGTCCTGAGTTCTTATCCTGTGCCCATGAAGAATGAGGTACTCAGACAAATGGAGGGTGAGCAAGAGGAGCTTTATTGAGCTACGATGGCTCAGAGCAGGGCCTGGAGTGGGAAGCTCCTCTCTGCAGCTGGTTGTACTGTCAGCTCAGCTTTGACTGAGCCTGGGGCTTTTATAGGCCTCAGAGGGGAGGAAGTGTGCACCGATTGGTCCATGGGCAGCCATAGGCAGGCCAAGAAAAGGCACCACAAGTCCCCACCCAAGTCCATGGGACTGGCAGCCTGGCCCCAGCCTTCAGGTGCTCCCTGGCCTGAAGGTGGATCCTCACTGGGACCCTCCCCATTCTGCCCAGGAATCTGCCTCCTGCTGCCATTCATGGTGCCTGGGCTTGGCCTGACTTTGCTCCAAAATCTGAGCAGGTGTTGACAGCAGGGAAAAGCCAGGCAACGGGAGCAGACACTTCTGAGCCTGTGAGGGTAGGATTGGGTGGGGCTTTCCTTGGCTCCCAAGAATGCAGGGATGCCTGGGTCCCCAGCTGTAATTTTGGCAGCTGTAGTGGCACCCAAGGAGCTCCTGCCCCAACTTGGAAGGGTTGCAGTTCCTGCTTGTCCCTGGTACCTGCAGGCTCCAAGGAGCCTGCAGCCCCAGCCCCACCTCCCTACTGCAGCTGATATGATGGCAGCAGCAGCTCAAGAGAGCCCACTGCTGCCATCAGAAATATTTTATTAGATTTGTGGATGGCATAAAGCTATGATTAAGTACAAATAGGGAATGACAGAATCAGAGTTAATATGAATTAAATACACTATAAAGGTCATATTTACAAGATATAATCTAACAGTGGAAATGATGAACTTGTCTATTAAGTTAAAGTACATACACACATATACATGTGACTGTTTCTGCATGTATGTGTGTGTATACTTATAAATGCATGCACAGAGAAGGATAGATTTCCTGACTTAATAGATATTCTTCCCAGATGGATGCAGAGTGTGATGCACTGTTAGAAAGGTTACATGTCAGATCCCTCATTAGTACTGAGTCTGCCCTAGTTCATTTTAAGAAATTGTGGTAAACAAAAGAGAGACCAAGAAGGGCCACAGTGAAAATAAGGGTTCTAGAAATGAGCTTTTATATTGATAATCAGAAGAAACGGTACAAAAATTAGCCTGGAAAAAAAAAGAAGTTAGAATCTGAGAGCTGTCTTTCCAAACATTTTAAAGCTGTTGGGCAAGACAAGATACAGAGTTTAAGGGAAATGGTAGTGGTTAAATCCAGGTTTCAGTGCACTTTGGCCAGTAGTATTAGCCTACATAGTGTTTCAAATTTGAATTTATTACCAATATTCAAAAACTGGGATTTTTAATGTATGAATCTAATTTGCTGTTCTTTCTTAAAGAAACGGAAAATCTGATGACTCTAGGCCACACTTTTTCATAATAATTACTGGGGCTGGTAGCTCCCTTAGAAGCGAAATGCATATTTCATTTCACCAAAGTCTCCCTTCCCCCATACTTTAACTATAATTTATTATTTTATGCCTAAACCATTTATTTAATTAATTATCTTTCGAATCTTTATTATTCATACAGCAGAACCAAGGCAAGCCTTGGCAATTTTAGTGAGATACATTTCAACTCAACTTTAAAAAAAAAGTTAGATTTGCCCAGTAGTGGAGCAAAATACCTTAAGATTTAGTAAGCTCCCTGACAATGGAAGTAACAAAAGAGATACTGGAAGAAGTATGCAATGGATATCTGGACTGGGTCTGTACTTAGGTCAAATAGTTGAGGCAGCTCTTTCCCTTATTCTATTATTCCATCCAAAATCAGAAGAACACGTAATAGAGACAGAAGAAAACAAAATATTGAGAGCAGAGAGAGAGAGAGCACAAGCCACTAGGGCATAGGGAGAAAAAATAAACGACTTAAGTGAAGGTTACCAAGAGTGTCTGAGAGACAGTGGGAACAAATGAGAGTCTAAATGATGGCTCCACGAGAATTGTAAACTTATCCACAACAATTGCAATTAAATGAGGTGTATCCTGGGCAGCTGTCTTCATGCATTAGATGGCCAATTGGAAAAGTGAAAAAGTAGATTTCCTTCTTTTTGAAAGCATCTGCACCAACTCCTGAAAGGTTGGTGTCTCAAGAATCTCTAATTTAGCAGAGGTATTTATAAAATATGCTTGTCATGTCATTTGTGGCTCAGGATGGATTAAGTCTGATCTGTTTTTATGCATTATAATTACTAAGTAGTTTTGTGCATTGCATGTTTCCCTTAAAGGCCACCAAACAAGCAGGCAAATAGATTAGATTTCTTTGTGCCCCTTCTTTGTTTCTTAGGTTTAGTCCTTTGAGGACTTGCCGTTCCAGGTCCTTCCTTACCATCAGTGCTCATCAAACTGTGTTCATCGCTAATGCTTAAGAAAAAAAAAAAAAAAAGAAACAGCTCTACTTAGAGACTGGGAGATTATGAAAATCTATGCAAATTCACAGAAGAGTGGGAGGAGAAGGGGAAGAAAAGATAATTCCCAAAGAGGTCAGTTCGTTTCTCTGTGTCTTCCTGCTGCAAACATATTGCAGAAAGCTCTTGGGTTTAAAAGCCATGGCTGGTCAGCTTGCTCCCTGCCTCTCTTTTTCATCTCTTTAAGATAACCATGTAAGAGCAAGAGAAATACATGGAAATGTTGTTCTTTCTGACATTTTTCTCAAATTGCAGTTAAGATTTTTTACATTTGTATCACATCCCTTTATATAGAGCATTATCAGGGGAACTTGTTAAAAAATATAAATTTCTGGGTCCCTTTTTAGATGTACAAAAGCAGAGTCCCAGGAGAGTGTGAGCTGAGAATGTATAGTTTCAAAATTTAATAGAAAATTCCGCTAAACATACATATGTGACAATTACTAATATATAAACACCCCTTGTTTAGACAATGTTTCAAGATTCTGATAATGGTATTGGGATGATCAGAAGTAGCAATATAGAGTGGAGATGACGGACTTCTATTTTTTGTTGGTTATAGCTTCTGAGAGCCCTGGACAAAATTGTCAGCTTTCAGCACCCTTGGTAAATAAATTGATTGCAATCTGATGAAGGGTGAAGAGGGGAAGGTAGAAGTTGTTTTAACCTTAATAGGGTACCTTAGTACCCATATGCTTTGCTTGACTGCCAATCTGTAATCTATAATTGTCCTAAAAGCTTGCTCTGAAGCCACCCAAATGATGACCTGGGAATAGTTTATGGCATCTCTAGTCACGTTATTCAGGGAAGAAGAGGAAAGCAGCTTTTTCTTCTGGAGAGGGAATTGAGTACCATTCAGAGGTACTGAAAAGAGGAAAGAATTATGACACAGGTAGTAAAGCATGATAGATGGTTTGAGGAAGTCCAGTTGGCATTTTTATTCACCCTTTCCCATAACAGAACAACAAGAGGGCACTCACTCAATTGGGGAAATCAAAAAACTGCACGTTTAAAACAAATGAAAGGAAACTTCACAGCCTATAATGAACTCAAGAGACTGGCTGCAGATTGCCAAGGAAGATTACTGAAGCAATTAAACATTTGTGTGTGAATGAGGATAGCATTTTACAACCCAAGTAGGTAGAAAAATAAATTCTGTACTTCTGGCTAACATTGGCTTTTTCTTTAAGTAGTATCTATTTTTCTACTTAAAAAAGAAAAGCTGATCTTCAGCTGGATGCAGAAAGTGCTATTGCTCACTCTAGCAGATGATGAAATGCCCTTGCCTGGAATCATTAAATCCATGAGAACGTGGTTGTGTTGGGAGTCTCCAAGACTAGACCACCCTCACGTTTGGAGATTGGTTGGAAAGGACTCCTGGGACTTAGCATATAGTTGTACTTACAGCTAAGATTTATTATAGCAGGATAGTAGTAAGGATATACAGCTGCATCAAAAGGGGAAAAGACACAGGTGGGGTTGGCTGGAATCCACGTATAGTCTTCCTCATGTTCTCTCCCTCCCATGAAGGGTCACACAGAGCACACTTTTCCTCCCAGCAATGAAAATGCAGCAACATGTTCATGATGTTTCTACCCAGGAAAGTCTATTAGAGAATCAGTATCCAAGGTTTTTATTGGAGGCTGGTCCCAAAGGCACTGTCTGCCTAACATGTACCAAAATTCCAGATGCCCAGAAATAAAGCAGGTGTTCAGCATAAACCATATTTGTTTGCACAAACAGCCTGGCACAATGATTCACCCTTCTTAGTTAGCTCTTGACTGGGAATACTCCAAGAGCCACGTTCTCAGATGCCAGCCAAGGGCCAACCTTGCAAGCAAGTCTTTTTAGGGGTAGCAGTCTCAGACCTTCTGTGTTAACTCTTTTGCACAGGGGATTATGTGTTATGACGTTGGGGTTAAAAGAATTCAGTGTTAATTAGTATAGATTTCACACCATAGCAAAATGAATCACTGACCAATCCAAGAGAGCAAATTATTTTATTGTTTTAAACTATGGATACACACATGGTAATCTATTTCTGTAAAACTTTGTTTTTTAATTTTGCTCTCTATCAATTGGCCTATTCAATTTCTGCCCCCACACCCATGAAGCATTTACAGTCTGACATTAATTACATTAAAAAATTGGAGCAAAGTGGAAACTCCAGAAACCCAGGATTAACATTTGTCCACTCAATTGTTTCTTTCTTATGTTAAAACTAATATGCCTTCTCAGAAAGGTGACCTTTAAAATTGCTTGATATACTACCATAAGCACCAGCATACAAATGCTTCATGAATTTTCTCCTTCTAAATGTATCCCAAGTCTCTAGGTCTTGGTATGGAAGTACCGCCTTGGCTCTACTTCAAGATTGGAGAATGAATGCGGGGAAATTGGAGATGAAGGTAATAATGCATTTACCTCTAACTATAATTTAAGTGGTAGTTTTGCCCACTGAAGAATAAAGGTTCACTAAATCCTTTTTAAAAGATGATTACCTCTCAGTATAAACCACTACCTCTAGATATAAACATATTCATCTGAGTGAAATCAAGAGCACAACTTATAGTATCTGAGTATCTTGGATCGTGTCTTAAACATAGTTAAAACTCATTGGAAAATGGTTTACTTGAAATAAATGCATAATTTTTTAAAAATTTACACTTCCTATTCTAATTCAGGATCTGGAAGCCTCAAGCCTGGGCTAATCCAAAAGCCAACTTTATAATCATCCTACTTCTAAGATCTACCCATCCAATATTTTGCAAGTGAATATAATCATTGCCAAGTGGATCTTCCCAAACAGTCTGCTAATGTTATTCATTGTCCCAAAATCTTTCTGACAGCTTTCTTTCACCTTGAGAATAAGTCTCTAAATTCTAACTACTACCACTGCCCCCAATTTGGTTAAATTTAACTTTCTAATTTAAGAACGAATCAATTGTATCATCTATGATAGCAATGTTGAAATTATAAATAGTTTGTTCTCTCTTGCCTCCAAGGGTAAAATCTTACCCTTTCTAGATATAAAAAGACTGTTGAGGTCTTCCATATTGTGTGCTAGCGGTTCCCCATTATATATTTTATTGTCTTGATGAGGGAGGTGTTCTTAGGGCCCTCTTAGGAAATTTAGTCATTTTGGTTTATTTGCTCTCAGGTAATTCATTTTAAGAGGCTGTGGCAGTGTCTTCACCTCATTTCCTGGATGAGCCACCATCCCAACAACACATTAGAATAGACTCCAGGTGTGTCTGCTGTGACATTAAATTCTGAGTCATAGAAGAATGTTCCCATGTAATACTCTCCCCTCTTCACCCTCATGATCCACTCCTACACTTGTCCCTGGATCAGCCAAGCCCTGCAGTTATTTTGGTAATCAAACTATTTTTCCTCCAAACAGGAATTATATTTTCCTGTTCAGGTTATGTTGAAACCTGTCCTTCATTAGTGGTCTGAAGGCCATGAGTAGAAGCAGGGTAAAGAGGTAAAGAGATGAGGTCTACTTCTGCTAGGCCCCTGTGTCAGAGCAAGATGGAAATTTAAGATTCTCAGGCTTGTCACTCAAGTGGCATCAGTTCAGATTACAGGTACTACGTCCTCCTATAACAGCCCTGACTGTATAACCTAAGAGACCAATTCCTATTAAGTTATATGTTCAGTCTCCTTTGCAGCTCTGCCACCTCTACAATTAAATCCTGGGTATGAATTTCAGCCCAGTCTGCTCTTTTGCTGTGTGAGATAAGGATCTTTTCAAACACTGCTATGGATGTCTTCTGATTTTCATAGCTTGTCATTTTCTTTATTTAAGATTTCCAAAACGACTATGTTTACATTCCTGAAGGTCTTTACATTCCTGCATTACTGTATAAACTAGTACTTCACCTTCCACTGCTCCATCATCCCAGTGCATCACACGTGAGTATTCTAGGAATTTTGTTGCTACAGCATGCCAGGAGTTATTATTCTCAATTACCAACATCACTGGGGTCTTTGTTATCATTGGAACAAGGAATGATCTCTTTTTTTTCCAGAATCTCAC
This sequence comes from Pan troglodytes, assembly GCF_028858775.2. NCBI lineage: Eukaryota > Metazoa > Chordata > Mammalia > Primates > Hominidae > Pan > Pan troglodytes. Next base: position 117,683,350 of record NC_072406.2, read on the forward strand.
AATTAAAAAGAATCTAACTTGCAAGGTTCTGAAAGAATACAGGAGTTATTTTGCATAATCTTGAATTAATGAATATCGTCTACAAATATCAGTTTTCTCTCTCTCTTTTTCATAGTAGATGCTCCATAAAATTTTTATATTAAATCAGCGTGGTCTTAGGTTTTCTTGTTTGCTTCCCACTTTGAATGTTCTGGAGAAAAGCAAACTAAATGAGCTTAAATGAAACATAATTTGCAAAATAAATATGAATAAAATATGCATGAGTCTTCATTTTGGAAAATATAAATACAGTCTCTCCCCTTATCAGTTTTAAAGTAAGTCTGTTTTCCATAGATGTCTGTATCACAGAGGATGAGATTTTCTGAAACACATCCGAGGCAGATAAATTTATGGAGAAACATTTATCCTCTTTCTTGGTTATCCTGCCCAGGTCCATAAAATTGGAACTGTACCATGTGGGAAGTATGAAAATCTTGTTTCTGCCCTCTCGATGACTCATTTCTGCTCAACAGAGGAGGAATGACTTGAGTGGTGGGTAATACAGGGAGAAGAGTTCTGAGCATTGGCAGCACATTCTCTCCACCTGTCTCTTCTGGATCTTCCTGCTTGTTAACTGGAAATGGAGTCTTTTGCGTGGAGTTAGCAGTCACTTTTGAGGTGATAGAAATGGTGCCAAGGGTGAAAGCTGAGCTGGCTGGGAAGTTGAAATACAGTTCTTCACCTTCTGAGCCTGTGGCTGAATGGGTGAATACGATCATTTCTGTAAAACTAATGAATCAACGCTCAACCTTCATTGGTTCCAATATTTAGACTAGAGTATGTCAAAGCAAATTGAGATTCTCAGTCTGAGTCACTGTGTTTTTACTTATAAACTATATTTATAGAAGAAGAAACTGCCTTTAGCTATGTTACCGTTTTAAAAAGACTAAGTACAGTCTTTTTAACATATATTTGAATTAATTAGAGCTTGATAATAAGGTTATGAAAATTTAATTACTACCAAAGTTTTGGTCAGTAAAGTCAACTTCTTATGAAAAGCATAGATTAATATAAATGGATGGTTTGCTTCATAATAACTTTGAGAATTTTTATAACAAATTTTGATCTTAAGCTTAAAGTCAGTGATTCTTGTCTATTTAAGGAAACTAAGACCTTTGTGTTTCATAGTTAAAAGTCAGAGAGAAATGCAACTTATGTTTACAAGATACAAAATAAATATAAATTTATCTGAAATTCTATGAAAACAGGTATGGAAATATACACCTGATCTTTTTCTCTACTGATCTAACAAGATATAATAATAGCCCAGGATTGCTTCCCTAAGAAGTGTGTCAACATTCTCACATTTTTTGAGGGCTTCATTAACAATTTCTTAGCCAACAATTGAGTCTCTGATCTCCATTATTTTTCTATCGAGAGTGGAATTTTAAATACTAAGTTCACCATTTCTGTTTTCACAGGGGGCAGCCTGATTCTACCTGCAGTTTTAAACTGAATTTTCTATCTAGGTTTTCTAGCAATAAAGATTATTTCTTTTGTAAAAAAGATTATTTCTTAAAAGATCCAAAATCTCTTAGGAAATAGGGGGATAATAGGCAACTCAGAGAAATCTATGTTACTATATCTCATAATAATGACCTTAGAAAAATTCTCCTACCAAAAGTAATTCTATAGGACTTTGAGAGTATTTCCGTGTTTCATGACATTTTTAAAGATGTGAATCTATCTCTGCCATTTTCTTTTCTTTGTTCTTCTCTATGATCTATTTTGCATAGAGGACAAGATCCTGATTTATGGTATTGTGTTCCAGCGATTTTTGTTTATGATTCCCTCTGCCCCTACTCTCGGTATGAGAAAAGCTAGTAGAAAAGCTTAAAATGTTATTGGTAGGTGCCACTTTAGATATCATAGCTTAGATAACAAATTCTTTGCAGTTATATGTTTAAGCTTGTAAAATACAAATTAGACTTCTCTTTGCCATTTTTGTACCTCTGAAATTGTAAACAGAAGTTTTTTTTTTTTTTTTCTTAGAAACAGGCTGGGATCTCAAAAGCATCAAAGCATCAATGAATTTATTGGTGAGTTCAAGGAGATTAAAAACTGTTTAGGCTGGCCATCTCCAAATACTTTTTTAAAAAAATTAAGGCATAATATGGATATATAGGAAAACACAGATCTTGAGTGTACAGTTTGATAAGTTTTGACAGATGTATGCACCCTCGTTACTACCACCCAAGTCAAAATAGAGTACGTTTTTATTAAACCAGAAAGTACTGTTATGCCATTTCCCAGTCAGCCCTAACCCCTACACTTTCATAGTAATTGCTTTTCTAATATATATCATGACTGATATTTTGTTTGTTTATTTTGCCTGTTCTTGAACTTCATTTAGTTAGAATCTTGGAGCGTGTACTCTTTTTTGTCTGACTTCTTTTGCTTAACAAACTGGCCTTGTAGATTCATGCATGTTGTTGCAAGTATCATAGTTCATTCATTTTTTTTTGCTGAATTGTAATTGGTGAGTGTATTACAATTTGTTTATCCATTCTTCCATTGATAAGCATTTGGATTGTTTGCAGCTTTTGGTTATTTTCAAAAAAAGTTTTTGAACATTCTTTAAAAATCTTTCTTGTAGACGTATTTTATTGCTCTTGGGTAAATACCTAGGAGTAAAAATGGCTGAGTGATAGGCGCGTTTATTTGTATAAGAAATTGCCAGATTTTTTAAACCAAAGTTTTCATACTATTTTACAATTTCACTAACAAAATATGAAAATTCTAGTTGCTCCCTCCGTATCTTTGCCAAAGTTTGGTATTGCTAGTCATTTTAATTTTAGCCATTCTGGTAAATATTTACTAGCATTTCACTGTGATTTTAACTTGCATTTTGCTGATGATTAGTGATGTTCACTATCTTTTCTATGAGCTGATTGGCCATTTGTATATCTGCTTCTATTAAGTGTCTGTTTAAATATTTTTCTCATGTTTAAAAGTAGAGTTATTTGTATTCTTATTATTGAGTTATAATAGTCTTATATATTTTGGATACAGGGGCTTTGTCAGATATGTACATTGTGAATATTTTCTCTCAGCCTGTGACTTGCGTTTTTATTTTTTTAATGATGTCTTTGATGCGCATAAGTTGAAAAGAAAATAGAAGTTTAAATGCAATTTAAAATCTGGCACACTTTTCTATTGCTGAAAAATTTGAATAGGGTTTTTTATTTTTTCAAAATAGACCAATTTAAAGTGCTCTGAAAATATGTTTAATGATATAATCTCTTTCTCAGTGATCTTTCCAAGTGTCATAAGAGACTCTAGTGGCTACCATAGTTAAACTGAGAAAGTTGAAATAAAGACACATTTAGTTTTGGTTTAGTGGGATGCATCTATGAAGTTTATAGTGACTGTTTAATTATATTGTTGCTAGTTATTCTGGTATAGGAATGGCTTCTAAGGATATTCCTGCCATCCACTGTACCAACTTCTCTGGTGTGGTAGCATGACAGTACAGGGCCAGATGTTGTACAGTAGGAATATGATATGTTCTTTGATGCCAGGCACTAGAAGCACATACATAGTGGAAAATAAACCAGATTTGAAATGTACAGACCAGAAGCTAGTCTGTAGAATATTCTTCTAATCTTTAGACATGTGGAAGTATAAGTGATAGAATCAGTTTTCATCAATCAAAAGTTCACATTTATGAGAAATATGCTTGATAATGTCGACAATATGCAATTAAAAACATAGCTTATTATTTTTATTGAAGTCACATGAAATATAATCAAAATTTTGTGTTTGTAACGCACGAAGCTACATAAATACTGCAAAAGCTAAGTATGTTTGCTTGTGTGTATCCACAGCATTGATGCATCCCAACATATGAGACTTTGAGCATATCTGACATAGTTTATCCTGAAGAGAATTCTGTTAGTTCAGGCAAAAAGGCAAACAACATTGCTACCAACAAAGGGGAAAAGCCTGAAAAAACAAGTGTGCCAATTACAAAACTTCCACATGTATTCACCAGTAAGTTAATGTATGTAACATGATAATTAATTGATCATGCAATTACGTGGCTCAAGAGTATGTAGTGACTATTTTACACACACTTGCTTTTGTGTGTACCTTATTTTCATATTTTTAGGAATTTTAAAGAGTAATTAAATGAATAAATAAAGCTCTTGAACTGTTTGATAACCCAGTTAATGAAGAGGAGTGAATCATGTAAATGTAAAAGAAAAAGGCTTGGGTTTATTGCAAATTTAAAATAAATGACTAAAGTAAGTGAATATATTAAATTCATGATGCTTTATGACAATGAGCGTGTCATTGACAAACTGGTTAATGAGTATGATCATTGAAAGATTATTTAATATTAATCATTACTAAGAACAATTAAAGTGCTTTGAAATCTTATAGGTCACATATGAAAGAAACGTGATTAAGAGGCCTAAAGTGAGCATGGCATAACCAATGATAAGTTTTAAAGCTGAAAACACCTTTTCCAACCTCTTGATAACAATGGAAGCTTTAAACATTCTTGCTGATTTTATTCTGATTTGTCTCAGTAATCACATTTGTATCACATTTGATGGTTGAAATTTTATATTCTTTCTCTTAAGGAGGGATCCTCCAATTGTTTTCCTTTAGACTCTTCAATGTTTAACATAGGAAATGCCAATACATTATTGTTCTACAGAAATCCTGGGGACATCTGCACATAGTGTGAGGTGGAGTGCAGCCATGTGGGCTGAATGCTGGGAAACTCCTTATACAACTGATCATGAACACACTCAGTCCTGGAGCAAGCACAAAACTCCTGCCAAACACTTCATCCCATAGGTTTGCTCCTTGAGTCACCTCCATTTTCAAAATTTCTATTATAATTTTAGGCTTTATCTATAAACTCTTTCAATGCTCTCACTGCTCTTTCACTTATCAGATATGATAGTTAACACCATAAGATTCATTTAAAAATATTTAAAAGCCTAAAACTAAGCCTAAGCTCAGCAAACACCCAATAGGTTAACAATAAATTGGCTGAGACTAAAATAATTGCATGACATCCAATGCTTCACATTGGTTGCAGTAAAGAGGACACTCTTTGAAACAAAACTCCTACCACTTTTAGATAAATATTAAAAAATTAAAATTATCATGTTTAAGATAAGGATCTTGTTTATTCAGTGTATGTAAAAACAAAGCATCTGTACATAAAATGAACTCAAGAGGACATAAATAACTACAATAGTGCCTGTTTTGGATTTTTCTTACTCTGTCTACCTCCACTGTTGACTGTATTACATTTTTTCCTGTAATAAAGACATGTCAGAAGATATCTGGAAGGGTGTAAAGGAAAATTCCTTCAAAAAATGGGAATCAGTGTAGTCAGATGGAATTCATGAGCCATTTGCCACACAATACAATATAACCAGACAAGTACACATGATCCTGCCTCTTTTCTCATTTCACCACCCCAAAATAAAGATTCTCAGATTCTACCAATAGAATATGTTAACTCTTTTCTTAGTGTTAACAGACTCTTTTAAAAATATGGTGGAGTGTTATTTAGTTGACTTCTGTTTGTTTAGAACTTTTTGTAAATAGACTCAGTGAGCCCCTTCTCCTAACTCCTGAGATTAAATTCCTTCTTCAGGCAGTAGGCAGTTGTGGGGAGGGTGAGGAGGAAGGAGGAGGGAGATGTCATTTTCAAGTCTGGGTCATGAGTGGACTCAAATTTCAGAGTAACAAGTGTTAAGGGATACAGGACAGGAAGTACTTGAAAGTGAAGTAAGAGAATTAAGAGAAAATCACAGCCAAACCTCATTTATGTTGCCTTTAATTTTGCCAAAAGACTCTTCTTGGAATGTGGTTCCTTAAATTGCTTTTGTTGTTCCATCTTATCCAGGTCTTCTCTGAAAAATCACCTGCTCAGAAAGTCCTTCCCTACCCCCTCCTAATTAAAGTAGCTCTCCTAGATGAACCCTCTGTTCTTTTACTATATTTTACTGATAAATCTCCCTCTCTAAAAATCATTTTTATATGTTTCCTGTCTGTTCCCATACTGAAATACAGACTGCATTATGACCAGACATTTTCCTATCACTGTTAAAATACTAACTCCCAGAATAGTGCCCAAAACTTTGTAGATTGGTTGAAAATGTTTTATGTTCTCATACATTCTTTAAGTCTAACAACTTGTTGTTTCACAGAGATGTGCTAAAAGGAAGACTCAAGATATGGGTTAAACACTGCATCTCAAAAACATTATTTATAGTAGACATAGGCCAAAGAGTGCTAAATACATGTCAAATCTACATTTACATGTATAACATTCTATATATCTTTAACATAAATGCATGTTTAATCACTGCCTTAATTTTAAGCCACTGTTCACATTTCACGGACTGGTTAAGTCTTCCCTAAGAACATACCCTAGTCATTATTATGTTCATAAATTTAGTGGCATGCCTAGGTTTTCCCTTCACTCACTTAAGAACTCCTTAGTGGGATAAAAGAAGACACAGGAAATATTGCAACACATCTCCTATTTCTTTTGGCTTTCTATACTCATACTGCTACTAATTTGTAAGGATGGCAGAGTCAGACCACAAAAGGATAAAAGACACTTAAAGGAGAAAGATGATCAAAAACAAAGGAAACAGGACTGAGAATTTGGTCTTATCCTTCTGGGACAAAGAACTGTATGTAGCAAACCCCCTATGTGAGACTCACTTGTCCTGAGCATATGGGCTCTATTCATTGATTAAAAGTGAATTGATATTTTGCTATAAATCTGATATAAATGCTTTCTTTTCCTACGTAGCCCTAGTTGGATCTTGTAAAATGATTAATGCTAGTAGAGGAAATTGAACAAAGGAAAGTAGAGGAAAATGAACAAAGTGGGGAAGAGAGAGAAGGAAAGGAAATAATTGCTGGGAACACACGATGTTTACCTATTAGAATGATTTTTTTTTTCTTTCTACATAGAGAAAAGAAAGTGAAGGAAATCGTAGAAGAAAAGGTCACTGGGAGCTACCTGAAATGAGGAAAATGAACTGGAATAGATTCTCAGGGGATTGTAGTAGTCCCAGCCCTGATATTAGCCAGCTGTGGGACTTTTAGTAATGTCTTTAGCATCTGCACTTTAATTTCTCCTTTGTAATATTTCTTTGTAACTCTAATTAGTGTACAGATTTAAAACCTACAAGTTATATGTGATTGCTGTTGTGGTGTTTTGTTTTGTTTGTTTTGTTTATGAGATGGAGTCTTGCTCTGTTGCCCAGGCTGGAGTGCAGTGGCACAGTCTCAGCTCACTGCAACCTCCACCTCCTGGGTTCAAGCGATTCACCTCCCTCAGCCTCCTGAGTAGCTGGGACTACAGATGCGTGCCACCATGCCCGGCTAATTTTTTGTATGTTTAGTAGAAATGGGGTTTCACTGTGTTAGCCATGATGGTCTCAATCTCCTGACCTTATGATCCACCCACCTTGGCCTCCCAAAGTGCTGGGATTACAGGCATGAGCCACTGCACCTGGCCATGATTGTTGTTCTTTAAAATCACATGTCCCACATCCAACCCCCCCAACTCAGGGTTTCCCACTGACTTTAATTCCAACATCTATCTTGAATATGCCTGCTTTCTCCATCTCCGTTGTTATCACTATAGTCCAAACCATGGACTTTCCTAGGTTCAAAAGTACTGTTACATACGGATTTTTCGCTTCAAATCTTGCTCTCTCTATAGTTAATTGTCCACACAACAGCTAGTGAAAATGTTCTTCTTAAAGAATAAATGAGACTCTTCAATGGATTTAAAGCACCATTTTAATAAAATCCACATTTCTACCATGTGCCCAAGGCTTTATATGCCTTGGCTTCTACTTGCCTCTGCATCTGTCTCAAACCACCTCCCTTGCTGACATGGTCCATTGAATGGCCATTTTCCTAACCTCCAAACACACTAAGCTTGTTCCCATCTCAAGTCCTTTGTCATTTCTGCCACTTAGAATGCTCTTTCCCTGCCCTTCACCTTTTTATCATGGCAGTCTCACCACCAACATCACTTCCTCAGACAGGTGTTGCCTGGCCACATAATCTTATGTTGTCTCCATACTTCCAATTATACTTTAGCCTCCAGGGCATTGGCCAGTACCTGAAAATTTAAATCACCTATTTGTATACAGGTTTATTTTCTTCTCCTCCTCTACAAAACTAGAAACTCATTGACAGCAGAAAGTTTGTTGCTCACTATTGTTATCCGCAGTGTCCAGAATAATACTGGGCACTTGTGGGTCCTTAATAAATAATGTTCTTGAATGAATGAATAATGAATGAGTCCGTTAAAAAGACTGGTAACGAACCCTTGCTTAGCTAAAGGTGAAACTAGATTTTCTGCATCACTAATAACACTCAGATTTTTCTGTTATCTAGCAAAGTATAGCATTAATCATATGAGTCAAGATACTTCCATTAGATGATTAATCCAACACTCGTTATTGGATATGTATTTTTTTAATTGCTTCCCAAATTTAAAATTTAGATTTTCTTTGTCTCTGTTTCATTGTAGGGGTGAAACAGTAAGTTCTAATTATAATAAGTATCTGCTACTAGCCACCTCACTTTATTTGGAGTGATCACCCTTTTTTTTTTTTTAACCTCTTTCTCTCTTCTGCAGAATTTAGTGCAATTCTCTCCCTTTTCACTCTTCAGTGACTAACAGCCTCTCCCTGCTCCCATTCACTTTAAGGTGATTACTATTAAAGGAAGAAGATAGAATTTGTTAGCAAGGCTAGGGCACCTCAACACGTTATCTACTTTTACTTAAAGACTCAGTCCTTTTTTTTATACAATGAAAAGAGGAAGAATTAGACAAAGATTACAGAGCAAGGGCAAAGTGACCTAGAATAAAGATATGGACAGATTTAACAACTTTTCAGACAGGAGGACACAATAAGTTTTAAGATCCAGGACAAGAGACATCTCTTTAGATTTAATCTTTATAACTAACTCCAACTTGAGTCTGCACAATATGTACTGGTCTTCCCACAGCTAGGGTGATACTGCACTTGGTGATAGTACTTGAGTCTATATTTATAATGATTGAAAACATCATTTCTGAATTGAGCACCAGCTGACTTAAAATTTAAAAAGTTACTCTTCGTTGTGCACAAATGTTTTCATTAGTCTATTCCCAGAAAAGGGGAGTGATTTTAACATGAAAAGGGCAGTCTAACAGGGCCTTAATATCTTACTCAAAGAATTGCCAAAATCTAGCCTGCCATGACAGAGAATTCGCTTTAAAGTTAAACCATAAACTACCATCTCCTCCTCACTTCCTTAAGCAGTTTGAAAATGAATGACAATTTATGCTTATGATCAAATTGTTACAGAAACAATCCTTTGCTACAGATATTTGAATTCTGTTAGAACAAAGTCCATCAAAGACAAAAGGTCCCATGCTGTAAACAACCTTTATTTCATAAGAACTAAATCTAGAGTGTTTTCCTAAACCTATTAAGGTTTATTGAGTAAATAATGCCCACTTTACTGTGGTCCTAACTACATGTTCACCTGACAAATACGTGGACACAACACGGGGCTGAATAACAGCATGTTGCTAAGAGCCTTTGAAGATACCATCCTTCCAAGGAAAAACACATTTAGACAAAACCCCTTAATATTTTAAGTGCTTATCATAAATAGTTAAAGGTATCAGCATATTTTAAAACAAAAATTTTTTAAATAAAGTTTTAAAAATCATTTCAGTACTTGTAGGACAGATAGGGATGGGTGGCTTTCATGTAATGCATGTTTATTATTTCCCATATAATTTTTTCTTATTAAAACATTGACACAGCCAAGCATAGTGGCCTGTGCCTGTAGTCCCAGCTACTTGGGGTCTGAGGCGGGAGGACTGCTTGAGCCCAGGGGTTCGAGGCTGCAGTGAGCCATGTTTGCGCTACTGTACCCCCGCCTGGGTGACAGAATGAGACACAATCTCTTTAATAAAAATAAATTTAAATAAATAAATACAAACATAAATACAATTTCCTTTTCTTTTCTTTTCTTTTCTTTTTTTTTTTTTTTTGAGACAGGGTCTTGCTCTGTTGTTCAGGCTGGAGTGCCGTGACATGATCTCCACTCACTGCAACCTCTGACTCCTGGGTTTAAGCGATTCTCCCGCCTTAGCCTCCTGAGTAGTTGGGATTACAGGCACCTGACACCGCGCCTGGCTAATTTTTGTATTTTTAGTAGAGACAGAGTTTTACCCCGTTGGCCAGGCTGGTCTCGAACTCTTGACCCCAAGTGATCCTCCCACGTCGGACTCCCAGAGTGCTGGGAGGTGTGAGCCACCACGCCCGGCCAGTTTTCTAAAATTGTTCCCTATATAGCTAGAGCTAGAATAGACAAAAAAATATTTTCCACTTCAGTTAGAATTAAGAAGGATTCAGTAGACTAAAGGATACGGAAGCTGCTAAAATGTTAATTTGATTGTGTGGCCTCTTTAAAATCTTGTGTCAGAAACTTATGCTTGGTATTGTGGAGCTTGCTGATGTAATTGGTGTCATATTTGTGACTCTCACTAATTTTCTAATGCTATTTGTGTAGAAACTTTAGCTCTCAGCATCTGCTATAAGCTGCACAGCACTTAGAATGATACAATTTCATCTGGTTCTTCAAATCCCAGTTTATACCTATGTGGCTTTGCTGTGCACAATCTGCACATATAATCATATGAATTCATAGACACAGTTGATTAAGGTTGGGATCGGATGGAGAGCTTATGCACAAACACAAAAACAATTAGGGTCACCTCCCTCTGCCCAAGGGTTGTGTGTATGGGCACGAGATGTGCAAATTTATTTGCAGCAAACTGTCTCCACAGACATTTTGCAAGTCAAATTTCTTGAAACTAAACCATGATTGTGTTGCTAGCAATCTTTGGCAACTAGTCAACTGTAACGATTTCATTAATTAACATTCCATATATGCAATATTTCTATCTAATTCTAAAACTGATAACAAGAAGCACGCCTGATTGCAAATATTGACTTAAGAATTCTAATGATGGTCATAATTTATTAATGCTCTTGTCTGTATCTGTTAGAAGGAACTTTCTGTATGCCTCAATGGGATTTTTTTTATTTGTTGAATAGGAGTGAAGAGAAAATAGGCATGTAAATTATTTCTGTCCTGTATATCATCCTTATGATGCCTTGGAGTGGGGAGGAGTTATGGTTTTGTTAGCCATAAATGAATTTGGACCTCCCATATAACTTAATTGGTGACTAAACCAAACACTTCTGATTTAGTTGGGTTAAAGCCAAGGCTTGTAGCTCACATGTACAACAGTCTTGACAAATTTATGTGAAGGCTTATTTTATAGTGCAATCACTGGTGTAGGGATACCAGCTTTATTTATATATCTCCCAACTGAGTGTATAGTGAGCAAGTGCTATAGCCCAGGGCTATGCCAAGACTAATTACATCCCCAAATTCACTCAGCTTTCTCTTCTTCCCTTTTTACACTCTTGTAGAAAATACATAAATAAATATGCACACACCATAGGGATTACTTGTAAGTACCTTCATTAAGCAATAAGATTGTCAAATTACATTTTGCCGTATTTGAACATGGCAAAAAAGAATACACACTCTCTATATATGTTTCCACAAAAGAGTATACAAACTTTCATAGCAATTTCTAAAATTTCTAAGCAGAAAAGCACATAAGGAAACAGAAACATTATAATTATTGGGAAGATAAAGAACAAGATTTCACAAGGATACCTGGACATTTTAGTTTACGAAGAACAGTTGTTTTCTCACTGGTAACAATGATGTGGTTTCCTGAGCTCCATTTACAAAGAAGACTCTTGGATTATTTTACGAATGACCTCAAAACGCTGAGTAAATGTGAATGATGGATCACAATAGAAATAATTTCATTGTTGAAATGTTTCACTGGTTACTGAGGTACCTGGAACTTCCATTTCTAAAATGAGTACTAGGTACTTAATTATCTTTCAAGACTATGTCTCAAAAGTACTTAACTTTTTCACTTTTAAAATGTAAAACTTGATGGCAATGGTTTTCAAAAAACATGAAGAAATGACTATATGCTTTTGTGGCTGATATCGCAATACATGGCCCAGATCTTCTTCAGGAGTGAAGGACTTGCAGCCCCATCCCTTGACTGTCACCTCCTTGCAGAGACTGCCTCTACTGAACGGAGCTGCTTCAATCAAGATTATGCCCCATTCCTGGAATGGCCCACACCCAGTGACTAAGTGATATGGGAGCATAAAAGCCTACTTCCCCCAGCCCAACAACTCTGAGGGATAAACCTTAGAATTCCTTAGTCTGCTGAGACTTCCTTTAAAACTGCATGGCAGCTCAACTTCTCCCTCTGCTCAATCCAAAACACCTGAATGACCTGTAAAGACTGAAAAATTATAGTAAAAATAATAATTACAGTTATTTATTGAAGACAGGATTACAGCTAATTAAGTTTGTTCATTAAATTTTTATTAATGTCTTATTTTTTCTATAATAAGTATGTATTATTTTATAACTAGAAGGAGGAAAAAAAAACTCCTGATGATAAGTGAGTTGTTTCATGGAATGTTTGAAATGAGATTAGTGGGCCAATCATGAGCCTTAGGAAACATCAGTATTCAAGGGACATATTTAGAAAGAATGAAAAGAATGGCTTAGGAAAGAATGGCATTAAAAACTCTAGGAAAATAATTAAAATAATACGTTTTTATGGAATCTCAGAGTGCTGAGAGGGTTTCGAGGAAGCCATTTCCATAGACAAGAACAGTTCCAGTGAAATCATTAGGGGCAGAAGATAAATTGCTGTTGGCTAAGGCATAGTTAAGAGGTAATGAAGAAGCACAAATAATAAGTACAAACCATGTTCCCAAATCACATGGCTATGAAGTTAATGAGAAAAATGAAAGGTGGAGCTAAAGTGAAGAAAATAATTTAAACCAGCATTTAAAATAATTATTATTAGGTTGATTTGAACTTTTCCATAGTCAAGTAGAGTCAGAAATATTTAAAATATTGACAATACAGTGAGGGGAGAATGATAGTAGCTGATAAAGAAAGGCATGGAGAAATTAAGATGGGATCAGATCTACTTTAACAACAGAGAGATTGATCTTGAGTTGCAAGAGGGATACCAGGTTTTTTGAGACTAAACGATAGTCTGAATAAAAATAAATATAATGTTTGTAGTAAATTAAGGAAATCCATTCCTAGTTGTCTCAACCACTGTCAATTTTATGAAGAAAATTACCTGGTAAAAGTGAGAGAACTGGGTCTTAAGCAGGAACTTGGGAAGAGTAGTGAAGTTTTAAATAGTGCTGAATGGAACGGCAGAGGAAATGGATAATTCAAATAATCATTGAGTGATGTCAGGATCCTGGCTGGTGTGATGGCCATGAATTATTCAGGACAGCAATCTGAAGAGCTGTGGAGCTGTGAAATTTTTTAATTTATCCATTTATTTGTTTACTTACATATTTCCTTTGCTGAACAATGCTCAAGAGACTATGTAGGACTATACTGAATGTAGATTGTAGCAGAAGAGGCAAGAGATATATGTTTAAAGGACGGGGTGCAAGAAAGGAAGTGCTGAGACAAGAATACAAGTGGAGAGTGTGGTAACAATAATGATCCTTGTGTAGTCTGATGGACCTGAGAACATCAGAGGTCAATGAGCTATGGACACTAAACAGCCCAAGGAAATTTTCGTGAGAGTGAGTCCCCAAGGGAGAAGGAAGAATTCAAAGGCTCATCAAATGAGACTGGAATGTCTGAGGTGTCCCAGTCCTCAGTAATGATAAGTTCTAGGATGTTGATGTAGACACAGAAGAGAGACCAAGGTGAAAAAGTCAAGAAATGATGAGACCAAGATGTTTAACAACAATTATTCAGGATTAACAGATATGGGGTACTGTCGGGAATATTTTAGGAGAGGTAGAAAAGGTAGAATATCTATCCTGACCCCCTAGGATGTGACTTGCTAAAAAAACAGCCCCTGTTTCACTCTGAAAAACATCCATCTGTGCTGACAATGAAGAGATGGGTCGTAGGCTGAAGTGATGAAGTGAGTAGGGGGGTGGTCATTTTAGGAGATATGTGAAGTTCTAAACTATTTTGCCAAATTAGAAATGCAGTGGCACAAGCAAAAATGTTGGTTCTTCCACGTGATGCTAGATGAATTCTAGGAAGAAACCAGTGCATCATATAATAGGGTCCTGTGGAACACAATCACAAAAGCAGATACCAAAGCTGAGGGGAAGCATTCTTTGATTAATTGCAAACAGGAGACTTAGGAGTGTTTCTTTGCATCAAATATAAATGAGAGACATGTAACTAATGCAATTTGTGTGTAGATCTATCAAAATACATTTATTAAATGATAAATAAAGCAGAACTGTTAGTAATAGCCAAAAACTGGAAACTATCCAAATTTCTACCTTTAGCAGAAAGGATAAATAAATTGTGGTATAAACATATAATGAAATACTATACGTAATATGAATGATGATTCTATATTACAAAAAGCATGAGTGAATCTCATATCCCTAATATTGAATGAAAGAAGCCAGATCAAAAAAGGATACATATTCTGTAATAACATTGGCATAAATTTCAAAAACAGGAAAAATGAATCAAAGGTGTTAGAAGTCAGTGTGAAGGTCCTTTGGGGGACGTTGTGACATGCAGAAGGCACAAAGAAGGTTTCTGCATTCCAGTCATGTTATATTTCTTTTAACTTTTATTTTAAGTCCAGGGGTACAAGTGCAGGTTTGTTCCATAGGTAAACTTGTGTCAGGGGGGCTGTTATATTTCTTAATCTGGGTACTGAATACACAGGTTTGAAAATTAGTAGATGTTATCTATTTAGGTATTGCAGACTCTTCTGAATAAATACTACATTCTAAAAAATATCTTCTTTAAACTATGACAGATTAGCTTGTAGCAGAGAAACTGGTCTCTCAAGATAAACTATACAAGATAAATATAATTTTTAAAACTATGCATGAAGACATGATATCCTCAGAGAACTAACTACAGATCCAAGGCTTGAAGGAAAAAGATCTCCAAGAGAAGTAGAACCAAGAGGCTAAGAAATCAAGGTGAAAGCAGTTGCTAAGAGACTGAGAAAACCAATAATTTGTCAACAGTTTCAGCTGGGAAGACAAAAATTGTAGCCCAGAGCTTCAGACAGCCAGGACTTGGGGGTTATTACTACAGAGAAAGCCAAATCCCATCGAGGTGAACCTGATATTTGGTACCTTTTAACCTTAGATGTCTTTTCTCAGGAACAAACAATACCAATAAATAATATCAGCTAAGAAACTGAAAACCTTAGCAGAGATAAGAGCAGTTTTGTATACATGTACCATCTTCCCTTAGTATTTGCCCTTAGTATACCTTAGTGTTTGCCTTAGGGCCTGATACCAGGACCCCTGCAGATTCCAAAATCTGCAGATACGCAAGTCCCTGATACAAAGTGACACAGCATTTGCATATGATCTATGCACATCCTCTCATATACTTTAAATCATCACTAGATTACTTATAATACCTAATACATTGTAAATGCTATGAAAACAGTTGGCCGAGCACAGTGGCTCATGCCTGTAATCCCAGCACTTTGGAAGGCCAAGGCAGGCGGATCACGAGATCAGGAGTTCAAGACCAGCCTGGCCAACATGGTGAAACCCTGTCTCTACTAAAAATACAAAAATTAGCTGGGCATGCTGGCATGTGCCTGTAATCCCAGCTACTTGGGAGGCTGAGGCAGGAAAATTGCTTGAACCAGGACCCGGGAGGCAGAGATTGCAGTGAGCTGAGATCACGCTGCTGCACTCCAGCCTGGGCTACAGAGCGAGACTCTGTCTCAAAAAAAAAAAAAAAAAAAAAAGTTGTTATACTGCATTGTTTGTGTTATTTTTATTGTATTGTTATTCTGTATGTTTTAATAATTTTTTTATTTGTGGTTGATTGAACCCACAGATGCAAAATTTGTGGATACCAAGGGATGACTGTGTATATATGTAAATGTATAATGTATTATCTATATTCTATCTATCATCTGTCAACTCTATCATCTCTCATCTATCTGTCTCTGTATCTATCTATCTATCTATCTGTACAGAGAGAGGGTTAAGGCCTATAGGGAAGGATTCTGGACAATACTTTAGCTGTACCATAGTTTTCATTAGGAAAGTAGGGCCTAAGGATCAGCCAAAATTAGGGCAGCCCTTATAAAGACTTACAGCCAGCTCTAAATCAGCCCAGTCCCAGACTGGAGCAAGTTGACCTATGCCTTCTCTATCAGTCTGCAATAATCAAAAGTAAATCCTCTTTGGTGGAACACAATATCATCCAGACTATTAAATTATTTCTATAATTTTTATATACAATACTCATCATTTAATTAATTTACTATGTATAGCATAAGATAAAACTAAACAACTGAAAAACAGGTAAAAATGTCCTCAATATAAACAGATCCAGCAACAATCCAGATACTGGAGTTCTCAGACATAGATTTATAATATCAGTAATTTATATCTTCAATAAAATATGTGAGAGAGTGGGAGATTTCAACAGAGAAAAGAGATCTATAAAAATAATAAAATGGAACTTTTAGAACTGAAAAATATAGTAATTGAAATGAAGAATTTACATGTTTAATATCAGTTTAGACATAGCTGAAGAGAATATCAGTGAACTAGATGAAAGACTGATAGAAATATCCAAGTTGAATCATGAAAACAGAAAAAAGACAATACATAAGAGCATAAAAGACAAGCGGGCTGTGGTGAAAAGCTGTGGTAGGAGTCGCAGGACAAGAGTAGGGAGAGAATGGGGGAATATGATATTTGAAGGGATGATCGCTAAAAATTTTTGAATAGATTGAAAGAGACTAAGGTACACAGTTAAGTAGTGCTGCAAACCTCAAGGGAGAAAAATAAGCAATGCCATTTCTAAGAAAATCAGAGTAAAACTAGTGAACCCAAAGACAATCAGAAAAGAAAAAAGACTTTTTCTCTCTATTTCTAGTTGAAGAAGACAGAGAAAAATAAGATATACTATTTTCAAAGAATAATAGGCCTGACAGTTGATTGAGTTTGATAGAAATGACAAAATCAAACATGAGAAAATAACAATTTTAAATGCTTAAAGAAAATAATAATTTGCCTATTGTTCTTTATGTAGTGAAAATAAGGTTAAATGAAAAACATTTTTAGATACACAAAAAATGAGAGAACACACTATTAGATGTTAAGACATTGAAAAGCTATAGTTAAAACACTTGCATTCATAAGGATAAACAAATAGATCAATGGAACACAATAGAGAGTACAGAAATAGATCACACTCATATAATTGGTTGATTTCTGATGCTACCAATGGGACATCATACCAAGAGGAGAGTACCTAGCATTGGGAAAGGGTGGCCTCTTAAATAAATGGAGCTGGGTCAATAGGATACCAGTAGGGAAAACATACTTCTTGACTCTACCTCATACAACACAAAAAATCAATTCCAACTTGATTATAGGTGTAAATTAGACAATAAAGCTTCTAGAAGGTAATAAAAGTGAATATGTTCAAGACTTAAGTTAGACAAAGACTACTTATATGTGAAACAACAAGCACTAAACTTTAAAAAAATGACAAATTAGGTAGATTAAAAGGAAAAACTTCTATCCATTCAAAAGCACCATTCCAAGCGTGAAAAAAGCTGCAAAATAAAACATATTTGTAACACAAATATCCAGAAAATGGATTATAAACAAAACATGTAAAAAACTTACAGGTCAGTGAGAAATTCAATAGAGAAAGAAAGTTTTGAATAGGCATTTCACAAAACAGAATATCTAAACCACACACACACACACACACACACACACACAAATACACATGCATGTGTACATATCTCAGCATCATTCATGAACACAAATATGGAAAAGAAAAAAAACCTGAATTATACACCATATGCCACCAAAATAGCTAAACTTTATCATCTCTCTGTCTCTCTCTCTCTCTCTCTCTCTCTCTCTCTATCTCTCATCTATCTATCTATCTATTTTTAGCAGCAGAATCTTGCTCTATCACCCAAGCTGGAGTGCAGTGGCACAATCATAACAGCTAAAATATAAGAGACTGTCAAGACTCAATGCCAAGATTTTGTGAAGATGTGGAGCACCTATAACGCACATACACTCTAGTACTGGTGGGGTTATTAATCAGCACTATCGCTAAAACTGAACATATCCATACCCTTTGTTTTAGATTACACTCCCCTAAAATCAAACACAGACAATCCTATTGCAAGAGGTTTCTTTGAATAAGGGAGACAGGGTAGGGAAGAAAACTAAAAAGAGTGTGTGAATTCTTAAGCAAATTACCAGGGTTGACAATTGAAGTTGACTAGAGAGCTTTGGGAGACAGTGCAGAAGATGCTCTGGGATTAGAGGCAGTCATTGTTTAAGGGCTGCTACCAGAGATGTTAATCCCCTGACTTCCAGCCCACCGTGTGCATGTGTGACTGTGTGTATATGTGTGTATGTGTCTGGGGAGCAGGGTGCTCAGCCAGCTCCAGCGGCCACAGAAAGCCCTCATGCAAAGGATAGAAATGGTAAGAACCATGTGGTTATGAGTGAAATACCAGGAGCCTCTGCTTTACCTTATAACCCAGATCATCAATTTCTAGGGATATATCTAACAAAAATACAAACACATGAATACTAGAGGCATGAACAAGAACATTCATAGCAGCATTAATTTTAACAGCCCCAAACTGGGGAAAAAAACTAATGTCCATGATAGTAGAATACATAAATATATTGTATTATGTTATAAGAAAAATATAAGCAATGAGAATGAATAAACTACTGTCCTATGTAGCAATATGGACGAAATGTGCAGATATCACATTGAGAGGAAAATACCAGACAGAGAGTACATGTTGTATGGCTCCATTTACATACAGTCAAAATCAAGTAAAACCCATTTGTGGTATGAGAGGTCAGGATATTCATAGTTGCCTTAAGAAAAGTGGTGCATGTAGTGACTGGCCTGGGACAACAGGTGCCATTCCACTGTGTGCGGAATGTTCTATCTCTTGATTAGGGGGTGTTATATATATGAGTGTGTTGTCTTTATGAAAATTCATTGAGTATATGAGTACGCTTATGATTTGTGGCCTTACTATAAAGCCACAAAGATATATATATATATATATATATATATATGTTATTTTCCAATGAATAGTTTATTTTAACAAATATAAACATAAGCCATTTAAGAATTAATGGCAACACTGATTTTACATTCCTTGAGAAAGAGAAATTCTGACTCTTGTCAGCAAGTTAATCCTGCACCCTTTAATTACATTTTAGGCAATTCTATTGGAGGGTATTGGAGAACTCATCACCTCAGTCTGTGATTAGATGTGAATACTCTGGAGAAATGACTAGGACATGCCAAATGTTAAATCTTCATTATCATATGTTCTCTTTTGCAAGTTCCTAGCTTCAGCTCTATTTTTATATTGCCTTTAACAGTTCCATAGTCCTGAACAACTATGGCTGGTTTTTGTGAAATACATCTCATTATGAGACCAAAAGAAAATGTCTTTGTTTTTCTGATCAGTTCAGTTCTTAGGAATCCTTTGTGCAAATCACACCCCCTACTACTCTTTTTAAACATATTAAACTTTTACCAAAATCCTGATCTCTAGGCAAGTCTAACTGCTCTTCTCTATGTTTTTACAGAAGCATAATATATGTTTTGTCCACTATCTTGTAAAGAGATATGCCTTTCATTATCCTTCTGAGAACAACCCTAGACATGGTAGGCAGAGTCATCTGGGTTCACAGATAAATGGAGACAGAGCTTACGTATTTTTAGAAATGTAGTCAAAGCCAATAGGAGCTGCTTTTGAAATGCAAATGAGAATTGCATTGCCAGAAGGCAGAGGTTGTAAGAAAAAAAGCATGGGTATGTGGCATGATACCCTGCCAGAGGTTATATTTGTGATTTTTCTCTTTTCTGAGACAGAGGTAGTAGAAAACCTGTTTAGGATTAGCAACGGTGTCTTTCATCACACTCTCCAGTTCCTTGAGTTTATAGAGATTCGTAATAGCTACACATAGAACTATCAGTCTTCCCACAGTCAAGTATAGATTTCCATATTCTTTTTTTTTTTTTTTTTTTTGAGACAGAGTCTCACTCTGTCGCCCAGGCTGGAGTGCAGTGGCGCAACCTCGGCTCACTGCAACCTCCACCTGCCAGGT
This sequence comes from Pan troglodytes, assembly GCF_028858775.2. Lineage (NCBI taxonomy): Eukaryota > Metazoa > Chordata > Mammalia > Primates > Hominidae > Pan > Pan troglodytes. The sequence goes on from NC_072406.2 coordinate 117,703,692, forward strand.
TCCAACAATTCTCGGGCCTCAGCCTCCCCAGTAGCTGGGACTACAGGCATATGCCACCATGCCTGGCTAATTTTTTTTGTATTTTTAGCAGAGACGGGGTTTCACCATGCTGGCCAGGCTGGTCTCAAACTCCTGATGTCCTGATCCGCCCACCTTGGCCTCCCAAAGTGCTGGGATTACAGGCGTGAGACACTGCGACCGGCCCTGATTTCCATATTCTTTTTTAAAATTTTTTTGAGACAGAGTCTTGCTCTGTCACCCAGGCTGGAGTACAGTGGTACGATCTTGGCTCACTGCAACCTCCACTTCCTAGGTTTAAGCAATTCTCCTGCTTCAGCCTCCCAAGTAGCTGGGACTACAGGCATGTGCCACCACGGTCGGCTAATTTTTGTTATTTTTAGTACAGACAGGGTTTTGCCATGTAGGCCAGGCTGGTCTCGAACTCCTGATCTCAAGTGACTCACCTGTCTTGGCCTCCCAAAATGCTGGGATTACAGGCATGAGCCATTGCGCCTGGCCCAGATTTCCATATTCTTTCCCGAACAGAATACAATAGGAGCCAGAGAGGGATAAAAAAGGAGCAAGCAAAGTCAGATAAAGCCCCAGATGACAGAGGTATGCTGTGATCAACAGTTTGGGTGTGTGGTAATAGAGGAACAAAGAAGGGGTAGAGATCCCTATGAATTATTTGTCTTTAGCCAAGAAGAAAATTAAAGATTGATAAGAATACTCATCAAGAAAACTTTTATAAAACTGCTTAGTATTTAATCCTGTATAAACCTAACTGAAGGACATAAACATCTGTTTAATTACTATAGTTTTATGGTTTGTAACCTAACATAAGCTAATAATTGACATTGCTGAACATAAAATTATGTGTTTGCTCTAAATGCTGGGAATGAATTGTGATAGAAGAGACAAAATTAATTCAATTGGAGATACGTGGAGAAAATGGGCAGGAAATAGGGAGAAGTCTGGCTTTGGGGGATATTTCTTTTTCCACCTATGACTTCATTTATTTTGAGGCATTTAAACATGTATCAATATATCTTTTCCATTCTTACTCTACCCTGCTTTAAACTTCTGTTTTAAAGGTAAAGGAAAAAGTGAAAGGAAACCTTTGTAACAGAGATAAGTATGAACATTTTTTTTTTAATGAATAAGTTGAAAAGTAATTTGGGCAAGCGGCTTAATAAAAGGGAAGATACCTGGATAACACGGTGAAACCCCATCTCTACTAAAAATACAAAAAGAAAATTAGCCGGGCATGGTGGCGGGCACCTGTAGTCTCAGCTACTCCGGAGGCTGAGGCAGGAGAATGGCGTGAACCTAGGAGGCAGAGCTTGCAGTGAGCCGAGATTGCGCCACTGCACTCCAACCTGGGTGACACAGCGAGACTCCCTCTCAAAAAATAAATAAATAAATAAATAAATAAATAAATAAATAAATAAATAAAAAGGGAAGATACCTTTCCTTCACTGGACAGTGCTGGGTGCTACCAACTCTGCTGATGATGGTAAGAAACTGACCTGACATCCTTAAAATGGTTTTCTAAGTTTAGTAGTTCCCTCAGACTGACTAAACTTTAGACAGGTTTCTTCCTGACTAAAAGTACCTAACTTCCCTTTACTTAGACTGTTTGCTTTAGAAAACATGAAGTTATAAATTCTTTCTCTGCCCCTTTGAGATGTAAATCTTCTACAAATTATGTCTTTCTTAAGGACCCAGGAGAAATCTACTTCAAATGCAATCACCAAGAAAAATACCCACCACATCCCAGGCTCTGTGAGAGAGTAGGAGAATAACTTTGATGAACACCAATTAGCAAACACGGGGCTGAATCACATAGACAGTCTTCCCGCTAATATCCTTTAGTACTTTACCACTAGTTTTCATTTCTGTGGAGTTGAGGTCAATCTCTCTCCTCTACTGCAATAGTCTTGAATAAAGTCTTCCTTGCCTTTTAATTGGACTGGTATAATTTTTCTTTTACAAAACTTAACAAAATATTGCCTTCAGTGTAAGCGCATTTGAAGAAGCCAAAAATTCTACAAATTATGTAGTTGCAGTTTATCCTGGTATTGGAGAACTTCCTCCACACTCTGCCACACACCGCTAACCCCCTTAAGATAATAGCACTTGTAATATTTAGCAGCTCCTGTACTTTCAAGCTGGAAATTCCCTAAAGGTCCAGCCAGAGTTCTGGCTAGACTTAATACTTCTGAACTCAAAAAAAATGAGCCAAAAAACGGGAGGAATGTATATAACTGAGGCAGGTGGAGAGCAAATTCTGTGAGGGTCTTTTGATTCTATAAATAGAAACAGTTTCAGAAGTTGATTCCTATCAGAGGTTCAAACATTTTCTCTGCTGTTGGCATCAATATTAACAGCTTGTCTTGTGATCACATCTTTCATTTATGTGAAAAGAAGCTAGTCTCCAACCTCATCTTGGCATCCCTCATAACTTAGGGTTCAACCTTAATGTGTCCCTTGCTTATACTAAGAAACCTCCGGCTGGGCACAGTGGCTCATGCCTGTAATCCCAGCACTTTGGGAGGCTGAAGTGGGTGGATCACCTGAGGTCAGAAGTTCAAGACCAGCCTGACCAACATGGTGGTCATGTTCACCAACATGGTGAAACCCCATCTCTACTAAAAATACAAAAACTAGCCGGATGTGGTGGCAGGTGCCTGTAATCCCAGCTACTTGGGAGGCTGAGGCAGGAAGAATTGCTTAAAAACCAAGGAGGCGGAGGTTGCAGTGAGCTGAGATGGTGCCACTGCACTCCAGCCTAGGCGATAGAGCTAGAATCCGTCTAAAAAAAAAAAAAAAAAAAAACCTCCAAAACATTTCTTCTTCATAAGATAGTAACCTCAGTGAGCACAAAGATGAGGTTTGTTTTGCTCACAGTGCCTTGCATGTAATACACACCTAGTAAATATTTGTTGAATATTCAACAAATTCCAAAGTTGAATATTCTCACATTTGTTTTATGGTTTTGTCATTGGCTGACATAAATGCCAATTTCCTAAATTTTTTATTATGTCACTTTAGAAATGTCTTCCTGGGTACTTCAAACTATTTATGCATTCAAACAGGAGGCTATTTGTTTGATTTATCTTTTCAGTCGAGGGTAGGGAATCTGTTCCAAGTCACTTATTTTGTCCTCCTCTCTAGTTCATTGTAATTAAAGGCCAAGCTGAGAAAACAAGAGACTTCCAAGACTGATGGTATAACTTTTATCTGTAGCAGAGGGGAAATTAAGGGATCATGCAGGGACTGAACTCTTAATGACCAATGAACCTCTAACAAAATCAAAATAAAGCATTTAAAACATGGTATTTACCAGTCTAGGTTTTTTTTTTTTTTTTTTTTTTTTTCAGATGGAGTTTCGCTATTGTTGCCCAGGCTGGAGTGCAATGGCATGATCTCAGCTCACTGCAACCTCCACCTCCCGGGTTCAAGAGATTCTCCTGCCTCAGCCTCCTATTACAGGCATGCACCACCACGCCTGGATAATTTTGTATTTTTTTGTAGAGATGGGGTTTCTGCATTTTGGTCAGGCTTGTCTTGAACTTCTGACCTCAGGTGATCCACCTGCCTCGGCCTCCCAAAGTGCTGGGATTACAGGTGTGAGCCAGCGCACCCAGCCTACTAGTCTAGCTTTTGAAAAATCTCTTATCATTGAGAATGTTATTATCATGTAAAGATACATAGACTACCCAGAAAGTCCCACAGCACCAAACTGGGCTGTATAGCATTGTACCAGTCAGGCTGTATTAACTAGGAGTATTAGAAAACTCCACTACAATGATTACAAAATGCAGGTATTGTTTTCCATGTAATAAGAAGTCTAGAGGTAGGTGATCTAGTGTTGCTGCACTGGCTCAGCGATGTTGTTGAGGACTTAGACTCTTTCCATTTGTCTTCTCCACCTTTCTTGGAATGCTGACATTTTTCCTCCTTCTTGCTTCCTCATGGTGACCACATAGTCGCTTCCCTTGGCAATGTAGGCAGCAAGGAGAAAGGGAAAAAGGGAAAGGCCCAAGACAGTCATATCTATCCATTTTAATAACTAAGAATAACCTTTCCTTGATGCCACACTCTGATCCTCCCACTTAGCTGTTGGCCACTCCTACTTAAATCACAGCCAACTGTTAGGAGGGTGGCAAGGCTGGATTGAAGCATCATGGTTTATACTCTGAGAGGAGTCCAGCCATCCTGAGTTCAAGGGCTCTCTGCCACCTGAATAAATGTGGATTTTGTTAGAAGAGAGAAATGGGATTGGGGAGGTTTGGATGTTGTTTAAACAGTCGATATTGTCTACCATACCTTTTCTTTTAAAACCCAATGTCTACTGGACACTTACTGTGTGTCAGGCACTGTAAATTTCTCCTGAATTAACTTAACGTTCCTAACAACTCTGTGCAGTAGGTACTGTTATCTTCATATTACAGAGGAGGAAACTGAGCAGCAAAAGTTTCAGTAATTTGCTCAAGGTCTTACAGCTAAAAAGGAGCACAGCCTGTACTTGAACTCCAGCACTTTATTTCTTGGACCCACCACTTTTCCATGTTGATTAATCTTATTCTCTATGCCATTTGTGGCTTTAAAAAAGTACAATACCTAGGGTAATTTTTTCTTACATGATTTTAGGAAGAGTGATATTTATAACAAGTTGACATACTGCCAAACTGATTTTGATTTGTGAAGCATCTAATGGGGATTTTTAAAAGTAATTAAGTATGAAGATTTCCTTCTTGTTAGTTTCAAATGTTGAAGAATCCCATATCTAACATATATCTGTTGACTTTAATTCTACAAACCTTTACAGACAACCCACTATGTGACAGGAATCACAAAGGCAGAGCTAGATAATAAAAGTACTCTAGTCAAGGATACAGGCTCATAAACAAATAATTATAACATGATAAGTGTTATCATAACAAAATGTACAATTACACTCAGGCTGACAGATTAGCCTAAGGCTGGGAACTCTATGGGGGGAGGTGAAAATTGAATTGAGCTTTGAATGAGCAAATATTTGAAACTCATTAGAATCAGTAAAAGTGATCAAATGTTGAAGCAGAACCTTGAGAAATTGGAAGCTGTAACATGTTTAGATAGCTTTGAATGCAAAATGTGCAGCTTGATGATTAACTTTCACTTATCTTGTGAAAGGAGTTTGAGAACAAACATGAGCTCATATAAATGTAATTGACTTTAGAAATATGTTGGATTTTGTAAGCACCAATACTTTCATTTGATCATCAAAATCTCAAGCAATGGCTAGATATGTAATAAAACAAATATAACAAAACATCAATTGCAGAATCTATATAGTGGGTATATGGGTGTTCATTATACAACTCTTTCAAATTTTCTTTATGTTTGAGAATTTTCACAATAAAATATTGGTAAATAAAAACAATGTAATATGTCTCCTCAGGAAGGCTGAGAATATCCAGGACATATAGTTTACTTGTATAGCTCTTGCATTTGTACAAAGCTGGTGTTTTTCTATACCTAGGGATATAGGTCAAGACAGTCAGCTCAAGTTTAAGCTAATCAGATAGTCCAATCCCTTAGCCATAGTTATTGATTCAAGTAAGAAGATATATACAAAGATAGGCTATTAAGATTTGAATGAAGTTTGTTGACATCTTCAGGGGAAGGAAATTTCCTCACTCTTTGGAGAGTTTCTGAAACCATCTGATCTTTCTCTTGGGTTGTAGAAGAAGAAGGCTATACTTCAAAATGGTTGAGAGTCATTTAAAAATGACCAGAGAAAACCTAGCAGAAGAAAAGTAGGTCCTTATTGCCACCACTGTAAAGCTACTAAACCAAATCTTTATACCTAATCTTTAAACATACAAATAAATTCTTCTTTAATCCAGTGTGCATTCTACTGAATATATCTTTTTATGAATCTCATATGTGAAATAAACACAAAATTCATGTGAGGAGACAAAATAATGGTATTAAAATTGTATAAGGAAGTGCAAAAATATATGTATTCTAATCCATCCCAACAGGTAAGTCTTCAGCTTACAAAAAGGTAAGAACTATCCATATAGATAATAAATAATTTCAAGTTAACATCAGAAACCGATGTCATTGATTATCAATAAGTACTTTTTAAACTTAAAGCAGTGTATTTAGTTCTGAATGTTCTAAAATTTTCCAGAAATAATGTCTTTCTGATGGCTACCACTAATGTATTAGTCTGCTCAGGCTGCCTTAACAAAAATACCACAGACAGGCTTGGTGGCTCAGAAAAGAAATTTATTTTCTCAGAGTTCTGGAGGATGGAAGTCCAAGATCAAGGTGGTTAGGGGCTGGTGAGGTTGAGCTTGCAGACAGTTTCTTTTTGCTGAGTCCTGTCCTTTTCCCTGTGCCATAGAGAGAACGAAAGCTCTCTGGTGATTCTTTCTCTTTTTATATGGACACCGGTCCTGTTGGGTTAGGGCTTTGCTCATATGACCTAATTTAACCTAATTACATCTTTAAATGCCCTATCTCCAAATATAGTCACATTGGGGGTCAGGATTTCAACATATGAATTTGGGGGGGGATGCAATTCAGTGCGTAACATGTATGTGAATGCATACGCACACACACTCACACATGCACGTTTATATTTCTATCCTCAACCTTGGTAAATGTGTGACCTTTGAAGTGAAACATTGCAAAAGATGAGTGAACCTTGCAGATGCTTATTCCTTTATGTGCTCCCTCTCACCCACCACCATACTCGACATACACCCCAGGAAAAAACTAAAAAAAACACTTAGTAGGCAGTCATTGCATCATAGATATGGTTGCCAGATCAAAAAAAAATACCATTTAAGTTTTAATTTTACACAAAAAAATATTGCTTGGGATATGCTGAAAACCTATTATTTGGGCTGGCCATGGTGGCTCATTCCTGTAATACCAACACTTTGGAAGACTGAGGTGAGAGGATGGCTTGAGGCCAGGAGTTTGAGACCAAACTGGGCAATGTAGTGAGGCCCTGTCTCTAACAAAAACAACAACGACAAAAATGGGTCATGGTGGTACGTGCCTGTAGTCCAGCTACTCAGGAGGCTGAGTTTGGAGGATTGCAGCCTCGGTGACAGAAAGATACCCTGTCACAAAAAAGATAACAAAATAATCCTATTACTTGATGTTTATCTGAAATTCAAATATAACCTGATGTCCTGTATATTATCTGGCAACCTTAATCACAGATTGAGGATTTTTTTGTTGTTAGTCTTGGAAAGAGGGAAATATTACCTTTATGTTCAGGAATCAGCTTAATTTTTGATCCCGCTCAACCCTGCTAGATCATATGTCCTGGCCAATTCTGGTTGAGACTGCTGCCGAGTATATTGCATTACATTCCTACTTCATGTTTAATTTCATCAATGTCAAATGTTTTTGGTGTGGCTTCAGATGGGTGGCTATGTGACAGGCTGTGAACACCAGGCAAGAGAAACCTCAGCTTCTGGTTTTACTAAGTATAACTTTTTAAAAACAGCTTGACAGCAACACATGCTTAGTGCAGAGACCTCTCTGAGGACCATATCTGTGTGCTGCAATGGAAGTTGATCTCTTTGCATTGTTGATTTTCAATAAAGGTTGTGGTACAGTTGAATTGTACACTTTCCCCCAAAAAAGATATATTGAGAAACTAAGCCCTGGTACCTCAGAATGTGGCCTTATTTGGAAATAGGGTCTTTGCAGATTGTGATTGGTTACCTCGAGATGAAGTCATATTGGAATAAGGTGGCTCCTAATCTTAGGTGACTGTTATCCACATAAGGGGTCACCAATGTGAAGACAGAGACATACAGGGGGAATATCATGTGACAACAAAGGCAAAGATTGGAGTTACGCAGCTGTGAGCCAAGAAATGTTGAAGGTTGCCAGCAAAGCACCAGAAGCTAGGAAGAGTCAAGAAAGGGTTCTATTTCTGACAGGGAGAGCGTGGCCATGCCGACACTTTGATTATGGACTTCTAGCCTCCAGAACTGTAAGACAATACATTTCTGTTGTTCAGAAAAACAAATACAGCATGTTCTCACGTGTAAGTATGAACTAAACTTTGAGTACACACAAATATAAAGATGGGAACAATAGGCTAGGCATGGTGGCTCACACTTGTAATCCTAGCACTTTAGGAGGCTGACAGGGGTGGATCACTTGAGGTCAGGAGTTTCAGACCAGCCTGGCCAACATGGCAAAACCCTGTCTCTACTAAAAATACAAAAATTAGCCAAGCATGGTGGCGTGCGCCTGTAATTCCAGCTACTGGGAGGTTGAGGCGCGAGAATTGCTTGAACCAGGGAGGTGGAGTTTGCACTGAGCTGAGATTGTGCCACTTCACTTCAGCCTTAGCGGCAGAGTGAGACTCTGTCTCAGGAAAAATATATATATATATGTGTATATATATATGAACAATACATACTGGGGAATACTGGGGATTACTAGAGTGGGGAGGGAGGAAGGTGGATTTGGGTTGAAAAACTACCCATTGGGTACAATGCTGACAACCTGGGTGACAGAATCCTTACCCCAAACTTTGGCATTCACACAATATACCCATGTAACAAACCTGCACATGTAGCCCCCCGAATCCAAAATAAAAGTTTAAATTACTAAAAAAAAAAATCTGTTGTTTTAAGCTGCCCAGTTTGTGGCACTTCATTACAGCACCCCTAGGAAACTAATACAGATTGTTACAATTTTTACTGTTATTATCAGAAGAACAATAGAATAGAGCCACTGAGGGATGAGCTAGGTGTAAGGCGAATCGTGGGGCCTACTTATAAGTGTTTGAAGTGTCATGCCTTTGGAGGAAAAGTCTATTCCTACCAAAGAAATGGACACCTGAACTCCTGACAGCTCAGACCTTCTTTAAAAAAATTATTTTTTTGATGGCACTTCTTATTTCACTTTACTGCAACAATTCCAATGAGAAGTGCAAAAGGATTTTTATTGTCATATCAGATTTACATGGTAAAATTTAATGTACTTCTTGTCAGTTTTAAACACTGGAAATATCAATAAAATGTCAAATTATATTTGACTTCAAACCCAAGTGGTTATAAAAATGCAATACAAATTTACAATCATTTAGTCTTCCCCTTTTCCCACAATAAAACCCTGTTTTATTCTTTATGGGAAGCTAAACTTATTTTGCTCAAAGCTGATAATTTATTAAGGCTTACATCAGATCTGAAGTATGTTTCTCTTAGAAATCAATGGTAGGCCTGGAACGAGGACCACACTTTTTAATTATGGCTTTGAAGTAATGTAATTGTGGTTTTCAATGCCTCGTACATCTGCTTGAAGGATTATATGAGTTTGTTCAAAGTTCTGGAAGCAATAAAATTAATTTTTTTGGACAGTGAGCCAGCAGAAGGATACTGGTGATGCTAATTGGAGTGTATGACATAATATCTCTTAATGCATTTTGTGATCTATCTTACACAATGAACATCTTGCCCAGGGTGTCAGCAGGAACTGCATCAAAGGAACTTTTGTTGGCCTTCTGTTCAAATACCTGCTTTTTTTCGTTCTCTTTTTCTGCATTCCTGGTATTAAAACAATTTATTCTCTCTTGGATGAAAGATTCAGTGGCATGCAGCTGATGTTTCTTACCGCTATTTGTGAGGATTTGAGGCCAAGCTTGTCTACAGATTAAGGTTTTTAGGCAACGCTCATTTCAGTGATCAAGAAGGTCAGCCATTCCTTTCAAGTGATCGTAGCTGAATGGGCCATAGTCACCACTGAGAGTGAAGCTTATAAGAGAATTCAATAAAAGGAGAAGGAGAATGCTAGAGAGAGCACATAAGGAGAGATCCTGGTGGAGCATATCCTGGCACCTTTCCTTGGACTCCCAAAGAAAGCATTTTTATAGTATTTGAGGATAATCAGATTTCTGGATCATAACTTGCTCAGGCAGGGCAAACATTAAAAAATAAAGTTCAAATCTTTTCATGTTTCACCCTTTCCCTCCTGCATACATTTGTGTTTTTTTCTTTTTTTATTTCAATTTTTATAATTATGTGGCATCATATATGTCTTTGTAATGCCAATGGACTATTTATTCATCCCCTTTTTCTAGAAAGGTAACTATCTAGTATATCTGGAAATATTCATTTTCTACCTAATCATTTTTATTTTTTTCTGATGTTCATTTTATTCTAATGTTCTTTCTTCTACATTGTAGTAGCATTTCACAAAATTAAGATGCACTTTGTATATAAATTAGGTTGGTCCATATCAAAAGTAAATATTGAACATAAAAAAGGAATTTATAAAATTATTTTTCTAGTTTTGAGGTTTAGTTGGAATCGGCTATTTGACCCTTAGCATACTTCTGTGTTTTGTAGCTTGTTCTCCGTCTGTCTCTTAAGCTTCTCCTAAATGATGACTTCCTATTTTCTCTACACCCCACAGACATCTGAGTCCTCCCTCCACCTTTCTCCTTCAGTCAATGGCTTGGCTTCATTGTTCATGAAAAAAAAAAAAAAATGATCAGATGAGATTTTTATTTTTATATCCAGCACACAAAAATTGTTGTGGTGGGCAGAATAATTCTCCTCCCCCCATCTGCCAAATAGCTAGCTCCTAATTTTTGGAAATGGTGAATAGATTAAGTTACACAGCAATGGGGAATTGAGGTTGTGGGTAGAATTTAAGTTGCTAGCTAATCAGCTCACCCAGAAATAGGAAGACTATCCTAGATTATCCAGGTGAACCAAATGTAGCCATAAAGGTTCTTTACAAAGTGGACAAGAAAGGCAGCATAGGAGGTCAGGGTGATGCACTGTGAGAAGGACTCAACGTGAGTTTGTTGGCTTCAAAGATGGAGGAAGGGAGCGATGAGCGAAGGAACGTGGGTGGCCTTAAGTAGCTGGCAAGGAAGAAAGCATCCTACCCAGAGCCTACAGGAAGAAATGCAGCCCTAAAGATACCTTGATTTCTGCCTGGTGAGACCCACATTAGTTGTCTGACCTACACAACTGTAACATAATAATTTGTGTTTATTGAGCTTGTGGTAATTTGTTGGTTTGAATTTGTGGTAATTAGTAACAGCAGAAAACTGAAAATTAATCAACAATCAAACCAACAAACCAAACTAAATGAAATAACCCAAACACAAATATAACCAAAAGAAACCTTCCCAGACCCTATACGTTGCTTCTCTTCCTCTCTCTCTCTCCCTCCATTATTTCTCCTGCAATCTCAATCTCTCTCTCTCTCTCGCTCTCCTGTTATAGCAGAATTACTCAAAATAGTTGAATATACACATCCTGTACTTCCTTTCCCATGGCCTTCTTTCCATTCTAAATCTGGCTTCTGCATTCACCATCATACCAAATCTGTCACAGCTAAAATCACCAATGACACCCACCTTACCAAACTCAAGACATTTTCATTTTACATCGGTGTTTTTAATACATTCACCTATTCCCTTATTGAAATAGTATTTTCTCTTAGCGTCCATGAAAACAAACACTTAAAAGTGTTCGCTCTTCTTTTAGACTTTCTCAGTGTCTTCTGGCTTTCTCCACTACACCTAGTGCTTTTTATGGAGACAGCTCTGTGTTCAAACCTGAACCTCATCCAGGGTCCAAACATTAAAACAGAAACCACAGTAAATGCTTTGGACAAGAAAAAATTCACACATTGATTTTGTTACACAAGTGCTTAAAGCACAAAGGATATAAATAGAGGATAGCAAGGCAACCCAGAAATTCACAATAGCAAGCAGCAGCAATGGGTCTTCCAAAATCCTGATAGGCATAACCCACTGCCTACCTTCCATCTTCCTTGGATAGCATAAGGCACTTAAAGCTAAACAGTCGAAATCAAGGCTCACATCTTTATACCCAGACTTCATCCAGTGGCCCCCACCTTAATAAATGGAAACACCTTTCCCTTTGTTGCTTAAAGTCCCAGATGCCATGCTTAGTACATTTCTTGTCCTCACCAGTCTACTGACATCCAATAAACTACTCTTTATATTTTCCTTGTAAATAATTTCCAAAGCTGACAGATTTTCTTGATCTTCACAGTCATCATCTGGTTCAAACCACCATCATTTCTCACTGTACCATGAAAAAAGTCAAAATTTTCTATTCTTTTACCAAAGAACTACATCTTAAAAGGAAATCTGAAGATGTGCACTCTGTTCCCCAGTCAAAAATTATATGTACATTTAGAATGTAAGGGGAACCAGTTCTTAACAGGACCTAAAACCTTGTTTGATCAGGTCTTGCTGCCCATATGCCTTTCAAGCTCCCATGTACAACGTAACTGAGTTTCCCGTGGGCCTTTTCTCTCCTGCCCTCTCCTCAGCTTTCATTCCCTGGAATTCCATTCTTCACTTCTCTATGGCCTCACTCATCCTGTCCTAAGAGAGGAGGATGCACTTATCTGATTGGGAAAGTTGGGAGAAGAAACTGGACACGTGTGGCTCAACCGTTCTTTTCCCTCTGACTGCTTGGGACTTACCTTTCTGCAGAAGCCACATATCAGCTCTGATATTTTTGTTACTAAATGTAATTTAAAAAAATTCTTCATCTTTATGACTCTTCTACCTCTCAGTTGCAATTAATCACAAGCACAGAAGAGAGAGGGTTTCATTCTGTGTGCTCCCTAAATGTACAACATGCCAGCCTATTATACCACCTACTACAAGCTCTCAAAGCCTTCCATAGTACCCTCTCCACCATGGCATTTGTCACAGTGACAATGATATCATTATTTGTCTAACATATGTGAATTGTCTCTTTGCCCTGCAAAAAGCTGCAGTCTGTGAAGGAGACGCTTCATCTTTTTCGCCATTCTATCTCTACTGCCTAGCATGGAGCCTGGCACAGAATGAGCAGTCAGAAAATGATTGTCAAGGTTGGGTGTAGTGGCTCACACCTGTAATCCTAGTGGTTTAGGTGGCTGGGGTGGGAGGACTGCTTAAGGCCAGGAGTTCGAGATCAGCTTGGGCAACATAGCAAGACCCCGTCTCTACAAAAAATTAAAAATTTAGCCAGGCATGGTGGTGCATACCTGTAGTCCCAGCTACTGGAGAGGCTGAGGTGGGAGGATCACTGGAGCCCAGTGAGTCAAGGCTGTGGTTAGCTGTGGTCACGCCACTGCACTCCAGCCTGGGCAATAGAGCAAGACCTTGTCTCTAAATTAATTAATTATTTTTTAATAACATGATCATTGCTAGAATACATGGAATAATTTGCTTCTTTTAACAGGAAAGGCCAGGGAGACGTCAAGAGAGCAGACACTTCAGACAGGCATTGCCCCATAAGGAAAAGTTGGTGCTCTGCAGCAGATAATAAAATTGATATCCTGGCTTTTTTATAGAAAAGAATCGAAAGGCACTATTTTATGAAAAAATTATAATTAGATTTTATTTGAAATGTGACAGCAAACAGCCTAAATATATGATGAAGGAAGAAGGCAGCCAAAGAAGTTTAAGCACTCAGTATCTCAGATAGAAAATGAAATCTTTGGACTTCAGTCTGAGTTTTCTCTCACTGTACATTTCAGTATTTGATTTACCGATTGGTGTTTAGAATGGATGTATTCAATCAATGAGCACATTTAAGTGTGTCTAATCTGTAATAAATGCTGTGGGTACTATCAAGGGTATAAGTCACAGTCCAAATTTCAGAGTCCTCCTGGAGTTCACAGTGTTAGCAAACGTCTAATAGCAGGCAGTATGCCTTAAATGCTCTGAACTTTGTTGTTGTAAACGTTTATTTCTCTTATAAATTACTCTGGCTTGGATTTCCTGGGTTTTCTTAGAACCTGTTTCTAAGGCAAGCTTGGTACAGGCCTTTTGCCATCTAAAACACTTGGGGCAGTCACAAGAGAAATCAGCTCATCCACTGAGGACTCTAGCAATTTGATGAGCACTTGCCCTGATTCTCAAGAGGGAGTCTTCTTAAGAAAATAATGCAATATAATACACTGAGACTGTGCTTAGATCCTGCTCTTAATTGCTGTTTTTAAAATTGTTATTATTATTATTTTACTTTTTGGAGTCAGGATCTGTGTTGCTCAGGCTGGAGTGCAGTGGTACGATCATAGCTCACTGCAGCCTCAAACTCCTGGGATCAAGCGGTCATCCTGCCTCAGCTTCTTGAGTAGCTGGGACTACAGGCATGAGCCACTATGCTGGGCTTTAATTGCTGTTTGACCTTGATAAACCTCTTCAATGTTTGGAGTCTGTTTTTGCAACAGTAAAATGGAGGCAATAAAAGTGACATCAGAGTGTGTTTCTGACTGTTTTTAAAAATAAGTTTTTATTTTAGAATAGCTTTGGATTTGCAGAAAGGTTGCAAAAATAGTAGAGTTCCCATATATACCCACAGAGGGTACCCTGATTATTAACATCTATAGTACATATTTATAATTAATGAACCAATATTGTTATATGATATTATATATTATTCCATATACATATACATACACACATATTATTAACTAAAATCCATTTTTTATTCAGAATTTCTTAGTTTTTACCTAAGAGCCTTTTTTTTGGTTCCAGGATTTCATCTAGGTACAACATTACATTCAATTATCATATGTCTCCTTAGCTCTTCCTGGCTGTGACACTTTTCAAGATTTTTGTCTGTTTAGAGGATTGTGGCATACACTGTTAGTTGTCTTCTCAATGTCTCTTCTCTCCTTTCTTTTATTTATTTATTTATTTATTTATTTATTTATTTATTATTTTTTTAAATAGAGGCAGGATTTCATCATCTTGTCCAGGCTGGTCTAGAATTCCTGGGTTCAAGCAATCCTCCTGCCTCAGCCTCCCAAAATGCTGGGATTATAAGCATGAGTCACCACACCTGGCCTCTCCTTCCTTTTAAAAGAAAAGTAATGACAGTATGCTCAACTAAAACTCTCATTCTCCAGACTCCCTTGCAGCTAGGAGTGTCCATATGACCTCCTTCTGGGCAAGGAAATAGAAGTCAAAGATTCTGGGTGAGGTTTCTCAGAAAGCTTCTTAAAGAGTCAGACTTGGCTGGATGTGCCTTTTTCCCTTACTCCACTAAACTTGCCCAGAGGGTGAAAATAATGATAAGAGATACAGCAAATATCTTTTTAAAATAACTATTGTATATTCTGTTTATTTCAATTACGAAAATGAATTTTGCAATTAATATATATGTACATATTTATTCATATTACCACATATTTGTAATAGCTTTATTAAGCTGTGATTCACATACCATACAACTGACCTTTAAAGTATACAATTTGGTGGTTTTTAGTGCATTCACAAGTTGTGAAACCATCACCATAATCAATTTGGGAACATTTTCATCACCCCCAAATGAACCCTGAACTCATTTGCAGTGACTCTTCATTTCCCCAACTTTTGACCTCAACTCTGGGCAATGACTAACGTATTTTCTGTCTCTATAGCTTTGCCTATTCTGGACATTTCCTATAAATGGAATTATACAATATATGACCTTTGTGTCTACCTTCTTTCCCTTACATATTTTTGGGTGTTTTTTAAGAACAAAATAGAGAACTCGGAAATAAGACTGCACATCTACAACCACCTGATCTTTGATGAACCTCACAGAAACAAGCAATGGGGAAAGGATTCCCTGTTTAATAAATGGTGCTGGGAAAACTGGCTAGCCATATGCAGAAAACTGAAACTGGACCCCTTCCTTATACCTAATACAAAAACTAACTCAAGGTGGATTAAAGACTTAAATGTAAAACCCAAAACCATCAAAACCCTAGAAGAAAACCTAGGCAATACCATTCAGCACATAGGCACTGGCAAAGATTTCATGATGAAAATGTCAAAAGCAATTATAACAAAACCAAAAATTGACAAATGAGATCTAATCAAACTAAAGAGCTTCTGCACAGCAAAAGAAAAATCATCAGAGTGAACAGACAACCTACAGAAGAGGAGAAAATTTTTGCAACAGTGGATAAGTTTATCTACAAAGAACTTAAACAAATTTACAAGAAAAAACAACCCCATTAAAAAGTAGGCAAAGGACATGAACAGACACTTCTCAAAAGAAGACATTTATGCAGCTAACAAACATATAAAAAAAGTCAACATCACTGATCACTAGAGAAATGCAAATCAAAACCACAATGAGATACCATCTCACACCAGTCAGAATGGCAGTTATTAACAAGTCAAGAAACAACAGATGCTGGCGAGTCTGTGGAGAAATAGGAACACTTTTACACTATTGGTGGGAATGTAAATTAGTTCAACCATTGTGGAAGACAGTGTGGCAATTCCTCAAAGACCTAGACCCAGAAATACTATTTGACCCAGCAATCCCATTACTGGGTACATACCCAAAGGAATATATTATATTTATAATATAGTAGAATAATAAATCATTCTATAAAGATACATGCATGTTTATGTTCATTGCAGCACTATTCACAATAGTAAAGAGTGGAATCAACCCAAATTGCCATCAGTAATAGACTGGATAAAGAAAATGTTGTACATATATACCATGGAACACCATGCAGCAATAAAAAGGAATGAGTCATGTCCTTTGCAGGGACACAGGTGAAGCTGGAAGCCATTATCCTCAGCAAACTAGCACAGGAACAGAAAACCAAACACCGCATGTATTCACTTATAAGTGGGAGCTGAACAGTGAGAACACACAGAGAGGGGAACAACACACATGAAGGGAGGGAGAGAATCAGGTAAAATATCGAATGCATGCTGGGCTTAATTCTCAGGTGATGGATTGATAGGTGCAGCAAACCACCATGGCACATGTTTACCTATGTAACAAACCTGCACGTGCACCCTGGAACTTAAAGTAAAATTAAAAAAAAAAGAAAGATCTCATTCTTCAAGGGTAGGGTCTTGCTCTCTCACCCAGTCTGGAGTGAAGTGACACTATTATGGCTCACTGTAGCCTTGAGCTCCTAGGCTTAAGTGATCCTTCAGCCTCAGCCTCCTGAGTAGCCAGGACTACAGGTGTACACCACCATACATGCAGTTAATTTTTAAAACGTTTTTAGTAGAGGTGAGGTCTCACTATATTGCCAATGCTAGTCTGTAACTGCTGGTCTCAAGCAATCCTCCTGCCTCAGCCTCCCAAAGTGCTGGGATTACAGGCATGAGCCCACATGGTTGGCCTCCTAAGCACATTTTTAAGATTTATCTATGTTGTAGCATGCATCAGTGCATCATTTTCTTTGATGACTGAATAATATTCCATTGTGTGGATAGTTTATATTTTATTTATTCACTCATCAGTTAGTGAACATTTGATTTATTTTCACTTTTTGGCTATTATAAATGATGTTGCTATAAACATTTGTATACAAGTTTTTGCATGGACATATATTTTCTTTCTCTTAGGTAAATACCTAGGAGTGGAAGCAGCAAATAACTTGAGAACATGAGGATGAAGGCCTCATGTAAATTATAGCAGAGCAAGAAACACAGGAGATGGGGTCCTCATGATATCTTAGAGGTACTACAACTTGCCTAGACTTTCTACCTAGGGATTTCTTATTATGTGAGGAAAAAAATAAGCCCCTTTCTTATCTAAAAGGCTTCTAAAAAGTCTGCTGCTGTGTGCTGCTAAAGAGAATTCTTACTGATACCAAGATTAAATGGGATGTTGTCCAGCAGAGGGCAAGGGTTCCATGCCTGGTGCAGTCAGTTTCAACCTCACTCCAAGGAAGCTTGTTCTGATTGTTCCAGCTCATACTCAATGGTTCCTTCTCCTCAGAACATCTTGAACTAAGGGCCATATATTATGTGCTCTTTTGTATGTTACCCTTGTATTCTTGGTGTGTCTGTAAACTGAGGACAAAATATCATTGGTAATGCTATTTTGTTGTGGCTCTGGAGCACCTAGGTGAGGTGCTGGGCCATAGTACCCCACAGGAAATACTTGGGATTGATTCTACTGTAAGTACAAATCTGGCATTTTCTTAGTGAAGATCCTATTCTCTGAATGTGACATTCACCAACACATGGAGAAGCACTAATGCCCTGCAGTGCCACAGCAATAAATCTCTGGTGGCAGTTTCAAAATTCTAGCCTCCTTGCTGCTAAAAACCAAGCCTAATTTTTACAAAAGACCACAACAGTTAGTGATACATGCCTGATTGCTGCTACTGGCTCAACCAACAATTCATTCCCTTGTTTTTGCAAGATTAACAACAGAGATTAATTTGCAATAAAATTAACAACAAAGGCTAATTAACAAAGACAAAGACAACAGTTAACAGAGTACTTAATATATATTAAGAATAGTGCAATAAAGAAAAATAATGCAATACATTTGAAAGATAAAAAATAAATAGAGGATTTATGGAGGTGGGGGTATGGTGGAACTGCTCTGTATCTTGATTAGGTGGTGGTTACATAACTGTATGTATTTGCTAAAACTCATAGTTTAACTAAAAAGTGTGAATTTTACTCTATGTGAACTATACCTCAATAAATCTAACCCTGCACTGTCAAGTCCCAAGAAAAAAAATAAAATAGAAATGCTCAGTCTGTACTTACAAGTAACTTACAAATTAGGGGACAAAAATAACAAATTCAAAACTCTGAGAACCCTTTTATTCAAATTTCAAATCAAAATCAAGGAAGATATTATAAAAATTAATTTAGTAAGCCATGAAGATCATTTAAAAAAAGAAAATTTTGGAAAGGAAAATGTTGGAATTTAATACATGCCATAAGAATAATTAGTTTGATAAAACGTATTCCAATTATATCTGTGTACGTGGAAACATATGGAATATGTTTGAATGTATGTGTATGGACTCAGTGTGGTGTAAATGCGGAATGACCAAACATCTCAGTTTGCCTAGGACTATCCTGATTTTAGCCCTGAAAGTCCCACTTCCTGGGTAACCTCTAATTCTCAGTGAAACCAGGATAGCTGCTCAATTTTTTTTTTTTTTTTTTACTGAGAATTATGGGTTTTTTTAAGAGTGTAAAAAACACTGATTGAAAAGTTATCACAACCTTTCTGTTTTTGTATTAGGACCAATAAGAATATGAAGTGCCAAAGTTGATTCTGCAGAGATTCACATTTCTCCAGCATGTGCTTATCAATCGATACCATAAGCATTTATGTGCTTATCCACTCTACCTGATGGCTTGAGAGTAGGGGCCATGTCATAATTCTTGAATTCCTTTGATTTAGCACATAGTAAATTTTCCATATACACCTGCTCTGTATACAGAGATCTGTCAATATAACTAAGGCATAGAAATTTGCTAATTATATTGTGTGTAATGAAGAGGAAAAGACAAGTTATGCATTGGCATGGAGGCAAAATAAGGATTTCAGATTTTATCTTTAATGTATTGAGAAAAAAATCTTACAGATTTCAAGTGGGAACTTTATTAGATTCACATCTTCCAGGTTTCTCAATTTTCTTTATTTCACTGTTTCGACCACATCCTTAGTACCAGAAAGGAGTGACACCCTCATTCCCTAAATAAATAGTGGCTCTTAATAAACAAGAGCCTCTTGTCAGCCCCAGAGCTTTGTAACTGAGATCACAGCTGTATGGCAGCATCCTCATCTTTGACATGGGGATAATAATAGTAACCCTTTGCACTTGATTCAGCAGTTTAGTTCTCCTAAAAGGGGTAGTAGTTCTAAAGCCCTTAGTGCCTAGAACATAGTAAGATCTATAAAATGGCTTCTTAAATAAATATACAGTCTATTGTGAAGAATGTAAGAATTGAGTGATAAATACCTTTTCAAGTTAGACGTAAGTGCAGCAATGTGAATAAGAAATTGCTAGATCCAATATATGAATCAAGAATTACGCCAACGGATTACTGATGTACTTGTGTATTTTTGGGTGGTGATGGGTTCTATACATCCATTAGTTTTCTATTGGTGCATAACAAATTTGGCAGCTTAACAAGACAAATTTATTGTCTCACATTTTCCATGGGTCAGCAGGCTAAGTATAGCACAGCTGGCTTCTCTGCCTGGATCTCAGAAGGCTCAAATGGAGAGGTCACCTGGAGCTATGATCTTACGTTAAGCATAAGTTCCTTGTCATGCTCATGTTCACTGGTTGGCAGAATTTAGCTGCTTTTTTTTTTTTTTTTTTTTTTTTTTTTTTTTTTGATATGGAGTCTCACTCTGTCACCCAGGCTGGAGTATAGTGGTGCAATCTTGGCTCACTGCAACCTCCGCCTACCAGGTTCAAGTGATTCTCCTGCTTCAGCCTCCCGAGTAGCTGGGATTACAGGCACCCGCCATCATGCCAGGCTAATTTTTGTATTTTTAGTAGACATGGGCTTTCACCATGTTGGCAAGGCTGGTCTTGAACTCCTGACCTCAGGTGATCTGCTCACCTTGGCCTCCCAAAGTGCTGGGATTACAGGCATGAGACACTGCACCCAGCCTTTAGCTTCTTATAATTGTAGGAATGGAGGCCCTCAGCAACTCGAGGCCACCCACTGTTTCCTGCCACATGATTCGCTCTACAATATGATAGCTTACTTTTTCAAATTGAGCAGGAGAATGCTTCAAATGTCTCCCTTTAGGAGGGACTCAGTACCTTTTAAGGATTCACCTGATTCAGGCAGCCCCACCCAGGATAATTACCTCTGATTAATGAAAACTCAACTAATTTGGGACCTTAATGACATTTGCAAATCCCTTTACCTTTCTCCTACAATATAACTTAATCACAAGAGTGACAGCCATATTCATATTCACTGTCCTAGCCACCTTCAAACCGCAAGGATCATACAAGGCAATATACCAGGGGACAAGTATCTTTGGGGTCATCTTAGAATCCTACGTATTTCAGTATGTTTTTCAGCCATTGCAAAATACAGCTACTTTATACAACTGGGTTGCATAAAGATCTCTCTAAATGCAGTAGGAAGGATTTACTAGGGGTTGGGGAGTAAAATGTGGTGAGAGAAGATAAATAATGAAACAGGAATAACAGTTGGAAAGATAATGCCATAGTGAGAGCTGATGCTGGCAGTGGAGGTGAAGAAAATTTCACAGTTTATAGATATATACTGGAGAAAAACTAGGCAGGCCTTAATGATGGGTAGGAAGTATGTAGCAAGTTAAGAGAGGAAGAGTAAAGGATGCTGTATTGTTATCTATTACTGCATAACAAATTACCCCCTAACATAGCAGTTTAAAACAACGAACATTTATCGTATCACAATTTCTATGGGTTAGAATTTTGGGTGCACTCAGCTGGGTTACAATCAAGACATCAGCTGAAGCTTCAGCCATCTGAAGGCTTGACTAGGGCTGGAAGATCTGTTTCCAAAATGGCGCACTCATATGGCTGCTGGCTGAGGCCTCCTATTTCTCCATGCATGGGCCTCTCCACAGAGCTGCTTGAGTGTCCTTATAAAATGGCAGCTGTTTTTTTCCAGAATCAGTGATCCAAGAGACAGAGCAAGTTAGATCTTGCAGTAACCTTTTATAAACTAGCCTCAGAAGTCACATACACTGACTTTTACCATGTCCTCCTCATGAGAAATGAGTCATTAATCCAGCCATACTCAAGGGGATGAGAATTATGTTCACCTTTTGAAGACAAGAGCCCCAAAGAATTGTGCATACATGGTAAAACTATGACAGGTGACTTTTTGGATTCAAGTTTGCATAATGGCACTGCTTACCTTTACAGACTCACATTGAACATTCTAGTAATAATAAAACAAAATTGTGTGAGGATTTTGGTGAAAATAAATGAATATCAATAAACTTCCATAAGAGTTAGAGAAGGGTTAGATGGACAGGAGCTGAAGTGGCCAAGGGAGATTTAAATGTGAGCTTGCCCTTGAATGATGAGTAGGATTCGGGTAGAGAGATGCAAAATAGTAAACCAAGTAGGGTGCACAGTACAAGCAAGCGCTTGGAGATGGAACAGAGAAAGACCCCACTGAAGCCAAACATTTGATCTGAGGGTAATACAACAGGAGTCAGTAAAAGTGGGGAGCCACTTCATGAAGAACGTTAAGAAATTTCAAGCTAAGGAATTTGCACTTGATTCAGCAGTTGAGAATTCATGATATTTTCATGAGAGAGAAAGGGAATTGTGCATAGCAGTTTGATGTGTTAGGGACTTGGCACAGCCAAGGGATGTTTCTACTGTTGACTTGTGTTCCAGATGCAAGGCCTGCTCCTCAAACTTAGTGAGACCCAGGAACCTAAGTATTTTGTGCACTGAAGGGACTGACTGTGAATCCAATTATTCATCAGTTTGGAAGGATTTATTGTGGAATCCTGAAGGAAAAGTCTCCTGTCACCAAAGCAAGATTTAAACTGCTTAAGTGCACATAAGTCAAGCAGAAATTATGGTAATTGGACTTAAACCTGCTTCCCTCTCTGCATATTGTAAATAAAAGAAGACAGTTTAAACAAAGGAGCAAGATGTAAATACGAGAATGAGATCAAAGCAAATCTGGAATTAAATTCTACAAAGAGAAAACAAAATCCAAGATATATGGCCAGCACTTTTTAATGCATTTTACAGCACTAAAAACTGGCAGCCTAAAATATGATTTGCTCAACACATCTATATAAAGTTTGCAAAACAATTTAGAATTCACCCGTTTTGGTGTTTCCCAATTATCTTGCATTTTATGAAGTCATTTACTAATTTTTCACTGAAATATGCACAGTGACTAACATATTTGCATACAAATGAACTATCCATAGTCCTGAACTTTTCTTTGTCACCTAAACCACCCACAGTCTTGTTGTTTACATGTTATTTTCATTAATAATAATGTAAACTAAATAAAATAAATGAAGATGTTGGGGCATAGAATTAGACTGGTGACATAAAATTATTTATAGAATCACTAAACTTTATAAACTTATCCTAATAAAGAATAATTTGAAAGTAGGTCCTCAGGTAGATAGTGCTAAGAGTAAAAAGGTTTTGACTAAGGAAGCAAGGATGATGGGATGCTTTGAGATACTGAGACAAATACACGTACATAGAATAGGGAAATGGGTCAGGAAAGCAAACTGAGCAATAACAGGGAGCTAATACAAACATTACTAATTTATCATTTTTAATCAAGGCAGTGACAAATATACAGAATTAATATTAGTCAAGTGGCCTCATAGATAAGCTCTGGTCAGCTATTACCAAATAGAAATTTCTTTTTTTATCATAAGCCCATACTTGCATATCATGCCTTCTTCATGCAAGTGATATTGCCTTCAAGGGAGTAAAAATTGATTCTTGGAGGGCCAAATCTCTTACTTGTTCTTCGTATAAACACAGAAACACATATAATACCTAAACACATACACAGTATATCTCTGGTATTAAAATTTCATGGAGGGAATAATCAGGTAAAAAATGTCTCAAGGGCTCCTCGTATGTGTGTTGGGGGTAGGGGATAGTAATAAAAAAATATGTTGACAAACATGGTGTCATATAATCCTTTCCTAAGTTTTGTGTAGGAATCCACTAGAATTTAAGTTCCTTAAGCACAAGAATTTAGGCCTGTTTTTTTTTTTTCTTTCACTGCTGTACCCTCAGTGCTTAGAGCCTGCTTGACACATAGCAGGTACTTAACAAATATTTACTAAATAAATGAATTGTTTTACTTTGCAGCAGAGACACCCAGGGCGATGGTGATAGTGCCTTGATATCTATTACTCTTATAATTAAAAGGGAACAATCTAGCACTTGGTCAAGTTCTTTGGTGCGACTGGAGAAGAAACTAGGGACTGGACCAAAGAAGACTTGACAAAGTGCTGGGTTGTTCCCTTTTAATTGTCCTTCAGCCTGGCACTTTTCATGTTCTCTGTCCTCCCTTAAACCACTGGGCCTTTGTATATAATGCTATTTCTACTCTAAATCTCATCTCCTGCAGCATAGTCAACTCCAAGTCATCCTTCATTCCTATCTCTGACTGATTCAAAGGTTTCCATAACTCCCTATACTTCTTTATCATAGCATTTAACACAGGGACGATATAGTATGCCTTTGTATGACATATCAATAATGCCTGTTTTCTCACTAGACTGTAAATTCTATGGAGTCTGTTTGGTTTCATTATTTTATCCCCTGCAAATAGTACTATGCCTAGTGTTGCACTCATTGAATAAATTCAAATAACAAACACATGATTAATTCTGAAAAGTCCAGGATTCAATGAATGCAAATGTGTTAGGTGTGTGATCAAGATTAAACAAGAATCATACTAACTTCAGTTAACATAAAAAGTAATTATTTTCTACCAATTAGTCTCTGATAAGCCACTTGGAAATGAGAATGTTAACCAACGGGTAGTAACTGAAAAAGTACTCAGTGGCAGTACTGTATTATGAGCTATATTGAATGTGTTTTAGTGTTTGTAGATATTAGGACCCTATACATACTAAACCCTGATCATTTGGCATTCGGTATAGTATGGAGATCAGCTTAAGAAAGAATTGTCTGAGATTTGAGCTTTTATTTTTATTTTTATTTTAGGTTCTGGGATACATGTGCAAAACGTGCAGGTTTGCTACATAGGTAAGTGTGCCATGGTGGTTTACTGTACCTATCAGCCCCTATCTAGGTATGAAGCCCCACATGCATTACCTATTTATTTTGATGCTCTACCTCCCACCACCCCCCTGATAGGCCCTGGCGTGTGTTGTTCCCCTCCCTGGGTCCACGTGTTCTCATTGTTCAGCTTCCACTTATGAGTGAAAACATACAATGTTTGGCTTTCTATTCCCATGTTAGTTTGCTGAGGATGATGGCTTCCAGCTTCATTCATGTCCCCTCAAAGGACATGGTCTCATTTGTTTTTATGGCTGCATAGTATTCCATGGTGTATATGTATCACATTTTCTTTCTTTCTTTCTTTTCTTTTCTTTTTTTTTTTTTTTTTGAGATGGAGTCTCCCTCTGTCGCCCAGGCTGGAGTGCAGTGGTGTGATCTCAGCTCACTGCAAGCTCTGCCTCCCAGGTTCACGCCATTCTCCTGCCTCAGCCTCCCAAGTAGCTGGGACTACAGGTGCCCACAACCATGCCCAGCTGATATTTTGTATTTTTAGTAGAGACAAGGTTTCACCGTATTAGCCAGGATGGTCTCGAACTCCTGACCTCTTGATCCACCTGCCTCAGCCTCCCAAAGTGTTGGGATTACAGGCGTGAGCCACCGTGCCTGGCCTGTACCACATTTTCTTTATCCAGTCTATCATTGATGGGCATTTGGGTTGGTTCCACATTTTTGCTATCGTGAATAGTGCTGCAATAAACATATGTGTGCATGTACCTTTATAATAGAATGATTTATATTCCTCTGGGAATCCCATTATATCAGTAATGGGATTGCTGGGTCAAGTGGCATTTCTGGTTCTAGATGCTTGAGGAATCACCACACTGTCTTCCACATTGGTTAAACTAATTTACATTCCTACCAAGAGTGTAAAAGCATTCTTATTTCTCCACAGCCTTGCCAGCATCTGTTGTTTCTTGACTTTTTAATAATCAGCATTCTGACTGGCATGAGATGGTATTCATTGCGGTTTTGATTTGCATTTCTTTAATGATCAGTGATGCTGAGCTTTTTTTCATATGTTTCTTGGCCACATAAATGTCTTATTTTGAGAAGTGTCTGTTCATGTTCTTTGCCCACTTTTTAATGGAGTTGTTTGTTTCTTGTAAATTTGTTTAAGTTCCTCCTAGATTCTGGATATTAGACCTTTGTCAGATGGGTAGATTGCAAAATTTTTCTCCCATTCTGTAGGTTATCTGTTTACTCCAATGATAGATTCTGTTGCTGTACAGAAGCTCATTAGTTTAATTAGATCAATTTTAGCGTTTGTTGCAATTACTTTTGGTGATTTCATCATAAAATTTTTTGCCCATGCCTATGTCCTGAATGGTATTGCCTAGATTTTCTTCTAGGGTTTTTATGGTTTGGGGTTTTACATTAAGTCCTTAATCCATCTTGAGTTAGTTTTAGTATAAGGTGAAAGGAAGGGGTCCAGTTTCAGTTTTCTGCATATGGCTAGCCAGTTTTCCCAGCACCGTTCATTAAATAGGGAATCCTTTCCCCATTACTTGTTTTTCTGAGATTTATCAAAGATCAGATGGTTGTAGATGTGCAGTCTTATTTCTGAGCTCTCTATCCTGTTCCATTGGTCTATGTGTCTGTTTTGGTACCAGTAGCATGCTGTTTTGCTTACTGTAGCCTTGTAGTATAGTTTGAAGTCAGGTAGCTTGATGCCTCCAGCTTTGTTCTTTTTGCTTAGGATTGTCTTGGCTGTACAGGCTCTTTTTTTCTTCCATATGAATTTTAAAGTAGTTTTTTCTAATTCTGTGAAGAATGTCAATGGTAGTTTGATGGGACTAGCATTTAATCTATAAATTCCTTTGGGCAGTATGGCCATTTTGATGATATTGATTCTTCCTACCCACGAGGATGGAATATTTTTCCATTTGTTTGTGTCCTGTCTCATTTCCTTGAGCAGTGGTTTGTAGCTCTGCTTGAGGTTTTTCACTTCCCTTGTTAGCTGTATTCCCAGGTATTTTATTCTCTTTGTTGCAATTGTGAATGGAAGTTCATTCATGATTTGGCTCTCTGCTTGTCTGTCGTTGGTGTGTAGGAATGCTTGTGATTTTCACACATTGATTTTGTATCCTGAGACTTTGCTAAAGTTGTGTATCAGCTTAAAGAGCTTTTGGGCTGCGATGATGGGGTTTTTTAGATATAGGATCATGTTGTCTGCAAACAAAGACAATTCGACTTCCTCTCTTCCAATTTGAATATCCTTTATTTCTTTCTCTTGCCTGATTTTCCTGGTAAGGACTTTAAATACTATGGTTGAACAGGAGTGGTGAGAGAGGGCATCCTTGTCTTGTGCTGGTTTTCAAAGGGAATGCTTCCAGCTTTTGCCCATTCAGTATTATATTGGCTGTGGGTTTGTCATAAATAGCTCTAAGGGGTTTCCATTATCTAGAAAAGTCACCCAGAGAGGTTTAAAGAAAAACACTCTTTTCGTTGAGCACTTTGTGATTGAAATGTTGACAGGCACTTCACATGCATTCTCATTTAATCCTCATTAATTATGTGAGACAGGTGATATTTATTATTGCCTCCATTTTAAGAGGAAGAAACTTTGGTTCAGAGTGGTGCTGTGACCTAGTTATGCTCCCCTTAAGTAGTGCTATGGTTTGAATGTTTGTTTCCTTCCAAAATTCACATACTGAAACCTAATCACCAATGTGATGGCATTAAGAGGTGGGATCTGTGGGAAGTAACAAGGTCATGAGGGCAGAGCCCTTAAGAATGGGATTAGTGCCCTTGTAAAAGAGGCCCCACAGAGCTGTTTTGCTCCTTTTACTATGTGAGACCACAGAAGGTGAAAGTGAGCCCTCACCAGGTATCAAATCTATAGACACCATAATCTTGAACTTCCTGGCCCCCAGAACTGTGAGAAATAAATTTCTGTTGTTTATAAGTGATCTAGTTTATGATATTTTGTTATAGAAGCCCCATTAGACTAAGACAGGTAGTATCCACAGCTTACAAAGTAAATAAACCAATAAGACATCATTATTCTTCTACAGATATCAATATGAGGAATATAGGAAACAAAGCTTATAAAGCAAGCAGCAGCAACCTTTTTCTGAAGAGGTCTCGATAGTAGATATTTTAAGTTTTGCAAGCCATGTGGTATCTGTTGCAGCTAGTCAACTCTGTCCTTGTAGCTCAAAAACATCAATAAAAATGTCCTAAACCAATGAGTATTGTTCTGTTGAAATAAAATTATTTGTGGACACTGAATTTGAATTTCACATAGCTTTCATATGTCACCAAATATTCTTCTTCTAAATTGTTTTCATTTACTCAAAAATGTAAAACCATTTTTAACTTATGGACTATTGCAAAGCCAACAGTGGGAAAGTTTTGGCCCACGGATCATAGTTTGCTGAACCCTGTTATTGTAGTAATGACCGTATTAGTAGGTATAGTTAACATTTATTGGCCCTATCCTATGTCCCAAGTACTAAACACTGTAAGAGTTAAATATTAACATTTCTTATCAGGTAGATGGCAGTAATACTATTCCTACTTGCTCAAGATTATATAGCTATGGGAGATGGAGGAATCAGGATAAAAACCCAGGTTTAGAATATATCCCAAACTCCCAGCTTAGAATATATTTATGAATGAAAACATGTTTATATGAATCAAAAATAAAATAGTTGCAAATTTGTGTAGGACTCCATATACAGAAGAGGAGTTTGGGGAACAGTAAGTCCCTGACAGTAAGAGTAGAGCATGGAAGAGCTGAGTCTTAAATTGAGCCTTAGTAAGGTTCTTTATCTAAATGTTAGGTAGGAGGAAGTGGGCAGAGGGGAATAGCATAAACAAAGTGAGAAATAAATAGAGCTTAGCATACATAAGAAGCTTGGCTGTTTTGTAGATTTTCTGTTGTAGTTATGTATTATTGGAGCTTCACAGTGGGTACTATTTTCAAAGGCTTTAAATGTATGGATGTTGGTTTCGTAGTTTTGACAAATGTACCATGGTAATGAAACCATTAGGGGAAACTAGGTGAGGGGTAAATGAGAGATCAATCATCTTTGGAACTTTTCTCTGAATCTAAAATTATTACAACATAAAAAGTTTATTATAAAATGTATTTTGATATCCAGTTATTTTTTCAAATATAAGGTTGAGAAGCCTACCAGTTCAAATGATCTCCCAACTCAAACTTTATTCAGTTTTCTCTGTACATGTCCTGAGGTTAATCTAAGATCTGTTTCCCACAGGTAGTTGAGGGAACCTCAGAGAGGTTTAGAAATGAGCATCCAAGCTCTAATACTCCCTCTGCTCCTGCTGTCACTCTGAAACTTTTTGACATCAGATCCATGGCGTGGCAGCTTTTTGATGTTGGATCAATAATATAAACAACAATTTTGAGTGACAGCTTAATCAAGTTAAAACTCCCAACAACTGTACTTCAGAGGCACAGAACTATCTGCTAGAGATCTACTGAAAAAATCAAAAGATGAACCTGAAAGAACTTAATATTATAAAAGAGGCTTCCTACGGGCCTTCTCTCCAAAGGGTTTCTTTTCCATTAGAGAAGACTGATGAGAAGTCAGCAAAAGGAAAGTCTTTCTCTTCAAGCCAGGTGACTTTAATGCCACTGAGATGATAGAATACAGCTTTGAAATTATCTCCTTCCACCACACTCATCATAATTCCTTTGGCACTATAGGTACAGCCAATAATATTTAACTGCTCCCAGAAAACTATTCTGTAGCATTTCAATAGCCATTGTAAAGGAAACCCATTGTCTACAGACTCTTCAATGCAGTAAGTACACAAAGGAATAAATAAATAAACCATATCTTCATTGGCTATAATATGCACTTTTTTTTACATGTTAGTGTCTCTGAAATTAGGATGTTAATATCTCTGAAATCCTCCCGCCTCAGCCTCCCAGGTAGCTGGAATGCAGGTGTGCATCACCACTCCAGGCTATATGTATATAGCCGTACCACTACATGTATAGTGATGGTGCATGCCTGTAGTCCCAGCTACTTGGGAGGCTGAAGCAGGAGGATAGCTTAAGCCCAGGAGTTTGAGGCTATAGAGAAATATGATCATGCTACTGCACTCCAGCCTGAGCAACAGAGCAAGATCCTGTCTCAAAAAAAAAGAAAAGAAAGAAAGAAAGGAAAAAAAAATCAATTGTCTTTCTATTGCTGGGACAGAAATTGTTTTTTTACAGGGAGGATTTACATTGGTTGCTGTCAGTTAGGGGCACTGCTCACTTGAGATCACTTTAAATTAAATAAAGGTTTTGGAACTGTACTGGTAGTTTGCATTCAGACTTTAAACCTGCATGAGTACACGCTTGGTTAAAAAAAAAAATACTCAGTGGAGATTTTTCTTTCCGCTCCTTCTACTTGATGTCAAGTTTGAGATATGCATGTTTTCTTGTGATCTTTTTCTGCATGGTGGATTTATTTCTGCTTACCCTTTCAAGAAGCATAGAGCTCTTTGGTATCATGGCTTTAGGTACCACTTTCTCACTAACTTCCTCATCTTGGGCAGTTTGGGTTTTCTCTCTAAAATATATAAAATAATGATGCATCTTACAATAAATGTTTTCTATTCAGTGAAATATGAAAATCTCTCAAGTTCAAGTTCTTATTTTTACTAGCAACCATGGTAAACCTTTGCATAAATGATATGAAATTCTGCCTCTAGGACAGTCTGAGTGGTATCACTTGCTTTGTAGTTTGTGTCGTTGAGTATGACAGTGCATTATGTGTGCATGAATGTTTTTGATTTTATGTGTGTTTGGTTATTTCTTAAGCAGCAACTTAGGTTTAGTTGGTTTTAATGGGAATACATACTCTGGCAGTAGTGAGCTAGCCATCTAATCAGGAAGCTCATGCTTCAGAGGCAACTACTCCAAACATTTTTGTTATTCATATCCAATAAAACATTAAATGCTTCATTAATTAGCAATTTCAGAAGTAGACTTTATTGATGAAATTATAAGTTTATTAAATGGCATAACAAATGTTAGAAGTAGGCTTTCATCAATGCCATGGCAACTTTCAATAGATGCAATAGCTAAAATACAGAGATTCTCCCCCCCGTCTTGCAAAGCAGAATATAAGAATCTGGTAGAGCCTGCTCTGTTTTGGAGCTGGCACTTGAGACTCTATTCTTAAACAGACCTGTACCATTGGTTTGGAGAATTTCTAACTGCCTTATGCCAATCACTAGAAAAACAGTACCCTGCCTCTGGAATATTGTTTCATCTGTCTTGCATGAACATTTCATGCAAGGAGTAGTTGGAACATCTAAAAGGAGAGAGAGGTGAACTTTGAGTTTAAAGAATAGTTGTTTTTCCTAATTACTATGGAATACTCAGTACATGTCACTATATGCAGTAGAATTTCCTCTGAACTGGCTTCATTATAGCCCAGCAGCGAGATTGTAATCCTGTATAAAGCCCTAACATTTGTTTGTAAAGTGTGTGTTTTGCTTGCGCTTTCAGGCCAAGATAGCATGTCGAAGCTGAATCCAGCCTTGTTCTCCAATAGCCCTGTTCCAGTCAGGGCAGTAGAAACTCCAAGAGAATAACTTTTGTTTTGTTTTTTAGTTTTTCACTTTGTCCGTCCAGAAGGGGGTATCTTTTCTAATTCACACAGAGGTATTAGTTTAGGTTGGCTTAGTTCCTTGATCTCTGCTATTTCACATTTCTTAGAGGGTTATCTTTATCTAAGAAAAAAGAACCTAAGGTTTGTGGCTGGTGCAACAAGAAGGTACCAATATTTGTCTATTTTACATAAAAATATAAAGGGACTTAAAGGAAGTAAAAAAATGTACCGAAGTTCATGTTCCCTTGGACTCTGGATTATGCCTATTCATAACCTGAGTCTCTGGGCAGGCCTCTGTTGAGAAACTGACATCAAATCATCATGAAGACTTTCAAAGCACAACAAGATTTTGACATCATCAAATTCTTCTGCAACCATTGCCTTATTGACATAGGCATATTTCACTTTTTGCAGCATCTGTACTCTTGAAGGGACACACATAAATCTAATTTCTACATATCGAAACTGTTTTGCTCACTAATTTGCAATAGAAGTTCAAGAATGACATTTTCATCTCATACGTCCACAAAAGATATCCTCAACTGTGCTACGTTTCTATGGTTCACCTTTCACCATTTTATTAAAGAGCTAATAGTCTTTAATCCTACATTCAACTGTGCCATGGAACCCTTAAAGAAGCCCTGCACCAATAAATTAATAAAATAATGTTATACAGATTTTGCCAATGTACCAGGTTTTCTGTTTCCACCAACAAGTAGGTATTCCTGGAGAATCAACCAGTGACAATGTTAGTGAGAAGGCATGTGCTTGCACATGATTCTAAGTTATGGCAAAAAGGCTTCAGAGATCCAAGTTACTACATCAGGCTCATATTTTTAAAATAATCTAGAGTTATAATCATCTGCATCTCTAAAAGGGCGAACTTCCACAGGTGCTGACTATAGAGAAGTAACTTGATGGAATTAAAACATTCTAGAATTAAAAAGGACTTTAGAGAAAAAAGAGTCCAACTCCTTCCAAATCAGACTATCTTCTATTACATCCTTGATAAGATGATTAATTTACTGGGAGATGATGATAGAAAGAGAATAGAAGTTTACAGTTTCAAATGTTGTTGCTATGAACTGAATTGTGTCCCTCCCCAAATCCGTATGTTAAAGCTCTAACTCCCAATGTGACAGTATTTGGAGATGGGGCCTGTGGGAGGTAATGAAGTTTAGATGAAGTTACCATGGTAGGGCTCTAATGATAGGTTTAGTACCCTTATAAGATGAGACAAAACACATTTATCCAATAAGGAAAAGATATATGGGCACTGATGTGGTTTGGCTATGTGTCCCCACCCAAATTCTCATCTTGTGGCTCCGATGATCCTCACGTGTTGTGAGAGGGACCCAGTGGGAGATAACTGAATTGTGGGGGAATGTCTTTCCCATGCTGTTCTTGTGGTGAGTGGGTCTCACATGATCTGTTGGTTTTATAAATGGGAGTTTCCCTGCACAAGCTCCAGCTCCCTCTTTGCCTGCTGCCATCCATGCAAGATATGACTTTCTCCTCCTTGCCTTCTGCCATGATTCTGAGGCCTCCCCAGCCATGTGGAACTGTAAATCCATTAAACCTCTTTCTTTTGTAAATTGCCCAGTCCTGGGTATGTCTTTATCAGCAGTGTGAAAATGGACTAATACAGGCACACAGAGAGAAAGCAGCCATCTGCAAGCCAGGGAAAGAACTTTCCCAAGAACTGAATTAGCAGTACTTTGATCTTGGACTTTACAGCCTCCAGAACTATAAGAAATAAAGTTCTGCTGTTTGTGCCACACAGCCTATGATATTTTGTTATGGCATCCCGAGCAGACTAAGACAGTTGCCTAAACAAAACCAGATGCTGTGGCTTGACTTGTCTCTCTAAGACTTCTATAAATATATACTGAATGCTGAGCCCATAAGTAGTTGATAAATGCTAAGTGAAATGACTTTTTTCAGCACTTTCAGAAAACTTGGTAGTTTCATGGTTAATTTCTACCAACAGCAGAAAAGCAGAGTAGACACTGAAACCGGACTTCCTTGGAGCCAATCCAGTCTCCAATACATAATATCTGGATAATCATGAGGTTAAGCTTGTTTCCTCATCTGTAGAATGAGAATAAAAATACTATTAACCTCATTGACTTGTGATGATCAAGGAATGAAAAACATACAATGCAATTAGATGAATGTCAGTGAAGACAGTAAGCACATAATAATAGTATTGTTTGTATCATCATCATTTTCATCATCATTGGGAAGGTGTGGCACACATTTTGAGGACTACTTTTACTCCTGGATCCATTTTACTATAGCATAATGTATCTATGTGCAAAAAAAGGGCCACATTTTCAAAACATGTTAGCTTCACTACCCAAGAAGATCAGGGCTGAGAATGTTCAATAGCCTCAATAAGAAAAT
The DNA here is from genome assembly GCF_028858775.2 of Pan troglodytes. Classification (NCBI taxonomy): domain Eukaryota; kingdom Metazoa; phylum Chordata; class Mammalia; order Primates; family Hominidae; genus Pan; species Pan troglodytes. The sequence goes on from NC_072406.2 coordinate 117,737,255, forward strand.
CTTTATCACTGCTTTGAATTAACAGGAGAATAAAGACTACCTCTAGATTTATTAAGAGACCCTGTGAGTTTAAACCCAAATGTCTTTTCCCCAATATCTGTTTGTAACTTCATTGACTCTAATAAGAAATATTTATATTCATTTATGGGATGATAATTATATAAACATGACCTAATGAGTCTAGATTTTAGAAGCAGAGGCTATCTGAGTCATTGCCAACCCCGATAGGGTTCAAGTCAGCATCAGACCTTGTACTTACTACTTATTTTTAAAAAGGAAAAGTGCCTTAAGAAGCAAATAATTATACATTCTTTCTCCACCTATGGTACCACACAAAAAATTTACATTAATTCACACTCTAATAATTGGGAAGTTAGTCCTCATTTGATTTAGCTTGGGCTTAAACTTACTTTTGACTCTCAATAAGAAGAAAAGCTTTGCTAAGTTTTGCTTAGTATAAATGACATTGTATAAAAATATATGTAACCTACTAAAAAGAATCAACTGTTCTAAGGACTTAAGTTCATTAATTGGTTGTATGCAAAGGACTTTTATTTATAACTAGTTATCAAGTAATTAGGGCCCACCATGGTTTTGCTCAGAAGCACTTATTTATAATTGGTTGCTATAGGTATTTGAAAGCAATAAATTTACTTAAAATGTATTTTATAAATATTATTTAGGCTTACTCACACAAATCCACATCAGTGAAACTGATGTTTAAAGCTCATGCTTTTTATATAATAATAAATTTCAGCAGATATTTATAATATGGAATATTTTATGACATCTCACATTTACATAAAAATTGTGTGAATTCTCTAAAAAAACTTTATCATTTACATTATTGTCTGTATTGTTCCTCAAATTTTCTGTTCTTGGCTGATTCTTCAATTTACTTGTGAAAGCAACATTTTAATTAGCAAAAACTGATTGACTTAGAGTCAATGATTATTTATAAATACAGTTCCTACCCTGTCTTAGAAAACAATTTGACCATTATGTCTTCATTATAACAAAAAGAAATGTACACATATCCAGCAATATTCCAATAGGGGAATGAAAAATGGAATAAAATTATGGTAAATTAACATTTTGAAATATCATTTAACCATTAAAACAAACTTAAAATGAAGTAACATGAAAAAAATGTTTGATGTAAGTGGAAGAGAAGCTGAATAAACAATTATATTTATACTGGAATTAAAGCCACATAAATTATTTCAATCTGTGGTTGAATTATAGCAGGGAACATTGAAAATGAGCATTTTGGGAATGTTTGTGTGCCAGATTTATTGTGAATTTTTTTCTTGGATTTGCTTTAGTTTATACTTGAGCCAAACAAAAAAAGGAAGGGGAGACGGAGCAAAGAATGACTGAGATATTTATATTTAAATACAGTTTTTAACATTAGAATCTTTTTATTTTGTGGGGGCCTACTATTTACCAGCAGACCCAATCTTATGGAAGGCAAGACAATCTCTGGATGTGTTCTCCCCATCAGAAGTTGGGATGAATCACAGCTAACATTACCCTGTGTTCACTATGTGTGCACTATATAGAAGGCACTCTTCAAAGCATTCTACATATATTCATTAATTTAATCTTCACAACAACCTTATGAAGTAGATATTTATTATTTGCATATGACAAGTGGTAGAAGCTGGGAGAAAAGGGATTATATAACTTGTCCATGACAACAGTTATTAAGTAGTAGATCTGGGACTTTAACTCAAGCAGTATGTCTATACAACCCTTGCTTAAGACTACTGCACTATGCTGTCTGTCTGTCATTCTTGGTTTGTCTAGACAGACCTCTGTGCGTCTTCAGGGAATTGTGCCTTATTTTCCAAGCCACTTACTTTGCAGCTCCTAGAAGCCATCTTTGTAAAACATGAATCATTCTGGCCAGAATCAATTTGGCTTCTCCCAATCTAGCCCATCTGCTTTTCTTTCCTGAAACTTTGCAATTGAGTCTGAGAGAGGTAAGGCTCTCTTTGAATTGTCAGATTTGTATGAGTAGATTTGTGGTCTGTTGGCAGTGGTTTTTACTGTTTTGTTTGTTTCCAAGTGAATTGGAGATATATAAAACTGACCTGAAGAAAGTATGAGATGAATGAAGTAGACACACCTATGAGATCAAAGCAAAATCAACCAACCAACCAACCAACTACACTAAAAAACAACAGAAAAAGAGAGCTCTTCCTCACAACATTGAAGGTCCTAAACTCACTTTTGAGGTCGTGTCTTTGGGGGTCATTGAACCACACATATATCCTAAATTTAATCTCCCTATTTTGCTTCAGCTAATTTTCTGTTACTGAGAACCAAAATGAGCCTAATAGTGTTTGATATTCATAAATAGCACAACATTTCAAATAATTTAATCTTATGGGAATACACCAAAATGTATATGCAAAATAGAGGTGAGGAATGTGTTATATGAAACTAGTAAAATGCTGTTGTGTATGTGTGTACAAATAAAGGAGATAAAGAAGGTAATGAACTCTACGGTCTTTATAAGCTCTAAATGAACTTCTAAGGTAAACTTATGGTTCCTGGATAAAAGACATTGTTTTGTCCAAATCTCTGATTATTTTTGTGACATGTGACCCAAAGTGCACTAAATTCAAGATATTTCTTATAACAAGCTAGACCTCATTCTTACCAATGTTCACAACTTGTTGGAGGTCATGTCAGAGGTGTGTGAACCAGAGTAACTCCATCTTGAATAGGGGCTGAGTAAAATGAGGCAGACACCCAATGGGCTACATTCCCAGGCAGTTAGGCATTCTAAGTCACAGGATGAGATATGAAGTCGGCACAAAATATAGGTCATAAAGACCTTGCTGATAAAACAGGTTGCAGTAAAGAAGCTGGCTAAAACCCACCAAAACCAAGATGACCATGAGAGTGACCTCTGGTCAGTCTCACTGCTACACTCCCACCAGTACCATGACAGTTCAGTACCACGACAGTTTGCAAATGCCATGGAAACATCAGGAAGTTACCTTATGTGGTCTGAAAGGGGGAAGCATGAATAATCCACTCCTTATTTAGACAACATCAAGAAATAACCATAAAAATGGGCAACCAGCAGCCCTTGGGGCTTCTCTGTCTATAAAGTAGCCATTCTTTTTATTTTTTTTGAGACAGAGTTTCACTTCTGTTGCCCAGGCTGAAGTGCAATGGCTCAATCTCAGCTCACCGCAACCTCCGCCTCCCGGGTTCAAGAGATTCTCCTGCCTTAGCCTCCCGAGTAGCTGGGATTATAGGCATGCACCACCACGCTGGTAAAGTAGCCATTCTTTTATTCCTCTACTTTCTTAATAAACTTGCTTTCAGTTTACTCTATGGACTCGCCCTAAATTCTTTCCTGTGCAAGATCCAAGAACCCACTCTTGGGGTCTAGATGGGGACCCCTTTCCTGTAACAGTCATATGGAATATCGCATGCTAAAGACTTGATGATTCTGGTGCTTTATACATCTCTTATTTTACATTTTTCAAGAGCGCTCATTTTATTGATTAAAGTTCTGATCTCAAAGCAATAATTATAATATTATCACTGTGATCACAGAAGCACATACTACATTGCCCCAAGGGCTTCTCAAATGCTGCTTACAAAAATACTCAAAAATAAAAATATGGATTCATTACTATTTAACTGTAAAATAGCAAGCATGAAATCTGCAACACAAAAGTTATTTAATGCAGTCAGAGTAAATTTGACATTAGCTTGGAAGGTGCAGGGCAGGCAAATAAAATCTCCCAAGCTTGGAAAACACTATTACCAGTTAGCAGAATCACTGAACTTTACAACTTGGGAGTTCCCTGACAACCAGTTACTCAGATACAGACATACAATCCTCTTCTATAGAATTCTGAACAGATGGTCATGTTTTTCCCATGGCTGTCCCTGTTCCACAGCTGGGCAGCTCATAGGTTAAAAATTCATTTTTGAGTTTTTATCTGTTTCTCACATACCTCCTCATATTCATCCTAAATCAATTCTGATGTAAAAGAGAACAAAATGTTTCCTATTCAAGAAGCGTTACTATTTGGGAAGCCTTTTATATAAAAATCCTCCATTTCGTTGACATGACTTTGTCATTTTTAATAGGTGCTATGATGGTTAATATTAAGTGTCAACTTGATTGGATTGAAGCACGGAAAGTATTGTTTCTGGATGTGTCTGGGTGTTTCTGGGCGTTGCTGGAAGAGATTAACATTTGAGCCAGTGGACGGGGAGAAGCAGACCCACCCTCAATGTGGGTGGGCACCATAAAATCAGCTGCCAGCGCAGCTAGAAAAACAGGAAGAAGCTAACTTGCTTAGTTTTCCCACCTTCATCTTTCTTCCATGCTGGATGCTTCCTGCCCTTGAACATCAGACTCTAAATTCTTCAGCTTTTGAACTTTCGGACTTACATCATTGGTTTACCAGGCAGGGACCTTCAGCCTTTGGCTACAGACTGAAGGCTGCACTGTCAGCTTCCCTACTTTTGAGGTTTAGGGACTCGGACTGAGCCACTACTGGCTTCCTTGCTCCTCAACTTGCATATGGCCTATCGTGGGACTTCACCTTGTGATCATGTAAGTCAATTCTCCTTAATAAAATCCCTTTCATATATACATATATCCTATTAGTTCTGTCCCTCTAGAGAACCCTGACTAATACAGGTGTGTTCCAGGAAAGACTGCTAACAGTACACTGGGAAAGGTGGATGACAGAACCAGCTGACCCAGCTTTGGATAACCTTGGCCATTTTACATGGTTCACGTGAGAAGTATATACAAGGAATATATAATGCTCAGCATAGTATGTCATCCACAGTAGATAGTAAATAAATGCAAATGAGTTATTTTTAATTCACTCTCCCACATCTCACTGTTGGAGTCAAATTACTTAGTCTATGCCCTATATTTTGTATTTTGGGGGAGAAAAAACATATTATGTATTTTTTCATCTCATTTTGCAAAGTGGAGAACTCTCAGTAGAGAATGATCATCCAGCTGTCTTTGAGAGCAAGAAGAAAATCCTGTTTATCATACTTTTATTGCTTAATCCTTGTTGAAAAGTTTCCCAGTGGAAGGTTCTGTTTGTTTTTCTGCAGTGGGAAAAAGTTTAACAAACTCAATGACACAGTCACGTGCTCATGGTCACACACACCATCTCCAGGGGTCTAATCTGAGGATTTGGTGGAAGCTTTGGCCTGTGGTCAGCAAACTGTGGAAGCTCTTCCAAGGATGCTCTTTACTGGACAACGCAGGAGGAATGTAGAATCACAAACTGACTTCACCGCCAGTGAAGCAAACTTTGGGTGCAACATTCAAGAGTGGGACTGGCCTTCTGGGTCTTGATTTTAGCCAAATACTTCTTCTCTAGATGTCTCCTTTTCTAAATGAGCCAAAAACTTCTAGGGCTGCTGTCACCAGATGATTACTAGCACATAATCTTAGATAGTCCTGGAAATATTTGATAACATTCATCAGCACATATATTTTATTAGGCACTCTGGGAGATAACAGAGATGGGAGAAAGTTAAGTAAGTGTTGGCTTTGGAGATGGTAAAAAATTTGGGATGTTGCTGTAGAAGATATATGTGACTCTTTTGGTAGGTGAATGCCGTGGATGCAAGATTGTGTGTATTTGTGTGAATGTGTGTATGTATGCGTGCGTGCATGTACCATGCATGTAGGATGGCATAAATTGCCAGCAAGCATATCTTGATGTGGGAGGTAAAGTACAATGAGGGTATTTATGAAAAAGAGGGAGGCAACAAAAGCTGCTCCCTGTGTCTTTCTCCTCCGTGAGAAAGCTGAGTTGTGTCTTTCTCCTCCGTGCTGCTACCGGCCTCAGACCCTCATTACTACCATCCTCCACCCTATTCCTCCTCCTTCCAAGATACTCTATATCCATCTTCCTGTCATTAAGGTAGGATTTAAAAAAACTTGTAAGAGCTGCAACTGTATTTTATGTTCATCTTAAGGGAGAAGGTATGTCTTTTCACATAGAAGGACTTCACCATGACACAATGAAACATTAAAAAAGATATCACTGAAGCTGTTTGTCTTAGCTTCTGCATTGGGTGGCTTCTACTTGCCACCCAAGTAATGCATCTATATCCTGTCTGTACAGTAAACCTTCCAATAAGCCCACCTTAAATGTTTGGGGACATACCAAGACTCTGCTGGCCTCAAGAAAGAAACATTTGGTTGGTCGTGGAGGCTCATATCTGTAATTCCAACACTTTGGGAGGCTGAGGAGGGCAGATCAACTGAGGTCAGGAGTTTGAGACCAGCCTGGCCAACATGGTGAAACCCTGTCTCTACTAAAAATACAAAAATTAGCTGGGCTTGGTGGCGCACGCCTGTAGTCCCAGCTACTTGGGACGCTGAGGCATGAGACCTGCATGAACTCAGGAGACAGAGGTTGCAGTGAGCCAAGATTGTGCCACTGCACTCCAGCCTGGATGACAGAGTGAGACTTTGTCTCAAAAAAGACAAGAGAAACATTTGATAAAACAAAAAATAATAATTACAGGGGTAACAAAATAATAATTTAGGTACAAATAGAGATTGTGGCACCTTTACAGCACCCTTTTTGGTTTTCTAGAGAGTTTGTTTTTCACTTTAGATTTTGGTCATCATCCTTCCCCTTGCCCATAGCTTAACAAAAGGTGCCAATAAATCCCACCCAAAATGGAGACGTGAGTCTGGGGCTGCAGGAGGTGACTGAAGGTGGAAAATGACTGATTAGAATTTTTATTGGTGTTGTATCACAACTCACACCCCAGGATGGAAGGAACTGAGTCTTAGAGGAATCACAGCAGTCTGGCCTTTCATCTTTTTATATGGGAGATCAGGGAGAATAGCAATGGTGAGCAGGGTCATAGCAGGCTGAGCTGGCTGGTAATGCTGCTTTTACTAAGAAGTCCTTTCCAGTGAAACTGCCTGGATTCCACAGATGGGGAAAGGTGGTTAGGTAGATGTAATGCTTCTATTCAAAACACCACGTTCTAGAATGTGGTGATCTGAGTTAAATCTTGAAGACATAGATCTCTTGGGATAATGCATTTGATAATGATTCTGCCCAATACATGACATAGGTCAGCGGTCCCTCATTAATGCAAACCTCTGGAGACATCATGGATATCATGAATTTCTAGTTATTGGAAACTCAGAACCTTTTTATTAAGATTTATAAGGTTTTTAATTGCATTCTGTTTAGATCAGAAAATAATATGCCAAAGTGAAAGCCTCAGAAGCAAAAGTTTCTCTCTGACCTTCTCCTGTCCTCTTATCTCTTGCTTCTCACTTTTCCCCAAGGCTAGCCATAGCAACTAGAATCCCTCTTCTCCAAGCCAGATTATAGAAACCAGAACCTGTTTCCCCCAAAGCCAGCCATAAAACCTAAAAATATGACTCTAACTTTCCTTTACCTTTCTGTGTAAGAGCTGGCTGTAAAAAAATTATCTGACCTACCTAGTTTGATTGTAGGTCATAAGACCTCCTTTTGGAGAGGGTCCAGCCCCACATCCAGAAGGAAGGAAAGCTGTACTTCCTTTCTTCTTGGAAGGCCAAGAAGAATCTAAGCAGACAGGCCTTGCTGGATTTTCCCACTCCATCTATTAGCATTAGCTCATACCCTTTTTGTTCAATCACAGTTCTACACAACGGTCCATACTTTATTAAACCTAAGCATAACAATGGAAAGTTTTCTCTGTATTTGTTGGTCTTCATTCTGAAGTCTCCTGTGTGACATAAAACTATCATTAAATAAATTTTCATACCTTTTCTCCTATTAATCTGCCTTTTTTCAGTTGATTTTTCACTGAAACTGCAGAGGGCAAAAGGGAGGTATTGCCTTTGCTCCCTACAATCCCTTTCCTGAATAAGCTGAATATAGATTCCCCCACTCCTATAATCTATGATTATTCCTATGAATACGAAACATAAGACCTTGAGCAAGTTTTGTTTGCTCTTTACAGTTCAATATTTTTCCCATTTTGGACATTATAAGGGGCTAGATGGTATACATAATGATCAACATCCCACTCAGATCCAAAATTCCATTGTTCTCACATTCCTGCAACTCCAGGTAAATCCCATACTTCTCCCTGCATCTCAATACAGGAACTCGATTTCCCTTTCTTCCTCAAAAAATGCAGTGAGCTGGCCGGGTGCAGTGGCTCACGCCTGTAATCCCTGCCCTTTGGGAGGCCGAGGTGGGTGGATGACCTGAGGTCAGGAGTTTGAGACCAGCCTGACTAACATGGTGAAACCCCATTTCTACTAAAAATACAAAAAATTAGCTGGGCGTGGTAGCATGTGCCTGTAATCCCAGCTACTCAGGAGGCTGAGGCAGGAGAATCGCTTGAACCTGGGAGGCAGAGGTTGCAGTGAGCCGGGATCGCACCATTGCACTCCACCCTGGGCAACAAGAGCGAAATTCCGTCTCAAGAAAAAAAAAAAAATGCAGTGAGCCTCTTATTGAATATAATCTCTCAAAAGCCCAAAGGCAATACTGCCACTTTGGAAGGTTTTCCTCCCAGAAAGCTATTTAATTTGATGGTTATTATTTGCTTATCAAAGCCCCACTGTTTATTCAGATTAATTAAAAACAATTGTTCCAGCTGCAGCAAGGTAGTGCTCCTTGTAATGAAAATATCTGCAATCCCGAATTCATCAACCTACATCTGATCCCATTCAAAAGTCTTTAACCTTACTCCACAAGGCAATTTAACTCAAACTGCCTCAGACCTATGTCAGTGGATGGGAAGATTGAATCCTTAAGCAGGGACCTTTTATTGTTGAAATCTCATGGCATAAGCTGTTAGGGATTGCCCCCAAAACTGCAATTTTAGAGTTGGCCTAAATTAGACAACAGGAAGTGAAACTGAGCTGCTAAATCTTAAACTCATTTAAAACATCATCTCCTAGCAAACGATGTTTTAAAAAGTGTTTTGCTCTTTTGATTATCAAGAGTGCTTATGTGTTATGGATTAGCAGATGCCATCATTTCCCAATCAATAAAGATAGTTAATAAGACATAAATAGCTATTTGATAACATAAACCTAATTTATTTTAGTTTGTAAATTCTGCTGAGACGAAGTACTGTTACCTGCAGTCAAGTTTTTCTTATCCAGAATAATCTCCATATAATTGAAAATCCTCACACTTAACAGCTTTACTGATTCACATCTAAAACATTAAAAATTGGTTTCCAGCATATACAGACTGGCTGAGAAGTGAGGAAGGAAGTTATTTTCCATCTATATATTAAACTGGAAATGTATCTTAAAGTCTGTAAAGCAGTTCACTGTTGCACAGATTAACTCACAATACTCCAAACAAAACCATTTGCCTCAACACTTCCAGATACTCACAAAATTCCACCTTTGAATGCAAGAGAAGCACGAAATATTTTGCTAATTATCCATTTTTGCTGCTATTGACAAGAGCGAATCTTGTCCTTAACTGAATCCACAGTGTTATTTGGAAGACATTTATTATTCAAAGCCAGGCAAGTGTCCTAAGGTAGTTTAAAAAAAATTTTTTTTTTAAATTTTTCCCCAGCTTGCCTGACTAGCTATCTTAACTTAGTATTTACTTGCAATCTCTTCCTTTGGCCTCCAGAATAAATGCATGAATGACTCTTCTGCCAAAAATGGCTCCGAGACTAAAATAACTAAACTGTGTCTGTGTTTGGGTCACTGCTCAGGCAAAAATATTTAAAGCAAGACCCCGACTGCGCTGCAGAGACACTGGCAAACAGAAATTGCCCACATAACCCATTCGTTGTTGAATTCCTTGCCTTCTTCAAGTCTATTCTTTCTTCCAAATGCCACGTTTAAAATTGTTATATTGTCCCCTGTCTCCTCTTGCTCACCACAATCTTTGCCTCTGATTTTTCCTTTTAAGGGCTTACCTCTGTTCTATTTACGGAATCCACTAGGAAACTAATCTGCAAAAACACCAACTTGGTAAGAAACATATACATTTTGAACAAACTGTTAAAATGGGCCCCAGCATGCTCTGATTATTGTATTTTCTTCTAAGAGACCCTCTGATAGACCATCTCTATCCTTCCATAAATATAGATTCATTCTGGGGGCTCTGATCTTCCCCCCAGTGATTCTTTTGAGGCTGCTTTGTTGCAGCAGCCTCTTTTATGCCTTTCAGTAATAAGTAATAAACAAGCAGCAATTGTCACGCTGCTCTCCCAGAATAGGGGCAGGCCTTCCTGCCCTACATACATACATTCTCATTATTTGTGGGGAGTTCATTATGGGGGCTGCTGCAACAAGGAAAAGGAAGATGAGGCGAGGGCCCCTTGCAAAGCTACACTTTAAAATAGAAAAGGGAAATGAATTGCTTTTATTTTAAGAGGCTTCCTTTTAACTCCGGCTGCTATTTATCTGTCAGGGATCATCCCACCTCACAGCAGGGGAGACCAGTAACAAGTATTTGACCAGTTCAAGAGGCAACTATTTCACATAAGGCGGCTTCTTCCAAGAAGACCATTAAAGCGCATCAATCCTGACAGTTGCACAGACACCCTGAGGGCTGTGCTGCAGAAACCAAAACTTCAATATATCTATTGGCTTTCCAGGGGCCTGTGCAGCTGCCTGTTTAACTGAGATGAGATAGGAGTTTCATATAATGATGGGGGGCCAGGGAGAGGGGAGGAATAGCAAAGGGGGACTTGGACAGCAACCTAAACCCTAATGTGATTTGTTGATGCTCTGGAAGTCCTAATCTGAGAAAATGCATACATCTCGGTCTAAAATGGCCCACCCACAGTCTGTGGCACCACCACTTCAGCACTTACAGGAATTAACCAATATGTTTGCAGAGAGTTAGAATGGGTTCTGGTTACCAGAATACAACTCCACCTGCAGTTGCCTTACAGAGTATGGTTTTTGAGAAGTCATGTGGTGTATCATCACGCTGGGGATCTGAGTGGGAAGAAGTAATGCTCACATGATAAAAAAAGAAACCTACTAACATTAATCACAGTTTCTAGACCATCTTTAGGATACTCTAGTATTTAGGATACTTTTCCTTTCCAAGCCCAAACTATGTATAATCTGCCTAGTCTCTGTGAGATTTCCTGAAACTGGGGAAGAGAACAACCATCTGCTTTGTCCCAAACACTTTCTGGTATCAGCATGGGAGTTTTGGCTAACAGGGACGGCTTGTTATTGCTGATACAAACTGAGAAAGAGTACAGTGCTCAGACTTCCTCTAGGAATGGTAGATGAAATCCCCCAAAGATAATGGGGCATAATGGGCTTCTAAGCCCCCGTGAGTAGCATGAGGTCCCGCATACTGCTAATTTAGAAGCTTCTCAGCCAGCTAATGAACGGCAACAGATCCTAAGTGATAAGCCCTGAAGATGCTAAAAACATTTACTAATACTCATTATTTTTATTATAATATCAACAACGATTTTATTTCATGTGTGCATAGGTCTAATTATTGTGCATGCATTGCCTTATTTAATCTTTTCACAACCCTATAAAATAATAATTCTATTTGCTCCACTTCATAGATAAGGACTGATGACAAAAAGATATGGAATGGTTGGTCTATAGTCATACGAACAGTATGGCTTTCGGTTATAAATTGCATTGCCATACTGACTTAACTATGAATCCTGATTCTCTTGCTTATAAACTGTGTGACCTTCCTTAAGTAATTTAACTTATCTGAACCTTATATTGATGTTACATCTAATAGTAAGATTATTGTGCAGACTAAAATAAAATAATAGCTTTAATATGAGCATATAGCAAAAGGTATGACATAGAGGAAACATTTAATAAATTCCACAAACAATTGAGCAGGTGTTATTATTCTCAATTTAAAAAGTGACTACTCAGATCCAAAGAATCTAATAGATTTATCTAAGGCTATACAGCTAGAAGATCAAAGAACTGAACTAGACACCCAAATTTCCAGGTAGGTAGGTGTTCTTTCTACATTATCACAAGTTTACTCTGCTTTGGGGAACATCAATTCACATGTTGTCAGTGGAACACTTCACCTATAAAAAGGTGATAAAGAGAATTCACCTTTCTTAATTCTTTATATTTTTGTTGAATCAAGAGTGCTTGGGGTATTTTTCATTGCTGGAAAAATAAAAGTGAAGTGCTTTGGCTTCATAAGAGTTAAAGGCAGCAGCCTTAAATTTCACGGAGAGTAACTTTGGAAAGTCCTTTGGCAGGGAGATGTGAAGAAAGACCTCTTCAAAGTTTTTGGCTCTCTATTGTCAGGGGTAACAAGATACTTAGTTCTGGACTTTCACTTCTGCTTCCTTCTCTTAAAAGAGGCCAGGGTAGAGCAGGCCATACTACAAGAAGAAAATCTTAATCACCTTCCCTCAAAATAGTTATCTGACAAATCTGCCCATACTCATTTATTTTCCTAGTTCTAAGAAATGTAGTGAAGATAGTCATTCAGTCCTAGGGAAATAAAATAGGACAACAGTCCTTACAAAAATTTTAAAAAAAAATTCACACAAAAAATATATGTTCTTTTTTCCACTCTTTTTTCCACATTTGACTAAGTGGCATCTGGGTTGAAAAGGTTGTGGTGGTGAATATTTTATCAGATTTTTGACAAGACATCCGTCTCACTGTAGAATGAGGCTAGATCTTAAATCACCTTAGACAGTTTTGCTGCTTAATTAGACAGTTGATACACAACCAATTGGGAGAGCTGGGATCTATTAGGCTTCTATGATTCTGAGATGGCTGAGATCATCAACAAGTTGAGTCTGGTCCAATTAATTCTCGTGATAGTTTACTATCTCTTCAGTTATGCTAGAAAATTGGGTACTGACACAGCACATTGTATTAATTTTAAGTGAAGCTCTAGCAAGGAAGAGTTGAAATAACGCTGTTTGCAGTCTGAACCAAGAATTCTGTTTAAAATGGTATTGCATTGGTATATGCAAACACTCTAAGGTCAAAATAATCAATTTCCTCATTAGTACTCAAGGTTTCTACTGCCATTCTACTTCCTCAAGTTTTAGTTCTGTCAGAATGGTTATCAGTCACCAAATTCTTGGCTGTGCCTCAGAGTCCTAATTAAATTTGAGGTTTTTGTCTTGAAACCAATGGAGAATCGTTAACTACTGATTATATGTTAGTTGATACAAAACAGCTAGTTTTGTAATGGCTTGCAATTAAGAATTCAATATCCTATCTTCTTCAGGCAGCAGATTGGTTGGAACCAGACATATACTGTCCTGAAATATTTGGGTCAATGAATATATGACATAACCTATTCTATTTTCCAGAAAAAGTGACACCCACCCGCCTTTTTTTAAAGATTGGGAGGAGGAGGTGGAAATAGGAGGCATTTGAGAGAAAAATGCATTCAAACTTAGATCTCAGAATCTCAAATGACTCAGTAAAGTAAAATCTAGCCAAGGGTGGACATATATTAAGTCATTTGAGGGTAAAATGAGATATCTTTTATAAATATACTAAAAGAAGAAAATGACCAAGTACTATATCATTGCTCTGGTTAGACATGACAGTTTGGGAAAGAAAATGCTTTTATATCTATTCCATTTGATATTCTCACAAAATTACATTAAAAAATAGAAGATATAAGCACATAAGGACAAACATCGTGAGAATGGAGACTGTACTGATAATTGTTATCAGCAGAGTTTTGAAAAATGTGAAGAAGCAATTCATTTTGAAGACTAGACCATGCCTACAGAGGGTGATCATTATGAAAATGGGAGAAATGAACTGTTTTGTCCCATAGAGTCCTGAAAAAACTGAATTCTTAGAGGTACCAAGAGTCACAGAAATGAGAGTTAGGTGTAAGACTGAAACAGGTGGATTGGCTTAAAGTTCATTCCCCAGATCCTCATTCTCATGCCTCTTAGCCAGACTATTATTACTTTTATAATCTCTCAGAAGACAGGATATTCATTCTTTTCTGGAGAAACTCAACAAAGCAGAGGACAGAGTGTGTGTTTGTGTGGACCAAAGTCATGGGTGTAAAACCTGTGCAATTATACAGAATACCACGCTTAAAAGAACCTCATACTTGTTTAATAGTCTGATGTCAAAATTGAAATTCTTAATAATTTTGAAGAAGTCCCATATTTTTAGTTTGCACTGGGCCCTATAAATTATGTAGCTGGTCCTGGTGTTTGTGGTAGGTAAATTGTATTGAGGTACAAGAGAGAAAATATGAGCATTAGGAAAGTATGTGAAGTGAATCATAAGTCACCCAATCTTCTTACCCTGCCCTTTCCCCAGAGTAAGGTTGGTGAGATGTATTACCCACCCATCCATCCAAAGCACAAGAAACACCCAGGGAATGGACTTTGAGGATTTTTTTAGGGGAAATAGAATAACCCTAAAGAAAACAGATATTAGCATTTGAAGAGTTTATAATAAGAATCAGAATTGTTATCCAATCTACTATAAAGGCCTCAAGTCAGAAAGAACTTCCATTGCATCTAGAGATTCTATCAGAGATTTAATGTCTTACTCTACAATTCAAATAAATAACCAAGGATTATCAGATACTTGATGAGAACCTCAATATGTAAGATGGAGTCCAAAGGAAAGAGACTTCAGAAAAATGGATTCCACACAGGGAGAAGAATACAATTTAAAAGAAAAGTCTATTGTTAATTTTTTTAGAAAATTAAGGCAAGATTTAATAGCCATGATATGGTTTGGATCTGTGTCTGCATCCAAATCTCATGTTCAATTGTAATCCCCAGTGTTGGAGATGGGGCCTGGTGGGAGGTAATTGGATCATGGGGGTAGATTTCTCATGAATGATTTAGCACCATCCTCTTGGTGCTGTTCTTGCTATAGTGAGTGAGTTCTCATAAGATCTGATCATTTAAAAATGCATAGCACCTCTCCCCTCTTGCTTCTGCTCCCACCATATGAGACACCTCACTTCCCCTTTGCCTTCCACCATGATTGGAAGTTTCCTGAGGCCTCCCCAGAAGCAGAAGTCACTATGCTTTCTGTACAGCCTGCAGAACCATGAGCCAATTAAACCTCTTTTATTTTTTATTTATTTATTTATTTTTCAGATGGAGTCTCACTCTGTCGCCAGGCTGGAGTGCAGTGGCATGATCTCAGCTCACTGCAACCTCCACCTCCCAGGTTCAAGTGATTCTCCTGCCTCAGCCTCCCAAGTCACCACACCCAGCTAGGCTAGTTTTTATATTGTTAGTAGAGATGGGGTTTCACCATGTTGACCAGGATGGTCTCAATCTCTTGACCTTGTGATCCACCCACTTCGGCCTCCCAAAGTGCTGGGATTACAGGCGTGCGCCACAGAGCCCGGCCAAACCTCTTTTATTTATAAATTACCCAGTCTCAGGTATTTCTTCTATAGCAATGTGAGAACAGACTAATACAAGCCATGAAATAAAAACAGGATGCTATAAATGACATAAGATTTAAGGGAGATAAGAAAACAAAAAGCAAAAATGAGCTCTTAGAAATTACAAATATGATAGCAAAGAAAATAAGAACAAAAACAATACAACAACAAAGAGATTAGATGATAGAGTCAAGGAAATTCCCCAGAAAGAGAGAGCACAGATAAAATGAAGCATAGGGGATTTTCAAATAAATCAGAAGAAACAATTCCCAGGACAGCAGGATATGTATTCTCAAGATTGAAAGAGGCCATTGAGAGAGAGAAAACATCCACACCAGGACATCTTATCAGGCCCCACTGCAACAGCAAAAGCAGAATGGAGTTTACAAAGGACCAAAAGGAAGAATGGCATTACCTGTTCTAGCCATGGCACATGCCTGGAAGCTGGAGACTTATACCTTCAAAATGTTGACAAAAAATAATTTTCAAACTTTAATTTTTTATCTAACCATTACTTTTGGTTTCATGTATAATTGATACATTTGTATAAATAAAAGGACTTCAAAAATGTGCTTCTAGGCACCCTTTCTTGATAAGCTACTAGCAAGTGCACTCAGCAACATAAAGAAAAAAATAATGAGATTTAGGATCCAAGAAACAGGAAATCCCATCCAGATGAGAGGCGCCAGGTCCACTGCTGTGCAGTAGACAGCAAACAGTTTACATTAAAGCAGGAAGTTGAAGGACTACAAGAGGGATGGCTTCAAGGAAAAAAGAATTAGAATCCTATATTGTGTTTGAAAATATTTGAGCATTTGGACAAAATTTATGGACATTTGACAAATCTTTTAGGGGAATAAACAAATAATAAAAAAGCTTGGTAACAAAACATAAAAAGTTTAGAGGGAAAAAGCCATTATTACACAAAGGAAAAAGAAAAAGAAATATAAGAATACAAATGTAATTGCATACATTCTAGATTTATAGTACCACATGCAAATAGAGTAATGCCAAACTTAATTGGTTCAGTTTCTCTCAAGAGTGATACAATTGTGTTGGAAAGATTTCAGCCATGGAAGGAACAATTGCACAAATTGTATAGGGTATGTACGGTATAGAGCTAAAAATTCTTAACTATTTTAACAAGAAAGAAACATTATAAAATTGGGAAAAAAACACAGTAAAATGCAATGTATTAAGATGGAAGATTATAGAAGAATAAACAGTTAAAAGTGATAATTTTTTACCAGAGATAGATAAATGACACTGATTAAAAATAAAAATTAATTTTAAACAAGCTAAATGGTAAAATTAAAAAAAAAACATAAAAAAGTTTTTTCCTTCACTGAGGGAGTTCCTTTAATGTTAACAAAGAAACAGTTGGCTGCAGAATAAGATTTCATTTTAGGTTTTAAAAAAATTGATGCTCTTTGTCTTATTGTTATCACTTTTTTGTCTGTTGGATGGTGTTCAAATGGCCCTAGAATAAGATGTGACATCTGTATTCATGATAAGATTCAGATATATGACTACAACGTTCTGTTCCTCCCACAGTTGACCCCATCATCATGAAGAGAATGAAACACAGAATGAAAGCTCTTCTCTGCATTCTTTAGCCTTTCATTGTCCTCTTGGTTAATGGTTGCTTTGTTCCTGTGGCAGTGAAATAAAGACTCCCAAAATGCTGAGAATATTCAAAGACTTTCTCAGGAAGGGTCAACTCATGAAAGGAGTTGCTGCAGTGTGAAAATTGAACACATTAAGTCTGATAGGTAAACTTCAAAAAGAAAAATATTTGGTTTCCAAAAGCCCTTCAGGTCCATATTTATAGCATTGCGTGTTACAGTAAAAGACTGAGGAAAATAACTGATTAAGATATGCTATATCCACACAGTGCTATACTTTGTAACACTGAAAATAATTAGAAATAGGTATACTTGCATGGAACGATGTCCAACGCCTATTGTTAATCTAAAAACCCCAAACAAAACAAACCCAACAAGTTGCAGAACAATACGAATGTTATGCTCAATTCCTGCATGAACTTATTCTGAAACTATAATTTTGGTTTTAGACGTAGATTCTGAGACCAGAATCTTGGGATAGGGACTAAATTTTTAAATCATTTGTACTATTATATTATTTTCAATTTTTATAATGCATGGATAATAACTTTTTGACAGTTAGTTACATATGACTAACACATTATATTAGTTCAAGCGATCAGCACTATTTTAGTTTGGGAACATTCACTCTAACTTCAATCCAGGAATTTGAAATAGCAACATTTGCCTCTAAGTAACTAAACATGGTAAATGCAAAGAACATGGGATTTGAGTCAGGAGTTCAAATCCCATTTTCCTGTGTAAAAGTTGGGTATATTCATTCCTCTTTTTAAATTTTAGTCTCAGTTATGTAATCTATAAAATGGGGATAATGAAGATCTTTTCTCCTCCCTCAAAGTTTAGTGTGATGAACAAATAAGATCAGGTAGCAGAAAAGACCTTGTGCACTGAGAAGTACCATAGAATGGTTTATTATTTTGTAGAAAACTGGCTTTACCAACTTAATGTACTTTATATTCAGCATTAATAATAACAATAACTAAAAAAATTACCAACATCTTTGAGCACTTATTATTTCACATGCTTTTCTAGGAGCTTTGCAAGTACAAACTCATTTTTCACAACAACAAATGTCTAAGTGTGTACTAGTGTTGTTCCTTTCATAGATGAAGATGCCCAGGTACAGAGAAGTTAAGTAACTCATCTAACATCACCCAATTACAGTACTAGGTGATGGTGCTGGGACCCATTGCCACACAGTCTGCTAGGCTCTCTGCCAGTTGATAGGAGAGCGTCTCTAAATGCTCCTTTCAACTACTCTAAGAGTAGGTGAAAAACGGATGGAAACTTTCTGACAGACTGATGGGGACTTTCTGTGCTTTGTAGTGGCAGAAAGTTTTCTTTTGTTTTTTAAATTGTTAACTCAGGTTTTGCCTTTAATTTTTGTAAGTTTTCCAATGTTTCTATTTTATTTTATTATTATTTTACTTTAAGTTTTAGGGTACATGTGCACAATGTGCAGGTTAGTTACATATGTATACATGTGCCATGCTGGTGTGCTGTGGTGTGCTACACCCATTAACTCGTCATTTAGCATTAGGTATATCTCCTAATGCTATCCCTCCCCCCTCCCCCCATCCCACAACAGTCCCTAGAGTGTGGTGTTCCCCTTCCTGTGTCCATGTGTTCTCAAAGTTTCTATTTTAATTCCTCTTTAAAATCATGCCTCCCCATGGCCACCAATGCACCTTAGAAGCCCTAGGAAGTAAATCACAGAATTATAAACGTCTAAGAAGAAAGTAGCTGAGTCTGAAACTGCCAAGGTCTATTTTCATTCTGCGTCAGCTCCAGCAAATGCCTTTAGAATTGACTCAAGCAAATTAACCTGAATCACAGAATCTCAACATTTCAGAGCTGGAAGGGACCAGTGTTCTTTCACAACTAGTCAATCAAGTGAAAAAGGTAATTTGCATCAAGAAAGAGCATAAAATTAGAAATGGAATTTTTAAAAAGCAGGTGAGATTCCCTAATATGAGTTTTGAGCTTGAGCATGGAGCCTTCAGGATGGTGAGGTGTTGGAAGATACAACTATGGGAATGGGGCAACTTTCCTTCTTTCCTCCTCTATCTGCTTTTTGATTTGGCTCTGTGGCCTTGGAGTAATCATTTATTTTCTCTGAGATAGACTGTTCAAATCTGTAAAGTGAAATGAATGTAATAGATTACCTTTAAAACTCTTTGTCTTTCTATTATTTCCAATCAGTTTGTGTGTGTGTGTGCATGTGTTTGGGGGATAGTTAGAAATGGAAACGGAAACGGAAGAAGTTTTAGTTAGTTGGGAAGAAATGCTTTTATAATCTCTTCAGCCTGAAGTAGACTCACAAAAAAAGATGCTTCCTTATGTACTACCCAGTTCAAAAACAAAGAGGGATGCAAGCTCACAGCTCATTCTTGAAATGATTCTATTCCTGAACTTCCCTGCCTACGTTTGTATGACATTTCATGTTTTTGCCACTTATAGGCATATGCACTTTAAAATGATATTCTGAGATTCTTCAGTGACTTCTAGTAGAAAAATGCAAATAAATGTAAATTTCTGTTATTATCAGCTTCATCAAAGCAAACAGGCAAAAGCAAGAACAATATTAGAGTTTGGTAAGAGTGTATATTTGAATGATTTCCCCAGAGGACTAGGGAAAATCTCATCTTGTTTGGTTTCCTATTGTAGAGGAGCATCAATTGTCTCTGGTGGAATTACCTGCATACACCACTTGTCAGTCCCACATTAACCCCCCCACTCTCACTTTTTTTCCCATAGACAAGCTACTCTTTTTATTTCTCAAATGTAATTTCAATAAATGGTCGACTTGAATCAAGAGATTCAGGCATAAACAAGTGAGAGCAGGCATGAATAACACAATCGAGGACTGGGAGAATAATAGTTTCAGAAGATAGCATTTATATCATAGAAAAAAATAAAGGAGAACTCAGATTGCTAGTTCTCCAATTAGAATCAAACGAAAATAAGGAATGTTGGCACCTTCTACGGGATTTCCAGGCTGTACTACATCAGCTACTTTTGAATATAGTTTGGTATATTTTCTGATGCTTTCATATATTTTCTGACAGATTTATCTTTATGTAAATCTAAATTTCTTTGAGGGTAGTGGCTTTGTATTTAATTCAGTATACTCAGAAGACCAGTACATTCCTGGGCAAAAGAAAAAAAAATTCTCTTAATAAACTAATGCTGATTAAGTGAGTGCTTATCTACAACACAATCAAAATTAGAAAGTCATTTGATAGCAGGCCAGTATATGTGACCAGTCTTGTTCTAAAGACATAATTATCTAGAAAAACACATCCTTTACTTTGCCGAAATGCAAAAAATCAATTAGATGAGAAAGCATGACTTCAAAAATGCATAAAAGACCACAAGATTCTTAAGTGCCTATTACTATAGAACAAAATGCCTAAAATAGAATAAAATCTTGGATTGAATTTCAAAATGCAATAGAATTTAGGAGCAATTGCATAACCAGATAGGAAGTTTTAGCATGAATTTTCTAATTCTTCTTGTCAACAACCTTTGGAAGTTTTGAAATAGTGTCATTCTAATGCTGATTTGCATTAGTACTGGATTAGACTCCTCAAACCATTATAAAAAGATTACTGGACAGAAATGAAGATTCTAGAATTCTGACTTCAGTCTTGTAATACACTAACTTCTAAGTTAAATCTCATAGGTTCCTAGCACCAAAAGGAAAAGATCTGGGGGCTGAGTTTATTCCCTAGGGCAGTAGTTCTTGAGCTTAGAGGGTTTGTTAAAACTAGTTTATGGGCTCCACTTTCAGAGTTCCTGATTCAGTAGGTCAGGTCGGGGGCAGAGGTGAGATTTTGAATTTGTAATAGGCTCCCAGGTGATGCTAATGCTGCTGACATGAGAATCTCACTTTGAGAACCAGCACCTTAGGGCAAAAGACCAAATGGGAACCTGCTAGCCTACAAATTCTTCCACTGACTACCTCTCTTATTCCGTTGAATTTACACATTTCTCATGGGCTTGCCCAGTTTGCACAGCTAGGTTCTCTCTCAGGACTAGTTCTCTGTAGTAGGCCCCAGTGATAACAACAACCACAAGCCTGGCTTCTTTCTTCCACTCCTGATGAAGCCTCCAGTCTCCGGAGCCACCTTATGTTGCCCTCAACCTTTGTGGAATCAGTGCTCAAAATAAACTGTCAGACCTCAGCCAACAAAGACTGAGTGCTAAGCAGACGCTTCACACCATTTATGGGGTGGTGGGGCTGGGGGGGCCTCCTGTGGAAGGCTCTTTGCTCTGACCTTCCTGCCTGGGGGGTGGATGGAGAGTAACAGGGCTTATTAGTTGTGTAACACATTCACTTTCAGTGCCATTTCACCAATTTGCTCTTATGGGCTTTTGAAAAGCACATTTTCTCAAGCTCTCCGGGAAGAGAACAAGAAGTTTATGGTGTCCAGCAAAGAAAAGGGTAAATCTTCGTAAAGGGGAAAATAAGAAAAGAAAAGAAAAGAAAGGAACAATGTTTCCTGCAAGAAGAGACCTAGCTTGCCTGTTAAATAATTTAATCTAATCATTGAACCCATAACATATGTCTACGAAGACAAGGGTTTGTCAATGAATGCCTTGTGGATGCTCCTCTTTGGAAATGAAATGGAATAATTAAAGATAGACCCGCAGGCCTGGCTCCTGGCATCTCTCTCATCCTGTTCTCCCAGTTCCCTCCCAGATATCTTCCCTTCTCTAACCACCACCTTGGGTGGTATTTGCTAGAATCTTCACTACATTGAAAAAACTAATAACCATGATTTATGGTGACTCCAGACTCTGTTTCTTTAATTTAGGGACTGCTGTAGCTCTGGAATTTATACGGCTACAAGCCCAAGCCTAGCTGTCCTGCTTTCTTCCTACTAGGGCATAAATAAAGCCTCTTCTTTAGCTGAGATGCCTACTTCCCCAGACCCCAAATGTGCTGCTATATACTTTTTGACTCAATGCTTTAGTTTATGCTCTTCATCCTGTCTGAAACACTTTTTTGAACCTTTGGTTTCTTTCTATCTTTCCCTCCCTCAAGTGTCATCGTTTTTGTAAAGTCATGCTTGACTGCCTCTATCCAGAGATCTAATGCTCTTTGCTAGATACTGAAGATGTGATGCCAGCAATATTTATTTGTCTGCAGTGTTCTTGAGAGGATTAGACTTGTTTCCTCCTTTTTTAAAGAGTCCTAAAGTGCAGTACGTTATCCCATACATCTTTTATGGTTTTACAAAGTGTCGTAGAGGCTGGGCGCAGTGGCTCATGCCTATAAACCCAGCACTTTGGGAGGCTGAGGTAGGTGGATCACCTGTGGTCGAGAGTTCAAGACCAGCCTGACCAACATGGAGAAACCCCCTACTAAAAATACAAAAAATTAGCCAGGCGTGGTGGCACGAACCTGTAATCCCAGCTACTCGGGAGGTTCAGGCAGGAGAACCTCTTGAACCTGGGAGGTGGAGGTAGCGTTGAGCCGAGATCACGCCACTGTACTCCAGCCTGGGTAACAAGAGTGAAACTCTGTCTCAAAAAAAAAAAGTTGCATAGAGTGTTTTTCTTTTAGTAGGTGCTTGATATACAATTGCACTTAGTTGATGTCTTGGAATCCATATTCCTATAATATGTCTGCCAAGGTATATGACACATATAAATGTTACAATAATAGCTACTCAACCTGATGCTATATGTTAATATTTATTATCTCCTTAATACTTATTAGGCACCGGTTATCATCCTACTCTACTCACTTACCCTCTTATCTAAAACTTAAAAGAAAGAGGTCTAAAGAAGTTAGGTAAACAGCATAAAGTAACAGACCTACTAATTGGTGGAAGTGGGGTTACAACCTGGCGCATCTAACTTCAAAGACTGTTCCTTCCTACCAACTCCACTCCAGTCCTAAATTATTGGAGAAAGAGAGACATTAGAAAATATATAAGACTTGCCTAAAGTCACATTGCAAGCTACTTATTGAAGAGATAAATTTAAAATGAATTAATCGTTATTCTTTTATATGTTACATATAGATGATAAAAACTAGAAAATCACTCTCTCTAGCATTAGTGTTGGTTAATTCCAAAACAAAATGAGAGCCCAACATTTATTTTGGCATTTGTAGTTTTTTTCACCCGGAAACAAAGTCTATCATATAAGACATACAAAGTGACGATAGTTTCAAACTTTTCGGTGGCTGATATAAATCTATTTTAAATGAGCAAGGATTTTTATAATGCCCAATGCTTTCCAGGTCTCCATGGGGAAAATTGCCTGAAACATCCCGCCTGATGCTCTCATGGGAGCCATGGCTTTATGTTTATGTATAAGAAATTCTTACAACTGCTTCAACTAATAACATTTTAATTTAATGCATTTCATATTTCCATATTTATTGTGCTCCAATCATGTTTTATGAGGAACGTGAATGTGGCAACCCGATGTAACTGATATTTAGTATGTATGTACAGTGTACTTTCCTCAAGAGGTTCCCCTGCTGGCACAAATGTAAAATAAATACAAATAAATCCAACTCTTTGATAGGCCCAACCTAGCTGATCAAGTCATCCCCTTCCCTCCACTTCAGGATTTCTCTGCAGAAACAGACTAATTAGAACCAAATCCACTTGGAAAATGGAGTTTCCTTTTTCAAGCTTCCTAATCTGGCTTCTCAAAGCCATATTATCCTCCAAACAGAACCTGAAAGAAGTTCCATTTCTGTTTCTCTCCAGCCAATGAAGAAACCTTGGAAAAGGAAATGAGAAGGACAACATTGTTGTATCAGCCAATCTGTTCACCTTACAATTGATATTAAGCAGAATCTGATATGCAAAGAGGAAGCTCAGCATCTTGTACTGCATCCAGGTAGGGACCATTAGAGAGACTGGAAGGAAAAGATGCTCAGGTTCCAGAGACTTTCAATGACTGAAGAATGCACTAAGGTATCCCCCACTAAGGTAAATTGTCTGACCGGATTTCATTTTGCCATTAACGAAGACAATGGTGAGAAATGAATACCTCATGCCAATTAAACTGTAGTATGATGTTTTGTAGTCATTGCACATGTAATAACTTTATATACAATCTACATTGTGATTTTTTTCTCCTTCAGAATTAAAATTCGTGTTTTTCATTTTCAGAATACAGATACTTTTAAAAGAAAAAAAATCCACAAAATTATCTCTTCTTTCCCTTCATTGAAAATTCTTTCTTGTTATGATCCAAGGAGAAAGGGATAAGCAACTTTTTCAAGTTAAAATATATTTAAAATAATTTTTTAGACATTGAAAGCAAAACATTTAGAAGTTAAAACTGTTAACTTTAGACTAAAGTAAATGCAATTTGGAAGCAAGTGTAATGACCCCAATTAGCTATAACTGATATCGATCTTAAAGATATCAGTATCAGTATCTTAAAGGTATCTGTCTTAAAGAGTAAACACTTCAAAAACAATATTTTTAGTTTATCAGAATCTTCCATATTTGAGACAGAATTAGATGATGCATGTGTAGCACGAATAAGAAGGAAAAGGATGACCATCTTCCAGTGGTTCCTATGATGAGACAAGAATAAATTTCAGTATCTAATTCCTTTAGGAGCCTCTTGGAGATTAGTTCATAATATAATCTTGACAGGGGCATTTTAGAAGAGAATAGCTGTTCTTCTGAAGTAGTCTGGAATGACCTAAGGAGAGTGCTAACCAAGGGTTCAATGACCTCCAAGATTTCTGCCGGTCCTGGGACTCTATTAATTTTCTTCCTTATCAGTATGCTCTTATCAATCTATATTAACTCATCAGATCTTTTGGTGGCATATTCTACATATCAAACAGAAGGAAGGAAAAAGAAAACAGAAACTAATGTAAATTGTCTGCTGTGTGCCAGGAACTCTGCTATTATATCTGTTTTATTTCCTCCAAATCTGTAAGCATCATCTTGCCATCAATATTTCATAGTTGAGGAACCTAAAGCTCTGAGAAGTTAAAAAACAAAGTTTGTAAGTGGCAGTGGTCGGACTGAAACCAAGAATGTCAGGCCCCATGCATTCTCTGCCTCAGAATACAATACTCAGAATGATAGTAGTTCAAGGGAGGTAAAAATTAAAGAAGGCAGGAGGAATGCCCCAGGATTTCATGGAGGGAGCAGAACTTCAGTTGAACTTGAGGAAAAAAATGTTATCCTGACAAACGAGAGGTTGCAGGGGGCAATCTAATAAGGGAAAGGATGTTTGCAAATACGTGCATGTGGAATGGTCTGGGGAAGCGAATAACCTAGTTTGCTTGGAGCAGAAACTCCACAGGGAAAATAAAATCAGAGAGAATTGAGACCAGAATGTGCTCATGTCATTCATTTTTGTGGGGTTCAGAATTACATCCTTCAAAGTCACTCATGTTTTTTTCTCAAGGTTGGTATCTGTGGAGGAAGTAAAATCTGTGCCCAGCCTGCTAGGCCAACATTGAATAAGGTCAGGAAGAAGGGTGTCCTGCAGTGGTGATATTCAGCTAAAACCTAAAGAAAACAAAGAATGCAGTGTATGCAAATGGGTTAACAAGGAAGGAAAGAAGCTGAACTAAGATTAAAGATAACAGGTGCAGAAACCAAGTGAGCTGGGGTGGGTGGGTGGACAGCACAAGGTAACAGTGGAGAGAAGGGCAGGAGCTGGCTCATATTCAGTCTTGTAGGCTGTGATAAGTAGTTTGATTTTGTATGGATTTACAGGGAACCAACTAAAGGTTTATAACCTGGGGGAAAAATGGTCCACTCTGGATGTGTGGTGAGGGAAGGTGTGAAGTTCACTTTGGTCAACTGGATTAATCCAGTCCTGGGATTAGGTGTCCTCAATACAGATGGTGAAGTAGGTATGGAAAGAAATGTATAGGGTTTCAGGTATATCTTGAAGGCAGATTTGTCAGTGCTTGCTGATGAATTACATATTGTCAGTAAGGTAGACGAAGACATCAAGGAAGGGCTTCTGGCTTGAGTGATTCAAGTGTCTTTTTTTTTTTTTATTTTTGATAAAGATGGGGTCTTGCTTTGTTGCCCAGGTTGCTCTCAAACTCCGAACCTCAAGCAATCCTCCCACCTCAGGCTCCCAAAGTGCTGGAATTGCAGGTGTGAGCCACTGTGCATAGCCTAGGAGTTTGTTTTTTAATATAATATGTTGGGAAGTCTGTGAGTCATTACTAGTCATTAAGATATCCGGTAGATAAATACTTCTCGGACTAAAGCCCCAAGTTTTCATAGATGATCTTGCTCTTAGAACACTAATAGGGCCACAGCATGAGTAGGATTGCCAGATAACATGCAGGATGTCCAGTTACATTTGAATTTAAGCAATGAATACTTTTTTGTATATAGGTATATCCCAATATTGTTTGAGATATAGTTTCACTAAAAAAATTACTAATTTAACTGAGTACTTCATGATACAAATCTTACTGGATGGAATACAAATTTAACTAGATATCTTATATTTTTATTTGTTAAATCTGGTAATGCTACTTATAAGCTTCACTACTTTATCATCTTCTATTCCCCTGTCTAACTCTGATTCCAAGTCAGTCTTCTTATCTTTCCTTCTTTTCAGAAGAATAGAAGGCTTCTGTTCTCCTTGGCAAACCTGAGTCTATTAACTTTGCCACCTGCTCCAGGACCTTGTCACAGTTTTTGTTTTCCCTTTGAGATTGTCAGAGGCATTTTACAATGACCTATGTGTGTGTGTTTGTGTGTGTGTGTGTCTTTTGGCCCCTTTTTCCCTATATTGGTTGATATATATTTTAGATACTTCCTACTTTTGTCTTACTTTCATAGTCAAAATAATTTTATAATGCCTTATTCTCTACAACATATGAATATATATGTTTAAAGGTCCAAATGGGAGAATGATCCAATGTATCATTTCAGAAACAAAAGGCAACTGTCATATTGGGTAAAATTATTTACCATACATATAATATAAAAAGGATTAAGTTACAAAATTCGTACAATAATTCTACAAGCCAATAAGACAAAAAGCAAAACAAAAACACAGAGAAATCTAATATCAAATGGGGCAATTCGCAAAACTGCAAACCCAAGTGGACAATAAACATGAAACATGAGTAATTTTATAATAAAAGAAAAGGAAATTATACCAATATAAGATTTCACTCATCATTTGGCAAATATTAATTAGTTTAATATCAAATGTTGGCAAAACTGTAAGAAAATATTACCTCATACTACACTGATAAATGTGTACAACCATTTGGAAATCAATATGTCATAAGCTCATACATTTGAAATGAGCAAACTCTTTATTCTAACAATCACTTTCAGGTATCTGTGTATCCAGGAGAAATAAATCACGCATGTGCACAAGGTAGCATGCATAAAGATGCTCACAGCAGCCTAAAATTCAGAAGCAACTTAATATTTATCAACAGGAAAATTATAAGATAAACAACAGAATATTGGAATAAAGAGCAGTTAAGTAAAATGAGGTAGGTTTATATCCTGATATGGATAGACATCCCAGTAGAAGCTGTTTCACTCCAAGTGTTCAGTAAAAAGAAGAAACATGCAGATTAATATGTAAAGATTATATCCTTTATATAAAATAAGCCAAATCCAAACAAACAGAACAAAATAAACATCTGAAATAAAATCGTGTGTTTTTGTAGATCTATATTGGATAAATGCAATTAAAAATAAAAGGTTTAAGACGGATGAGAAAAAGAAACTGAAGATAAAGGGATTAATCTAAGGTCCGTAAA
The DNA here is from genome assembly GCF_028858775.2 of Pan troglodytes. Taxonomy (NCBI): domain Eukaryota; kingdom Metazoa; phylum Chordata; class Mammalia; order Primates; family Hominidae; genus Pan; species Pan troglodytes. Next base: position 117,765,022 of record NC_072406.2, read on the forward strand.
ACAGCAACTTTTTCACTTGTTTCCCCCATCTGTAATGCAGACAAAAATCAGGCAGCAGGCATTTACCTCCAGCAAAAACAGTTGACACTTTCTCAGTGAAAGTGAACAAATTGCCAGGTCCCTGGTGAAACCTTCACTCTTGAATTTGAGTGAACCTGAAGCCTGACAGATGGCTTCCTAGTTCTCTTACTGATCCACCTAAAGCAAAGTCTCATATTTGCTTACTTCACACAGAACTCCAGGTGAGAATTCCAAATGGAAATTAGTTTTAACACAAAAGTAGTGGACTTTTATTAATGATAGTTTTTTTAATAGTTGGTATTACCAGACATATGCGTAAAGCAGCAGAATGAGATAGAATGGCCAAAATTAAGAAATTGAAAATTGGCACCAGAGGAAATAGAGATAACTTAGACATCATAAAAGAAATTAGGGGAGGGTATATTAATGAATAAACTCAGAAATATTTAAAAAATTACATCTATAAAACAAAAACAAAATGTTATGAAAAAGAAATAATCAAAAAACAATAACATATTTTCAGAATATGCAATAAAAATAATCAAAAAACAAGAACATATTTGCAGAAAATGCAATAAAAAGTAATCAAAAGACAAGAACATATTTGCAGAAAATCAAAAAACAAGAACATATTTGCAGAAATTTTAATTATAATTAAATTTAAAATTATGTCTAAAATTAAAAAAATGAAAACTGTGGAGCAGGCCTACGGAGAAAACAGTCCAGATTGGAAAGTAGTGATAGAATGCTCTGGTAAAGTAGCTTCCATTAATGGGTATGAGGTTGAGTAAATCTTTTTTGTTTTTGAGACAAAGTTTCGCTCTTGTTGCCCAGGCTGGAGTGCAATGGTGCAATCTCAGCTCACTGCAACCTCCACCTCCTGGGTTCAAGCAATTCTCCTGCCTAAGCCTTTTGAGTAGCTGGGATTACAGGCACCTGCCACCATGCCTGGCTAATTTTGTGTGTTTTTAGTAGAGACAGGGTTTCACCATATTGGTCAGGCTGGTCTCTAACTTGCGACCTCAGGTGATCCACCTGCCTCAACCTCCCAAAGTGCTGAGATTACAGGCGTGAGCCACTGTGCTCAGCCAGATTGAGTAAACTTATTTGATGAAGAATGTGGTGGGCATACTGAAATAATATTAATATTAATATTATTAAATAATAATAATATAATAATAATTATTATATTAAAATAACAATAAAAGGTTTTCTAGAAAATGCTAAATTCATAGAATGGGTACTGCAAGATTATGAACTCAGGTTTCAAGGTCCTGAAGTTTTGCTGCAGTGTGATGATAAGGGAAGTCTTTCTTTGATGTCATTCTTAGAAAACCCAATCTCTGGGTTCTAGGTTGTGAAGGCTTTGATTGCCCTTGGTCAGTGGATCATAAAAAGCTTTCATTATCTGGTGAAAATACACTGTGACATAATTCATTAGAGCCTTGCAGAATACAGTCATGTCAGAGTTTAGTAGCAGAAGATACATAAGGTTCTATTAACATATGCATAGGCCTTCCAGTGACTATTTTATAAGGGGCCATCTTATGTTTCCACTCTAAATGGATCTGATTGTCATCAATATGCAACACCTTTGACCAAGGCAATCCAGACAATTCAGTTAGCTTTTCCTAATGCTATTGTATCTGTAATATCTTATTCAACAATTTTACAACTTGTCCAGTGAAACAAGTACCTCTATCATTGGAGATTTATCCAGGAATGTCCTATGAGGAAAACACATTTCTGTATAACCTTTTAGCTACTGTTATAACAACAGCCCTCTTGCTTGAGAAAGCTTCTATACAACCATAAAACATGCACTGGAAATGACAATTGAGTGAAACTCCTCTGTAAGTGTTCAAATGGCCTATCAGGTAGCAAAAATGTACCTGAAGTTTTGATTGAGACTTCCCAGGAATATGGGTTTGATAAACCAAACATTGGTCATAAACCATGTTAGCAATTTAGAACAGTCACCACACACACACACACACACACGTCGATATATGTGTTATATATATATATATATATATATATATCCGTCTCTCCTTTTCCCTGTTATTTTTTGGAGTTTACTCAAAAGGTGAGTAAAATTATTTGTACTGTTTCTTATTATATTACATAAAATTATTATTTAAAAGAGGAAACCAAATTTTACCTTTGTATTAGTGTATTATCAGTACTAAAATAAATTTTAATTATGAGTATATCCAATATCAGTCAGCTTTTGACTACACAAGATTTTCATAAAGCTTTTAGAATCTTTTACAAATTTTTTTCCTTCTTTTCACAACTTTCTGTATTTAGTTTTATCTATATCTTTCTTCCTTCAACTTGAAACAATCTTTAACTTTTAAACAACACAGTTATTTTTTTCTCAGTAAACACAAATTTTCATGCCTTTATGATTCATCTCATCAAAAACATATTTTGTTTTTCTTTATACAGTCTATATATACTGTTTCTTTTATATCTAGTCATTTTAATTACATAACCACAATTTTAACTCTTATTAAGCCCACTTTCTAATGAAAACCTAGTTAATAAATAATTTTCAAACTATTTTGTATCAATATTTGTAGATAAAAACCATTTCATAATTTTTGTAGAAAGATGTTTTCTCAACTTTTAAACAAATCTAAATATATTTAGCTTTTCTATGCCATATGAAAATAAGATGCCAAATTATATAAACTTAAACTTATATTTAATAATTAATATTTCAGTGTTTTAACTTACTTAGAGATGACTCAGCCATTCTATGATTATCTCTTATTTTAATATAACATGACTTTAAGATATTATATTACTGAAAAGAATTTTGATCCTATGACACAGGTACCCTCTCTAATGTCTTCCCCTGTTGTCCTGGGTCCCAAATACTCATGTGGTACCCACGGATGGCTATGAAGGATATGATACATTTGGGTCCTGAATTGACATACCAGGTGTAGAGTTCAGGACAGAGAACAGAGCTATGAAGATAATGCCTGGAGGATCTAATTGCTGTCAGCCTGGCTAGGAAGCAAAGGTGAGACAAGGAGGATGGAATCATATTGTGCTTTCTTCTGCCTTGCAGCTGGTGGTCCAAGTGCTGAGGACATAAACCCAGTCCTCACCATGGCCATTTATTCAGACCCTAGAATCCAGAGGCCCCAAAACCAAAAACATAACCTCACAGACAAATCAAGGAAGTATCAAAAATATTACTGAGAAGCAGTTTTATTACCTTAAAACATGTATGAGAGACAGCATAATACTCTCTCACCCATAGACCCAGGCAAAAATGTCTGAATTATATGTAACTGGCAATTTCAAAGACATTCCTATTTTATTTTGAGAACAAGTTTAAAACTGGCTTTACTTACCAAATATTATCACATACACATAATCGTATAAAGCTATAAACATACAGACAGAAGCAGATCTTATTGATTTCATAGGCAATTCTCATTTACTGACATTCAAATAGATTTTCTTCTCTCCATTTAAAGTATCACCCTTCTAATTTACTGTTTCATTGCCCTAAGCAATTGTTAGCTGGGCAACTCTAAATTCACATTTCTAAAGGGATGAGTCTTTGGTGAAACAAGATAGAAAATTTATATCTCAAAAGCACACAGCGACATTTCAGGCCAAATACTGTACAATGATTTGCTCAAACAAAGGAAAAAAGTTGTAGGTAAAAGTGCAATTAAGACAAGATGGACAGGAAGAGCACCTTAAGCAAAGGTAAGTCTTATGACATAAATTTAAACTAATTGTAAAAGTTTCTAGTGATTCAGTTCTCCCTCTCTTTGTGGTGTACAAAGGCAGACACTCTTAAAACGGTGATTAAAAAATTTTATTTTTTATAAATGGTTTTCAAAGTAGCCAGCTAAATTCCATGAATATGTATTTGGAAGACTGATTTCATTAAATAGGTGGTCTTTTTTAACTTAGCTACTATTTCTTAGCTAAAATACTAAGTTCAGGGTAGATCCCATTAAGGAATAGGATGAAAAAGCATTCTCTATGCCAGGATTCAGCATGGATAGCTTTGAAAAAGAAGCAAGTCTACATTAGCTGAGGGCCTACCTTTTACACATACTTTATCCAGCATAGCTTTCTTTTAACCTTTAAGGAGGGTAGTAACCAAGTCAAAAAGTTAGCACATTTAATTATTCTTGTCACTTGGCTGCTTAAGCTTTTTATTTGCCATATATATATATATATATAAAAATATATAAATATATATAAATATATAAATATATATATATAAATATATATATAAATATATATATATATATATATATATAACACATATATATATAACAAAGAAATTGGCTGGGTGTAATGGCTCATGCTATAATCCCAGCCATTTGGGAGGCCAAGTCAGGGGGATCACTTCAGGCCAGGAGTTCAAGACCATCCTGGGTAACATAGCAAGACCCAATCCCCAGAAAAAACATTTTTTTAAAATAATGTCTTTTTTAAAAAATCAATAAAAATATTGAAATCTTTATAGAAGTTTCTGCACATTAATAGGAATTCCTTGGTTAGCCTAATTTGGGAGCCCTCATTTTTAAATGCACTTTTTAAAATTCAATGTTGTTCATTTGGAACATTCTACTGAAATTTTAAATTATCTTTATTAATATTTTGCCATTTCTGTTACAGTTTGTTGCTTCAGGGCCTAATACTTGTACATGTAAAGACAGGCATAGCTGGAAGGTGGGGTACTCACTTCTTCAGAAATTAAGTGCCCTTTTTTTTTTTTGAGACAGAGTCTCGCACTGTCACCCAGGCTGGAGTCCAATGACACAATCTCAGCTCACTGCAACCTCCACCTCCCAAGTTCTAATGATTCTCCTGCCTCAGCCTCTTGAGTAGCTGGGATTACAGGCATGCACCACCACGCCTAGCTAATTTTTTTTTTTTTTTTTGAGACGGAGTCTCACTTTGTCGCCTAGGCTAGAGTGTAGTGGCGCGATCTCGACTCACTGCAAGCTCCACCTCCTGGGTTCACACCATTCTCCTGCCTCAGCCTCCTGAGTAGCTGGGACTACAGGCGCCCGCCACCATGCCCGGCTAATTTTTTTGTATTTTTAGTAGAGACAGGGTTTCACCGCGTTAGCCAGGATGGTCTCGATCTCCTGACCTGCTGATCCGCCCACCTTGGCCTCCCAACGTGCTGGGATTACAGGAGTGAGCCACCACGCCCGGCCTAATTTTTTGTATTTTTAGTAGACACAGGGTTTCACTACATTGGCCAGGCTGGTCTCGAACTCCTGACCTCGTGATCCACCCGCCTCGGCCTCCCAAAGTGCTGGGATGGGATTACAGGCGTGAGCCACTGCCCCTGGCCAAGGTTTCCATTTTTATGCAAGATCTTGGCTTTGACTCTGAGCTCCCCTTGATCAATTTAGCCAATGATTTTTCCCTACCTAAACATGCAAGAAGAAACAAAGGGGATAGAACACAAAAATCCTTGTGAATTTCCTGAAGCCAAAATTTACATCCTCTGTATGATTATCCATTTTACTGCCAGTTTCTGAGTCAGTCATACATCTAAAGCCTCCGGCTGGATCTAATCCAATTAATTATTGGATTTAATCTGATCCTCGACCCAGTCTAGTTTCTGTTGTGACTTCTGAACACAGTTCACATAAAAAATTTGCTAAAACAAACTCAGATAGCACAAAACACAAATCTGTGAAGCTTCAGAATCTGAGAAGGAACTTACCCATGAGCCTCAGTTGCTGTGAGAGAGCAATGGATGCAATGGACCCTGGTGGAGGGGGTTACCTCTCTGGGTCACTTGATGCTCCTAGGGGTTACTGGAAGTTCTACTTCATGTTCCAATTCTGACACCATCTGTTAAAAGAAAAACGTTGGACAAATTCAATAACAGAGTTTAATTGAGCAATTTAACAGAGTTTAATTCATGAATCAAACAGCCCCCTGAGCCAGAATAGACTCAGAGAGACCCCAGCACTGCCACATGGTTGGAGAGGATTTATGGACAGAAAAAGAAAGCCATGTACAGAAAGCAAAAGTTAGGTGCAGAAATAGCTGATTGCTTACAGCTTGGCATTTGCCTTATTTGAACTTGGTTTGAGCAGTTTGCTGCCTTTGATTGGCAGAAACTTGGTGATTGGTACAAGAGTATGTTACACTGTGTTTACCCATCCAGTTAGGTTACAATTCACTGTGTGCAGAGAAAACTTCAGGCCAAACTTAAAATATGTAAGGAGGCAGCTTTAGGTTAAATTTAATTTAATAATTTAAAAACTGATGGTCAAACCTGAGGTTACCCAAATTTTCTTCTGTTTTACTAAAAGTTTTCTAATTTTGTATTTTACGTTTTGGTCCATGATACAACTTATGCTGTTTTCTGTAAGAGATGTGGGTAAAGCTTGTAGGTTGTTTTGTTTTGTTTTGTTTTATAATGTAGATATCCAGTTGTCCAAAAACTATTTGTTAAAAAGACTATATTTTCTTCATTGAATTGTCTTTGCTCCTTGTCAAAGATCAGTTGACCATGTTTGTGTGGGTCAATGTCTGGGCTCTCTATTCTGATCCATTGATCTATGTAACTAATCTCACAAGTACCACACTGTGTTTGTTACTGGAAAGGGGTCCCAATCCAGACCCCAAGGGAGAGTTCTTGGATCTCAAGCAAGAAAGAATTCAGGGCAAGTCCATAGAGTAAAATGATAGTAAGTTTATTAGGAAAGTAAAGAAATACAGAATGGCTACTCCATAGACAGAGCAGCCCCAAGGGCTGCTGGTTTCCCATTTTTGTGGTTATTTTTTATGATATGCTAAACAAGGGGTGGATTATTCATGCTTCTCCTTTTTAGACCATCTAGGGTAACTTCCTGATGTTGCCATGGCATTTGTAAACTGTCACAGTGCTGGTAGGAGTGTAACATTGAGGATGACCAGAGGTCACTCTCATCACCATCTTGGTTTTGGATTTTGGCCGACTTCTTTACTGCAAACTATTTTATCAGCAAGGTCTTTATGACGTGTATCTTGTGCCAACCTCCTATTTCATCCTGTGAGTTAGAATGCATTAACCATTTGGGAATGCAGTCCAGTAGGTTTTAGCCTCATTTTACTCAGCCGCTATTCAAGACGGAGTTGCTCTGGTTCAAATGCCTCTTACATCTTGGTTACTATTGCCTTAAAATAAATCTTGACATCTGGTAGTATGAGTCTAATTATGTTTTTCTTCACTATTACGTTGACTATTACAGGTCTTTTACCTTTCCAGATAAACATAGCAATCAGTTTATTGATACCTACAAAACAGCTAGCTACCATTTTGGTTGGGATTGTGTAAAATCTATAGACCGAGTTGGGAAGAACTGACGTATTAACACTATTGGATCTTCCAATGTATAAAAACAGTATGTCTCTTCACTTATTTAGGTCTTTTGTTTATTTCATTAGAGTTTTATAGTTATTCACATATAGATTCTAAACTTACAAAAAATTATACCTAGATATTTTACTCTATTTTCAGTTTGATTGTAGAGTAAACCAAAAATTGTCTACCCCAAAATATATTTCTCCGACATATTTTGAGATGGCTATTCAGAGAGCCTGCAGACAGGAATAGCCCTGCAAAGTTGCCTTTTGTGGAGGAGATTTGCATCTGTAGAGAAAAATCTGCATTAGTGAAATAAACAGCCAGGCTTTCTCTGAGCCCCTCCCCCATTGTCTGCATCTAAGAAAGATTAACTCAACCACAGGCTGTAATCTATTCTTTCTGAGAGCTGCTACCTGTGCAGCAGGTACATAACAAGACCACCTTTGCAAGCCATCCCTTTCCTCTTCTCTCCCTCTGTTAACATGTCTTGCCATGTTCCAAGCTCCCATTCTTTCTGTAACCTCAAGATGGTACAAAAGCATCAACTATCTGGCTCGTCCTTTGAGTTTTTATATTTTGTACGGCTCCAGTGCTTATAGGTGCATGTAAATACATTTTGTATGTCTTTTTTTTCCCATTAATTTGCCTTTGGCCAGTTGATTTTCAGTGAACCTTCAGAGGGCAAAGGGATAGTTTCCCCTTGACCCCTACAACTATAATTCTGTTGCTTTTTCCAAAATTTCAAAATCCAATTATACATTGCTGATAAAAAGGAGACAACTGACTTGAATATTAACCTTACATTCTTCAACTTTTCAATACTAGCCTATTAGTTGTGGGAGTTTTTTGTTGTTGTTGATTCATTGGGATATTATATACAAACAACCATGTCATCTGTGAACAAAGACAGTTTTGTTTCTTCCTTCACAAACTATATATATTTCCTTTTCTTCTCTTATTCCACAGGGTAGAGGTCCATTATGATCATGAACAGAAGTCCTAAGAAAGAATTTACATGCCATATTCCTGATCTTAGGAGAAAAGGATTTAGTTTTATACCACTGAATATAATGTAAGCTGTAAAATTGGAAGATGGTTCTTTCTTTTTTCTCTTTCTTTCTTTTTTTTCTCTTTCTTTCTTCCTACTTTTATTTTCGATTCAGGAGTACAGGTACAGGTTTGTTATGCATGTAAATTGTATGTCACAGGGCTTTGATGTGCAGATGATTTTATCATCGATTTAATCAGCATAGGCAGTTTTTCTATCCTCACCCTCCTCCTACCCTCCAACCTCAGGTAGGCCCTATTGTCTGTTGTTCCCTTTTTGTTTCCATGTGTACTCAATATTTAGTTCCTACTTATAAGTGAGAACACGAGGTATTTGGTTTTCTGTTCCTGTTAGTTTGCTTAGGATAATGGCCTCCAGCTCCACTCATGTTGCTGCAAAGGACATAATCTTATTCATTTTTATGACTGCATAGTTTTCCACTGTGTATATGTACCACATTTTCTTTATCCATTCTACTTTTGATGGATATTAAGGTTGATTCCATGTCTTTGCTATTGTAAATAGTGCTGCAATGAACATGATTCCATGAGTCTTTATGGTATAACAATTTATATTCCTTTGGGTATATATCCAGTAATGGGATTGCTAGGTCAAATGGTAATTCAGTTTTAAGTTCTTTGAGAAATCACCAAACAATGACTGAACTAATTTACATTCCCATATAACTAATTTACACTACACAGCAGTGTATAAGCTTTCCTTTTCCCCACAACCTTGCCATGATTTGTTATTTTTTGACTTTTTAAAAATAGCCACTCTGACTGGTGTGATGGTATCTCATAGTGGTGTTGATTTGCATTGCTCTAATGATTAGTGAAGATGAGCATTTTTTCATATGCTTATTGGCCACATATATATCTTCTTTTGAAAAGTGTCTGTTCATGTCCTTTGCCCACTTTGTAATTGGGTTGTTTGGTTTTTGTTGCAGGAAGTCAAGGACCCCAAACGGAGGGACCGGTTGAAGCCATGGCAGAAGAACATGGATTGTGACGATTTCATGGACATTTATTAGTTCCCCAAATTAATACTTCTATAATTTCTTATGCCTGTCTTTACTGCAATCTCTAAACATAAATTGTGAAGATTTCATGGACACTTATCACTTCCCCAATCAATACCCTTGTGATTTCCTATGCCTGTCTTTACTTTAATCTCTTAATCCTGTTAGCTGAGGAGGATGTATGTCACCTCAGGACTCATGTGATAATTGTCTTAACTGCACAAATTGTAGAGCATGTGTGTTAAAACAATATGAAATCTGGGCACCTTGAAAAAAGAACAGGATAATAGCAATTATTCAGGGAATAAGGGAGATAACCTTAAACTTTGACTGCTGGTGAGCTGGGCGGAACAGAGCCATATTTCTTTTCTTTCAAAAGCAAATGGGAGAAATATTGCTGAATTCTTTTTCTCAGCAAGGAACATCCCTGGGGAAGAGAATACGTGCCTGGGGGAGGGTCTCTGAAATGGCCCCCTTGGGTGTGGCCGTCTTCTATGGTCGAGACTGTAGGGATGAAATAAACCCCATTCTCCCATAGTGCTCCCAGGCTTATTAGGAAGAGGAAATTCCCACCTAATAAATTTTGGTCAGACTGGTTGCTCTCAAAACCCTGTCTCCTGATAAGATGTTATCAATGACAATGGTGCCTGAAACCTCATTAGAAATTCTAATTTCGCCCCAGTCCTGTGGTCCTGTGATCTCGCCCTGCTTCCATTTGCCTTGTGATATTCTATTACCTTGTGAAGTACGTGATCTCTGTGACCCACACCTATTTGCACACTCCCTCCCCTTCTGAAAGTCTCTAATAAAAACTTGCTGGTTTTGTGGCTTGTGGGGCATCACGGAATAAAACCTACTGACACGTGATGTCTCCCCCGGATGCCCAGCTTTAAAATTTCTCTCTTTTGTACTCTGTCCCTTTATTTCTCAAAGCGGCCGACGCTTAGGGAAAATAGAAAAGAACCTACGTGACTATCGGGGCAGGTTCCCTGATAGGTTTTGGTTGTTAATTTGTTAAGTTCCTTATAAATTCTGGATATTAGACCTTTGTTGGATGCATAGTTTGCAAATGTTTTCTCCCATTCTGTAGGCTGTCTGTTTACTCTGTTGATAGTTTCTTTTGCTGTGCAGAACCTCTTTGGTTTAATTAGGTCCCATTTGTCAATTTTTGGTATTGTTGCAAATTCTTTTGGTGTCTTCTTCATGAAATCTTTGCCAGGGCCTATGTCCAGAATGGTATTCCCTAGGTTATCTTCCAGGGTTTTTATAGTTTTAGGTTTTGCATTTAAGTCTACAATCTCTCTTGAGTTGATTTTTGTACATGGTCTAAGAAAGGAGTCCAATTTTAGTCTTCTGCCAATGGCTAGTCTGTTAACACAGCAGCATTTATTTAATAGGGAATCCTTTCCCCATCGCTTGTTTTTGTCAGGTTTGTCAAAGACCAGGTGGTTGTAAGTGTGCAGCATTATTTATGGGCTCTCTTGCCTGTTCCATTTGTCTATATATCTGTTTTTGTACCAGTACCATGCTGTTTGGGTTACTGTAGCCTTGTGATACAGTTTCAAGTCAGGTAACATGATGCCTCCAGCTTTGCTCTTTTTGCTTAGGACTGTCTTGGCTATTCTTTTGTTGTTCTATATGAATTTTAAAATGGTTTTTTCTAGTTCTGTAAAGAATCAGAAAGATGGCAGATAGAAGGCTCGACCAATTGTCCCTCTATAAGGACACCAATTTAACAACTACCTACACACAAAAAAAGCACCAGCATAAGAGCCAAGAATCAGGACAGCACTCATAGTACCTGGTTTTAAGTTCATATTACTGAAAGAGGCACTGAAGAAATAGAGAAAACAGTTTTGAATCACCAGCATCTCCTCTCCTGCATCCCCCAGCAGTGGTGGTGTGGTGTGGAGAGTATTTCTTTGCAGTAGTGAGAAGAGCAGAAAGCAAAACAAGACCAAACTCAGCTGACACCCAAGGAGGGAGCCTTTAAACCAGCCCTAGTCAGAGCAGAATCACAGATCCCAGTGGTCAGAACTTGAGCTCCCACAAGCATTGGCACCACAGGCTACAGTGTTCTGGGGTAACAAATAAACCTGAAAGACAGTCTAGGCCACAAGAATTGTAACTCCTAGGTGACTCCTAATGCTGAACTGGTCCCACAGATAATAGACTAGGGAAGGCATGACCTACGGAGACACCAGCTGAAACAGCCAAGGGAGTGCTGGAATCACCCCTTGTCTAATTCCAGGTTGCACAGTCTGTAGCTCCAAAAGAGACCCCTTCTTTCTGCTTGAGGAGAGGAGATGAAAGAGTAGAGAAAACGTTTTCTTGCATTTTGGATACCAGCTCAGCCATGGCAGGCTAGATCCCCGGTCAGAGTCATGAGGTCCCCCTTTCCAGGCCCTTGCTTCCAAACAACATTACTAGACACACTGGGCCAGAAGGAAACTCATTTCCCTGTAGGGAAGGACTCAGTCCTGGCAGAATTCAACACCTGCTAACTAAAGAGGCCTTGGGCCTTAAATAAACAGCAGTGATGTCCAGGTATATTAAGGAACTTAGGTGAGACATTGAGATTTGCTGGTTTCTGGTGAGACTTAGCACATTCCCAGCTGTGGTGGCTACAATGAAAGACTCCTTCTGCCTGAGAAAAGTAGAAGGAAAAATAAAAGGGTCTTTGTCTTGCACTTTAGGTACCAGCTCAGCCACCGGGGGCAGAGTACCAGTGAGCTCTTGGGATCCCTGATTCTAGAACTTGGCTCTTGGACAGAATTTCTGGATGTGCCCTGGACCAGAAGGGAGCCCATCGCCTTAAAGTGTGAGTCCCAGGCCAGACAGCATTCACCACAAACTGACTTAAGAGGCCTTGAGCTTTAAGAAAACATTGATGGTAGTCTGGCAGTACTTCCCATTGATTTGAGGTGGTGGTGGCCATACAGTGAGGCTCCTCTGCCTTTAGAAAGGGTAGGAAAGAGTGGGAAAGACTGCATCTTATGGTTTGAGTGCCACCTCAGCCTTAGTACAATAGAACACCAGGTAGATATGTAAGGTTTTTTACTCGAATCCCTGGCTCCTGAACAGCACCTCTAGATTCACCAGGGGCCTGGAGGAACTTGCCACCCTGAAGGAAAGGACACAGGCCTGGCTGACTTAGCTACTTGCTGATCATGAGGCCCCAGGGCTTTGAGAAAACATAGGTAGTAACCAGCAAGTGGTTAGAGCAGGGCTTTGTTGAGACTCAGTGCTGGGCTGGCTTTAGGTCAGACCCAGCATAGTTCTAGGACTGGTAGCCACAGGGGTGCTTGTGTCACTCCACCCCTGGTTCAGGTGGCTCAGAACAGAGAGAGACTTCATTTGTTTTGGAGAATGTAACGGAAGAGAACAAGAGCCTCTGCCTAGTAATCCAGAGAATTATTCCCAATTTTTGCCAAGAACTTCAAGGTGGTACCTCTACAAGTCTGCAAGAACTGCAGTGTTACCAGGTTTGGGATTCCCCCTAAAGCAGATATAGCTTAGACAGCAACACCCAAGTTCTTTCAAATATCTGGAAAGCCTTCCCAAGAAGGAAGGGTACAAACAAGCCCTGACTGCAAAGACTACAGTAAATACCTAACCCTTCAATGCCCAGACACAGACGAACATCCACAAGTATCAAGATGACCCAGGAAAACATGACCTCACTAAATGAACTAAATAAGGCACCAGGAATCAGTCCTGGAGAAACGGAGATATGTGATCTTTTAGACAGAATTCAAAATAGCTATTTTGAAGAAACTCAAAAATATTCAAGATAACACAGAGAAAGAATTCAGAACTCTGTCAGATAAATTCAACAAAGAGATTGAAATAATTACAAAGAAATGAGCAGAAATTCAGGAGCTGAAAATTGCAGCTGGTATACTGAACAATGCATCAGAGTCTTTTAAAAGCAGAAGAAAGAATTAGTGTGCTTGCAGACAGGCTATTTGGCAATCAGCAGCCCTCGGGCTGCTCTGTTTACAGAGTAGCCATTCTTTTATCCCTTTACTTTCTTAATAAATTTGCTTTCACTTTGCACTGCAGACTCGCCCTGAATTCTTTCTTGCATGAGATCCAAGAACCCTCTCTTGGGGTCTGGATCCGGATCCCCTTTCCTGTAACATTAGCATATCAATTATTCTCATTAAAAAAAAAAAGTTTTTAGTGTTTTCCAATGTATTAAATAATATTAAACTAATCTTAGTCTACTTTCAAATAACTCCATACCACTTCACATGTTGTTCACATACTGTATAACAGAATATCCCCAGTAGCTCCCTCTCATACCTTGTGAAATTGCTGTCATTTATTTTACTTATCCGTATGCTAAAATCACCCATCACACTCTTACTATTATTACTTTAAACAAAGACATATTTTAATTTACTTATCAATTTTAAAAAATTATGCCTTCATTTATTTCTTTCCTGATGCTCCTTCCTTCTTTATGTAAATCAAAGTTTCCAGCCTATACAATTTTCATTTCATTATCCGTTTTTACCTTTCTTCTAGGGCAGAACTGCTGGTGATGAATTCCCTCAGTTGTTGTTTTTCTAAGAAAGTCTTTAATTATCTGTAATTTGTAGGGCAATCTAACAGGGTATAGAATCCTAGGTTGGTGGTTTTTCTTTGAACTCTTCCAATATTTTAGTCAACTCTCTCCTTGCTTGCATGGTTTGTGACAAGAAGTCTACTGTAATTCTCATCTTTTTTCCTTTCTATGTGAAGTATTTCATTTTCTTTGGCTTCTTTCAAGATTTTTCTCTTTGTCTTTGGTTTTCTTCAGTTTGAATATGATATAACTGGTTGTAGTTTTTTTGGAACTTTTCCTGGCTGGTGTTCTGTAAGCTTTCTGGATCTGTGGTTTGGTATATGTCATTAATTTTGAGAAATTCTCCTCTACTATTACTTGAAATATTTCTTCTGCTCTGTTCTTTCTTCTCCACTGCTATTCTAATTCCACATGTCATGTTAGACAAAGTATCCTACATTTCTGAGATAATGTTTTATTATTATTATTTTTCTCTTTGTATTTTATTTTGGGAAATTTCTATTGACCTATCTTCATGCTCCCTATTTTCTTGGTGTTCAACCTACTGATAAGTATATCATAGACATTCTCCATTTTTGTTGTAGTGTTTTTGTTTTCCAGCATTTTCTATTGATACTCTCTTACAATTTCAATGTCTTTGCATAGCTTCCCCATATTTTCTTGCTTTTACCTATTTTTTCCATTAGATCCCTTAACATATTATTCATAATTACTTTACATTTCCTGTTCTATGTCATATCTGAGCATGGTTCTGATGCTTAGTTTGTGGTTTTTCTTGTCTTTTGGCGTGACTTGTAATTTTCTGGTTAAAGCTGGACATGATATGTCATGTAATAAAAATTCAGATATTTTTTCTAGGCCTTTAGTGTGTGGTCTTATCTTAATTTGGCTAAGAGCTCTGCTGTGTTTTATGTTTACTGTAGCTGTGGGTGCCAAGGGCTTTACATTTCTCTTGTATCCTTATTTTTGTCTCCTGTGTTATTTTGGGATTTCCTAAAAACTCATTCTCAGACACAATTTGCATCTTGCAGCTCTTTCAGCTACTATTGTTGTAGTGGAGCCCTGTTGGCATGCTGGTAAAGTGTGAGGAAGAAGGGATATTCTATAATCATATAATTAAATCTCAGTTTTATCAGTGCGCCTGTGTCCCAAGGCTGTGTGACCTATGCTTAGATCTCTTAGTCTTTTTCTTCCCCCTTAGATGAGACAGAAAGGTCAGAGGGGGCCAGGGTGGGAGAGATGCCCTTCCCCCAGATAAGATAAGACTAGTAATGTCATTTCCCCAAAAGAATAAGGCCTTTGCTCTGGAGAATACTCGGTGTGCTTGTCACAATGGTTACTCCTCCCCTCCCTTGATAAAGCCAGGGGAGAATCTTTCTTAAGTTTTTCACAGTAAGGATCTGGTATAGTTCCTGAAGATAAAACCCACAAAAATGTAGGGCCCTCCTAGCAGCATAGCATCCCTCCACCCCAGGATTTCTCACTTTCAAGCTAGTCTATATTCAGCTCCAGCAGTTAATTAACATCACAAGTTAAATGTCCCCACCAAGTTATGGCTACAGTGGCTTTTTCTTCAGGTAAGCAGATCTTGGCTGTGACTCGCTGGATTTGCCTATTTTTCCAGATTTGGGCCAATCTCAGTTCTCTAATGCATCCAAGAAAAAATGTTGAGTTTTAGTTTGTTTAGTCTTTTCTTGTGGTATGAACAGGAGTGATGACTTCCAATCTTTACTTGTTGAAGCTGAAACTAGAAGTCTTAGGTTTTCATTTTTATAATTATATTTTTATTTTCGTGATTTCTGGGTACTTTTTAAATGGATGGAATGTAATATCCTCTAGAATATTTAACATTCAAAACAAATTATAGGAAGATCTTAAAATAAGTAAAATGTGTCTTGCCTCCTTGTGTATTATTCCTTTCATTTGTGGAGTAAGTTGCCATTCTTTTGAGTTGTAGGTCCTCTTCAAATGTTTGGTTATATTTGCCATTCAGGATCCCTGCTCTACTTTATGTAGATGCCATGTCTGACTACAGAAGACTGTTTCTGAAATCTTTGAGAGTTTGGCTGGATATGCTACTGAAGAGGTTGTGCTCAATGCTTTGCATTTGGGGTAAAGAATCTGTTTCTCCTAATACATTGCCCTGATTCTCCTTCCAAATGATAAAATCCTTCATCAGCAAATTCATGAATAAGTGGAGGTTCCACCAACCTTGTGCTCTAAAAAAGTTTTAGTTAAGCATCCTGATTATTTTCCCAGAGCCCTTTTATTTTCTCTAATTTCATCATATCTGAGACTAAACAACCTCTGAAATTATCCTCTCTTTTAATTATCTTTTTTCAATGTGTTTTGGTCTGTGCCCTCTTTCTTTCATACAATTCATCAATGTTCTATCTTTTAGAAAGCCTTCAACATTTTTGATTTGCTGCTTACTCACTCTTATTTTGTTGTTTATATAAATTGCAAATGACTTTTATTACAATTTGGGATTCATTAAGGTCATTTTTCTGGAGTCAGTTTCTCACATTATAAACCCATGTTTGTTAGAATGATTTTCTGATTAAACTTATAACTTCAACAGATTAAAAACAGTCATCATATCTCTATCCCTATAAATAATGATAGCTTTAACTTACAGATCTACATTATATTAATACATATATGAATAAATGAAGTATATATAATAGCTATGCTTCATCCTGTTTTTGAGTTACAGTTATTCTGGACTTATATCTACACAACTAATGGCAATATCCTTTCCTTGGTTTGGGATTAAATGAATTGGGAGAAAAAAAGAAAAGAGAAGAAAGAAAAAAAATCTTGAGAAGGAAAGAGGTTTCTATTCTTCGCCACCACTGCACAGAAAAGGAAGCTTCCCATTTGTCCTCTGGTTCTCCATCCTTCTGCCCCATCACACTGTTCTTATGACACTGGACTCATTGGTTATGACCTACACAGATATGGCATAACATTTCCTTCTGTTCTTTTGCTGCCTTCCCTTACATGGAACTTCATTTTTCTTCCTCTGGGTGTAGGGCAGCTATTTTCAATCTAAATAGACCAGCTGCTCATGTAGCCCCACTTAATCACCAAGCCAATGTAGAGAAGGCAAAGCATATGTACGCATCATATGTGATATTGTGTCTAATTTGTTTCCATCTTAGGTTCTATTTAGTGATCTGGTGGAGTGACCCTCACTACCACAGTCTATAATCTGTAAACATTATATGACCCCAGTGATTTTTTCCTTCTTCTAGGTATCTATTAATGGATGGTATGAGGAAATATATTGTTATTCTTCCTTTTAAGTAAAACCTTTCTGAAATGAACTACGAGTATGTTTATTTAGTTTTTATTTTATAATCATGAACTTAACTCTGCTATTCCACTAGGCACGGAAGGGAATAAGAAAAATATGGAACCCAAAGGGATTGCAGTAAGACCACAAAGATTATAGGACACTGTGAGCAAATAGGGCGAAGAAGTTCTCTCCTGACCTATAGAAAGAATGGTCTGGTGATGAAGATAAAACACAAGTCCAATTTATTAGAGTTGTTCACAGTCAGCAATGGTGATCTACTTGCTAGTCTTACCATTCCTGGACCCAAAGTACGCCCTGGCTTCCATGATATTCATGCCTTCCTTCACTTTGCCAAAGACTACATGCTTGCCATCCAACCACTCAGTCGTGGCTGTGCAGATGAAACACTGGAAACTGTTTGTGTTGGGTCCAACATTTGTCATGGACAAGAGGCCAGGACCTGTATGTTTCAGGATTCTCATCATCAAATTTCTCCCCATAGATGGACTTGCCACCACTGCCATTGTGACATATGAAGTCACCACCCTGACACATAAACCCTGGAATAATTATGGGAAAGCAGAAACCCCTATAACTAAATCCTTTCTCTCCAGTGCTCAGAGCATGAAAATTTTCTGCTGTGTTTGGAAATTTGTCTGCAAACAGCTTTAAGGAAACTTGGCCCAAGGGCTCACCAGCAATAGCGTTGTTGAAGAACACAGTGAGGATGACCGTGGCTGGTGGCAGGGGGCTGCAGGCAGTGTTGGCATCTGCAAAGCCTAACTTTTTTTGAATAATCCAAATTATTTGACTACTTTTCTTTCTGTTTGCTGGTCTTAAAAAATTCAAGCAATCTCCGCTCAAGCCATTCAATACCTTGACAGAGCCCCAGTCATATCTGAATGAATTTTACCCAAGAACCAGAAATTTAGCCTATGATTAAAACATTTGCTTTAAGAAATTAAATTTCTAAAAGCATTTAAAATAAAATGGAGTGATCAGAAGCTTGGAATCATTACTATTATCATTCCTGCTTTTTTTTTAATTAGATAAAACTTACATTAACCATAAAAGAAGACTTGGGGACACAGTCTCAGCCTCACTGCTGCTGCCACCACCGTCCAGAGACTGCTGAACCCCTGTCCATCTGCTGCCACCACCCACTCTGGACACAGAACATCCAGTCATGGAAAAAAATGAGCTGGTTCAGAAGGCCAAACTGGCTGAGCAGGCTGAGCAATATGATAACATGGCAGCCTGCATGAAGTCTGTAACTGAGCAAGGAGCTGAATTATCCAATGAGGAGAGGAATCTTCTCTCAGTTGCTTATAAAAATGTTGTAGGAGCCTGTAGGTCATCTTGGAGGGTCATCTCAAGTATTGAACAAAAGACGGAAGGTGCTGAGAAAAAACAGCAGATGGCTCGAGAATACAGAGAGAAAATTGAGATGGAGCTAAGAAATATCTCCAATGATGTACTATCTCTTTTGGAAAAGTTCTTGATCTCCAGTGCTTCACAAGCAGAGAGCAAAGTCTTCTATTTGAAAATGAAAGGAGATTACCACCGTTTCTTGGCTGAGCTTGCCGCTGGTGATGGCAAGAAAGGGATTGTGGGTCAGTCACAACAAGCATACCAAGAAGCTTTTGCAATCAGCAAAAAGGAAATGCAACCAACACATACTGTCAGACTGGGTCTGGCCCTTAACTTCTCTTGTTCTATTATGAGATTCTGAACTCCCCAGATAAAGTCTGCTCTCTTGCAAAGATGGCTTTTGATGAAGCCATTGCTGAACTTGATACATTAAGTGAAGAGTCATACAAAGACAGCACGCTAATAATGCCATTACCGAGAGACAACTTGACATTGTGGACATTGGATACCCAAGGAGACAAAGCTGAAGCAGGAGAAAGAGGGGAAAATTAACTGACCTTCCAACCTTGTCTGCCTCATTCTAAAATTTACACAGTAGACCATTTGTCATCCATGGTGTCCCACAAATGGTTTTTTGTTTACAATTTATGGCAGATTTGTGTTACTTCTATTTGAATTTCTATATTTCCCATGTGGTTTTTATGTTTAATATTAGGGGAGTAGTGGCCAGGCACAGTGACTCATGCCTGTAATCCCAGCACTTTGGGAGGCCAAGGCGGGCAGATCACCTGAGGTCAGGAGTTTGAGACCAGCCTGGCCAACATGGTGAAACCCCTTCTCTAATAAAAATACAAAAATTAGCTGGGCATGGTGGCAGGCGCCTATAATCCCAGCTACTCAGGAGGCTGAGGCAGGAAAATCGCTTGAACCTGGGAGGCGGAGGTTGCAGTGAGCCAAGATCGCGCCATTGCACTCAGCCTGGGGGGCAAGAATGAGACTTCGTCTCACACACACACACGCACACAAAATATATATATATATGTATATATATGTGTGTGTACATATATATATATGTATATATATGTGTGTGTACATATATATATGTATATATATGTGTGTGTACATATATATATGTATATATATGTGTGTGTACATATATATATATGTATATATGTGTGTGTACATATATATACACCCACACACATATATATATGTATATATATATATACACGTATATATATATATATACACATATATATATATATATATATGTGTATATATATATTAGAGGAGTAGAGCCAGTTAACATTTAGGGAGTTATCTGTTTTCATCTTGAGGTGGCCAATATGGGGATGTGGAATTTTTATACAAGTTGTAAATGTTTGCTATAGTACTTTCGGTACATTGTGGCTTCACAAGGGCGAGTGTTAAAACTGCGTCCATATCTAAGCAAAGAAAACTGTCTACATATTGGTTTGTCCTGGTGGGGAATAAAAGGGATCATTGGTTCCAGTCACAGGTGTAGTAATTGTGGGTACGTTAAGGTTTGGAGCACTTACAAGGCTGTGGTAGAAACAGATATCCCATGGATACCGCATGTTAAACCATGTATATCTGTGGAATACTTAATCTCACTGTGCACACCTTTGACTACAGCTGCAGAAGTGTTCCTTTAGACAAAGTTGTGACCCATTTTACTCTGGATAAGGGCAGAAATGGTTCACATTTCATTATTTGTAAAGTTACCTGCTGTTAGCTTTCATTATTTTTGCTACATTTATTTTATTTGTATTTAAATGTTTTAGGCAATCTAAGAACAAATGAAAAAGTAAAGATGCAGGAAAAATGAATTGCTTGATATTCGTTACTTCATGTATATCAAGCACAGCAGTAAAATAAAAACCCATGTATTTAGCTTTTTTTAAGGTTTTTTGCTTTTGTGATTTTTTTTTGATACTTGCCTAACATGCATGTGCTGTAAAAATAGTTAACAGGGAAATAACTTGAAATGATGGCCAGCTTGGTTTAATGTCTTATGAAATTTTCATAAACAATCCAAGCATAATTGTTAAGAACACATGTATTAAATTCATGTAACTGGAATAAAAGTTTTATGAATGGACTTTTCAACTACTTTTTCCACAGCTTTTCATGTAACTTAGTCTTTTGGTTCTGAAACTTCTCTAAAGGAAATTGTACATTTTTTGAAATTTATTCCTTATTCCCTCTTGGCAGCTAATGGTCTTTTCCAAGTTTAAACACAAAGTTTATCATAACAACAAAAATGCTACTAATATCACTGCTGTTTGCAACCATGTCCCAAGATCCCCTCTCGAAGTTTATCATAACAACAAAAATACTACTAATATCACTACTGTTTCCAACCATGTCCCATGATCCCCTCTCTTCCTCCCCACCCTGAAAAAAATGAGCTCCTATTTTTTCTGGGAGAGGGGGAGATTGATTGGGAAAAAAAAAAAAAAGGAATATGTTCCATTTAAAATTTTGGTATATGGCATTTTCTAACTTAGGAATCCACAGTGTTCTTTGCCTATCATGACGCTGGGTAGCATTAACTATGTTTTGTGCTTCCAGATCACTTTTTGGTTTCTAAGAGTTTCTTGATACTCTTACAGCTGGCCTTCAATTTTGGTCCCTTGTTCTTTCTATGTGTTGAGGGCACAAGATTACCTTCCTTTTTTAGCGTTCTGTCTTGTCACCAGCCATTCCTACTTGGTGGCCACGTACTTGGAAAAAGGCTGCATGATCTTTCTGGCTCTACTCAATATCTAAGACACCGTGCTTCCTTTGCTCACATCCCACAAACTACTTCCCTCATCCTATTTACTGCAGCAAATCTCTCCTTAGTGTGTCTATCTCCTTTTAAAACCCTACCTATCCTGAATTGTCTGTCATTGTCTGCCTTTAAAATCCTTCCTCTTTCTCTTCCTCTATTCTCTAAATAATGATGGAGCTAAGTTATACCCAAAGCTCACTTTACAAAATATTTCCTCAGTACTCTGCAGAAAACACCAGACAAAAATGCCATTTTAAAAGGTGTGTTTTTTCTTTTAGGATGTAAGCTCCTCAAGAGCAGGGACAATGTCTTCTGTATGTTCTATTGTGCCTAGTACACCGTAAATGCTCAATAAATATTGATGATGGGAGGTAGTGAGTCTTGATGATAAGGGTGAGAAACTGAAATCCCAAATGCTGTTTTGTTGCTTGTTTTATTATGACCGCAGATTAAATTGGGGACTATTGGCCCTTTTGGATAATTGTCCCAAATATTACATTCAAATAAAAGTGCAATGGAGAAAAAAAATAGGAGACTTGGAATTAAAAGATTAAAATGTACTTCTGGCTCTGCTGAATCACTTTAGGAAAGTTGAATAATATCCCTTAGCCTATTTTTTAAATCTATAAATGGTTGCATTAACTGTATGTTTCCTAAAGTCTACATTAGCTCTAAAATTATTTTATCTCTTGCATGAAGTTATTATGCTCCAAATATTTAAGGGATTACAGGTTTAAGATAATATAAACATATATTGTGAAATGCTGGCCATTTATTGAAATGGGTGTAATGAAATCTGTTGTTACACTGGGGGCAGGGAGCGAGAAGGGGGTGGATATCATACTCAGTGAAAGCAGTGACATTGAATTAAACAGCAAGTTTTCCATTTTTTTACTTGATCAATTCAAAAAAATCTCTTAAAGGCATATGAAAAGGTCACTGCAAATCTCACATTTCTGCTATTCTGTTATGAAGAACCCACTGAAAATATTTTGAAATAGCCACTTCGCCTGTGGAAGGTTTACAGAGTAAATTGACAATATGTCTTCGCTGGCAGAGGCAACCCATGAACCTGCAACAAGCCAGTTTATCACTTTTTGTTTATTTTATTTTAGATAGATGTAGCTTGAAGTGTTTTTATTTTTAGTATGAATAATAAAACTGAGGGTGATAGGAATCTGTTTGGCTCTGAGCTACCACCACTGGAATTACCAGGACTTTAAAATTCTCTCTTGCAATGGGAGATTGCTGGGCCCTTACACAATCTTCTTGGGAGCCGTTAAAATGGTCCAATTAGAGCTGTTTATCGGTTTTCATTGTGACACCTCCTGACCTTTTCTTTCCTGCACCTCAAGCCTCTAGCACAATAGTTATGCCCTGTCTTCAAATCCTAGTCATGCTGAACCCTGGGGCCTTGATGGCTATAGCACCCTATCCTACTTGACAGGAGAAGAAAGGGACAATTTTCTATCATTGCTGTCATTATTAATGACTTTCCTATGAGTTAGATTTACTGTTTTTTTTTTTTTTTGCATCTTTGGTGAACTGGGATCAACAGGTCATTGCATGTGGATCAGAAAACAATTGATTGTTACAACTAACTATATCTGTCCCACTAACAATCAGCTTTAGAGCTTTCTTCAAGTGCCTTGCCGATCACTTTTCTGGATAAGTCTCTTTTGTCTCCTTATTTCTTTAGAGTCAGGATTCCTAGGTACTGGGTTCTTCTTCCTCAGCCTTAACATTTTCCACAGGGGTCCTTTGTACTAGCTTCCAAACAACCTGAATAGTGCTTGCTAGTGCCAGATCCTTGGAAATAGATATGCATATTAGCCACCATCCCACTCCACCTTGACCTCAGGAATCATGATCCTAGTAAGTCAGAACTTTCCATGTGCAACATGAGCTTGTTATCAATCCCACAAGGACCAAGAAAATGGATTCTAATGATTTTTTAAAATGATATATTGACAAATTATAGTTGTATATATTTATGGGGTAAAAAGCGATGTAACGATTTTTGAATGCAATGTGGAATGTTTAAATCGAGCTAATTAACCTATTCATCACCTCAAATATTTGGCATTTTTTGTGATAAAAAACATTTGTGGTTTACTCTCTTAGCTATATTGAAATATGCAGTATTCAGTGATTAGCTATATTCACCACACTGTGCAATAGATCTCAAAAAACAAACAAACCACAACAACAAAAACCAAAAACAAACTCATTCTTCCTATCTAAGGCTTTGTACCCTTTGTTATCATCTCGCCAATCCTCCACCATCCAGTCTCAGGTAAACACCTCTTCCCTATTTGTTTCTATGAGTTCAATTGTTTTAGACTCCACACGTCAGTAAGAACATTCAGTATTTGTCTTTATGTGTTTAGCTTATTTCACTTAGCCTAATGTCCTCCAATTCCATCTATGTTGTCATAAATGACTCCAGGGATTTTTCATCTTCCTGTAAACGTTCAGAATTTTTCAAGCTTGGAAAACTATATAAAATATTTCTTTCCAGTTCCTTACTTTTCCCCCTTATCATTTCCTGGAGTTAAATACAACCTTCCTTTTGTTTACTCTCCACACCCAAGCCCCAATTTCTATATTGTGATGATGATGATAAAAGTATTGATAAGTAGATGAATAGATAAATAGATATATGTGTATTTGATATAGGATAGATATATTTGATATGTATCTTGCTATAGCAAGAATGTCCTAGGGATATACAGATAAATGGAATCTTAAGATTTGCCCTGTTTGCATGTTGTGACAGGTACAACTGATAAGCCTACAGCCCCCTCTACTGGGAGGATTTTCCCAGATTTATCATATGCACCTCAAGCAGGTGGTCTTTGTAAACTTTCTTTGAGTACTCTTGATCATGCCCTAATTAACTTAAAATCCCACCACTGTTCTGATTTATAGGATGCTACATGGATCCAAGCATCTAAAGTGCATGAACTCTGTTTATCAATAAACTCCATTTTCACTCACTCTGAAGATTTGGCAATGGATTCGAAGTCCATGTTCACCACAAACATACCTTTATTTATCTTTCTATCCCTCTTGAACATCTGATGTCACTAGCTCATGAGATTTCTTAGGGATAGCATCTCATTAATTGATTATTGGACATAATGTAGTAGGTGTCTGTCATGTACACCATAATAAGAAGATCTGTAGATACAGAGAAAGATGTGAGGTACCTTGTTTGGTATGTTTCCCTATTGACTTTTGCAAATACTAAAAAACAAACAAACAAACAAAAAAACAACAAAAAAAAACAATGCAACACATAGGGTAGATGACTTTTATAATTTGTGTTCTGAAACTACTTAATAGCTCCAAATAATACCTTTTTCTTAAAAAGAGGACATGAAGTTCCCCAAGCATTCTCCCAGACCCTTAAGTCAACACAAGCTGACCAAGTATTGAGTATTGAGACTAAGTATTGAGAATGCTGTTCTTCTCTGAGGCTCTGACTTGTTACAGGAATGTGGTTTCTGCCAACTCTCCGAGGATGGAGAACTAAAATTCTGTCCATCATCCTCATAGGTTTGAGGTTCCCAAGAACGAGAGCAGTGCTATTCTGGGAGGCTTTTGGGTTGCAATGGAAGGAGCCTTGGGTGAGTTATGAGTGAGTTGGGGAATACTATCTTTAAAGAAGCATTATTTACTTCTCTCCTGGGGGTAGAAAAGTAGAAATGACAAATGGAAATTTTTTAAATGATAAATTTTAGGTTCCTTGGATCATATTAAATGAAAAATTTCAAAACTGTAGACTATATGTATGTACCCAAATGCATACTTGTGCAATGACTTTAAAATTAAGTAGACAAAAAGGTACATGCAGAAATGGAAATTACAACAGTCACATGATATAAATTATGTCTTTTAAATATTCATTAGCAAAAATGATCTCAATCATCATTATCATTATCAATCATCATCATCATAGTTGACATTTATTGGTCATTCATTATGTTTAACTCTTCTCTGTTTCTTTGCAGGCAACAGCCAAGTTGGAAATAAGTTTGGCTGTTAGAAATAACCTTTGTTAGAGGTCTAACAAAGACAAAACCCACTGCTTTGGTATTGGGGAGCAAATTTTGTTTGTGTCATTAAGTTGATGATAGTACACAAGAAAATAAAAGCTCCCAATAAAAACATGGAGCTTTGCCGGGCACGGTGGCTCATGCCTATAATCCCAGCACCTTGGGAGGCTGAGGCAGGCAGATAGTCTGAGGTCAGGAGTTCGAGCCCAGCCTGGACAACATGGTGAAATCTCGTCTCTACTAAAAATACAAAAATTAGCCAGGTGTGGTGGCAGGCACCTGTAATCCCAGCTACTGGCAAGCTGAGGCAGGAGAATCCTTTGAACCCGTGAGGCGGAGGTTGCAGTGAGCTGAGATCGCGTCACTGCACTCTAGCCTGGGTGACAAGAGTGAGATTTCATCTCAAAAACAAAACAAAACAAACAAACAAAAAACATGGAGCTTGAGGTAGCTTTCAGCTCAGCTCAATTATATGGGTTATGTAGATAGTATTGTTTGAAGTCTCTAGAAATAGGCTGGCAAAGACAATGTACAGAACAAAAGACAGAGTTTTAAGATAAACTTTTCCTTTCCTTCCCGCCTCCCTTCCTTGCTCCCTTCCCTCCTTTCTTCCCTTCTTTCTTTCCTCCCTTCCTCTGTTTTTTTTTTCTTTTTATTTCCAAGAACAGATATTTAAAATCTGTAGACCTTCTTTATGATCTTTGGTTGGTCCTTGTTTGGTTCTAGGATGGGCACCTCTTTAAACTCTATAGCATCAATCTGTTTGCTCTTGAATTGTTATGAACCAGGAGCCATATCTGAAAGGAAAAAGCCTTTTTGTTAATAACCCTCAAGAAATGCAGTATATTCAAAGAGACCAAGAATAAACTACTGTGAAGCTGGCTGTGTAGACAGCACGAAACAGATGGCATAAACATCTCCTTAGGAGTGGAAAATTAGTGTTAAATTATATACTGAATCAGGGCAGAGGTGTTTCAATGATTATCCTTCTCTAATTCTTTTTCAAATTAGATTTTCTTAAGTTATGGCCACTTCCTTTGGAACATCTAGGAAAGGCATACATTACACAGTGCCAGGACCAAAATACTAAAGCAGATCCCACCTCAGCCCTAAGCCTGAGGCTGTTTATATAGGGTACTAGCTCTTTCTGGCACACTGGCTCTTTTGATTATTAAAGTCAACTTTCAGGAAGAGTTCCAAAGGTAACTGTCATGAATGTGACAATGACAGAGAGCTGAAAGTTAATCTTTCCAACATTGCTTTTATTTGCTTCTTAACAGAACAATATTTTAACCAAAGGAATTGAAACTTCTCTTCTGGAATTTCAAGTCTGTTTGGAGAGTTTGTAAGGGATGTATATAGATGGGGCATGAATTCCTTTTGAACCCCCTTTCTTACCCTTCCTCCTTTCCTACTGAATTCATATTATATAGACATCTATCAACAATGCAGACAAATAATTTGAATCCTGGTTCGGCCATTTGCTACAAATATGCTCTTGGGCAAATTACTGGACCTGTCTCTGAACTTTCCTCATTTGCAAAATATGTAAGGACTAAAGTAAGTAATCTATAAGGTGTTATATCTGTCCCCTAATATTAATTCTTCATCACACATGATAATCTTTGTTTTCCAGAGATTAATTGAGTGGTTCTTCTCTTTACTCCACAGTCAAAATTAAACCGTGCCAAACCACTTATTCATTCTCTCACTTCCATACACCAAAAGTTTGCAACCTCTCTTGCATTAAATTTTGCAAGAATTGCAAAATGATTAACATTCGGAATATTAGGCATGACTTTAAGTAGTAATAGCAGAAAAAGGAGGTCCTTATCATTCAAAGATTATCATTAAATTATTATATTTAAACTATAACTTTAACATATCATTTCAAGGGCTATTGCTAAGGTGGTTTGATAGGAGCAAAAAACTAGTTGAAAAGTCAGATGGAGGGATAAGGGAACTAGATAGAGGGATAAGGGAATAAAATAAGAAAATGACAAATACAGCAAAAGAGAGCTGAGGACCTTATGAGATGGTGAGGAGGACAGAGCCGACCTACATGTGACATGCCAAAATCATGTTTGGGCTTCTAGGTGGCAGGGAGCAGGCGGGGATGCTATGCATGGTGTTGAAGATAAGGACTTTCCCAACTGAAGAGACTATGAGAAAAATGAAAGGATGGACATCCTTTTTATACTTGTTTAGACTGTTCCAAAGGCTGGTCTTCCGGGCATTTCTGTCTCAATATAGGCAAAAGCAAAACAAAGTGGCAGAGATAGTTACACATTTCGGTCTGGAAGTACATTCCTGTCACAGAGCACCCATTGCTTTGATCCAGTATTGTTCTTCTTCTATTTTTTTCCCCCAAGAATCCAAGCAGATTACAATGATGAAGACTCTCCCTTGAGAAAGCCAGAAGGCAGGCATTTCTGCATGCTTGCTCTTTCGGTCGACCTTTGTTAGAGATGATTTGACATTTTCTCTACTTTCAAACCCCAAATTAAGTCTAGGCCTCTCATCAGTCTATTTTCAAAATCATGTCATCTTATTTTTCTTGCATGAAACACACAGATGGGTTTTTGTGATAAGGCACTCATTTCTAGCCTCTTTACACTTCTCCTTCTTGTATGCAGTCAAGGGCACATTAAAAAATTATCAGCAATTTGTATTGCAGATAATTCAGTCACTTGAATTTGTATTTTCTAATCTTAGGCATACAAAAGAAAAGATAACATGAAACAAGTTCTTTTATCATGGCAGGGTTTGCTTGGCATGCAATATATAGTTCATCTAATTGCTCATTCAGTAAAGAGTTGCTGGAGTAGGTTGGGGCAGCGGATAGACTGCAATGTTACTGTGTACTTTGCTCTAAGTGAAAATCAGAAAGGGGGATAATTAATTTTCTTAGGGTTGTATTATCAATTACTGTGTTCTCTTTTCCTTTTTAGATAATAGCCATGGTGTTTGTACCAAATTATTTCAAGAGACTATGTGGCATGTGTAATGAACAGTATCTAGAAATGGAGAGGATCGACACAGTGCACGAGGCTCTTTATGGAGACAAGAGCTGCAATCTTTATTGTAAGAGACTTCCATTCTCGGGCACAGGAAGTTTCCAGAAGACTGAACCCATCTAATGTGCACTGGGTGGAGGAAATATGGTTTATATTAAAGAAGTGTCCCAGGTAAATACACAAACAGATGCATGAGTCTCAGAGGTATAGATCTGGCTACTGATTAGGATCAGATCATTGGCTGGAGTCTTATCTTCAGCATCAAGTGAACAATTGAGATTTTGCTGGGCTAGGTTCTCCTCCATACAAAAATTATCATCTTGGTGCCGGAATTTGGATTTGGGAATGGACAAAGGTCAATAGCTGTACATTATATATTCTGTGTCTTGTGTCTGCAAGGAACAACTAACCATTTTCTAGAATCATAGGTAGTCCTAAGAAGTTAGAAGCAAAATTATACTGTCTTGATCATGACCTTACTTTGTATTTTCTCAAAATTTTCTAGCTACAGTTTCAACAACATACATTTATATTTGTTTGGCAATGGCTCCTACTACTTCCTCCAGGATTCCAGGGAGTTTGAGAGTAGATGCTTGCATCTTCCTAGTGTTCTGCTCATGTTAAGGACATATTAAATGCTTATAAAATGAATGAACACATAAATGACTGCTAGCCCATAAAGCTCTTAAAAAGTACAGAAAAGGTCAGGTGTCTTTTGTAGAGTCAGCCAAGATCTCCTGCCTCGCTGACTGATTTTTCATCCAATAAACACATATTTGGTACCAGGAATAATGAGAGGGTAGATTAACACATGGTGATCTCTTTGCTAAATACAGGGCACATTGGAAAGGGGTTATGGAGTAAATACAATGAAGAATAAGCATGCTTTCTGCTTTTAAGCAACCATAATCCAGTGAACTACACAAGGACATAAACAAAGAGTTAATAAATGTGCAAATTATTCTAACAGAAGTGTGTCTATGGTTCTCTATGAGTGGAGATGAGTCAGTCCAGGAGGTTTGGAAAGGTGCTAAGAGGAGGTAAAATAAAAGCTTTAGCCTTGACCTTCAAAGGGAAGCTAACTTGGCAGAAATGGAGATTTGGGGTAAGGAAACCAAATGGACAGACAGAGAGGCAGAAAAGATCCAGTGTTCAGTTCCATGCCTTACACCATACCAAATGAATGAATGAATGAATATCTGCCTTGCATAGCACATTAACTTCCCAATGATCCTCTGCTGCATATGCACAAACATTAGAGAATTCTTTTCAGGGTGTTTCCCTATTACAGCCATTTGGGGATGTGAGAAATTACATTCAACAGCCCAGAAAACTACCCCCAGAGCTTTCATTAACATCTGTGTATCATCTCCTTGTGCTGGTAAATATCTCTATTCATATCTCCAGTCACTCTGCCCCAGTTTTAAAGCTGGCAAATAAAACTCAAGCACTCATCAGAAAATAAAATATTTACCCAGCACACTACCTCAAACAAAGTTACTGTATTGGTGCACCATTTTAATAACCATTGAGCACATGAATTTAATGAGATAAAGGATGTATTTTATCCAGAACATAAAGATGTACTGATGGTGATCAGAGGAAATGTGGGAGCCACTTCTCCAGCTAAGGTCTCCCCATTAGGAAGGGGAGAGCATCACAGTAAAGTGGGTATGAGCTGCTGGGGCATTTGATTATTCTTTTTTCTTCCTTTCTACGCATCAGCTGTGTCTACTTTTAGATAATCTGGCAAAAACCTTATTACTATGTACTGGACCCTGAAGGAGACCTGGAAAGTGATCCAGAAAAAAGAGGAGCTATGAGCTCTCTGTGCTTTTTCAACGTATACAACCTACCATCTGCTACCTCTGAAGCCAGAGTGGACATTGAAGAAGAATAAGATTATTTTAAAATTTATTTTGTGCTTTAATTCAGAGGAGAAGAAAAAGGCTACAACAACTCTATATTCCTGTTATTACTGTGATTCTAAGTGCTCTGGCTTAGTGGGAATTTGAGGCTCTCTATGAAAAGGGTCCTGGCCATTCTAGCATCTGCTCTTGTCTTTGAACTCTATTTGCATTTTCCCAATTAAGCCACATGGCTTTAAAATTTTATGCTTTTGCGTATGCTGTTCTCTCCTCAAAGACTCCTATGCATCCTGCAAAACCCATCTCCAAACCTAAATCCTAGAGACAGAGAAGAAACTGAATCCCTCTACCACCCTTATGGAGTATCGTTGCTACTGGTATGCATGGTATATGAGGACAGGGAAAGTGTTTGCCTTGCGAATTACCCCAACTCCTGCACTCAGAACAGCTCTTTTCATAGAATAAATGCTCAACAAATATTTGTGGAATTAATAAATAATCAATGCTGGAATTTATTCAAAACATGGAGATTTTAAGCTTGCTTTTGTGAATAAGCTCCCTTACCCTCCTTGGCCTGGCTTAGATCATATTCAGACGGATGAATGAATGGTGGAGTTCTCCAAACACTCCCTGATTTATTCTCAGCTCCCTGATTTATTAAGCTTGCACCAACTCAGACGGCTGAGCTCTCCCCACCCTCCACCGCATACATATTGCTAAGTCCCAGGAGAACTGCATTACACATACCACCTGCCTCCCACTCCCCTCCCTGTATTCATGGTTTTTAGTAATATTAGTGAGAAGAAATGTTGCTGCCTTCAAAATGGTGAGTGAAAGTGCCAAGCCAGTGTATGATATGCAGAGGTCTTCCACCTGCCACATAAACAACAAGAACAAATAATAGAAGTAAAAGGTACGTCTCCTCCAGAACAAGTGCTCACTGAGTATGTATCCTGCAAAGGAGAGCAAGGCGACTGACTATGTAGGACCCACCATACGCCCATGTGATCCAGCTCAGCAGAGGGATGAAAGGAAGGAGGGAGGCCTGGGGCTGTAGGAAAAGATTTCTGGAGAAGGAACATGGGACAGAGTTAGTCTTAAAAAGAAAGGAAAGCCTCAGATGCATAAACAAAGTGGGAGAACTCCAGGTAGGGGCTGAGTCTGTGAGTATGCTCTGCAGACAGATAGGCAGACAGGCACAGTTTGTCCCTAGGAGATGGGTAGGTCACATGGTCCCTGCTCCAGAGCCATAGGAGACAAAGTTAGAGGGAGAGACCAGAACTGGTAGGCATTGAATGCTGGAGTAAACAGTTTGGACTCCACCTAACACAAGTTAGACACCATTTTCATTTGCTCT
Organism: Pan troglodytes; assembly: GCF_028858775.2. Taxonomy (NCBI): domain Eukaryota; kingdom Metazoa; phylum Chordata; class Mammalia; order Primates; family Hominidae; genus Pan; species Pan troglodytes. Next base: position 117,796,820 of record NC_072406.2, read on the forward strand.
CTGAAGCCCCTGTGCTCTAAGACGGACTCTCAGTTGTGCTGACAAACATTTCAAGATAGAGCCTCAGAGAATATATTCTCAGTTGCTTTTCCTCCAAGTCTGAGTCCTTTGCAGCATCCCTCCCCAGCGGTCCCAGGAGGCGAGTATCCTCACTCATTTAGGGACAAATACCAGTAGCTGCTGTAGGTGATACTTTCTCTTTATTAGCAAAGCCAATTTCCAGTGCTTAGTACCTAGAGGCACCCTGTGGTTTTCCTGTGTTTCTTTTACTGTCAAGCACAGAGATGACGGTGGCAGTTCTGGCCTGGATCCTGAGAAGAGTGACTGTATTTTAAGTTCCATTTGGATGCAAAGAGACAAGGAGGCAGATTTTTTTTTTTTTTCATTCTGAAGTTATTGATAGGAAAACCTCACCGGCTCTGCTGAAGCTGGGGATGTTTTCTAAAATTGTGAAATTCTGAGCTGATGCCAGTGTCCACAGAATCCCTGTAGGCTAATTTATGGCGGAGCTAGAAAGTGCAACTTTGAAGTGCATTTTCAAATCTGTGGTGTTGAGTGAAACATTATTAAGTGTGTATTATTACCTCAGTAGATATCAGTGATGGTTTAACTATCAGAAAATTTCACAGCATATGTAATATTATCAAAATGAATCAATACCTTAACCTCGAGGCTGATTCCTCAATTACTGTAACTACCAGTTGCTAATTTGAATGCTTTTTACACTCTGCTCCCCCTTTAGACTGTCCACGCTGCCCATGTGAATGCAACTGAGAGCACAAATAAATTGAGCGTGAACAATTAGACTATTCAGCTTTGGGTGATCTAAAGAGAGATGTGAACTACCATTACATGGCATAGTGATTTTGAATCTCTGGGCTGAGGCATGACTCTGGCTTACTGAATCTCTTAGTCCTGCCAGGAGTAGAAGCTGGGATTTTTAAAGACCTGAAGCAATTCTAAAGCATCTGATGTTTTCAAATGGTAATGAAGAGTTTAGCCAAGATGCTTTACATAGCATCTAACAGAGCTATTATCAGCTATGATGTTACTCAGTGGGGCTGCCATTTAAAACTGCTTTTTTAGGGCAGAGAAGATCTAGCTTTGAATGGTGATTGAAGGACACTAAGCTTCTGCCACTGCTGGGAGAGGTCTAATTTTATACTGTAGTGTAGGGACATGGCTCTAGCCAGAGGACCTTGTGCGATTAAACATGGTTGGGGAAGACACAAGACCACTCTGCTTTGCCTTCTTTTTTGCTGTAGCCTGAAGCCAGTTTGCTGCCCTTGGGGAGGAGATAAAATCTGAGTGGCAAAATAACTGAGCTCCAGAAAACAAAGAAATAAATCTGGCAGTTTTCAGTGATCCTGCAAAGCAAAACAAACCAGGGATACCTCACTGACTAATAACCAAAGGTGTCAATAGCTTTTACTCACCCACTATCACCAAGTCCACATTTTCTGGCAAGTCGCAAAGCAACTGGGTGCTTGCAATATAATCCAGGCTGGGGAAAAGAAAATTGCATCAATTATAATTAACCTACTGTAGATAAAGACCAGTGTTTTTGGTTTTGCTCTTCTCATGAGATTCCTAAGGGAATGGAAACCTAGGGAAATAACAGTGTTTGCTGGGCCCAGGTTAAGTGGCATAAATCTAAATGTCAAGCAAAGTTGGGCAGGTAAGTGAATTAGTAGAGAGCAGGATTTGTCAAACTCTAATATTCATATGAATCACCTGGGATCTTATTAAAACTCAGATTGCTGGGCCTCTTCCCTGGATATTCTGATTGAATTGTTTGGAGTGGGGCCAGTGAATTTGCATTTCTTTTTTTCTTTTTTTGGTGGGGGTGACGGAGTCTCGCTTTGTTGCCAGCATAGGGTGCAGTGGCATGATCTCGGCTCATTGCAACCTCCACCTCCCAGGTTCAAGCAATTCTCCTGCCTCAGCCTCCCGAGTAGTGGGAACTACAGGTGTGCACCACCACACCCAGCTAATTTTTGTATTTTCAATAGAGACGGGGTTTCACCATGTTGGCCAGGATGGTCTCAATCTCCTGACCTCATGATCCATCTGCCTCGGCCTCCCAAAGTGCTAGGATTACAGGCGTGAGCCACGGCACCCCGCCCTGAATTTGCATTTGTAATAAACTTCCAGGGGATGCTGACCTGCGGCTCTGTGAGCTACACTGTGAGTAACACAGGAAGGTGAACAGGGCTAAGAAGATGCTATATTGAAGGGTCTGCTTCACTAAAGGGAAGTGGAAGTGACTTAATTTCAGCCAGTTTCTATGCAAGGACAGAGGCCTACTATTATTGCAAATCATCTGAATTTTGGTGAAATTTTTAGTTGCAAGAAGCCAATTTGCTATTTTTGCTTAAAATTCTGAGACCCATCTGTCAGATAGATGTGGTCAGTAGGCCACCAGTTTAAGACAGCAGGCCTTGTTATGATTACTGCAAGAGGAGAGTGGGCATTATTTAAGGGAGTGTTGTGAAATGTAAATTATAAAATAATAAAAAGCAAAATTCTCAAAGTGTGGAGAAAAATATAAACTTTCACCATCTGATTCCTATACTTTGATCTCTAAGAGGCTCTTTCAAAACCTCAAGTAAGACAAAATGCGCAGTATTCTTTTCTAAAGAATGAACATGGCCATTCATACAATATGTGAACAAGGAAATTGTGCATTAGACATTTCCTGTGTGTATCTTAATTAATTACCCTGAACTGAGACCTGTGCTTATTATGGGCATGAATGCCTCTATGGGGGATGTTGGCAAATAATGTTTTGTTTTGTTTATTTCTGTCGACAGCAAGGCCAATTAGTACATCTGTGCTGTATCAGGAAAATGTGAGCTGAAATGAGAGTGACATTCAGAAAAGATTTCTTTTCAAGCTCTATGTCTTTAGGAAGCCTCCGTGCAGTGACCTTATACTTGGAATTCAGCTTTCAGCTGGTATATCCAGCATTAAAGGTGACAGGGAAAATAAAAGTCTTCCTTCCAAAGATTGTGTGTGCCTTTGGCAAAGGTTATAGATGTGATGCCTTCGAACATCCTTCTTCATGATGGCTCTGTCGCTGGAAATGGGCAGAGAAGAGAAAAAATCCGCAGCAAGCTGAAGCTGTTTTCAAAGTAATGATTGTCAAATCCTGTAGCTCTTGAATGCAGAACAAGTGTGGGTTTCATATTTACATCCAAATATCTGGTTTGCTTATCATTTTGTTTCCTTCCTCTTCTATCTTGTCATATTTATGTAGATATAGGATTAAAAAAAAAACCCAGTGTGAAAAAAAAAAGAGCAAAATACCCCAGCCTCACAATAACAAATTTTTGAGATTAGAAGCAACTCATTAACTTACGCTGGTCCTGGACTTTTTCCCCAGCTCACCTTGTTTTTTGGCCAGGGATAAGAGAAGGCAGGAGCATAACATGTGCCCTTTCAGTCCACTGTCACTGCCTGAAGGGATCCAGATGCTTCTAAACATGGCTGATTACAGGTCATTGTCATTATTTTCGGCAATTATTCATTCACTGCCCAGGGTAGGCCGGGAATTGGAGGCAGAGACAAGAAGTGACAAAAATGCACTTTCAGATTTACAGTCCTTCAGATTGATTTGTTATGCACCAACACTCCTCTCTGATTGCTCAGGTCATTTCAAGCTTTTGGCATATTCACAGTGCTCCCATCTACCCGTTAGAACCCCACTGAGGCCAGACAAGGTGGCTCATACCTGTAATCTCGGTGCTTTGAGAGGCCAAAGTTGGAGAACTGCTTGAGCCCAGAAGTTCAAGACCAGCCTGGGTGACATAGTGAGACCCCATCTCTACAAAAATAAAATTAGCTAGGTGTATGCACCTATAGTCCTAGCTACTTGGGAGACTGAGGCAGGAGGATTGCTTGAGACCAGGAGTTGGGGGTTACAGTGAGCTATGATTGTGCCAGTGTACCCCAGTCTTGGCAATAGAGCAAAATCCTGTCAAAAGAAAGAAAAAGAAAGAAAGAAAGAAAGAAAGGAAGGAAGGAAGGAAGGAGGAAGGAAGGAAGAAGGGAGGGAGGAAGGAAGGAGGAAGGAAAGAAAGAAAGAAAGAAGAAAGAAAGGGAGAAAGAACTCTACTGACCAACTCAAATTATTTCTGTTCTTTGAAGATTTTCATGGATACCTAGGCTAATGTTCTTGTATTATATTAGTAATATAATATTTCCTATATTGTATTTCTTGTAATATATGTCAGTCATTCAGTGGAATACACATTGGAGTGAGACCATTGTGGGTTCCATTCCTGACACTCCTGCTACTAATGACTTGTATGCTGTTGGACAAGCTTCATCACATTTACCAGCACATTTCTCATGTTCTGTTGTCAATTTAGAATCATTAGCAGCCCCTTTTACATTGTCTTCTGTATAGAAGGGGGAAAATCTGTAACAACAATACCCAGAAACATTTTCCCTATATGGTCCTAAGATCGATTCCATTATGTTTGTGAGATTTAAACATTGGATGAGAAGGAGAGCACTTCTTCTCTGGTGGTGGTTGCAGGCAGAAACATGGGCAGATAAGAATGTCATAACCATGACCCAGGGTACCTGGAGAAGTACCCACACAGGTGACACAGACAGTGAAAATCCCTGACTGCTCTTTCTTGTGATTGTTGTTGTGTGAATCTTCCCCTGGACGAACACCTTTAATTCCTGCCTTAGTGCCACAGGTGATGAGATCCTGTGCACAGGTTTCTTGATTTTGGAATTCCACTAGAAGCTTCTCTGATTTTCAGCTCCCTTATCCAGGAAGAGATCCCAACAATCGTGCAAGCCTCTAGTTCCTGTATAAAAAGGGTTTTACTTGGGCTAGTTGGAGAGTCTTTGGTTTTCTTGACCAAACCGTGAAGGATACAAAGTCTCAATCCCTCATTAGCAAAACAGAGATTAAAAACATACTCACCCAATAAGGTTATTGTGAGCGTAAATGCCTGGCATGATATCTGCCACTCAATAATTCCTAAATGCCTTCTTGAATTAATAGTGCAAAGCACGTGGGCCAACACTCTAGCACTTGGCTCACAGACTTCGTTAATTAATGCAGTGCCCAGCCCTGTTCTATGTTCATATGTTCATATGTTCATGAATACATATGTACTGATGGAGTGGTTCTTGAGTCTGGGCTGGCTAATTTCTATCATATCTGCTACCATGTTTCATGTCATAGGTGCAGAGCCCTTGGGGGAGTCCGCCAACCACTCACTTGTAAAGTATCTTGATAAGGCTACAATTTGGGATTAAATCCTCCCAAATAACAACTAATAATACCATGTTTCCTAAAATCAGCAGCAGTGATATTTCACTGTCTTCTCGCCTTTTTTCTAAAATAAAATGTGGGTTATGACTGTAGACTTAAGCTGTGTACAGGTGAAAGCAGTAGGTCTCAAGATCAGTTTCGATGTGGTGGTGGCCTTTTGGATGCCTACAGGTATCATTTCATCATTCTATTCATTAGTCAATAAAGAGAACAATAGAAATAAATTTTGTTACTTTTTATTTCTATATAAAGTGCAGTGATTCTTTTGCACTCTCCATAAATGTAACAGCTGTGATTTGTACTGACATTTTTAAAAGCATCTGCATTTAGAGGTTATTGATGCGGCACACTAACTCCTAGGTGATGTGAATTCTAGAAGCCAAACAAGACAAGTATGGGATACCAAGCAAGACACCATCCTTTTGGAAGAATACTTTTTGGCTTGTTTGCCCCCTTTAAGCTGGGGTAGTCCCTGTGGATTAAGCTCTCTGCAGGAGAGCTATACTTTATTTCCTGATGCAGGTGTCTTGTTTAACCTTCATGCACTTTACCCAAAGACACATCCCCTCTGGTCAGCAACGTTCTATTTCTGCTAAAACTCAGTCTCCAGAGTCATACTGACTTGGCTCAAACACTGTCTTTACCAGTTAGCAGCTGTGTGACATTAGGCAAATTAACTGAATCTCTCTGTGCCTAGGTTCTTTTCTGCAATAAAGAGAATGTGAGAATAATAATAGCAACTGAGTCAGAGAACTGAGAAGAATAGAAAGGATATATATGTAAAGTCTTTAACATCATCGTTTACATAAAAAGCACTCAAAAGTTGTTAGCTTCTATTATTATGGTAGGCAATACCTACATAAAATAGCTTACATTTTGGGGAGAACACTTGCCATATTCTAGTAACTTCGCTAATCACGTAGAAAAATAGAATGTGAGTAAGATGTGGTGTTTCTCTCTTGTCTCAGGAAGCTCACATCCAGTGGGCAGATATGAACCACATGTAAAAACTCAAAATACAAGGAAACAAACAAACAAACAAACAATCTATGTGCTTTAAATTTTAGAAGGGAGGCAGAAATTTGAGTGGGTGTTAGGGACAGGTGGAGGAAAGTCAACAGAGGACCTCCAAGTAGACTGGAAGTTCCCAGTAGGGTCAAGTCTCTGAGTTACCACAAGGTACAGTAGCAGATAGTGGAGAAAGAGGCTGCCAAACGTTCAAGTCTTACTGGGGAAAAGGGTAAGAAAAGCATGGCTTAACTCAAGAAGTAATATGCCTAGGAGATAACTGTTAGTTTTTACTGTGGTTAACTCAACTAGAGAGATTGAGCATCATGCTGCTTTGAAATAAAGTGCTAAGAACAAGAAAATTAAAAGGACCTTACTGCTGTAGTTGTCCTTCTTTGCAACTTAACAGTCAAGCTAAACAACTTAATAGATTTGAGCTCTTGTTCTCTCTTCCTTCTTTCCAATGAACAATTATTTCCTTCCGTGTTCTGGAATAGGCCCCATATGAAGAACAAAATACTACAGGGGAGGTGTATGAATAAAACAATGAATAATCAGGGGGTGAGTGCAAACCCTCAATGACCAGAGATCTAGCAGAAAGGTAATAGGGAAAAGAGGCAATGATAAATGCCCTGTGTGTATGTGTACATACAATCAGCCCTGGTAAAAACATCACTATACACAAATTGCGTGGTTTACAACTTGAGTATGCTGACTGAAAAAGCATAGGTCCAAATAATTAGGATTTCGGAGCTCTTCATTCATCTAAAATACAGTGGGCATCAGTTATGTATCAACATAGTGCTTGGCACCAAATGAATATTCAATGAAATTTGTTTACTTCTCCATTTTTGTCACGGAGTCTAACTACTTTGTACATTATCTCATTGAAGTTCTCACACCTATCCTATGAAGTAGGCACTATATCTAGCTCTGTTTTACAGATGAGGAAATAAAAAGTTGAGGAGAGTAAATAGCTTGCTCAACAGTACACAGCTATTAAGTGAAAGAGCAAATATTTGAGTCCAGACAATTGAAACCAGAGCTCAAGATATTACTGTGGTGTTCCGTATATGGCCTCCTATGATCTCTGTGCTTTAGGGCCAACAGCTGTGGATGAGACAGACATGCAGAATATGTTGTATGCATTTAATAAATGCCATAATACAGGTATGTAGAAGGGTCTGTCAGAGAACACAAGAAGAAAATAGTAAATTTCTGAGCAAGGTAAGAAAGGTTTCCTTGAAGCAGTAACACTACAACTGAAGTGTAGGGCTGGATAGTTCTTGGCAGCTGTGGGTGTTAGGCAGGAGTATGATGTTAGGAAAATAGAGAAAACATCAAGAGGATGTGCTCATGCATCCTTGGCAGCAGGCTCAGTCAACATCTATCAAAACGTAAATGGGCCATGACTTTTGTATCTGTAATTTCACTACTAACTGCAAAAGACTAAAAAATGCACAAAAATGCTTATCTGAAATATTGTTTTGAAGTAGGGAAAATAAATTATCTAAATGTTCAACAACATAACATATACAAAGTAATTCTCTTCCGTCATTAAAAGTGAAGATGAATGTCCATCTACAACAGATCACTTAGTAGCAAGGATGAGTAAAGATAATCTCATATATAAAAAATTGAATGCAAATACGCTACTGGCATAGAGAAAAGCCTGGAAGGATTTCCCTAAAATGTGAAGAGGAGGTAGTTAAATTGGGGGTGTTTTAGTTTTCCCTTTCACTTTGTTTGGATGGCTTGCATTTTGACAATGACATGAATCCCAAAACATTCAGTTATAAAAGAAAAAAGCAAAGTAAAACAATAAGCTTAGGAGAACAGCAACATAAATATTAAGCAAATGAATTACAGAATAGGTCTGTTGGGATGAGGCATAGAAAGAGGTAAAAAGCAAAAGGAAAAAGTATCAAGGTGCCTAATATGTCTCTTTCTGTACATATAACTGATGACTTTGGTGATGATGTAATTTAAGGAAGTAGAAAGTTTCAAAGCTAAGAAAGATTATCTGTTTAGGATATTACCAAACTGCCATCCCATAGACTTTTAATTCTTTTACTCAGGGCTACCCTCTGTGTGCCTTGTCTTACAGAGGACTACAGATGTGCAGATATATTGATCCTCTTAGCCTTTGGGGCAACATATAGGGCTTTGGACAGCAGAACTCCTGGGCCAGGAACCACTGGCGTTGGATTGTAGCATCTGTTGACTCCAACAAGCCATTACAATATTTTGTTCTATGTGAGTTGTGAGGTGAATAACAATTGGGACCACTGACTAAAGAGACCATTTTATGTGCCCCATTGCTTTGTGAAAAGTGTAACTGGAACCCAGAGAAGTTTAAAGACTTTCCCAAAGTTATGTAGCTCATTAGATAAGTAGGCCAGTCACTTATTCAAGTAGAAATAAGAATATTTACAAAAAAAAAAAAACACACAAAAAGAAAACTTTGAATCCCAATCAAAATGGAAGATCACACAACAAAAGAACTGAACTCCAGGAATTACATAAGCATGACTTGTTTTACTTCACTTCACAGAAAATGCATTTTTCTTTTTACAAATTGATGGTGCATGGCAATCCTGCATCTTGCAATTCTTTTTTTTTTTTTTTTGAAGTGGAGTCTTGCTCCTGTCACCCAGGCTGGAGTGCAATGGCATGATCTTGGCTCACTGCAACCTCTGCCTCCTGGGTTCAAGCGATTCTCCTGCCTCAGCCTCCCGAGTAGGTGGGATTACAGGTGCAAGCCACTATGCCTGGCTCATTTTTGCATTTTTAGTAGAGACAGGGTTTTGCCATGGTGGCCAGGCTGGTCTTGAACTCCTGACCTCAGGTGATCTGCCCACCTTGGGCTCCCAAAGTGCTGGGATTGCAGGTGTGAGCCACCACACCCAGTCTGCATCTTGCAATTCTACTGGTGCTACATTCTACTAGTGCTGCATTCCACTAGTGCAATTCTACTAGTGCTTGCAATTCTACTAGTGCTACATTCCACCAGCATGTGCCCACTTTGTGGCTATGTGTCACATATTGGTAATTCTCACAATATTTCAAATATTTTCATAATGATTATATCTGTTATAGTGATCTGTGATCAGTGGTCTTTTATGTTACTATCATAATTATTTTGGGGCACCACAAACCTCACACATGTAAGACGACAAATTTAATTAATCAATGTTGTGTGTGTTCTGACTGCTCCATTGACCAGCTGTGTTCTGTCTCTCTCCCTCTCTTTGGGCCATCTTGTTCTCTGAGACACAACTATATTGAAATTAGGCCAATTAATATCCCTTCAAATGGCCTCTAGGTGTTCAAGTGAAGGAAGAGCCACACATCTCTCACTTTAAATCAAAAGCTAGACATGATTAAGCTTAGTGAGCAAGGCATGTCAAAAGCCAAGGCAGGCTGAAAGCTAGGCCTCTTGTACCACACAGTTTGCCAAGTTCTGAATGCAAAGGAAAAGTTCTTGGAGGAATTTAAAAGTGGTACTCCAGTGAACACACAATAGTAAGAAGGTGTAACAGCCTTATAGGTGCTATGGAGAAAGTTGTAGTGGTCTGGATGGAAGATCAAACCAGCCAGAACATTTCCTTAAGCTACAGCACAATTCGGAGCAAGGGGTGCTGACTCTCTTCAATTCTGTGAAGGCTAAGAGAGCTGAGAAAGCATCACAAGAAAAGTTTGAAGCTAGCAGAGGTTGGTTCATCAATTTAAGGAAAGATGTCTTCTCTATACACAACATAAAAGTGCAAAGTGAAGCAACAAGTGCTGAGGGAGAAGCCACAGCATATTATCCAGATCTAAGATAACTGATGAAAGTGACTGAACAAAACAAGAGATTTTCAATGTAGATGAAACAGCATTCTATTAAGAAAATAAATAAAAGATGCCATCTAGGATTTCATAGCCAGAAAGGAGAAGTCAATGCCGGGCTTCAAAGGACAGGCTGATGATCTTGGTCAGGGCCAACGCAACCGGTGATTTTTAAGTTGAAGCCAACGTTCATTTACCATTGCAAAAATTCTAGGGCTCTTAAGAATTATGATATATTTATTCTGTCTGTGCTCCTGAAAAGAAGCAACTAAGTCTGCATGACAGCATATCTGTCTACAGCATGCTTTACTGAATATTTTAAAGCCATTGTTGAGAACTACTGCTCAGGAAAAAGACTCCTTTCAAAATATTACTGTTCACTGACAACACACCCAGTCACCCAAGAGCTCTGATGGAGATATACAAGAAAATTAATGTTGCTTTTATACCCGATAACACAGCATCCATTCTGCAGCCCATCAATCAAGAAGCAATTTCAACTTTCAAGTCTTATTATTGAAGAAGTACGTTTTATAAAGTTACAGCTGCTATAGATAATGATTCTTCTGATGGACCTGGGCAAAGTAAACTGAAAACCTTTTGGAAAGGATTCAACATTCTAGATGCCATTAAGGACATTTGTGATTCATGGGAAAAGGTCAACATATTGACATTAATAAGAGTTTGAAAGAGGTTGATTCCAGCCTTCATGTATCACTTGGAGTGGTCTAAGACTTCAGTGAAGAAAGTAACTGCAGATGTGGTGGAAATAGCAAGAGAACTAGGATTAAAAGTGGAAGCTGAAGATGTGACTGAATTGTTGCAATCTCATGATAAAATCTGAACAGATGAGGAGTTGCTTTTATGGAAGAGCAAAGAAAGTATTTTCTTGAGATGGAATCCACTCCTGGTAAAGATCCTGTGAACATTGTTGAAATGACAAAGGATTTAGCATATTACATAAATTGGGTGAGAGGAGGGTAAGGAATGAAATACCACCCTATTGGGTAGAATGTACACTCTTTGGGTGATGGGTATGCTAAAAGCCCAGATTTCACCATTATGCAATATAGTTATTTAATGTAACCACACTTGTACCCCTAAATCCATAAAAATAAAAAAAATTCAAACATTAATAAATAAATAAGAAGTGCATCAAAAAAAGAATATTACATAAACTTAGTAGACAAAGCAGTGACAGCGTTTAAGAGAATTGGCTTTAATTTTGAAAGAATTTCTACTGTGGGTAAAATGCTATCAAACAGCATCACATGTACAAAGAAATCTTTTGTAAAAGGAAGAGTCAATTGGTAAACTTTATTGTTGTCATATTTTAAGAAATTGCCATAGCCACCCAAAACTCTAGCACCATCTTATTCAGTCAGCGTGATCAACATTGAGGCAAGACCCTCCACCAGCAAAAATATTTTACAACTCATTGAAGGCTCAGATGATTGTTAGCATTTTTTAGCAATAAAGTATTTTTGAAGTATGTAGTTTATAGATATAATGCTACTGCATATTTAGGCTACAGTATAGCACAAATATAACTTTTATATTTACTAGGAAAATAAAATAATGTGTAACTTGCTTTATTGTAATTTTTACTTTATTGCAGTAATCTGGAACTGAATCCACAATATCTCCAAAGTATGCCTACATTTTGACAAAGTAAGTCACCTGACTTTCAAGAGCTCTGCTCATTTGAGTATCTGACATTGAATTAGGAATAAAATTATCAGCCCGTATCAAGTAAATAGTTGGGAATTCAAAATGTTAGCGTAGTTCACACAATATGGTACTTTTTGCTTGTTTTCATCTAGTCTTGTTTTAACAGTCTGTCTGTAAAAGAACCTTCGTCTTTATGGTGTTGTCTTCTGCTGGAAAGTGCTGTTCCACTATCGATTAGTTACGATACTTATGCTTATGTTTGTCTCAAGACAGTGCTGAGGCGTTACTTTCATGATAACCTTACTTGGGGCATAGCTGTCAGTCACTGATGTGGATTAGATGGCTCAGAGCTGAGGCAATTTGGGAGATGAAGAGCTCACTGTGAGCAGCTGCTGGTGTGTCTGACTGAGGCTAACCCTCATTTTCTACTCTATGATATATGCATCCTCCACATCTTACGCCTTTCAAATCCAGGCTCCTCAAAATCTTTACTAAAGTCGAACTCAACATTGGCCCTATATCTCCCTCTTCATCCCACGATTTATGTGTCTTCTCATTCCCATATCCTGGATCGCCGGGCTGCGTGTCTGCCTAGTGTTCCTTTGACTAGGCAGGTGAAGAAATAGGTAAATGGCTCTTATGGCAGGCTGACTAATAGCCCTCAAGATGTTCACATCTTAATGCCTGGAGCCCGTGAATGTTCACTTCTATCACAAAAGGAACATGCAGATGTGATTAAATGACAGATCTTCAGAGGGGCAGATTTTTCTGGATTGTCTGGGTGGGCCGAAATGTCTTCATAAGAGGAAGGCACGCCTGTAATCCCAGCACTTTGGGAGGCCGAGGCGGGAGGATCATGAGGTCAGGAGATCGAGACCATCCTGGCTAACACGGTGAAACCCCGTCTCTACGAAAAATACAAAAACTTAGCCGGGTGTGGTGGCGGGCGCCTGTAGTCCCAGCTACTCAGGAGGCTGAGGCAGGAGAATGGCGTGAACCCAGGAGGCAGAGCTTGCAGTGAGCCGAGATCGCGCCACTCACTCCAACCTGGGCGACAGAGCGAGACTCCGTCTCCAAAAAAAAAAAAAAAGAGGAAGGCAGAAAAATATTTGGTTACAGAAAAGGAAGCAAAAGATAAAATGATGGAACAAAGAGGTTGGAGTGATGCAAGGAAGAGGTCATGGCCAAGAAATACAGGCAGCCTTCAGAAGTGAGCCAAATAAGAAAGCAGGTTCTCCCCAGACCCCCAACCCCAAAGAAGCCCGCCCTGCCAACACTTTTGCTTTACCCAGTGAAACTGATTTCAGACTTCTGGCCTCCAGAACTGACAAAGAATAAATGTGGGTTCTTTTAAACCACCAGGCTTGTGGTCCTTTTTACAGCAGCCATGGGAAACTAAGGTAATTCATTTGTGGAATTGTCCCTCCTATTTCACTTCCATGCAGTTCCAAGCTACCAGAAAAGTTAATTGATGGTTTATTTCCACCTGCTATTGATATCACATCTTTATTTTTCTTTACTTTATCATCTTCTGTTTTGGAGATGAGGAAGTTCAGCTTTAGAAATTCAATGTAACTTTCTCAAGGGAGTATCATTAGAAAGTGATAGAGTATCCAGTGGAATCCCTCTCTCCAGGCTTCCAAAGCTGACGGTCTTTCTAATACACTGAGACCTTCCCCTGAATTTTAGCTTTCTTTTCTTCCTGTGTGATGAACAGAAAGAAGGGTGTCACTCTCCTTTTGAGTGTATATTTTATTGAATAAAATTTCAATATAGCCAAGACTCTAATAATAATGGGCTGTTAACTTACAAATGTTTGGAGACTTCTTCAAACTTTTTTGTGTCCCACTCCCTTTCAATTCTTTTGGATGAAAACAGAATCAAAGATACAGAAATATCATCTTAAAAATTATTTCACTATGGGACTCTAAGGTCCCTGGGAACTGGATGACTAAAAGAATCCCAAGGTTTGGGTCAGTGCCATATTTTTTACCATTTATATATATGTGGGCACATTCCTATGTTATTCCTATGTTTACATTGACTTGCTTTTCTCTTTCTAGGCTTTCTGTTTCCATTTTAGGTACAAAAATCCTTCTGATTCTTCCTCTTTCATGTCTGGCCCCAAAGTAATGTTGCTATAAATCTATTATCAGTATCAATGATGATGATGATGTGTGACATTTATTAAATGCTTCCCATGTGCTAGATCCAGTGCTAAGCATTCTAGCATGAACACTTTTCATACTTATAACAACTCTATGACTTAGGTACTTTTCTTCCTGTTCAGGATTCTAAAACAAATAAGTTACTTGCTTAAAGTCCCAAAGCTAGCAAATAGCAGGACCAACAGTTGATCAAAATCTATCTCATGGGTGTGATGGCACATGCCTGTAATCACAGCTACTCAGGAGGCTGAGGCGGGAGGATCACCTGAGCTCAGAAGTTCGAGGCTGCAGTGAGTTAGGATGACATCACTGCACTTCAATCTGGGTGACAGTGTGAGACTCTTAATAAAAAGTATCTCATGTTAAAACTCATGGCTTTCTCTGTGCTTTCTTTGAGAACTACCCTCCTCATCCATCTCTAGGAAATCTTGCCTCCCAGCCATTCTGTTGCTGCATAACACTCATGTGGCTCTGTGGCTATCTAGAAACTCTGCTGTAATTCCCTATCTGGCCCACCCTTCTGGGCAGAATCAGATACTTTCAAACCATCTCAACATTTTCTTCCTCATTCTTTCTGTCCCTAAGTCCACCAGCACTTCTGTTTTTTCAGAGCAGCTGGCCTACAGCAGCCATTTAAAAGAATAAAAACCTGATCACCCTCAATCCCACCCATGTGAGAACCTTTCCTGAGAAACTATGAAGAGTCAGACTTGACAGCAATAGAAAGTAGAGTCAGAGCTAACAGTAGTAGAAATTCAGACTTGGTTTCACACAAACAGAGTAGCAACTGGTAACACCCCCATCTATTTTTTAATGTTTGCTTTACTTTGCATAATCTCTCTAAGCACTTCACCACATGGCCTACTTTTTTAACAGGGTAACCCACTCCCTTCCTCAGTCTCCACCAAAGGTTAGGACTCACTGGATTAAACAAAATATTGTTAAAAACAGTGACTTGATGAATGATGCTTAGAAACTGCATTCTATTCCTCTTAGAAAATTGGCCCAGTCTCACTGCTTCCCAGAAGCATGATATGAAAAAAATGCAAGAGAATCTTAGTGAGGACTTTCTGATAAAGGGTAAGGTCATGGCCCAGACTTGCTTGTTCACTGAGGGCAACCCCATTGTCTGCTCTAACACATAGCGACGTTCTTTTAATTGAGCCCCATATTCGCTTATCAAGGAGAGTGAGTGAAAAGTGAGAAATAAAATGCTTCCATTCTTTTCCATCAGCTATTACCTCAGTAATGGCACTCAATGGTGGCATTAGAAAGACTGGAAAAAAATAATCATTACTCTTGGAGCCATGAGAAATGGAGATTCAAAAGGTTATTATTGGTAATAGGTTCACACTATAACACGTGTAATGATTGTGGGCTTAGATTGGATGCTTTTGGCTTAGTGATGGTTTTCCAGTAGGAGTTGTGTGCCAGCTGCATACAAGTGGAACCTCTGGACCAGAGAGTGGAACTAGGGGCTTTGTTCACATAAGGTCCCTAATATGGGGCCTTGCAGCAATGTCTCACTAGAAATAATAATTTCTTCCCAAATCTGCTCTGAAAAGTCCAGTTTCTGTGCTTACAAGAATCTCAGAGGACAGGGAAGAAAGACAAGGCCAGATGAAGACAAGGTGGACAAATGAACTCTGTCTAGCTCGAATGAGCAAGCTGCCCAAAAGCTATTTCAGGAATCTGAAAGCAACCACTTTCTGGATTGTTCTGTTAACACTCAGACTACAGCTGATGCATTACGTTTCTGCCAAAACCTGAGTTTACCAAGCCAGGAGCTTACACATAATAAAACAACCAACCCCTTCTGCACCCACCCCCCAAAAAAATTGCCATTCTTACCCTAGAGAGAAGGGGATTTTAAATGGCAGCCACTGCTTAGCCAAAAGCATACACTCCAAAGTCTCCAATTTATGTATGCAATTGTTATTGCCTCTCTATGGCATTTAAGTTATAATTCCCTTTACCCTGAATTCTGAAGGGAGTGGAGTGAGGAAAGTAGGGAAATGTAAAATCCCTCTAATGTTTTCTTACCTTTTTGTTTAAAACAAAAGTGTCATTATTAACTGCAGCTTTTCCATCATTATTTTCCTCTAGAGTTAAATGACAATAATTTTTATGGCTTCTACCATTATGGAGTAGTAGCAAAAACTTTAGTTGAAAAGTCAAGAACCTAGGTCTGATTTTTAGTTCTACTTCCAATACTCAGTTACTCAGACCCCAAACCCTTCATGCCTGTTTCTCTAATATTTCTCATTTCTTCCATCAGGAAATTGAAATACTTCTCACCATCTTTATCATTATTCCATGAAAGTTCATGTTACCATCATCTTTACATACAGCCGCCAAAATGCTCTTTTTTTTTTCCTGCTGTGTAGTATTACATTATGTGAATGTTGTTTTTTTAATTTTAGAAAGACAGGGTCTCACTCTGTTGTCCAGGCTGGAGTGCAGTGGTGTGATCACAGCTCACTGAAGCCTCAAACTCTTGGGCTGAAGTTACCCTCTCTCCTCAGCCTCCGGAGTAGCTAGGCCTATAGGTGTGCGCCACTATGCTTGGCTAATTTTTTTTGTTTGTTTGTAAAAATGGAGTCTCACTATCTTGCCCAGGCTGTTTTGAACTCCTGAGCTCAAGCAATCGCCCACCTCTACCTCCCAAAGTGCTGAAATGACAGGCATGGGTCACTGCCCCTGGCTAGAATGCTCTTTCTAAAACAAAAAATTAGATTACTCTCCTGCTTCAAACCTCACTTTGAACATTCTCCAAAACTCTTACTCTTACCACATCCTAAAGGACACAGTCCCTGGCTCACTCTCCCACTTTTTCTGCCACTCTTTCCCCTCTTCACTGGGCTCCAGCCACACTGGCTCGCTTGCTCATCAACAGATGCGTTTCTGCCTGGAGCCTCCCTGTGCTGGGGACTCCAATGGTCACCCTTCTTGGGCTCCTCACAAGGCTTGCACTGGAACATGGTCTCCTCAGAGAGGCTTCTCTCACCACCCTCCCTACCTGGGCTGCCCCTAACACCATCCATATCTTACTCTACGTTATTTTCAGTGACTCACATCTACCTGACACTATCTTTTATTTTACTTGTTATTGCTGTTCTTCCCCAGGAGGATGACAGTCCTATCCAAGGATGGCTTTGGCTTGTTGTTTTGATTGCTCTTGTTTACCACACATTTACTGTGCCTAGCACTTCCTTGAGCAGAGCACGCACTGCCTGCATAAAGGATCTGTGTCTCCTCACTTCATTTGGTCTAGTTTATTTCCTTCTTTCTTTATTTCTCTTTCTTTCTTCCTTTCTTTCCCTCCCTCCCTCCCTCCCTTCCTTCCTTCCTTCCTTCCTCTTTCTTTTACAATTAAGGTCTTAGATTTTAGGGTTTGTCAAGTGCCTTTTTGATTTGATGCTCTGGAATTCTGTAGCCTTCATATTGTTCACTACTCCACCTATGATAGACAATAAGACAGTAGCAGATACAGATAATTAAAAAGAAAATTTCCAAGAGATGGATATGAGTAATGGCTTAGTGCACATCCCACCATGCTTGTTTCTGTATGTGTGTGTGTTGGGATCCAGCATTCCCCATGAATGAAGTATGGATGAAAGGGTCAGAATGCTTGTTTTTGAGTCCCCACTTTGGCATTTCATATGAGTGACTGTGGGTGAGCTACTTACTTTCTTTGTGCCTCTGTTTCCTTACCTGGAAGAATGGTAAGATATTACCATGGAATATGGTAATCTTACTATGGAAGATAGTAATCCTTCTGATCTCATTAGGTTATTTTGAGAAGAAGTGAGTTAATACATGTAAAGAACTTAGAACACGGCCGGGTGCCCGGTGGCTCACGCCTGTAATCCCAGCACTTTGGGAGGCCAAGGTGGGCGGATCATGAGGTCAGGAGATCGAGACCATCCTGGCTCACACAGAGAAACCCCGTCTCTACTAAAAAATACAAAAGATTAGCTGGGCGTGGTGGCGGGCGCCTGAAGTCCCAGCTGCTCGGGAGGCTTAGGCAGGAGAATGGCATGAACCTGGGAGGTGGAGCTTGTAGTGAGCTGAGATTGCACCACTGCACTCCAGCCTGAGTGACAGAGTTCTCAAAAAAAAAAAAAAAAAAAAAAAAAGAAAAGAAAAGAACTTAGAACACAGAGTAGCACTTTACAAGGACTAAAAATGTTAGCACTCTTTTTGTTCACGTTGATGTGTATAGACTGTTCTGGCCACCTTGAACCTTGCCTGCTCCTGCTTGTCCTTTGGCCTCCTCTTGTGGACCCTCTCTCCTCCAAGACTTGATGACCTTATCTGTGTGCAGACTTGTTCCATCTAGTTCACAGTATTGGGTTGAATGTCATGAAATATTCACTGGGATTAACCAATCAATTCCCAATATTGATCAAATTCCTACATGGTCTAAACACTGGGGACATCCAAAGAATTGCAAATGCTGATTACTTTCCTCCAGGTCCTTATATACTGGTTGGGAATATGGAGCACACACAAAAAGGTAACAATACCAGGGGGTGGATCAAGCGCAAATGTCCTGGCACAATTAGTAAATATCAGAGGAAACCTGAGGAGGAGAGGGGCTTTGTGGTCAAGCTCCTTGGCTTGATCAAGATTTCTATGGCCCTACACAATCCATACCCACTTATCTCTTCCATCTCATCTCTCTCCATTCTTCTCCCTTGCAACCTCTTTTCATGCCACAACTCAGCTATACCAAACTTCGTCCTGTCCCTTAAATGGTCCATAATTCTGTATTATCTCCAAGTCTTTGGATGTTCTTTCTCTTGCACAGAACATTATCCACCAATCTCTTTGACATCCAGCTATCCAATTCTACTTTCAGAAATCCGTTTACATAATGCTTTCTCCAGGGAACCTCCCCTGGAGCCTGGGTTTGGAGTCCTTCCTATCTACTGCTTTAGCACACTTTCATTTTCTAACCACCTGCTTTCTCACTTCCTTCTCTCACAGACTTCCATGTGAGAAGTTTGCTGAACTTGCAGCTCCCTTCTGTATGCCCAGCCCATGGCACCATGCCTTTCATAAAATGTGGGTTAAACACAAATCTATTGAATAAATGATTGATTTGGCTATTGTTTTGGAAGAATTGTTTATCTTCATTCAGAAACATCTATTAAGAGACACAATAAAGAAATTCTTCCAGAGAAAAAGGAAGGCATTTCATATCTAGCAAAGCATTGATTAAAAGACAGTCTCAGTGCTCAAGACTGACATTGGAGTCTCTATTCTTTAATTTTTCATCTCTATTAATCTCTTGGTCTGAGCCTTCCACAGCTGCACAATATCCCAGCCATTCTGGAAAGAGTACTCACTTTCCCATGGAACTAATTACGGATTAGTCAGGCCCATCTGGGGCACCATGTTTTCATGCCTCTGGTTATGTAGCGATAACCTACCCATTTCTTTTTTCCAGAGCTACTTGGAAAACTGCAATTTGTCCTCCATTGTACAATTTCTCACTCCACCATGTTCTCTGAACCATGTCCTTCTAGGTCTGGATGTCTGCCTGAGGACTAGGTTGAATTTGTCACATCTTTATTTGGCCTTAATCTCTGATTATTGAATCAAGCTCAGACACTGTCACCTCTGCACTATTCTGACTCATATTATAGCTAATTTTCTCACAAATTCCCCCCACCTGGCTTCCAGAGTTCTGTGTCTTGCTGTAGTAATTTCTAACCTTTTTTTGGGGAAAAAAATCATAACTAAAAAATATAACTTGTCTTCTGCTTCCTCTGTGTCCCCCAAATCATAGAGGACAAACCAGACACATAGAGGTCTCTCAAACCGTGTGTGTGTGTGTGTGTGTGTGTGTGTGTGTGCGCGCCCGTGCGTGTTTAAGCACGAGGGTAGGGAATGCAGAAAGATAGTTGGTTTGGGCTACTATAACAAATTACAATAGATTAGGTGGTTTAAACCAGCAGTACCCAGCCTTTTTGGCACCAGGGACTGGTTCCATGGAAGACAATTTTTCCACAGATGGAGGTGGGCATAGGGAGATGGTTTGGGATGAAACTGTTTCACCTCAGATCACCAGGCATTAGATTCTTATAAGGAGCATGCAACCTACATTCCACAATAGGGTTCTATGAAAATCTAATGCCACCACTGATCTAACAGGAGGTGGAACTCAGGCAATAATGCTGGCTTGCCTGCTGCTCACCTCCTACTGCATGGCCCAGTTCCTAACAGGCCATGGACTAGTACTGTCTGTGGCCCAGAGAATGGGGTACCCCTGGTTTCAACAGCAAACATTTGTGTTTTACAGTTCTAGAGACTGGGAAATCCAGCACTAAGATGCCAGCATGTCCGGTGTCTGGTGAAAGCTCACTTCCTTATTTGCAGATGGCTATCTTCTTGTTGTATCATTACATAGCAGAATGGGGTGTGTGTGCATGTGTGTGTGTGTATGTGAGAGAGAGAGAGAGAGATCCTGTGTCTCCTCTTTTTATAAGGGTGTGAATTCCATTCACGTGGGCCTGAACCTCACGGCATAATCTAACCCTCATTACCTCCCAAAGGCCCCACCCCCAAATATCATCACATTGGGGGTTAGGGTTTCAACAAAGGAATTTGAGGGATACAAACATTGAGTCCATAATAGATGACAACCATAAATAAAGTTTCAAGCCACCGTACTATCCAGTTCAATGTTATTTGAGTACAAATAATTCATAATACTTGGGTAACTTTGCCAGCTGTTAAGAATTCTACTCTTCTGGAAATGTTTCAAGAGACAAAAGATGTTCTCTTTTTTTCCAGTTTTTGCAGCCAGGCTTCAATTTTGTCTGGCAGGTACATTTTTGATAAGGGACTGTTCAGTGTTTAGAGCCAGCGATTCCTCCCCACATGCCAATTACTGTCAACTCTTGTGTGGACATATGTGAGAGCCATGGTTGATGCTGACACACACAGGCACCTCACAGAGGCTTCCAGTCCTGCACATGGCAAATGATTACTAGGCTGAGATTGACTCCAGAGACAAAGATGATTCTGTTTTCTCTAAAGGCTTTTCACATGGTGTTAAGGGAACTATAGATTGTTAATGGAAAAAGTATATTCATTAATATTTAATTTTCTTGAGCTGTAGCTCCTTATGAAGAGCTCCCTTATGTCAAGCATGCTGGGTTGTTTGGAGATAGCCAAGTATGCTTAGACTGATGACCTTTGTACATTAAGTGTTCCTGGTGCTGTGACATTATTACAAATCCATGATACTCAACTCAACTGCATTTTCTTTACCTGAGGTCTATCAATTATCCATGGCCCTTATTTTTGAGGCTTCAACTCTGCTGCTTCAATCATGACATCTGAAAAAGAATGCATCCCCTGGTTTTCTAGCTCCTTAAAATATATTTAATATGTATCCATTATGAGTTAGGCATTGTTATAGTTGGAAGGGACCCAGATGAATAAGACACAGTCCCAAAATAGAGGTAAAATAATTTGAATATCTACAACTTTAATCTTGCTGAAAATACATCCTTTCAGACTTCTTTTACAACTAAGAGAAAGATATAATCGTTTTCCTCCTTTTTTTGCATTTTTTTTTCATTAAGCATATAAATAAGAACCTATTCTGTCCAGGTACTGTTCTAGTTTCTTGGGATGCAAGAGGGAAAAAAGGAAAATTCTCTGCTTCTTTAGAAATTAAACTCTAAATATAAAAAGATAAACCTTTAAAAACAAATATATACATAAGATAATTTTATATAATGATGAGTATTATGAAGATAATAATGTGTATATATACATACGGGTAGGGGGGAACCAGGCGCAAGTAAAGGGATTGGCCTTTGATGAGGATAAGGGTATTTATTTCATTGCAACTAGAGGAGAGGCAGAGATTTGGAAGTAGATGCAAGTAAATGACAGATTAGTGATAGAAACTTGAGAAGTTTTTGTCTGTTCCTATTTCATAAGTGAAGTTTGGGGCCATGTCATCATCTGAGATTAAGGAAGGTAAAAGGGTAAAGTAAGTTTAAAGAGATAATTATGAAATTATCATTTCAAAAAGTGGAAGTGTAAACGCACTATGGAAGAGAGGTTGGACAATGTTAAGAGCCCATTTTAAAATTTGACATCATAAGTCAAAAGTGGGACCAATAGGATTTTACTAATATTTGGTGGTATGGTAAGTGAATATAATAGAAAAAGTGGAGGTTCAGGAAGTTATGGTTGTTTGCAAGAGTGGTTATAATAATGACTATAGAATTTAAGTTGGGTGAGAAGGAAAATGAGAGAGGGAAGGGAATAATAGAGTCAAGAGAGTGAACAGTGGACAAATAGGTATGGTTGAAATATTGTTGGATTAGGCATCTCAGAGAAAGCAAACTCCTTTAAGGCAAAGTCCTCCAATCATGCCCTTGATTTGATCTCATAGCCATCTCATCTGGAATATTCCACCAATTAAAACTTTTCTCAATTGAACACTTAGTATTTCCTCTCCAAGGTCTACTTCACCTACACTCGCCAACATTACCTAATGGCACAATAAGAAATTCATCTTTGATCTTGTTCTCCCAAACTCCCAACAAGTCTCTCCCTTCATTCTACACCAGTTTCTTACCCTCAGCACTATTGACATTAGGGCCGAATAAGTCTTTATTGTGGGGGGCTGTCTTGTGTGTTACAGAATGATTAACACCATCATTGGGCTCTACTCAACAGGTGTCACTAGCAGACACTGTACCCTGCCATTGTGATAGCCAAGTACATCTCCAGATAGTGCCACATATTTCTTGGAAGCAAAATCACCTCCAGTTAAGAACTATTGTTCTTCACTAATTATTTCTATGTACTCTCCACCCACTTATTCCTACATCCTACAATTTGACTTATATATCATTAGTCAGTAATAGTTCTCTGTGAAGTTTACTGCCCACCAAATGCAATGACTATTTGGCATATCTTCATCATTTTTGTTTTTTATCCAGCTTTTAAAAATCCCTTTTGATTTACACCTACATTTGTTCCCAGGATGTTCTATCTTCTGCTTTTCATCTGACTTCTGAGATTATTTTCACTCTCAAATCTTTTATCCTTCTGCATTTCCAATGTAAGGCTCTATGGACCTGTCCCTAAATAAATCAATTTCTATTATTTCCTCACATAACTGTACTTCTGTTATGACCTCTATGCAAATGAGAAATATAGCCTGTTTTTAGAGTTTCAGCCTCTCTCCCAAGCTAAAAGATTGTATTTTTTCCTGCCTTTCTCTTACTTACTTTTATAAATTTCTCTGGAACTTGAAAATTCAAACCCCAAAGCAGATCATTTCCTCTAACCTTACTGTATACTCCAAAATAATGTTCTATTATACATAACACTACATTCCCAATCTTTTAGTGTCAAAATGCCAGTGTAATCTTTGATCTGAGCACTATGCCACTGAGCACTACACCACTCTTTCCAAAAGCTATCTTATCCCGACCTAATTACCTCATTGACAGAGTCATTTCCCAAATTTAGTCATTCAATAGTTTTGCCTAGATCAATGCTCTGGCTACTATTATGATCTCCTAGGCTACAATCCTTCTCTCTTCTAATCAGTTATTGAAATTCTTTTAATAGTTTTCCAGAAGCATATACATGATCATGACAACACAACATTCCTATACTTTACCCAGAGGCTCCCGTGATTCTCTGACATTCATGAATATTTCTAAACTCTTTAGTCTATTGCCACGTCCTCTCCTACTTGGTTCTAAACTGTCTTTCCAAATTGACTTACCTTTGTACTAACAAATGTAGAAAGGATTTAGCTTGAAGATGCAACTCAGTATTTTTTTCCCCTTAGCTTCACTTAGGATTTTCACTGTTCCTGGATTCATCCTCTCTCCCTCTTCCTGTCTAACAAACATATCTTGGCTCTGACAAATTCTCCTGATCTTTTCAGACCCCTTACTTTGCTATTTCTCTATGGCCTCTTCTCTTATCCCACAATTGAAAAGAAAACATGATTTACAGAGTTCTTACAGTAAGACATAGACTATGATGTGTGTGTGGGTATGTATAGATACCTATATCTATATAGAACAGATTATTTCTTACATAAAAAATACATTTAATCTTCATTTTATAGATTAAAAACCTACCACAATGAGATTAAGTGACTTGTTTCACTTGACATGAAGTTGAGGTTCAAGAGCTGGGATTTTTTCCTACCTCGGTCTGTGTGGCTCTAAAATCACTTCTTCATCCACTACAAATGTGACTTCAAAAGTAATGTTACCTTACCCTGAATGTTCACTGTTCTTTATCTAAACTTCCCTTTTAGCATTTTTATGTTCAATATTGTGCAAGTTATATATGTAGACATTTCATTTTTTGTTCTGAGCTCCCAAAAGTTCTCTATATGAATCATGTGTATATCTACCAAACCACCTAATCCAGTACCTCACACATTCAACTAAGGTTTTCAGGGAGTTTGTCTGATGGAGTGATGCAATTTTGTTATTGTGCATTTCAGTACTGATCTGAGCTCTAGATAAACATTCCAATTCAAGATTCAACTCTAGTTAAGCATTCCAATTCTAGAGTGATTAATACTTCACATGCCACAACTTGAAACTTAGACCTCCACCATATGAAGAGCCATCAATATGACTAGTGTTGGAAATAGATACTGTTTTTGCCCTTAATGCCTAACTTTTCTGCAATAGAAATATATTTCTTGGAGGGAAAGTCATTATGACCTATTAAAATAAAATCATATTTTGTTGGAAAAATATATACACTTGTAATCAAAGTAATATCATAGTCAGGAATTAGTCATCTTAGAGGAAGATTCTGGGTAATATTATTGCATGAGTGTTGAAGAGTCGAATACATGTTCAAAACCTTTTCCTAATATTTACTAGTTATGTTGCCTTGGCCATGTTTTCTAACATTCTGGGCCTCAGTTTCCTTTTCTGTAAGATGAGAGATTTACTAACATCACTTCATAGGGTTGTGGGGAATTGAAAAAACAAAACAAAACAAAATATTTATCAGAGTGCCCAATAAATGAAAACTCAGTAAGTGATATATAGAAATAATGTACAAAAAAACTGTATATAACAGGGGTTTGTGGGAAGCAGGAGATAGGGATGTGAAGTAAAACAAGAGGTAAAAAAAAGCCCATCAAGCACAAATTGTAGGTTTTTAATTTCCCCAACCTTTGGCTATGTCTGATTCTCCTGACTGTGTAAGTATATGGTATACACTAATTTGTGAAAAAACACACTGCTTGTGACTTGTGGCAGTATGATGCAGTTCCTCAGCCTCCACTCCACGCCAGGGTGAACATTTACCAGCAAATAAAACACAGCCTAATGACATCAGAAAATGACCCTTCCTTGAATCTGTGGGGTGGGTTATCTCTCACACATCTCTGTATTTTCTTTTCTGCCTATTAGTACCCATTGCTGTTGTAAACAAGAAGTTATGGTAGCAATCTGGATTGGCCTTTGAAGGCTCTAAACATTGGTAACAATTCTGCAAAACCATTTGACCTGCCACCAAATGGAACGCTGCTTTCAGCCTTTCGGAGGGGTCGTGTGTGTGCTTCTTGTGGCAGATGGTAAAAACTCTCCACGTATTAAGAGGAAGAGCCACCTACTTCTTAAATTGAGCCCTTATGAGGGTATCAAGTACATCTGATCACAGGCAACCTGAGGGTGAGGGTGGGCAGCTGGATTACGAATTAATCGTGGACATGTAGATTATGGATGGAGGAGGAGGGTCAAGGTGAGTCACAACTCCTTTGAATAGCCAGCGGCCACAGAGAGTGGTGGCCAATGCCAGAGCCTCTGATTGACCTAAGGACATGTATTACAGATCACCTGAGCCCTGTTTCCTTATCTGTATAATGATAATGTGAATCTCATAATGTGGTTACAGCATTAAAAAATAGGTATATGAATGTTCCATGTAAGTAATTTTTAATAACCTGACGTTAACTGATTGCTATCATGATTTTCAAAGACTTGCCTATCATTCTATGAAAACCAATGCTGTGATAGATTAACTTTTTGTAATCTGATTTTTTTTCTTTCCTGTATCAGAAAAGTTTGATTTCTTCATTAGCAGGTGGAATTAATAGTCTCCAAGGGTCTTGTAAGTCGGACAGGAGAGTCCTAGCCCTCTACTTCAGTGGGTGATTTCTCCTTTGGGAAATATTTTCTTGTATTAGGAGACATTATATAAATTACATAAATCAGACACCAGAAAGTAAGTTTCAATGTTTTTGGTAATTTCTAGAAAAGCATAGGAATGAAATAAAATAAAGCCTCCTCAAATTCTCATTTGTTTCTTCCAGGCTGGAAATATGTTTTCTGAAGTGAAGCTTGTTTTTCTTCCATTATTTTTGAGGACTTGTCTATTAGATCAAATATCAATCAGCCAAAGGTAGCATATGACCATGATAAAAAAATGAAGGTTTTTAATCATTCATTTAGCAAATATTTATTTTGTGCTTATTATATGCGGCGTACTAGGATCCTCACAGTTTGAAGGGAAGGGTGGATGTAGCAGGGAGACAAACAAGTCCACAAGGAATAGTAAAGATGAAGTCTAAAATAGGAAAAGTTACCTGTAATCCCAGCACTTTGGGAGGCTGAGGCAGGTCGATTACCTGAGGTCAGGAGTTCAAGACCAGCCTGGCCAACATGGTGAAACCCTATCTCTAATAAAAATACAAAAAATTAGGCGTGTGTGGTGGCAGGTGCCTGTAATCCCACCTACTCGGGAGGGTGAGGCAAGAGAATCACTTGAACCTGGGAGACGGAGGTTGCAGTGAGCTGACATCGCACCATTGCACTCCAGCCTGGTCAATAAGAGTGAAAACTCTGTCTCAAAAATAAATAAATAAATAACAAAATAAAATAGAAAAAATTCAAAGATCTAAAAGAGGGCATCTAATTCAGACTTGCAGTTCAGAAAACTTCTCAAAGGAAGTATGTCTATTGCGACCTGAAGGATGGGATTCAAATGAACACTAGAGGGGAAAAGTTTTCAAGATGGAAAGAGCAATATGTGCTAAGATAATATATTTGTGCAACTTTCTTCATGCATACATTTTGAGAAGGAGCATGATCACTGAAGAATCTAGAAAGGCAAGGTAGGGCTAGATCTTGCAAAATCATGCATATCATGCTAATTTTGAACTTTACCTCATGAACAAAGGATTTCCTGGCATTGAAATGTTGTATGCAGGCATGTAACTCTGGCTACAGTAAGAATGAGGCTTGGAAGAGCTGAGGTAGGCAAAGGCGAGGTAGTGGTAGCCAGACCAAATATATTACTATTTAGCAAGTGCATAGTGGACACATATTATGTCAACAGTTTTGTGCAGGGTCTTGTAGGAGAAAAAATATGTGACAGTCCCTGCCCATAGAAGAAGACTGGGATTTCTTGGAACTGGCAAGCCAAAAATTGCACTAGACAATGTTAAATGGTTATGAAAAGACTTTATTCAAGAGTAATGCGATAGCAGAGAGAAACCAGAACTCAGTCTGAACTTGATCCAGCTGAAACAAGAAGTTGGAGAGGTTTCCAGAGCTGGTGGGGCCCAATCTTATTCCACTTGTATTGGCTAATTGGCCATATCTAAAAGAAAAGTAAACTTTCTCCTATCTTCATGGCATCATATATTTTTACAACTGGGAGCAAGACACCCAAGGCCATTAGGCTCTTATGTGCCCTCAAAGACTTGGAGAAAGAGGCATTATTTACTTTGTTGATTCCATTTCAAAGGGTGGCTCCTGGTCCTTGAGAAAGACATTCCTGGGTTGTAAAACTGACCAGAGGCTGGAATAAGATTTATATCTCAAAGGGACAGATAGAGAATTTGCAATTACAAGTTTTCTAACTTAAGAAAAGGGAGGCCAGGGGCCTTGAGACAGGGAGAGAAGGGTGTAAAGTCGGATCAAGCTGAGGGAAACCTTAAAGTGGACTTGGTCAAGGCAGTCAGAAGCAACTTGCCATAAGCACAGTATTTTTTCCAAAATATAATTTTACTTAAAAATCACATTATGTATGTATTGTCAGGCCTCTGAGGCCAAGCCTGCATGTATACATGCAGATGGCCTGAAGCAAGTGAAGAATCACAAAAGAAGTGAAAATTGCTGTTTCTTATCTTAACTGATGACATTACCTTGTGGAATTCCTTCTCCTGGCTCAGAAGCACCCCCACTGAGCACCTTGTGAACCCTGCCCCTGCTTGCAAGAGAAAAACCCCCTTTGACTGTAATTTTCCATTACCTACCCAAATCCTATAAAACGGCCCCACCCCTATCTCCCTTTGCTGACTCTCTTTTTGGACTCTGCCCGCCTGCACCCAGGTGAAATAAACGGCTTTATTGCTCACACAAAGCTTGTTTGGTGGTCTCTTCAAATGGATGTGCGTGACATTTGGTGCCATGACTCGGATCAGGGAACCTCCCTTGGGAGATCAATCCCCTGTCCTCCTGCTCTTTGCTCCATGAGAAAGATCCACCTACGACCTCAGGTCCTCAGACCAACCAGCCCAAGGAACATCTCACTAATTTTAAATCAGGTAAGCGGCCTCTTTTTACTCTCCTCTCCAACCTCTCTCACTATCCTTCAACCTCTTTCTCCTTTCAATATTGGCGCCACCCTTCAATCTCTCCCTTCTGTTAATTTCAGTTCCTTTCCTTTTCTGGTAGAGACAGAGGAGATGCGTTTTATCCGTGAACCCCAAACTCCGCCATCAGTCACGGACTCAGGAAGACAGTCTTCCCTTGGTGTTTAATCACTGCAGGGACACCTGCTTGATTATTCACCCACGTTTCAGAGGTGTCTGATCACTGCAGGGACACCTGCCTTGATCCTTCACCCTTAGTGGCAAGTACCACTTTCCTGGGGGGCAAGCACCACCTCCCCTGGGGGGCAAGTACCTCCCCCCACTCCTTCTCTCTGTGTCTCTACCCTCTCTTTTCTTTGGGCTTGCCTCCTTCACTATGGGCAACCTTCCACCCTCCATTCCTCCCTCTTCTCAGCCTGTGCTCTCAAAAATTTTAAACCTCTTCAACTCACACCTGACCTAAAACCTAAATGCCTTATTTTCTTCTGCAATGCCACTTGACCCCAGTACAAACTCAACGATGGTTCCAAATAGCCAGAAAATGGCACTTTTGATTTTTCCATCCTATCAGATCTAGGTAATTCTTGTCATAAAATGGGCAAACGGTCTGAGGTGTCTGACATCCAGGCATTCTTTTACACATCAGTCCCTCCCTAGTCTCTGTTCCCAATGCAACTCGTCTCAAATCTTCCTTCTTTCCCTCCTGCCTGTCCCCTCAGTCCCAACCCCAAGCGTCACTGAGTCTTTTCAATCTTCCTTTTCTACCGACCCATCTGACCTCTCCACTCCTCCCCAGACTGCTCCTCCTGAGGTCACTCCCCGCCAGGCTGAATCAGGCTCCAATTCTTCCTCAGCCTCTGCTCCCCAACCCTATAATCCTTCAATCACCTCCCCTCATCACACCCAGTCCAGCTTACAGTTTTGTTCCATGACTAGCCCTCCCCCACCTGCCCAACAATTTCCTCTTAAAGAGGCGGCTGGAGCTAAAGACATAGTCAAGTTTAATGCTCCTTTTTCTTTATTCAACCTCTCCCAAATCAGTTAGCATTTGAGCATTCTTTTTTTTTTTTTAATCAAATATGAAAACACAGCCCAGTTCATGGCTCATTTGGCAGCAACCCTGAGATGCGTTATAGCCCTAGACCCTGAAGGGTCAGAAGGCCGTCTCACTCTAAATATGCATTTTATTACCCAATCCACTCCCGACTTTAAATAAAGCTCCAAAAATTAGATTCCAGCCCTCAAACCCCACAACAGGACTTAAATAACCTCGCCTTCAAGGTGTACAATAATAGAGAAGAGTTACAATTACTTGCCTCTGCTGTGAGACAAAACCCAGCTGCACCTCCAGCACACAAACACTTCAAAATGCCTAAGCCACAGCAGTCAAGCATTCCTTCAGGACTTCCTCCATCAGGATCTTGCTTCAAGTGCCAGAAATCTGGCTTCAAGTGCCAGAAATCCGGGCCAAGGAATGCCCTCAGCCCGAGATTCCTCCTAAGCTGTGTCCCATCTGTGCAGGACCCCACTGGATATCAGACTGTCCAACTTGCCCAGCAGCCACTCCCAGAGACCCTGGAACTCTGGCTCAAGGTTCTCTGACTGACTCCTTCTCAGATCTTCTTGGCTTAGCGGCTGAAGACTGACGCTGCCTGATTGCCTCGGAAGCCTCCTGGACCATCACAGACGCTTCGGGTAACTCTTACAGTGGAGGGTAAGTCCTCCCCTTCTTAATCAATATGGAGGCTACCAACTCCACATTACCTTCTTTTCAAGGGCCTGTTTCCCTTGCCTCCATAACTGTTATGTATTTTGATGGCCGGGCTTCTAAACCTCTTAAAACTCCCCAACTCTGGTGCCAACTTGGACAATATTCTTTTATGCACTCCTTTTTAGTTATCCCCACCTGCCCAGTTCCCTTATTAGGCTGAGACATTTTAACTAAATTATCTGCTTCCCTGACTATTCCTGGACTATAGCAACACCTGATTGCCACCCTTTTTCCCAGTTCAAAGCCTCCTTCACATCCTCCTCTTGTATCTCCCCACCTTAGTCCACAAGTATGGGACACCTCTACACCCTCCTAGGTGACCGATCATGCACTCCCTTACCATCCCATTAAAACCTAATCACCCTTACCCTGCTCAATATCCATCCCACAGCACCCTTTAAAATGATTAAAGCCTGTTATCACTGGCTTGCTACAGCATGGCCTTCTAAAGCCTATAAACTCTCCTTACAATTCCCCCATTTCACCTGTCCAAAAACCGGACAAGTCTTACAGGTTAATTCAGGATTTGCGCCTTACCAACCAAATTGTCTTGCCTATCAACCCCGTGGTGCCAAACCCATATACTCTCCTATCCTCAATACCTCCCTCCACAACCCATTATTCTGTTCTAGATAAACCTAGCTGACCCCATAAATCCTAAATCCTTTCCCCACTCCCTTTTCCATTCCTTAAAAAGCAGCCCTAAAAGCTGCTCCCACACTAACTCTCCCTAACTCATCCCAACCCTTTTCATTACACACAGCTGAAGTACAGGGCTGTGTGGTCAGAATTCTTACACAAGAGCTGGGACCTCACCCTGTAGCCTTTCTGTCCAAACAACTTGACCTTACTGTTTTAGCCTAGCCCTCATGTCTGCGTGCGGTGGCTGCCACTGCTTTAATACTTTTAGAGGCCCTCAAAATCACAAACTATGCTCAACTCACTCTCTACAGTTCTCATAACTTCCAAAATCTATTTTCTTCCTCACACCTGATGCATATACTTTCTGCTCCCCACCCACTTCAGCTATATGCACTCTTTGTTGAGTCTCCCACAATTACCATTGTTCCTGGCCCAGACTTCAATTCGGCCTCCCACATTATTCCAGATACCACATCTGACCCCCATGACTGTATCTCTCTGATCCACCTGACATTCACTCCATTTCCCCATACTTCCTTCTTTCCTGTTTCTCACCCTGATCATACTTGGTTTATTGATGGCAGTTCCACCAGGCCTAATCGCCACTCACCAGCAAAGGCAGGCTATGCTATAGTATCTTCCACATCTATCATTGAGAGGCTACTGCTCTGTCCCCCTCCACTACCTCTCAGCAAGCCGAGCTCATTGCCTTAACTCGAGCCCTCACTCTTGCAAAGGGACTATGCGTCAATATTTATACTGACTCTAAATATGTCTTCCACATCCTGCACCACCATGCTGTTATATGGGCAGAAAGAGGTTTCCTCACTACACAAGGGTCCTCCATCATTAATGCCTCTTTAATAAAAACTCTTCTAAAGGCTGCTTTACTTCCAAAGGAAGCTGGAGTCTTTCACTGCAAAGGCCATCAAAAGGATAGATCCCATTGCTCAGGGCAATGCTTATGCTGATAAGGTAGCTAAAAAAGCAGCTAGCATTCCAACTTCTGTCTCTCAGAGCCAGTTTTTCTCCTCCTCATTGGCTACTCCCACCTCTTCCACTGAACCTTCCACCTATCAATCTCTTACACAAGGCAAATGGTTCGTGGACCAAGGAAAATATCTCCTTCCAGCCTCACAGGCCCATTCTATTCTGCCATCATTTCATAACCTCTTCCATGTAAGTTACAAGCCACTAGCCCACCTCTTAAAACCCTTTCCTTTCCATCGTAAAAATCTATCCTCAAAAAATCACTTCTCAGTGTTCCATCTGCTATTCTACTACTCCTCAGGAATTTATCAGGCCCCCTCCCTTCCCTACACATCAGGCTCGAGAATTTGCCCCTGCCCAGGACTGGCAAACTGACTTTACTCACATGTCCCAAGTCAGGAAACTAAAATACCTCTTGGTCTAGGTAGACACTTTCACTGGATGGGTACAGCCCTTTCCCACAGGGTCTAAGAAGGCCACCGTGGTCATTTCTTCCCTTCTGTCAGACATAATTCCTCGGTTTGGCCTTCCCACCTCTCAGACTGGCCTTTACTTGTCAAATCACCCAAGCAGTTTCTCAGGCTCTTGGTATTCAGTGGAACCTTCATACCCTTACCATCCTCAATCTTCAGAAAAGGTAAAATGGACTAATGGTCTTTAAAAAAACATACCTCACCAAGCTCAGCCTCCAACTTAAAAAGGACTGGACAATATTTTTACCACTTGCCCTTCTCAGAATTCGGGCCTGTCCTCAGGAAGCTACTGGATACGGCCCATTTGAGCTCCTGTATGGATGCTCATTTTTATTAGGCCCCAGTCTCATTCCAGACACCAGCCCAACTTGAACTGCACCCCAAAAACTGGTCATCCCTACTGTCTTCTGTCTAGTCATACTCCCATTCACCATTCTCAACTACTCGTAAATACCCTGCCTTTGTTTACACTGCCAGTTTACACTTTTCCTTCAAACCATCATAAAGGATATCTCCTGGTTTTACCTCAAACCACCACCCTTAAGTCTCTCTTAAAGTGGATAGATAATCTTTGCTGACAGGGTGCACTCCAATACTTTCACCCTGATAAAGTCCTGTTCTTTACTTTTATACTTACTCTTATTCTCACTCCCGTTCTTATGCCACCCTCTACCTCTCCCCAGCTATCTCCATCACACTCAATCTCACTCACTCTCTTCTAGCTGTTTCTAATCCTTCTTTAACAAACAATTGCTGGCTTTGCATTTCTCTTTCCTCCAAAATTGCCAAGGCCTCGACTTACTCACTGCTAAAAAAAGAGGATTCTGTATATTTTAAAATGAAAAGTGTTGTTTTTACATAAATCAATCTGGCCTGGTATATGACAATATAAAAAAACTAAAGGATAGAGTCTAAAAACTTGCCAACCAAGAAAGTAATTATGCTGAACCCCCTTAGGCACTCTCTAATTGGATGTCCTGGGTCCTCCCAAATTCTTTGTCCTTTAATACCTGTTTTTCTCCTTCTCTTATTTGGAACTTGTGTCTTCTGTTTAGTTTCTCAGTTCAACCCAAACCGTATCCAGGCCATCAACAATCATTCTATATGACAAATGCTCCTTCTAACAACCCACAGTATCACCCCTTACCACAAAAATCTTCCTTTAGCTTAATCTCTCCCACTCTAGGTTCCCATGCCACCCCTAATCCCACTCGAAGCACCTCTGAGAAACATCACCCATTATCTCTCCATACCACTGCCAAAAATTTTTGCTTTCCGAACACTTCAACACTATTTTGTTTTATTTTTCTTATTAATGTAAAAAGACAGGAATGTCAGGCCTCTGAGCCCAAGCCTGCACGTATACCTCCAAATGGCCTGAAACAAGTGAAAAATCACAAAAGAAGTGAAAATGGCTGGTTCCTGCCTTAACGATGACATTATTTAGTGAAATTCCTTCTCCTAGCTCAGAACCTCCCCCACTTAGCACCTTGTGACCCCCGCCCCTGCCCGCCAGAGAACAACCCCCTTTGACTGTAATTTTCCATTACCTACCCAAATCCTATAAAATGGCCCCATCCCTAGCTCCCTTTGCTGACTCCTTCTTCGGACTCAGCCCACCTGCACCCAGGTGAAATAAACAGCTTTATTGCTCACACAAAGCCCATGTGGTGGTCTCTTCACACGGACGTGCGTGACATGTATTACATTTCAAAGTATATGTGTTTATAAATTGTATAAAAATAGTGCTTCCCTTGATTTGGATTCTGCCAAGAGTAGAACCCGAGATAATGACTTAATTTGGGATAGTTTCTTTGGAAAATAATTCCAAAAAGAAGCAGTGACAGTGGGGAGACTGAGACAGGAAAGGAAGAAAATTCAATAAAGACCTGTTATGAAGGTGCTGGTGTTGGCAAAGAGCACTGAAGTTGGCAAGGATCTCTGAAAAGAGTAGCAAAAAAAAAAAAAAAAAGCATACTTTAATGGAATGCAATGCAGCTGTCCTACCAGAATAAGTTCTGAGAGTATTACCACCTGAGAAAATAAAAATGTCCTAGGGCAGTCCAAGTTATGTAAAGTATGCAGGCCCTGAGAGACAAGAGTATAGCAGTTTCATCATGCCCTCTCCTTTATGGTTGGGGACAATTGTTTAAAGTCTTCTTGGTTCTGACTAGCTGCCTCACTGATTATTTTCATGTTCCTGGAATGTGTGATACAAATAACAATCTATAACCAATCAATATCTTAATATAAATTCTTAGGAAACTACTCAGGAGCTGTCCCTACTTTTTCTTTAAAAATTGACTTGTAGTCAGGTAGGGTGGCTCATGCCTACAGTCCCAGCACTTTGGGAGGCTGTAGTAGGAAGATCAATAACTTGAGGCCAGGAGTTCGAGACCAGCCTGGATAACATAGGGAGACCTCACTGCTACACACACAAAAAAAATAAAATCCATTTGTAACTGCTGGTAATCAGAGAATCTTTTCAGGGTTGAAAAGACTATACCAAGAATCTATACTCATGGGTTGCAATCCTCATACTTGGCCTAAATAAACTCTCTACTTGTATTAATTTTTCCTCAGATTCTTCCTTTTGGCTCGACATCCTGTTGTAGATTTCCCTCACCTTCAGGGAGAAATTCAGTCACTAGGTTGCCTACATGTTGTGGTGATCTAATCCTTTATCCTTGAGGGATAATTCCTTTATTTTCTCACACTCATCAGACTATTTGCCTCAATTTTCTTCACAGTGTTAACACCAGACATAAAGCCCAAATATACATTCTAGTAAATTCCCATAGTTCTGCATATAGTCTTTCTCAGCTCCATGATATGGTAGCAACCCCAGCTTCTCATGCAGTGTTAATAATCCTGTCTTAGTTCAGGTGGCTATCCCTGAACAAATACCATTGACTGGGTGGCTTAAACAACAAATATTTATTTTTTACAGTTCTGGAGGCTGAGAAGTCCATGATCCCAAAGTACCAACCAATTTGTTTCCTGGTGAAGGCCCTCTCACTGGTTTTTAGATGACCGGCTGCTTGCTGTATTCTCACGTGGCAGAGAGAGAAAGAAAGAGACGGAAAGAGATAGATTGTCTTTCTTGTTGTCTTTTTATAAGGGCACTACTCCCACCATGAGGGCTCCACTCTTATGAACTACTTACCTCTCAAAGGCCTCAGCTCCAAATTGCACAAGGGACTATGGCTTCAACATATGAATTTTGGCAAACATTCAGTCCATAGCAAACCTCAACTTTTCGTTGCCTGTTGTCCAGCCCACCTGCATGTGGTGCCCAAAGTGACCAAGTGGAATTGTAACTTACAGTTCAATCGAATTCTCACTGTGACTCTTGGTGGAAATATTCCTTGCTGGAAAACAGTGCTTTTAATCCAGCAAAGCTTAACATTCTGAGGCCAGAAAGTATAAATTTTGTAATTGGCTGCTTGGAGTAATAAAGAGGCCAATCATACATCTCGCTTTTGGTGTCCAGTCTGATGTATTTGATGTCTTGTGATTGCTTTAGTTCATAGCATAGCATCCTTCAGAAGAACTGCCCACCCTCTTAGTGTGTCTTTCTCAAGCTGGTGACTTAGGTGAGCCTTTAATAATGTATTAAAATTTATCGGGGTCTGGCAGCCAAGATGGCCAAATAGGAACAGCTCTGGTCTACAGCTCCCAGCGTGAGCAACGCAGAAGACGGGTGATTTCTGCATTTCCATCTGAGGTACTGGGTTCATCTCACTAGGGAGTGCCAGACAGTGGGCACAGGACAGTGGGTGCAGCGCACCGTGTGCGAGCCGAAGCAGGGCGAGGCATTGCCTCACTTGGGAAGTGCAAGGGGTCAGGGAGTTCCCTTTCCTAGTCAAAGAAAGGGGTGACAGATGGCACCTGGAAAATCAGGTCACTCCCACCATAATATTGCACTTTTCCGACCGGCTTAAAAAACAGTGCACCAGGAGATTATATCCCACACCTGGCATGGAGGGTCCTACGCCCATGGAGTCTCGCTGATTGCTAGCACAGCAGTCTGAGATCAAACTGCAAGGTGGCAGTGAGGCTGGGGGAGGGGCGCCCACCATTCCCCAGGCTTGCTTAGGTAAACAAAGCAGCCGGGAAGCTCGAACTGGGTGGAGCCCACCACAGCTCAAGGAGGCCTGCCTGCCTCTGTAGGCTCCACCTCTGGGGCAGGGCACAGACAAACCAAAAGACAGCAGTAACCTCTGCAGACTTAAATGTCCCTGTCTGACAGCTTTGAAGAGAGCGGTGGTTCTCCCAGCACACAGCTGGAGATCTGAGAATGGGCAGACTGCCTCTTCAAGTGGGTCGCTGACCTGTGACCCCTGAGCAGCCTAACTGGGAGGCACCCCCCAGTAGTGGCAGACTGACACCTCACATGGCCGGGTACTCCTCTGAGACAAAACTTCCAGAGGAACGATCAGACAGCAGCATTCGCGGTTCACGAAAATCCGCTGTTCTGCAGCCACCGCTGCTGGTACCCAGGCAAACAGGGTCTGGAGTGGACCTCTAGCAAACTCCAACAGACCTGCAGCTGAGGGTCCTGTCTGTTAGAAGGAAAACTAACAAACGGAAAGGACATCCTCACCAAAAACCCATCTGTACATCACCATCATCAAGGCCAAAAGTAGATAAAACCACAAAGATGGGAAAAAAACAGAGCAGAAAAACTGGAAACTCTAAAAAGCAGAGCGCCTCTCCTCCTCCAAAGGAACGCAGTCCCTCACCGGCAATGGAACAAAGCTGGACGGAGAATGGCTTTGACGAGTTGAGAGAAGAAGGCTTCAGATGATCAAACTACTCTGAGCTACAGGAGGAAATTCAAACCAAAGGCAAAGAAGTTAAAAACATTGAAAAAAATTTAGATGAAGGTATAACTAGAATACCCAATACAGAGAAGTGCTTAAAGGAGCTGATGGAGCTGAAAACCAAGGCTCCAGAACTACATGAAGAATGCATAAGCCTCAGGAGCCGATGCGACCAACTGGAAGAAAGGGTATCAGTGATGGAAGATGAAATGCATGAAATGAAGCGAGAAGGGAAGTTTAGAGAAAAAAGAATATAAAGAAATGAACAAAGCCTCCAAGAAATATGGGACTATGTGAAAAGACCAAATCTACGTCTGGTTGGTGTAC
The DNA here is from genome assembly GCF_028858775.2 of Pan troglodytes. NCBI lineage: Eukaryota > Metazoa > Chordata > Mammalia > Primates > Hominidae > Pan > Pan troglodytes. The sequence goes on from NC_072406.2 coordinate 117,834,455, forward strand.
CTGAAGGTGATGGGGAGAATGGAACCAAGTTGCAAAACACTCTGCAGGATATTATCCAGGAGAACTTCCCCAATCTAGCAAGGCAGGCCAACATTCAGATTCAGGAAATACAGAGAATGCCACAAAGATACTCCTCGAGAAGAGCAACTCCAAGACACATAATTGTCAGATTCACCAAAGTTGAAATGAAGGAAAAAATGTTAAGGGCAGCCAGAGAGAAAGGTCAGGTTACCCACAAAGGGAAGCCCATCAGACTAACAGTGGATCTCTCAGCAGAAACTCTACAAGCCAGAAGAGAGTGGGGGCTAATATTCAACATTTTTAAAGAAAAGAATTTTCAACCCAGAATTTCATATCCAGCCAAACTCAGCTTCATAAGTGAAGGAGAAATAAAATACTTTACAGACAAGCAAATGCTGAGAGATTTTGTCACCACCAGGCCTGCACTAAAAGAGCTCCTGAAGGAAGCACTAAACATGGAAAGGAACAACCGGTACCAGCCACTGCAAAATCATGCCAAATGGTAAAGACAATCGAGGCTAGGAAGAAATTGCATCAGCCAACGAGCAAAATAACCAGCTAACATCATAATGACAGGATCAAATTCACACATAACAACATTAACTTTAAATGTAAATGGACTAAATGCTCCAATTAAAAGACACAGACTGGCAAATTGGATAAAGAGTCAAGACCCATCAGTGTGCTGTATTCAGGAAACCCATCTCACGTGCAGAGACACACATTGGCTCAAAATAAAAGGATGGAGGAAGATCTACCAAGCAAATGGAAAACAAAAAAAGGCACGGGTTGCAAGCCTAGTCTCTGATAAAACAGATTTTAAACCAACAAAGATCAAAAGAGACAATGAAGGCCATTACATCATGGTAAAGGGATCAATTCAACAAGAAGAGCTAACTATCCTAAATATATATGCACCCAATACAGGAGCACCCAGATTCATAAAGCAAGTCCTGAGTGACCTACAAAGAGACTTAGACTCCCACACAATAATAATGGGAGACTTTAACACCCTACTGTCAACATTAGACAGATCAATGAGACAGAAAGTTAACAAGGATACCCAGGAATTGAACTCAGCTCTGCACCAAGCAGACCTAATAGACATCTACAGAACTCTCCACCCCAAATCAACAGAATATACATTTTTTCAGCACCACACCACACCTATTCCACAATTGACCACATAGTTGGAAGTAAAGCTCTCCTCAGCAAATGTAAAAGAACAGAAATTATATCAAACTATCTCTCAGACCACAGTGCAATCAAACTAGAACTCAAGATTAAGAAACTCACTCAAAACTTCTCATCTACATGGAAACTGAACAACCTGCTCCTGAATGACTACTGGGTACATAACAAAATGAAGGCAGAAATAAAGATGTTCTTTGAAACCAACGAGAACAAAGACACAACTTACCAGAATCTCTGGGACGCATTCAAAGCAGTGTGTAGAGGGAAATTTATAGCACTAAATGCCCACAAGAGAAAGCAGGAAAGATCCAAAATTGACATCCTAACATCACAATTAAAAGAACTAGAAAAGCAAGAGCAAACACATTCAAAAGCTAGCAGAAGGCAAGAAATAACTAAAATCAGAGCAGAACTGAAGGAAATAGACACACAAAAAACCCTTCAAAAAATTAATGAATCCAGGAGCTGGTTTTTTGAAAGGATCAACAAAATTGATAGACCGCTAGCAAGACTAATAAAGAAAAAAAGAGAGAAGAATCAAATAGAGGCAATAAAAAATGATAAAGGGGATATCACCACCGATCCCACAGAAATACAAACTACCATCAGAGAATACTACAAAGACCTCTACGCAAATAAACTAGAAAATCTAGAAGAAATGGATAAATTCCTCGACACATACACTCTCCCAAGACTAAACCAGGAAGAAGTGGAATCTCTGAATAGACCAATAACAGGATCTGAAATTGTGGCAATAATCCATAGCTTACCAACCAAAAAGAGTCCAGGACCAGATGGATTCACAGCCCAACTCTACCAGAGGTACAAAGAGGAAGTGGTACCATTCCTTCTGAAACTATTCCCATCAATAGAAAAAGAGAGAATCCTCCCTAACTCATTTTATGAGGCCACCATCATCCTGATACCAAAGCTGGGCAGAGACAGCTCCAAAAAAGAGAATTTTAGACCAATATCCTTGATGAACATTGATGCAAAAATCCTCAATAAAATACTGGCAAAGTGAATCCAGCAACACCTCAAAAAGCTTATCCACCATGATCAAGTGGGCTTCATCCCTGGGATGCAAGGCTGGTTCAATATACGCAAACCAATAAATGTAATCCAGCATATAAACAGAACCAAAGACAAAAACCACATGATTATCTCAATAGATGCAGAAAAGGCCTTTGACAAAATTCAACAACGCTTCATGCTAAAAACTCTAATAAATTAGGTATTGATGGGACATATCTCCAAATAATAAGAGCTATCTATGACAAACCCACAGCCAATATCATACTGAATGGGCAAAAACTGGAAGCATTCCCTTTGAAAACGGGCACAAGACAGGGATGCCCTCTCTCACCACTCCTATTCAACATAGTGTTGGAAGTTCTGGCCAGGGCAATTAGGCAGGAGAAGGAAATAAAGGGTATTCAATGAGGAAAAGAGGAAGTCAAATTGTCCCTGTTTGCAGACGACATGATTGTATATCTAGAAAACCCCATTGTCTCAGGCCAAAATTTCCTTAAGCTGATAAGCAACTTCAGCAAAGTCTCAGGATACAAAATCAATGTACAAAAATCACAAGCATTCTTATCCACCAACAACAGACAAACAGAGAGCCAAATCATGAGTGAACTCCCATTCACAATTGCTTCAAAGAGAATAAAATACCTAGGAATCCAACTTACAAGGGATGTGAAGGACCTCTTCAAGGACAACTACAAACCACTGCTCAAGGAAATAAAAGAGGATACAAACAAATGGAAGAACATTCCATGCTCATGGGTAGGAAGAATCAATATTGTGAAAATGGCCATACTGCCCAAGGTAATTTATAGATTCAATGCCATCCCCATCAAGCTACCAATGACTTTCTTCACAGAATTGGAAGAAACTACTTTAAAGTTCATATGGAACCAAAAAAGAGCCTGCATCGCCAAGTCAATCCTAAGCCAAAAGAACAAAGCTGGAGGCATCACACTACCTGACTTCAAACTATACTACAAGGCTACAGTAACCAAAACAGCATGGTACTGGTACCAAAACAGAGATATAGATCAATGGAACAGAACAGAGCCCTCAGAAATAACGCCGCATATCTACAACTATCTGATCTTTGACAAACCTGAGAAAAACAAGCAATAGGGAAAGGATTCCCTATTTAATAAATGGTGCTGGGAAAACTGGCTAGCCATATGTAGAAAGCTGAAACTGGATCCCTTCCTTACACCTTATACAAAAATTAATTCAAGATGGATTAAAGACTTAAACGTTAGACCTAAAACCATAAATACCCTAGAAGAAAACCTAGGCATTACCTACCATTTAGGACATAGCATGGGCAAGGACTTCACGTCTAAAACACCAAAAGCAATGGCAACAAAAGACAAAATTGACAAATAGGATCTAATTAAGCTAAAGAGCTTCTGCACAGCAAAAGAAACTACCATCAGAGTGAACAAGCAATCTAAAAAACGGGAGAAAATTTTCACAACCTACTCATCTGACAAAGGGCTAATATCCAGAATCTACAATGAATTCAAACATATTTACAAGAAAAAAACAAACAACCCCATCAAAAAGTGGGCGAAGGACATGAACAGACACTTCTCAAAAGAAGACATTTATGCAGCCAAAAAACACATTAAAAAATGCTTACCATCACTGGCCATCAGAGAAATGCAAATCAAAACTACAATGAGATACCATGTCACACCAGTTAGAATGGCAATCATTAAAAAGTCAGGAAACAACAGGTGCTGGAGAGGATGTGGAGAAATAGGAACACTTTTACACTGTTGGTGGGACTGTAAACTAGTTCAACCACTGTGGAAGTCAGTGTGGCGATTCCTCAGGGATCTAGAACTAGAAATACCATTTGACCCAGCCATCCCATTACTGGGTATATACCCAAAGGACTATAAATCATGCTGCTATAAAGACACATGCACACGTATGTTTATTGCAGCAGTATTCACAATAGCAAAGACTTGGAACCAACCCGAATGTCCAACAATGATAGACTGCATTAAGAAAATGTGGCACATATATACCATGGAATACTATGCAGCTATCAAAAATGATGAGTTCATGTCCTTTGTAGGGACATGGATGAAATTGGAAATCATCATTCTCAGTAAACTATCGCAAGGACAAAAAACCAAACACCGCATGTTCTCACTCATAGGTGGGAATTGAACAATGAGAACACATGGACACAGGAAGGGGAACATCACACTCTGGGCACTCTTGTGGGGTGGGGGGAAGGGGGAGGGATAGCATTAGGAGATATACCTAATGCTAAATGACGAGTTAATGGGTGCAGCACACCAGCATGGCACATGTATACATATGTAACTAAGCTGCACATTGTGCACATGTACCCTAAAACTTAAAGTATAATAACAATAAAATAAAAAATAAAAAAATAAAATAAAATAAAATAAAATTTATCGAGACATCTGCTTTGAGGTGATAAAGTATACGGTAGGAAGAGTTAATACTCTGGTCATGAGTCCATCGTCATATTTCACTTGCTTTAAAGTGGGTCTCTTGTTCCAAAGCAATATTATATAGGATCCATGTCACTAAATCATGATAATCTTAATAACTTGTAAGCCCTCAGATAGTAAAGCTAGCAGAGTATAGTAGAGATGCATGCTAAACCCATATTTGAAATAGTTGTCATTTTTAGTAAGGAAGAATCACTGCTTCTTCAGGGTTGAAAGATTCCAACTGGATCAATGTGCCACCAAGTGGCTGTTTGATCTTCTTTAGGGATAGTCCCATATTGAGCACTCAGATTCTGTCACTGCTGTTGACCGGCTATCAGCAGTGGCTAGATCAGCTTTCATGAGAGAGCCCATACACAGCTTTTATCTCAGCCACCAGGACTGTTCCTTTTATAGCCCCATTGTACCAGGCCTGGAGTGGCCTACCACAAAAGCTGACTGATAGCCACTGGATGAGTCATTTATCCACCGGGTTCTTTAATCCCTCATACACACTTGAAGATCTCTGTTGGGTACTGAAGTAAGACTCAAAGATCTGCACACTTTTGGCCATTCCTTTAGATCCACTGACATGCCTCTTCTCTAGATCTCCTTTTATTCTGTCTTCTAGAATTGCTTATTTCAGCCTTCTAACCCAACCAGGAAGTGTCAAATAGGAAGCTTCTACAAATAGACAAAATGAATAGGGATTATTTAAAAATAAGTAAAAAGAGCATGTTATAGGAGGAAGGAAAGATCCTATATCTGAAAAAATCAAGATTGCTTTATGAAATAAGTTGAGTTGCAGTTTGAAGGATAAAACAACAAAACTACTGTTTTACGAGCATACAGACATTTGAGACTAGTACTCTAGATGAAGAGAACACACAAGCAAAGAGGGCAGTGTCAGGGTGGGTGGTCAGTGAATACTAAGTAGTTCTATCTGGGCTGGATCCAAGATGAGACAATTCTTTTTCAGAATGAGCGGTGTAGGAAATAAATGCTGTCATAATTTGAAGAAAAAATTGTTTCATAAATTCTCTTAGGTCCTAATGAAGTCACCTCATGATCCACAGTGGGAGTATCATCCATTAAGAAAAAAGTGCCCAACCATGAGTTTCTAAAGCCACATGGCACTGATGCCAGACTCAGATGTCTGTGTGCCACAACCATTAGGGAGTGTCCACATTTTGAGTCCACATAATCTTAAGGAAGGAAAGAATAAACTGTGGTTAATGTCAAGGTCTTGCCAAGGAGAACACAGAAATAATAATAATAAAAAATGCTGCAAGGTACAACCATGATTTTCTCTAATTATTCACTCTTGAAACTTGAGATTTTTCTCAAAGCAAAACAGAACTGCTCTTTTTAATTTATTTTTTTTCCCACGAGCTGGGCCAAGGTTTCAATTTTAAAGTGCAGGTAGACTTTCAAGTTATAGCATGGCAGGTCTCCCTGTTATCAACAACAAAACTTCTTTCATCAGTTCAAATGCATATGTTTTCAAAGGGAATAAAGGAACTGATCATCTATAGAAACAAGCCATACCCGTGAGCTCACGCCAGCTATAGTCAGTCTGTAAACATGCCTGGAGGAAAATGCTGTCTCTTAAAGGGCAAACACCCTGTCCGTTTTTTGATACTTGATATGTTGCAGGCACCAGCTCCAAGTTGTGGATGAGAACCAGGGTCACAAACCTTTATTATCTTTACATTTTTCTTTTAAAATATATTATTAATACTATCATTATTTGAGGTGACTGGAGGAAGGGAAGGAGATAGCACACAGAAGGAACAAACAGACTTTTCCCTTCTAATTAGAGCTGGTGCTGCTATTGTCAGACTCATTTCTGGATTTGGGCCAGTGAACAAACTTTTCTCTCAATACTCTGCATATACCACATGGCACTGGCCTCTATCCCAGAACCAAGCATAGGTTCATCATGAAGCCAACTGGGTCCTGGCCCAATGGATAACAAAGTCTCCTCATTAAAATTGTTCCATTAGGTACATTTCTATCTAATAAAGTGAGCATAGTGCACATTCAGAAGCATAGTCTGGTACACTGCATTATCGGGGTCGGTTTAAGCACTCCTGCTCCACTGTCCATCTCTTCCTTGTTATCCTGTATTAATGTTGTCCTTTGGGACAATATGAAAGACTCCTCTGAAAACTGCCTTTTGATATTTCCAGGGATAAACAATGAAAATGTTCTGATGAAATGGAATGGTTGCATTAGTGTATCAATCAGCCTACAGGTGACCATGTTGTTCATCCTCTTGCAGCCTCTCGGCTTATTGGACTGAAGGCGGACCATGGTATGAATGGAGGCTACAAGCAGCAGTTGACAAGTGTTTCAATACAGGTTAGCCTAATTTTAAAGGAATACAACACACAAAATATGTAAGTTGATTAATCAAGGCATCAGTGTTTGCTAAATTTAATTTAAAGCAGGATCCTTTAGTGTTAGTTTTATAAGAACTCTATAGTATTTCACTTAAATAACAAGGAAAATTACATTTATACTCAATTATTCTTGTAGATAAATACAGTTTATGTCAAGTAGAAATCCATCCACACATTCATGGAAGATAAAAGCAAACTCTATTTAACACACAACAGTTTTTACTGATTTTATTCTGACTTTTGTTTGTATGTGTAGCTTTCCTCTAGATTATAAGCAGTTCGAGGATATGATTTTTATCTTAACTAATTTATTGTTTTATCCCAGCACTTAGCTCAATGTTTGGCCAAAACAATAATAGTAATAATAGTAATTCATTTTAGCTTAATACTTGTTTGATATTTGCTATGTGCCAGGTAATATTTTAAGTGTGTTTTGCATACATTATTCCATGTGATAATCACAAAAGATGAGTAAACTGAGGCAAAATGACGAAAAGATAAGTTTGTTTCCCAAAATCATACAGCTAGTCTGATGGAGACAAAGTTGAAACCCTGGTATTTTGACTGGAGAATCCATGTTCTTGCCACCTTAGTTATAATAAATTTTGCCTTTGATTGGGTTCCCATGGAAGGAGGGCTTGAGGAAAATATTTAAGTGTAGTTTATTTGGGAAGTGATCTAAGAAGCATCGATAAGAGAATTGAAGAACGAGAGAGAGAAGGGAAGGACACCAATGACAGGATGCATTAATGAGCAGGTTACTGCTGGGCTGGGGCTCACCCTGCTGGGGCCCATTGGGAGATGGGATAGAATCAGAATCACACCACCCGATTAGCAAGGAAGCTGACCCACCAGTTCCTACCTCTTTAGGGTTGTTCCTGGGGTGTCCACCCTCATACGTGTCTAGCCTAAATGGCTAGCACAATGGGAACTGAGCACAATCTCATGGAAGGCTTTAGCAAAGGAAGGTTTTAGCAAAGAGTCATGCCACCAGCTGCTGGTGGAAGAGTCATGCCACCAGCTGCTGGTGGAAGAGTCATGCCACCAGCTGCTGGTGGAAGAGTCAATGCCAAGGAGTCCTACGTGGGATAAAGATGGCACTGTTGTTTCAACATGAAAACACATTTTTGGGGAGAAAGCATGGATAGAGATAAGATGTATTCATCAGTTCTGGTCCATTTGATGACCAGTTTAAAAAAATTGTGCAAGTTCTTAGTGGGGCTCCCCAGTTGCTCCTAGATAGGCATGCTGGTTTCATGGTCCTAGACCTGTTATGAGAAGATGAAGTTTTTTTAGTGACATTTCAAAGCTGTTCAGACAATTACTACACGGACATTTTCCCTTGCCAGACAGAGTGGGCCCAGGCTTCCCTGGCACCAGTTAAGTAAAGGAAAAAAAAAAAAAAGGAAAAATTTAGAGTTTCTTGTACTGCTTCATTGCTTTACTTAATTGACTTGAGTGTGTGCCAGAACTTGATATATCTCGTTAGTGTGGCAAAGTTTAAAAATCGACTTACATTTCAATTCCACGCAGCTTTCAACACAGAGAGGTTTATAGTTGTTGCTGATGGGGGGTGGTAACAACGTGCTGGGAGGGAGAATGTGTGTTTAGGAAAGGAAACAAATTAGCAGCTTCATGTGCTGAAGTCTTTAATAATACGGTAATCTAGGGCCAACTTATTATAAATTCTGAATAAGCGTTGTCTGCTGTTTAAAATTTCCCATGGCTTACTGTCAAATATATTAAAATGGATTTGGAAAGTCTGTAAGCCTTCTAATCATGGGTAAAATATATTCTTTTACAGGACTCTAAATTTGTGGTAATTATGTACCATTTAGTTAATCTCCCTATATTATTTACCAAGCATATTTTGTAGTCAAATACTTGAAGAGTTGACAGGGGAATGTTCAACAGCAACTATGAGCAAAAATGGAAGAGCAAGAGGGGTTAGGAAATAAGCACCTGAATGTAAAACTGATTTGTTTTCATGTTAGTTATTTATGGATGCAATCAGTGAGATAGTTAACGGAGTCACCTATGTTCTATTGAACATCCAGGCTTGGGTGCATGGGAACACATGTTTAAAGGAGTAGAATTCTACAAATACAATAACCCCTAAAACAAAAAATAAAACTGATTTAACGAGACTAGGCATTAAGAACCCGATTGTGGTGCCCATGCATATCATACGTACTGGCAAATAGCTGAGGCATGTGAGATCAGGAAAGCTGCCTAGATATTCTGGAGCCCCAGAATAATTAGTCACAATAAATAGCTTTCCTGAAGCTGCTCAGAATTGGCAGGGATTTATTTTCCCAAATAGTAGACAGAGATACAGAATGATGTTGTATTGTGCATTTGGCCACCTAAATATTTTCAGATCCTTCTTACTCAGACATGGTAGCTGAAAATGCACTGATGTTTATACACTATCCTGCTCATGAACACCATGGTGGGGACCCTCAGAATGGTTCTGTAGTTTTACAGTCACCCCAAGAAAGAGCAGAGTGACCCCAAGACTTTGCCATTTACAACAGTATCTTTACGGTGGTGAGAACACTTAGTGTGAGATCTACCCTCATAACAGATGTTTAAGTATACAATACAATATTGTTAAGTATAGGCACAATGTTGTACACCAGATCTCTAGAACTTGCTTCTCTTGTGTTACTGAAACTTTGTAAACAGACTTGCAAATCCCCATTGCCCCCTTTCCCCTTCTCCTGGCAGCCAACATTCCACTCTCTGCTTCTAGGTATTTGGCTATTTTAGATACCTCATGTAAGAAGGATCATTGTATTTGTCTTTCTCTGACTGGCTTATTTCACTTAGTATAATTCCCCCAGGTTCATCCATGTTGTCACATATTGCAGGATTTCTTTCTTTGTTAGGGTGGCTATTACTAAAAAAACAAAAACAAAAACAAAAACAAAACAAAAGGCAACAGGTGTTGGTGAGCATGTTACAAAACCAGAACCCTTGTATACTGCTGGTAAAAATGCAAAATTGTGCAGCCATTATGGAAAACGGTATGGAGGTTCCTCAGAAAATTAAAAATAAAACTATAATGTGGGGTCCAGCAATCCCACTTCTGGGTATTTACCCAGAGGAAGTGAAATCAGGATCTTGAAGAGATATAGCACTTCAGTGTTCATCACAGTACTATTCATAATGGCCAAGAAACAATCTAGATGGCCATTGAACAATGAATGGATAAAGACACTGTGATATATACATACAAAGGCTCTTCCATTTTTAACTTAGCTGTGGAACACTTAAGAAGATTCAGTTCAAAAGAGGCAATGCCTGGGCTCTTGCATATAAAAATCCACTTTTTGTTTTGTTTGTGACATGAGTCTTGAATGTAAACCTTGGACAAACACAACTCTAACCACGCACACTCAGTAGGAAATTTTGATATTAAGATGAAAACATAGCAACAATACAATATATAAGGGATTACTTTAATTAGACACTCAAGCGCTAGATACGGTTCTTTTGCACTTTGCATTTTATAAAGCAAATAACAAACCCAAACATAGGAAAAGAAATAGAATTCTTTTTCCTATATTTTTAAGCTAATAAGCCAAAATAATTAATGAGCATTGGCACATTTGTCATTCCCAGTGGGACTTTTTGTGCCTAATGCCAACCTCATTTGCCTACATAATGATTCCTATATTCCACTCATTGCCTTGGAGAAAGCCTGACAGAAACTGCATAGAAATTGCTAACTTTCCATCTTTTTAGGACAGTTCATTATGAGTGTTCAGGCTTCTGTTATCATATGGGCTCACCACAATCCTGGTAGTTTCTTATTTATTTTGAAATAGGCTAATGATATTAAGAACTGTGAAAGTTACTCTAGAAACTTTCATTTTCTTCTTGGCTCCAATGTGAGGTTTCCACATGATTATACTTCCTGTGATAGTGTATTTTTGTAAATAGAAAAAAATAGCAACATTCACTGGAATTGACAGGAAGCTCTTGGAGGACATAATCTTAATCAACTTTGCTTATTCCTCAAGCACCCAACATAGGGTTTTGTTAGAACATGTAAGAAATGAATGTTTGTTGAAAATAAGTAGAACTGAATGCACAGACAGGTGACCTGTCTTTGTTTTGGCTCTTAAATGTCCTAAGCTCCAAAGCAACCATGAAAGGTCAGCAAACTAGTGTGCTTGAGCAGCTGACTTTAGCTATCGTAAAATCCATTTGCATTTCTGTGAAGATACACTTAGAATATAAACCCCCTAATTTTGAGCCAGTAAACAAAACAGTAAAGGAGATTTACTGAGCAGGTGGAGAAGATAAACACAAGTTTAGCTGAAAACTCTAACATACAATGCATTCAAGGGTGGAGTGGAGAGGAGGACAAATATACCTGCTCTAGGGGTAGGAGGTTAGGAGGAAATGCCAATATCATCCATCATTTTGAATCTAGAGGCTTCTTGGCTTCAGAGTTGTCAAAATACATCTCTTTTTTTTGGTGAATCAATACAATGAAGTATGCAGGAAAATGGCAATTACACCTATTATACAGATGGCAAAACTAGAAGATATAATTGTAGTTTTTATAGAGTTATTCAGATTGTCATGGTGATGAAATAAAAACCTACCCCCTACTAGCTCTGAATTCAAGGCTTTTCCTCTTTAACCACATTTACACCGACTTTCTTGTTCTCCCCACTTCCACTCTCCAACTCATAACTAAGTTATGCGTGTTGGTTCTTCAGGTGTATTTAAAATATGCAACCACCTGTGAACTCATTCACAGATAAAGTGAGCATATCTTGCAAAGGAAATACACAGCGAATCTAAAAATGTACATGCCATTTTATTTTGTATATATGATAGCAAAATAGAAAAGAACTTTTAAATGTTTACTTATTCTGACTTCGTAACAGCATGTCAACCAGCCTTGTAAGTAATGACAGTGTTTACTAGTTTGTAAAGAGTGCTTTATTACAAATGTGAGCAAATCCAGGGGATATGATAGCTGTATGTATATGCAAATATTTGTGTGTGTATGTATTTAACTACTCTTCTCACTCTTGCCAGAGCAAATGCTAGAAATAACTGAATCCACCGGTCTTCTATGTTTTCTTTAAATATAACATAATTCACTGTGGGAGACAAACAAGTGGGAATTTTTATTGACTGATCTTTGATACTCTAAAAATAAAAAAAAAATCACATTATTTCCTCATATCATAATACTTATTATGTTGTTTAAAAAACCTTTTATTTAGCTATAAATACTATTTAGAGGATATAGACCACACATAGAAAGAATGTCAAATCATAACTATGTCCATGAGAGATCATGCAGCCTGAAAAAGTAAAAGTTGAGATGGTTAAAATAATCTAACTAACGCGGTCTGATATATTTCACAAAAAGGGAAAATACACTACATTTCAAGCAACCTGGGACACTAATAAAATTGAACTTATAATAATGAAGAAAATTTTAATGAATTCCAAAAAACAGAAATGGTGCAGATGATATTCTTTAGTAAAAAATTAATTAATTTATACAAGCTAGAAAACGAAAAATGCAAAGAGAGGATAAAAAATGAAACCACAGGACTTATAGGAGGTAAAGTTTAAAAGACTTATATTTCAACATATGAGATATAGCTAAAGCAATGTAAAATGTAAATACTTTTCAAATAACAAAAAGTAAAAATTAAGCATGTATATCAACAAGTTAAAACTGACCAACAATAAAAACCTATGGAAAAAAAGAATCTAGTCATCAAGATATAATAAAAAAGAGTTGGAGAAAGGTAGGAAACATAATAAATAAATCTATTTGCTCTTCATTTGAAAATTGGAACAAAATAAAAAATTGATTATCCATTGAAATAAAATTAAAAGAGGGAGAAAGCACACTTATAAAATAAATGGGACCAACGAAATAACTATTGGTACAAAATGTTATTAAACTAAAACATCTTAGCTCAAGTTTGTGAAAATATAATTGAAATCCATATGAAATAAATGCTTTCCTTAGCAAATAAAATCTCCTATATCTATCCACAGAAGATAATAAAATAGGCAAATAGAGGAATAGTGAAAAATTATTCAAGTGTTATCAAAAGACTACCAAGATGAATGGTTCTATAGGTAAATCCTACTAAAGCTTTAGGAATAGACAAAGAAATGCTATTTAGGCTGGGTGCTGTGGCTCATGTCTATAATCCCAGCACTTTGCGAGGCTGAGGCAGGAGGATCACTTGAAGCCAGGAGTTTGAGACCAGCCTGGGCAACAGGGGAGACCCTGTCTCTACAAAAGACAAAAGCATTATCTGGATGTGGTGGCATGCACCAGTAGTCCCAGCTACTCTGGAGGCTGAGGTGGGAGGATCTTTTGAACCTAGGAAGTCAAGGGTGAAGTGAGCCTTGAATGCATCATTACACTCCAGCCTGAACAACAGGGCAAGACTCCATCTCTTAAAAAAAAAAAAAGCTATTTAAACTCACTTGAACATAGATGAAAAAAAAATTCAGCAAATAAAGACTCCACATGACAAGCACATAGCAAAATTACACTCCACTGTGGAAAGTTGAAAGCTTTTCTTCTAAGATCAGGAGTAAGACAAGGATGGCAACTCTTACCACTTCCATCCAACATAGTACTGGAAGTCCTAGCCAAATAAATTAGGTGAGAAAAAGAAACAGTCGCATACAGTGGCTCATGCCTCCATCTCAGCACTTTGGGAGCCAAGGCAGGAGGATTGCTTGAGCCCAGAAGTTTGAGACCAGGCTGGGCAACATAGCAGGACCCCATCTCCACAAAAAATGAAAAATTAGCTATGGTTGATAGCACATGTCTGTGGTCCCAGCTACTCAGGAAGCTGAGGCAGGAACATCTCTTAGCCCAGGAAGTGGAGGCTGCAGAGTCGTGATCATGCCACTGAACTCAGCTTGGGTGACAAACTGAGACCCTGTCTCAAAAAAAAAAAAAAAAAAAAAAAAAAAAGGAAAGAAACAAAAGGCATCCAAATTGAAAAGGAAAGAGTAAAATTGCCTTTGTTTGCAGGTAACATGATCTTATGTGTAGAAAAAATCTAAGTATTCCACCAAAAAATTGTTGTAACTAATAAACAAATTCAGTAAAGTTTCAGGATACAAAATCAACATACAAATGTCAGTTGCGGTTCTTTATACTAGCAAAAAACTACTCTTAAAATAAATTAAGGAAACAATGCCATTTGCAATAGCATCAAAAAGAAAACATACTTAGGAAATAGCTTACAGGTGAAGTATCCATACACAGAAAATTATAAAATATCGATAAAAGAAATAATTACTGAAGACAGAAATCAGTGGAAAAAATTTCTGTGTTCATGGATTGGAAGAATTATTATTGTTAAATATCCATGCTACCATGTAGTATGGTAAAATTTGTATGGAACCACAAAACACCCTAAATAGCCAAAGCAATCTTGAGAAAAAAAAAAATCAAACACAAAGTTGGAGGCATCACACTTTCTGATTTTAAAACATATTACAAAGCCTCAGTAATCAAAAGAGTATGACACTGGAACAAAAGTAGATATATAAACTAACAGAACAGAATTGAAATAAATTCATGCATATATGATCCATTCATTTTCAACAAGCATTCCACAACTACATGATGGAGAAAAAGTAGTATATTCAACAAATGGTGTTGGGAAAACTGGATATTCACATGTAGAAGAATACAATTGGATCTGTATCTAACATCACATGCCCAATGAGATATAACCTCACATCTGTTAGGGTGGGTATTACAAAAAATATGAATGATAAGAAGTGTTGGCAAGGATGTGGAGAAAAGGGAACCCTTGTAAACAAACTATTGGTGGCAATGTAAAGTAGTAGAGCCATTATGGAAAAGAATATGGAGGTTCCTAAAAAATTAAAAATAGAACTACCACATGACCCAGCACTTACACTCCTGGGTGTATACCCAAAAGAAATAAAGTCAGCATCTTAAAAAGATATATGTTAATTGCAGCATTATTCACAATAGCAAGATATAGAAATGAACTTAGTGCCCATGGGCAGATGAACAGATAAAGAAAATGTGTTATGTGTATACATACATATATACAGTGGAATACTATCCAAACATAAACAAGAATAAAAATCCTGCCAGTTGGGACAATATGGATGGACCTGAAGGACATTCTACTAAGTGAAACAAGCCAGATATGGAAAAACAAATACAGCATGATCTCACTTATATGTGGAATCTAAAAATTTTAACTCATAGAAGCAGAAAGTAGAATGGTGGTTTGCCAAGGGCTGTGGGGTGAGCGCAAAGGGAAGATGTTGGTCAAAGGATATGAAATTTCAGATATGCAATATAAATAAGTTATGTAGCTCTAATGTACAGCATAATGACCATAAAGTCAGCATATTATTATTGAATTTTAATAAAAATATTATAAAATAATACAGACTAATCTCTTTTATGAATGTCCATGCAAAAATTCCAGCTGAATGTAACCCTGCAACATATTAAAATAATAATTGACACTTAAGTGTATTTTACAACAAGAATATAATAATCTTTCAAAATCAGATTTATTAATATATTTCACTATAATAGTCCAAGTAAAGAAAACCTTGTCCATAAATGTTTAAAAGACATTAAAATTCAATGAGGCATTAAATTCTGAGATCCATTCCTGACTTAATGTCTGTCTTTATAGTCTAACTACATATTTAACAAAAAAAATTCCTTTGCATATTTTAAATATTTTCTATAGGTGACATTAAACTGCTATCTTTCTGTAACATGCTTTCTAATATTTATAATGTATTTCTCATACTTAACTCATAGCTTCAACTTATTTTAAATACAGCTAAGGCACTACTGACTTATTAATTCTCTTGTTGATAGTTACGTGGTTTCAACATTTTGCTTTAAAATAATAGTTCTAAAATCATGCCTTTATAAGTATTTTATAAACATATGTAAGAGTTTCTGTAAGTTACATTCCTGAGAGTGTAATTGGTTGCTTGTAGGGTATACGCCCTTAATATTTACTAGAATTTACTAAACTGTTCTTCAAATTGGTGTTACCAGTGCTCCTACTAGCAGGGTGCATGGCTCCACATCTTTCCTAGCAGGTGGAACTGACAGATTTTAATTCTGCTTTATCTGATACATGTGAAATGTTACACTATGTTTTTTATTTGCATTTCTCTGATTTCCTATTCCAGAGCATAGAAAAAGAAGAGCTTCCTAATTCTTTTGCTGAAGTCAGTATAATATTGATACTAAAACCCAACAAAGATCACATAAAACATAGAAACAAAGGCCAATTTTTCATATGAATAATAGAGGAGGATTAATAAATACAAAATTATCAAAATAATTCCAAAGCACATTGACAGAAAATATTTAAATGACCATGTTTATAGTTTTTGTCAAGAACTAAGGATGGTCCAACATTAACAAATGATATGTAAAGTATTTTATACCATTAAATAAAATAATTATAAATTAATTTCCAAAGATGATTACAAGATTTTGAATATACTCAAACATCATTGTTAATTAACAACTAAAGAAACTTAATTGAATAAGGATTTACAATACTTCCTTAATGTTCACTACTCTTAATAGAGAAATACTGCCAGTATTTCCACTTAATCTAAGATAGAGACAGGAATGGCCACCTTCACTTTTATTATTACCATAGTTCTGGAGGTAAGGCTGGACTCAACTAGACAAAAGAAATGAGAGATACTAAAATTGAAAATGTGAGGTTAAAACCATCATTTTCTGCATATCATTTGATTGTATACATGAGTAACCAAGCAATGAAATTAAAAAATGTTAAAAATAGAATAACAGAATAATTTAGTAAGTTTTACCCCAAATTAAATGAATATTTCACAGTTTTAAAAATCACAAATGACACTTTATTATATAATGTAATGGGATACATAATTTATAATATTAATAAAAATAAATAATCTAGAAATGATTTTATAAAGGAATATGAAATATATGCATATAAATTAGTAAAAAAGGAGTAATGATAGCCAGTGCCAGGTATTAGAACACAGTATGAAGTGACAGGAATTAAATGAACATAGTCAACTGGGACATAACTGATAAAGTTTAGAGATTAGATAAGGAATCAAATTAATATTTTTAAAAATTTGATAAAATGAAAGACTAGATATATATGTATGTGTATATATACACATACATATACATACATACACATACATATACATATATAGTGTATATATACATACATATGTATATGTATGTATGTGTATATATGTGTATGCATATATGTATGTGTGTGTGTATATATATATACACAGGGTCAAACCACATCAATGACATATATATATATGTGTGTGTGTGTGCATATATATACACACACACACACATATATATATGTCATTGATGTGGTTTGACCCTGTTCCCACCCAAATCTCATTTTGAATTATAGGTCCTGTAATTTCCACATGTCTTGGGAGGGACTAGGTGGAGATAATTGAATCATGGGGGCAGTTTCCCCCATTCTGTTCTCGTGATAGTGAGTTAGGTCTTATGAGATCTGATGGTTTTATAAGGGGCTTCCCCCTTCACTGGGCTTTCATTCTTCTTCTTACTGCCAATATGTGAAGAAGGATGTATTTGCTTCCCCTTCTGCCATAATTGTAAGTTTACTGAGGCCTCCCGAGCCCTGCAGAACTGTGATCAATTAAAACTCTTTCCTTTATAAATTACCCAGTCTTGGGTATTTCTTCACAGTAGCATGAAAATGAACTAATACAATCATCAACAACAGGCAATGTAAGACTTTCAATCTGGACAGATGGGAAACACATTAATATCTTAGTAAAAAGTAAGAGGTATCAATAAATGTAAAGAAAACTTCATCTAAGCACATTATAATTAAATGACTAAAACCAAAATAAAAACAGAATACTTTAAAATCAGCTAGGGGTAAAAAGACACCTCAGATATAGGTGAATGGCAATATGAATGACAGCCAACTTTTCCACAGAAACAATGCAGACCAGAAGACAAGAGAATGACATTTTTAATGTGCAACAAAAAAAGTGAATCCAGATTTCTACATTCAGTGAAATTATTTGTCAAAATTAAGGGTGAAGCAATAGCCTCACTGACCTTTCTGAATTACGTGGTATAAACCATACATGATTTTAAAAGTCTCATGTCATAATCAACTGATCAGATCAATGCTGCCAGAAGATTCTTCTTGTAGGTGTATGTACCCTAAAACTTAAAGTATAATAATAATAAAATTAAAAAAAAGAAAAATACACTTACATTTTAAATTAAGCAAAGCTGAAAAACAGTAACATTTTCCTCTTCTGTCAGCCAATGTACTGGATATCCTCTTTTTCTCCATATGTCTCCATCATTTCCCACCCTCTTTCTGCCCTGGGATGCTGATGTTTATGGATGGCATTGACAGCCTCACTTGCCTTCCAGCTTCTACCTGGGTGCAACCACTGGAAGGTACCAGTAGGAGAGTGGGGAGTGAAAGGAGAGAGAATGGCTCTTTATTGCCCTAGTTGCCTCTCAGCTGTGCTAAAGACTGTCCATGGCTGTATTCCTCCCCAAAGGCCAGGCTTCTTGCTACAGCCATATCCTTTAGCTACAAGCCTCATTCTGAGTTTTAGTGACCATCCCTGGCTCCCTCAGAGATGGTAGGGATATTGACTCCCTGCTATTGCTAGCTGCAAGAGGCTTCACCATCCTTTGCAGTTTTCTCTGAACACTGTCCACACCTTTGTCAAAAGCGTTTATTTATCTCCAGTTACCCTTTTGACTGCATCATTTGTTTCACATAAAAATCTGGACTGACAGTCAGAGTACTTCTATGTAAGCAACAGGAAGAAAAACTGGCAATTTAAAGCAAAGGAGGAATTATTAAAGCTCCCACAACCTGTGAGAGCTGGAAAGCCAGGAACACTGGCTAAGCAGCAAGAACAAAGCCAACTATGGTGCTGAAAAATTCGTCCCTGAAAACTCTTGTGCTATTACTAAGTACAGACACACCAGCTTGTACTGCTGACACCATCAATGCCAGACCTGGACACTGCCAACCACATACTTGAACCTAAGGAAAAGAGGTTACAGATGCTGGCAATCATCTGTAAGATTGACTATTTTGGCTACCCACATAGCCTTCTTCCCAACTTCTACTTACTAAAAGAAACATAAAGAAAGACAGCTCTTATCTAACTTAATGTTCCTTACAAAACCCTCTTACCCTCTTATCAAAAAATCTCAGCCCAGAAACTTATCAATTACTGCCTCTAATTCTGAGACGAGAGTCTGCATGATGCTTATTCTTTTTCTTATTCTACGATGATTTTTTTGGTCTAGGAAGATGAGAACAAGATGGGATTAAATGAGCAATGATTTCATGCATACTAAAACATCCAAGGATTAAATATGCAAGGGGTTACCCAGGAAACCCTTGTAAAAGAAAATGAAGTGGATGCTGGGTGAGGCTTGGAAAGGTGCCAGAGTGTGGTAGAGGTCTCCCACCCGCCCCCACAATGAAGTAAAGTGGGAAGGAAAGTTGAGTGGAATCATCCTAAACTTCTGTGTAGTCTGGGGAATATGTAGTCTAGGCAAGGCCATGGAAGAGCTCTGAGCTGAAGCTCTGCATTAAATGAGAGCCATGTCTCCTAGGAAAAAGCCTGTGTTAGCATCACTGCTATACCTGGTCATTGGCTAGAAGCAGTCCGTGGAAAACACTGCCCCAGCAGAAATGCAGTTTTGGACTTCAGAGCACAACAGCTGGGAACCTTGGTCAATTACACTCCCTGTGGTTGAGAATCTGTGGGGGGTATTCTTACAACCACTACAATGACCCTGTCTTAATGTCCTATAACCAAAGGACTACACTCATAAGTTAACCTTCGATATACCACCATATATCAAATGATGGGGCAAAGAAGAATGCAGAGGAAAATGAGTTTAAAGAGATAATTCTATAGGTGAATAGATATATGTGCATAGAATATATATGCATGCATGTATATACATGGCAAAAATAAGGTAGATGTTACAGTTTTTGTTTCTGTAACTGGCCCAAAGGCATAATTAGTACTTAAAATAATGTCTCTACTATTCACACCACATTCAAACTGCGCTCAGCAAGTACTACTGGAAGTTTTTCTGAGAGATGTTAGCTTTTAATGTTTCTGCATATATGGGGTTACCTGCAGTCTTCCATTAAAATATATCCATGAGGAAAGCAGTACTAATGTCTAAAGGGATCCTCTAAGACTCCATATTCTTTCTTGCTCCCATTGTACAACAGCATCCCTTAAATCCCTTGCCAGTGGGAATCGACCATCCCAGGGGGCACTGTAACTCCCTCACCATTTTGCCTTTTTTGCCAGGTTGGGAATACCTGGTCAGGTGGCAGTCTCAGCTTCATTTCAAAGGAATCATTGTTTTGTGTGTGTGTGTGTGTGTGTGTGTGTGTGTGTGTATGTGTGTGTGTGTGTGTGTGGTGGAAGAGTTCTCTCCTGACTATGGATATGTTTTAAGTTAAAACACAGGAATAATTTAAAACATTATTGTAAATATATCTTTATTTAGAATAGTGACAACTGCATGCTCTCTTCTATCCCTTATATTATGCTAATGAAAGAACTACTTTGCATCTTTCACTGTGATTTTCTGGTTAGAAGCGACATAGTATTGGATGCTATAATGATGAGTAAGACATCCTGTAATTGTATGGATGATAATGTTGACAGAAACACAGCAGGCAGAAAAGGGATAACCAATTTCATTTTATTTCATTTTTAGTTTTTGAGATGGAATCTTGCTCTATTGCCCAGGCTGGAGGGCAGTGCCACAAACACGGGACCATGGCTGACCGTGAACTCCTGGGTTCAAGCGAGCCTCCTGCCTCACCCTCCCAAAGTGCTAGAACTATAGGCATGAGCCACTGTTCCTGACTACCAGTTTTAAAAACAAGTTATTTTTGGTGAAGACAAATCAGACACCTCTCCAAGATGGAAGGGGCCCAATGTAATCACCCTGTCCCCTTTGGCTAATGGATATAGTACCAGTTTGGTGACTTGGCGTTGATTGCTGCTACTGCAAAAATCAGGTATTTAACAGCAGCATTAGCTGGGGCCATCAAAAACACTGAAGGCATTGCTTTGTCTAGCTCTATGCCAGAGAACCATAAAGTGACTAGGCTCTTCAGGATAACAAGAAGTAGTAGTGGTTCAAGACCTTAAGTTCCCTCTGATTCTTATGGGATGAAGGCAAGTTCAGGTTTCGAGGATGAAGTACTGAAAAAGCTATTTCATAAGTGAAAAAAAAAAAGAAAGAAATTCAACATGGAGAGTAGGAAAACACTGACCTTCCTCAGGAGTAATCCACATAGAAGTATATTTCTTATACATTTAAAAAATGATTGCAGATTAATCAGGGGTACCCTAGAGTTGCAGTTAAATATTTTGTTGATGGACATTCATTTTAAAATTCTGGCTCTGTTACCAGATATCTGATTTTGGTAATTAGCTTTTCCAAATCTCAGTTTTCTTATTAGTAAACATATCCTTATTAGTAAATGCAATTCCTGCCTTATAATATTGTTATGAGACACTTGAGAGAGTTTCTATAAAGTACTTAGCACAGATCATGGTACATTCTAAGGGTTCAAAAATGGTGACAATCTTTTTTTAAGGAATCATAATTTTTTAACTAAAACTAAAGTTTTCATAATTTAAATTAAAAAATATCAGAGAAGGCAGATGGTTTATGTATAGTACAGAAGAAAAAGCCCCTAAAGACTGTATTCTCTACTTTCAAAGGCAAAAGAAAGTCTGTCTATTTTCTGTTAGTTTTCGGCCTCTAGAGATGTATATTCCTTCACTGGGAAGACCCGTTCACCAGGCTTTTCTATAGTTAGGATAAATTTTCACTAAGTAAATCAATCAGATTTTCTGCATTTCACACACTATTCTACAGGTCCACAAACTTTCATTTGAAATCCCAATAGTTATCAAACCAAACTCCTCCTGCCTTTTTCTTTCCCTTTCTTCCTTCTTTCTCTTTCTTCCTTTCTCCTTCCTTCCCTCCTTTGTAATTTTTGTAAGAAATTCATTTGGTGGCAAAAACCTGAACTGTACTAAGGTAAGACTATTTTTAGTCATTATTTCCCTCCAACTTCCACCCCTGCTACAGAGTGCAGTGGGGGTGGTAGGCAAACTCCATGAAATATACTACATCACCATTTGGAAATCCAAACAATTCTGAATTCTTAAATGTATCTTGTATCAAGGGGTTAATAGATCTAAAATTACAAACTAGTTTTTCAGATATTTCTGACATTACCATGGAGTATACTGAAAAGTAAATAAGAGAATTTTAGACATAGGAAAAGTTAAAGTGTGATTTAAATTGAGTCAGTCTTCTTGATCAACTGAGACATTTCCATTTCTGGTCCTGCCAAACTGAGGGCCTTCAGTTTAGGCCATGCCTCACTCAAGTAGTTTCCACATAGATTACTTCTACTTGAGTAGCAATTCTACTCCACCATGAGTCTTTATGTTCAATCTTCACCACCAAGGCATGCTTCTGGGGGTTCTCCTCTCCCCTCTCAAAAGCAAGGTGTTACTAGCAGTACAGGCAACTTTGGCAGCACCTGACCCAGTGATGCTCCATATGAGATACTACTACTGATAGCCTAGCATTTTACCTGCAACAAAGTTAGCTTTCTGTGTTGGCTTTCTTCTTTTCTCCTTGACTTAGGAAGACCGACTACCTTCCTAAGTATGACTACTAAAATTCCAAAATGTAACATTGTAAACTTAAATCTTCAGATTGGTCATCAGGTGACATTTAAAACACACCATGTGTACTCACATATCCTTTAGCCAAAAATGAAGTTTTTTTTTTGTTTCTGTTTGTTTGTTTGTTTGAGACAGGGTCTCTCTGTATTGTCCAGGCTGGAAGGCAGTGGCGTGATCTCGACTCACTGCAGCCTAAAACTCCCTGGTTCAGGTGATCCTCCCACCTCAGCCTCCCAAGTAGCTGGGACTACAGGTGCACACCACCAAACTCAGCTAATTTTTTTATTGTATTTGTAGAGACAGGGTTTTGATGTGCTGCCTGGGCTGGTCTTAAAGTCCTGGGCTCATGCAATCTGCCCATCTTAGCCTCCTGAAGTGCTGGGATTACATACATGAGCCACTGTACCCAGCCAAAAAAAATGAAGTTTTAATAGTTCCTTCCAAGTGTTTGGGTTATGACTGGAAGAACAAAGCAATAACTGTAGTAATGAAAGCAGCGGTGGTGCTAGTGGTAGTAACAACAATAGTAATCATAGTTAATTACACCCCCCACCACCATCTCCACAAGTTATTACATTTTCAGTGCCTACCTATGTGCCAAGTATCGTGCAAGGTGCTTCACAGATATTATCTCTGACCCTGTTAACTAAAGAATATCACGCCTACTTTACTTCTGGGTAATGACATTGGAAGAGTATACGGTATGTAAATTTCCAAAGTTCAAGTGGCCATTAGACGATGAAACCATGTTTTAAACACAAGTGTATTAGAATGAGCTGATAATCATCCTGACATTTTATTTTGCTTATTGAATTCTGTTCTGGCTTGTCTTATGTGACTTTGCCCTTTGTTATGTGCCTTTGTAAGTTATTTTAATACTTTCCTGACCATGGGTCCCCACCGGTAGAGTAAGCCTCTCAGCACTTCTGGTTTCTTCCATCACCTTCTTATCTACTGAGCTGCTGAGCAAAGGGTTCCGAACACAGCAGCTGGTAAATAAATATTTGTTAACTAATTTTCCCTTTTTTATTCATGTAAAATATTTCCCACAGTGTTCACTACTCCACCAATTATCTTGTTCCAAATCTCAAAGTCACTCCATAAATTAAAGCTTAACATGGGGCTGACACAATCTACAAAAGCTTTGCTCATTTTCCCAACTATAAATGGTAAAAAGCATCAGTGAAGTTCTTAAAGAAAAACAAGAAACAAAAAATAAAAAAACAAAGGAAAAGATTGGGGGCTAAGTAGTTAAATACAAAACTCAAAGCTTGCAGTAGTCTAGTTAAAGAATAGAGGAGGAAGAAAAGAAAACAAATAAGAGATTTGTAAATTAAAATATGCAATGAGGCATTAGAACATTTTGACATTTCTCAAAGTGAAAACCCTGTTGGTCTATTACATTAAAGGAAGAGGGTAAATATGCCTTTTCTTCATTTCTAGTTTTTAGTTAATGCTGAGGAATGAAATTATATTTGCTGAAGAACTTGGAGACGGTTGCCAATATTTTCACTTGAATTTTTTTTTAAAAGCCTCTTCAAAAAGAAAATATTTTACCCCTGCCAAGGCTCTTTGTAGAGAACTGTAGCCTTTAAAAATAAAGTTCAACAGATGCTTTTAAAGTTTGAAATTAATTTTTAAAGTAATGTGACTTTTAGTGGTTTGTTGATTGATATTTTCTACTCAGGATGAGTGATTAGGAGAAGAATTCACAGGACGAATAACAAATGATACTCTGGAACAGCCAACTTCGATCAAAAAGGAATATGAGAGAGAAAAAAATCTGCTTTGGCCTGTCTGGTTCCAGGCAGCTGGGACATGGAAGTCAGACTCGGGGCTGGCAGTTGGCCCATCCATCCCAATCTCTTCATAACTTAAGTCCACCTACTTAATAAGTCCTATTCCTCTCCTGTCACCATTCAATTCACTTGCAATCAATACTGAGTAAGTTAAAGGATCCCTTCCTATAATACTTGGAAAGTAAAAGAGCTGTGAGGTTTTTTTGGGTTTTTGTTTTTCTCTTAATCTAAGCAATCCACATCCAATGGAAATAAAGAATTCTTCCATATTAAATTTTAGGTCTTTATTTGAACAACTACAACGAAAAAAACATTGCTCATTAACACTATTACTTAGCCTCCCTCTTTCAATGGAGAAGTAGCCAATGATAATAATAAAGCCAAATGCTATTTCATTGAAGTTAGAAAAAAGTTTAACTCTTTGTATGTACAAACCTCTGTAAATTGACTAAAAGTTAGAATGGACCATTTGAAAACATTATGAAAATGGAGAGCTATGGTTAGATGTGATGACACACACATATCTGTGAACAGTTAATAGAATAAGACTTGCAAATTTAATAGAATAAGAATGAAATACAGAAATATAAAGAGGTTTACTAAGAAGCAACAGATCATGAACAAACACATGACTGACAGCTTCTCAGTGCATCTTTAATCTTGAGTGCAGCCTTGAAGTGGTTTACAAAACAGAACTCAAGAGAGGCAGCATTGCACAATGCCTTGCCCAGAGAAAATACCCAGTATTTGTTTTTTGAATGCTATAAGCAATCCATTTAACTGGGTTGGCTTATTCCTTTCTCTTCTACCACCTTCCTCTAGGGAAAAGAGGAGAGCTGATTTAAGCTCTTAGGCTTTATTTTGGTTATGCCACTTCCCCGACTGCTTTAGTGACCTTCCGTAACTCAACTTTTGTAGCCTTGGGCATCATTGACAAACCAAGTATGTACAACTAGATAATATCCAGGCTCTTAGACAAGTGCATTAGTCATGCTTAATCTTCAACAATACATGTGGGGTGAGAAGATTAAGGCTCAGAGTTGTAAGGTATGTGAATATGTTTTTGACTCTTGAGAGTATACAAATATTTTAGGAAAGCACTTTATAGTTGACAAAGACCCAAAGACAGGAGAATATATCATCACTTTCCTTTAGTCTGCATTTTCCTTTCCAAACTACAAAGTGCAACAATGGATGGGCCTTAACCACAGTCAGATAAACACATTCTACCCACTGTAGATTCTAGTCAGTATGCAAGCCCATGGGAATGTATGAGGATATTGTAGTAAGCAGAGTCTCAAGACAGTCACAGTTCTCAGTGTAAATATGACACCATGGTGATAGGCTCATGGCCCACTTAGAATGGTGGCAGTGACACAGTGCAGAGCTGTAAATCTAGAGACCTAGGCTCTTATCCCAGCTCTGTCATGAATTTGAGGTATGGCCTCAAACAAGATCCTCCATTTCTTCTGGTTTCCAGAATTATCTGCTCTCCTTTCAACCTTGTACATCACTTGTAAGGATCAAATAAGCAAATGTGCACAAAAAACACTTTTAAAGATTAAAATCCTCTGCAGGTGCCAGGCTATCTGAACCCATATGAAGCTTGTCAAAAGAAATGGATGATGTACTTAAGACCAGTGGTTCACCAAAGTGGTGATTTCCCCCTCCCTCTCCCTGGTAGACATTTTTGGCTGTCAAAACTTGGAGGGTGGAGGTGTTGCCTGCTACTGGCATCTAGTTAGTAGAGAAAGGGATGCTAAACATCCTATAATGCACAGAACAGCCCCTACAACAAAGAATGATCCAGTTCAAAATGTCAGGAGTGATGATGTTGAGAAACCTTGATTTAGACAAAGGTCCAAACTGGCTGGAAAGAAAAATAAAACTTTTCTAACCAAGCTTATCTCATCCTCTCCTACTCTCTTGCTTCTTTCTAAGGTAAAGAAGAAAATTGTGTCAACATTTCAGATGCTGACATACTCAGACTCAGAAAAACTCCAGTCTTTTAGGTGCCCAAAATAAATTCACGGCATGTTTAGTTCAACCCAGATAAATCTTTCCTAATGAGCTAGGGAGTTAGGAAAAACACCTTTCCCCAGAAGCTGCAGTCATCTAACCTCTAATTCCTAAGCTTTTATAGAAAACAGAGTATCTCTCCAGTCTTTTGGACTACATGATTTATTTGCTCATTTGGTTGACTATCCACAGGCCCAGGTTCAGGGCATTTCTCATCTCAGTTGAAAGTATATAAAGAGCATTGCTCAAACTACCTATAGTGCTGACTGTCTACTTCCATCCCAGACCCACTGAGTGGGGGAGATGAGAAGCAATAAGGAGCTTTGTAGGGAAAAGCCAGAGAACAGTGAGGGCTGGGGCATGGTTAATTAGTCTGTTGTGATGTGCTCTCTCCAGCTGAGTCCCAGCACCACAACAATCCATTATTTTCAGAGTTGCCAATTAATTCCGCTGAATTTCTGACTCGAGGTGCCTCTCCAGTATAGAGCAATTAGCTGACACCCTTTGCTCCTGCAAGGGAATGAATATGCTCTATGAGGGGTATCGGACTCTGTATATCACACAACAGGAGCCTCAGTCTCCTTGCCTGCCCTCTGTCAGATCCAGCACTGAGCTAAAAAAAAGAAAAGAAAAAAGAAAGTAAGTCTCTCCCACGTAAAGATGGAAAGCGGAGAGGAAAGGAAGAGAGAGATGTGAGAATGTAGGAGACAATTCCTGTTCCTGAGAGAGATTTCCATTTTCTACTGCCCACAGAACAAAATGGAGTTTTCTAGTCAATTAATGTCTTGCATAGATCTGAGAAGTTGAAGATACCGAGTAGAACATGTTCTGGAAGAACTGTGATCTAAGGTTGAAAGAAGTATCAGAGCCTCTTCCTGGAAATGTAAGGCACAAAGTGAGAACAAGTCCAGCAGAAAGTTGGTCTTATACAATTATATTGGAGTAGTTCTCAAAGCTTGCTGGATGTTTGAATTGTCCAAGGAGCTCTTGAAAACAATAATGCCGAGAACCAGCCATAGTGATCCTAATTTAATTGGCCTAGGATGCGGCCAAATCATCTGCTTTATAAATGCTCCCCAGGTGAGTCTCATGTGCAACTGGACTTGAGAATCACTGGAACAGTGTGGGCCACAGACCAGGAGCATGAGCATCACCTGGGAACCTCTTAGAAAATATTGGACTGTGCTTCAAATAGGCTGGATCAGAATCTCTAGGGGTTGGGCCCAGCAATCTGTGTTTCACCAAACCCATCAGGTTATTCTGGTGCACACTAAAGTTTGAGAATCATGACACTAAAACAATGAGTTGCTTTATTTCTTTGCCTCTCTTTATCCTAGTATTAAGAAGTATTGGTACTGGTGGAGTCCTATTCCTAAGTGTGTGTGTTTTCCCAAGTTCCCTTGGGTTGAATCCTTTGCTGTAATCTCTCCAACTGGGATCATGTACACTCTACCCATATGTTAATCCTGGCCTTATCTTTGAGCCAATCTCATCTCTACATCTTGATGAAAAATGAATAAAATGATAATGGATAGTGACTAAATATTAGTTGCAAGTACTCAACACTTTCAGTGACAAGGCCATCAAAACCAGACACAGAAGTTTCATCCAACTGCATCCATCACCTTTCCTGATGGGAACTTCTTGGTTTTCTCTTTTCTTTTTTTCTGTCTGTGTGTGTGTGTGTGTGTGTGTGTGTGTGTGTGTGATGGGAACCTCTTTGACAGGGAGTTACTTGAAAGGAGACACAACTCTTACTGCTAGAAAGCTGATTATTTAGTTATCTGCTGAGGGTCAGCGTCTCTCTCTTATGTGGAGGGGCCTGGAATTTATAGCTATTCTACTATTCTTGATTCACAGAAAAAAAAAAGAATGACAAATCATTGCTAACAACATGGGCTATGGCTGACTGGAAGGGAAACAGTATGATATCTGGAAGTTGAGGGAAACTTCCTCAGAAGTGTAACAGCATATAATAAAAACTGAACAAAAGTGTCTCCTTGTCTACACAATGAGGATTATTAAAATAATGCCAGAGGCTATTGGTGCTGGACATAAACTTGAGACTCAGCAGGAAAGCTTCCACTGCAGGACTACAGCAAATGACTTGCTTGCTGTTGGCTAGGGGTCAGTGAGGTGGTGATATGAGGGCAGTTCTGGGCTCTAGATTTTAGAAGGCAAAGGGAGGGAAAAAACCACAGTGCTTGTCACTGGTTAAGTAACGAGAGATGTACTGATTAAGAAGGGAAGATATAAACCTTCAGGGTCAGTGACTGCCTCCCAGCAAGGGTCCAAATTATTGTCATATGTAGTAGAGCCAGTGCATCTATGAACCGTTCCTTGGGGAAGCAAAGAGAGAACACATTGTATGTGTGTTACTGTGCACCTGCTGCCAGACTGCTGAAGTCTGGTTTCTGACAACAGATTAAATAAAAATTAAGTTAAAACAAAACAATATATGAGTTTGCTATCTGGCATTAAACTTTTATGAAAACAGATGGGTGAGCATAATCTCTCAGAGGAACTCGTCTGACTGAGGTACTTTTTTCAGGCTGCAGGTGTAGACATTTCAAGAGCCCCTTGGGTCTCCTTTTGAAGAACACAAACTAAAGCAAAAATCTAACACAGAATTGCACAATACACATTTTTGTTTTGTATTGGATATTTGAGAGTGTTCTAATGATGAGAGAAAATACATAGTTCAGTATTACATAGAATATGAGGATCTGCATCTATTTGACGCATTGATTCTTCTAATCAATCAACAGAGGTTTTTACTGTCCTTTTAACTTTCTTATGCAGTTCAAGGCTTAGTAGTCCCTAATTTGTAAGGGAACATCAGTAGAGAACACGAATTCCAGTGAATTAGGCATTGCTTTATGGATTATGGGCTCTGCAGCAGAAAAACATCTCTTTGAATCCTGTTTCTGTAGCTCATTAGCTTTTCTACCTTGGGCAATATTCAGACTTCTATTAGTCTCAGTTTCCTCATCTATGAAGTTAAATTGTTTTGAGAATTAAATAAGCTAATACCTGTAAAAACAATCAGCCCCATGCCTGTTAGAAACATATGTAAATGTTGATAATGAAATTTGGAGGCTAATTTGGGGAGGATTAAATTAGACCTCTCAAGTCCTTAAGTGTCTACCCGGATTTAGGATGATAATCTATGTTATTTATACTAATATAAATAGGTATTTTCTAATAAGAGCACAATAATCACACCCTAAGAATTGTATTTTCAGGGACTTAGATATGGTGCAGGTCCAGTCAAATTATCTGAAACTTAAACCTGTAAATTCAAATGCTGATCTAACATAATGTGGAATGTCTACAGAGAATAATTTGCAGAGGAAAAAGACACAAGCTCACTTTTGGAGTAGCAGTTCTCCCTCTGTCTCACATATGTTACACTATTCACAGGAACCTATTTTTATTTTATCCTAATTTTCTTGTTGCTACTTTGGTCATGTGTTAACTCATACGTTTTTATGACCTGTGAAAAGGAAGCAGGTATTAACTACTCTACTAAACTATACATCTTTAGTCACCCTGGCCTAAAGGCAACTGTTGATTTCAATTAATTCAGTTCAGATTTGTGTTCTTAAAAATGTGCAAATCACTAGCGTGTTAAAAAATGATAAGACTTGGTCCCTGTCCTAAAGAAAGTTATTTCCGAAGACAGGTAAACTTCCTATACATGGCAGAATAAGATAAGAAATATATAGGAGCATTATAATTACAGGAAAGATAAATGGCTTCAATCTGGTGAGTTGAAAAAATACAGAATGGAAGATAAGGAGTATTAAGTGGACTTTAAAGAAGAATGTAGATTCTTCCAGGTGGAACAGGGGAGGAGTGTATAGTAAATTCTCACATAGGGCACACCAAAGGTATAAAAGTGGGAGAAAACAGTTATATTTTTATTAAAAATTCCAGTTTGCTGGATATAGAGGTTATATTTCAGACCATCCAAATTGTGATTAGATTATGAAGAATAAGTTGAGCCGAACCGTGTTCATCCAAAGCCAGTGAGTGATAAGAGAACTTACTTAAAGATGTAAGTTGGAGAATGGTCAGAGCTTTACCTTAGGAAGATGAATACCGAAACTAGAGATAAGATGTCTTAGTAGTCAAGTACATAATATTTCTGGCAAAAAGTAATGGAGGTCAAATCTAAAGGAGAAATACAGAAACATCAGGAAGAAAAATAAGCACAATGCTTTGGTGATTGAGAGAGGAGGATATAGAAAGAAGAAAATGAGTGAGAGAGAAGAAAAACCGTCCATGTTTTAGTCATGATCTTTTCTCCCCGACTCACCCTTGTGGTCAGGAAGTGGAGGTTATGTGAAGAAAGGAGATACATCGGATTTTTGCAATACATGCAAAAATCTGGGTACAAGCAGGGATGCTGAGCAAAACCTGGATGAATAGATGTAAAGTTCAGGGAAGAGTTGGCAGCATTATGGATTTAAATTGGGGTTTCTCAATAGACAGAGGACAGCTGAAGCCAGAATAACCCCCAAGGGCAGCACACAGACCTCATCTCTTAAAAAGATTGCAGGATGAGCGCTCAAAATAAAAATCAGGTGAATAGTATTCAGTGGTAAAGGATGAGAGAAGACATTAAAGTAACAGAAAATACATGTAAAAATAATGACACTATAATAGTGCTGCAAATCAAGAAAAGCAGCCAGCAGAAGAACATTTCTTTTCAGTAAATATTGCAAGACAGAGAGCAGTCTAAGTCAGATTCAAGGTATAATAAAAGGTAAAATAAAGGAGGGGAAAGTCACGCACACCTGGTGAGATGCTCAAACTTTGTCAGCTAACATAAAGGACAGGAGTTGCTTTGGGCAATGCTCAGGATAACTGATTGTGAACTGCTTTTAAAACCCCATCTCTACTAAAAAAAAAAAAAAAAAAAAAAATTAGCCGGGCATGGTGGCACACACCTGTAGTCCCAGCTGCTCAGGAAGCTGAGGCAGGAGAATCGCTTGAACCTGGGAGGCGGAGGTTGCAGTGAGCTGAGATGGCACCACTGCACTCCAGCCTGGGCGACAGAGCAAGACTCTGTCTCAAACAAACAAACAAAACAACAACAACAACAACAACTAAGCTAGTTGGGCACATCCTCCTCTTATTACCCATACGTTCATGCACATAGGAAGTTTGTCCTCTGAAAGACAACTTTAGAATTATTTTTCAAAGCAAAATGTGTGATCTTCCTGGAGAAGAGTCTAAGTGTGGATGATGACATCTCAGAAGGCACATGATCCAGAACTTCATATGAAGCCTTGGTGAAGGGAAAAAGATAGGTGAGGGAGGAGGTTGATACAACCACCTGGAATAAAATAAGCATGCCATCATCCAGAGTGAACTACTTCTTATTCTAGAAATTGTGGTAACCTGCCTGTCTTCCTTCTCTGCACCAGCACCCCACCAAAATACGGGCTGTGGTCCCGCACATTTACAAAAAGGAATCAGACTTCCAGTCCATCTAAGTCTCAAATTAGCTGGGGCAAAGTCATGAAGAAAGAATGAAGAATGAGGGAAGGATGAAGACGGAGGAACATGGAAGACCAGGTGACCATGCTGTGGAGGGAAGGAGGAAAGAGGTTAAAGGGAAGGTGGGTAGAGAGTGGCTCTCAGGGCCTCATCATATGGGTGTGCTCATGCTTTCAAAATCATGTATCAAAATCACCTGGAAGGCTCGCTTAACCCGCTGTTGCTGCCCCCACCCCCAGCACCAGAGCACTTGGGTGTGTTAGAACCAGAGAATTTGCTTTTCCAATAAGTTCTCGAGTGACGATGATGCCGAACTAGGGACCAGCTTTAAGAAGGTCTAGAATACTGGGAAGTGCTGGACTGGGAGGAGATCACTGTGATCCAGAAACAGAAGGTTCTAATTTCATAGGGGCTTAATTTAAGGAGCTAGAAAAGGTGGCCAGAGAGGCAAAGGGTCTGGCAAAGTAAGCACCGTGAACATTGTATTAGTTTCCCATTTCTGCTGTAACAAATTTAGCGAATTAGAACAACATAAATTTATTTTATTACTATTCTGGAGTTCAGAAGTCCAAAATCAGTTTTGCTGGGCTAAAATCAAGGTGTCTGCTATCCCTACATGTCTACAGAAGTAGCTTCTTCTAGAAGGTCTGAGGGGAGAGTCTATTTCCTTGCCTTTTTTGGTGTCTAGTAGCCACCTGGCAATGTTCCTTGGCTTGTGACCTTTCCCTTCATCTTCAAAATGCATCACTTTAAATTTCTGCTTCCTTCATCATATGCTGTGACTCCATCATCTGGAGTGACCTGACTCCTCCTGCATCTCTCTCATAAGGACTATTGTGAGGATCCTGGTCCCACATGGATAATCCAGGATACTCTCCCCCATCTCCTGATTCTTAACTCAATCACAACTGCAAAGACCCCTTTGCTACATAAGGTAATATTCACAGCTCCTGGAGATTAACACATGGATATATATTGGGGGTATTATTTAGCCTGCTGCCACCATGTTCAGTCCAATGTCCTTTCCTTTGTACAGTCCTGTCCTTCTGCATTGCCACCCTGTACTGAGAAATGGAACAAAATCATGCCATGCTCGAAATGGCTGGAAGTCATGTAGTTCTCTCTCTCCCTTACCTCAAGGCAGTCTGTTCTTCAACTATCAAAGTGCCTTTTCTATGTTTCAAAGCAGCAATGTCTTTTGGCTGATTCCAAATACAAGGTGACTTCAGTTATATAGAACCTATCCATCTGGAACACTCATTTTACGCATAAGTTTTCCTTCTCTGTACAAAGGGCAAATGATATATAAATAAATGACCCTCTTTGATGGGTTTTATTAGTACCTTCTAGGGTTTGGTTGAAAAGTATATCTCTTATCCCTACATTTAATAATTATGAAAAAAGAACACAACGTAAATGAGAAGTTTGGAAGTTTGTCAGATATAATTATTGCACTTATTAAGGCAAGAGTGAGGACCTCACCCAATATTCACTTGTTCCCTTTCCCTATTGTATTATGATGTTTTAGATAGTTTATCTCAGGCTGACTTACTTTACTTTACATGAGTAATTGGTAATGAGATATTTGTGTGCTGCTTTTTCTCTTGTTCTCCATATATCCTGATTTATTCTCATTTCGGGGTTGGTTAATCTTACAAACCCATTCCCTGATATTCCAGGTAACAGATCTTTTCTGTCTACTCTGGTTATTATTAGTCTGCCCTCTCCCAAAGAAATGCAGAAGTGCCTGGATAAATGTCTTTAAAAAACTTATTTTAAGGGGCAGGGTCTTGCTCTGTTGCCCAGGTTTAGTGTCATAATCACAGCTCGCTGCAGCCTCAAACTCAAGCGATCCTTGTGCCACAGCCTCCCAAGTAGCTGGGACTACAGGAGTGTGCCACCATGCCCAGCTGTTTTCACTTTTTTTTTTTTTTGTGAAGACTAGGTCTTGCTATGTTGCCCAGGCTGGTCTCGACCTCTTGGCTTTAAATGATCTTCCCACTTGGCATCCCAAAGTACTAGGAAAATGTCTTGTATAATACAGTCTCATATGCAGAACATCTGACTCCATACTCTTTGAGGATGAAGGTGAAATGTGGCTGCCTATGAGAGACTGTAATGTACAATGGTTAGGAGTGAGAGCTCTGTAATATCATACTGCTTGGTTTGAGTTCTTACTGAGCCTCTTGCTGGCAGTGTGATTTTAGACGAGGGATAACTTTACTTTTCTGGACCTCTTTTTCTATTATGTAAAATGAGGATAATCACCATAGTTACTTTATAAGGTTTTTGCAGGGATCAAGTAAAATAAATCCTAAAATCCGACACATAATATGCCATCAACAATTATTAGCTTGTTTTAAAATTTTGAAGCTGGGAGTGTTGTTTTTTAAACATCCTTACAGCTCCCCAACAGATGCAATGTGTAAGTAGCTTATTCTGTGATCATATCCTAGCTGCTATAATCACTGTAGTCATCTATTCATTTCAGCAAAGAGCACACTGAACAGTTTAAAATATTGCTTGTCCTCCCCAAAAGCAGTTGCTGAGAGATAGTTGCCGTCATTTAAAATGATGTGATGAGCTCACACCATATCTATATTTTTTTCAAAATGATAAAATAGTCTTTGTAAAGTAATATAAAATTCTTAATTGCTTCTTTTCACATATATAAAGGAAGCATACACTCCAATCTCCTACGTGAGAAATATATTTCACCACAACAATATACAGATACAGAAAATCTAGGAGAAGAAATTAGTATTTAAATAGTAGCTGTCACCCAAGACTATCAGAGCACCACAATAATTCCTCAATCTTCTTTATTATCTTTAAGTTATGGCAATATTTTATTGCTTAAAATGAAATTTTTAAGACTAGTCTCTCTCGACAGAATCAAGAAGAAAAAGAAATGATCAGATTTGATTTCCTCCATTTTCCAGACAGGAAAATTGGAGATATGGTGAAGTTATCCAACCCAAACAAGATAAAAACTTCATAGCATCTCAGTGCACTGCTAAAAGTAGAAACAATTTTTATCATTGCAAAAGGAGAGAGAAATGGGTTTGATGACAAATTCTATGAATTTCCTTGAGATACATTCCTATTGAACTAGATTCTGCTTAGACATGTATACCTATGTAACAAACCTGCACGCTGTGCACATGTACCCTAGAACTTAAAGTATAATAATAATTAAAAAAACAACATTAACAAAAAAAGAAAATTAGCCTTGTTGAAAAATAACAGCAACATTGTAACAAAGTTTAAATAATATGTTACAAAGTCACATAAATAGACTTAGGTCCCAAGAAGAGATTTAGAATCTGCTAATAACAAACAATTACCCAGCCTACATTCCATGGATGAAGTCAACTATTGCTCAGTGGACAGAGGTCTCAGAAACAAACATACACAAATAAGGCAAGAGCTCACTTATTTTCCTGCCTGCCCAGAGATATATACACATGGGGTGGACTGGTTTATTTTCTGGTCAAAGACAACTTATTTAATTTTTCTGCAAATGAGAGTTTTCTCTATAGTTTTTTTATATATACTGTTAACTTCTCTGCCAAAGAGACACCTGTGTTGTTCCATATTTCAGTCAAGTAAATTGGAAGAAGTGGGTGGTCTTTCTTTACAATAAACAAATTGGCTGTGCTCTCAGTTAATTTCTAGATAAATATAACCTCCTTATTAAGGCTTCTGACAAGTTTCCCTTATACCTTTCTGGTTTAAGTTCAAGTGACGTACAAAGGGATTTAGCCAGGCTTTCATTTTCTGCAGTTTAAGGGGTGGGGAACATTTAAAATATATATATTTGATATTATTTGAGTGCATTTCTTGGTCTCTAATAAATTACTTAGTGAAACTGAACTTATCTGGAATCAGAAGGAAACTGAAGTAATGTTTTCCAATTAAATATCAGGAATTTATACAACATCTAGGAAAGAAAAATCTCACTTTTAGAAAAGTAAAAGATTGGCAAAGAAGGGGACTTTGACAATAAGAAAGAAGGAAAAAGAATTTCAAGTCTGTGTTGAAGGAAAAACAATTGGAAGAATTTATGTCAGAAAAAGAATTTGAAGTCTGTGTTGGGAGTCAAAATTAATTTATGGTAGATTAGTCACTGGTAGAAAGAGAATGCATTCTAGATAGACAAAGAATATGAACAAAGGCACTGAGCTGGTGTGAGGATGAAACATTGGGGACAATAAAGAGTCAATATATCTTGGGGAATAGAGGATGCATGCTGAGTAATGTAGAAAGTGAAGTTGGCTAAGTGGGAGGTAAGGAAAAGTCATGGAAATCTTCAAGCACACAGAGTGGTGCCTGCACTTGATGTTTTAGGAATCGAGCATCTACAATTTTGTTTCAGCACTGTTGTCATGGCCAGCTAGCTGAAGCCACACCCAGGTGTGAGGTGATTTAGTACCTGCAATGATAAGTGGGGTCCTTTAGCAGGCTCTCCCCTACCAAGCTGACTCTTTCTAGGAGAGAATTGGCCAAGTACAGGTTTAAAATGGGATTAACCCAGGACAGGCACGGATTGTGAATGTTGTCATTGTCAAGTGTCTTTTTTGGGCACTAATAGCTACTTCCACCCCTCTTTTTCAATGTCATTTGGGTACTTTCCTTATAATAAAGCTGGTTTGTGGGTAAGCTTTAAGGCAGGTGGCTGGGAAGCAGATTCTGAGACTATGATTCATAGTCAAGCGATTTATTAAGGAGACACCCTCCACAGAAAATCCAGTAGGAGAGTGGTGAAACAAACACAAGGAAAGGGAATAAGCCAAGCAAGGAAGAGATTTCAGGCAAAGAGCTGGCCTCAGCTGAATCTTGCAGAGGAATTCTAGGGGATGAATTGCACTTTGGAGTTTGTTCTGAATTCAAGGTGATGTGGGTGGGTTTTAATTTTGCTGTACTGATTAGTCACTGGCTGAGGAATGCCCAGGGGAGAGAGTAAGAAAGTAAACTTCCAGGCACTTCTAGCTCTCCAGGCTGGAAGGCAAAACAGCCCTCAGGCAGTCCTCTGAGTAGGACTTGGAGATAGAACTCAAAAATAAAAAAGCCAGGAGATGGATGGACAGTAATATTTGAGGGAATATGGAATGAACATCAGTAGTAAATGCTTCTGCCAGGCACTGGGTTTATAAGAACATTATTTTTGCCCTCTTTTCATATTGGCCTGAACTTGCAATTTTTTACCCATTACTTCCTCTCACCTGAGAATCTGAAACAGTTTGGAGGGCTGACTTCCAAGATATCCACTACCTGTTTCACTTGTCCAGTAGAAGTGTTCAGATTTAATTCTGCATCGCAGAAAATAATTAGGTCTTTAAAGCCTATAAATTACATTTGTCAGCAGCAGAGAAAACAAATGGAGTTTCTGGTTCTCTGGTGGCAATGATGAATGGCAACATTGAGCTTTTGCTATAAGAATCTTGTGTGGACCCAGGAACTTGTTTATTGACTCTTAACGAAAAGACCATTAATCCAAACCATTTTAGATTGTGGTGGCCAAGCTCTGTGTATAATGGGACTGAGGGGTTCTACTGGGTTGGAAAGTTCTATATGGCTGACATCCCTCCAATGACAGGAGAACATGCTGTCAGGGCTCCAGTTTAGAGTAGAATATGTGGCGAAAGGATACAGATTAGACAGTTCATTAACTAAGATTTGTATGTTGCTAGTAGCTATTAATAGGACTGATAGTATCTGTATAGGACATAGATTCCTGGCTAACACTCATGATGTAAACCCCTGTTAGCTTCTGACGACACACTGCAGTTCAGCAGCAAAATTTCCAAGTTTAAAGTAAAATGTAATTGATTAAAACATGATTCTAAAGGTAAGGTGTAGGCTGAGAAGCAAACCTAGATTTGCCCTAATGACTGCTAATAAGATACTAAACCCAACAGCACTCTGTTTGTAGTCCTTGAGGAATGTGGTGCCTGGAACAGCCATGCATGCTTAGAGGTGGGCTGACTCAGTGCTTAGGACACAGCTGAAGCAGATCGTTATGCTGTGTATTTTGAAGTTGCTGAAAATAGACCTCCTCTCCACCTTGATCCTGCTTCCAGGGCAGTCATTAACTGCTCTGTTAAAACAGAGATACTGAGGTTGGGATTAACCAAGGACATACACATTTCCCCCTTCTCTTGGGTCCTGAGAAAGGAGCTTATAGCAAATGACTGTATTTAGGCAAATATGTGTCTGCAAGAGTTCAATCAAAGCTGATTTACATCCTGTAATATCGGTAGTAGGAATCTCATTTCCAACATGCTGATAAAACATAGCATTAGACAAATACAATAATCAAGCAGGAAAAACAGGACAAAAGAAGAAAGCTAAAAGAATCACTAAGACAGTATCTCAGCTTGCTTTTTAGCAATACACACAAGCAAACAGCAGAATAAACTGGATTCTGATGGAAGATGTTCTCTTGGCTTAATGCTCATAGAAACAGAGAAATCCATTCAAGGTCCCTGTTCAATATGGTTCAGGGAAACAGCCTTGCTGAATTCAACTTTCTACACAATTCAGTTACTGTGTCACCATCCAGAAACCTACATTTGTATTCATGAGTTAGGAATATTACGGTAAAATACAGGAAGTCTCTAGATTCTATGGTCTTTATAAAGAAAAAAGCAGTCTTATCCCTTTTAATCAATAGAAAGGCATGGTAAAGGTATCTAAAGAGCACTTCAGGGCTCCTCATAATTTTTCATCACTTCTCTTCACTCCCTGGAGAGAAAACTATTCATGTGTCCAGGATTCACTTAGCCCTGCAATGTGGAGATGCCGGTGTTACATCCTATGAAGGTTACAGACATGCATACGGTTTGTCTCCATTTCTCTAGTGGATAATCCTTGAAGTTGGGAATCCAGACAGGTACAGAAATAATTGTTATAACAGGCATCCTGTAAACACTGACCACACAATTGGAAGAGATACCAGATGTTTAGGAACTGGGGAACTGGAAAGACAGCAGTAGTTAAAATGAGTAACATAAAATGCTGGATGTTCCAGCAGTATATTCTGTATAAAAAAGCTGGCCAGGATATGTGGAAGTCTCAAGCAAGCCAATAATTGAGCTCCATTACCATTTGCTATTTCTTAAACATTTATTCAATATTTGTAAATGAGGTTGAGAAGGTGATTTTTTTCTTAAGAAAATTATTAACACAAAAATATTATAAATAGAAGCAGATTCCCTTTCACTACTTCACAGCCACTGGGGGAAAAAAGTTCTAAAAATGATTAGCCTACCAATTTCTGCTTTTATGCAACTTTTATTATAGCTTCACTTTAAAAATTTTTTTATGGACTCAACTTCTTGAGATTCATAGTAATAATAATATCTAACATTTATTGAGTGCCTATTATGTGCTAAATCCTATAAGTGAGGTAAATTATCTTTCTTAAACTTCCTTCAAAACAAACTTCCATTGTCAATAATATCTCAATGAAGCTGGAAAAAATCCCAAACTTACTTATAAGTTGAGGCTTATAAGTAGCCTTATTTAATTAAAGAATCTAAAATGTAGATACTGAAATAAAACACTGGTTCCCAACAAGGAGCATTAAGCCATGCATAAGCTGCTTTTTGAACCTCAGCTGACTGGATATACATGAAAGCCGCAAAAAAAATACTCAACTGATAGACATTTTGCAGCAAGAGTGAATTTCATTTCTTTACATATCCTTGGTAGTGCGCTGTCCACTTTGCTGGAAGCTTGATCAATTTAGCTCAGCACTCTTAGATATAGGTGACCTGATCTTTAATCTGATTTGGAGGTCTATAAAAGTCTTATGAAATCCAAATTTTTCAAGTTCAGAAATAATTAGTATGATTGATATTTTAGTGGTAGTCTTAGTCCTTTTTTATCCAGTTATAACTTCAGATGACAGCTATAATACTCTTGAGTTCTTAAAGATAAAAGTATTTTTCTTATAATTTGAACTTAAGATTGTGAAAAAGAGAGGCAAATTTGAAAATTTTCAATACATAACCAACATTCCAGCGTATCGAACTTTTAACATCTGAAATGTTTCTTAGGGATGTTTAATTGCCTCTCAGAGCATGGGTAATAGGAAATCACTTAATACAATATCCATCCTGCTCTTTATCCTACAGGATTTGATTTACTCAACCAATTCTACAACCCTGTGCTAGGTAATATTGAAACATAAAAAGAAGATCTTCTTTCAACATTTTCAACAACTTATAATCTGTAGAGAACTATCATCCCTATTAACAGATAGGAAAATGAAAACTTAGAGAGGTCCAAGTTTACACGGACAGTAAATGGAGAACCCAGAATTTAAAGTTGGCTCTAACTTTAGAGTCTTTATTCATTGTTTGGTAAATTTCAATCCTGAGTCTTCAATGCTGATGTCAAGCTGACCCCATAAGGCTGGTATCTCAGTGTGTGCAAACATCTAGCCATGTGTAGGTATGAAAAATAAGATGCTTCTAAAAGGCACTATGGTGTAGGGAGCAGAGTTTTGGACATGGAGCTAATCCTTGATTTGGTGATTCCTGGCTATTTGAACTTGGCTTAATCAGGACATTTTGTTAATTTTGTACAAAATAGAAATCCCAGTTGTCCACTTGAGCTGTTTCACTGGCTTATGATGGTGACTGTTCAGTTTCATCACTGCACTTGTCAGTGCTGTTTTACTGTGTGTGCATTCTTCCATCTAGAATTTAGGCTCCTAGGAAATATTTACCTTATTCAGTGTGTTTATCATCATTGCATTCCAGCAAATAGAAAATGTCTGTAACATAAGAAGTGATTCCTAAGGTTGATTGAATGAAAGAGGCAATGGATCTCAAGGCTTCTGTAGAATATAAAAGGCACTTTTATTATCAGCGATTGCTATGATTATTCTCACCATCACATTTCAAGGTGGTTAATCATTGTCCCCCATCTCCATGACAGCGTTGGCCTTGACTTGACTTGGTATCTTATCCTTCATTTCAGCTCATGGTATTTGGCATTTTTAGCTTATAGACATTTTTTTGCATCAAACACAAATTCATACACACAGATATCTGAGACCGAAGACTAAACATTAAAATGAATCACTGTCAAGAAGAATCAGGCATGCTGTTTGGGGCACAATTGTTGCCTGGGAAATGCTAAGACATGAAATTAATGGAGAGAAGTTTGGGTAGGTTTGGTTATTTATTTATTTATTTGTTTGTTTGTTTTGTTTCTGGTAATTGATGGTTTCTTCCCTTGAGATGGAGGTGTAACTTAATTGCTGACCCCCAGCCTCTAGGCAGCCTATGAGCAGAGAGCTCAGCCAATGAGGAGGGAGGGACAGTGAAAGTCCTGCTTTTCCCTTTGATGGTTCATCTGTTTCGGTTGCCTCCTGAAACTGTGTTAAAGCACTTACAAAGCAATTATATTGCTGGACTGCTAGAGCCATCCTAGATCTATCCTTTTCATTAGGCAATTCCTGCTGAGGACCAAAAAGTCTGGAACTCGTTTAATGGAACACTAAGAATAATCACTATGTGAGTTCCTTACTTCCTGGAAACCTGAAAGCATAAACATATGGGTTTTGTTTAGATAAAAGTCCTGCCAGCCATGGAATTTTATTATTGTGTGGTTTCTGATAGATAAATGGCAGTATGAAAGTAGAGTTTTCTTTCTATTCTCACATACCTGGAGATGATAAAGCTGGGACAACCCAAAATTCTATTTGTTTCTCATGAAGATTTACTACAAGGTTATTTTATAACTGGAGTGACTGCGATTCCCAAAACACATTCTAGGGCATCCTGTGTGTGTGGACTTGGGTGGGAAGAGGTTCTATCAAAGTAACCTTAATTTCCACTGAGATGTACCTCCACCCTATGATTTTTAAGTTCAGCTCAAATTCATACTATAGGAAGAAAAAAATAGCATTGCTTCTATATATAGCAATGATTTAATAGGATTAACTTAATAACATTTTCTTACCCATTAGCACATTTTATTGTGCCAAAATTCTATAGAGCAAATGGTTCTGGCATTATTTCCTTGATGTTTTCAAGTCGAGGGGAATGACTCATAGTGCTTAAGTCTTAAACACTTGCTCCAAGTTGACTTCAGTGATACTATTTCATGTACAGAGAAGGCTGAAATAATTAGGTTAAATCTTGACTTTGCCAGAATTCAGATTTTTCTTAACCTATAAACCTGACTCAATAGAAAGCAGTTTCATTCTAAGACAACCAGTCAGACAGAAATTAATTATCTTCAAGAAAGTGAGGTGGTTTACCACTCTATGAGGTGATATCACATACATTAACTCATCTGAGGCTTATAAGAACCTCTTGGAAAAGGCTGAAGAAAAAATCTCTTTATTTGTAATATGGGGTCCTAGTAAGTCTCAGTGAACTGAAATGACTTACTTCAAGTTTCCCAGCTAGGAGATGGTTGAGCTGGGACAATCCCAAAGGTCTTACTTGCTTTTCATAAGGATTTACTACAAAGTTCTTGTAAATAATGAACCTCCTTAGTGCATTTCAAGTAGGGTTCGATGTGCAGAGATATGATTTACATACCACCTTTTTCTACTTTTTCTTTTGCCTAATACTAAACAGATATTCTAGCAGATACTCATGAATATTCAATTTATGCCCAGTCTCAGGAAGTATCAGCAAGGTGCTCTTAGCTTAGGAAAGAAGCCACGTTTCTGAAAATAGCAGTGAGGTTCCTAGAGCATCCAGCTTTGAGTTTCCTCACTGAGCCGCTACAGGCCTCCCTGTCTCTATCTAGTCAGCCTGAGATAATTCTGAATCAGCAGTCAGACCAAAGTTCTCAGCTTCCAGTCAGCTCAACACTTCCATTTTCTTTCCTGCTCAAGGCTCCATTCCAACCTTCTTGCGACAAATTTTCCTGGCACTTCCTTTGCACATCATCTGATTTAATAAACCTTACATTTTGCTGAGACCTCCATGAATGAGAAGAATGAAGGACGAAAGTCTCTCTCTCTGTTTTGCTCTTCTTTCTCTCACTGCCATTCCTCTGGAAGCTGTCATTTTAGCCTAGAGGGATCTCCTCTTTTGAACCTCTCCACCATTTATTGGTTTTGCTCATTTCTCCTGGTTAATTATCTTGTGGTTTATCTTTCAAGATTATTGAAAGCCAAATGAGGACAGAGATAGTTGACTATATTAATAGTATATATCTATGACAGTAATCTGAATACTGCCTTCCAGATCAGAAATGCTAATGAGTATCTACAAAATGCTTGATTTTTTTTCTTGAACTAACCATCTCCAATGAGGATGTAAGCATATTTCCTTTGGTTGAGAACATTTTTAATCACAGCCTAACATACAAAATGCACAATTGGCAGCATCTGTATATTTTCAGGGATGCCCAAGTGTGTACTCCTAGATAGTATGTATTCTTCAAAGAAATCCATTTAGGAAGCCATCCATGGTTATTATATTTTTAGTAATAATAACTCATATTTAACATTTACTGAGTGCTTAGTATGTGTGTTCTAAATATTTTACCTTTATTAACTCATGTAATCCTTATAGGAAACAACCTTTGGAGAAGCAGAGCAGTGAAGAGGTTGAAAGGGTGTACCCTGCCAGACAGCACTGATTCATTACCCTGTATTCCTCTAGACCAAGAACACCTTGAACATATGAATTTTCTTTTAATTTTTTTTTCTTTTCTTTTTTTGAGACGGAGTCTTGCTCTGTCGCCCAGGCTGGAGTGCAGTGGCGCGATCTCAGCTCTTTTTTTTTTTTTTTTGTATTTTTTAGTAGAGACGGGGTTTCACCATGTTAGCCAGTAAGGTCTTGATCTCCTGACCTCGTGATCCACCCGCCTTGACCTCCTAAAGTGCTGGGATAACAGGCGTCAGCCACCATGCCCGGCCAGTGCCTGGTGCATATTAAATGTTTAATAAATATTTAATGAATAGAGGAATTAATACATGAATGCCAATATTGCTTGAAACCTTTTGTGTGGACTCCATGTTGGAAATTGACAAGAAAGAAAATCAGTCTCATTATTCTATAATCACCCTTCATTTCAATCCAGGAATGGTATTATTTTTAGCTTGATGAACCACCTTAATCATGAGACTTAGTTTCAACTGATCTTTGGATAAATCCACAAAGTCAACCAAATTACCTTTTGATGGACATTAGTGTAAATCAAGGTTTCTCAGTCTTGGCACTGCGGACATTTCAGACTGGATAATTACTTGTTGTTGGAGGGTTGTCCAGTGCATTGTTGTTTGGCAGCATCCCTGGTCTCTACCCACTAAATATCAATGGCATCCCCCCACCCGCTCCAACCCAGAGATGTAATAAACAGAAATGTCTCCGGACATTGCCAAATGGCTGGTGGGACCTGGAGCAAAATCATCCCTGCTGAAGAATCACTGTTGTAAACCATTAGGAAGGTTGTTTTTTAAATGAGCTGCAAGTGTTTGTTTCTCTGACAGTTCTCGGAAAAGATATCCAG
The DNA here is from genome assembly GCF_028858775.2 of Pan troglodytes. Taxonomy (NCBI): domain Eukaryota; kingdom Metazoa; phylum Chordata; class Mammalia; order Primates; family Hominidae; genus Pan; species Pan troglodytes. Next base: position 117,879,218 of record NC_072406.2, read on the forward strand.
ACATGATTTGAGAAACAATAGCATCTCTGGAATAAGTAATCCCTTCTAAGAGGACTACATCATAGGGAACAACGCCGATTTTGATGCTGAAGTTCTTGTGAGTTTGTTTACATGTAAGAAAATAAATTAAATTCCTCATTTCATTGTCATGTAATACATCTTCCTCTGTAAAGGCCAGCAGTGCTTCTTATGAATCTTCTCATATCTCAAATAAGAAAGGGACCCAGGGGACATATAGTGAAGTGGGTGAGGTGACTTAACTTGCTCCCAGGTGTCCTGTCTGAGAGACCTGTATTCTTTCTTTGACTGGTGCCCCTTATTCTACTTCTTTGGCGGTTCCTTCTACTTTCCTTCTAGCCTCTGCACCTGCCCTCCAACATGTGGCCTCTGAGGACTCACACTGCTTCTCTCGTACAGTGTCAGCTTCACAGTTCACCTCAGATGGCTTGCCGCCTGTCAGAAACGATGACAGCATCTCTCCAAGAGTGGCAACCTCTTGCCTTTTCAGAGCCACAGCCTCATAGCCAGCCCCACAATTACCAGTAAACACACTGGCCATACACAGCCCTGGGGTTGATGAGCCTGTCATGGCAGATTGACATAAATGCCACAGCAAACACTCTTCTTCCTCGGCCTCGAAGCCCCAAATGAGAAGAGCAGACGGCTGAACAGTTCACAGCCTTTAGCCATCAATTTGATTTAGCAACTGCTGCCACTCCGACAGCCCAGCAGCCAATTAGTGGCCCCAAGTCATCAGCATTAATTTGTTCACATTTCTCCCTGCAAATTGCTAATTGGTTGAACTGAGCAATGGTTGGCCTGGGCTGCTGGGGAGGAAGGAAACATTTGAGCTGTATCATTTCCTTGCTGAGCGTATTTAGATTAGAGGGGATGCTAAAGGACAAACTGCTCTGAACTCTTAGCAACTCAGAATGATAATCCTTTATAGCAAGGTGTCAATTTTTATAAATTCTGGATAGTGTTCTATTTCTTTCAGGTTAATTAGCATCCCATTTGTTGGAGTTGTCTGAAGAATGACTAGACTAAAACATTTTAATACCACTTCTTTATCAAGTCTTCCCATGTGTTTACATTTTGTTCTTGAAAACGAATAGTAAGATATCAATGATACCTTGCTTAATACTACCAGGGCACTGCTTATTCTTCACAGCCAACCTCTGCTTCTCCACTTCCTAAATCTTTGCTCTTCTCTGGCTTTGGTACCCTGGGAGACTGACTCCTATGAACTGCATCACTCACTCTTGCCTTTTGGGTTGCCATCAGGATGGCTTAGTGAGAATCACAAGGAAAATGGAGTGTAGGAGGAGACAGGCATTTTTTTCTTGCCCCACTTCCTCCCTGCTTTGGTGCACATTTCTGGTACTGGGAAGCACTCCATAACTACATTCTCTTGCAGGGAACAACCCTCCCTTGGCTCTTTTATCATCAAGCCCCGGTAATTTTGTTTTCCCTCTTTGTTTTTTCCAGGTCTGGATATAGTAATGGTAATACTGCTGCTAGTTCCAAAGTACTTTAGCATAGTTTGATGGTCTTTTGAAATCTGCCCATACCTCTGCTGGTTTCATTAAATCCTCCTTAAAATACCACCTCATTCTGCTATTATTTATTTTATGTGCCTGATACTTTCTATATGTTTTTGTTCAGCAAGTGTTTATTTTGCTTATTCTTTTCAAGGGGGTGGGTGTTCAGCTGTGGGCAGAACAGGTGGAATTGCTTTGTTCATGGAATTTTTAATCTAGTTGGGATGTCAGAAATTAACTAATTAATTAGAAAAGAGATCTTTCACAGTGGGATTCTAGATCAGGGATTTTAGAGTTAAGAGTGCCCAGTTCTAACCCTGGCTCCACTACTTTCTGATTGTATCACCTTAGGCAAATATTTAATCTTAGTTTCTCCATCTGTAAAATGGGGAGATCTGTGCTACCTACTTGTATTTACTTGCTAGGGCTGTGTGTTAGTCCATTCTGCATTGCTATAAAGGAATACTCGAGACTGGGTAATTTATAAAGAAAGGAAGTTTGTTTGGTTCAGGGTTGATATGGTTTGGTTCTATGTCCCTACCCAAACTTCACCTCAAATTGTACTCTCCGTAATCCCCACATGTGAAGGGCAGGACCAGGTAAAGGTAATTGGATCATGGGAGTGGTTCCTCCGTGCTTTTTTTGTGATAGTGAGTTCTCACAAGATCTGACGGTTTTATAAGTGTCTGACATTTCCCCTGCTTGCACTAACTCTGTCCTGCCACCCTGTGAAGAAGGTGCCTACTTTTCCTTTGCCCTCTGTCATGATTGTAAGTTTCCTGAGGCTTCCTCAGCAATGCAGAACTGTGAGTCACTGTGAGTCAACTAAACCTCTTGCCTTTATAAATTACCTGGTCTTGTGTATTTCTTCATAGCAGTGTGAGAATGGACTAATACAGTGGTTCTGCAGGCTGCACAAGCATGGCACCAGCATCTGCTTGGCTTCTGGTAAGGCCTCAAGAAGCATCCTATCATGGTGGAAAGCAAAGGGGAAGCTAGTATATCACATGGTGAGAAAGGGAACAAGAAAGGAGGAGGTGCGGAGGCTTCTTTAAACAATCAGCACTCACATGAGCTAACAGAGCAAGAACTCATTTATTACCATGGAGAGGGCACCAAGCCACTCATGGGAGATCCACCCCCATGACCTAAACACCTCCCACCACGCCCCACGTCCAACATTGAGGATCACATTTCAATACGATATTTGAAGGGGAAAAATATCTGAACCATATCAGGCTACCATCACAAAATGACACAGATTGGGTGGCATATACATCATAAATTTATTTTCTCACAGTTCTGGAGGCTAGAAGTACAAGAAAAAGATGGCTGCAGGTTTGGTTTCTTCTGAGGCCTCTTCCCTTGGCTTGCAGATGGCCACCTTCTCTCTGTGTCTCCATGTGGTCTTTCTTCTGTGCACATGCGTACTTGGTGTTTCTCTGTGTGTCCTAATCTCCTCTTATTACAAGGCACCAGTCAGATTGGATTATGACACACCCTATTGGCCTCATTCAGCATTACCTTATTAAAGGCCTTATCTTCAAATATGGCCACATTTTGGACTTCAATATATAAATCTTGAGGGAACACAAGTTAGTCCATACCACTACTTTATATGAGTGATATAAGGATTAAATGAGTAATACTATCATTAAAACACACAGACACACACATGCACACACTCTATGAACACATCAGAGACTTACGACAACCATTTCTTACTTTATGCTACATGTCTATCATGGGCCCTTTCTATCACACCTACTGAGGGACTGTATTAGTCCATTCTTACGCTGCTATAAAGAACTGCCCGAGACTGGGTAATTGATAAAGGAAAGAGGTTTAATTGACTCACAGTTCCACAGGGCTGGAGAGACCCCAGGAAACTTACAATCATGGCAGAAAGGGAAGCAAACACATCCTCCTTCACATGGTGGCAGGAGAGAGAAGTGAGTGCCCAGTGAAGGGGAAAGCCCCTTATAAAACCATCATATCATCACATCTCCTGAGAACTAACTCACTATCATGAAAACAGGATGGGGGAAACTGCCCCCATGATTCAATTATCTCCACCTGGTCCCTCCCATGACACATGGGGATTATGGGAACTACAATTCAAGATGAGAGTTGGGTGGAGACACAGCCAAACCATATTAGGAACCTAGACTAATGGAGCAGCCACCATCCACTTTAAATATCACTAATAGGTGTGCTAGAGGAGAAAAGAGTGAGACAAATCTTGCATAGGTGTTTTAAAGCTTCTACAGCTTATAATTCATAGGTAAAGCAGGTCACAGGACCACATATAACTTCAAAGGGGTGAGGAAGTATAATTAACCATGTGCCTAAAAGGTGAGAGAACCAGAAATATTTAGTGAATATAACTAATGACCATTATAATATCATTATTTTTATTTCCCAGACAATAAAACGTACAGAAGTAAGTAAATGGAACTGCCTAGGATTACGAGAAAGTAAATGGTGGCATAGGGCTTAGCCCCAGGTCTATTTAGTCTAAAGACAATGTTTTTAGCCACTAGGGTATATGGAAACTCATGAGTCCCATGTTTAGGCTAGGAACTTGAATTAGTAGGTGCTTTAAATATATATTTTGATCAGCTTCAAAAACATCCAGTCAGGTTGGATGGAAAGACCTGTTCTGACTTTCTTCTGAGACACAAGTAAAGACAAGCCTGGTTTTTATTCAATTCCATGAGTAAATTATTCACAATAAAGAAGAAAGCTTGATCATTGTCTTCTTCTCCTTTGTTTTCTTGTCCTTTCCCTCCACCTTTCCCTCATTTTTCCTCCTTCTCCTCCATTTCTTCTTCCTCCACTTCCTCCTTCCCCTTCTCCTCCTCCTGCTTCTCCTCCTTCTGCTCTTTCTCCTTCTTCTCATTCTTGTTCTCCTTCTCCTTCCTCTCTTTCTCCTTCTCCTCCTCCTGCTTCTCTTCCTTCTCCTTCTCCTTCTCATTCTTGTTCTCCTTCTCCTTCTTCTATCTCCTTCTCCTTCTCCTTCTCCTTTCTCCTTCTCCTTCTCCTCCTCCTTCTCCTCCTTCTCCTTCTCCTTCTCCTCTTTCTCCTTCTCCTCTTTCTCCTTCTTCTTATAACATTAATACTAGGAAGGTCCAGTGCATCTGTGATCTGGAAGACCCTGACAGATCATGTATTGAGAACAGATGCATTAGAGTTCAATTGTTGCAATTTGGTGTGCCAAACTTAAATATTTCCTCTTGTGAGAGCTCAGAGATGCACCATATTGGTGCTGGGAAAATTGGATAGACTCAGGCAGAAGAATGAAACTGCACCCCCATCTCTCACTATATACAAAAATCAACTCTTAAAGGATTAAATATTTAAAGGTAAGACCTGAAACTATAAAAATACTAAAAGCAAATCTAGGGAAAACTCTCCTGGATATTGGTCTAAGCAAAGAATTTATGAATAAGACCTCAAAAGCACAGGAAGCAAAAAACAGGAATAGACAAATCAGATTTAATTAAACAAAAAAGTTTCTACACAGCAAAAGAAATAATCAACAGAATGAACAGATAACCTATTGAATGGGAGAAAATATTTGCAAAGTATTTATCCAACAGGAGAACTAATATCCAGAATATGCAAGGAACTCAAAAGGAAAACAGGAAAAAAAACTAATAATCTCATTAAAAAGTAGGCAAAGAATATGATTAGACATTCCTAAAAAGAAGACACATAAATGCCCAACAAGTATCTGAAAAAATTCTGAACACCACTAATCATCAAGGTAATGCAAATAAAAACCACAATGAGCCATCATCTTTCCCCAGTCAGAATGGCTATTATTAAAAAGACAAAAAATAACAGATGCTGGTGAAGATGTAAAGAAAAGGGAACTCTTATACACTGTTGGTGGAAATGTAAACTACTACAGTCACTATGGAAAACAATATAAAGATTTCTCCCAAAAGATGAAAACAGAACTACCATTCCATCCAACTGGGTATCTACCCAAAGGAAAACCAAAGTACCATTCCATCCTACTGCGTAGATCTACGCAAAGAAAAATAAATCAATATATCAAAGGGATACATGAATTCACATGTTTATTGCAGCGCTGCTCATAATACAAAGATATGGAATCAACCTAAGTCTCTATCAGTGGATGAATAGATAAAGAAAGTCTGCTACATATACACAATGGAATACTACTCAGCCATAAAAAGAATGAAATCCTGTCATTTGCAGCAACATGAATAGAACTGGAGGTCATTATCTTAAGTGAAATAAGACAGGCACAAAAAGACTAATATTATATGTTCTCATTTATATGTGGGAATTTAGAAACTTTTTACCCATTGAGGTACAGAGTGGAAAAATTGATAACAGACTGGGAAGAGTTAAGTGAAGAAAAGAGGGGAGGATGAAGAGAAGTAGGTTAAACGGTGCAAACACACAGTAAGATGGAAGGAATAAGTTCAATGTTTGATAGCAGAGTAGGATGACTATAGTTTAAAAAATGTATTGTACTCAGGTGATGGACATTTATACTCTGACTTGAGTACTATACATTATATACAAATTATATATATGTAAAAATTTCTCATGTATCCCACACACTTTTTCAAATAAGAAAAAAGAAAGCAAAAAAGACAGAAAGAAATGCATCATCTTAATTCACCCCTTCAAGCCCAAGCCTGAGAGGGAGAGAGCAAAGCAGTCTGGTTATCTAGAGCGGCAGAGGGAGAACATCTTTAGTTTCTGGTTCATCTCTTTGATTTTGTAAGGAGAGAATTGGACTGGTAATCCAGCATCATAGGTTCCAATGCTGTTTTCCATCAATAATAATTAAGCACATTGCTAATATTTTTGGACCTCTTTTCAGGATGAGAAAATCAAAAAGTTCCTCCCAGATATAATGTCTTATGATTACAAGTTTAATAAAATAATATTCCACTGCTATTCTTTTCTAAAACAAAGAGGGCCCTTATTTTACCTGGAGTCCCCTGATTCCTGGGTACAAAATCTTAATGGTGAGGGAGGGGTGATCACTCATGTTGTTTTTTTGCTTATGTAGATTTTTCTTTTCCCTGGATTCATTTTCTCCCTAATTAGGGAATAGTCACTTTATAGCATTCCCCAAGGGAATAAGACCTGGTATGCTTTACCATCTGTCACAATTCTGATAGTCAGAAAATAACCACTTGCTAAAGACATAAATGATGGAATTAAGTAAGTTTATGTCCTCTACAGTATAAGGCCCTGTGAAAATCTTAAGTAGCATAGGAGACACACCATTGTCCAGGAGGGGTTTTAGATCTGCTTAGAGGAGCAAACCAACACACATGACACTGAGGACAAAACACAAGAGCGCATAGGTAGGGACAGTGAACTAGGACCTGGAATATATCTGGTGCTGGTTTCCTCTGGCAATTGTATCACATGGTGGGGTCTATTTCATCTGCAAAGGGGTCTGATAAAGATGAACTCATGTGAAGTTCTAACTCACATTTTACTATGATGACTCTACCCTCCCATGGGCCCTCAGCGATGCCGAGAAATTCTACTGCTTTTCCCTCATCCTTGCATGGTCTAATTCTTCTAGAGGACTTATGTATTCTCTTGCTCCTCCAATACCTCCTTTTGTCATCTTCAGTTTTGGCTGATGACCTCAGTTTCTATTTCATGGACAAAACAGTAGTAATGAGAAGAAAACTTCTGCCAGCTACCCCAACCATATGTGCAACATCAGTATCCATGCATTCCCCTTTCCCTCCTTGTCCAATAGCTGAGTTCTCCATGCTTCCAAGACCAGCACCTCTCCTGTGCTCCAGATTTCATTGTCTGTCACCTACTTAAGTAAATCACTTCATGGATATGTTTCACTCCCCCACTTCTCTCCTGAATCTTCAGCTCTTTCCTCTCTCAACTAGATTATTTCCTGAGCTCACAAACGTACTGTATGTTTATTTAAGATGAGATACATGTGTGTGTATCTGTACATACAGTTCAACTACTTTACCATTTCTCTACCCACTTTATAGCAAATCTCCTTGAGAGTTATTCTAACTCTCAGACAGAAAACCTGTCTCTAATTTATCTCCAATTCAGCGTTCGACCCATTTCTATGAGGATTTCCTCGCTTCTAATTCCACTGAATGGGCTCTTGTCAAAATCACTAATGAATTCCATGTTCCTAAATTCAATAATTAATTATCAGACCTCATTTTACTTAACCTATCAGGAGCATTTGACATCTTGTATGATCACATGCTCCTTGTTAAAATCTTCTTTTCACTTGGCTTCCGGGATCTGACATCCTCTTGGTTCTCCTTTCCTATAACTGAACATTTCCTTTCTGTCTTCTTTATTTCTTTCTCTGCATCTCTCTGACAGCCATATATTGGAAATATCTCAGAGCTCAGTGGTTGGACGTTGTTCCTTCTCTTTGTACAACCATCCAACCTCATGGAGATAGATAGATAGATGGCATATATATTGGATTTGTCAATTTATAGATTACATATATGACATATAAATAGATATGCCATCTATAAATTGACAAATCCACTATATATATGCCATCTATAGATAAATAAATATATATATATTCTATGTATATATGTGCCATCCATAAATCGACAAATCCAAGGTTTATATCTCTGACTAAACATATCACGTGAATGCTACAGTTTTATATGTGCTGTCTTCTGGACATCATTGTTTGGATATCTAAAAGGTGTTCAAAAATGACTTCCCAGACCCTCTTCCAATTTAATCCTTCTATAGTGTCAGTAAATGGTAACCTCATATCTCATGTTGCTCAGGCCAAAAGCCTTGGAATTATCCTGGGATACCCTCTTTTTCTTATACCCCACACTTGAACAAATCTTGTCATTGCCACCATCAGAATATAATCATAATCCTACTATTTTTAATCCCACTGCCCTGTTGTAAGTTACCATCACTGTTTACTTGGCTTATTATAATAGCTGCCCCAATTCCTCCTTTCTGCCCATTAGTCTATTTTCAACACAGTAGTAAGAGTAAATCTATGAAAACATAAAATACGTTACGTGTGTCTCAGCTCAAAACCCTCTGTTTTATTTTTAATGAACTCAGAATAAATGCCAAAGTTCGTCCCTTCGTGTTCTACTTCCACAATCCTTTTCTGACCTCCCACACAACAGCTTCACTTCTATTGCTCAAACACAGGAAGAAGGCCCCACCTTGGGGCCTTTGCAATTCTCTTCGGCCTGCATTTGCCCTCTTTAGAGAGCTGAATGGCTTAATCTCTCACCCTTCTCAGAGATATTGAAATGCCACCTTATTGAGAACTTCCATTACCTCCATTTGTGAATAATGCACCCTTCCCTTTTCATCCTTATTTATAGTTTGCTGTATGTTTATATGTTTACTACCTGCATGTTCCAACAGAATGAAAGTTCTTTGAAGGCAGGGGCTTTGTTTTCCTTATGGCTAACAATCTCAGTGCCTACAAAAGTGCCTGAGAGCCAGGGGAAACTTAAAAATGTATGTTAAATTAATGAAAGAAAAAATAAATGAAGGAATTTAACTGAGAAGGGGCACTGAACTCTGATAACTACACATTTTTACAGTGTTTTATATGGGTCAGAGAGAGAAGAGAACAAAACACAGAGACTAGAAATGGAAGGTTTCCTTTAATTTACCAGCACCCTCTCTTTATTCTACCCCTTATTTCCTGCCTTTAGTGATATATTTTTACAACTTTTGTTTCAACCATAACTCAAAGAGCCTTTTTTTCTCCTATTTGTAGAGTGAGAAAGCATAAGGAGAAATGAGGCCAATCTGTTCCCAGATATACCCAGGAGACCACATAGTACCAATGTTCTAACAAGGTGGTAGAGCCAAAGAATGCTCTCTTTAACAGAGAAATAGCACAGAACACAATTTCGTGGAGGAGAATTAATAACACAAGTCAATCAATCTACCTCTGAATGAATCTGTAATGCCTTACAGACTTGGCTATTATTCACAGATCCACCCATGACCAACACAGTTTCCAGGGAATATAAATCTGAGGCTGTCATTCAACTTAACAAGCAATGATAGGTTCTTGCATGCAGTAGAAATTTAGCATTGGATTCCACAGTGGAGGGATGACTGGGCAGGAGAGGTCACTAAACAGATGAGATTCTCATTGCTGTTGCTGAGTAACAGGAAGGTGTGTCAGCCAGGAAAGTAAGACTCTTCGATGGAAGGCTTCACACAACTGACAAGGGTACTTGGCTTGATTCTGTAAGCAGTAAACAAGGAGTCACTGTATTTTCTTAGCTGGGATAGAGGTGGGGAGGTGGTGAAAGCATTGTTTAGAGTGATTGAGAAACTCATCTGTAAACCATATTAGAGTGTAGTCTTTGAACAACCTGCAGCACCACACTAGGATGTATGCTTTTATTGGTCTGCAGTGGACCCAGTAATCTACATTTTAATCAGAATCTCTGTGGGGGTCTGACAATTTGCATTTTTTAAGCCCACCAAGTCAATCTGATGTATGGTATATGTTAAATCAATTTGTTTTTCAAACTGGGTTGCAACCCACTAGGGAGCTAAAAATGAATTTAGTGAAATGCATTGGGCAACGCAAACGAGTGTATACTGTATGATTCCATTTATATACAGTCCATAAATATGCACAACTAATCTATGATAGAAGAAATCAGAATAGTAGTTATCTGGGTAGGGGAGAGGGCTGACTGAAAAGGGTACAGAAACCTTTTGGAGTGTTGGGAATGTTCCATGTATTGTTTGGGTGACGGCAACATAAGTGTATATGTTCTCTTCTGCCTGCATTTGCATTCATTAGAGAATTGGATGTCTCAATCTCTCACCACTTTCAGATCTGTTGAAATGTCATCGTATTGAGGATAAGTTCCATTACCCCCATTTGTGAATAATGCACCTTCTCTTTTCACCTTGATTTGTAGTCTGTTTTTCTGTATATTTATAGGTTTACTATCTGCATGTTCTGCTAGAATGTAAGTTCCTTGAAGTCAGGGGATTTGTTTTACTTACGGCTAACAATCTCGGTGCCTACAAAAAAGTGCCTGAGAGCCAGGAGAAACTTAAAAATGTGTGTTAAAACTGATCCAACTGTACACTGAAAATCTATGTACTTTGCTGTGCATAAATTATTCCTCCATAATAGCAAAAGTAGGGAAATGTCAGGACATAACCTGATTTAAGGGTATGGGGAGTGTGTGTGTGTGTGTGTGTGTGTGTGTGTGTGTGTGTGTCTACTGGGTCAAGATTACCCAACATGAGGGTAAGTATTGCTTATGGGTGTGTGTTTATGTGTGTTTTGGAGCACTGCTCTAGAGGGATATAGTCCAGGAACTAAGGGACCATTTAATTTATTCTGCCTCCCTCTTGCTTTCTATGGATTGATACTTTGATTTCCTGCTATCAATATTCCCAGTATTTTTTTTCCTGCTTATAAGGTCACTTGAGTTTCTTGGCCATTTTTTTTTTCCTTCAAACAACTCCAATTGATCCTAGCTTTTACAAATGTTCATGATGACATACTATTTTGTGTTTTTGATGGATGTGTAGTAAGTAAGACTCAGCTATGGAAAGGTTGATCATATTTGTTCAATAGGACAATTGACTGCTTCTGAATGCTTTGCTAAAATGGGCGATAGGTTTACAGAACATCTATGGTTATCTCCAATAAACACTGTATTTTCAAGGCAATTAATACACTGCCTATTCAAAGGGAGATGTTCAGAGGTTTTTCAATTCCTGTATGTAGAACTGGAAGAGGAAACACATGGCAACACTGGTAATCTGAAGAATCAGGCAAAGCCCTTTATGCTTACGCTTGTTTCTGGCTAACAGAAGCATCTTAAAAACTGTCTTTGCTGTAAATCATCATAAAATCTACCATGTTCAAATTTATTTTGCTAGGGGAGTGGACAGTAAGTACACTATTGTGAACAAAATGGAGTTTTACTCTGACAGTTCTGGATATTGTTGATTTTCTTTTTTTTAAAGTAAATTTTACTGTGTACATTTGAGGTTTACCGTATGTGTTATGGAATACATGTAGGTAGTAAAATAGTTACAACAGTAAAGCAAATTATGCATCTGTCATCTCATATAGTTACTTTTTTGTGATAACAATAGCTAAAATCTACTTGACAAAAAACCCTAAGACAATACAATTTTATTAACTATAGTCCATACGTTGTACATTTAGATCTCTAAACTTGTTTATCCCAATTAACTACAACTTTGTATCCTTCAACCTACTAAATATTGTTGATTTTCAAAGTGAATATTCTTTTTCTACAATGAGAATTAAAGATGTTAAAGATGTATCACTCTGGGTAGAAATATTTACTATTTTATTCAGGTTTAAAAAAGAGAGTCAAATTGAATTGGAATGAGCTGTGCTGATTATCCAACTTATAGGACTAAGGACTGCTGACTGGTCAGAGCCTTCCTTTCTTCTGCCTTGAAACGTTTCTGGGTATATGTCACCTCTAACTTCATATGTTTCCAGGGCAATCTTTTGATCTTCTTTCCCATGAAGTCTAACGTTAACGCTGTGCATAATTTGTATTCTATTTGCTGTGGAGGATTTATATAACACTGGCCCAGTCTTATTTTCATATGGGGATGCTAGTATATAATCCAGTTGAATCTGAAAGGTTTAAACGTTCTTGTGTACACAAGAAAGTCATAAAACTATTGGAGGCATATATTGGTAGGAAAAATAGACAAAGTCTCTGTTTTCTGTCTTTCCTGTTAATGTGAGATATGGGATGCTCTTGTGATAAGAGTGGGTGCGACATAGGTGAAAGTGGCTGATTAGAGAACTGAAAGATTACAGAAAAATCCCTTCATGGAAGGAATAATGAGACACCTCATACCCTTGAGCTGGACTAAGCCATTACGTTGCCTTTTCCCATGGTGCTGGTAGGCACCATAAGATCAACAGATTTTCATAAGACATTACAAGAAAAACTGGCTTCTTTTATATTTTTATCTCCCTGAAATCCCAAGGAGTTCATGGTTAAAATTAGAAGTCTGTACAAGAAATATACCTATATGGAAGTCTATATGAGACATATACCTGTATAGAAGTCTATACAGGAAATATACCCCACTCACAGAGGTCTGAGGTCTATTATTTTTAACCCAATTCTCAATGTGCACATTTTGTTTCCTTTGCTTATATCACCTCAAAGTGGAGGTACAAAAACAATAACAGCACACCCCACCCCAAATTAATTAAAATAGCTAAGCAATTGTCTTCTAGTTATTTAAATTTTAGCAAATGATTTTCTTTCTCTGTAGAAGTGTTAGCACAGAAACACCAAGGCTTTGAAAAATAATAAGAACACATTAAGATCTTCAACTTATACCAAAGGAATATCAAATTGCAGAAGAAGGTAGCATCAAGTCTTATGGGAGTGTCTATAATAAGGAGGTATATACCATTGATGAAACAGACTGACCTATTTGAATTCTTGGTTGCAAGCAAGAGAAGACAACTTTGGTTGTCTAAGCAATAAAATTGCTGAGATACTATAGAATGTTAGGAGTCTGAAAGGCCAAGCTTTAAAAAGAGGTAGAATAAAGAAATAATACAGTTCTGGATAAATACTCTGGCCTGAAAATGATGCATAACATGCTAGATGCATTGGACATAACCACTGCAAAACCTGCTAGACATTGCCTCTACTTCTAGATACTTCCTTCGGGCATGTACCTAACTGCCACTATCAATCACCAACCCCCTCATTCCAGATTTGAATTACTGGGGAGGAAGATGACTATTTACTCTTAGTTCATGAGCTTAGATTCTAGCTGCAAGGGAAGAGGAAGTGATTGTCCACATTTCACTTTTACACTGAGATGTAGAATAATATGCTCTATCTCCCACTCCCTTTCCCTAAATTAGGCACATGGGAAAATTATTCCTCAAAGAAAAACAGAGTTTATTATTATGCGGGAAGAAAATAAAGATAAATTACCAGTACAATGTGTCTAGTAACTGGGAATTTTTAAGTAGAAGTATGAGCAAATACTGTGTATAGTGTTATATTGAGAAAGAAGCTACAAACCCCTGATCTAATTCTAGGTTTCTATGAGATATGCGAACTTTGATGCCTTTCCAGTATAATTGCTAAGTTATAAGAGAGAAAGTTGGGTGGGTGTGTGTTCTCTATTAGGATGCCTCATGCTGCTTTGTATAATAACTGCTTGAATACAGTCCCACCCCCACCCATTAAGATCTGGTTCTTCATTACAGCACTGTAGGTTTGGCATCTAACCACTAGAGGTCATTCTTTTACATGTGTCATTCAAAATCATGTTAGAGGAGAGACCTGATTATGAGGCAACCTTAGAAGTTTATTTTCTTTCCAGAAGTTTTAACTATTGCTACACATTGTACTGGGTGTACCTGTGGTTCCCGGGGCTAGGTACAGAATTAATTGTTATGGGATTTGTGCTGCTGTTGAAAAATAAATAAAGGGCTGGTGAGCGAAACTGGCAATCATTTCTACATTCTGTGTAACTTAATTTTCAGCACAGAATTCCTTTCACTTTAAGACCATTCCGCTGCTCTGTCCAATATGCATGCGTGCACATGCGCACACACACATATACACACAGGGCATTTCAAAAGTCAAGTGAGGTCCAGGCTAGTTACAATGTTATGGTTACATTAAAACACGGGGAAATAAAGACAGAATGAAGACTACAATGTATTAGACTTAAAATTAATCATATAAAGTATCCCACAAGTTAACATGAAAATGAAATGATTCTGCATGTAATCCCCTTTGGACATGGTGGTAAATAATGTCTACATTTAAGTCTCTTTGTCCAAATAGGGTCAGACACTTGTGGCTCAGCAGCATAGCCCACCTGCCTAGAATGGGTGGGCCTGTGTGCTTGCACCCTGGTACCTATGTGTACCACCTGCACACATCCGCTCTAGTGCACCAGACTTCATCTCAAGCCTTGAAGGAACTGGCATTTGGCCAACTCCTTTGTAAGGATAAATAAGAGTTAATATAGTCTTCATTTTATAGTGAAAGTTACTTTCTGCCCTTGATAAACATGATCAACAAACATAGTGATTCTATAGCCAGTGGAGTCAGTTAAATAAATCGTGGGAGGGAAGAAGCTTCATCTGGTACTACCAAACTCCCTGAATTCCATTTCAGCTTCTCCACATGCCCATTTTTTTTTTTTTGAGTCAGTTCACAAGTTTAATTGTGGAATGCTTCACTTGGTTTGATCATGGGGGGAGAATCTATCTGAAGAGTAAAAGGTCCTGATGTTGACAACCTGGGCCACAGACCATCAGCATCTTGTGTCTGAAGAATAAAGCCCCAATCTGATCTCTCGCATTCATTGGGATGGCCATGCTGCACTGCTGTTGTAATTCTTCCCTTGATCTTTTCCATGACACTCAGCATTTAATCCTCTATTCTTCCTTTTCTTTCCTTTCAACATTCTTATTCTTCCCCATCCATTAGTCTTTCTGCTGAGAGAGAAGAGCTTCACAGTCCCTCCCCTATCTCCATCTTATCATGGTAATTTGGGGACAAAGACAGAGTGGTTAACGCCCAGCAACATTTAAGAGCACAAGGAGAGACTCTTCTGAGCATTTAAATAGGCTCGATTTTCCCAGAACTGCAGAGAAAAGAAATAAAAGATAGTACACAGAGTTCCTGCCTTTTTCTTATTGCTGCCATGGGGATAAAGATCAAAGTCTTTATCTGTGATTATCCATCAGACAAATGCAATAAAATGTCCAATTTGCAGTCAAGGCTAACTCTGTACTGTCTTTCAAAACACATTCATCTCCTAATCTTCTTGAAAATCTTCCCCCCAAAGCCCATGGGACCTGTGAGAAAGCATCCCTGCCACCAGCAGCTCCGGAATCTATAGATTGTTATTAAATAATGGGTTCCCTCAGGGCAAGGACCTGCCCCTGCCCTAGGCATGCACAGAAATTTAATAAATGGTTCAGGAGCATAGGCATTTATGGAATCCACAGGGTGTGCTGGCATGGACTGTTGTGGAAAGAAGGTCTCGACAGCCAACCAACATGCTATGCTCCCTTTAGGATCTTGCTCTAAAGTTGGGGCTCAGGGATAGGGTGGGTCATAGACATATAAATCAATTAGTCAACAATGCAGGAGGCTGGGTGCGGTGGCTCATATCCGTAAGCTCAGCACTTTGGGAGGCCGAGGTGGGCAGATCATTTGAGGTCAGGAGTTCAAGACCAGCCTGACCAACATGGTAAAACCCCATCACAACTAAAAATACAAAAATTAGCCAGGCATGGTGGTGAACACCTGTAGTCCCAGCTACTGGAGAGGCTGAGGCAGGAGAATCGTTTGAACCCAGGAAGCAGAGGTTGTAGTGAGCCGAGATTGCACCACTGCACTCCAGCCTGGGCAACAGAGCGAGACTCCCTCTCAAAAGAAAAAAAATAAATAAAAATAACAATGCAGGGTTAAATAAGGGAGAGTGATGTGTAGGAATGAGACTGTGTCTGAATTATTCAGCTTGGATCCAAGGGCCATAACCTCCCTTCCTTTACAGCGTGCAGTGCAAATGGTTTCACTTATGTGAACAGCCTTTGGAGTAAACATGGGAAATTGCTTGGTGCCCACAGAAGATGATGGGCTACAGGGTAAAGAAGAAAAGACAATGTTCCCCAACATCGTGTGTTAATAAGAAGGAAAAGGTTTGCTGTATATCTGAGAAGCCACAGGAAAAGGAAAGGTTAGAGGCTGTTTTTTTTGCCACATCCTCTCCAGCACCTGTTGAGGCACATATACACCATGGAATACCACGCAGCCATAAAAAAGGATGAGTTCATGTCCTTTGTAGGGACGTGGATGAAGCTGGAAACCATCATTCTCAGCAAACTATCACAAGGACAAAAAACCAAACACCGCATGTTCTCACTCATAGGTGGGAATTGAACAATGAGAACACTTGGACACAGGAAGGGGAACACCACACCGGGGCCTGTCGTGGGGTTGCGGGAGGGGGGAGGGATAGCATTAGGAGATATACCTAATGTAAATGACGAGTTAATGGGTGCAGCACACCAACATGACACATGTATACATATGTAACAAACCTGCACGTTGTGCACATGTACCCTAGAACTTAAAGTATAATAATAAATAAATAAAAGTGATAGCAAATAAAAAAATAAATAAAAAGTTTGTTTTTTTTTTCAACAGGAATCTTTATTTTCTCTTTATTTACAGTACTCCCTTCAATCCTTTTACATGTCTCTCCTCATTGATTGTAGTGTGTGGGAGCTCCTTGTGTGATGATTGAGCCTGGGGAGAACCTGACATTTGTGAAGCTTTATTAGAGTGGCAGGCAGAGCCACTATCTGATACCAAGACAATGGGGTCATCTTCCTCCTGGTCCCCTTGTTCTTTTTTTTCCTCTTGGGTTCTTGGGTATCCTACTCTTAGAAAGAGATAGTTTGCCTTATTCCATGTGATAAGCAAATCCAACAGAGTTTGCTTCTGGGGATCCAGGAGGTCATTGCTGTCTTAGTTCCAAATTCTCTGCCTGCCATTCTTGGCTTAAGTCTGGGCTTACTCAAGTTTAGATTAAGGAGGCAAGTGGGAGGACTTGCTGAGTTCTCTGGCCAGCTTTGCCAGGAAGTTAATCCCCATTAGACTCTTCCTTTCTTTTCCCAAGTGGTCACAACACAGCAGGGAGCAGTGGGTGATTTAACTGTGTTTCAACCTCAATGAATCTCTATTGAGATCATAACATGTTATGCCTGGGACAAAGGCCCAAAGGAAAATTCTTGTCTAGGTTTCATCATTTTCCAAATAAAGAGAGTGAAGTCAATCAATTTTTATTGTAGTAGATTTTGTTATATATATAACAAAATCTCTCATTTAAACTATTTTTAAGTGTACAGTTCAGTGACATTACATGCATTCACAATGTTGTGCAACTATCACTGCCATCCATCCTCAGAATGTGTTTATCTTCTGAAACTCTGACCCATTACACGAGCACTCTCCATTTCCTCCTTCCCTCAGCCCTTGGTGGCCACCGTTCTATTTTCTGTCTCTATGAATTTGGCTACTCTAGGTACCATATAAGTGGAATTAAACATTATTTATTCTTTCGTGACTGACTTATTTCGCTTACTGTAATGTCTTGAAGTTTCTCCCATGTTGTAGCATGTGTCAGAATTTCCTTCCTTTTCAAGGCTGAATAATATATACTGATATATACACATATGTATGTATGTATTCATATATCAGTATATATACAATATATGTATGTATTTATATATCAGTATATATACACACACATACATGTATGTATATACACATACATGTATGTATGTATATACACACACATAATATATAAACACACACATACATACCAACTTATATCAACTCATGCATCAAGGAAAGTGAATGTCAATCTTTAATGCTAACATTTCCTATTTGTCTGGAGTTCTATTTATGCCTTTTGTCTCAGCATCATTGTTAACAGCATCACCTCCCACTCTTAAAGTGTTACATTTTGGACAATATATTACATGACAATCCCTTGAAGACAACTCTTCTAGGACCCCTATTCTTTGTAACTGACCTCATGTCCAGTGAAAGCTTAAAGTTTTTCTTCAAACATTCTTATTCACTAAACCTTGCACCAACTAAGCATACACCATTTAAGTGCAAGCAGGGCATGTCGGTGGTGATATTTTCCTGAATGAAGGAAGCAGAGATGATCTTCAGGCAGCTGGATGAATATCTTATAGATATTGCAGTTTATGAAAAAAGACTTCTTTAGGACTGGTCAAATAGGAGAGCATACCTCACAAGTTTTAGAAGTTGCCAGAAAAGGTACCTGTCAGAAGTGCCTCTAATAGCTGGGAGAAAAGAATGGCAAACTATACAGGGAATGTGAACATGTCTTTCTTCCATGCTATTCTGAAACACCTCCTAAAAGCTGTTAAGGGAAAACGGGTGTCATTTTTGATTCACAGGGACTTTCCCAAATATAATTTGCATCTTTTGTTCACTCCGTAAATAAGGGAGGCCATCTGATCATATAGCTGCAGGAAGGTTATTTCAGTGTAACAGATGAGACATGATATATGAGAAGTCTAATAGCTGGAGAGACCCAGCATGAGCTGCTGGGATCTTCAGGTTGAAGACCCAGGTTAGAGTCCTCACTGCCACTGGGCATCCTCCCTAAGATTAAAGCTCTGTGTGAAAGGAGAGCTTGTCTAGATTGTTTGCTGCTGTTACCATCTTCACATAAGCAGTGACTTGTCCACGGTAGATGCTCTAATAAATATCAGTGTAATGAATGAGTGAATAACCAACTTTGGGTTCACCACTTAGTTATTCAAAAATCCAGTTGCTTCATCTGTAAAATAAAACCCAGAGAATGAGGCACTGTCACCTTCTTTGCCATTATTTTAGGATTACATAATCCTATTATATATTATATATATTTTGTAAATAAAATATATAATTTATATAATGTATAAGATATAAAATAATATATATTCTAGGATTAAATAATCCTATTATGTATATACATATAATCTTATATGTGTATTATATAATCCTATTATGTATATACATATATAATATATATTATATATAATATAGTATATATAATCCTATATATAATATAATCCTATTATATATGTATTTACATATAATCCTGTATAATTCTATTATATATAATAATAATCCCATTAGATAATCTTAAAATAATAACAGAGAAGTTGACATTGCTCCATTATCTGGGTTTCATTTTACAGATGAAGCAACTGGATTTTTGAGTTTGTCTTCATATGAAGTGTCATTTGACCTTTCCCTATTAGAAGTCTGGAGCAAGGTGAATTGAGACAAGAACTTTCTATATCTTCAATAAAGTTTTAAAATTTAAAAAATGCTGGGTAAAACAATTATCATAATCTAACCATTGTTAAATTTTAATGACTTCTGCTGGATTGTTTCCTCTTATCATTTTAGAACAAAACCACAATTACAGCAACAATCTGTAATACACTTAATTTAAAGAGTCCAATATTTTTACAAATTCTGGCAGGACTGCTAACCATTCACCAAAATTTGTGTCCTCCTATTTTTCCTAGATACACAGCTAGGCTACATTTCCCAACCTCTGTGGTTGTTAGGAGCAACCCTATGACCGAGTTCTGTCAAGGCAACTGGCGCAGATGTGGTGTGACTTTCTCAGCCCCACCCTTGACAATTCCCCATGCTCTTTGTTCACCTGACAGACTTGGACAGTGATAAACACAGTGACCCCAGATATGAAGTTGAAGGCAGAGTTTCTTCTTCCTTGTTGAGCACATGAAAGACAGCCATATCCACGTAGAGAAACAATCACCTTGGGCTGTTAAATGAGTGAGAAATAAACTTGCATTGTGTTTGAGTCCATGATAAACATGGGGGTTTGTTTGTTATAGCAATTAGTGTTACCCTGACAATAATACACAATCTTACAGCTGTAGTACTCTCTTGCCACCTCCATTATCTGCTTCCCAGAGGCAAATATTTTCCCTGTAAATTGCTTACTTTGGTATTTACATCAAAAATCTCTAAATAACAAGCCTACATTACTAGTTCTATTTTTTTTTTCAGTTTAAAACATTCTCTCTTGACTTCTCCATATGGAAGATGAGAATATAGCTTTCTTTTACAACCATCCTACCTTACATAATGATAGTATATGATTGTTCAGGTCAATATATTTATTATTTAATTCATTTTTACTCTCTTAAGATTGTTCATAGCTGAGACATGTGGTATATAACATAGTTAGTTTTCCTTCCCTGTACAAGAGTTTGTTTTATCTGGAATTGATAATTTACTTAATCTTCCTCCTCATCCTCTTCATTCTTCTCTCTCTTCTTACTTTCCTAGTTTTCTAAGTATTTATCATGAGCCCAGCTCCCAAATCTTCACCAGCTGGGTAAATCTTCTCTCAATACCATCAAACTAAATTTTTTATCCATTTCATCTTTTTTTTTTTTTAAATCTCCCTTTCAACCACCTCTAATCTGGAAAGTAGCTCTCTAACCCTGCTGAATAACTGCTATTGTGCAAACTCTTTTAATATCATCATAAGGATATTCCTGCCTGTCTCTTTTGCTGACTCCCCTATTTCTCATATCCTGTTTTGTCTTCTTTCTTGGTTTTCTCCCTCATATTGATACGACTCACTTTCCAATAGCTTCCTGAGATAGAATGCATACACAAGCATTTTTTTTTTTTTTTTTGGTGTAACTGAAAATATCTTGGCAATCTGGCATACCTAAAACATACAATTCTGTGTTGAAAAATATTTCCTCAGAGTTGCGAAGATATTTCTCTCTAGTGTTCCAGCTTCTGGAGTTGCTATTATGCAGAGAAATCCTAAGCAACTATGATTTCTAATTCTTCATGTGAATTTTTTCTTTTTACCTGGAAGCTTCTAGAACTTTCTTTTTATCAACCATGTCTTTAAATTTGCAGTAATGCACTTTGGTGTTGCTTTTATCCAACATACTGGCCACCTAATGGACCCAGTCTGTATAATCAAGTCCTCTAGTTCTGAAAAGAAGATTGAATTATATCTTTGATGGTACCATCCACCCCCATTTTCTCCTTTCTCTTTATTCTGGGCCATTCATTATTCAAACAGTGCGTCTCCTGAATTGGTCCTTTAATTTTTCAGGGTTTTTTTTTTTCTTTTTTTTTTTTTTAATCTTCTTTTCTTCATCACATATCCTTTGTTCTTTCTCTGAAAGGTTTCTTTAACTTTGTTATAAATGTTTTATTATTTTTACTTATTTTTCTATCACCAAGAACTCATTTATATTCCTTGCATATTCTTTAATGTGGCACTCTGTTCTTTTCTTGTGGATGCTATGTAATTATATTTCTAAGAATATTAATGATAGAAACTGTTCAGCTTATAAACTAAAGATACTACAGTTGAGAAGTTCTGTGTTTGTTTTCTGTCTTTGTTTTCCATATCCAATGCCTGCTTCTAATGTCTAGTCATCCCTGTTTTTGCTTATATTAAAGAGTGAGAAACAAAGTGTTGATTAGAAACTCTATGCATTCAGTTGGAATTTTGGATGATGGTCGTATCTCTAACATTATCTGGATGGGCTGTTTCTTTGGGGAATCCTTAATGTCAGCAGTTTTAGGTCTTTTAGGTTCAGTTGGTCAGATAATCTTAGAGGAGAACTGCTTGTGACTCCTATTGGAAGTGTACAAGCTGGCTGCCAGCTTTCTGGGAGACATGTAGGAGAAGACTAGAATAGGAGAATTCAACATTCCCTGTGAAACTTACATTTAACTCTCTCTCTATATATTTATTTTTTAGATATGGATTTCTCCCATTAAATATTTCTGGAATCCCCAGTATAGACTCTCTATTTCACTCTCCTCAGAGAATAAACTCTTAGTCATCAATCCAGGTTGAGGAGGGTCAGCATGTGACTGTGTAGAGTCAGGGAGCATATCTGGGAGTCTTATCCCTCCTCAGAAAGATCTTCAAACAACCTGCTTAGGTCCATGTTAAACCCACTTCCAAGATACCTGTTTTTCTCAAATCCTACACCTTTTAGGGACTCACCTTCATACATGAGGGTTCTTCCTGGCCGTCTTACTTCAGGCACAGAATTAAATTTTTGTGGTCATGCTAGGTCAGTTTTCACTTTTCCATTTGCTTTTAGCTTCCAAAATCTTGTTTATGTCTCACCTCCCATTATTTCATTCCTTTGTGTTTTATGCCTTACACATTTTTGTCATTTTTGTGGGGCTTGAGGAACGTACTACATCTATATCTATAAATCTATATAGATACACAGTCTGTTCAAATATACATGCCATCTTAAACTATAAGGTAGATGCAACTTAATTTTCATTAATAATACATTAAATCATAGACTTCTAATGCAGTAAGATTTTATTGAATGATATGAACTCTATGCTATCACCCAGTCCAGAAAACTCTTCTTCCTTATTGAGTACTATCAGTACTTCTTCCTGAAAGAGTACTTCCTGACAAGTACCTATCAAGTACTTGGAGTACAACAGTGAATCATCCAAAGTGGTAGAGAATTCAAATAAGTAAATATTAAAAGATTATTAAAAGGGCTTCAATAGGATTGACAATAGGGTAGTCTACAAGTGAGATAGCTACTATAATCTGAATGAATAGGAGTTAAAGGCATATTAGGAGTTATCATTTCTAAGAGAAGAAAAGAGAATATTCTAGCTGCATAAAATAGAAATAATGAAAGCCTGGAGATAGAAGAGAATTAGGTAAATTTAGAGAACTAAATATGATGCTAGAAAGAAGGTGATAAGCATAGGCATAAAGTCTGACATTAGCCAGATCATAAGGACTGTATATGGCATGTCAAGTAGCTTAGACATTAACCTATGCACAATGATCAGCCACCGAATAGCCTTCAGCTGGGACATCATGGATATATGGAGCCATGTAAGAAAAAAATCACAAACGGTTCTCTAGTGATGCTTCATAGTATCTTTGCCCACTCTGTTCATGATCCAACTAGTTCCCTTGTTGTTTCATGATCATTAGCCAATTATGTTGCAATTTGCACATATTCCTTGCAGTCTTTTTTTTTTTTTTTTTTTTTGCAAACAGCAGAGGATATTCACTGTTACTTAGTACACTAACAACTCTTACGAATTGTGATTCAAAATTGTGTCTTCCACCTCTACTCAGAAAAGATGAAGTACCATCAAGAAGCAAAGAACTTGTTCTGGTTCTTTTATAAGAGCAGTGTGTGCTAGTTCTGACACAGTGCTAAGTCATTAGAATCCAGAGCTAATGAATTCAATCTTGCTTTAAGCCATTATCCCTTTTTCAGTTCTGTGGCTGAAGATCATATTTTAAATCATCTCAAGCCATCTAACAAATGAACAAATTTGGCCTGTTGAAGTATCCTTCCCTCTCCTTATGTGATTCAGAGCTTCGGGTCTTAGAAGAATCCTACTATCACTGTATTACCTAAAAATTTCCTCTGCCAAATGGGATTACTATACCTAAAGTGGTTGGGTATGGTGAATCCTAATCTCCTATTCTCCAAGGAGGATAGTACCGTGGAAGAAATGAGGTTGGATTTGTAAGAATCAGGTAGACTGAGATAGAAATCCTAGTTTCACAACTGGCTTATTATATGGCTATGGCAACTTGAGTCTTTGATTCCTTTCTATAAAATGGAGAAATATGAACATTCCCACAGGGTTATTCTAAGGATTAGATGAGGTAATACAATTCTAAGGAACTATTACAAATTTAAATATTATTATAGACTTTTTAATATTGTGAATTTCTAAATGAATGTTTATCTTGGTGAAATGTTTATCTTGTTAATTTTTGTATTTTTTTAGTACATGGTAGAGATTTAAAACATAAACATAATATATGTATATGTATATGTAATATATGTATATGTTGTAAATCATTATATTCTCTCTCTCTATATATATAGAACATATATTGAATAAAAGAAGCAGCCCTCTAGTCTAGAGTTAGCTATGTTTAAAACACCTCATGGGCCAGGCGCGGTGACTCACACCTGTAATCCCAGCACTTTGGGAGGCTGAGGCAGGCGGATTCCAAGGTCAGGAGATCAAGACCAGCCTGGCCAACATGGTGAAACCCCGTCTCTGCTAAAAATACAAAAATTAGCTGGGCATGGTGCCACGCGCCTGTAGTCCAAGCTACTCGGGAGGCTGAGGCAGGAGAGTCATTTGAACCTGGGATGCTGAGGTTGCAGTGAGCCAAGATTGCGCCATTGCACTCCAACCTGGGCAACAGAGTGAGACTCCATCTCAAAAAACAAAACAAAACCAAAAAAAAACAACACTCATGCAGAAATTGTGAATTCAATAAGCTTTTCTTTGAGCTCTGCTAGTTTCTGCTTTCTGTGACCTTTCAACTCTCCTTACCCAGCCCTCCCGTCTGTCATCGTGGATCCTCATATGTTCTTTCACTTTCTCTTCCCCATATTAAAATTTAGTTGTAGAAAATAAGGAATGAGTTCTTAGTATTCAGATATCATTTCTTTGTCAATTTCGGAAGATTTTTGCTACAAGTATCAGGAAAGCCTTCTCTAACGGCCTTGAAGATTATGAAATGAATTGTAAAGTATAAGTTCTGTATTAGGGCAGGATTCAGGTACATCAATCTCACAGCTCAGTAGCGTTGGCCGGGTGGCCTGTTCTGCCAGTTATGGCATTGGCTTAATCCTCAGTCTGGTTGCACTTATGGACAGATGGCTGCCTATAACAATTGTCCTACCTGTTTCTTCATTCACATCAAGCGGCCAAAAATTCAAACCAAAAAAGTTCTCACAATTACAGAGTAAGTGATCAGCCTCTTAGATCTAATAAAATGCCCAATTCCAGACCATGCACTGTTTGAGAGTATTACCTCCCCACCCCCATCCCCCTACTCCCGTTCCCGCCCAGGCCAGTCAGCCCTATCTTTGGAACTGTGAATGAAATAACCACCGCACCTCCAGGCACAAAGGCTACCTGGGGTTCTTTGTTGGGAAGGAGAAATGGGGAAATGATGCTATTAGACAACTATTCATGTTAAATGCACTTCTCTCTTCCTTTAAAAAATAACTTATTCCCATAAATGCCTTTGTGATCCAGTGAGAAGGTAATAGGACTAATTGGATGGCAAAGTCGCCTCCTCTGTAAGATGTAAGGATGAACATGCTCCCTGGAGTTCCACTTAGCCGATAATCAGTTGCTTTCATGACTTTCAGCAAGAATGCCCATTTCCTGTGGGTCTGGATGGCTGCGAACATAGGAAAAAAGGTGTATATGTATTTTCTGCTGATCCCTTAACCAGAATCACCTTTGATTTTGTCCCAGACTCCTAGATCCCCAAATCAGAGTCTGAGCAATTTAGACGCCCCTTCCCCAAATCTCTCAGAGTGACTTTTAAAAATGAGAGCAACCAAAAGCAAACAGGTTGATGCATTTTTAGGAAAATGTTTTTCAAAACCTCAGAAACAAATGGCATCTAAATTTTCCAAAAATATGGGATAAAAGCTCCGCCATTCCTACTTCTCTTTGCAAACAAGGCTTAAGTTTGGAGACAGCATCTGGATTTGTTAACAATACATACTTATCTACCCACTTCACTTAGCTTCCTCACAAACTTGCAGACATCTATTTGATTCTGTCAGCTTATCTCCATAACCACTACGGGTTCTCTCTTGAGTTAATTTTTCTTCTCTCTCTCTCTTTGTCCTCATTTCTCTATTTTATTGCTTCAGTGCACAGGACCGTAAGCAGTGAATTCTTCATTGCTATGTTTGCTAACATGGAGAGTACTACTCCCTACAAATTATATACTAGTGAAAAAAAGCCAAAAGACAGAACTTGTGACTACGTAAGTTTTGGATATAAAAAGTTTATTTTTGCGCCGGGCACACTGGCTCGCACCTGTAATCCCAGCACTTTGGGAGGCTGAGGCAGGTGGATCACCTGAGGTCAGGAGTTCGAGACTAGCCTGGCCAACATGGTGAAACCCCGCCTCTACTAAAAATACAAAAATTAGCCCAGCATGGTGGCGGGCACCTACAATCTCAGCTACTAGAGAGACTGAGGCAGGAGAATCGCTTAAACCTGGGAGGTGGAGGTTGCAGTGAGCCGAGATTGTGCCACTGCACTCCAGCCTGGGCAACAGAGCAAGTTTCCCTCTCAAAAAATAAATAAATAAATAAATAAAGGTTTCCTTTTATGTTTGGTTTTATTACAAGGTTACAGATTGGTGGCACATGATAATAAAATTACAGATTTAAAAAGAGACAACAAAGATGAAAGAG
Organism: Pan troglodytes; assembly: GCF_028858775.2. Lineage (NCBI taxonomy): Eukaryota > Metazoa > Chordata > Mammalia > Primates > Hominidae > Pan > Pan troglodytes. The sequence goes on from NC_072406.2 coordinate 117,905,663, forward strand.
AAAATTCTGTAACACAAGTCACACAGTAGTGGCGGAAGACAAAGTGGGAGCAGGCATCTCACATGGCGAGAAGTGGAGCAAGAGAGTGGCGTGGGAGGTGCCACACACCTAAACAACCAGATCTCGTAGGTACTCACTATTGCAAGGACAGCACCCAGCCATGAAACATTGGCCTCTATGACCAAAATACCTCCCACTAGTCCCCACCTCCAACACTGGGGATTACATTTCAACTTGAGATTTGTGTGGGGACAAATATCCAAACTATATCACTAATAAATCCCTAAGTTTCCTTTTAATCTCTTTACAGTCAGGGTGCTGCCACTTGTCTTCAACTGGGTTCAGCTTCATGCTAATATGATGTCCACAATGCGTATCAACCCTGAGATTCTAACTCTATGTGGATGGTCTATAACACAAGTCACACAAATCTGTTCTTCAGGCCTGGGCCAGAAGAACTTGTATTCTAAAGCAGTCACAGAGCCCTCCAAGATTCAAGAAGAGGAGGCATAGACCCCAACTCTCCATAGGAGGAGTATCAAAGCTTTTGAGACATCTTTAATCTGCTACAGCCCTATGGGGTAAAACACTGTTATTCCCATGTTACTGAAGGTGAAACTGAGCGAAAAAGAAAACATATAACTTTATTAAGGTCACAGAATTAATAGAAAGCTATAGGTCTGACCTCCGGCAGTCTGGCTCTAAAACCTGCATTTTTTTTTTATTATACTTTAAGTTCTAGGGTATATGTGTACAACGTGCAGGTTTGTTACATATGTATATATGTGACATGTTGGTGTGCTGCACCCATTAACTCATGATTTAGCATTAGGTATATCTCCTAATGCTTTCCCTCCCCCCTCCCCCCACCCCACGACAGGCCCCAGTGTGTGATGTTCCCCTTCCTGTGTCCAAGTGTTCTCACTGTTCAGTTCCCACCTAAGAGTGAGAACATGCGGTGTTTGGTTTTTTGTCCTTGCGATAGTTTGCTGAGAATGATGGTTTCCACCTTCATCCATGTCCCTACAAAGGACATGAACTCATCATTTTTTATGGCTGCATAGTATTCCATGGTGTATATGTGCCACATTTTCTTAATCCAGTCTATCATTCATGGACACTTGGGTTGGTTCCAAGTCTTTGCTATTGTGAATAGTGCCACAATAAACATATGTGTGCATGTATCTTTATAGCAGCATGATTTATAATCCTTTGGAAATATACCCAGTAATGGGATGGCTGGGTCAAATGGTATTTCTAGTTCTAGATCCCTGAGGAATTGCCACACTGTCTTCCACAATGGTTGAACTAGTTTACAGTCCCACCAACAGTGTAAAAGTGTTCCTATTTCTCCACATCCTCTCCAGCACCTGTTGTTTCCTGACTTTTTAATGATGGCCATTCTAACTGGTGTAAGATGGTATCTCATTGTAGTTTTGATTTGCATTTTTCTGATGGCCAGTGATGATGAGCATTTTCTCATGTGTCTGTTGGCTGCATAAGTGTCTTCTTTTGAGAAGTGTCTGTTCATATCCTTCACCCACTTGTTGATGGAATTGTTTTTTTCTTGTAAATTTGTTTGAGTACTTTGTAGATTCTGGATATTAGCCCTTTGTCAGTGAGTAGATTGCAAAAATTTTCTCCCATTCTGTAGGTTGCCTGTTCACTCTGATGGTAGTTTCTTTTGCTGTGCAGAAGCTCTTTAGTTTAATTAGATCCCATTTGTCAATTTTGGCTTTCGTTGCCATTGCTTTTGGTGTTTTAAAACCTGCATTTTTAACCACTTAACCACCCTTAATTCTTTCTGGATATAGACATTATCATGCATGAAGGCTCCTTCTCTCAAGGCTGACTTGCAGCTCCGTTCCCTACTTTTGGCAAGAAGTGAGGTCACTGGCAGGTCTGGCCTCTGAGAAAATCCCAGATCCCAGTTTAAAAATCTTAGGAAATGCCTTGACTGGCCCAATAAAGGTCATGAGCCCATTCTTGGATAAATAAACGCAGTCAAGGTGTAGAGATATTCCACTTACTCAGAGGAGGTTCTGGCCAGCCCCTATCACCAAGTAGCCTGTGTCTGTTGCTAGAAAGAGGGAGGAAAGGCTGTAGGGCAGACAAGTACCATTGATGTCCAGGACAATGGACATCTAACCTAGCACTTTTGCCTAATACTTGAATCACTTTCACTCTCTATTTCAGTTAAATGCTTAAGCAACTTTGCTTTCCATAGAATTCATTTCTTCCTAAAGATGCCCATTACTGTTTAAAGAATTTCAAGCTTCAGAGAGCAGATGAGGAAAGTGTTTTGAAGTGCTAAAGCCTTTCCCAGTCTTTGTCTTAGAATTGTGCCACAATTTCCCGTCAGAGAGTAGCTGGTCTACTTAAACCTCTGTATGTTTTTGCCATGGTATCCCCAGAGTCTATCACGATGGGATGGATGTGTGAACAAACCTGGTTCAATGCAATTTAACAAGCATTTATTGAACCATCAGGTTGATAGATTATCTCCCTAGAAAGGCTGATAATTTTGGTATTGAGGTTAGTAACAGACTTAGGAGTTGTGAGAGTCCTTAGGGAATTGTGATTCCCGGATTGGACAATATCTGTGGAAATTCTCCAAAAAAAACAAGAAACGGTCTGTGCAGAAAAGTCATCATTAGCCCAGGCCAAGCCCCTCTAGGTACATGGTCACTTATTTATAAAACGGAAACTTTCCAATCAGTTTCCATGATGTCTCAAATATTGGGTATTATCCTTCTTCAAGAGCTTCTCCTCAGAGCTAAAATGTTAGAATTTAAGCTGTGTAATCAATAAGATCTCGCCTAACACTGTCTGTGATTTATAATTTTAGTGTTGAAAAGAACCATTTCCTGGAACATTCTGTATAATTTTTTGTTGAAAATTAAGTTATATTGTAAATGTTCTTGGAGTAATGCAATTCAAAGAAACTCTGTCATTAAATCCACAAAGTGAAGAATTATTTTCAATAATCCATTATTTAGCATTTGTGTAAACCTGGATTTTTCACAGGTCAAATTTGCCCAAGTCGCCACTGCAGCGCCCCACTTCCTGTGTGCCAGCCCCCTCCTGAATTCCATTTGACCCCACGATGAGCTAGAGGGGAGCTGTTAGCCGCTGGTCTAATAGCTCTACTTCTGTCATATAATCTTAGGAAATCCATTGCACTGGAGCACCGGATGGATTCAAAACCAACACAAAAGGGAGTCAGCCAACTCAAAATGCCCCTGCACATCAGATGATTTGAATGATATATTTCAAACACAGTGAGACTGTGTATTGTCCCAGAAAAGAAATAAGGTAGCAGAAGTCATATACACTGTTGCTTTTGGGTGTGTGGTCAGAATACCTGAGATTACCAAGGATGTTCATAACAGATGCACCAATTCTAGAATTCCCAAATAGAACTTCATACTTAATTTTACTTTTTTCTCCCTAAAGAGAAGAAGGATTCATATCTTTGAGAATATTAATATGAATAATTATTATAGAAATAATATAGATATGAATATTTATATTCATATATACACACACATATATTTACACAGATATGATACACAAATGCATTCAGAACAAAAGATTCTAACTTCATTGTGTCAGAAAAATCTAAAAAATACAATAAAACAAAACAAAATTTACCCAGTTAATTGCTTTGCAGATACATGATACAAATCAAGCTAGATCTGAGGTGGTCCTTTTCTCAAACAAGAATGGTGCTAGGCATTGGAGGTGCGGAGTGAGAAGAAAGGGGCAATTAACTTACTGAAGAAAATTAAATATCAAAAAGGAAAGTTTGGTTTCCCAAAAAGAAAAGTTTGATTTGGTCCATCAAGTGTTCCCTACAGCTATTTTCTGAATGCATTCCAACCTATGTCTGGGTAGATTTTTTTGAGATGGAGTTTCACTCTTGTTGCCCAGGCTGAAGTGCAATGGCGTGATCTCGGCTCATCGCAACCTCCGCCTTCCGGGTTCAAGCGATTCTCCTGCCTCAGCCTCCTGAGTAGCTGGGATTACAGGCACGTGCCACCATGCCCAGCTAATTTTGTATGTTTAGTAGAGATGGGGTTTCTCCATGTTGGTCAGGCTGGTCTCAAACTCCTGACCTCAGGTGATCTGCCCGCCTCAGCCTCCCAAAGTGCTGGGATTACAGGCGTGAGCCACCGTGCCCAGCTGAGTAGACTTTTTTGATCTCTAAATTATATGTCTTTCATAAAATTCTATGAAGTCAGAGGCACAAAAGTAGATAAACTCCCTTTAAATTTGAAGGGGCCAATGTAGTGTGACTAAAGGACTATATATGGCACATTCACACACATGCAAAGAATTAAGAAGGATGTTGGGTCTGCAGCAGTGTTTCTCAACAGCAGCACTATGGACATGTTGAGCCTGATAACTTTTTGCTGTAGGTGGATGTCCTGCGCATTGTAGAATATTTAGTAGCATCCCTCACTTCGATGCATTAGATGCTTGGTAGCATCTACTTCCATCCCCAGGCTCATCACAACCAAAATGTCTCCAGATGTTGCCAAATGTCCTGTGTTGGGTAAATTTCTCCTGGTTGAGAACCACTGCTCTAAAGTCAAAACCTCTGTTACTTCTCTATTTTGGCTATCCCAGACATTCTTATTGTATTAGGCCTTTCTTGCGCTGTTATACATAAATACATGAGACTGGGTGATTTATAAGAAAAGAAGTTTAATTGGCTCAGGGTTCTTAGACTACACAGGAAGCATAGCAGTATTAGGAAGCTTCCAATCACGGCAGAAGGCAAAGGGGGAACAGGCATGTCACATGCCAAGAAAAGGAGCGAAAAAGAGAGTGTGAGAGGGAGGGGTGCCACACATTTTTAAACCACCAGATCTCCTGAGAACAAAGAGAGAGAGCTCATTTATCACCAAGGGGATGGTCCAAGCCATTCATGAGGAATTTGCCCTCATAATCCAAACACCTCCCACCAGGCCCCATCTCCAATACTGGGAATTACATTTCAACATGAGATTTGGTGGGGATACACATTCAAACTATATCACTTACCTACTACAAGTATTATTTTCAAATATTTATTGTCAAAGCACATAATTTATTTCCTTCACTCTAATTTTAAGGTTATTAGTCTTAGGTTTTATTCCTGAAAAGAAGAGCCAGAGAGAGGGATTTGTGTGCAAGCCATTTGTCAAAGGAGTGTTCCATGGAGAAATCTGTGAGTGCAAGAAGCCAATTAGAGAAGAGAAAAGAGCCGCAAACACATGGATTCAGATGAGGTCTATCCTTGGGCTGCTCCCTTGAGAAGCACCAACATGTAAATCACACCATGGAATTTGCTCAGCTTTGAGGCAACAGAATCATGCTTCTGTACCTCACATTGAACAATTATTATCTAACAGCCACTGTAGAGAGTGTTGAAAATTGGCTACATTGAGCTGCACCAAAAACAGTTGGTATGCTATTTCTTCAAAAAGAAAAATTGGATGAGCCTGATTGGCTTAATATGTTTTATCCAGAGATGACTATCATCATGAAAATAGAAGCACACCAAAAATGACCAATATCAGCATTATCCTGGTTTAGCACACAAAACCCATCTATTTAAAGTATAGTATTTTGGAAAAAGATGTTTTAATGGAAACTAAATTAGTGACATTTCTAAGTGCCCTTTGACTATAACTATGTTCCCAAGCATAATTTCACAAAACATCTCTTAAATTTGTATTTTTCTCCACAATGGGAATATATATTAACGTGTTTTAGAAGAGTAAGAGCCCTGATCTACAATATACACTTGAAGTATCTACAATATACACTTGAAGTATGTCTCCTGTCCTCTCTTCTCATTAGTTTGTTTGTGCTCAGGAAAAGTGAAAATGATAATCAGAATAGCAAGGATGGGAGAACATTATCTTAAAAAAAGACAAGCAGTTTAGCTTGAGAATGGCAAGAGAATATTATAAAGAAATATATTCCATTCAAAAGCCAATACAAATAACTTTCTGATTATTGTGTGAGGTTATTGTACCATAATTCACCCATGTATTGAGGGAATACTCACATACACACAGATACACATACATCAAATAATTTTTGTTTGTGAAAAACCCTATAATTTTATCTGTGCAAAACTTCATGCATATGTTTTAATGTATTTATTTTTAGTTATTGTTTGTAATGGAATGAAATCTATAATATTATAAAGATGAACAAAAATAAACCTGCCAGAGAGACCTGGTTATCTTTGTTTGAAAATGGCAATGGATACTCTAGAGGCATTTAAGTTATACATCTACAAGTCCCCTAAATACTCTGCTAATTGCTGCCATGGGACACTTTACTTTCTCAAGGTTTACAGTCTAGTTGGGTACACAGAATAAGCACACAGGAGAGGATGACAATTAATTTCAGGCCATAAGCAGTTAAATAGGTGCTAGCTATAAGGAATTCTGGAGGAAGAGATCCTGACCTCTTGAGATAACCAGGACACATTTTAAGGAGAAGGTGGTCTTTAAATTAGGTTTTGAAGCTGCATTTTAGCTCAGCTATTCTTATGCAATACCCAGCTATTGCAAAGATTCAGAGTTACATTTTTGATAGTCTAAGTTCAAGTAGCAGTGCTGGCTTCCTTAGGCAACCCAAAGGAAATACTTCTTCTTTGAAACTTGTTATTTTTTCTGTTTGAGAAATTATGTGTGCTCATTTTTAGAATATTCAGAAGGTCTGAGGAAGAAATTTAAAAGGACCCATAACTCTAACAACTAGTGTAAACCATTATTAAAATTTTAATAAATATGAAAGGATTTCTTTTTAGAGTTTCAGAGGCATAAAATTGCCTTATGTCGCTAGGCTAGAAGTGACCTGTGACCTGGGAGGTTATGGACCAACCTATATAAGTTGTTTCAGTACCGACTACCTACAGATGGTAATCCAATGTATTCTTTTTTAAAAAATAGATTTATGTATTTTGTTTTGTATATATCTGTGGTGTACAAGTGCAATTTTGTTACATGTATAGATTGCCTAGCAGCGAAGTCAGGCTTTCAGGGTATCCATCACCAGAAACAAAGTACACTGTCCCCATTAACCAATTTCTCATCACCAGCACACGGTGCCTCACACCTGTAGTCCCAGCACTTTGGGAGGCTTAGGCGGGGAGATCACCTGAGGTCGGGAGTTTGAGATCAGCTTGACCAACATGGTGAGACTCCATCTCTACTAAAAATACAAAAATTAGCTGGGCGTAGTGGCGGGTGCCTGTAATCCCAGCTACTTGGGAGGCTGAGGCAGGAGAATCACTTGAACACGGGAGGCGGAGTTGCAGTGAGCCGAGATCGCGTCATTGCACTCCAGCCTGGGTGACAGAGCAAGACTCTGTCTTAAAAAAAAAAAAAAAAAAATTTCTCCTCATCCACCTCTGTCCCACCCCCTGCCCCAATGTCTTCCAGAACACCTCTTTTGATGGGTAACTCATCAACTCCCAAGAAAGCCCAGACTATTTTCAGATAACTTGATGTAGTTTAAAATGCTTTAATATGTTAAGTCTAAATCTCCAACCTCACAATTTCTATCTATTTCCCTGATTCTGGGCACCTCTAGAATAAACTAAATCTTGCTTTCAAGTGTAAATCTTTTGTGGCTTCTCTGTCCTTATCAGTGTCTCCTGAGCTGGCCACTGTTTGCTGTCCACTGAATGGTCTAGGAGGTATTCACAAAAAATTACAGCAATAATATTATGGAAGAAGTTAGAGCTACTCTCTAAATTGGGCACAGATGGATTAGAATGGTATTGTGTTTTGAGAAAATGTAAGTAACTAATAACTAATAATTGTCATACAGTATGAATAACAATATTACTATTATGCAGGAAAGTCTTCATTACTTACTCATCTCCTATCCCCCAATCCCACCCCAGAAACAGTCTCGACAATATCTCCTGGGCTTTTTTTTTCCTTCAGTATCTAACAGGAAATAATTATGTGTGTCAGCTTTCAGCTGTCAAAAAAAGAGAGAGAGAATGATTTATAAAAGAAAATTCAATTTCCAAAAGTTGGCATTTTTATGAATTTCTGTATTTTTAAAGGAGCATATGTTGTTAAGCAATAGCTTGAAGCCTTTGAAATCACTCTCTGTCTGCACCTCCCTATTATCTCAGTGGCCACCAAGAATCTGTGAACATTCTGTACAAGGAAGATGGAGACAATGAATTATTTCGGTACTCATGTTACCTGAATAACATTAAGAGAAAAAAATCAGTCAAAAGATAAATTTATGTGTGCATGGTGAGCACTGCTCCTTATTCAGGGAGTAATTGTTTCATGCCCTTCCCAAACTGGGAAACGGAAAACAGGGTCTTCAAACTCAAACGCATATGGGGCCTAGCAAGTAACATACTTGGGTTAGGTGAGATGATGGCAACTCTATAGGTCATGGTCCATTTAAGGGGAAGGGTGCAATTCAGCATCAAATGTTGCTCTATGAGAGTTTAGCCTCACCTGCTATTGCCAGATCTCCTGATGTTTTACAAGAGATGCCCAATAAATTCTTATTTTTGTGCATGCCCTCTTGTCTTTTGAACTCTGGCAATTAATTATGTTTTCGAAAACCTAATCTGAGTACCACAAAACCTTTCTGTGGATTGAACTCGGACAAAGGTAAATTGGGACCCGCCCCATATGTAGAGGTTCCCTCAATGCCAACTGGTGAGTCCAGTAAGTTGTGCAATTCAAATGATATAACAGAAGCTCACAATGCTCCTTGAAGAGTAAGTAGGGTTAGGATTTCTGGGAGGAAATGGGAACATCTCAAGTAGAACAAACAACCATGTCTGAAGACGAACATAGGGATGTAACAGTGAGATGTCCCAATATTTGGAGTATATGGTACCAACCGGGGAGGAAAAGGAAATGGGTATTAAATAGGCTGCATGGGTTGTGGTCATGGAAGATATTTCATGCCAGCCAGAAGAAAAATTATGAATAGAAATAATTGGAAATAGGGAGACAATCATGGTATTGAAGCAGCACAATACCTGCAGAATTTCATAGAGATATCCAAAAAGGGCTGCCCAAGAGGATGATCTGAGTCATTCTGAAGATGGTGTTTTTGTCTTTATTGACCACCTGCTATTGATCCAATGGAGAAGGTTAGCCTAGGGAAGGCTGAAGAACACCTTGGCTAGTTGGGAGATGGAGAGAGATACCTTTTGGACTCTTAAGAATTATAAGTTTCTTTCTAATTCCATTTGTTTTTTTCTTCATTCATTTATGCCACAAATATTAGTAAAGCACCTATTCTACATCCTGCCCTATAGTTAGAACTACAGCATGCAACAGAAAATAAAATGGAAGTGGAAAAATACCAGTGATATTTGCAATAATGGGTAAAAAATATTAGAAAGTGATCCAGGGAGCTGTGGGAGCACCTACAATGAGCACCTGGACCTGTCTCTGCAGTGTTAGGTATTCAGGAAATATGTCCCAGAAGCAACATTTAAGCTATAATGTGGATGATCAGTAGGAGTCAGGCCAAGCACAGAGGACAAGGGGGTTCCTGGGATAAGGCGGAAGGCAGCATGTTGGTGTTGATATGAGAGCTGAGAACATTTAATTATGCCTGGAGTATAAAAGGAGAGGAGGAAGTTGGTGAGAAGTGAGTGGAGAAAGGTAATCAAGAATGACATTCTGTGGGCTTAGAGGCCTTGTTAAGGAGTTCTCAAAAACGTTTTAAAGGGCCGGGCATGGTGGCTCACACCTGTAATCCCAGCACTTTGGGAGGTCGAGGTGGGTGGATCACAAGGTCAGGAGATCGAGACCATCCTGGCTAACACGGTGAAACCCGGTCTCTACTAAAAATACAAAAAATTAGTATAAAAAATTAGCGGGCGCCTGTAGGAAGCTGAAGAAGGAGAATGGCGTGAACCCGGGAGGCGGAGCCTGCAGTGAGCCGAGATCGCACCACTGCACTCCAGGCTGGGTGACAGCGAGACTTCGTCTCAAAAAAAAAAAAAATGTTTTAAAGCAGGATAATTATAACGTCCAAATTTTTTTTTTAAAAACGAATTGACAACGGTATACCTGGAGGCCAAAAAAAAAAAAGTTAAAATCCTTTACCCAGAGATTTGACCTTACCAAGCAACTCAGAAAGCCTTTCTGGTGTTTGGACACAAAGGGAAATAAATGAAAGTTCCTGAGATGATATGTGGCAGCACTGTGCGAGATAACCAAGGAAGGGTCTTGGTGTCAGGGTATCACAACACTGGACTGTCCGAGATGAAAGGGATTGTAGAAGCCATTGGCCATTGCCTGTCACTCTTTATACTAAAGAGAAAACGGAGGCCCAGAGAGGACAAACAATGTACCTAGGATCACACAGCAAGGCAGTGGTAGAACCAGGCAGGACCCAGATCCCAAGAAAACTATTGTTTTAATTAGTACAAGGGCAAAACACACTACTTATTAAGGTAGGAAAAAACTTACAGAATATCAGAATTATAGTTGTGGAATTCCCTATCTCTGAAGAAAAAGAGGAACTAACCCAGTCAGTGCACAAAGTGGAACACAGAACACAGACACACAAAACAAATAATTAACAGTGTAAATGTTAGTCATTTTTACACTCTAAATTTATGATATTTTGGGCTGTGCATCTTTTCTAAAGGACTATACCCAAAGAAAAAGGGCATTCTGTTATAGTTTGACATCCTTGTGTTTTTTTTCTTCTTCTTTGCTAAAATCAGGATTTAACAATCTAAGGAGAAAATATTTTCACATCTCAAAAGAACTGTCTGAGGATACAGAAAGAGAATCTGGGGGTGTCAGCTCCTAGTCCCTTCATCCCTCATGAGTATTATAAGGGGGGTGAATTGAGGATCCCCAAGAGTTCTACTTCAAAGATTCATGGAACACAGATAACAAAAACCAGATCTTTTCACCCTTTTTAATATACTTGATTTTTCAAGTAAATTAGTTACTTGCAAAAAATAAATTTTTTATATGTACCACTGAGTAGGAGTGGATATTAATCATTTCGGTAAATAGATTTCAGTTTACTCCCCAAACACTGAACTGAAGCAGCATGCAAATTGTTTATAAATGAACCAAGGGAGACAAGGAGGTAAGACTGTGGAACTGCCAGTTGTTAAAACAGTTCATGGAGTGGATTTAAATAATGCCTGCTCTGCCACTACACCAGAGTACATTTCTGCTTTACATATGGATCCTTCTTCTACACGGGCAAAATAAACAGGATGTTTTTAGGTAGAGGCATCACATACTCACTGAGAGTGCCAACTCTCCCCCAGCTCAATGGTTGGAACACAATAAGCACTCAATAAATGTTGCTGGGTAAACTAATAAAGTCACCAAGATGTTAATAGCTGGGTTTGGTCTCTCTAGTGACCTGTGTTTTTGATGGGAAATAGCAAAGGGTTAACAAAATGAATCTATTTTAAGGTAGACTTACAAGCTGCTATTTGGAATGAAGTCTGGGGACCACAGGTGTATTCCAGTGCTGTTTGCAGAAGCCACTGATTTAAAAACAAAAACTATGATTTTTATATAGAAACTGAAATGCTGAGACATTTTATCCTCAAGATTATTTCCATTTATGCAGTAAAGACAACCTGGAAGGCCAAAAATTTGAGAAGAACTTGGCAGAAGTTTGGAAGACACTGGATACACAGATGCTCAGGATGAAGAGATAACACCTTCTGGCTCATCTTCTTCTTACTTTTAATCTACTGCTTTTCCAAAAATAAATTTTCATTTCCTGTGAATGCTACAGAATGATTTATGTTCATTGAGTGTAAGAACTAGGCACTTAGGAAGCAAATATATTGCTTTTCTGTAAGCTGAGTAGTAAGAGTAAATATCTCTATCACAATATTTCTAGCATATGTCGCATATATTTTTAAAGTGAAGTTTCCAATGCTGCCTGTATATTAAGAAATCCTAAAGGGATTGACTTTTGCTACACAAAAGTAATATTCTGAATTGCAAAGGTAGGTGCATAAGTCTGAATCATGTTAACATAAAAAGACAATTATCTACCTAACACTAAAATGTAATTGTTTCCTTCAATTGAGATAGAATAGTGCATTACACAAAGAGTCATCACTGCAGATTTTAAAATATTTTACATCACATTGAATCTGGCAAACATCTAGTGAAACTGACATTCTTCCAATTTTAATACTTGAGATTATACCTGGAGCAACTCCACTGACAATAAGCAAGGTATAGGAATGTGGGAAGACAGAAAATTTCTATTTTTAGTCATTTCACTATCACCTGGAAAATGTCCAAGTAGGCTATCTATTGCATTTAAGACCTATAGAATAATTGTTGCTGGCAAATTCTAACACAAATAAGTCCAGAGAATGCTGTGGAAATTATTGTTTTTTAATATGCCCGCTTTTAGTGTTGTCTACACTGCAGGACAGTGGCAACAACAGTCAACAGATTAAGATAAAAATTACCACAAGCTTTTTTTTTTTTTTTTTTTGCCTACAGGAAAATAAAATGCTTACACAACATTAATGCAAACCTTAGGTCTTTGTGTTCCAAAATTGTGGGAACCTACATCATAACCTAGAGCAATAGCAGGCCATCAGGTTTTTCATTCTCTGGAAGAATCTCCACTGCTTTGCACATGGATTCAGCTTGATCTGAGACCACTGACCAATAAGAGGGAAAAGAAATTGCATGGATGTGAACAGACATGGCTCCTAGAGGCCAGAGTTGGAAGGAATCTTAGAGGTCAATAAATTCAACTGTTACTTGTCATTTTGGTTCTTCCACTGAATCTGGGAGCGTAGACTAGGGTTTCAGATAAAGACCAAGTTAGAAAGCTCCCCTTGGCAGATCTGAGAGTACAGTCCAACAACACTGCACAGAGATAAATCCTTTGCCTCCGCATAGTAACCTTGCTTCAGCTGAAATCCCAGAGAATGAATCAAAGAGGCTTTTAGAAGCCTCACACATTAGTGTGAGTTTAACAGAGACCCAAAGTTAACACTGCTTTACAACAGCCACCCAGAAAAGTAATGTTGCAGATTGGTACTCAAGGCCTGTAATACTGGTAGGTCAAATCTTGGTAGGTTCAGCCACTAGTTTAACATATTTGGTAGGTACAATAAGTTTTTTTTAAAAAATGCCAAGACTCACTATGTGTTCATTTAACTAAAACTTTTTATTGAATTTAATGCTCATAACAACTCTACAAGTCAGATGCTATCAATGCTCCATTTTATTAATACAGATGTGGAAATTACAGCATAGAAAAGCTCATGTATCTTGGTAAAGATCACATGTGGTGAGGCCAGAATTCAAATCTGAGCAGCGAGATTCCAGGGTCTCTGATCTCACACAGTCCCCTGAGCTGCCACATAGTCTCTTGTCCTCTCCCTCTCTGACCTTTCCTCTTTTCAGGAAGTTTGGGAACTGAGTTTGTATGAAGTTGTCAAATGATTTCAGAAATGGTGTCCAGAAATATTTTTTTAAAAATCTCATTTCTCTTGTTCCTGTCTCATCAGTAAAGAAATATTGAAATAGATGGTAATGAGAGACCAAGACCTTTTGAATTTTTACAGTAAAAGTTTTACCTGTGGGCATTTTCAGCCTAATGGTCATGACCAACAGCAAATAGATGTTTGAATAGGAAATGGTCAGTGAAGGGCGATGTTGGAGTTTGGGGCTTGGGCCTCAATGGGGATGCCTTGAGAAGCCCCACTGAGAAGCATCTGTGGTGAAAAGATATCTGTGGACCTCAGTCTTCTGGGCATACAAACCAGATCACATCATCACAAGACAAGCACTATGTCTTACAAGAATAATATAGATCAGGATGATAATTCATTAACTTACAATGAGAAATGCAGGCACCCTGTGGCCTGGAATACTCACATTAGAATGGCCAGCACATTTTCGCCCTGTAGGCAGACCAGTGAGGGAAACCAAATTATAATCAGAAGTTTGCTTGATTAGTATGGAATTAGAATAAGGAGAGTGAATTAGATGATTTTAGGCTTAATGGTGTGAGACAAAAACAGCCTGATGTGTCCATCTCCACAGCAGGGATAGATAGCCTTTCAAATGGCAATATAATACTCAAATTTCACTGACCTAATTCTCTCTGCCCCAGTGGAGCTTGAAGAGACACAGCCAACTTTTTTCTTGTGATTATGATTTTTCTCTCATTGTTTTCAGACCAATCTCGCTTATGTTAAACAGAATTGTCTTTATTTTTTAATAGTATGTTGAATATTTTTAGTTTAGCTTTACTTGAACCTAAATCTCTATTTCTTTAAAATGATTTCTACTAACTTTTGTAATTCATCTTTAGATTCTTGCTCAGAGAGCAGTTCAAGTTCCAAGCATTTCCATGTGTTATTAACTCAGTAATGTAAAAATCTCGAAGAACTAGAACATAAAAAGTATGACTTCGTGTGTATATTCACTTACATCTGTACACTTTGCTTATTAAAAACATTAACAAATATCAATAAATGAAGATTTGTTAAAGAAATTATAAAACCTGAGGATATATCCTAGACTTAACTCATGTTCAACTCAAACTTCCATACAGTTTTTCATAGCTAGTCTGTGCACTAAAACAATTGATTCTCAGAAAGATAATCTCAATAATTTATCAGGTCCTAAACATCAAACAACTATTTACTCACATGTATTGAACTGTCCTTTTTAAAACAGGTAAAACAAAAAAGAAAACATTCACACAAAAACTTGTGCACAAATGTTCACAGCAGCATTATTCATAATAGTCAGAACAACCTAAATGTCCACCAACTGATGAATGGATACACTAAATGTGGTATATCTGTACAATGAAATATTATGCAGCTATATAAAGGAACTAAATTCTGACACATACTACAACGTGGGTGAAGACATTATGCTAAATGAAGAAGCTAGATACAAATAAGCACACATTGTATGTCCCTTGTAATAGGCAAATCCATAGAAACAAAACAGAAAGTGGATTAGTGATTGCCACATGCTGGGGAAAGGGAGGAAAGAAGAGTGACTGCTAACAGGTATGATATTTCTTTCTGGGGTGGTCAAAATGTGCTCGAATTAGACAGTGGCATTGCTGTAGAACCTTGTAAACCTGCCTTGGGTTAAGAAGGAGGAGGGGCTAGTGTGAAGTGGGTGTGGCTATAAAGGGGCAACATGAAGGATATTTGTGGTGATGGAAATGCTGTGCCTTGACTGTATTACTCTTGATATTCTGGTTTTGATACTCTATGATAGTTTTGCAAAAGTTATTATTAGGGGAAACTGGATAAAAGATACATAGGCTCCTTCTGTATTTTTATGATTACATATGAATCTGCAATTATTTCAAAATAAAAAATTTAACTTAAAAACACAGGTAAAATAACTCTGACTGTGGAAAACTATTTTTATCAAGTATTAAAACCAGATATTTAAATTTCATTTAAAATATTTTTGTTTAACTTGAAAATTCAGTTTACCAGACTCTCCTATTCCCAAGTCATCTGACCAATTGATACATTCACATTTATACCAAATCTATAATATAATAATAGCTCTTATACTTTTGATCATAGTACAATGGCCAGAGCTTGCTGTAGGCTTGGCAAATTCCTAGAGGAAGGTCCTGAGTTCTTCGGTTCATTCTTCCTTTGGATTAAACACTATTAGCAAGAGGCCCTCATTCCCAGGTGCAGCAGATGCTACGTATTCACTTGGCCACCTCTGAACTCACTTATAGCTTCAGTGGACACATCCTAAACACCCTAACAGACTCTCACCACACAGGGTTGTATTTTTGTTTCCCTGCCTGACAAATTTCTCCAATGCCAGGAGAGCAGAACATCCTGAAAATACTGATATATGACACACCCAGGACAACCTGATTAAAGTTGATAGAAAAATACTCAGCTTCCGCAACTTCTGTGACAGGTAATTACGTAGAACATTTTACAAGGCAACTAACAGTTCCCAAGGCATCACTCACTTATTAGCACACCTTTTATTGGCTCCCTCTGTTTCCTGTCAGACTTTTCCCACTCCATTTACTTGAGTTTCCTGGGATCTACTCTCAAATTGTGCCTAAGTCTTTATCTCAGGGTATACTTGTGTAGAACCTAAGAAAACACCACATCCATGATGTATTAAAGCAAAGCTCCCTACTTCTGATGTTTTATAAGGCTGAACTCATGGTGTTAAGTGTTGAGTCAATCAACCACATCCCACTGTTGGTGAATAAGCCTCCATTTAGAACTATTAAGTGATACATCATAGACCTCATTCTAGCACTTCATTATGACCTGCAAATAAAATTGTGTTCCGTTTTTGAGGTTTCCAAGAACTAGAGGAGATTTTTAAATTTGCTGATGGTCAAGTGTGTTGACTTAGTGGGAATCCAAACTTTTGAATTATTATAGTACTTTTATAATTTGTTAATATATTTAAAAAACAGTAACAACAATCATAGCCTTTGGCCCATTAATTCCACTTGTGGGAATTTACTTATGGGAAATTTATATCACCAAAGGTATACACACTACAGGCATAAAACGATGTATTATTTCAAGATTGCTTACAGTAACACATTTCAAAAGCTTGATAATAATCTAAATGTCCAACAATTAGATTTTTCTGCCTTAACTAGTTGCATAATCAGGCAGCTAGAGGAGGTGGCACTAACATTCATGGTTTTTCTATGACTGTAAATAAAAAAATAAGGAAAGTTGTATTTGTGTTATGTTTATTATATAAATATAATATTTGTATATGGACAAGACCTAGAACAGAACTACCTAAGGTCACTTCTAATCTGTCCAAATAGTTGTAGCACCAAAATCATATATGAGAAGCAAAGAATGCTGTTGAAGGTATACTATTTTTTAAATACAACTCTTTTCTTTAATGCCTGAGGACTTGTCTACAAATCTGTCCCTAGTATTAAGTATAGTGGAGGAACAAAT
Organism: Pan troglodytes; assembly: GCF_028858775.2. Lineage (NCBI taxonomy): Eukaryota > Metazoa > Chordata > Mammalia > Primates > Hominidae > Pan > Pan troglodytes. The sequence continues at coordinate 117,922,638 of NC_072406.2, forward strand.
ACTCTGTCAGCCTGACTTTCTTCTTGGGAAAGGAACACACTACTCAGCTTTTTTCTGAGTATGTTTCTTTGGCAATAACTTAAAGACTAAGAAAAAGTGAAATAATTATAAAAATTATTAGACATTTGCTTTATTTCTCCCTCTCAATAAGAACAGAAGGAATTGATAAGAATATCATTACTATACTATTAACTTGAGAATCCTAGATTCAGAATGTTAGGACTGAAAGGCACACAGAAAAAGAAGAACTGATTCTGAAGAACTAAAGTGACTTGTTAAGTTAATTGGTGGTGAAGCCAGAATCATCTCTAGTTTTCTGATCATTAGTGTAGAGCTTAGCCAATTTCCTTAAGTGTAAGTGGAGTAATAACCCTTGCCCTGCTGCAACCCTTTGGCTTCTGTAGGAATCAAATAAAAGGAGGTTTATGAAGGGGCTCTGTACATTGCAAACCCAGTCCACGATAAAGCAATGTAGACTTTATTTATTTTAATGGAAATGGGGTCTTTCTCTATTGCCCTGGCTGGAGTGCAGCAGTATGATCCTAGCTCACTGCAGCCTGGAACTCATGAGCTAAAGTGATCCTCCTGCTTCAACCTCTCTAGTAGGTGTATACCACCATTTTTTTTTAGAGATATGATTCTGATATTTTGCTCAGTCTGGTCTCAAACTCCTGGCTCAAGCAATCCTCCCACCTCAGCTTCCAAAGTACCTGGAATTACAAGCACGAGCTACCATGTTCAGCTCCCAATGTAGAATATTTTTTTAAGTCACAAAGAATGATAGATGCTTGAGGTGACTGATGCTCCATTTACCTTGATATGATCATTACACATCATATGCCTGTATCAAAATATCTCATGGACCCCAAATATATATACGCCTATTATGTATCCATAAAAATAAAAAATAAAAAATTTAAAAAGTCAAGTAATAATAGTTGTTGCCTGATTGATAATCTGCATAGGTCAAGGGTATAAACTCTTGCAGAGAGGATCATTATCTCCTGTTACAGGAGATGCAGCCTGTTGGCTGGTCCCATGATTGATTCTGAGGAATGGGCACCTTAGCCAGAATAGTGGCGGATCAGCTAGATGCACTGATGCATGGTTGTCTTTCTTCAGGCACGACAGGGCCCATTCTTTGTTCCTTTACCACCTGGGAGTGATTCAGACAGGAAAAAGGTAGAGCTGCCAACTTGAATTCTATCTTCTCCTACCCTCATTTTTTCAGCTGTGCTGCACACACTGTCTCCCTTGATACTTAACTCTGTTCTCTTCAACTAGGTCCTATTTCCTGGACACAGCCAGGGGCAGTTCAGGACCAGCTTTTAGAAGAATCCATGCTGAGCTTCTCTAATCCTCTACAGGCTCTTCAGGAGCAAGAAGCCTGCTAAAAGCTGCTTGGGATGTGAATAAAACAAGTCTCTGCACATAACAGATGGCCAATCAGATCTTTAATCAATCTATTGGCTAAGAAGGGATAGAACTCTACAAAGTTAACATAAGATTCAAATTGTGAATTAGTACTTTAAACACAGAAGACATTATTATTCTTATGTACCATATGTTATGAAACACACACACATATATATGTATATATATTCAGTATTGGAATAAACACAATACGAAATGGTTCAAGATCTGGATTCTATTCTTGGCTCAGCCACTAACTTGCTCTGTAACTATGGACAAATCACTTAAACTCCCTAGGCCCCTTTATAAAACAAAGAAATCCTAGATGATTCCTAACAACTTTCACTCCTGAAGATCTATTGCTATTTAAGAACAAGATTAAAAATAATGAGGAAAGCATCTACATATCTCTCTCTCTCTATACACACACACACACACACACACACACATACATATATAGGCATCTATATCAAAGGGATGGTTCAACAATAAACCAAATGTTTGCAAGACATATCACTCAAAACTAAATCACTCCTAGTGTATATGTCAACACAGGTTTTACTAAATACAGTTTGAATTAGGCTGCAGTAAAGTGAAGAGCGCAATGAATAGTATATTTCTGTCAACTTTTTGCTTAAGAAGTACCCTTTCTGTTTCCTTTTTTTCTGCCTTTCCCTCCTTTCTCTAGTTTAGTATATATTTTAAGAACAGTTAGCCAGATTGAGTTCAAAGTGAAGGTCTGCTACTATCTAGTTGTATGAATTTAGACAATTATTTAACTGTTCTGTGTCTCATTAAAAACAATTATAATGGTAGTACTTATCTTAAAGGGTAGTTATAAGGATTTAATGGCATTATTTGTAAAATCCTTTGAACACGGGAAGAACTTGTGTTAAATTTTCCGATGTAATTAATAGAGAGTATATTAATATCTATTTACTCTTTACAGGTGGGTGATGAAATCTGGAGGAAAAGATAAAAAAATTGATACGGACTGTGTTAAGCGTCTATAGGATATACACTATCAATGTTGGGCAGGCAGTTCAAATTTTCAAATCCAGTCTAGAGGGAGATCTATGCTAGAGGTTTCTATTTGACAGGCTACCTATATAGATTTTACATCTAGAAATGACTGAGATTAGTCATGAACAAAAATTGTGTGTGGGAAAAGGGAAGAGGTCAAAAAACAGTACATTCTTTTCTTCTGACACCTACTCCTTTTTATTCAGTTTTATTGAGCTATAATTGATAAATAAAAGTTGTGTATATTTAAGGCATACAATGCAGTCTTTGGATAAGTAGACCTTGTGTGATGATTCCCTCTATCAAGCTGTCACATACCCACCACCTCACATAAGTTACCTTTGTGTGTCTGTGTGTGTGTGTGTGTGTGTATGTGTGTATTAGGCCATTCTTACATTGTTACAAAGAAATAATGAGGCTTGGTAATTTTTAAGAAAAAGGGTTTCATTGGCTCATGGTTTTGCAGGCTGCACAGGAAGCACGGTGCCAGCATCTGCTTTTGAGGAGGCCTCAGGAAGCCTCCAATCACAGTGGAAAGGGAAGGGGGAGCAGGCTTCTCACATGGTGGGAGCAAGAGCAAGAGAGAGAGCGAAGTACCACACAGTTATAAACAGCCAGATCTCGAGAGAAGTCACTGAGGACAACACCAAGAGGATGGTGCTAAACTGTTGGTGAGAAATCCACACTCCAGGTCCATGATACAGTCACCTCTCACAGGCCCCTCCTCGAATACTGGGGATTGCAATTCAACATGAGATTTGGGCAGGGACAAATATACAAACTATGTCAGCGCGTACGTGTGTGTATGTGTATATGTATGTGTGTATGTATGGTGAGGACACTTAAAATTCACTTAGCAAATTTTCTGTGTACAGTATGTTATTGTTAGCTATAGTTATCATTACTGTGCATTAGATCTTCTAGGATTTATTCATCTTATAGCTGAAATTTTATACTCCTTTAACCAATATCTTCCCACTTCCCCCACCCCATAGCCTCAGTCAGCCACCATTTTACTTCCAGTTTTCTAAGTTTGACTTTTTTAGATTTCACACAGAAGTGATAAAATGCTATTTTTGTCTTTCTGTTGATACGAACTCTTAAGGAGCAGCTTAAGGTAAAGGAGCCAGTGGAAGATACTGACAGAGACAGGCAAAAGCACTAGAAAAAGAGAAGAGAATTGTTCCATAAAAGCCAAAGTGTAACGTTTCAAAAAGGAGGCACTTGAGTCAAGTTACATAGACTTGAAACCAGATAAAGGCTGAGAAAAAGTCACTGCATCTGACAATGCCAAGATTATTGCTAACCTTTGAGAGAGCAGCCTTGGAGAGATGTTGATGCAAAATTTCATTTGGTTAAGGAATAAATGGGAAGTGAAAAATATGAGGCAGGGAATGTAGATAACTGTTTCAATATGTTGTCAGGTAAATGGAGCTCATAGCGTGATAGAGCTGAGAACAGGAACACAGTAATCCTCCTTGGTATATATCAAGGGAGTCTATGAATTTTTAGGTTATAACTAAATATTTTGCACATTTCATCTTGTGGTAGTCTGTAAATCAATGATGTGGAATAAAGGTTTCACTGGAAAATAGTTTAAGACTATTGTGATAATGTACAGAATTTCAGGGGATTAATGCTAAAATAACTACTTAGTAAATATCAGAAAGGCTATACTTTTAGCTTGTTGCTATGGGACCAAGCCTGTGTGATACCCAACAACCATGAGTTAAGTGGCAAAACTTAGTTAATCAGCTCGTCGTTTTGTCTGCATGGTGCCAAATATCTGCTTTGACTGATTTTCTCACTAAATTGACTCAATCAAACATTTGTGGTGTCATCATTTAGAGAAGACCCTAGGTGTTTAAAGAGAGCATTGCTTACCTAAATTGTACTACATGACTGGAATTTACTCATCCATAAAGGCAGTAAGTATGTGTGTGTGTGCGTGTGTGTATATGCACACACGCAAACACACACGCACATATACAATCTTCCTACTGCATTTAGCTATCCAGATGACATTTTTTAAGTTTTAAATTTTTTCTTGATATTTAGCGTTCTCAGGGGGATAATTTTGTGTATTGTGTTATTGCCTAGCACTATTAAGTCAGAAGAAACTGAGTCAAGTTAATACACATAAAGTTCCTTCTATTTAAAATGGCAGAAAGTGAGGGGAAGGAAGAAAGAAGGAAAAGTGCTAAGGACTTGAGATATTAATAGTGTAAAAAATAAAGACAGGAAAGCTGGAGTTAGGGGAGCATTGCTTTTGCCAATCAGAAGGAAGCTAAGGGCAAGTTAGGAAATCCTTGCTGATGGATTCAGTTCTTATCTTGGATATCTATTCCAAATAACAAGGCAAGACATTTTGAAAGATTTCTGGGGTCACAGCTAAAATTTTCAAATCAGGATTAGTTTAAATCTCTAGATCTCTGACTCACGACCTCCTAAACAGAATGTAACATTTTCTATCAGAAGAAGGAAGGCAAGTTAATCTAGGGGAATGTTTTAAGTAGCTCCCAGGAAGAAACATTTTTATCCTTTCTATTTAAATAGGAGGAAGGGCTAAATTTATCTGTAAAAGACCTTTGAATTGTCCAATAAATGTCATTGTGACTGCTTTCAAATAAAATAGCGTATGCTGAATAGGAAAAGGCCAAAGAACGCAGTATGAATACCATTACTATAAATGACTGATTCAATTGATGTCACCATTTTAGATTATTTCACCATGGAAGAACCGTAATGATTTTGAATATTTGTTATTGCAAATATTTTTTATGGAAAATTACTCCTTCTGAAAATAGATTTTGAAAAATATATGTAATGTTAATGCCTGACATGGTGATGTCACAGGACAATTCATTTAATTAAGAAAGCCCGTGAATGGAGGCATACTCCTGGCTCACAGAAGCATGAGAAGGTACAAATATGAATTGGCCCTAGTTTGTTCTGTTTCAGAAACAGCGACTTTAGATACACACGTCTTAAAAGGGAAGTTCCTTCATTTTGTGTTTACTCCACAGAGCAAAAAAAAAAAAAAAAAAAAAAAACCCACAGTAACTCCATTAATAGAATTGTAAAGAAGACCAAGTTAGACATAATTATTCTCTCTTGCTTTCTATGTTCACATATTCCTTATTGTTTTCTCAACTAGGTGTTTATATTGAGTTCTGGTTTTTAAAAATTTTATTCTCAACCAGCAGTCAATAAAGGTGTAGGCTGGACGGGTGCAGTGGCTCAAGCCAGTAATCCCAGCACCAAGGCAGGCGGATCACAAGGTCAAGAGATCAAGACCATCCTGGCCAACATGGTGAAACCTCATCTCTACTAAAAATACAAAAATTAGCTGGGTGTGGTGGCACGCGCCTGTAGTCCTAGCTACTCAGGAGGCTGAGGCAGGAGAATTGCTTGAACTCAGGAGACGGAGGTTGCAGTGAACAGAGATCACACCACTGCACTCCAGCCTGGGCGACAGAGCAAGACTCCATCAAAAAAAAAAAAAAGGTTACGATCTAGTCCCTCCAGGGTATACGCATTTACAACAATCCATCAACAAATCCTCACTGTGTATATCTTATATGTGCGGCACAGTGGAGTTACAGAAGACCTAGGTCTTGCTCAGAGTGTAGTATCTTCATTGAGTAGATAAAATATGGTACGAAGAGTAATAAAATAAAAATCATACCTGATTAAGTACTATTGATAAAATCACTGTCTTACATCATATCATTCCAAACAATTTAGTAATACCGTAGTATATAGCCTGCTAGTTAAGATGACAGAATCTAGAGCCAGCCTACTTGGGTTCAAATCCTAGTTCTGCTATGTACTAACTGCATGACCTTAGTCAAGATCTTTAAACTATATGTGCTTCAGATTCCATATATTTAACATGTGAACAATTATAGTGCCTGACAGAGCTGTGATCATTAAATTCATATTATATATTAAAATACTCGGCATATACTTACATAGTGTTTACTATGTTCTAAGTGTTATTCTAAGCTTTGGTGTTAATATAAGCAGACGGTGGCATAGCCAGGTACCATAGTTTGTACAGGAAACACATAACAATTGTCCTTTTACATGCTAAACACATTACTGGCTTTGAAATAGAGAAGATATAATATAGGCTATTTATTTGGTTCAATAATAAGTACCGAGTACTTACTTTGTTTAATGATTGTTCAAGATACTGTTATGTGTAGTAATTATTACAAAGTCATTGCCATCATAGAGCTTATAATCTTGTTGAGAAGCAGATGAAGAGATATGTGGTTGGATGATGTCAAATGATAATGTCTGCTCTGATGGTAAAGATATAGTGAATGGAGCAGGTGCCATTTTAAATAGCACCGTCAGGAAATAATTCTGAGGAGTTTGTCTATGAGCAAAGTCCTGGATTTAGTGAAGGAGAAAGGCTATGTTACTATCTGGGGGATAAACAATCCTGTCAAAGGAATGGTAAGTGCAAAGTTCCTGAGACTGGAATGTACTTGGTATTTTCAAGGACGAATGAGGAGGTCAGTTGGTTTGATGTGGAATAAACAGAGTGAGGGAAATGAGTATAACGAGAAGGTCAGGGGCCAGATCCCATAGAAGCTGGTGGACAAGTGTTTCAGTCTCAATGTGTAGGCAAGTTATTGGAGGATTATGGGCCATGACATGGAATGATCTCATCTACATTTTAGAAGTATTCGAGAGGTACATGTGTGGCTTACAGTCCAGGGTAGGCATCAGACCGACAGTAGAAGCAAAATGACAGGGACTTCTTGCAGTTCAGATGAAAACTGGGACTTGGGAGGATGAACGGTGGAGGTAAGAGCTGTGTGGGATTTGAGATATATAATGCAGAAATGAGAGAATTTTCTGACAGTATCTAAAAGAGTGAGAATATTGTTTCCATAGGGCTAAGCTTGAATTTGACCTAAATTGTGAAAATATAAATTATTCACAAGTGACTTACTAGTAATGGATTACTTGTGACACTTCACTGCCACCCCCGCCACCTTAGTATGATTCCACAGCAGGGTCTGAGTCCCATAGCTGCAGGTTGTGACTGGAGTGTTCTAGGAAGGAAATATGGAGCAGGTGAGGTCTGAGCCAAGCCTTTAATGAGTGGGTCAGAAAAGAGAGGATAAAGCCATCCCATTAATGGCCAGATGTGGAACATGCCACTCTCTCCAGACCCTAACACTGATCCTATGAAACAGAATGAAAGACAGTGAGCTGACATTTGGGAGAAAGAAGTGTGGGTCACTTTTCTGTCTAATTAACTGCTACACACATTCCTTTACTCACTAAACTCTCCAGAAAAGTATGCAAGAGGAGATATCTTGATAAGAAAAGAGAAGAATTTGAGCGCACTTTCCAGCAGTATGTGTCATTCCTCCCATCTGTGGGAGTTGTGGGGTGGGTGATGAGCTCTGCTAAGCAAGTCTCTCCAACATTCTTTTCAGGTTTAGTAGATAAACGTGAACAAAAAGAACTCATCACATCTAATTAACTTTATGGGGTTGTTTGATAGGGCTACAGCTGCTTCTTTATGTGGTGACACTAAATGTATTCTCTTCTTCACTGGAGTCCAGATGGCTACACAGCAAAGGATAGAAACCACATAAAAAGCTTGATGCCAGTGTCCGAGAGATGGTCAAAAAGTCCCTGACCCTAAACTGCAAGGCAGTGGGTTTCATTTAGCTCAGTGACACCAGTAGAAGGGGACATGGATTAGTGGGTATAGGCAGGAGGACAGCAGGAGGGTGACTGCACATTGGGCTCCCTCTCCCTGAACAGGTTCTCCAGCCTATGCCCTCACCTGTATTTTTCCTATTTGTATGCCCTTTTCCACCCTCTCCACCTGCTGAAATTTTAGTTGTTCTTCAAAGCTGTATCAATTGGGAATATAAACTGTGTTTCATTTCCCACAAAAAGTTAAAAAAAATCAACAGGTAGGACAAAATATATATGGACTTAGATAATTAAAATACACAGGCAAGACCAGAGGTGGAGGTTCAGCTTTGAGTATAGCTGAGTTCAATGCTTAAATGATATCAATAGTAATGTGAGAACAGCTTAGTTATAGAAACACAGCCATACCATAGAAAGGCATTTATCTTGTGGAAGAGAAAAGAAGCTTTCCTGTTGGGTCAAAGACAGAACTAGGTTGATTGACTTGTTATGGATTACGTTTTCACCACTGAACCAAACATTGTGGCCAGGAGCATGGACTCTGTTGACTGGCCCAGATCTTGCTGGGTGCTCAAGTATCACTAGATAGAATTAGTAGCACCAAATCATAAGAGCCAAGAGTGGGTTCTAGAGAGGGAATTCCTCACATGAAAGGGAGATCATAAGAATCTGTTGTAGCAGATGGGATAAGTGGTTGCTATATGAAAAAAATAAAAATCCACCACCAAACTACAAATGCCTACTGAGGAGACCTTGTTTATATTTTCTTTCATTTAGGAACTATTTTATGACATCCCACCCAGAAGTGAAAACTTTTTCTCCAAACTCTGCTAAGCAGTTTGTTTGCCTTGTTGTATTTATTTGTGTGTGTGCCTTCCTTCTCCTTTTATAATCCTTGATGAAAGGGACTGTGCTTGCACCTGAATTGAACACAAAATATAGCCCAGCATGTTGCATACAGAAAGTGTGTCATTAAGAAGGGGTGTTACACCACATGTTCTCACTCATAGGTGGGAATTGAACAATGAGAACACTTGGACACAGGGAGGGGAACATCACACACCAGGGCCTGTCGTGGGGTGAGGGGTGGGGGGAGGGATAGCATTAGGAGAAATACCTAATGTAAATGATGAGTTGATGGGTGCAGCAAACCAACATGGCACATATATACCTATGTAACAGACCTGCACGTTATGCATATGTACCCTAGAACTTAAAGTATAATAAAAAAATTAAGAAGGGGTGTTACAGTGTGTATAGATGAATTTTGGATTTAAAGAATGGGTTAGTATCATTTCTAGAACAATTAAATAGGTGTAAATAATTAGGAAATCATGGAAATCAATAATGGACAGTCTTGTGGGATTTCTCATAACAACATCAGAGATTATTTACTCTTCTCATTTAGTTTTATAGATCCTTATTTACCCACATTTATTTCATTTTTCTAAAAATTTTAACCAATATTTGTCGAGTGCCTTTTACTTACAGGAAGTGAACGAGGCAATTTTGGTATGTAATCTCACTTTCTCATAACAAACCTAGTATTGCTATATCTATTTTATAGATTGTGAATCTGAAGTCTAGAGAGGTTAAGAGAGGTTTAGAGGTTAACTGCAGAACCAGGAATAGAAATTGGATTTGAATTCAGATCTGTTGGATTAAAAAACATGAATGCTTTCACCATACCATAAATATCTCAGGTTTACGTTTTAATATTTACATTTCCTGGATTTCATCATGTAGAAGTGATCTGATGCTTTTTCTCTGACACCTATTGAAAGGTGAGGACTTTTTTTTTTTTTTTACCATTTTCTTGTTTTTTAAGATCCTAGTACTCAGTGATAATATTTTTTGCTCTTTCTTTTCTTCCTTTCTCCCCCTTCCTTCTTTCTTTCTTTCTTTCTTTCTTTCTTTCTTTCTTTCTTTCTTTCTTTCTTTCTGTCTTTTTTGTTATTATTTTTGAAGAACCAGTTGTGGAGCCTTTAACATTTAGACAGATAGAATGGCGTTTGGGTTCCCAGTTTGGCTTCTGGGTGTAGGCAGACTTAGGCTCAATCACTGCTTTCATGACTAACATTACTATGATCTTGAACAAGATAGTAAAACTTGGTTTCCTTTTTCTTAAAATGGCTAATAACAATAGTACTTACGTTATAGGGTTGCTATGAGAAATAAATGCTATATTTTGTTAAAGGAATTAGCTCTGAGCCTGGCACATAGTAAATACAGAATAAAATATTTGCTCTTATTTGCCACTATTTATCTGAGGAAGTAAATTTGATCTCCCATACTTTATGATCTTAGAATTGTTTGTAAAAGTTGCATATCTATTTCTAGGACGAAAAAGTGGAATTTTTGGAAATTACTAAGATATATCAGTCAAATAAAGGTTAATAAGAATTATTTATGCACATAGAGGATTAAATGTATAAACCAATAATGAAAGAACCCTGTGGCAGCAAGCTCTCAAGGGAATCAGGAGCTCATATAAATGGACTAAAAAACCTCATATAAATCAGTTTCTAACAAGGTCAAGTCCATCTTATGAGCAAGAGAATAGGTCCAATATCCTATAGCAAACTGAAATGTGCAAAACAAAAATTAGCCAATGAAACTGTTGAAAATATTTTGCTTTTTAGTTATTTTTTTTTCTCACTCGAAAAATGTGAGAAAGATCGGAGGCATACGATTCAAACAGGCCATTGTTATTTTTAACTGTAACAGTCCCTCCACTCTGTGAAAGAATGCTTTTCACAGGATCTTTGGTTGGATCAGATCATTGGCTTGGAAGGTAAAGGATGAAATCGTAAATCTTGAGTTCTAGGTAGCAGTAGGACCTGCCATTTGAAATGACCGATAGATAACACAAAAGAAAGGGAGATAGCGGATGGATCATATCTAATATCTGCAGAGTTAATGATAGTTCCTTCTTTCTGCAACCTGCTCTAACATTGCCCTCTCTCCAATGTCCTGTGGTTGCTAAGCAACCTCTCATAGATGTAGTGGAGTGAGCAAGATCTGTCAAATTCATTAGTTTTGCCTTAAAGAGGCAGCGTCTGTAATGAAAGTGAAAGTACTATACTTTGTCTCTGTTTACACTAGTGTAGACTGGCAAAAAAAACTTTCTCATTCTCTTAACCCCACCCCTTTCTGAAAGTCTTTGAGATGCAGAAAAGACTTGAGGTTAAAAACTGTTTCTTATACAGGGGAGGAAGCAAAGTAAAGAAAAATGATCAAGTAGAAAATGTGCACTTATTTTGACATTTTCCATTTTCAGTTGCTCTGGAAGCAAGTTACAAAATCTTGTACAATCTTGAAATTCAGCAAAAGAAGAGCAGTAGGGAAATTAATGGTAGTTTTGTCCAAAGGAACATATACTTTAAGGGAAGAAGAAATCATAGCTTTTCCTATCCATTTATTACATGTTTCTGGGAATAGCTGGTATTTTCCATATGTGTGAAATATGAACCTGAGACAAAATTACAGTCAGGAAGTAAAGGCAGTACAGTTAAGACTGAGGTGGCTATTACACACACAGCCTCTATTTCCGCATTTTAACTTTCTTCTAAATATTACATTAGGACTGGAATTTCTTATGTTTGATTTCTTCTAGTTGAATTATTATTTTTTTTGGAGACTAGAATAGCCTGTATTTCCTTCTTCAATGAAAATCTGATGAATCTCTTTAAAATAAAGGCTTGATCTCTTTGCATGAAATAGCTACACAGGATAAGATGGTGGTAGCATTCATTTTGGAAGCATGCAAATATGAAATTATGGCTTAATTGCAATTTATTTGTTGGGTGATATGGGATGAATCATTTAAACCTTGCTAATTCTTGGTTTTCTGATCTATAAAATGAGAACACTAAAAATACTGTCTCCTGAAGTTGTTGCAAAGATTAAATGACATAATCCATGTACAGTGCATATACAAGTGAATTATACAAAATAAATGTTAAATAAATATATTCTTGTTATTATTTTTGGGTTTGGTTTTCCCAGTAATTTTGCATTTTTTAAATTTTTTATTGTGGTTATGTGTTCAACAATACTAAGTATACTAATAAAATTAAAAAGTCAAAAGTGAATATCTTCATTCAAACCTCAGAATTATCCTAACCCCACCCCTGTAGGACAGAAACATTTACATTTTTTAGTAGCCATAAAAGTTAATATTTTTTAAAAATACTTGTTTTTCGTTCCATTGAATGTCAGAGTTTCTCGCCGAACAGAAACTAGCATTTTGTGCTGCTGTAAGTCCATCTAGGTGGGGCTGGTAAGGGATGATGACTCCATGCTTTCTCTCTCTGCCCCAACTTTAGACCAATAGAGTCTTGCATTCAAGCAATAATGCCAAGGAAAAAAAATAGACTGGCAAAGTTAATCCAGAAGATTTCTAAAACAAGAGGAAGAATTCCAAGTTTCTAGGAACTTACCGGATTTTCATTATAACTGGATCAGGTTGAAAGTCCAGAGGGTTTTGTAATACCTCCACTTTTATAAATAAGAATTGAATATTTTATGTCCACTGTCATGGCTCTGTACTCACATTGTCTGAGTGATTTTCATACTTTCATTTTCTCTGTAGCCACACGTTACTCATCAGCATGTTTAAGAAAAGCAACTGCATGGCAATTTATTGATAATAACTTTTAGAATGGAAGAATTTAGAACTAAAATCAAATTTAAAGTATATTTTTATATGCACATATTTTAAATGTGGTATAAATAATTCTTAGTAAGAAGATACCTAAATTAGGAAAGTGAATGGGGATTTGAGTGATTCAATGATAGACTTCATCACTGACCTTACTATGTTTTTCTCTTTCTAGTTCCTCAGCAAATAAATAAGACCAATAACATACTACCCTGTGTGGCTTTCAAGAAAACTGTTATTAATAAATAAGCACATCTCTAACTCCTCTGGAGAAAGAGCATCAGGAAGAGGATTTCTGGGGAAATTTCCAGTGACCCAGCTGGATTTGAGATGAGGATTATTTCTATGATTTCTCCATGTGGGTGGCAATATTTTATAGTGGTTAGGGCTGTGTGCTTTGAATCAGTGAGACCCAGATTTAGATCTGGATTCTGCCATGCACATCCTTAATCTCTCTCTCTCTACATCTTGGTTTTCACTATAAATGGAGAGGGCTGATAGAGTTGTAATGACTCCGTGCCTAGCACAGTGACAGGAACATATGTGAGCTGTTACAGCCATCATCACTACCTGCAACAGCATTATCCTGTCTTCATTTAGATCTGTACACTCAAGCCGGTTGTCACTGCTTTATAAATGAACAAATCATCAAAAACTGCTCCTAAGCCCAGGATGTCTCGTCTATAAGTAACCCTACACTTCCGGTTTTTAGAGGAGGCACATAACTTCTACCAGGAGATGGAATCTCATAAATTTCTGTGGCTTAAGTTAGGAAGAAAACTGACTAGCAGTTAGGCAAGAATGAGCAGTAACGCTGATAAACACTAGGACTTGTGGATGCTATTAACTTTGCCTGCGATTTTCTAGTTCAGGAATGAACATGGCAAAGAAGCTCTGAAAGATAAGCCAGAAGAGACAGGTCTGATTCTTTTGTGAGCATTCATTTCCTCACTTACAAAACTAGGCAATCATTGAGGGCTTTTTTCCTGTCATTCATAATATAGGCATTTTATATTAAATAAATCAGAAGATCACTTGCAGTTCTAACATTAAATGCCTTGGGGTTATGGGTTTTCTCCTTCCTTTCTCTCTCAACTTGAACTAGTTATAAGAAATCAATAAATGTTATGTCAAAGTGTTGAAAATTATTATTCAGTTTCTGTCAAGCGAAGTATGCTATTCCATGAAATACAATGGTGCTGCTGGGATCATGCTTGTAGGAATTATCTGAAACTTTGCCATTAAAGGCCTCCTGCATTAAAAAGTGAAAAGAATCTAACATAAGGATGTTAATGTAAGTACTGAACATCTCATCAGGGTCTTCTTTCAGTTACAATGTGTAAGTTACACTCAAAGCACTAATTTCCTGTTTGTTTGTAAGGAAGGCAATCACAGCCATTAAAATTTCTGCTCTACAAGTGATTTTCCCTCTGTTACCAATCTATGTTCCTTTTCTGTCAGATTACATCTTCCAGAACTAATTCCCAATTCATTCGCAGCAAAGTCTTTTATAGGGTTTAATGACTTTTCAGGAACTCTCCCCAGAAACATATTTTAGTTCAAATTAATGCAACTATACATCTGTAACATAATTTCCCAGATAAAATTTATTTCATTCAACCAGCACGTACTTTGTGACTACTATGTGCCTAAATGAGTGCCTTTTCTAAAAAGAAATCCTAAACTAGACCACTTGGATCCTTGCTAGAATCAGCACGCACACATTGGTAAGTTAAAACTATCACAGGTATTATCATGAGTTGTCCTTAGAGAAATAGTAGTTGGGTGTCTGGGAAGCAAAGATTCTTTCCAAACCTAGAGACAGATTTGCTTTTAGTCTAGTTGGTAACATGCGGCCATTTTCTAATGCAGAGCTGCAAACTTTTTTCTGCGGAAAAAATTCTATCCAAAAAGGAAAAAATCCCCCCACCCCTATTTCTCTTCATCTGTCTGTTTCTGTCTGTTTCTGTCTATTCCTCTTTTGCATATGTATATATATATATATATATATATATATATATACATGAATGCATGTGTGTTTGTGTATATATACGTGTATATATATGTGTGTGTGTGTATGTGTGTGTGTGTATGTGTGTGTGTGTGTGTGTGTGTGTGTGTGTGTGTGTATATATATATATATGCATGGCCCTTACTCTCTCCAATATTATGTGGTGAACACATCAGGCCGTAAGGCTGTGTAGCTTTTATGTGTTTCTACCATAATTATGCAGCTTTAACCTTTACACATGAATAAGTTGCTGTGTGGGTGGCAGGATGAACAGTTAAAGAGCACTGCTGTTGCAGAACAAGAATGTGGGAAATAGAACAGCACAATGACTTAAAAACTTTATGCTCTCTTAAATGTCTTTCTGTTGTGGTTACATTAGAGCAAGATCTGAAAAAATATTATCATTATGCTTGTTTATCCACAATTGCATTTCTTCCATCCTTAAAGACATTTTAAAATCTTTTCCACGAAGATTTGTGTAGTGGAAGTATCTCCTCTTTTCAGAATCAGTTGTTTGCAAAATACCCAAACAAAGCTTACATTCATCTTTCCGACCAATGATACTTTTATCCTGTCTCAATTAAGAGAAATAAGGAAGCTATTCCTTAGTGTTTACTACACAGAGGTGTTAAATCCTTGTTGGATCTCTTGTAGAGCCCCTGGAATCCATGCGAAATATTAATAAATATAATATCTGTGACACTAACAAAAGTGACCCAATCCTTTCTGAGTCTAAGATGTTTGTGTGTGTGTGTGTGTGTGGGGTAGAGGAGGATTGGATAGGATTAGAGGGACACTAGTTAACAAAAAACATACATCACGTTTCTTTCCATGTCTTTGCCATTAAATGTTACTTACATTCTGAACTGTTGCTGCCAAGCGACAGCTAAAAGCTTGTCCTGAAAATACAACCCTTGTTTTTTATTTCCCTTATGCCACTATGTTATTATAAGCACTTACACAGAGTCCATGGACCTGGCAATGTACAAAAGAATCTGAATAGAATTTAGATAATCAATATGTCCCTTTTATTTTAGAACTTTCATTGAAGGCCATACTGGTCCACCAAAGGTGACAGGGCAAGTCAAAAGGAAGAGAAAGGGTTAAGGCCCAGGCTGTGAAAGATGCAGGCAACGGCATAAGAGTAACAACAAGCAAAGCCACAAATCAAGTTAACTAAACTGTTCTTTATCTGAAACGTGCTTTGTCAGAGGCACCCATGAGTTAAACTGTTGAATGAACTTAGATGTTATAAATATACTTACGAATTTCAAACACATGTTCATTTACTAACAATTCCTAATGACCACTAGTGGCTATAACCTAGAAAGAAGCTTTCACAAGCAAAACTCACATAATAGCTTTGTCAGTGGGGACAAAAACTGAAGCATCATTTATCCTTCATCATAAACATAAACCAGGAGTCAGTCTTTCCTCTTGATGGTTTCTGGCTAAAATCTAAGTTAATTTTTGGCTCATCAATTTCAATATAAATTGTATAAATGGGATGATATTTAGTTATGCTAAAATAATATGAATCTACTCTCAATTTTACTAAGTAATGGTATATGAAATGTTAATCATTGTTGATGTTAAGGATGGGTGTTAATTTAGGAGTATGTAGGATAAATAGAAGACATAACCTTAAGTAGAAATGATTTAAATTTCTATTTGTGTTTCAATTACTATATCGGTGCTTTACAATGTTTGTTCTTTCCATTTTGGACAGCAGCTAGTAATCTCTGGCTAATTTTTATGATAACCACTCCCACTGATAGCAACCTGAGTTTGTGGTTTAGCGAGACTATGTGTATTAAATGAAGCTGAAGCTGTCTCTCAGAGATCCTAGAGTCTCTGGGTTAATTGGAATGTTAGTTATATATGCAGTCACAACATATCGGTCTCATTTTTTTTTTTTTTTTTTGCAATAAGAACTAAGGCTTTGCAGCGAGCTTATTAAATTATTCCAGCACTCAAAGCCATTGTTTAAGAAACAAAAGCAAGTAAGTTTTTAGTTTATGCCTCTTGAGGCATGTAGAATGAGAACAAAAGGTTGTCCTCAATCTAGACTTGGCAGACTCTGGAGATGCACAGCTAATATTTTTCAGGCTGGAATTTGAATTTTAAAACATCTTTTGGATCAAGAAAGAAGCAACTGCCATCCTAATCAATAAATACCAAGGGGATTTCCGTTTCTGAAATAAGCAGTTCTGAATTTATGGTTCTACTTTCATGTGGTCTAGAGCTTCCTTGTGAATGGTACAATGAAGAAACAATGATGTGAAATCAACACTAATTGATGAAACTGTGGGAAAAGCGAGGGGAAACGACACCTAAGAGACATGATTTAAAGTCCTGGTGCTGTGTCTTTAATAACAACGTAATCTATTAACTATCTGTAAGGTCTAAGTTCCCTTTAAGCTCTGAAATTCTGTGAATCGCTAAGTGAAGTTTGATTTTCACTGAATCATAAACGGTACTGAGAGCCCACAGGCATGTTGATGGCACCAGGCACCTGCCAATGGCTCAGGAAGGGAGGAATAGGACCAGGTGGCAAACTACTCCGCACATTTGCCAAGAACACATCCCTGCCTCTAAATGCAGTTAGCCTTAGCCTACATTAATTAAGAGCCTGCCCCCTTGCTGTTTCTGCTCTCTGAGCCTGATGGCTGATTCCCCATTTTTCCATTTTAGAATTGTGTGAAAGAGAATTTGTTTTGTTTTGCAAAAGGGCTTACTTGGCAAATAACCTCCCCCTCCTCTCCCTTCTCACAGGCACCATAATAAGCACCACCAAAAGAGGCTAATTTTGCCAGACTTGGATTCCATCAGCCAGTGCTTCCCAAAGATTGCCATGTTATTGCAAAATTAGACTTTTTATTACTGGAATAAATACTGTGCAGTCTTTGTAGCCACCACTTAATGGATTCCTTTGCTAATTCCACTGAATAACAAGGATTCCTTGTGAAAATAAAAGGCAGACAAGGTAGAGTAAACCAGCAATTACATATAATGTGCTGCTGTTAGCCTGCCAAAGCGGTTCATAAACCCTGCAGGGAAAGACTGGGGCATTTTTCAGGGCTTTCACCCCAATTGCCTTGCTGAACGTCTCCCTCTTGGTGAGCTGTTTACATGGAGGTGAATAGATTCTGCAGCTGTCTCTTTCTGTGGCCTGGTAGGAAGGCTTTATTACCTTCTTTCCCTTGTTTCTTTCCCTGGGAGAACTCATTTTCTATCCTAATACCTTATTTACTTATGCGCCAAAGCTCTGAGAAGGCCTTCAATACAAAAGAATACTGTTATCAGAGAAGCGCAATACACTATGTTGATTCACAGCATGGGCATTAGATGTAGAGGAACACATGTCTAAGTGCCCTCTCTCTCGCATTTGAGCTGGATGACTTTAAGGGAAATTGTCTAAGTTCCTTTATCCTTAATTTTCACATCTTTAAGATGAACGTAATGCAGGAATACTCAAACTTCAGAATGCGTCAGAATCACCTGGAGAGTTTGGATCAGTGTACCAGGCAATCGCAGTCACACGCCAGGGCTTCTGATTCAGAAATTCTGAGTTGATGACTGCAAATTTGCATTTGTAAAACATTACCACATGTTTCTGATTGTGCTGGTCTGGGTGGGGGCCACAGTGTGGTCTACTATCGCATAGTGATATTGTGAGGATTAGATAAGACAATGTATTAAAAATCTTTAGTTCACTTTGGGAGGCCGAGGCCAGTGGATCGCTTGAGCTCAGGAGTTGGAGACCGGCCTGGGCAACATGGCGAAACCCTGTCTCTACTAAAAATACAAAAATTACCTGGGCATGGTGGTGTGCACCCATAATCCCAGCTATTTGAGAGGCTGAGATGGGTAGATCCCTTGAGCCTGGGAGGCGGAGGTTTCAGTGAGCTGAGATCCTGCCATTGCACTCCAGCCTGGGTGACAGAGCAAGACCCTGCCTCAAACAAAAAAAAAAAAAAAAAAAAAAATCTTTAGTTCATACAGTGCTGCCATTTAGCTGTCAATCAATATAATATATGTCTGTGTAAATACACCATCTTTTTTCTTGGTTTTTTTTTTTAATTTTTAAGTTCAAGGGTACAGGTTCAGGTTTGTTAGACAGGTAAATGGTGTCATGGGGGTTTGTTGTATAGATTATTTCAACACCCAGGTATTTAGCCTGGTAACCATTAGTTATTTTTCCTGATCTACTCCCTCCTCCCACTCTCCACCTTCTGATAGGCCCCAGTGTGTGTTGTTTTCCTCCATGTGGCCATATGTTCTAATCATTTAGTTCCCACTTATAAGTGAGAACATGCAGTATTTGGTTTTCTGTTCCTGTATTAGTTTGCTAAGGATGATGGCCTCCAGCTCCATTCATGTCCCTGCAAAGGACATGATCTCATTCTTTTTTTATGGCTGCATAGTTTTCCATGGTGTTTATGTACCACATTTTCTTTATCCCATCTATCATTGATGGACATTTAGGTTGATTCCATGTCTTTGCTACTGTGAATAGTGCTGCAATAAACATACACGTGGTTGTGTCTTTATAATAGAACAATTTATATTCCTTTGGGTATATACTCAGTAATGGGATTGCTGGGTCAGATGGTATTTCTGTCTTTAGGTCTTTGAGGAATTGCCACAGTGTCTTCCACAATGGCTGAACTAATTTACACTCCCACCAACTGTGTATAAGCATTCATTTTTCTCTACAACCTTGCCAGCATCTGTGGGCTTTTGACTCCTTAATAATGCCATTTTGACGGTGTGAAATGGTATATCATTAAGATTTTGATTTGCATTTCTCTAATGATCAATGAATGCTGTTGAGCTAGCTTTTTTTTTTTTTTTTTTTTGAGATGGAGTTTCACGTATGTTGCCCAGGCTGGAGTGAATGGTGTGATCTCAGCTCACTGCAATCTCTGCCTCTCAGGTTCAAGCGATTCTCCTGCCTCAGCCTCCCGAGTAGCTAGGACTACAGGTGTGTGCCACCAAGCCTGGCTAATTTTTTTGTATTTGTAGTAGAGACGGGGATTTCACCATGTTGGTCAGCCTGGTCTCAAACTCCTGACCTCAGGGGATCCACCCACCTCGGCCTCCCAAAGTGCTGGGATTACAGGCATGAGCCACCACACCCAGCCAAGATTTTTTTTCATATGATTGTTGTCCATATGTATATCTTTTTTGAGAAGTACGTATATCTTCGTCTGTTCATGTTCTTTGCCCAATTTTTAATGGGGTTGCTTTTTTTTTCTTTTTATTAAGTTAAGTCCCTTATAGTTGCTGGATAATTAAACCTTTGTCAGCTGCATAGTTTGCAACAATTTTCTCTTATTCTGTAGGTTGTCTGTTCACTTTGATGATAGTTTCTTTTGCTGTGCGGAAGAAGCTTAGTTTAATTAGATCTCATTTGTCAATTTTTGCTTTAGTTTTAATTGCTTTTGGTGTCTTCATTATAAAATCTTTGTCCATGCCTATGTCCTGAATGGTACTGCCCAGGTTGTCTTCGAAGGTTTTTATAGTTTTGGGTTTTACATTTAAGTCTTTAATCCATCTTGAGGTAATTTTTGTATAAGGTGTAAGGAAGGGGTCCAGTTTCAATCTTATGCATATGGCTAGCCAATTATCCCAGCACCATTTATTGAATAGGGAATTCTCTCCCTATTGCTTGTTTTTGTCAGGTTTGTCAAACATCAGCTAGTCATAGATGTATGGTTTTATTTCTGAGTTATTTATTCTGTTCCATTAGCTTATGTGTCTGTTTTTGTACCAGTATCACACTATTTTGGTTACTGTAGCATTGAGAAGTTTTGTTGTAACTCTTTTTCTACCTCCTAATTTCTTTAAACTCTTAATTTCTTTCAACTTTTTGTAAAACTCTTTGTATTGCTGTTATTTTTATTTATTTGTTTGGAGGATCATGCACCAAGATAGTTCCTGTCCTCCAACTTTTTTCCATCTTTATCACATATAATAAATTTTATTGGGTTTTGGAATTTATTTCCAAGACATTTATCAATTCAGAAGCCTACTCTTCCCTATTTCTAATCTATATCCTATAAGCCTGGGTTTGTGTGTGTGTGTGTGTGTGTGTGTTTTTAATGAAGCCAATACATAGAAATAATTGTTTTGTAAATGAATTCTATTGTCCCCAAGTTCCAATCTAATTTCTTCATTTGTCAGTCATAATTTGAATTTGTTGACATCCATGTGGAAAAGCACTAAGGCTTTCTCTTATTCCTGGAAGAGCATGGAGAGAAGATGACCCCATGCTTGCATGATTCAGTTTTTTCCAGCCGTGTGGCCAGCGTTCTGGAGATTTGTAAAGGACCCTAGTTTCAGAAGGTAATTCCTTCCCAGGTGATCCTGTATGAGCTGTCCTGGGGCAGTGACAAAAAGACAATGAACTGCTGGTGTTGTAGGCTGGATTCACACCCTGGCTCAATCACTAGCTACCTGAATAATCCTGGTCAAGTTCCTTAATATTTCTAGACTCAATAAGTTATTCTACTATTCATCATTTGTAAAAACAACAGTAATAATTCTCTAAGATCCCCATAAGTTCCTCAATTCCGTGATTCTTGAAGACGTTTCCTAAAAAGGCCTTTTCTAGAAAGCATGTTTTCTAGGTAACTCACACAACAGAATATTAAGGGATCAGGTAACTTTGATTATTTTCCTAAACTTTTTAGATAATGTGACTACTTATGATTTGAATAAAAAAATGAAAGTATCTTGACTGACATTTCCCAAACTATGTTTTAAGGAACAGTGTTCTAAGAAATCATAGTGGATATGCCATGTCTGCCCTCCCCTAATTCTAGTGCTGAGTGGAACACTTGGTACTATAGCCTCCTTTTGGAAGTCCACATGGCATATTAACACATCAAACCCTCTAAGAAGTCTTGCAGTAAATAAAGGCAACTTATTCAACTCTGTCTTACTTGGACTGGTATGAGGTGGAAACATATTTACAACACACACCCACACCCCACAGCCTTTTTCAGTATCTATTAACATTCTGCTGAATACTATTCCAGAATACAAACAATTTGGGAGAAGCTGGTTTGGAATTGAGTCCTATATATTTGGATAAAGCTATCTAAATTTCAGAATTCAGAGCAAGGAGAGATCACTGCAATACCTGGAGAAAGTGTCATGTAGGCACCAACCTTGAAGAATGAGTTGAATTGGGTCAGTACATCAGGCATGTTGCCCCACCAGGACTTCCCACACCTATGTGATGAGGTGGGAAATTTTGCCTCCAAAGCAACTTGTCTCAAGCCCCACAGCCTGGAAATTTCAGATATGGTAATAAAAAATTACATGGATCAAGTCTAGTACACTTTATACTCACTCCTGTCCTTAGTCCTTATGTGCAAAATAACTCCATCATAAAGGAAGCAGTTTAACAATGTGATAGATACCAATGTCCATCAGTGATACTGAGCACATATATCAGGAAAGCAGCTACAGAGATATTTTGAAAGGGTGGGACTTCTAGTTCCCCTCAGAATGTATCTCATGTGTGAAAGAAAATCCACATCAAAGTTGCCTCAAAAACCATGTGAGGGGCTCAATTCCAAGATGGCTGAACAGCAACAGCTCCGGTCTAAAGCTCCCAGCACGATCCAGGCAGAAAACGGGTGATTTCTGCATTTCCAAGTGAGGTACCTGATTCATCTCATTGGGACTGGTTGGACAGTGGGTGCAGCCCATGGAGGGTGAGCTGAAAGAGGGTGGCGCTGCCTCACCCGGGAAGTGCAAGGGGTTGGGGGATTTCCCTTTCCTAGCCAAGGAAAGCAGTGACAGACTGTACCTGGAAAAACAGGACATTCCCGCCCAAATACTGTGCTTTTCCCATGGTCTTAGCAACCGGCAGACCAGGAGATTCTCTCCCATGCCTGGCTCAGCAGGTCCCATGCCCAAGAAGCCTTGCTTACTGCTAGCACAGCAGTCTGAGATCAACCTGCCAGGCTGGAGCCTGGCTAGGGGCAGGGCGTCTGCCATTGCTGGGGCTTGATAGGCAAACAAAGAGGCCAGGCAGCTCAAACTGGGCAGAGCCCACTACAGCTCAGCAAGGCCTACTGCCTTTATAGACTCCACCTCTGTGGGCAGGGCATATCTGAACAAAAGGCAGAGCAACTTCTGCAGACTTAAACACCCCTGTCTGACAGCTCTGAAGCGAGCAGTGGTTCTCCCAGTGTGGCATTTGAGCTCTGAGAATGGACAGACGGCCTCCTCAAGTGGGTCCCTGACCCTCATGTAGCCTAACTGGGAGATACCTCCCAGTAGGGGCAGACAGACACCTCATTCAGACAGGTGCCCCTCTGGGTCGAAGCTTCCAGAGGAAGGACCAGGCAGGAATATTTGCTGTTCTGCAGCCTCCACTGGTGACACCCAGGCAAACAGTGTCTGGAGTGAACCTCTAGCAAACTCCAACAGACCTACAGCTGAGGGACCTGACTGTTAGAAGGAAAACTAACAAACAGAAAGGAATAGCATCATTACCAACAAAAAGGACGTCTACACCAAAACCCCATGTGTAGGTCACCAACATCAAAGACCAAAGGTAGATAAAACAACAAAAATGGGGAGAAACCAGAGCAGAAAAGCTGAAAATCCTAAAAACCAGAGCGCCTCTTCTCCTCCAAAGGATCACAGCTCCTTGCCAGCAACAGAACAAAGCTGGACAGAGAATGACTTTGACAAGTTGACAGAAGTAGGCTTCAGAAGGTCGGTAATAACAAACTTCTCTGAGGTAAAGGAGCATGTTTGAACCCATTGAAAGGAAGCTAAAAATCTTGAAAAAAGGTTAGACACATGGCTAACTAGAATAAACAGTGTAGAGAAGATCTTAAATGACCTGATGGAGCTGAAAACCATGGCAAGAAAACTTCATGATGCATGCACAAGCTTCAATAGCTGATTCGATCAAGTGGAAGAAAGGGTATCAGTGACTGAAGATCGAATTAATGAAATAAAGTGAGAAGTTTAGAGAAAAAAAGAGTACAGGATACAAAATCAGTGTGCATAAATTACAAGCATTCCTATACACCAATAACAGACAAACAGAGAGCCAAATCATGAGTGAACTCCCATTCACAATTGCTACAAAGAGAATAAAATACCTAGGAATACAGCTTACAAAGGATGTGAAGGACCTCTTCAAGGAGAACTACAAACCACTGCTCAATGAAATAAAAGAGGACACAAACAAATGGAAGAAGATTTCATGCTCATGGATAGGAAGAATCATTATCATGAAAATGGCCATACTGCCCAAGGTAATTTATAGATTCAATGCCATTCCCATCAAGCTCCCAATGACTTTCTTCACAGGATTGGAAAAAACTACTTTAAAGTTCATATGGAACCAAAAAAGAACCCACATTGCCAAGACAATCCTAAGCAAAAAGAACAAAGTTGGAGGCATCACGCTACTTGACTTCAAACTATACTACAAGGCTACAGTAACCAAAACAGCATGGTACTGGTACCAAAATAGATATATAGATCAATGGAACAGAACAGAGGCCTCAGAAATATCACCACACATCTACAACCATCTGCTCTTTGACAAATCTGACAAAAACAAGAAATGGGGAAAGGATTCCCTATTTAATAAATGGTGCTGGGAAAACTGGCTAGTCATATGTAGAAAGCTGAAACTGGATCCCTTCCTTACACCTTATACAAAAATTAATCCAAGATGGATTAAAGACTTAAATGTTAGACCTAAAACCATAAAAACCCTAGAAGAAAATCTAGGCAATACCATTCAAGACATAGGCATGAGCAAGGACTTCATGACTAAAACATCAAAAGCAATGGCCACAAAAGCCAAAATAGACAAATGTGATCTAATTAAACAAAAGAGCTTCTGCACGGCAAAAGAAACTACCATCAGAGTGAATGGGCAACCTAAAGAATGGGAGAAAATTTTTGCAATCTATCCATCTGACAAAAGGCTAATATCCAGAATCTACAAAGAACTTAAAGAAATTTACAAGAAAAAAACAAACAACCCCATCAAAAAGTGGCCAAAGAATATGAACAGATACTTCTCAAAAGAAGACATTTATGCAGCCAACAGACTCATGAAAAAATGCTCATCATCACTGGTCATCAGAGAAATGCAAATCAAAACCACAATGAGATACCATCTCATGCCAGTTAGAATGGTGATCATTAAAAAGTCAGGAAACAACAGATGCTGGAGAGGATGTGGAGAAATAGGAACGCTTTTATACTGTTGGTGGGAGTGTAAATTAGTTCAACCATTGTGGAAGACAGTGTGGCGATTCCTCAAAGATCTAGAACTAGAAATACCATTTGACCCAGCGATCCCATTACTGGGTATATACCCAAAGGATTATAAATCATGTTACTATAAAGACCCATGCACACGTATGTTTATTGCGGCACTATTCACAATAGCAAAAACTTGGAACCAACGCAAACGTCCATCATTGATAGACTGGATTAAGAAAATGTGGCACGTATACACCATGGAATACTATTATACAGCCATGAAAAAGGATGAGTTCATTTCCTATGCAGGGACATGGATGAAGCTGGAAACCATCATTCTCAGCAAACTATCACAAGGACAGGAAACCAAACACCGTATGTTCTCACTCATAGGTGGGAAGTGAACAATGAGAACACTTGGACATATGGTGGGGAACATCACACACTGGGGTCTGTTGGGGGGTGGGGACTGGGAGAGGGATATCAGTAGGAGAAATACCTAATGTAAATGACGAGTTAATGGGTGTAGCAAACCAACATGGCACATGTATACCTATGTAACAAACCTGCACTTCGTGAACATGTACCCTAGAACTTAAAGTATAATAATAAAAAAATTCACATCCCATAAACAAAAAAACCACATGAGATGATGTATATGTATATATCTCACATAAATATGAGGAAGTATTAATATATGAATTATATTAATTGTGGCATTTCTTTGTATTAACCTACATCTGCAGATTTCTGTGTTAAAATGCACATTTCCCAAGAGTGTTAAGATATTTAGACTTGAAACATGACTGTAGTAAGTACATTTGAGAGAAAAGAGACTGAGGGTAAAAGAAATGGGAAAAGGAGAAAGCCTGGGATTTCAGAATTCAAAGTGGAATCCACCCTCCTCTCGTCCGTAGCTTTGCTAAGGACAATCTGGAAAGGTCGCTGAGGTGAGGAAGGGGGAATTGTCTGGTCTCTCATGCATAATCTTGCCATATATTTGTTAAGACTCTTTTTAGCTGCAAGTAGCAGAAAAGCATAAATTGCTATACATAAAATGGGGGAGGGAAGAGAATATATTGAAAGAATTTGGGGAATATCTTAGAAAGACAGGTAATCCAAAGGTAAATAATTACATATGGAGTCCTGAGGAATTGAATCAATAAACAGAAAGTTAGAATCAAGTGTCACTCTTTCACTTTCTTTAGCACCCCATGGACTTACTGATTTGTTTCAAAGTGACAGCTCCACATTTCTTCTCTCTAGACTGACTTTCCCTCCATGGCATGAATATGCCAGATGTGGCCGCTCTCATCCTGACTTCATAACACTTCTCAGTTTTAGCATGTGCCAAAAACAACTAGTACCTCTGAACCTTGCTTCAGATTCTCAGGACAAATTATATCAGCCTGTATAGGGTTCAGTCCCTTTTTCTGATCCTCTTAACAATGGCCAGGACACAGACTATGCAGAGGGTGCAAACATGACAGAGGGCCCTTTCTGTGGAAAGAAATACCTCAGAATGGGGTAGGGGCATAAGCTGGGCTCAAATCCTAAAAGAAACGTACTACATATTATGAATAATACAGTCATTGAAAAGATATACATACTGACCTTTGTACATGTAGAGTCTGTGAATGTGGAAAGTGGAACGATTTAAGATACCTCAGAGAAAATTGTTACTATTATTTTTGTTGTTGCATAATCATGGGACATAAAGACTTCAAAGGGAAAAACTCCAATCCAGGAAAGGCTTTAAAGAAGAAGTAGGGCTTGTGATTCACATGCAGTTCTTTACTAGACAAAGCGCATGAAGAGGCGGGAGCAGTAGCAAGAGCACAAAGGTGCAAGAACTTCTACCTTATATATTGCATTGCATATAACTGCTTGATTAACAGAGAGGAAATACTTCAGAGGATATTTAGGAATGCAGGTGGTAGAGTCCAAATTTCAATTTCTGTCAACAGAATTTTAAAAACATAAGTTGATAATCTACAAGAGATTATTCATTCAGGCAAAGGCCTTTGCGCAAACAGTAAAACAAACAAACAAACAAACAAAAAACACAAAGGGAAAAAAGAGCAACATAGAAATATCTATCTGTTTCACTTACCTCTTTCAAGATATTTCAGTACACTCCAACACTCCGTGATGACTTCAACACACTCCAAAGTGGTGTTCTTTTGTAATGTAAATCAAGTCTGATACTTTCTGGGATAACTGTGTAAGGATATCTTTTCTAAATTATGTTATTTTGTTGAAATGTATCAATATAGTGTTATAATTAACATGAAAATCAAGGAGGGGCTTGGTGAATTGCTGACCCTCCAAATGTGATTTGCTAGAGAAAAGTCACGTGCACATCTTCAGGACCTGCAGATATATGAGTATAGAAAGTACAGATAACAGCAGTGCCCTTCAAACATGTGTGATGAGTTCTGAACAAGACCAGTAATGGAGGGAAAAAAATTTTCTTCAAGACTTATAAATATGTAATGATAATTGTTATCATTAAAATCATGACAACTATCACCATTATCATCATCTTCATTATCATAAAATCACAATCATCTATTTAGCACTTATTATTTGCTAGACTCTATGTTAGGTGCTTTGCAAGAGGTGTCTCTAAAGCCGCTGAAGACACAAGGAGGTACATATTATCATCACCCCATTTTACAGATGAGGAAACGGATGCACAGAAATAATAATAAAATACCAAACACTATACATGTATTAATGGTAGAGTTAAGGTTCCAAATCTGGACAGTCTAATTTTAGAACATTTGTACTAACTTTACATTCAACTTTGTATATTGGATATTGAGAATGACCTGTCAGTGGATAGGTAGCGCTCTCACTATTTGACTATTCTTTGCCAATGTTTTTCTCTAAAGATGTAGGTTCTAGTTCATAATATTTCAGATTAAAGCTGAACTCATCCCCATAGCTTCAAATAACATCAAATACCTAGAAATGAATCTAATAAAAGATGTGCAAGACCTCTCCACCAAATGTTACAAACATTACTGTGAGGAATTAGAGAAGACCTAATAAGATGTAATAATACATCATATTTTGTATTGAAAACTTAATATTATGAAGATGTTCATTCTTACCAAATTGACCTATAGATTT
This sequence comes from Pan troglodytes, assembly GCF_028858775.2. Lineage (NCBI taxonomy): Eukaryota > Metazoa > Chordata > Mammalia > Primates > Hominidae > Pan > Pan troglodytes. The sequence continues at coordinate 117,950,837 of NC_072406.2, forward strand.
AAAAGAATTTCAATCAGTTATTGCCAAAGGTTTTAGGGGTAGAAATTGACAAGCTGATTCTAAAATTTATATGGAAATACAAAACTCAAGAATAGCCAAGAAAATTGCTCAAGAATAGGCAAGAAAAACTTGAAGAAAAACAACAAAGCTGAAGTATCATACTACCAAATATTCAGGCTTATTTTAAAGCTATAATAATCAAGACAGGATGTTATTGCTCTGAGAATAAATAAATAAACCAGTGGAATAGAATAGAGAGCTCACAAGCAGACTTACCTAGTTTATGACAAAATGACACTAATGTGTTGTACGGAAAAAGATGGCCTTTTCAATAACTGTGGCTAAACCAATTAAACACTTATATAGGGTAAAAAAAGAATCTTCACTCTCATATCCCATTCTTTATAAAAATCAATTATAGGTATATTGTAGATCTATAAATAAAAGGTAAAATCATAAAAGTTTTAGAAAAAAATATAGGCTATTTTCATGACACTGGGGATAAACAGAGATTTCATAAACAGGACACAAAATGTACTACTATGTAATAAAATGGAAATTTGCATTACTTTAAATAAGAACTTCTGTTAATCCAAATATACCATAGGTAAGTCATGTAATGAGATTGACAAAGCAAAGGACTCATCAAAAATTTTATTAAAAACTTCCCAGAATCAATAAGATAGGGTAAAAGAGACCAACTAAAAATGGGCAAACAACTCGAATGAATACTTCACAACGAAGGCTATTCAAATGATGACAACACATTGAAAAGTTTCCCAACTTCATGTTGTTATAGTAAAACCACAATGCCCTGCAACTGAATGCCTGCCAGAATGGGTGAAATGTAAAAACAGGGAATACCAAAGCATTAGTGGAGGCATGAAGCAGCTGAGAGTATCACACTCTTCTGAGGGAGGATAAATCTGTATTACCACTTTTAAAAATTATGCTTTAAATGATAAAAATTGCATATATATATACAATTTTATATATATACACACAATTATATATATAGTGTTTCATAACTACTTTAGAAAAATTTTTCTAAATATAGAATCTATTTAGGAATATTTCTATATATATTACATATATATTCTATATATAACATGTAATATATAATATATATTACATGTAATATATAATATACATTACATATAATATATAGAGAATATATATTACATATTATATATGATATATATAGAATATATATATAGTATATTATATATTACATATATAAAAATGTTTCTGTATACGGAAATGTGTATATACATTATTTTTTTCTAAAACTAGTTGTAGAACACTATATATAGAACACTATATATGTATGTGTATATATATATAGTGGTCTGGAGTGCTGGTAATTTTTGTTTCTTGATCCTTGTGTATGTTGGAAGGTTTTGTTTCTATTCATGAAAATGTATCTATATATAGAACACTAGTGTTCCATAGCTACTTTAGAAAAGTATTTGGCAATATCTAAGATGATCATATGTATAAACTTTCACCGAGAAATTCTACTCCTGAGTTTTCAGAATTCTACCCAACAAATTGGAGGACGCATGTTTACCAAAAAGCACACAGGACTGCTCGTGCCAACACTCTTCTTAATAATCTCCAAACTAAAGGAAAGTAAAACGTCTAATAGTAGAATGATTAAACTGTAGTATATTCACATAATAAAAAGTAGACTAAAATAATGATAAACTACGATTCAAGCAAAAGTGCACATGACTCTCACAATATTGAATACAGTAAGTCAGACACAGAAGAGGACAAACTGCTTGAACCCATTTATATAAGTTCAGAAATGAACGAGCGTGGTCTGGAGTGCTGGTAATTTTTGTTTCTTGATCCTTGTGTATGTTGGAAGGTTTTGTTTCTTTTTATGAAAATGTATCTAGCTGTAAACTTGATTTGTGAACATGTTTGTTAATAGTATGGATTTTATTTCAAGGGAATGCATACTTTAAAAAGCCAACTCTCAAAATTTACCCCTGAAATTATTTTTATTTCAGTAATTTTTGCTAAAAAGTTCCATATAAATAATCCTCTGCTACGGTTAGAGCCCATGTCTACTTTGTGTAATACTGCTGGTGTTTACATACACAGATTTGTAAGCTCTGGGCACATGGATTGATTTGAGAGGACAGATGCTTTATTTGCAAATGCTTACCCTCTTGTGTTGCAGTTAACAAGCCTGCTCAGCAGGCTGCATACAGAATAGTGAAATATTTACAGCCAAACTCTACATGCTCAAGAAAAAGATGGAAACTGTGTGTCTAATCGTCTAATCAGCAATTGTATATTGGTGAAGTACCAAGATATCTTAAAGGCATTCAATGTCCAAGGAAAACACAGGAGGATAACCTAGGAGTCCTTGGGGTTGGACACATGGGAGAGGTGGTCTCAGAACTCCCTCTTCCATGCCCTATTTCTTCTTATCAGTGGGAGTTAAGGTTGAGAAAGATTTCTGAATTCTCTACCAAGAATAAACAAATATTAAATTCCTTTTATGTGAGCACTCCTGGCAACGCAATGTAGAATATAAGAGCAAAGACGTAACTGATAAGGTAGAAATACTTCCTGACCTTGAGAGACTCAGAAGGTAATCTTACTAGTTTTGAAAAACCACGAAGATTTCACTAAATTGAACTTCAGGTTTTGAACTTAAAGATAAGAAACATGTCACAGAGAAGTTGACCTCATTTTAGGTTTACCTGAAAGGTTCAAGATGCTCTTGCCAGCATTTTCCTGCTACTCCACATGCACACATGCCTTGAATAGCCTGTGTGGTGTTCATCTTAGCACATTTACATGGCCTTCTTCCTTAGTTTGTTGGAGCCCTTATATCAGTAAACAGACTTTAGTTCTCAGATTCAAGGATCAAAAATAAGGGAAGTGTTGAGTCCCAGATAAAGCGGAGGACTATTGCATCTAACTTTGTCTTCCATATTAATGATCTTGTGCGCATGTGTTTGTAGCCACCGTCAATGTTGCAACGTCAGCGGTCACTCCTGAAACGCAGCCTGAAGACCTCACCAAATCTGATTGCATCCCTCCTTTCCTTTAGTAAATGTTGGAGAATGACTGCAGCACCTGATTAAACCAGGCAATGGGTGTGTGTGCCATGGTGGGAATGAGGGATAGGGGCAAGTGAGAATCATTTTTATTTTGTTGAAATGTTAAAATAGACAAAGAAATTGAGAGTTACTAGGTCAGGGAGTTTGGGCTGAAAGTTATGTGATTAATAGAAACTCCAAATCTTATTTCCTCAGACTGCATACATGCTATAAATCTGATATGGGAGAAAGGATGATGATGCAGCACTAATGGAAATGAAAGCAGATTTGGGGAAACACTTATCTTGCACAGAGTAGTAGGTATGATTATTTTAGCTGCATGCAACAATATGATATATTTCTGCCGTACAAGATTGCTTTTCTAAAATTTAAGTCATCTTCTCTTGTCCAATGACCAGAAAATTAGCCTTACAACACCACCACTGGGAGCCATTTTCTACGAAGGAGGGGATGTGCTAAGTCGGACTCCTGGGCTGACTAAATCCCCTAATGAGTAAACAGAATTTAAGAGATACTACTCACACTTTTGAACAGTAAAACCTCAAACAGTGTCATCCAGGGACTACAGATTTCAGGCATTTCTTCAACAGGAAGGAATAAAGATATCTTTAAAAATCAAGACAGAAGGATAAACCCTTGCAGATGTAGAAGTTGTAAAATTTATTTCTCTACTATTCTACTAAATTTTAAAAACTAGCCTGTATATAAAATTTCTCTCAGAGAATCATCTATCAACTTGTTAACATATACATATTATTTATTACATATGTACATATATTATGTGTGCATATATATGCACATATTTTATATATATACATATGTATAAAAATATAGATATAATGTATGTGTTAACAAAATGAAGTTTAACTCTTGCCCATAAAAGAAATTGGATGTTGGATGAACCTAACACTCTAAATATAGGGCCTGGATTGTCAATGCCTGGAGTTATCTTCATAGGAAGATAGACTCCTGAATCAGGAGGAAATGGTGTATACTTAGCCAAGTAGGCTGTACTGAACTTTCTAACAACAACAAAAAAAACATAGAAAGTGAAAGTAGATGGGGCTGAGGAATGTGTATGGCTTGAACAGTAGCCTTATGGGGGATAGAGATGCACTGGCTCCTCATGTTTCACTTTGGCTATAGGCCAAAATCTTATGTGTGATCCTTCAATTAATAAAAGGTAATTAACAAAGATTTGCCTGTCCCTCATGGGAGGAAGTCACCCTTCACACACCAGACTTGGTATTCAGCAAGTGCCCGGATGTGAAGGAAGGAAATTGCAGTCAAGGACTCATCCCTTTATTAAGAAGCCACCTGTGATGGTTAATACTGAGTGTCAACTTGATTGGACTGAAGGATGCAAAGTATTGATCCTGGGTGTGTCTGTGAGGGTGTTGCCAAAGGAGATTAACATTTGAGTCAGTGGGCTGGGAAAGGCAGACCCACCCTTAATCTGGGTGGGCATCATCTAATCAGATGCCAGCTCAGCTAGAATATAAGCAGGCAGAAAAATGTGAAAAGAGAGACTGGTCTAGCCTCCCAGCCTACCTCTTTCTCCTGTGCTGGATGCTTCCTGCCCTCAAACATCAGACTCCAAGTTCTTCAGTTTTAGAACTTGGACTGGCTCTCCTTGCTCCTCAGCCTGCAGAGGGCCTATTGTGGGACCTTGTGATCATGTAAGTTAATACTTAATAAACTCATATATATATATATATATATATATAGCATTATATTTCATATGCAATATATATGCTATATATACTATATATGCAATATATATGCTATATATACTATATATGCTATATATATGCAATATATATACTATATATATGCTATGTATATGCAATATATATGCTATATATATGCAATATATATGCAATATATATGCTATATATGCTATATATATGCTATATATGCTATATATATGCAATATATATGCAATATATATGCTATATATATACTATATATATGCTATATATATGCAATATATATATGCTCTCTCTCTCTCTATATATATATATGCAATATATATATAGGATTAGCTCTGTCCCTCTAGAGAACCTTGACTAATACACCACCTTATTAGGTGCCTCAGGTAAGGCCCTTCTTTGGCATCTTCACCAAGTATACCTTATTGGGGCTTTTGGCTGAAGAACTTTGTTCCAGTTTGACTCAGTACATTTCACTCCTATGCCTTCCCTGTACCCTTGCCTCTGCCCAGGGGTCCATAAAGAGACAAGATCGTTTTGTTCAGGGATCCCTAGCAGTGGGATGTTTCCCCTATGTCTGTGCAGCATCCACCTGACCCTTTCCTGGTTCCCTTCCCCAGGAAGCAATCGAACAGAATAGGGGGGCTTATTTGGCCCGTTGCTAGTACTGTCTCAGTCGGTAAATAAAGGTTTGATTGTCATATTCAGTTTAGTTCATTTTGTAAACTGTACACCTTGACACCTGATTGCTTGACAAAATTAAAAAGACTGCAAGTGAAAAATACTTTTCGGTAAGGCAGAGTAACTTTAATCAAACCATATCTACAGAGAAAAGCTATAAAAGTTGAAAGAAATACAAAAACAGCTTTTTGAAGGCACCAGAAATCAACCAAGAGGGTGAGGATTTGAGGGATCTTGAGCCCTAAGTGATTGGTGGCACAGTGATGTAAGCCATAAATTCTCTGTCATTTTTTTCCCCCAAGGCAGTTGTCATTTCTAAACACTGGGATAAGAGGATCATCAAAATTGTGGGATCTGAGCTTTCAGCAGTCTCACAGGGCTGGGGATATAAAAACTAGAAATTGGTATTACCAAGGCCAAAATCCTGGAGCAAAGGAAGCCTGTACGAGGAAGCCTGGTGTTCAGCAGCACTTTTCCACAGGGCATTTGCTGCTTCCTAACTTTTGTGAGGCAAGAAGGCCAGAAGGCAGGAGAAAGGGAAAGGTAAGAATCTGAAAAGCTAGGCTGAGCTTTTGGTAATCTCACAGTACTGAGAGAATGAAAATTGGAGCATACAGCAACAGGGAATTGAAGCCCTGGTAAAACCCAGATTTTCAGTTGAGAATGTAAAACGTTACCTCCACACAGTGCATACATTCCAGACAGACCTTCACAAAGACTGAGCTGCAGGCTTGAGTCACTTGAAAAGCTAACTGGATTAAGGCCATCTTCCTTTACATTAAATATACAAGGAGAACACAAAACCCTCTCTAGATACAGATAACACCTTAGAGTCTTTGAAAATTCTCGTCCATATAGCCAGAATTCAGCTTGAAACAAGAACACCACATATACCTGGAGACAGGACCAAGTAACAACAATCCAATAAGAAGAGAGGGAAAAATAACAAACAAAATATCAAACCAAACAACAATAAAAACCAGCCACAGAATAGAAATACACTCAGATCTGTACTTTTCAGATACAGATTTTAAAACAACTGATACTTAATTTTTTAAGAAAAAAAAATAACAGGATAATAAATTTTACCAAAGAGCTAGATGTACAAAAAATAAGACTGGGCACCGTGGCTCACACCTGTAATTCCAGCATGTTGGGAGGCCAAGGCAGGTTGATCACCTGAGGTCAGGAGTTTGAAACCACTCTGGCCAATATGGTGAAACTCCGTCTCTACTAAAAATACAAAAATTAGCTGGGCATGGTGGCGCATGCCTGTAATCCCAGCTACTCAGGAGGCTGAGGCAGGAGAAAGGCTTGAACTCCAGAAGCGGAGGTTGCAGTGAGCCAAGATCATGCCACTGCACTGTAGCCTGGGAGACAAGAGTGAGATTCCATCTCAAAAAATAAATAAATAAATAAGAATAAAAAGGGGAAATTACTGAACAAAAAATACCATAAATTAAATTAAGAAACAAGTAATGGGTGTAATAGTATATTAGACAAATTAGAAGAAAAGATTAATGAATTAGAAAAAGAAGCCAGGATAAAATATTCAGAATGAAGATTTTTTTAAAGGGATGAAAAATACAGAAAAGAGAGTAAGGGCTGATGAACCACACAACAAAAAGCTAAGAAATGCATTTTGGAGTCTTGATGGAGATGAGACAAAGAAATACACAATATTTGAAGAGATATTGACCCCCTCCCCCAAAATTTATATTTGATGATAGACTATGGACTCAAACAGGGTAATCAAAGAAAAATACACATAGGCACACTAGAAAAATACATTAAAAAACTATTAAGGATCAAATATAAAGACATAGTCTTTAAATAAGCCAAAGAGAATATTATTACTCTTAAAAGAGTAGCAAAAAGATAGACAACTCATTTGTGAATGAGACCGGATACAGGAAGAAATAAAATGTTATCCAGAATGGGCTAATATAATATTGTGGACAGCCTAAAATTCTATATCCTTCAGTAACATCCTTCAAAAATTAAGGCAAAATCAACATTTTCAGGCAAATAAAAGCAGATAAATATTATGTCAACAATCTCACTCTCATCCAAAATGCTAGAGCAAATTCTTCATGCAAAAATATTAGTTGGAAGCACAATAAAATGGGAGGTAATCAAAAGCAATACATGTATAAATATGAGTCAATTTAAATTATGTTTGTTTATGCAAATTAATTAAAATGTATTATATAATTAAAATTTACAAATAAAATAAGGGACAACAATAGCACATAAATATGAAGGCGATAAATGAAGTTAAAATTTATGAGGTTCTGGCATTGTCCAGGAGGTACTAAAATTTACATCAGAATCAAAATGTTTATATGATACACATTGTACTGTCTAGGATAACCCTAAACTAATAACAACAACAAAAGTATATTGCTCTAGTCAACAGAAACAAGAATATGATAATAATGATAACAATAATAACAATTTTTTTTTTTTTTAGACAGTCTCGCTCTGTCACCCAGGCTGGAATGCAGTGGCGCGATCTCAGCTCACTGCAACCTCCGCCTCCCAGGTTCAAGCAATTTTCCTGCCTCAGCCTCCTGAGTAGCTGGGATTACAGGCGCCCACCACCATGCCCAGCTATTTTTTGTATTTTTAGTAGAGACAAGGTTTCACCATGTTGGTCAGGCTGGTCTCGAAACCCTGACCTCGTGATCCACCCACCTCGGCCTCCCAAAGTGCTGGGATTACAGGCATGAGCCACCACGCCTGGCCAATAATAACAATATTTGATTAACGCAAACAAAGGTGAGAAAAAAGAAAAAAATATAAAATAGAGAATAAAAACACATGGGAAGTGTAGACATGAATATTATTATGGTAAATATAAACCCAAATATACTACCTATTGCATTAAATGTAGAAAATCTAAATATTAATAATTCAGTTAAAGGATATAGATTTTTAGCAGGATAAAAACGTTAGTGCTTATAAGAGACACAACTGAAATAAAGAACAGAGAACAAAAGGATTAAAAAAGGTATAAACACTAACCAAAAGAAAACTTGGGTAATTATACCAAAATGAGACACTATAAACTTTAACAGAGTAAGTACTACTAGAATTATAGAAAGATATTTCATAATGAAAAAACCAGACTATAGGAAAGATAATTCTAAATTTGTTGTAATAAAAAATTCAAAATATATAAAACAGATACACTAAAATTTTGAAAAAGAATAAAATCATTTTACTAAGTATTTCTTTCATCATAAAATACTATAAAGAGGGAGAAAAGGCAAATCTTAGACTAGTAAAAGATGTTTTTGGGTGCATACATTTTACCAAAAGCTAATATCTAGATATATAAATAACATTCATAAATCAATACAAAAAGGGCAACATCATTAAAAGGGCAAAATATTCAACGGATACTTCACCAAAGAGATACGTAATGTTCAAAAACCATACAAAATGGATCTCAACAGCATTAATCATGAGGAATATGAAAATTAAAACTACACAAAATACTATCTGCCTGTCAAGACAGTACAAATTACAAGACTGACAAAACTAAATGTTGATGAAGGTGTGGGACACTGGACCTCTCATACACTGCTGCTGGGAAAGTAAATAGTTACAACCATGTTTGTAAACTGTTTGGCAATTTCGTTTGAAGTAAAACATATACCTGCCTTATGAACCAGCATGTGTACTCCCAGGTATATTTCCAGAAAATATGAAAGCCTGTTCTCACTGAAAGACAATTACAAGAATGTTCACAGAAGATCAAAACTGAAAAAAAAAAACCCAATCTGAATATCCACCAGAGAATGCATAGTACATTTTGGTTTATTCACGCAATGAAATACTAAAAAGCACTTAAATTGGGAAGTCCAGAGCTACATGAAAGCAACATGTATGCATCTCAAAGCCCTGAAAGAAGCTAGATGAAAAAATGTGTGTATTACATGATTTTCTGTCTATGACGATCAAGAATTAGAAAATTATTCTAAGTGGTTGGGCACAGTGGCTCACGTCTGTAATCCCAGCACTTTGGGAGGCTGAGGTGGGCAGATCATGAGGTCAGGAGTTCAAGACCATCCTGACCAACATGGAGAAACCCTGTCTCTACTAAAAATACAAAATTAGTCAGGTGTGATGGTGTGCTCCTGTAGTCCCAGCTACTCAGAAGGCTGAGGCAGGAGAATCGCTTGAACCCGGGAGATGGAGGTTGCAGTGAGCAGAGATTGTGCGACTGCACTCCAGCCTGGTGACATAACAAAACTCAGAAAGGAAGGGAGGGAGGGAGGGAGGGAGGGAGGGAGGAAGGAAGGAAGGAAGGAAGGAAGGAAGGAAGGAAGGAAGGAAGGAAGGAAGGAAATTGTTGTAAGTAACAGAAGTCACAATATTTGGTGGGAGCTTGAATATTGCCTAGAAAGGGGTATAAAGGAGCAAAGTTGGGTGCTGAAGATGCCTATATCATCCATCTCTTTAGTAGTTACACAAGTATGTGTACTTCATGATATACATACTTGTGAAGTACACAAGATGTTGTGCACTTCATGATATACCTCAATTAAAATGTACACAGAAAAAATAAGCAGCAAACACAAAACCAAATATTTAAACCAATTAATTTAAACCATGTTTAGAGTTTGCTTCCAATACCACGTATACATTGATCTTCCTGACTGGAAATCCCTGCAAATTCAAACCATACCCAACTATCAAGCCTAGTTTTCCATGTAGGCTCCTTCAGTCCTTAGATCATTGCATTTTTGTTCTCTCCTTTAAATTTCTTTAATATATATTGTGACATTCATTCACGTCAACTTTTACCACACACCATTCTATAAGTTGCAGAGTAGCAACAAAATAACCCCAAAAAAGAAATTTTTTTATATTATTCAGTGGGGCAGAAGATCAATAACTTCCATGTATGTCCAGTGGTAAAATTCAAAAATGACAACCTGGGTACTGCACTGAACCTAGCAACTGTAAATGGCCCCACACAGCTGTATTCTGCCTGTATGCCTAGGCTGAAAGATTCATATCTGGATTTTTGCTTTGATGATAGAAAACATAAACATAAAAAGCATACACACTTTACATTTAAATGTGATATGTATTTCTAGTTCTCAAGAAATAGAGTTATCAATGTACCTTTAGAAAAGTTTATTTCTTTATATTTGAAAAACATTAAATAAAACCAAAATATGTAAATAGATTTTGATTCTAACACAGATGAAATTTTATATTCTGAGTCACAAGGTCTTTTCATCTCCTTGATCCACATCTCCATGTCAAAAAAGCAGCATTTATTATGCAAATATGAAGCCACAAGGTATTTGCACTTATAAAAATGTGTCTTAGAGAAAATAAGAAGGGTGGGAAAGAAGCATAAGGATCCTTTATTCCATGTGGTCTCTTGGATTGAGTTTGCATATGAAGGACAGGAGTTGATTGGATGCCTTCAAGAGAGGTTTTGTTAGCTCTAGGCATCAACCCCTCTGCCCTCTGCAGAATACAGCAGAACACCATTCTTCTCATGTTTACCTGGAATCTGCTTCTGCTTGAATATGGAAGATTAGTAGCAACAATGAACAATTGACTTTTCTCATGTATTATATGGAATTATTTATATTACATAGCAGTGCTAGTGGCATCTTTACTTATTTGTACCTGGCTGTCATATTATACTGTCTTATCTGTTCTTACAAAATCTAATATGTATATACTCCAAATAATCATTTCACTGTTTATCACTGCATTAGTCAGCTCAGGCTGTTGTAACAAAATAGCATAGACTTGGTGGCTTAAACCACAGAAATTTGTTTTTTAATGTGTTCTGGACAATGGAAGTCTGAGATCAGGGTGCCAGCATGGTTGGGTTCTGGAGAGGGCTCTTTCTTGGCTTGCAGACAGATAACTTTTTGCTGTGTCTTCATGTGGCCTTTGATCAGTGCATGTAGGTGGCTGGAGAGATAGATATTGCTCTCTTCTTCTTACAAGGCCACCAATTCTATCAGATTGAGACCCCATCCTTATGACCTCATTAACCTTAATTACCACCTAAAAGCTTAAATACAGTCATATTTGAGGTTAGGGTTTCAGCATAAAAATTTGGGGGAACACTATTTGATCCATAGTGGTCACCTATCTCATATTTAACCCCTGACTGCATCTTACCTTTCTTTGCTACAAAATACATTTTCACTACTTATTAAAGAAAATGACAATGGAATTGCCGGGTCCTAAGGGAAGGATGACTTTGAGTACAGAGGTACTAGAGGTAGAGTGACAGCTATGAAGCTACATCAGTGATAGGTTAGGTACTGATTTAGACTAAGATCATGATTTAGACTAGGATAGATGCAGGCCAAAGAAAAAAAAATTACAAGTCAGAGAGATTTTACACAAAAAAACTATATTTGACTTCATGAGTGTAAAGCAAAAAAATGTGTAGACTTCAGCCCTGACCTGAAACATATGATGGAATTTAGTTTTTTACAAAAACCTCACAAGTCATTGGAATCAATTCTGAAAGTTTTTCAAAACATTTCTGTAACTTATCGATTCACATTTCATAATTTCTTAGGATAGATTCCAGGAATCTGTATGAAAAGCCACTGGACAATTTGGATAATAATCCAAATTTGGAAAGCACTGTTCAAATTAACAATGACTAAAGAATTTCCCATAGTTTAATATTTACCAAAATATATTCAGCAACAGTTGAATGGAAGGAAATAAATTTGAATTTCCAGTTAAAAAATACATTCTAATATTTGATAGTGCAGTAAGGAAATCAGAGTTAGCAATAATTTATTGTGTATTTCAAATAGCTAGAAGAGAAGAATTATAATGCTCTAATACAAAAAAAAGGTAAATGTTTAAGGTTATAGATTTCCCAATTACCCTGATTTGTTGATTACACACTGTATACAGGTATCAAAATATCATATGTACCACTAAAATATGTACAAGTATTATATATCGATTAAAAATAAAAATAAGGTGAACATGAACATAAATAGTTCTAGTCATTCCTAGATATTTTTGGATATTCTTCAGTTTCTAAGAATCTCATTTTAAGAGAAATTTTCAGATACCTTAATTTTTTCTGGTAGAACCTATTTTTCAACAGTATAAGCAAAACATCTTACAGGAATTTATATCTTTGTGCTTTATTTCCACTTGTAAAAGCAGCTTTATAAATGCTATTTAATTTGCTACTCACAGCCTGGAAATTAATAGCCAAAGTCTTTGAGCATTTATGCATAACCACGTACTATGCTGAACACTTTGAATATATCACCACATTGAATCCTTCCAACGACCCAATAAATAGATAGAATCAATGTCTCACTATTAGACCAGTAGGTTCAACCCCTGAGGCTTACAGAAACCAACAAATTGTCCAAGTTGACAAAATTGATAAGTAGTGAAGTCAAGTCTCAAGCACACAGAATTGGGCCATCAACTGAGGCTTTTACCATTATATCAGTTATATATCCCACTTTAATTAAAGACACAGTCAACATGTGTCACTTATGTTGTAGTTTGAGGACAATGGGAGCAATAAGCTAAAGCCATCGACATATATTTATAGAAAACCAGTGTACTTTTCACACTTCCATATTTTAAGATATGTAGTTCTTTCTCCCCAAAATATCTATTTTGGTAAGGTGGATGTGATGAAACCCAAATCATGCTTCAGATAGCCATCAAAACAGGGTAGAGTGTTCATGCCTTTCTAGAATGAAGATGATTTACTGGGTGTCCATTAGTAGCTTCCTCCAAGAGAGTGAAGAATCTACAATTGTCCCAGTATGTTCCAAATTTGGGGACTGGAGAGATGAGGCTGTCAGTCAATGTAATAAGGGCCTTGTTCTGCAAATGCCCCTGAAGTTAACTAAAGTCTAGATGACAGCACCATTACTGAGGGCTCTGAGACCTCAACAGTCTATACTTGCATGAATTCTCTGGCATTATACAACATAACTACTCATAGGCCTCCTACTCCTAGTCTTTCTCTTCCAAAAGCTTTGGACTTGGTTTAGCTAAGCCTACTATTTTGTTCATAGGGGAAATAAAGAGTTCTTTGTATTGTTATTAGAGACAAAAAAAAAAAACAAAAAGAGAGAAAGCTGGACATTAGCCTTGGCCCCAGAGTCTGTCTGTACTCTAATGCAAGTTCTTGTTAATAGGCACTTGTGATTTTTTGGTTTTTCCCACATCGTATGTAGAAATAACTCTTCTTTCATACAAATACCTATTAAAAAGCAGGATACACAGAGTGTCACCTAGTCACCAAGAAATATATTTGTGAGGCCCTTGAACTATAATAATAAATAACACTTATCAGATTATTTGCCAGGCACTGCTTCTTGTAGGCATTTTTCTTGTACTATGTTATTTTACTCTCATTACAACCCAACAAGATTAACACTACTTGTAACTCCACTGCACAGATACAGAAACAGGCCCAGAGTTATTATAATAGTTAAGTAATAAAGCCATGATTAAAACCAGGAAATGTGTTACTAGAACCAGTCTTCTTAACCACTCACCTATACTTATCCTCTCCAGACTCTGGGCTGTGTTTCAACTCACTTTAGCAGGCTGCTAACATCAAATGTTTAAATATATTGAGCTACCTCTGAAAGGGGTGTTCCCTGCCAAATACTGTCTGTAAGCAGTTTTCAGACTACCCTAAAGTGAAGTAGATTAATACAGGTAAGGATGTGAGAGAGATATAATCAATATCTATCAACTTCACATATGAACCCCTAATAGATGAGAAAACTTGATGTTACTCTGTAGAACATCTGTGCTCTTTGTACATCCTTAAAATGCCCTTTCATTATTAATGCTCTGATGTGCCTCCACTTGTTTTCCCAATTCCATCAAATAGCTAATCACTATGGTTTTAACTTATTTTAACTTAAACAATTTAAAGGCAACGATGTTCTGGAAAAAAAAAAAAAAACCCATAGAGTCAAGTCAATAAAAGCAATAGAACAAAATCACCATTCCCCAAACAATGCTCTAGGGGACTACTTCAGTTTCTATTTTATTGGAAACAATGATCAAGGGAAAATCATTCCTTAATACACTGAAAGTCTACCTATGTGTGTGCAATTTCCAATTCTATCTGGCTCTGTTCCTTAAAACATGGGTGCTTATGAATGAAGACAAAGCCCTCAAGGCTAGTGAAAGGCACAGCAAATAAACTGCTTTTTCTATCATTTCCACCTTTAGGAGAAGACTAAGTCCCATATATAGCAGGACACAGTCAAATGGGATATTATTTTCTTAAATAAATCATAGTTCTAGTCATTCCTAGATATTTTCAGAAATTAAATGTGTGGTGTGATAAAATAAACATATAACTCTATTCTAAATTTCTTTACTTTATTGAGAACTCTTAATGGGTTAGGATCTAAATTTGTTTGCTTGAGACAGGGTCTTGCTCTGTTGCCGAATCTGGAGTGCAGTGGTGTGATCATGGCTCACTGCAGCCTCGACCACTGGGATCAAGTGATCCTCCCACCTCAGCCTCCTGGGTAACTGGGACTACAGGCTTGTGCTACCATGCCATGCTAATCTTTTGTATTTGTAGAGACAGAGTTTCGCCATGTTGCCCAGACTGGTCTTGAACTCCTGGGCTCAAGTGATCTGCCCTCCTCAGCCTCCCAAAGTGCTGCGATTACAGGCATGAGCCACCAGGCCTGCCCATGTATTTTGTATATTATCTAAACAATGGCTCATAGTAGATGGTCAACACATTTTTTTAATGAAGGAATTGAACTTTCTTAGTCTCCATATGCTTTCCTACAGTATTATCTGGTAAAGATGCATTGAACACTTATTTTACGCCAGGCACTGATATCACATTTATTATTGAAGTCCCTTATGTGCTACTCATAAAAGAGTTAATGATACAACTTTAAAAAATACATTTTATTGTGTATATTTAGTGTATATTTAAGGTATACAACATGATCTTATAATATACACATAATAAATATGTAATATGTATAGTAAAACAAATTCACATATACATCATCTCCCATAATTACCCATTTCCCTATCCCATGGCAAGAGCAGCGGCAATCTATTCATTAATCAAAAATTCTGAATACAATATACTATTACGGGCATACCTTGGAGATATTGTGGATTTGGTTCCATACCACCCACAATAAAGCAAATATTGAAATAAAGCTAGTCACACTATTTTTTTTGGTTTCTCAGTGAATATAAAAGTTGTTTTCATAATATTGTAATCTATTAAGTGTGCATTAGCATTATGTCTAGAAAAACAATATACATATTTTAACTAAAAAATGCTTTATTGCTAATGATCATCTGAACTTTCAATGAATTGTAATATTTTCCTTATGGAGAGAGTTGCCTCGATGTTGATAGCTGCTGACTGATCTGGGTGGTGATTGATGAAAGCTGGGGTGACTGTGGCAATTTCTTAAAATAAGACAATGAAGTTTGCTGCCTCTATTCATTGGTCTTTTCATAAGAGATTTCTCTGTAGCATGTGATGCTGTTTGTTGACATTTTATCCACAGTAGGACTTTTTTCAAAATTGGAGTCAATTCTCACAAAACCTGCTGCTACTTTACGAACTAAGTTGTTGTAATATGCTAAATCCTTTGTTGTCACTTTGACAATGTTTACATAATCTTTACCAGGAGTAGATTCCATCTCAAGAAACCACTTTCTTTGGTCATTCATAAAAAGCAACTCGTCATCCATTAAAGTTTTATCATGAGATTGCAGCAATTTAGTCAGGTCTTCAGGCTCCACTTCTAATTCTATATCTCTTGCTATTTCCACCACATCTGCAGTTACTTCCTCCACTGAAGTCTTAAACTCCTCAAAGTCATCCACAAGGATTGGAATTAACTTATTTTAAACTCCTATTAATGTTGATATTTTGACCTCTGTCCATAAGTCATGAATGTTTTTAATAGCATCTAGAATAATGAGTCCTTTGCAGCAAGTTTTCAAATTATTTTGACAAGATCCATCAGAGGAATCACTACCTATGGCAGCCACAGCCTTATGAAATGTATTTCTTAAATAAGACTTGAAAGTTGAAACTACTCCTTGATCCCTGGGCTACAGGAGGGATGTTGTGTTAGAAGGCATGAAAACAACATTAACTTCCTTGTAGATCTCCATTAGAGCTCTTGGGTTACTAGATGTATTGTCAATGAGCAATAATATTTTGAAAGCATCTCTTTTTCTTTTCCCCCTCCTCTGAGCAGTAGGTCTCAAAAGTATGCTTAAAATATTCAAAAAACCATGCTGCAAACAGACGCACTGTCATCCAGGCTATGTTGTCACATTTATAGAGTACAGGCAGAGTAGATTTAGCATAATTCTTTGGGGCCCTAGGATTTTTGGAGTGGTAAATGAGCACTGGCATCAACTTAAAGTCACCAGCTGCATTAGTCCCTACAAAAAGAGTTAGTCTGTCCCTTGAAACTTTGAAGCCAGGCATTGACTTCTCCTCTCTAGCTATGAAAGTCCTAGATGGCATCTTTCTTCAATATACAGCTATTCAGTCTCCATTGAAAATCTGTTGTTTACTGTAGCCACCTGAATTGATTACATTAGCTGGATCTTCCGGATAACTTGCTGTAGCTTTTACTTGAGCATGTGCTTTTTCGCCTTGCATTTTTATGTTGTAGAGATGGTTTCTTTCCTTAGCCACTATGAACCAACCTCTGCTAACTTTACACTTTTCTTCGGCAGTTTCCTCACCTCTCTCAGTCTTCATAAAACTGAAGAGAGTTAGAGCCTTGCTCTGGATTAGATTCTGGCTTAAAAAAATGTTGTGCCTACCAGAGAGTGGAGGTTATAAGAAGGAAGAGGATCAGTAAAAAATAATGGGTACTAGGCTTAATACCTGGGTGATTAAATAATCTGTACAACAAACACCCCCCTAAGACACGAGTTTACCTATATAACAAATTTGCACATGTACCACTGAACTTAAAAGTTAAAAAAAGAGTTTTTTAAAATCCTGATAAAATAAAGACTTTTCAAACATACAAAACAAAACATACAAAAACAAAGACATCATCAACAGCAGACTCTCATGAAAAAAAGATGTTGTGGCTGGTTTGATCTTCTATTCAGACCACTAAAACTTTCTCCATATCAGCAATGAGATTGTTCCACTCTCTTTTGTGTGCTCACTAAGGTAGCATTTTTAATTTTCACTGAGAACTTTTTCTTTGCATTCACGACTTGGCTAACTGTGTGGTATAAGAGGCCTGAAGTTTTGGCCTGTCTCAAGCTTTCAACGTGCCTTCTTCACTAAGCTTAATCATTTTCTAGTTTTTGACTTAAACTGAGAGACATGTGATTCTCTCCTTTTACTTGAACACTTAAAGGCCATTGTAATGTTAACGGGCCTAATTTCAATATTGTTTTATCTCAAGATATAGGGAAGTCCCAGGAGAGGGAGAGAAATGAGGGAACAGCCAGTTGGTAGAGAAGTCAGAACATACCCAACATTTACCAATTACGTTTGCTGTCATATGTGGACAAGGTATATTGTGCCCCAAAACAATCTGTAACCTCAAAGATCACTGATCACAGATCATCATAACAGATACACAAATAATAAAATGGTTTGAATTATTGTGAGAATTACCAAAATGAGACAGAGAGAACACAGTGACCACATGCTGTTGAAAAAATGGTGCCAATAGACTCGCATGATGCAGAGTTGCAACAAATTTCCCACTTGCAAAAAAAAAAGGGAATATCTGTGAAGTGCAGTAAAATGAGTTATGCCTTTATTAACTATAGTCCTCATGCAATATGTTTCTTTCTGCAGCTGGCTTATTTTACTTAGCATAATGTCTTCCAGGTTCATCCATGTGTGCAAATGGCATGATCTCCTGCTTTTTAAAAGGCAGGAGATTTTAAATATTTTAAAATAATATTCCATTGCATATATATATATCACATTCTTTATCCATTTTTCCATCAATGGACACTTAGATTGTTTCCCTGACTTGGCTATTGTGAATTATGCTGCATTAAACATTAGAGTACATGTATTTTTACAAGGTGATGGTTTTATTTCTTTTGTTATATACTCAAGAGAGGGATTGCTGAGTCACATGGAAATTTAATTGTTAACTTCTTTAGGAACCTCTATACTATTTTTCACAATGGTTGCACCAAACTACATTCCCACCAACGGTGCACAAATGTTTCCTTTCTTCCTCACCCTTACCAACACTTGCTCTCTCTTGTCTTTTTTGGTAATAGCCATCATAATGGATATGTGGTGATATTTCACAGTGGTGTTGATGTGCATTTCCCTAATGAGTAGTAATTTTGAGCATTTTTTAAATATATACCTATTGGCCATTTTTATGTCTTCTTTAAAGTAATGTTTATTCAGGTCCTTTGCCGATTTTTAAAATTGGGTTATATGTTTTCTGACTATTGAGTTGTATGCATTCTTTATAAATTTGTATATTAACACCTCATCAGATGTATAGTTTACAAATATTTTTCCCCAATCTGAAGGTTGTCCTTTTTATTTTGTTGAGTGTCTCCTTCGGTGTGAAAAAGCTTTTTAGTTTGATGTTGTCTCATTTTTTTTTTTGACATGCCTTTTAAATGTTCAGTGAGATGTGGGTGTCTAGAACTAGAAAATTTTCAGAAAGCCTATTTGGGCAGCACAAATAGGTAAGGAAAAAGCGTAGTATGTCTTGGAGATAAAGGAATGTATACAGAGAGACTAGGATTGAGTATCCAATGTAAACATCTCAAAACCACATGTTCGGAGTATTCAGGGGCTAAGGAAGTAAGAATACATGGTGGGTAAAAGCACAGGCTATAGGATTTAAAGGTGGCACAGCCAAAACTAAGCAGGCTGTGGTATGTTGGGCAAAGTACAAAATGCCTCTCAGCCACAGTTTCCTTGTATGAAAGTGGAGATAATAATATCTTTCTCAAAGAGATGCTGGGAAGACTAACCGAGATAATGCATAAAGATGTTAGCACATTTGCTAGCTCACCTTAGCAGCCCCTATTAGTTGAATCATTATAATTTCCAAATTCTGCATAGCAGCTCTGTTCTGTCAAGAACCTGACATTCTTTTTAATGTAAAAGAATGATGATGACATTAATGATTAAGGTGAAGCAGAATTATAATTCAGAGGCCTTTTTTTTTTTAAACATTACTGCTGAACACTTTTGTTTACATTTTGGTTCTAAAGCTATGGCACCATATTCAAAATGTGTCTTCTTTTCTACAGTACCTCCCAAACAAGGAAGGCATCCAGATTAAACCATCCCCAAGTCCATGTGTAGATAAGGGAGGTAGTATTGTGTGTAGCAGAAGATCTGAATTCAGATCTTGGCTCTGTCATTTATTAGTTCCCTGCACTTGGGTTACTCTTCCAAATGCCCTGCACTTCAGCTTCCTCATCTGCAAATTGTGGATTAAAGCAGCCCTCACTGAGAATTATCATGATGATGAGATAATGTATAAAAATCACATCATGATTCCTGTCTTGTGGGTCTTTAATATACAGACAGTGTGACTGCTGCTATAGGGCTGTCACTGATACTCTGGTTCTCTTTCCATCTGGACACACAGAGTACTGTAATTCCCCACCCAGGTGACTCATTACAGTGAATGAAATGCAAGTGGAAGTGCCCTGTTATTTCTAGATAGAAGCTTCAAGGGCATGGATGTGCTTAATCCTGCTGTCTTTCATCCTCTGCCACAGTGACCAGCACATCATTAAAAGAAGGCCATGGTTTATCAGCCTAGAATCAGAACAGAATGATGTGGAACAGTGCTCCCAGCTGACTCTCAAGAAGTGGGTCTTTGTTTTAATCCACTGAGATTTGAGCTTTCTTTGTTACTGCAGCCTAAACCAACTTATTCTTTCTGATATTATTATTATTATTGTTAATAGGAACCTCATTGCTTCTGAGTTCTTTCAAAAAAATGAAAATAGAGTTGGTACCTGTTTGATGAGCTAACAGTCTTTTGAGCTGCTAGTTAATAATAATAATAATAATGGTTAAGTATCAGCTTTTGAAGACTTATTCTATCATAAAGTCTGCTCTACACAATTTCCTTATGTAATCAGATTTCATCCTCACTATGAGTCTATGATGTAAGTACAATTGCCCACTTTGCACAAGAGGACTTTGAGGCTGAAACTGGAGTTTGAATCTTGACCCACTCGTCTTAATTGTATTGTCTGGACCAAGTTACTTAAATTTTTGATCCTATTACACAGCATTTCCTTTCTCTGTCTAAAAGGAAACCTGGCAGTATGGCATAATTTAAATATGAGAAGGTCAAAGAAAATTAAAAACGACAAAACTATTTGGAAATTTGTTTCTCTCTTATTGTTCATAAAATTGGAATAGATTCCTTTGGTTTTGTTTTAGTCATTTTCTGACTTTTATTTTCCTTTTCACTTCTCTCTCTCTTTTTTTTTTAAAACTAGTTCCTTTTTTGTCAGGGACAACAAACTAACTCTTGATTTGGGCCTGTAGTGGCTAAAGTAGTTAGGTGCTCACAGTAGAAGATGATTCACTTTGATTTTCTCTTATCTGCCTCTTATTATCCATGCTTTTCTTTTGTTAAGGGTCTTTTTCTTTTCTTTCTCTCTCTCTCTTTTTTTTTTTTTTTTTTGGAGACGAAGTCTTGCTCTGTGGCCCAGGCTGGAGTGCAGTGGCACAATCTCGGCTCACTGTAACCTCTGCCTCCCAGGTTCAGGTGATCCTCCTGCTTCAGCCTCCTGAGTAGCTGGGATTACAGATGCGTCTGCCACCATGCCGGAATAATTTTTGAATTTTCGGTAGAGACAGGGTTTCACCATGTGGGCCGGGCTGGTCTCAAACTCCTGACCTCAAGTGATCTGCCCGCCTTGGTCTCCCAAAGTGGTGGGATTACAGACATGAGCCACCATGCCTGGCCTGTTAAAGGTCTTTTCTAACTAAAGGGTGGTAACTTAACAGAAATAATGGCAAGACTTCCTTCTATCCTACTTACCTCTATGGAGATGTAAGCAGCTAAAAACAAAGAAGTACAGTTTTCATTTTCTGGACTGGTTGTGTACTATTCTCAACTTCCTACTTGTAAAGATGTACATCCTTACCAAGCATGGACCATACTGTGCCCTCGATATGGGATGAGTGGGGCTCACGGATGTTCAAAGGGCATGGAGAAAACATCATTGTCCCCAGAGGGAGGAGCAGTCACAGGGAAGAGAAACTCTGGTGGAGAACTCCAGACTCTGTAATTCAGGAATTAAAACCAGACTCTGGGCCGGGTGTGGTGCCTCACACCTGTAATCCCAGCACTTTGGGAGGCTGAGGCGGGCGGATCATGAGGTCAGGAGATGGAGACCATCCTGGCTACCACGGTGAAACCCCGTCACTACTAAAAACACAAAAAAAATTAGCCGGGCGTGGTGGCAGGTGCCTGTAGTCCCAGCTATTTGGGAGGCTGAGGCAGGAGAGCGGCCTGAACATGGGAGGCGGAGCTTGCAGTGAGCGGAGATTGTGCCACTGCACTCCAGCCTGGGCAACAGAGCAAGACTCCGTTTCAAAAAAACAGACTCTGGGAGGTGAGCCAGTTTTGACCAACAGTTAAATTTGTTCAAGTTTAATATGTTGTGTTCTCTGGCCTGGCCAGGGGCATCTCCAGGCACTATCAGGGCATCATGTTTATTACAAGCCTATCTTGACCCATCTTCACCATGACCATCTCTTTCTCTTTCACATTTTCGGTCTTTTCTCTGCAATTGTCCTTTTCCCCAGGCTTAAAAATAGACCTTAGATTCTCATACCCTAAAAACAAACAAACAAACAAAAAATAGGGAAAAGACATATTTAGTTGGTGGTGAAAGTATCAGAACGGAATAGTGTAACTAGCCTGACTTGAGAGAAATATTTAGTAATATCTGTTGTTAAACAAAATAAACCGGATTATGTATGAATGGTCTGGTTTACTGCTGAACTTAAGATATAAAAATATATCTACTTTAATCTTTCTCAGATAACCTCTGCAATGCAGAAACACTTGAATAAAAAACTGTTCCTATGGTTAGGAGGAGGCAAGGAATATGTCCACACTAGACACACACATTTATCTGTCAACCATGTGCAGATACCTCAAAAATAACTTAATATGAACATCCAAAATCTCCCTGAGAGAAGTGAGGTGAATTTGGTTTTGATGCATCCTTTTCTTTTTCTCTCGAGAAGAGAGAAAGTTGCCTTTTACCTGAAAGAAAACCAGGTTGTTTTCTGAACGGCTGTTCTCTGGAAGCGGAGCTCAGCAGAAGTACGTCAGCAAAGCCACACTGATTGTCCGCCTGCTTCTTTTTTAAGGGTCGTAACCCTGATCTTCCTCACTCACCAACTCATTCTACTCGGAAAAGCAGAGGAGTCTGAAACCTTGGAAACCCAAGAGGGTGACACCAGGAGCCAGTCAAATGTATGGCTCACGAGGACTCTGCAATGCTCACTAGGCCCGCTTTGTTTTTTCCTTAAGATAAAGTCAACAGATCTGCCACAGAATGTTTGCCAGGGAGAGAATATTCTCTGGATAAAAACTGTACAATGCTATTACAGTTAGTGTAGTGAGGGTATATCAAAAAATAAATATCCTTTCTTCTCCAAATTTCCGAATAAGCAAAAATGGAGAGAACCTTAGAATTTAAGCTTTGACATCTCTAGGGGATTCTACTGCATAACTTCATTTAGGAACCAGTGGTTTAATCCAACCCTCTAAAATAATCTTGGATTTCCTTAACCATATCCGTAAAACTGGTCACTTAGACACTGTTTAAATTTCCTGTAATAGGACATAGAATATATTTTGATCTGGTACATTTTATTTTTGATAGATACCCTTGACAAAAGATCCTCCTTTCCATGATTTAATCATACTTTTGAGGTGTTACCTTATGATTTTTACACTTGGATGTGTTTTGGGAAAGATGAATCCTCAAATGTATTTCAGGAAGAAAACTTCGAAGTTTCCATCTGAAACTCCGGAAGGAAGCAGTAGCATTAACTTAAGGTGAGGCCAATGCAGAAAAGGCAGCTCTAAAAGCCCCATAGTGTTGAAATAATTTCACAGACAGCTAGACTTTCCTGTGTCTCTAAGAAAGTTCCAGCCAAAGGCTATCTAAGAGAGAGATGATGTATCCTGAGGGGTGTATACAAGAGCTGTAAAGCTCTGTGGATCATAAAACTGAGCATCCAACGGAGATACAAACATTTTATTGGACATACCCATTCAGTGACCAAAGCAGTTAATTCTCAGCAAATGCCTACCTTTAACAGAGGATGAAATACATGTCTTTTCCCCCGCCTTTCAAAAAAACCAAGATTGTGGACAAACCACACAAAATGTAGTCGTGAACGTAAGGAAAAGAAGGGAGACGGGAAAAATGCTGATTTCACCAAACTAAAGTTGAAATAACTGAGAAGACACTGAAGCACCTGGATTTACCCAGAAGTGACAAAAATTATACATTCTGACATCAAATTCACATGTTATGACATCAAATAGAAGTTCAATACAGAGGTTGAGTTTCAGAAAGCTAAAACAATGAAGATATTAATTATATTTTCTTTTTGTTTGTACATCTAAATATATATGGATCTTGAAAAAATGTTACAGCTGCTACATATTAAGTTGAACTCCCTTAAATTTCTCTTTACTTATATTTATTGTACCTTCTGGAGTCACTAAAAATATCATTTTCCACATGACAGCTCCTATAGAACTTAAAGAAAACTTATCCTTCCACTGAGTCATATCTTTTCCAGGATGAAGATGGTCACAATAATATGGCTTATAATTCTATTTCTTATTTCCTAAAGCTTTCAGTATCTCAGTTTCTATTCTGTCTATAATGGTTTTAGACAATCCTCATAGAAAAGTGGATAATGAACATTTCGTCAGGGGTTTAAAAACAGTAAGGCCTTAGTCCCCACCTCCAAGACTTTTTAATTCAGCTGGTCTGGAGTGATGCCCAGATTGGAGTAGTGTTGACAATGTTAGATTTGATAGTGATATGAAAATTCTTAGAGATTAAAACTCAGAATTGAACTTAATGAAAAAGATGTGGGCAGGGTAGGCCTACATGATTATTTCCCTTGCCCTGGATATCACTTGTTCATCAAGGCTGCTGAATAGATACACTTTCACTTGGCAGCCACCTATCTGATTATATCACCCAGTCACCCAGCCTATGCCTCCTTTTCTGCTGATGAAGTTATTCGTTCACTTAAACCAGTATTCATTAAGAGTAGTCTTGGTATCCACAGTGTTTCACACACTGTTGCTGTTAGTGCCTTACACAAAGATGATATAGGTATAAACTATGTTATGGAGGAATTTATGGTCTGGCAAACCATACTGATAGATAACTTCAGTGCAATGAGGCAAGTGCTATGATATAAAAAACTATTCCAGGGATGTTGTAGAAGCACAAAAAAGGGGAGCATTTACCACATTTGGGCATGGAGACAATGTAGGGATGTTGAAGAAACAGCATGAGTCAAAGCAGGAGGAGCATCTGAAGCTAAAAAATCCTGGGCTGCAGGCCGAGAAGCATAAACCAGGTGCAAATCATTTCTGGAACAGCTGATTATCAAAGTACCATGCCTTCAATACAAGAAATAAACCCTGGCCCCAGGGTAATTTAACTAAGCGTAACAATCTCAAGTTCCTAGTCTATGTAGCAGAACATTATCACTTGTGTCTTTTAGATCAGTGTTCCACAAACTGTAATAATGCACATACTAATGCCCAAATGTGGTAAATGCCCCCTTTTTCGTGCTTCTCCAACATCCCTGAAACAGTTTTTTATATCATAGCACTTACCTCATTGTACTGAAGTTATCTCTCAGTATGGCTTGCCAGACCATAATAAATTCCTCCATAACATGGTTTATACCTATATCATCTTTGGTTTATACCTGTATCATCTTGAGATTTTGGTAAAATGCAAATTCTGATTCCACAGGTCTGGAATGAAGTCTGGGACTCTATATTTACAACAACCTCCCTCATGGTACTAATATTGCTGATCCCAGAGCACATATTAAATATCAGAGTACTACAGAAACACCACGAGCGAAAGAAAGGCTTCATGTTCTGAATCTGGGTAGCAAAAAGGTAACTACGTCTCAGAAGATAAATTAACAGAGCACAGAGTTGGAAGTTCCCTGCTTCAATCCCTCTCCTACCTCTTCAGCACAGTAAGAAAGGAAATTTGCATGAATTGATCTTAATTTGCTGCCAAATCATCATCAACACAAATTATTAGAGAAATTCAGTACATAAAAAGATGCTCATTCGTTTGGTAATGGAGCCTAAGTAGGCATCTATGCTACCCATCCATCACTTCCTTCTCGTGTCATCCTCTCTAAGGTACATTTTAACCAACGTTTCTCCTATTTCACACGAGTCCATTTCTATGAGGGAAGCTACAAATAGGAAGTGTAAATATGGATCTGGTATGTGATTTAAAAAGACTGCCTGCCAGTCCTACTCATTCAGCTCCTATTCTCTCTGGTTAATTTATCCTACATGGGGATTCATGTGCATGTCAGGGAATATTGGAACGGATTGAAACAAAGCTTTCCATTCCAATTTCACTGCAGATTTCAAGTACCAGTGTGAGATGGCTTGGGTAAAAAGCTCCCAGAAGTCTGCATCGGTTCACATTGTGAAACCTACTCAATTTCATATATATCAAATGTTTAGCAACATGTCACTGTTTGAAACTAGACTGCTTCTATGGTCTCATAGGCTCATTGTGGTGCTCTGTTCTTTTTTCCACAGATAGTAATATTATTCCTATTATTCTGCTTGTCAGCCAGACTTGTGCTGTATCATAGATAGAATTTTACTAAAACTTACTTATGTGACCTATGTTCTAAGCATAATGAGATTAGTGCTTTATTAGGTAGTGAGCCCCAGAAGCACTGATGAAATGTCTTAGAAGTGTAGAGGTCTGGGCCGTATCCTAGATCTGTTGCATCGGAGTCTCTTGCCAATTAAAAAAAATCCCACAGTTGATTCCATGGCAGACTCATATTTGAGAACCCCTGGATTAGACATAATAAGATTTTCTAAGAATATGTGTTTTAGATACTGAAATTGAAGGCAGAGGATTTTCTTTTCTCAAGAGCTATAAGACCAAAGTAGATATTGGAAGACATTTTATAAGCAGTCTAGGACTGAGAGCTTAAGGTCAGGATTGGCATTCTGCAGATACTTTACCCTGCTAGAACACATTCAAAGCAAAAGTGATAAAATCTTAAAGTACATTAATATAGAGAAGCTATCCAATCTTCTACCCGCAGGACATAGAAAATGGTGATAAGCAAATAAAGACCATTCCTGAGTGACCAAACTAAAGTTCCTTTACAATGACCTTCCAGGTTTTTTGTGCTGAGTAAATGATTGATGTGGATAAAAATCTCTTGCACAGGGCAAAACATATAGCTGGTGCACACTAAATGTTATTTCCCTTCCACATATTTAAAGGCAAAAAAATAAAATGCAAGTGAAACTCAAACTAGGTCTAGAATTCTCAACTACATCAACCTGACCAACCAGGAGTAAGTACTAATACACGGTATGTCATTTTATATTTAAGACTATAGTGAGCACAGAGGCTAGGGAGTCCCTGAACCTAATTAAGCTTTTAACTTCATCTCTGTTTCCCTGTTGTGCAGAAATGGCTGATCAAAATTAAGTTGCAATATTTTGACAGAAAAATAATGACTTTCTGACAAAGATTCCTAAAATGCAAATGGAAATGAATATGCTACAGTGAAATTCCAGTAGCACTCTGAGATCACATTTCATCTCTTCAGCTTCAGTTCATTGCAGGTTAAGTTGCTCTAGAAGGGTAAAAACAACTTGAGCTCAGGAGTTCAAGACCAGCCTGGGCAAAATAGTGAGACCCCCATCTCTACCAAAAAAAAAAAAAAAAAAAATAGTGGGGCATGATGGCATGCCTATATTCCTGGCTAATCCAGAGGCTGAGGTGAGGGGATTTGCTTGAGCCCAGCCAGGAATGTGAGGCTGCAGTGAGCTACGACTGTGCCACTCCAGCCAGGGCAACAGAGATAAACTCTCTCTCTCGCAGAAAAAAGAAAAAAAAGAAAGAAAAGGAAAGGAAAGGAAGAAAGGAAGAAGGAAGGAAGGAAGGAAGGAAGGAAGGTAGGTAGGTAGGAAGGAAGAAAAAAATAAAAACAAAAAACAAGGGAAAAAAACTCCAAGCAAGGTATGAAACAAGGTTTGTAGAAGGGTCAGGTAGAAGAGAGTCTGACCTGAAGTGACCCCTTTAGAGGTCTCCTCCTTCTTCCTCCCTATGCCCGTCCCCAGTATTGGAATGTTTTGCTCCTCTTTAAGTCTTAACTAATACTTAGAATTCCTGGCCTTTCTTGAATTATTATTGAGATTTTTCAGTTACTTTAGAAATAATATTTAGAAACATATGTTTCTGGTACCTAATATTTACAATTTAGAATGTTAGAGCAAAATGTCCCAAAGTGCTAGGAGCTGCCCTCCAGATGCTTTGTGAAAAGCTGGCTCCCTTATCACATATGTCTGGGAAATACTGCACTGATTTTCCCTTTGGAGCTTCACAAAGCAGGGAGACAATGCAAAAGCTTACCATTGTTTTACTTATCATTTATAAATTAATTTGACCATGGAGTCTTTTCTTTAGAAAATATCTCCTGACAAGTGATTTGCTTTGCAGAACATGCTTTTGGAAACACTTGTTTAGATATCAGATAAAGACGGATTAGATTATCAATTCCCCTGTAAGTTATGAGATCTACATGAATCAGGGCACTATCCCTCCTTCACCCTGCTATTTTTATACTCTCTAAATAGAAAAGAGCATAATGAAAGTAAAAATATTGTTCCATTTTCATAACATATTCAGTATCGGTGTTGAAGAGTATGATGAAATTTCCCAGTGTTATAAGTTGTGTAAAGATGTGCTTTACTGTATTTTTCATTCATTGTGTTGAACATTTACTTTATGGCACCTTTCTTTCTTTTAATAAAATTTTTATTTTATGCTGGGTAAAATTTACAGAAATATTATGAAGTAGTACAGAAGTCCCTTGTACCTTCTACAGCCAGTTGCCCCTATTATTATTATGCATTAGTATGGTATGTTTGTCTCAATTAATAAAATAATATTGATACATTATTATTAACTAAAGTTCATGCTTTTTCTTCAGATTTTCTCAGTTTTTCCCTAAAGTCCTTTTTCTGTTACAGGATTGCATTCTGAATGCCACATTACATCTAGTTATATCCTAAAGTTCTTTCAGCTGTGATAATTTCTCAGACATTTCTTCTTTTTTGTGACTGACAATTTTGAGAAGAGCGCTGGTTAGATATCTTGTTGACTGATCTTAATTTGGGATTCTTCTGGTGCTATTCTTGTTTTGGGGAAGAAGACAAACACATAAAGTACTATTTTTATCATACCATATTGAGGGTTCATATTAGCAGCATGTCTCATCACTGTTGATGTTAACTGTGATCACATGGCTTGATATAGTATTTGTTAGGTTTCTTCACTATACAGCTTTTTAATTTTTTTTCTCATTTTCCATACTGTACTCTTTGGAATAAAGCCACTATGCCCAGCTCATATTTAAGAACTGAAAAGTTATGTTCAACTTCCTTAAGGATGTGTATTTATATAAATTATTTAAACTCTTCTGTATGAAATATTTATCTACTCTCCCATATTTATGTATTTATTCAATCATTTATATGCAAATATGAAAAAAATGGATATATATTTTATTCTTGGGGTTGTAACCCAATATTCTTTTTCTCTTGATGCTCAAAATGTTTGGCCACTGGGTTTCTTTCAGTTGTCTTCTATCTCCCTTTAACATACCCCTATCATCATGAGTGTACATGTGCATGTGTGTGTGTGTTTGAGCACTTCCTTACTTTCTGGCACTATGATGGTCCAGGCACATTTTATACATTTCTGGCACCAGACCTATAATAACCCATTTTTTCAAAGAGCCCTTGTTCTTCTTTCTAATGAATGCTATTAGAAACCAAGATCTAGGCACTAGATATGTTTGTTGTACTAGTGTGAGGTTGTTTCTAGGCAGTCTCAGCTAACAGAGCATGAAGATAGATGTGTGGGTTCTAACCTGTGTATACGCACGTGTGCACATGCACACACACACCCCATCTCACTATCGATATTTATATTTAACTAAACATGAGTTTATAATGATATTTCCAACCCTAAGCCATTACCACAATGATCATTTGAGTCCCTTGCTCTTGCTTATTTGTAAGTTCCCACTCCAAAAGTGAGAAACCTGGCTTCTATCATCTGTCATTTATTTATGAAATGGTCAATTCCAATATCTGTGTATAGTGATTTCAGAATTATTAACCTATATCTCTGGGGAGGGGGCAGACTTTTATCAACTAGAGTACAGTACTTATATATAGTTTCTTTTACCTTTTTTTTTTTTTTTTTTTTTGAGATGGAGTCTCTCTCTGTCTCCAAGCTGGAGTGCAGTGGCACTATCTCAGCTCACTGCAACCTCTGCCTCCTGGGTTCAAGCACTTGTCCTGTCTCAACCTCCTCAGTAGCTGGGACTACAGATGCATGCCCCCACACTCAGCTAATTTTTTGTATTTTTTTTTAGTAGAGATGGGGTTTCACCATGTTGGCCAGGATGGTCTCAATCTCTTGACCTCATGATCTGCCTGCCTCGGCCTCCCAAAGTGCTGGGATTACAGGGGTGAGCCACCCTACCTTTTGTTTTCTAGAATCCAAACATTTCTAAAGTACTTAAGTCAGCAGCTTACAGCCCTATCCACCCTAGTGAGGTTGTTTGATATATATGTAATAACATTAGATTATTTTATCACGTTTTTCCTTCCATTCTGGGATTCCTTGACCTCCAAATATATATGTTTTTAATATATATATATTAAGATTCACTATTTGTGTTATACAGTTTGACATATGCAGTTTGACAAATGCAAAATAACTCATATGCACCATTTCGGTTTCATACATAGTAGTTTCACTACCTTAAAGATTCTCTTGTGCTGCAGCTACTTGACCCTCCCTCCCATCTCCCATCTCTACACCTTTCCCAGAATTTCATGCAATTGAAATCATGTGGTATGTAAGCCTTTTCATGCTAGCTTCCTTTAACTTAGCAATATGTATTTATGATTCATCTATGTCTCTTCATGGCTGAGAGATCATTTTTTAAAATTATTAAATTAGTTTTCATTGTGTGGATGTGCCATATTTTATATATTCATTTTCCTCTTGAGGACAGCTTGGTTGTGTCCAGATTTTGGCCATTGTGCATACAGCTAAAATAAACATGCACAAGCATGTTTCTATGTGGACATAAGTTTTCAAATAATGTAGGTAAACATGGGAGCAAAATTATAGATTATATGGAAAGACTTCATTTAGATTTATAAGAAATTGACAAATGTCTTCCACAGTGGCTGCACCAGTTGCATTCTCATCAGCAGTGAATGAATTCCTGTTGCTCTACAGCATTCGGCGATGTTGGATTTTAGCCATTCTAACAGATGTTTTGTAATACCTCACTGTTACTTTAATTTACAATTTCCTAACGACAAATGATGTTGAGTATATTTTCATGTGAATATTTGGTCTGTAAATCTTCTCTGGTGAGGTATCCACTCAGATCTTGTGCCCATTTTCAATTGGGTGGTTATTTTCTTCTTGTTCAGTTTTCTACATAAATTTTAATACAAGTCCTTTATCAGATATATAGTTTGCAAATATTTCTACCCACCTATGGCTTGCATTTTCATCCTCTTTACTATGTTTTTATTTTAATAAAGTTAAATGTATCAAGTTTTTCATGAATTGCATTGTTGGTATTATATTTAACAGCTTATCTCCAAACCCAAGCTGTAGGTGATTTTCTCCTATTTTTTTTAAGTTTTATAGTTTTGCATTTTACATTTAGGTCTATGATTCATTTTTAGTTAATTTTTGTGTAAGCTAAAGAGTCTGTCTCCAGGTTCCATTTCTTATTTGTTTGCATATAGATTCTTCCAATTGTTAAAAAAAACTATCCCTTCTCCATCGAATTGACTTTGCTCCTTTGTCAAAGAGTTGCTGACCAGATTGTGTGGGTCCATTTCTGGACTCTTACACTGTTCCACTTATATATGTGTCTATTCTTTTGCCAACATCAGACTGTCTGCATTACTATATAATAGTATGTAATAAATCAGGCAGTATTGAGTACTCTAACATTTTTTTCTTCAGTATTGTGTTGGCTATTCTAGAATTTTACCTTTTCTTAAAAACTTCAGAATTAGTTTGTTGATATCCTTGCTGGGATTTTGACTGAGATCATGTTCCACACACAGATCAAGATAGGAAAAATTGGTATCTTAAAATATTGAGTTTTATAATCTATAAATGTGGAATATCTCTCACTTATGTGAATCTTTTATTAAAGTTTTGTAGATTTTCACATATAAATTTTTGTTAGAGTTATACCTGTATTCTACTCACATAATACACATAAATGCTGTATGGATTTGGTGATATTATAAATGCTATAGCTTTTTAAAGTACTACTTTTACATTACTAGTATTTAGATTTTGTGTTTTAGCCTTATGTCCTATGATCTTGCCATACTTATTAGTTCCAGATTTTTTTTGTCAATTATTTGGGATTTGTTTTTACAATTAAGAGACAGTTTTATTTCTTCCCAATATTCGTGCCTTTATTTTTTCTTATCTTATTACACTGTCTAGGACTTCTATTATGATATTGAATAGAAGAGTGAGAGAGAACGTCCTTTCCTAGTTCCCAATCTTAGAAAAATAGTGTCGAGTGTTCTCATTGAATATAATATAAAATGCAGATTTTATATAGATGTTCTTAACCAAGTAGAGGAAATCTCTCCGTCTTCCAAGTTTGCTGAGTTTTTTTTTAATGAATGAGTATTTTTAGGATTTTTTCAAATGCTTTTTCTGCATCAATTGATATAATCATATAATTTTTCTTCTTTAATCTGTTCCTTTGATGTATTTCATTGGCTGACTTTCTAATGAAAACCCGTATTTGCATATATGTAATAAATTTCCCTTGGTTTTGGTACATAATTATTTATCTTTCCCTATTAAGCCAGTAGGGTATCTTTATGAGATCATCATTCTTAGGAATCTAGTGAGGTTGTTAAAGGTAAAGATCATGAAAGTGTGGAAGCTTCTCCTAAGATTGCAGCTCCTGGGAGTTTCTGACACAGTCTAGTCTCCATTCAGACTTCAAGAATTCATCACAATTGCCATTCCTTGTGTCCACCAGTTAATGCTTCCAGTAGCTTCTGGAATTATGTTCGCCAGTTAATGCTTCCAAGTAGCTTCTGCTCCAGATGAACAGATCCCATCTGTGACTTTTTGATTAGCCTGTTTCTCCAGAGTTTGAGGAGGCAGCTCACCCTGCAAACTTAGGTTTCAGATGGACCAAAAAAAAAATCATTAATTTTACATCTGTACAGCTTTTTTCTTGATGTTAGGATGGGAACAATGACTTCTAAATTCTTTACATGTTGAAACTAAAACTGGAAGTAGCATCTTTCATTTGAAAACTCATGCTTATTAGTTCTGAGAATTTTTATATAACATTTGACAATTTCTTACCTTCTATTTCCTATTTTCCTGGAATTCCTTTTACCCAGATGTTAAGCCTCTTAAACTGATCTCCTAATTTTCTTGTATCCTTTTCTACTGTACCCTGTTTCTCCCTGTGGTGGGTTTCATGGTGGCCTTTAAAAAGATATGTCCATATCATAATCCTCAAAACCTATAAGTATGACCATATTTGAAAAAAGGTTCTTCACAGATGCAATTAAGTGCAAGATTTCAAGATGAGATTATCTTGGATTATCCAGGTGAGGCATAAATTCAGTGACAAATATCCTATTAAGAGACATGCAAGGCCAGGTGTAGCTGCTCACACCTGTAATCCCAGCACTTTGGGAGGCTGAGATGGGTAGATCACTTGAGGTCAGGAGTTCAAGACTAGCCTGGCCAACATGGTGAAACCCCATCTCTACTAAATTACAAAAAATTAGCCAGGTGTGGTGGCATGCACATATAATCCCAGTTACTCAGAGGCTGCAGCAGGAGAATAGCTTGAACCCAGGAGACAGAGGTTGCAGTGAGGCTGAGATCATGTCACTGTACTCCAGCCTGGGCAACAGAGTAAATCTCCATCTTGGGGGAAAAAAAAAAAAGACATGCAAAGGAGAGACATAGACATACAGAGACAAGAGAAGGCCCTGTGATGGTGGAGGCAGAGATTGAAATGGTGCAATCACAAGCAATGCAATTCTCAGAGCCACAAGAATCTACAAGAGGCAAGGACGAATTTGCCCCCAGAGCTTCAGTGGGAGTGGGACCCTGTCAACAGCATGACTGCAGAATTTTAGTCTTTAGAAGTGTGAGAAAAAAAAAATTCTGTTGCTTTAAGTCACCAATTTGAGGAAATTTGTTGCAGGAGCACTAGGAAACTAATAGACTGCCAATCGTTCCATTTTAAGTAGTGTTTCTCCAGATTTATCTTCCAATCCTTCTGTTGATTTTAAATTTCTGCTATCCTGGTTGTAGTGTTCATAGTGTTATTATTTCCTGTTTGACTTTTTTATATAAAGTCTGGTTTCTTTTACTTGCGTTAGTTATCGTATTTTTAAAGATTTTATATTTACTTCATTGTTTTTCTTTTCTTCTTTTTTTTTTTATTTTTTATTTTTTTTGAGGCAGAGTCTTGCTCCATCCCCCAGGCTGGAGTGCAGTGGCGCGATCTCGGCTCACTCCAAGCTCTGCCTCCCGGGTTCACGCCATTCTCCTGCCTCAGCCTCCCCAGTAGCTGTGACTACAGGTGCCCGCCACCACGCCCAGCGAATTTTTTTTTGTATTTTTAGTAGAGATGGGGTTTCACCATGTTAGCCAGGATGGTCTCGATCTCCTGACCTTGTGATCTGCCCGTCTCAGCTGCCCAAAGTGCTGGGATTACAGGCATGAGCCACTGCGCCCAGCCTTTTTTTTTTTTTTTTTTTTTTTTACTTTAAGTTATACATGTGCAGAACGTGCAGGTTTGTTACATAGGTATACATGTGCCATGGTGGTTTGCTGCACCTATCAACCGATCATCTAGGTTTTAAGACCCACATGCATTAGATATTTGTCCTAATGCTCTCCCTCTCCTTGCCCCCAATACCCCGACAGGCCACAGTGTGTGATGTTCCCCTCCCTGTGTCCATGTGTTCTCATTGTACAACTCCCACTTATGAGTGAGAACGTGTGGTGTTTGGTTTTCTGTTCCTGTGTTAGTTTGCTGAGAATGATGGTTTCCAGCTTCATCCATGTCCCTGCAAAGGACATGAACTCATCCTTTTTTATGGCTGCATAGTATTCCATGGTGTATATGTGCCACATTTTCTTTATCCAGTCTATCATTGATGGGCATTTGGGTTGGTTCCAAGTCTTTGCTGTTGTAAATAGTGCTGCAATAAACATATGTGTGCATGTGTCTGTATAGCAGAATGGTTTATAATCCTTTGGGTATATACCCAGTAATGGGATTGGTGGGTCAAAAGATATTTCTGGTTCTAGATCCTTGAGGAATCGCCACTGTCTCCCACAATGGTTGAACTAATTTACACTCCCACCAACAGTGTAAAAGTGCTCCTGTTTCTCTACATCCTCGCCAGCATCTGTCATTTCCTGACTTTTTTTTAACTTTCAATTTTTATTTATTAGTAAAGTATATCAAATATTGTTCCAGATTTACACATGGTTATTTTCCACTATGTCAATACACATTAATTTTTATATAATATGCAAATACTTAATTTTCTTGTAACTATTCAAATGGAAAATATTCAACAAAGAATAATAATTTCCTCCTTTTCTTAATTCTTGTGCTGTGTGATCCAAGTTACTTGATTTTTCTGGGTTCGTTTTCTTTAGTATCAATTTACATTACTAGAGTTTTACAACAAAGTTGTGTACTACAATCTCTTAATACTTGTAAATACTTTGCAGTACAAAACTCTGTATTTAAAACATTCCTATTTCTACAAGGCTACAGTAACCAAAACAGCATGGTACTGGTACCAAAACAGAGATATAGGACCAATGGACCAGAAAAGAGCCCTCAGAAATAATATCACACATCTACAACCATCTGATCTTTGACAAATCTGACAAAAACAAGAAAT
The DNA here is from genome assembly GCF_028858775.2 of Pan troglodytes. NCBI lineage: Eukaryota > Metazoa > Chordata > Mammalia > Primates > Hominidae > Pan > Pan troglodytes. The sequence goes on from NC_072406.2 coordinate 117,986,648, forward strand.
GGGGAAAGGATTCCCTATTTAACAAATGATGCTGGGAAAACTGGCTAGCCATAGGTAGAAAGCTGAAACTGGATCCCTTCCTTACACCTTATATAAAAATTAATTCAAGATGGATTAAAGACTTAAATGTTAGATCTAAAACCATAAAAACCCTAGAAGAAAACCTAGGCAATACCATTCAGGACATAGGCATGGGCAAGGACTTCATGTCTAAAACACCAAAAGCAA